>NC_080786.1:76927142-79427142 GCF_028018385.1 Neofelis nebulosa | reverse complement strand
CTGCAGCTGCAGCAGTCAGCATGTAACCATGAGGAAAAAAGCCCAGAGAAATTCAACTTCATAGAATTGCAGTGACTTATTGAGCCTTCCAACTAGCATCCACAATCCCCTTCCTCTCTAAGTCTTATGTGAGAAAAATAAACCTCCGTTGGCTTGAGTCTCTGCAGGTGTTTTCTGTTACTTGCGACTGAAAGCATTCTCAACAAAACTGGGAGTGTGCTTTGGGCCAGGCCTATTGTTTGGTGAGCTCTTAATAAAGCTGTCTGCTGCAAACACCTTAAAAAAAGAGAGCCCGCCACAAAGGAGCAGGTGATAACATCTGTTCAGCGGCTTCCCTTCAGTGAGTGAGGCACTGAGATTTATAACTGGCAGAGTGGGACAAGAGTTATAGGTGTCTGGCCCCTTGTCTCAGCACCACTGTATATTTCTTTAATGAAGTGTGAGACCAGAACTCCATAAATTCACATAGTAGCAGAAGCGGGCAGCAGCTCGTCAGCAGAGCTATTCAGGGAACCCAGCATCACTCTTTACGTATTAGAGAAGTTCACAGCCGGTTAAAAATAGGCTTGGAGAGAAGTCGCTTTTAGACCACAGCTCATTTTGGATTTCTCTGGAGCCCCATTCTGGGCCACAATGTATTTCCTTTTTTCTTTCACTCGAGTAGGAGCGCCCAGGCGGCTCAGAGACAATAGACGCACGGTTATCTCTAGGTCTGTTGTCACTGAAAGCGGAACTAAGGGGAAACAATGTCCCTTGGGCACGTGGAGGACTGCAGCTTTGTAGTAAGCCCAACACTCCCTGAGTCTTTACCGTGGGCCAGGCTTTGGGCTTTATGTTCTCAAAACAACCCTGATGTGAAAAAATACTACTAACTGCCTCGTTTCTCCGATGAGGAACCTGAGGTTCAGAACAGATAAGCAACTTATTTGAGGTCACACAGCTAGTATGCAGCGGGACCAGGATTGGAACCAAGGTCTGTCTGATTCCATTGAGGGCCTGTGCTGTTAACCTCCACTCCTGCCTGGTACATGGGGCTTTCCGCGACGCTCATTACCTCATGTTGATCCTCTGAGCAGACCCGCCAACAAAGTAGCAAAACAGGAAGATGACCCCAGTTTCCAGAGGAGAAAATTAAGGACCAGAGAGGTGAAATGATCTGCCAAGCCCAACCAGCAAAACTAGGTCAAGTCAGTAAAACTAGGACTTGAACCGTACCTTCTGACTTTGAGTCCTGTGCTCTCCCAGGGCAAGCTGAGAGTGCAAGCCCTTCTGTTCTGAAAGAACATTCTGAATTTCGGGGGGTGGACTTCTGGGATTCAACAGCGGGCTCTGTATCAAGGAACCAAATATCCCAGGGCTAACCTGATTTATTCAGCCTCTTGTAGATAAATTCCTACCTAGTCCATCAGTTAAATAGTATTTGGTACTGACATTTTAAATTCCAAATATAATATTATTTTCACTGTTAATTTAACAGTCCTTCAAATAATGGGAGGAGAGTGAGCTGGAAAGGATAGACGTCTTTAATAGGGGACTGCCAATTTAGCTGAGAAAGCTAGAATAATATCTCTTTGAACATTTAAATTATCCACTGACAAGGAAGCTGAGAATTAGCTTATAAAGGGGAGAGGGTAGGTATTGTACATGTGAATATTTTTTTAAACATCTGAGTTTTGAAAAATAAAAGTGGCCTGCCCACATTTTCAAGCACAGTGGTAATCAAAAGAGAGCTCTGTGGAGGTAATAATACCTTGTATTTAAATACTGCTTGTCTCTGAGGAGCTCAAAGCACTCTATAATCATTTCCTTATTATGATTCTCAAAACTTCCTGGGTCAAAAAGTTACAAAGTTTATACCTTAACTGTCTGGCCTCAGTTTCCTCCCTGGAAATCTGAGGTGAAAAAGCGGGCTGGTATCCAAGACCTCTGTCGTGCCCAAACACCTCCCACTCCTTCTCTACTCACCCCACCTGCCTCCCCAGGCCCCGTTCTTATTGTCCTCCTTCCCTACTTAGACTATTTCCTTTTGTTTTCTGGATCGGACTGGTGACTCTCATGACATGGAACCATACAAGTTAGAAGAGTTTGATTCCAGTGACCTGGAGGCTGAGCAAATAGTTCGAGGTGGGGATAGGGAAGGGTCTCTTCAGTCAGAGTGGTTCCATTTTTATCCGTTTTTATAGGTCAGAGACCTGCATGATATTTTGTCTTCAAAGAGGATTTTTGCTGTTAATCAAGTGATACCTGCTAATCTAGTCTAACCCCTTCCTTTTGCTGATGGGAAAACTGAGGCCCTGAGCAGGGGATAACTTGTTAAAGGTTCCACTCCAACTCTTGGGTGGCCCACTCATCCCTCAACCTTGGTCTCTGGGCACCAGTCTGGGGCTCTCGGCCGGCCACCAGGTTGTTTTCCCTCAGTTGTCACTTTCACTGGCATAACCCCAGTGACAAATTGCAGACCGCACCTGTGGGCTCACACCGAGGGTAGTTTGAGTGCAACTGACAGAACAAAACGACTTCCTTTTTTAGAGGTAAAGGGACTCATCTTACCTGGGAACACCAGACTAGGTCACACAGGAAGAAACAGGTAGAGTTTGTATGTGCCATTTTCACCCAGTCCCAAAATGTTTCTCTACCTCATCTAGGTCATGAAGAAAAAAAGTGTAAGTACAAACATACACGTACATTTATATAGTTACTGCCTTCCAGTGAGCTCAAAGCATATACATGTATGCACACACACACATGTACACACACACACACATGCGCTTTATTGGTTAGAACTTTGTTTTTGCAGTGAGAAAATCAAGGCACAGGGTAAACTGATCTTGACTCAAATCATAACCTGAATTGGTGACGTTGGCGTAGAACTTCTATACATGTGTTGGATCACACACAGTGTGCAGCTGGAGCAAAGTTTGGGAGGCCAAGGACCCAACTCTAGACCCGCATTGGACTCTACCATTGGGCAAGTGCTTTACCCTCTGAGCGTTAGTTTCCCCATACGGTAAATGGACAGGGGAGGGGTGTTGGCCATTTTCATTCTGTGACTCCTTTCTCTGTACTAGAAGTTACGTGCGGAGGGATTGAAAGGAGCGGGGCCGAGCCCGGGGCAGCCCCCCTGGAGGGGACGTGGCTGTCCCTTGCTTCCCTAACCTTGGGTGTTCCAGCCTTTGCCGAGTGTGCAGTGTGCATCCTGTGGAAGACTTTTTCAGGGCCTTGGACCAGACCACATGCAAAGGGTTGAAGCTATCCTATAAAGGGAATCCAGTTCCTGGCTCCTGTTCTGTAATCCTGGGGCTGAAAATGAGAATGGCTTGTGTTTATGCGTGTTCCGTAGGTAGCGTGTTCCATGTGTTGTGTGTAGTGAGTAGTGTATGGTGGGTCCAACCTCTAAGGCCAGGGGATGCCTGAGTGATTCCGTTGGTATGAAATTTGCCACCCTGGCCATAGGGAGGCAGGCTAGAAGCAAGGTGGGGGCCGCCACCCTGGCCTTAGAAGGCCTTGCAGGCTAGAAGCAAGATGGGGGGCTGGCTCTGTTAGATAACCCCGAAGTACCCTGGGCACTAGCAACAGTTTTAAGCTATTCTTAGCTTTCTTCCCTTTCATGATCCTGAGAATATTAGTTGCCTCATTACATTATCCCTGATATTGTTACCAAGAAGATACAGCCAACAGGCTCTTGAGAAGGTGCTAAATACTAGTCACTAGGGAAATAGGAGCCGGACCCACAATGTAATCCCCCCTCCCGCTCACTAGCATGGCTAAAATTTCTGTAAAAGGAAAATAACAAGTGTTGGCGAGGATGTGGAGAGATGGAAGCCTTGTATATTGCTGGAGGGAACGTGAAATGGTGCAGCCTCTTGTTGCGAGTTTGGCAATCACTCAAAAAGTTAAACATCGAATTACCATATGGTCCAGGAATCCTACTCTTAGGTATACACCTCAAAGCTTTGAAAGCAGGGACTCAAACAGATACTTGTGCACGAATGAACATAGCCGCATTATCCACGGTAGTTAACAGGTGGAAACAACCAAATACCCATCAATAGATAAATAGATAAACAAACTGTGGCATATACCTATAATGGAATATCACGCGGACATGAAAAGGAAAGAAGTATTGTAGCTTCCGCACGTACGTTTGATTAGGATACTCAGGGATCAGAAATGGGCAAATGGAGGGAACACGGTCTGTCCCTAACATTTGCGAAGTCCAAGGCAAGTGTACAAAATGAGGCTCCTGGCTTATAGCTTGCCTTCTCTTCCCTCCCTTGTTTGCCAAAGCACTGTAAATGTCTGACACTCGCACATTTGGGCTCCAGCCTCATGACAAAGCTCCATACATAACCCAATCCCATCCCCACCCATGGCTCCACCCTGCACACAGCTGTCCCTTGGCCTAGAGACACATATACTAGCATCAGGTTTTGTCTTCCACAGTTGCGTGCTGAGGAAACAAGATCCTAGGTGTGGGTTCAGAGCCACGTGGGCAAGGAATCCTGAAGTCCCAGAGGTGAACTTGATTCTGGGTGGACATCTCTAGGCCCTGTGGATTCCTCACCCAGTGGAGAGGAAAACACCTGGAGACAAGCCAGTCTAGGGTTTTGAAGGTGCAAGAGGCTGCTAGACCAAACAGGGCCTGGGTTACTCTGACCTAAGCAAGGCGAGAAGGAACCATGATTTATTGAGCTGGACCATAGCAAGGCATTTTTTTTTGGTGGTCAATTTGATCCTTATTACAGTCTGAGAAAGTATTATTTGCCCCATTTTACAAGAGAGACTCATGAAAGTGAAGTGACTTGCCTAGGGCTACGCAGAGAGTAAGTGACAGTGATTCTGAAGTCTATATTCTTTTCGAGAACTGCGTTCTTCCATGGGACAACTGGAGAAGGCGCCAGAATGTTCTAAGGATGCTTTGTAGATAGAAGTGGGGTTTTGCTTTTTTTTTTTTTTTTTTTTTTTTTTTTGCCATTAGACGCCATTTAGGCTGCACAACATGCTAGGTAGGCTTTTGCCCTCCTGTTTGCTTGGTAAGGAGGGAGTGTCTTGCAAGCTTCCTCCACTGCTGTGCTTGGGGCCGCCCAGCGCATGCCACATGGTGCTCCCAGAAGTTCATGTTGAGAGTCTGACCGTGAGCTGGGGCCCAGCCCCATCTGTCCGGGACCACACAGTCTTCTCTCTCAATGCCTCTAGTCAGTGCAGCTGTGCAAAAGGCACCCTTGAGTTCTCTGGTAAACAAGGCAGGGTGGTTGCCTTGGTGTCTTTCCATCCCTCTCAGTCTCTTAGGAGATGGTCCACATCACAGGCCGGAAGCTGAGAAGCCTCTGAGAAGCCCAGTGAGATAAATTAAACCAGAACTTTCCTTTGCCACTGAAGAGAAAGGTTTTTTTTTTTTTTTTTTTCTCTCTTAGGGTGCCTTGGTTTCCTTGTGTGGAAAAGAGACACATAGGTACCAGCTTCACATGACAGAGGGCTGTTAAATGCGCTCTTACTGTTGGCTTTTTAAATAATCAGCGCTGCTTGGGTTTAGAAATGTAGAATGGCTGTGTGGGAGGTAGTGGGTTCTCCCAAACTGTGGATGTTTTAAAAAAAAATTTTCAATGTTTTTATTTATTTTTGAGAGAGAGAGAGTGCGCGAGAGGGCATGGCGGGAGGGGCAGAGAGAGAGGGAGACAAAGCATCCGAAGCAGGCTCCAGGCTCTGAGCTGTCCGCACAGAGCCCGACGCGGGACTTGAACTGGTGAAGCTCGAGGTCACGACCTGAGCGGAAGTCGGACGTGCAACCGACCGAGCCACCCAGGCGCCCTGAACTGTGGATTTTTAAACGGATGGTGGAAGACTTGGCTGTGGCGTGTGGAAGGTTTAAGAACTAGATGGTCTCTTCAGTCCCTTTTAGCCTCGTGACTAAATTGTAAATATTCTTGACCATAAAAGAAAAGAAATCGTGTCAAGTGCCATAACGAGGCACAGACCGGGCCTTTTTTTTTTTTTTTTTAACGTTTATTTATTTTTGAGACAGAGAGAGACAGAGCATGAACAGGGGAGGGGCAGAGAGAGAGGGAGACACAGAATCTGAAACAGGCTCCAGGCTCGGAGCTGTCAGCACAGAGCCCGACACGCGGCTCGAACTCACAGACCATGAGATCATGACCTGAGCCGAATTTGGACGCTTAACCGACCGAGCCACCCAGGCGCCCCCAGACTGGGCCTTTTAAAGAGACTGCATAGACAAGTGGTTGTTTCTGGTCGGGAGGATGGCAGGAGGCTTCTTAGGAAGAATGTCTTTTGACTTTGGCCTAGAGACATGGCTAGAACTTGATGGGAGAACAGCCGGAGCAAAGGCGTGGAGAGATAGGTGGCGAGGGATGTGCGAGGCCGTCTGTGGAGCGAGATGTGAATTAGTTGCTTCCTTGTGAAACGTGTAGGCTGTGGGAGATACTGCTGTTTTAGTAACCTGAGGTTAGACGAGAGGGCGGAGGATCTTATAGCCTAAGGCATTTTGACAATATCCTGAAAAACAGGGGAAGTTACCAGTTGGTTTCCTTGCTTGCTTTTAAGCAAAAGCGTAACACAATAGTCATTAGCGCGCTCAGTAAATGTTTCTGCCCCCACATCTTCTGCGCATGTGACAGGAGAGCACTCCCTGGCCACCTGTGGATGGGGCCATGTGGACCACAGCTCAACGGGGCTGTGAGCAGAAGTGAGTTTTGTCACCTCCAGGCATACATTTAATTGTCAACGTGAGCTCCTCTAGAGCTCTCTCTTCTCTCTTCTCCAGCCTCTGCAATGCTTCCGATGGTGGCTGCTCCGTCAGTCTGGGTCTCAGAGTGGGGACGATAATGAAATGGCGCTGAAGGCTCGCTGATGAGTGATGGGCGTGTAGCACGAGAAACAAGCCTTTGCTGTTTGAAGCCACTGGACTGTTGAGTCTGTGTGTTCCTGCAGCATAGCTTACCCTGTCTGTCCTGACTGATGCAAGTAACAAGGTCAGGGTCGTACTTCAGGAGTATTAAATGTGGTGTCATGTGCAAGATGGACGTTTTTTGGAGAGACTGGAGGCAGGAAGAAAAGTTAAGGGAGAGTGCACTGGGCCCAACTTTGAAAATGGAAGAGTCACGGGGCCTGGCAAATGATTAGAGTTTTTACCACTTCCAGTGTCCCGCTCTGGTGTAACAAGCAGGATTGCCTAAACATGTCCCTGGGAGCACATTCTGGATGACCTGGACAATGAGTTCCTTGGGACCAGCGGCTTCCCGTTCTCCCAGCAGGAGGAGCTGCACCCAAATCCACCTTCCAGTGGGACCCGGCAAGAGGTTTCCTCTGTTGGGTAGGAGGGTCTGCTTCTGAACCCAAGGTCCTATGATCCCCAGGGTGTGTAGGATCTAGACAGTTAGCTTTCTTAGGTGACTCCTGTAAACATCGAAACGCACTGGAATATAAAAGCCAGACAGCCTGGCACCCATGCAATCCACACTTCCCCACCTGCTTAAGTGCCCTCTCAGGCGTGACCTTTAAAGGGGAACATGCGGCTATGGGCAGATCCAGCAGGGTATCCTGGCCCCAGGATACCTCTCCACGGTTCACATGCCTCCTACTGCTGAACTTCACTTTGTCCGTCTTCCTAATAAACCCTGTTCTGTAACCCATACCGTGTCCTGAGCCCCCCGCCTGCCCCCCGCATGTTGCATGCCAGATACGACAACAAAGGGACTGCTAGTGCATGACCATCACAGAGGCAGATTGACCGTGCCTCTGCTCAGACTAGGGAGATGGGAGGACAGGCACACGGAGGGCCTGGCAGTGTATTCAGGCCCCTGGGTCAAAGAGGAAGGCTGAGAACATCCCAGGTCAGGATGGAAGACAGCGGCTAAACTGGCTGTAGTGATAACATAATGGTCCTCCAAGATGTATCCTCTACTCTACCCTGGTAAAAATTATTTGAATTCAATAGTTCACTGTCTTGAGAAAAAAAAGGCAAACACCGTTCAAGATGATTAGCCAGCATATTTTCGTTTTGCATCGCCACCACAGAACTTCTTGAGGAATTCTCTGAGGATCACAAAGCATGAGCGGCTTGCCTGTGAGTCGGTTCGTTGGGGGCTCAGTGCATGCCTATTAGATAATGCTTTTTTTTAAATTAAAAAATACTTATTTATTTTTGGGAGAGAGAGAGTGAGCGGGGGGGGGGGGGGGTGGCAGAGAGAGAGGGAGACACAGAATCCGAAGCAGGTTCTGAACTGTCAGCACAGAGACCGACGTGGGGATTGAACCCACGAACCGTGAGATCATGATCTGAGCCGAAGTCGGACACTTAACTGACTGAGCCACCCAGGCGCCCTTGGATAGTGCTTTAAATGGTAAACAGGGCCCCAGCCCATCTCTCTGAAGTCTCTGGGTCCTATAATAGAATTGAAACACAGTATGTTTGTGTTAAAAATAGTAAAAGGCATTCTAGTAATTTACAGTATAGGGTGGGAGTTTTGTTCCAGTTTTTAGGTGGCACATTGGTACTTGAGGAAAATAGGTGAGGGTATCGACAGAGGCCTTTACAGAATTTCTCAAGGTAACTTCTGGGCATTTTCCAGGACTTTGAGGGGCTGAGGAAACAGGCTCTTTGAAATGCTAATTTCACTGCAAAATGCCAAGTCCTCCTTTGCCTTTAACTTGGGGTACCATTAGCCCTACGGTTAGGGCTGTCCGTCTGAGAGTGGTTTAGGATTCATGCCAGAGCTGATGAAGGAGAAGGAAGGAAAAAGAGATTTTCCTGTGGCAAACGGGAGGGGGCTGGGAAAGAGACAGGAGACGGTCAGATAGGCGATGTTTGCACGTGGAGAAGAGCCATGGCATGGGGGGTGGGTGCCATCTCAGTGGGAAGCAGGGAAAGGGGTGAGGGCAAGGGTATGGTAAACACAAGATTCCCTAAGGGCAAAGAAACTTTGTGGTAAAGATAGCTCATGCCAGCCATTTTGGTTTCTGCAGGAGGGTGGGGTGAACCCGGAGCCTCATGGGTGGGAATGTGCCACAGGTGACATGCTTGTGGGATTCGACAGACTGGAGTGTGTTTCCTGCTGATCACAGCAGTGGCGGGGGGTGAGAAGCCAAAAATCAAAACATCTAAGTTCTTTTTTTTTATGTTTATTTATTTCTGAGAGACAGAGAGACAGAGAGACAGAGAGACAGAGCGTGAGCAGGGGAGGGGCAGAGAGAGGGAGACCCAGAATCCGAAGCAGGCTGCAGGCTCTGAGCTGTCAGCACAGAGCCCCACGCGGGGTTCAAACTCACAAGCCATGAGATCGTGACCTGAGCTGAAGTTGGCTGCTTAACCGACTGAGCCACCCAGGCACCCCAAAACGTCTAAGTTCTTGCCCTGACTTTTACTTTTTGTTCACTAACTATATCATGAGAGCCTGCTGTATGTACCAGGCCCAGCGACAGGTGCTAGGGGATCAAGCGTGATGTCCACCTCTTCCGGAGCTTGGGTCTGATGAGGAGATTGCTGGTCCCACCAGCTGGGTTCCATGGTTGCATCACTTCACCTTCTTGGAGAGTGTGGTTTATGTCCGTGGGCAAGTGGACTTTCTAATACTGAACCCAGGATTATATTGATTTATCTGTCCCCCGCCCAGTAGTGCTGGACCAGTAGGGACCTCCCATGTGTACAAGGTCTGGATTGCTACATTTATATCAGGACAAGAGCAATCAAGAACATGTTTTCTCTGAGGGCAGGCTGTAAAGGAGAGGAAAGTGGGAAGGTGTACAGGCCATGGTTACACTTCTAAATGGCTCAGCACAGAATATTCTGGTTCTCTCTCCCCAGGGAAGGGTGTGGAGGGACCAGGTATATCTCACCTTTGTAGCTCCCCACACTGAAGGAGCCATCAGAATGGAGAAAAGAGGGGTGCCTGGGTGGCTCAGTTGGTTGGGTGGCCAACTTCAGCTCAGGTCACTATCTCACGGTTCGTGAGTTCCAGCCCCACGTCGGGCTCTGTGCTGATAGCTCGAGCCTGGAGCCTGCTTCAGATTCTGTGTTTCCGTCTCTCTCTGCCCCTCCCCTGCTCACTCTCTGTCTCTCTGTCAAAAATAAATTTAAAAAACATTTAAAAAATTAAAAACAAAACAAAACAAAAAAGAATGGAGAGTAAGGAAGGTCTTCCTCCCCCGACCCCCTGCCCAAGAGACATATGGTAGGGGAATTTACTTTAGCCCACAACTGCCTTACTGGTTCACACTGGGATAATAGTTCTCTAAACTTGATAGGAAATGAGAGAGAAATGGGACCAAACACATATCAATCTCAACACGTTTTAGTGGGAAAGAAAGAATTAAACGCTGATCAAAAGATTGCTCTAGTATCTACCTGGTCTTGGATTATAATAAAAAGATACGAATGATACTCACTAATTTCATTTAAAATGGGATAGCTTACCTGCGTGCATGGCCAGTTCTATTTTTTTTTTTTTTTTTTGCATACTTTAGAACGGAGCAACAAAGTTCCTCTAAACTGAAATAGATTGGAGACTTGACAGGATCAATAAAAGAAACTTGGCCACAAAGCGTCCTCACGCTGTTGGAGCAAAAACCTGAACCGATATTGTATGTCAGTTGCAATTTGCTTTTATTTATCCATCAGCACGCTCTCCAACTAAATATAAGTATGTGTGAACAACAGTTGCAGATATAGACAGGCATCGATGTCTCCAGAATTGTTAAGACTTACTGGCCTGTGACATATCAGTGTTCAAAAGTTCTGATTTCTCCCGTGAGGTACTTTTCATATCTTATTTTGATAACGGAATGCAAATAGGCTCCCGTGAGCCCTTCCTCACCTGGGTTCTTTGCACGGTGGTACGACTGCATCTGTTTATTACACACTATGAACAAATACACAGCCCAGTTTAGATTTATACAAATCAACTACAATTGGGGAATTACCAAAAAATATCTGAAGGTAAAAACAAGCCCATCCTTAATTGTAGCTCTGTTGATTTTTGGCTTTCTAAAATTATTATGATTTGTAGCAAAGGGTGGTAGGTAGGATCGATGTCAAGAACTCCAAACCAAGAATGGGGAGTTTGAGGACAAGCTCTCGACCCCTTATTAACTCTTGCATCTGGAGCAGTCACTTCCCTGTCTAATGTTGGGAAAATTGGTATAAGCATCCTTTCCATGCCTATCTTGCAGGCTCTCTGAGGGGCTTAGACAACAGGACAGATGTGATAGTTCTTGGTGAGATTATCCAAATGGGAAAGGAGGAGCATGACTCAGCTTAGAAGAGCCCCGGAATACAAGGAGTACCTTGGCCTGTGTTTTAGGAGATGCACAGTCACCAAAAGCTCTCAGGAAAAATTCCTTTGCTATTGGTGGTGTCAGTCATTTTTATTATTTAACAGCCAGGACCGTAGGCAATAGGAATCCCATCTCTCCCTATCAGGTGCCTCATCCATCTTGCATATATTTAATTCGACAAGCACTGACTAAGTGCCTTCTGTGTACCAAGCACGGTTGCAGGGGATACAGAATTGGGTAAGAAATGTTCTTGTAGCACACAAGCATTCTAATGAAAGGCAGACGCGCGAACAGACTCTTGCGGGGACTAGGACTCTTTGTCGAAGGAGAGTCTGAGTCCCCTGGGGGGGGGGGGCATTGGAGTGCTCACAGAGAAGTTTCAATTTCCACAGGAGGTCCTTACAGGGCCCAATCCAGGTGTCTGCTAGATAGATACTTCCTAGAGGAGTGGATGAAAGAATCACTTTTAGCAGCATTGTTAGTTGAATCCGGCCCTGGCTGGGGACCTAGTGGTCTTTTCCCCTCTTCTTCATGTCTGAACGTCCGTGGTTTAGCACAGGATCAGCACATGGTGGGCATTCCTCAGACGTTGTTGAGAAAATTAAAGTCATATTGCGTTCGGGGGAGAGTTGGGTGGCTTGGCTACGGAAGTAAGGGGACTCACCTTGCTCTAAGAATTTGGCCAGGTCACTTTCCTTCTTTTCTCATCAGGACAAGGGAGAGGAGGCACATCTGATCTGCCTGACAGGCTTGTGAGCAGTTTGCTGCCTGGGAGGTCTCTCGAATGGATTGCCAAGTAGCGTGAAGAAAGCAACTTCCTGGAAGCATGCTGGGGAAGATAATGACTATTATATGAGATTTAGGATGGTGAGAGCGTCATAGGGAGCAGCCATTACTGTCCTGTACAGGAGGACTAACCTGAACACTAATATGAGAATAAAAGAAAAAGGTGATTAACAAAGGTAATTGTCTACTGTGTCGAGGAAAACTTCCTGGGGCACTTTTCTTTACGAAGGTTAATTATCTTCGTAGATAGCTAGAATATTAGGGTTATTAGAGGGGGAAAAACTGCTGATGTTTAATCTGTAATTATTGATGGCATGCTAATGAGTTGAGAGAAAGAAAGCAGATTGGCCCAAAGGCTTAGAATGGAAAGCTTATTGTGGAATAACACGGAGAGGGCTGGCCAATCCTTGGGTTATCGCCATGCAGTTATCAAGTAGTCAGTGCTTCCTGTTTTAACAGAGCCAATATCTGAAGGGCGGGCAGGGGCTTGAGGGCACAATGATTGTCCTTTTGGGGGAGTCTCTGAAAGGTGCAGACAGCACAGTCAAGAGTAGCCCATGCCGACATCCTCTCCCACCTGCAAGACTAATTTTGTCTTTGTTTTGGCTGCTAGCGGAGTCTCTCAGCTGCAAGTCTCCCTTGCATAAAGCATGATGTTTTATAAGTATGTAAAACACTTTTATATATTTGGATTCATTCTGTCCAGTTTGCAAGAGTCAGAGGAATGCCGTTTACCTCAAGTCACGGGAGGCGAATATAATGGCGATATGAAGAGTAAAGCTTCTCAGTGCCTCCGAGGCCGGGCCTCAGGCCATTAGGAAAAATTGGCTGCCATTCTGGAAACAGCCACCATGACTTCTGGCCATCCCGTTGCCCATGGAGGCCCACCGCTGCTCTTAACATCGTGGGCCCTATTTTGCCGCAACTTGTCCTTGTGGCTGGTACTTCTTTCTGCGTCACTTGCTGACCTCCCTGCGCTACCTTTCTCCTGTCCCCTGGCTTCTCCTGTATGGTGGCTTCAGCTCACACCTGGCTTTCTGAGAGACTCCATTTCTGCACCACTAGTCATCCCCACTTGGGTTCACACTCCCCTCACGAGAGAAACTATTCAACCCAGAGGATCTCTGTTGGCAGGACTGGCTTCGTGTGTGGGCAAACTGTGCCGTCCCATGGTGTCCTGTGCTCAGAAGCGGCCCGCACTTGCTTGAATGTTCTCCTCTGGAAGACTCTCAGCAGTGTTACATCTCCATAAAAGCACACATGATATTGTCATGTTTTCATCTGCTTGCTCGTCTGCCCTGTCTAATGATACACTCTTCATTCCTTGAGAGCAAGAAACAAATTGTTTTCATTTCTGTGTCCCTGGCACCTAGCACAATATTTAGCATATAGTAGGTGCTCATTAAATGTCTGTGAAATGAAAATAAGGGCCCACAGTTGGTTGGTGGCACAGGGACGATACCAAAATCTTGCACATCTCCATCTTGGGCTTGGACAACTGCACCAAAATATCCAAGTGGATCTTTAAATGACAATTCTTATGAATATTTTCTTCTTTTTTGTCTTTTTTGGAGTGGATTCCTAAACCAGCAAAACTGCACCTCCTGTTCAACCCTTCCTTGAAAGTCAAATCACATTCAGGTGAGCTCTGAATTTCTAACTGGACAGACACTGCCCACAGGGTGATGAGGGTTTAAAAGGACTGCAAACAGTTCAGCATGGATCCTGCTGGGACATAGGTGGTAAGCATCAGAGGTGGGAAAAGAAGAAAGTACAAAGAAAATTCTAGTTTTATGAGGGCCAGAGAGGGAAAGGAATTTGTGGAATACAAAGAGGGGTCATTCTTCTCTTCTGTGGGTTTTTTGGTTCCTGTCACAGTTCTGTTATTTACTAATTACGTGACTGAGAGCAGGCTACTTAACATTGATGAAATTAGTTAATAGAATAAAATAACGACCTTCCTATTGCCAACTGTATGCTGTCTTAATAAAATCAAATTTGAAAGTGCTTATAAAAATGCTTTGTAAAATTTGTAAAGCATGACATTCACATAAAGGTCTGTTATTACCAAATATGCTTCTCACACATCTGGCTTTCTGTGAAGCTTCTTCACAGAATTTTGGCCAGGCTTGAACATCCCAACCGTATGTTGTCTCCTAGGGTAAAAATAGAGATTTTTGGCAGTCACGAAAACCCAGAAGTGCCTTTATTCACGTGAAAATATGGGTTGTAAGCAGGCCTTGTTGTTGCCTCTGGGGAAAAGAAATGTTATCAGCTTTGGTCCTTGCACCTTGTGGAAGCTGTCTGCAGCTCTCTTCCCACCAACCACACTTCAAATAAGGTCAAAAAATATTTACTTATGAGTTTGTACTATGTACCAAGCATAAGGGATCCTGTAAGATCCTTGTCTGAGGTCTTAAGAGAAAAACCAGATGCCAACATAAATAATTATAACCCAAGGTAGAGGATAGAAGAGGTAACAACAATTGTTTTTGACAGCTTTGAAGAGGAGAAATGACACCCCACTGGAAGGCTGAGGAATGATTCATGCAGGCTTGTGGTTCTTGGACCCAGTCCCTTTGATAAGGGAAAAGCCCTTCCAGGTTCCTATAGAGCTTTTGAAGCTTCCTTAGCGTCTTCCTTCTCAGAGCCTGGGAATGACACTGTCAGACTGTCTCAGCCTCCCTCTGTCTGTGAGACACAGAGCTGCGCACAGCTGAAGTTGGAAGTGCTTGGCTTCTAGAATCTTGGTTGGGTTTGTCCCCAGGCAAACTCCTTAGACTCTCAGTTTTCTCGTCTGGAAAATGGACCTAATAATACTTACTTCAAAGGAATGTTGTAACATTTAATTGATGTCTGCAAACCCTTCTGAGATCTACAGATGAAAGACCTTGGAGACGAATACAACAAGGTTATTATACAGGAGTTAATCCCTTCATCAGCCTTTGGGAATTCTCTGTTGGTTAAATCGGGGGACAATAGACTGCATTTCCAGATGCAAAACATTCTTACAGGCAAAGTAAGTGGTTCTTGATTTCTTGGTCACCCTCTGGGTCTTTCTGCATTCATATCATCCCTAGACTACTACCTTCTCTCTTCTTTCTTTCCCACTCTTGAGGCAAAAGCCTTGCTTCACACATGCTCCGTGATCAGCACAGTCTCACCCTGGAGGGTGATGGGGTGAGAAGAAGATGATCCATTAAGTTCAAAGACCCAGTATTTTCTGCTTTTTGTCATGCCCAATCTTGGGTGTCAATGACAGCGTCTCAGCCCCTCAGAAAACATAATCTCTCTCTCTCCTGGGCCCTGATACTCTGCACTCCTTCATTCTGACAACGAAATGAATGTTCTTGGCCTATGAATCCATAGCAAGGAAGAGAGGGACCTCATCGGAGTCTGATAATTCCCTTTGATTTTACCATTGATTTTCTTCTCTCAACCTTTCCTTTTCTTTGGATTCCTCAACTAATAATGAGTATAGTAATTCTATTAATTTTCTCAAATATGTGTCCTAAGGAGTTAATGAGCTCGTGCAATTGAAAACACTGTCTCAAAAAGAAGTGACCTAGAGGATTATCTAATCTGTAATTCAGGAATCAATGGATACAATCAACACTCATAAAAACAGATTTGGAGAAGCAACATCATTAAGATCAGCCCCATTATTTCCAAGTTTGCCAAGAAAAAAAAATCTCCTTTGCAAACTCCATGTTTGTTGATCATCTGACCTCTGAATTCCTCTTAGTAATGAAGATCACCCTACCTCTGGATACAGTCTATTTCATACTCGGAAACTTCTCACAGTTAAAAAGTACTTTCTCTGGCAAAGGTAACATCAGAGACAGTCATCAGTGATGCTATCTGTGACAATCTCTCCGTCACTTCCAGAACAAGTTTTTAATTCTGGTTCCTGGCTACACACACACACACACACACACACACACACACACACACACAGTTCAACGCTCCTTCCCTACAAGGGTCCTACAGATCTGTGAAATCAAGGATCATTTCTAGTGGGTTCTCTCACCACCAACTAAAACTCCCCAGTTGCTTTCATTTTTCCCATGGCACTGTTTCCAGGCCTCTCACCATTCCAGAGGTAGAATCAGTGTTTTGATTAACTAATGGAGGAAGGAGGGGCTTTAGGACAAGCAGTAAGCAGGGTGGTAACAGTTGGGTCTCTGTGTACTCAAGGTTACAAGGAATAGCATGAAAAGAACATTTTTATCACATAGACTAGAGCCAGTTAGATCACCACCCAGCATGGTCAGTGTCTTGCCTACAGCTGGAGACGAATGAATAAATACTTTAATAAAGGCAGTGGAAACTTTGTTTTTCATAATATATATTTCATTCCTCCAGAACACAATGATTTTGGAGTGTCTTTTAATAATTTTTCAGCTGCTAAATCACTGCAGAGGGACAGGACAGCTTTTAGTTTCTTTTTCAAGCCTGAGACATGTTGAGTAACTCCAAAGTTCTGCCTTGGGGTCTCATACTTTAGGTGGATATGACAAAATGGGACATGAAGACAAACTGGAGAGTGGTTCAGATAGGGTGCCACCCCAAGATCTTTCCTATTACTGTTTGTAGCTCTTTCTTATACCCAGCCTTATAGTGACAAAACTTTTGGCCTGGAACAGGAATGAGGTGCCAAAGCATTAAAAAGACGGTGGGGCCTGAGTCACAAATCCAGATGGAAGAGACATCAGGTGCCAGCCAATCTAGTCCAGCATTTGATGATTGATTTCCTTCATAATAGCAGATTCCAGTTTGGTTAATGTTTACTGAGCAACGATCATGTGCCAGGCACTGTGCTAGATGCTTTTACACATAGTGTCTTACTTATTCCTCCCTTCCACGTGATAAGAAAGGTGTTATGTCTCCTAGAACTTAGATAGATTTGATGTCAAGAGCACTGACCTGTGGTTAGCATTCTCTTCTCTTCCAAGAGCATATTTCATTCATTTAATCATGAAAAGTCTGTGAATCCTTCAGTAATGGTTCCCAGACTCTGGATTCTATTAAGCCTATGGAGTTATTGCAAAAGAATCTCTGGATCAAAATATGTGCTCAAGATTGCCTAGAGACTGCAAAGGACACGCATATTTCATTCATATGTACATATATTCTTCAAGTGTATGTGATGCTGTTGTAATTAATCAAACATAATTTTTGAGACCATGCTACTAAAACCATCACATATTTTATCAATAATTAGAATTTTAAAATTAATATACAGATTTTTTTGAGTAGTTTTACATTTACAGAAAAGGTGAGTAGAAAGTACGGAGTTCCCATATATCCTTTTCTACCCACCCCCCCAAGTTTCCCCTATTTTTATTTCTTCTAGTGATGTGGTATATTTGTTACACACACACACACACACACACACACACACACACACACACATTTGTTGAGGAGCTAATATTGATACATTATTATTAAATAAGCTACATAGTTCATATTAGGGATTACTTTTTGTGTTGTATATTCCATGGGTTTTGACAAATGCCCATACGTACAGCCACCATTATAGTACCGTATACAATAGTTTCACTACCCTATAAATTCCTTGGGCTCTACCAATTCATCCCTCCTTTCCTCTCCATGAACCACTAATATTTTTACTGTCTCTATAGTTTTGCCTTTTCCAGAATGTCATATAGTTGGGAGTCATGTAGTATTTACCCTTTTCAAATTGGCTTCTTTCATCTAGCAATAGATATTTCAGATTCCTCTGTATCTTCTCATGGATTGATAGTTTATTTCTCTTTATCATTGAAAAATATTTCCTTGTACGGATGAACCATATAGTTTCTTTATCCATTCTCCTATCGAAGGTCATCTCAGTTGCTTCCAAGTTTTAACAATTATGAAAACATTTTCTATGAACATTCATGTGCAGATTTTCGTGTGGACGTAAGTTTTCAACTCACCTAAGAACATACCAAGGAACGCAATTGCCGGATTGTGTGGTAAAAGCACTTTTATTTTTGTAAAAAAATTGGCAAACTGTCTTCCGAAGTGGCTGTACCTTCCTGTATTCCCTTCGACAATGAATCAGAGTTCCTGTTGTTCCACATCCTCATCAGCATTTGGTGCTGTCAGTGTTTCGCAGTTTGGTCCTCATCAGTATATAGTGGTATCTCATTGTTGTAGTATCAATTTGAAATTCCCTATTACATGTGTTGTTAAGCGTCCTTTCATAACCTTTTTTTTGTTTTTTTGTTTTTGTTTTTTGTTTTTTTGCCATATATATTTCTTCTTTGGTGCAGTGTCTGTTCAGATGTTTTGTTCATTTTTCAATTGGGTTTTTTGTTTTCTAACCATTGGGTTTGAAGACTTCTTTGTACACCTTAGATAACAGTTATCAGATATGTGTTTTGCAAATATTTTCTCCCAGTCTGTGGCTTATATTTTCATTCTCTTAACAGTGTGTTTCACGGAGTAAGAGTGTTTAAATTTGATGAAGTCCCCATTTGTCAATTTTTTCTTTCATGTGTCTGTGCTTTTGGTGTTTCTAAATAGTCATTGCCAAACTCAGGGTCACCAAGATCTCTTACTAAGTTATCTTCTAGGAGTTGTATAGTTTGGGATTATATTTAGGTCTATGACCCATTTTGAATTAATTTTTTCAAAAAGTATGAAGTTGTATCTAGACTCACTCTTTTTTGGCATATGAACATCCTGTCGTTTCAGCACCGTTTGTTGCAAAGACTGTCCTTTCTCCATTGAATCGTTTTTGTTCCTTTATCAAAGATCAGCTGACTCTGTTTGTGTGAGCCTATTTCTAGGCTCTCTATTCTGTTCCATTAGTCTATTTTTTTTTCCACTGCCACACTATCTTCATTACTGTAGCTAATGTCGATCCTTCAACTTGGTTCTTCTTTAATATTATGTTGGCTCTTCTGAGTCTTTTGCCTTTCCATAGAAACATTAGAATTACTTTGTTGGTACCCATGAAATAACATTCTGGGATCACTAATCCCTTGACGGAGATTGCATTGACTTTATAGATCAACTTGGGAAGACATGATACCTCGACAACATTGAGTTTTCAATCTGCGCGCTTGAAACATTTCTCCATTTATTCAGATCTTTTAAAGAATTCTCTCGTGGGAGTTCTGTGGTTGTCCTTTATATAGACCTTATACATATTTTGTTCAACTATTACCCAAATATTTCAGTTTTTTTGCTGCCAATGTAAATGGTATTGTGTGATTACATTTTAAAAGTATTAACTAATATCAAGTGGGAGTGATATTTTTCAGGTTGAAATGTGGTCCGCATAATCCAAAAGATGAAAACTAGTCGCGTGCGTGACTTTGGATATGGAGTAACTAACAGTAGGGCTCTGAGAGCCCGCTGCCAGAAGGGTGTCTAATGGTGTTACTGTGGCAATGTCACGGTACCCCGGAAGGAGATATCTCATTTGCCGCCGAGACTCTACGAGTGGAATAAATTTTTCCATCCCAAAGGGTTTAAAACTCTTCTCTCTTGCCTCAGATACCATAGAAATAAATGAGCGACAATCAGCCTTTGCAAAGAAGGTGCAGTTTAGAGGAGTGGAGAGCTGTGGCATCACCCAACCGTTTCTCCCCCGAGCCGAGCAAATAATAACTCACACTGTAGATAAAGATAAAAATCATACCATAGGTTATAAGCCTAGAGTGGTCTGACTTCTATCAACTGCTTAAACCATATGCTCCCTCCTCTGCTTGGCCTGTCTGGCCGTATATATCCTTCCAACCCCCCCCCCCCCCCCGACTTCTTCCACAGGGCGTTTGCTTCCACAGGGCCTTTGGCATATGCTGTTTCTTTCCCTCTTTAGCCAGGTCATGTATCACTTCCTTGATCCTTCCAGGCCAGGCCTCTGAAAGCACTGTATACTTCTGAGCATTTGTTGCATTGTGAGTTTACATTTATTTATGTGATTAGCTGATTACAAGATTGTAAGTTCCGTGAGGGAAGGCACTGTGTCTGTTTTGTTCACCATTATGGTTCCACTACCATAATTGTTGAGTGAATGGATGATTGATAGGATATCCCACAGACTCATGAACTGCATATATATTTCTCATTTTAGAGTACGGGGACCACCCAATGAATCATTTTATTGTCCTAAAGGGCTCCTCTAAGTATTATGGCAGAAATAGATCACTGGTATGGGTGGTTTCCCACCCAAACACTATAATCAATATTCTGGTTCCTAGACCAGTGGAAACAGAGTCAATAGCTCCCTTTATAGAGTGTTGGCTTGGTGAAGCTTATAATGGTTTGGGTAAACATTAATTTTTTTCAAAGCTTCTTTAGCAAGCATTTATTAAACATCCACTGTCTGCCATACCCTGTGTTAAGTGAGAACCATGTACGAAACCTCTCAGCCATAGTCTCCCCCTTGGAAGACTGGTGTTACTGTGTGGGAAGGATACTCACCAATTCCATGCCAAGCTGAACGGTTGAGGTGAAGTCATAGTAGGGGCTGTAACTGTTGGCTTTGGGACCCAGGCTGCATGTGTTTTTGGCTGTACTGTCTCTGAAACTTTTGGAACTGAATGTGTTAGGCGGGTCCCGCACATTTTGTTCCCTCAGTCTCCTACCGCTCCCTACTGTCCCATACCTGGCTTGGGATTTCTTCTGTTTTTGCTGCCCACCTGCTCCCTAAGTACAGCCAGGCTGTGACTCTTGGTTGGGTCCACTCTTCCCCTGGGGTCACTGGCGGGCCGGAGAGAAGGCCTGCTTTTCTCATTCCTAGTTTGTACAAGGAACTGTGGGAGCCCCCAGCAGGATCACGTGGGCCCCGGTGAAGAACTCACAGTCCGGTCAAAGAAATGACAAGTGTACAAACAAACGACCAGCACACTCTGTCCCAGAGTGTTTACAAAAAGAGTTGTGAGAAGGGCAGTGACCGGAACACATGCTCTGGCCCGTGTATTGTGAGTCCTGTTTATGGTGGAGGGGTAGGAGAAGGTGAGGTAAATGCAACCACGCAGGCCTTACTTTGTCCTCAGTCGGTGAAATTAACTCTGACTCTGTCGCTGTGGCACCCGAGGCAAATCACCTCGACTTCACCTCTTTGAGCCCCCAGTTTCCACAGCTACCAACTCGTGGTGATATCGGGGCACGGTAGGGTTGTTGTGAGGTTTGAAGAAAGGATGCCTGTGCCAATGCTTAGCATAATGTGTCATATGGTACAGACAAGTAACTCGAGTTGAATTTGAATCCTGCTTTACAGGAAGCTTTACAGAGACCATCGCAGATTACATGTTGGCAACTCTTGGGCCCATCTTTCATGGGAAGTCTCAGTAGGGGATCCGACAACGCTCTTCTTCGCCCAGCCGTTGAATGCATAGAACATCCTGTGCCAGCAGTAGGCCTGGCCATGTGACTTCTTCTCCTTCTTGGCTGTTCCCACTGGCAAGCCATGAATAGTGCTTAGAACTTTTACCAAGGAGCCCAGAAGGAAGAATATTCTGTGCTTTTGCAAAGCCTGACCCTCTTCTGGAGCCAATTCTGGTGGAGAAACAGAGAACCTAACTATTCTCCTCCACTGGTGGCCACTTAAGCCCTCCTTTAACGTAATGCATGAAATGTATCAAAGAGTCCGTGTTTGACGATCTCAGCTTCTGACGGTCACAGGAGCACCAAGACTTGCAGGTTTATAGATTCAGAGTTTCAGAGCAGGAAGGTGTCCCAAGCTTATCTGTCTACTTCTGTCATTTTGCAGTTGAGGAAATTGAAACCCAAAGAGACAAAGCCAGTGACAGACCTTCCAGGCCTGGGCTTCTGCCCCAACATTACACTGCCTTCCATACACGGAAAGAAGCATTGAGCATGAATGTGGGTATATGCCTTCGCTGGTGTTGGTTATTACAAATGACAGAACATCAGGGGCTCCCGGGGGCTCAGTTGGTTAAGTGTCTGACTCTCGGTTTTGGCTCAGGTCATGATCTCACCGCTTGTGACTTCGAGCCCTGCATTCTCTCTCTCTCTCTCTCTCTCTCTGCCCCTCCCCTGCTCATTCTGTCTCTTAAAATAAGTAAATAAACTTTAAAAAGTTTTTAAAAAGTGACAGAACATCAGATTCAGAAAAAAAAAAGAGAAGTGTATGCCCATAGGGGGCATCTATTAGTTTGTGTAACAGAGCCTTCAAGGAGGACATATGGCTTTGGCAATATTCTTGGGATCTGTTTTCGTTCTCTCCATCACTAAGGCCCTCTTCCTTAATATCCCCTCCATTCTAAGACTTGCTTTTCCCTCAGGAAGGCTGTCCAAAGTTTCCAGGGCTAAATCTTTTCATGATCATGTGCCATGGGAAAATATGGAAGTTCTCTGTCTCCACTTTCTCTGCAAAAATCCCAAGGATCACTCTGATTGCGTTTCTTGTAACCATACTCTGCTGTAAGCCCATCATTGGGGCCGGAGATCTCGAAGTGCTAACTGATGTAGGCCATGTATTACGTTCCCGGGCAGGGGACAGACGGACCACTCAGACCCTGAGGCCTGAGAGTGGGGTGCTACTGGGAAAAGGAAATGGGGCTCAGTAGCCAAAAAATAAGAAATGTCGTCTGAGCCTCCACAGTGCTCCTAGGTGTGATTATTAATTTGAGTGTGTCTTCGGTTTATCAAATCTTCCACCTCCCTGAATTGGGAATGCTTTGCTCTCTAGCAAGCTGTGCAATTTCCCAGGTGAAGCCGAGGTATGGGGTTTAGGTAACGTGATGCCCTCCTGTTCATCAGCTACCCCGGGTCTTGTTCTGCGTGTGCTTCTCTTAAGTAAAAAATGAGACAAGCGAACAAATAAAACTCAAAATGAATCAACCAACAAATAAACAAAAACTCGAGAGCCCCATCTTTCTGATTGCTAAGAAAGTCTGACGACACATATTCCAACATAAGGCAGGATTTCGCAGCTGTCAGAGGAGATTTCTTGGTGTGTGGGAACATGCAAACCACCTCTCTGAGCATCAGTTTGTTCACTGATAAAAGTCAGGGAATGCCTAATACTGGCACAGAGACAACCACACATGAAGACTTTTGTGACAATGATCGCCCAACCTGGATCAAGGCAATGCACTACCTATCCCCATTCTACAGACAGGAAATTGAGGCCCAGGGAGGTCAAACAAGCTGACAGAGTCCCCCCAGCTTGTCAGTGGCAGATCTAGGAAGCCCACCAGGCCCTTTGACCCCAGATACTTGTATCTTTCAATATGTCCCATCTTCTCCGAAGAAAGTGTTAACACTTGAACTCTATTATTTTCTTTTTTAAAGGGAAATACATTTGAAATGCAAATTAACACCAACAATGTAATTCTAACCGATTGGCAAAAATAAAAAAATAAAAAATCAACAGTAACAAGTTTTAGCAATGGTGTAAGAAAATAGGTCCTTTCGTACACCATTGGTCAGTCTGCAAACCAATACAAATTTGGCAATTGTTTTTTTTAATGTTTACTTATTTTTGAGAGAGAGAGAGTGCGCCCATGCATGCAAGTCGGGAAGGGGCAAAGAGAGACGGGACAGAGAATCTGAAGTGGGCTCCGTGTTGACAGCAGCGAGCCCAGATGCGGGGCTCAAAGTCACGAAACATGAGATCATGAGCCTGAGCTGAAGTCAGATGCTAAACCGACTGAGCCACCCAGGCGCCCTGGAATTGTCTTTTATGATGCAATACACAGTGTGTGTGTGTGTGTGTGTGTGTGTGTGTGTGTTTCTAAAGTGGCACATGCAAATTTGTTAATTGTGGCATAGTTTGTAATAAAGGAAAAGACAGAGACTACTAAAGGTCCATTCGGAGAGGAATGGCTTAACTGTGGTGTTAGTGATATTCTGAAATACCAGAAGACAGTAAATCGACAGCAGCTAACATAGCTAGATCTCCACCATGTGTTAGGTTTAAAAAAAAAATGCTGTAGAACAATATATACTACATTAGACCCTTTATATGAGAAACAAAGTGCAAAATGAACAGAGGGATTTCTAAATGCGCATATAATTAGTTATGGAGAGTGAGGGGTTAAAATGATATGCTCAGTGCGGAGGGGCAGTCAAGGGGGCGCTTGTTTTCAGATTTTTGAATTTTTTGCAATAAAAATATATTCACGTTCCATTTGTGCAATTTAAAACACTAAAACATAAAGTAACATGAGGCTCTTACTAAAACGTGTTAAGTCATTTGGATTAAGAGGTGCTCTATTGGTAGCTGAATGTAAAGGGAAAAAGTGCTGATTTCTTCCACAGTTTTCTTTTCTTTAATGTTTAATTTATTTTTTGAAGCAGAGAGAGGCAGAGCGTGGGCATGGGAGGGGCAGAGAGAAAGGGAGACACAGAATCTGAAGCAGGCTCCAGGCCCTGAGCTGTCGGCACAGAGCCCGACGCGGGGCTGGAACTCACGAACTGTGAGATCATGACCTGAGACGAAGTCGGACGCTTAACCGACTCAGCCACCCAGGCGCCCCTCTTCTGCAGTTTTCTGATCATACCAAATACTTCTTCAAAGTTCCTCAGTATCAGGTAGCCTTCAGCCTCTCGTTAAATGTGTCGATTCACAGAACTTTAATGCTGAAAGGAGGTTAGCGATCACAGGTGTTCACCCGCACAGAGCAAGCCACAGGGGCCTGGAGTCTAGTTACCTCCCTCGTTCTTCTCCAGGTGACCCATCTGGGAGTCAGGTCAGGGCCATGTGCTTGGAACTCCAGCTCTCAAAGCCTCAAGAGAGAGAATCACAATGCTTCTTTCCCTACTTTCTCAGAAGGAGCAAATCTGCCAGTCATCAGGAAATTACGAGGGAGCTGTCGGACGTAACAGGAATGTTGGAGAGGGATAGCCTGGCTTTTGTTTCCATTTTTTGGAAACTCAAAGTTGAAATGTTTTGCCCAAGTCCACGTGGCTGCACGACACCTTTCGTTCAGTCTTTGTC
The DNA here is from genome assembly GCF_028018385.1 of Neofelis nebulosa. NCBI lineage: Eukaryota > Metazoa > Chordata > Mammalia > Carnivora > Felidae > Neofelis > Neofelis nebulosa. Next base: position 79,402,139 of record NC_080786.1, on the reverse strand, counting down.
ACAGTCCTGGTAGTGCTTTGCAATGCTGCCCATATCCCATTGTCCACGAAATGCGGACGTGCCCGTGTTCCCGGCTAGCCGGAGAGTTCGGTAGCGTCTAAGACCAGATCCCAGTCTCCTTCTTAAGCCTGGCACTTCCCTTGCACCCAGTGGGCCTTCAGGGAATGTGAATTGCACAGGAAACTTTCGGGACCCAGCTTCTTTTTCTCTAAATAAGGACTGTGTGCTGACTTGCTAATATTCTTTTCAGTTGGAAGGAACTGTGATTTTAAGATTTAAGCCCTCACTTCAATGGTACTCCTCCTCTTTCACCAGCTGGTGGACTGCCTCCAACTCCTGCAGAGCTTGGGGATTTCAGCTGGATGAGAAGCTGAAGGACCAGGCAATCCTTTCTTGTGTGGGGGAGAGAGGAGGTTTCTGCAGGAGCTTTAACTGCAATGTCCTTGGCCGATAAGGGCTTGGAAGTAATAACACCTTGTGTTTGTGTAGCCGCTTGCCACTGAGGAGCTCAAAGGGCTCCCCAGACATTATCTCACTCTTTTCTCATTATCATTCCCTGGAATACCTGGCACCAATGGGTTAAGTAGATTTCCCACAACTATCCAGTGGCGGAGTTAGGACCAGGACTCCGATCCCTAGACTTGCAGTCTTCTCATTGTGTCCCGCAGCTCTCGGGATAGAAGATCTACCTCATGGGGGAGGGAAGATTCACCGTCACAGTTGTAAGCTCTGGGACATCTGCTGACGAGGTCTGGGAGAAAGGACTCCTCTCTCCTGCTCCAGGCTCATGAAGTTGATAATGTGGGGACTGATTACAGAGGGAACTTGGAGCATCCTCCGGGGGAATCTGGCAGTGAATCGGGAGTGAATCTAGAGTGGGATACGAGGGGTCATTGGAAACTCGGTGCAGTGGTCTTCCAGATTTAGTGGGTATTGTGTTTCAGTAATGCAACATCAGAAAACTTAGTTGGACCATCCAATTCACTCCTTGATTATTTCCTAAATGATAATCAACTCAACGTTATGGAAGCTTGGAAAAGGACCAGCCTTCTAGTCAGGAGATCTGTGTTTCATTCAAGTATTATGTGCTTCTGGCTCCATGTGCTGTTGGAGAAATTACTTAATCTCTCTGTTCTTCAATTTCCCCATTCATTAAAATGGGTAATACCTCCCTCATCAGTTTATTGTAAAGAACAAATAAGAAACAAGGTAAGCCAGCCATGGTTTTCCAGACATTTGTAATACTTGGTAATGCCAGAGAATCCTCAAAGCCATAGTGATATCCACTTTAGCAAGTAATTGGGGGAAATTAATTTTATATTAAAATAAGCACAAGTTTATTGTCAAGTGGCAAGCTAAAAGTGAATACATTTTATTTTTTAATTTTTTTAAATTAGAAAAAAATTTTTAAACATTATTTCTGAGAGAGAGTGAGAGAGAGAGAGAGAGAGAGAGAGCATGAGAGGGGGAGAAGCAGAGAGAGGGAGACACAGAATCTGAAGCTGGCTCCAGGCTCCGAGCTGTCAGCACAGAGCCCGACACGGGGCTCGAACTTGTGAACTGCGAGATCATGACCTGAGCCGAAGTCGGACGCTTCACCGACTGAGCCACCCAGGCGCCCCAAAAGTGAATACATTTTAGAGATCAATTTCATCTTGACCCAAGGGTAGAAGGGGGGCATAACTGACCCTCTATCTTCAAATCCTACAAGATACAATTTCATTTTTCTCTGCCACGGGTTGCTATTAGGAATACTGGGTGGAGAATTTTGAGAAGTGTTTGTCTAAATAGTCCATTCTTTTGATTTTTCTGAGTTATGTCACTGTGTCAGTTTTGGTCAATGAAATGGTATTAGTTCAGCTTCCTGTAGCAATGACTTCACAATTTCTTTTCTAATATCGTGGCCTCAGATTTTATCAAGTGTCAGTATGATACATGATTGCATACAGAATGATTCTGCATTCCCGCAAAATCACTTGAAGATCTGATCTCTCATAAAAGCATGCAGGTGATAAATCTCTTCCTCAAACCTCCTACCTAGTAAAAGGTCATATCCTCTGAAAAATAGGTATTCGTACTTTGGATCACCTAATAAAAGCCAGGCAGTCCATCACTTTCCATTCTTGCCATGGCAGTGAGGAGGCTCAGAGCTATTTTATTCTTATATTTAGTAAAAATCATTCATGGCATAATTAACTTCTTTTATTCATACAATGGCAGGTCTGTATATTTAACCATCTGGTGTTTTACTATAAGCCTTCTTCAGTTGTTTTGTTTGTTTATTTAGAAAAAGATAGAGTATCAGTGATAAGGAGGCTGATTCTGAGATAGCTATATTCCAAAGCAAGTGGAAGAGATACTAAGGCTCACATTTAAAACATAAAATCAAATTCCTCCAGAGGTGAGGCCTGAGGCAAGGTTGGGAGGGAGCCTGGTTTGCCTGTCAGCCTGTGAAATGTCCCACTGGACAACTCTTGCCAATAAAGGTGGTCGCTGAACACCCCCTTCTTCCCACCCCCTCCCCCAAATGGATCCTGTTGTCCTATGACAGCCAGCCCCCACTCCAGCATTTGTAGGCCAGGTAAGAGTGCAAATGGAGGCTGCTGATCCAGCCCCCACCTTCCCACTTTCTTCCGTCCTTGGCCTTGCTACACACCAGCATTGATGGGCATTGGCTCCCCAAATGACAAGTGTTTCGCAAATTCTTTCACTCAAGTACTTCTGAGAGCAGGGAAGAGTAAGATGTGAAGTCCCCACCCTTGGAACACACCCTAGTCCTAGGGGTGTGCATCTGGGGACAAAGAACCAGGAGAGATATCAGGAGGGCCTGAAAACAGACATTGGGCCATTTGCCTGGGAAATTTCAGGGTCCCAGTTACCCAGAGTTTGCTCCGGAAGGGGGATATGGGCTCCCGGTACACATGTTCATGGACCCCATGGACTTCCTGCCCCATGGCGAAGGCCTGAATTGGGCCCCCTTAAGCATGGGTTGTACCTGTTGCCTGGTTATGTTGTTACCTGGCAACCCTCATGCTTAGAGAGACTGCCCTTGGGGCACCTAAGTGGCTCAGTAGGCTGAGCATCTGACTTTGGCCTAGGTTATCATCTCGCCATTCTGGAGTTTGAACCCTGTGTCGGGCTCTGTGCTGACAGCTCAGAGCCTGGAGCCTGCTTCAGATTCTGTGTCTCCCTCCCTCTCTCTCTCTCTCTCTGCCCCTCCCCCACTCTTGCTCTGTCTCTCTCAAAAATAAATAAACATTAAAAAAAAAAGACTGCTTTTATCATCAAACTGATAAAATTGTGTACCCTTCCTTCAAGATGTCTGGGAGTACTGAGTCTGGGAGCAGATTATGAGGATCAACTGTCTAAATTCTCATTTTACAGATGGAGATATTGAAGACTAGAAAGGCAATTAACTGGTTCGAGTCCTTTAAGTTGCATTCTAAATATTAGTATCAAGTCCTCTAAGGATGGGGGTAGAATAAGGACAGAGATTTATAATATTACAGCATAGCCAGATCCATTGGGTTTAAACATTCCTAGACGTTACCGGATAAACAAGGTGAGAACGATGAAAGGTAGGAGGGGAAAAAATTCATATCCAACTTCTGTTGTCAAAAAAAGTATTTTCCCCCTTGGATATACCAGATTCTTTCAAATGTGCTATTGCACAGTGGAGATAAAAATTAATAGCTTTGTTTCCTGTGATCTCTTTATCAGCCAAAGTACAGGACTATGGCTCTCAGTTATTTTAATGGAAAAAACTGAGGTTGTATTATCAGGTGATAAGGCTGTGTCAGGCGTTATTTTATTCTCTTATCTGCCTTGTTCAAGGTGAAGTGTTCTAGCCTTGATGGATGAGCAGGGATACCATGACTGTGATGTTCCCTGCGCCTTGATCTTACTCCACCTTTTAAGATAACTGTAGCAGGTGAGAGAGGACTCCTGGGCCAGATGATTCTGAGCACAGAACTCAGGGAAGACTCTGATGGCTGGAGTCCTTGTCGTAGGACAGGTAGCTTGAGGGCTTTGCAGACTCTGTCACATGGCCTAGGTTACTTGCACTGCAGAATCTTTCATGACTCCTCCAGGAGAATTTATTCAGCAAGCACTAACTGGTGATATCGAATGTTCCCAGTGTAGTGTTGGATAGGGATGGAAAGATGAGTCATGCTGGTCCTTGCTACCCTAGGGAAGCTCATGCCAACAGAGGGTTGCAAGTTTGATCACACGGGAAGAACGCTTAGTCACATCTTCCTCCTCTGGGCTTCTAGAACACATCTACCTATCTGCACTCTGGCTTTTCTCATGGTGTGTGATCATTTATTTGTCTGCATGTCTGTTTCTTCCCCTACTAGATAGAATGTGTGCTCCTTTGGGGCAGTGACCAGATCTTAGATGGGTTTCAGGTCCATCTTCAGTGCCCAGCTGAAATATAACCCATGTTTGTGCACTAAATTAACGTGTGAGCAAATCCATTCATTTGTCTATTCATTCATTCATTCATTCATTCATTCACCACCCAATGTGTGTTGCTAATGTCCATTATATAACACTGTCTCCTCCAGTCAGGTCTGTTGCTGGTATCAGAGATTTTAAAAAGGAGTAGTTTTGCTGTGCATGTCAGCAGGTGTGGCTTGTGAAGCAGGACAAAGGGACCTCTCATCTCAGCTTCCTTGTTAGTCATGCGAAGGCCCCGGGATTTTCATCCTTTGTCGGCCTCCGTGGCAACTCAGATCTGACCATGGACAAGAAAGACTCATGTTGTAAAATGAGTGCCAGCCACCAGTGGGTCAGGCTGCGTTCTGCCTGCCCAAGTTCTGCCACTTCTTAGATAGGTGACAGGGGACAGGTTGTTGACACTCTCTGAGTCTGTTACTTCATCTGGAAAATGGAGATAATATAACTCTGTCTTGCCTTTTGCACAGGGTTTTTAAAAGAGTCATATGAAAATGGGTGTGAATGATAAAATGGACCATGGAAAGCAAAGATTATTAGAAAATAAAGCAGCTCCCTCTTCACCCTACCCTAGGGCCCTTCATGTGCTTTAGTAAAAAGCCTTCCCATAGGCGTATACCCTGCCTTCCTTTTTGTATTTAGAATAATTATTTCTTTGATGTAGTATGCTCCAAAGACTGTGGAGGAGTGTCCTGGCGAGCAATGGGACCTTAGCCCCAAACTGCCATCATATGATGATGTCCACAATTCACTAGGAGCCCCCGTGGAGCTCAGGGAAGAGCACATCCCCAGCTGGGGCTTTTTAATGGGGATTTTACAGTAACTGGCTAAAAAGCCAATGAAACAACCGTCATTGGCTTAAGAGCCAATCAAAGTCCTCTAGGCCCGCATGACTCAGCCCCAGGAGAGGCTCATTCCACGGTAAAATCAAGGGATGTACTGAAGCAAGGCAAGGCACAGGAAGCTCTCTGAGATAAAAGACAGCTTCTATCAAAATTCAATTCCAGATTCCTCTCACTCCTGCTAGGATGGAATTGAAATAATGACGATCTCTCCTTTCGGCCGGTCAAAGTCCTGGAGCCCTGGTCCTGGGAATGACTCTACAGGAGTGATCTTGGACACGTTCTTGACCGATTCAGTTTTTACATCTCTCATCTGTCAAATGAGCATGCTGATTAATTCCTAAGGTCCCCGCTAGCTTACAGATTTTGTCATTCTATGATATCAAACTGTTAGATGATTCCTGGATACTCTGAGGTGAATTAACAGTCATGCAGCGCTTGTCCTGTGATTCCCCCAGTGTATCTGACCCCCAGTCTCCACATGAGGCCCCACATATCCATTAGCAGGGCCTGGAGGACCAACAGGGAGCACCCCACTCCTCTGGGCATGACCCTGCGTTAGTATTCGCCCCTGTTGGATTTAAGTTGAATGTTGGATTAGGAGGTAGAACGTGGGTTTTAGTCTAGATCAACTGTGACTCCTTCAGTCCCTTCAAGGCCCACCTCCAGTAAACTCTCCTTCATGAAGCTCTCCCAGATTTTCGTCTAGAAGATTCTGTTCCTCTTCTGTCCTCTTGGTTCTCTTACCAGCTTGCGATGGTGGTGGGGGCTGGCTATCATCTGGCTGCCCATAGATCCTGGGAGAGTTTTGTACATAGTAGGTGCTAATAAAAATGAATCAGTGATCTGAGGAATTTGAGGTTGAGATTTGAATTATATATGGGTTTAGATTGTACAGCTATAACAAACACATTTCTATGACCTCCTTGGTGCTTGGTTAATGATTCCCAACCCAGGGATGGCTTGCTTTCTTTCTTTCTTTCTTTCTTCTTCCTACATTTATCTATTTTTAAGAAAAGAGAACATGAGCAGGGGAGGGGCAGAGAGAGTGAGAGAGAAGAGAGAGAGAGAGAGAGAGAGAGAGAGAGAGAGAGAATCCCAAGCAGGCTCTGCACCATCAGCGCAGAGCCCAATACAGGGCTAGAACTCACCAACTGGGAGATTATGACCTGAGCTAAAACCAAGAGTTGGAGGCTTAACCAACTGAGCCACTGAGGCACACCATGCCAGCAAAGGATTTCTGGAGCCCAAAGATCTATTTAGGTAGTAATAAGGTAAGTGGGAAGTAGATAAAATTATTTGGTGGTAAATTACAAAAGCCCAACTCAAACAGGCTAAAGCAAAAAAGGGAGTATTATTGGGGGACAGAGCTTGCTTCTGGTTTGACAACCAAAGGGCTTGAGTTGTTGTCACTTCTGTTTCCCATGTCTCATCTTTGCTTCCTTCTGTTTTTGATCCTGTGCTCAGGCACACTCCACATGGTGGCAATATGGCTGGTCACAACCCCAGAGTAAATGAAAACCCATTTCTTCTCTAAATTTTTCAGAAGAGTGCTGGCCTTATCTGTTAAGGGTCATTATTAGTTAACAGTTTAGGTAGCTGGAGGGCAAGTAGGCTCTGATTGACTTTGGTCCAAGACCATCCCGAGAGCTGGGGGAGGTCTAGGGATTGGGGTTGGAGAGGGTATAGCTAAAGGAAAAGAGAGTGGCACTGTGACCAAAAGAAGGGAGATTGATGTCCATGGAAAACCAACCAAGTGTGTCTTTAAAACATTTTCAGTTTTAAAAAGTCAAACAGGAATAGCCTATTTACTAATGTTAAAACCAAGGAAGCTAATGAATGTGTTCAGTGTCCAGTTTTTGTTTTTTGTTTCTTTTTTTTGGCCTTGGTCTGAAATTATATCAGCTCAGTTTGAGAACACTGGATATCTCTTGTTGACCAGAAGCTTCTTGCCTCATAAATAATGGAGAGGGTGGTGAATTTCTGATACACTCCATTTTACAATGCTGATTCATTTTAACCTTAATTTTTATGAGATTTTTTTTCTTGAAACATATTATATTATACATATAATATCATGAGTAATTCTACCTGGGATTGGAAGGCTAGTGTATGCTCTCAGCAAATAAGAGCTAAATAAACTTGACTGTACTTTTCCAGGCAATGATCATTATTGCCCTACACTACAAGCGGCTCTCGGCCAATGGGCACTCCCGCTGCACTTTGAGAATTGAAAGTCTTTGGCAACTTGTGTTTTCTTTCCCCAGGACCCTCTCTTCCCACTGTATGTTTTGTGCTCTGGTCAAGAACTTTACCACCTACACCTGAAAGTGTATGGGAGTGAAGCATTGGAGGAAGATGAACAAAGTTGAGTAACTTACTGGAGCTTAAAATGCAAGACTTAAGAGGCCTTCAAAAGAAGGGTCCAGAGTCAAGATGTAGATACAATTAGGCGACTGTGGAAGCTTTTTGACCTTAGGGAGCGTCGGGTGAGTGCACCTGAGGCCAGCGGGGAAGAGCTTGTAATTATAGGTAGGAGAAGCCATGGTCAGGCAAGTCATAGCTTCAGGCTACTGGAAAGAACCAAGAGATCCGTTGCCTAGTAGAACCAGAGTTTGGGACCAACCTCTTCCTGGGGCTAAGCTATGACAGTTGTTTCTTCAATTTTGAGGATTTACAAATGTTAAAGAAAAACTTTGTAGTTGCTTTATGGAATCATTAGAATATCTTACGGGAGAAAAAATAAACTTCTCTGCCTAGCATCCCTTGTCTTAACTCACTCCCTTCAAGTTTTGTTTTTTCGGTGTCAATTTGATTAATGTGGAGCATTATCCTTCACAGTGGGCTTCAGGCGGTGGCTGTGATGGGCTCTAGATCCAAGGCGGGAACCGCGGCTTAGAGAACCAAGCACTTCCTAGAGTCATTCCTGTCCAAGAATCGACAGACAGCATGTTGGGGAGGCACCATCACAGGGCCTGCAGTCATGAAGAAGGGAGAAAGTCACACAGGGGGCACTGTGGATGGCTTGTGGTGGGGCGGGGGGTGGGGGACAAGCAGGGAACTCCTGAATCCCTCCACAGTTCACACTGAGCTCAGCGTGAATGAGCACCTGTACTTGAGTTAAACGCTTGTATGAGCAGATGGCCTGTTTGGGATAGCAGAGTAACCAAGAGCAAGGCAGGGACCCAGTCGGTTCCCGAGTCATAAGATCTCTATTGTCTAAACCAGGAAGAGATTCCAGGCATGATTGGTGTGCAGAGTTCTCATTCCACATATGGGGAATTACGGCTCAGAGAAAAGAGGAAGATTTGCCTACAGCTGGCAGAGTTTTGGGATGTTTGTACCACCTCTAGTATAAGGATCCACTAGGAGTGCTGGTTAAAATTCTGATTCTTGGGAGCCATCCCAGACTCACGAGATTAGATGCTCTGGACGTAGGCCTGGGAGCCCACATGTTAGAAAGCACACCAGGCAATTCTTAGACACCTCAAGTTTGGTGTCTAGGTTCTGAAGCTGGTGTAAGGTTCTGGTCTAAGGTTCTGAAGCAGATTCGTGGTCGACTTTGAAGATGGGCTCCTGACCATAGGCTTGGCCCTCCCTCTTTGACACCCAGGGCCCCTGGGAGCTGGAGATGTGGGAGAAAGACGGATCCAGAAGGGTGAGTCGGGGAGCTGTGAAGAGTGAGGTTGTGTTTCTAATTCTTCTTGCGATGTGAGAAGGCCGGGATGCCTGTTTGGACTAGATGTAATGAAACTGAACAAATGATTCCTGTCTGCCTGTCAGGCACCAAGATGTTTAAACGTATGTGTCTGGAAACTGTGCTGCTCTTTAAATTCCAATTGCTCATCTGACAGATGAAAAAACACACAAGCTTTTTCTGTGTGTCTTCTTTCTGTCTTCTTAAGACAATAGTTCTTCTGCAGTCTCCAAAATGTCATGTGTAACAGTTCAACCAATTGGCATGTGCCCCTCCATGGGTCTCACATCTCCAACAAACCTGATGAAACCCCAAGGGTGGGCCTCCAAATCTGACTTACAGGAATCAATGTGAGAAGAACTGGTTATTTGTATTGTTTTTAAAATGATATAGTTCTTTGCTGATAGTTAAAAGAACACTTACCTCTTGTTATAAATTTGTGTGTATTGTCTTCTATTCCATTATATAAAGGTTTCTTTTAGCATTTTAGGCTGGATTCCTTTGGGGTGTACCAGGACCCCCGTATAACTAGAGGTCAGTGGCTAAAATTTTATTTTTCAATGATAACCAATAAATAGTTCATCAAGTTACTAATGATGGTTAAACAAAAGAATAAAATAGGTTTTCTCTTTAAAAACTCGGCTTGAACATATATATTTCTATAAAACATTTGACAGGAATTCAGAACAGGGACCTGATGCTGGCCTTGCTCTAAACATGCTATGTGAACTTGGATAAGGCACCACTTTCTCTGGGCCTCAGTGTCCCCCCATGGAGTAAGAGGGTCAGACAGGTGATTTCTGAAGACCTCTCCAGCACTGAAAGTATCATGGTAAAGTACCAGGAGGTTACGAAATATCCCACAGTGTGGGAGGGAACAAATATGTCATGATTTTGTTCCAATTTAATCTGTTTCACATTTAGTATAGTCCAAACTGTGATAGGTCCTCTGTGGAACATAGATGACTCATTTCCTGTCCTAAGTGGGTCTTCTCTGAGGTGTGGAACAGATTCTTCCTTCAGATATCAAGCCAGCTACAGGGGTCGAATCTGCGGGCCTCTGGGCAAATTCTTCATGCTCTTATCTGTGTCAAATTAAGCCCAATAGTCAGTGCGGGCATGTGCGCGTGCGCACACACACACACACACACTCTTAAGGACACGACCTTTTAGAAGCGAGATGTTCCTGAAAAGTGTACCCATCAAGTTTTTATAAACACAGTCACATTTGAGATGAAGTAGAGTTGTTGGCAATTGAGATAAAGACGAGGGTGAAACTTTTTGTAAGGTGACAGATGTCTTTTGTGTAAGTAATTAAGAAGGCTGGAGAAGCCCAGTGTATTTACCACTTCCTCTGGGGAGTCACCTCTGACTATTGTTGATTGCTGGTGGCTTCATTTATCTGCTTTCCCACTAACTCCTGCTCTGGTTTAAGAGCTGGACCCACATCAGAAGGTATATAAAATTACACTCTTAAATCCGCTGACACCTAAAATGTTGGAGCCAAAAGGAAACGTTGGAATGTCAGATCTTCTCACCTCTCCTTTATCATTCATTCATTTGCTTCTTCACTCATTCATTTAAATATCTATTTAATGCCTACTATGTGTCAAGCACTGTGCTAAGCAGAAGACCAAAGTAAGAACGAGGCATAAAAGGCTCCTATCCTCAGAGAATAGGAGTGTGTGGGGAGAAGGGGAAGGCCATAAACAAGTAAACAAAGTTTGTGCTAGTCTATAGGTTAATGGATTGGGGAATTAGCGGTCAGGTGGGGAGAGCTACTTTAGATAGGATGGGACAGGCAGAGAAGATTTCTGTAAGGTGATGACATATAAACAGCCCTCTGAAGAATGAGAAGGAGCTAACCAGGGGGAATGCTGAGGCACGGAGGGAAGACATAGCCGGCCCAGGTGGATGGTGGGGAGGGTGAAGAACTTCAAAGCCCTAGAGGTGGGAAAGGTGTAAACATGGGACTGGACAAGGGTTATTGCTGTGGGATGCAGGGAAGTGGATGGCTTAAGATTAATGTTGGAAGTGGGTATACAAGACTTGTGTCTGGATTGGACAAGGGGATTGAGAAGTAGGAAGGAAATCAAGGGTGACTTCTTATCTTTTAGCCTGAGAAGTGGGTGGAAGGTTATTTCTTGAAATGAGGAGAAGGCGAAACGCAACACAGCTTTGGGAGGAAATCCAAGAAACCTATTTTGGATGTAATGGCTTTGATACTCTTATTGGACACTGAAGCAGAGATGTTGGAGAAGGCACTGATTCTTCCTGAGAAACTCTCTAATTGTTTCAAAGGTGTTAGCTTTATCTCCTGACCTAGACCAAAATTCCCCTGAGGGCAGGCATGGCTTATATTTTGTATTTCTTCAGACTCCTCCAGAGAGTTCATAGTGAAAGGAAAGTAAGAACATTTTCATATTCCCATGTTCCAGAATTAGATAGTGCTGGTGTGCTAAGTGTGCTTATACTGGCTCACAAGAGCCAATTGCTAAAATTTCGGAAATGTTGCGAGCCAGTTGTGAGATCGTCCTTGCATTTGGCCATGGTGGGGGTACTCACACATGGAGTTGGCAAGCTCTGCAAATCGGAACTTTTTTCTTCAGAGAGCCAGGTTATCAGTAAATCACAGTAAGACCCAGAATCACCAACTCAAGTGCCCCTAGAGGAAAGGAAGTTAACATCTGTAAGTACATATTGAATATATATATTCAGGTTATTATAAAACATTCAGTTCTCCTCTCAGCCTCCCCCATAAACATTTTAAGATTCACACGGTAGGAAAGCCTTGATGGACATTTTCCTTGAATTCATACAGCTTGGCTAAAGTTAAAGCCAAACATTCACCTCTAATTAGAGAGAGATGTATCCCCTCTAAAAGAGTAAAGCTCTAAGATGTCAGTTGCTGTTGTAAAGATTCCAGTTCAGTGTTGCTAGATCTTATGCTTTTTCAAGAGAAGCCTACATTTTAATGACAAACTTCCCAGCTGTTAAAAGTTGACTTAATAAAACACACACACACACACACACACACACACACACACACACACACACAAAACAAATTGACTGTGGGCCAAACAAAACACTTGCAAAGTCTTCACTGGGCCCAAGGGCCACCAGTGTGCAATGCTGTTTGAAGTTCTTATAAATGGTCATCTGTCTATGGGAGGGGAGAGGGCTTCCCAGAATATGTCAGAAATCAACTTTCCTGTCAACCCTGGCATGTGGGAACCACTTCAGATTTATTTAAGAAATATTTTTTGGGTGTGTCTTGGTGGCTCAGTTGTTTTAAGTGTCCAGCTCTTGATTTCAGCTCAAGTCACGATCTCACGGTTCGTGGGATTGAGCCCCACATCAGGCTCCATGCTGACAGCATGGAGCCTACTCAGGATTCTCTCTCTCCCTCTTTCTCTGCCCCTCTCCTGCTTGCTCTCACTCTCTTCCTCTCTCGAAAATAAATAAACTTTAAAAAAAAAAGGAAAAAAAGAAATATTGTTTAAGGTACATGTGTTGTACTCCAGCATTGGTAGAGAAAGTGTACATAGTTTGTGTCTTTCCCACCTGGCCATGGGCCCCTCTAGGCAAGCACCATGATCATCACATCTTTGGATCGTCTAAGCAGGTAGTACTCAGGACTGCAAATAGGAGCCTGCTATGGAGGGAGCTTGAGAAATATCTTGGCCAGTCTCTTGAGGAAATTGGTGCCCAAAGACCAAAAGTCCCTTGCCCTTGACTTCAGTAGTAAATTAGTAGACTGGGACTGGAATCCAGATCTCTAAATGACAGACGGTAGGACTGGAAAGAAACTCTGGTTCTCGGGAAATATTTACTGAATTCATGGGTATGTGAAATAATGATAGAAGAATCTATGGATGTATGAACAAGTGAGTACAGTCTGAACTGACCAACTGGTTTGTAGAATACAGTTCAAAGTAAGAATCGTATGGGTTGGGACTTGGTTTCAGTTCTTCCAGTAACTACTGTGTTGCCCTTAGGCATGTCCTTTATGTTCTCTGGTCATTGACTTTCTTATACATAAGCTCTCTGGTCTCTTAGTGTTGTTGCAAAAATCATAAGCTAATAGTAATAGTCATAATTATTGAGTGCTGTGTGCCAGCCATTGGGCTAAAGGCTTTACTTGAATTTTGCCAATGCTTACACTAGATCTATGAAGTGAGCACTATTTTGTATTACTACTTTGTACCTCCATTTCAGAGATGGAGAAACAGATGCACAGCACTATAAGTAACCTGTCCATGTTCATACAATTTGTAAGTAACCAGTGGATGCACTTTTAAGAGAGGCATTTCAATCTAGAACTGTAATAGCAATAAAAGCACTATGAAAAATAGAAGGATGACACAAATGTAGGATCAGAACATTTTGGGGAGACTCAGCACTATTTCCTCCCTAAAGCTCTTGGAAAGGATGATGCTTGAGGTTGACATTCTTTTCTGCGTTTCACACTGTAGAATTGAATCAATGTGTAGTTTGGGTTCAGTGACCTCTGAGGGGCATTTTAGACTAGTTCAGAGATCTGGTGTCTAACCCTGTTACTTTTTGGGGAGCCTTGAGCCAATTCTTTCAGTCTGTGTATAAGACCGACTTGAACACGTTGGAAGTTCTTCCATCTCTGAGAGTAAAAGGTTCTATGCAGAATTTAATACAAACCTGACATGAGTCAGGATTCTTTTGGGTTGAAAATTATAGAAACCTACCTCAAACCAGCCTAAAGCAAAGAGGGAGATTATTATTTTAGTAATTGAAAAGCTTATGAGTATTCTTTCTTTAGGCTTGCTTTTATCTAGGGGCTCAGAAAATATCATCAGGTTTCCATCTCTCCAGCTCCCTCCATATATGGGCAGAATAGTCATCTGTAAGACTTACATTCTGTCAGCTAAGTAAACCCAACTGCGGGAAAATAACCATCTGCCTTGGAAGCAGAAAAGTCATGGTGAGACATTACATTGACTTGCTTTTGTGTCATATTTACCTTTATGGTGGTCTTCATCTTCCTGGGACATGGAGACAAGTCCTGGGACATATGTTTGCCTCTTTAGCTATGTGGGAAGAGTGTCTTGTGCAGAATACACGGGATGGGTTTCCCACTGAATGAGAACTTTCTGTAAGAGAAGAAAGAGAGCAGGTGCCAGGCAAGTAGAAACACAGAAGTTGACTCCAACCAGCTTCACCTCCCACTTAAAAGGAAGACTGACAGCATGGGCATCCTGGCTCTGAACCTTCAGCTCAGAATCACAAGCTGTGTTGTCGTTGCTTCTCAGTATTAGAAACACGCCTTGTCTCTTGGAAAATTTCCTCCATCTTCAGGGACATTTGGACTCAAACAGGGACATCAGTGAATGTCATGGAGTCATTATTTTGCCTTGTGGTTACAGCTCCTCAGAGAAATATATGCAGCGATGATCTCAACACAGGTAATAAATTAGGAAATAAATGATCAGGCTGGAGCAAAGTTTGCCAGAGCTGTATTAATTTATGAGGACTCCACCAATTAGGCAACTTGGCTAATGCCTCTGATTTAAACTGAATACCCCTGGTTTGTACTGGAGAGGGTTATCTGCCCCTTTGCCTCTTTTAGCTGGCACAAGTAGTTACTTGTGCTAATCAGCACTGAGGGAAAGGGGCAGAGGTCAAAGGGACAGGAAATACCCACCAGCAAGTGATGACAAAACCTCTCCTGTGCAGTGACTCCTGCGAGGCTAATGGACAGAAAAGAATTTGATCAGCCCTCTACTCAAAAGCATCTACCTTTACGGTTTGGGGACTCATAGCTTGCTAGAGCTGGAAGAATGTTTAGACATTACCTAAAACTCTTTTATTTCACAGCTGAAGAACTGAGGCCCGGGGAGGGGAAATAACTTGGTCAAGGTAGTGCTGCAAAGTAGGAGCTAAACTGGAATTCAAACCCAACGGTGCTTATTCATTTTCCAGGCACTCGTTCCTGCATGGCAAGTTCCCTTTGGTTTTGCCCTCAGGACTCTGGTAAACAATTTGAATTATGGAAACTTTGCCCATGAGAAAGCTTCATTTCATTTGCTCTTACCTGCAAAGAAGAGAAATAAGACGTAGCTAGTGCAATGCCCGAGACTTAAATATTCTTAACTCTCACTTCTTCAAGTTGGAGGGGCGAAGGGATAGCTAGGGACTAGGGACTCCTCAACATTAGAAAATCCAAAGGGGATTCATGAGTTTCTGAAAGGCAGTGAAGGGAGGTAAGTTATGTTTACTTCCCTAAGTATATTTGTGTTTAGTTAGTGTTTAAAGAATGCTAAAGGAGGGGTTTAGGGATCTAAATTCCACTCGGATGTGGGTCTCGATGGGTAATCTCAGCAACCTATTCTCTCTGGGTTTTGGAATTCTCATTTGTAGATGTAGCTGATTCTTTAAGACCCTGGTCAACCTCAAGCTTTAGGGTATTGGGGGAGGGGTGTTCTAAAATTTTTGCTGCGCTTTGAGCATCATTGTTATGGATAGAGAAGGAACTTTTTGGATGGAAGGTGGCCAACCTGAAGCCAGTCTGTGTTTGCAAATTAACCATCCTCTTTGTTAACCTGGCCCAGTGGGACAAGTACAGGGCTCAGAGTCCAGGACTCAGCTGTGCCTCCCTTTGCCCCATAACCTTGAGTAAATCCTTGACTTTCTCTAGGGCTCTTTTTAAAAGTGGGATTGACGTCTTTGCATGCTTGTCTCATAAGGCTGGTGCATGGAGATAAAGGATATAGTAATACTGAGTTTGCCCTTGGTGACTGAGAACAATGTAAAAACAAGCTGTAGAACTAGTCGGAAGTTCAATGTAGCCGAGACAACACCAAGGGAACCGAAATTGCTTTTTCTCAAGGGCACGTGTTTTCCCAATAATACTGCAAGTTGAAGCAAGGCTTAATAAAATAGCCATATACCCAGTTTGCCTGGGGTAGTCCTATTTGCTGTGGTAATCCTGGTATAATTATTGATAATGCACTTTTTTCACTTTCAAAAGTGTCTCATTCTATCCAACCTCTTCATTTTACCTACTGGAGGTAGGCAAGGCTCAGAGAGTGGAGGCTCAGAGAAGAGAAACGACTTCTTCAATTCAGCCAGGGTTTGCCCAGAGCCTAGACTCTGCAAACCCCTTCTCTTTGTACCGGGAACGAAAGGGGAGGGGAATACAGGGTGAGAGAATGGCTCCCTTTGTGTGCTTTCCAGATTCTTGAAGCAACTTCTTAGCAGGAACAGCCCCACCTCTCTCTTGATTTCCTGGAAAGTGATCTGCAATACTGTACCTGCCATGCCTCTGAGGGAGCTGGGGGGGGGGGGGAGGGGGGGGAGGCGGGGGGGGGGAGATGGAACAAACATAACAGGATCCTGGAAAAGGAAGTTTTTATTCTCTTCTCTACACATAAGAACCACCCCAAGGGGAGAACCGCTGCTTATTAACAACTGGCCCTTATTTAGGCACGTAGGTTTTTTCTGTTGCTATCATTCATAAAGCACTTTCTGGGTTTTTTTTTTTGATGTTTATTTATTTTTGAGAGAGAGACAGACAGACAGAGCACAAGCAGAGGAGGGGCAGAGAGACAGAGCGAGACACAGAATCTGAAGCAGGCTCCGGACTCTGAGCTGTCAGCACAGCCTGACGTGGGGCTCGAACTCACGAACTGCAAGATCATAACCTGAGCCGAAGTCAGATGCTTAGCCGACTGAGCTACCCAGGCACCCCTCATAAAGCACTTTCATATTCATAATCTTAATTGATCTAATCCTCACTGCCTTTGGAAATGATCTTGGAGGCATCATGAGTCTCATTTTGTAGTGAGAAAACTAAGACCTATGGAAGCAGCTGGCTTGCTCTAGGTTTTGTACTAAGTACAGTTGGGAACAGAGCTTGGTTTCCTGTCTCCTGGCCCAGTATTCCTTCTACCCCTTGCTCCTGGCAGCGTCTACCCTTAGGCATCTTCTAGGAGGAACCTCATTATAGCGAGGCTCATATATAGAGGCTCATCCTCTTGGATGAGCCCAGGGCAGATCCACCTTAAATCCTGAATTTGGCTCTGTGTCAAACGGTGTTAGAACACAGTTTGTGATCAACTGTGGGCTTCGTTCTACAAACATCATTTCTGAGAAATTGAGTGTGTGGAAGGAGAACAGGGTATTTCATCCTGGGATAAGATTTTTCTCTTTAAAATTGTTGCTAAGATCATGGGGGAATAGAGTCTCACTACAGTACTTAACTCTGCTGTGCTTGCAAATCACTGACCCGACAATTTGCAGAATCCCCATTTCAGAAAGATTTGTTCTGGTTCAGACTGAAGTTCTTTATTTGGAACTTGACACGTCCCAGACTTATAAGAACTCTGCTTAACAAGATTTGCAGCTTCCTCCATCATCTGTCTGCCCTAAGTAGGCAGTGATGCAGGGGCAAGGGCTTTGGTGGACAAGAGGGACTCCAGGTGTGGTCTTGATCATGCATGTGGCTCAGTTGAGGGTCAGGAAAGCGACTTTCCTTTTAAGGAGCCCAGTTTCCTCAGCTGTCAAATGTTGAGATTGGATTAATCAGTGCACAAAAGCCCCTGGATACTTTTTTTCTGAGAAAGCTACGGGGACCTCACCTGTATAAATGGTGGAAGAGGTGGGGCTGAGGGCTCGGAGCCCCTTCATTCAATCCATTCGTGTGGCCTGGTGACTTCGGCACGGATGTCAGTGTAGAAACCATTGGATAATTTCCGAAGGCCCTTTTAGCCCTGACACTGGCACCGAAAGAGCAGTACCGTCGTAGTGACAGATGTCAAGTCCCTGAGGAGTTGCAGTGAGCACGGAATTCATGATGCGGAATGAGGTAGACAGGGAAAAGGGTTGTGATGGCATAATAAAGAGGAGAGTTTGGGGTGGACGTACATGATACAGGTGCACTGTCCTTTCTAGTTTACAAAGTACTTGCGCATCCGTTGTCTCTTTCGAGCTTGCCCAACACCGGGCATTCAGGTGTTTACCCAACGATCTGGCCTGCAGCACCGATCAGGTGCCTGGTTCAAGGCAGAGCTCAGGAATACAAAGACGAAGAGGAGACCTTTTCAGCCTCGAGGTGCTCATCATCCATAAAGGAAAAGGCAGGTACACGAGTACGGTAATTGCCAAACAGAAAGGCTCTGAGAGAGGTGCACGCGAACGCTGAGAGAGGAGAGAAAGACACGACTCGCTTTTCCTGGGGAAGGAGGACTGGGGTCATTCCCTGTGCACCAAGCTCTGACCTCCTGAGAAAACATGGCGCGCAGCAGGGGTAGGGGAGGAGTCCGGAGGGCCTGGCCCTGGGGTAGCAGAGGTGAAGCTGGAAGGCAGTCTGGCTGGGCAGGGCTTTGAATGCAATGCAAAGAATTTAGACCCTGTGGCAGTTAGCATCTCTGTTTTCCAGATGAGGAAACAGGCTCACCGAAGTCAGGACCTTGGCTTTAGCCACACGCCGGGGTGAGGGAACTGCGGGGCCGACCAAGGCCTGCGTCTGTCCGGTTGCTCCGTCTGCTACCCTGTGCTGCCTCCAGCAGGCCTGAGCTGAGGCAGGCCCTGCGTGGGAGAGGCCTTGGGGCTGTTTATCCCGTTTGGTGGGACTGGCTCTGGCAGGCCACGGAGGTGGGTGGGGTGGGGGCCGAGGAGGGAAGGAGGGGCCTGACAACAAGGGCTACATTCAAGGCCTGCACTGGAGCCGGCCGAGGAGAATGGAAAGCTACAGTCTGTCGGAGCGTCCAGCCTTGGCAAGGCGGTCGGGGCCTTATAAGGAAATGTTGTTCTCTGTGAGCCAGTGGGGCTGGGACGGAGCCCTGTGCCCACAGGACAGAGCTGCCCTTGTGGCGGTAGGGGTTGGGGGTGCCACCCGCCCCTGCGCTGGGAGCCGGGGCTCTCAATGGGCCACTTCTGCGGGCTCAGCATTCCCTCGCAGCCCCCGGTGCGTGTGGCCCCCACCCCCTCCATGTCCTCCCACTCCCCCCTGCCCTGGGCTGATTGGAGGAAAGGAAAAAAACAAAACAAAACAAAGACTTGGCCAGATCCCAGGCCTCGTTGCTGTTTGATGCCGAATTACCCAGAAAGCAGGCTCAAGGCGAAATCTGTCTCTTTTCCCTGAAGGATGCTTGAGTAAAGGGATCCCTCTTTGCCCTCTTTCCCTACTGCTGCACCCTCGTCTGTCTCCTCCTCCTTGTGACCGCAGAACGCCCAGGCCGGGCCCTGTCCTGTGCAGAAAGGCAGGATCCGAGACAGTGGGGAGGAGGAAGCCTTGTGTGGGGCCTTTTTCACGTCCCCACCGGAGGGCACGAGACTCTGGGACACTCCTAGGAGAAGGGCGACTCCCTTCAGAACACCTTACCTCTGCCCAGCAGGCCAGAGGGCCTCAGAGATACAGGAGGGCCAGAGGAAAAACACAGCCTGCCCAGAAAGCAACAACAGAACAGACTGTCAGCATTAGTCAGCTCCTGGAAGGAGTGCCTTGCCACAGTGTGCCGTGAGGGCTGATTTAAAGCATTGATCGCTACGGGATCTCCCTGAACCTGAGATTATGATAGGAGCAGAAAAAGATGCTTAGGGTGGCCTTTAGCTATGCCTATTTGGAGACTCGTAGACACATGAAACCCTGGAGTCGCAAGGAAACAGGTCAGCCAGCCCAGCTCTCCACCTCGAACAAACGTGGCAGAACTGGAGCCAGTCTGTGCTCTCCTAGTGACCGCGAACTTGGTCCCTCGAGTCGGCCGCCAGTATTGACAGGTGACGCCCTGTGTGTCAGCCATGAGGCGCCACCCCGAAGGCAGGCTCTGAGAAGCACACAAGGAACAAAATGCAAAGGAGGAAACGGCAGAAACACAGAGAAGAGGCTCTTCTGGTGGGGAAGAGAGGGAGCTTGCTCTTGACCAGATGCACAGAGCAGTGGACAAGAAAGGGTCTTGTCAAAGAGATGGAGAGATGGCATGTGGGGTGAAGAAAGGCTGAGCTCACAGAGCAACCTCTGAGAGCTGGGAAGGTGGGGAAGTAGCTCCCGGGGGACAGGTGACACCAGCCAGCCCAGGATGGTGGGAAAGCTAGGGGCTTCCTGGGTGGTGGAGAGGCGGGCGGGCATGGGAGGTGTGTAAGGCTGGCGGAGGAGGGAGCTATGGTCGGAAGACGGGTGAGCAGCAGAGTTTGAAGGCCCTGGATGCCAGAGGGAAGAGGAGATTCTAGTAAAAGACGGCCAGGAGCCACTGGAGTTCTGAGCATCGGGGAGCTGTGGCCAGCGCAGTGATTCAGGCAACACGATGTTACAGCACCTGCAGGAATAACGGAGGGAGAGGCGTCCTTTTCCGGCTTCACTGCCTGGAAAGTGCTCCTTCCCCAAACAGAGCTCTGGGGTTCATATTCCCCACCCGGGGTCTCTGGAGGCCCAGCTAGACCCCAGGATTTCAGGTGCTGTGGGAACAGCCAGTGACCATTTCCCCCCCCGGGGGCGATTAGGCCTAGCCGCTTTGGTTCATTTCTCCTTTTGAGTTGGCGCGTTTTGTACACAAAGTCATTCTGTTCAGATGCAGTTAAGAAACCCAGTCTTCAGTCCTTTTTGGCAGAAGGTTATGAAAAAGGACCCTGGGTCAAAGGGCAAAGACACAGGGATGCCATCTCCTCTCCGAGAGCCTGCTCCTCTTTGGGCATCCGCTGGTCTCACACCTGTGCTTGTCACAACCCTGAGAACAGACAAGGTGGTCTCCTCTCTGTTCTCCAAGGAGCTCCTTGGGGCTCTGGCCCTGGGGTCCCGTCACTCAGGCCACACAGGCTCCAAAGCAGGACTATGAAGGGGCCTGAGCTTGCTCCTCGAGCCCGGTTCCCGCCTCGTGGTGGTCATGAGTCTGAACTAGAGCAGCTGATGCTCTGAATCTCAGTAGCTTCCCACCAAGTTTTCCTTTACTCCGCAAGGTGGATGCAGACCCCTGAGGCCACAGAGATACAGTGCCAGTCATGGAACTGGCCGCTGTCTTGACCCTCCAGTAGGCAGGGTTCATTTTGAATTTGTGTGCGGTGAGCATGAATTGATTGCTTCCTTTTAAGGGCACATGTGAGCATTTGATGGTGAGATACTTTCTCGACTCTAAAAAGTGAATTTCAAACAACAAACCTGGATGACGGGGAGGGTCCTATGACACAAAGCAGGGCTCTTCCTCTACCTTTTAATTTTTACCACCAGCACTTAAATCATCTGCTAGGCTCAGTCGTCGATTCAGAGAAATGCCGTGAGCAAATTTCCCTGGTAGAGTTTTTTTTTTTATTTAATTGTACCTAACCATTCATCATTCACCCATTATTTGGTTTGGTAATGAGTAGTTCAAAAAAAAAAATAGGTAAGTGTAAAGGGAATGCAGTACAAGTCTTCCTCTGACCCTTTCCCCAGCCATCCTGTTGTCCTCCCCCAAAGCAGCCTATGTTACTATTTTCCTGTGTTTCCTTCTCCTCCGTGATGCTTTTATGGAAATAATTATCAAGGACTTTCCTCCTTCAGTACACATAGCTCGTTCAGAAAGATGCAAGCTTGTCCAAACAAAATTCTCTAGGAGTATTTCCTCTCCCAGGCTTGCCTGCTTGGGATGGGGAACCTGATTCTAGATGTCAGATGGACCTCACCTGATCCAGCTGTCTATAGAGCAATCCTTGATGGATGTCCTTGAGCCCAGCACTTTATGATAATGTGCTAAGGATGCCTGAGCACACTCTCTGGAATTAGATTTAAGTACCATCCCCAGAATGACCTTATAGGAAATGAATCATCCAGACACTGTATTCTGAGTTCAGGTGCCAGATTAAGAAGGCTCTGAGGGGGATCTGCCACATTGGTTGCTAGGGCTAAAGAAAGAGTCTCCATGGGCCATATTTTTCTGGTTCCTTGTGGTCTGATCTGAACTGAAATGCCTGTCACTGATCTAGATCTTTACTGACTGATCACAGAGAAATCTTAGTCTGTGCTTGCTTAACCTGGGACTGGAGCTCCACTAATGCTGCAGCTGCTCACTGATCACACTGGAGCACTGCCTGGCTCACTGATCACGCAGGAGCACTGCCTGGCTCACTGATCACATAGGAGCACTGCCTGGCTCACTGATCACGCAGGAGCACTGCCTGGCTCACTGATCACATGGGAGCACTGCCTGGCTCACTGATCACGCAGGAGCACTGCCTGGCTCACTGATCACATGGGAGCACTGCCTGGCTCACTGATCACGCAGGAGCACTGCCTGACTCACTGATCACATAGGAGCACTGCCTGGCTCACTGATCACGCAGGAGCACTGCCTGGCTCACTGATCACGCAGGAGCACTGCCTGGCTCACTGATCACATGGGAGCACTGCCTGGCTCACTGATCACGCAGGAGCACTGCCTGGCTCACTGATCACATGGGAGCACTGCCTGGCTCACTGATCACATAGGAGCACTGCCTGGCTCACTGATCACACGGGAGCACTGCCTGGCTCACTGATCACATAGGAGCACTGCCTGGCTCACTGATCACACGGGAGCACTGCCTGGCTCACTGATCACGCAGGAGCACTGCCTGGCTCACTGATCACACGGGAGCACTGCCTGGCTCACTGATCACATAGGAGCACTGCCTGGCTCACTGATCACATAGGAGCACTGCCTGGCTCACTGATCACGCAGGAGCACTGCCTGGCTCACTGATCACATGGGAGCACTGCCTGACTCACTGATCACGCAGGAGCACTGCCTGGCTCACTGATCACACTGGAGCACTGCCTGGCTCACTGATCACGCAGGAGCACTGCCTGGCTCACTGATCACACGGGAGCACTGCCTGGCTCACTGATCACATAGGAGCACTGCCTGGCTCACTGATCACACGGGAGCACTGCCTGGCTCACTGATCACGCAGGAGCACTGCCTGGCTCACTGATCACATAGGAGCACTGCCTGACTCACTGATCACATAGGAGCACTGCCTGGCTCACTGATCACATGGGAGCACTGCCTGGCTCACTGATCACGCAGGAGCACTGCCTGGCTCACTGATCACATGGGAGCACTGCCTGACTCACTGATCACATAGGAGCACTGCCTGGCTCACTGATCACACTGGAGCACTGCCTGGCTCACTGATCACGCAGGAGCACTGCCTGGCTCACTGATCACATGGGAGCACTGCCTGACTCACTGATCACATAGGAGCACTGCCTGGCTCACTGATCACATGGGAGCACTGCCTGGCTCACTGATCACGCAGGAGCACTGCCTGGCTCACTGATCACATGGGAGCACTGCCTGGCTCACTGATCACGCGGGAGCACTGCCTGGCTCACTGATCACATGGGAGCACTGCCTGGCTCACTGATCACATAGGAGCACTGCCTGGCTCACTGATCACACTGGAGCACTGCCTGGCTCACTGATCACGCAGGAGCACTGCCTGGCTCACTGATCACATAGGAGCACTTCCTGGCTCACTGATCACTTAGGAGCACTTCCTGGCTCACTGATCACATAGGAGCACTGCCTGGCTCACTGATCACATAGGAGCACTGCCTGGCTCACTGATCACATGGGAGCACTGCCTGGCTCACTAATCACGCAGGAGCACTGCCTGACTCACTGATCACGCAGGAGCACTGCCTGGCTCACTGATCACATAGGAGCACTGCCTGGCTCACTGATCACATAGGAGCACTGCCTGGCTCACTAATCACGCAGGAGCATTGCCTGGCTCACTGATCACATAGGAGCACTGCCTGGCTCACTGATCACGCAGGAGCACTGCCTGACTCACTGATCACTTAGGAGCACTTCCTGGCTCACTGATCACATAGGAGCACTGCCTGGCTCACTGATCACACAGGAGCACTGCCTGACTCACTGATCACGCAGGAGCACTGCCTGGCTCACTGATCACGCAGGAGCACTGCCTGGCTCACTGATCACACAAGAGCACGACCTGGCTCACTGATCACATAGGGACTCTGTCTTGTTCACGTACCATGCAGGGGCACTATTGTTCACCGATGGTGCTGGAGCCGCATTTCTCTGCTGAAGATCAGGATTCAGCAGCTGTGGCAGCTCTGGTCTGTGCATGTTGGTTGCTAGGAAGGGTTTTAAAGCCTTTTTGGTGGCAAGAGTCTCTTCCAGATCAGAGTCCAACCTGAAAATGGATCCTGCTTTTGCAAGCACAGTGACAGTATCATTAAACATCATCCAAGCAACAGCAGTCTGGAACATCATCATTTAGTCACTTCTTGCCCAATATCATGTGGGATTCACTTACAGAAGGATCTGCATGCTAAGTGAGGTAGGAACAAGTCAGCACAACAGAACCATAAATATCTTGATAGAGACAGATGTATGAGATCTAACTGGGTAGGGAAAGCAGATGTAGATAAGCAGCTGGCTAAGAATACAGGTGTGAACCTACCGAAATATTAAGAAGATAGTATAAAAGATAATATTAAAGAAAAAGTTACCTATGGTCCTTTTGTCATATGCAACACTTTTTATTTTCCATAGTCCCTTCAATCTTCTTGTTCATATTCAGTGCACATTTTTATACAGCTGCAATCGTATCGCAAAGACTTTTCACAGTCTGTGTTTTGTTTAATATTATAAGCACTCGCCATATTGCTCCAATCTTTATTTTATGGCCATAGAAATACCTTTGTGGCGATTCACCATACATTTCTTGCTTTTACCTGTTGTTGCAATTTTATGTCTCCCGCTGCTTAGCGTGGTGGGTAATTTTGTAAAGAACACCTTAGGATATTTAGCTTTGTGTTTTTGTTGATTTCGTTAGGATCAAATTCAAGAAGGGAGATGGCTTGGCCAAAGGGTACGGACCCCCTTATGAGGAGCAGCTTTCCCAGGTACAAAGCCAACCGTGATAGTCAGGACTCTCGCCTCATACTGATCTTACTGGCTTGGGGCTCCAAGCCAGCAACTAGCATGTCGCCTGGCACTGAGCAGGAGAGCAGAGGTTGACAAAGCCCCGGGAGAGACCTGTGACCACAGAAGCTCTCTACTTTTGAGGGCACACTCTACCCGGGTACCATTCTAGGGGTCTGCTTTATTTGCAAAAGTTGTTCATTTGTGACTGCCACGTAAGGGCCCCTGAACCACCGATTGTTTGGGAACAAAAGCAAACCAGTGCTGAGCTCCCAGTTCTTAGACTGTGGTTGCAGTGGGAGGGCTGCGGGAGCTAGGAGGGTGAAAGTCACTGTATTCTTGGAGCAAGGACACTGTGGCCCTGGTCAGTGGCACTGCCCATGGGCACAGCCCTCATAGCAGGGTCCTGTTATGTGCAACGCAGATGGCAGCCGAGGCCCTTGGAGATCCGATTTAACTTGACCCAAACTCTGGCGCTGAGCCTTGCGAGAGCCTTGAATTCAGAGCCCAGTTTCCATGAGTGCCCACAGGTGTATCACCCAGCTCTACCCCGTGCCCTGTCATCTGAGCATGCCGACCAGCTCTGCCTGAAGCATTCAAAGAGCAGAGCCCCGTTCCTTCCCTGGTCTTCACCAAAAGCCCCTCGCACCCGGGACTTTGTGAGTTTGGTAACATTACTGAAGATGGAAGGTCTCACAGAGGAGTCTCATCAGAGACTAGGCAAGCTTTTGCCCTCTTCACACCCTTTCCCGTCTATCTTTCTCAGCCTCATTCCTCTCAGCAATAAGCATTCCCTCAGTTCTCCTCAAGAGAGTTCGCCCCCCGTCCCCATATTCAGGCCCTTTCTGTGCCCATGCAGGTGTTTTCTCCAAGTAAATACGTATCACTCCCTAAAAGAATTTGGGTGGGTATGTCTCCCTTTGCTATCAATAACCATATCCTTACAGGAAGGTGAAGGTGGCTGGGGGGGGTGGGTGGTGTTTTTTCTGTGTTTTTTTTTTTTTCTTTAGTGAGATAATTCACACAATGAGCAGTTGTTTACTGAGCTCTTGCACAGATCCCATTTAGGCTTCCCTGACAAATGGTCAGCTGGACAGGCATCATTACCTTGCCTTATGGGTAAGGAAACCACAGCCCGGAGCAGGGGAGGACCTGTCTGAAGCCATTCGGTTGGTTGCTTGGTGAGCTAGGACCACAGCCTAGATTTCTCCTGTGTTGTGTGTATTGTCCTTTCCACATCGCACTGTCAGACCATCTGTGTGGGTGCCCTCACATGGCTTTAACCACGGCAGGCACGCAGAAACGCCCGTTCAGTAGACATTACTGAGCCCTGGCTCTGTGCCTGCCTTCAAAGAGTGTGGTGTGAAGGATGCATGACTAAATTGAAGGACTTGTTATTACCCTATACCCGGCTCTTAGTTAAAACCAGGGCGATCGAACAAATGTGGTATGCACACGCAAATGGAATATGACCCGGCCATAAAAAGGATGGGGTGCCTGGGTGGCTCAGTTGGTTAAGCGGCCGACTTCGGCTCAGGTCATGATCTCGCGGTCCGTGAGTTCGAGCCCCGCGTCGGGCTCTGTGCTGACAGCTCGGAGCCTGGAGTCTGTTTCAGATTCTGTGTCTCCCTCTCTCTGACCCTCCCCCGTTCATGCTCTGTCTCTCTCTGTCTCAAAAATAAATAAACATTAAAAAAAATTTTTTTTAAAAAAAGGAATAAAGTGCTGACTCATGGTACAACGTGGCTGGATCGCAAACACATTAAACTGGGTGAGAGAAGCTAGACACAACGGGGAACATACTCTATGATTCCACTTGTATGAAATGTCCAGAAAAGGCAAATCCATAGAGATAGAAAAGAGACTGGTGGTTGCCAGTCTGGAGGAGACAGAAATGGGGAGTGACTGCTTAATAGGTATGGGTTTTTTTTTGGGGGGGGGTGCTGAACATTTCTTGGAACTAGATAGAGGTGATGGTGGCACTATAATGTGAATCTACTAAATGCCCCTGAATTGTAGACCTTAAAATGGTTCATTTAATGTTATGTGACTTCCGTTTCAATTTCATTTTATTTTATTAAAAAAAAATTTTTTTTAATGTTTATTTTCGAGAGAGAGAGAGAGAGCAATTGCAAGTGGGGGAAAGGCAGAGAGAGGGAGAGGGAGACATAGAATCCGAAGCAAACTCCAGGCAGGCTCTGGGTTGTCAGCATAGAGCTGGATGTGGGGCTTGAACCCAGGAACCATGAGATCATGCCCTGAGCCGAAGCCGGACGCTTAACTGACTGAGCCACCCAGGCGCCCCCGATTTCAGTGTTTTAAAAAAGGAACACCAGATCAACAGACAAACCCAGGTGCGAACTTGCCCGCCCTGCACTACACCTCCTTGTTGGGTTCCAGGTCCTGATGTTCGCTCATTGGACAGGGAATGAAGATGTGCAGACTCAGTTGTCAATTCTGTGACTTATTAGCTGTGTGGCGTTTGGTAGTTTATGCTTCTCTCTGGATCTTAGCTTCCCAATCTGCACGATGGGGAGATTGACCCAGATTTTACCCAAAGTCCCTTCCAGGAAGTCCTTCTGGGATCTTGAGGACAGAAAGGGGGATGCAATCCAGTGAGGGAAGGGAGGCGCTCTCTGAGCTTCTTTTGAACCTTTCTCTTCTCAGCTAGCGGGCTGCAGTGGCTTTTAATTTCCTCTGTCCCCAGGCACCAGAGAAGCAGTCACACAGATTACAGCTTCGGCTTCTGACCTGGCTGGCACTGCTGGGGCTCCCACCATGCTTCATTGAGCAGTGTGAGCCCCTCGGTAATCCTGTTAAGCCACCGGGGCAGTGAGTCATTTCAATACCACCCAAACACCTTCCTGTCGTGTCCTGGCAAGGAGAGGAGCTCCAGCCAGAACGTTAAGACTTGACCCGCAGCAACATTCTAAACATAAATTGGAGCTTTTAATTGGGTTGTGACTTGGAAACCCATCATGCCTTAATCAGTGCTCGAAGAGTGCAAGCTGTACTCTTGCCTTCACTTATCACCCCTTTTCCGAGCCCCCGGGATATCCGAGGCATTGTGCTAAGCTTCAGGAATGCATAGATATATCATAGCCACTGTCTTCAAGGAATTCAGCGTCTCCTGGGAGAGACAGACTCATAAACAGAAGGGAAATGTAACATTACAAGAGCAGCAGAGTAAGAGTGTGAAACCGAACAATAGGTCCAAAGGAGAGAAGTGTTACCACTCGGGGTGCAGAGTGAAGGGCTGGGGAGGAAGGGTCAGGAAATCGACTGGTGCAGTGACACCTAGGCTGAGTTTGGAAGGATAACGGAGGCTTTCATGTTCCATGTGCTCTAAGGGAGTGTGATCTTTAAAGTGGTCTGCCAGAGTGAGGATAAGCATTTTATCCCTGTTGATGTTTGCTAGTGCAAGATGACAATAAAAAGAAGGCTAAATTTCAGTTAGTTTATTACTGACTTTAACTCCCTACCAATGTACCCCCTTATTGCCTACACTGGGTTAGACTGTCCCGCCCCACTACTACCTGGCATACAAGACGGGGAAGGGCGTTTGAAGCAGCTGGAACAGCACATGCAAATCATGCAAGGGTGAAGCTTCAGAACGTGTTAATGGAACGGCAAGCGATCAGTCTGATGGGGCAGGGGATACTGGAGGAGGGCTGGAGAGGTGAAAAAAAAAATGAAGCCTCATTCCTTGAGGGCCCAAGGTACGGTGTTAAGTCTGGGTTTTCTTTCAGAATGTAACGGGGAGCCATAGAGGGTTGTAAGCATGTGTGCAGTGTAATTAACTCCGTTGTTGAGGCAGCATTTGACAGCTGAGGACAGATGGGATAGGAAAGGGCAAGGAGGAAGGAGACAGGTCGGGAATCCCTTGCTGTCACCTGGGGGGAAAAGGATGAGGTTTCTGCCAAAGCTGGGCCATGAGAGTGAGAAGCAGAGGAAGGGCTCAGGAGATACGTAGAAGTTAAACTCTGAAGGCATAGGGTCTGATCAAAGGTATAGGTGGGAGAAGGAGGGTCTAAATGGTGACTTGTGCTTTTCTCCCCAGGAATGATGTCAGAGTTGGAGGCATGTTTGGGACCACCCACTCAACTGTCTTTGTCACTCACTCGACTGTCCTTATAACCCAGAGAGGTGCCGGATACTTACTACCCAAGCTGCTGAGTTGGGGGCAGAGTCGGTGCGAAGTCCCAGCTTCCTAAATCCTCAGCCCTCCAGGGCTCTCTCATTGACCGTGGCTGCCTTCCTCTTGCCTTCGCTCTGCCCTGCACCCCACCTCTGCTGACTGAGCCCCGCTCTGGACAGAGGAAGCCTGAGTTCCTGCCCTCACACCGTCCTCAACACAGAGTGACCACCAGGGACACCTGCCCTTCGCTGAGTCTTTGTCTTCTCATTGCCAAGTGGAAGGCCTGCAGGTGTGGGCTTCTCTATTTTCTTCTCTTCCTTTCCTGTTTTTGACTTTTGATTTTGCTTTGTCTCCTTGCTGGTTCCTCTTGCTTTACGTTAGGCCCGCTTCACTCCTTTGTGCATGCCTACCTGGATCTGAGGGCATTTGTGTCTGGGAGTCCCTGACTTAGAGCTCCTCTGAAGCCTCTCCGCCTTGTTTCTGACAGCCGGGCTCGTCCGGGTAGAGATCCGGTCTCTCGGAGCTATACTCCCAGGGCTGGACCACCACCCTTCACTGGCTCACAAAGCCTGCCTCTTTCTCGTCCCTTGCTCTCCCTGGATTCTCTGCCCCTGGAGCCAAGTCACCAAATATGGATGTTGTGCATCATCACCGTGTCTCCTGGGCCCAGGCTTGGCTCGGGTCACATTTTTTTTCAGAAGAAAACAGTGGGGCCTGTGATCTAGGGAGACAGGGTCCTCACCATGGGCAAGCCCACCTTGCCTGTTCCTTTGGGCTCACAGTGTTGTGGGTCAGGCGCCTTAGGGGCAGAGCTCCAGGAGAGAGGGCAGTTCAGGTGGGTTTCCCCATCAAACCCTCTCCCTCTGCCTTCCTCCCTTCCCTGACCAAGTGGCAGGAAAGGAGGGAGACTCAGAACTGCAGGGGAAGAGTTGGGGACCCACGGAGGCCCTCGGACCACCCTTCCGGCCACTGCCAAATCCCCCTGTGGTTTTCCTGCCCTTTAGTCTCTTAGCCTTCCTTTGACTGCTTCATACCCTTCAAGTGTGACTGTGCAGGGCACTTGGTCCTGCCCTAGATCACAAGCATCTTCCAAATTATGATGAAAGCTGCCTTCTTGTAACTCCCAGTGAATGGCCCGCTCAGAATGTTGTACCACATCCCTCCCTTGCAAGACCGTCCTCTGCGTGTACGAAGACATCATCTGTTCCACTCCCAACCCACTCCTTGCTTTCTTGCAGGGTATCGCATCTCCTGTGTCGTATGGTTGCTACGTCCTTAAGATGGGGGCCTCCAAAAGGCAGAGATCCCGGATATGGGCGAACTAGCCTGTGTAACCAACCAACAAAGCAGGAACGCCAGTGGCCCAACACAAAGGAGGCTTCTTTCTCCCTTACGTAACCCTTCCTGGTCAGTGAGCGGTCTTCTTTCACACGGCGATTCTGGGTCCCGGGGCCCTTCTGGCTTGGATCGGCACCCTCCCGCAGGCAGCGAGTGGAGCCCGCTCCCTCCTGCCGGGCCACCCAGGCTGAGGGGCTGGGAAGGGCAGAGAGCCCTGCCCGGAAGGAACACGTGTGCCCACCCTCGCCCGGCGGCTGAGAGCCAGTCCTGCCACCTCATCTCACGCTGACATGAACTGGGCAATCCAGTCTCTGGCTGGTCCGCTGCCCAGTGGAGACCACTGTGTGCAGTGAGGGTGCATCGGCAGGAGGGGTGGGCCTTCCCTGCTAAGCACAATAGCTTCCCTGCCCCTTGACTCTGAGCCCCCAGCGCGGGCAGGTGTTAGAAGCTGAGAACGGGGCCCCCTCTTGTTTCCAACCAGCAAGCAGTGTTTTCTTAAACTTCGGTCGTGCGAGCACCACTTTGGAGGTTCGGGCTGTATCTGCATAACGCCTGTATTGTAATTAATTTAATATTCTCTCTAAATCGAATCACTTTTCAATTTAGCTTCGTCTGACTAATAACGTCTGGGAAACCGTGGTTTTGATGTGCTAATTATATTTTTCCAATATACTAATGTACTCCAAAATAAATTTATAGTTAGTCCCATAACAATATGTGCACGTGTACCGCCCCAAATATTTGCACACGCTGATGGTACGCATTGTACTTGGTGGGGGAATACTCTGAGTCGGTCTGAAGCCCTCATGAGGTGGCCCCTGCCTCTCTCTCTGCCTCATGTTCGGCCCCTTCCCTCTTGCTTACAACCCTGCAGGTTCATGGACCTTTTCATTCCTCAAACGTGCCAAATGGTTTCCTACCCCAGGGCCTTTGTACTGGCTGCTATCTCGGCCGGGAACACGTCTGCCACATTTGGCTCTTTCTGGGCATTAAGGTCTAACCACTTGGTCTATTGGTCTTATACCATGCCCCACTCCACCCTGCCCAGCCACTCCTCTCTCCCTTGACAGCAATTTCCAAGATCTGACACGGTCTGTTTATTTGTTTGCTGATTTATTCGTTGTTTCTCTGTGCCCCGGAACGTGCAAAGTCTGTAAAAGCAAGAGATTTTACCTATGCTGTTTACTCCACTCTCCCAGCACTTCACACAAGGCCTGGCCCATAGTATGTGCTCCATAAATATTCGTTAAATGAATAAAAACTATGGAAAATAGATACATAGGTCACTAGTCAAACAAGGATTAAAATACAGTTTGTCAGTTGCATGGCAATCTCTAACACACATCTGGTCAACTGCTGGAGAAGGCAGCTTGGAGGTGAGGCTGCCGTGGGGCCTCCGGCTCCACCCTGAAATTCATAGGTGCACAAGTCACCTGACTGGCCCACCCAGCCACAGAGAGGGAAGCTGGCCAGGTGGGAGTGGGAGGGCCAGACCCACTTCTAGAAGACACTTGCATCAGTGAGGCGAGAGGTGAGGAGAGAACAGGCTGAGGACCAGTCATCCCTGCTTTAGGGATGGCAGCCATGTTGGCTCAGAGAGTCCACCCGTAGGGAAAACCGGCCTCTACAATATTGGCTTCTGCCCCTCTTCTGTGGGGGTGGTGGGAGCCGAAAGTAGGGATGGACTAAAAGTAAGGGATGCTGAAATACCTGAAAGTGTCCAGTCTACACCTGGAAATGGGAACCAGGAAGGGGGTTGAAAGCCCCCTCACTCATGAAGAGGGTGGACATCGTTTTCCTTACGAAAGGAATCTGTCCGGAGCGCCTGGGTGACTCAGTCAGTTAAGCGTCCAACTCTTGATTTCAGCTCAGGTTGTGATCTCGAGGTTCGTGAGATTGAGCCCTGTGTTGGGTTCTGCACTGACAGCATGGAGCCTGCTTGGGATTCTCTCTCTCTCTCTCTCTCTCTCTCTCTCTGCCCATCCCCTACTCGCATGCACTCTCACTCTCTCTCTCTCTCTCTCAAAATAAATAAACATTAAAAAAAAAAAAAAAAAAGGAAATCAGTCCACCAAAGAAATCCAAGACAAGGTGAAAAAGTCAACATTCCCCATCTCGCCCTGTCTCCAGAAGTCTCCAGAAGTACATTGGCCAAGGATGCTGTGACGGGTCTCCCTGACCCTTCAGGACCAAGCCACTCAGTACTGCTGGGTTCACAGCTGAGTCTTCCCAGGAATCATCCTGCCTTACCCAAGGCAACACCTCCACCCTGGGGATAGTTCACATTCAATGTCTAGTTGATATGGGGCACAAAGACCTGGCCGTTTGCCTCAATTGAGGGCAATTCTGAAGGGCCATGCCAGCTCCAGAGCAACCTTGCCTGCTATCCAATTTTTCCTCTGCTATCCAATCTGCTCCTTTCACATTCCCTGTAAACTCCCTGCTCACAAAGTCCCCTCTCAGAGTCTGTTTCCCAGGGAAACCTAGGATGGCATGTGTAAGGCCCCAACCAGCTCTGTCCTCCACAATCAGTCGCCATATTGCTTACGTGAGAACTAATTTCCCACGAAAGATTATTAGGCTTTCTTCCTCTACCTGAGGTGGAGACAAACCATATCCACACAAATGATATGTTGGTGCCCCTGGAAGAACGGCAGATGGTTCCTTCAAAACTACTCCAGACAATGAAGGTTAAAATTAAAGGGAGGCAATGAAAATAGCTGAAGTAAAGTAATATTTGGGTAGCAGTTGACATTTTCCAAATCTGTTTCACATGGAGCCTTTGACCCTGTTTCTGAGCTTCTCCATTTGCTTGGCCCCACCTGTCTCCCTGGGCCCTCAACATGCTCAGGGCAGAGCCCTGCATCCCCTACCACTGCCAACTTTCTCAGATGCTCCCAGTCCCCCACTCCAGGGCCCAGGACAATATAAGCTTGTCTCCTCTCACTGTTTCTAGGCTTAGAAGATGAGTCAGCTCTCAGATTCCCAGTGGCTTCCCAGGGGGGCAGGGTGATACCACCTGGAAGTTCAGGCAAGTTCATTCTCCGCGGGTCAAGTTTGATTGTTGAGAGACCGGAAGTGGAAGGGAAATGACTGTTACAGCCTCACGCTTTCTCTGTCCCGTCTCTGCCCCAACAATGAGCACATAGCAAGGGTTCCATCAGGCCTATCCAAAGACATCTCACGAAACAGATCATGACGGCATTTTGTGGTGGTGCTGTGGCTAGTATGGTGCTCGTCTTCATGGGCTCACTTCCCCTCTTTCTCTTTTCCCCTCCCTCTTGCTGCCCTGAGATTACACCTCCTCCCACCCCCAAGAAAGCATGCATCGGCACGTATGCTTAATGTAAACTTTGCTTCATGTGGCTTTTCCTAGACGACCCAGGTGAAGAGACAGACATTAACCTCTTTGATTTTCACAAAAAGTCATTCTCTGGGGGCAGGAATTATTATAGCCACTTTCAGGCGTGTGAACTAGACGTAAAATGAACTCCCCAAGACTGACACTACACAGTAAGTGGTAGATCAGGACTGAGTCTACCTGTTCTGACTCCAAGTTGGTTGTTTCTCTTACCTTGGTTATGAATTTTCATCAAAAGTTATAATTAATAATAATAATAATAATATGTATATATATATATATAATTCATATATTCCCTTCCAGTAAAGGTGGAATTGTGGGGTGGGGGCAGGGGCAGCAAACACCAGAAAAGAGGCAGATGCGTTGAGATGATGGACCCATCAACTCTTGCAAACTTCCACCGTCTGCCAGTTCATAATCAAATATGGAGGTACTGTTGGGACTGAGGACACAACATGGTTGCCAAAGTGTATTCATTTCCCAGGACTGCCTTGACAAATTGCCACGAGCTGGGTGGCTTAAAACAACTTAAGTGTAATTTCTCATAGTTCTAGAGGCCAGAATTCTTAAGTCAAGGGGTCAGCAGGGCTGTGCTGCTCTGGAGGTTGTAGGGGAGAATCTGTTCCTTGCTTCTTCCCGCTTCTACTGATTATCCGCAGTCCTTGACTTGGTGGCCACGTCTCCCTGCCTAGTCTTCACATGGCCTTTCTCCTGTGTGTCTGCGTCTTCTTTCTTCACCCGTCTCTTACAAGGCCACTTGTAGAGGCCTTTAGAGCCCTCTCGGATAATCCAGAGACATCTCCTTGTCTCAATATACTTAATTAAATTACATCTACAAAGACTCTTTCTCCAAAAAGGTAACATTTATAAATTCCAGGCATTAGGACTTGATCATGATTCGGCCTACTACACTGTATCATAGGCCACTTTGCCTGGAGGCATCAGTGTGCTCTTCAACACTCGTAAAAAGTTTCTAGTGTTCCTTCACATTACACTTTTTGCCTTATGGGCTGGCGCCAGGTCTGGGTTGCAGAGGTGGCTGAAAGCAAACCTTCTGTTTATCCTGCAGTGAGCTAGAGGGGGCACCAGAACCGAACTGGCCCCCCTGGGGGGCCCTCCCAGCTTTAGGTGTGGGGGAAGTCTGTCTCTCACATGTTGTCTGGGTTGTGACGCCATTATTCCCCTGCTACTGGGAGCGCAGAGGATGCTGGACGGCATTTGCCCGTGTTTGAATTTTCAGTTACTGTCAGTCCCTCTGATCTAATATTTGTGTTTTGCAGAACTGTCTCATGGCAAGTTCTGGGGGAGAGAGTCCTCCTAGTCACAAATATTTGCAGTACTTGGCTTTGCCGCACTTCGGCCTGCGATGTTGAAAATGGGGTCATGTGCTGCCCTCAGGTGCCCGACAGACATGCCTGTTGGTGTGGTTTTCTGGCAGTGCCTCCTTCCTCAGCCTCTTGTGGAGCGCGTGGAGGTGCTGAAGGGAACGAGAAAACAACTGTGCCTGACAGGGGCCAGATGCCATTCGAAGAAAGGTGTAGCCCGAACCGGCTTCCTTTTCTTCTTGGTGCTTCCTTCTTTTGTTTGTTCTTCCTCTTCTTTTCCCTCAAGGGCTTCATCTACTTTCGTGAATTGTCATCTTTTTCTTCAGTTTCCCTTCGTAATTCCCAACTGCTTGCTTCCAGCAGTCAATGCCACTTCTGGTTTCTAGAACAGTGTGGCCCCTCAATTCCCACCCCCAGCCCCCACCCCTGTAACCCACCTTCACACCCCCTCTTTGTCTGTCTTAGAGCCACTCCACGTCAGATCTTCCGTTGACGCAGAGGTTTAGCCTTTCTTACGTCCTCCAGGCCTCTTTCCATCAAGTAGTCCTCCCTTTCTTCAGTAACAGCTTGGTTGAGATAGATCTCACATACCATGAACTCCCCATTTTGAGGAGTAAAGTCCAGTGTTTTTTAGTCTCTCAATCCAGTTTTGCATTGACTGCCAGTGTCTAAATTTATAATATCTTTATCTCTAGTAGAAGAAACCCCATACCCATTAGCAGTCAACCCTCATTCTCATATTTCTCA
Organism: Neofelis nebulosa; assembly: GCF_028018385.1. Classification (NCBI taxonomy): domain Eukaryota; kingdom Metazoa; phylum Chordata; class Mammalia; order Carnivora; family Felidae; genus Neofelis; species Neofelis nebulosa. The sequence continues at coordinate 79,366,349 of NC_080786.1, read as the reverse complement.
CCCTTACCCTACACTCCCCACCTCTGCGTAACCACTTATCTACTCTCTGTCTCCATAGTTTTTCCTCTTCTAGATATTTCATACAAAAAGACTCCTATAATTAGTGATATTTTGGAAGTGGCTTCTTTCAGTCAGCACGATGACTGAAGGTTTACTCAATGTTGTATGTAGCATGGATCAGATTTAATTCCTTTTTTTGGATGAGTAATATTCCACTATATTTGTGTATCCACCTAGCAGTTAGTTCATGGGCATTTGGGTTGTTTCCACTTTCGGCTAATATAAAAAACAATGCTACTAACATTCATGCACAAGCTTTTGTGTGGACATATGTTTTCTGTTCTTTTGGGGTCATATTTAACGTTTTGTGGCACTGCTATGCTATTCCCAAAGCAGCTACGGCATTTTACCTCCCTACCCGCAGTATATGAGGATTTAAATTTCTTCGCATGCTCACCGACATTTGTGATTACCTGTCCTTTTGATTTTCCCATTCTAGTAGGTGAGTAATGGTATCTCATGTATTTCTTTATTTGCAGTTCCTTATGATATCGAACATCTTTTCATGTGCTTATTGGCTATTTGTAAGTCCTTGGTGGAGAAATGTCTAATCAGATAATTTGCTCAATTTAAAATCAGTCTTTGCTGGGGCACCAGGATGGCTCAGTTAGTTGAGTGTCTGATTCTTGATTTTGGCTCAGGTCATGATCCCAGGGTCATGAAATCCAGTCCCATGTCAGCCTCCACACTGAGTGCAGAGCCTGCTTAAGACTCTTCCTCCCTCTCCCTCTGCCCCTCTCCCCTACTCTCTCTCTCTCTTTCTCTAAAATAAAAAAAATAAATAAAATAAAATTTGTCTTTGTCTTTTTAGTGTTGAGTTGTGGATATATATACACTATATCCACATACATATATATATATATATAATCCATTATATATATAATATATATATATATAGTTCTGGATATATAGTTCTGGATATATTATATTATATATTCTGGATACTAGCCCTTTACCAGATAAAGATTTGCAAAAATGTTCCCCCATTCTGTGAATGTTCTTTTAACTTTCTTGTTTTTTCACTTTTTCTTTCTTTTCACTTTTGCTTTCTTATGCTTCTTTCTAAAAGCATGGGAGTTTTAAAATTTGATGAAGTCTAATTTGCCTATTTTTGTTGTTGTTGTTTGTATTTTAGACATGCTAAGAAGCCATTGTTTAATCCGATATCACAAAAATTTACTTTTTTTTGCAAGTTTATTTATTTATTTTTGAGAGAGAGCGAGTGCGGGTGTAAGTTAGGGAGGGGAAGAGAGAGAGAGGGAGAGAGAGAATCCCAAGCAGTCTCTGTGCTGTCAGCACAGAGTTGGATGTGGGGCTTAAACTCATGAATCCTGAGATCATGACCTGAGCCAAAATCAAGAGTCAGACACTTAACTGACTGAACTACCCAGGCACCCCACAAAAATGTGCTTCTATATTTCTCCTGTGATTTTTATAGTTTTTCTCTTATCTTTAGGTCTAGGATCATTTTTGCTTAATTTTTGAGTACACTATATACGAATTAATTTTTCCCAAATTATTCTTTCACATGTGGATATCCAGTTGTCCCAGACCTATTTTTGTTGAAAAGACTCTTCTTTCCCCCATTTGAATTGTCCTGATGCTCTTGTTAAAAGTCAGTTGATCATAAATATAAGGCATCATTTCTTTTTTTTTTTTTTAATTTTTTTTCTTTTAACGTTTATTTATTTTTGAGACAGAGAGAGACAGAGCATGAACGGGGGAGGAGCAGAGAGAGAGGGAGACACAGAATCGGAAGCAGGCTCCAGGCTCTGAGCCATCAGCCCAGAGCCCGACGCGGGGCTCGAACTCACGGACCGTGAGATCGTGACCTGAGCTGAAGTCGGACGCTTAATAAGGCATCATTTCTAGATTCTCAGATTGATTCCCCTCATCTATATGTTTTGTTTGTGGCAATATATACTACCTTGATTACTGTATCTTTGTAGCGAGTTTTGAAATCAATACATAAGAGTCCTCCCACTTGGTTCTTTTTCAAAGTTGTTTTGGTTACTCTGGGTTTCTTTCATTTCCATAAGAATATTAGGATCAACTGCCAATTCGTGCATAAAAAGCTAGCTGGGGGACACCTGGGTAGCTCAGTCAGTTTAAGCGTCTGCCTCTTGGTTGCAGCTCACATCCTGATTTCGTGGTTAATGGGTTTGAGTCCCATATGAGGTTCTGAGCTGATGATGACTGCTTGGGATTTTCTCTCCCTCTCTTTACGTCCCTCCCCCAATCGTGCTTTTCCTCTATCTCTCATTATAAAGAAACTAAAAAAAATAAATAAATAAAGGTAGCTGGGCTTTTGGTAGAGGTCGCATTGACCCTGTAGATCAGTTTGAGACATATTTCCTTCTTAACATTCAGTATTTGAATCCAAAAACACAAGATGTCTTTCCATCCATTTAGATCTTCCTTAATTTCTTTTAGCAATGTTTAACAAGTCTTGTACATCTTTCCTTCAACTCATTCCTAAAGTATTTTATTCTTTTTAATATTATTAAAAATAAAGTTATTTTCTTAATTTTATTTTTAACATTTTTCATTCCTAGTCTGTACAAATATAACTGATTTTTGCATATTGACTTCGTATCCTGCAGCTTTGCTGACATTGTGATTAGTTCTCACAGTAGTTGGTGGACTTCTTAGGTTTTTTGTTTCACAAGATCATGTCATCTGTGATAGGGGTATCTTTACTTCTTCCTTTTCAATCTCAGTAAGTTCTATTTATTTATTTTTGCCTAGTTTTCCTGGCTAAAATCTCGAGTGCAACACTGAATAGGGATGATGAGTGGATGTCCTTGTCTTCTTCCCTAACTTAGGGAAGAAACTTTTGGTCTTTGACCGTTAGGGATGACTTTACTAGCTGTGGGTGCTCTTTATCAAGTTGGGGAAATTATCTTCTATTCCTAGCCATTGAGTGCTTTTATCATGAAGTGATGCTAGATTTTTCCAAGTGCTTTTTTTCTCTGTCTGTAACCCTTTTTTCCTTTATTTTATTCATATGGTGCACTGATATTCATATGTTGAACCGATATTCCATCCCTGGGATAAATCCCACTTGGTCATGGTATATGATTCTTTTTTTATGTTTCTGGAGTCCCTCTTTCTTTTATGTTTTTTTCTCTATTGATTTCCTTTCTTTAGCTAATAAACATGCTCGAGGTTTTTTTTTTTCCAATAATAACAGAACCAAATAAATTTACTTCATGGGTCCTATGCCTCCAAGCCACTGCCCCATCTCCCTTCTTCCATTTTGATTCAAGTTTTGGAAAGAGTTGTCCTCTTGCTAGCTTAATACTGATTCACGACTTAGCCGTATGGACATATGTTTTATTAACATCATGAAGGACTTTTTAACTACCAAAGTGGGTGAACATCTTTCAGTCTTCACTCTATTAGATGCATGTATCCTTCTATGGTTTGCTTCCTGTTTCCTTCCTTTTTGAAACTTTCAAATCCCTGGTTTTCTTTGTATCTTTTTTTCATTATTATAGTTTCTTGCTCTCCTTTGTGGGCACTTTCCCCCCTGCCTATAAAATACTGGTATGTTTTAAGGTTCTGTCTTTGGTGCACTTTCCATCACTTTATACTTTGTCTGGGAAATCTCATAGACTCTCGTCATTTTTTATTATCATCCATATGCTGATGAATGATGAATTGTTACCTTTGCTCAGATCTAGCCAGGTATACCTCAATGCCTGGACATCACCATCTGAAAATGCCACATGCTTGTTAAATTCAAGAAGTCAAAATAAACATCTGAAGCTTTTTTTTCCTGCCCAACCTGTTCTTCTAGCTTGAAGCAAATTTCTGGGACTTAGGAAAATTTTTTTAAAAAAATTTGATGGTTGTTCATTTTTGAAAGAGAAAAAGATAGAGCATGAGTGGGGCAGGGGCCGAGAGAGAGGGAGACATAGAATCCGAAGCAGGCTTCAGGCTCTGAGCTGTGAGCTGTGAGTCAGATGATTAACCCACTGAGCCACCCAGGCACCCCTGAGACTTAGGAAAGTTTAAGCAGCTTTGTAAGTGAGGTGAGACTTGCCTCAGTTTACCAAAGCAGGTTGGCAATCCTGCCTTTTCATTGATGTGAGATGCTGTGTAGCAGAAAGAGATAATTCAATATTGGTACCCTACCGTGAGCAGACTTTGAGTCTCAACTAAGAGACAGGAATAGACACAGATGACTGTCATCCAAGGCAGGTTAGGAAGAGTGTGATGGGGAAAAAAAGAAGAATTATAATAGGAACCCAAAGGAGAAGGGACTTGATTTGGCCTGGAAAGGTGACATATGGGAGTGGGGACACCTCCCAGAGATGGTAACTTTTGCACTAGAACAGGAAGGTGAGTCGGACTTAGATCGGGCAGGGTGGTAGAGAACTGTCTGAGTTGTCATGAGGCCAGTGTGTGCAGGGAGGGGCATACGGTTTGGTGTGCCTGGTGGGAGATTGGAGGGAAGTAGCGAGTGTTTAGGTGGAGACCAGAACTTGAAGTGCTTTGAACGCTACTACGGAAAATTCAAGATTTTATTCCATAGAGAGACTCACTGAAGCTGTAAGCAGAGTAGTGACAGGGTCCAAGCCATGTTTTAGGAACACTTGAGGAGTCCTATGCATCTAGTGTTTACCTGTATTTAAAAAAAAAAAAAAATGGTCCTGGATGTTTCAGGGTCAGTGAAGTAGACAAGGTCTCGAGAGATCACCTTGTCCTTGTGTTTGCTCTAGAAGGGGTGGTTCTTATACATAAAAATAAAGAGGCAATGAGGTAGGATCTGCCATTACCCTGCTAAAGTTTGGCCGCCTCTGTGCAGGAGCTCGTCTTCACCACAGTCTTCTGGCATTGTCCCTTGCCCAAACTGAAATGTGCGTCACTATGTCCTGAAGGCGGGAGGAAAAAAAAATGCATTAAGCAAACAGGAAAAAAAGAAGCACAAAGAAAAACCCACCAACAGCCATACGTGGCAGGTGTACAGACTCTTCCCTACTCAACAGCCCTCCCCCACCCTGCCGTCCTGCAATGCGGCTGAGGTCAGAGTAAAACATAGGCCAAATGGGGCTTCCTCAGCATTTAGAACTTAAACTTTGTGACCTGCCCCAGGACTTCCTCTTCCCCTCCTGAACAAGGAGAAAATTGTCCCTCCTCTGCTTTCATAAGGCACTCTGGGGGGTGTCTGGGGGGCTCAAGTCAGTTGAGCTTCCGACTTAAGCTCAGGTCACGATCTTGCAGTTCATGGGTTCGAGCCCTGCGTCGGGATCTGTGCTGACAGCTCAGAGCCTGGATCCTGCTTTGGATTCTGTATGTCTCTCTCTCTCTCTGCCCCTACCCCGCTCACACACTCTCTCTCTCTCTTTCTCTCTCAAAAACAAATAAACATTAAATACAATAAGGCACTCTGGTTATCGGTAAAGTTCCCATGGCGCTTGCTCCTAGACTGCCTGTGAAATCCAAGGGTAAGACTGCGTCATCCATTGCTGTACTCTTGTTGCTGCCCAGTGCAGAACCCTGGGCATCTAGGCTCCTTAGGGCAATGACCTACAAAATTTGAGTAGCTTGGGGGTATGTAAAGAACAATATTTTGGAGAGTGAGAAGAAAATATTAGAACTTCATTTACGCTTATTTTTAACTCAACGTAAGGAGTTAAGCTTTATTATTTTTGAATGCATAGATTGACGTGAGTATGTGTGTATAAAGTATAAACAAATGTATCGGAATGAATGCTTCAAATGTTTTGGTTCGTGAGGTTTGATTAAAAAATATCGCAGATCATGCTCTAGGTGCTGAATTAATGACTGTGCATGAAGTAACTCTAAAGTATTTGGTGGCAAATAGGAAAATTCATTACCAAAGAAAAAACTAGCTCTTTAATTTATCCATTTATTCAGGCCAACAAACAAATACAAATATTAAATGGTGCCTTGAATATGTCAGGCAATGTGGTAGGCTCTGTGGGTTGTTTTGTTCAAAGATGACTACAATGCATGTGGAGGGACTTTGAAGTTTTAACTCCACATAATATAATAGCAGCATGTGAGCAAGGTTATAGGGGAACATAGGAGAAAATCCTCACTGCCCCTTGGGGGGGTTGAGCATTTGGGTACCACTTTCTGAAGGACATTTTGACAAACATGTTAAAGACCTTTAAAAAGTTCATATCTTGAGGGGCATCTGGGTGACTCAGTCGGTTAAGCGACCGGCTCTTGGTTTCGGCGCGTGTCATAATCTTGGGGTTTCTTGAGTTCGTGCCCTGTGTTGGGCTCTGTGTTGGCAGCAGGGAGCATGCCTGGGTTTCTCTCTCTCTCTCTTGCCCTCTCTCTCTGCCCCTCCCCCACTCGTGCTGTCTCTGTCTCAAAATAAGGAAATAAACTTAAAAAAAAAATTCATACCTTGACCCAACAAGTTTACTTCTAAAAATGTATACAAAGTATAATGAAGGATTTGTGCAAATATTTAACTGCAAGCATGATTATCACAGCAGGATTTATGATATTGAAAACTCAGTGTTGTCCCCCGGTGGCTCAGTCAGTTAAGTGTTTGACTATTGGTTTTGGTTCAGGTCATGATCTCATGGTTTGTAAGATCGAGCCCCTGAAGGGGCTTCATGCTGATAGCACAGAGCCTGCCTGGGATTCTCTCCTTCCTTTTCTCTCTGCCCCTCCCCCAATTTGTGCACATGCATGAGCTCTCTGTCTCTCAAAATGAATACATAAACTTAAAAAAAAGAAGAAATCTGTAACAGCCCAAATATTCAACAATATGGGATTGCTTACATAATATGTGTTATTTCCATTTAATGTAGTACGACTCAACCATTAAAACTTGATATGCAGCTACAGTTAATTACATTGAAACTTTTATTTACAATGTTTTAAAATTAAAATGAGTTATACACTGCTAATACAGATTTATTCTATTAATATGCATGCATATAGGAAAATACATGCTAAGTGTGTTCAGACTTTTTTTCAGTATTAGTTTTTAAATTGACATGTTGAAAAGTACAGTTCTGTGAGTTTTAACTATGGATAAATTTGTGTAACCACTACAACAGGACAGACAGCTTCAAAACAAACAAACAAACAAACAAACAAACACCCTTGTATTGCTCTTTAGGGTTAGTGAGTTTTAACTAGATCCCATTTATGTAATATTCTGGAATAGGCCAAAATGATGCAACAAGAAACACATTAGTGATTGCCAGAGACTTGGGTATAACCCTACAGAATAGCACAAAGGTAGTGTGTGTGTGTGTGTGTGTGTGTGTGTGTGTTTTGAAATGAGTGACATAAGGTACTATGAGAGAGAAAGAAGGTGGTGATCCAAATATGAATTCAATATCACTGTGGGAGGATTTGCCAGGTACACTAAACTCTGAGTCTTTTGAGAATCTGGACCAATTCCCTAAGTTTCTGCTTGGTTAAGTCCTAAATTAGTCCTGGGAATGGTACAGTGTTGATCCTGAAGGTGGAATTTGAGTGGCCTCAGTTGTGAAAAGAGGAGGAATGTTGGGGTAGGAAGCCAGGTGGGGAGCATTGCTCATTTGTTCACTTATTCACTCAACATTTACTACATGAAAGGCATTCTTATGTTATTGCTACAATCCATGGTAATGCTGTCTACTTGTGGAATGAGTAGATAGTATGCCTACACACGCTTGAACACACCCACTCATTCACATACGCATGTGCTCATGTACACATGCATGGGTGGTTGCACAGGAGAAATGGCAAGCATTGGCCAAGTGCCAGTTGGGAAACCCACAGTACTGAGCCTCGGGCACTGGGAGCCCCATGGATCAGTTCACAAGGTAGCCGCTAACATCAAAGAGTGTCGGTATTGTTCCAGAACTGGGACAAAGGGTAGCTGTATCCCTGAGGTCTTGTGACACTAGAGAATTAGTTGATGCATTTCCTTGGGATTGAAAAATATTCTAGATGGTATTTGAGCAGCTGAGCCTAAGGATACAATGCATTGACCAAAGAGAGAAAGGGTACCTATGAAAAGAATGTATCAAATATTTCTTGATTTAGGTAGCAGCGTGAATGGAGTTATGTTTTTTTCCAACAGGAAAGGGGATTAGCAGCTTCTTTTTAGCATCTAAGAACAAAAAGACAGCCAGTCTCTTGAACTTGAACTTGCTTATTATAAGCCCTTATCATAAACCATCACTCTCTGTGTATTGATTTCTAGCCAACGATTAACCAGATGTGACCTTAGAGCCTTGAAAATAGCTGGGGAACTCACTCAACAGAGGGAAGCCTGCTAATTTATGAACAAAGCAGGTATTTACAGACCCCTCTCAGTCTCAGGTGGGTATTTTTCCATCTAGGTGGAAGTCACAAGCACAGAGAAGTCACAAACACGGAGCTCTGATGGGTCCCTGAACAGAGCTTGTGCTGACCATCTGGAAGGATGAGGAGGTCTAGACCTGACAGGAAATGATTCGATGCAAAAATCATGAAAGCAGCACCTGCTGTGGAGGGTGAAAATTCAATGCCTATGACCCACATGATAGTATTACTACTAATAATTCCATTCACTCATGTATACGTTACACTTTACAAAATTCTTTTACATTCATTATCATGGCAATATGTTTTGTATGATTCCATTTATATAAAGTTCAAAAATAAACTCAAGTAAACTGTATTATCTAGAAATGCATACTTAGGTGGTAAAACCATACAGCAAATCAAGGAAATGATCACAATAAAGTCAGGGGAGCAGTGACTCTGGAGAGAGAAAGCAAGAGTTACAAGAAAGGGGCACATGCAGTCCTTCTGGGTGGTGGTCATTTCTTCCCAGGGGTAGCGCTTGCCAGGGATTCACTTTACAATTTTGTTAAGCTGTACACTTATGACCTGTGCACTTTGTGCACAAATGTGCTTTAGTTTACACACATCAAACAAACAAAAAGTCAAGAAAGAAAAAAAGTCAGTTCCTTCCTTTGTGTCATTTCAATCTTGACTAGTTGTTAGTTATGGAGATTCTAGACTAGATATGGCTAAAGCAATGTAGTATATAAGGTGGGACTGCCTTGGGAGTACTGTGGATAGATTGACCTTATCCCTTATTTAAGAAAATCTGTGTGTGTGTGTGTGTGTGTGTGTGTAGGTCCAGTCTGAGAGTCCCATGGAAGGACTAAGAGGTTTGCTCGAGGTCACCAGCTAATGTCAGAGCTAGAACTTTTTCCCAGGAGTTCTACATCTGATACTCCACATCTAATGCTCTTGGGTAATGATAGTATTCCATTTCTAGCTTAAAAAAATTCCCCACATCAGGGTCACCTGGGTGGCTCAGTAGGTTAAGCATCTGACTCTTGATTTTGGCTCAGGTCATGATCTCATGGTTTGTGAGTTTGAGCCCCAAGTTGGGCTCCATACTGTCAATATGTACGGACTCATTCTCTCTCTCTCTCTTTCTCTCTCTGTCCCTCCCTCCCCCTCTCTCTCTCTCAAAACAAACAAACAAACAAACTTAAAAAAAAATTCCCCACCTCTGTTCATTTCAAATGGAACTGAGTTGGGTATCTTGGTTAATTGTGGAATTGTCCATTGGTGTTCAGACTTGCTTTAAAGATGGAGACTGTTTGGCTCTGTACAAGTTAGAAATGCCAAAGAAATGTTCACTTGGCATTGTGAGTTAAGGCAGTAGGAAAAATGTGTCTGATTTCCTAGTAACAGCAGCGTCTTGAAAAATTAGACTCCCTTTTACATGTAAGATTCTATCTCATTATAATATTTTTGTATACCAAGCACACTGTGTTCATTGTAAAATATTTAGAAATATTCAGGAGAGAGAAAAAGGAACTAATAACCACCCGTAAACCCAACTTGCAGACACAAGCCTTATTAAATTTTGGTACGTTTTCTTCTATGTTTGTTTAAAACTTGTTTGCAAAACTGATATCCTAAAAATATGGTTTTGAAACTTGTATTTAAAAAAATCTTAACAGTATATTGTGATTTTGTTTTCATATTAATAGTTCTTCTATAACACGTATTTTAAGGCCAGTGTAATAACACGTTGGGTAAGCAAGTGTATCATGTTTCTTAAAAAGCCAATTTCCTTTTGTTAGCTATTTGTTTTTTTTTTCAATTACTGCTATTGTAAATAATGTTGCAATAGGCATCTAAATAAGCATGGTAAATAAATCTTTGCACACACCCAGTGTTACTTCCTTAGAATAAATTCCTAGAAGTGAAATCATTGGGTCTGGGTCAAAGGGTATGCACACTTTAAAGGCTTTTGTTATGTTTGCCAAATTGCATTTCAGAAAGATTGTCTCAATTTATGCTCCCACAAGGAGTGTATAAAAGTGTTTTCCCCAGCCATGCCAATGCTAGATATTCGAACTTAAAATGTATTAAAAAAAGATTTTGTTTACTAGCAAGGTTCCAGTTTTTCGTGTGTTTTTTAGCCCTCACGTTGGATTCCTTGAGTCCTTCAAGTAAAATGGCGTGTTATCTCTTCTACACAAGTCCTGACGATCAAACATAAATTATAGGACTAAGAAACTTCATGCGTATGTACACATTTAAAATTTTCCACTTGAACCAGGAAGGGAATCCATTATTAAGAAAAAGAATAGATTTTTGCCTGTGTTAACAGGAGAGCTCTCAACTGAGTTGTGTATTTGCCTAACGAATGCCCCATTAGGCGTTCTAAGCACATTAACATATTGTTAAAATATCTAACGATCATTCATAGAAATGGGAAGTCAAACAAGCCCAGTGTATCAATTTGCCAAATCCAACGAGCTCCTTGGCAGTGTGCTCACAAGACCCTATGGGGGACAGCAGGCATGAGTAGGTTAGACAGCCCATTAGCTTATGAAAAGAGCTGTCGATGCAATCATAATCTATTTGCCAGCATTTCACTGACATTTTTTCTGAGCTTATGGTGGTAGAAAGCTATTTCCCACATTCCTACTCAGGCACTCAGCAGAACGATGGGCAGGTTAAATCACAATAAAACAAATATTGCTATGATGCAAATCTTTCTATAACTGAAAGAATGTTAGGCCCCAGGTGGAATCCCATTTATTTCAAGTATTTTTTTGATGGCATAAAATCCTAACACAACAAAATAATTGGGACAATGCTGCGGCCCACATTCTATTGGGATTTGACTTATTAGTGATAGTTTGATTAACATGGCTTCTGGAAAGAAATCTCCTTTGATTACAACAGCAGCCTGGGGGAGAGCAGCTTCGGAGAAGGATGGACTTTTTCTTAGTTATTGCAGAGCTCTGAAGGGTAGATCTGAGGCCAGTGGCTGGGGGTAACAGAGAGTCTGATTATCGATAATCCTAAGGAATAAATTTCTAACAGTCAGAGTTGTGCCCAGAATGGGAAACGCCATTCCATCTGTAAGGGTCCAAGCTCCCACTGGAGAAGTCATCAGGAATGCCAAGGAGGCCCTTCCTTTACTGCGGGGTCCAGGGTCTGTGTTTTCAGAGGAAGTCACATGAACATAGTTGGGGTGGGCTCTTCTACCAATGGGCTCTTCTCGTGTGTAACAAGACACACGAGAAATTCCAAGTGAATATTTCTCCACTCGCTTATTATTTATTTTGTTTTTGAATAGTACACAGGTCCAATACAGGTTGCCAAGGTGAAGGCCATCAACATCGTCTGAGTCAGGCCATCATCATCGTCTGAGTCAGGCCATAGTGCCAGGTTCGATTATCCCCCCCCCCCCCAAATCTCATAGGCAACTATTTATTTCTTGCAGAAGCTTCACTGAGGGTTGGATGGTTTTCCGAGGCGGCTCCCTTCCAATCAGAGGCTTAAGGATCCGGTCTACTTTAATTTTGTGCCTCCCTTCCTTCTGTAAGTGACGTCCGGGGCCTCTGTGGCAGTGGAGGAGGAAGGCATGGGAGACTCGCATAAACTCCTCTATGCTTCTGCTTTTGCCACTTTCATTTGCTGTTCATAGGTCAGAGGTACATACTCACCCGGCCCATTTTGGCCGCAAAACGGAGTGTCTGCCTTTGTCCCTAGGAAGACATCAGCGAAGGTACCCTTGTGAATCTATAGCCTTATTTTTTTGCCATAGATTGTCTTTACTTTTATATTTTGCCTGGAAGGACACATATTTTCTTTACTCCATCATAGAACAAACTGGAGCATGACCTATGCATGACCACATGGACAATCGATTTTATGTAGTTTTAGCAGTTAACTTTCTCTACAGTGGCAAAAAGTTTGTCCCTGAGAAGTTGGACATGCAGACCCTCTCTGCTGGTGCTGTGTTTATTTGGAATAAAATGATCAAAGATGGTGTCTGAGCCTCTCAGGTAGTTCTAACATTTTCCTGACTTTTCGCTCCGGATCCTTCTGGTGCTGGGTCTCCTGCATACTGGCTGTTGGGGAAGAGGAGTGTCTTCGTTTCCTCGGGTTGTTGTAACAAGGTATCATAAACTGGGAGGCTCACACGACAAAAACTTATTTCCTCATGGCTCCGAAGGGTGCAAGTCTGAGATCAGAGTGTTCCTTGTGAGGCTGTGAGGGAGAATTTGTTCCGTGCCTCTCTCCTAGCCTCTGGGTACTTGCTGGCAGTCTTGGCATTCCTTGGCTTGAAAAAGTATCTTCCTGATCTCTGCTCTCATCTTGACATGGCATTCTGTCTGTATGTGTGTCTCCCTCCATGTCCAAGTTTCTCCTTTAAAAAAAATTTTTTTTAATGTTTGTTTATTTTTGAGAGAGAGAGAGAGAGAGAGCGAGAGAGAGCGAGAGCATGAGCAGGGGAGGGGCAGAGATCGAGAGGGAGACACAGAATCCGAGGCAGGCTCCAGGCTCTGAGCTGTCAGCACAGAGCCCAATATGGGGCTTGAACCCACGAGCTGTGAGATCATGACCTGAGCCGAAGTTGGAAACTCAACCTGCTGAGCCACCCAGGCGCCCCTAAGTTTCTCGTTTTTATAAGGGCACCACTCTTATTGGTTGGGGACCCCCTCATGACCTCATCTCAACTTGATGACCTCCGTAAAGAGCCTGTCTCCAAATAAGGTCACATTCTGAGGCAAGAGAGCTGAGGGTAGACCCACTTTTCTTTTTTGAGCCTCTGTGCTTTAATCTGTTAGAAGAGGGGGCTGGGCCGGTGAACTTTGAAGTTCTAGCCTGCTCTGAGACTCTCTTATACAGTGGGTGACACTGTAAGGTATAACGCCATCATGTTAGAAGCAACCATGACTAGAAAGGTCTGTGTGGCTTTCTGGGTCCCTAATCTCCTCCTGTGGCATGGTTTAGGTGCAGGGAAAACAGGCCACACATTGTGGTTTCTGCGTTGAGGGCCTTACTTTGGCAGTCAAGTTTAAATGCAGGCTCTCTCTCTCTCTTTCACACATATATACATATATGCACACAGCTTTGTTTTTGGGAAGGGGAGGGAGGTATTTTTAATAGCAGAGTTCTTTATCCTCTCTCTCTCACTCTCTTTTTTTTTTTCCTGGAAAAAGATGAAATCATCCATTTATTCTGGACCAATTACAAGCACTAGAAAGCACAGGAGGAACAGAAAGCTCGATCACAAATAAATATACACTGGGGGCGGGGGGCACAGAGGAAACCGTTATTGATTGGCCTTGTAAAATCTGCTGCTGAATCGATAGCAATTTCTGGAAATGCCAGACATTTATTTTGTGTGGCTTGAACAGCGGAGATAATAATAAACGTACTTATGAAGTGAGTCTCTTGACACTATTTCCTTGAGCCCCTTATAATAACACACACACATAACGGGTATGATCGCCATACAAGCCTCAGTGAACACAATTCAGATTTACATCCCGGGTTGCGTTGCCCACCACCGACCTCTCCTCTGTGCTGGACATAACAAAGATGTCCCTTAAAAAAAGCACAGACAATTCAGCCGCGTGAAGACAAGGGAGAGGTGCCCTCATCAGCTGGGGAGAGGCAGGCCTGGGCTTGTTCTGAGGCTCAGGGAAGAAAATCAGACACTGAAAGTGCTGGACCCTGCCCAGCCATTATGAATTTCTGGACCTGCCCTCTCCCCTGTGATATCCACGGCCCCTCTCAGAGTTCTGTTCATTGTTTGTCTCTAACAATGGGCAGCTCACCTCATGTGGCTACGCCCTCATCCCCATCCGTCATCTGTGGCCAGTCTCTTCTCCCTACTCCATGTGCAAGGGCATTTGGTAACCTCGTCAGGGCCATTATGTCTGTGAAAAGGCTCTGGGGTGTTACAGGAATTGGGAATTTGCTCAACGTACTTCAGCATGGTCAAAAGAGCTACCACTTACCGAGTACCTGTTATGGGCCATGTCCTCAACGCTCATGGCCTCATTTATTTCTCACCACAAACGTGAATTATTATTGTTCTTTGATTAATTTTTTGGTAAGAAACTGAGGCTCAACAAGGTTAAATAAGTTACCCAAGATCGTGAAGCTATTAGGAAACTGAGCTAGATTTGAGCACAGATCTGCTTCTAGATTCTGTATTCCTTCCATTCTGCTCTTGCCAGCTAGGATACTGGGAGATGAAATGATACCATGCAGAGGGCCTTGAATGCCCGGTGAAGGCATGTCACATTATTCCCGTGCATTAGGGAATGTAAGAAGGTCTCTTGGAAAATATAAATGGTACAATCACAGTTAAGTTTTAGAGAGATCGTTTTGGTCCTATATTTAGGACAGATTGAGGCAGGGAAAGAGGCTGAGAGATAGAATGGAAGGATACAACAGCAGATTTGATAGGAGGCTCAGACTAGGAGAAGGACAATGGGATCACCAAGAGACGATCTTGAAAGTCACAAGAGTGGAAAATGCTTCCCCTTCTCCCCACTTTGTGTCATCCCCGCTTCTGCCTCCTTTCCCAGCCACTTCACCTGCTCCTATTTTGGGATGGTGGGAGGATTCTCTGGAGAATCTTCATTCCCAGCCTGGGCCTCTTCATGCAAAGTCAGTCTCAATGATACTGTTGGATACAGATGCCTGCTGAGCTGGGAATTGATGGAGATCGCTTTTCCATCTCACTTCCTTAATACATCTCCATTTAGTATGGCTCTGCTAAGGAGATTTTGAACTACTAATTTGGATGGCAGGAGAAGGTGTGTTTTTTTTTGGAAACTGCTAGATTTCCGGATCCCTGGCTGTGTCCCATCTCTTCATAATGAACCTGTAGTTTTGTGAGACAGTCTTCAGGACTCTGAAAAACACAGTATGTCTTTCCCTTGAGATCTGAATTGGTGTTGAGAGTAACTCTTTCCCCTCCAAGTACTCAAGGAACTGGTTCTCTTCAGATTCTGGGTCGATCCCTGTTTCAGAGAAATAACTGGGAAATAGCTCTCTAAAACCCCAAAGATGGGAACTCAAAGAGATGTCTTGGATGGACTGACTATCACGCAAGGACACATGTGAGTTACTTCTTCAGATGTCTTTTGTGCATGTACTTTATGCTATACCCCATGCAGGAAGCCAAGGAGAATTGTACAGAGTTCCATCCCTCAAAGAGCTCACAGCCTAGTAGAGGACATAAGTTCATGTTCACAAATAACATCTATACAAGGCAGTCTCTGGTCCACATTACAAAACTGCCACAGACCAAATAGGACAGGAGAATTCACAGGGAAATAGAAAAGCTAGCTTGCAGTTTTTTAGTGACCCTTGAATGAGAAGACAAAAAAAAAAAAAAAAGGAAACTTTGGGGTGTTCCAGGAGCAGAGAATGACAATAGCACAGTGTGGCAGCGAGAAAGCACAGAGTGTGTGAGGAATCCCAGAAAAGAATCCCATTTACTGAGATCCCCATTCACACAGATCCACTGGGCCTCAGTGGAAGAAAGGGGGAAAAAGGTTCAAGAGGTGGTTTAGAGTTAGAAATGGGTTAGAGAAGACTTCAAACACCAGGCAGATGCCACAACTACACACAAAAATCGGACAACTTAGATGAAACAGACCAATTCCCCAATAACTACTACAACGTATGCAATACGATATAGGTAATTCGAACAGCGCTATAATTATTATTAAAGAAATTGCACTCACAATTTTAAAAGCTCTCAAAAAGGAAATCCCCAGTCTCAGATGGTTTCACTGACGAATCCTTCAACAGAGTTAACACCAATTTTACACGTCTCCTAGAAAATACAAGAGAAGGGAAACAATCCTCAAGTCATTTTATGAAGGTAGCATTACCTTGATACAAAAACCAGACAAACAGTGCAAATAAAACTACAGACCAACAGGGGCGCCTGGGTGGCGCAGTCGGTTAAGCGTCCGACTTCGGCTCAGGTCATGATCTCGCGGTCCGTGAGTTCGAGCCCTGCGTCAGGCTCTGTGCTGACTGCTCAGAGCCTGGAGCCTGTTTCGGATTCTGTGTCTCCCTCTCTCTCTGACCCTCCCCCGTTCATGCTCTGTCTCTCTCTGTCTCAAAAATAAATAAACGTTAAAAAAAAAAAACAACTACAGACCAACAACTCTCATGAATATAGAGGTAAAAAAAAATTATTAAAAAACCCACAAAATATGAAATAAAATTCAACAAGTACCAACAAATTATGCACCATGACAAAGTACGGTTTATTTCAGAGATGCAAGACTGGCTCAATATTAAAAAATCAATTAGTGTTAATCCACCATATTCACTGCCTAAAGAAGGAAAAACAACAGATCATCTCAGTCAATGCAGAAGAAGCATTTGATGAAATTCAATACTCATTCATGATAAAAATTTTCAGAAATCTATGATTAGAGGAAAATATAGTCAACTTGATAAAGAGAATTTACAAAATTCTACATTCTACAAAATGAGTAAAAAAAAATTTAAAAAAGAAAAGGAAATGAGTAAAGTTCAGAAAGAAAAAAATTTTTTTTAATTTTTTACAGTTTGTTTTTATTTATTTATTTTAAACTTTTTTTTTAATGTTTATTCATTTTTGAAAGACAGAGAGAGACAGAGCACAAGCAGGGGTGGGGCAGAGAGAGAAGGGGACACAGAATCTGAAGCAGGCTCCAGTCTCTGAGCTGTCAGCACAGAGCTCGATAGGGGGGCTCCAACTCACGGACCAAGAGATCATGACCTGAGCCGAAGTCAGACGCTCAACCAACTGAGCCACCCAGGTGCCCCTTGTTTTTATTTATTTTGAGAGAGAGATAAAGTGCAGGCAGGAAACGGGCAGAGAGAGGAGACAGAATCCCAAGCAGGTCCCATGCTGTCAGCACACAGTCCAATGTGGGGCTTTGAACTCAGGAACAGTGAGATCATAACCTGAGCCAAAGTCAAGAGTCCGAGGCTTAACAGACTGAGCCACACAGGTGCCCCCAAAATAAAATTGTCCCAATTTATAGATGACACGACTAGCTATGTAGAAAATTACAAGGATTCTTTAAAAACAAAACAAAACAAAACAAAACAAAACTCTTAAAACTAATGGGTGAGTTCATTAAGGTTGCAGGATGCAAAAATAAACATATAGTTAAGCATCTGATTTAGGCTCAGGTCACGATCTCATGGTTCCTGAGTTTGAATCCCATGTTGTGCTCTGTGCCGACAGCTTAGAGCCTGGAGCTTGCTTGAGATTCTGTGTCTCCTTCTCTCTCTGCCCCTCCCCCACTCACATTCTGTCTCTCTCCCTCTCTCTCTCTCTCTCTCTCTCTCAAAAATAAACATTAAAAAAATTCAAAATAAACATACAAAAACCAATTGTACTTCTCTGTACTAGCCATGAACACATGGACCTCGAAATTCAAAATATAATATCACTTCTCATCACTCAGAAAATAAGAAACTTGGATGGAAAGGTAACAGAACATGTACAGGACTTGTACACTGAAAAGTAGAAGATGCTGAAGAAAGAAATCAAAAGAG
Source organism: Neofelis nebulosa (assembly GCF_028018385.1). Classification (NCBI taxonomy): domain Eukaryota; kingdom Metazoa; phylum Chordata; class Mammalia; order Carnivora; family Felidae; genus Neofelis; species Neofelis nebulosa. The sequence goes on along the minus strand of NC_080786.1, from coordinate 79,348,457 downwards.
ATCCACATAAATGAAGAGGCATACTATTTCTGTTCATTGATTAGAAGACTCAACATAGTTATACTCATTTTCTATTTCTGCCTCAAACAACGACCACAAACTCGGTGGCTTCAAACAATGCAAATTTATTTTCTGATAGTTCTGGATTTCTGAAGTGTGGGATTGGGTCTTATGAGGCTCACATCAAAGTATTGTCAGGGCTGGTTCCTTCCAGAGGCTCTGAGGGGAGAATCCCCTTCTTTGCTTTTCAGCTTCTAGGAAACACTAGCATTCCTTGGTTTATGGCCCCTTCCTCTATCTTCAAAGCCAACAGCATAGTACCTTCAGATTTCTTTCTCTCCCCTGTTTGCCTCATCACGTGCCCCTTCCTTTGGCTTTATCCTTCCACCTCCTTTGTATAAAGGCCTTGTGATTACGTTGAATACCCTGGATAATTCACCAGGCCTTTCATCACATCGGCAAAACGCTTTTTGCCATATAAGGTAACGTATTTACAGTTTGCAGGGACTGGGATGTGTAAATCTTTCAGGGGCCGTTATTCTGTGTACCACACTAGTAAAGCCATCAATTTCCTCCAAACTGATATACAGAATTATCACAATTCTTCTCAAAATTACAGTAAGATTTTTGGTATGCATCAAGATTATTCTAAAATTTATACGGGAAGGTAAAGAAATTTGAATAGCTTAAACAATTTGGAAAAAGAAGAATCAAGTCGAGGAATCTGTCCGCCCATTTCAAGACATATTATACAGCTATAGTAAGCAAAACTGTGTGGTGTTTGTAGAGAGATACACAGATCAATAGAACAGAATAGAGAGCTCAGAAATAGACTCACACAAATATGACCGTCTGTTTTTGACAAAGGCACAAAAGCAAGTCGATGGGGGAAAAGATAGCCTTTTCAAAAAGTGGTGCTTGAGTGATTGGACACTGAAAGGCAGAAGCAAACAAACAAAAACACAAACCTCAACCTAAGTCTCACACCTCAAATGAAAATTAACTCATAATAGATTCAAAAGTATTTAAATGGGTTTAAATATAAAACATGAGGGGTGCTGGATGGTTCAGTTGGTTGAGCATCTGACTCTTGATTTCAGCTCAGGTCATGATCCCAGGGTCGCAAGTTTGAGCCCTGCTTTGGGCTCTGCTCTGAGCATGAAACCTGCTTGGGATTCTCTCTCCCTCTCCCTCTCCCTCTCCCTCTCCCTCTCCCTCTCCCTCTCCCTCTTTCCCCCCTTCTGCTCATCTCCCCTGCTCACATGTGTGCTTTCTCACTCTTGGTCTCTAGAAAAAAATAAAAATAAAAATAAATGTAAAACATGAAACTATAAAACCTTTAGAGAAAAAAATAAGAAAAAAACTCCTAAAACTAGTATCTAGAATTACATCTAGAACTAAGCAGAGTTCTTAGACTTGACACCAAAAGCAAAATCCATGAAAGAAAAAGTTGATAAATGACACTCTATCGCAATTGAAAGAAATTTGCTCTACAAAGCGCCCCATTAAAAAGATGAAAAGACAAACTACTGACTGGGAAGAAAATACTTGTCAGATATTAAAACATATCTGTCAAAGGCTCAAAGGTTAAAAGACAAAGCATCTAATTTGAAATCAACAAATGATATGAAAAGACATTCTACCAAAGAATATAGACAGATGTCAAGTAAACGCAGAGAAAGACATTCGACAGCATTAGAGGGCAGGGAAATGAAAATTGAAAACACACGAGGTATCACTATCCACCTATTAGAATGGCTAGAATAACAAAAAAATAGTGACACCAAGAGCTCAGCAAGGATGCAGAGAAACTGGTTCACTCATACATTGCTGGTGGGAATATAAAAGGATACAGTCTCTTGGGAAAATACTTTGGCAGTGTCTTAAAAAAAAAAAAAGTGAGCATGCCATATCATACTTCCCAGAAACCATACTCCTGGGCATTTCTTCCAGGGAAATGAAGATTGATGTTCACACAAAGTCCCGTACACAAGTATTTGCAGCAAACTTGTGCATAATAGCCCCGAACCGGAAACAACTCAAATGTCTTTTCAGAAGATGAACAAACTGTGATGTAGTCATACATGGAATACTCCTCAGTAATGAAAAGGAGCTAACTTGACACACACACGACCTGGGTGAATCTCCTAATCAGAATTATCCTGATAGGAAAAAAAAAAAAAAAACCAATCACAGCAAGTTACATACTACATACGATAGGATTCCATTTATATTACATCCTTGAATTGACAAGATTTTAGGAATGGATAACGCAAGGGTGGTTTCCAGGAATCAAGGAGGAGATGGAAGAGGGAGTGGAGTGGGTTTGACTATTGAAGGGGCAGCATCAGAGATCCTTGGGGTACGGAAATATCCTCTGGCTTGACTGTATGAATGTCAATATATTCATTATGATATTGCGCTATGAGTTCGCAAGATGTTAACATCGGGTGAAGGATACATAGGCTCTCTCTGTATTTCTTACAAGTACACAAGTTGTTTACCAGTACCTCTAAATAAAGAGTTTGATTTTAAAACAACAACCCAGAAGAGACTCAAACTAAGATGCTGATAGTTTTGGAGGGAGGTGATGCGGAAAGGCATGAATGAGACAAACCGTTCAGAGCCTTATTTTAGCTATTTCCCCCCACCCCGATCATGATATGCCTGGGTGGATTGAGGTTGCTTGCATGTCTCTGAGGGATAGCATCTCTCTTGTTTGTTCACGTACTTGATGAGAATGGCGAGGGACTTCTCCACCTTGTGTCCAGTTGGCTTGGAGACTTGTCCTATTCTGATCTATGTCAGTGTCTCCTGGAGGCAAATCAAGGAGACATTTATAAAAGGCTTTGGGGGACTGAGCTACTCTTTCATTGGTCCCAATGATAACGTTTGGGGAAGTCACACAAAGAAATTTTCTACAACTTTCGAAGGCAGTAGGGAGGTAGTGGAGGCCGTATGGGCATGGATTGCATATGAGCTTGCCTATTAAGCCTGTAGGACGAACACGTTTCCCTCTAACCAAACGTGAGGGAACTCTGGTTTCTAGAGTGAGCATGGGGCTACTGTCTCCCCTCCCCTTCACACCCATGTCTGTGGGCACACGTGTGCTCCATGCTCAAAGATGAGCCGGGGTCAAAAGCAAGTGTATGATGCACTCCTGAGTTAGAAAGGGAGCTTTTGGGGGGCACCTGGGCTCAGTCAGGTGAGGTCCGACTTCGGCTCAGGTCATGACCTCGCAGTGTGTGAGTACGAGCCCTGTGTCAGGCCTTGTGCTGGCAGCTTAGAGCCTGGAGCCTACTTCGGATTCTGTCTCCCTCTCTCCCTGCCCCTCCCCCCCACCTTTCTCTCAAATATAAATAAACATTAAAAAGATTAAAAATAAAAAAGAAAGGGAACTTCTGCAGGGCTGAGCTGATAGCTTTGATGGTCTATCCCTGCTGCCTGGGAAGGGGCTCTGCTTAGAAGGCCACTGTCCCTGGGAGGCCTGGTTTGGCAGAGTTTCATTTTGCTTTCAGCCTGTAGCCTAAGCAAGGGGAGGCCTGTTGAGTCCCAGCTGCCCAGCTCAGTAGGAATCTCACTGAGGTCTGGGGCCCAGGCCCAAGCTTGTGGTAATAATGTTGCTCCTCTGCCTGAATTTGCCACTGCCTGGCTCCCTCAGGAAATGGCCGTGGCAGTGGCTTGAGGGTTTGGATCCCGAATCCAGATTCCAGATGAGAGAGACAGACAGGGAGAGGGAAACAAGAAGAAAGAAAGCAAGCAAGCAAGCAAGAAAGAAAGGGAAAAAAGAAAGCAAGAAAGCACCCGAATCCAGATTCCAGATGAGAGAGACAGACAGGGAGAGGGAAACAAGAAGAAAGCAAGCAAGCAAGCAAGAAAGAAAGAAAGGGAAAAAAGAAAGCAAGAAAGCAAGAAAGCAAGAGAAAGAAAGAAAGAAAGAAAGAAAGAAAGAAAGAAAGAAAGAAAGAGAAAGAAAGAAAGAAAGAAAGAGAAAGAAAGAAAGAAAGAAAGAAAGAAAGAAAGAAAGAAAGAAAAAATATATAGATATATTCACTTCTTCCCTCCTCCCTTGCCCTTTTCTTTCCCTTACCAACCTTCGCCCCCTGTACAGGCTTCTGTTGTTGTCTTGGTTTACTTCGCATTTTAACCCTTGCCTTGCTTTATTTTAATTTTTTTGCTTGTTTGTTTATTTGTTCGTTCGGTCGGTTTGGGTTTGGGTTTTGAGTAAATGAGGAGCCAATTCTCTAAGTCAGTTCCAAGTCTGAATAATGGCCGGCGTGATCGGTCTCTGGCGTCCTATTTCTTCCCCTCCTCCCCTTTCTCCCTCCCGTCCGGCCACACCTGACTTTTCACCGTGTCCTGCACGTGCCAAGGAGGCACCCCTCAGAGTCTGGCCATTTACCGTTTCTTCTGCAGGCTCCCCCCCAACCCATGGATCCACATGGCTTGCTTGCCCACCTCTGCTGGTCTTCCCCTACGCGTCACATTTTCAGGGAGATTGTCACAGGACGTCTCGCGTAAAACTGTACCACGCATACTTCCAACACTTGTAGCCCTCTTCTCTGGTCTCTTCATTCTTCAAAGCATATATGACTCGTCAACACTGTATTTGACTTTTACCTCATTCGCTGTCTGACTTCCTCAATTAGATTGCCAGCTTTATGAAAGCAGGGTGTTTTGTTTGTTTTGTTCACTACTGCATCCAGAACATAGCCTGGCACAGTACACAGTATCAATAAATATTTGGTAAATGAATGAGTGGAATGAGGGAGTAAATAAAATTCTTTCAGGTGTTAGGTAGAATGTAAGTACATATGCGATTTATGGCTAATATTTTAAATTAAATGTATTGTTAGTTAGCTTGGTAATTATTAAGCATATTTTAAATAAATATATTGTATTACTTATATCAAATAGTATGAATTAATTATTTTATTTTATTTTTAAGCCTTTTTAAAATGTTTATTTATTTTTTATTTTTGAGAGAGAGAGAGTGTGTGAGCAGGGGAGAGGCAGAGAGAGAGGGAGACACAGATTCCAAAGTAGGCTCCAGGCTCTGAGCTGTCAGCACAGAGCCCGACGCGGGGTTCGAACTCACGAACCATGAGATCATGACCTGAGCTGAAGTCGGACGCCTAACCGACTGAGCCACCCAGGTGCCCCAAGGATATATTTATATCTTAAATAAATACACTGCATGTATGCATGTCTGTCTATCTACACAATATATATTATCACAAACTTTATTTGTTTTAAGTCTATGACCTTAAAAATAACCCTGGACTGGGGTTTGAAGGGCTGGGATCCGTTCCGGCTCCTTCAAAACAGATCTGCCGGGAAGAATCATTCCGTGTCCCTGCCCTGGTATCTGTACTTGTGAAATAGGTATAATATTCCTCGTGTACCTCACAGGGTTATTATGAGAATCAAATAAGATACTGGACAGGGGTATGTGAAAATTAAAAGGCCAATCAAACCCACCCTCCAACCTTCTGCAAGGATGAAACACCGTCATACGAATGTCTAGTTCTAACGCGAGAGAATGCAGGCAGCGCCCTTGCTTATCCCCGTGGTGACAGAAACACAAACTATGGCAAGAGAGCTGGGCACGTGGGGGGCCTTCATCCTTATGTGATACCGTGAAGCTGTCTGCAAGACGTCTCGTAGGAAGCCCGAGTGTCGTTTGGGAACTTATCAGGAGTGTTTCGCGGGGAGGGGGAAAGGAGAGCAGAGCCCAGCGTGTCATGGAATATTCCTTCCTGTCTTCCATTCCCCCCCAAGCCCTGTGCTGTTGCATTTCTCTCTGTGTATTATTGACAGAGGAAATGCTGATTCACGGTCTGAGTTACAGGAAACCTTGTTTCCTGGTGAAGAAACAAGCCAGGCGATGACTCCTCTGCCAGTTTCTGCCCCCTGCCCTTCTCCCGGGTCTGCACTCAGAGGGGGCTGAGAAGAAGCAGGGCCGGCTCCGGCCTCCCCAGTGAAGTCACCTTCCTGTGGAACCGAATCCAGCACAGGCTCCTCACTGGGCCTCTGCAGGCCCTTCCGGCTCTGACCCCACGATACCTTTCCGTCCCATCTCCCACCACTCCCTCCTTGCACCCCGTGCAGTGGCCACACATGACTGCTCCCAGTTCTCTGTGAACACCTTGTATTTTCCAGTTGCTGTGCTTTGGCTCTGGATGTGCCTGCCCTGCCTGGAATGGCCCCTGACCCAGTGTCGGTTCATTGAAATCCTACCCTTGCTCCAATTCTGCTCGGCTGCTACCCACCATCTGAAGCCTGCTAGGCTGTCCCGTATTTATTTTGATTCTTTTTTGTAGGGGCGTTTTCAAGTATGCACAAAAGGAGACACAGCTGGACGACCAAGTTCTGTGTAGCCATTTCCCAGCCTCAGTAAAGAACTGATTTCTCTTAAGTAGCACTCGATCCCTCCTTCTTTGAGCTCTGTCAGTAACTCTTATGCTCTGTGCTTTACTCATATTTGCTGAATTGAGTGGGAAGAAAGTGAGTCAGTGGATTTCAAATGCTGTTTATTATCTGCCTCCCCCAATGGGGAAACTGAGGCACCCCAAAGTGAAGCGAGTTGCCCAATGTCAGAAGACAGGGAGTGGTAAGCTGAGACCAGACTCTTCTGAAGGGCCTCACGGTCCAAGCGGGAGGTGTGGATAATGCACTCATAACTCACATACTCATGCTACTGGGTCTCAAGTTCTATCGGAGTTCGGGGTAAGTGATTAGTAAGTATGTGTTGAATGAACCAATTGATCTTCTATCCAATTGATTAATAAGATGACCTCTTAAGGTTGACACTGAGCAGACCCCTGGTGCTCTCCATGCTACAATCTAATGTCAATATGCTGAAGGCACAGGAGGTACCTGACTCATGTGGAGAGAAAAGCCAGGTACCTACAAAGGCCAGTGAGAGTTATTGAAAAGTTTAAAATGACAAAGAGTTTAAAATAAACTCTGCGTTATTCCAACATGGGGTAGACAATAGGTATTCTGTATCTGAAGAACTAAATACTTCTGAGGTAATTTGGACCAGAAAGCAGGAAGAAAAAAGTAATAGAGTTTTTTTTTTTTTTTTTAAGCCAGCAGGGGAATAATGGCAATTTTTTTAAAAATTTTTTTTTAACGTTTATTTATTTTTGAGACAGAGAGAGACAGAGCATGAACGGGGAAGGTCAGAGAGAGGGAGACACAGAATCTGAAACAGGCTCCAGGCTCTGAGCTGCCAGCACAGAGCCCGACACGGGGCTCAAACTCACAGGCCGCGAGATCATGACCTGAGCCGAAGTCGGCCGCCCAACCGACTGAGCCACCCAGGCGCCCCAGAATAATGGCAATTTTTCATCTTGATCCAGATTTGGCTCAAACCTTGATTTTTGAAGTACAGCAAGAGGTCATCTGGATGTCCAGTCTGAGGCACCCTGACTTTACTATGTCAAAACAAAAGGAAGGGTCTGGTCGTCCACCAAGCGGCAGTTGCCAGCTGGGTGGAAAATAGAAAGTGTATGTGGATTTCCCTCATCACATAGAGTTAAAACATAATTTGAGAATGTTTTCCTCAGGGGAAAAAAAAAATCTCTTGAATCAGGTTCTTTTTAAGGATTACATACAATCGTTGTCTAATCGCTGTATTTCTTTGGTTGGGGCGAAATAAGTGGGGGGAGACTGATACAGGCATCTATTGGGCGCTCTGTCTACACGGTCTCATTGACCCATTAAAATGGTGGCAGTCACATCAACACCTGGGTCAAAAGGAGGTTCTGATGTTCACCAAAATAATGGACAGAAAGTGATTTGTAAGCCGCGAAGTGCCTCAGTAAGGTCATGATGTCTGCCATTACACTAGAAGTAATCCGACAGCACAGGAGGCATTGCCCTGAAGGCGAGAGGGGAGAAGAGAGAGAGGCAAAGAAGGGTTATTAGAACGATGGGCTCACATTTCACATTTTTGTGTGGGTCAGAGACCTGAGTCAGGAGAACATAGGAGAGAACTCTGGAGCTTTCGTTCCTCCCCTACCTACGTCGCTCTCTGTTGGTGTCCCTGTAAAGAACATCATTAAAGACAGCAACACGAAAGCATAGTCGGTGTGCCTATTTTGAGGCAGCAAGTTGAGGGGTGGGTATGCAGGAAGAAGTGGGGTAGTGAGAAGTGTTTTGCATTCCGTGGGTCGTCTGGAATTGTGAAGAGAGGAAAATGGGTAGAATGTATGGTTCCCGTGGGGAGAAAAGAGGACTTAAGGTTTAATGGGCAAGAAGGATGGGCTGTGGGAATCCTTTCAGGTGCAGTCAGGAACAAAATACTGCTGAAAGGAGACCCAGGACAGATACCAAGATAGATAGGGTTGTACGACAGCAGATGATTTGCTTTGTGAAATTCACAAGAACACGTTTCCTCCAAAGAAAAACAAAACAAAACAAAACAAAAATTCCCTCCTCCACCCCACCATACGTGCTCCCCGGACTGTTTATTCACTTAATAAGTCCTTCTTCAAGGGCATACACAGCTAAGTGTGGCTCTGCGCTAAGGAACCATTACAAACTTCAGAAGGGGTCCCAGGTACAGCAGATCTGAACTCGACACCGCTGAGGGGCAGGGCACTTGCTCAGGCCTCCGAAACAAGATTTGAGCCCTCAAAATGCTTACACCTTAGCATACACGTGTGGTTTAGAGCCTTCAAAACAAGAAGGAAAGGCAGGGCTTCCTTTTTCAGCAGTAAGGGATTCGTTTCCTGCCACACCCTCTTTGCTACAGGACAGGAGTGCTTCCAAGCCAGAAGCATTCAAGGAGGGGCATGAAGGGCTTGGTCATTTAGGGCCTGGAAGATTTCCATCAGAGAGCTCAGGTGAAGGCCTGGGCCCCTGGAGTCTGCATCACCAGGAGGGGGGCCGGCAGGAGGAAAACGCTTTGGCTGTGCTGAGCAGAGCTCATTAGTGGTGGGGTCAATCCTGAGGTTGATGTATAGGTGTTAGATTTTTTTTGTTTCCTGGTGTCATGTTTCCATGCCTAGGCCCAGAGTTGCTCTGTCGACTTCGGCATGGGATTTAGCAGCATTCTTGCTGAAACGAGAGGCCAGTCCATGCGCGGAAGAAAAGTTCTGAGGTGTTCCCTTAGAAGGACTACACGTGAGTGTTCAGGTCAGGCAATCAGGCGTAGAGAAGGTACATAAAGAATGAAGAGTCCACGCAAGTGTGCTTGCAAATGTTTCACTAGAAATTCTCCAGGGGAAAGAGCCCTGTTGTACGGCTTGCTGATTTCTGTGGAGTAAATAAATAGTACCTCTGTGGCCGAGTGCAAGCTACCAACACGATGGTCACTGAGTGTGGAGGTGAGAAGAGTTGCCAAGGACCGGCACAGCCAGCGGTCAGAACAGACACAGCGGGACTCACTCAGAGGGGCGGGAAAAGTTGGAACTCGGAGACCAGACAAGGCCGTGAGGGAGGTGTGGGTGTGGGCAGTGCCAGCAGCATATGACGACAGGCAGGAGGTGACAGGCCAGGTGGCAGTCAGCATTGAGCAAGATAACCATCCAGAGAAAAATAGCTACTGTTCCCTGAGCAAGACTCTGTGTTAAACCCTCTGCATTGCCATGAATTCTCACAGACTCTCTGCCAGGGTGTTTTCGTTCCTATTTTACTGATGAGGAGACTGAGGCCCAGAGAGATCAAATGGCTGGTCATGTAAGAGGCAATGGGGTAAGAATTCAAACCCGGAGTCTGTTTCCACTACATCATCATGCCAGGGGGAGGCTGGGAGCCAGTCCTGTTCCCAAAGGTCTCAGACAGGACGTGTGGCTGCTGGTGACCAATGGTAATACCTGGGAGGCTTGACAGCTCTGAGAATCAGGACACCAGTGGATTATGGGATCAGGTATTCAGTATCGGGGATAAGACGCGTCATGGGACCTAGGGCGTGAGGTCAGAAAGGACAGACTTGAGGCTGGGTCACAGTAACGGCCCTCAGCCTGGAGCAGAGCTGAACACCAGTCAGTTGGGAGCTCTCAGACTATCAACCGGTCAGGGTGTCGATCAGCCAGTCCTAGTTGTGGCAGTTGGGTCCCAGAGAAAGAGCTCTACATGGGATGACTATGGACATCTGTGTTTTACATCAATATAGTGTCTACAATGCTTCAAAACTGTAATACAGACTATGGAAGCTAATTTGAGAATGCAAATGTGCATTTAATTAATATGTTACTTGTGACCCTATATGACTCACAGGCAGCATAGAGGCTGTGGTGAGCTGTGCGCTGTGGAAGGCAACGAAGGCTGGGTGACGGGAAGCGGTGTGGCCCCTGTGGGCACGGAGGTCCAGGTGAGTGAGCCAGTGAGGGAGAAGTACAACAAGGTGTTCAGAAATTGGAGAGATAAGGGATAAGATCCAGAAGGAGAGAGGGAAGGCTGGGAAATGTGTTACAGAAAACCAGAAGAAGATCATCTTCCATTTGGACGATCAAGAAGGTCCTGTTCTGGAAGCAGCTAAAAAGGCCTCCAGAGAGTTAATGTGGGGCTTCCCTTCAGGGAAGCCTGGATGGTGATAGGTCATTGAGGAATCAGACTTACCTTTGCTGATATTATCTGTAGATAGTTTATGGTCTGAAGTTCCCTTCCTGAGTAGGAAAGTTTAGCCCTAGTATCTGTGTGTTAAACTGTGGTGGCACAAGGTGGGAAATCAGGGTATTATATAAACAAAAACCATGGGAGGCTGAAGATAGGCTGCTGTCACTATGGATGTCCTGTCTGTAAAGGACAAGCCTCCCTCTTCCCTTCCCTCTTCAATTGGGCATACGAGTAACCCAATTCCATGCCATTACAGGGGTGATTTCATTTCACTCTGCTAATAAGTGGCAAAGGGAGGATTTGAACCTTGGAACTCTTCAGAGCCAGAACCTATATTATTAGGGCAGACCATATGAAATGGTCTTTCTTCTACATCTTTCGAATTGAATATTGTTAATTCCATCTCATGCTCTTTAGAGCCTCTGGGCGCTGAGAAGGTCCTAGAAGCAAACAGACCCAGTAATCAATCCCAGCTGCCGTGTGATGTCCTGCCTCTTTTGTCACATGTGATGCCAACAGTAGGGAAGAAGTTTTTCAAGTGCCAAGGTGATGAATGTGTGAGATTTTCAAACCCACGGGAGTTACCAGAATGGATTCCCTTCAGGTAATGGACGTTGGTTAGAGACTCAGCAAAGGCCCGCCCAGATGGTGAGCTACTTGAGAGCCAGCATGGTTTCTGGCACATCGCGTTGAATAAATGGTGGACAAAGAACTTAGGCTTGTGTAAGATTTCACACTGAGGTTACATAATAATACAGCTCTCCCCTGGTGAGTACACTCACCACTCACCAACTCGGCCTCCTGGCACATGGTTGGAACTTTGGACCAGAGCAAATTTTGGCAGGGCAAATGTTGCTGAGTCAGCATTCGCCTAAATTGTTCTTCCACTGGCTGAGCCAGGTGACTTCAGGAATATTGCTTACACTTCCTAGGGCCTCTGTTAAGTGGGAAGGCTTATTCTTTCCAGCGTTCTCTCTAGATAGCTGGGAAGATCTTAACAGTTTAGAGAAAGTAAGTCTTTGTGAGCTCAGAAAGAAAAAAACAAAACCCAACATTTGAGGTAGGCAACGGAAGGCTTAACCTTGTAGGAAAAAGAGGGACACAACATGGCAGCCCGTTTGGAAGTCTGAGAGGGTCACCAGTAGTGAGAGAGCCGATGGGTCAAAGGGGAGAGTGATAAAGCATTCCTGACACTTTGCCCAAACCTGGCCCGGTGCCTGAATTTCTGCTAAAGTCACATGGCCAGTGCCTGCGGACTCTGACTCAGGGACTTCACCTGCTGCAGAGGGCGATTAATAGTGGTGCTCACCACCACAGCTGTGGGCTTCCTGCCCCTGCCTGCCCCTGGGCCCCTCTCAGCCTCATTCCTCCTGACCTCCCCTCCGCTCCCCCCCCTCCCCGCCATTCTCCTTTTTGGAACAACTGTGCATAATCCCCTCTCCCCTTCCTGCCCCTTCCCCAACGCCCCCACCTGCCCTTTCTGATTCTGTGCCAACAGCTGGTCGGTGAGCAGTGCCAGATCAAACAGATGTGCGTGGTATTGGCCAGCACGTGCGACCGGGCTCTCTGTCCAGCCCTGTCCCTGAGCACAGTTCTCTCTCTCTCTCTCTGGCCGAGGGCTGGGCAACCCCTCCCAGGGGCACTGCAGGGCCTGAGCAGAGAAGGGGTCAGACATCATTGCCTTCAGGCCATCTTTGTCTCCCTCCACCTCTTTGGCAACTCTCTTTGTATTTCTCTCGGTGTAGCACCTCTTCCCCTTCTTCGTTGCTTGTCTTATGTGTTTGTTTCTTATTAAAAAAAAAAAATCTTCCTCATTGATCAAACTCACAAGACTTTTATGCCTGACGTTAGAAAAGAAGGCAAAACACGGTGTTTTAAAACAGGTTTTAAAGTTCAAGTTCTGCTGGTTTAATAAAAGACATCACAACAGGCCAGAAACCAGCCAGAAAAATAACAGCTGGTCTGCTTCACCGCAGCCCGCCCAAACCCAGGGCCTTCAAGATGTCACTTCCTTCCTTCCTTTCTTAGTCAGTGGCATGCAAAATTCATGGTAATTCTCAGAAGTAGATACCTTTGCAACCAAGTGTCTTTGATTTTTCTGTACAATTGGCTAATTCTCCTCACTCCCACCTACCTGTCTGAGTGGGGGTGACTTGAGAACAGCAGCAATGAATCCAAGAGAGCCCTGCGACAGATCAAAGCCCTCTGGCATAGTGCAATCTCGTTGAAAATAAAATGAGCAGGTCTAGCATAATGATACAAAAATTGCTCAGTGTTTTAAAGTATGTACGTTTTTCTTATAAACGTACGAAGTGAAACAGCTTGCGTTCGGCATAGCTGCTGGCTGAGAAACAGTCCCAACAGAAATGAAAAACAACAAAAAACAGTAATTCAGACCCCAAATCATAGTCTTCAGTGTTGATGATGATTAATGCCTTCTCCGAATGTCTCAAGATTCCACAGACACGCGTGCCTTTTGCGTTAGCCAATTGAATAGAAACTACAAGATTGTTGAATTAGGCCTTGTGTAGGCTTCCGTAAGTTGCTTCAGAGAGCGTCCGCATTGAAGAAATGAGAAATTACAAGAATGAGTTTCCCATTTTGCCCTGACTTCCAGGAAGCTCGGAGCTGAAGCTGAATCCGATGCCTAATCCGACAATTAGATTAGCCTTCGTCCTTCCTTTTGACTTTAGTCTAAATTTCTTGTTCGAGTTTTGTTTGTGGCTCAGTGTACATCTTCTTTTGTATCATAAACCGGCCGAAATTCTTTTCGGGAAAAAGGACGATGTACCAACTATGGGGGATGCCACAAAAATGGCTTCTAATAATGATGACGATAATGATTCATGACACTTCACTTTCTACCTTTAATTAGTTATTTATGTACTTGTTGTAAGGTTCTCATTAGACTGCAAATTCCCTGAGGACCGAGCAGGGCCTCGGTGTAGCGGTATCTCCCCTGGGGTGGGTGTTTAGTAAGATTCTGCTGGATAAATACAGCCTTAGGGTTAATTTTAGAGGAAACAGAATGAGATTTTCTTCCCCTTTCTTTTCCATTCCTCTCCTCTCCCTTTTTTCTTTCTTCAGAGAAGCCTCTGTTGATGGAACTTCTGCAGACAGGCAGCTCTGAGCTAATATACGGGGATGTTCCTCCCGTGCTGGGTGAGATGTTATTTTCTCCTCTTTCCCCTTTGAAGACCGTATCGTAAATTTCGTCTTTCTCTACATTGTTCTCTCCCTCTTCCTGAATAATACTCAGTAATGTTCTCCTACATAAATAATAACCACTTACATTTACATAAGCACCGGTAACTTTGGCACATTCCTTCCAGAAAGGATTTGAGATGGGCATCTTAGAGGATTTTAAATTTTACAGCTTACTCTCGGCTGCGGCTGCTGCTGTTAGTAGCTAATATTTATGGCACACTCACCGTGTGCCGGGCACTAGGCTGGGCTTTTTGTACACTATCTCATTTAGTCCTTACAGGGATCCTGTGGAGGAGCTGCTGGTATCCCAACTTGCAAATAAGAGGAAACTGTGAGGCTCTGGCACTTGCCTGAGGTTGCACGGGCAGGAGGGGGCAGGGCTGGGATTTGACCCCTGACTTCTGAATACCAAACCCGGGCTCCCACCCTCATCTACATACACTCCCTTTGGGTCATTACTTCAACAAAGTGGGGGCCATCAACCCTGTCGTACAGATGAGAGGGAAGAGGAAGGGCAGTGTTTGAGCACTGATGACCCCGATGATGTCTGGGGCGTTATGCTTCACTCACAATATTTCATGTGGTCCTTCTGGCCATCCCACAAGGCAGGCAGCAATGTCTGGGTCACAGTGAGGGAGACGGCAGCTATGAGCACTTACTTAACTGCACAGGCACCTAGGAGAGAAGGTAGGATCTGATCCTGGGTCTGTTGGGCTCTCAAGTCCATGTTTTTTTTTCCTCTGGACATGTGGAAAACCAGCCCGAGTTCACGTGATGGGGCAATGGAAACAACACCAAGTTTGGTCTAAACTGGGGTTCTGTTAAGCGTCCTTTTCAGGTTCTGGTGTCCTGCTGGGGTCAAAAAGTGCAGCATCTGTCTGGCTACTGAGTGTCTTTCCCCATGTGACCTTGAGTGGGGGGAGCATCTTATTCTGACTTGACAAGGCGGATGCAATTGAATTTCCATCTCATTCAGAGCAGAGAGAGAATAGCTTTGGGAACGAGGCTACTTTGAAACAAGGGCTCCTGAAGCTAATTAAAAGCTAGGCTGGAGCTGTGCTTTTCATTCCTTAAGAATGTTCGACCTCATTAAATAGGAAAAAGCAAGTGGAATTTTCTGATTTTTTTCAGGTTCTGCCGGGGGTGGGGAGTCGGAGCAAGTGAGACATATTTCTACCGCTTCAAGCCTGCACGGTGCCTACAACAACGTTGCCGTTGTGGTGACGACTTAACCCTACTCGAGTGCTGAGAACGCTGGGATCCGGGCAAGTTGGCAAAGCAGACGCAGGAGGACCTCCTGCTCCCTGCTTCAGGCTCCTGGTTTCTTGCACTTCGTCCTCCCTCAATGGCAAGGGATGGAGAGAGCTCGCAGGCTCCAGCCCAGCAGAACGAATGGCTGGCCTTGGGAAAAGCCTCCCTTTCACAGACACTTGGAGCTAGCTTGCACTCACAGCCACAGGGTTCCAGCCAAAGGAAGCAGAAAACTTTGTGGGCTTTCTGTGTCACCTCTGGATGGGACAGAAGAGCCTAAGACATTGCTCTGCTGTTTGCACCTGGGGCACCCAGTAGCAAGCACTAAGTCAGGGGCCATGTGCTCAAGCCACCAAGATGCCTGGGACCGCGGAGACAGAGGTCAGACTGGCAGAGGCTTCACCTGGAAATCTTTAGGTTTTGATTTAAAAACCTCCATTTATGGGGCGCCTGCAGGCCAGGCATTGTGATAGGGCTTTGCATATATTATATCTAATCTTTCCAGCTACCTTGCACAGTAGCTGTCACTACCCTCATTTTAGAAGTGAGGAAGTAAAGGTGCTGGCTATGAGCTTTTTCATGGCTCTTGGCCCTGCCAATAGAGCCCGGTCGGAAGCGTCCTAGTTTGGTGAAGAATCCAAAATGGAAGGGATATTAGAGGTCATGTCTACCTTCTGAGGATAATGATGAAAAGAGATCCAAAGCCAGAAATGTAAATTATTCTGCTCAAGGACACACAGCTGAGCTGTGTCTTCAAGTCTGTCCCTTCTTTCCCATGTAACAGCAGGAGAACAGAGAGTTAGAGTTGTCGCCTGGGATGAACGGGACAAATGTCAAGGCTGCCCCGGCTCTGTCTCTAAGCAATGATCTTCACAGGCATGGCAGGTTTCGAAGGTCTTCTCATCTTGATCTGGTTGACATCTCTTAAAAATGAGGGAAGGGGAACCTTTGCAGTTCTGGAGGATAAAGTAACGTGCCAATGAGAAAAGTAGACATCCACATCTATAAAATGTTTTCAGCCCCTCACAAGGAAAGTGCAGGAGGGGAGTCGATGGTTGCAGAGTTTTCTTTTTTCCATCATCTTGTAATCCTAGGTGTCACGCACTGCTAAATCTTTGCTTCCACAGGGTGACAAGTTTGCTTTGCTCACTCTTTGGTTTGCTCCAGATGGCTTGGGGTTCCAACTGAAAGCTCTTCTAGAAACATCCCTGCATCATCTCACGAAGTCTCTGGGGAGTGTATAGTCTACGTTCAGAGCCATAACATACACATCAGTCTCTTTGAGCCACACGTGGGATTACCCAGACCCTGGCATCTCAGAACGCAGAAATGGTATATGTACTGGCATCTGGGTGAACACCATGTACAGGATAGTTAAGAAGCATTAGGGCTGAAAGGGAACTTGGAGGCTATTTCCAACTCTCATTCACTGAAGCAAATCCTACCTATTTTTCATCTGACCAGTGAGTGCCCTTCAGAAATTCTCAGATAGTCAACCTGTTGGTACAGTGATTGGGTCACTCGCAAGGGCACAGACTAGGTAGGTTGGATGATTGGTTCTACTTTTCACTTCAAATGATCTTTAAGAGTCAGTTCTATTTATCTGTTAAGTGAATACAATAATGGATAAACCCGTGTTCCTAAATTGAATGAAATCCAAAACCCACACATATTCAAGAGTCTATCCTAGCTAGCCGGGGCCATGCTCCCTACATTTCAGCCACTGGTTGGCTTGTTGGTCCATGAACATGTCATGACAGTGCCCGCTGGAAATAATAACAGTAACTTCTTCAGTTTGCTATCTATGATTTACACTCTTATCAAAAAGGATTTGAGGGGTGCCTTGGTGGCTTAGTCAGTTAAGTGTCCGATGCTTGGTTTCGGCTCAGGTCATGATCTCACGGTTCATGAGATCAAGACCTGAGTCGCGCTCCGTGCTGACAGCATGGAGCCTGCATGGGTTTCTCTATCTTCCCCTCTCTCTCTGCTCCTCCCTCTCTCTCCAAATAAATAAACTTAAAAAAAAAAGGATTTGATGCTCTGAAGTTAACCTTTCACATTTACTTTCCCACTTAACCCTTCAAAGGATCCTGTGAAAGAGATCTATGTTGCCATTTTGCAGATGCCAAACCCAGGCACAGACAGGTGAAATACCAAGCTCAAGGTCACATAGTGTGTTAGATGCAGGAACAGTGGGTCCCCCGATTTCCAATCCAGCATTCTTTTTTCTATATTACATGGGATCGGGGCTTGATTCTCCTTAATACTCCAGATTTGGAATATATGTTAAGCCACAATAATGCTTTCTCCCAAGATGGGAAAAACAGCTGGCTGTTGCCTTGCTACACCACAGTTGTGACCATATACCTAATGTGCACCCAAGCTTCCCTGTCTTGTCCTCTCTGCTGGGAATGCCCTCCCCTTCCCTTCTCTGAGTGATTAACTCCTCTTCATTCCGCGTAAGGCCACATCTTCTCTGATTAATTTCCTTGTCTATGTCCCGTGGTGCTTTGCATGCCTCCACTGCAGCACGTCAGGGGGCAGCAAGCCATAGCCAGCCGTATGCCATGGAGTCACGGAACGGATGAGGACACAGTGACCAACTAGGGGGAAAGCTTGTTCAGATCCACGCTCAAGTCTTGTTGTTTATCTTTGCACCACAGTGTCTGAAACACAGTGGAGATTTGGTAGATATTTGACCAGAAGTGGCCCAGAGTCTGAAACTCAGCCTGCTCCTAGAAAGAAACAAGGTGGCAGGCAGGGGATAATGTAGTAAAAATGGAAGCCAGGATCTCAGCCTGCAGATGTCAAAGTGGCTTTCTTGAGGCTGTGTATAACTTCCTGCAGTGCCTGTGCATTTGGAATGGTTATGAGCACTTTGGAGGGACTCTGGAAACCCTTTGGGAGATGGGTCTACCATCAGTTCCTGTTTTGAGTCAGCGTTAGCTCCCTTAACTAATGCCTTGAGAGCTTAAGGCATGTGTGCTACCATTGTCTTAGCACGGATTTTCCCTTCTAAGTGTCAAAAACAGCATTAGATGAAGAAAATGAATTGAGGAGGGGGGAGGGGAGGCAATCTGCAAGTCCCAGAGTAACCTCTAGTTTGGTTTTATCCGATTTCATTGTTAATTTCACAATCAAGCAAGAGTACTTCGTATCTCTGAACGACCCACGGATTGTATCTTAATCAAATTAATGTATCTGTAACATAAGACTGATTCAGTGTTCAACTGTTAGAGCGACAAATGATGCAAAGCCTAAGTTTTCTCTTTCCTTTCTCTCTCCTCTCCCCACAACCCCCCTCCATCACAAAAGGTCAACTGACTGAGAGGCTGTTGTTTTGATGGCTGACACGAGATCCTATTGGTTAAAAATGTGAGAAGGCGGGCTACCTCCCCTCACCCCACTTCAAACCAACTGTATGTGTGTGTGACAGTGTGTGTGTAAGTTTGGATGAAAAAAAGTTGTGGTTAATTCTTCTTGTTGGGTACTTCCTGCCACTGACATTTGTTGCCGCTGCTGTGTAATGAAGTTGAGGCTGGGTAGGAGAATCAGATGCAAATGACCTATATATGTGTTCCTCAATCATGACTACCCTCCACAACCTCTGTTCTTGGAAAACATGGAAAATAGAACGAGGTGACCAGGGAAGCCAGCTAGACATTGCATCACCCTGAAGTGACCCCCTGGGCCTTTAGATCATTTTAGTTGATAAGTAATTTGAAAAAGTATGATTCTGTTTAATAAAATGATACGCATTTTTTTGTAGATTGTACATCACAAAAAAATGGTTTCTTAAAGACAACTTTTGTAGCTCGAATCAAGGACTAGGACTTAATGTTTCTTGGGCTTGATTCATCAACTTTTAGGGGGACTTCAGCAATAGTTTCCACGCTCATCTGATCTATTTTCCATGATTAGTGGGATTTTTTTTATGCTAATCAGGTCACATCTTGTTCCTGTTTAAAACCCTTTAATGGCTTCCAATTTCACTTAGTAAGTTCAAAGTGCTTGTCATGGCTTAGAAGGCCTACATAATATGCCCCTTTCCTTGCCCTCTGACCTTCTCCTCCCCGCCTTGATGCACTGGCCACTTGCTTTCCAGCCTCAGGACATTTGCAAAGGCTGTTTCTGCTATCTGTTTTGCTTCTCTGCTCCTTTCCTGGCTCCCAGCATGATGTTCACCTCTACAGACAGGGCTTCCCTGACTCACCAATGTAAACTATGCCAATCTCTATCACATTTCTTTGCACTTCCCTATGCTTTCCCTTTCATGAATGTATCATAATTTGTAATTTTATATTTATTTATGTACTTGATTTATATTTAATGACTGATTAATCACTACTCTATAAGCTCTATGTCTGCCTGGTTTGCCACTGTATCCAGTTCTGGGCATAGAGTAGGAACTAATTAAGATCTATTGAGAGAAAGAATGGACAGCCCATTGACTTTCATAATACTTAAAATTCCTTAGCTACCAAATGGGAATAGGCATCTTTATTCTACAGCTAGTTGTGGAATTCATTTTGGTATTTGTTTTCCATGGGACTTTGATATGTTAGGATATTGGTTGGATGTGGAAGGAATGTGAGGCAGGGGGTTTTGGGTTTTTTTATTTTGTTTTGTTTTTTGGTTTTGTTCTCTCTGTTCAAAGTTTACTGGCTCAGGTAGTAGGGAATTAGACACAGCCTCTGTTCTTCTCATGCCAGCCAAGGGCAGCTACGCCTTTGCTGAATCTCCTTTCCTTTAGCCCCTCGGTCATGGCCTCTGCCTTTCACCAGCCCGGCAAATCATAGGGAACACATATGTCAACAGTTCAGGGCTCCTTCCTTCCTCACCAGTCCCCCTTGCCTTAGGAATGTCTGGTCTAAATAATCATGGAGACTGTAAAAGAGATGTTCAAAGACTGTTGAGGAAGATACTAAGTGCAAAATGCCTGTTTCCCACTTCCTTCTCAACAGGGTCCAGATCCAGTCCTACTTTCTGTCCAGTCTCCCCTTTCCTCTATTCCTCCCAGTCCTTAGAAGCCAGAGCCTTGAGTTTTTCCAGGTGTGTACCCTCCAAACCCATGGCTCTGATTTGTGTTTGGTCCAAAAATTTCTTCCAGGGTGGATACAAACACCTGGGAGAAGGTGAGAATAAAAAGATTCATGTCTTCCAGAAAGAAAGCCAGTGAATATCTCTGAACTTTGATTTATCTATGAACTAGTGGCTAAAAATGCCAATCTGAAGGTGCATTTAAGACTAAACTGAATCATGTATGTAATAGTATTGTTACAATGCTTGATACTCAATGCTCAGTAAATGTCCACTGATTTTTCATCTACCACTTTCACTTCTCCCTACCCTCCTTTGGTCACTCCAGAATCCTTGAGATTCCTTTAGCCTAAGATGGGAAGAGAGTATCATTACAGTTGGCCCACCTGTTTGTCAAGTGGGAAAGTGTGATGCGTTTAGATGATGAATCACTGAGGAGCATTGACCTCACATAGGGTTTTCCATCCCAGTTCTGTGTATGTACTGGATTTCAGCCTCTAAAATTCCAGTATGCAGAGGAGTTTTAATGGTAAGCAAATTCAATCGCCCCCACTCATTCATAACTAGCGGTCTAGTGAACAAAGCACTCTTTGGTAGAACCACCCCACTGTCTGATTTTGCAAACATGCTTCCTTTCCACTCCCTAAGGGAGAAAATCCTAGAAAGAATGGGAGATGACCGGAGATGGGGAACAAGATGCAACCCAATTACTGGCAGATCCTACTATCAAACTAGATTCTTAAGCTTATTATGTTGGCTTAAGGAAAAATGGTTGGGTTCTCAATCAGGGAGGTTTTGTTTGTTTGCTTGCTTGCTTGCTTTATTCTGTTTTGTCTCTGTTAGTTGTCTTAACAGTGGGATCCCTAACCCCCAAGAAGCTAAGTGGATGAGGGATGTGGAGACATCCTTAGACGAGATTAATGATCTGCCTTTGACAGTGTGATGCCTGCCTGGGAGACACGACCAGGCTGGCAACATCTGAAAAAGGTGAGAGGGCCTCCTGGCTTCCAGCCTGTTCTCTCCAATTTGGTGTACCTTCCAGTAGAACTCGTTTTTGTTCTTTCCCAGGTCTTCTGTGTGGGGTTCTGCTAAGGTTCTCAGTCTGGGAGAGAACGTCTCGCCCTGTGTCAGACTCATCTGGGATTTCTACTCCTTAAAAGGCATCAGCCTGGAATCGAAGATTTGAGTCAGCGGATCCGGGTTCACATGCCAACTCTGCCATTTATAGCATTGTGACCACAGCCGGTCACTTTACCTTCTGTGCCACAGTTTTCGTACTGGTGGTACCTCACCGAGTTGTTAGGGGAGAGCAAGAGAGGCATTGAAGAGTGCTTGGCACTTGGTCAACAGTCAAGGCTAGTTGGCTCCCTTCTTTGTGCTGCCTCCCCATAGCCCTCGATGTTCCTTGCTGTGGAAGGAGACTGGCAAGCATCAGGGACTACGAGGGAGATGAACGAGAAAAAGCTCCCGAGGGAAATGGTCTCAGGGACTTCAAGAGGGAAGGAAGGGGCTCCTTTTAGCGGCTTAATTTTGTCCAAAAAGAGTCTTACCTTTGGAACTTGCCTCAAAGTTTGGTTGTGCAGGACTGGGGCCTGGAAGTGACATTGAAGCTATAGACAACCTTCCTGGTCTGGATTTATGGTGCTATTTTGAAATATACCTAAAATCTCAGAGGGAGACTTCCATTACAAATACATAAATAAAACTTTGCCTTCGGTGGAAAGTGGTCTTTTCAGCAATGCTGCGAGAGCATTGAGGTTGATCAGTTAATGTTTGAACCAATAAGAGAGATACCCACTCCAGAGCTGCTGACTTTTCAGTGGAGAAGACAGAATATCGAATAGGTAATAACACTAAATTGAGCAAATGCTCTGAGAGCAGTAGCATACACTGCCGAGAGCACAGAGTAGGGGCACCTAACCTGGTTTGGTGGTTGGGGTGTGTGGTGGGCAGGTGTGATCAGGGAAAGCTTCCCGGAAGAGTGGCATTTAAATGGAGACCTGAAGTATGGGTAGAGGAAATTGACATGCAGAGTCAGAGGGTGTTCCAGGTAGAAAAACCAGCACATGCAAAGGCCCTAGGTGAGGGAGCGTGAAGCAAGGTCTCAGACTGGAGGAAGTTGGTTGGTTTAGGATAGAGGGCGGTAGGCAGGGACTGGTCAGAGAAGTAGACAGGGGCCAGCTCTTGAACTCCCCGGGAAGCCGAGCTGAGGGATTTAAACCCTATCCAAGAACCATAAAGTGTTTTGCCTGAAGAGCGATCGTAATCAGCAAGGTTGGCTGCTGGGTGGGGCATGTTTGGACACACATTAAGCAAGAGATAAAGGTGGCCTGGACTCAGGCAGTGCAATGGAGGGGAGAGAAGAGGAGGGATCAGAGATGTTTTGGGGAGACATTGACAGGACTTGGCCACGGGTTGGATGTGGGGCACTCAAGGAAGAAGAAGGCATCAAGGAATCCAGGAATTCAGGGCTGGGCACGGTTCAGTGAACAAGAAGCAGCTGTTGACAAAGAAGGGGTGAAGCTCAGTGTGTGAGCTGGGCTGGAGGGTTTAGTTGGTAGATAAGAGCTAAGACGGAGATAAACATTTAGGGGTTATCAGTGCGTAGATCGTTGTTTCTCAAATTATACCCCAGGTACCACCTGCACCAGATACCCATCCATGGTATCTGATAAAGAAAGACGGCTGGAGAAGGATGGGGTGATGGCTACGCAGTTGTTCACCATTTTGCCCATGAAATGAGCATGGAGAACGTAAATTTGAACACCTTTGCAAATAAGTGGTGCTTAAAGTAATGGCGTCGGCGCATTCCTGCTCTAGAGTTGATGCGAGACTTGGGAAGTGGGAAGGGCTTCCTTTATTCCCCTTTGTCTCTCCTCTCCTCCTCTTCTTCTTACCCACTCAGCACCCCTTCGCCCCTCACACAGACTAATTTTGCTTGTTTTCTTTTTATGGAGGGATGGTACAAATGAGGCCCAGCCCCTTTCAGTTTTTCTATTCTTCTTCTTCTAGTCTAATTCAGGAAAAAAATAAAAAATAAAAAAGCTTTCATCGAAAGAACAGATGTCATCTGCTTTGGTCTTTTGTGGTGGTTTTATTTTATTTTATTTAAAAAAAAAATGCTCCTGCAGATGAGGCTCATTTAAACATAATGACGAGGCAACAAAAGCCATATCACAGAGGCGCTTCAGATTCGGTTTGACTCAAGGGAGGGAGAGCAGACAAGGAGATGTCCTGTCCACTTGGCTCCCCTCCACAGGGCCCCAGCAGCTGCATTTCAGATGCAAATGGAAGCCCAAGGGTGAGGGGCAGAGGAGGGGAGGGGGAGATGCCCAGGAAGCTGATGTGCAGGTGTCGAGGATTCCAGACATGGCTGCAACGGGCTCCACAAACACAGGGCTCACAGAGAGTGGGCTTGAGGGTGCTCACTGGGAGGGCTCAAGTGGACCCGCAGCTGTGCTGGACATTCCTTTTCCTAGCCATCAATGGGCTCTGTATTGAAGCTATGAGAGCCAGCAAATGGCACGCTGAGAAAAAGGAAACGCTTTGGAAATGGAGCAAACATCAGGCTGCAGGGGCTTCCCCTTGCCCGTGCTCATCATTTAAACCCGCGTGCTTGCGTAGAATAGATATTTGATACACGACCCTGGCATCCTGAGGCTGGAAAGAATCCATGGAATTGTCACACTCATCCCTCTCCTTCTATAGATGAGGAAACACGTGCAGGGTCTGAGTGCCTTGCCCCGGGTCACAGGGCATCCGAGTGAAACGCAGGCATTCTGGGGGTAGTGACATTCACCCAGCCCTCTCTGTGCTCGACGCAGTTCCGTATTTTTTGTGCGCATGACTTTACTTGATTTACACCGCAGACCTATGAGAGAGCTTTCCGTATTTCCATGTTTAATCTGGAGAAACTGCGGCTTCGGTGAATTCAAAACTTGTCCTGAGTCAAAAAGCTGGTAAGTCTTAGGATTTGAACCAGAAGTGGTGCTTTTTTTCTTGACAGTTCATTTCTACCTCCTGGGAAAGTACTCTTTTCTCTCAAACACACACACACACACACACACACCCCTATACATATGCAAATATTGTTTTTATTCCCATATATGTGAGTGCATGGACATGCATAAACATTAAAACTTCAAAACAAACATATGACTTCCACCATATAAGTATTAAGCTAAAACACTGTCAAATTCAGCTCTGGAATAGTGACAGTTAAGGTTGGTGACAATCCCTTGTGCTGGGTCTGGCAGAGACTATGCACTCAGTAAATATCTGGATTTGAACAGTCCCCTTTTGTTTGAAAAGGCGATTTTCCTTAGAGGCAGAACCTAGTGTTTACCAATATTACTACTTGTGTGACTTTACATGTGTGCATTGAGTCTGTGTTTGTGAGGCAACTTCACGTTCATTATTAGTTCATTGCATCGTGGCACTACCGATGTAAGGAAAGGAAATTAACCAGGGCCACCAGTCCCATTTTATAGATGAGAAAGCTGAGGCTCGGGGAGGTAAAATAACGTTCCCAGGGAAAGCTGGAAGGTGAATGCCAGCATGCCGGCAGAAGCTGTTTATTGAGGGGGAGGTGACGATGAAGGTCAGAAGATAGCCATCAGAATACAGGTGCACCTGTCTCCATCTGCTGAAAGTCGTGGTCCAATGTGTAAAACTCCAGATTTGCAGACAACCGAACACCCTGTGAGTATGTTAGTCTGTAGGTGGTACTGGAGGTGTGGGCATCATGGGGACGGTGACCCGGAGGAGGTGAGACCCTGTGGGTAGTTCTTTTGCACAGATGCGTCACCCTCTGTGCCTGCCCGAGGACTGTGACAATGCCTGTGTGAGTGCTCATGAATAAGCACCCAAGTGGGTGGACAATACCCATGAGTGTGCTAGGGACGCGGCCAGAGTCCCGGCTTGTGACGGCGTGGTCATGGGTTTCTGGGTCCCTATGTGGAGGACTGTCTTTGAGCAGTCTTGTGACTTCAGCCAGAGCTCCTGAGACCAGCCATTTTGCAGTGTGGGTGGACCCACAGTCCCACTCCTTCCTTGGGAAAAATAACTCAGCAAAATCTCCTACTACTGAGTGGGCCAACGGTGTGAGCTCTATACTTGAGAGATGATGCAGTATGAAATCTGAGCCTGGTAGAATTGTAAGGTATCTGGTTCAGATACTTATTTTATGGATGGAAACACCGAGGATCACTGGACAAAAGTGGTTGTATTTATTACTCCATGTCTGCCTCTGATATTTCATTTATTCAAGAAATGTTTGTTGAGTGGGCATTCTGTGGAAGGACTCACCTCTGAGGATTTCCCAGTCTAGTGGAGGCAGACATATAAAAACAAGAAGTCACAATGCCAACAGGGGCTTAATATAAGTGACTATGTTTTGAGGGAGCTCACAGAAGGAGCTACCAGCTCATTTCTGGGTCTCTAAGAGGGCCACACATCAGAGATGACATTTGAGCCAAAAACATTTTGCCGAAGGCACAGAAGTGCTTACCGACAACATGTTCAAAGACCCAGCAGTCTTTTGTGTGTGAGACAGGAGTCAGGGCTGGCTGGAATCTAGGGTGTGTCTGTGTACAAAGGAGTCTTTAGGGTGGGGTCAGCAAGCAAAACCAGAGGGGGTGCTGGATCATGAAGGGCCTTATATGCCAGACTCATGAGTCTGGACTATTTCCTGCAGGAAGTGGAAAAGCACTGAGGGGTGGTAAGCAGGGTAATAAAAAGATTTGAAGGCTTAAACATATCGTTCTGCAGATAGTTTGGAAAATGGACTAAAGAGAGACTGGAGGCAGGGAGACCAGTTGGAAGATGCCAGAAAGAGTCATAGTGAATGATGATGAAGGCCTGCAGTGGGGAAGGAAAAGAGGGAATGGATGTGAGAAATTCAGGACCTGGCAGTGACATGAGTATTGGAGTGATGAGGAGTGTGGCTGGAGGAGGGGCACAAGGTGTCTCAGTGCCTAGGCTGGAGAATGGGGAGAAGGGGGTACAGCCAAGCAGGAGAGGAGCTGAGGGAGGCAGAAGGGGACGCCATTACAGGTGGGGATGTACAGTTTTCCACTTGTTTTTTGTTCATTGCTTGGGGATGTGAAAATGGTGGTGCGGATGGAGGAAATCGTCTGGAGCCCAGGAGAGACACCGAGGTTGGAAGTCAGGTAGCTGTCAGGACTAGAACCTAAGCAGATTGATGTCAGTGAGATTGGAACACTATCTAAAAACCAAGGCATCCAGAGTGGTATTCGGAGGTGTCTTGGCATTAGGGCTGAAAGTCTCCAGAGGGCAGAAAGATGCCCGACATTTGCTCAGTAAGGTCCCCCTGGGGCAGCAGGGGGACCAATGGGGACAAGAGGAAGGGTCTCAGACTCTGGGTTCCAATCCTTTTACCACTGTTTCTTCCCAGGAGACAGAGGGAGGAGCGAGGCTGGCCAGTCTCAGTGATTCCCAGGAAGGAAGCGGGGGTGGGGGGGTGGGGGGAGCAGTTCCAAGGTGCCAAGCTAATGCCGGATGTGTTAACATCCTCTCTCCATCACAACTGGGAGCAGCAGCAGCATCCGATCAACCTGACGCTCGTGAGGTTAAGCCGTTTCTCCAAGGTCACAGAGAAGGTATATCTGAATTATTCCAAAGGTTATACTATTTCTATACATCGCTCTGCTCTCTGTAGTGTCTTCGGGTGAAGATGACATTAAAGTAACCTCACTGGCGAGTGCCTACTATGTGAAAGACGCTGTGCAAGAAGTGGCTAATAGAGATGATCTTCTCTCAGAAACTCAACGTCTCATGTTGGAAACCCTTGATCTGTCATTTGTTCATCCACTATTATCTGAGTACCACTTCTGAGCAGAGCCCGCATAGAGGCTGTGGAGACAGGCAGCTCAGGATCTCAGCCCTGGCACCCTGTAACACTGATGACAGGATGCAGGGATGAAACAGTGGAATGGGTATTTCGTATTCTACCAAGACTTCAAGGAAGATTTCTCAGAGCTACTTTTAGGCTGACATTGACGGCTGAGCCAAGGGAGCTCAGGGGAGCTCATTGAAGGGGATCCAGGACTGTAGGAACTGTAAGCACACTGTGGGAGCAAGTGCAAGAAACAGGAGGTATAAAGCGAGAGCAGCGTGGGTCGGCATGCGTTGGGTTGTTGTTGGGTCGTTGCGACAAGTTTTTAAAGCACTGCTAACAAGAGATGAATTACTGAAGACTTGGCTATTTCTATACTCTTCTGTTTTGACCCATCAGCTCTTTCTTGCATTTGCCCCTTGTATTGCTTCCTTGGCACCAGATGCTGGGCTAAGCCTGTGAGGGTACAATGGAGAGTAAAATGTAGGGTAGTGCCTGACATCAAGGTTAGAGACTCAGGTTAGATGGTCAGAGTCCTATTGATGTTTGAAGAGTGTTAAAAATGAAAGGAGGATGGTGTGAGAGACCACAGAAGAGGGGGACATGTTTTGGGGGGTGGTAGGGATGGACCTCACTGAAGAAATATCACTTACGCTGAATCTGAAAAAATGAATGGAACAATTAGATTGCGTGTGGGCGGGTGGGGGGGCGGGTGTTGAGGGCATGGTGGAGACACAGGTAGGGAGCAGGGAATGTTGTCCCAGAAGGAAGCATTAATAAAGGGAAGACAGATGTTCTAACAAGCATTCTAGCAAAATCACCGTGCAGGATGGTCTGGAAGCTGGTGGCAGCCGGTTGGTGTTCTTGAACCCACGCCCTTGCGCACACCCTGGGAAACGGCAGCTCAGCGTGGACTTGGGTCTTTCAGTGACTTCCACTTGTGAGTTTGCTCTGTGTAACTAAGACCTTTGTGTCTCAACATCTTCATCTGTGACGTGGGGGAGCGCACCCCTATGCACCTGTCAGAAGACTGATACTAACAAGAAATGGCAAAATATGAGTCATCTGTAGACATTCTCTCAAAAACTAACAGTTTGGAATTGATGTCAAAAGTGCGAAAGAGCTTGGGAGTATTCATTACACACACAGAGACACACACACAGCCCAGGATTTAGCAGTGTCAGCCTCTAGTAGACGGCTGTGGGTTTCCATTCCCATATCTACCTATCTCTAAATGAAGAGGCGGGCTCTGAAATAGACACAGGGGACTGACACGAGCAGTGTGCTCCTTGGGGTGTCCCTGAGCTACAAAGGGGCTTCAGTCTGGAGCCAAAGCACATCTGACACAAGAATCAATGTCTAAGTGGGAAGTAGAATCCAGATTTCCACGGCACTGAACTTTCCATGAGCTGATGCCCTGGCAGAGTTCTCTGGTTTGTTGAACAAGAGGCCAAGAATGCTTTCGACTCTGTGACCTCCAGAGGTAAATTAGAAAATGTGTCTATGCTATGTAATAAGTTCCCATCTTTGAGACCTTGAAGGACAGAACAGTCCCCAGAATGTCCGGGGGCATTTTGGCCTCTAGCCTCAGTTCTGCCACATATTGGCTGTGTGTGACTTTGGGCACAGTTCCTTCCCCAAGCTGAGGCCCAATTTCCTCACCTCCAAAACAAGGTGGTTGGTCCAAGATTTCTGGGTCTTTGCAGCCTGACGTGCTGCGCCTGTAGGGCTCGAAGCCCTCACAGGAAGACCCTGGGTCGTATTTAACCTGGTTTCGGATGACACTTTGCCTATGTTTGTTGTCTGGGAGGGCCCTCCCTCTTGCTGTTGTCCTGTCACCTAACCCCAAGCTGCAAATAAGTTTTCTTCACAACGCATTCAGAACCAGCATTTCACGGCTGGCTTCTACGTGATTCCAAGATTTGCTGTTGATGAGGGCCCGGTGACTCTGAACTGATACCAAATTAAGTTTGATTTATAATACAGGCCGTGTGATGATCAATCAGGGTAGGCCAAATGGAGGGTGATGGATAGCATGATCAGGAATTGCCAGGGTAGGGATGGGCAGATTGGTTTTCTCCAAACAACCAGCAATTAAAGCTTTCACCTTCACCCCCACTATCCAGTGCTCTCCTTCCCATCTCCTGACTGAACGTGAATTTCCCTGAGAGTTCAAAGTTTCCCTCTTAAATGCGGTAAGTTTTTAAAAAATATATTTGCAATGGTATGTGTGCACATGTGTATATTCTGTGATTTGGGTGCTGCGTATTCCTTGATTTTGATGCATCTTCGATTCCTGGGATTCGTGAAGATCAAGAAAGGAAAGTGGCAAAGCCTGAATGCCATAGGAAATTCTAGACTGGGGAGCTTTCTCAACTCTCCTCTAGGAAGGACATTGGGAAAATAAGAAAACAGACTTCATTCTCCCAACTTGAGACACGGCCACCCCCAACTCCTATCATTTTCTTTGGGTAAGGATGATAACCCTGGGAGGTGGGTAGGCCTGGATGAGAGAGTCACAGAAAGTCACCGAGCCAGTGAGTTTTGGTGCTTAAACTCAGCGGCCATCTTAAAAAAAAAAAAAAGAGTAATAGGCAATTACCCAAGTCTCTCATGATGCTCATATGAATCCAGTTTTATGGAGGAGGAAACAGAGGTTCCAGAGCTAATCTCCAGGTTCTCTGGGCTGTGATTTGGCCCGGCTCCACTGAGGGCTTGGGCAGAGTCCCATCACATGGTGGGGTTTCATTTTGCTCCATTATGAGCGTTACTGCTCTGGTGAGACCGTTTTAGTCACGGCTTGCATGACTGTCATTCTCTGTCCCTTTGAAAACTCATTTCATGGTCCAATAGAGCAGAGTTTCATCCAATAGCACTCTGACTTGGTGGCTTCAAAGTGTGGTGCCCGCCCCCCGGCTGGGTTTGGGGCAGTAATGCTTAACAATCTGGTAGTTAAATTAGAAACAACAATAACACCACCGGCAGGTTTGGTCAGATACCCTGACGATCCCCAACCCTCACACTGTAAGTGGAATAGGTGAAAAGGGATGGATATGTTTGTGATTCTTCTATAGGGTTCCTGCCTTGTCTTCTACAGCCAGACAGAACAAGAAAACTCACTCAGCCATGGACCAAAGTACAACGTTATGATTCGGAAAGCTTGCGCTTTGTAGACCACCTCTCAAGGCTCAGTGCTAACAGGGTAGAAATAAACTGGGACAATTAATTCTAAAATTATCCCAAAGGCAAACCTTTTTTCCAAAGGTCCAGGTTGGTTTCATGTCTGGAGTATGTGCTCAGTTTTTCTTTCAAACAACGAAATTATATATCCTGCTCTGGCCTCTGGGACTCCTGAGTCCCCAGAAATGGAGGGTCCTAACTCGTGTCTGTCCCCTTTCCTGGGTAGCTCTTGCGTGAGTGTCCCACTGTGACGAGGCAGTGGACTTGCAGAGTTCAGTACCCTCAGATACTCTAACCATAGCAGCCCGGTTCCCGGTTCACCTCAGGACAATGCAAACTGAGCTATGCATTTACTGTAATTCTAATCAGATGACTCTATAATTGGAAGAACACCAGTGGCGTTCTGTCTTTGGAGTCTTCTCCATTAAGTGACTGAACGAGGGCCAGGGGACCTTTGTTTGTCCCAAATGCGGTCCTGATAGAGACTTTGGGATCTGGGTACTACGTTCTATTCTGTAATAGGACCAAGTTCTTTCTCCTTCCTTGGTAAGACGCTAAATCAGTCTGGAATTGGCACATCAGGTGTAGAGAGGTCATTTCCCCTCTACCTCAGTAAATTCTGGGCAATTGCCCCTCTAACAGTAAGGAAATAAACAAAGTATGTGTGCATTTTGGCGGGGGGGCGGGTAGGGGGAGAGTCTGTGTAAATGCTTGATGATAGTGACTGAATATTTTAGGTAAACACTTCCAAGTCTAGATCCTAATCATATGTGGTAATGGTTGTCTAAATAACAAGAATGATAATGTGAATTTCTTAATTGCGTGGAACACCTCAATTACAGACAGAAAGAAACATTAAGGATAAAGGTCTTGAGGAATCCGTTTATGGTAGAAACTTTGCAAAGTATTACGTGGCTTTGGGAGATATAGACATGAATCAGACCAGACCCTGACCTTGAAGGGCACACAATTTTGAGAGGAATTATGCTCATAAAAATTATAATCCAAGATGGAAAGTGCGTGGCCTGGGGTACTGGCATTCAGAAAGAGGAACAATCACTCCCTGGTAGGAAGATCGGGCTTGGCTTCTTGGAAGAGGTGGATGTTGAGCCAGACTTCAAAGAACGGGAAGGATTTGGTTTAGGGGAACACCAGAGGAAGAGATCATTGCAGGAGCCAAGGTGAGAGGGGGAAGTGTGGGAATGTGTGGACTGGTGAGTGTTGTCTTTAGGCAGCCAGGATAAGTAAGGACTTCACCCCTAGGGTCAGTGATCTGGGTCACGTTCTCTACATCAGTGTTTCTCAACCTTTGCATGCAGACCTCTGGGGATCTTATCAGAATATAGTTTCTGATACAGTGAGTCGGGGGTGGAAGCCTGAAATGATGAATTTCTAATAAACTGAGGTGATGCTAACACTGCTGGTTTCTGGACCACTCCAAACAATGCGGAATTATTGAGGATTTTAAGCAGTAAGGAAGGAGCTCCTGCTATACCCAGCCTTACATTCCCTTTGACATTCTGAGGTTGCACACACACACACACACACACACACACACACACACGGCAAGCAGGACTCATGTGAGCATTTGCTTGTATCATCCTTTCCTCAGTTGTACTGACTCAAATAAAAATCCAGGTAGAAGGTGAAAGTGGACAAGGGACAGAAAGATACTAAAGACCTGGCTTCTAGAAACCAGATACGGCACAAACCACAATGTAAATGCCGTTTTGGTTTCACAAATGGTTTCTCCCCCTGAGCTGTTTATTGAAGGGCAGAAGCGAGCCGATGAGTGCCTTTATATTTGAAAGTGATTTAAATAGTGGCCCTCTGGCTTGGTCACGAATAGAATTTTATAATTAAACGATAATACTTTAAGCGTACTACAGAGAAAGAATCAGAATTAGAGTCAACAGATCTGAACTTAAGTCCTTCAACCTCTCTGGGCTTCACACAAACCCCCTTATCTAGAACACAGAAGAATAATCCTTTCTCTGGTTGGCTCTCAGTTCTTCATAAAAATCAAATGAGGTAACGGGTAGGAAAGTGCTCTGTAGACTGAGTGCCCGCCAGGTGAAGCGTCTTGCAGGTGTAATGGCCATCTCTTATTCCTACAGATGGGGACAGTAGTCTTTTCTCTGTTGCTGCGAGTTGCTGGCAGAATGACTTAGCAGCTGTGGGGAGGGGCCTGTGATGGCCTCAGTGGCAAGGCCCTAGGTAACGTGGCCTGAGAGGTCCTCCTGCGGAGTTTGCTGCACCGTCAGAGCAGGATGCACCTGCTGTAAGGTCAGGCTTGCCCTTGAATCTGGCGGTGTAGTTTCCTGAGATCTCTGGGGAAGTGTTATCAACAGCAATATTGGTGTGCAAAGCATCCTCTGGGAGTGACTTCTGGGACCGGACTCAGGTGCCCACGCGCTCTTTCCTGAGTTGTGTCCTGTGTTCTCTGCAGCTTAATGAAGGTTTTTCTGGCCCCATCCCCAGGGCCAATAACACAAGTAGGTAGGGATATTTGTTAGGTATGGGTAGAGTCAAGAGCATCAGTGCTCTAAGGGTTAACAGAAAACAGGTGAGAAGGGGCTCTTTAGCAAGATAGGGAGGAGGGCTAACAGGTAGCATTCAGGGTGTGTGGGAAGGACAACTCCTGGAGCCAGGAGATAACTCCTGTGAGCCAGACCTGCAAAATCAATAACCGGGATCAGAAAGCTCACCTTTAGGGAGGGTTTTACTGCATTTCATATGTGATAGAACTGGGTGTTCTTAAAATAACAGACACTAGAAATAACTGTTGGGGATAGAGTTCAATCCCCTTGGTTTGCACATGAGGAAACTAAGGTATTTGGCAGGAGCTTGCCCTGGTTACTCTGAGTGAATTGAAGACCTTAGGTGAATGCCAACTCTCTTGACTCGCTATTGCTATTGGAAAAGAGCCATCCTTTTTGCCTCTCCTGGCCTCAGTTTCCTCTTTTGGAAAATGAGGGGACTGAAAGAGCTGTTTTCTCCTTCCTCTCCTCTTCTGGCTCGAATATTCAATGAGTCCCAGGGACCCAGGCTTCCTTCTCAGCCAAGAACCCCTCCCCATCCTGGCCATGCTCCTGGGAATCATACCCTCCCCCTCAAATTCCCCAGGGAATCTGCAATAATGCTCAGTCCCTGCTCCCACACTCACTTTCACAAGAGGAAATCAATAGATTCTTCAAGCGGTTGGACCACAGGATGATGCCTGGGCCCATTTTGTCAACCAGGTGGCTCTAGTGAGGGAAGTTGTATGAGTCATTGTCGGCCAGAAATGTAAATCTGGCCTGAGGCTTCCCTTGCAGCAAAATTTAGGTCATTAATAATAGTGAACGTCTGTACAGCACGTTACAGTTACAGCGCACTTTACATACCTCATTTGTTTGTCACAGCTCTTCAAAGATGGAAGTGTTATTGTTATGCCCGTTTCACCGATGAGGAAAATAGACCCTGGAAGTATGGTAACTTGCCCAAGGTGGCAGGAAGTGTGTGAGTGGCAGACCTGGCATGTAGTTAAGACTTTGGACTTTACGACCCACACTCGATGCACTACATCTCTTTGTATCAGGCTTCCTGTTGCCTACCCAGCCTCCTTGGAGATCAACAAAAGCCAGGAAGGTCAGCCTGCTCAGAGTCATTTACATGGAGAGCCCTTTCTGAATAAGAGATAGCTGCAGCATCAGTGTGGGTATGACAATCCCATTGAGAGGTCTGGGAACAGACCTACGGAGCCGAGAGCCATCCCGTCTCTACCCTTGCCTCTTTCACCTTCTTTTCCTCACAGTGAAGCCCAAGCCTCCTGATTCCCAGACCGGGGCTTCCCCCAACCCCAGTGTGGCAAAATAGGAAACATAATTCAAACATGTAAAACGAACTGATGAGGACTGTAACAAACACCCGTTATGGTAAACTTTCCTGACGTCAGCCAAAAAATTCCAATTCTTCCCACTTCCAGGTTCATTGTGGGATTATACTTCCTGGCCCCCCTTGGGCAGGGCAGGACCACATAACTAGTCCTGGCCAATTAGTTGTGAGAGGAGGTGACTTGGGCTACGTCCAGGCTGGACCACGCAATTGCTCTTTGTTTCCCTCTGGTACAGCCAATAGCAAGGAGGTCGTGGCCACTCTCAGTCTCTATCCCTGAGTGGCAAAAGTAAACAGAACCTCTCTGCCAAGCCACCATGTACGAGGGAAAAAAAGAAATCTTTGTTTCAGGTCACGGAGGTTCAGGACTTTTGTTACCGAGGCAAGACCGAACCTATCCTGACCTTTACAATCATATTCCCATCACCCTGACTTTTAAGAATTCTAACATTTCCTTACACGTTCAGCTTGCTAAAGGAACAAACATTATCAAAGACAACGGAGTCCTTTTGGAGATCATCTTTCCCCAGGCCTTTTCCTTCTCCCCTCCCAGAGCAACTACCACTCCACAGATGGTATATCTGTGTCCTGTCCATGGCTGGTACATAAGTATGTGGCCAAGACAATAGAGAGTACGGTTTCGCATCTCATATTTGTGTAAGTGGCATAATACCGATTTATTCTGCAAATTACTTTTTTCACTCAGTATTATTATTTTAGATATAATTGTACTGGTACATTGGTTTCATTCCATTCACTTTAGCTTCAATATCATATTCCTTTTTTATGAATGGGTTACAATTTATTGAGCATTTCTCTACTAATGGAGCTTTAAAGTTCTTTTCTCGCTTGTAAACAATGATGCAGTGAACATCCTTGTGTAAAGCTCTTTGCATACAGAGAAAGAGTTTCTCTCAGTTGTATATCTGAGAGTGGAATACCTGTGAGATAAGATATAGGTAGCCTCAAATTTGGTGGATAAGATATAGGTAGTCTCAAATTTGGTGGATATTACCAAATTTCTCTCCAGTTCTATCATCAGTGCGTTTGTGCTTTGCTGTTGTTTCATATTCTTCATATAAACACTTCGCATCATCAGACTTTAAAAATTTTGGCCAATGTGATGGGTGTGAAATGGCATCTCTTAATTTTCAAATTTGCATTTCTTTGATTATTAGCGAAGCCGAACATCTTTCCGTACCCTAAGGATCGTTTCCTTTTCTGCGATGTGCATGTTCATAAAGGCTGCCAATTTATTTCTGTTGTTTCTCCTTCTTTTTTTTTTTTTTTTCAACGTTTTTTTTTTTTTTTTATTTTTTATTTTTGGGACAGAGAGAGACAGAGCATGAACGGGGAAGAGGCAGAGAGAGAGGGAGACACACAGAATTGGAAACAGGCTCCAGGCTCCGAGCCATCAGCCCAGAGCCTGACGCGGGGCTCGAACTCACAGACCGCGAGATCGTGACCTGGCTGAAGTCGGACGCTTAACCGACTGCGCCACCCAGGCGCCCCAGTTGTTTCTCCTTCTTATGGATGTGCAGGGGCCTCCTCCTTCCCCCATATTCTGGGTGTTAATCTTTTGCCGGTTACATAAGTTGTAAGTGTTAATTTTGTTCATTGCTCAGTTCTCATTCTCTTGCAAACCACTGGCTGCCTGCTTTTGCACACGCTTGGTTTTTGAGATCACAGCAATTCCATGGTGAAAATGGCTTGGAGGTGTATTTTGAAAAGCTTATGTGAATGAATGTTCCCTGGCTCTGAATTATCTGTAGTAGGCTAAGGAATGTGTGTGTGAAGGGCCTATTTTGCTTACTCAGGGATCTCATTTGCTAATATAATTGTGTGGTGAAAGCAGAAGAATCCGGTGTAAGTGGAAAAAACCTTAGTCACCAAGAGTTGTTTGGGTGGCTCAGAGTTAAATATCAGGGTTGACTGGTTGCCCACTGCCATGATGAATCCTAGCGTTATTTACCTGGCTGTTTTGACATTTTGTAGACCCAACGTATGAAGAAGGGCATTTTAGAGAAGTTTCATGCTTGTGTGGTCTTTCCTCCCCCCGCCCCCCCCCTGCCCCACACACACCTCAGAGAGTCTACACAGGGGTGTACTCATTGGAAGGCTGGATGCACTCATCGGAAGGTAGGGCGAAGCAGCGTCTTGGGTTCCAGTGCAGCTTTCCAATGGGGAGAGTCCCTTTAAAGCTTTGTTTATCTCTTGGTGCCTCAGCTAACCCCAGGAGAAAAACCTTAGCTCAGGACAGGAAGCTTAGAGAACCCAAAAGGATGACTACACAGCTCAGGACTATTTAAGTCTGCCTCTTACATGTCCTTCCATGCTATCTCCAGGAGGCTGGGTTGTGTTGGTGTTCTAAAAGCAGCCTAAATATACCATCCCTCCCTAGGAAACGAATGGGTATGGCGGAGACCTAGCTCTGGGATCAATTATGTTGGTAAAACTACAAATACAGGATGAGCCAAAAGTGTCGTGGCTTAGGAACTACTTGCTGAAAAAAGACTTGATGTTCCCTAGTAGAACCCCATGGACCCAGGGGAGGTGGCCCGGGCTGTCTAGTCGACTAGCCAGAGAGCAGGGCCTGAGTGGCCGGACACACCTTCCGTTCCAGTTGACTCACTTGAGTGGCAAATTCTTCTCTCCCTCACAGTCCTCTCATCTTCAAAGGGAATTCATTAAGCCCCACAATGCCATCGGCACTTGGCCAGGTGTTGTACTGGCCCATTAGGTGGACACAGGCCACAGCCTCAGGGAGCGTGCCAAATGAGGTGGAGGGTGGCAGCTGAGAGCTGTTGACATCCCCAAGATTGTGCTGAAGCACTTTCTATAAACCCTCCAGCAGTTTCAAACTCTTTGTGCGTGGCTCTTAGAACACGTTATATTCTTCCTGCGGCCCCTCGCTTTAGCTTGCTCTGTTCCCTCTGCCCAGGATACTCTTCCACTCAATGCACTCAAATACCAACTCCTGGGTGGGGCCTTTTCTGGCAGAATGGACCGCTCTGAACTCTGTGTCCCCATTGCACTCTGGATCATTGTTAATGTCACACATATCA
The DNA here is from genome assembly GCF_028018385.1 of Neofelis nebulosa. Classification (NCBI taxonomy): domain Eukaryota; kingdom Metazoa; phylum Chordata; class Mammalia; order Carnivora; family Felidae; genus Neofelis; species Neofelis nebulosa. The sequence continues at coordinate 79,311,413 of NC_080786.1, read as the reverse complement.
TTTTTGTACCAGAGTCAGCTGCGTAATGTTAATCTCCCCTAATGGACTCAATTTCTTGGAAGTGGATACTCTGGCTTATTCATCCTTGTTTCCCTAGAAAAAAATTAGTAGGTCGTCATAAATGTGTTTTGGATTAAATGCATCAAGGGACACAACTCATGCTGCCATCTGATTCTACCCTGTTGTATGACTGGAAGCAGGCCCTGTCTCTCTGAGTCTTACTCTCCTTCTCTGTAAAATGGGTGAGGGGAGGATAAATTAGAAAAGTGGCCTCTCAGAGGTTTTCTGGCTTTATTGTCTATGATTTTTAGACTCTGGTCTCCTAGTGGAAAACTGACAGTTCCTCATAACTCTGCAAAAACCAGGGTGATATTTTCATTTATATGTGTTAAAGGGACTAGCGTGTCTTCCCCACCTCTCAGCTGTCATGGTTTAAACATGTGTGTTATTTAGCATCTTACAAATTCTCTGACTCAAGTTTCAAAAGGTTTATGGGATTGATTGATTGTAGGAAGCATACAACTTGCGTCTCCCTTGCCGACTACAATTGTTGAAGTAATTGATTCTTTAAAAGGAATTTCTGGCTGTATTTTCTAACGACCGTTGTCCGCCTGGGTGTATGTGGAAAGGGGTCACTGTGTGGCTGTGTATGTCGCTGCAGTGTCTCTCTTATCACTAACCTAGCCACGCCGTGTGTGCCCAGCTCAGTAGCACCTGACCCCCGAGGCCTGTGCTACCCACTTCCCATGCCACCTCCCTGCCCCTTGAGTTATAGTTTTGGAGCTTCCTGCACAGATGGGACTCAGTACTCCTCATATCCCTATTTACCAGATGCTAATAATGCACAGTTATGATCTTCATAAGCAGCCTATGAACTGAGGAAGGACAGAGGTTATTATTGACCCATGTTGCAGACAGAACTGAGATTCAAAGAGGTGAAGTGACTTGCCTAAGGCCACATGGCTAAGAAGACCTTCTGAGCCTGGCCTAGTGAGACCTATTGATTTTCCACTGTCTTAATTTTCATCGACTCCTCTGAAGATTGTTCTGATTGCTCCCGGGTTGCCTGACTGCTCTGAGGCCTGTTCCCTGGCGAAACTGGAGGCAGGTGATTCTTTTTTATTTTTATTTTTTTTATATGGCTCCAGGCTCTGAGCCATCAGCACAGAGCCCGATGCGGGGCTTGAACTCACCAACCGCGAGATCATGACCTAAGTCGAAGTTGGACGCTTAACCGACTGAGCCACCCAGGCGCCCCAGAGGCAGGTGATTCTATCCGAAGGAAAGAAGGGGTCCTCGCCCACTACTAATGGCGTGGGACCAAGCGGCCGCACTCGTTAGTGAAGAGGGAATTCAAGTTAGCTAGAACTGTCCATTTGGGGGTTTCTATCATTAGAATCTTACTATGCCAGTGAATGAGGTGTTGCAGCCTGAAGCGGGGCCTCCCTCTGAAAGCTTCAGAGGACCCACGGTGGGGAAGCATCCCAAGAGCACTGGGTCTTAGTGCTGATTGCTACAACTCCTGCTCAGAGGGAACACTACTTACTAATGCACCTCCCCGAGACTCAGCATCAGTAGCTATGAAGCGGAGACAAGAAACCTTCCCCAGCTGACCTTGGGGGTGGCATACTGTGCTGGGGGCAGCAGTGCTCCAGAAGCTGAATGTTCTGGGTGAAAATCAGAGAGCATCACGTTTAGTCTTGTTATTATACTTTCTTAACTATGAAATGTCTCAGTGGAAGGAAGTAAGCCCAGCCCAGCGTTCTTTTCCTAAAAGTGGCTCCAAGAAACATTAGGCAAGAGGACACATAGCTATTAAAGTGTGAATAACCACAGTTCCTGCCCTACCTGCCTGTCAGAACACTGAAAGGGATCAAGGGATCAAGTTAGATAGTGATGTAAGAGCATTTAGAAAATACAACAGTTGCTCATATTGTGACATATTCTTTTCCCTCAAAGGCTAAAGGTAGTCCTTAATAACCTGAAAGGACTTCTGTCCAAACCCTCTATGATGCTATTTACGCTGTAGCCCTGCCTCATGTTGGGAGTAAATGGTGCCGCTCAGCTGAGCGGGCGGAAAGGGCTGGGCTGGAACTCCTCTGCTCACATTTTGCTCCTCAAACCTTTTGGATTCTCTTTTTTTTTAATCAATGGCTCTAGCCTTCTGTAATGACCTGTGAGCTTCTGGCCCCCTTGGCTCTAACTGGTCCCAGAGGATCAATTCCCTTTCTGAAGAGGGCTGCTTTTGTTTTTGTTTTTGTTTTCTCTCTTGTACCCTGGGGAAAAATAGTTACTCTCATAGACTGTAAAGAAAAACTCCTTCTCAGGAGTTTAAAACATGTTCGAAGTGGGTAGGGCCCAACCTCAGTGAAAACATACTTTCTATTTTCAAACGGAGGCAGAGGCAACTTCTAATATGGGACATACACTGAGGATGCCATATTGTAAATAAAAACCTAAAGCCCTGAAAATGGTAAGAAAGCAAATATGTTAATTATAAGACTTAGTAGAGTTATTGCAATTGAGCGTTACTTATAACTCTGAGCTTCCTGGTAGGCAAGGCGAAGAAAGGTAAACGTGATGACTGACATAATTTTCCTTTTGTGATTGAAGGAGGTGTCCTGATTGTTGGAATTCTTTTCTGGCACCGGTTTTGAAAGGAATTTAATATTGGGTAATCCTCAGGGATGATGAACATGTCTATAGCAAGACTTTTACATCTAATGCAGGAAAGTTCTGACATTTCCATCTCGTTTCCCTTTTTGAACTCCAGGCTCATAATAACTACTGATAAAATTTCTTTACCTACATATTCCAAAGCCACCTGAACATATTCCAGACTGAACTTGTTAACTTCTTTCTGAAATTAGTTCATCCCCCTGTATTCATTATCTCTGTTAAAGCATCACATATACAAGCTGCCCTTGCCAGACAAATGTCAGCTTGTTTAGATGACTCGTCCCCCAACCTCCAGCCTATGCCTAGGCAATCATGGGGACTCAGTGTCTTTGATTTTCTTTAAATGCCTCCTCTCCTTTCCACTTCCAACACCATTACTTTGGGCCAAAGCTTCCCCATTTCTCACCTGGTCTACTGCAATGGCTCCTTAACTTGCCTTCTTATTATTCCAACCCGTTCTTCATACTGCCTGTCTAGAGACTGATCTATAAAAAATGCAAACCTAATCTTTCTCAAAACCTTGCCAAGGCTGCACCTTGTCTTGAAGGTGAAGTCTAAACTCCTGACATGGCCGATGAAGCTCTTCACATGCTCACTTCCCAGCCCCAGCTGCTGCCACACCTCATATATAGTCTCTAACACAAGACACTTGTTCTCTCAGGACACCCCCCTGCTCACTTCTCTGTGCTTTGTACAAGCAATTCCTTCTTCCTAGAAATCCCCCTTTCTTTGGAAGCCTGGTGTCCTCCATTCTGGCAAGTTTTTCTGATCTCCTTTCAATGTTCACCACAATTTTGTTCTGCTTCCTCTGTATCCCTCAGTACCTGGAGTATCTCACTTATACTTACTGTGTGCTGCTGTGACTGCTTAGTTTCTGAATTCTCCAAGAATATCAACTCCTTCAAGACAGAAATGCAATCCCACGCATCCTAGATTTCCAGCTCTGTGCATGTGCCTGACATAGATAGAGTCTGATGAGTTTTTGTTGACCGAATAGGTGGAGGGAAAAATATAGAATGCTGAGGTTGAATCTAGGGTGTGTTGACTAGTGACACAGGGATCAATGGACTTTTCCTTTAACATATCTAGAGTGGGTCGACAGACTGTGCTTTAGATAAATCTCTCTGAGATCATCTCTCCGAGCTAAGCTTTGGTAGGAGCTGGAAGCAGACAATGAATGATTTTGCTGTTGCAAAGCCCTCAGCGGACCACCTACTGTGTGCTTGACCAGCGTACCTTGATCCCCCTGTGCGTGTGTGGGTGGATGGAGACAGTGATATTATATTAAGGGAAGGAAGAAGCCCAACCAAGAAATGGGTCTCTTGCACAACCATGGTTTCCTTTAAGAGGTATTGCTTTCTATCAAGCACCTGGCACCCCATCCATGGAGAACCCTTTCTTTGCTTCCCTCCATCAAGTTTCCCATCATAGAGTTTTCGTCCAGTGCATCTGAATTAACTGGCACTTGTTTAAAATGCATATTCCTCAGTTTTCCCCCTACCGTCACCCCAAAAACACCCTGCCTCAAAGATGGTCTAAGTTGGCTGGGGAAATTTTTCCAGCAGTCCCCATTGCCTAGCTCCTTAGTGGTACTGTTACAGCTCTACATGGGCAGAACTTGGGCTCAGTCTTGCTTTTAACCTCCACGTGCTGTTTGATGTGGAGCTTTGTGGGCACAAGCAGTTTCCAATGCTCCTGGGCCTGGTACAATAGAGCTGAGCTACCCCACAGACCCCTGGGGGGCATTCTCGTGCCACACAAGCCCCACCTGAGAGTGACTCTTCTTGGCAGGGACACTGGAAGGTGTCTAGGTGGAGGGTGCTCATTTCTGTGCAGGACCTGGCCAACACAGCATAGGTTGATAATTATTATGAAAGATAACGTCTCGCAATCACTATTTGAAATAAATAATAATAATTCATGGCCAAATAGGATTTTGCGGTTCTCAAAGCTCTCAGATTTGCATTATTTCCTGTGACCTCACAATAGTCCTGTGAGGCAGGACTATTCCCATTTTACAGATGCAGAAACTGAGACTCAGAGAGGGCAGTGAGGTGACCTGTATGTCCAAGGTCACACAGATGGGCTTGCTACCGCTGGATCTCAGGTTTTCTGGCTCCATTCATGCTATGTTCCATTCCAGCGTGCTTGCTGATCTCTTAGGTTATCAGATTTGAAAGTTGAGGAACATTGCTAAGAATGATAGCACTATATTTGAGAGCTCAACAATGTCCATCAAGAGATTTGCAGTTATGATTTGCTATAAAAATGCCAAATACAAAAATAAGAATTTCCATTTTTTGGATGATTGGAGGAGGAGACACTGTGGCTCTGTTAAAACGCTAGCCCCATGTGTCAAGAAGGCTTCCGAAGTTCATCATCCTCCTCTAAGCTGTCAGCAAAGTTTCCGTGGTGTGCCGCAGCTGGCTTGCCCCCATTAGTGAAAGCCAATCGTGAGCAACTTTTTTTTTTACTTCATGGTTTAGTGATGTCACATTGCTAGCTTGAAATCAGCCATGGCGCAAGAATGTACCCCATGGAAATCAGCAAATGCTACAATTCAGGGCTTTTCCATCCCAGGGAACCAGGTATTAAACATTTACCAGCACGTTGCTGCTCACAGCTACCAGGGACTGACTCAAACTAGAAGTTCGAAAGTTCTCCTCTGTCATCTGCATGGGACCATCTTCAGTGTTCATTTTTCTTCTAACCACAAGTCATACCCCATTCATGGGATCATGCCATTCCTTAAATAGGAGGCTCTTTCTGTCTGAGCTTGCAAAATCAGACGGGTGGGTTTTCTACTAATAGGTTCTCGTATTTGTATAGTTTGCAAAGCGTTTTCACATCCCTCATGACTTCTGAGCCTTGTGTGCTCTATGGGACAGATGCTTTCTCCTCTCGCTAGAGAGGAAGAGCCTGAAGATCTGACAAATGATGTGACCGCTCCCAGAGTCATTGGCCTAGCAAGGCGCAGCCGGGGGCTTGAACTGGGTTTTCCACCTCCTTAGTTTGTGACCCTTCCCCTTGTACGAGACCCCTCCTTCACTCGTGAGACTTGCAATGCTGGCAGCTCAGGCTACCATCTGGGGCAAAGAGAAGGGGTGCCCTGTAGCAGCCTGGGGTATAACATTTGTCCCGGCCCTGAACAGAAAAGGACAGACACACTGGCTTATGAGTACCTGCAAAAATTGCTAACCCCACTTTACTGATCCTGTGCAAGGAAAGGAGTCTACTTTCACTCTTCCTTTGTCCTTGGTTCCGCCTTTGACTCCTTTAAAAACTTTTATGGGAGCCTAGCGTCTCTGGGCCCTGCTGTAAGTCCTGCCCTCAGCAGGAATTTGGAGCCTCCTAAGTGACTGGCATTAATGCCCTGCTTCCCCTCTTGCACAACTCCCAGCTTCTCTACTGCCCGGTGATGGAATTATTGATTGGTAAGCATTTCACAACACATTTTCAAAACATGCTGAAGGTCAAAAATTAATGACTCATGGGCAGTCACACTTGTTTCTGCCTCAGCCTCTCTGGATTATATTGGTGAAGTTGGTTAATAGAAGTCACTGGAGAACCCGAGGTCAAAGTTGACTGTCCAACCCTGACCAGCGGGACCATTAAGTGACTTGAAGACATAATTCTTGATCTTTTATTTGGTGATTAATCTGCTGAATCACTTTGGTTTTTCATACCAAAGAATATAAGAGGGGAATGAGAGGATTTCAGTGCTGAATTGGCCACCAACTTGCCCCGGAGTATTAGAGTACTGGAGTACCGGAGAGGTCCTCAGCTGAAGAAGAAGGCTTGGGGCATAGGTAAGGGAGCACTTTGCTCTGATAGCTGGGATCCTACACCAGCCCTTTGGAGAACAAAGCCAAACCCCTGAGCCAGTCTTGGAGATACTTACTCACATCGGTGCTCGAAGGCAGAAAGAGCTCCGTGTGAGACTGTATGGAAGAATGCCTTAGGACACAGTAGCAGAGAGAAATCCAGATCAGGAGGCAAGGGATCTGGGTTAACTCTCAACTCTGCCACCTGGGATTTGAATACACCGACCAATTGCTAGACCTGTGTCAGGACCTCGGTTTCCTCACGTGTAACACGGAGACGGTGACAAACGCTTTCTTTCAGAGGGCTGCCTCAAATGTCAAGTCCCTGACGCACGTGAACTTTTCCTGGTACAAACCGAAATGCGTGGGGCAGCTACGGCATGGTTCTACATGGGCTAGTTGAACGTTTTGAGGGAATGAATATCAAGGGGACGTTTGTTTTCTTCTTTTTTTTTTTTTTTTAAACGTTTTTTATTTATTTTTTGGGGACAGAGAGAGACAGAGCATGAACGGGGGAGGCGCAGAGAGAGAGGGAGACACAGAATCGGAAACAGGCTCCAGGCTCCGAGCCATCAGCCCAGAGCCTGACGCGGGGCTCGAACTCACGGACCGCGAGATCGTGACCTGGCTGAAGTCGGACGCTTAACCGACTGCGCCACCCAGGCGCCCCTTGTTTTCTTCTTGATATGAAAATTTGTTCTCACCTTTTTTTTTTTTTTTTCCTGTTTTTCCCCAGAGAGTAATCTAACTTGCAGAATTCGTTTCCGAATGCCTTTTCGGGGGCAACCGTGGGACTGGAAATTTCTTTTGTACTAGTTCTATAGGTTGTTATACTTTAAAGTACCTGAAGGTCCTGTAATTCTAATATAATGTAATGCCAGAACTAAGAGGTGTGATGTCGTGGAAGTATCCGTGACGTCTGTGCCTCCTGGACTCTGCAGCATAGCCCTTCTCCACATGCATTCCCGCACATTCTCCCTCTCCCAGCTGTGTGGGCAGCGTTGCTCCCCTGCTGCTGACTGGAGAATGCGCCAGTAAAAAAAGGAAGCAGGGGCACCTGGCTGGCTGAGTCGGGAGAGCGTGCCCCTCTTGATCACGGAGTTGAGAGTTCGAGCCCTGCGTTGGATGTAGAGATCGCTTAAACAAAAAAAATAATAAAATCTTAAAATGTAGGGGCGCCTGGGTGGCGCAGTCGGTTAAGCGGCCGACTTCAGCCAGGTCACGATCTCGCGTCTGTGAGTTCGAGCCCCGCGTCGGGCTCTGTGCTGACAGCTCGGAGCCTGGAGCCTGTTTCCAATTCTGTGTCTCCCTCTCTCTCTGCCCCTCCCCCGTTCATGCTCTGTGTCTCTCTGTCCCAAAAATAAATAAAAAACATTGAAAAAAAAAAATTTAAAAAAAAAAATCTTAAAATGTAAATAAATAAAAAGGAAACAAATTCAGTTACGTAAAACGCAGCCTGGGTGAGGAAAGGCAAGTATGTGTTTCAACTTGATTGAAATCGCTTTTTTCCCCACCAGTTTGTCCTCTTGTCAGGACATGTCAGAACTTACCGAGCCCTTGGCAGTCCCTGTTCTCACCTCTTCGTTGTACTTAAGAGCAACCTAAGGCTTAGAGCCTAGAGGTGACTTCATCAGGGTCACAAAGCCAGCTTTTGGGGCAGAATCAGGATTCAAGCACCCATCTCCTGACTTCTCCTGTCTCCTATCTCCAGTACCCCACATGTAAGTGGTGACTCTAAAAGAAAAGAGAAAAAAAAAATAGACCTTCACTGGAGTATCTTGAATTACTAGTTTTCAAGGATAGTTTTATAACCGGCAGTGACAATGCCTCAAAAGCTGGTAGCCAGCTTCGACGAACTTACGTAATGCACACTTATCATAGAACACGTATCATCAAACACCTGCTAGATCTGAGCGTTGGTGCCTAAGTTGCTTTTATTGTCAAAGAGAAGAAGGGGACAAGGAGCTCGGCTAAACAAAGCTGGAAGACTTTTTATGAGAAAATTTGGAGGCAATTTCTGGAGGCACAGGAACACATTTCCAAAGGCTTCTAAAATGTACATCAATGGGATTGGGTGAATTTAGTAGTTAAAGAAGTGAAGGGCACTGAGGATCGTTTGGTGCCTAACGCCTCTTTCAGACAGGTCTCTTCTGTTTGCCTTGGTCACAAAGCTCTAGGAGCCTCAAGGTGGGCAGGCCCAGAGGTTTCCCAGAGCAATGTCTGAGGTTGCTGGTTTCCATTCAGGCTTCCAGGCAAACACACACCAAAACATTCGTGGTTCTCACTGGGATCTCTTCTCATTAGTGGAACATGACCAAAGTCGAAGAGACATGGACCATTTGTCTCTCCACCTGAGTCCATCCATACAAAGTGGACTTTGGCCTATTTTGGAGGTCAGCCTACATCAACAGGATGGAACATTTGCCAAATACACGGTCACTTGCCTTTGGTTCCCCACAAATTTTTGAACGGCAAGAGCTGTTCATTTATTTACTCGCCTAATAGTTATTATTAAGGGCGCACTGAACTAGAAAACCTGTGCAGGTATAATGGGCTCTCTGCATCTTAGTTTTCTCCCCCGAACGAGACTATTCATTACCTGCCTTGCGTATCGCACCTTGTTGCTGGGAACATCCCATGAATGACGTGTGGAACTGTTGTTTCGACTCTAAAGCCCGCCACGTAGGTGAAAGGTTGTTGCTATCACTCTGTGGCCAACAGCGTGCTGGGCACCAGGTAGGTTACAGAAGACATGTAAGAGATGGTCCCTACCCTCCAGGAACTTACAACCCCGCGTTGGGAAACTGAGGCATACCCAAACAAAACAGAGATGGAAGGCTGTATTTGCTATTCCAGCAGTAGCTCTGGGATCTATCCGAGGGCAGAGAAGGAGGAGCTTATTAACAGGCTGCAGATGTTGGGACAGCCTCTTGGAGGACATGAGGCTTGAGTTGGGTGACAAAGTAGACAGAGAAGATGGAGAAGGTCTTTGTGGGTGTGGCATCACCGAGTCAGCGAGTGGAGGCTTTTCTTGGTAAATCAATCTACTTGGAGTCAGAACTCCCAACCAAGCTGGAGTTATGGATTTAAAATTTGAGGGGAGCTATAGGAAAGGGAAAGTCAGAGACGTTTTTAGACCAACGATGGGCTATAACGCGATGGTGACTGGGGAGGCGTCACGTGTGACAGATGGGTTTGTGAGGAGACAGAGTAGGAAAGGGGGCTACAGCAGGGGGATGGTATGCTTCTGGTCCAGACTGATGAAAATGGTAAGAGAAAAACAATGCAGGTCAGTGAGAGAATTCTGTTTGTAGGTGGAGGACAAGTCAAGCTATTCACCCTGGCTCCTCTCCTGGTGTCTAAATGCTGGGATTTGAGTTAAAGTGGGCAAGGAGGGGCAAAAATGGGAGTGTCTTTATATGTACACTTGGAAGAGTTTTGAAAACACAAGCTGGTCTCACAGTATCTATTTGTCTACCCATGAAAAAGGATTTGAAGTTGCTGGCTAATCCATAGGATGACAGCTCTTCAGAGTTAGGCAGGACCTTGCAGATTACCTGGTCACATGGTGGCCAATGTCAGAATTTCTGTTCCAGTATCCCAGCAAATGCTCATCGCTCTTCTCAAACCTCTTTAATCAAGGCAGTTCACTACTACTTGAAGAAGACCTTCCCAGGACCGGATGTGTCTAAAGCTTCGCAATACTTTTATTTTGAATTCTAATGAATTTTCCTAACTGGTTCTCCTATTGCCCCCCCTCCCAGGGTCACACAGAACACTTTCACATCTTCTGGATTCAGCCATTTAATTGAAGATGCAGGCCTTGTCTTCCTGGATGCTCCCCATCAACCTCATCGATATAAAAATGACCTTTTCTATTGGATAAGTAACGTGCAGTAAAATCTCATCATTTCTATTTTTTAAATTTATTTTATGTTTATGTATTTTTGAGAGAGAGGGACAGTGAGTGGGGAAGGGGCAGAGAGAGAGGGAGAGAGACCCAGAATTAGAAGCAGGCTCCAGGCTCTGAGCTGTTAGCACAGAGCCTGATGCAGGGCTCGAGCTCAGGAGCTGTGAGATCATGACCTGAGCCGAAGTCCAACCCTTAACTGACTGAGCCACCTGGGCACCCCTCTTTTCTATTTTTATTTATCACTTTAACCAAAGACAACAGAGCTGGATTCTGAATCTTACAGGAAAAAAAAAATTAATTGAAAGGAAGAAAGAAAGAAAGAAAGAAAAAGAAGGAAAGAAAAACTCAGTTATGGGAACCTTCATATCCTTCTTTCTTTACTTTAAGAGCGTAAATGGGGGCTTTTGTTGTTGCTGTTTTTGGCTTTGCACAAAAGTCACGTCCTGTGATCTCATGAAATAGGTGCCTTCATCTCTTTCTTTTTTGAACTGATCAGCTGGATATCTTCCAGGGATTTGGTGTCCGAAATCAAGTCTGGTGAGTGAGAAGTTTGACCAGATTCGGAACAGCCTTGCCAAATTGCAAACAGAGGGTGTGGAGTCAGGTCAGTTACAGAGGGTCACAAAAATGAAACTCACAATGGACAGGGTGTATATTTGAGGCACATAAGGGTCTCAGTCAGTAGTAGTTGATATTAATAAAATACAAAAACAAAAACAAAATAATAGTAGTGATAAACAGCCAGGCCAACACTGAAACTTTTGAACTGATATGGAGGGAAGGAGATCTGTAATATACACACTGTTGCCTGAGGACAGTCTTTCTCGTTGCCTTAGCAAGTTATATTGCCATGCTCTGTTTCAGACCATGCTCCGGCAAAACCTTAGCACTCATATTAAAAGTTTAGAGTAGGGGGCTCCGGTCATGATCTCACAGTTGGTGAGATCAAGCCCTGTGTCGAGCTCTGCCCTGACAGCGAGGAGACTGCGTGGGATTCTCTGTCTCCCTCTCTCTCTGCCCCTGCCCTGCTCATTCTCTCTCTCTCTCTCTCTCTCTCTCTCTCTCTCTCTCTTTCTCTGTCTCAAAATAAATACATAAACTTAAAAAAAAAAGTTTAGAGTAGAAAAGATAATCTTTACCAGAACATAGAAAATCGTATCAAAACACACAAGCAAACAAACATGAAGCAGGTCAGTTTTCTCTTTTTGGCATTGAGCAAGACCATATGCTTCCAGAGATGAGGATTTAAAAATAGCCTGTCCCACAGCTCACACTGTAGCCCTGGGACATGCTGGGGGTGGGAAGGATTGCCTCACACTTAATAATAGTGACACTTCACATTTACACGAACCTCTTCTCAAAGTAACCGAGAGTACTTTCCAGTTATTTGTTTGCTGTGTTTTAAAAAAATCTAATATTCCTATGTCCCTGTGAGCAGAGAAGGGAGTGGTACTAATATTCCCACTTTACCCGGATGACCGAGTTATCGAAGGGTAAAGTCACTAAGTTGGGATCACAGACTGACTCAGGAATTAATCTGGTGCAGTTCCAGACACACGGGGCTGCGGGCTGCAGCAACATCCTGAGCCGTGAGAGACACGAGTTCAAAGGATGTTGCACAAAAAAGAAAGAGAGTTGCTTCCCATTGCTTCTGTTTTGAAATGCACTTGCCTTTCCTTGTAAGCATTTCATCAGTTTCCCATTCTAAGGCAAATTGCTTACAAGCCTTGGTGACCTATATTTGCAGACCAATTTACAGAGTCTTGGTAACAACGTGATATTTCACGTCTCCAGAATCCCTTACCCTGGAGAGGGTCTCACACTCTCCATCTCATCCGATCTCTGTAACAGGCTGTAATTCAGGCAGGGCCAGAGTTTTGATGAGAGAGATCAGAGGCTCAGGATGTGGGGGAAACTTTTCACCTGGTAAGGGCAACAGACACTGACCAACATGCAGATCTTCACTCTGGAGGTCCGGGCTGTTTTCCCGCGGGCCACACTGTCCCCTAGGTCTAAGCAACGTGGTGAAACTTGCACAGCGTATGTTCCCAGGGAAGATGTCTTCCTCTGTGCTCAGGACTGACTCTGCCATCCAATGTGGCGCCCAACACTTGGTTTCTAATTGGTCGCATAACACGGATGGGGGGATACATGGCAAACACAAGTCACTGACAAGCTCCCTTTAAGGAAGAAGGGAAACTCGTCATCCAGATTGTCGGCAGATGGTTTGGAGATACCTGGAGTCCAGTGAGGTTGTGTGACCCACCAGCCTTAGCCCCTATTCCGACCCTACCTCCCTCAGCTCTACTATAATTATTCTCTTGCCAACACACTAAATTCCCTTGTTGCTTTCCCCTTCATTGGGCAAAACCCCAGTCCTGGGGAAACGTAACCGTCCTCACCTCCTTTGCTTGTCCCTAAGCAGCAAAATGCTGTTAAGAACATCGCACACCATGCTAGAAGCAGCTCACTTTAAATTTATGATGGCCAAGGGGCCCTATAACACTTCTGGCAAATTTGCCCTTTCAGTCCCTGGATCAACTCTTTCACACCTTCACCTTCCTCCCTAAATCTCCACCATGCGTTATTCTTTCCATCTTCCAGGATGATGACCTTCCTTATTATTCAAGGAGAGTTATTCCATCTTTCCACCACCAGCTTCTTTACTCACCCACATCTGCACCTGCAAACACTACCTCCCACAGGCAGTGTTGCTGTTTCTAAAGGTCACCCCTCTGTTTGTCTCCTGGATTCTACCTCCTTTTAATTATTTCTCTCTGGCAATATCATTTTCTCCCGTTCCGTTACATCAATCTTATCAACATACAAAGACGCCTGCATGATAACCATTAAACAACAACTCTCCCTTGATCGTGCTCGTCTCCCTTGACCCTCCTGTGTCCACCCCTTTCTTTGATGCCTTCCCCAAAATCTTCAAAAATAAGATCTGCTTTTCTGGTCTCCTCTTCTTCAGCTCCTCAACTCTGTTCCCATTTCTTTGGGATCCTGTCAGTCCACCTAAGCAGCCCTTTTCAAGGTCGCTAATGATCTACGTATTTCCAAAGCCCACACGGACTCAACTTTCTGGACTCTTCAGTAGAATTCGACACGGTCGAACACTCATACTTTTTTGAACATTCCCCTCCCCGCACTTCTGTGATGCCACTCTCACCTGGTTTGCCGTTACCTTCCTGTCTCCTTGTCTGGCTCTTCCTCCTCCACATCAAATTTTGGAGAGCTCTGAGGCTCTTGTCTCTGTTCTGTAGACACTCTTCCCGGATGATCTTATTGGGTCTCATGGCTTTAATACACCATCTATATGCAGATAACTCCAAATCTTTATCTCCACCTGACTTCTCCCTTGAGCTCCAGACTTGATAACTATAATTGTACACCTAATAGGCATTTCACACAAACCACCACCCAAGCCAAACTATTGACTTACCTCTCCCCACATCCAAGTCCTCCACTCCAAGTCTTCCCTTGTCAGAGTAAGTTGTCCTGAGCCACCAAGATATTTGTTCAGAGAATATACATGAGCCTTTCTGATTGTGTTTTATTTCCCTTAATCCCCATGGCTAACCAATCAGCAAGCCCTATTGACCTTATACCTAAAATATATGTCAATTTAGGATATTTTTCATCACCTCTGCTACTAGCCACCTTACTCCAAGCTGTCATCACATTGTTCACGTCCAAATTTTTGGTCCTTATACTCACCTTTCACACAGTAGCCAAAACAATGTTTCCAAGACCCGAAGTTATAAAGTCACCTCTCGGCTAAACTCTCTTACCATGAGTATAAAACTCTACAGAGTCTGGTCCCTGGCTACTTGTCCAGCATCATCTCCCTTTCTCAGCCTCATCTGCAATGTTCACTGTTTTTTTTCTTCCTCCCTCAAACCTGCCAATACTTTCCAATCTGAGAACTTTTCACTTGCTTTTCCTTTTATTTGGATGTCCTTCTTCCAGACCTCCAGTGGCTGCTTCGTTTTGTCATTCTGGTCTCGGAACAAATGTCATTCCCTTAGACAGATTCACCTGACCAACGTCACTAAAGTATTCTCCCCTAGAACCAAAAGTAAGTATTCCACCGTTGTCCCTGCCCCCCTGCGAGGAGGAGTGTTCTCCTTTAGTGAAATTCTAGTGAATTATACCCTCAACTTTAGTGGTGAGTCTGTATAAAACCTGACATTGAAATTTGTGACTACATTGTCCCTGGGGGTTTCTGAAGACATTATTTGCTCTGTCACTCAGTAATCTTTTCTATAAAATACTGTATGAGGAATTCTTTTAGGACTAAGAGCTAGAAAAGCTTTGTTTCCCTTGAGAAACTGATAATGACACAACTGACTTCACATTGGTTTTTCTCTCTTTCCTCTCTCTGTTTTGTTTTGTTTTGCCTTAATAACACAAAATTTTAGCTTAATTATTGCAGATAATTTAGCTTAATTATTTAGCCAAAATTTTAGCTTAATTATTGCAGATATGTAGAACTATAGGACCTGGTTACTTGTCTAGACAGTTTTGTCCAGTAGAACTTTCTACAATCATGGAAATATTCTGGATCTGCAATGTCCAATAAGTAGCTGCTAACCACGTGTGGCTACCAAGCATTTGACATGTGGCCAGTGAAACTGAGGAACTAAATTTTTATTGTATTTAACTTTTATTGATTTAAATTTAAATAGTCACACGGGCCTGGTGGCTACATTGGACATCACAGGTCCGGATACCCTGGTCTAAGATACTAGAGTGTGTTTTTATGCACGCTTCATTATTCATGATTGTATTTCCAATAAGTTGCCTCAGTCCTTTGTGGCTGGTAGGAAAAAAAGAAAGGGAGAAAACACATTGAAATGAGTAAGTGACTCTGTAGGAGGAGTTAGCATGTTTATAGGCTTGGGTGACATGATAGGGTATGCAGACAAAGAGTCTTAAATCCTATTTCCCCATGAGAGCTCTGTGGAAAAAGCACCTGCAGCAAGTCTGAGATCCAAGTTCTGGTCTTGGTTTTGCTGTTGGACATGACGTGTGGCTCTGAGTGAACCAAGGTTCAATATATTCACGAGTAAAACAGGGGCTGTTGGATTGATGACTGGGTGTCTTTGGCATCTGGAGACCAGATGTGTAGCTCCTCCCACTGCCATTCCTTCTGAAGTCCAGGAAGCTGGCCCTTGGCTACCGACGTGCACTATGGGGCAAACCTTGAGAAGGTCATCTTATTCATGCTCACCCCTAGGACAGGGTCATTGGTAAATGAATTTAAAACAAATACAAACAGTCCAATCTTCAAAGTGTCATCAGGGAGGGAGAATGTGCCGTAAATACTTAGGGATTTGGATATTTTTGATACCGAGGGATGTATCATTCCCTTTATTGCATAAAAGCACAGGACTGACATCAGAAGACTTGGGACTCTAGTCTCAGCTCAGCTACTAACAAGCTGCATGATTTTTGTCAGGTCAAAGTTTCCTCCTCTCTCAAATGAGAGGATTGGACCAGCTGACCTTTAATTTCCTGTCTTGTGCTAGCCGTAATAATTATAGCTAACATTTATCGAATCTTCAGAATGTGCTGAGGTACGTTGCCTTATTTAGTCCTATAGAGGTGGGGAATATTATTATTTCCATTTCCAAGGCAGAAAGACTGAGCTTTAGCATTTCGCAAGGGAACAAAGTTAGCAAATGTTGGATTCTCTACCGGAATCCCACAGTCTGGTTTCAGAACTCATCTTCCTTACCTGTTCTGCCTTCTCTATAATTTTGTGTTTTTCTTCTATCGGCCAGAGCACCATTGTTTTCCTGGTTAAACAAACAGTTGTCTTAATGCTTTCAATGAAAACTTCCAAAATCTGGACCCAAATATGGTTTCCCCAGACTTCAGAAGGCCAGGAAAGGCCCAGTACAGCCAGGATTCATGGGTTGGTTGCCACCTGGCAAAAACAGCCTTATTCATTTGGCTAGTGTGCTGTGAAAATAATACCATTTTTCTAAGTATGCTGTGATATGACAAATTCTGGGAAGCATGTGGGCTTAGGCATATGTAATGACTCACCGGCAGGGTTAACTTGGGCTTCTCACAAGTCATATCACACGCATTTCACAAGATCCTATCATGAGGGGATGCTCTATCCTACAAATGTCAATCATCACTCCCTGAGAGTGGGACATGTCAGTAATCCCCATATGTCCAACAGGTCCATCTTGGACCTGGCCCTCAGCTGATCTTCAGTTAAGAACGCATTTTGTTAGCTGATAAAGCAGGGTCCTTATGTTGGTTAGAATCCTATGAAGTTAGAGCCAGAAGGAGCTTTAGAAATGTTAACCTGAAGAAGGCAGAGGATTTTCTCAAGGTCTGTTCAAAGTTGGAATGAAAACTCTGCTCTCCCTCACGCCCCGTCCAGGCCCCCTCCTTATCAGACTGGTAGTCAGAACCACATCCTTTGGAAATGAGGCAGGGCAAACATAACTGAAATTTCATCCTGCCTCTACAGATGTCAGGAGCAAGGGAGTACCTGTAGTAGGAGAACCTACCTCCCCTGGCTCCATCAAAGGCCACAGACCCATGAGAACCATCCAGCTTAGCCTGAGCCACACGCCCGGAGGTCACAGCAGTACACAGGAACGTGAGAGGAAGTGGAAACGTGCGAGTGGAGGGCTCAAAGCAACAGGCTCACCACCGGAAAAAAAAAATAAAAATAAACACGCTCAGAAATAGTGTAACTGATATGCAAAGAAGATCAAAACAAGGGTTTTAAAATATCTTGGCTGCTTTAGAGGAGGTGGGGGTGGTAAATGAAGCGAGGTTGCAAATGGGTGTTGGGGTTGGGGGGTAGGTTATATGGATGGTTCACTGCAGCCTACCAGGCCATGGAAGCCTGAAGCCCAAGGGTATTCAGATTAAAATGTGGGAGGTATAGATTCTCATGGGTAACTCAGAGGTAGGCAGGGACTCAGGAGCAAGAACCCTGGAGACCTTCAACCCCAAACTCCTCCCTCCCTAACCTCATTGCTGTTCCCTGAGAATCTGCACCATTTGGAGTCATGGACATTTGTCCCAAGGCAGTGCATTGAGGCTCAGACAAGCCAGCAGTGAAGGCACCCAGGATTCCACCCAACTTGGCTGAACTTCTGAACTTCAAAGCTCAAGTAGCAGTTTGGAACAAATGTTGCAGGGTTAAGGATCGAGGCTGAGCAAACTCAGGGAAGATAAATCCCCTAATCTTGAGAAGTCCAATTCCCTTTCCTTTCATTCTGTTGGGAAGGGCTACAGAAATGAACTCTCTTTTAAAGGAAAGATTGTATTTTGAAACTGGTTCCTGAAATGGGAAACCAGAAGTTTGGTGATGGCCCTGCTGCCTGTTTATGTTCTCCCTCTGCCAATTTAACCAGCCCTATTAATAGCTCAAGGATCATGGGGACATTTCCAGCATCAGACGGCCATCAGTCAACAGCATAGGTACAAAGGGGAGCATTTGCTCCACTATGGACCCAAATTGTCTCATGGATTTTAGCAGAGGAAAGACACTGGGCAGGGCTGGGGAGAGGGGGGTTGCCTGGGCTTTGGAAATTAACTACCCTTCATATAGGTCTGATACTTACAAAGCACCATTACATTTCCTATCCAGTGAGATGGACTGACCCGGGGCAATCATACATATTTTCCAGTTGAGACAGCTGAGGCTCCCGTGTGAAATGGTACAAGGGCTCTACTCCAAGTGATATATGCTCATTATAGGGCCCTGAGGAGTCAGAGATGGGAATCAGATCCTTTTGGTCTGAACTTGAGCTAGCTCTCTCCACACCTTCCTCCTCCTCCCTCTCTCCCTTCTCCTCCTTTGACAAAGAAGGGCACATTTAATACTTCAGTGATGGAATAGAAGGTTGCTTTCTTTAACTTTTGATCCAATATTTTTTCTATTGTGTTTCTTGTTTAGTCAAGAGAAGGCAAATCCTACCCCAGACTCTTCTTGAACCTGATATTTAGTAGATAACCACCAACACATGCATGTGACGGCCTTTAACTAGCAAAGCCCAGCCAGCTTGGGCTGAGGTGGGAGACAGATGGTAGAGCTTCGATGTCTGTCTGAAGCAAATTTGCTCCATAGGTCCAGAGAACAGTGTGGTTGACACAGGCTGTGGAATTTCACAAGGTAGTGTTCATTGTGGGCTGAGGGGATCCAGGAGAGACTGCTAGCTGGAGGAAGCCCTACTGAGGCAGCATATGAAAGGATAAATATGGGTTGAAGCATGGGGAGTTCTAGAGAAGCAACAGGATAAAAGCCCAAAGGTTTAAAGTACATTGGGCATTGTAGAAATTTCAAAAAGACCCACCACGTTGAAGCCATGAAATTCACGTTAAGGAGACACTTTGGAGTCATAACGTGGAGGGCTTTGAAAGACCAGCTGAATCACTGTAATTTTATTCTGCAGGAATTTAGGAGTCTCGGAAGCCTCGTGAATGTGAGAGTAGTGTGAGAAAACTGGTGTTCTAGAAAGCTCCTTTTAGTTGTATGCAAGATGGGTAATAAGGAGAGCAGCTGAGAAAAGAAAGGCCACAGGGGCTGTGTACTGTGTCACTAAAAGAAAGGTCACAGGGGCCGTGTCAAGAGGCTGACTATTCTGCTTTCTAACTATGTAAACTTGGTCAAATCAGTCCCAGATAGATGCATAAATATATAGGAGTACTTCCTTCTCTAATGTGAAAACCTGTCCTGCCTATCCTTCAGAGAGGTCCTGGACATCACATGCAATGAAGTGAAAATGATTTGTAAACTATAAAACTACAGAACAGACATGGGAGATAATGCCCCAGGTTGACTTGATGCGATGGAAACGTGAGTTGTTGGTGGCCATGGGGATGGGTGGTTTGGGGCCATACTGAGTGAATGCTAAGTCTCCCTCTGGAGGGATATCATGTTTCCTTGCTGGCACCTCCTGTGTCACCTGGCACAGACTGGGGGCTAGCAGAAGATTAAGGTGTGTCGAGCTCCTGCTTAGGAGTCAAAGACCAGAAATCCCTTAGGTCCCTAGTAACTTCCTCAAGGGAATGAAAGAAATACAAAGCTAGCTTTTCAATCTTGATCTGGAAATACAAATAAACAGTTGAGTTACTGTTTTGCAGAGTTGCCGAGTAATTATGAAGGGCAAGGAAGAGTCAGTTTGCACAAGGTGATTGCTCAACCCAAAGGTCTTGCCACTGGACAGGCGGAGGTGTCCGGGAAGGTGCAAGCAGAAGTCAGCCCAGCTGTTCTCAGGGGCTGCTCACTGGAAGGCAGGCTTCGGCCTCATGGACAAGAAGGGTTAACACAAACGAGTGAAACGAAAACTGCAGAATCGAGACTAGGTTAGGAGGGGTGAGACACAGCCATCTGGGCTTTCAGCCAGCCCTGGGCTTCCAGTGGAAGTATTTCACAACCCCCTTCTTTCTTCACGGGTTATGTCCTTGGAGTGAGCCAGCCAGTGGGGGCATCTTGGGGGAGTGGAAAGTACACTGGACTGGGTGCGGGAGCTCTGCGTTCAAGCCCTGGCTCCAACCCTGGCCCGTGGTGTGAGCCTTTCTCTTGGGGCTGGGCTCAGACGAGACTGCATGATCCCTGGGACTCTCTTTGGATTCAGACTCCTGAGAGGGGCAGGGGACAGGCCAGCCTAGCCTTCCAAATTGAAATTCAGAAAGGACAGCTACAGTGAGTGAACTGACCTACAGCCCAGGGTGATTGAGTCCTGTGATCAGGCTTTAGCTCAGGCCATGATGGCAACATGGGGAGTTTCAAACAAGGTCAGCTTGGGGCAGAGGCAACCGTGTGTCTGCCAACCAAGGCTTGAGATTCAGATGCATCAGAGAGCTGGGAGCCCTCTGAGTTCCCCCTCATCATGCTGTGGAGTTCTGCGTAACTAGGAGGACAATTTCCCTGATCTATTCTTCCTTTGGAGCCTGGGACAGCATAACTCATTTCCCCCCCGCTCCCATTTTCCTTCTCCAAGTCTCAGAAGCTAGGAACTCCTCCCCTCCACTTCTCCCACTTCCCAAGCAGATGCTCAGTGATAAACGCACTTGCTCTCTTGCACATACTTCCCTTGTTCTTTCTGGTGACCAGCCACAGCACTGGTCCAGGCTTTGGGAAGTAGGGTGTGGGGCATGGGGGCAAAGTTCACAAGCTGGTCCCTGTGGCTGCCTGGGCTGTGCCACGTGTCTGTGCAGGCAGCGTCCCATGGTGAGCTCATTCCTAAAGAGGGACCATTATTCATGAACCACTTACAAGCACCATCGACTTTCTCTGGCCCTCCCTCCAGGGTCCAGGGGGACATCCAAATGAAAGAAACCTTTACTGAGCACCTACTAAATACCAGGATCCATTTTGAGAGAAGACAAAGGATCCAGAGGTCAGTCATAGCTCCTGCTTCCAAACGGAGAGACAGGGTAAGCCGGAAAGCCACTATGATACCATGTGGAATACGAGGATAGACACAAATTCAGGAAGACTTCACATGAAGGAGAAGTAACGCTCAGTTGGCAGCCCATAGAAGTCTGTGATGAGATAGAGCAATCATGCACATCATATTTGTTATTATGTTTATTATTATAGCCAACTTCTACCAAACTCTTACTATGTTCGAGGTACTGTGCTAAACCCTCGTATGCTACCTTATTTCTCTTCACGAAAGCCCTTTCCTCTTAGATAGCATCATTTTGTAGATAAAGAACATGAGGCTCAGAGAGGTTAAATAACTTTCCCAAGGCCACTCAGCCAGTAGGTGATTAGAACCCATGGTTTCCATGCAAGTATGGAGATGAGGTATTCCCATATAGAATAAAGAACGACAGCTTGGAGTGGCAATGCATGGCATAATTTTGTTGAGGCAGGGCAGCTGTGGGGGTTAAGATGAGGGGGACTTGAGGACCCATGAGGAGCTTGACCTTGCCCTAGAGGCTGTGGGGAGATTGAGAATTTCAGTGGGACAATAGCATGGTCAGAAGGTAGTTCCGACTTAACAGTGAGGACAGGAAGACTGCCAGTCTGTGGTGGGTTGGAAGGCTGGACTGCAGGACAAGAGTTAGGAGAGGAGAAGGAGAAGGAGAGGACCAATCAGAGCCCAAATGCCTGTCCATCATCTCCCTCTTGTCACCATCAACGGCAGAGCAAACAGAGAATGAGGTGTCTTAAGACAGCCTGTGTTCCACTGAGGTTCCGCAGGTGTTTGGGGGGCTTTCCTATCAGTCAGATGCATGTCAGGCCCCAGGGTGGTGACTGACACTCTTTCCTCATCCACAGTGAGCAGATCATCCTCTGATTTCCCCTCTCCCAAACCCCGCAAAGCAGCAGAACCAAATGAAACAGAGTCCTTTTAATGGAATCAGGCTCCCAAGGAGAAGGCCTGGGTAGAACCAATGGGAGGACCGTGTATCCCCAGCCACCAACAGACGAAACAGGAGGTGGGTCAGAGAGAGACACGGCGGGAGGGTGGGCAGTGAAGAGTGCCCAGCAGTGATGTCTGACAGGAGCCCCGTGAGACTGCCAGTGGGCTCACTCTCCAGCCCAAGTTCCTGAGGAGCTCTTGCAAGGCTGTGGCTAAGGCAAAAATCAAAGCCATGGAAGTCTTTGCCTCAGCCAGATGAGCTGAACTTCTGCAACTATGTTCTTCTTGGCGCTTCCTTTTTTTAAAAATTTTTTTAACGTTTATTTATTATTGAGAGATGGAGAGTGAGCAGGGGAGGGGCAGAGAGGGAGGGATACACAGAATTGGAACCAGGCTCCAAGCTGTCACCACAGAGCCCGACACAGGGCTTGAACTCACAAATCGCAAGATCATGACCTGAGCCGAAGTCGGTCGCTTAACCGACTGAACCACCCAGGCGCCTCACTTCTTGGCGCTTCTACACGGCTTCTTTGTCATCTCAGAGGGCAGCATGGGGTGAGATTTCCAGCCCCACCTATCCCATAGGAATGCCGTCACCACCATAGAGAGAGAAAGGGGCCCTAGAAACCATTTAAGCCAAACTGAGAGTGCCCAGAGCGGGCATATAACTGAGACTCACACAGACTCCTGTCTGTGTTGTTTGTTTTTAAATGTTTATCTGAGAGAGAGGGAGAGACAAGTTGGGGAGGGGCAGAGAGAAAGGGAGAGAAAGAGAATCCCAAGCAGGCTCCTCACTGTGAGCGCAGAGCCCGATGCAGGGCTTGACCCCCCTGAAACCACAAGACTGACCTGAGTCGAAGTCAGATGCTTAACTGACTGAGCCACTCGCCCCTTAGTTTATTTATTATAAACACATAGTGCTTGGTGATGTGCCAGATGCTGTCCTAAGCACATTTTAGGTTATTAAGTTCTTCAATTCTCATAGCAGTCCTAGAAGGTAAGTACCTACTTCATTTCACTGAGGAGAAAACTGCAGCATAGCAAAGTGAGGTGAGCTGGCCAAGCCCTCACGGTAATGGCTAGAACCAGAACTGAGCCTAGGTCGTTTGGCTACAGGGCCGAAACTCTGAACCCCGACATTCGGCGACTCTTTGTTCTAATTTCCAAGCTAAGACTCTGGCACGCCTACAAGAGAAAGGGAGATCAGAGCGAATCATTTCTGAAGTTGCACCAAACTCTAACACTTGGTGATTCAGTGGAATCAGCAAGTGGTTAGGGCTTTGGCTGTGCATTATCAGTGGGCTGTTAAATATGCTTTGGTGTGACACAAGTACCCTATGTCTGTTAATTTCACTGAGTTCTGGCACTGGCTTGCCACTGCCCTGACTGTGAATTGGGTGGATCCACTGACCCACTGCAGGGCCCCAGATCTTCACATAGGGACTCACAGATATTGCACCTGTTTGCAAACCCCTACCCGATGGGATTGTGAGAACAGGGCTCAATCTAAGCAAAGAGGTGAGATAGGGAAGTGGCCGTGAAGGTCTGGGCTGCAGGGGTGCAGTGATTCAGCGAGATGTGACTGGGTGGGAGCACTTGTCCCTGACTGCTGGCCATGGAGTCAGAGGCTTCGGTTTCCTTAGCAAGGAGGGTGAGACAGATGATTGGCTGTTGGCAATGGGGTTACTTGAGTGGAAGAAATATAATCTTTCTAGTGGCCCAAATAAGAAAGGCTCTGTATGGAAATACAATCTCAAATTCCCTAGTTTGTTTAAACATTCAGATGGGGTAGAGCGAAATTCACGTTGTGGATTCCCTGGCGGGAAGGTAGGAGAAGTAATGGAAAGTATACTGGCTTGGTGTTGGGGCACGTGGTTCTAGCCCTGCATCTCCTCCCAATGAGGTGAGAGACGTTAGGTGAGTCATGGCCCCCCTTGGCCTCCGTTCACCTGTAACAGTGACTATTTATTGAGTACCTGCCATGCCAGGAACTGTTCTCAGAGCTGGAGACATATTATCCTATCTAATTCTCATAGCGGCTTCATGAGGGATGAATATGATTATTGCCATTACCTGGAGGAGGAAAAGGAGACTCAGACAAGGAACTTACCTAAGGTCTTATACTGGCCCATGGAGCTGAAAATTGTCTGTGGGGAGTCCAACTATGTCCTATGTTCTGAGACACAAACCTATACTGCTCATGTGCTTACAGAGAGAGGGTCGGGCTGTCTGGATATACTATGAACAATTCTATTTAGGATATTTGTGCTGAAGATGGTCCTTCCAGGAGCAGAAAATGGATTTGCTCAGTTCTGGGCTCTGGACTGAGGCAGTCGTTGCCTCCACATTTGTTTCAGTGAAGTCTGGACGGTCAGCTTTGTGCAGTCAGGGCTCCTTCACTGTATTCCTTGTGATAAGCACTGCGCCTGACCCACAGTAGGTGCTCTATGAATACTTGTCAAATGGATGTACAGAACAACAATAAAACCTTGTGGAGCAGAGGAGCAGTGGAAGCGACGGGCAAAATGAGGGAGGCAGAACAGAATCTGCTCCATGGGCTGTGAGCTGGCCCAGACATTCTGAAAGCTAGAGAATTTCTCTAGGAGATGAGATTTCGGCTTTTAGATTAAAAGCTGCAATGTGGCAGGGGAGGCCCTTGTAACAAACAAACTCTCCACTGAGGAACCCAGAGATGGGAGCATCTGCTGAAGCCTGCCCCATGGAGTCGGCCTGCTAAAGGAGAGCTTTGAGAGCGGGGTTCAATTCTACCTGCTCTCAGGAAGGTTGGGGAGCCTGTCAGCTGCTCAGGGCTGGGCTTTCGTCCTCTACCTAACTTTTCCTCTAGCCAGTTGGGGTTGGGACTCTTATGTTCCATTTTGTGTCCCCACACGAGCTTTCCTTCTTTTATAGGGGGCATATCAAGCTCTGGTCTTTTGTGCCACCCACTGTCCATCACAACTTGGCTGTGCCCTCTGGATCCCGTCATCTGCTAGGTGACATTTATCTTTATTCAGAGGAGCATTCCTGATGGTGTGCTCTTGGGTATTAGTGTGCTTCGCCCTGATCAGATAATCACATTTTACTGTGGCCTTGAAGACATGGTTAATGATGCGACTTTTCAGCCCTGGGATAGGTTTGTGGGAGAAAGACTGTTACTCACTGCGATGATAACAACCACCGATACAATTGACAAAACACTTCCTCATCCTTTACCTCACTGATTGTCATGTGCAAGGGCAGTGGGGGCACACCATGACACTGTGAGAGGAGACCTTGTGGTCTCTTCTCTGCCACTAACTGTGCGGCCTCTGTCTCACTTCTTCTTTTCATATGAGAGAAGGTTGATGAGGTGATTCTGGAACTACTTTGGCTTTAACCTTCCTCACATCTAGGTATTAGGAGCAGGGTTTTACAGAGAGCCAATGAGGCATAGGTGGTCCTGGCCATTTGGAACCCGCGGCATTCTGACATGACTTCCTTAGGTGGCATTCTTACCACATTCTTACATCCTTGCCTTCTGTGGCTTCCCAGTTTGCGAGGTGCCGATCAGTCCTGAGACAGACAGCACAGGGGTTATTATTAGGCTCATTTCACAGACAAGACCCAGAGACCCAGAGAGATTAAATGCACTGCCTAAGTCACACAAAGCAAAATGGAGGAACTGGGATGTAAATCCATGCCGCAGAATGGCCAACCCTGCCTGTGGGGTTGATGTGGCCTCTTGGGAGCTATTGGTCTGTGTTGTGTTGTGTGTGTGTGTGTGTGTGTGCATGTGTGTGTGTGTGTGTGTGTGCACCCCTGAGACTCATGGCCAGATTGGCCCTGGAGAGTGACAGCCGGGCTCTGGGGTAACTCCACTCTGGGATGATCTGGCTACTGCTTCTTCCACAAAACCCAGCCCCTCAGACTCTGTGGCATGCCTGCCCTCCCTCCACCCCCGCTGCAACCAATTTCCTGGCTGTGACAGCTGTGCCTGGTCTTCTCTATTCCTCCTTCTCTTCCCACCTCTCTGGGAGGCTCACTTGGTGGAGATCAGTAGGCTCCCATGTCCTCTGGCTTCTGGTGGGACTCACCCACTAGGTGTCCGGACGGTGGGAAGAGGGAGAGGTGAGGCTATGTTCTTCCCATACCCCCCCCACCCCCCCCGCTGGCTGTAGGTTGGCCGTGGCTGCTTTGCTGCTGTCAAAGACCCTGGCTCCTATCGCAGCCTTCTCCTGCGGCTTCCCGCACAGTTGCCGGATTCTGGTAACTGCCTCTCTCCTTTACCCTTTGCAGATGGAGGACTGGTCATGGCTCCCAGATGTTGTCAGCCCCAGGCCGCATCACCATCTCTTGATTTTCCCTAACCCTGCCCACACCTCTATAAATTACGCTTTCGTTAGTCTCTCTTTGGTCAGCCTGTCTTGAGCGTGTCCTATCTGCTTTGTCCCAAGACTGTGACTGACGTAACGCCCCTCATTCTTCCTCGTCTCTAGTCTTCTATTTCTTAACAGCATTTATGACCACCGGCTTCTGACACGAAGGTCTGCAGATACTGCTCCTCGTAATATTTAACCGGAAAACAAAACCAAGCTGGGAGAGGCAGCAAAAGGTTGGAGTCATGTGGGGGTGTTGTAAAGGGAACCGAGTTCGGACCTGGAGGCAGAAGCCCCAAGTTCACTACTTACTAGCTCTGGCCTCTTGCCAAGTCACTTGGTCCTTCCATTAAATAAAATATGAATCATGTTTGCCTTATATTTCCCACAGGCCTCTCGGGAAGACCAAAGGAGGCAATGCCCCTGGAAGTACTCTATAAATGCTAAAGCATTTTGTGAGAATTAGGTGTTTCTGTTGTTGCGTTCATCACATGCAGCATATGGATGAAATCCTCAAAAGGCCGTGTGCTTCATTTTCCAATGCACTCGGATTTCTGTGTCGCTTCTGTGCCTCCTGGATTAGAAAAGCTGGCATTTGCAGAATCCAAGACTGATGTCCAGGGAGGATTGGCCAAGCATGGTCTCACATGAGTGGAGCTAAAAATACCTTTGACTTCAGTGGGAGCATCTCAGTCCCAAGGGGGCTGGGCCTGAGGGACAAGGACTATGTGAGGGAAATGACTTCTGTCATTCATCTGCTAGGGTTACCAGAGGGCAAGGAGAAGGTGGCTGCCACGAGGCCGTCCTTTTCAAGAGCCAGTGGGAACACTTGGCTTGACCTCTCTGTGTGTTAGGGTGGTGGGTGGGCTGGAGAAGATTGTACCTTAACCTTTTGCACTTTTCTATTCGAGTGAAGGATATGGCTTAGAACTCTGCCTCATGGTCATGCCTCTCAGGAGTGCTCCCAGATGGCCATGTAGAGACAGTAGCCACTGGCAAGCAGAGGGAGGTAAGAAGGAGGTAATCCCAGGATCTCGGTTTGGAGCTGAGTTCAATCCAGAGAAGGAGAATCAAACGCAGCAGCTTTGGTTTAATAGTTCCTGGAGTGGGGGGAGGGGAGGCTCACTGTCTCTCCATCCTAAAGATCGGTGGTTTTCAAGCCAATTCTTAGAGCTCTAGATCCTTTGCTATTTCCAATGTAGTCCCTGAATCACCAGCATTGGCATCAACTGGGAGCTTGTGAGAAATGCAGAATTTCAGATCCCACCCCAGACCCCTAAATCAGAATCTGCATTTTAGCCAGATCCACTATAGATTCATATGGATATTAAAGTCTAAGAAGCAGTATTTTAGAATCCCTCTGAAACACCTGAGGAGGCGACCCATAGGTCCTCCCCAGTTATATACATGTGGAGTCCCCAAAAAGAGAACATGTGTAAAGGGGGTCCATTTTACATTCTAAAAAGAAAAAAAAAGTCTTTCCCTCCCTTTGGTAGAAGCAGAAATATCTGCTGATGTGAGGACCCTGCTCCCTGTCTCTCCTTCTGAGGCCAGACACTCCCTCTCCTGCCTTTCCCCTGAACTCTTCAGAGGTCTAACACAAGCCTAGCACAGGGGAGGCTCCATAAATCAGGGGCTCTCTCAGGAGACTAGTGGGACCTCACGGTATTTCCCAAGCCATGGCGGTCTCAGCTCCGGGGGTCTAGCCTTTACAAGGCTGGCTGGTGAGGTGCTGATGACAAAAAAAGTAGCTTGCCATGACCTGGGCGTGTAGGGCTCAGCTTGGTTCTTTGAAAAGAGAAGACAGAGGGTGGGGTGCTCCCTCCTCTGCAGGTAGAATTATGCGGGGAACTTTGTGTTTGTTGTATGAGGAACAGCCTGGCAGAAGCTGAGAAGAGATAAGTCTGCTTCCAGCTGGGATCTGGGCACAGCCTCAAGGTAGCAGGTTTTCAGGATTGCCAGCGGGAGTGCTTGGCCGCCCGCAACAATATCTTCTGGGTTTCAGTTTGCTGCAATTATAAATATCTGTGATTTGCATTTCCTTTCCATCCTACCCTAGAGGATGTCAATGCATTCTGCTATTGCTTCCCCTTGCCTCGCCCTCACATGAGTCGCGTATAGGCAACACTCATGACTTCCATTTTACAGAAGGGGAAACTGAGGTTCCCCCCACACGGGTGCCATCTACATCTGGGCTGATCTGGAACTGGAAAATTCTTGGAAGGAATAACTTTGAACACCAGTCCCAGACTTTCTGGCTTACACTCTAGTCCTTCTCATATCAGAGAGAGAGAGAGAGTGTGTGTATTTCATAGACTATCCCAGGTGAAAAGAGCCTTGGACAGTTGGGATAGCAGGTGCCATGCAGAAAGATTTGGAGCAGAAGCCACGGTTCTCTCATGAACAGGCTCTCTGTGGTTTAGAGAGATCCGAGACATGGACCTGGCACGAGCTTGTGACTCAAGATACTTGACTTATCTGAGTCTCAGGGTTTTTGTTTTTTTATTTGACCTGAAAATGAGGATACTGAGATTATTTACCACCTAGGGTTGTGACGAAGATGAAATACAGTGAGATACATGTAAAATGTTTACTGGAGAATTCGCCCCTCAAAGCCCTTGATACTTGTCAGCTGCGAGCTAGTAGAGGGAGTCATCCTTTCTCCTCCTACGGAGTCCACCAATGCCTGAGGAAAAGGAAGAAGGGTGGCAGGCAATCCCACATTTAGAACTGAGTCTTTCTCTTGATGACATGAATGCTCTGGATCATTTTAAACGTAATGTGTAGAAGAAATGGGATCTGACCCAGTCCACGCTGAGTTTTTCCTTGGTTCCAATCACGTCACTATTCACCAGTAATGCAGTAGTTAAACCAACCCAGTCTCTGGGCCAGTGGTTTCCCTTCTGACTTCATTTGGGAGAGTCAGGGACGTGGGGTAGAAGGAGGCCTGGCTTGAGATCCGCAGGACCTGGATTTGTCTTCTCATTCACCTTGAGATCGTAGACCATTCAGTCTTTCCCTTTGCACTTTGGTCTCTTCACCTGTCCAAGGAGGAGACTGGTCTAGGTGCTTCATATGGCCAATCACCTTACATCTATTGTGGACAACAGAGACCTCTGAAGCCGTGCTCTGTGGGCACTATATTTCTCTTTTTTCTTCCATCTCTACCTGTCCTAATGAATGGGGTCTGAGTTGAATGAGAATAAGCCAGTGAGATCATGTTTTACATATTCAAAGTGGTCACTTACCGTATTCTAGCTTCACAAACAGCTCACCAGGGGAGGATAGGGTGAATGTCATAATTCCTATTTTATTGACAACAAAACTGAGGCTCAGAGAGAGAAAGAGACCTGAGGTTGCTTTGCTCACAGAGGCAAAGCAGTGCCTTTACATTTCCAGTTTTGATATTCTCTGCCAGTGACTCCCGGGACTGGGAATAGATATACGGCGGGGTTTGTTCCCTGAGCCAAAATGAGTCCCTCTTGGTTCTGCTTAATCTCCCTTCCCTGCCCATGCTCGGCCTCCCAGTAAGAGAGGGATGTGGAGAAGCCAAGTCCAAGGTGAGTACTCTAGATGAAGTGCGCTGAGGGCTGCATGTTACCCCTCTGCACATCCTCCTCCGTCCCGTGAAACAGTCCTTGTTTGGGTCTCACCGCCTGATGGGGCAACCACGTGAGGCCACCGGAGACTCAGCTCGATTATTCTCAGAGTATGCAGTGGACGGAGCCACGCACAGGAACAACCTAGGCCAAGTGTGACAGTGAGACTACTGGGCTGCACGGTTGACCTGCTCTGATGGGTTGAAGACAAGTAATTGGGCAGAAAGTCATGCGCCTGGGTGATAAAAAGATAAGCTTCCAAAGAGGAGGCGGGGAAGGTAGTTTGACGCCTGCCATGAAAATGGGTGTATGAGTTATTGAGGAGAATTAGTCAAGGAGCTTTGGAGGCATTTAAACATCTCTGATGAAACATTTCTCACTCCCATTCCTTCCCTCCCATCACCACCCTCTCCCTTCTCACCCAGAAGGTTGCAAATGCCTCTCAACCGTTCTCCCTGCTCCAGTCTCCTCCTGCTCCGTTCCACCCCCACATGGATCCCAACCTACCTGTTGAGCCATATTCCTCAGTGCTCTGCCCGAGCATGTAGCGCTGCAGAGGAGTGAACTACTCACTCTGCTTGTTCCTGTACTTTTCCATCGCCAGGGCTCTGCCGGTGTGTTTTTCCTTCCGCTCAACTCCCCCTGCGAGGGCAAACCCAACTGCATTCTTTCAGGACCACTTCAATGCCACCTCCCCTGTGACATCTTTCCTGGTCTTGCCCTCTCCCCTCTCCCATGGGAGTGACCCCTCACACCTGAGTGTGTGTCACACCTGGTGGTTTGGGCTCCTCTGTTACGGCCATCTCCCTGGTAGTGTAATGACCGCTGTGCGTGTCTTATCTCCCCTGCTAGATTGGGATCACCTTGCAGTCAGGGAAAGTGATCGCTTTCAAGTTTGAGTTCCTCAGCGTCTCGGCTGCTTTTTAGTTATTTGATGAATTAATAAAAACGTAAGTGAATGACTGCTTGTTGAGACAGGAGACAGAAGAGCTCTAGCTTCTAAGCTTCAAATAAAGTCAGCCATAAAACCCAGATTAAACCGATGATGGTGTTTTGAGGCACGTGTTGAGGGAAATGCAAATAAATGCATTCAAAGGAAGGTGGATCAGAAAGAGAAGAGTCTAGTACAGGAGTGCGACCCAGGGGACCAGGAAAATGAGAGTGAAGGAAACAACAGTGTTTGCTCTATGCCTGGTAACAGAAGTCAACAGAAGCTGGAAGAAGCATCTCGGGGTGGGACTGGATGAATCATAAGGCTTCCAATTAACCCTTACAGGGACGCGCATGTCTTCTCCATGGTGGAAACGTTGGAAAGGAGAACACCTAACACATTCGTGGCCCTCAAGAGTTGTTGAATTCATCCACATTTTAGTATTTACCTTGAGTCAGTCCAGCGAAGACTATAGATATGGGCAAGACACCATCCTGGCTCCCCAAAAGTTCACAGTCTACTTGGTACAAGATGACACGGCAGAGAATAATCCTGACAGAGCACATGGTCAAGTGTGTATAAGAATGCCTACAACACGTGCCCTGGGGCTACAGAGGAGGCAACAGGTAATTCTAAGTAAGGGAGGGGGAAAGCAAGAACAAAGATGGGGAAGATGCTTTGGAGACCATGTCTGAGGAGCAGAGGCTTCAAGAATGGG
Source organism: Neofelis nebulosa (assembly GCF_028018385.1). Lineage (NCBI taxonomy): Eukaryota > Metazoa > Chordata > Mammalia > Carnivora > Felidae > Neofelis > Neofelis nebulosa. The sequence continues at coordinate 79,280,034 of NC_080786.1, read as the reverse complement.
CCAGAGCCTCACCAGTCTCCGGAGGCTGTGTGCTAGAAGGCGTCATTGTAGGAGTTCCAGTCAGGAGGTGGTGCAAGGAAGGCAAACCTGACCGGGTCGGGGACCAGGGGACCGCAACGCCTAGGGTACTGGCTGACCAGCGTTTGGGTCTTAGAATGAGTACAAAGAGCCCACAGTCTTGCGTGTGTCTACGTGTGTGTGTATGCCCGTGCGTGTGCGGTGAACTAAATAACACTGAAATGGAAAAGCCTGCTGGAAAATGAAAGGTCCTTCCTTCTTCTCCAAACCTGGTCTTACCTGTGTAGGTGAAACGCAGGACTGAGTCCCTAAGTGGGGGAGGGGTTGGAAAAGGAGTCCCACCTCAGCCACTCTTGGCCCAGGGAAAGGGAAAGGCTGAAGAGAACATGAAAAACGAGGGCCTTTTCCCTCTGTGCAGACCTTGTTTATTCATAGCCTCATCTGCATAGGTAAATCGGAGCGGTCAGCAGTGCAGGACGAGGCAGCTGTCGCTGTGCAGCTGCCTGGAGAGACTCCGGCGGCGACAGTGGTGGGGAGTCCCCGAAGCCACTCCGGCTACCGGTGCCGCTGTTTGTGGCTGGGTGGGAGAAGAGGGAATACTGTAATGGCAGACTGTCAGAGAGGAAAGGGACCTGCCATCACGTTGGCTAACTCCTCTCTCTTACATGTTACATGTGGGGAAACCAAAGTCAAAAGAGAGGCCCCGGGGCTTGTCCGAGGTCCCACAGTCAGCGACTATTGGGATGTGGACTAGAACCCATGTCTCCCGACCTGAGGCTCAGTGCCGCATCCTGTCCCCTGACAAGACTGGGGTGGAGGAGAGAGACAGGTACGGGAGGTGACGTGGGGTGAAGAGCCCCCAGGTGCCCCATGGCACACGCTGGCACTCACTCCTGACTGGCTCTTCTCTCAGGTCAGCTTCTGCCTTTATTCTGCTCCTTGTCCAAGCAGCCATGCTCACAGGGCCACAGGAGGTTGGGGGCGAGGGGAGGGGGGAGGGGCTATGACTTCCATAAGAGAGACATTCACAGTTTCCATGAAATGGGCAGGCTGTTTTTGTGTGTTTTGGGGTTTTTTTTCCCCTAAGTTTAGTGGGACCTTTTAAATCTCTCTCACGTTGCTTTTGTGGGCAGAAGATTTACAGGCATCCATTATGTGGGAAGGATTTGAATGGCAAAAAGATGAGCATGAAGACATTGATGTTTGTTCTACAAATTTTACTTTATGTTTCAAAGAGATTAACCCCGGTTTTATTTTAGGTTTTTAAGCTGAGAGACAGTTACGCTCTGCTGAGAACACTAACCTTGACATCAGTAAACCTGGGCTCGGTCGTCAGCTCTGCTGTTTCCAAACCTCTTTTTTAATTTTCATCAGGTCAGTTTATCTCTCTGAGCCTCAATTTTTTTTTATCTTTAAGATGGGGATGTTAATAATATCTACTTTATTAATTTGCTTATTAAATTCATTCGACAGATTTTTTGAGCTCCTATGAATTGCCAGGTGATGTTCTTGAGAGGGATAGAAAATCGTGTACAACATGGCTGAAATCTCTGCTCCCTCAGAGTTTATGTTATTATATAAACTATAATAAAGATCGAATGGGATGACGTGTTAATAAGCTGCATGCAGTCCCTGGAAGGTAGTAGCTGCTTAATAAATTGTATCGTTAGAACTCTCACAACATCAGCTGCTAGGGCAGCTGTTCCAGTATTAGTGGTGCTTTCAACCAGCTGGGACACCTTGGGAATCTCTGGAAACCTAAGTGCTTTCCAGTGCTGCTCCTTGGCTAGCGTGACCTTCTTCAGCGCAAATGCTCGGGGACGCTGCTCTGCTCCACCGTTCTCCTAGGGTTTTCATAGACAAGAATCTTCTTTGCTCATGCAATTCCCGTTCATGTAGGGACAAGACCAGGGTCACGGGCCCTAAAACTGGCTATTGAGTGGTCCTCGTCCCGTGGATCAGGTTCGAGATCTGAAACTAAATTTCAAACTCTTCTTTCTGCCTGTTGCTTGCTTTCTACTCATTGACTTGTCTCTGGCTATTAGTAAGCTGCTTAGCTGAAGATGAACAAAATTCTGATGAAATCTGCTCTATCCTTAGATGAATCTGCTTTCACAAAGCATCGGGGTGGGGGAGCTAGTGACCAATAATCATGGTCAGTGAAATTTCTACCCAATTGTGTTGGTTCATCTTATGGGACTGGTAAAACTCCTTTCCAGTGATGGTATATTGGAGGGAGTTTCAAAAGTGGGTTTGGGTCTCAGGTTAATTAAGTTCAAGGCAGAGAATTGTAGATGGAAGGGAGAATAAACAGTATTTTGCTCAACCTCTTTATCTTATAGTTAAGGGAACTGTGGTCCATTATCTATGGCAGCCAAGACATGGAAGCATCCTAAGTGTCCATCAAAAATGAATAAAGACAGGGGCGCCTGGGTGGCTCGGTCGGTTAAGCATCTGACTTTGGCTCAGGTCATGATCTCACGGTCTGTGAGTTCGAGCCCCGCGTCAGGCTCTGTGCTGACCTCTCAGAGCCTGGAGCCTGTTTCAGATTCTGTGTCTCCCTCTCTCTCTGCCCCTCCCCTGTTCATGCTCTGTCTCTCTCTGTCTCAAAAATAAATAAACGTTTTAATATTTTTTTTTAAAAAGTGAATAAAAACAATGTAGTATTTATATGCAATGGAATATTTTTCAGCCACGAGAAAGAAAGAAATCTTGCCATTCGTGACAACATGGAAGAACCTTGAGGGCATTAATTATGCTAAGTAAAACAAGTCAGACACAGAAAGACAAATACTGTATGATCTCACTTATATGTGGAATTTAAAAGAGCCAAATTCATAGAAACAGAGACTAGAGTGGTAATTATCTGGCGCTGGGGGGGGGTTGCGGGGGGGAGAAAAGGGGAGATGTTGGTCAGAGTACAAACTTCTAGTTATAAGATAAGTAAGTTCTGAAGATCTACTGTACAGCATAGTGATTATAGTTAATACCATATTATATACTTGAAAGTTGCTAAGAGAGTAGATGTCCTCACCACAAAAAAAGAAATGATAATTATGTGACGTGATATATTTGTTAACTTACACTACGGTGGTAGTTACTTTGCCATATGTAAGTGCATCAAATCAACACCTTAACCTTACATGACTATATGTTCAATCATATCTCAACAAAGTTGGGGAAAAGGGTACATATGGAGGTGGAAGGGGGAGAATTTGGTATTGGATAATAGTGAGTATAAATTGTCTGTTGGGCATGAAAATAAAGATATCTAAAAGGCGATTAAAAATAATTCTGAAGGAGAGAGGGATGTATTGAGAGAGAGAGAGAGAGAGAAGAGAGAGAGCAACTGTAGTCCAGAAATGTGAAGTCTCTGCCCTCTAATACCCATCTACTAACAAGTGGCGGATAGAGCAATACAGGTTCATATAAAAAGTCACAGAACCCGACCAGAACGTAGGTCTCCTGATTTCCAGCCAATACTTTTTCCTTTAGCCTTCTCACCGCCAGACACACCACATTATATTCTTCTTTTAAAACTCGTCCTAAACAATTGTTGGCTACATACGATCTCTGTTAAACCCCTAGTTGAGGGGTTTAAATCAGGGTCTTCCCTCTGGGAATTCAGAGCCCCATTTAAATACCTGAAGGGGATGTAAAAAGGAAGCCTCTTCCGGTTTATTGTGTGAAATCTCAAAGGCAGAGATAGAGCCCGCATGGATATAATAAACAGAGGGACGTTTTATTTAAACCTAGGAAAGACCTTTTTGACATGCAGAGCCAATAGCAGATTTGTCCTGAGGGGGAGGGAGCTCTTCACCATTGGATGTGAGCAGGTGGATGCCCACGAGATGGTAGTTTGGGCCAGGTGACCTTTAAGATCTCACACATCTTTAATAACGCCATAAGGAATTTATAAGCATTTAATCTAAATAATTCCTTCTTAAACCCGTTTGTGTATCTGCACCCCCAGCCAGTTATTATCGCTTGGGTTCATGAGTTTGTTGTCCACTATGTAAAGCAGCACTTCCTTTTATTGCCTTTAAACCTTGGGGTAAGGGGAGGCTGGGAAAGTTCTGTTTTTCTTTTAATTTTTTTTTTAATGTTTATTTATTTTTTGAGAGAGAGAGAGAGAGACAGAGTGTGAGCATGGGAGGGGCAGAGAGAGGGGGAGACACAGAATCCGAAGCAGGCTCCAGGCTCTGAGCTGTCAGCACAGAGCCCGACACGGGACTCGAACTCACGGACTGTGAGATCATGACCTGAGCCGAAGTCGGACGCTTAACCAACCGAGCCACCCAGGGGCCCTGAAATGTGTTTTTCTGAGATTTGTTGGTTAAGCACATAGTTCCATTCTATCAAGCATTGTCATATCTCCCAAGTCTTCTCTCTTTTTTTTTTTTTTTTTTGATTTGAGAAAATCTAATTGTGTTGTCTATTTTTATTCCAACAAGCTCTATTATATTGGTGATTTGAATAACTCTCTTTCTTTCCCCCCATCCCCCACTTCCCTCAACTCCACTGAATTTTTCTTGAAGGTCCATGAATAGAACCACTACATTTGTCCTGAGCTCACACACTGCTTTCATTTGAACAGGGGATAACACCTTTCTATTTGACTTCCATAACTACTCATTCTGGTGAAACGCAACATTCCCAGAGCACCTCAGCTTAAGCAGCTACTAGAGTTCAGACAGAGCCGGTCTCAATTTCTGCCCTGGCACTTATTACTGTGTGACCCTGGACAAGTTACCAATTTTCGTTTGTAAAAAGAGGAAAACAATACTTCAAAAAATTGCTAAGAAACTCGGGAAAGAGAAGATCCATGTAAATAGCCTGCACTGTACCTAGTACAAGGTCTATGCTCAAAACCTGATTATGGAAGTGAAATGAAATAAAACTTAAAGGCATTTCCTGAATTGTGATACATTAGAGTCCACCATTCTATAGAGACTGGGGTATATTTTGCTTAAGAGCACTGCTTTATATTTGCCCAAACTGAAGCTCTGGGTTTTTTTTGTTTGTTTGTTTGTTTTTATTCTCCCGAGTTCTTTATGCCCTGAGATTTAAAAGCAGGGGACTCGAGTTTGTATTCTTTCTCTGTGATGTATTAGCTCTATGATTTGGGGTCATTAACATCTCTAAGTCCATTTCCTCCACTGTAACATTGAGATAATAGAAATACTTGACCTGGAAACACAGGCTTTGAACTCACATCCACTCGAGATTCTAATCCTAGCTTCATCAATTTCTGGCTCTTTGACCACGGATGAGTGGCTCAACCTTGCTTGGTTTCCTAATACGCAGATAGAAAAACTAACACCCACTTCAGAAAAATCACTGCCAGAGTTCAATGAGACAACCATGTACGACACCTACTATAGCCCCTGGGGTCATACAGCTGGTTCTTAACAATTAGTCGCAGTCCTGCCCAAATCACAGAGTTGTCCAAATGTTTTGTAACTTCTAAAGGAGAGGGCAGATAGTAGAGGTTATTGTTTGTTGTGGTATTTCTTTACCTAAAAGCGACATTATGTAGTGGAAATGGCACTGGATTTAAAGTCCAACTGGAAGGGGCATCTGGGTGGCTCAGTGTGTTAAGTGTGGGACTTCGGCTCAGGTCATGATCTCACAGTTTGTGAGTTCGAGCCCTGCATCGGGTTGTCTGCTGTCAGCAGGAAGCCGGCTTCAGATCCTCTCCCCCTCCTTCTCTCTCTGCCCCTCCCACTCTTTCAGAAATACACATTAAAAATTTGTTTTACATAAAGTACAACTGGGATTGAAGTGATGAAAGCTTTGGAAAAACATTCTGCTCCCTGAGGCTTGGGTTCCTGGTCCCAAATAGGGATGATATAGGGAGGACAGACCTCTCTCTGAGACCCTCACAGGGGCACTTGAGCATCTGATGAAACACTAATGGTGAAACCAGCAGGGTCTGAAAAGGAGGCACCGTGATGACTAGAAATGTTCAGCAACATTTACAAAAGTGGTGGTTTCACTACCTTGTATTCTTTCTTCCATGTCTTCTGTTGAAATGTGAATGAAGTAAAACCCAATTCAGAGTGGTTTCTGGTTTGTGGAGAGCCTTTTGTTAATTTTCTCTAGTCAAGGAGTTTGCAAGAATAGCACCATATTATTTCCTATGATCCTTGTCAAAAATGACACAGTCCCAATTGTGGGATCAAGCTGATCTTCACTGTGAAAGTGTGGCCACGGATGTCTTGCATCCATGAAAATGGAAAGCAGTGCGTTTCAATAGTCCCCTACGTAGATCCTAGCCCTAATCTCTTAAGAGAACGTTGGTTTGTTAAAGTCCTTCTGTTTTATTCCCTATGATAGCTTACGTTGATTACATTTCCATGACCCTAGAATCCTGAGTTCAAGACATGGCAGTCAGATTCAGCATCTTGTAATTCCTGGGCAACCCTTCACGTGGGTGGAAATCCCATTGGCAGTATGACATTCCCTCTGGGTCAGTGGCCATTTACGAGAGGCTGTGCATTCTGAACAATAGCTCCACGTTTTTATCCATGACTTCCTTCAGAATTCTGGGGTAAATGCCATCTGGCCCAGGTGATTTTCTTAGCTAGGTTGTCCCACTTAGTTGGAGGCAGGTAGGGAGGAACTATACAGCATGGAGCCCTAACTTGAGAGGCAAGAGACTTGCACGCTTGCCCCAAATATGCAACCAGTTTGCTGGAGAAACCTGAGAAAGTCATTTTTCTCTATGGCCCAGAGCCTTGAAAGGGTTGGATGAGATGACGTCTAACGTCCCTTCCAGTTTTGTCATTTTGTGATTCAAAACAGCCTGTCATGCATAGTTCTTCCTGGTAAGGCCCTTGAGAGGCAAGGTTGAGGTCCCTGAAACATCTGATAACGCATCTCCCTTACAAGCATCCAGAGGCTACCTCCGAATATACTCTGGGTGAACAACCCTAGTTAAGCACGCTAGACTCTGTAGAACTCCGCAACTAGAATGGCACCTTAGATCAGACGAGAGCCCAAAGGAGGTGCAGGAAAATCATTTTTATCCATTTCCTATTAGTCAAGTAAGCTGCAAAAATGCCCATTAATGAAATTTAGAGTGAAAATGAAAAGGGGGAAGACGTGGCCCCGCTTGTTTCATGGGGCCAGCCCTGAGACTAGATCATCACGGGGGCCTCATGCAGAAGAGACCAGAACCACAGAACCTACCGAGGTCCATCCTGACAGTCTTCTCTTGTTGTGTGACCTTGGACAGGTCTAGCTCCCTCTTTGAGCCCTTATTTCCTCCATCTACGACTGAGCATCTTGGACGAAGGCAGTGATTCTCAAAGTGTGCCCTACACATGAATCATCTAGACATCTTGCTAAAATGCAGATTCTGATTCTGTAGGTCTGGGCTGGGGCCTCAGCCTCCTCAATTCAAACAGGCTCTTCAACACTCTTGTTGCTGTTGCTAGCCTTTCACTCAGGGGAAGCGGCGGGCTAGACCATTTTCTTTAATGTTTATTTATTTCTGAGAGAGAGACAGAGTGTGAGCAGGAGAGGCGCAGAGAGAGAGGGAGACACAGAATCGGAAGCAGGCTCCAGGCTCTGAGCTGTCAGCCCAGAGCCCAACGCGGGGCTCGAACTCACCCACTGTGAGATCATGACCTGAGTCGAAGTCGGACGCTTAACTGACTGAGCTACCCAGGCACCCTGAGATCGTTTTTTAAGGTCCTTTTTTGGCTGTGAACACTCCATAATGCCAACGGACCCCGACACTAGGGTGGGAAGCAGTTTAGGAAGAGCTCTCTAGATGGCACGCCATCTATATTAAAATACGTTTTTGTTGTAGGCAGGCAAGAATAGCGTTTCTAAGCCTGGCCTTAAGCAAGAGAGAAGGTGGGCACGGGTGGGGATAGTTGCTCTGAAGCTTGAGGCAATCTGACAAGATATTGATGCTTGAAAGGAAAGGAGAGGAGCGAGGCAGAGAGTTGACTTGAGGCAGGTGGAAAAATCAGGGAACAACGGTCCACAAAAACCACAGGCGATGGTGTTGGAAACAGTGATAGGAAAGTAACAAAGAGCTTAATGCTAATTCTGCAGAGATGCATGGTTGGCCCTGCGTTTTATAGATACTATCTCATGCACCCTCACAGCATTCCTGCGAAGCTTGCAGGGGAACCGTAGGGCGCTCCGCATCCTGAAGGGGAGCTTGGAGGGAGGGAAGGGCTGGAGGCTGAGAACACAGAGAGAGGGGAGCCCCTGGGGTCCCGCAGCAGAGCCTCGGCAGTGACATCTCAGTGACCAGCCTCGGGCCTGGCACGTCTCCACACACACTTGGGCATACCCCACTCAGGTTCTCCCCATGTCACCCCTGTGGAACCACCCGTGGGCAGCGGCGTGGGGGAAGGAAAGTGTCTCAGCAGAACCTCAGTTTCACTTCCTGCCTTGAACACAGAGAGTCATTATATAAATATCAACCTCAGCAGCTGCTACTCTCACCCCTCTTCTCGCTATTACTCCAGAGGCTCAGCTCACAGGCAAGGTGCCTGCAGCCTCTCACTTTCCCCTGGTCCCATAGCCCTTGCACCAGGCCGGCCAGGTGGGTGCCTGGGGCAGAAATGAATCACAACCTCTCTCTGAGTCTCCAGCCAGCCGTGCCTGGTGGCCCGCGCCTCACTGAGCGGGGGAGGTTGTCCTGACCAGTGGCCCACATTAATCAAATTAAACCTCATTTACAGACCTGACAGGCAGTCAGCCCATCTGGAGAGGCCACAGAATGCACCGTCAGCACTTGGGCTGCTAGAGCTGGGGCGGGTTCATGTATGTATGTCTCTTCCATGAAATGAACTAAAATCACCAACACGTTCAAATGGGTTTTAAGTCAGGAGCGCAGTGCAGCGTGATAGAGTAGGCTGGAATGGATGCTCAAAATGGGTTCAAGTCTCCCCTGTGCTATCAGCGAGCAAAATCTTCTGCCAGTCTTCGACCACCAGAACTCCCCTTTGAACACCGGCTCATTTTTGTCTGCTTATTTTATTTCTTAAGATATTATTTTTTAAAAAATACACAAAATCCCAGGCATGTACACATAATGCCCCTGCCCCTCAATTTCTTCATCTTTAAAAAGACATGAGCCCCACTTACCTTCGAGGGTTGTAAGAAGAATATATGGGATGTGTGATATCTCCTTCTCTGTCTACCAAACACGCTGATTGACATGTAATAGCGTGTTCCAGTCTGCATGAGTGTGTGTGTGTGTGTGTGTGTGTGTGTATAAAAGAGCTTAGCAAATGGAAAGCTGTTATTCCAAGCTATTTTAATTACTTGTGTCTTAAAAATGTTACAGCCATGGCCATCTTAGAAACAGATAAGCTCACGCAGAGCCTGGTAAAACAGTTTCACTAGGGTCTCGACGCAGTCATTAGAAAGCTGTGTTTGGGGATCTCGACATCTATGTGTTACTCAACAGATCGAATGTTGTCAAAATATTATGTTCATTCTCCCACTTGATGCACTTATGGCCCAACTAGATATTTGTGATTTATTATTAAATGCCAAAAACAGATTACTAAGCAGCTTATTCCATATGAATCTATTAAAAGAATTATATATAGGCTTTGACCAAAACAAAAAAAAAGACTAAAAAAGGATGGATGTTTGGTAAGATATTAACTATTGGTACAATCTCTGGATGGTGATATTTGGGTGGCTTAAAGTGCTTTCTTCATGCATTCTTTTAATCATCAAACCTGGACATAATAACATCAGATACATGGTCCCCTTAAAGAACACAGAGCTTTGGATTTCTTAGTTTTCTCTCTTCCCTTAAACACAGATGTGAGGTGTCCAGTGAAAGGAAACCACAGGTGACAGAGCTGAAGCAGGCCACCATGGGTCCAGGCAGAGTAGGGGGCCGGAGTTGATTATTTTCCTAAAATCTGTCTCTCAAAAGTGAGCGACTGATTTCTATGTCTGTCAGTCTTGCACTCATTCATCCATTCCGTCGTCATTCATTCACTTGGTCATCAAACAGTTATTGAATTGTTATGCAGTGTTGAGGTAAGGTGTGGAATGCTAGTTAGAAGACTGAAGTTCAAGTTCTGCTACCATTTTTCTGAGGCCATGAGTCTTTTTGTCCCTTCAGGTCACTTGAGGTTCTCTGGTCTATAAAATGGGACTCATGATGAGCATGAAAGCTCTTCAAGAGCTCCACAATGCTGAGCAGGGAAGGGGCTCCACAGTGCTGAGCAGGGGAGGGGCTCCACAGTGCTGAGCAAGGGAGGGGCTCCACAGTGCTGAGCAGGGGAGGGCCTCTGTGACGTGCCATGCACTATGCCAACAGTGCAAGATACAAAGGTAAGTCATACAGAACCTGTGCTCTCGAGAAGTTTGAGCCATTGTAGCCTGCTGTCTTAATGCCAAGTCCAGCAATATGGGGCATGGGAAGAATCTCTTAATTGAAAGCCAGGAAACCTGCGTGCAAGGTTAGTGTGGGCTGTGGACACGCCGTGGAACTATGAGCTCTTCAATCTCCCCCTCTGACTCTTGATTTTCTACTTCTCCCCTAAAGAGTTATGAAACCCAATTATCTTCAAGGCACCTGCCAGTGTGGACATTCTATAACATGAACGAAATTGGGAAAAATGTGAAGCATGTTAAGGTATCCATCATAAGCCGATATGCATCACATGCTGGTTCCTGTTTGTACAGCAAAGACACAGGCACATTTAGGCAGCACTGGTATCCCATAGGACAGGTCCTGGGTCTGCTGATACCGGTCTTCTGCTGGCTCCCTGCTCAGCTTCCGTCCCTGTGGGAGAGACAGAGAGCAAACTCTTCTACAAGATGACTTCTAAGTCCTGAACAAACATGATGAGCAACACGTTTTGGTCATGTTTGTTAGCTATTTCTCAAACCTCACTATGCAGTGAACCTGGATGGGGAAGGCAGAAAGTGGGAGCAGAGAGGAGCCCATGTTGGTAATCTGGAGCCCAGGGTCTAGAGACAGCTCATCCAGTGACCGGGTAATGACATGCGTTTATTCATTGTTTCATTGATTCAGGAAATACTTATGGTGCACCTACTGTGTGTATCAGGTACTGGGTTAAACATCTGAGATAATAAGATGGGTAGACTGTTTTTCCCAAGAGCTAGTCTTGCCCTTATTTCTTCAGTGCTGAACATGGTCCTGCCTTGAGGAGCATGTAAACTAGTGGGTCTTTAAAACAATCATTTCCTTTCCTGGAACTCACATGTTCTCATTTGTAACATGTTTTCCGGGGGGATTGCGGGGTGGGGGGGGAATCAGACTTAATGATGTCCGCGATCCCTTCTAACTTGGGTGTTTTGTTCTGCTGTTACAGTATTTGGAGTCCTGCGATGAGAAAGGTTTGCATTCAGAGATGGAGCAAAGGTCTCAGGACACTACGCAGCAAAGGTGAACTGCAGCCGCCAAGCCTCCTGCGAAGGTGTGAAGCCAATAAATCACGCTGCTCCAGACTGGGAGCACGACATCGTGGCTGAACACACTCGGGACAGAGAACCAGAATCTCCAAGTTCCCGTCACCACCCGCACACCCCTGCTTTTACCTGTGTCACCCAAACTCTCCGGGGATGCCAACACCTACCTCGCATATTACTGTGATGATTAAATGTGAAAACACATATGAAAAGTCTTTGTAAACTCTGAAGTGCTTTATACATGGAAAATAGAATTAATATTCATGAAAGAGGAAGAAATAAAAGGGCACCTTAAAGAATGAAGAGGCGCCACCCAAGCAAACAGCGACATGCCAGACTTCATAAAAATCAATCACTTCGCCCTCATGACAAGAGGTAGGGGCCATTATTTTTCCTCTTCTACAGACGAAAAAACTGAGTCCCTGGAAGTTTAAGTACCTTGATCGGGGTCACCCCACCAGTAAGTGGCAAAGCTAGGACTCACACCAAGGGAGGCTTGGCTACAGAATCTGTGCTCTTCACCAAAGTGCCCTTCTGCCACCCCGCATGGAAAAATGTTTTCTGATCCAAGTCAATACCAGCCAATAAACTTGGCCTGAGAGCCAGACTGGGCACTGGGCACATGATGATGAAGACATAGGGCCATAAGCAAATAAGGAGAGACTCCAAGGAACAAGGAAATAGATACCACAAATATGACTGGTATTGGAATAATGTAAAGAAAAATGTGGAGATGGAAAAGAGGAGGAGTGTTCCAGAGGCTCTGCATCTAACAGACTAAGGACATAAGTGGTGGATAAAGAGAAGTTCAAGTTAAGGCTAAGAAAGAGAGGTGTCAGAGCCTCGTGGTAGAGAATCTTGAATGCCAGGATGAAGTGACTGGGCTTTAACCTTAAGTCAATAGGGAACTGTGAAGGGTTTCAGAGCAAGTGAGCAGGGCATCAAAAGTGGAGTTTCAAGAGAGTTAAGCTAATAAATCAGAAGAAAACCACTTTTCTTGGACCAGCACTATTGCCATAATCTGTGGACTGGTAAAGATAAAGTTAGATCAAAAATCAAAAATTTTTCAAGTTGAACCTCTTTGGGAAAAGGCAATGAAATTTCAGGGATTTAGTATAACACTGATACTGAAAATGGTCAAGAATGGAGAGGTAGTCCCAGCCAGGAGTAGTGTGTTCCCATCCCATGCTTGACTGTCTTCCCTTCCTTGTTGGAGTGGTGTCCTTGCTTCTTATGGATCTCTCCAGTAATGGGGAATCTTCACCCCACGAAGCAGCCGGCTATTCTTGGACAGCTCCTGCTGCTAGAATGTATTTTCTTTTCTTTTCTTCTTTCTTTTCTTTTCTTTTCTTTTCTTTTCTTTTCTTTTCTTTTCTTTTCTTTTCTTTTCTTTCCTTTCCTTTCCTTTCCTTTCCTTTCCTTTCCTTTTCTTTCTTTTCTTTTCTTTCCTATTCTTCTCTTCTCTTCTCTTCTCTTCTCAACTACAAGGGCTCAACCCTGTTTTATTCTAATCTAAGCATGCCTTTAGCTCATTATCACCATCTTGGTAACCCCCACAGCCTCAAACCTGTCCTAGTTGTCAACAAGGGAACTTTGTTGGGGGTCTGAAGGGACTGGATCCATGAATGAGTGGGGGATCATCCCTGTCACTGGTGCAGCTGGGTACCAGGCAATGAGACTCACAAGCTCCTGCCTTGGAGGGGCTCACACTCTGGAGGGCAGATGAAGGGGGTGAGCAAAAAAAAAAGTATAAATAATCTGCAGTATATACATAGGAGGCCCCCAGTCTAAGCTTCATGGTTTTGTTGACAACACTGTATACCCAGTGCCTAGAATGAAGCTTGGCATATTCTCAATAAATATTCATTGAATGAATAAATGAGTGAGTGTATGAATAAGTGTCTGATAACATCTGATCTAAAACCATAACAAGGTTCTTCTGACCATCAACTTAATACTTCACTCGCTATAACCTGGTGATCCCTAGTTTACAAGGTCCCCTGTGAGTCTTGTCTTAGCAGATGGATATTAATCAACTGAGACCAGGCACAATGGCATCTACTGCTTCATGTGACAATACTGCCCACCCAGAACTGACTCCTTGACCACATGTTGAATCAACAGGAGCCTGACCTGTTGAGTGAACTTGAACAAGTCACTTAACCTCTTTAAAACTTCAGTGTCTTGTCTCTCAAGGCAAGGGAGTAGCATGCCTAGTTCATGCGACTGTTAAATAATCTCTTGCTGAGAAAGAACTTGATCCCGTGGGGAAAGGATCCGAATTAACTCGGCAGGCCTCTTTTCCTAAAGCAGCTTGATCTTTTCAGAGCATTCAGACGCAAAGGTTAGCCCTAGGGAGCAGCTGTCATAGAGGGGTATGTGAACCTGTGAACTTTTGGCTTAAAAGTAAGAGTTCAACTCTCCCCCAGCTTCTCTCTGGTGTTGCAATATTGGCCAAGGGTGGCTGCTGCACTCTGCGTACGACCGGAAACCCCAAATTGGGTTTGCATCTATCTGGCCAAGGTACCTTCCCCAGCTCCACCTCCAGATGTTCCATGGGGGTTTGAGGTGTGGTGGAGAAGTTAACAGAGCTTGGTGTCTCTCTGACAGAGGCGAGTGTGTGCGCCCGCACGCACGAGAGAGCTGGGGGTGGGAACGTCCCAGCCTGCTTTTGTAAACGTGTGCCGCAGACAGCTACAGGTCGCTTTAGGCAGAAGGAGAATGCTTCTGTAATCACCAGAAAGAGGCTTCCCCATCTTCTGCCCGAGAATGTTTGGAGGCCATTTCTTTTTCAACAAGCTGCCAAGCTCTCCCCGCTCCCCACATTGATAATATTTCAATGACTTTTGCAAACTCGCCTGCCTGCTTTTTAATAAGCAGGGCTTTGCACTGATGGTACATGTGCAAGGTCTGACCTTTTCATAGGAAAAAACATTCATAACTGAAGCCTATATATAGAAGCTTAAGACTGGAACAGATAAAGATGTAGGTCATATGACTTTTTTTTGTGTGCGAAGCATAATGCAAAAGGGATGCAGTAGACAATTCAAAACTCATGAAATACTGCCACTGGCTTGAGCCCTCCTAATATTTATCAAAAGCTTTAAATAATGACTTTGTTTTCCCCTGGGAATTATCATGCCACCTTCTATCCCTGAGCACAGGAATTTTCTTTCCACAGGGGAAATTTACTTCGCTTAAAAATGTATCGTGTTATCTAGTTAACTCTTAACCATTCCTGTTAAAGGAAAGAACCATTACCATAAAAATGCATTCAATGTAAAAATATTTAAAATAATATGATAGCTACTCAAAAGATCTGATTTGTGTCACTTACCCGAGGAAAACATTTCCCCAGGCCCACCATTACTCACGTGAACATGAACTCAATTCCTCAGCATTCAAGGCCACGTGACCTGGAAATTGTTTACCTTTCTAACAATCCCCTCAACACCCCCTTTTATATACTTTATCCCACCAAATCTTACAAGTCTATGCCTCCGTGTTCCTTTACTTTTGCCTTGATCCCTTTACTCTCTCTTCTTGGGACACCCTTTCCTGGACATCCCTCTATGCCCAAGTCTATTCCGAAGTCTGTAGCTCCTATACAATGGCCTCCATGAATCTTCCTTTTCTGCCCTTCCCGAGCTCTTTGCTTTCTCATGAGCCGATCATAGCTTGCTCTGGACTAGGCCTACCAGCGTTCATGTCTTATATCCCGTTCTGCTAGACTGTGAACTCTTTGAGGGCAGGGCAAGAATAATGAATGAGACACTGTCGATCAGTCTTAGGTATCATACCTATTATTGGAGACCACATACAATGGAAAGCACCTATAAAATACATGCCTGCAGAATGTGTATTGAGTGAGAGAGTCTGGCGTTGGGAAGCTCTAACAGTGATTGTCGAGCATTTAGTGTATGTAGCCACTCTGGTAAACATTGCCTCATTTAAGCATCAGCAATGAACCCATGAAATTGCTACCACTGTGTCACCTTCCAGAGCTGAAAAACTACAGCTCAAAGCAATTCAAAACCTCAGCCAACATCACACAGCTGGCAGAACAACGGGCTGGGATTCACCCTCAGATGTGTAGGGCCCGGTGGTCCACTGGGAGCTGACTTGTTCCAGCTTATAAAGCTGATCTTAAATTATCAGGAATTTTGTGAATTGGTTGAAAGGCACAGCCATTGCTAAATACTAAATCAAGTACACATGCAAATGAATTATATTACAAACAAGGGTAATGAATACTCAAAATTCACCGCTTCCTACTTATTTCATGACAATCGATTATACATGTGTTCCTGAGGTTATTAATATTTCCGGTATCTGTATGTTCTAAAGATTCTGTAATGGTGTGCTGCTGCTGTTTCCAGATTGAGCTTTCACCCAGTAGGGCCCAGCTTTGGATCATTGCAGGTAAGCTGCTTCCTGACAACAGGAAATTGACTTATTATGCTCCTTTGGGTTTCAGGATTGGAGTCAAAATAATTTTTAGAAGTTGTCTTATGCCTATACCCGTATATCCTAAACCTTACTGCAAATTTAACTATTATTTTTTAATAAGTTTTTAATGCTTACTTATTTTTGAGAGAGAGAGAGAGAGAGAGAGAGAGTAGGGGAGGGGCAGAGAGAGAGAAGGACACAGAATCAGAAGCAGGCTCCAGGCTCTGAGCTGTCAGCACAGAGCCTGATGCAGGGGTCATGACCTGAGCCAAAGTTGGATGCCCAACTGACTGAGCCACCCAGGCACCCTGCAAATTTGATTATTATCTTCATCACATCCCATACACGAGATTGTACGATATAGCTCTTGAGGAGGGAAATGGGAATTCCAAAATATGGATGGGGGGGGGGGGGTTGAACCAGGGAGTTACCAGTGTCCTTTGCAGCTCTATAAGAGGGTGGATCCGTGTACTTTTGACGCCATGTTTTCAACCTAATGTGTCATTCCTATCAAATACCAGCGTGCTTCACCACTAGAAAAATGCCAGGTCACCTGCTGAGCACCCGGAACTCTGGTGCCGGGAGGACTTGGAGATGGAACAGGAGCTCGAACTGCCACAAGGAGGCCAGGCTGTATCAGCCCTCAAACCACAGGGAAATGCGTGGGTGCAGGGATTGCCTCTGTTGTTTTCTTCGAGATGGTCTAGAAGACTGAAGAAGTGAGGATAAAATATCTATACAGAGGTGTTGATTTGACACTCCAGCTGGGTCTTCAGTGAGGAGGGTAGGGGCAAGTGAGGCCTGAGATGTAAGACAGGTGATAATTTCTATTGGACTGGGAAGATGAGGAGGGATGGTGGGAGGGAAGGACGGAAGGGAGGTAGGAGGGGAGGAGGGAAGGAAGGAGGAAAGGAGGAAAGGAAGGAGGGAGGGAGGGACAGAGGGAAGGGAAGGAGAATGGGGAGGAAGGAGGAAGAAGGGAAGAATGGAGGGAGGAAGGGAGGGAGGAAGGAAGGAAGGAAGAAAGGAAGGGAAGAAGGGAGGAAAGGAGGAAGGGAGGAAGGACAGAAACATGTAATTCTGGGGGTGGGCAGAGCACAATTGCTCAGGGAGAATGTCCCCTTCCCTTACCCTTCTCTGTTGACCCTAAACCTAAACCTATTGTACCTTTATATCTTCATGGAAAATCAAAACGTGTTCTTAACTCTTCATCAGTATCTTCGTCCTCATCCGCACCCACACAACTCCATTTGCTCTTCGGGTTATGAGCACTTTGACATCCATAATTTCATTTAACGCATAGAACAATTTTGTGAAATAGGCATTATTACTTGGACTTTTCAAAAGAACTAGAGGTTCACAAAGGGAACTGATAGTGCTCAAGGTCACCCAGGTGTAGGGCTGAGACTCAGCCCATTCTTTTTGACTCTTAGATTGGTTTGTTTTTCTAGCGCCCACATGTCCTTTACTGGTAGCTGAAATGACGAGTTTCTGAGCTGCTGCTCACCCGAGGACTCACAGCATCACACTAGACGATCACACGTCATTGAATCCTAGACGTGGAGGGGACCCCACACATCCCTTGGGCCACCTCTTCGATTTTCAGATGGGGGAAATGCGGCTTACAGAAGCACATGGCATGTCCAGGCTCATGTACAGGGTCAGGATCAAAGCTGGGATTTCACCTCTTGTGGTTGCCATTTGCTCTGGCGTTGTCTACTTTTGCTGACTTTTTAGCCCCCGGCAACATTAAGAGGTCACAACTGCTTTAAAATCCTTGACTATCAATGTGAGGACAATGTAACATTTTCTACCAGCATGGACAGGGAATGAAGAACCCTGGATGGAGGGAGGCCAAGGTGCTCCAATCTCAGCTGTCATTTTGCATTTCATCCGCTCAGTGCCAGCAATTGGATTTATTGCTGGTGAAAACAATGACTCATGCACTTGTGACGCCAACCAACTAATTTATCATGCCATGGCTTGGTAGGTCCAAATGTTTAGTATGTGATCAAAAATAGAGACCCCCCTCTCACCCAATCCTTTAAAATTGGTCTTGCCTGAGCCTGAGGACTTTCTCAAACCCAAATCAAACTTTTGCCTCGAATGCAACCAAAGAGGCTTATTTTAAGAATTGCTTACTTGTAAACCTCGTCACGAAGGCAGGCAAAATAGAATAAGGACGGTGGCCTCATTTAGGAATTGTCTGTCCCGAGTCTATCCCTATTGCTTTTATTAAATTGATCTGTCAACTTTGGCAACTCATTTTTTTTTCTCTGTGAGCCACATTACCTCCATCTGCCAAATGAGAAGTTTAACGTAGGTGACCTCTGGGTGATTGTCTATTTTAGTGAACTCCTTGTAAGATTATCCTTTTATCAGAGCCGTCCTGCTACATCTGTTTTTCTATATGGTCTGGCTACACTTTGGAAATAAGGTTAGGCCTGTGTTCTCCGAGGGTTCTGCTCTGTCTCTAAAAGGATGAGGGACTCCTTGAAGGCAAAGATGAGCTATATCAATTTTATCTGTATGAAGTTATCTTCAGGGTCAGCAATGAGAGTACAACAAGCTTCAGAACCTGACGTGACTCAAGCTTTCTCTCTCTCCTTACAATATATATATTTTTGAAATCTACTTGCCAGGCCAGATGGACAGGCCACATGCCATGACCTTCCAAGAGGTGAGGATGATTTCAGAAAACAAACAAACAAACAAACAAACAAAAGCAAAACCCCTCCAGAGTGGCAAAAATGAACGGAATGTTTTATTTTAAAAGTCACGGATAGTTGTCTCAAGGTTCAGCTGGCTTTGGTCCTGGGGATTGGGCTGTAATGATTTTTCCAACATGACTGTGAGAACTCAGGACTAAAACTTGGGTCTCTTCCTTCATTTACTCAACTGGTATTTCCTAAGTGCCTCTGCAATGCCAGGTACTTTGCTATGGCTGTGGGAAAACAGGGATGATTTTAATATCACTCTGATCATAAGGAACTTGGAGTCTTACAGAGTTGATTTGGCAAGTGCACAGATTATTGTAGTTTAAGGCAGTGGCTTCAATGCCACGAGAAAACTCTGGCTGCTCAAAGGAGAATAAGATTCCATCTTACCTAAAGCACTTCCCAGAGAAAGTGACATTTGCAGTCCTAATGGTGGTTGGGCAGAACTTCAATGTTAGTGAACCAGAGACTGGGAAGGTTACTTCTCAGTAATCCTGTGGCTTTCTCTTCTTTCTTTTTCTTTCTTTCTTTCTTTCTTTCTTTCTTTCTTTCTTTCTTTCTTTCTTTCTTTCTTCTTTCTTTCTTGTTGTTTGTTTCATCTGTAGAATGGGATAATAACAGTATCAACCTCACAGACTTATTGTAGGTACTCTATGAGTTCATAAGTATTAAAACTCTCAGAGAGGCTCCTGGGACATTGTTAGTTGCTCAAAAACATTAATCATTATTTTCACTCTTCACATCAGAGTGAAATTACCCAAACGTTTCTCACTGTCGTTAAAGAGAGATCAGTGGAGGGAAGCCCCAGGCTCACAGAATGCCTTTGTTGCTACGGTAAAGCCAACTTGGGTATTCATAGGTATCCAGGCTGCCTGGCTTTTAAGTATGTCCTTATTTCTTCTCCCTGTCCTCCTCTGCTAATCTTTCTTTGGCTGTCAATCTCTCTCTCTCTCTCTCTCTCACACACACACACACACACACACACACCTCTGTTTCTTTCTGTTGAAGCTGGACTATTTATCAAAAGCCCCGGGTGTAGGAGTGTTTCAAATGATTTTTGGAAACTGAAATGATTTTAGAGATAATAGGCATCAAGACGGTGGGTGTGAAATAAAAACAATAGGCAAGTTCATATCGAAATCTTTACATTGAGGAGAGGTGGGTTGTCCTTTTTGTTGCCTTTTTTCTTTTTTTCCAAAAGCATCATCATTTATGTGGTTTGAAAATAATCTTTCCTCTGGAAAGTAGACATCGCAAGATACAGCACAGAGATGTAGCTGATTAATTGTATGAAGGGCTCAGTCTTTTCTGAGCGAGGCTTCGTTCTCTTTCAGGCATGGCAGCCTACAAGAATGAATTTGCTTTGACTCATATATTTTACATAAACCAAAGAGGTTATCCCTAAGATGAACTGTCTGGTGTACTGCTTCCCACCCCCACTGCGTCCTACATACCATCACAGGAAGGCATTAGCAGTTTCAAAACTTAAACTTTCTCTCAAAAATGTCCTTATTTCAACCAAGCAGGATTTCTACTTTAGGACATAACCGTCACTGTGCCTGTTGTAATTAAGGATTATGGGCATGTTGTCCTTTTAGATGTATAGATAAGGAGGCGTTATTTGTCACTTGCCACGAGTGTGGCAGATTGGGGGCAAAGGTTTGCCTTCCTGGACTCAGCTGTGGTTGCAGCTTCTCTCTGTTCACACTGCAAACAGGGATAAGAACATGTAAGAAGCTGAACAGGATTAGGGTTCTTAGAGCTCATCTGGTTCACCCCGCCCACACGTCCGTTTTACAACTGGAGAAACTGAGGGTCAAAGAGAGAAAGTGACTTGTCTGAGGTCACACAGGGGTCAGAACCCAGGCCTTCTGAACTGCAGTCCAGGATTCTAGCAACAGAACAAAAGATTCAAAGGCTAGCGCATAACCACAGCCTCAGAAACACCAGTGCTCTCATGAAGTGTAATAACACAATACAATAATATCTGACCTGAAACGGTTGTTATGGAGAAAAATAAGAAAATGAATGGGAAATATTCACGTAGGATCTTAAAGCACTAACTAGATGGTTGATAAAGACTGCACAACATCTTGCCCAGTCAAGGGAAAAATAAGAATTACTTTCTTTTTGCAAATAAAACAGAAATCCCAGGGCCCTTTCAACTGCCTGTGTGCCTTGCTGTTGCCTTCTTGCAGCCTGAAGTTTTTTTGTTTTCGAGTTTGTTTGCTTGCTTGTTTGTTTGTTTGTTTGTTTCGCATAGCCCAATACTAGGAAGTTTCGTGTCATTCTAGAACTAGAGGTAATTTTTCTCAGTCTATCCTACAGCTAACCATTTTCAAATGAGCACAAGTGTGGCTAAGATCAAAAGCAGAAGCACTACAGTAAACTTGAAGGTGGCATTTGCTGACCTAAACCCAGGGCAGGAAGTCTACACTCTGAGTGCAGGATCCCCAGACAGGTCGATAATTTTCCTTGGCACCACAGAGACTTCCCCTCCAGAGCAAGGGGGACTGGGAGAGGTGGTTGAAGGTTAATCTGCGAGATATGTCAGGCCCAGGAATGGAATTATGCGCTGCTCTTGGAACTTTTGAAATCTGGATATCAGACGAGTGGAGTCACCTGTAAGATGGGCAGAGACACATTTCATGCTTGTAGAAGCAGGATCAGACATGTTTGGAGCCAACCACAGGAAGAAGTTCCCACGAGAAGAGTGTGGTTCCGAACTTTCGAGCAATCTAAACTGTTCAAACACGGAGCCGGGTTGTCTCTGAGGAGATGAGGCAGGATCAGACATGTTTGAAGGGTGGTGAAGGGCAGAGTCCAGCTAAGAGGGGCTTTAGACCGGACAGAGCCTCTTGTGGTCTGTCGCACCCCAAAAATCCCTCTGAGAGTCTAGAATTCCTTTCTCTATAGAGGAATGATGCTGGACGAACCATGGGAGGCAAAAGGACTATAAGCACAATGGAAAATCCTTGAGTGGCCTCACCTTTCTTTCCGTTCATAGGAGAATGATGGGACCCTACTCTCAGGGAAATGAAAGGGCGACAACTTTCCAAGGCAATAAAAAGAGCTGTCTCTAGTCCTATATTCAGGCAACACGTGAAAGTTCTTGCTTTCAGACGAATTATGCGTTTGGTTTTGCTTTTTTTTTTTTTTTTTTTCAGCACAAAGGCTTCCGTGGCTGAAGTGATGTGATCCATACTGTGCAGCTGGGCTGCCCGATGCTAGGTGGTTCAGGGCTCCGAGGACTACCCCTTCACAGGCCAACAAGTGCAGCGGGGGTGTGGGCTGAGTTGGAGGGTGATGGTGCCGGGGCAGCTGGAAAAGTTTACTTGATATTTGTGCCGCTGCTTTGAGAGACCAGTGGGATCCTTGGAGGATGTCCCCCTGTGAAACTAAAATGTTCCATAGAATACAAATTCCATGAGATCCATGTCCTAGGGGCAGCTTAGAGGAATGTTGCTGATCCATAGCCCCCTCCCCTGTAGATTTGCATGCAAAGGCTCTGAGAAGGGCTGGAGCAAAGCAACCTGTTTCATTTTGACTCATCCTGCTTTTCTCTAACATATTTGGCCATGGCAACCATTTTAACCTGATAACTACTATCATCCTGGGGACGGGTGCTCTGTAACATTTCTGGGTCATCCCATGGATTTGGTAGTCACTGACACAAGGACCCACAGATGGTCAGAACTGAAAGGAACTCGGAATGTAAAGTCATTCCTCTGTTTTTTGAATAAAGAAAGCCGAGGCCCAGGGAGGTATACAAAACGAATGACCAACAGCCATTAACCCTGACCGACAAAAGACCTGAAGTTTAAAAATGTCAACAAATGACTGTGTAACATGAAGTCATGGATTTTGATGTAATATTCTATTATATATAAGGTTAGATGGAAGTTACAAGAATACTGGACTTGGGACTGGCTTCTAATCGGAGATTTCTCGCTTTTCTCCTCTCACTGCTCGGGCCCACCATTCCACTTTTATTAGCACTGGGTGCTCTCCTCTCTAAACTGGGGAGGATAATGCTTGTCTGGCTGATTTCACAAGTTCTGGTGAGAATCAGGAGAGAGAAAGGATGTGAAAGTGGTTTATAAATTGTAAGGTACTATATAAATGGTAGGGGCCCTTCCTTCTTCTAATGTGTTGATGCTTTGGCTGGCATCAGGAGGGTACTCGTGTTTTCCACTGCTCTCCTGTTCTGTGAACACGCATTGCATGAATCTCTCCCCAGACCCCATCTTTTATCCACTTTCATGGGTTAGTGAGGTGACCCATGTGTGGAAGCTCGTGGCAAGGTCAGTTACCCTCTGGAATGGGACCCTGAATCAATGACTTTACACTCACACACAGCCAAGTTGACTAGCAAGGGAAAGCAGAAAGTTATGAGGAAGGCCAAACTCTTAGCAGAGCTTTAGATATTTGGCTTCCAATTCTCATAAACAATTCTTCGTGAAGAAAACAAAGACCTCCAAATCCTGTGTTGTCAGGAGAAGAAGAAGAAGAAGAAGAAGAAGAAGAAGAAGAAGAAGAAGAGGAGGAGGAGGAAGAAGAAGAAAGGATGCTAACAACATCACCACCAAAAGAAAAAAAGAGCAGAAGAGACGGAAGGAATGGTTGATGAAGTCTTGGTATCTTATCTCTGGAATGTTATTGATGATCTGAGTGTAGTGTGTGAGGGCTTAAGTGAAATGAATTGGTGGTTTCAGTTCCGGATATGGTATGCAAAGAAAAAAAATCACTCTGAAATTTAGAGCTTCCTCGTCTGTGCTTCAGGAAGCCACACACCTGAAGGTGAGTGTGGAAACTGACTCATTTCTAGCCCTTTGAGATTAGCCTCTCCAGCCCCCAGACTGTGGGTAGGACCTGAGGCCTAATGGGGAACCAGAATTGAGTCTGACCGAACCTGGAGAAGGTTGTTGGATGCACAGCTGTATTAGGGTACTTGGCCTTCCAGAAGTTTCTGTAGGTAGTGGGCCTTCTGGAAGCTTTTTAGTACAATTGCAGTTGAGGGGAGGCGGGTGGCCTGAAACGGGAGAAAACCAAAATACAGTCACAGTGCTTACCTTATTTTCAGTCACATTCAAGCAGGTTGGCTGACTGACCCAGTTGGGGGAATAACATGACCTTGAGGCTGTGTGTAAAGGGTAACATGTGCGTTCGCACCAACAAGCCCTAAGAAGCAATGAACTATTCTTCTTCCTTCACTGTCCCAACAATCTGTGGATTTGGTGTTCTGCCTGCCACTCAGGTATCAGGGAGGCCAAGGAGAGGTATTTCAAATAAATCATTTAAAAAGAAAAACAGGGGCGCCTGGGTGGCTCAGTTGGTTAAGCGGCCGACTTCGGCTCAGGTCACGATCTCGCGGTCCGTGAGTTTGAGCCCCGTGTCGGGCTCTGTGCTGACAGCTCAGAGCCTGGAGCCTGTTTCAGATTCTGTGTCTCCCTCTCTCTGACCCTCCCCTGTTCATGCTCTGTCTCTCTCTGTCTCAAAAATAAATAAAAACGTTAAAAAAAATTTTTTAAAAGAAAAACAGATTAGAGCTCATACTTTCCCCATTGTCCCTTTATACCTCAAATAGAGCCGCACGTGACGTGACACATAAACTGAGGCATGGAACCCCGGATGATGGAAGGAGACTCAACTCTTCTAGAAGGGACCATTTCCAGTTTGACCCTTCAAGACCTTAAATCAGCAGTTTGCAGACTTTCTGCAGACCATCTCAGCAAGAGAAACAACCACTAAGATGGCCCTTTATTCCAGTCTGATCAGCACATTGAAAAAAAAAAAAGAAAACCCAAGCAAGTGACTTGTTTGAGGACAATCAGGAGAACACTGGTTTAAATCAGAAGTCATTGGGACAAGATGTTGTTGGGGATGTGCTGTAGCAAAAGACTCGGCTTAGGGTCAGAAGATGTGAATTGACTAACTCTGTGGCCTCCGGCGGGCCACTCAATCCCTCTCAACCCCACTTTTCCCGTTTGTAAAGTGTGAACACTAATTACAAAATGTGAGCATGTGCTTGAGAGCACCTACCTTATAAATGGTGAAGACAACGCAAAGGCTCATAACCGTTACTATATATAAGCTCTTAAATATTAATGATTAATTTCTGTTAGAAGGGAGATTCCAGACTTCATCATAGAATAAGCATTAATCTTCCAAATTTTCCCATCTGGAAAGCACTTATGAAGCATGTAAGTCCACGTTATTGATTTATTGGCATGCCACCTCCAAAAAGTAGTTAAAGTTACTTACGAGATATAAAGACAGGAGTTTCATCAAAACACAGACAAAGCATAAAGATGTGGTCATGAAAGAAGAGAACAGTGAGGGGGAAGGAGACTCAGAAGCAGGAGAATTTTAATGAGGCATATAGCAAGATTTTGAGCTTCCCAGCAGCTTAGACGAAAAGGGAAATGCATCGTATTACCCACTCCTCTTCATCTAGTAAAGGAAGAACAGCTGTGGATGAATGGGGCTGGGGGAGGGCGGGGAGGAACTCAAACTTCCAGGCCCTGAGCTCTATGCGTATCGTGGGCATCTTTGTTCAAGGGATATAAAAAAATAAAATGTACAGGATCTTGAAAAGGAAGTGCGGCAAAGATACTGTTCCAGTCTAACCACACTAGGTGATATTTTCCTCTGAATCAGTGCTTGCCTCCCAGAACAAACAAACGGCAAGATGATTAATAGAAGGAGCAGGTTGCCTTTAAAAAATAGGGCAGTGAAAATCAGAATGTTTGCCCCAGGCTGGGGCGTGCTGCTGGCCCAGGTACTCACCAAGGCAGTCACCATTCATTAGGGGAGTCAAGTAGGCAAGGCAGTCTGCAAGGTGCCTTGCACAAGGTCACTTGGTGTCTCTGAGACTGACTCTGCATTCTGAGTTCCTTAATATGATTTTTTAGGTCACAGTGTTCTAGGCAAAGCTCCCTGTTGATGTACATCTCTCATGCAAGATTTAGATCACCTCTTTTCGGGCAGAGCTCCATGGAAACACCGCCCATGATTTCTGAAATGGAGTCTGATTGGGTCCCGGTAATGCCCAGCTGGAGTGGACAGTGTTCTCTGCCTTTGACACATTGCTGGACAGTTGGCAAGCCTGAGACTATGAGAATCTAGTCCTTGGAGGCTATTATTATTTTAATGCCTTAGTAAATTCCTGTTTACCTAAGATGGCTAGGGACTGGGGTATTCTGGGCAATGGAAAATTCTGGTTCATCTGGTTACCATTTATACCATTTACTGATTCGTGGTTCCCAAATAAGTAGATTACAACACACTTTGCTAAACGCTAGAATCATACACTGGCATGATTTAAGCTCTTCTGATAATTCGTAAGATACTTCAGGATCTATTAGCATTCAATACCATCATTAAGACTGTACCCCGGGATCCCGGGTGGGAGTGCCTAAGGCGTGGGAAGTTGGGCTGCATCTGCATCTGCATCTGTAGTAGTGGCTCCCAACCAGGACACCAGAGTTGTGGTGGTTTACCTGAATCGCTCCATCCTCGAGATCCATTTGTTGGAAGTGAAATAAGCAAGCATATTGGCATTGTACCTGGTGTAGCGGAAGTTACTGTGTTAGCATTTCCCCCATCAAGAACATCACAAAAAGAAGAAGGTGTTTTATTTAATTGGCCAGTTTAGCATCTGAACAAATTCAATTCATGGTTCAATTCATTAGGGACCACAGAATTACATGCCTAGTTCTATTGACTCTCATAAAAGAAAACTAAGGCCCAGAGGGGGCGTGTGACCCTGCCACCACGATCTCTCGGATGTTAAGGGTTAGAGTTGGTGGTTGTATCCTCATCTACTGGGGCTCATGCCTGAGCTCTTTTTTTTTTTTTCTTTTGCTTAAGTTTATTTATTTGTTTGGAGTAGGAACACGAGGAGGGGAGGGGCAGAGAGACAGGAAAAGAGAGAATCCCAAGCCGGCTCCATGCTGTCTGCGCAGAGCCTGATGGGGGGCTTGAGCCACAAACTGTGAGATCATGACCTGAGCCAAAAGTAAGAGTCAGACGCTCAACTGGCTGGCTGCACCACCCAGGTGCCCTGTGAGCTTTTTTTTTTTTAAGTTTATTTATTTTGGGGGGGCGGGGAGAGGGGGAGTGGGGGGGAATGAATGGGGGAGGTGCAGAGAAAGAGGGAGAAAGACAGAGAATCCCAAGCGGGATCCACACTGTCAGTGCTGAGCCCGACTCGGGACTCTCTCTCACGATCTGTGAGATCATGACCTGAGACGAAAGCAAGAGCCTAAAATGCTCAAGCGACTGAGCCCCCCTGGCGCCCCAGACCTGAACTCATTTAAACAATCTGACTCCTGCAATATGCAGTTTCCACACGGCAGGGAACAGAGATGGAGAAGAAATGTGTCCTTTGTGCAGGGTCTCCAGGAACTCACAATGATCAATATTGCTTGAAGGTCATCAAATGCTGTTTGAAGGTCCCTTTCTGTATAAAAGCCCTGACTCAGGCTCTGAGACAGTTCATAGGGTAAAGGACAAATGAAGTCCCCCCAGGATCCAGTCAAAATAAAAATGTTTCAAAAACAGCAAAGAGCCATAGAACCCCCTACTTCTGCAAGAATACATTTATAAAAAGCCACCAGACGGGTTTTAATTCCTACCATCTTTCTTTTCGTTGCTTATGTTTTAAGCTTGATTCACTCCCCTCTCTGCCTCTTGGGTGCTTTCAAAGGTAAGTTTGTACTCACTTATCTTCCAAAATAATTTACAGTAAACCCCTCCCTGTGTAGGAAGGGGAAGAAGGAAATCAACGATCTTAATACTGATTGCATTTTTTGAAAGGCAGGGCTCGATCTTTTTAAAATGAGCTGCTCTGTTGGTTAAGAAGTGTTTTCTTTCCTGTAGTTTCAAATTCTGACTTGTCTCTTTTCCTCTCACCATGCCCTGTGCTCTCACCCCTGCCTTTGGATCACGGGCCTGCAAATCTGCTGTTAGCCCAGGAGAAGCCACAGAGGGCTGAGGTTTCTGTGGCCTCCCGGAGTGAAGGGGGGGATCTCACGTGAGACATATCCTGGGGTCCAAGTACCCCAACTCCTGCTATGACTGTTACCAGAAAGGTGCTTTTGATATGTGACCTTCTATGTGACATCTCGTTAATTCCAGGAGTTTCTCAGAGTGATCTCTCTGTGTGTTGTGTGCTTGCGTGCAACACAGGTTATCCTGATGTTTTCTATAAGAGCTTTGTATTGATTACAAATAGATAATTGATCACAGAATCTCCTAGGAAGGGATCGTAAGGTCATGTGTCCAATTCCATGAAGCCTGAGTGATGTCATCACAAAATGTCTCCTGCCAGAGATCATGTAAGTAAGAAAGGGAAGCAGTAAGGTAAGGCTTTCCACCTGTCTACCCTCATCACCTCTCAGGATCCTCCAGTGATCACCCCCATTGCCTACGGGATGTATTCTAAACCTTGGAGATTGTTGCCCAAAGGTAGAAACAAAACACAGCAAAAATAGGCACTGGGTAAATACTGTTTGAGTGAATAATGAGACAGGTCTCCAAGACTTGGCTGACCCCTTCTGTCCCACCTCCCCAGGATGGCGAAAAATCCCGTCTTTCTCATCTACACTTTCTGCTGTAGCCAAACATGTCACCCACCTTCCTTCACTGCCCTGTACTCAGACCGCACCGTACCCTTGCCCAAGCACTTTTCCTGACCGAGCCGGTCAATGACATTTCTGTCTGTTGAATACATTTCCTCCTTTGTGAGGCATTCCCTACTTCCTCCTGCAGCCTGTATCCACATGGGCTCTGTTGGCTGTCCGCTCCGCAGAGAATGTACCCATGCTATCTTAAGTACATTCTTGATCTGCCTCGCTAGAACGTAGACTCCTTGAGGACAGGACCCACTTCATCCCTCTGCGTATTCCTCACTGCACCTAATGTGTGATCTGCACATAAGGCTGAAGTGTGTGGCTAGCATGAAGGCAGGCCTTGTGGCCTGAACCGAATGTCACCTTCTCTAGCCCTGTAGAGAGGGAATGGGGTATACTCCACTCTTTTCTCCATCGAAAGCTGAACAAGGGATTATTTTGGTCCTCACCTCCGACCTAAATCGGCACAAGTCTATCCTGAAAACCACACCCGCAGATTATGCAGCAAGCAAAGGTAGCCACCGGAGCTATGTAACATAGCGGCACCAACTCGCCTGTCCAGGCCCTTGCATGGCACTGAAATTTACAGGAATGTATAGCTATGCTGTTGCTGAGCCGGCTCGAAACTGGTTTTGCTCGAGGCTTCTTCCCTCAGCAGGTATGTTGGGGTAATGGTTGAGTGTTGCCAACTGGGACAGGAGGACACCCAGCCCGTGCCCGGGTTTTATTTATCCCAATGCAGCAGGCTTCCATGGGCTTTTTGATCTTTAATCACGAACCTGGGAGTCCTTTGAGTTTCCTCAAGCAGCCAAAGAAGGCACTCTGATTCCAATGGCAATAACCAGTCATGATTTATGGACTCTCAAAACCTGGAACATCAGAGCAGGAGGTAACCTTAAAAATCACCTATTCTGATTCTTCATCTCACAGTTGATGAGCCAGATCAGAGTCGCCTTGCTTTTAGAACCAGGGAGACAGGCTCTATTCATTCATCCACTTACCCATCCTTCTGTCCCATGATCTGTCAACCAACCCAGTTGCTAAATATCCACTAACACTTAGGTGTCCAGACTGTGCTTAGCTCTGGATATAAAAACGTGACTAAGATGTGGTCCCTGCTCACCGTACATACATATGATTCAGTGCGAGGTGTTATAATGCAAGTGTGAACAAAGCGTGCTATGAGCACATAGAAGGCATTGGCTCATCTGCTCTACCTGGAAGAGTGAGGGAAGACTTTTAAGAAGAGGAGGCATTGAGACAAAACCTTTAAAGGAAAGGGAAGCTGGGGCGCCTGGGTGGCTCAGTTGGTTAAGGGGCCGACTTCGGCCCAGGTCATGATCTCACGGTCCATGAGTTCGAGCCCCGCGTTGGGCCCTGTGCTGACAGCTCGGAGCCTGGAGCCTGTTTCAGATTCTGTGTCTCCCTCTCTCTTATCCTCCCCCGTTCATGCTCTGTCTCTCTCTGTCTCAAAAATAAACGTTAAAAATAAATAAATAAATAAATAAATAAATAAAGGAAAGGGAAGCTTTCTATAAAGAAAGAGGGAGAAGAGGGATCACAGAGAGAGGGCAGCTTGTGCAAGTGCCCAGCCTCAGGGGAGTGGCAGCACACCAAGCGACCAAGGGAGTGCCCAGTGGGGCTCCCAGGGGGCCTGGGTGCGGTGGGGCGCAGGGGGACAGGACATGTGCTGTCCTGTGGAGATCTCGAGAGCTGTGCCGAGTGCTGGAGCTTTATCTTGGAGGTGACAAGGAGCTTCGGAAAGTTTGCCGGTGGACCAGTATCACATCAAATTCATATTTTATCGAGAGACCTCTGTGGCCACAGTAACGAGAGACAGAGACTGTTGCCGAGGGGCGGTCACGACCGTCCTCAAATAATAAAGGCAGCCGGTGAGGGTTCAAGTCTATAGATCGGATCACATCACCTCCTCACTCAGGGTCCTCCACACCCCATGCTCATCCCCCCACTGGTTAGTCCCATCACAAATTCCTGTCGTGTTGTGTAATAGTGCTCACCACATTGTTCAATCATCTTATTTATTTGTTTGCATGCAAATTGTCTGTGTCCAGTTCTAAAGTGGGAGTGCTATCAGAGCTCTTTCTCTGAGTGTCTTTCTCCAGGCCAGTACAGCTCCTGGGACATAACAGGTGCTGACAAAGTGTTTACAGAATGATTGATGAGACCTTGACCTTGGGACACAGGAAATGATGAGGAGAGGAGAGGAGATGGCCTTTACAGGCAGAAAAACACCCTCCCATTCCAGATCCATTATGTGCTTCATGAGGGGATGGTAGCTGGTCTTCAGTAGACAGAGGATGCTACATTCTCAACGGACTCAATTTACTACCCACATCTGAGAATTTTTATGACAGGTGACCCTATTTTTCCCTCGTGCCCTCTTCACTCCATGTGTTTCCACAAATTATCAGTCTCTGAAATGTAACCATCCAGGGATCCTCTCCCTTACACTTCCTTGTTCTAGTCCCAGCTCTACCACTAATGTCATAGGACAGACAGGGTACTTTCTCAGGGCTTCACTTTCCCTAATTGTAAAAATGAGGGTGGTAGGCAAGGACCTATAAGATGCTTTCTAACTAACATGCTGTTAGTTAGTCTCAGATTTCTCTAGAGAAAGCAAGAACTCTTCTCTGTTTTCATTTTTTTAAAAGTATATGATGATTATGGGGCGCCTGGGTGGCTCAGTCAGTTAAGTGTCGGACTTCGGCTCAGGTCATGATCTCACAGCTCGTGAGTTCGAGCCCCACATCAGGCTCTGTGCTGAGAGCTCAGAGCCTGGAGCCTGTTTTGGATTCTGTGTCTCTCTCTTCTGCCTCTCCCTTGCTCACACTCTGTCTCTCCTTCAAAAATAAATTTTATTTTAAAATTAAAAAAAATTTAAGTACGTACTGATTATATACAAAATCTCATAAAACACGATAGTCTCTACCTTTCTCTGTTGTCCCTTTCAATTTCTAGTCACAAGTATTTTTATGGAGTTATAATCAGAGCACATGTACAATTTGCGTTCCACTCTTATCCTTGAACATTATTTGTTATACGCTTTTCATGTTGCCGCGAAGTCTTCCCATTTATCATTTTAATGGCTCCATAATTTTTCACGGAGTTAACATATCATAAATTATTTAACCATTCCTAAATTATTGGGACTTTGGATTCTTTCCAGCTTTTGATATTTTAGAGACCTCTGAGCGTCCAGGTTTGTTTTTTTGTTGTTGTTGTTTTGTTTTGTTTTTTTCTTTTTCAGAGTTATTTTCCTTAGGGTAAATCCCTTGGAGCGGGATTATTAGATGAGTTTCTGGCTCTCAAGAAGAAATGCCAAATGGCTCTCCGAAAGGATTGTTTCAATTTGTATTCAATTTGTGTTTCTCCCACTGAGTGTGCCAGTTTCACAGAAACCTTGCCAGCATGTTTTTAAAAATCAATTTCCTTTATTTTTTTTTTCAGGTTGAACTTGTGCAAAATGGGGCTTCCTGATTGTTGCTGTACCAGAATTATCATCAGTTTAATGTTATAATACGGCGCTTGGTGAATAGAAGCACTCAGGAACCAGTATTGTTATTATTCGAAAACGAGGGATCTTAGGAGGGCCAAGTGTGCTCGTCTTACCCTTGAGCTCAACTTTTTCTACCGCTGTCTCCAGTTCAGTTTACTACAGATGCTTACCCCTCGCCTTCAATGCCCCTCTAATGGAAGTGCCCCCAAACGTTCTCTATTCCAAGGTGTCCACATTTCCTTAGGCTTAAAAGTCATGGGCCAAGCTCCCTACCCTATGGATTCTCACCTCCCTTCAATTTTCTATCAAGATATGGTCCTCACGAGAGATGGGATGCTGACTGTCCTCCCTAAAGCTGCCGCGTATGTTCATTTGAAGTCCTTCTCCACTTAGGGAGTTTCTCCTATTATGTGTCTTCCCCAAGATAGCCTGTTGGCTGCTTGAAGATGGTGATTAATTGCCCAGTGTGTATTTTCTTCTCCAAGTTGCATATTTCATTTTTTAAGCTATCCCTTATCCTGTTCAAAACTTCACAGTCCTAGTTGCAGTCCTCTGAGCTCTAGTTTGTAAAGGTCTCCCTTTAAGTGTTGGATCTATCCATTTATTAAAATTTCCTGAGGGGCACCTGGGTGGCTCAGTCGTGATTTCACAGTTTGTGGGTTAGAGCCCCGCGTCGGGCTCTGTGCTGACAGCTCAGAGCCTGGAGCCTGCATCAGATTCTGTGTCTCCCCTTCTCTCTGCCCCTCCCCTGCTCGTGCTCTCTCTCTCAAAAATAAATAAACATTAAAAAAATTTTTTTAATTTACTGAGTATCTTCCAAATGACAAGCAGCATATGAAGATGAATAAAACCAAGTTCCTGCCCTTGATATGCTCAGGGTCCAACAGATCAGAGAGGAGCAAAGCCCTCCCAGGTTTGAATCCTAGAGAACTCTCAGGCAGCATGCTGGTGGGTAGGTCAAGGGATGACACCCTCAGGAAAATCTGATGGCTTTTTGTATAACAAACCCTACATATACTTCATTGGTAAAATGATGACCATCTTACCAAGCAGAAGCTACCAAATAACTTTTGGTAGAAATGTCAAAGCATCTCAGAGCCTGAATTTCTGAGATTTAGATCATGAGAAAAGTTCTAAGAACTGAGCAGAGTTGACCCAGGACTACACCTGTGTTGGAAGCTAAAACACTCAGGTGCATGTGCTTTTGAGGCTGTTGGCTATTTAAGGAGTTCACAGGAGTCTAAGAAAGCCAATTTCTCAGGTAGGAAGAAAAGGAGCCTACTATTAACCAGCAAGGCGAGGAGTGAGAAAAGTCTGGTCCTGGTCTTCCGTTGTTAGGTGACCTGGATTATTTTGCTTAAATTCTCTGGAACTCAGTTTCTTCATGTGTAGAAATGGGTAGGGTTGAACCACTACCCGATCTGTAGTGTCCTTGCCAACTTTGACAATTTATGATCCACAGAACAGCAGATCCTGCCTTGTCTCTCTCAATGACTTCTCCTGTCATCCCCCACCCATCCCAGAAAAGCACACACAAAAAAGTGACCTCATCGGTCACTGGGCAGATGTCAGAGAGTCCGTTGGGATTCCATGACCTCTGCAGCTACTATAGCGATCACGTCCAACTGCAGCTAAAATCTGTTGCTGGCAGGGTTTGCACCCAGTTTACCAAGCCTGCTGCTGTAGCTGCTGCCTCTCACTTCCTCTCATTAAGGCAAACTACCATCTTATTTTGTTTTGTTTTCCCTGCATGTTTTGAGTTTGCTGCTTCCCAGCTCTTGTTATTAGAAGAGACATAATTAATAACTCCTGGCACATAGAGCAGCCAGATTGGACAATCTGCCTTTTGCTTTCTCGAACTGTCTTCTGAGCAATCTGCAAGCCTGAATTTATAGCCTGGACCCCATACAATGGATTGTTTTGTAATCCCCAGAAAGAATCAGGAATTCACCACATTGTCAGCTTGAAAAAATAACATTCTCTTTGTAGTTCGTGGTGGAGGTTTGATCCAGACTCTTCAGTGAAGAACTTGAAAGCAATATGTGGTCTCATCCTTACTTGAATCTCTCTTGAGAAGACAATTCTGTGAATGTCTTTGATCACCATTCTAGAATTTTCCATTTTGGATCACCAAGAGTCAGTTCATAAGGTCTAACCCAATCAACTTCTGTGGCAGCCAAGACCCAGGTCTTTAGCAGAGATTAAAAACAAAGACACATCAGTCTTGTTCTACCTTTCTTGTGATTGGAGAAAATTGTTAAGGACCTTCTCAATGTCCTCTAATTTTACCCTAAGCAGTCACAATTCTTTGGCCTTTTCCACCTCAGGAAAGACTCCAAAACATCAGATATTTCTAATCCTGTCATTTGGGTTTCTTGTTAATCTTCCCATGGTTGTTTAAATTGATAGAACCTACATTGGACAAACGTGACTACTTAATAATATTACTGAGGTACTACTTTTTTTCTTGGTGCTATGGGGGCACAAGTTTGACTACAATAAGATTTCTGCTCTCAAGTAGCTTACATTTTATAATCGTAATAATTATAACACAAAGCTGAGTTCTGTTGAGTTATAATAGGAGTATAAACTTGTCTGTACATTGACTCTTCTGGGGAGCTTAAGAAACTGTATCCCATCCCCCCAGAGATTTTGACTTAATTTCTTGAAGCATATCATAGGCTTTGGAAGTTTTAAAAAATTCTCAGGTGATTGTAATGGGCAAACCACATTAGAATGTTCCAGTCAAAGGACTAAGAGACACACACACACACACATAAATGAACAAACAAACACCTTTTTTTTTTTAATGTTTATTTATTTTTGAGAGAGAGAGTGTGAGCAGGCAAGGGGTAGAGGGAGAGAGAATCTGAAACAGGCTCCAGGCTCCAAGCTGTCAGCACAGAGATGGATGCGGGGCTCAAACTCACGAGCCTCGAGATCATGACCTGAGCCGAAGTCAGACGCTTAACCGACTGAGCCACCCAGGTGCCCCCAAACAAACATATTTTAATAGAGAAGTTGAGAAGGTTTTCATGGAAGAATTTAGAATAAAATTCTATTGGAGATTCAGTTTAACAGTGAAGATTAAGTTACTGGCTTTGGGGTTACGCAGACTGGAATTTGAACCTCAGCTTTGTCTCATAGTGTCTGTACGTTCTTGGGTAAGTTTCTTACCCTCTCTGAGGGACAGCCTGAGCAACAGCACATGGAATCTGGTGGAATGAATGTAAGGCCCATGAAAGTAGTGGCAGGAAAGGTGGGCAGTGGGTAGGGGAAGGGAAGTAGTGTTTCCTGCTGAGAGAAGGTGGGGATTTGCAAGAGGGCAGTCTCAGAGGAGAGAAAGCAATGCTGGATAAGGTAGATGTTATAGAGTAGAGACATTTCCTAATGTCCCAAATCTCTCTCCTCTCCATCCAGCCCTCCTTACCCAGTCCGATTGAGTTCCTGTTATGATCTAGAATACAGATCAGGAAGCTATGGGTAAAGGGCCCAACCAGAGTCATCCTCTGAGCAACCGAAGTTCATGAGCAGAGTATATATAGTAGCCTCCTCATCAGAGGCTTTCTGTGCTTTCTGTTATCAGATCCTTAGAGATTCCCAGTGGGAACAAAAGAAATTATCAAAAAAAAAAAATCATACCAAATATAGGATGAAAGGTTGACAGAATTAGGAACCGAAAACGAAGACGAGAAGGCTGAGAATAAGACACTTTTACTCTGAATAAACCCCGATCTGCCCAAGTTAGTGTGAACTGTTTTTAATAGCCCCATTGTTAGGTTTATTGAAGTAACGAGTGGTTATTACGCTGAGAGTGTTGGTTCCCCGAGTTCTGTCAGGAGGCCCATGACAGGACTGAAGAGAAATAGCCTAAAGTTCCAAATGAAGAATGAGTATTGTTAAAGTATACTGATGAATTTCAAAGGGCACGTCACATGAGCTGCAAGTGTTCAGATGAAAAAGCTGTAGACTTTTTGAGAATAGAATCAAGTCATAAAATGTAGGGGCGAGAAAGGGCTTTGGAGTTCACCTCGTCCAACCTGCTATGTGCGCAGACAAGGAGATGGGGACCCAGATCGGTAGTGTGGTTTGTATTGGGTCACAGAGTAAAATAACTGCTGAGAAGATACAGGGAAATGAGGTCTTTTGTCTTCTCCTAGTGCTCTTTTGCCTTAAGGGAGAAAAGAAATCTTTGGTGTTTCCACCAGGAAGGACTGGGCTTTTCTTGAACGACAGGTTACACTGTAACTGCCGAACTGTGTCACACACCTATGTCACGGTGTCAGGATTCTGTGAGCATTTTGCAAATCAACCTGGTTTTTTGAGTACAACTTACTCTATTGCCATACTTTCCTTTGCCTAATTTTCTTGGTCATTTTTGTACATTAATTTCACTTTGGTCTATTAGAGGTAGCCATACAGATGGTCTTGGTTCCTTTGCGGAACAAGGTATGGTAAAAAGATGAGTAGTTTCATTCTACTTGTACAACACTCTCGGCATAGAAGAGAACTGATATTGATTACGTGCTCATATCCATTTCTTTCAGTTCTCTCAACACCACCATGAGGTATGTACCATTATTACCTTCATTTTACCTGGGGAAACGGAGTCTCTTAGAACTGAAGACATTGCTTGCATCTCGCAACTGGTAGGTGGGAAGGAGGAGGTTAAATCCAGGTCTGACTGACCCCAATGCTCGTGTTCCTTCCTCTACGTTGGGTGGCTCTCTGGAGATATTTATTGTCCTGGAGCGGGAAAGCTGCCCGTGGTCTGCTGAATGGCCTGAGTGTGCTGTTTTCCCACAATGCTTTGCTACTTTATTCTTTAGAAGTGCCTAATTATTTCACTCAGCAAGACCTCAAATCTTACTCCAAACAACTGGCTTCCAAAGAATTGGCTATTTTCCCTGCTTTTAATGTTGGGGAAAGAAACACAACCAGCTATTTTTCTTTCTTACTCCATGACATTACAAGAACAAAAATAATCATATTAAGATGTCAAAAATAAAATTTAAATGTGCAAATGTGGGAGAAAGACACCTCCTGTCTGGGAGGATCCAAAAAATCTTAAATAGACTCATGTGTGTTCTTTGTGTGAAAGGCAGTGACCACAATTCAAATTAATATGTTAATAGGGCATTAATAAGAATGAACTGGGGATAAACACAGGATTGGGAAATAAGTTCACAAAGTCATTTAAGTGAGGAACATGCTATGTGATGGGAAATCTGCACTACCCTGTCCCTATTATCAGTGCTGGCCTCACAGAGACAAGACCTCCCTCTGGTCATTGCTTCTTCTCCTGAATAGACTGGAGTAGCTTTCCTCAGCCCAAATCTGAGCCAGATTCTACAGGAGGGCAGAGTTTATGCTCTTAAGGATCTCCAGTATGGTTGATGACTTTGACGATGTATGCAGTGAGAAAGCTTATGCCCCCAAAATGATTAGAGTCCTTCTTACCAGGCAGGGGAGTTTCAGGGCCAAATGCAGATCATTACATATTTAGGCCACGATAAACCTTACAGTGATGGCTCTTGGGGAGACTCCGATATGTCCTTCTAAACTTCATCTCATACTGTGAGTTTGCAAGAAGGCCCGGGAAGAGGAAAGGGCTGGCCCAGGGCAATGCAACTATCACCTTATGGTAATAACCATGGCTATTTGTTAGGTACCAGACCCTGTGCCACACACTCCACATTCAACTTCTTCTGTAACCCAGTGCAATGCTCTGAGGTAGTTATGATCGCCATGCGGAAATGAGAATACCTGGCAGTTGCTTGTCTGAGATCACACAGCTAGTGAGTCGTAGAGGCGGGATTTGAACACCAGTACCCTTGACTACAAAGTCTGTCTTCGTTTCGACCAGTAACAGCAGAGCTGGGCCTGGCGTCCAGAGCCAAGTTCACCTCAGTGTAATGCTTAGAGTAGGGAACCTTGGAGTGTGCTCAATGATTTATTTGATGCATAATTTTCTGGGGGCCCACTCTGAGCAGATCTTGGGCAAGACCCTGAGGATATAAAAAATTAATAAGTACAGGTTCTTAACCTCCTGGATCTTAGAGGATAATGGAGTGACTACACCTGAAAAGAAAATTACAGCAGAGTGTGGTCTGTGTTATTACAGAGATATAAACAAGTGCTGTGGGAGACCAGGATAGAGCAAATAGTTCTTCCTGGAAGAAGTAAAGGGTGACCTCACAGAGATGGCGAAATGTGTGCTAGGTCATGCATTATGACTGAGTTTTCCAACCAAAGAAGGTAAGAGGTACATTCCAGAAAAGGGGAACAGCATGTGCAAAAGCCCCAAATTGTGAAAGACATCAGGATGTTGGGGTGAGAAGTTCACGGTGACTATGTGGGCTGAGGAGGCAGGAGATGAAGATTAGGATCAGACAGTGAAAGATGTTACACATCACCATCGAGGAATTTTGTCTCCATTCTACAGGCAGTGGACCACCGGCTGGAATTCCTAAGCAAGAGCACGCCTTGGTTGGATTTGCTTTCGAAGAGGGAAACCTAAGGAGACAAGGAGGACAGAGAGCAGATGTCACTTTGGTCCTGCAAAAAGCTAATGAGAGCTTCAGCATTGTGGATGGAGAGGCAGGATAGATGAGGGATATCGGTTTCTGAAATTAAGCTCCAAGGACTTGATGACTGGCATGTGGAGGGGGAGGGAAGGAAGGGTTTGTGGATGACCCAGTGATTTCCAGCTTTCGAGGCGGAGGGGATACATGTGCTATTAATGGGGCTGGACACAAAGCACACGGACCAGGTTTAGTAAAGCGAGGGTGCGAGGTGGAGGAAGTGAGTTCTTTTCTGAACGTGCTGTTTTAAGCCTTGGCAAACATACTCCATTGGAGATGTGGGGTGCATTTTGGAAGACAAATGTGGTGGTTGAAGAGAATAGGGGCTGGAGGTAGAGAATCAGGAGACCTCAAAATATCAAAGGTACCTAAAACTCTAGAACCAAGTGAGTGTCCCCAGGGAGCTCTGTGGGATGGTTGGCGGTGGGGGGGGGGGGAATAGATGAAGATCTGATGTGGCCCGTGAGTGTACTCTGTGGGCCTTGCTCAGACCCCAAGTCGCCTAGGCAGCCCGGGGGTCCCTTATGGCAGCCTCTCACTGATCACCCTGTCTGCCTTGAGTGGAACATGGGCAAATAGGTCATTCCATGCATACTTCAAAGTCTCTATTAATTTACAACTTTTTCAAATAATTTTCTAAAATTATGAACCTGATAACCATTGATGGAAAGCATAGTGTGGGGAGGGGGGGTCGGATCGAGAGATGAGTCAGACCTGATCTCTGTCTTCAGGGAGTTTCTGTCTAATATTAAGGGCATCTAAATGGCAAATTAAACAGTAAGTGCAAGAGTGCCTAGCAGGGTGTGAAATTTAACAGGCGAGAAATAATTTTCATTTAAAAAATGACATACGTAAGTGTCTGGAAGAAAGGATAACAATGGTTCTCGGGAAGAGGAGATTTCTAGATTTAGCTGGAGCTTCTTGGAAGAGGTAGAATCTAGGCATGAAGCATGAGTAGTATTTGAGCAGGCAGAGGTGGTTGTTGGGGACAGGGACGCATTTCAGATGGGGACAACTTGTCTGAGAAGCAAGTGTGTTTACGGGTGGAAGCAACTGTGAAGAGAGACCCTGGGCAGTTTAGTGCCTCTTGCCCAATAGCAATGGAGTGCAAGGACCGAGATTCCCATCAAAAGCCCGATTGTTGGGGCTGGGTGACCATTAATCAGGGCTAGTTCCCAAGAAGGGTCAGATTGCTCTGGGTGTCCCTCCCTGCCTCCATCCTGACTCATTGTGGGACCAAACTGTTTTAGTGCTTCATTTCCCTTGGTCAAACCAGGACGATTTGAATGCACCTGCCTCTCTTCCGTTCCCCCTGCCTGGCGAGGGTGGCCGTTGTGAGGGGCCAGGGAGCGCTTCCTAATTGTGGTCCTGTGGCCCAGGCCCCACGTGAAGGCTCTTGGCGGTCTCACTCAAATGAGGTGGAGGCCCGGCTGACTGCTCAGCCACTCTTGGAGGACGCCTTGGTTATTCCTTCTCAGTAGTCCGCTGGTCTGGTTTCAAAGTTGGTCGTCAAAAAAAGGTGAAGGGAGGGCAGAGAGGGGAGAAGCGGAGCTCCAGCCTCCAGAGACTCACCAGGTGTAGGCAGTGGCTCTGCTCTCACTCTCCGGTCCCTACCAGTTACCCCCTAACCCCTCCTCCCCACCAAATTAGACATATTTGAATGAGAGCAAATGGCCTCATCAGAACAAAAGAAGAAAGATGGGGGACGGGGGGCAGCGGGGAGGCAATAAAAGCTATGAAATATCACAATGCACCTGGAAGGGTTAGTGTCCTTTCTCACAAAGTGGATTTTTCTGGGAACTCCTGCTCCGTAGGGCAGTGGGGCCGCCTTGTTTATTGGCAGGGGCACAAGAATTTGGCTTATCCATTCAGGGCTCTGCTTCCACCAGCTACACCTGCACAGTGGCCAAGAAACCACAGAACCCTGACATGTGTTATTACAACACTGTCCCCAGGGACTGCGAGGCAGTTGGGGTCAGTGTTTTAAACACAGCAATTAGCAGGGTTGAGCTGTTTGAATTCTCTTGGTCTCCAGGGCAGATGATGATGATGATGATAATGCCATCAATACCTTTCGAAGTAGTGAGTCATACTACTACAAAGCACTTTCACATTTATTGACTCATTTGCTCTCAAAAACCCACTGGAGATCCCAGTCACCTTTATAGTATCCCCAAAAGATAAACTACCACCTCTAGTAAAGTGGACTTAAGTATAGACTCATTAGTTCGAGCTGCAGAGCTGCTCGCGATGAAACTTTTGAGATTTGCATTCCGGTCTTGCCCTTTCCAGCTGGGTGACCTTGGACAAATCACTTCACCCCTCCCAGCCTTAGCTTCTTCATATGTAAAGTACGTTAATAATAACTGTCTCGGAGGGTTATTGTAGGGATTTAAATGACTTCATGTAAATAAAAAAGGACATTATAAACTCTAAAGCATTATGCAAATATTAATTACCATCTATACAAGGGTGAACTATTTGCAAAAATGAATGTAAATATAGTTTTGAGATGGCGGGTATGATGTGGCTGAAAGAGCACTTTAATTGGAATCAGAAGATATGTGTTCTCTATTGGCCCTCACACATCAGGTGGCAGCGAAGAGCGTGGCTTACAGACAGACAGGCAAACACAGCCATGCGAGAGATGCATTTACCAGTAAAAAAAAAAAAAAAGGCTGCCACCATCCACCTGTCACTTTGTCACCTATAGGAGGCTGAGTAATGACTCCAAAGATGCCCGTATCCTAAACCCAGGAACATGTGAATATTTTGAATATTTTACCTTACATGTAAAGATACTCTGTGGATGTAATTAAGCCTCTTGAGATGGGGAGAATATCTGGTTGGGACCAATGTAACCACAAAGGTCTTTTTAAGAAAGATGTGGGAGAATTAGAGCCAGAGAGATGACCGTATGACAATGGAAGCAGAGATAGGAGTGATGCTCTTTGAAGACGAGGAAGGGGCCACAAGTCAAAGAACACAAGTGACTCCCTAGAAGCTCAGAAAGGCAAGGAAACAAATTCTCCTTCAGAGGCCCCCCGAAGAAACCCTCCTTGCTGACACATTGACTTTAAAAGCCCAGAAGAACTAACTTGGGATTTCTGGTGTCTATTCCAAAGAGAATGACTTTGTATTGTGTTCAGCCACCCAGTTTGTGGTAATTTGTTAGGACAGCAACAGGAACCTCATACACCACCTCTACCTTGAGCTCCCCAGTCCTGTGTACTCCCCACTGCCAGGCCGTTTTCTTCCTCCTAACGTGTACTCAACTTCTCTGTAGACTAATGGTTTGTGTCCAAGTTTCC
Organism: Neofelis nebulosa; assembly: GCF_028018385.1. Classification (NCBI taxonomy): domain Eukaryota; kingdom Metazoa; phylum Chordata; class Mammalia; order Carnivora; family Felidae; genus Neofelis; species Neofelis nebulosa. The sequence goes on along the minus strand of NC_080786.1, from coordinate 79,238,373 downwards.
CTCCACCTGCTCCCCTTCTTTTGCGGGCCAGCAAGGAGCTCACGCATTACTGGGATTTATAACCGATGAACTCATTGGCCCTGTGCCTTGAGTTGACCAGAGGTCTTTCTGGGGCACTCCAGCTCAGGAAATGCAGCTTGACTTTGGATGAGTCACTTCAACCCCCAGAATTTCTATTTTCTCCTCTGTCATTGGGGATAAAATTTCTTTCCATGTGTGCCTCACAGAGTGGTGGGGAGACTCCAGAGAAATGATAGCAATGAAAGTTCTTTGCCACCTATAAAATGCTCCATAAGTGTGAACTCCTGTGGCCATCATCAATATTATTTCAGAAGCGTAGAATTTTCTAGCTTAATCTCTTCCTCACTCAGCACGTGTGTGTGGTAAGTGACAAACACTAACTCTAGACAAGGGAAAAACGTTTTTGTGTGGAGAATATCCAGTCGGGCCTTGGATTTCAGATATTTGGACTATCCATGAGCCTACACTTTGAATACAGACCTAAACATATTTTTAAAAACAGGTGTTGTGAGGACATTAAATAATTGCTCAGTAATATGGCCCATTTGGAGATAGTGAGGTGGGGCAAATTTCACTTGCCTTTCTTTTTACAGAACTAAAAATAGAAATGACACGTTACTAATCAGTAACAGGGTCATCTGAACACAGGGCCTTTTAAAACATCTTTCGGCCACAAAATTGCCAAGAGCAGAGGAGCTCTGCGTTCCTGCAAACCAATGCCTGCAGCATCTTACCACTGAAAAATGGAAACCCCCACCAGTTACAGGCTCATTCTCAAACATTAAAACCACAATTTACCTAAAACTCACTCTCGACCCTCAGAATGGTTTATGCACTATGACCTCACTAACCTTCCCTGACTTGATTAAGATCAGAAAAAAATCAAGCAACCGTCTGGTAAATTTGGTCAAAAGAGCAAAGAATATTAGAATGCAAGGGGAAGGAGCTGGTGGGAGGGAAATGACATTGACCACCCACTTAGTTTGAGAGGCAAGACTATGCTTTTCCGTACACACGATCCAGTTTAATTCTCACTACAAACTCGTTATATAGCTGTTTTCCCCCATTTTACCCACGTGGAAGCTGGGGGTCAGAATGATGAGCATCACAGTAGAATGTGGTAGAGTTGGCTTTCCAGGCCACTTGTCATTCGTCCCTTTACAAAGGAAGGAAAGCGAGAGGAATTGAGTGGCCCAGAGTCATGCATTTGCTTTGTGCACCTACAACTTCTACAATGTACGTTCACTTAATAAATTGGTCTTGACCCTCCCCTTTGAAGTTACTCCGGAACTCTCTAAGTCCTTGCAAACCCCAGAGACCCGAATAGCACTCCAGGGCCTTTTCCCTTGGACCCTCGATTTGGTACTTCTCAGGTATATTACCTGGGATTCTGAGCATATTGAGACCCGTGGCTTTCCCATGGGAGCCTGCAACCCCCTCCTTGACTCTTTGCCAGGTTCCGTTATACGATGACCAGCACCTACTGGAAGTGGTGAACAGAGTTTTTGCAAAATTGTTCCCTGTACCCAATGCAAGGTGTAAAACAAGTTTTGGCTTCAGGGCTTCAGGGCCACGATGCTGGAGGTTAAGACCCATTGGAGATTAAGACTAGAGGCTTTGCTTGATCTTACTATACAATTGTGGGCAAGTCAGGAGTGGGACTGGAAAACCTTCCAGGGTTGCATTTCTCACTTCGAGGAGATCTGTTTGATGGGGTTGATTTAAATCCCAAATATGTGAAGTTAATGAAGGAAACTCTGAACGCATTTGGGCTTTGGCTGCCTGAAAGCTAAACTCTTGCTCATTGGTGGAGAATTCTAAGCAATCCAGCCCCCCTTCCCAATAGGGTGCATCTTATGTTCCTTTGAGAGTGATGATTCAAGGGGACACTATAGGGCTGTGAAAGATTGAGTCTCTACCAAACTGGGAGAGCTAAGGATGAAGAGAGGATTGGCTAGGGGCAGCAGGCAAAATGGAGCAGAGTCTTAGGGAAACAAGAAAGGATACAAGTGGAGAAGAAACTAAAGTGTCTAGGAACCTTGATCCTTCATGAGATTGTGCAGACCAGAGCCAGGTTCCAGAGCGCAGAAGATGTGGACTCTGCTTCCAACTGAACCAGCTGCTCCTGGAAACTATGTAAGTCATCCAACCCTTCTGAATGTCATTTTCCTTAACTGGACCAGAGGGATAATAACATCGTCCCAGCAATCTCACAAAGTTGTTATAAAGATTAGAATGTGAACATTCTCAGGAAAATGTAGAGTGTTGTAGGATGTAATAAAAACTCATCATCTGTGGAGCTCTCAGATTGCCCTCATGGGTAACAATTCTTATTCCCTTTTTCATATTGAGGGAAGCCAGGTTTGAGATGGCATGAGATGTCCTAAGAACGGTCATGTGGTAGGTGACAGAGCCAGGATGCATTACTATTAACAAACAGCGGATGAGGGACACCTGGTTGGCTCAGTCAGTTAAGCGTCCAACTTGGGCTCAGGTTATGATCTCTCAGTTCGTGGGTTTGAGTCTCGCATCGGGCTCTGTGCGGACCGCTCAGAGCCTGGAGTCTGCTTCGGATTCTGTGTCTCCCTCTCTCTCTGCCCCTCCTCCACTTGTGCTCTGTCTCTCTCTGTCTCTTAAAAATGAATAAACGTTAAAAGAAGAAGAAGCAAGCAGATTAAAGGACCATGACTGAGCGTTTTCCCTGATTCAGATTGACCAGTGGGGTAGAGAAAAGGTTTTGTTCCAGTTGCTTGGGGCTGCAAATAAAACACCCAAAACACAGTGGTTTAAACTGTGGGTTAGGAGTTTGAGAGAGCTGGGCTGAGCCTCTCTGGCTCAGTGGCTCTCATGTAGTTGCAGACAGTGGCTGGAGCTGGCTGAGCTGGGGAGAGGGTACGGGCGCAGATGGAGCCAGGCATCTCTCGGGGCTCCTTCTCGGCATCCCTCTGTGTGGTGCACTTTGGGCTTCCTCACAGCATGGCAGCCTCAGGATGGCTGGGCTGCTCACTTGGCAGCTCGGGACTCCATGTGAACGAGGGGGAATCAGCATCGTCGCTTTTTATGATGCGGCTTCAGAAATCATACAGCATCACTTACACGGTACTGAAATGATTACAAGTGAGTCACGACCCCACCTGAATTCAAAAGGAGACTCAGAGCTCTCACTGTGATGGGGACAGCGGCAAGTTTCTGGAAGAGCACCGCACCGGAGAGATTACTGCAGCCATCTTCCAAGAATGCAGTCTGCCAAAGACGGAAAGGTTGCAACTCTGTCCAGATGAAGAGGTCTCAGACCCTGGGAAAGAGGGGGCAGTTATTTCTGCACCAAGGTTGTTTGTTAGAAAGCACAGCCTTGGGGTGCCTGGGTGACTCAGTCAGTTAAGCGTCCGACTTCGGCTCAGGTCATGATCTCACGGTTCATGGGTTCAAGGCCCACCTTGGGCTCTTTGCTGGAAGCTCAGAGCCTGGAGCCTGCTTTGGATTCTGTGCCTCCCTCTCTCTCTGCCCCTTCCCCGCTCTCTCTCTCTCTCTCTCTCAAAAATAAATAAACATTAAAAATTAAAAAAAAAAAAAAAACACAGTCTCTGGCTGACACACAAGTCCCTTGGGAAGAAGCTGAAAAAATACCAGCCAAGTCTTGTCACTTAACCAAGGATGGGGCATATTAGGGAAGTCCTAAAGTTATATCTGGGCAGCCCAATCAGTTTGGTAAAAAGCTAACAGAGAAGATGTTTATTGGAAGCCAACAGGAAAGCACTCTTTGCAAATTACCAGATTATATCTTACAGACTCATCTTGTTCGAAAACGTTTACAAGCTCAGGTTTTCTATATGGCTAAGTTATCTTGGAACATCTCAATCTTCCACCTTGCTCGGTTGAACACTGGTAGATTCTGGATAAAAACCAAAGATCCTTTGAAATTACATTATCCCTCCATGAAGGTATTTATCTTTATTTTCTTTTTATACGTTTTTTAATAAAATTCTTTTTAAAAATGAAATCTTGATTTATCTCTCAGGTTGCTCTTTAGTTTACTTATTTTTATTTATTGTAACCGACATTTACCTTGTACAAAGTACTGGGGTATCTCCTGGGGCCAGCAAACATGAGGAGGAACTTTCCCTCAACACCAAAGAACCACTAATTCAATAGAAAGGGGTGGGGGAGGGGGTGGTGAGTATGAGAAAGGGGAGCCAGATACAGCCTGGGGTTGAAGGTACTGTGTGAGAGATTATGTGTTTTTAAAATTTGTTTTAATGTTTATTTTTGAGAGAGAGAGAGAGAGAGAGCGCTAGCTTGAGTGGGGAAGGGGCAGAGAGAGAGAGGGAGACACAGAATCTGAAGCAAGCTCCGGGCTCTGAGCTGTCACCTCAAACCCAGGAGCTGTGTGACCATGACCTGAGCAGAAGTCTGTTGCTTAACCGACTGAGCCACCTCAGCGCCCCGAGAGATTATGTTTAAATGACCTGGCTGAAACCCTCCTCCAAGTATATCGTTATTGGTGAGTCTTTCTTGGGCCTTCCCAGGAATGAAAAGAAATGATGTATGTGAAGTACTTGGCACTTGGTGGGCATTCAGAAGAGTACACGACTATTGTTAGGTTGTATTTTATTGTAATTTAATACCAACATTAAAGTATGAGTAGCGATTTCCTGTTTATGAATCACTTTGATGTGTTTCATTTCATTTCATTATCAGGACAGTCCGGTAATTTAGACAATGCACCTGTGCCCCCTTCAATTTTACAGATTAGGACATTGATATTCAAGGAGGTCAAGTGATTTGGCTGGGGTCTCTTAGCCCTTAAGTGGCAGCGCTGAGATTTAGAACCAGGTTAGCACCCCAAAGCTACCCTTTTCCACCCTACTGTGCTATTTCCTAAATGGCCATGTGACCTTGGGCAAGCATTCCATGTCTTGCCCCCGGGGCCTGGCCTTCCATTTCTGCATCTGCGAAGTGAGAGGCATGAAATCATGATGAAAGTCCCATCCAGGTCCCGGCGTCTCTGATTAAAAGCGTATGTTCAGCGATGGACCCAGCTTGCTTCTGAGCTCCCTGTGCGTATTGAAGCCCAGGCCTGGAGGGGCTAGAGCCTGGGGCTGGGCCCGAATCACAGGCCTGGCTTGGCGTTCATCACTGTATCTGACTGCCAAAAGGACAGAATTCTCTAGAGGCCCTGAGTCCAAACTGGCCAACTTCTGATGGCCTTAAGTTATCCTCTGACCTCCAACTTCTGGTTATCTGAAGCTTATTTTTAAAAAATACTTGGGAGCAGGCATGATGTTTCTCTGGAGACCTGCGTCCTTTCTTGCTTTCATTATGTGCCTCCAACAACAGGAACGGGGGACTGGGAGACAGGCAATCCGTGTGTAATTTTTGCCTAGGCTACCGCCTTTCTTGTGACCTTGAGCAAGTCACTTCAAAAGCAGGATTATCAACTCGATTTCTCCTGGCTTGAGGGTCTGTGAAGCCATGTGGCTTCCTCTTGAGGAAGGAGTAGGAGACCTAGCCGCTATGTGCCTTTAAGATAAGAAACCTATCGGATTTTCTACTAATAATGTCTGATTATCTCTGGCCCACTTCAATCGCCCTTTTCTTTTCTGCTGTATTGCAGAGGAAATAGGTGAGGAAAACACTTTCTGCTTCTGGCCCCAAGTAGTGCATCTCAAAGGTCATGTAAGGTTGAAAGCGTAGTTCTTCCTTCTGCCTACCCCCTTCCCCGTTTCCAGATGGGAGTCGAAGTGACTCAGAGCCACTCAGAAATAAGTCTCTGAGCCACTCTGGATGGAGCCTCGTGCACCCTGATCCCAGTGTTGCTTCTCCTGGGTCAAGTGCCTTGCTCTGGCTCTCACTCATTCTGGCTTCACTCTGCAGAGACGGGTACGAGCTCCACGTGTCCCAGAAGGGCCCTCACACTCAGAGACCAGTGGTTCTGGGGCCCTGCATCAGCAGAAGCTGAGGGCCACCTCTTCTGGAGCCTCTCTGCCCTCAAAGTTAAGGAGATTGGTTTCAGTTTCATTTTACTGAAAGGGAGGAAAGAACTGCTTGGATCCTTCCTCTATTTCCAGGGCAAAGAAGGCTCGGACCCCGATCCCTCAGCCCTCTCTGCACATGGCCAGCGGTCTCGAGGGGATAGACGAGAGGGCAATCGCAACAGGCCTGGGACAGCAATTATGCAATTCCCCTGAAGGCCACAGGGCAGCTTGGAAAGGATGATTCTAGCTACGTGGGGCAGGAGATAAAATGCAGCAGATCTGGGCTCTGGGCAGCGTTGGGCCACCAACACACCGTGTGACCTTAAGCAAGTTGTCGAACCTCTGTAAGCCCCCTTTTCCCCACTTGTCAAACTAGGAAATGGGATGTTTTGTAGAACAGAAAAGCATCAGATTTGAAAAGTATGTCTGGTGTCACCTAACCCAACCTGTTTATTTTATACCCTTAGAAACTGAGGTCTAGAGAGGGACGGTGACTTGAATGTTACATGACAGGTCAATGACAGGGTCGTTTCTGGAAAACAAGACTCCTGTCTCACGTTGCAGTTATTCTTCTTCTTCTGGATGATCTCCAAGTCTCAGCTCCAGGAGTCTGTCACTCTAAAGACATAGTCCCCTATAAGCTCTGGCTTAGGCTTGTGTTGGTCAGCCCACGGTTCCTTTGGGACTCTTGGTGACACATTGCGTCCCGCGTGCTCCAAGTTCTTTAGTTTCATATAAGGCTGGGCAAATGATCTGCTCAGCAAAGCCTCTGGCAGCCTTGTTGTAATGCTTGTAATGTTCTAGGCTCCTTGGGGGCAGAGTTTTCAGACAGGTTTAAACAAAGGCGGCATCAGCTGGGCAACTTGGCCTTCTATGTAGACAGGGGCATTGCAGTAACTGCTCAGAGACACATGTTCTAGGTCCAGCTTGGCCCCTGAATCACTTTGTGACCGTGGACTAGCCTCATCCCTTTTCCAAGCTTCAGTTACCCCATATTTAAAACGAGTTGATTAAACTAGATAATCCCTAAGGTACCTTCAAGCTCTGACATTTCATAGCAGAATATTGCCCAATCTTTCTATTCCCTTGGGGATTTTGCTTAGAAACTAGGAGGATGATCTTTGCCACGGGAAGTCCGGGAATACTTGCCGGTCTTCAGCTCATAAAAACAAATATTAGAAAAGAAATATAAGAAACGCTATGCTGTCTTGTACTTTGGGCCCATATTTTCTAGGACCCATCTCAAATATTCACAGCGTAAGCACATCTTAATTTTCACATGCGGAGAGGAAGGGCGGGGAGATAGGAGTTACGTTTGCGGGGCGCCTGGCTGGCTCAGTCGGTCAAGCGGCTGACTCTTGATTTTGGCTCAGGTCATGATCCCATGGTTCATTGAGATCCAGCCCCGCGTGACACTCTGCACTGACAGCGAGCAGCCTGCTTGGGATTCTCTCTCTCTTTCTCTCTCTCTGCCCCTCCCACCCCGTGAGTGTACACTCTCTCTCTCTCGAAATAAGTAAATAAACAATAAAAAAATAAAAAATAAAAGAAGTAACACTTGCTGTGGAAGTTAATCATGCTACATCAAAATATGACTGCATTTTTTAAAATATTTATTCTTGAGGGAGAGACAGAGCATGAATGGGGGGCAGGGGCAGAGAGAGACAGAGACGCAGGATCCGAAGCAGGCTCCAGGCTCTGAGCTGTCAGCACAGAGCCCGATGTGGGGTTCAAACCCATGAACTGTGAGATCTTGACCTGAGCTGAAGCCAGAGGCTCAACAGACTGAGCCACCCAGGTGCCCCAAAATATTACTGCATTTGATTCTATCTACTGTGGGACATGATAGGATCATCAGTTTCCTAGACACAGATCATGCTTTCGGAGCTCACATCTACCAAGGAGTTCAGACATGGCTATAAATAACTCAGATAAAAAAGCATCACATTTTATTTATTTATTTTTTATTTTAAGTAGGCTCCATGCCCAACATGGGTCTTGAACGCAAGACCCTGAAATCAAGAGTCGCATGCTCTACCCACTAAGCCCATGCGTAACCCACAAAGCATCACATTTTAAAGCTAACACAAAGAACCTTAGAGGAGAGAGAGATCATTTGCTGTTTAGGGATATTGGGAAAGTCTTCACTGAGGGGTTTGCATTCGAGCTTCGTTTGGGGAAACAAACGGTCATGAGCGATAAGAGGAAGCCCGTCGGAGTAAAGACTGTGAACATGGAGGCAGGGAAACCATGTGAAGTGTGGTCGGCTAGAGCACAAGACTGGGAAGTAAAGTAGTGGGAAAGAAGACCAATCATACTTATGTGCCGTATCCCCCTGGCTGGTATGTCAGTTCTTCTAGAGCGAAAATTTTTGTTCAATTCATCTTTGTATCCGTTTCATCAGTAACACATAATCATCTCTCAAAACTCGTTTAATGAATAAATAAATTGTATTATGTGGCACCTTTCCCTCCGAATTGGCAATACACTGTGTGACGTACCTATATCTTAGAATCTCAGAGGTCACGTTGAACATGATACTTATCCTACTGATTTACACGGATGTGAAGCCCTGTCAATGTAGACAGGTGGCAACTATCAAGCTCTAGCAATCTGTTACAACTCGTGGGTGTTTTCTAAGATGTCCTTTGCTCTGTTGTCCCTGGAACTGGTCCCATAGACCATTGCAAGGTCCTGTGGTCGATGGGCTTAATTCTGCATCAGGGTTGCTGAATTCAGCACCTTGTGTATGTCTTATACATGTCACATTTGAACTGTTAGAAGCTCATGAACATGATACAACCTCTTTCCCCAGTTTCTTAGATGAATGGTTGAAATTAATGATCTCTAACAGGGAACAAATGTGGGGCCTCAGGCCAAGGTCCTTTGATCTCACAATTTCAGATACTGACTGCCACTGAAAGATTAGGAGAGTGCTCTCCTATTCTTAGCTCTTAGTGGACAGATATAATATAAATGTAAGAACTCCTTTGGCGCACAAACTTGCAGTTTCCGAAACGCTTTCATAGCCGCCCTCCTATTTAATGCACACAACGAACTTTCAAGTTACTCAGGCAGATATTCCTAACGAGAAGCCTCAGTTCAGAAAACCGGAGTGCTGACACAATGCTGGTAATCAGCCACCATTTTCCGAGCGCATGCTTTGTGCCAGGTATTTTATGTCAATTAGTTTATTCAGTCATCAGAAAAATCTTTGATTCAGTTTCTATTGCTGCTTTAAAGACGACCCCAAAGCAGAGTGGCATGAAACCACCATTCTATGAAGAGCGTGGATTCTATGGGTCAGGATTTCAGAAAGGTCACCAAAGCGACCGGTTGTTTCTGTTCCATGATGTCTGGGACTTTCTGCTGCAAGACACAAAGGCTCGGGGGCTCAACAGCAACGAGTCGAAATCATCTGGAGGCATCACAAATCATACGGCTGGCAGTTGCTACTATTCGTCTACAGGGGATGGAAACACCTACATGTGGCCTGTCTCTGTGGCCTGCACTTCCTCAGAGCACGGTGGTCTCAGGGCAAATGAATGTTTTACGTGGAGGTTCGGTAGCAAAAGCAGCTGTTCCAGGAAAAAAAAAAAAAAAGTGGAGGCTGGGTCACTTTTTGTGACTTAGCTCTGTATTCACATTGTATCCTTTTACTCTGTTTGGTAATAAGCAAGTCACTAGCCTACCCATATCCGAGGGGCAGGAACATAGATCCCACTTTTTGTGGGAAGAGAGCTCAGGAGGGACGGCAGATATTTGGAAAATATACCTGCCATGCTCCCAGAAGAATTTAAGAATGGTGAAGTCAAAGTTCAGGGCAAAGTTGAGACCGGTTCAAAGTCACAAAGCTTCTACAGTAGAGTATAGCATCTCACCCAGGGGGGTTAGGATTTCAAACTCAGGGAGTAAGGTAAACATTGCTTGTAGTCAAAACTACCTTGGAAATCCTGTCATTTGTGAGCAAAGTACAAAATATGTGGTTTTACATGAGCAACAGATCCTAGTGTGCCATCTCATACTCACCGGGGTACATCGCAAACTTAGTGAAATCACAGACAGAATCGTACACACTATTTAACTTGTTCTCTCATTTTTCAGAGTGTTGGGGCTTAAATTCCCACAGAGTCAATGCATTTTAAAGGGTAGATCCAGAATGACTCAGGTTAGTGTGACTCCAAAGCCCATGTTCTTTCCATACTGCTGTCTAGAAACCACCTCTGAGAGACTGGGAAAGAGAACAGAGTTTCAGGCCCTACTGCACAGATGGGGAGCCTCCGAATGGGGCCTCAGTTGCAACCTGGACGTGATTTGCCGGCTCTATCACTGGCTTAACTCCGTATGTCTACACTCCGTGTGACTATACCTCTCCTCTCCACTGCCCTTTCTCTCTAGGTCTGCATAGGATAAGAAGAGAAGTGAGATTTGGAAATGAGTGGAATGTCAACAGATAAGGCAAGGGACTCTCAGGTGGATTGAACAGCATGAGCAAAGATAGCAATGGTGTGAGCTACGGGAAGTATCAGGGTGAGTTAGGCAGTGCTATTTTGCCGGGGGAAGAAAATCATGGAAGTCCTACAAGACCCAGGCACAGACTTGATTCCAGAGTTAGTGAGGGAGGAAAAGAAGTCTGGTCAGCTTTGCAATTTACAGCAGTGACTCTCTGGAGGCAACACGCAGAAGGGAAGGGAGGGTGGGGCTCCGGTGAGGAGAAGATTAAGATACCACCACTTTGGAGAAACAAACGCCTGCTTCTGGCTAATGTCAGGGTATCTTGAGCGTGGTAATGGAGAGTCTTTGCCTATGATCTTTAAAGCAGTCTTGATACCAATATTTAAGGACCTAGGCAGTACTCCAGGGCTAATGGAACAAATGGCCACTAAAATGCATGAGTCAGGCAGCTCTCCTGTTCAAAGAAATCACCTCCGGGGCCTCAGTGCCTGAAGTCTCCCATCTGAAACATTTCTTTTCGATCTCAGGGACTTAGAACTGGATTAATCATAATCCTAGTTTCATGTATGACATGATTGCATTTATTTGCCTAGGTAATCAGACGTAACAAAATTCACAAATGGCCCTTCGAGGTGGGAAGTGGGCCTCTGACAGTTGCTTGGCCACATGTGGCTCTGTGGTCTTCCCTACTCCACCCTTGAGACCCCCACCCAAAGTGAACTAGCATCACGAATCTTGTATTCGTGATTCCTTTCCTTTCTTTTTTTCAATCGTTTTCTCTCCTCTATACGTATTCCTTTGAAAGCATATCTTACTGACGTTCTCTTAGTATTGCAAGAAGGACATCATGCACAAATAATTTTGATATTTTCAATTTTTCATTAATATGATAGTGTAAAGACTCGCCCATATCATTGCTTGCTGTTGGAGTTCACTTAATTTGAATAAACTGGAGCTTAGGCGTCAACTCCTCTGTTGATGGGAATTTCGTTTGTTTGTCAACAGGTACCATAGTGCTGTGAGCATTCTTATCTGTATTTTTAGTAGACACTTCTAAGCACAGTGCTAGGAGGAGACTTGCCGGGTTTAGGGTCCAGAAAGTTTAATTTTATGAGACAGGATCAAGCTGTTCTTCTAAACAGTTTTACAAATTTTCAGTTCCAGCCATGACTACCCCTCTCATCAAAAACTATGAAAATCGGTCCCCAAAAATCACGTGATTTGAAAACAATGCTGATTTTGTTTCCTCTTCTTCAATTCTTACCCGTCCGATTTCTTGTCTTACTGTGCTAGCAATATTTAGCTGATGTGGTGAATTGCATTCGTGGATTTTTCTAATCGGAAAGCTATCTTCATATACCTGGGAAAAGTTCACCGTGGTACAGGACAATTTTAACGAACTGTTGGATTTGATTTACTAAAAATTTCTTCAGGATTTTTACATCCATAGCGATAGGTGGCAAAGCTATGGAATTGTCCTCTGTTGCAGACCTTGGCGTAAAGTTTGTGACCTTCATATTATGTGATAATATTGCATTGGCATCAACTTAATTTTGTTCTACTTGCCCGATCAATCATTTTGATTCTCAGTTTTCATCTTGTGCATGTATGTTACCTTAGAATGCGTCCAGCAAGAACACTGGATTTGCATTTTACTTTGGCAAGTTAGCTCATTTTCATCCAGAGTAGTTAATCATCCATCTATTAGGAATTTCTTCTACTAATAAAGCTTTTTATTTCAATTGGTTGCTTTTTTTTTCCAGTTTTTATTCTTTTGTGTATCGCTTTGAAGTTGTTAAGCATTCCATTAAAAACCTTTTTACAGGTGCGCCTGGGTGGCTCAGTCTGTTAAGCATCCGACTTCAGCTCAGGTCATGATCTCACGGTCTGTGAGTTCGAGCCCCGAGTCGGGCTCTGTGCTGACAGCTCAGACCCTGGAACCTGTTTCGGATTCTGTGTCTCCCTCTCTCTCTGACCCTCCCCTGTTCATGCTCCGTCTCTCTCTGTCTCAAAAATAAATAAACGTTAAAAAAAAAAAAAACCTTTTTACATGTGGGTTTTTTGCATGGCAAACATTCTGAGATCTCGATGTCATAGATTATTTTTTATCATGCCCTCACATGATTTGAGTGAAGGATTAGCTGGATATGAAATTCTGTACTTTCAAAATTTTGAAAAGACTTCCTTGCTTCCTTGTACCCTTGCCATCCCGCTGAAAAATCTGGTATCAGTATTATAACATCGTAAGGGACCATCTTTGTCTCGTTCTTTCTGGAAGTTTTTACAATTTTACCTTATCTCTGATACTCTTAAATCCAAACATAATTTATGTCTAGGAGCACAATTTTCCTTATGCCCCTCTTTTGCTCTCTGGGCTTCCTTTCAATCTGAGTCTTTTATTTTTCACTAATTCTGGGGGCATTACCCCTTCAATTATTTCCTCCCCTCCCTTCGTATCTATTCTTTTTTCTATCTCGTGCTACATTTGCCTTTTATACCTTAACTTTTATATTTTCTATTTTTAAATTACTTTTCTCCTGGGAGAATTCCTCATCTGACCTCCAAGTTCACTGCTTCCTTTTTTACACAAATCCATTCTGCAAATTACCGTCTATGGTATTCATTATCTCAACTATTATATTTCCATACTTAACATTTATACTTGATGCTTTTTGTGCGGTTTTGTTTTTGTTTGTTCTCACTATATATGGTTGATAATATCCTTTATTTCTTTAAATATAAAAACAATCTTTAAGATACATGTAAATTCCTGATTTGTCAGTTATTTTCCTTTTTTAAAAGTTCATTTATTTGAGAGAGAGAGAGAGAGAGAGAGAGAGAATGTGCACACAAGTGGGGGAGGGGCAGAGAGAGAGAGAGGGAGAGAAACCCAAGCAGTCTCTGCACTTTTGGTGCAGAGCTAACGTGGGCCTCGAACTCACGAACCCTGAGATCATGACCTGGACTGAACTCAAGAGTGGGATGTTTAACTGACTGAGCCACCCAGACGCCCCTAGTTTGTCAGTTCTAATACCTCTGATTCCTTTGGAATCTGTAACTCGGTTTGTGGTTTTTCTTTGGAAATGTGAGTGCTTCCCTCTTCCATGAGCTTCCGGTCCTCTGGGGTTACGGACTACTCCGTCAGCGGCACCGATGGCAGAAGGGCAGAAGGCCACACTCCCATCTGTGTTGGCAACTGTGTGTTCAAAGTGGGGGATGAACCGAGACTAGCAGGTTCCAGGCCTCAGAAAACTACAGCTAATCACTCATCACCCACCAAATAGCTTCTCAGATGTGCTCTTTACTTCAGGAAGAATTACTATGTAGAAGAGGAGATTACACTCCATCAGCCCTGGGAATTTCAAAGGAGAGAAAAGTCACCACCTGAGGCCAGTCGGTCTGCAGGTGTTGTCCTCACTACTTAGGTGCAGGGCGTCAGTATGGTCCTGGGCTCACACCTGAGGGATACTTGTGCAAGGGGTCTAAGCTCCCAAGGCAATGGGAGTGGACACGGGGGAATGCTGAGCCAGAGTCAGGGAGGGGCTCCTGTTCACACTCAGTCCTGGACTTCCTGTGAATGCTCAACAGGTCGTTTCGCTTCTCTGAGCTTCAGTGTCCTCTTCTGAAAAGTGAAGTTAGTGAGAACGTTGACCTCACTGGGCTGACGCAAGACTCCAGTGAAAACCTGGATGTGAAAGGGTTCTGTAAACTGTAGCGGAGGTGATTTGATTCATCAGCTGAAGCAGGGAAAGGAGTGTCGGGCGGGGGGAAGATTCACTTTGCCAGCCTCGAAATTTTACTAAGTGTTGGCCCTGCTGAAAAGGCCTGATACAACGGGACATTCTCTTATTATAGAAAATGACAAATCTGTGTTTTCTGCCAGATCTGTCACATTCCTCCAGGAGAGCAGACTTTTATGGGCCCCTGGAAGATCTGCCCAGACTATTTCTGAGGACGGGGACATTGTGCCTTACTGGCAAGGCTTATGAAACCAAGGCCACTTGTGGTCATTGAAGACTCTAGGTCTGCCTTTGCAATGTTGGGGAAGAGTTATCAGATCCTGTCCTCTGATGCTTGCTGACTTGGTTACACTGCTTCTGCTAAGCCTGGTGCCTTTTACTTCCTTGTTTGGTGAGGGGCTTTTCCTGGCCCAGTTAGGGGGACTGAGATGTGAGTGAGGAGAATGGAGCAGGTCCCAATCGAAGACAAGTAGTGGAGGTGGAAACAAGTAAGAATAATGTGTTCTCTCTGGGAATTTGTACAAGGACAAGGCTAATGAGACTTTGTTTTCAATTACTTAAAATGCGGTCTGTCATTGAGAAGATGATGTAATGGCTTTCAAACAGAAAACAAGCCAGAATCTTACACCACATTCAACTGCTTGTGCTGTTGCACATCCTTGCCTGTTTCTGCTGCCATCATTATGCATGCATAATGCACATTTCATTCTAGGGCCTGATTTTTTTTTTCGCTCACCATTAGATAATAAGCATTTTCCTTTTAAAGTTTGCATTTGGGGGCGCCGGGGTGGCTCAGTTGGTTGAGCGTCAGACTCTTGGTTTCGGCTCAGGTCGCCCTCCCAGGGCCGTGGGATTAAAAAGATTCTCCAACTTGGCGATATTTGCATTGTCTTCAAAGTTGCTGTTTGCTTGTTTGTTTGTTCTCATGGTGAATGCTGTCGGGAGCATATCTGTGCATTTTGCATATTTTGCTTATTCGTTGTTGTTGAATGTTTGCCTTTGCGTGAATTCTAAAATTCCAATGGGTGGCATGACTGGGGAAATACACCCAGGCTTCTCTATGACTCTTGTGTACTATTTTAAAATAAAAGTTTTAATGTAAAATGCCACTAGCCAATTTAACCACCATTCTTCCAAGTATTGACTGTTTGAAGTTTCTTTTTACACTTTAATATATAAAAAACAGTGCCTCAAATTTGTTTTCATTTGTACTTCTCTGCTTAATAGCAAAGTTTAATGCTTTCCATGTGTTTTTGTTTTTGTCCAGATCATGTTGTTAGAGTTAAAAAATAAGCTGCCATTAGCTTTCAGAATTTTTTGAAAGTGTCCCCCCAAAATGCCCCCCCCACCCAGATATTCTCTAAGAAACTCAAATTTCCAAACTAATCAGATGTAAGTGCTCAGGGCCAAAGCAGAGAGAAGTGTCAAGTTCATTTGTCTTCTGTTTAGCTGGCTGAATGTCTTTCATGTGTAATTCAAGTCCTGTCAGGAATGGTTTAAGGGATATTGAAAATTGAAAATAAAACACAGATATTACCTCCCGAAAGTTTACATTCCAGAGGAGCTATTATCGTATAACGGATTCAAAAATTGCTAAATGTTGTCAGAAAAGGATAGAACAGGAGCTGTGGGGATTCAGAGAAGAGAGAGAGTATTTCTAACTTAAGCTTTGAAATGTGAGGAGTCAGAGAAGGCTTCTTGGAGAAAACTGCACCCGAGCTGCGTGAATAGAATCCGAGGCAGGAGCCTATTTCAGGGCAAAGAGGGAAGTGTGTCAGTGAGAACGTTTTGCTTATTTTATGTGATGGAGCTCTGGAGATTTTAACTAACTCTTCTAAGTTATAGCTACCCTTTTCCAGATGGCAAATGGAGTCAAACAGGGATGATCAACCATGATAACATTCTATTGTGCATATTGAAAGACCTAAAATCTATAGTAAAGCTCAGTGCTTCTCAATCCCTTTCCATGACTGGGCACACGAAGAAGCTGATAGTATTTCTTTGTCAACTGGGGTAAACAGATAAGACTGCTTGCTACTGGAGGAGTCTGGTCCAGAACACCCTAGCTGCTCCAGGTCAGAAGGCTGAAGGATCAATTTCTGGACATCCTTGGAACCCCTTAGGCAAACACCACATGAGAAGTTTGACAGATAGATAGAGATGATTTATAAAAATAGTTACCAGACTTATTCTGCATGATAAGTAATCAGTGAGTTGGGTTTTGAGATTAGGAAAGAAAAAAAAAAGAGTAAAAATGATGATGGCTTTGATTGGCTCTACCTTGACCAGACTGTCTACCATGGGATAGCGAAATTTCCAGTATTATGCAGAAAATAACATAAGAGAACCCGAGAATTGCGGTCATGCCAGTCCAAGTTTAAAAAGCATCCAGAGACAGGAAATTTACCTGCGCAATATGTTACGGGACTGGCTGATGAGAATAATATTTTGCATTTATCTAGTGGTCTCCTTTCAGCAAATTCAAATCATGGGATCAAATCGTGCTTAGCTACCAAACAGGTGAACAGAAATCATATAGATTTTTTAGGATCTCCATTTAACAAATGGAGAAAGTCAGTCTGGCTCTTTCTTTGTTTAAACCCTGGCTTGTTCTAGAAATGGTTTCAGCTAGACAGCCTACATTAGTCACTCAAGGATTCAATAGCTTAAAGGTTGGAAGGTTAGAAAACAGTTTAATGACGGTCTTTGCATAGGAGAAAAGAGTGGAGTTGCATGGATATGAAAAAAATTACACAACTGGGCTCAGTGCTCTTGTGGAAAAAATTCCTGAAAATCTTCGGTGCCCCACCATACTTATTATTATATTAAAAATTCTAGCAGCTGTGCTTTTTTTTCTAAATTAAGAAAATCAAGCAATATCATGAGCTAATGCCACATCAAAGTAGCATGTTTCAACACTTCAGCATCATGTGTTGCCAGACTCGAATGTTCCCAGAGCCCTGGCTCACCCCATTCTTCCTGGAGGCAGATACTGGAGTGGTCACTCCGGGCCTGGGAAGTCAGCATTTCTTGGTTCTCCTTCCAGATTGTGGTGAGGCCCCGGATACGCTTTACCCCACCTCAGTTTCTCTGGTGAGGCCCTTTGCCATAGAAAGGGGTTGTGGTGAAATGGAAATATTTGAAGCGTTGCCACAGGGAAGAGAGATTTGGGTCTATTCTGCATCACCCCAGAGGACAAAATTAGGACCAAGAAGATGGCAATTGCTACCGAGAGATGGGTTTAGACTCTACGTGAAGATGAGCAATAAGGAAAATTAACTCTTCTTAGTACTAACATCTTACTAAGGCAAACAGCTCATCTGTGCTGCTTAATTCCATTCCTTTAACAATCCATGAAGTAAGGACTACTGATTTTTACAGAGTAGGATACTGAGAGAGAGTAGGTAACATGACCAGGTCACAACCCTACTGAGGACACCGGGGCTAAGACCGGGGAGGGGGGGGCAACTTAAATCTGATCGGTTGTATGAAATTAGCTCATAGAATTAACCACTGTGTTACATTCCCTTAAAGAAAATGGAGTGGGGAAAAAAAATTCCCTAAAGGTAGACGTTATTTAACAAGCAAGAAGCTACTGTGGGATTTGTGAATGATCAAGATGATTCTGACATGTAAAGGCAAAGATTTAGGACGGGAGGAGGGGGGTGGGGGGACAGCTGCCAGTGCCACACCTCTGCAGCTATGATCCGTGTGCAAGGATAATCCTCCTGGGAAAACCCAGCCATGTTGTAGGAGACAGATCCCAAGGAACCAGCTGGTGAGCTGACCACCGACAGCACTGAGGTTTATGTTCAATAAGGAAGCTGTCAGCTTTGCTTCGAAAAAATTTCTGATAAAAATGTCCCCGTTGCAACGGGCTGCCTTGGGACACAGTGAGACTCTTGCTTCAAGGGATGTTCGGACAGAGCCTGGACGTGTAGATGTCAAGACGGAAGAAGATCGAGATGTAGAGACCCTAAGGTCTCTTCCAGCCCAGAAGAGTGAGTGTATAATTTCCTCTGCAGAGTGTCTGAGCTAGAATGTTGACAAATGGGAGACAAAGGGATTATGTTGGAAGGAATTCAAGATCAAGGTCCATAGCACACTCAGATTTCTACCGAGTTCTTTACCCATAAGGTCGGGACCAAGCATGGCCTGCTCCAAAGAATCTCGACGTAAAAATGAGCAATGTTAGTCATGTGACCCCTGTGTTGAAGAAAGAATCCCAGGCAACAGGAGAGGGGATCTTCCTCTCATGACGTTGTGGAAGAATGAGCAGTTATGACTTGAAACCATCGAGGTCCGGAGAAAGGAAGTAATTTTCCCAGGGTCTGCTGACTAAACAGAGTCAGGCTCTGCACAGAAACCTGGGTCTCCTGACTCCTGAGTTTAGAGAGGTTCTTTCCACTGAACAGCCCCGCCTGCCAATTCCATTATTGGCAAGGATGTCATCTTGCCCCAGGCTGTGGACCCTGTGAGGGCAGGGCTTGCATCTCACACCTCGCCCTCATTTTTAATCCTTGCGCATCCAGTGGGAGGTCCTCCCTCAGTCCTTGGGACCCCAACCTCCTTTCCTGATTCTGACACTTTGCATGACTCCCAGTTGCCAAACTAAGGTATTCAGCTGGACTAAAGAGACCAGTTAGAAATGGAAAGCAGCTCAGAGATCATCTAATTCAACCCTGACATTTTACAGACGAGCAAACAGGAAGCCTCAGGGAGAAGCGAGTTGGTGTCTCAGGCACTGAGCGAGTACCCATTATGTGCCAGTGTTCGCGGTGGCGGGAGGCTGCCAGGGCTACCACAGCCAACGAAGACCCTGCTCTGCTCCCCGGGAGGCCAAAAGCACCCAGTGGGAAGGGCCTGGTGGCTGAGCTTGAATAGTAGGAGCCAGGATTGATTTCTGGGCTGTGGTGTTTCATAATACTGACCCACAGACAGACAATGAATCTGTTCTGGGCTCTAGTTTCCCTGATGATATCATGAAGGGATGAATGTTTTCCACATATCTCCTCTCAGGGCTGGTGCGGTGATGGCAGGAAAAGTTTAAAGAAGGCACCCAGGAGGAGCTGGAGGCATGCCTGTAGGTTTAGCATGACCCTGCAGAACGTTCTGCCCATAAATGTACCTTGCGGAATCAGAAGAGACGGCCTGGAGAGAAACTGGGGGTGGCGGTGGAGGTGGTGGGTGGTAGGGGGACATCACCATTACTTGATGTTCTAGTAATCAAAACAGATTTGGCCGGGCACAGGCCGTATCAAAGGCACACTCCCTGGTTGAGTCATTTCCTCTGGGGAAACTCCCTTCCCGGGACTTGCTCCTGGAGCTCAGGGACCTCGGCTGCTCTGGGTACAGTGGTCAGCTCACTCCAGGCACTTGACCATGCTGTTCGTGTTGTGTGTTTCTCTCCCACAAGGAGCACTGCAGGGTAGGGACCGACCGTGGGCTGCTGGCTCCGTTCTCTCAGGTTACAAAAGTGTGGGCTCATCCCTCTTTTCCAAAGGATTGTGAGCCTGTTTGGAAGGTTACTGGGGTGGCTGCAGCCTTTCCGCAACAAACACGGAAGGTCTCCAGCACTGTGGGGCAGTGGGAAGAATTTTTAACCGGGCGTCAGGATGCCTGTGTCTGAGCACTGGGTCTGTGCTGGGAGAATCGGGTGAAGCAAATACATCTGTACATGGCCCTGAGGGCTTACATGCACGTACGCGATTTTATACAAGCTTTACAACAGTCTTCCGAATGCTCATTATTTCACCAAAGCAGGATGAAATCTTGTGTCTTCCCTTGATTAGTGCTGAGACTCTGAACAAATTACTGGCCATCTTTGAGCCTCTGCTTCATCGCCTAAGATATCAAATGGGGGCAATGACACTGACTTTGCAGGTATGATTATGAAGTTCACATGAAATTGTTTTAAAAAGGGTGAAACGCTTATTCCCTGTAGGCAGGCAATGGTACTTATTAAAACCTGGTTTCTTCTCCTTACTTGTGTCTGGTGGCTATGCATATCAGGCCGGTTGTCAACAGAAAGATTTTGTTATTTTCAAGTGGTCAGGACAGTACAGGCCATATCTGTTGGACAGGAGTCAATGATCCCTGCCCTGCCTATCCATTTCAGTGTGCCGGGGCACAGAGCAAATATGTATCATTTGCCTAGGTCTACAAGTGGATGGGCATAACCAGAAGTGTCCCTGCATGTGAAAAATACCTGGTCATGTAAATTACACACATTTCCCCATAATGCACCCGTATTTACTTTGATAGTAAAACAGTGCTTAAAACAGTACCTGGCATACAGCAAATGCTCAATAAATATTTGTTGAACACATACAATGATCTTTGAGTGAAAAACATTGTTTTCAAGTGTTTGCCCTCAGGTGAAATCGTTGTTCCAGGAAGATGTGGCATACTTAACTGGCCTCCGGTACCTTACTATACGACCCTGAACCCCCACCCCGAGGAAGATGAACCCCATAGAGATTCATCCCTGAATTTAGAGTTGAGAAATCTAGATCTACATATGTAAAGTAGTCCTAGGTCTTCTGATTCCCATCCCAGCCTCCTCCCCCTGAAATTCAGAGCTTTGACCTCAAGTTTCAGGATCTTCCAGCTTTTAGCTTCTTGACAATATGTGTTCCTTTGGTTCCTCCATATACAATGCTTAGAGACTAGAGTTAAACTTTGCTGGGTCTGACCTTTGCTGGGACTGTGTTTCATAATTTTGACTAATACTCTGACCATGTTTGTTTTCAGAATGCTCAGTAAGAACTGTTTGAAGAGTACTACTTGTGAAGTTCTTTGTTTTGCTTATTTCTTCCGTTTCTGTCCCAACAATATTTAAGTAAGAAACATTCTGGGGCTTGTGAGAAAAAAAAAAAATCCAGAGCTTGCCTTGTTTCTTAGGAGAGGAAACTGAGGCCCAGAATGGAGAAAACGCAGCCGGAGGGTAGCTCCACGCATGAGAACGTGAATTCTCTAATTTTGATCCTTTCAGGGACCTGAAGCACACCAGTTTGCCTTGCTTGGGCACAATCTCCCTGATGCCCCACCCCAAAAAATCATCCAGAGACACCCAGTTTTGCAAACCTTGCTGCCCCCTTTCCCTAGATATTCTCTTCCCACCTTACCAAACACTTCCTCTTTCTTCCCTTTACTGCCTCCCCAACTCTTCCTCTGCTCCCCTCACCCACCCAGAACTCTTCATCTGCCCAACATTTCCCGTGACTGTCAGAACTCGTTTCCTGTCAGTTGCGTCCCCCTAAGCTTAGATACACCCCAGTGTAGTGTCCCTGACAAAGCAGTGTGTTATGGTGAAGCAACAGGCCAAGGTGTCAAAATAATTAGGTAATTGAAGCTGGGGAAGGTCAGGGTTTCTTCTGTCTGGAAAGACAAACACTCATACAGGCTAAACAAGGAAACCCATTTCACATTCCCTTGTCTCTCCTTCGCCCCTTGGCTCTGATCTCAACGTCCCATAACTACAATGGATCCTCTCAGGGAACGGGACTAAGAACTCACCTGACTTAGAAGGTGTGGCAAATTTGAACACCAAGGAATAGAACATTTTCAAGGTTTCAACACACCCCTTGTTTTTATCTTCCCTGTTTGTTTTCACACCCGCCCCACCCTAAGCTCCTGCTGGTGCAATGGCCCCAGATAGTGGCTCAATGCCATGGATGGGACATTGCTCAAAGGGGGCTGTGGGTGCCGAGGGCAAAGTCTCCTCCCAGGAAACCAAGCCCTCAAGGTCACCTTCCCTTGGCTCTTATTTGTTCATTCATTCAACACTCACCACTCATTAAGAGCCTGATCTATCTTAGAGATTGTGCTTGGAGCATGGGATGGGGGTGAAGAGAATGCAGACGTCAGTATGACGTGGCCTCTGTCACCCAGAAGCTCGCTGTCTACTGGACATACAGGCAAATATCATAGTCTGCTGTGATGATGGATGGGGCTCTGACTTAGATCGGAATGAAGTTCCAGAGGCCTCAGAGGAAGGTGTGACCAACTTCCTGTGAGTCTCTAGGAACAAGTGACCGAGGAGGTGACATTTGACTTATAAACTGACGGATGTGTAAGGTTTCTCCAGACAAGTGAGAGGAAACAGGGCATTCTAGGCAGAAGAGTAGCACATTCAAAAACAGGCGAAGGAACACAAGAGTTCATGGAAACTGAAGTTGGCACTGTGCTGAGGGTCAGTGGGGATGGAGGGGAGATCATTGAATAAGTTGGTTGGGCAAGACTGGGAATGTTCTTAACAAGATGCCAAGGAGTGTGGCCTGTCCAATCACGAGCTCTGGGCAGAACAGAGATGTGAGCCGGCCCATGTGTTGGTGGTAGCAACTCTGGCCCAAGCACCTTCCTGCCAGGGATCCACACTCTCAGATTTCATCTCAGCAGCCTTCAGTTCTCTCCTCAGCCGGGAAGTAAGGCAGTTTCGGCCCTAAGCTCTTGACTTCCACTTGGATGACCGACTCCAGGGAGCCAAGATTCTCCCTCCCACATCTCGGCGGGCCATCCACATCAGGAGGGACAGTGGAGGGGTTAGGCAAAGAGCATTGCCTTCAGATAGTCCTGGTTTTGAACCTTGGCTCTACCCCTTATCAGCTCTTTTATCTTGAGCAAGTGACTTCCCTCTCCCAAAGCCTCAGTTTGCCCTTTGTAAAATGGGCTTGAAGGGTAATAATGCCTTGCTCATTGGGTTTCCTCACAGTAGCACCTGGAAGTGCTTCACCACTTGTGTCCACTGTGGCCCCGCCCCGCTGGCGTTTCCTAGCCCTGTCACCTAGACACCCACGGGACTCTCAACAGCACGGCCCCGAGGCCCAGGCAAGAGGGCGCCTGGCTTTTCCTTTCAGGATGGACACCCATGCATACCATAAACATGAGAACAGAGAAGTCTGAAAAAGAAAACATGGGCCCTTCCATCATTCAGGATCTGGTACTCAGACAGGCACGGCAAGACCTGTCACCCAAAACATCCACTCTCATGACAAACGCCATTTAGGCCCCTAGGTCTTCCAATCTTCTGCCCTATGTCCTTGAAACAAAAGGCAACTGTGTCTGGATGTCATACAGGTTTGGGGATGTTCCTCTACCAACAGTGCAGTTGGGTCCTGCTTTGGAGAGCAGGGAGGACTTAGGTTAAGAGAAATTAAACAGTTAATTACCTTGTAAAACCCTTCCTCGCAGATAGTGTGAGTAGAATAGATTCTTGATAAGAAAGCAATGCTTAGTGTTCATTTCCTTGCTTCTCATCGTGGTCTAAGTCATGACTGTAGGTAGTGCTCAATTAGCATGGATTTCCAACTGCTTTAATGGTGGCTGAGGCTATTTTGCAAAATTAAACCATTCATATCACTCCTCAATTTGTATATGTGTAGACTGAGATATAATCTATATGACAAGGGTGAGACAGATACATTTTCAACTAAGTAGGCATTAAAAGCTGGCATAAAATAGTTTAATTTTTCAAAGAAATAAGATTTAATTTAAGTTTTCAAAAGTAAATTAAAAAATCAGCTTTAGGGGCTCCTGGGTGGCTCAGTGGGTTGAGCGGCCAACTTCAGCTCAGGTCATGATCTCGCAGTCTGTGAGTTTGAGCCCCACCTAGGGATCTGTGCTGACACCTCAGAGCCTGGAGCCTGCTTCGGATTCTGTGTCCCCTCTCTCTCTGCCCTTCCCCCGCTCATGCTCCTTCTCTCTCTCTGTCAAAAATAAACAAACAAACATAAATAAATAAATAAATAAATAATCAGCTTTACTTAAATATTTTTTTATCTAAAGTGTTGGTACCTTACAACTTATTTGTAGCTTCTTTTTACATTTTAATTAATAATTTTTGACATTTAAGATATTTTGTAAGACGTATTTTTGAAAATGTATATAGAAAGTATTTTTAATTGTTAAATTTTTTACATTTACTTTTATTTATATTTTTAATGAAAATGTATTCAAATTTTATACACTTTGAATGCAAATGAACAGTTTGTTTTATAATTCCTTAGATCAGCACTGTCCAGTAGAACTTCCTGCTATGATGGAAATGTTCCACGTATGCTGTGTAAATGGTAGTCACTAGATATATGTGGCTATTGAGCATGTGAAATGTGGCTCGTGCAACTGAGGAACTTTAACACTAATTTTATTTTTATTAAATTTTCATTGATTTAAATTTAAATATCCACATGTGGCTGGTGGCTTTTAATTTGGACAGCACATTTTGGGTCACTGAAAATGAAAATAAATCTAGGTGATAAAAGAAAAAAAAAGGCACAGGAAGATCTAAGAAAATAAGAAAGTTTGAAGAGAAAGAGAAATAAAGAGTGGTCTGCCTAATTCTTTAAGACAGAAACAGTAAACGTGAACAAATTGACTCGCACACAGAAATGCCTGTGTACGATTACGTGAATTGCAAAGAAAAGCTGGAAAAATAATGATAAGGTACAACAAAGACTAAACGAATGCTTGAATGTTAGTATGAAGTTTTGAGAACTGTATTATTTTGCCAAGTCTTAGCCAAACGTAATGATGCTTTTCATGGCACAAAATGGAGCAAAGTTTTCGGTAAAATTTCTGGATCTCATAGAAATTATCTGTGGTAATGAGGTATTGTAATGTTCTGAACACGGAGACAGATAAAAAGTAAAAAATAGATTTGTATTATTTGGGGTGGCAATTTCAAAATGAGACTATTAACTAAATGGGTAATAAATATGTAAAAAAAAATGTGTAAAGTTTTAAAAAACAAATAATTTCCGGTAAGACTAGATTACTCCAGAGACATATTGAACAACTAACAATTATTATGTATGTCACTGAACTACAACTAGATGGGAAAGTAAGGATGTTGAAATTAACGTCATTGGTTTTACGTGTCTCATGAAAAAGAACAGGTTTGGATTTAAGCAAAAAACTAAGAAAGTAATTTTCAGCACCTGGCATTTATTTAAAAGACTGTCACTTGTATGACTTCTTTAGACATATATAAATAAAATTAATTTGGAGGAAATAAAGTTAGTTTTGAATTTAGCCCATCTCCTGTTATTTGGTGTGAATTATTCCTTGCTGTTAATACTGTTAGCAAACTATTACAACAAAACGGATCAACGTTTGACTTTTTTACCTTTAAAGGTGTATTTATCTAAAGAAAACGGCTTTTCTAAATTGAAAACTACTATGTCAATATGCAATATGAGTTATATTCCAATAAAATGTAGTAAAACCAGAGGAAAAAATTATGAGAGAGGATACATATATAAATAATCCCCAAAATATAAAATCCATTTTCTGTCTATAATAGATCAAGGTATGGTTTCTATTAAATAAAACTCACAATAAATTGAGCAACATACTGCTATTTTCATTTTTTGCTATCATGTTCCAGCATTAAAAAAACACTGGAGAAAAACTTAAGAAATACTGTGGGCACTAGAACTTTAAAGACCTGTGAAAATCGTGATGTGGATAAGAGAGATGTATAATAATTTTCTGTATATGATCCATAACAATGCTTAAAAGCAGTATATAAAACTTACTGGTTCATTTCTAATCTAAGTATTGCTTTAATAATTTTATTAGCAATGCCAGTTGCTACCTTCTGAGGCAGGTGGGTGAATCAGATAATCTGGTGTTAAGTCCCCCAGGAAAGACCTGGAATTTCTTTCTGAGAGCAAAAAAACAGGATTTCTGAAAGACACGCATCCAAGTCTTTAAGGATGAGGAAGAAGAATTTTTGGTTTCATCATGGTGATTTGCCCCTACTTGTTGACTTTGATGCTAAGAACCCAGACTGCTGATCATCTGTGAGCTCAAAGATGTCTGGGTCTTCCATTTGCTGAGATTCTTGGCAAGACTAACTCCCAGAACGAACTGACAAGGAGACCTACCTGGGAAAGACAGGTGGTGTCTGGGGTCTGACAAACATCTAAAAACAAGACTAGAACTTTTCCTCACTTGGATTCCTTAATCACGGTCTCCCTGATTTGTAAGCTCTTACTCATTTTGAAGGACGTCAAATCTGCACATCGGAATCTTTCCGCTCTTCAAACGCACGCATGAGGTATGTGATATGTGAGGGGCCTCGTGAGGTCTATCTCTCAGGGGAAAATTAGATCTATATCCATATCTGTCTCCGTCGCCATCTCCATATTCATATCCATAGCTACGTGTCCAACATCTTTCTGATTTTTAAGTACGCAATTTCAAACTTGTTACCAGTGAAAGGCGTCTAAGCTGGACCCGTGTTTGACGACAAGGGAATGAAAAGGAGCAGTGTCTCATGTTTGGCTTCTCTGAAATGACTGCTGGGTCCGACACACCTTTTGTTAAGGTGTTTTTCTTTTAAGTATCTGATTAACATGACTTTTTTTTATATCATACAAAAACATAATACCATGATTATGGAAAGAAAAAGCCACCCACAAGCTTACTATCTTTAAAATTGCCTATTTTCATTCTTTCCTTTCTTTTCCAAAAAAAAAAAGAGTATTTTTTCACAGTGTTGGACACGCAGCACAAATATAATTTTGTGTTCTAGTCTTTTCCATAAGCATCACACAATTAACAATACCGGTGCGGTCTTTAGATTGACCTCTTTGGATGGCTTCAAAGTGTTACTTTAGTGAATGTATTGTCATTTATATCAGCATTCCAAAATTATTTTGGGACACTGACATTACTTTCAATTCTATTATTAATAATACCTCTTGGGCCACTTTTCTACCATCCCTTTTCCTAGTCTTGGATTATTTTCTTAAAATAAATCTCCAATAGTGGAGTTGTTGGGTCAAAAGGAATGGGAACTTGATGGAATTGTTGATTGTTACCCTCCTTTAATTTATTTATAATCACAATCTCCCTCCCTCATTTAAGCAAACTAACTTACTAGTTCACCAACTCACTAATTATCTAGTTCAGTGTCCCAGTTTCCTGGTTTGTTTCTGTTCACATGCAACTGGTTCACAGAGTCCCTTATATCTGTTCCTTCCTGACAATGAACCTCTGGTTCACACATCTTCTTTACACAAATAAGTTGCAGTGATAACTTTTTGCCCTGAAGCTTGATCGCTTCAGCCATCTATTGTCTGGCTTCAAGGAATTCCCCATCTGCAAAAGTGTCCATGAGACACAGTTTCAGTGATTGCGAAAGAAGCGTACTGATAAGTCAGGTAAAGACTGGGCTCCTGGCCATCTGTTCTTTCTATCTCTTAACAATTAGGTCTCTGCCAAGGCACCGTGGGCTCCGCCACCAACTTGTCCCACCAGCTCTTGCCAAAGTGCAGGCAACCACGTGAACGTAGGCATGGGCACTTACCATACACCCACTCTGCCTTGAACTGGCCTAGATCCCACAAGGGACCCATTGGACACTCAGATGTAATCTTTACCCTCAAGAACTCTGTAGGCTGAAGAGATAAGATACATACGTTCTAAGAATATAGCTGAGAGTCTATGATTCTGTAGAGGTTCAGAAGCTATGGGTAACATCATAGGCTCTAAGCTGGGGCTGGAAGGACAGACAGGAAGAGAAGAGGCAGAAAGGAGCAGAGAGGAGATTCAGTTTGGAGGCATTCGTTTTTTCATCATTCAGTCAATAAAGCATCTACCTCATTCCAGGCTCTCAGCTAGGTTCTGGGCATCCACAGTGGAGTTAGGCAGCATCCCAGTTCTTTAGGAGATCTCAGTCCTGTGGGAGAGACGCTCACAAGAAGATCACCACAGTATGGTATAACGCATGCTGTCACGGAGGAATTGACAAAGCGATTCAATGGTCAGATCGGCCTGTAAAAGACAAAACGCCCCATAGAACAGAAAACTTCCCTCCAGACCAAAGGGATCTGGACTGTTTTGTGAAAATCACATGAACAAAATGGGGAGGCAGCAGTGTAGAGTAGGAAGAAGACTGCTTTAGCCTAAAGACCTGGGTTTTTACCTGACTCTACTCCTACTTGGGATCTATGTGATTGTTATGATCAGGGTCCTCAAAGTCTCTGGGCCTCAGTTTTGTCACGTGTAAAATGAGGATCCGAATCCTTCCGCAGGAACTGCCAGGTGATTGAAAGAGAGAGGAGGTGATACAAGGCCAAGTAAAAGAATTTATTATTACTGCTATCATCATCATCACCCTCATTGATATCATCGCATATGAAAGCACTTTGGGAATTCTCTGGCCCAGCACACAGAGGCAAAGTTATTGGTGTGGTAACTAAATTATTCCCACAATTACCTGTTCTTGTCTCTGGGCTCTTACTTACATCTGGAAACAAAAGGGCGTGGCTATGAATGAGCAGGCTTTATTCCTGCCACCCACCCCACTGTTTTTCTTCCTGTAGACCCCACCCTGCAAGGTCTCAGAATATTCACTTGCACATGATTATTAGCATTTTTTTTTTTATTTAAGGAAGTTAAATCACATAGCATACATGAAACCTAAGGATGTTTAAAGTGCACGGAGAGCTGGCCACAGGCCTAGGCTTCACCCATTCACCTAGGCATTACTGCGCGGGCCATTTATTTCACAATTTCTCCCAAGAAAGTGTGGCAATAGCTCGAGATGACAGAAGTGACAGATGAGTCAAGGAGAGAGGTTGACTCAAAGGGAACCATCTCAGCACCCCCTTAACTGGCATCCCTGAGCTCACTGGCTTCCACAGAGATTTATACTTTTGTTTGGATATTGCTTTAAGGAGATTAAAGGATCTGTATTCCTGGAAGCCTCCTTCCCTGTTTCTTCCCTGGGGGCCCTTCAGACCATGCTCCAGTTCATTCCTTTGTAATGAGAACTCACATTCCTTGGGAATTTATCCTACGCCAGGAATTGTATTGTCTTTGACACTCATTATCTTATTTATTCCTCATCACTACTGCACAGGTAGGATGGTTAACCCTGCTTCACAGATGAGGAAACTGGGGCATAAAGAAAGTAAGATGAGCGATGGTGAGTCCAGGAATACCTAGCAGGACTGGACATAGGTTGTCGAACTCCAGAGCTCGTGCCTCTGACCATTCTGGAATTCTGCCTCCTTCAAGTAGGAAAGCCTGGAACCTCCATGTCACGTAACAAGCTCAGTCACCTCAATTGTGAGTCAAAGCTGAGGCCTGGCTGAGGATAGGCTTCTGGTAAAGCAGGAGCTAGGAAGGAGTGGAAATTGGCTGATGGGTGTTCTAGGCAGACTTCTTTCTGTGCAGGCAGCCAGGCAAAGCCTGGCTCGGGAAACACGTCCTGCATAGCTCCTGCTGGTGCTTTGGGGTGGTCCATGGTGTACCTTAGCAGGGAAGAGAGAACAACATTTTTGGAAGAGGAAGAACCAAGTTGTTTAGTGACTCCCTTCAGATTCCACCTCCCCACATTCCTTGCGCAACACTTTTTTCCTTGAGCAAATGTGATGAAGTTTATCATCCCAAACACAGCTCTGATCATACTTTCTGCCATTATCGGAGAGCCTCCGATAATGGCCACAATCAGCAAACCTCCGAACTTTTTTTAAGTCCCACTTGTAAAAAAAGACTTGTTTGTGCATCCAAATGGATTTATAATATGTGTGCATGCATGTGTGTAAAACCATGCCAATATATTATGCACATTATAAAAATAAAGCAAAACAGAAATTATAAAGGAGATAAATATAAAATAAAGAATACAATGTATGCTAATCTTTATAACATCATACTATCTTTTCTACCATCACAAGACATAATCAACACTCTAGGCAGAGTTCATCGTTAATAACAGTGACTGTGAACCCGTATTTCAAGCACCCTTCCTGAGAATTTTCTTTCTTTCTTTCTTCTTTCTTTCTTTCTTTCTTTCTTTCTTTCTTTCTTTCTTTTTTTTTTTTTTTTTTGCCAACTGCCTGCTATATCTGATTAGGTCATCATTGGCTTTAACCCCTGAAATGTGGCCAGTGGGAAGCCAGAAATAGGACAAAAGTCAGCTTTGCCATTTTCTTGTCGTTTGCTTCATGCTTTGCAGGAATTTTTAAAAACCAGTTGTCCATTTTTTGTCAGGTTTTATTTAGTTACATCCAGGTAAGGAATCCATAAATTTCAGAAATCAGCTAAATGAAAACGGCAGTACTAACATCGTGTGGACCCTCTGGGACGCAGAACATGCTCCCATCCTTCGCGGTAACCCTAGTTAGGGATGTGACATGACTCAGATGATGTAGAGATTCAACAAGGGTCCCATAGTCAGTCTACATAGAAAATAATAGGATTTTTGCACTTATTTTATGCAAATAAAAGTAAATATAAACGCATATTTCAGTATGATTTGCATATTCCCCTGGGAGCTCGAGCTCCTCTTTGGAAACCCCTCATCTTACCAAGATCAGATTTGTTGGCCTTCCAAAATTGGTGACCTACTCTAACCGTCACCCATCCCACCCGTTCCTATGATTGCCCACTCACTGGCCTGACCGCTGGCACTGGTCATCTTCCTCTGAAAACCTTCTTCCCCTGGGCATTTGCTCTGACTGTTCCCTCTGTTTGGAACGCCTTGCTTTCCACTACTATCTTTCAAATTTTACTCATCTATAGAGGCTCACCTTGACCTCCATCTTCTGTGTGAAATAATAACGATATCAACTAACATTTCTTGACCTCCTACTCCATGCTGGACAATGTATTATCTCATTAACCTTCCCGGCAATTCCAGGAGATGGGTACTATTATGAGAAGGTTCAGAGACAGAGAACTGCTCAAGGCCACACAGCTAGGAAAGGAGGGAGCCAGAAACCAGACCCATGAGGACTCCAGATTCCCATACTCTTT
This sequence comes from Neofelis nebulosa, assembly GCF_028018385.1. Classification (NCBI taxonomy): domain Eukaryota; kingdom Metazoa; phylum Chordata; class Mammalia; order Carnivora; family Felidae; genus Neofelis; species Neofelis nebulosa. The sequence continues at coordinate 79,207,409 of NC_080786.1, read as the reverse complement.
CACTGCATATATGTTTTAATTTCATTTTACTCGTTCAAACAGGTAAACCTTACATTACACCCTCACCTTCTTTTGACTCACGGGGAGATGGAATTAGCTGCTGCCTCTCCAAGTTTCCACAGCAGCTTGTTTACAAATATCAGGCCATATATCACTGTTATGTGGGCACACCTCTCATATCCCCTCATATACTGTGAGCTCTTTGGACAAGAGCCACACTGGATCCTTCCCAGCACATAGCAGAGACGGTAAAAGTGGTCATTGAATGAATGGATGAATGGAAGAAAAAAAATGCGTGGGTGGAAAACAAGCAAACAAAGGTCCTATGTTGGGTATGATTTCTTTAGACTGTAACTTGATATTCTCCTGAGGTACAAACTATAAAGGTATGTGAGTGTGGGTCTATAACACTCTATAACACTATTACTAATATTTCAAAATGGAAGCCAAGACTCCCATTTCCTAACATTTATAACAGCAGGTAAGAATTATGTTTTATTCTTTAATGTATGTTGACTGGAAGACAAAGACTTAAACTTGTCTTTATGTAATCTAACTTTCCAAACCACTGAGTGTAGTAAAAGCTGTCACCTTACAAACTAGCACTTGATATCTTAGACAACTGGAAAAAAGACTTTTGAGCAGATCATTTTAAAAAATATTTATTTATTTATTTGGGAGGGGGAGTGGGGGAGAGAAAGGGCAAGGGAGGAGCAGAGAGAGAAAGAGCGAGAGAATCGCAAGCAGGCTCCACCCTGTCAGCGCAGAGCCCAACACGGGGCTTGATCTCACAAACTGTGACATCATGACCTGAGCCGAAATTGAGATCAGACAACCGACCGAGCCACCCAGGAGCCCCTTGAACAGACCATTCTAAAGTTGACAATAGTTAATGCAGTTTACAGAAGAAACTTTAGCTCATTTAATCCTGAAAATAACATGTGCATGCACGCACACGTACACACACATACACACTCCCCACAGTTCAGGAATTTTTCTTTCTCCATTTTACTGATTCAAAAGCTAAGACTTATAATGGTGAAGTGACATAGCCAAGCAGTGATAGAGCCCATACCCAAACCTAGGCTTTTGGACTCAAATCCCTTAATCTTTCCCTACTCTGCTCCTAAAACACAAAACGAACCCTAGAATATCAGACATTTGAGCTCTCAGAAACTCTTTGCCATGGGCATAGAATAAATCATCTCCTTTTCAGTGTTTTTTTCAAATGCTGTTCTGTGTAAGTCTCGGTCTTAGGACTGTGCATAGCAGGGAGGGACTAGTGGCTTCTAATCCCTAGATGACTAAACAGAAGCCCAGTCCATCTGTGATAAATATCGCTTCCAAGGGCCACAGGTGCACACGACAGAGCAAGCGCCTTTCTTTTCCGCCTCAGTGCAGAAATCATCATAGAAGCATTTCATCCTTCACTCGCTCAATTAATCCATCCTTCCTTTTTGAATTTTCTTATTAATGTTTGACTGTGTCCTTATGCAGAGAGGCAAGAAACGGCATTCTGACTGATAAGGTGCATAGCAAAATGGACCGGCTGCCACGTTCCCACTGGAGTCACGGATGTGAGGCTGGTTCCTGGTCCTGAAGGGGCTAGAAGAGGCAAAGGCAGACCCCAACACCTCAGTGCCACCTTTTCCACCTCCCCCGAACACGGCGTCCACATGGCAACCGTGGGCTCCCTTAAAGGAAAGGCCGCTGAAGCCATCCTCAAGTACATCACGTATATGAAAAAGGTAGAAGGGGAGGTAGAAACTAGATTTCATTTGGGGCATCCCTAGAGGACAGGACTAGAGGGAAGGAGTGAAATAGAAAGCACCCGGCTTTCTGCTCGTCTTCCTAACAGAGGTGGACAACAGAGAAATGGAATAGTGTGCTTGGTGTTATAAGAAGCATTCAGGCAGAGGCTGCGGCATCCTTCCTTGAGAGTGGTGTAGACAGTATATATTTAGAGAGTCAATGGTTTGGCTAGATCACTGCTAAAATACCCTCCAGCAACGGCATTTCGTGTTCCTCCAGATATTCCACACTTGAATGCCTTGGGAGATAGGTTCAGACAGAGCTCATCTGTTCCTTAATACTTGGCCACAGCACAACGCCTGCTGCCTGGTCACAAAGCATTTCATAGACAGCTGTTACCACCCCTATTTCAGAAGTGTGGTGAAAGGGGAATTCAGAGACAGGTGAGGGGCCTGCCGCCATGTGAGCAGGTCGGAAGAGGCCCCCAGCACCAAAGCTGCCCAGCGCCTGAGCCTACACACTTCTCAACTGCATCTTAACTCAGTGATTTGCAGCCACGTGCAATAATCCCACCACCCCCTGGGAACACCTTTGTTTTTCCGTCCTAGGTTATAAAGTCAGACAGTCTCGATGTTTAAATCGTCTTTGAAATTATGGCGTTTACAGGAAAGTAATGCTTCCCGCTGACTGTAATTGAAAAGTAGAAAATGGAATGAGCCCCATGGAAACCTAGGTTATTCTGTCTGGACACAGGGGCAAATAGGGCAAAAGTCACAGCCAAGTCTCCTGCCAGCTCGTCCCAAGGAAGCATGGGGCCGGTTTTTATAGAGGGAAAGGTTGAGTTCCAGGATTGGGAAATGTAATACAGTTTGTGAAGGTTGCAGAGATTTAGAGCGACCAAAAACAGTGATGGTACAACTAGGAGTAATCCTTCCCTTGAAAGGTCTTTGCATTTCACAGAGGGGGAAACAGCCTGCCTTAGGAGAAAGCACAGACCTAGCAGAAAGCCTGTGCCACCACTGACTTGCTGTGCGATCTCGGGAGAATAAGCAACCTCTCTGAGTCTCACTTTCCTCACAAGGGTGACATTTTTGCCCAGGATGGATCGGAGGACCAGATGAGATCATGGACACAAAGCACGTTGTATCTGGTAATACCGCACAAACGGGAGATGCTAGGATGATCAGGCGCGTTTTCAGAAGCGAGTGGATGTTAGATTTATTCTCTATTTCTGGAAGCGGAAACCAAAGTACAGTGATGTGAAAGGGACAAGGGTCCTGTTCCATAGTGCTGGGACCAAGAGAAGAGGGCTCCCTGCATTGAGAAGACTTCGGTGCCTGCCCACAGCGTGGTACTTTCTTTCCTCCTGAGAACAGCACCATTAGATAACAGCGCAGGGCAATGCCTCCGGCCACAGAGATTTCCTTCTGCCTGGCTACTCCAGGCACACACATCCTGGGATGGACTCAGGGAGACGGTCACTTTCATGTCAACTGGGGAACTCCAACGCGTACCTTTCTTCTCTCCACCTCTGCTGTGCACCCCCACTCCTCACTCCCTGCTGCTGGCATGATCTCCGCTACTGGGCAAAGCTCACAACTTTCGATGCTACCTTACATCAGGGGAATCATCTCTGGCCTCTCTCCGGTTCTCTGTCCTTAAAGACTGTCCCAGCCATCACCTACCCTTTACAACAGTCCATTCTCCCTTCTGCTTCTCTCCCAGTGCCACCTCTTCGGTGAAGTTCTCTAATCCTGGGCCTCCTCCACACCCCCCAACCCCCCCCACCCCCGCCGACCATCATCTTTACCTCAGAAAATGAAATAAAGAAATTTGAGTGACTCGTCTAGCCACATAGCAGGAGCAGAGAAGCAGAAAGTGTAGAAGCCGTCATAGAATGATGAGTATTTCTGCGGACTTCTGGACTGCTTCATGCTATCTGTTGAGCTTCATGAGAGGGAAGATAGAAACGTCTGAGTGGTGCCGTATTTTCTCCGAAAGCAGCCAGCGTGAAAATGGGGGATGACTTCTGCCCCCCCGCCACCCAAAACTCAGGGTGGATCCTGGCTCAGGTGCTCAAATGTGACTCTGTAGCTGGCTGGGCAGCCTTGGGACAGACGCCTATATTGTCAGGACCAGTGAGCTTCATCCTTCCCTCCCGCACCTCAGTGCCACCCTCCCCAAGGCCTGGGTCCCCACTCCACATCAGCCCCCTGGATACACAGCAGTGTTTACTGGAGGCGCTGAGCAGGGAGCCAACAAGGTGCCTTCTCGGGACACACAGCCCCCTGGCAGCACTGAGCTTAACAAACCCCAAATTCTGTACTCTTCAGTGGGCCACAGGCCTGCTAGACCAGTGTGTGTGATGAGGGAGAGTCAGGGGGAGAGTCAGAGGGAGGCTCTGATTTAATCCACTTTACGTATTAGGTATCTGCCTGAGATTTCATTAGGAAAAACAAACAAACAAACGAACAAACAAAACCAGGATCCGCTATAACTACAAACAAAAAATAGTGGACAACCTTGAAAGCCTCCACCGGTCTCGCCCAGTGTTTCTCAGGCTGGAACGCACCTCAGATCTCCCGGAGGGCTGGATGAAACACATACGGCTGGGCCCCTCCACAGGGTTGCTGACTCAGAATTTTGGGGTAAGGCTGATATTCTTTTGTATTTCTTTCTTTCTTTTTTTTTTTTTTAATTTTCTTTTACATTTATTTCTTTTTGAGAGACAGAGAGACAGAGCGTGAGCAGGGGAGGGCCAGAGAGAGAGGGAGACACAGAATCGGAAGCAGGCTCCAGGCTCCGAGCTCTCAGCACAGAGCCCAACGCGGGACTCGAACCCATGAACTGTGAGATCATGACCTGAGCTGAAGTCGGACGCTTAATGGACTGAGCCACCCAGGTGCCCCTCTTTTGTATTTCTAATAAGCTCCCAGGGGACCCCAATTTTGCCATTATAGGGGATGAACCTTAAGAACCAGGATCTAGCCCAAATCTCCCCTCAGAGCCAGGAAAGGAGATCCCTCCAAGGTGGCTTAGCAAGTTAGAGATGAGCTACAGTACAGCATCTGTCTCTGACAGCGTCTTCCCCGCTGCTCACCCCCACACTGCCTCTTCCAGGGCTTGTCCGGCATACCTGTTCTCGCACAACAGGGCCCTGGGTAGAGAAGGCCGCTCTGACATGGGCTCTCAAGCAGCTTTACCCCTGGGACAGTGATCAAAGGGGAGCATTCCAAACTCAGAGCCTGTGCCCAGCCACCTGTGTCCCCAGTTTGGAAGTTGTATCACACCCCCAGCACATCAGGATGCGAGCTCCCCCAGACTTCACCCGTTTGTGCCTCCAGTCTTCAGTGAGCCTTCCATGATTGCATTCCTTTATTCTTTCACCCAACATAGCCTTACTGAGAGCTTCTAGATGCTGGGCACTGTCTGAAATCCTGAGATCCAGAGACTTCTGAGAGACGGCTCTTCCCTGCCCTCCAGGACTTCCCAGGGAAGAAAACTAAGCCTAATCGAGTCGTTACCTTGTGAAAAGCAAGAGGAGGGTGCCTCAGGTGAGTGAAGAAGAGGAATGGGGAGGGTTTCGTCAGGCAGGCAGGAAGATGTTAACAGACAAGGGACGTGGGGTAGAGAAGCCATGTTCAGTGTAAGAATAAAATAATAAGAAACATTTATTGAATATCCACTATACATCAATAGCTCGCCATACTTCTTTTATCCCCACAACCATGCCTACAAGAGGTGCCATTATTAAATTCTCACTTCCAGATCAGAAAGCTGAAGGCCTGAGAGGTTCTACAACTCATCCAAGGTCACACAGCTCCTTAAACTTAGGTTTTCTGACCCCAGAACCCAATCTCTTCGCTAAGGTGGAGACAGCTCAGGATCAAGAAATCGTGATAGTCTCTGACCTATTTATTCTCTCCATTTTACAGCCAGGGAAGCTGAGGCCTGGAGAGGACCATGACCCTGTCCCCTCTAGGAAGCAACAGAAGCTAGACCAGAAGGAGGAAGTCTTCCCCAGACCTCCATCATGCTCCTGTAGTCCTGCTTCCTGGGGCCAGAGCAGAGGCCTCGCAGCTGTGTTGGGTGCCAGATGGCATCTCAGTCACCAGGCTGGAGGGCGCCTGAGGACCCTGCGGTCAGCGCCAGGCTGGCAGCCCAACCCCCACATGGGCACCGTGGGCACAGGGCAGAGGGACTGAGTGAAGGCAGCACGTGCGGTGGAGAGGACAAGAATGCAGTGACTCACGCTCCCATTGTGGCATTGTTCTCAGCTGTCCGGAGGGTATCCCAGCCTGGAGGAGGCAGCTGCTATCTTCACTTCAGGAGAGTCACTCTTGACCAGCAGCCGGCACAGTAAGCGCAGAGGAGAGTGAGATGTGGTGTCCCCGGGAGGCACTGGGCACAAGAGATGCTGCCTGCTAGGGAGATAGAAAACGGCTCTCCTCCGGGCTCTGCCGTTGCCCTGTCCACCGCTGTGACCTTGAGCATGATCTCACCTGAACCTGATGAGCCTCACTCTTCTCATCTGTTTATGGGCTCCAGGTCTTAGAGATGGGCAGTTTGGCCAGTAGGCCAATGCATTAAAAAAAAAAAAAAAAAAAAAAAAAAGAGTTTTGCAGACCTAGAGAATTCTACACATGTGATTTAGTCTGTTTGGGCTTCCATAACGAAATACCACAGACTGGGTGACTTAAAAGGGACAAAATTGCATTTCTCACAGTTCTGGCAGCTGGGAAGTCCAAGTTCAAGGCACCAGCATGGCTGTGTTCTGGTGAGAGCCCACTTTCTGGTCGACAGCTAATGGCCTTCTTGCTGTGTCCTCACATAGTGGAAGGCCCAGTGGATCTCTCTGGAGCCTCTTTTGCAAGACCACTAAGCCAGTCATTGATGGGAGCTTCTCTCTCATGACCTAACCCCCTCCCAAAGGCCCCGCCTCCCAATGGCCTCACCTTGAGGGGTATGATTGCAACATATGAATTTTGGTACTATTACCATTATTAATGGTAATATTGATATCATTGGGCATTCTTACAGAAAACATGGCGGTAAAATGTTAACCTGTCTCCCTGAAGCGGATGTTTGAATCCTTTGCACGATTGTGGTCACCCTTTTATAAATTAGAAATGACTGCCAAATAAGATATTTTAAAAGAAAAGTCGCATCTTTAACTCAGCCAGGTTTGCCATGAGGCAGACATACTTCAGTGAACAAGAGAGGAAGATTTCTGCCTTTGCAGAGCTCATGTCCTTCCAGGAAGAAACAGATATTAAAGAATGCAAGAAACATGAAGAGTGTCTTTGGAGTTAGAAGGTGTTATAAATCTAATGCGGAACCACATAGAGCGGCAGAAAGGAGGTAGATGTTGCAGGTTTGGGGTGAGGAAGAGGGACTTGAAGGTTGACATATCAGTGGTCGAAGAAGGGCTTCTTGAGAAGGTGAGCAGACCCGAAGGAGAGCCGGGGGCAAGGGAGCAGCTAGGTGAGAACAGCGTGCCAGGGAAGAGCAAGCGAGTTACTCTAGGAACAGCCCGGAGGCCAGGCACAGTGACCGGCGGGGACCGGGGAGAGGGAGAGGAGCACGATCAGAGCCAGGTCCTGCCGGGCCTTGGACGCTATTTTGAGGACTGGAATTTCTCCCTGAGAGAAATGGACACCAAGGCAGGGATTTCAGCAGAGGAATAAAATGATTCCATGCACATTTCAAAAAGGTCATTCTCACCTTGGAGTTTCAAATATACTGAGAAGTTCAAGGGAAGAAGCTGAGGAGGCCAGGTAGAAGGCGATTGCAACAATTCAGGAAGGGATCGCGGCAAAGGGATTAGATTCTGGATATGTATTTTAACGGTGGAACCAACACAGTTTCCGTAACCCAGATTCACGCTCCAAGTCTCCTTCCAGCCCTAAGATCCTCTGACTGCACTTGAATCCCAGCGTCACCTTCACAAACCGGGGTACTTTTTAATAGAAATGGAAATTCTCTGAATGGCTCTATTTCTTAACATGAATGTTAAGCCCACGTGGAAGCTGTGACTTCCATTCCATGGCCCAAGGTTTCTGGTGGTGATGTTGACTCAGCCCTGTCCCATGCCCAAGTATAAATACAGCATGAAAGAAATGAGAAAGAAAAAGCTATCTTTCCCTCCATCAGCCCTGCCAAGCCCAGAGGCCATCTCACAGGGACAGTAGAGAGGCTAGAAGTATGAACAAAAGAGAAGAGGGTATACTCAGGGATACCTGAGGAAGAAGGTATACTCGCATATGAAGTGTTCCCCTGAGAACAAACTCCATTCGTGTCACTGTTTCTGACTAAGGCAAGTGTGTATGATCTATCCCCTGGACAACCCCTATAACTGGCTACCTGGGCCCCCTGACCCAGCGATCCTCCCCTCAACCTTTCCTCCACATTGCCACCAGAAATGCAGTTTCCTTGGGTGGCTCAGTCGGTGAGGCATCCGACTCTTGATTTCAGCTCAGATCATGATCTCAGGGTCCTAAGTTCCAGCCCCACACTGGGCCCTGGGCTGGGTGTGAAGTCTACGTAAACAACTGAACAAACAAACAAAAACTCTTCCAAAAACAGACATGCAGTCCCCAGGCACAGCGAGGATGGCACTGTCTTGCTCTTGACCTGTTCTGGCACACAGGCCACAGCTTTCCGAAGGACTCTCCTCCTTAGAAAACCACCCCTGCTCTCCCAGATGCCCCAGTCAGTGATAGAGGACATCCGGTTGGGGCAGGAGACTGAATTCAATTTTGAGCCATGGTATTCTCTTGACCTCAATTCCACCTCGGCGGTGCAGCCTTCTTCACTTCCTGCCCTGATTGCTGTGCAGTGTTACCGTGGGCTGTTAAACAGCTGCCACCTTCCACCCCAGACCTGGATGCCATCCAAGGGCAGGTAAAAATATTCCTCCCTTCCTATAACTTGTCAGAGGAGCCTTCTGAAAGAAACATGGCCAGGAAGTAGACAGCACCACCATGGCCCATCACCAGATGGCCTGCTCCCCTCCCATCTCCTCCCCATCAGTGCCTTATTCTTTGAAACTGGTCACCCTGTTGGTTCTTCTCCCCTTAATTTCCCCTTTCAACACTTCTTTTTCAAAATCTGGGGCTGAGAGTTTTGGTCTGGAAGCATGGAGGGGCACAAAACATTTCAACGGGAGGGAACTCAAAAGTCACCTCTTTTTTCTAAGCCGTAAAACTCTCCCCCCTTTACCTGCCAAACACACCTGATCTCGATCCCCAACATATACAGTATATAAAGTCAAAGTGCCTTTGGTTGAAGAGGGGTGCAGGGGCCTAGTTTACTTGCCCCCTGTCCCCCAACGCTCAGTGGTGCAGAGGCCAAGTCACCGCACCTGTAAGCCCCTAATTTGTTCATTTTCATTTGAGAAATGATAGCTGTTGAGGCCTAGAGGCTTATCCCAAATCCTCCAGTGAATCAAAAGAAGATTAGGACCTTGGTTCCTGGAGTTCAGCTCAGGAAGTTTACAAGGCTCAGACATTAAGTCATAGGTACAACGGGCTCCGTGCCTTGACTGCAGCGGTGGGAGAGCTGTGGCAGTGGCATGTGGGAGTCCCCTACCAGCACCCAAGGCCAAGGGCACACACCTGTCAGCTCCGCTTTCAGTGAGTCCGTGTTGAAAGCTTGAAACTGGCCATGGTGGGAAACTGGCAAATACTACAAATTAGGGTTTCTCCTTTCCCCGTGAGAATGGATTATTAGATACCACAGGCTGGGGCGTACGTAGGCAGACTGGTCTACCAGGTCCTGAAATAGGAGCTTCTTGTGGAATGTGACCCTTGCTTTTCAGTCTTTAAAGATTTCAGGCAATAGTCATGAAATGTGAACCCTCAAAGAGAACTTTGGGATGGTCTCATCCAGGGAAGTCGGACCTAAATGTCTAAACAACCAATTGATAAGGTGAATGGGCCAAGCAGCTGGGTGAGAGGACACAGAGAATGGTGAGGAATATGTAGCAAAAAACCCAAAGGCATCCCAGTAACAACAACAGCAACAACAACAACAACAACAACAACAACATGTTAGTTTGCCAGACCTGCCATACCAACAGCTTGAACAACCTGTCCTGGCAGAGGTGCTTGTTTTGAGGGCTGTGAGGGAGGGATCTCCCCCAGGCCTCCCTCTTTGGCTTAGAGATGGTGATCTTCAAACTCACGTGGTGTTCTCCCCGTGTGGGTGTCTGTTTTATACAGACACCAGGCATATCGCATTGGAACCCACCCTAATGATTTCATTTTAACTCGATTGTCTTCGTAAAGACCCCATCTCCAGATAAAGTCATGTCCTGAGATATAAAGGATTAGGACTTCAACATACAAGTTTTGGGGGAGGACACCATTCAGTCCTTAACACACAAGCAGGACAAAAACAAACCTGAGAATCACAGCTGACCTGCTAACTTCTCTGATTCTGGTCCATTTGCTAAATTTTGCAGATGTGGCAACTAAAATTCTAAGAGGGAAATAGGTGACTCTCCAAAGGTCATGGGGAGAGAACGGCAGAGGCAGGCCTTGCGATTCCTGCTGGGGCCAGTCTCTTCCACTTACCTGCCTCCTCTGATGGGAGGTTATTTTACCCATATGTGTGTGTGTGTATGTGTGTGTGTGTGTGTGTGTGTGCAATTTCAGCACCCTTGGGGAGCTGGTAAGCAGCCTGAGGGTCTGGATGTATCCGGTGCCACCTTCCAAATTCCCCATAGCCTAGAACATGGGTGAAACCCACAGCAGACACTCAGGGAATCCATGCTGAATGTTCTCCACTTCACACTCTGTCCTTAGCAGAGGTTCTAGGTGCTCCTGGGCTCAAGGCTAATTTCTAATCCTTGAACCATGGCTTGGCCTTACCCACTTGAAGGCCTTTGTCTCTCAGTAGTGCTTTCTTGTGACAGACCAACACAGTAAGCTTAAAGAGACCTGGACCAAGACTTTAGGGTCCTCCCACTCTGGTTGATAAGAACCGTGAGAGCAAGTCAGATAACGTGGTTCAAATCCTGGACCTGCTGGATCAAACATCTGCTACAGTGTGACCACTTACCCTCTCTGAGCCTCATGTTTCTTCCCTGACAACTGGGGACTAATAACACTTAGCTCACTCAATAACTCATTCATTTGTCTTTCAACCAAGCAGTCTGTGTGGTAGGAAGCTCCCTATGCACTGACCTCATTGCAGTGAAAAAGCCATGGCCCCGGTCCTCTTACAGCTTACCCTTGAACGAGGAAAGCAGATCACAGTCATTGTTGCAATCTGTGGTCATGCATGACAGAGCAAGTACTGGAGACTGAGGAAACGTGCCATGGGAAAACCTAGGCAGACTGGGGCCCAAGCTGAATCTCAAAGGGGAAGATGCATCCAGGTGAAGAGTGGGGTGAGAGGTAAGTGACACTGAGGGAGCAACAGGGATCCAGAAAAATGTGCTGGGCGTGGGGATTCCCGTGTCCAAAGGCCTAGATGGGAGAGAGTATGTGGGTGAGAATTAAGGAGATAATGACACCGTGTATATGGAAAATGCATCATGTAGTGCCTGGCCCATAGTATATACCCAATAAATGTCACTTGCTTTTTTCTTTTAATAACACACCTATATATTTTCTTTCCTGAAATTCGAGACCAGAGATGTAAGCATATCGAGTTATAGGACTCTAAAGTTGCTGACGCCCATGTTCTCTAGATCTAAAGTATTCTAAACAAGGCATAGTTATTTATTGGAAAAGCATGCATTTTATTTTTCAGATGCATGGGAGAAAATTGTTGTCAGTATATCCATGTGTGTGTGGTTTTTTTTGTTGCCACATGAAACAATCAGTCTTCCTTTTCCGCATGAGGAATTTACTACCTGCTGACTTGAGTGAACTCAAATGTTATTGTAGTTTCCGTAGTGTAGTGGTTATCGCGCTCGCCTCACACAAATGTTATTGTTTGTTCTATACCTTCTAATTATCTTCACACACCTCTCACTCTTTGATCCTTCTAGGCTGTTCGCATCAGAATTCTCAGCCCTGGTGACTGGGCTGCAGAAGCTTTCTAAAGCATCAGACTGCAGGAAACCCACTCAGGTACTCTGTTAATAAAAACAAGAATGGGAACAACAACTTCCAGTGCCTCCGTGTTGTTCTTTGTCTTGGAATTTTTTTCGTAATGTATGTGCCTGCAGAAAATACATCCCTTCTTTTTTCATGGCAATGTTGGCTTATATTACACAAAACAATAGTACCATCTTCTCTGCTTCACCATCTGGTAACAGGATACCAGTGTGAATAGAGAGGGGGTAGAGAAACCAAGAAAGAATTTGATAGGCATTTAGTATTTTTCCAAGATATTCACGTCTGCATTGAATGTATTCCTTCTTTCCTCCCGTCCTTCCTCCTTGCATCCCTTCTTTCTTTCCGTCTTTCCCTCCTTCCTTCCTTCCTTCCTTCCTTCCTTCCTTCCTTCCTTCCTTTTTCTTTCTTTCTTCCTTCCTTTCTTTGTAAGTAAACCATCTCAATGATAATTTCTATTTGTGCGGTACTTTGCCAATTATAATATGCATTGCCATTTTTTCCGCTCTACACTATTCTATCAAGAAAGTAGTTCTTATTTTTATCACCATTTTCACCTTGCAGTGACATAAACTTGTCCAAGGTTGCATAGGTTGTGTGTGACTGACTGAATTATCACTCCAAATTCTGGCTTCTATTTGTCAGCCTGGCTTTCTTCTCCCCCTAAATCCACCCAGACAATCTTTGAGATCTCTTCTAGCTCTGACACTTGGTAGAATAAAAGCTTTAGGAAGGTGAGACCTTGCCTGTGTGGTTCAACATTCTATCTCCATCACTTAGCACAGGGCCTGGAAAGTCCAAGGAGCTCAATAAACAATTTTTTGTAATAAAATTGAAGTCCATGCCTTATATCCCTTTTATAGCTTCAAGAGTTAATGCTGAAGTGATTACTTATTGAGTGATGCTAAGCTAAGCAGCTGGTGCCCAAGAAGGTGACAAACTAAACCCCGTGGGAGACGTAAGGGTATACAGAGTTACATATAGCTGGTGATGTGGGGGTTGGGAAGAGAAGAATGGTGGGACATCCCCTGGCTTCCAGTCTAGTGTCTTCCTTTCCCTAAAGACATCACTATAAGATACTGGATCTCTGATGGTTTCCTATAATTTGGTCTGAAAAATTCACTGGGTTTTTCCAGTCTGGTAGTACTTCCTCCTTAACTTCTTAGCTTCTCAAATTGGTAAGCATTGAATTTCGGTTACAAAATTAGTTGCTTATTGGTATGACACATTAAACTGATAATGTACCAATGAATAGTCTCATAATTTACACAGCGTTTTCACCAAACCACCCTTTTAGAGGGAAGGAAGGAAGATCGGTAGAGGTAAGTGCTTTTCCCAGATCACACAACTAATAATTTGTAACACCAGATTCAGGCCTTCTAGCTCAATATGCTCATGGCATTCCATTATGACACTTCCATTGTGACATTGGTACTGTCTACCAAACAATCCGTGAAAATGATGGGCTGTAGGGAATCAGGGAAACCTACCTGCTTCTACTCAGGATCTTTCCTGTATTTGTGATGAATTCCATGAACATAGCCCACTCTATACCAGGCCCCTCTTTTAATTCCTCCTTATTAGATCCGCAGTGGCCAGTGTTGGTTGTAGCAATGTCTGCGAATTCGTAGGGTAGAGTCACAGGACCTCTCTCCTGAGCATCATCCCTTCTTGTCACCTTTATGAGAATGTTCTCCAGACATGTACCCTCAGCATATAACAAATGAGCTCATCATATTCCCCCCAAAGTTTCTCCTTCTTCTGTGGTCCTCAGCCCTGTTCATAACATGCTTTCCTGCCTAGATGCCCAAATTAGTAACCCAGAAGTCATCCTACACTCCTCTCCTTCACTTTCCTTTCTCCACCATCTAGTCCTTAAGACTAGAGGTTAATTCCTCCTCTGAAGACTTTCTTCAATCTGTATCTACTTCCTGATGGTAGTGCCACTTTTAAGTCCCCATCAGGTCCTGCTGGGTTTCTGCAACAGTCTCCCAACTGTTCCCTTCTACCCCTGTCTCTATAAAAGGAAGTGTGTGATGTCTGACTGTGCTCTATACTTCATGAAAGGAAAAGGCCAGAGCCAATGTAAAACACCCTATAACCCTTTCCAGGAACAGACAGTGGACAATGCCATTGTGTGTTTGTCCTCCCGAGCCAACTTCCTCCCCATCTTGCTCTATTCACATTTCCTTCAAAGAAGGAACCACACTGCTGAACAACAGTTGGACATTCTAAAGTAGGACTCTATGCCTGGTCAATAGAAAGTGGCATCCTGGCCTAGATCAGAGGAAAGATCACAGGCAACAGCCCCTAAAAGGAGGCAGACTTGACCTCAAAATATATTACACCTGCCTGCTGCATAGGTGCTGGGCTCCCCCCGGGGCGACTCTCCACAAATGTGCCCCATTTGCCTGAAACCTTCCAAGGTAGCTCACAATCTACTCTGAATCTGTGCTTTTGCTGCTCTGTCCACAATCTCCTGCCCTCCGCGGAGCTACTCCACAGCAAGGGCCACATGAGGAGAGACCACCCGACATGAAGCCAGAAGGCTCCTAGTGACCACGGCTAACTACCTTCACTGCTTAGAGCCTATTTCCTCACCTGGTAAATAAGGATAGAGAGCCTCAACAAACTGATGTCCTGAGTCACAGAGAGAATTAAGAATCACGTAACAAATTGAGGTCAATGTCTGAATGATGTGGGGGAGACACGGGTTGTGGAGTCAGAAGAACCAGGGTTTAGGTCCAAGCTATGCTGCTTAGTGTCTAATCTGGCCCCGGCCAGTATCTTCACCTGTTGAATGTAATCAATGATACATCCTTCATGCAGGGCTCATGCAGGGGAGACAACCCAGGAATCACAAAGCACAATACATATATATAGTGTGTTAATATTATTCTAGTGTATGTGGAATGCTTTCTAGAGTGTTATAGCAACCCAGGGTTGTCTTCACAGCCTAGCTCTGGATCCTGTTCTTCAGAGGTGCTTGCTGGGAGTCTGCTGTCTGGGACTCCCTCACCTGCTGGGGAGAACACGGCCCTGCGGGGGTGTGTGTGTGTGTGTGTGTGTGTGATGCAGGGCTGGATACTCCCAGTGGACGAGATCCTGGCTTGTCTGGAGATGGCCTTTTGCTGTGGGTGGTCTGGTCAAAACAATAGTTAAGTATGAATCAGGCTCCAGCAATGGTGCGAGGACCACAAGACAAGGCAGATCCTTCCAGGGTGGGAGCACTTACAGAATGCCCAGGAGCATTTTGGTTGGGATTGCCTGTTTTTATGTGTGTTCAGCTGTGTGTCTCAGTGGTGTGTGTGTGTGTGTGTGTGTGCGTGCATGTGTTTGAGATGAACAGACAATAGCAGCCTATCTATGACTTGTTCATTTTTCAGCCAAGTCAGCCATGCCTTCAATAGAAGTAGGGAAGAGTAAGTCATAGGAGCACTGTGCTGGCATCACAAAGCCTGGGCTTCACCTTGGCCCTGCTCTGTCTCTGGTAGGTGGGGCCTCAGTCACATCACTCTCTCTGAGCCTCAGCTTCCCTCCCTGGAGAGCATCACCCACCTCACGGAAGTCTGCACGTCATGGCACAAGGAGCAGAAAGCCCTGTGTGAACGCAAGAGAGTCCCTGTCTTGCTCCCGGGGTGCTGCGAAAAAAACTCCATTTCTTCTTCTTTTTTTAATGTTTATTTTTGAGAGCAAGAGAGAGAAAGAGAGGGAGAGACAGAAACAGAGCATGAATGAGGAAGGGGCAGAGAGAGAGAGAAGGAGACACAGGATCCAAAGCAGGCTCCAGGTCCTGAGCTGTCAGCACAGACCCTGACGTGGGGCTTGAACTCAGGGACCCTGAGATCATGACCTGAGCTGAAGTCAGACGCTCAACCGACTGAGCCACCTGGCACCCCAAAAGGCTCCATTTCTGCTGTCATCGTGCTGGCAGCACCTGCCACGAAAGACTTGTTTCCACAACTTCTGGGAACTGTGGTCTTCCGGGTCCTACTGGGGCTCACTGAATATAAAAGGCATCGTGACCACGACTTTTCATTGTTTAGGGGGTCAAAAGTAAACAAGTAAGACACTGTGACCTGAAGATAATTTAAAGAAAACTGTGATTTAAAATTGCTAGGATTATTTAAAAAAAAAAAAGTAAAGAAATAAAAGAGTGCTAAGGTGGCAAGCTTAACCTAGCAATGAGAATAAACCAGAAGAAGGGGTGCTAGATTGAGCTCAGGAAGCCTATGTTTTTCCACTCTCCCCAATTTGGCCTGTAAGCTCCCTGACTACCCGATCGTATTTTGCATCTCACTGTGTCTGTCACATACTAGGAAGTTGTCTAAAAGTATGTACCGGTTGGCAGATGGGCATGATAATACATTCACAATATATATTGTGGGTTACAAAAGCAAGTGATATATATATATATATATATATATATATATATATATATATCAATGTGTATATATATATATATCAATATATATCAATGTATATATATATATATCAATATATATCAATGTATATATATATATATGTATATATATATATATATTCAAAGGAAAAAAGCTGGAAAGATATTAACATTCTTATACTAACAGCATTATCTTTGCATGATGTGATTACAAGTTCCTTTAATTTTCTTTTTTTCTTTTTATATTATCTTTGCATGATATGATTACAAGGTCCTTTAATTTTTTTTAATTTTTATTCCATAACTTGCTGCATATAACATGTACTGTTTGTATAATTTAAGAAGTTTAAAATGTGCATACAAATACATAACTATATTTTCAATATCTCCTTATGTTTTGTTTTTTTTTTAAATCTCCTTTTAGGTAATCACAGTAAACTGCCAAACAGAGATGGGGGAGTAAAATGTTAATTCATATACAAAGAAAAATTTTGCAAAAATTGGCATCCAGAAGCAATAATGGAGGCTGGTTTTGTTCCCAGTGATGCGCAAAGCACAGTTCAGTGTGAAACACTAACACACGGCAGGAAGGAGGAAAGTCTTCATACTCTCTACCTGTTAATTCTGATCAAGTTGAAAACAACTCAAATACTCAAAATAGAGTCCCTGCTCACCAAACCACAGGATATATACACTTTGAATCATTACTGCGCTTTAAGGATATTTTATAGCTTTAAAATGTCAAGTAGGCACATTATAACATTTTATAGAAACATTTATATGAAAGGATGCTAAGTTGCCTATATATACTTACAATTCTGTGAAAACTCATTTTTGGAAGAAAGACCAAATTCAAACAATGTAACATAGAACTAGGTCAGTCCCTTATTTTATAGTGTTGCTTAGTTTCGTGATTTTTGTAAGAAATGAGTGGAAAACAGTGAATGACTACACACTAGTAATTAAAATAATTTCTAAATTTCCTTGGAATTCCAGAAAATTATAAGCAAAAAATAAGAGAGAAACAAATGTTCATATACTATGCTGTTGTTAGGAATATAAATAGACCTGGGCGCCTGGGTGGCTCAGTCGGTTCAGTGTATGACTTTGGCTCAGGTCATGAGCTCACGGTTCATGAGTTCGAGCCCTGTGTTGGGCTCTGTGCTGACAGCTCAGAGCCTGGAGCCTGCTTCGTATTATGTGTCTCCCTCTCTCTCTGCCCCTCCCTGAATCATGCTCTGTCCCTCTCTCTCTCTCAAAAATAAATAAACATCTTAAGAAAGGAATGTAAATAGTCCTGAGTTTCTTGAAGCATGAATTAGAAATATATATGTTAATACTTTTACATTTTTTTCTAATGTTTATTTATTTTTGAGAGAAAGAGAGAGTGCGAGCAAGGGAGGGCAGAGAGAGAGGAAAACACAGAATCCGAAGCAGGCTCCAGCCTCTGAGCTGTCAGCACAGAGCCCTGACTCGGGGGTTGAACCCACAAACCATGAGATCATGACCTGAACCCAAGTCCGATGCTTAACCGACTGAGCCACCTAGGAACCCCATAAATTTTTAAAACGTCATTATCTTGGTTCTACCAATTCTATTTTAAGAATTTCATCTAGAAATAACAAGAGACTCGGAGACATTTACTCGCCATTATTTGTGATGTGAAAGAAAAGAAGTTACAAAAATGTCCAACAGTAAGAAATGAGTTGAAGGGATATACCAGTAGAATGGAATAGTCGGGCAGCCATTCTAAACATCCCATGGAATTGTATTTAGTATTAGGGGAGGAAAAGCTTCATTAGAACACACAATTATTAGATTACCAAATAGAACATGCCATATAATTACATTGATCTTAAAAAGACCTTGAAGAATATAAACCAAAAGGTTGATAAAGGTTGTTGGAATTATGGGTAGTTTTAATTCTCTTACATTTCTCTTAATGTCTAAATTTTCTATAATAAACATCTATTGATTTTAAGTTAATGACGGTTCAAAACACATAGCAGGCAAAATTGTGAGGCCAACTGTTCCTTTTCAGTTCAGTTGATGATACACATTTCAGCCACCATGTGCAAATTGCTTTGACTCTGTCTGCAAACATAGTCTCTTCTCTCCTCCACCCCATACCCTACCATGATATATAGAAAAATTTCTCAGTGCATTCCCAGTTCCTGGCACCAAATGCATGTGCACACGTGTGAGCTCACATGCAAGTACATTCACCTGCGCATGCGCACACACACCAGGCCGGTAGCACCTGGCGGGAGGAGCAGCACCCAGCCACCAGGAGGCCTCCTCCAGCCCCAGCCATCCTCACTCTGTGTGGCCTTAGGCAGGGTACGCCCCTTCTTTGGGCCTCAGTTTCATCCAATAAAGCAGTGAAACTGGCCTAGAATGTCTCTAGTGGCCCTCTATGTTGGTGGTATTTTATTATAGGGAAAACCGTTCCTGGAGGGGGAGATTTGTAAGGAAAATGAAAATAAGTCTCCTTAGCAATCCTGTTCCCAACCTTTGGGCCTCTTTTCCTTTTTGGATTTGAAATGAAAAAGGAACTCTTGTGAGGCTCTGGTCTGAGGACTTGGGGATGTGGCAGCGGCTGTTTTGGAAGGCTAGCTCTCAGAAGAAATAGGGAGAATGAAGGGACTGTATGAGCATGTGCTAAAATGTCAGGAAGTTTAGGACATGACATGGCCCGGGCCACAGGATCTGAGATCTAGCACGGCCTCAGGTTCGCACACTCTGATTCTCTCGCTTTGGAATCCCACAGAGGACACACGGGGATGCTGTGGGGCTTCCGGGAGGATGCGAAAGTCTGTGCAAGGACAGTGCGTGCTGTGCTGGGGTGGGAGCAGTGGGTCTCAGCGGACTCCCCTGCTTCCCTGCAGGGAAATATTGCTCTGGGTCTCTTCCGTAGTTGGCGAGTATTAGTTGAGAGGTAGAGGCTCTATATTTTCAGAGCCTCAGTTTCCTCATCTGTGAAGTGAAAGTTTGGACTAGATACATTCAGAGGTCCTCTCCAAGTCTGGTCCTGACTAAACGCCTGCATATCACAGACCCTTCTTGGGGTTTGGTGTATGCAGAATATGTACCCAGTGTTGACACTGGAACTAACGATGCACTGATTGTCCTGTTTTCTCTTCTTGTGTGGACAGTGGGAGACTTCAAGTGGCACAAAGCTTCTAGACCCTTACCTGCCTTCCTTCTGTGTCCCAGAAGGGCAATATAGGCATTTGACAGAACTATTGTAGCAACTGGTTTTTGTTTCTTACCATTTTCCCACATATTTCAATTTATGTTCTCTTTCTTTTGTTCTTTCTTCATGTCTTCTTTTTCTCCTCCTCCCCCTCCTCCTCCTCCTTCTCCTTCTCCTTCTTCCCTTTTTAAATTTTTGGCGTCTCATACAGAAGATAGAGTCCCTAGGTTTCCCTGTATCTCTTCTGGACAGGGCACCAGGCAACACTCAATTTCATATTGAGCGACGGAGGCTCTATTGCCCAAGATTCTCCGGTGTGAAATCCAAACCTGAGTTCTTATTCTAGTTTTATATCTGGAAATTGACAACCACCTTAAAAATCAAATATGAGCCCCAGTCCATGTTCACTACATATGAAAGGAGAATTTTGAGCTCACATTTTATCATTACATATAAAAAGTGAAGGGTTCAACACTCATTGTGTGCCTGGCACCTGTGGGGGAATTCTTCCCTGCAGCTGGGCTCAGCCCTCCACTCAGGGAAACTCAGAGAGTAGAGGCGACTCCACCCTGGGCGAGGCATCTGTCTGGATGGGGGAGAAAAGCAGGCTCATCTGGTGGTATAGTCCACTGCCGGGATTTACTGCTCCCAGAGAGCATGCCGGTGGCTTTCGGGTGATACGTGCTTGGTATGTAATTAGGTCCCTTGTCCACTAACAAGACCTTGACTGTGGACCATTCATAATCTCATCTTCCAGTCCCGGAAGGATGGCATCCAAGGTACAGTAAGATCCTGGACGCCAAAGCTTCCATTTCCATCATCCTTCCAGTGACTTTGTAGCAAAGTCGTTTTCTCCTCAGATGAAGTAGGTAGATCATTCATTCGTGTGTTTATTCTGGTGCCAGGGTTTGGTTTAGGATGGGAAATGTTTCTTGAAGACCTTCCCGGGGAGGGGAGGAGGGTAGGAGAGCTAGCTCTGGCCCAGACGGCCTGGTGTGGAGTCGTGGGTTTTCCTCTCCCTAGTTGGGAAAGCATAGGCAGCTCACTTCACTTTTCTGTCCCCAGTCGTCTCGTCTATAAGATGGAAACAATGATAGCAGCACTTACCTCGTTAGGTTGTTGTAGGGATTAAATGAGGGCTTGAAATAGTGCCAGGCACAAAGTAAGCACGTGATACATGTCAACTCTCCCCGTTAATGAGAGACAGACTTGTCAATCATTAAAGCACAGCAAAGTGTGTTGTATGCTTTAATAGAAGTGCCCAGCTGGGAAATGATTGATTCTGGGGGATTCACAGAAGAATCTTCATCAGTTAGGGCTCCATCAGAGAAGCAGAACCACTCCATGTGATACAGAATCAGGGATTTGTTATCGGGGCCCCGTCCTGCCAACTGGGGGGACTGGTTAGGCTAATCCGTCAATGTGAGGCTGTTGCTTCACAGTCGATGCTGGACTTGGGGTCAGCAGGGCAGGCAGTAGGGAAAGAGAAATGGTCACAGAGTGGGGAAGGCAAGACAGACTGCGACCTGTAAAGACAGACCAGAGCTCGTTTCTGTCTCTCACTGCTTCCGGGTGATGATGCTGACGGGCGGCAAGACAGACACACCGGCTGTCCCCATGTTGCCCCAGAGGTTGGGCCAGGGCTCAGAGGAGCTCCAGGAGGAGGTCTGGTGAGACCTGGAGATGCTGAGGGTGCAGCCGCTGCCCTGTCACAACAGGGTGAGCCGGCAGATCAAGGATGACACATGTGAGAATGCAGGGAACGGTGCCTCGTACCAACCCACCAAATATTAAAGCACGGTAGTTCCGCTTCTGTATTCCAAATGCTGTGCAAATGTCATTTGTGGCCAATGCCGCTATCGAACTATGCAGGGAAAGGAGGTCTGGGAAACACAGTCCCAGCTTACCTAAGTTGGCCCAGAGCAAATCCACCACAGCTCCACGGAGAAAGGGATGGAATTGGGTCTGAAAGCATTAGCGTCCGCAATAAAGGGAAAGGAGAAGGATATTCCAGAACCAAGAAATGATGTGCAGGTCAGGAAAAGGTCCCGCGTATAGGATGTTCAGAGTGGCCGCAGCATAAGGTGCTCTTCTTATGGGGCCACAGAATCAACCCAACATCACCATAAGCCATGGTAGCTGAGGAAGTGCAGATTTATCTATCCATTGGGCCATAATCCTTCTTTTAAACAAAGACCAACTTCTGTTGCTTCCAGGCTGACGTCTTTCCCACCACCAAAGCACTTAGTGGCAATGAAAGGGGCATTAAGCCCGGAGCCAGGAGACTGTTAGTGCCCCAGCCCCCAGTACCCCACTCTCAATGGGGGGCCTTGGGCAGTACTTTTACCCTCTGGAAGTTCTTCTCTAAAAGCAGGGATTTGAACTGAAGTCATAACCAAATCTCTAGAGTCACATCAGACTTGAACATTTTCTAGCCATTAGCAGGAGACAAAAGGAGCACAGCAGTTTTCATCCCTGTGAAACCCGAAACAGAAAACACCAGGGCCCTGTGTCACATCACTTGGCTTTGATCTCTGGATCCTGGAAGCAGCCACAGGACAATGCAACCTCCCGTGGATATTCTTGAGGTCTAGACCTGGGTTGAGTTAGGTGTCCCGGGCCAAATTAAGGCCCATTGTCTTTGTCTTGGTAGCACTGCCCTTGCACTGTGTCAGAAACATCCGCGGCTATCAATAAATAGTGGGTGAATGAATTTGTGACATTCGGTCCTGGTGGCTCCATAGGTTTCGCACTGGCCTATGGGCCACTTTCGGGAGACACTATATGGGCTCCCTCTCAGGGAAGACTGAATCAGAAACAGGTTCCTCAAATCCACTCCATTCTCGCCCTGTATCCCTGGGAGGATCTGATTACAGGATTGAATAATGAGGGAGAGTGTCAGAACACTGCCTGTCTGAGGTAATGTGAATTCTAAGCAAAGAAACAGCTGCCCAGTCTTTAATTCTGTGAGTGTATTAATAAATACTTCTGACTGGACCATTTCTAGTGATAGGTATCCGCTCTCTCCAAAATTTTTGAGGGATGTCAGACGAATACTTCACAGTTTTGGCCTGTTCTCAAAGATGTTCAGAAGATGGAGCCCAGGGAAGCTATGAGATTGTTGAATATGTTGAATATGGTGAATATGGTGAATATGTTCTTCGTGAAACGTGATAAAATCTTGGTATAGTTAATTCCCCTCTCTAATGGACAACAAATTTTGCTAACAAATAACATGGCTGGGTTTTATGTTCACAACTTGGGAATTTGGGAAAATGCGGACTTTGGAATCGTCAAATCTGGGCTCTACTTCTTAACAGGTGTATATCAGGCAAGTTATTTCTTGCCCGAGCCTCAGCACCTTCTTCTGTAAAAGGGGCATGATAATACTGATTGCTTAAAGATCTTAAATAAGGCGGCATGCATAAATTATGGTAAGTGTTCAATAAATATTATTTATTTTCCTTACCATGCCTCGCAAAATAAAATGATAAGTACATATTTCTGAGTTTTCCTTATGCTGTTTGTCTGTCATTAGTTTCTTTGTTGTGTTACATGCTTGCCCTTGAAATCAGATAAGCGATGACGGGCATGAAGGGCTTGAGAAAAAAACAAGTCATGGGAAAAAAAAATAAAACCGAACTTATTATTATTTTTTTTTTTTTGCATACAAGTTGCAAAAAAGATGCTATAATTCTGTTTTGGAGGCAGAACCCATGTATCTCTTACAGTTTGAGAATCCTGGGAATATGTCATTGTGACAGTCAGTTTCTGGCTTCACACAGTTGTGTTTCAGGCATGAAATAGCTCCGAGCCTTTTTTTCTAGACCCATAGACCAGGAGAGATAAATGTTCTTAGAGGTCGTCCAGCAAAGCCCTTCCATGAATGGAGAAACTAAGACTCAGAAAGGGAAATGAGTTGCCCAAGATCTCTCACGTGGGTAGAGATAGTGTGAGGACTGGAATTTATGTCTTCTGATCCCTCATCCTGTAACAGCATGTTGCCTCAGAGTCTTTGCTGATTCACCTTGCAATCTTGGAAAATTCCCTTGTTTTCTGTGTACCAGTCTTTCCATGAAACAAAGATGGCAAGGATAACTCATGATCCATACCTTATAGAGATGCATATAAATTAGTCGGACCCAGGCTGCAATGAGCGTTCAACTCCCTGGAGTTAGCACAATCCACCACTGGTTCACAAAAGACATGTGAGTGTTACAAAAGAAGTTGGTTTGCAGTTGTCAGACGGAGGGACGGTTGTAGTCCATTAACGTGCTGAGTGACCCCGGATAAGTCCCTTGCCCTCCCTCAGCTCCAGCATACTCATCAGGTGTGGAGTGTCACTTCTTAGCCTAACAGTGTGACATTCCATCAGTTATTTCAATGTAGGACCCAATCAGAGGCTGACTGACTCTACTTCCTAATGACAGGGACCCACACCAACTTAGAATCACTAGCTAGAAAATCAAAAGCAAAACAGCCAATGAGAATGAAACTAAAGTGGAGAAGGCACATGGATTTCCTTTTAAGCATTGTGTATCTGGTCTATAATCACAACTGTGCAAGGATACACTAAGTTCTCTTAACCTTGAAAAAGATTGCCAATCAATGTTTCGGAAGTTTCTGAGGTTTCCTGACTCCCTTCTTTCTCGGGGTAATCATCTTTCCATGGACTCAATCTATGGACATATATCGCCTATTGACAAGCAGTGATGAAAAGTCAGGGGAAGTAGACCCAGGCCAGGAGGAGGACCAGGTTCTTGTCTTTATTTCATCTCACTCGCTGTCAGGATGAAATACAGCATGGTGGAGAGCTCTGAGCCCTGGCAAGAGCTGGGGGCTGTCACTTGCTGGCTTTGCAAGCCTCGGCCTTGTCCCACTTTGAGCCTCAGTGTTCTCCTCTGGAAGAGAAAGGGGTTGGGTCAGATGCTCTTTAAAGCTCATTTTAGGGCTAACATTCTACTGCTTGGCTTACTTGAGTCTTCAGAGAAGAGTCCTGGAACCAAGCATCCTTAACCAGGCTTTGCCTCACAGCCCAGAGACGCCCATGTCATCTTCTTCCAGGGCTCCAGCACAGAGACTGTGTTTAGTCCATTCATAACTGAAATCGGTTTCTTTGCAATGAGTATTTGCGTTCCAATAATTTTTTAAAAGCTTACAATAAAAAAAGCCAAAGGCATTCCTTGAGAAGCTGCCATTAAAAATGCATTAATGGTGGGGGCGCCTGGGTGGCTCAGTTGGCTAAACGTCTGACTTCGGCTCAGGTCATGATCTCACGGTTCATGAGTTCAAGCCCCGCGTTGGACTCTGTGCTGACCGCTCAGAGCCTGCAGCCTGCTTCGGATTCTGTGTCTTCCTCTCTCTCTGCCAACTGGTGCTCTCTTGCTCTCTCTCTCTCTCTCTCTCTTTCTCAAAATAAATAAACATTAAGAAAATTTTTTTTAATGCGTTAATGGTAGGGTGAGAGTGGAGAGGGGTTGGAAGAAGAGGAGGGCTGGGCTTTCCCTTGAAATTCTGCTACGCACAAGAGGCCATAACTCTGATGCCCCGGAACTGCTGAATTCACAATACCTTGTAAATGACATTGCCTCTCTGTAACTTCAGTTGAATATGTTCCCGCAAGGAATCCTTCATGTGTGAAGACAGGCACAAGTTGATACATTCACATGGACTTCTTGTAAAAATAAGCCTAATGAGTTCACCCTGATTTTAGAAGGCTTGGGGATTCATCTATGGATGAAAGAGTTAACATTTCGCTGGCTTGAGCTTTGCAACAAGCAAGCCCCAGCGGAACCGTTTTGAGCAGCGGACATGCAAACAAAGATGGGCAAAGTTCTTCAGGCTCAGAAGCTTGTTTTGGAAAAGAACCGCAAAAGTTCGGATGGCTCTGCTAAATGTTATCTGATTAGTCAAGCTGAGGATGGGAGAACGCAGAGACACTCGTGGAGCCAACCGAATGTGAGGTGCGTTCTTGCTTTGCCGTCACTTCCTTTGCTTTTAGGCTCATGTGTGTTTTGAGGAGCAATCTAGTCCACATGTTATGTGTCCCTTACACTTGAATGCATGGAGGTACTGGTTGGTAAGAGAGTGGTCCAGATGGCCAGGTGGCTGCTACATAGCAGGGAAATCCTCGAAGCAGAAATGCGTCCAAAAGTGGAGATCAGTCGTTTCCCCAAGTACGGGCAGAGAATGAGGCAGGAAAACAGGGGCTGTGGGGAGGACAGGCCAGGCGACAGGACAGGACGTAGTCCTATGACCCCCATATCGAGATTAGAGGGCGGTACAGAAAGCCCTGAGTTTGAAATTAGGACACTGGGGCTTGAATCTCTTTAGCAACTGTAGCCTTAGTTTTCTCACCTGTAAAATGGACATTCTGACCCAGAATTCCTATTCCCGGTGGTTGTGTTTACAAACGTTTATGGTTCTTTCTCTGCTTGGCACAAAATAGGCGCAAATAAACATTTACTATTTTTTTTATTGTTTAAGGGCAATGCAAATCCTAGTTCCTTTGTGTGTTCCCAAAACTGGTTCTCCCTGTCTGCCACCCACAAACCCTAATTGTCACCATCAGGGCAGCAAGAAGCACACGCTCTCTGGGAAACAATATAAACTGGCTCACGTATTTTTTTCACACCAAACAGCATGATTTCAAAACGCTCAAAAACAAAACAAAACAAAACAAAACACCCAGAGCCAAAGTAAATTCTCTCTCCGCACCTCCCCCCCACTCTCCCCCCCCCCCCCCACACACACACATGAACTTTTAAACCTTGGAAATCAGACAAGAGAGAGAGGGAAAAAAGAGAGAGGGAGAGAAAGCCCAGCCTCCCATTGCTTCACATTGTATATATATCGAGTTCACAAACACAAGGTGCACCGTCAGAAGGGCCTGGGGCAAAGTTTGTACTCTGCTTGAATTCTAACTTTTGTTTACCAAGGTAATAAACCGGTCCTCTGCTGCCCCAGGTGTAAAGCTATTATGAAAAGGCATATTTGTATTTCGCCCCACCTCAGATGTGCGGTATGTGGGGCATCCTGCGCCGTAAGAGCAGCCTGGATTTATTTACGGAGAGAGGCGCCCAAGCACGGGAGGAGCGACGTCAGACTGGGCAAGGCCACGTCCCAGCCAAGCCCCGGCCACCTAGCCTTCCTCCTTCTGGTCACCCACCCGCCCCTTCCTACACCCGCGCTGGCACATAACCCAACCCGCAGGCGACCCTCCAGGGGCCTCTGCCATCTCTGGTTGGACAAGTTTTGTCTCTTCGGCATCTAGTCCTAGATTTTTCCGACCAAACCTTTCCTGACACATTTTGTAGAGCCCAGCCAGATCAGAGTGGATGAACACAGCAGCTGCGGAAACTTCTTCCCCCTCCTTCGCCCTGGCTGTCACACCCCGATGGGTTATCTGTGGCCTGGGATGGCTGGGAGGAAACTTTCACCCAAATTTTCGACGGAGCTAAATGGCCTGGAACCCGCTGTAAATCGTCTACTGAAATCTTGGCATGGGAAGGAGGAAAGAATGTATGGAAAAGGGCAGACTTAGAACGCCAAGACCATTAGCCTGGGCAAGTGGGAGAGCTGCTGAGGGCTTGCTGGGGTGCCGATGCCTCCAGGCACGTCTGGCCGACCACCCAGAAATTTGCAGGAAGGCACAGAGCAGTGGCAGCGGCCCCCACTAAACACAAGCTGTAGGGCACAGGCAATTCTCTTGGTCCTCGGTCCTTGGCTGGAACTGAGGGCCTCCCTTTTATCTTCCGGGAGCTAACTCCACTTTCTTTGGAACTGTGGGCTCCTATATATATCTCCTGAGCCCATACTAAGTGCAGAAGATGCAGCCAGGGTCTAGCACCTCGAGTCAGGACTCCATAACTATTTTGGAACAGTGAATTAATTCCAGCCTCCTCTCTTGAAAAAGCAAGATCTTGAGTAAGATAACGAAGCCCTGTGAGCTCAGAGTGATTCATCTTCTGGAAAACGGGAATCATAAGTGTAATTTTTTTTTTTTTTTTTTTTTTGGAGCTGGTATGAGGACCAAGTGGAGAGCCCTTTGTAAATGCTCAAGAGCTACATGAACGTTGGTAGCTACAGCAATGTTGAACTCCTCCTATGAGTCAAACTTCTAGACTGGGCTGTGCCAGTCATGTCTGCCTCACGTTGCCTAGAAATTCAAAGCAACACATACCCATCTTGAGCATCTACTAAGGTTAAGGTCCAATGGAAGTCTTCAAAGGTATGGAGATAACATAAGACTTCCTTTTCCTCAGGGAACTGGGTGGGGAAGGAGTGAGGATAAGAAAAAGACACTGCACCCCTGAACCCAAAATTACCGAGTGTCTAAAATCCAGTCACTTAATAATAACTCTTGAGAACTATCGAAGGCCAATTATGGACCAGGCATTGAGAATTCTTATCACTGGAAATTGTTTCAGTTCAGACAGGCTAATGTAATGACTCAGCCCCAAACACATTTATTTCTTGTTCTCTAACAGCGGCTACAACCCACAAGCACAAGGTCCCAAGGTGAGACTTTCTGGCATGTGGAGCACAGAGCAAAGGCCAGTGTGGTGGGGATGCTGTGAGTGAAGGGGGGAACTGTAGAGAGTGAGAGCAGAGAAGTTAAGGAAGGGCCAGCTTATGGAGGGTCTCAGGAGCCAGGTAAAGAATTTGCATTTTAAACGATAATTATGATTCGAGATTCGTGATGATCAATGCAGAAAGGAGGTGTCTTGGGCTTATTCATCTTCAAATCCATTAATTCACCGACTGCTCTTCCCCAGCTCCCCTCTGTACTACAGGAGGGCTGACCTCTGCATATCCGAAGGCCCCTCGCCAGCTAGCTTCTGTCTGGAAGCAGCCAACGGGAGGCCTGGACAGGAAATCAGAGGGCAGGAGAAAGGGAGAAAGCAAGGTGTCTCTCTCTCTCCCTTTCTGCCTCAGGAGCTCCTGCTGGATAGGTGCACCATGATCCAGCTTCCACCTGGTGACCTTGACCTCTGCACTCTGGTAATATGGCCTCTTCTCTATATCCCTCTAGCCCAGCCTAGTAGCAACCTCTGCTATTGCTAACAGCCGTACTGACTTTTTCACTTCTGCTATCACCTACATAGTCAGTGATCTGCGTTGGATTCTCTGTGTTTAGACTCTTACAGTGGCTTCAGTTTCCCTGCAGGACTCTGATGACGGATACAAGGTACAAACCACATGCTGTGGGAATGTTCCCTTGGCATCTGGTACCAGGCCTGGCACATGGCAAGTCCACAGTGACTGTCTGGTTTCCTACTGCTACGTAACAACACAAATATTACAGTTCTAGAGGTCGGAAGTCCGAATAGACCTCCCTGGGTTAACACCAAGGAAGTTCTAGGAAAGAATCCAGTTTCTTGTCGTTTCCAGATTTTTCTGCCTGTATTCCTTGGTTCACGGCCCCTTACTGCATCTTCATAGGCGGCAGTTGGAAAATCAAGTCTTTCTCCTGATGTCACTCTTCTGGGTCTGACACTTCTACCTCCCTCCTCCCCATTTGGAGACCTTTGCGATAATATTGTGGCCACCATATTGTGGATAGTCTCTCTATTTTTGAGACTACTGTGGAGAGTCTATTTTTTAAGGTCTGCTGATCAGCAAGATGTATTCCATCTGCGACTTTAGCCAACCCTCCCCACCTCCACCCCCCGCCCCTTGCCATGTAATATAGCATAGTCACAGGGTCTGGGTATTAGGGTGATGGTGTCTTTGAGGAGCCATTATTCCACCTGCTGCAGTGATTAAGCAAAGTCAGAGCATGGGGAGGGAGGTTATGGAGGCTTGCTAAAGGGGACAGTAGCTTGGTGCCTTAGACCTCACGCAGTGAGAACTTAAGGCCCACGCACTGAATTAAACACAGAGACCGCAGGGCTCCGGGGAGAACATTTGGGTCCTCTGGTTCAGAGGGCATCTCCAGAGATGCTTGAAGCATGGCTCGTTGTTGGAAACCCCTCAGTGTGCTCTTGCCTGTCACGCTTGGGATGCGATGCTGGGACGCAGCCATTGTTCGTCTCTCACCCAGGATGGCACGTAGGTTTCTTGTTTTCCCAGAGAAAGGTTCATTTCAGAGAGGGGAGTGGGTGAAGGCAAACTGTTGGCTGCAGCACGTGAGGCCCAGCAGTTCCAATTCGGGGACAACTGGAGTTGATGCAGGCGTTCCATCCAAATGTAATCAAACGCCTCCTGTTGCCAGACGACGTGTTATTCAGTGGGGGGTTGGCGGGGGGCGTGTTGTGAATCGGAGATGCCTTCTGTAACTTTCTCAGATGGGTTCTGGGAGGAGAGGAAGGAGAGCAGAGAGAAATTCACTTCACTGGTAAATAAACTTCCAAACTGTAGCCCGATTCCTGAAAAACTCTGGAAACTGCCTACGGGGAAGAAGATCCACAATGAGGTGGTGGGCGTGCTTGCTCAGAGTGGGAGGATTTGTGACAACATAAGCCCATGGGGCAGCACACAGCACCAGATCTCAAGGAAAATCCGGGGAGCCGTTGCCCCACTCCCCTGCGTGTGGGGTGGGGAGGTGAGCTTGCAGGGGACAAAGTTTGGGTAAGTATAGAACGGCTTCCTCTATTTTGAGCTAGATTTTGTGGAAATGACTTTCTTTCAACTGCTTCACTGGAACTAGAATTCCCCCACCCACTCTTCCCACACCTCGAAGCCCAGCACCCTCGGGCAGAACAAAGCGTGAGGGAAGTCCTTGCCAGGTCTGGTCTGGGGAGGAGGAGAGGCCTACCTTTCGGAACGCGGGCCTGCCGTTCACGTCTTAGCTGCGACAACCCAACACACACAGACTCTGATTTCAAGTTCTCCGTTTTTTAGACCACTATGGGCTCCTGGCAACATCTCAGGAAATCTTTGGGACAGGGGCCTGTTGAAGGATTGTATCTCGGTTGAGTACCTCCAACCACATTTGTCAGCTAAGAATAGTCTTTGGGAAGAGTGGCACTATCTGCTTCCGGTTGTGTAACTGACATAGAGGCGGTAACATTTTATCATTTATCAGCACAGACACGCTACAATAGGGACATACTTCGTACTTACAGACAATTTTTGGTTTCTGAGGACCTCGAAGGATTGAGGACTGACTATTAACCCACTCAAAACAACTGTTCAGAGGTAGGCAGAGGACTCCTCGGGAAGGATCTATGAGGGACCTGGGAGAAAACGGTGGGCAGAAGGCAGGAGTAGGAGAGAGCCTTTTCACTCCCGGCTCTTTGTGACTTTTGAGCTTTGTACTTTCTGCGTGTGTTATTTATTCAAAAAGAATAAATAAAACATATTGTGAGACACACAGGATCAGCCTGATCTCAGCTGTGTCAAATCAGACAGGTGCGAGAGAACTGTCATGAAATTTTGTAGTACTGTGACTGTTTCTCTTCCCTGTACCTTTGGATCTTTTCTACATCTTCCTCAATGAACAGTAACAACAGGGTTTTTCAATGATTTCCACATGCCACTGCTACGCCACATTAATCTATGGATCGGGCTCAAGCTGATAAGGTAGGCGCCCCCCATATGCCTTTTCCATTTTCCATTGCTTTCCAGTTGGCCAGCGAGTGGGCTACGTTTTAGGTCTGATTCGTGGATCCCTTGTTGTTCACTCGGTCATAGCGAAACATCGTGTGCACATCACCCTTCGTGACGGCTGGGTTTCGGTTCAGGTAACCTCCCTGTTATCACTGTCATCTCTGCCGCCATTCAGCACCATCACCACTATCAGCCAGCTCTTCTCAGATCAGTGGAACAGGCATGCTTCAGCACTTGCAACCCTCGGCCATGTGCCATGACGGGCGCGGAGGTGACACTGAGCCGTTTCCTCCCCCTAAGGTAGTCCGCCTTAGGGAAGAGAGAGTGTGTGTGGAGTTAGCTTTGATAGGAACCAGAACGTGGTGAGGGCTTTGAGAGGCCCCGCGGTGTGTCCGACTGTGGGGCAGGAGAAGGAGGGAACGCGTTGCTGCAGGGGCGAAACGTGCCTTCGTTGTGTCCGTCTCTCTCTGGTCTTTACCGCAGTCTGCAGTGTGTCACGTCCTCGCCTCGGTCCTTTTTCTTGCCTAGTGTGGCCCAGTGAGCTCCACAGCGCGATAGAGTTATGAACAAAGTGCTATGCAGCTCGGAGGAAGCTGAGATGAACTCCGTTCTAGAGGCAGAATTTATAGAACAGGTAGCATTGGAGCAGACTCGAGGGACCGATGTCATTTAGGTAGCAGAGACACAAGGAGGAGCGACTTAATAGAAAGAGTGGGGCAAAGGGGTGTGGGGATGCTGTGTGGGGGTGCACTTGTCTGAACCTTAGATTCCACATCTGCAACGGGAAGGGGATCACACAGCCGAGGTCAGAGGTCAGTCATGTAGCACGTCGAATGTACCGCTAGCATTTGCCCAGCACCCACTGGGTGCCCCCAGCCTTGCGGCTAGCAGAGAGCAGAGGAGGAACACACACTCGGTGCTCAACAGGGAATGCCCTTAGCCGCTATTCTGCACCACCCTCAAAGGATGAAGAAGTGGTCCATAAACCAAAGCATTTACAAGCGGAGTTGTATCATCCCTTCCAACTTGGACCCTAGAGGTCTCTGATCCGAAATTCGAGATCATTTCTGAGCCAATTAGGCATCCTGGACAGCCATCGGCCAGTTGACCTGGTACTTTGGCTGCTTTGGGAGGATGCTGCTCTAGGCGTGAGCTTTCCCACAGCTGGAGAGGACCGTCAAACCCTGGACCAGGCGTGATTTGGCTTTGGCAAGACGCATTGGGAGGGCTGTCCACTCTTGGCCTGATTGTGACCGGAGCTCCCGCTCTGAGGAACCAGCTACCGCTCAGAGGGCCCTCTTGGTCCTGAAGTCCTTAGTTGCTGAAGACACAAGTCACCTGGGCATCTTCCACGTTGGTAGCCTGGTTGAAGAAAGAACAAGCGTGGGCCCAGTTACTTCTGGGTATGTGAATGGCCAGATGGCACATTCTCACCGGGGCCTGATAGCATGCTATCTTTTTTGAGAAGGTCTTTCATTTTTACCAGACAAATGCTAACTCATGGCCTGGTAGAAATCAAGCCTGGAAGCTATGGCAGTATTCCTTGAGAATTGCTCTCCATTATTTGTTTTCACTACTGCTGTGGTGGTGCCTGCAAGGTTACCATTACTGCTTTGGACAGAAAAGTTATCCAGGAAGAAAGTGATTTTTCGGTGCTTCCTCAGTTAAAAAAACATCTTTAGAACGACATACATATTTGTCTTGTGCTTTTAGCCCACAGAGCTTTCACGTGCATTACGTTTAGTCCTCTGAACCCCCTTTTCCATGGTGTGGAGAGGTGGGGAGGTTAGTGGAAGATTCATAGAGGAGAGGTATCATTTCCTTGGAACCCATTAGGACACTGAGGCTCAGAGAAGTTAAGCAGTTTGTTGGAAGTCACACAGGCAGTCAGTGATAATGCAGAAACACAGATGCCAAGTTCCTGCTTCCAGACTACACGCGCTTTTGACTTTCCTTAGGCCCCAGGGATACCCCATCCCTAGGTTCTTAGGAGAGAAGGGGCTCCTGGGTGGCTCAATCAGTTGAGCATCCACCTTGGGCTCAGGTCATGATCTCAGGGCTCGTGAGTTTGAGCCCCGCGTCGGGCTCTGTGCTGACAGCTCAGAGCCTGGAGCCTGCACTCTGTTTCTCTCTCTTTCTCTCTCTCAAAATAAGAAATAAGCACTAAAATTTTTTTTTAAGAAGTGGAGGGAGGCTCTGTGTCTGCTCTCCACACCCTCCCACTCCATCCCCAGCTACATTATTCTAAGGACTCCATCAGTTTGAGTTGGGAATGCAACTCAGGGGCTATGGTTCCCAACAGAGGGTCATTTTGCCTGCAAGGAACGGTTGGCAGTGTCTGTAGACGTTTTGGGGTTGCCACTGCTGGGGAGAGGGAAGTGCATGCTACTGGCATCAGTGAGTAGAGACCAGAGACAATGCAAACCATCCTACCATGCACAGGACAGCCTCTAAAGCAAAGAAGTATTAAGCCCCAAATGTTAACTGTGCCAAGGTCGGTAAGCCTTGGGTTAGAGTAAAGGCAAAAACCCTCAATTCCCAGATTCCCAAGTACATGGAGAACTTTCCAGAAATGTCTCCTTTTTAAAATTTTTTTTTAATGTTTATTTATTTTTGAGACAGAGAGAGACAGCATGGATGGGGGAGGGGCAGAGAGAGAGGGAGACACAGAATCTGAAGCGGGCTCCAGGCTCCGAGCTGTCAGCACAGAGCCTGACGCGGGGCTCGAACTCACGGACCGTGAGATCATGACCTGAGCCGAAGTCGGATGCTTAACCGACTGAGCCACCCAGGCACCCCGAGAAATGTCTCCTTTTAAAAAACAACTCCAGGTGTTTGCATGTTTTTTCCTCCTACAATAATGAAGATCTGCCAAATATGTCAGAATTGAAAGAGGAAACTGAGGCCCAGACGGCCCAGGATCACCCAGCTACTATGTGGCGGAGAAGAAACAGGCTCGTCCGGCCCCAAGTCGAATGCATTTTCTACTTGATCATGCTAAATTCCCCACTCAGTCGCTCCGCTTTAAGCCATTTTCTGACTCACTGATTCAACAAATGTTGTGATCTGAATGTGCTCACTGACACAGACCTGCCCACAGCTTATTCTAATAGAAAACAGTACAATGTGGGAAGAACCTCATAGACTCTGCCTCAGTTCCCTTTGTGTCTTCAGACCCAGGCCCCTTGCACAGCTGTTGGGTGGAGGGGCTTTTCCTGTCTCCTTAGGAGACAGAAGGTCAAAGCTGGAAATGAAACTGACATGCCACCCCAGGCGTCAGGTTTCCCTGCAGGAGGCACATTACTGAAAATACCTAAGTTTCTTGGAACTGAAACATTTTTTTCATATTTGATTTTTCATAGCTCGTTCTGTTGCTTTAATGTTTGTTTTTTACTCAGTCAGTCAGTGAAACTGGGTTGGTCAGTGAAATTTCTAGCGCCTGGAGGTTTCACTTTCAGGGTCTGAAAGCTTGGGTTTAGACTTCTCAAGCCTTCACAAAGGCCGTTAAGGTTTACAGCATTCTAGCCAAGAGTGAGTGTAAAATGATATGAACACAGAAAACGCTTGGATAGTATTTATTGATACAAAATATTTGGTTAATGATACAAAATATTTAACTGATACAAAATATGTATTCAACGCGTGTTCTGTATGAGACTCCGCCAAGGGCAGTAGAAGTATAGCCCCAAGCACGACGACCGGGACATTTCCTTCCCTCAATTGCCTATAGTCTGGTGGGGGAAGTGAGTCCGTATATAGCTCACATCTTTTCCCCTCAAACACCCTTTATTCACTTTTATCAGGGAGTTAACGCAAATCTTATTGCCTTACTAGAATGCTCTTACTTTTTTTTTTTTTCTTTGTCAACCTTCTATTCAGTCTTCAAGGGCAGTATCAGATGCCAACTCATTAAAAAAAAAAAAAGAGAGAGAACTCTTAGAAATCTCCCTAGGGAATCAGGATATGCTCGTTAAGTATACCTTCCACTTCTCCTTTAAATGGCTGTAAAACCCATCGACACTTATTGTGCCCCCTTGTAGAGAGGCAGTGTAGGCTGGTTGTTGTGAGGTGCCTGTGTCCAAATCTAAATTGTATTACGTACCTGCTGATGCCTTGGGCAGATTACTCAGCATCTCTCTGAGCCCCGTTTCCTGGTCTGTTGTGAGGATGAAATGTCATAGAGCCTGTGCGGTACCCGGCATGTGACGACTGCTCAGTACAGAGTGAGCCTCAGTACAGTACGGTACAGGCTGTGTGATCTGTGCTACAAAGGATCCCAGCACCCATGGGACGTGGGCACCTCTTCCCAGGAGCTCATAACGTAGGAAGTACCCAGGAAGGTTCACAAAAATCTCTGCAGAAGATGGGCCACCCATGCGTTAGAGCATTTGCTGTAAGGAATATTTGAAAGGTAAAAATTAATTCTGAATGAGTAGGCCTGATTCTCTGCAGGTTCTTGGAAAAAGCAGAATTTCAAGTAGGCCTTAAGCAGAGGATAGGCAAATCCCTGGAGGCAGGGAAACAAGGGAGAGAAAGGGTAGGGTCTTCTCAGAAGAGGGACTGGCTTACCCAAAGGCAGTGAATGTGAAAGTACTGGGTGTGGTCAAGCTACCGTGTGTCACTAAGGGAGAATATTCTAGAGGTCGGGTAGGAGGAAGGGGGTTTGGGATTGAGATGGGACCCAATATGGGCTGATTAGCAGAGTCAATTGGAAAGATAGATCCAGACTCTAAAGGGCTTTAAATACCCAACATCAAGGTTTAGACTTCCCCCTGAAGGCAAAAGAGAGCCACCCAAGGTTTGTGACTTAGAAAGACAGCTTGAGTTGATTAGATCCCTGCCATCAGGAGCTCAGTCTGGTTAACAAGAGAGAGTAGAGAATGAATGATAAAAGGATTTGATGACTGGGATGCTAGAAGCAAAAAAAAGTGCTGTGTGATGCATGGAAGAGGGAACAACTGGGAAGGAAGCCCTTACCAGAAGAAGCAAAGAAATCTAACCCTCTGAGCACTCCTCCACCATGGCAGCCGGGCATCATGTTGTCCTCAACCTTCGATTTTGTCTGCCTTCCTCTCCCGGTTGTGAGCTCCTTAAGGGTTCAGATACAGTGTCTACATTCAACAAACTTTCAAAAGATGTTGATTAAAATGAAAGATTGGAGATAACTATAAGCACAGAATGTAGAGTGGATTGGGAAGGAAGAGTCTGGAGGCTGGGAAATCACTTAGGAAGTCTTGGAGAAGCTCAAGTGAGAGCTGGGAAGGCTGGAAGAGAATCAGCGGACCGGGCATGGAAAGAACGGGATGGTCCAGAGAGATACAGAGAAAGAATAAACACTTGGGACTGGTTGGAGGTGAAGTGGATGAGAGAGTAAGAGGGTTAGAATTTATACAAGATATTGACTCTGAGTGCTTGGAAGGGGGATGATGCCATCAGTCTACAACCCAAAGCAGAAGACTTGAATTGCATGGCCATAGCACAAGTAGGAATCAAGTAGGTATTTATGGAAAGGATGGATGGATGGATGGATGGATGGATGGGCCTTCAACACTAATTAGGGAATTATGGACTCCTTTATTACTGGAGCTAAAGGGGAGCTTACATATCATTCTATAAATGAGTGAAATGAGGTAAGATGGGGGAAGTGACTGCTTTTGATCACATAGCTACTAGGTGATAAATTTAGGGCATGGAATTAAATCTCTGGATGCCTAGGCTAGTGTTCTTTCCAGTATGTTATATGGTTATTTTCTTCAATTCTTAAAAAGAATTTCAGAGGAAATGGTATGCATGAATATCATATACCACTTGTAATTTTTTTTTTAAACTAAAAGCTACATTGGAATTTCATTTCCGTTTCGCTGATTAAAATAGGAATTCTGAAAGTCATACATATTGATTGAAGAGTCCTCAGCTTTGGGGCCAAATCCTCCCAGTGGCTGTTACCTTCTATAATCCCATTTCCCCAGACATTGGTCTCTGGCCCATCCCAGATGCACAACTTGTAGCTTAAGAATGGGGAACATGCCTTGGTGAATGTCTGCAGCAGAGGGGCCATTTGGAGGGAAGGCTTGAGAATACCGTTATCTCTTTGCAAAGGTGAAATGGACTTTTAGATAAATAGCCACATGGTGATTTAATCAACCAACATGAAGCATTGGCTCTAAAGCAAAGGGACTGGCTTCCTCAAACCACGCCCAAAATCAGTTCCGTTACTTTTCCCCACTTTGTATGTATTGAGTGCCTCATGCGTGCCTCCTTAGCCCACTAGCTGTCATGGTGGAAGAGATGATCGAAGAAGTTTAAGATATGATTCCTCCTTAAAGGGGCCGCATCCTAATTGAGGAGAGGAGACTCACATGGGAAAAAAAAAAATCACATGGTAATTTATGGTGTAACAATAAGTGCCTCTTTCTTGGTAACTTGCAGGCATTAAGCAACTAATAGAGAGAGTCTCAAACTCAGAAGTTTATCCCTTCAAATTCCCTTTAGGTATTTAAGTGTGACCACCGCATCCCGGCCCATAGGTGGTCACCATCTGACGTCAGAGAACGTACCTCTTGTCCTCCAGGGACAGTGTTACGGTGGACAATGAATCAGCTAATCACATTTCGTGTGAAGAGGTAGGCACAGTGCTGGGGACACAGAAAGAAGGGGCATTTCGCCCAGTCTGGGCAGAGCCACCTGGAGCCTCCTTGCCTCTGTTCTCTCTCCTCTCCAGTTCTCTTCCACACCGAACCTGCTGTTAAAGCTTCTGATAAATCGCCATCGTGGCAGTATGCTTCAATGATAGCAACAACTGGCATTTAGTGAGCACCTACACTGTGCCGGGCACTGTTCCTTAATATTTCACACGCGTTTCCTTGCATGGTGACGTCAGAGCCGAAATCTCGGCGCCAGCATTGCCGATACCTATGCGTGTATTATTAGACAGCTGCCAGTTCTCCCTGTGGCATCTCTTCACCCACCAAGCGATGAGGCAGTTCCAGGGCAGGAGAGCGAGTGCAGAAGAGGCACTCCATTCCACGGTTTGTTGGAGTGTCAACTTAGTACAACCTTCTTTTTAAGAGGAATGAGGTAATTCCTAGTAAGATGTAAAATGTGCGGGCTCTGACTTAGCAACCTGACCTCTAGGAGTCCATCCTATGGACATAATGGCAAGAGTACAGAAGGGTTCACGTGCAAGGATGTTTGCAGAGGCATCACTTGTAAAGGCAAAAAGGTTGCATCATCCTAAATGTCTATGAACACGAAAAATAGTTGAAAACTTGTGGTATATCTAGTCTGCGGACGAGACCGCGTATGAGGTATGAAGTTGGAAACTTTTTCACAATATATTTTTAAATACAAAACAGATCAATATGTAAAGCATAATTTCTCTTCTATAAATACGTGTGTGAGTATATGTATATATATATATACACACACGTACATATATATGTAGAAGGAGATATATTTGATTTAACTGAGGAAAATATCTTGACTGATAAATGTTAACAGATGAAATGAGGAAACTTTCACTTCGTTATGTAATTAAAAAAAAAAAAAAAAACTCCATGAGAGAAATTTTAACTTTTTGGTGCCTTTAGAACTTTTCAAGTTTAAACGAACACCTGCCTACCGAGGAAGCAGGATAGAAGGCTCTAATGTTCTCTGATACATACCAGTGCCTGGAGGAGGCCCAGCAGGGCCGGTGGACTATGCCAGGGGCCATCTGGAGGGGTGGATGAGGACTTGAGATAGGAGGGAAGGCTCCGAAGAAGACAGAAGACCGGTCACCACACGAGGTAAAGCAGTCAGTATCTTAAGAGGAGAGGAACAGCGTACGTAGGTCAAAAAGATTTGAGTTGCTGTCACATCCTCTCCCTCTACTTCATACACATACACATACAAAGCTAAAAATAAAAATACAATGAGGGGCTCCCAGCTGCTCAGCCGGTTGAGTGTCCGACTTCGGCTCAGGTCACGATCTCACAGCTCGTGAGTTCGAGCCCTGCGCGTGGCTCTGTACTGACAGCTCGGGGCCTGGAGCCTGCTTTGGATTCTGGGTCTCCCTCTCTCTCTCTGCC
Organism: Neofelis nebulosa; assembly: GCF_028018385.1. Lineage (NCBI taxonomy): Eukaryota > Metazoa > Chordata > Mammalia > Carnivora > Felidae > Neofelis > Neofelis nebulosa. The sequence goes on along the minus strand of NC_080786.1, from coordinate 79,168,370 downwards.
CCTAACCCACTGGCATCCTGTCTCTGTCTGTCTCAAAAATAAATAAACATTAAAAAGAAATACAATGAGAAAAAGATTTGTATCACCTCCAAGCTCCCTCCTGACTAACTGTCTCTGTGCCTTTATGTTTGTCTGTCCTTATCTGGGCCCTCTTGCATCCCAGCCTTATTTCCTCCAGGCCTGCGTGTCAGCTCCCATTCATCTTCCCGATGAGCCTGAAGCACAGATATACCACCTTTCCACTCTTACCTGTGCTTCTCATGACCTAGGATCCCTCCACTTTCTCTGCCTGCCCGGCAATCCTACCCAACCTTTGACGCTGTGCTCAAATGTGCCCTTCCTGGAAAACTTGCTTGTCCTTTAAACGGAATCAGTCACGCCCCCCCTCCCCCCCACAGCTAAGATCTGTGGGAACATTCTGCTCCAGAAGCCTCTTGTTCCACTCACAAATATGCTCCAGGATCATTCCATCCGTTGGATGTACCGGGCCCTGCTGGCCCCCAGAGGGGCCTCAAAGTCAGTTCAGATTCCCAGTGGCCGGTTTCCCCAGGCCAAGGGGCATGGTCGACCTGGGTGTGGGGCTGGGCCTGGCAGATTGGGCATAGCTGGGCCGGTGGAGGTGACATCGGCACGGGGAGAGGGTTTTCTGAGTACAAGGCTGATTCTTCCCTGCAGCTGACGGCCCTTTAATGGCTAGTGGTCACGTGAAAGCCCTTGGTCTGGCCTGGCTGGGCACTGAGAACTGAGAGTGCCAGGCTTGGCACAGGAGAGCCCCACCCAGGTTAATTGATCTGTCCTGTCCTCCCACAGGCCTTGGGCAAGAGTCAGCACATTTTCCTCTGTGTACAGATCGTCCCTGTGCCAGGCTCACAAAAGAAAGTCTGAGCTGAGCAGGTTGGGCCTGCATTCAGCTGCCCGTACCTTGTGTGTGTACCCACACTCCCTCACTGCTTCCCTGCTTCTCTTTCCTTCCCCCAGTTTGTCTCTCATTTCCAATTTAGTTCTGATTTTCTCTCTGGACGTCTGTGCCTTTCTCTTTTCCTCTTTTTCTCCTTTCCTGCCTCTCTCCCTCCTTCTTTCCTTCCTTCTTTCCTTCCCTCCTCCCTTCCTTCCTCCCTTCCTTCCTCCTTCCTTCCCTCCTTCCATTCCCTCCTTGATTTGTTCTCTTTTTTATATCTCTGTCTCTCATTCCCCCACCTTCAGGCCAGGCTCTTTCTCTCTCCCCTGTCCAAAAGGACTTCCTCTCGCTCCCTATCCCCATGCCAACTCTTCTTTCAACAACTTTTGAGAAGCCTCCCCTTTGCTCTCCTGCCTGCACTGTTGGACAGAAGTCAAATAACTCTTTGTATTATCTCCCTCTCCTTCTCCTCGTCCAAGCTCTGAGCAAAGAGGCCATACAGTCTCCCACTCTATCCAAAATTGTTTCAGGTACCACGCCTGCACTGAACCCTTGCCAGCATCCCGTCCCAAAGGCCAGGTTGACCAATGCTGATGCACAGAAAACACTCAGGCTCCTGGCCAAAGCCAGTGGGGGGTTGGTTCTGGTATTCCCTCATGCTGAGACTGGCAAACCCAAGTTTAGGAGTCGACTTCTTGCTTTTTCACCCCATCCCATAAGCCTGGGCAGGATCCCTCTTGTATACTCTGATCACACATGAGTGGTCATGGCTGAGCACTGAGTTTGCAACCATAGAGACATAAGGGGGGATCCAATGCATCCAAGACAGATCTTCCCATTCTCTGACCTTTCCTGGTTCCCCGTTAAGGAGAAAATGGAGGCCACCACTAAGCCTATCATCACTCGAGGGGCCTTCTAGGACACAATCTGGATACAGATGAAGTGCCTCTTTATTCAATAAACAACTGAGCAGAATTTCTGGGCTTGGATATCGGGATACTAAAGATGTTCCCAGTTCTCAAATAGCTATAGCTTAACAGAGGAGATGGGCCTGTACACAGGGAACTTAGACAAGCTTGAGGTAATTGCTAAGGAAAGTATGGATGAGGTGTTGGAATATAGACTGACTGGCAGATGGGAAGATACACAAGAAGGAGATATTTAAGCTCTTACATTTTGAAAAAAAAAAAAGTAGGTGCAAGCTGGTCAGTGGGGACTAGTATTAGTCACAAGGGGAAAAAATAACTTGGGAAAAGAAAGTATGAAAAAATGAGTGAACCCCTAACAAAAACGAATGGTCAAAGATTTAGTCCACTCCCTGCCTCCCCTCCACTACAAAACTCTACTGATATTTGTATCTGAAGTGGATGTAAATTCGTCAAGCCCTCAACCCCGATTCCAGGTCAGGCGTCCCAAAGCTAGAGGAAGAAAGGCAAGGCAGAAAGAGGATTCAGACCCAAGAGGTTGAATGGCGGTTGTCTTTACCACGCCACTCTGCACAAATGCTTTCTCCTTTAGCCCTTAATTATTCCAAGGTCCCACCAACTTCAAGTGTGATGGTCATTTCTTAGATGGATAGCAGTTGGGTAGGTTCTGCTGTGCCTGCCAAGCAGAGCGTCTGTGTTCTCCATGGTAGTCCGGTGTTCCTAAAGCCACAGTCTTTGGGGGGAAGAAAGAATGGGGGAAGTTTCCACCCATTTTGTAAATGAGCGGCAGAAAAATACCTGCGTCCCATCCCCCATCCCCCACTCTTCCATTCACCACATCTTTCCAAGTAAGCGGATAGAAAGAGGAAGACGGAAGACGCGGGTTATGTCTTTAAAAGGGAGAACCGGGAGCCAGCTGCCAGTGTGTTTTACTTCACCAAACATCCCTCCGTCTCTGCCTCAGTGACTCGAGGGCTCCACGGCCAGCTTGCCTCCCCATACTCACAACGGGTATTGGCAGTGAGGCACCATCCTTGACCGAGGCTTACCGTGTTCTAGAGTGCATGTCAAGGGCCTCTCCTGAATATGCCCTGGTCAGTCCCTGGGAACTGCTGCCTTCTTCAGGATGGGACACTGAGGCTTTCTCCAACAGGCGGCTGTCCCACTAGCAAAGGTTAACTCTGCTTTGTGCAAGTGGGCTTCTGGGGGCAGATCTGCTGACAGTCTTGAGGCACAGCAAATCCCCTTCTCGTCCATGCAGAGGAGGCGGAGGTACGATGAAGAGGTAGGGCTGGGGAGGTGAAGCCCCACCTGTTTGTTTGTAAGCAGACACACAGCTCTCAGCGCCCACCAGGAAAACACGCACAAAGTCGCGGTTCTCGCTCCTAACCCCCCAGGAAAGAGCACTGATCCTCTAGCCGTGGAAGTAACCTGACAGAGATCAGGAAAGGTGAGTGGAAATCATGCTTGCGGAGATCTATATTAACACTAATTTTCCAGTAGGCACTGTGAACTCTCCTTTTCTATTTTTAAATGCTAATTGCTTCTGATTTTGTTTACGTGGGCGGAGCTAATAAGAACATTGGCTTCTTAACCATTGATCTTAATGTATCTGTTTTTGGACACTTGTGATTTATTTTTGCACCCATGCTCCAAATTAGTGCTAATTACTTTAAAGGATCAGGGTTTCTATTCCAAGAGGGATGACGACAGAATGTCAATTTGCAGTCTCTGAGCATAATGTCCCAATTATCAATGCATTCCAGACCAGAATGGACTTGGCATCTTCTCGAAGGGGTTGGCTGCACTTTTATCAGCCAGTGCCTGGACATAGCTTCATTGAAACTTGCTTTCTAGTAACTTGTGGGTATGCCTATACTTTCCTCTGTCTTGAAGGCCCTTTAGTGCCATATGAGTATCCAGATACCTGCCTTTCCATGTCCAGGTTGCATATTTCTCCCTCAGAGCCTTCTTTGATCTCTGGCTGAAAATAAATGTCACCTCCTATGCAAGTTCCAGAGCTTTGCTGATCCCTTTCTCAAAAAACTTAACACTTTGACATTGAACCAACATTATTTAGTCACCTTCTTATATCCTCTCTGCAATATAAGCCTCTTAGTGTTATCTGAGTTATCTTTGTCCCCACTGCATGCAGAAGCTTCTGCTAGGCACAATAGATGCTCTGTGCATAGATGTAATTAAATTTTTCCTAATATTTTACCTTCTTCAGAAAAGTTTTGTTTTAAGTTTATTTATTTATTGAGAGAGAGAGGCGGGGAGGAGGGGGAGGAGAGGGGCAGAGAGAGAGGGAAAGAGAAAATCCCAAGCAGACCCCATGCTGTCAGCACAGAGCCTGACATGGGGCCCGATCCCACGAACCGTGAGATCATGACCTCAACCAAAATCAAGTGTCAGACGCTCAACCGACTTAGTCACCCAGGTGCCCCTCCAGCAAAGTTTTAAAGTAGGTTTAGATCAATATGTGTAAAACAGAGGGATGAATACATCTGCACACACACAAACAAAATGACTAAAGTCTATAAGGAATTATATGAAGCATATCCGGATATTCCAATATTTAGCCATCATATCTAGAAAAAACAAACAAACAAACAAACCAGGGTGCTGTGGCCAATAGTAGGGGGGTAGTGACAAAGGACTCAAAACTTGACCACTACCATCAAAGGAACTGAAACTTCTGACATGATATTTGCACAACACAAGGGTTGAGCTGAGCACAATAGACGAAAGCCATCTCACTGAGGGTTCACTGACTACACAGAGTGAATGTGTAGCACAATGTGACCAAGGAGATACGGCCACATGAGAAAGAGTAAACAGGTCTGTCCTAATTTGATCATTTACCGCCATTCGCTTATTCACCCAACACGCTTTTGTAGGGAAGCCTCTATGTCAAGCCCCATGCTGGCACTGTGAATCCAAAGGGGAATAAGAACATCCTAGCTGAGGGTAGCCTCGGTGGCTCAGTCAGTTAAGCCTCTGACTTCAGCTCAGGTCACAATCACACAGTTCATGGGTTTGAGCCCCACATGGGGTTCCATGCTGACAGCCCAGAGTCCGGACTCTGCTTCAGATTCCATGTCTCCCTCTCTCTCTCTGCCCCTCCCCTGCTCACGCTCTGGTCTCTCCCTCTCAAAAATAAAATAAACATCAAAAAAAAAATTTTTTTTAAGAGAGCATCCTAATTTAGCTCTTTAGATGAGTGCTCAATTAACTATACCCAATGGTCAGAGCTGGTTCACTATCCGCTTTTGTAAATAAAATCATGGAGCACAGTCGTGCCCATTCATTTACGTATTATCTATGGCTGCTTTCCCTCTACAACTGCAGGGGTGAGTAGTCCTGACAGATACTGGATTCCCTGCAAAGCCTAATATAGTTATTATCTGGCATCTCTCCCTCTACAGAAAAGTTTGTTGATCTAGTTTATACCTTGGTTTAAAAGGCATTAAAATACCCTGGAGAGAGTGGCATGTGGGGTGAGGACAGGGTTCTACAGGAGACCTACACAGTCTTGGAAAATCAAGGAAAGCCTCTTGGACTAGGATTATAGGGGCAGAAGCCACATGTGCCTTGTTTGCTGCTATATTACAAGTGCCTATATGGTGCCTGGCACACAGTTCGTTGCTCAGCAAGTATTTACTGAAGGCCTGAAAGAATAAAAGTCACTTGGTCTAAGCTGTGAGTAAATGGGTGTTGCAGTAATCCGGGACACGTGTGGAGGAATGGGTAGGGAAGGCAGCAGCATGTGCAATGGCCTTGAGGCAAGAGAGAGCCAGGTGCCGTGGGGAGCAGTTGCTGTTCCGCTTGTGGGGGTGAGGGGGCTGGGGCTTGGGAATAAGAAAAAGAAAAGTCTGGAAGGTAAGAAGGGGTCAGACCAGGCATATTTAAGCCTCATTATGGAGTTGGGGCTGTATCCCGGAGGTCCTGGAGAGCCACTGATAAGTCTGAGGCAAGGCAGGTACAAGTTCCAAGTGTTGCTTCAGAAAGACCACTTTGGAGGGCAGGCCCCGGGCATAGCTGGTTAAGTAAGAGTTGTGGCAGAAACCCAGGGGCCTACACTAAGGGAGCCACTCTCATGATAGCAATCAGTGGAGTTAGGCTGATAGCACTTGGTGGTTGACAATGGGGGGGGATGAGGGGTCAGAGAGAGGGAGGAGTTAAGGATGATGACAAGATTTCTGTCTTGAGAAGCTGGGTGGGAAGTCAGGGCCCCTCACTGAGATGGGGAACACACGAGGAATAAAGTTAGAGAGGAGGGAAAATCTTGGCTCCATTCGGGGCCTGCCGGGTTTGAGGGGCCTACAAAGATATCCAGAAGGAAGTTAAAGACATGAGTTTGAAGCTCAGGTCAGTAATCCCATCTGATCCCATCTAAAATTGGGAGTCATCTTGGGGCGCCTGGGTGGCTCAGTCGGTTAAGCGGCCGACTTCGGCTCAGGTCATGATCTCGCGGTCCGTGAGTTTGAGCCCCACGTCGGGCTCTGTGCTGACAGCTCAGAGCCTGGAGCCTGCTTCAGATTCTGTGTCTCCCTCTCTCTCTGACCCTCCCCCGTTCATGTTCTGTCTCTCCCTGTCTCAAAAATACATAAACGTTAAAAAAAAAATTTTTTTTTAATAAAAAAATAAATAAAATTGGGAGTCATCAGAATCTAGACGGTAACTAAAGCCATGAGAGCAGATAACGTTTGCCTTGGAGAGTATGTGGAGGGAGGAATGCATGGGGTCAAAGAGAAAAACTTTGAAAACCTGAGGAATGCCAACCTTAATAGAGGAACAGACCTACAAAGGGACTGAGAACGAGCACTTAGGACGACAGGAAGAAAACCGGTATAGTTTGCTGTCACACAACCAAGGGACATGATCTAGTGAGGACAAGAGTTTCAAATAATTAAGAAATGTCTACTGCAGTAAAGATGGGAGCTTTAGACAGACCGGGACAGCTTTGCTGTTGCCTTTCATGACATGATGGCAGCTCAGGTACAAGGTGGGGGCGGGGGAGGGGGGCAGAAACAAGGTGCGGTCAGCAATCCACCAATGGGTGGTGAAGAAGACAAGCCAGCGTAGACTGGGTAGGAAGGAAAGGGGGGGGGGTAGGACAGCCGCTGAGGGGGGCGAAGGGAGCTTTTGTTTCCTTTCTCTGTCTTTTTGGAGCCAGGAGAGGTTTGATCACGCTTACACATTAACTGGGAGCAAAGAGTAGTCTCATTTTAATCAATCACTGGGAAAACTTGCCTTCTGCAGAGGATTTCATGTGTTTTGCCCCATTAGAAAAAGAAAATTCAGTAACCCAGCGTGTTCTCTTTTTATACTTTGTTTCCAGGAAGCTTGGAATCAAATTCAGTTCCCCCTCGATGTCTGGTAGTATTTTATACCACTTCCTTCACTTGCTTTCTGTTCTGTTTTATACCTAAGTACCTTGTTTTTAATTTTTTTTAAACATTTATTTATTATATTATTGAGAGAGAGAGAGACAGAGCGTGAGTGAGGGAGGGGCAGAGAAAGAGGGAGACACAGAATTCGAAGCAGGCTCCAGGCTGTCAGCACAGAGCCTGACACGGGGCTCGAACTCACGAACCAGGAGATCATGACCTGAGCCAAAGTCAGACGCTCAACTGAATGAGCCACCCAGGAGCCCCTAAGTACCTCGTTTTTAAAGAATAATCATCATGAGCGGTTTGCAAGGTGCTTTCACAGCATCCATCCTCCATTCCCTCCCCTTTCACCAGTGCCCACTGTGGCCATGGCCTCTGTCCCACACAGCAGATACAGTGCGGGTGGGGGGGGGACAACAGAGTTCCTGCTCCTACAATCCCATTGAGGAGACGGACATGAACCCAATAATGGTGCTCATAGTTACAACTGTGGTGAGCGGAGCAAAGGAAACTCCTGGAAGCCCTAAGAATCTGAGGGGTCAGGAGAAGCGTCCTTGAGGCGGAAGGATGCACTTGGAGATGGGTGGGGCACCCTCCACCCCAAATGAACTCTTCTCTTTGGAGACTTTGTAAAATGATTGTTCAGCTCTTGCCTGGGACACTTACGGTGGTGGGAGCCAATGCTGCATTTTTGGACAGTGACAGCAGTCAAACTGGAGTAGAATTTGACTCATGGAACCTCCACCCTGATGTCTATACTTGAGTCCACACACATAAGCTGAACTTCTGTCTCACTTGGCACTCCAAGACTGGAGATGGCAGTGATAAGCCCCACCTACACACTCTTACAGGTATATCTGTTCTCTCACAGTTAAAAACAGGTTTCCCAATTTTCATTTTCCTGTTTCCAGATGATGTCATGTTGATAGAGACTTCTGATTGTTTCCAAATATCCATTTGTCGCTTCTATAGAAATACAACTCCTAGTTACCGGATACACAATTGTTAGTTGAAAGTGTGACTGTCCGGGGGAAAAAGAAAAAGAAACTAACAAACAAACAAAAAGACCACATTTTCCAGCTTCTCTTGCAGCTAGGTGCAGTGGATTACTGGTAAATTTTTATCAGTTCTTCTGGAAGAAAAAGAAAGTCCTAATTACTATCTGTAGTGTTAATTCTCCCACAGCTAATTTTAAGCTACTAAACATGACTCGTCAAACATGGAGTTAGGAGGAAATGTTCACAACGTGTTTTCACGTGCCCTACGATTGGGTCCTGGGACACCATTGGCTAGCTGGGACCCTAAGATGAGGTTCTCAATGGGATATAAGTGGAAGTAAAGTGTATAACGTCCCAGTTGTGCCTCAAATGGAAGTGGGGGACCTCTGCTTCCCCTTTTTCTTTTTCGGATGGTCTGGACAGAAACATGGCAGATAATCTAGTTTATACTCCTCAGGTAAGGGCAACGTTCTAGAGACAGCAGAGCAGCAAGATGGGAGGAGCCTGGATTCCAAATATTTTAGTGCCACCTGGTAGACCTAGTTTCCTTGTGGGCGATTTTTTTTTTTTTTTAATGTAAACAACTAAGAAATTTCTAACTTATTTCAGCCATTATCATTTTGGGTCTCTGCTACAAACAGCTGAACCCGAGGCACCTGGGTGGTTCAGTCAGTTAGGCGTCCAACTTTGGCTCAGGTCATGATCTCACAGTTCGTGGGTTGGAGCCCTGCGTCAGGCTCTGTGCTGACAGCTCGCAGACAGGAGCCTGCTTCCGATTCTGTGTCTCCCTCTCTCTCTGCCCCTCCCCCATTCATGCTCTGTCTCTCTCTCTCTCTCACACACAAATAAATAAACATTAAAAAAAATAAAAGAAAAAAAAAAGCTGAACCTATATCTTAACTAATAGAGTCATTCATCATAGAATGGCAACGAGACTGCTGCTCTAACATCATCCCCAAACCCACTACTTATGAGACACAATATGAGCAGATGAATTACACATTCTCCCTGCTCCCGGGAGCCCAGCCCAGGACCAAAGATGTCATGTACCCGACTCGCTGTGAAGCAAGGTACAGGTCACGAGTGCTTGAAGGCAGTGCAGAAAGTCAACCGCATGGATCGAAAGAAGGGAATGACTATTACTCTGAATGAGGCCATATTTGAACTCAACTTTCAAAGATGGTTAGACTTTTGACAAGTAGAAATGAGCAACAATGCATTCCAGGCAGAGGGATTGTACTTCTCATTCAGATTTTAGATTCCAATCATTCTGAAAATGTGATCCCTTAAAAAATCTCTAGACTGTTATTTTTCCCCTTGTAACACAACAAATTAATATTGTAAAACTATGACAAAAATGTTTAAAATATTGAAGAGAATCAATTGTTTTCTGAGTCTCTGATCTCCCCATTTACAAAGAAGCCCTTGATTTGTTCATTTTAAAGCATTTTGGTGGATTAATTAAAGCATTCCTTTAAGTGCTTTCTTAGGCAGCACTCACTTTCTGGGCTTATTTTGAATTACTCAAGGTGCATAAAGACACTTTAAAAAAGTGTCATTCCTTTAAAAAAAATCTATAATGCAAACTTTTCACTAACGCAAACAGGCCTCCTTTCTAGTTAGTTTTTCTTAAGGGAAGAAATGATGTCTTATGTTTCTTTCTCATTGCTTCCTGGGGGCCAATATGGCAGTAAGCACCGGAGAAGCTATAAATATTTATCAGTGTGAACAGGAGTCCCGGAATTTGAGACTATGAGGGAGGATGCTGGGATTGTGGATGAGGATAGGACTGCATAAAGGGCCTGGGTGGGAAGAAAAAGTCTGGCAGGTGCATGGTAGTCTTAGGAATGAGCTCCCCCGCCCCCCCCCCCCCCCCACCAGATCCTGCCAGCAAAGCCCCAGTCTCCTCTTCCCTTCAGGGCACAGGTCAGAAAACAGAGGCCCTGGGGGCAAATGGCATTGATAAAAGTTTCAAAGCTACTGCATCCTAGAGCTGGCTAGCTTTCTCCTGCCTTTCCAAGTTAGCTGATGCTTATCCACAATTTGCTTTTCAAAGTTGTGGTATCCAAAAACATAATAAAAAGAATCCTATGCGGTGTTTGAGCTTCAAATTCACATTGTATTCTTTCCTCAGAAAATTAATGCGCACATAACTATATGGGAGTGGGAGCAAAGTCACACGTTGAAACTCCGAAACTTGAAGATGTAAATGCTTTTTATGATGGAACAAAACGAATAAAGTTTGGGGGGGTTCTCCCAACTCAGCAGAACATCAAGTATTATCTCCTTAGCTTCTCCCTTTCCGTAGAGTGACAGGGAAAAAAGCAGGTAGGCAGATTCCCCAAGGAAAAGCAGACAAGAGCAGAAACACTTGAATTCCCACAGGGCTACGTGAGGCTAAGAGTATGAGAGAAAGAGGAAATCAAAATGGCGCAGTCAGGAGAGCACGGATGGGAGCCAGTTCCTGGTAGGTGGTGAAGAAATGGAGAAGATGGGGGGGGGGGGGGGGTTGACCAGAGCAGCCATAAACAATCTACTTGAACCCCTCTAACATATTAGCAACAAGGTATATTCATGAGGATGACTTTCTATGGAGGAGGCAACCTGTGGGGCATGTTGGCTCAGATTCTGGTCCAAATTTAGTAACTTTGTGTCACCTGGACGGTTTATCTCCCTTCAGAGCCTCAGTTTCTTTATCAACAGAATGGGATCTCTTCCACAGCTAGTGACCTTTGCCTCTTTCAGATGTATAAGATAACAATATTTACATTCTTGAGAGAAATTCAGCTTTTCTGACTACAGTTAACTCCACTTTATCATTAGCTTCTGTAGAGTCCTGAGAATTATTTCCTTTCGCTTCTTTATCACTTAACAACTGGCTAAATTACTCAGTTCACAACCCATTTAATGCTGCAAGTCATATAAGAACCAAGAGAAATGATATACAATGTTACTTTATTTTTCACAGTTGAAAGAGAAAATTGCCCATATATTTAACAAAGAAAATATTTACTTGCATGACTCTAGAGAGGTAGAAATAGTCACATACTTTTTTAAATTGAGTTTAAATTTTCCTGAACTCTCTTCCATAGTTCAAGCCTTTGAAGATGAATTATCCCTAAATTTAGGCCAGAGATTTCTCTTTACTTTGGGTCAACAGCATAGACTCTTATGGTCCAAGCCACAATCATTTGAAGCTTAAACTCTTGGGAATAGTCTATTGATTCAAATCCCTTCTCTTCCCCCACCCCCACCTTCCTTCCCTGCTCACCCCTCCAAGCCTACTCCCCACATAGCAGCTAGAGGATCCATTTGAAACCTAAGTCAGGTCATGTGACACCTCTGCCCAGAGTGCTCCAGTGACCTCCTGTCTCACTCAGAGTCAGACCCCTAATTCCCTTCAGGCCCTGACAGGCCCTGCAGGCCCCCTGCTGCCTCTCAGACCTCATCTCCGACCCTTTCCCCTCCCAGACTCTGCTCCAGTCACACTGGCCTGCCTGCTGTTCCCAGGACACTCAAGCACACCCCCACCAAGAGACCCTTTCAAGTGATGTTCCCTCCATCTGGAACACTTTCCCACCAGGTGGCAATAAGGTGTGCTCTTCCCTTTACCTATTTTATTTACCTATTCTAAATAGTGACCCTCCCTGTTGGTATGAGCACTGGGTGTTGTATGGAAACCAATATGACAATAAATTTCATAAAAAAAAAAAATGGTGATCCTCTGCCTCCATGGCTTTGCACCCCCTGTTATATTTCCTATTTGTGTCTTTCCTGTCCATTTTATCCCACTAGAATATAAGATCTATGGGCTCCAAGGTTTTGTCTGTTAGATTCATTCTTTTTCGTATCTCTAGTGCTTAGAAGTGTGTGTGGCATATAGTAGGCATTCAATAAATATTCATTTAAAATATGCATACCTCTTTTTCATCACAGGCCATTTTATTTTACTGGACAATGTACAGTCTCTCTGACTCAATAATTTGTATGAGGAAAAATTTGTTTTTTCTCGGCTATAGACATGATGACCACAAAAGATATCTGAAGTCCTCCTGAGATCATTACTGAAAATGGCCAAATTCGGGGCCCTGTGGAAGGGTTGAGCGAGCAGTTGAATGGATGAAGTCCAGGAGACTCGAAGGGCCAGAAGTCCTATGCCGTCACCAATTATGGGGCCATTTCCACCAAGGTGTAGAGCACCTACAAATAACCAACATCTACCTGTCCTCCTGGGAAACTTAGGCAATTTTCCAGACAGAGGTGCTAACTGTGTGATCCATGAAAGTGATTATACTGATGTGAAGATCTTCCTTTCTATAGCAAGGTGGTCACGTTATCTTGATTCCATGAGTGTTCCCGTTATCAGATGTCTTGGGCTCAGGCAGGCTGCATCCCTGTTCAGTTGGCTGAGACATCGGGTGGTGTCGGAAGTACACACAGAGAGGGGCGCCTGGGTGGCTCAGTCCATTGAGCATCCGACTTCAGCTCAGGTCACGATCACGCGGTCTGTGAGTTCAAGCCCCGCGTCGGGCTCTGGGCTGATGGCTCAGAGCCTGGAGCCTGCTTCGGATTCTGTGTCTCCCTCTCTCTCTGACCCTCCCCCGTTCATGCTCTGTCTCCCTCTATCTCAAAATAAATAAACGTTAAAAAAAAAAAAAAAAAAAAAAAAAAGAAGTACACACAGAGAAAGAACCCTGAGAACAGGGCCCAGAGCCTCTGTGGAAGATTTCAAATGTGGGCTTTGCCACTCCACACTGGGTGAGCCCAGGCAAGCCACTTCACTTCCCCAGACCGCAGTCTTTTCTTCAGCAAGATATGAGTCACAAACAATTCCTGCTTTGCCACCTCATGGCCTGAAATAACCAGTGTGAGAATTTCTCTAAGTATATAGGACTCCATGCTAACCGCTCCATAAATGACTAAATGGCATTACTTGAGTCCTCAGGCTGATTCCTGAAAAGACCAACGGGCATGTCTAGGTAAACAGTCCCACCTTGTCCTGCCCATCCCCAAGAGAATGGAACTCAGGAAGGGAGAAGGCCAGCTTTATGGCATCAGATTTTCGGTGCCGTACTTGGGGATTTGTTCATTCACCCACGACCCATCTACTGAGTGCCTACCATGGGCAAGGTGTTGAACCTAAGATCCTGTAGGGAGAACAGACTTGAATATAATCCAGTCTTCTCCTAAAGGCACTCACATAGAATAGTGGGGAAGACCACACACAAACTCCCCAAATCTGCACTATAACATAGAAAGAGGTTTGTCAAAAGAAAGACTCGCTGGAGTGAAATCAATTCTCACGGCCTTTGCCAGCCACTTCGTTCTCTGGGCTTCAGTTTCCTCTTCAGCAAAAGTAAAATAATCACAAGCTGATTACGAAGATCGAGATAGGATATTATTTTGTGTAGGTGCTTTGTAAACTGTGAATTGCCATCCAAGAATCAGTTCTTCTGTCTCTCCTTCCCCTCCTCCTCCTCCTCTTTCTTTTCCTTCCTTCCGCCTCCTCTGCTTCTCCCCCTCTTGCTCCTTATCTCTGTTCTCTCTTTGCTTTGATAGGGGCCCCACTGTGCATCACTGAGACAGTCTCACAATTAGCTGGATCTAGTCTGATCATTCAAATGACAGCCCAGTTGGATATCTTTGATCCAACATGTTTCCTTATTGTATCACATGGTAGCTATGAGTTGCTAATGGATCTGACCCCCGCCTGACTTAGATGACATTTTCCCCCCCAGTTTGTTGCTATACATAGGGTATAGAATTGAATCCAGGTGCATAATGACTTTTGTTCCCAAGGGGATGACTATAACTGAGGGTGGGGGAGGTGTTTAGATACAAAATGTAAAGTGCTCAATATTTCAAATCACTTAGCATTTAGGAACAAAACAGGCACACCCACAACTTCTGGGTTCAACCCTTTCCTTTATCCAGCAAAAACTTCAGTTCCTTAGAATTTATGGCAGAATATCAACTTAGAAATAAATCTTAGAGATCAGATTGCTGGAATGTCTGTTTGTTTTTCAAATGGTAAACTGAGGCCCAGAAAGGAGATCTACCTGACCAAGGTCACACAGTTGAATTAGCAACAAAAAGTCTAGAACTCAGATCTTCTGATTCTCATTCCATTTTGTCCCCCTACCCCTCGGGCCAGCCTCTAGGTCCCATGACATGTGGAGACGCAGGTTCTTATTCTTTCTATACGCTCCCCCTCTTTCTCTTTCCCTAGGTTTGGGACATTGCTCCCACTTCCCCTGCCCTAACCACCTCCACTGCGCACACACACACACACACACACACACACACACCTTCTTCTTGAGTCATGCTTCTGACAGCTAAGACTCTCAAGTCTCAAAGTTGGGCTTCTGTATAGCCGGGCTTCATGTACCCTGTGCTCCACATTTCTATCCCCACAGTAAGCACGATCTCATTTAATCTTCACAAAAATTGGTGTAGTGTCATTATTCGGATCTTATAGACTAGCCAACTGAAGCTCAGGGAACTGTCTTACTGGCCCCAGGTCACACAGCTAGAAAGGAGTAGGACCAGGATTTACATCAGATCTAGTACCAGAATCGGTTATTGCCTTATTGCCCCTTTAGCACATCCCTGACCTTGGGAAAGAAATACCAAGGGGTACTTGGCTTCCAGCTCTTCTGGTGTGGGAAAATGGCACAAGACTCCTGGACTCCTGAACATTTCTGAATCTTTTAACTATACACTAAGCAAAGAGAAGTAGAGTGAGTCACTTTACTCCCCCTCAAATAGGGTAAGTAATAATGCTTCCTTAACAAGAGTTGTGAAAACTGAGGATTAGAATGGATAATGTTTGAGAAAGCACCGGGTAGTTTGTAAAGGACTATATAACTATTTGGTTTCAATAAATGACTCATGATTTTCTTAATCCAAATGTTAATGATGATATTGTTTACACTAGTTTATTATAAGCCTTCTCAAATAGTTTGATTAAGTGGGTAGTCTAAGATAATAAGTGTATGAATAATTAAAGTATTTTAGCGGATTTTTTTCGTCTCACCTCTTGCCAAAGAAGAAGTTGGTTTATAGCTTGTGAATGCATATATACCATGGTGCCATTCCATTTTCTTAGAATAAGAAAACAAAAACAAAAACAAAATGATCACTATGGTCACCTTAACAAACATTGACTGAACACATGCTTTGTGCCCCAAGACTGGACCAAATACTCTATTCTTCTTTACCTCATTTAATTATAGAGAGAGAGGTACCATTATGATCTGTATTTTATAGATGAGGAAACTGAAGCTCAAAGCATCTAAGTGCCTTAACTAAGGTCACACGACTGTTAAGAGAAAATGACAAGTTTTTAGAGGCTACACAATATATTTGAAGTTACTTATACCACATCTGTCAAAACAAAACTTGTCAAAAACTTCAGTGGCTTGCCGTTACGGTATCTAGCAAAATGGATCATAAGGAAAATGTTAGAAACTGACTAGTAATTCATGTGTGTGTGTGAGAGAGAGAGAGAGAGGCAGAGACATGGGAAACGGGGGAAAAGCATACAAAAACTTAAGCTAAAGAAGACTGCTGTGGGGGCTCCTGGGTTGCTCAGTTGGTTAAGCAACGAGCTCTTGATTTCGGCTCAGTTTGTAATCTCACGGTTCATGAGTTCAAGCCCACATCAGGCTCTTCGCTGACAGTGTGGAGCCTGCTTAGGACTCTCTCTCTCTCTCTCTCTCTCTCTTGCTCTCTCTCTCTCTCTCCCTCTTTCTCTGTTCCCTCCCCCCAACTTCTATATCTCAAAAATAAACAAACAAACATTAAAAAAAAAGAAAAGAAAACCACTGTGAAATGAAAGTCTAGGTCTGCACTCTTTCACATAGAGAGATATCGCACACTACTAACTGATTCATTGACCCCCAAATGATTGAGCACTTACTATGTACAAGGACAAGTGTTCAAGTCTACAGGTTAAGAACACGAACTCAGAGAACCTCCTCCTCGGACCTCATGAACTCCTAGATAAATTGCCAGATAAATGCACTTAAATCATTGTGTGTAACACTTAAGTAAATTGCCTCTGGGGTGTGCTCAAAAGTTGGTCCTTATCTGAAGTGCTCTTTTATACAATTGCTTAAGGAAAGGGATAAAGGAGAATGTCCAACATGTGGAAATAAAAAATAGGATTAGGGGAAGAAGGTGAGTTACTTAAATTGGTGAAGACATTGGGACATAGATACTTTGATTTTCAGTAGAACTTGGAGCTCTTTGCAAAAAAAAAAAATCCAATGTCCCGAAAGCTAAATAAGGCAAACTGGGCCTCTGATTCCCCAAGGTTCAGATTAAGAGCCCAACTCTTCCGTGGAGGACAGGAGGAATAAGAGACTGAGTTTCCATTATAAATAACCCCAGAGTTCAGTCAATAGCAATTTCTTTCGAAGCCTTTTAAGAAACCTGGGATGAAGCCAGCAGAGAGGTACCCACTAGGCCCATCCAGGAGAACAGGGAAATATCTAGAGCTGATTTCACTTTGCATAGCATTTACTGCTACAGATCACAGCAAGACAAAGCAGCCAATGGTGGCAGAAGTGTCCCCTGGCTGGTGGACCCTGTAGTCAAAATTTCTCTTCTCCACCACTCAGGCAACATGGCGTTGGCTTCCCTCTTGTAGTGTCTTTGCACTCCCCCTCCTCAGGAAGCAGAAAGTCTTGGAATTAGAAGCCTTGACATTCACATCCCTGTCTATCCAAGTAGCAGCTCTTGCCACAGGCAGGTTAACTCACCTGTGAATTTCCTCATCTTGCCATGTGGCCTGCTTCACAGGGCTACTTGGTCACTCAGGTGACACGACAAAATGCCAAACACATTGGGAAGTGACCGAATGTCCAAACGTGAAGGAATAAATAGCTTAAAATATAAAGGATTTGAATACAGATGTCCATACCCATCCACAGTTGAAAACAAAAATGAAACTAATGAATAAGGCCTACGAACTCACAGATAGACACCTGGTCTACTTAGAATGGAACCTGAACTCCTTGACTGGTTTTCAAAGTCCTCCCCAAGATATCCCCAACCCTTTTCTCTATAATTGTCTCTCTACGTACCCTTTATGTCTCTCACAGTCCTATCATAGTAACCACCCAGTGATTCAAGAACGCAGTTCTTTAATACCTTCGTTTATTTGTTGTGTTACTTCCACCTCCTGGAACACCTTTCTCCTAAATGGCTATACATCCAAACCTGCTTGAATGCAACCTCTTCCAGGAAAGAAGTTATCTCTGATATTCTCTGTTATAAGTCATGCCTACTTAATCCAAACACCCCCGGCATTTTAATTTGCACCTCATATTCTAATGATTTATATGCTTGTGATTTGTCAATTTCCTTGAGAAAAAGGATTATGTCTAATTCTTCTTTGTTTCACTTACCAAGAAAATAATACCAGCTAGTGGCTGAGACTGGTCAAGCACTTAACATGTGTGACCTCCCTTAACCCTCACAGCTAACTGAGGATACTTGTAACTTGATACTTGTATCTACCCTCGGCCTGCAAACGAGAAAATGGGAGATCAGAGAGGTTAAGAAAGCTGCCCAAGCACACAGCATTAAGTGGTAAAGTCAAGTTAGAAAATGGGGATTTCCAGTCTAAATCTATTTTTCATGTCCGTGCCTTCAATGACTGCCTGTTCTTAGCATAGGAAAGACTCAATAGATGACTATTCACGAAGTAAATGAACAAACAAAGAAAGCACGAATCTTCAAGCATACACATTCCCATTCCACGCACAGAACTTCACCTTCTCTTTCAGGTAGTGGCCACTCAGCGAACATTCGCTGAATTAATGACTGGAGGAAGCAGTTCTAGAGCAGATGTCTGGGGGACTGCTGAGTCCAGAAAGATCTCAAAGGGGAGTCATTCACCCATTCCTTCAGCACTGACTCATCATTCATTCATTCTTTCAACACTTATTAAAGGGCTGCTATGTACTGAGCCGATGGTATAGGAATGAACAATAAGTCAGCCATGAGTCCTGGTCTTTGGGTGTTTACATTTTGATAAGATGAGAATCGACTGGTGCTTTCCAAGTCTAAAAACAGGCATTGGCAGAGTAAAGACAACTGAAGGGAACGACCAACATAATGTTCAGAGGTGACTGGTAAGGATAAGTCTGATGCTGAATATGAAGAAGTCTTCCTTTAAAGAGGAAATTCAGCTGAAGATCATGAAGATAACTGGATGACTCACCCATCAAAATAGGAAGCTGTGTCTGTCTGGTAAGGAAGATGGTCGCATCGAGGTGGCAGAAACCACGAAGATCCTGCTCCGACACTTACCACAGTAGACATCACCCTTGCTACTTGGGCTACTGTGTGTGGCGTGGAGGACCTGTTCACTGGCCAGGGCTGGAGGGAGGCAGTGCAGCCTTGTGGCAGGAGAGCCCAGGATCTCAGGGTCACTGGCTCACTCCGAACGAACCCTTCCTCGTGTAGAAAGAAACTCTGCAAATTTGGGCACATATAAGAGTGGGGAAACTGACAATTCCTCTTTCACCGAGTTGTAAAGTGCATAGAACAATGCCAGGCTCATAGAAAGCCCTCACAAAAGGTTAGCTATTTTTACTGTGCTTCCATCATTGGCTCTAATTGCTGGTACTTTCGAAGCGAAAAATACCCAGTGAATTCTAGAAGGGAGAGAAGATGCTTACATTTTACTTGGGTATGAAATAAGAGTATAAACCATACATCTTGCATCTCGTGAAAACTTTGTTTGTAAGATAATAGTTCCCTCATCAACCCAGGGCCTGGCTTCTCTAAACTGCCATATCGTTGTCTCCTGCAACAGAAGTCCAAATGGATCATGATTTTTCAGATTTGTGTACTTTATCACAAGACGTTAAGAGGAGCATTGAGTGATTCTGCTAAAGCCACGCAGTTACATTTTCTTTTACTTTACCAGACTTTTGCTTCTATCAGAATTCATGTTTTATTTTTGGTATATAAATGTTACTCTACCCTACAAAGTAGGTATTTCTTTATTAAAACAAACGTTAGCTTAATACATGTATTTCTTTCCTATTAAAAAAATCCAAAAATACATTTAAAAATATATGTGTTACAATTGTTTATTTATGCAAAGAATTACAAACAGATCGAGCTTTACTGCAAAAAAAGTTCTGATGTTAAATTTTGCAGCTGGTCTTTTTTTTTTTTTTTTTTCCAACCATTGGTTCTATCGTACCCCAAAAATGGATCTCTCATTTTACATGGGCTTTGATCAGGGAAGCAATGGCTCTCCCACTGGCAACTCTTAAATAGCCAAGATTAATTACAAAGACATAAATTCGAAAGTAGCAAGACAACTCTTTTGACTTCTTCGAAGTGTTGCCAAAGAAAGTACAAGATTTTCATCCTATACATTTTTTTTCCTTCATTGATAATAAGGTGTTTCCTTTTTTGTTAATTCAATACTTCTGTTGTAAAGAATAAGAATCATATACTAGACAACTCAGAGGTTATCACTTAAAAGATTTCCAGACTTTCTCTTAATATAAACATGTTTTAGGACAACAGTTTTAAAAATTATGACTAATGAATAAATACGTTCAGAATGTTATTTATTTCTATTTATTTACTTATGTTTACATATCAAACATCACAACTTACTGCCAAATGCTAGCGTCCTCCTTTGCCATGTTTTTTATAAGATGCGTTAGATAGGAAGAACACACCAGTAAATGGAGGAGATACTTCCCAAATTGCCTGATGAGATAACTAAGTTGAATAATCAAGGAACTCCAAAAAACAAAAAACAAACAAAAAAAACACCTCATCTCAACTTTGTTCCACACCTGCGGCAGCCACATAAAATGGGGCTTGTCAGTGCGTGGGGCAGAGGAGTGGGTTTGAGATAAGCTAAAGAAGGTGGTGGCTGTGGTGAAAATGGCACAGGATATGGAGCCAGGAAGACTGGGCTCCAAATCTTGACTCTACCTCACTGGCCATCTGCCTTCTGAGCCTCAGTTTACTCACCTGAAAAACCATCATCTTAACCCCAACGTCACAGAGTCCCGGGGAGCATTCTAATATATAGTAGATGCTCCGTAACTAGCATTCTTATGATGGGGATAATTTTGGTATATTTGCATACAGATATAATTAGACAGTGCTCGTAGTGTACAGATATCTAAAAGGCATGTTAGCAGTCCTTACTCCACAAGGTTGCTACATGGGTTGAGGGAAGGCTGACACATTCTCCTGTTCCATAAAACTTTCTGTGGTACCTACTCCAAATCACACTGGAGAGACC
Source organism: Neofelis nebulosa (assembly GCF_028018385.1). Taxonomy (NCBI): domain Eukaryota; kingdom Metazoa; phylum Chordata; class Mammalia; order Carnivora; family Felidae; genus Neofelis; species Neofelis nebulosa. The sequence goes on along the minus strand of NC_080786.1, from coordinate 79,147,860 downwards.
ATCACTCTCTGGGCATACTCAACAGATTATCATTGCTAATGAAGAGTAGAGCACTCGACTAGTTGTAGGGAGACCTGTGATTTAGTCCTGACTCCATCTTGGAAGGGCTCTATGACCTTGGCTCAGTTGCCTCCTCTCTCTGGACCTCAGTTTCCTAGTTTTAAGATGAGGAAGTCATCTGGAAATCTTTTAGTTCTAAAACCGTATTAGGTATTCAGATCTCTGATTTTCTGACTCAGGCAGAGGTTCAAAGGGAAGAAAACCTGTAGACGTGACTAAGGTGCTGGGAGAGATTGACCCTTCATCTTGTGTCTGAAAAAGTGTGATAGTGACCTGATTTTTACATGCTCTCTTAACAGCTAAAGTTAAAGTAGATCAGATCAAGTTCCTTTCCTTGTGACCAAGAATGACAGGGAAATGTTGAAAACGTTTCTCTAGTCTTAGCAATAGAGGTATACTACATGCAGTGTACAATTTTGTCTGTTCACAGTCCTAACCAAGGCCTTACATACGGGTTGGGATTTGGGGTATAGTCTGTGGTCATGGATCCACGGAGGTCACCAATCACACACAGCCCCAAATATCTTTGGTAAGTGCATTCTTGCTGTGGTGAATCCCTTCCTATAACTGGACCAGAAAATAAATCCAAGTTTAAACTATTCCTCTTTTCAAGCTAACCAACCATGGAATTGTCCACCTTGGGAGTCAGAGAGATCCCAGCCTAGAGCTATCAAAGAAGGAGTTCAGCAAAGAAGGAGTTCAATGGACACTTTGTTAGACGTGTTATGTTGGAGACTCAAGTATGGAGTGACCTCTAAAGAACCTGAACTCCAGACTTTATAACTCTTCTGGTTCTGTTCCCTCTTACCAGGCTGATTCTGAGCTGATTCTGGGTTTTACCTTTATATCAAAAAAGAGAGAGAAATGAGTTGTTCAAACTTGTTGAGGAAGAGGAAAAAACCAACTCTGCACATGAGCTAGTTGAGTCTTTTAATGCTAAAGGCACCAGTATTCCAGGATTCCGAGCCATGGGGTTCTGGGTAATAAAGGTCAACTAAATATGGATGACGGCATTGTGAAAAAAAAGTTCAGCTGAGGTGACTGACATGCCCAAACCTGGACCTGGCAAACAGGAGGGAGCAAGATCACCTTGCCAGTATTTGTTATGGTACCTGACAATTACCTGCCTGCTTACTTCTCACTGGATCCTCTGAGAATTCAGAGACCCAGTTTATACCTAGCTCAGTGCCCATCGCTCGAAGCATTGTTCTATAATTTAATCCAGTCCTTCTCATTTTGGCATACCGCCTGCTCCAGCTCAGAAGTTAAAAGGTTGCACTTCCTTAAAATTTAGCATTTCCCAACTGAGCCTGCATCAATCAACCGATTAGTACAATTATACATGTACTGCTCAAGACTAAACACCAGCTAATGATCGCTAGCTTTGTCTTATACCAGGATGGTCTCTCTTGATCCAGCTGGGAACTGACCACTTGAAAGGAGGCACATGGGAAGATCTGAAATGCAACTGGGAGAACACCGTGTCAAGCTGTCATAGTCTTTCGAGGGGCAACCTTGGCAGCGTCTGGCCAGATCTGGTAAGTTGGAGGAATTTTGAACTGCGGGGTATGCATAGTGACTCAAGATTTAAAGAGTGGCGTAGTAAAGGAGCTAGTGAGGTTTCCCACCTTAACTCTCTTGCTGGGCACCCGCACCCCCTCACTTCTCTGATTCCCACCACTCACTGGGGGTTTGTGTTGATTTGCTGGCTGGGTTAAGGAGTAGTGCTATCCAAAGCTGGTAGACATAGCAGCTTGGTGTGTGTGGATCCGAAGGGTTAAGAACGTTTTCAGGACTCACCCTGGCTTCAGGGAGAAGAACCCAAGGCCCTGAGGGAGGGAGGCCCATCCCTAGAAGGATTGTACCTGAAAGGCCGGGTCCATGCTTTTGTTATTGCAGGGCAGGGTGTTAAGGCCTGGCTCATCCCAGCATTCTCTTTAAAGAACCACAAATGGGTGGTTACGCCATTAGTTGGAAAGCAAGGCTCATGTTTCTCCTCCTGTCTGCTCCTGTCTGAGATTGCTGTGACCTTCTTTGTTTGAAGAAAACTATTTGGCTCTACACTAAAATATAAGTCTCGTTAACCATGCTCCTTCCAAAGAGTACAGTCCTAGCCTTCTCTTTCTGCCCTCTCTCCTCTTCCTTCGCCTCTGTCTTCCTTGCGGTTGTTTAGGTAATGGTACATGTTCAAGCAGGGGATTTGAATGTTTAACATGGTCACCAGAGAAGCCCACACATAAGGGTTTTGAGTCTGTTCGTGAAAGAAGGGGAAGTGATCCTGGCCATTGGGTGGGTGGTGACATCAAAGAGAAGCCTGTGCTGTTCCCTACAGTGTGGCTGGGATTTTTCACTCCAAGAAGAGGATTAAACAAGAGAGCTTTCCAGGAAAAGAGTGATGTTTCTTTTTTTGCTTCTTCTCCCTTCTTTTCCAAATCCATTCAGAAATATAAGTATTTGATACCCAGAGACCAAATTCATTACGTAAAGAGGTCTAATGCTATTATTGAAAGGTAACACGAAAACCACACTTAATGAAAACAGCAATATCCAAATATTTTTTTAATGTTTGTTTGTCTGCTTGTTTGTTTGGAGTGAGCATGTATACAAGGGATGTGGGGACAAGCAGAGACGGAAGGAAAAAGTCTCAAGCAGACTCCTTGCTATCAGATCAGAGCCCAACCTGGGGCTCAATCCCATGAAACCATGAGATCATGACCTGAGCTGAAATCAAGAGTCAGATGCTTAACTGACTGAGCCCCCGGGTGCCCCAATATCCAAACATTTTCATATCCACTGTGTTGATCCTATGAACAACACGGTAGTGTTTAAGAGGACAAGTATGGACAATATCCCGGTTTTTCATGGAGAAAATCAAGGTCAGAAACGGAAATTCCTTCCTTGCCCAGGGTCATACACCTGATAGACAGAAGCACCCAAACAGAATCATTTTTCTGACTTTAGGCTCATCATGGTTTTCTTCCTTTTTTTTTTTTTTTTTTTTTGTACACCTTGCTGCCTCTTCCCACACAAGAATCTTTTAAGATTAAGTCTTTAGACTCGAGAGTTGGGTTTATGGTGTTACTCAAAGGACTAATAAAATGAAACTTTGAGAAGATTATACTCTCATCTTTCTTTCTCTGCACAGTGTCTGAATATCAAGGAAAAGGATTATTTGTTAAGGCTGCTTTGAAAATTCGCTGGCCCACAATTACTTGACTAATGCCAGTAGTAAAATCCTGTATATCAAAACCACACTCTCTTTTTGTTTTTTCTTGTCTCATTACTTGTCTTAGCTGAATGGCCAGCTATGTGTGAGTTGACTGGTAGGAAGTTTTTCTGGGAGCAACGACTGGCTAGGAGGTTTCTGTTGAGATCCAGGTAGTAACTTTAGGCAAGTGCATACCTGTTATCAATGAGAAGGTGAGATATGGAACACACAATAAGCCTGTTGGCTCTGCCCATAAGCTTTGTCCAGCAGAGTCTAGACTGATGACCACCTGGATCGCCTCTGGAATCCTGGGAGAAGAAATAGTGACCGTTGATCAGAAGCTAGGTCTACTACTGTTGAAAGTCCAGGATCTTAAAGAAAACCAACCAATTTGTTGTTTTCTAGTTCCTACCAAAAAGACTGAGATTTGAGGACCCCCTCTTCCCCTCTCTCCTCCTCTCTCACTCATTATTAGCATCATAAAATCAACCATGGATGAGACCTCAGAGAGATCAAGATATGGTGGAAGGCATACTTGTCTGGGATTGTGAAGTCTCTGCTTCTCTCCAGGCTCTTTGTGGTCTCAGATGAGTGATTTGACTTTGTAAGTGTCAGCACCTCCATCTCTCAAAAGGGGAGTTGAACTGCATGGTCTGTGACACTTTCAGGCCTGACATTCTAGGATTCTCTCTAGACTATCAGATTCTGGTCCTAAACCTGCTTAACCAAGAATGTCAAAGGATGCCCAAGCTTCTCGTCTTTAATTTGCCTCTCTCTTGGCAGGATGGTGCAAGCAGGGGAGTTGCCCCTCTTCCCCATGGTATTTAGAGGTCTCACTGCGATCACCTAGCATCCAACCCAATCCTTCCCTCTGCCAATGACCTTGAGCAGTGGCAAATGAAACACGCAGACACAACAGGAAACCCTTGATATGAAGGGCTCTTATTTTAGAGAGGAGAAAAGCGAGACGAGGAGTATAAGACCCAGTCAGTCCCTGAGATGGGCCAGGACTCCAGCCCAGTTGAGTGCCTGTTCCATAGCACTACCATGCTGGAGATGGAGATAGATAGATAGATAGATAGATAGATGATAGATAGATAGATAGATAGATAGATAGATAGATAGATATTCAAGCTCTCACTTGGTAATACCTTTTGTTCATGACTCTCAGAGTCCAGAGTCCAGAGGACTGAGTTTACTAACTCAAATCCAGTGATTATCTACCTTGTGTTCTTATTCTATGTCCATTCTAACTCCTTCCACCTTGTTTTTTAGTGGGCGGCGGGGGGGGGGGGGGCGAGGGGGGCAGGGAAAGCTGTCAGGTAAAGTAAGAAAGAAATGAGAAATAGACATTAACAAATAATTTCTGATTTGAATATCAGTGTAGTGTACAAAATCAGAAAGCAAATAAGTGAAGGTAAAAATAAAACCTCTTGTGATCCCATCGTTCAGCAATATCCACTGTGAACATTTTGGTGAGTTTCCCTCCAGTCCTTTTTTGTATACATATGCGAGTATATTCACTATCAATATTTTTTCATTGGTATTTCAAAGGGGTTTTAGGACTTACCACTTTACACCTTTGGTCTTCTATCAGTTGTATACAATCTCATTCCTATAATTCCGTATCATTGTGGTGGTTATCCTTCCTAGTTGAACCCTGATTGATAAGAGTATGTTGTTGAAACTCCTAACACATGTCAGGCCTGAATTTTGGAACTGGCTTCCCCACCTGGACATACTCCAAAAAGGAATTTTGAGGCATTTGACAGTATGTTCCAAAACAGCTCCAGGGTTTTTTAAAAGTCACCCATTGACTATCACATTTAACATTGATTGAACATCAGCTATGCATGTCAGACATTGTGCTAAGTGATTTACAGATATTATGTTACTTAATCCTAACTCCCCGGGGATAAGTAGATTATTGTTTCCATATTACAGATGAGGGACGTAGGGCTTAGGGAAGGTACATCGCTCAGAGTTGCAGAGCTAATAAATGGTAGAGTCATGCTTCAAACCCAGGCAGTTGGTTCCAGAGTCCATACTCTGGGCTCAACGTTAAATTACTCACTAACACACCAAGCTGGAGAGGACTCACCTATTGGCAGGGGGGCAGGGTCTTGGGGCAGCCACTTACACTGTGCGTAAACATAACCTGGCGAGATGAGCTCCGCCGAGGAAGGCAGCAGATGTGCTGGAGTGAGCACTGGACTCAGAGTCAAACAGACATGGGCTCCAATCCTACTCTTCCAACATGCCAGCTATGTGACCCTGGACACGTCACTGTCCTGTCTGAGCATCATTGTTCTTTCTCCTCTATGAAAGAGAGATAATAGTATTAGTCTTAAAGGTTGTGTCGAGGATTAAGAATGACAACACGTAAAAGCACCCGGTGTGTTTCCAGGCAAATAGCAAATGCTAGTAGAATTTAAGAGAGTCTGAATCTGAGCAGAAAGTTTCAAGTTGAGACCTGGTTCTTAGTCTCGGAGCAAACACACTTGCCGTGTGATTTTGAGCAAAGATCCTGGGGCCTTTCTAGGCCCAAGTTCCTCATCTAAGAGGTGGCTGGACTAGATGATCTCTATGACCCTGTCTAGGAGCTGGGCCTTCACTGGTCTTTAGAGGAAGGAATGTGGCACACAGTGCCTTCCTTTCTCGTATAAGTCGGAAATGAGGCCGAGGTTCTCTGAGTACAATGGGCTTCTGGGCCCCTCTGCCCTGTTCTCGACCAGAGCCAGGCACTTGGAGCTTTCTGACATGTCTGAGACCTGACGAAAGTCACAAATATTTCTTAGAAAGAAGGGGTGAGGTAGCGACTGCCGGGATGTCATTGCTTTTATTAGCCCTTCTAGGGAAGGGCTTTATAATGTTCTGAATGACGAGAGAAAATAACTCCTTGACTTGCTCCAAGGAATACAGTTGGGAAATCACAAAGCCGGACGATTCCTGGCGTTTCTTACACTGAATCATACAACGATTCAGTGTAAGACAACCACTTGGGTTTTCACTGGCGGGCTCCTAGAAGCTAAGCCCTGTGGGGAGTAGAGAACTGACAGTCTCACGCTAAAGATGCCTCTCGTCGGCCTCCATCAAGGAAACATAAACCAAGAGTTGAAGAGCGTAGACAAGTCTTGTTAGGATCCCACAGAAAGGATAACTGAGGGTTTTTTTCCCCATTTCCCTGACCATGCCTCATTCATCTCTCCTCCTCTCCCAGATCTCTAACTGAGGAGGGTCCCAAGCCTCAGCCATCGGACTTCTTGTTCTGCGCTCACTTCCCTGGGGTTCTTATTCAGTTCCACAGTTTTAATAAAATCTTACCGCTGACAACTCGTGGATTTCTATCTCTGGCTTAGATTTCTCTCTGGGACTCCAGACTCAGGAATCCAGCTCCTGACCAGACCCCATCTTCTGACTGTCTATTTGGCTGCTCTAACTGAACCATCCAAATTCGAGTTCCTCATGTGCCCCGAACTCCTTCAAATCTGCTCCACCTGCGGTCTTTCCCTTTTGGGTAAATAACGATTCCATCTGCTATAGTTGTTCAGACCAAAAAAAAAAAAAAAAAAAAAAAAAAAAAAAAAAAAAAAATGAAGCCGGGCTTGCTTCCTTTTTCTCCACAACCCACAAACTACCAGAAAATTATATACAGAACATTACATACAGAATATTCCTCACCATTTCCTAGTCCAAGCCGTCATCACCTCCCTCCAAGATTATTATAATAGCTCCCTAAATGGTCTCTATGTTCCTACCTTGCCCGTCGGCACAGAGAGGCTAGAGGGATTCTGTGACAATAAACTTGGGCTCCTGCCCAAGCCGTCAATGGTTTTCCATCTCCTCCAGAGGAATAGAAAGAGCTTCCAGTGCCCAATGGGGTGTATATAACATACTCCCCTTTCCTCTCTGTCCTCTGTCAGTGCCCTGCCCTCCTTCACTCTGCTCTGGTGGCATCTTCAGGAGCAGCCTCCTTGCTGTTCCTCACACAACGGGTATGCACTGGCTCGTGGCCTTGGTGCCTACAGTTCCCACTGCCTGGTACCTCTTACCCCAGATAGCCAAATAGTTCCCTCCTTCACCTCTCGTCAGTCTTTGGTGTAAGCTATCCGGTGGCACCTTCCCCAGCACCCCATCTCACACTGCACCCTGCTGCCTCTCTGCCCTGCTTTCCCCCCTTTGTAGTATTTATTATCGTCAAAGCCATTTCGTACTTACTATCCAGGGTATTGTCTGTTTCTCCCTGCTAGAAGGAAACTCCAAAGGACAGTGGAGCACACTGATGGGCATTCAGTAAATATTGGTTGAAGAAATGGGTGGGGTGGTTGGCCAAAGGCTTTATGGAGAAGCCCAAGTTTGAGTGACCCTCTGAATCACAGAAGGATCTGAGTGACCAGAGGCTGAGAAAGGAGTGCTCAGGATAGAAGGACACTGGGCGGAGGCCAAGTGGGGTCTTCATGGGATGGATAGGGTCGGACTAACTGACTTACTCTTCTTCAGCCTTTACTTACCTGGTTTTATTTCTTCCAGAGCACACAGCGTCTCTCTTTAAGTATGTAGCAAAAATCCCATGGCTGCCTGATATAATAGAAAGCTCATGGATGGAATTCAGAGCCATAGCCCTAAGTCTAGAAGTGTGACCCGGGACTAGGTGCTTGACCTCTCTAACCCTCTGCTTGTTCATCTGTCAAAGAAGGAAAACAACACGGACTTGGGTTCTCATGGGACTGTTGTAAAGATCAAATGAGGTAACGGGTGAGAAAGTGCTTCACACTTCGAAAGCTGGACCATGTAGTGGGGATTAGTGAAATGCAAGTGTGTGTCACTGAAATAGTCACTCTGACTCTCATATAGATTATCTAACTCAGTGGCAAGGAAAGGAGGGGAGGGAGTTCCAAACTGGTGACTAATTCAAGATACGCTTCATCTGGGCTTTTGAATACAGGAGGGGCATGGGAGGAGGGATTGGAAGATGTGCCTTCCTGAGGACATGGCTAGTATCCAAATGAAGTGTTATTTGTTCCCCATGCACCAGGTTCTGGAGATTACTTCTCCTTTCATCCTTATGTACATTTGTGGGTTGGGTGTTATTACTGCCTTCTTTAGACATAAGAAAGCCGAGGTTCCGAGAGGTTAAGTAACTTGCCCAGGGTCACACAGGTATTTGTGTTAGGGTCCAAAGAAACCAGCTTTGTTTTAAGAGTCTTTGTGTCCTGTCCATAAACTGCCTTTTCAGAGACCTTGTTGCAATGAATTGAGCAGCTGACAGTGCTGCCTGAGTGGCCTGAATTTGGGCAAGTAAATAAATAAAACATTCGGGAGCCCACACAGATTAACAGGCTCTAAGCTATTAAACATAAAAAAGGTGAAAAGGAAGGTCCATGTGCCAAGCAAGTGTGAATCCAAACCCTTTTTTAGGGCACTGCCTTGTGCTGTGAGTGGTTTTGTCACAGCAGCACATGGTAACAATTTAGAAGAAACCTGGATTTTGAGCTAAACTTCCAGTAAGAGCATAAGAAAATATAGCTGGGGAACAATGCCTACTGGTTTTCCTAAACATCAGATTTTTTTTTTTTTAATGGAGTGGGGCGCCTGGGTGGCTCCATCCCTTAGGAATCCGATTTCAGCTTCGGTCATGAGCTCTAGGCTCATGAATTCAAGCCCCACATCGGGTTCTGTGCTGACAGCTCAGAGCCTGGAACCTGCTTCTGATTCTGTCTCCGTCTCTCTCCGCTCCTCACCCACTTGTGTTCTGTCTGTCTGTCTGTCTGTCTCTCTCTCTCAAGAATGAATGAATAAATAAATAAACAAAAATGTAAAAACGTAAAAGTAAATTAAAAACATAAAAAAAAACAGTGGCATAAGCAATGGCATGACTTTGGGGATGATTAGCATCCTAGTCTAGGTTTTATTTAGTTGTTTGTTTGTTTGTTCGTTAGAGTATAGGGGACACGTAGACTATAGTATTGCGTAACTAATGTTACATTCGTTTCAGGTGTAGGACACAGCGATTGGACAAGTCTACACTACAAGTGTGCTATGCTCACTACACATGTGGCTACTATCTGTCACCAGACAGGGTTCTTATAGTACCACTGGCTGTATTCCCTATGCTGCATTTTTCATCCCCATAACTTATTTTGTAACTGGAAGTCTGTATCTCCATTCCCCTTCACCCATTTTGCCCATCCCCCTACCCCCTCCCGTCTGGCAACCATCAGTTTCTTCTCTGTATTTATGGGTCTGTTCCTGTGTTTTGTTTGCTTCTTCATGTGTTTTGATTTTAGGTTTCACATATAAGTGAAGTCATAGGGTATTGGATTTTCTCTGTCTGACTTAGCATAATGCCCTCTAGGTCTGTACCCATGTTGCAAATGGCAAGATCTCAGCCTTTTATGGCTGAGAGTTATTCCATTGTGTGTGTGTGTGTGTGTACATATACATATACATATACATATACATACACACACACACATATATATATATATGTATATATATATATATCACACCTCCTTTATCTAGTCATCTATCAGTGGATACTTGGGCTGCTTCCGTATCTTGATTATTGTAAATAATGCTGCAATAAACATAGGGGTGCCCGTATCTTTTCAAATTAGTGTTTTCATTTTCTTTGGGTAATGAATTCTACCAGTGGTAGAATTACTGCATGACATGTTTGTTTGTTTGTTTGTTTGTTTCATTTTTAAACATGCAATGTAATTAACAGTGTCATATATTAGTTTCAGGTGTACAAAAGAATGATTCAACAATTCTGTACAGTACACAGTGCTCATCATGATAAGTGTATTCTTAATCCCCTTCTCCTATTTTACCCACCCCCCACCCCCCTCCTCTCTGGTAACCATCAGTTTGTTCTCTAGAGGTAAGAGTCTGGTTTTTTTCTGTTTGTCTCTTTTTTTCTTTGTTTATTTGTTTTGTTTCTTAAACTCCAAATATGAGTGAGATCATATGGTATTTGTCTTTCTCTCGCTGACTTATTTCACTTAGCATTATGTCTTCTAGATCCATCCATGTTATTGCAAATGGCAAGATTTCATTCTTTTTATGGCTGAGTAATATCCCATTATCTATCTATCTATCTATCTATAAATCTTTAGAATTAAGTTTTGAGGAACCTCCATACTGTTTTCTTCCATCATGGCTGCACCACTTTTCATTCCCACCAATAGTGCATAAGTGTTCTTTTTTCTCCACATCCTTGCCAACACCTATTATGTTTTGTCTTTTTGACTCTAGCCGTCCTGACAGATGTGATTTCATTGTAGTTTTGAATTACATTTCCCTGAATATGAATGGTGTTGAGCATCTTTTCATGCGCCAGTGGCCATCTGTATGTCTTCTTTGGAAAGATGTCTATACAAATCCTCTGCCCATTTTTTAATTGGATTCTTTGGGTTTGGGGTTGTTGAATTGTATAGGTTCTTCATATATTTTGGATATTAATCCCATATCGGATATATCATTTGCAAATACCTTCTCTCATTCAGTAGGTTGTATTTCCATTTTGTTGATGGTTTCCTTCACTGTTCAAAAGCTTTTTTAGTTTTCCTGTAATCCCAATAGTTTATTTCTGCTTTTGTTCCCCTGCTTGAGGAGACATCTGAAAAATATTGCCAAAAACGGATGTCAAAGTGATTACGGCCTATGTTTTTTTTCTAGGAGTTTTATGGTCTCCTTCTCACATAGGTCTTTAATTCCTTTTGAGTTTATTTTGGTTATGGTGTAAGAAAGTGGTCCATTTTCATTCTTTTGCATGTAGCTCTTCAGTTTTCCCAACACCATTTATTGAAGAGACTCTTCTCCATTGTGTATTCTTGCCTCCTTTATTGTAGATTAATTGACCATACAAAGCACGGGTTGATTTCCCCAGACTAGATTCTAACTGGTGACATTTTGCAGCAACTCACTTGTTGTCTGTCACATAGTGGGGTTTAATCAACATTCACTGAAGATATGCAGGTATCTCTCTCTATATGTATGTATAACATGTGTGGTAACAGGTATGGTTTTTGGTAATTATGTATGTAAATTTATTGGGATCATTGGTGGTATACAGGTGGATGGACACTGGGCCGATAGGTTGAAGTAATGCAAAAAAAAAAAAAAAAGAAAAAAGAAAAAGAAAAAAAACCCCACCTATAATGGTGTATAGGATGCTGACAGAATACTTTCTTTAAAAATTTGTGTACCGGAGGGGCGCCTGGGTGGTTCAGTTGGTTAAGCGTCCACTCTTGGTCTTGACTCAGGTCATGGTCTCACGGTTCTTGAGTTCAAGCTTTACGTCAGACTGTCATCCAGTGCACTTAGCCATCGTCGACTGCAAGATCGAGCTGCATAAAGGAGGCTTACACTGTGATTCATAGACCTACTTAAACAACAAAAACAAAACCAAAAACAACCCCTTCTCTAGCCACCACTGTTCTTGGTAGGTGCTATGGAAACCCTGAAAAGAGGGTCTTTGCAAAGAAGCAGAAAACTTGGTGAGATGGTGTCAGGTCAAGAGCATGGGCTTTGGATTTAACTCAACCAGGACTTGAATCCCCCTCATCTGTTTATTAGCTCTATGATCTCAGGGAGGCTATTTCCATTCGGGACCTCTGGCTCTTGATTTAGGAGATGAAGGCACCTGCCCATGTCTCCTGTCAGTAGGAAATAAAATTACATTTAGGGGGCTCAGCAGAGTAGCTAGCTCACAGCGGTTGTCAGTAACTCCCTCCTTCCCGCACCGGCAAACTCTCCATCAGCCTCGAACCTGACACCCTTGGGCAAAGATACTTACTGCCTTCTCCCTTCCCGTCCTCTACCCCACTTAGGTGTTGGGTCAGATGATCTCTAAGGTTCTGTTAAACGATATTAACTGTTTAGTTCTATTTTTTACTGTACAGCTGGGATAGCAGGAGAGTGCATGTTACACAGCCTACATTCTACACATTTTATATTAATGAGCCACTCACTGAGCTTTATTACATTGAATCCTCAAGAGAATACCTGGAGGGGACGGTTGCTCTCCCTTTTTACAAGTGAGCAAACCAAGGCAAGAGGCATTGAGAGAAATCGTACTAGGACTCCGGTAGCCACTTGCAGAGAAGACTCTTTTGAAAGGTTTGACAACAGCAAAACAACAAAGCCCTTTATTATAACCCCGGCCTTGAAAGTGGAAATTTCCCAATTTTCACTCCATCCATTCTCCTTCTTCTTGCACTGAAAGCATCAGTCATCTTCCCTCTCTTCTTTGCTGTCCCTTTTAAATGCTGCCATTCTAGGCTGAGATCATGACCCTCCTAAGAGCCTTCATCAAACCCCGGAAGGCAACAGGGCTGAACACAGAGACTTCCATAGCTGGTACTCGGACAGCACATGCACAAACAAAGCTGATGCCTGGGAATCCAGCCTCTGCTGCCTCAGGCTGTGGCGCTGGCTATGAATTTTTACTGGCTTTCGACTAATTGTCTTTCTTTGGCATTTGACATACTTGTCAATGGATCCCTGGTAAAGCTGGTCTCTTTCTCTAGCCACTGATTTATATTCCCCCCAGAGGGGCTAGATTATGCCCTATACGGTGGGCACACAGCGAGCTGGAGACGGCCAGTCCAGTCCCAGATTACATCGAGCCTGTCAGGAATTGCACTGAATTGCTGACCAGCCTGGAGTGTCTGGTCAGCCTTGTTCCCAGCCTTTCCCTCCTAGACGCACAAAGCCCAGTTTCAACCAATTCTTAATAATGCAATTAAATTTTTGGAAACCAAAGCTGAGTTTCATATTTAAATGTTGACTTTCAGCACGCAGGAAAGGTTGGCCAAATGCAGGAGTGACTGGAAGATTTTGGCAAAGAGATTAATTGGGATTTTCCATTCTCAGCAAAGCTGCGTGTGTTAATGCACAGGTAATACTCTGTCCTCAGGGGTTCCCAGGGACCAGAGAGTAGGCAAAGCATGAAACTGAAAACCAACATGCCTCATAAGAAATCACTAGTGTTCTCAAAAAGAAAAAGAAAAAAAAAGTCAAGTAGAGGCTGCATTGAACTGTTTCCTCTTTTGAAATGTAACAACACCTACCTCTCAGGTCTGTTGTGGGAATGAAATTAGAACATATATGAACAGGCTAGCACAGGGCCTTGCTCAGAGTAGGAGCAATGAACATATTTACTTGCTAACAATTCAACCCGGGAAAAGGCACTTGTCTGAGGTTAAATGACCAGGTTTTGAACCTTAAGCTCCAGCTAACTAGCCCAGCTGGTGTCTTCCCACTCTGGGTTCCAATTGACTCGTCTTTCTAATTAGAATAATAATCGTGGCTTCACAGGGTCATGACTAAAAGCACATTAAGGAATGGCAGAAAAAGTTCTTTGCAAACTAGACAGCTTTCTAGACAGAGCATACGGCTAAGGTCAAAGACTTAAATCGCTGGGGTTGAAATCCCAACTCTGTTGTTTGTGAGCTGTTCGAGCTGCAGTAAGTTGCCTAACCTCTCTGTGCTTCAGCGTCCTATCCGTAAAGTGGGGATGAAAATACCACTCATTTCATATGGTTGTTGTAAGGATTAAATACGTTCACAAGTGTAAAGTACTTAAAATAGCACGTGCTAAGTACCATATATATGTTAGCTGTTAATTATTTCAAAGGTATGCTTATTATTTTGATGTTTACTTCAAGAATACGTTCATTCTTTTACATTCTTCTGTTATTGTTGTTCAAAGTCAACCCCTCCAAGAAACTTTCCTGGATCTCTTGGCTTGAAGCAATCACCCGAAATATTCCCATATTCACCCAAAATATACCAGTTGTAGCTCGGTGATAGCCATTGTCTTTGCTTATGTGTTTGTTGATATCTCTCGCCTGCACTAGCCCTAGAGCCCTGAGTGACAGGGGTTTCCTCTTGTACCTCTGTACGCATGGTCGATGCCCATTAAATATTCACTGAATCGGGTGGAAGGAATGCAAATACACACACATGAACGAACCTAAATATATTGGACAATAGCTAATATCAACCACTGCGTAACTGCATTTTAAAGACTGAACACAACGGCAACCTTTAGCACCATACCTGATACAGAGTATGTGCTCAGTAAATATCTTTACTTGGAAGGATGGAAAGGTAACTAAAGGTATGTTGAGTCCAATGAAAGTCTTCAATTTATTGAGTCCCTCTTACTGAAAACGTGTATCAGATGGGTAAGCCGCTTGTCCTAGGTGCCAGGGCCGGCTCAAGATAGCGAGAAGAAAAGTAGCTCCTGACTTTAGGTACTCATATTCCAGAGGAGATACAGGCAGTCCAGTTGCTAAATAATTACAGGGGCCATAGGTGGTAAGCTGAGAAGGATGGAGTGTTACAGAAACGTGCCTTCAGCCCCTCCTTCACTGCTCTGAGGCTTGCACTGCCTCGATATTAAAATGCACAGATATGTTCATTTGGGATGGCTACACCTTATCTCAAGAAGTAGGGCATGAGGAGAGAAGGTCCTACATCGAATAAAGGAAGAGGCGAGCAAATCACTAACCGGGGTGTGGCCGATTACATGCAGCAGGTGAGACCCTAAGCTAAGGGAGGTGGCGCCATGAGCCGTCTATAGAGTGACCTAGATTTCTTAGCCTCAACCATTTTTATGTCAAATGTTGACAAAACAGTATATAAAACAACCAACCAACCTGAAGACCTGATCTCTCACCACCTCTCCTTCCACCAATAGCTTCACTTCATGAGGTCCCAGTTTTGCTATCAGTTGAGAAATGAGTTTGGACTGGACTAGTTCCAAGGATCATCCTGCCTTTACTATTTTTTTTTTTAAATTCTATTTTTTAATGCCTGGCTTGATGGGAAAACCAATCCTTTCTCCTAGCTTCGAATACTATGCCTATTTTGCTGAAGCCCAATTTATATCTCCAAACCAGACCTATCTTTTGGGTTCAGGTCTTGCAGAGTCAACTGTCTACTTTGACATCGGAGACATCTCAGACACATCGTGCGCAAAGCCAAGTTCTTGACTGCCGGCATCTGCCCCTCCTACAAACTTCTACTTTGAAGTGTTTCTCACTCAGTAAATGGAAACACATCTACCCAATTGCCCAAATCAGAAACTTGGGATTCATTCTTAATATCCTTCTCTCTTTCACCACCCACTCCTGATCAATCCAATCTTGCTTTCAATCTTGTCAATTCTACCATCAAAGTATGCCTCAAATCTTTGCACACCTCCCCACCTGCACTCCTAGCTCCCTTCTTCTCTCACCAGGACTCCTACCAGAGCCTCTTAAAGAATTTCCTCTTGCCCATTTCTAATTATCTTCCATGTGATAGCTGGGGTGCTTTTCTTCAAACAAAAATCAGATCATGTCATCACCCAGCCTAAAATATCCTAAATGACTTCTCAGCAAACTTAGAACAAACTCTAAATTCCTGTCCATAGGCTACAAAGGCCTCCATCGTCTGGCTCCTGATTCTCCCCCCAAATTCATCTACCACCAGTCTCTGCTTGTGCCATACCGACCTCTTTCAAGTCTCTGACCATGCCGTGGGTTTACAGGGTTGTCTGGCCTCTGGTCCCTCTGCCCCGCACACTTCACCCCTCACCCTTGGCCTGGCTAATCCATCCTCCATTTTCACATCTCAGCTTAAAGCTTACTTTCATGGAGGGGCCTGTATCCTAAGTAAATTACGTCCTTCCCCCATTTCACAGTACCTTACTTATTTTCTGCAGCTCCGTTAACATAATTTATAATAAATACTCCTCTGTGGATGTACTTGTGTAATGTTTGTGTCCTCAACTAAACAATGGGCTCCTCCAGGGACAAGTCTGTAATTGTTCTTTGTATATGCAAAGTCTAGCCCAGTGCTTAGCATATAGTAGGTGCTTAATAGATAATTTTTGTGGCTGCAAAGTAGTCAGACCTGAAGATATCAACATATGTGTATCCCATACTAAAAAAGTCTAACCCAGTGGGTGACAAAATAATGAAATACAGTCGACTGTGCCGTTTCTCCAAACTTTTTCGTTCCTGACCTCTAGAATCTTCCAGCACTCCTCCATTTTCTTACTGACACTTCCCAGTTTTCAGAGTTGAGAAGGGACGTATCTTGGTGTTATGTTCCCTCGCTCTGCTCCCCTTGGACACATTTAGCTTTGTGCAGGAATGTGGCTTCCACAGGTGTGGTTGGGTGAGAGGTGTTGGGAACAGGAGGGGTGGAGAGGGAAAAAAAAAAATAAAGGAACCATATGGGGGAGGTGGCTGCCCTTGCACAGCTTGGACATCGTCCCAGCTCACCCACGTCAGAGTTTTTTTTTACTGCCGTATACATCCAGTATTCTCTCCTTCCCACCTCTAGGAATCTAAAAATAAGTGAGCTGTTGATCAAGGGCTTGGTGATGGCAAACCTGGCAAGTATGGGCAGACAGGCTCCCAATTCTAGAAGTTTCCTCTTGCCACTACCGCCTGCTGTCCCTGGCCCCTGTTGAGACTGTTATGCACCCATCTACTAAGTTTGCTGGGTACTTTGTCCCATTTAGGTCCCTACTGTGATAGATTGCAGGAAGTAGGATACGGACTCTTGGGTTGTTTTTAATGTCAACAAAGCTCTGTTGCTTCATCCGCTGAATTATCGCTTTGTCCTGTTATTAAAAGTCTTCTCTCTAGCACCCGTACTCCTATTTTCTCTCTTCCTCCCTGTCGAGAAAAACTTGCCCTAAATCCCTTTTATATTTACCTCAATATTCATGGGGTCCACTCGGCTCTGGTTGCAGAGACAGAAAGGATAAATGCAGGAATTCTCTTAGGAGGACAGCACTGGCCCATGGCTTTTCCTGTCACTCAGGTCAGGCCTTTGGTAGAAAGTTATCCAACCTCATTTTAGTAACTCACCCAGCAACTCAGTTCCTGGAAAAATTTGTAGAAATCCACCTTGCTGATCCTAGAAAACAGCCCTGATAAATTTGGACTTTGTTTATACCATTTGCTAAGACTGAAGTTAATTCAAAACAAATGATTTTTTTTTTTTCCTTTTGGGTGCAGGGGAGGGCTAGGGAGGGGCTAAGGTAGAAAGAGGAGGAAGAAAGAGGAAGAAGGTACCAAAAAGGAGGATCTAACACTGGATTTCAGTTCCCACTACTGGGAAAAGGTTCATTTCCAATTCTGCATTTCAAGAACAAAAAGACTTTCTGATGATCTTTTTTATTCTCTTTGGATCAGTATGAATCCTTAGCAGTTAATTTATGTCTTCCTGTATTTAAAAGGTTAAAATATTTCAGGAAGTGAAATTAATATATTTAAGGATGGTTACAAAGTCAAGACAGGGCACTCTACATCACCGTTCCCCAGATACAACCTGAGTCACAGAATCTGTTAGGGAATAACCTGGAAACTTTCCTTAACTATGATAGTTCACTCATTAGTTTGTGTGTTCATTTGGCGTTCAACAACTACTTTGAACTGCATATTATAATACCCAAAGTGCTTTCTCTTGCACTGTCCTTGATTCTCCTGAGAACACTGAGAGGTAGTCTTTTAACAGAAATTACCATTTTAGAGAACAAGAAACTGAGACCCACAGAAGTTAGTCAGTTGTGGAACTTTAACTGGAACCCAGATCATCAGATTTCACATCAAAGTCTCTTTCAGTTCTACCTAACTTTAATTTCACCAACATTTCCTAAGTGAGCATTGTGTTGGGCACAAGTCTAAGAGGACAAAAATGAAGTACTCTTCTCCTTGAGAAACATCTAGCCTATGGAAGAAAGACAGAAATTGAGGCAGGGCTGTGGGGCGGAGGTAAGTGCATGGGTCCTCGGAGTCTGGTGTAGAAAACTGTTGTAGAGAGTCAAGACTGAAAAGAGCGGGAGGGCCTTGTTTCTCCGTTCTCACTGCCACCAAGTCTTAATATGCCTTCCCAAAGGGTGGCTTTTATTAATGTCAGAATTCATCTTTCTCCGTCTCATTTTCTTCTGAGCATTTTGCTGGCATTTTAGCGCCAGGGCCTCCAAAGAATGAGGGTGTTCTCGGCAACTTAATGTTTACACATTGAAAGTTGCCGGACTAAGTAATTGTTAAGATTTCGGAAATCTTGTCTGGTGGTATTGAGCACGCATCATTATCTCCAGTCCACCCTCTTGGCCGCAGAGAGGAAATGGTTATAACTGCTGGCAGATAAGCCCAACGCTAGGTAGGCTGGGCCTTGCTGACTACGGTACTATGGAAACTGGTCCGGATACAGGGCTGGCACCTGGAGATATCATCTGCCAGTTTATTACCCACAGTGCCCAGAGGGTTGAGGTGAACTTGGGCTTAGTTAAGTAGGCATCAAGCTCTATTAGGTGTGCAGTTCCTGCCAGGGATGGTCTTAGGTTCTGACATCCAGACTGCGGATGTTACTGGAGGCTGTGTGCTCTCGGAGAGCATGAGGCTGGGTGACCTGACCGTTCCCGGTAGAACCTGTCAGGTACAAGAAGGTACAAAACCCAGGTCCAGGCAAAGCCCCAGCCTGCAGACTGAGCTAGCCTGGTGATCGTGGCTGGGAAGAGAGCCGAGACTCGTGGGGATCTTCCTGCACTGGATGTTGAGTATTACTGGATGGTACCTCGAGACGGCTGGGTTATATCTTGTTCTAATTGAGACTGGATGAAAAATTCGGAGACCGAACCCGCCCAAGGAGGGTGCCAATGCCTCAGAGTGACGTCAGAGTGAGAGGTAGGACACAGCATCTGAGAAGAAGCCATGTAGTTTTGCTTGGCTCAGAATCAGGACATTCGGGGCCCAGTCCTGACTCAGGGACTCTCTTCTGCCTGACCTAAAGCTAGTTTTAGCACATTTCTGGGCCTTTGTTTCCTCAGCAGTTTGTGTGCTACCTGAGATCAGGGTCCCCTATTGTATTCATATTTGTTTCCCGTCATCTAGCATGATGGCATCTCTTTCATAAAAGACTTTCATTGAGCTGTGTGCTGTGTGAATGAGTGAATAGAGTGAGCTGAGTGTGAAGAATTACATTAGTGGTTTCAGGGAAGAGGGGCCTATCAGAACCATGGTCCTCACCCTGGCTGCCTAGATTCTGATGTCTACCCCCAGGCCATTTTTCAAAATCCAGTGGTTCAAATAATAGTATACTCCCCAAAGTTCCTAACAGCCTGTGATTCTCAGAAGAAAAAAAAAATTTTGAGGTTTATTTTTTTTTTCCTTAGCATTCACTAGCCAAACATGTTATAAGAAACAAAAAATTGGGGCGCCTGGGTGACTCAGTCAGTTAAGCGTCCGACTTCAGCTCAGGTCATGATCTCGTGGTCCGTGGGTTCGAGCCCCACCTCGGGCTCTGTGCTGACAGTTCAGAGCCTGGAGCCTGTTTCAGATTCTGTGTCTCCCTCTTTCTCTGACCCTCCCCTGTTCATGCTCTCTCTCTGTCTCAAAAATAAATAAATGTTAAAAAAAAACAAAAAAAAAAAACAAAAAATTAATGTCCTCTAGTTCCAGAAGAATCCCAAAGGCAGTCCATCTACCAGGAAAACTCCTGGGTGGCCTCACAGAGACAGCAAAGTAACAAGGAAACCCTTGACATTTGCAAATGCTATAAAACACCAACAAACAAGATAAGCACACTAAGACCAAGGGGGCAGAGGTAGATTAAAGATTTACAGATCTACCTAATTTGGGTCAATGTGCTCAGAAAGGGTGATGTTTTGTTATTGTGAAAACAAGTGTCTCCCAGAATGAAAAGTCTTCTCCAAGAGCGAGTGGGCCACTCTCACTTTTGCTAGAAGGTCCTAAAGATGAGGGCAGCATAAATTTTAGGCCAAACATTCAGAATTGTGAATTAGGGGACTGACTGCACTTAAAAGACTTCACCTAGGGCTTTTCAGTGTCTTCAGCTGTGCTTGTGAGACAGATATAGACAGATAGATAGATACATAGATAGATAAACAGATATCAAACTAATATATACACATTTATATAATTTGGAAGATAAAGAAAAAAATCAAGGGAGGAAAAAAGCATCTGTAATCCTATTACCCAAAGCAGCCAAAATGTTTTCTGTGTATTGTATACTCTTGTTTATATCTAGTCTATTTTTTATGAAGAGTATTTTTAAACATAGTTGTTAATCTACCATATATATATATAAAACTTCTTTTCACTTTACCTGTTACCATAGGTGTTTTTCAATTCTATTTTTTTTTAATTAGTCATATTATACTTGATCATTCTCCATCCAACACCTTTTCCCTCAACCCAGTGATGATGGAACCTCACTTTTTTTGTGTTAGATATAACACTTAGACACATATATTCATTCAAAGATTTTTTTGCCCTATATGTTTGAGTTTTTTCCCTGTACATTGTATGCACCTCAAAGATAGTTTCCTAGAAGTAGTGACTCAAAGGGCATGACTGTGTTTGTGATTCTTGAGCCATGTGACCAAATAGATCACTGAAAGAGTCATGCTAACCAAAATGTAGTATGACAGGATTCAATTATTTAAATGTCAGCCTCCATAGTGAACAGAAGGATTGGTTCAAAGATTTTACAAGCACTTGGCAGAGACATTGATAGATGTGGGAAAAGACAGAAAAAAGGAAGAGACACTGAAGATTCAAGTACAGCATGGGAACTAGACATCGTTGGTAACTGACAATTGTTTAGAAATTAATGAGGCCTTCCCGAATACACATCAAAGTAATAGCGGCTTTTGGTTTACCAAAGTGGATACTGCAGTAAAGTAAGTGATTCAGGGTGGCCTGGGTTGATGGGAAGCAACTTTACCGCTAATTTTGGGGGGTGGTCTTTGCAAACCATTTCCCTCTCTGGATCTTTCTCAACTGTAGAACTAATAGGTTGAAAGCTGAGGAGAGTTTAGATTATAGTGTCAAATCCAGACGATGAAGACAAATTCACAGAGTCATGGGGTCCGGTAAGCTATTTGTCTCTAAACACCTAGAGTTACAACTCTGATGAGACCCACGGTTCCATCAGAGTTGTACAATGAAATAGCAGACATTCTAGGAAGCTCTCGGGACTCCCCCAACCTCAATTATGAAGCCTCAAGACCTGTATGTCCCATATGGACTGATGGCAAAGATTTTTCTGGGCCTTGTCTCCACAGAGAATCTCCTCAGAGAAATGTTAAATCAGCAGCTTGATGAGGTGGCTTGAATCATCTACTGCTATAATGACATTTGGCCCTTTGGTGCCTCCTTAGTGTTCTCCTGACCATTCTCTATCTAAATGATGGCATATAGAAATTAGCTAAATTGCTTTCAATTTAGGAAACTAAAAGAATAAATGCAGGTTCTCTCATGTTCTGGACTCTATTTTGGGGCATTGTTGAGTGAAAGGCAGGATCTCTTCAGATTTCAAGAGAAGCCTGGGTCACCTTTTGGAGGATCTTAGTATGGGAAAATGAGATAGAGAGATGGTTTTATATATATATATATATATATATATATATATATATATATATATATATATAATTTGTGTTGTTTTTTTTTTAAATTTTTTTTTAACGTTTTTATTCATTTTTGAGACAGAGAGAGACAGAGCATGAATGGGGGAGGGTCAGAGAGAGGGAGACACAGAATCTGAAACAGGCTCCGGGCTCTGAGCTGTCAGCACAGGGGCCCGATGCAGGGCTCGAACTCACGGACCGCGAGATCGTGACCTGAGCCGAAGTCGGCGCTCAACCGACTGAGCCACCCAGGCGCCCCTAATTTGTGTTTTTTAACAGAAAAATTGAGAATATAATATGGAGAACAACCCTGTACCCAATTTCACCCATTATTAACATTTCATCTTAGTATGGTACACTTGTAACAATGGAGGAAACAATATTCACACAATATTATTAACTAACATCCATCACGTGCTCAGATTTGTTTAGATTTACCTTCTCTCTTTTTCTGTTCAATACTTGTTGACATGAAGTTATCGTGTCTCCTTAGGCTTCTCCTGGCTGTGGCAACTTGTCAGACTTTGTTTTTGATAACCTTGACGGTTTTGAGGAGTACTGGGCAAGCATTTTGTAGGATGCCCTTCTACTGGAATGTGTCTGATGTTTTCCTCGTAAATAAACTGGGAAATGGGAGCGAGACCACAGAGGTAAAGAACCATTTTCCCACCTTCTGTCAAAGGTTCATACAGTCAACATGGTTTATCATTGTTGATGCTGACCTTGATGTCCTGGCTGATGTAGTGTTCGTCTGGTCTCTCCATGTAAAATCACCTCCCCCACCCCCTTCCCATACCACATTCTTTGGAAGGAAGTCACTATGCCCAGCTTATACTTAAGGAGAAAGGAATTATATTCTCCCTCCTTGAGGATAGAGTATCTACATAAATTATTCGGAATTCTGCCAGGGAAACTGGGCTCTTCTCTTCCATTTATTAATTTTCCCCATATTTATTTATATCCGTGTGAACTTTGGGTACTTATTTTATACTTCGGGTTATAATCTAATATGACTCTACCTTGTTGCTCAAATTTTCCAGCTTTGGCCATTGGGAGCACTTTAGTAGCTCCAGTGGCTCTGAAATATCCCCCATCAATGTAGAGACTTTTTGTTTGTCTTGATTTCCCTCCTTCTCCTTCCCCTTCTTCTCCTTCTTTTAGCAAATCTTTATTTTATGGTACAATCTGAGCACTAGGTGTGATCATTGCTACTGTGGCATCATTGCTTCTAGGCCAAATATATTTAACACCTGATATTGTAAATACCAACATGCATGCAATCACGATGCAACTGCACTATCCTTAAGACAATTCTAGACTTAGTAACAACATGAAGTCACGGCACTGTGGGAGATTATGAGGCTCCTACCCTGCGTCCTGCAGTGAGACCTGCACGCAAAGCTTGTGCAGGACAGTCTTCTTTCCATCCTGTCAGTGTGCCCCTAAGACTGAACAGAACCTCCGTGGAGAGCACATCAAATGTCCAAATCTTCAGCGTTCTCTCAAAGTAAGGCCACAGCAAATGGCTCTTTTGCAGGGCTGCCCACCCTATATTCGCTTTCCATGATAAGCTATGGGAAAAACAACAACAACAACAGTGGATTTAGAACCAGGGCATCAAGGTTCAAGATCTGGCTCTGTCAGCCATTCAGTGTATGTGGAAAATGCCTTCTGTCGGGGCCTCAGTTTCCATTTATGTAACACCGGTAGCATTGGATTAATTTGTTGCTAAGGACCCTTTCAGTTCTAGCATATTGTAACCCAGTAGTTTGACATTGAGAGACTCTAATGGGCTCTATGTCTGCTCATCCATGGGCAATAATATTGCAGAAAGTCTAAGCCAAAGGAGAAATGGTGGTAATGGGGAGCTCACTGCTAATAAGTAGGAGCTGCTTTATCACTTCCTGAGGATGCTGAAGTCTGTTAAAGACCCTATTTCATCTAGACAATCAGGCCTGAGAAACTTTAGACCTTTCTTTTTAAAGAATGGAGATCAAAAAAGTATAGGAAATACTGAGTGAAAGTATGTCTTTCATTGCCTTTAAGTTTGTTCTGGAAGATCAAGGCTTTTTTTTTTTTTTTTTTTTTTTTTAAGGGCAAACTCCTCATCTGTTATTTCCTCTCACTTCAAATAATTACCTTTACGGCAGTGATAGCTGAGCTACCTCTAAGTTTCTTACCAGGAATCTCTCTCTAGGTTTTTTTTTTCCTTCCTTCTTGTGTGTGGTGTGTGTGTGTGTGTGTGTGTGTGTGTGTGTGAATGTTATGACATATTTTTCACATCCACATGGAGCCCAGTGGCTTAAAGACTGCCCAGTTTACAAGTGTCATCTCCTTCCTATCATTGACTGGGACAGTTTCCAAAAACAAACAGAAGGAAAAAAAAAAAAAAAAGAACTACAGTACTGAAAACACACTTGAGAATTGTCACAGCTGATTATGAATGCTGGAGATCAAAGGTACAAGGTCTCAGAACCTGTCTCCTCCAACTCAACTTTAAAAATCTTCAATTGGTTTTTGAACCCACTCAGCATAACCCCAGACTTTGGTCTACAATTGGTTAAAAATTGATAGAGGGGAGGATTCTAGGACTGCCTTCTTTACTTAGAAGTTTAAATTTTAACCCCTTCTCCCACGCCAGGTACACACATAGATATAACTCCTTTTCCGTTCCCCCATCTTAAAGTCATGTAAATATGTATCTGGATATAAAGGTATAGAATTTAGAAGAGATAGCTACCATGCAAATCACCCGGTTATTTCTTCACACGGTTGAGGAAACTGAGTCCTGACAAGTGGTTTTGCTCCAGGTTCTAGAACAGAGTTCCGGGCAGCACTGTAATTAGAAACCCAGGGTTTTTTGGCAACGAATCCAGGTTGTTGTTGTTTTTTTCTTCCTACCTCGCATCATGCCCCTGAGGAGGTAACGTGTTTTTGTGTGTGCGTCTGTATGTACATATGTTACACAGTCATGGACATGTAGAAAACATGCACCAAGCATCTGTAGTCTGACCTCAGGGAACAGTTTAATGACTCGAATTTCAGGCAGCTGAAAGGTTTCTGCGGGTGGAGGTTGAAATAAACAAGAAAAGCCACTGTGGAGATGTGAATGGAAAAGTACCGAAAGCACTCCCTCCCTCCGCACATTCTTCCGCTCTCCAGCTCTGCCTGCCATCAAGCCGGGCTTCAGATAGGCTTCTGGATAGCCAGGTGTACAGAGGGTGGTGTGGAGAAGAAGGAAAAAAAAAAAAAAATGCAGGCACAACACGCAAATCAAGTTTTTCCACTTCTGGCCTTAGGTAGTAAAGACAGCTCAGCCGCAGGCAGGGTGGGCCAGCTACCCAGAGTTTACAAACACTCAAGTGCTTTCCTCTCTTCATCCCTTCCTGGTCCAGCTGCTGCTTTCCTTCATGCTAAAGTTTCATAGGAAGTGAAAACCCTGCTATTCAAAACAGTGATCCAGTGCAATCCAATGCAATAAACAAATGATTAGGTGCCCCGCCCCCCCATCACTTCTCTATTTTAAGCTCCCGATATTTATTTCCATTTTAAATAAGTGAGAAAAGTGTGGAAAATCAGTGTTGTTGGGGGGGGGGGGGGGGGGGACTCTGAGCTAGGCTGAAAAGGTTTCTAAAGAAAAAAAAATCTCAGAATAAAACAGGCTGAAAGCAGGCAGCATATGGATCAAAATTAAACGTTGACAGTTCTTTTTCAGAAGGTAGTAGCTGGAAATCATCTTCTGGTTTGTTTTTTTTTAATGTCTCAAAACTTTCTGCTCAATTTCTCTAAAATATACCAAGAAAACTCCTTTCTTTCTCCAAGAATACACGGAGCTCGTTTACAATAGGTCTAAATGAAGAATTTGAAAGAAAAGGAATAGGTAAAATGTTATGCATCAGGTGGAGAGTATCTCCCACACCCACCAGAAGTCACCTAGAATAGCACAGCGCCAGAGACAAACGTAACCAAACCCAATGCCCATCAAAATGCAGTATCGTCAGGACTTGGATTTCGTTCTGAGAAACAATTTACAGATTATAAGGAGCCCAAAGCAGTCTTGCTTTCCTCGATTCTGCCAGAAAACAGGATACTCTCCTCCAAAGCCAGGTAGTCAGATCACCCTCATTCTCCTGAAATGATGCAGGACCCTCAAAGGAATACCCATTTTCAGTTTTGTCCTGGCGTCATGCATGCCTCTGGTGAGGGCCACCTCCCCTCTTCAAAGAGTGAAACCTGGGGGGAGGTGAGTGATTGATCTGCAACGTTCCCTCCAGTTCTAAAATCTCTAATTCTGAGATGTGAAACCTTAGAGACCTACCAAGGTGTCAGAAGTTCCTGACAGGTGAAATCAACTTCCTGTTTGGAGCCTCCTTAAAAAGAGGACAAGAAGGTGTTTATTCCAAGGATAGCTTTCTTTTCAGCTATGACTGAATTGTGGGGAACTGGATGCAAAATCTGTTCGTTAATTAAATGTAATATTAGGACCAGGCTATTTGATTTGTAACAAACCTTATATTTACGCAGCAGTTGTGTTTAGGAACCTATTACTATGCCCATCCCCTGGGCAAAGGGCCTGACCTGGTCTTCTGAGTATTAATAGCCAGGGACAATTAAATGATAAGACTGGCGGATACCTAGTCCCTCCAAGTCGACAGGAATCACTCATAAGACCCCAGACATGGAATCTCTCCTTAGAGCTTCTTAAGGATGATTTAAAAGAATTTGAATACATTCTTTCTTTAATCCTATATAACATAGCACTGCTGGAGTGAGGGAGCCCACACAGTGATGCCAACTGGCTACTGATGGGGAGAGATCAAGAATGCGGGAAAGAAGGACATTCTGGAAGAAATTCAACTGGTATAAAATCTGACAGTTACGCTCCCAGGAATTGAAAAGAGATTGAGGAGTGGGTGCACAATTTTCCTCATTGTTCACTCAGTAGAGAGAAAGGGATCTATCCGCACATAGTCTCTATCTTTAGAATATTTTCAATATTTTTTTTCTTTTAATGGTGTCCTTCCGATCAATTTCTTTCAGTGTAAACACTGATTTGGCAAAAAAACAAAGCCAAAAACAAACCAAAACAAACAAACAGAAAAACAAAACAGTCGTAGAAATGTGGGACTCTGGCACTTGGTCCCAGAAATAATGTGCTGAAAAGGTTCGAGGTCCCTTGTGGTGGGGTTAACTATCTATAAACCAGGCCTGGTAAGTTTTCCCTGTAAGGGCTCCCTGCAAAGAATTAAAAAGGGCT
The DNA here is from genome assembly GCF_028018385.1 of Neofelis nebulosa. Taxonomy (NCBI): domain Eukaryota; kingdom Metazoa; phylum Chordata; class Mammalia; order Carnivora; family Felidae; genus Neofelis; species Neofelis nebulosa. The sequence continues at coordinate 79,120,893 of NC_080786.1, read as the reverse complement.
GAGGTACAAGAAGGGTGAATTCCTTCCCAGCCCCCATTTTGGCTGGTTCTATAGCCAGGGAGCAGATTTCCCTCTGCTCTGCAGCGCCCCCATGGGGCTAAGATTAGAGTGGCAAAGAGAACGCAGCAGGGACAAACGGTGTTTAAGGTTTGGGTTGGTCAGGGGCGCTGGCAGGGGACCAGTGACACAGGATGGCAACTTTGATTAGAAAAACCATGAAAAATCATACAAGTAATGTCCATCATAGGATCAGTAATAGGGCAGAGGCGTACATCTCACATTCCAAACCATACAGATACACCTGGGAAACCCTGAAACTCTTGCTGCTCATAAAGATAGAAAAAATATAACACATATAAATGCACAGAGAAAATCACTTCAGCAAAATCGGGGTATCATTTTGAATCCAGTGGAATTCATTTAAAACTCTGAAAAGGAAGGGGAAGGAGACAATGAAAAAGCAGATAGTCCGCCTTCTGGCAGAATGAATCTGCACTTGACAGTCTTTGGGGGTAAAATGTTCATTTCAACAACAGTGACAGGATTAGGCCTATGTATATTTTTCAAAAATCCTTTACAAGACAGGCTCTTCTGCAGAGGCTGCAGTAATCCATCTGTCAATAAGTATTAAAATATTCAGATTTCATAGAAACAGATACTTACATAGAAACAGATACCAACCCCTTTGGACCTCTCCTGGTTCTAAAATTCCCAACACAGCCTTTTAAAGGTGGTGGTGGGGCGGGGGTGCATTGACAACAGCATTTTCAGCAATAGATCTGAACTTCCCGTGGACTTTTCCTGGGAAAAGGAACCCAAATATCCCAGGAAACAGCCCGCAATCTTTCAGAGCTCTGCTCACTGCTCCATTATAAACTCAAATTTGAGGTTGGGAGAGGTAGATTATTTTGGGACATATCTTTTTTGGAAATTAACATGTGCAGAAATTTTGTGGAACCTTTAAGAACTCATCTGTAATTTAATGAGTCGCCTGAAGGACTCTACTAGCCAAGGCTCAGAACAGCCTGACCTTTGAAAGCTGCTTCTGGTCCAAACATTTTGGGTTAATTCTTGAGGAATCTGAAATATTATTTTCCCCTCACACCCTTCTTTTAAGAGAGAGACATAAAAGAAACAAGAGTCTCCCTCATTCGGGGATGAGTAGGAGGGGAAAAAACCCCAACCAACATTTAAATAGGGAAACTGGCAGTTCTGAATAAACAAACCAAGGCCCACAGTGAAATGATTCTGCACTGCATTTGCCTTTAAAAAGAAAGGAAAAAAGAAAGAAAGAAAGAAAGATTTCCCCCTTCTCCTCCTCCTCCCAACTAGGCTCGAAAGCTAAGACTGTGCTGCGTGCAGAGCGCTGTAGTTGTAGCACAGTCTGTTCTAAATACACGCAGTATCTGTGATACTGGCACCGCAGGCCTTTAGAATTCCCTCCGGCTGATCTCTTAAACACAGACAGAAGAGATTTTTTACAACGACCTTGAAACGAGCCCGGGCGGGGGGGGGGGGGGGGGGGGGTTGCGGGGGATCAAGACCTTAAGAAAAAGGAAAACACAAACCTGTATTTGGTTCACATAATTTTGTAGGACACATGCATACACATACCCAAATACACACACGTTCCTTTCAACAAGAAATTTCCTAACAGTCAACAATAACAGAAAGAGTAAACCCACCACTTGCTGTCCTGGAAAGAAACAAACCAAACCAAAACAAATCCTTTGAACATGTCCCTCAAGCGCTGGAGTGCCTCCTCTCAGTAAAAGTCCAAGGGAAAGAAGAAAATTGCAGCCTCCCCCCCGCCCCGCGCCCGCCCCCCAAAAAGTGGGGGTTGGGTTTGTTACATGCGATCAAAGATTTAAGCTGCTTTCAATAGTATCAATATTAAAATAACACATCTTCTTTAAAACGCATGAGAGATTAGATGGGGAAAAAAATCACACACACACACACACACACACACACACACACCAAAATCAAACCGATGCGGGATCCTACTATTTACGTAACACCACAAACTTGAAAAAGGCAAAAATCAGAAGCAAAAAAATCCGAAAATCGTCAAAATACAACAACCAAAAAATCCCAAGCCACCACATCAACAAGGAAACAAAACAAAACAAAACCAAAAAAATCCGACCCAAATAAAATAAAGCAAATGAACCCACCGAAAACTGCTTGGCAAATATTTTTCTCGTGGTGCCTAATATTCTAGCTGGAAAGAGCTGTGGTGTTTATTGTTTTTTTCTCTTACTCGCCTCTAAAGCTACTATACAGAACAGACTTTTTCCAACGGGTCGAACCTCTCGCTCCCTTTTGTGTATTTAGCTCGAGGAGCTGAGTTTAAGGGTAAGAGACGAGGAATTAGCCCCAGACCCCGGGAAAGCAAAGCGCACTCCCCCTCTTATGTCACCGAATAGCAAATTAGTTCTCAGAATTCCAGAGGCCGAGCTTTGCTACAGCGAAGACGCCGACGTCACAGAGGGGGCGCCCACGTGACGCTGGCGGAGCAGGCTGTACCAACGCGCAGGGTCCGGGGAGGGAGGGACGCCGTCTGGCCCCTCCAGCCTCCAACAGGAACCCCCAAATCTGAGACGTCCAGACGCTGAAGAATTCGAAATCTTCCTGGAACTGGAAAAATACTGTGGCTTTGAGGGCTTTCCATGGGCGAGGAGAGGCAAAAGTCCCGGAGAGCTGACACCGAGTCCTCCCCTGCCACGTAGCAGTGGTAAAGTCCGCAGCTCAAATTCCGAGAATTGAGCTCTGTTGATTCTTAGAACTGGGGTTCTTAGAAGTGGTGATGCAAGAAGTTTCTAGGAAAGGCCGGACACCAGGTGATTATTGCTGTTGCTGCTGCCGCTGCTGCTGCTGCCGCCGCCGCCGCTGGTGCCGCTGGTGCCGCTGCCGCCGCCGCTGCTCATGATCATTATTTTACCTTTTAATTCTTTTTTTTTCCGCTCTTGCCAAATGCTTTGGCTCCAAGTTTCCTATGTGTATCTATTGATATAAATGTATATATTTATTTATTCTAGCTGTCAGGTGTTAAAATAAATGCCGAAGATTAGTCCCACGTCTCTCCCACTCTAGGATATAGATTTTTATATATTTATTATTTTATTCTTGTTGTCTTTGAGTGAATCGGCCGGTTTGGGGAGGCTTTTGCCACCCTCCCTGGTGTTGTTTTGGTTTTGGAAAAGGAGGTGGAGGAGAGGAAGGAGGGGAATTAGGGGGCGGCCGGAGCCGAGAGGACGAGACAGTGTTTTGGGGGGGGTGCTCCGGGCAAGTCTGGGGGCTGTCTGGCCCCAGACGACGGAGAGGACGCGCGCTCGCGCTCTCGCTCTTTCTGCTGCTGCTTGCGTACGGCTTGTGATCTCGCTGGATTCGGGCGGCTGTGTTTTTTCCCTCTTCTCTAGCTTGCAAACTGCCTTCCTCGCTCCCTCGCTCCTGCCTCCCCTTCCCTCCCTCCCTCCTCCTCTCCCTCGCCTCTCCTTCCTTCTCCGCTCCCGTCCTTCTGGGTGACTCCGGGAGACGGGGAGGGAGGCTGCCCGCTCGCTCGCCCCGCTGGCTCCCTTCCATCGGCCTCGCTCCTCTAGATTCCCTGCCTCCGAGCCGAGATTTGGGAGGAAAAATGCAAGCGAACTCCTCGGGTTTTGTTTTTCTCTCCCCCCACCTCCCCATAAACCCAGTTGAAGTATCGTTTCTACTATTTCCTTTTAGAGCCGCGATCTTCCTAACGAGATCCGAGTGTTTTGGTGTCCCCTTACCCTGTGTTTTGGGGGAGGTTTAGCTTGCCTGGGGGCGGGGATGTTGAATACTTTGAAAATTATTCTTTCATGTTGCAGTCGAGGGAGTCAGGAACCCCGCTCACTCCCTCTCCCCATCCCGAGGAGAGCGGCTGGTGGCGGGACAGGGATTTGGGGGGTGGGTGGCAAAGGGGTGCGCGTTTGCACCTGCGGTGCCGTTTAGCGTGCGGCGACTGCGGGAACCTTCACCGGACGGCCCAGACGAGCGGGAAGGTGGCGGGATTTCTGGCGGTCGCGGTGTTTGTGTTTTGGGCGCTGCGTGACTCGGTGTTAGCTCCCAATGGCTGTTCCCCGCCTCTCCTAAATTTTGTCTTATTTTTTCCCATCGTGCGAGCTTTGTAAAAAGACAACTGCCAGCCGGAGAGTAGCCGACATCAGGCTTCAGATTCTCGAGGTCCTTGCACTGGGCGAGGGGAAAAACAAACAGCCCCAGCCCGCGTTCCTACGTGCAAGACCCGGGAGGAGAGAAGGGCACTCTGTGGCCCTGGGTGGGGGGCCTGGCGCGGGAGAAGGGGGCGCGGGCGCGAAAGGGAGATCTTTGTGAGTGATTTTGCAAAAACAGATTGCGAGGTTGGTTGGATTTGCAACCTGTGGCTCTCCTGGAGGGAGTAGGAATGGGGGAAGGCGGCGGCGGCGGCGGCCCGGGGCGGGAGCGGGTGGGGAGTTGGAGCCTCGGAAATCGGCTGGGCTCTTGGGCAGCGGGAGCTAGGGGCCACCCCGCTGCGGGATGTAGTGACCGTGGTCAGTGTCTTGAGAACTGTGGATTGCGTTGCCTTTATGATGCTGTGTTATTGGAACTCTGGCGAAAAATGGAACTAGTGTTACAATAATGAGTTTTAAAACTCTCCCATGGAAAACAAAAACACAACCCAATAGATTTTAAAAAGAAAGAAAGAAAGAAAGAAAGAAAGAAAGAAAGAAAGAAAGAAAGAAAGAAAAAGAGAAGAAAAGACCTTTCTATAGGGTGCCCTTTTTTGCAATGGTTAAGACTTGGTGGTGAGGGTCCAGACTGCTGAACAGGGAGAAAAACCCCAAACAGGATACCAAAAGTCCAGAGCTGTTACTGGGTCCCTGACAGATGATCACAGAAAGCTGGACATCCCCATCACCACCACCACCACCACCACCAGCTACAGGAAACTAATTTAATTTTTTAATGGATTTTTTTTTCCATTCAGGTTATAGTTTCCAGGAGGAAAATCTTGTCACTCTTTACTTTTTCTAAGTGTCAATACATGCATTTTTTTTTCTGTCAAAAAAAAAAAAAAAAAAAAGTGGGGCAGGACAGAGGGAACCAGGGAAAGGGCTGTTTAGAAATACAGTTTGTGGCTCTGAGCGATGCCACTGGCTTCCTCTACAGAGACTGTCAGTTTCCCTTTTTCTTTGCAAGGTGTGTGTGGTTTTAATAAATAACTTTAAAAAATAAGAGGGGGGTCGGCAAGATCTGTCAGGAGACAGGTATCTATTTTGCTCACTATTTACTACCAAGAGCCTTTGGCACTGGAACAGAACCTCGTAAATCTGCAGCCCAAGTTGAAGTTCATCTGGCCCTAGTCCACACGCTATTCCTGGAGGTAGCAAACATGAGCTCAAAGGAATGAGGTGAAATCACATTCTTGCTTTAAAATATATACCTTTTTTTTCTTTTTAAGGAGAAAGGATATTGTCTCAGAGGGGAGGAGGAAATGGAAAGAGTGTGCCAGAAGATGGGCATTCCCTTGCTACATGGCTGCAGTTGAGTCCTCAGGCTGAAATAGAAACCTGTAGATGGGAAATATTTCCCCCTCCCCCCACTTATAAATAGAAGTTTCCAATATCCTATTTGGAAGACTCTCCAATACTGCAGGCCCAAGCACTGGCTGGTTTTAAGGGTCTGTTGATAGTGACAATAAGGCCAGAAGCTGTTGGTAAACGGGGCAGCTTGAAGGAGAAGGAAGCCAGAAGAGGGAATTCTCCAATTGGCCTTTTCGTCTGTGCTGTTCTGAAGGGTTTTACCCCATGCTTTCTTGAAAAGACTCTCCAATTTATTCTGGGTTTGGTGGACAGGAATGGGACTCAAAACTCTTAAGCTGTCGTTTGCTGAGCCCTGAAGAGTTCCAGTTATTGGTTGAGTAAAAGGGTAGCCAGGACTAGATGTCAAAATCCTTCCTTCCCTCTCTCCCCTGCCCGGTAGCCACACTCACAACCCACTTTGTTGTGAAAAACTTAGAGATTTGGAGGTGGTGGTGCGGCAGCGCCACCCCTCGGTGGGTGAAACTCTATTTGCGAAAGTCAAATATTTGAAAAACATTGTGAAATGACCTTATGAGGATTTTTTTCTTTAGAAAAAGGAGATAAAACTACCTTTAAAAACAAAAAGGACTTTGTAGTAGATCTCTCAAATGGGGAGGAAAAGAGTTGCTTTCCAGCTAGGATAGTGTCATAACAGGCAAAGAAGTTCCGAGTGTGTGTGTGTGTGTGTGTGTGTGTGTGTGTGTGTACACGCGCGCCCGCGGAGGGTCGCCTAGTTGGCTTTTAGGTGAGTTCTCCAGACGGAGGTAGCCTCCTTCCCCCTTGGACTTGACTTCTCAGAGCACCTGAATTCTGTTGCCAGTCTGACACTGACAGAAGGAGGAATGTGTTGGTGTAAAAACAAACCAGTGATTGGAAGTCCTGCAGTTTTACTGGCGGTGATGGTGGTGGTGTATATGGGGGCTGGGCTGGGGACGCAGGTTTGTGGACGGCGTGGGGGCAATGGTAGGCCAGTCTAGCCGGGTTTGGAGCTCTCTGGGAGTTGAAATAGTGTGGCGCGTGCCGGTTTCCTGCACTGCGCAACAAGTGGGAATGCCGCCGCAGTGATCCGGCCGAGGGTGCCGTGTTGTGGTGAACCTGGCCCTTTTCTCTTCTTCCCACTCACTGGAAGCCAGGAATGGCTCTTCCCAGTCCTCCCAGCCTCCCAGCCTCCCAGCCTGTGACCAGCAGCCCCACCAAAAGACCATAATTCGGTGGGGTCTTTGGCCGAGAGCTGTAAGCCTGGGTGGAGCCCTGTCCTTGGCCTCCAGGGCCCCATTTCTCCGTGGGGATCAGGAGTTGATTCCCGGGTCGACCAGTATTTGGCAAGAAACTCTGCTAATACCTTCGAGTTCCACTCTGCTTTTTGAAGACAAGCGCTCCCTTTCCTCCCTTCTAATATATTCAGCCCTTCCGGCTGGAAAAAAATCACCGTATAATTTGTGAACGCAGTTCCAGATACCGTGTTGTGGCTGCTAGAGGAGTGCGCATCAGGAAGAACGGAATTACATCCAGTAAATTAAACGTTTTGCAGAGTTGCTTACAGAGGCAACCTCCTCCCCTAACAGATCATAAAAGAAAGAAAGGAAAGGAAAGAAAGAAAGAAAAAAAAGAAAAGAAAAGAAAAGCCGGGGACAGTCGGTTGTGGAAGGCTGCGGAGGCGCGGTAATTTTCGAACGTACTGAGTCTGCCACCTAGTGGTAGATCGTAGCCGAGTTCCCCGTCTGGGGCGGCGGGCAGCCCCTGTCACCTTCGGGTCTCCCAAGTATCCCCATCAGGTACTAGGACTGACAGAGGAGGAGACCATCCAGTGAGGATGACATCCGGCCTCCAAAGTTTTGGTAAGATGGATGGAGATTAGGAATCCTCCAGATGCTTGTCCTGTCCACGGTCCCCCAGCGAGGGGCATCAGCCTCCACTAAGAGAACCTTAAGATAACCCGTATTGAATACACTATCTCTCTGTCTCCGTGGCTTCTCCCTGGGTGAAGTGTGGGGGGTGGCGGGAAGCCTTGGGGACTCTAGGACATAAAGCTCTTGACAACTGAGGAAACAGGCCTCATGAGGGTGGTCTGTTACCGGTGAGTTAGTACCCTAACTGGGACAGATTTTTTACTTTCTGAATTCCAGGTCAGTGACTTAAATAAAGTCAAAGACGAGTTTATCTCTGCTCCTTTGGAGTACCTAAGAGAAAGCAGCAGCAGTGAGATCCATGGTTTTAATGTCTCAGGTCAGCGTAGCTGGAAACAGTTACCCCGGTGCCTTGGAGGAGTTTCAGAAAGTATGGCATAAGATTTTCAGTGACAGGTACGGACAGCCTAATGTACTGATGAGGGTGGCGGTCTCAGATCTTGAGGAGGGTGCTTGTGTTAGCGGGTGATTAGGTCCCAGTCCCTAGACTTGCAGAGATGTACCTCGCTTCGCCCCAGGCTCGCATTTGGATACTGAAATAACTGTCTTCCCCTTCCTTCCACGCTGCTTAGTGACTTGACCAGAAATCAGTTATGGAGGGGGGTGAGGAAGATGGCAGGGGGGTCATATGGACAAGCAGGGGGTAATCCCTGTAGAATTTTGGCCACAATAGTTTCTTCTTAAGCAAAGTTTTATTTTCTTGGAGCTGAAAACTTAAGATGGCAAAGCGCGCGTACGGGTGCCGGCGACCCCTAGCGACGGCCGCCGGCGACGCACACCCGCGGGAGGTGCTGCCGTCTCCACCTCCCTGGTCCTAGGAAATCGAGTTCAGCCTCTCCCACTGCGGGAACTGTCGGAGGCCGCGTCGGAAAAACGCGCCTCTGTTCGGGTTGGAAACGAATCTGGGGATGTGTTTGAAGAGCGGTCAAGTTTGACTCATCGCTTTCCAAGGACAGTTAGTGCCTTCCATCTTCATTAAGGTGAATAAAGACCTTGGCTGACTTCTGTCCAGATCGGATTTTTAAAGGCATTGTTTGCTTGGGGACATCATGCCGCTCCCCTCCCCCGGCAGCCTTTTTGCAAAGGCAGAGCCCAGTCCAGCCTGGATGACCGAGATATCTCTGCTTAGGGACGTAGTTTGTTGGCATTGTCTGCCGGCTCTTTCTGGAAGGCTGTCGCGAGCTGGGCGCATGGGGAGCGTCCCTTCTGCAGCTCCTCTTCAGATCTTGATGATAAAACACATCCCTCTATTTTATTGCATTTCCTAGAAGCTTGCAGGCTTCAAAGAGCGCTGTTGGCAGGAAACGTGATAGAAATAAAGTCAGGACATAATGTCCCCGAACACCTCGGTCATCCAAAGCGCCTGCCGAGGCTACCGCGTTATCAAATTCGCTTTCATTTATTGTCTACTCCACTCTCCCGCCCCCCAGTCAAGAGAGCGAACAGTGTTTCTCCCTTAAAACGAAAACAAGCGCGCGGTTTAACCCCACCCCCTATCGCTGGACCACTGTGGCTAAACTGGAGCAGCCAGTTAGCTGAGAAGCTGCGCGGAAAGGGAGCGCTTGGGCAAGAGCCCTGATGCTGGTTTCACTACGGCAGCTCCAGCTTTAATTAAAATTCCTTCCCCCCCCCCACCCCCCCCGCCCCAAACAGTGCATTGCACTTCCAGATTCTCCTTTGGATTTCTCAGAGAGTTATTGGTGTTATTAGATTACCAATAATCCAAAGGCCGGCCGGGATAGAGAAAGGTGGGGGTGGGGTGGGGATGTGAAAGGCATTCTCCAAATCTGGAGCCTGTGTCTAAAGTAGGTCAATGGGAAGGAGAGGCGGGGCTACATGGATATTGTCGGTTTCTAGCCTTGATGGAGGGCTCTCTCTAGTGTCAAGCAGCGGTAAAACATGATTAGGTTTTAGCTCCCGGAACCACGGGACTCCTAATTTCCAATAAGTGCATGTACTTAATTTTAACTTCCCTTCCTAGATACTCACCCCACTCCATATTAAATTTCAACCTTCGCTTTCACCTTTATTCCACCGGGCGAAGGGATGAGAAAGCCTCCAAGTAAGATTTTATGAGGCGGACGAGGCCCAGTCTTTACCTACCGCCCAGACCCCGCCTCCGCCGCTGATGGGATGCGCGACGCAGTGAGAGACCACCCGCGGGTTTTAGGAGAGGACTATGGCCTCAGGGGCTACGTCTTTCGTGCCCCTCGCCCCGGAAAATTACTCTCGGAGCCCACTACTAGGACCATTTAGGAGAGGGCGCCCAGGGGTTATAATTCCGAGGAAGGCCATGAGAAAGCTAGGCAATCCAGGAGCGCGCCCATGCGCGCGCGGGGGTCAGCGCCCCGGTCCCTGCGCAATCCTAACCGCGTCTCTACGTGTTTCGGAGAAATCGGATTCCGAAATCCCGAAACCTAGCCAGGTTTGGCCTGGCAGCTCCTATTCTAAAGACTTTGGGCGGAAACCGAGCTGAGTAGGGTTCCCCTACTTGCCAACGTAGGCGGAAGGGGGTTTCGGTTTGGTTTTGCTCCAGGTAGGCTGGTGCGCACTGGCTGGAGACCCTCAGTCCTAGGGACTCCCATCTTTCTACTTTGACGCCTGGCCTATAACCAGCCCCTTAAGGGGAGTGGGGGGGTGGAGCAAGCAAAAAGAGAGAAAGGGAAAAAAAAAAAAAAAAGAGAGAGAAATAAATAAATAAATGACGCACCAGGCAAACAAACACCAGAATTAGGCAATTCTAAGTCCTGAAATGAGTTTCGGATTGGACCCGAATTCCTGGGTTCTGGACCGGCTCTGCTACTCACTTGTGCGACTTTCCCCATGTGTAAAATTTTTGTGGGGGAAGGGTTGGACCGCGTGAACTCAGAATCCTGGATCGGGCGCCGGCGAGGGATTTAGGGGAAAGTGTGCCTATTCCCCGCGAGCCTCCCTGGGCGGCCCCCCCTCCCCGGGTGAATCCCCGGCGGCCCTCGCGCCGCAGGCAGCGATCCTGGCGGCCGTCGGGGGCCGGCAGCTTCCTGGAAAGTTACTTCTCGTTGGAGCCGGCGATAGGCAGAGAGTGTTCTGTGAAATCCGCTGAGCTGAGATCGACTACGTTCCGGGAATGAGAGGGCTGTGCCATTCCCCTCACTGCCCACTGCCTTGACGGCGTAACAGGAAAAAAAAAAAAAAAAAGGCACACACAATGTTAGCTACCGAAGTGTACGAAACGTTTTATTTGAATGTAACCAAATTAAAGGTTGCCACGATCCCACCACGGGGCCTCCGACGCGCCTGCCGGGGGCTTCGAGGCAGATGGGCCGCGGCGCCCACAGAACGCCCGGGGGTGGGCGGTCCCTGGCGGGCAGGTACGGTAAGGTCGGGGTGGGCGCATCTGCCCGGGCTTGCTGTGGCGCGCAGGGCTCCGGTTTGTGCCCGTGTGAGCCTGTGAGACGAAGCGCAGTGCCGCCGAGCGGGAGAGACAGGGAAAGGGTGGATGGGGGCTTTCGTGTTGGCTCACTCTCTCTCTCTTAACCTGGCTCTCATTCTTTTCTGCCCTCCTCTCTTGTCTCTCTGCCTTCTCCTTCGGCTGCCTTCTCTTCCCTCTCTGCCTTTTGTACAGGGAGAGGGTCCCTCGTTTTTCTTCTCCAGCTCCTCTAAAAGATCTGCCTTCTCCTCAAGGTGCCGAATTGAAAATCCCGAGGGAAAAGGCAGAGGAGAGAAAGTGTGTGGGTGGAAAGACAATATTTAGGTCTCACTTCGTGGTTACTGCGGCTGGGGCGGGGTAGGGGTGGGGGGAGCCCACGTCTGGGCCCTTGCAGTTGTCAGTTTCCCTTTGACAGCCCTGTTCTTTTGGCGGTTGTTTCTGTGTAATGAGTATTGTGTGTGGCGTCCATGGGATTCCGGCTGAAGCTTAGTAAGACAGAGTTTGTCCAGGACTTTGCTGGAGATTAGCTTTCAGTCTTGGGCAAGGCTTATCCCATGAAGCGTCGGTGGCCTCCCCAGTAAATCAGGGCTGTTATAAAGATCACATACGATAATGGATGGGGAAGGCCTGAGTGGTCTGTAGGAAACAAAGCAGCTGCTAGGGGTCCTTCCACACTTGTGGCAAATAGAGGGAGGCATGGCTTCCCACATCCACCGTAACACGCACTCACTAGCTGTGAGGCCCCCTAAGATAGACCCAGCTGAAGAAGAGGTGGGCTTAATAAGGATGTGAGCCTCAGTGTATGTGCGTTTGTTTTTGACCAAGCCAGGCAGAGGTTTAGGATGAAAAGTGCCCAGCCCCAGGGCCTGGCTGACAGACCCACCCCCACCCCCACCCCACCCGCAGGGGGCAGGAGGTGGGAACGTGTTGTTTGTTTGCTTCGATCTGCATATGGAGTGAGTCATTGCCACTTGTCAAGGTGAAATGGCAGATCTGGGCTTCCTGTGGTTCCAAAAATCTGTGAGTGGAAATCCACAAGCGAGCTGGTGGTTGAAGCTGGCTAAAGGAGAGCCTTAGATATTCCAGAAGTGTTCAGGGATGTTTTTGCACCGGGGGAAGAGAAGACAGTTTGTAAATGAACCTCTCACGTGTCTCCACTGTTCTTTTTCAACAGAGACAATCATTGAACTTTGGTTAGGACAGTTCAGTGTATTTCTCTTTGCCCGTCTTGAGTTAGGATGGGGAGAGGAGGAAATAGGTTCTTTCCTCTCCTTCTTTTCCTCTCCCTTCCCCCACTCCCTTCCCTTATCCTCACTCACTCACATGCACACACTAACCTTGAAGCCGATGGGATTGAGTGACTGGCACTTGGGACCACAGAGAAATGTCAGAGTGTTTGGTTACAGACTCAAGGAAACCTCTCATTTTAGAGTGCTCATTTGGTAAGATTCAGCAGCCTGGAATGGGGGCAAAGTGTTTGTGTGGGGGAAGGAACTTAAGAATGAGATTCACCCACATTAGGGTGCTGTCTTGCATGTTCTACAGCACGTAGGCTGATTTGGAAAAGGGACAGGAACTTGAGCCAGAAGACCTAGGGCCGGGCCACTAACCATCTACGTGGCCCAACATGACCTCCCTGGCCTCAGGCCCCTTTACCCTGAAAATAGCTCTAAAGGGCTATGATTTTGAAAGGGGGGGGGGGGGGAGCTGAAAAGGATTCAGATACTGTTTTATTTTGCAGCCCACATGTGATCATAAATAAGAGTCCTACACCTGTGCTTTAAAATTATTTTGTTTCAGAGAAACCAGTTTGGAGCGGGTACATATTCCATGAGTCCTCCCTGGCCAGTTCTCAGTCAAAGCACACAATTAAATCTTTCACCAGCAGAGGGAGCACAAGCTTGGAAGTTTGTAGTACTATGGTCTCAGACCCAGGAGGGAAAGAAGAAACTTTGAAAAAGACAAAGATTCTCAAGGAAAGCATAGCTAAGCCATCTCGGGGTGTATTCTGCAGATCCTGTGGTTATTAAGTGTTTCTTAATACCTTTTTTGTCCTAAGCAAACCACTTGAACTCCTGGGCCTCAGTTTTGTCAGCAGCGAAATGGGGATAAATGATATTGACCCAGTAGACGTTGAGAAATCATTTTAAGACTTGAAAGATAATATTTTAGCAGGTTTTGAAAACTGTCCACATCTTTAAGGCCCCCCTGAAGGATCATTCTCATTGATATTGAAAGAACCACTTTTCTTGTATTTTTCTTTCCCATAAACTCGGGCGGGGGGGTGGGGTGGGCTTTGGTTGGTATACATTTTTTACTTTGAGACAGGAACGGTGTGTGTATATGTACGTGTATTTAATGTGTGCAATTGCGTTCCCGGTAGTCAGGATAAAAACGTTATTATTGCATAGCTTTGGGTGCCTTTGTTTCCGCAAGCGCAGACCTGGAAAAATGTTTGCTGGCTTGTGGTAAAACCGCTCCAGCTGGCAGGCTGCAGCTATCAAAGTAGAACCAAATACGTGTGTCCTAAAATAAGACTGTAGTGGACAATCTAACATTCATGAAATCAATTTCTCTTTGCTTTTTTCTCTTCCCTGCAGATTTTAAGCAACATTTTGGACTGTGAATCAAGGCATTGGGTAAGTAAATCTAATTATATGCTTTAAAACTTTGTGGACAAACTGTTTCTTTTGAAATTTGCCAATGCATGTGTTGCTGTGAACTTGGCCACTTTTCATTAGATGAGATAAAGAATAGCCAGTTCCCTTCTGCATCGTTCCCAGGCCTCACCCACTCACCCCCGTGTTAGACTATCTTCACCGTCGTGTGATCATTCACACCCTCTCTCATTTCTTGGTTCGGATCCAATGTAGCCACCTACTATGCTCCAGCAGCACGCTGGGTGCTTGAAGTACATTCAGACAATTCTAAAGCCTAAAAGAGGAGAGAACAGATGGTGGCTGGGATAAGGAAATGAGATTCGGACAAGAATAGCTGTGATTTTTGAGAACCTACTATAGCCCAGGCACATATCTCTAAATTTTACAAACACATAGGTATTACTTCCCCCCTTTTGGGGAAACCAAAGCCCAGAAACAATAAACAGTCTGCCCCATGTCACACAGCTAGCAAAAGGTAAAGCTGGCTTGCTAACCTTCCAAGTGTGGTTTCTCTCCCCTGTAACACACTTACTGCCTCTCAGTGCCCGGCCGAGTATTTGGTATGTGGGAAAAGCGCTCCACAGATATTCGTTCACGTCCGCTTTCCCCGAAAGGCTTTTTTCTAGTCCCACTTGTTAGATAAACATGATTTTTCTCATCTTACAGATGCCCAGAGATGGGCCACAAATTGGTCGAAGACCAAACCCGAGGGACCTCGGTTTACATCCCACATGTTAGCAGGCCGAGGCTCCTGTTCTCACACTCCTGGCAAACAGGAGTCGGGTGCTGGGGAACCAACAAGAGTCTGACCCTTTGCTTTCCAGGTGAAGACAAAATGGCCTCGCCGGCTGACAGCTGTATCCAGTTCACTCGCCATGCCAGCGACGTTCTTCTCAACCTTAACCGCCTGCGGAGCCGTGACATCTTGACCGATGTTGTCATCGTGGTGAGCCGCGAGCAGTTCAGAGCCCATAAGACAGTCCTCATGGCCTGCAGGTGAGGGGTCTGGAGGGGAAAGACGGATGTATAAAGGGGAGCCGACAGGGTGGGCAGGCAGCGAGGCAGAACAGGCAGGCCTTTGGCTGTGTTCGGAATTACATGGCACTTGTCTCCAGACCTCAGCCTGTGGCCTGGCAGAGTAGGTTCCCAGGGAGCGAATGAATGCACGCGCTTCTGGGGAAGAAAGAGTTTCTGTTCTGTGGGAATAGAGGGAGAAGAAATCGTATACTATCCCGAGAAAGGATGTGTTTGGACAATAACATGGAGAATAACTCCAGTTAGAAGAAGTCAGAGGGGGGTTGACAATATTGTAAGCAAGTGAATTTGATATCTTTTGCCCTTTTATTCTGTAACTACGTGCGTTTAATCCTGTGGCTGTATTTCCATGGGTGTTTCAGGGTGTATATGTGTAAGTTAGGAAGAGTGAGCCGGCCCATTCTTCATATTTGCCAAGTATTTCACGTACACAGAACTATGTTTTTTAAGTTTATTTATTTATTTTGAGAGAGAGAGAGAGAGAGAGAGAGAGAGAGAGAGAGAGAGAGAGAAGGGCCCGAGAGAGAGGGAGACAGAGAATCCCAGGCAGGTTCCATCCACACTGTCAGCACAGAGCCCGACATAGGGCTTGAACTCACAAACTGTGAAATCATGACCTGAGCCAAAATCAAGAGTCAGACGCTTAACTGACCAAAGCCACCCAGTGGCCCCCCGGGGCGATTCTATATTACATCTTCTCCCTGGATCTTTGCAGTGGCCTTCTGTGGTATGGAGGCGTTACCTCCATTTTATAGACAGTGAAACAAAGACGCAGATAGGTGAGCCAATATACAGTCAGGGATCTCTATTGCTAGCCGAGAGCTCACTCAACATCTACAGCAAACACCTGTTTTTGGTTTTTGTTGTTGTTGTTATTTTTAATGTTTAATTTTTGAGAGGGGGGGCAGAGAGAAGGAGACAGAGGATCTGAAGTGGGCTCTGCGCTGACAGCAGAGAGCCCGACGCGGGGCTCGAACCCACGAACCGTGAGGTCATGCCCTGAGCCGAAGGCAGACGCTTAACCGACTGAGCCATGCAGGCGTCCCAAGCACCTATTTTTTAACAGTGGCAAAACCAGAGATTTATAGAGAAATAAAAGTAATAGAAAATACTCACCAAGTGCTGACTGTGTGCCAGGCATCATTCTATGTACCCTTTATGTTTTCGTCCTTGCCGCAACCCTGTCGGGTAGACACCGTGGCTCCTGGTTTGCAGATAAGGAAAGCAGGGTGCAGAGAAGTTAAGTATCTCACCCAAGGTTGCACAGCTACTTCCTAGTAAAAGTCTGGCTCGCTTCCAGCAACCCATTAAGAAAGAGCAGAATCCAGACGACAGCCCAGAATCCTGACTTGTGATTGAGTACTCTTTCCTCCATCAGACAGCATGGTAGCCGGAGTCATGGCCTGAAGTTTCACTTGTGTCTTCGAGGACTATTGACCTTACGGAAGTCTATAGACTTTTAGCAGATCAGTAGACTGTACACATAGGCATCATTTTATTTATTTCTCATCGACACGCAACTTGTTTCTAAAAACATACAATGGCATTTTAAAAATAAGGATCATAGGAAGAGAAATGTTTATCTCAAAGCTAGAGACTAAAAATGGTAACGGCAAATGAGCGCCGAATTTCACTCTGATGATCCATGCATTTAAGACCATAAGGAAAATATCTTCTGTGACTTTGAGAAAATCATTTAACTTCTGATCTTTGTCCCCCCATTCGTAAAGGGGAGAATGATAATATCTACCTTGCAAGGTTGTGAGGAACACAGGATAATGTATGTAAAGTGCTTAATGACTGTCTGGCATTTAGTTAGCTCTCCATAAATGGCAGTTATTATTAATTGCCACAGAAATTCTGGAGCAAGTCCCAGGGGAGAGAGCGGAGCCCTGACACTGACTGTAACTGATGGCAAATTCTGTCTGTGATAGTGAGACGTTTGTTTGTTTTATAGCGGCCTGTTCTATAGCATCTTCACAGACCAGTTGAAATGTAACCTTAGCGTGATCAACCTGGATCCTGAGATCAACCCCGAGGGGTTCTGCATCCTCCTGGACTTCATGTACACGTCTCGGCTCAATCTGCGGGAGGGCAACATCATGGCCGTGATGGCTACGGCTATGTACCTGCAGATGGAGCACGTTGTGGACACTTGCCGGAAGTTTATCAAGGCCAGGTGAGCTGGCACGGGGTTGGAGGCCTTCAGAGAGCCTTGGTAACGCTTGCATACAGGATCCTCCGTGATATGCACAACCTACATTTCCACAATTTTTGGCACACTTCCGCCTTCTTAATTCTTGGGCTCCAGGCAGGTGGTGCTCTCCAGAGAAGCCCTGTGCTTTCCCTCCTGCTTTCTTCTATTCGTTTGACGTGTCCTCTCCTCCCGCCCGTCCTGTGAGGCTTAGCTTGGATGCCAGCCCCCACCCACGGATGTTTTTGCAATGGCTACTCTTCCTCCCCCAGCTCTTCCTCTGTGTTCCTAAGCCTTTGGCCTGTCCTTCAGACCTTCCTTCTGTTTTAACTATTTGCATATGTAGTTGAGTTCTCCTTTAGACTTCCGTCACAATGATTTACATAGGCGCCTTAGTTCCCCTACCAGACCGTGGGCTGCTTTACTCACCTTTTACCTTGCCGTTGCCGGGCTCCTACTGGAGAGGACCATTTACTGAATCACCCTGAGTTCACTGGGTCTAATCCCCTACCTGAGGGCCGGTCAGACATGACCGTCCTTTAAAGGTGAGGAACCTGAGAGCCAATCAAGTGAAGGGCTTGGCTAAGTGGAGCAGAGACTCAGGGCTTGACTTTTTTTTTTTTTTTTTTTTTTTTTTTTTTTTTTTCCAACGCTTTTTTATTTATTTTTGGGACAGAGAGAGACAGAGCATGACCGGGGGAGGGGCAGAGAGAGGGAGACACAGAATCGGAAACAGGCTCCAGGCTCCGAGCCATCAGCCCAGAGCCCGACGCGGGGCTCGAACTCACGGACCGCGAGATCGTGACCTGGCTGAAGTCGGACGCTTAACCGACTGCGCCACCCAGGCGCCCCAGGGCTTGACTTTTTTAGAAGCATTTGATTCAGCTGTTCTAGGGTGATTGCACCCCTTATCGCACAGAAGGGTTGCTAGCCTCTGTTTGAACACCTCCAGGAGCCAGGAACCCAGTGTTCTCAGAGCCACACGGTCTCCCCTGGCCGGTTAGAAAGCTCCGCTTTATGGCGAGCCGGAATGTGGCTCCCTTAACCTTTGCTCATTGGTTCTAGCTCTGTTAGCTATGAGCATGTTGAGCTGGCCTATTTTTCGCCCACATAATGTCCCTTCAAGTACGGGCAGTGAGAGCTCATTGTCTCCTGTGGGTAATCATGGTCGCAGGAGCATCATTGCTGTCCTTTGCCAGTGCTTTCACTGGGTCAGGCCTCGTGCTCCGAGTGGTTAAATAACTCGCTCCAGCTCACGGAGCTGCTGAGTGGCACGGTAGAATTGGAAAGCAGGTCTGGCCAACTTCAGAGCCACGGCTTCCAGGACGGGCATCCGCCACCCGTCCTCCAAAGTCAACTTGCCCAGGACTCTAGTCGGCACAGAGGCTGAGGCCTGTCTTCAACAGGGCACCAGTTTTTCCCGGACCCTCGGAACACGTGGCACCAGGATCACGTGAATCCTTCCCTCCCTGAGCCTCGGTTTCTGTGTGTGTAAAATGGGCACGATAATACCTTTCTCCCTTTGCAGGATTTTGCCTGGGTGAGACGAGATAAGGGCTGGCAAAGCTGCTTTCCCTTCTAGGATATCTGAGGACTTACAGATGCACACGCATGTATACTGGTGTGACTAGACATGAGATGTCACGTCTAAGCAGGCACAGACTGTGTGGCTAACTCGCTGCCCTTCTGTGGGTCTCGTCGCCCCCGCTGCGGGCTAGATTGCTGGGTTCCTAGCATAAAGGCCTTGTAACTGAAGTCCTTCCCCCCTCCAGAGCCACATCCCTTACGTCTAAGCTGCCCAAGCACAAATGTGGTTACAGACGCCGGGGTCACTGGGAAAGCCCTCTGTTCAACGGCTCTGATTTGGAGGCCCATGTCCCCTCTCTGTTTTCTCCTGCAGTGAAGCCGAGATGGTTCCTGCCATCAAGCCTCCCCGTGACGAGTTTCTGAATAGCCGGATGCTGATGCCCCAAGACATAATGGCCTATCGGGGTCGTGAGGTGATGGAGAATAACCTGCCGCTGAGGAACGCCCCTGGGTGTGAGAGCAGGGCGTTTGCCCCCAGCCTGTACAGCGGCCTGTCCACCCCGCCAGCCTCTTACCCCGTGTACAGCCACCTCCCAGTCAGCAGCTTCCTCTTCTCCGATGAGGAGCTGCGCGATGCCCGGATGCCCGTGGCCAACCCCTTCCCCAAGGAGCGGGCCCTCCCCTGTGATAGTGCCAGGCCCGTACCCGGCGAGTACAGCCGGCCGGCCATGGAGATGCCCCCCAGTGTGTGCCACAGCAGCGTCTACTCGCCCAAGGAGGCCGCCCCAGAGGAGGCACGCAGTGACATGCACTACGGCGTGGCTGAGGGCCCCAAGCCGGCCGCCCCCTCAGCCCGGAATGCCCCATACTTCCCCTGTGACAAGGCCGGCAAGGAGGAAGAGAGGCCCTCCTCCGAGGATGAGATCGCCCTGCATTTCGAGCCCCCCAGTGCACCCCTGAACCGGAAGGGTCTGGTGAGCCCGCAGAGCCCGCAGAAGTCTGACTGCCAGCCCAACTCGCCCACGGAGTCCTGCAGCAGCAAGAACGCCTGCATTCTCCAGACCTCCGGTTCGCCGCCGGCCAAGAGCCCCACCGACCCCAAAGCCTGCAACTGGAAGAAGTACAAGTTCATTGTGCTCAACAGCCTCAACCAGAATGCCAAACCAGAGGGGCCCGAGCAGGCAGAGCTGGGCCGCCTTTCCCCTCGAGCCTACACCGCCCCGCCGGCCTGCCAGCCGCCCATGGAGCCCGAGAGCCTTGACCTCCAGTCCCCAACCAAGCTTAGCGCCAGCGGGGAGGACTCCACCATCCCACAGGCCAGCCGGCTCAATAACATCGTCAACAGGTGCTTTCCCAGGCAGTCCGGGCCTGGGGTCAGGGCTTCCCACGCGGTCACTTCTTCTGATGGAGGCGGGGCTGTGTTCTTTTCTTGCCTGAATACTGAGTATGTTAGAGGTGTGCAGTAAGCACCCACTGATTGAATTTGCCTAAGTAAGGCAGCATATTAAGCTTTGATCTATTTTGTCAGAGCAAGAGCGGGAAAATCCCCTCGGCGGCAGAAGAGCATTTCATGAATCCCCAGGGCAGCTTCTATGGTCTTGGCAGGGCAGGGCGATCTCGCCCCCGCTTTGGACTGAGCTAGCCTGCAGACTGGGACTGGCCTGGGTCGGGGTGTTGGCCCACTGTGACCCTGTCAGGGATCTCAGGGCATATGTTGTTTAGAGGTAGGCTTGAGGATAACTCTCGTGGCCCCGCATCCAGAGCGAGGCAGCCCAGCTCTGGGCTCACCTGAGCACAGGAAGGGAGGGGGCAGCGTCCAGGCCAAGTGGGGTGCTTTACGCTGCCCAGCTGCTGAGGCTCTCTTTCCTCCTGCTCACAGGTCCCTGACCGGCTCCCCCCGCAGCAGCAGCGAGAGCCACTCGCCTCTCTACTTGCATCCCCCCAAGTGCACATCCTGCGGCTCTCAGTCCCCGCAGCACGCAGAGATGTGCCTCCACACCGCCGGCCCCACATTCCCCGAGGAGATGGGAGAGACCCAGTCTGAGTACTCGGATTCCAGCTGTGGTGAGTCCCCTTCCCTCCTTCCCTTCCCTTGCCGGGAAGAAGGAAGGCCCCTGCCTCTGCCCGTGGGGTTCGCGTTTCCATTTCACGTATGCTGTTGTTACCGACTGGGAGAGAAGTCCCCGATTGGAAGGTCCCTGGCACTTGACAATCACCAGTCCATCACCCCACTCTTGGCCTCTTGAACCAGGCAGACCGGAGCGATGGATAGGGTGTTTGAGTTCATCTGGGCTAGGAGAGAATGACCAAATAGCCTTTTCAGCTGCATTCCAGCTAAGGTAACCTGTGGGGCTGGCTATAGCTCCCAGAGCTTTCTTGGCTGCTGGGGACCCAACGGCCTGACCTGTGTTAGTTCCCCCCTGCTGGGCCGTGCATTCCGTAAGGACAAGCAGCCGACTGTAATCATTCCTGCGTCTCCCACAGATCCCAGAGAATTTCTAGCATGGAGTAGGCAACTCGGCTAATGTTAGCAGAATTAGATTAGTGGAACTGAATTATTAAATTGAAGTGTTGGATACTTTGTGATTGGCATCCCCAGTTTTTATCAGATAAAAGCCCATCTTTTCCCTCAAGCTCTGGCTGGAGTAGGATAGCCCAGTAATACCTACCCGGGGGTGAACCGCCTGCCATGACACGTCATTTTCAAAACGTTAGCACAAAAGGAAAAGAAATCAGTCCCTCACACTGAGGGATTTGGCACAGGGTCATGGATGTATAGCTGGGAGAGCAGGGACTGTCCCCATCTGTCCCCCTGGCCACTTGCCTTTTCTCTGCATCCTGTCCCTTCTCTCTAGGCTGCTGTTTCTACTTCCCGTCCTTGTTGGCTCTCCCAATCTCACAGAAGTGTTTGGGGGACATGAAATCCAGACAGAGATACAGGGTGACCCTATTCACCATTACTTCCTCATTTAATAACCTCCAAGTGTCATTGGATTTTCTATCTTACATTCCTAGAATGCTTTGCGTGATACAGTATGCTCCTGTGAGATAGGCCGTGGGGGGTTGCTCTCCTGACTTTGGAGATGGAGACACAGACAGGCTCAGAGAGGTGAAGGGTTTTGCTCGAGGGCTCCTGTGTATGAATGTCAAGAAAACTATGCAGTGATAAGAAAAGTCAGTTGTCAGAGCTCTCTAGACAGGAAGAGCCCGCTGAGCTTTCCTGAAGCTGGCACAGGCCGTGTAGATACCCGTTGGTTCGTTTCCCTCCTGTACCTTAATACTCAAATCTGTCTCCTTTGTCCTCCACGACTGGGACTCTAAATGCTAAGAAAAAGAAAACGCCACAGGCCCCTGGCTCTGGGTTCTCGGGAGCGTCGGGTGGATGGAGGTTGGGAATCAATTTGAGTGCAGCCGCAGAGGGAAGAAGTGACCTCGGAGCCCTGCCTCCCTTCCTCATTGTGACTTTGGTGTCCCCGTCCCTGCCTCCCAACAGAGAATGGGGCCTTCTTCTGTAACGAGTGTGACTGCCGCTTCTCTGAGGAGGCCTCGCTCAAGAGACACACGCTGCAGACCCACAGCGACAAACCCTACAAGTGTGACCGCTGCCAGGCCTCTTTCCGCTACAAGGGCAACCTCGCCAGCCACAAGACTGTGCATACGGGTATGGCCCTGCCCCGCGCCCCCCCAACCCCACCTCGGCTGGTCAGGGTTACTGGGACCAGGATGGGGAGAGAACCGTAGAGAAAGCAGAGTGGGGCCCTGGTCCCCGGCGGGCTGAGGCAGGGAGCAGGCCCCGTCCTGACCCGAATGTGGGCCTAGACCTGTCACGTCTTTGCTTGGTGACTCATTCCACTCCCTGTATTGTTTGTCTTTTCTCTGAGAAGCTCTGTCCTGTGTCTCTCCCTTCACTGGAGTCAGAAGGTTAATCCCAATGTACAAGAGAAGAAACTAAGGCTGAGAGAGGCAAAGGAGGTTTGGCTTTTGTAAAGCCGGGAAAAAACTTAAAAAGCCTCGTGATTTCCTCCAAGGGCTTGTTCCTGATCGACTTCCATTCCTTTACCACATAGCTTCCAGTGACCTGATTGTCGTCCAGAGTTGATTCTCCCTTGGTACTTTAAATGTGTCCGTCATCCCAGCAACTTCCCATGAAGGAAGGCTCAGCCCTTCTGTCGGCTTCCTCCACCTGAGCATCTACTCTGACTCAGGCCCCAGCCCTCTCGCACATGGAGTCCAGCTGTAGTTGCCATAAGCAGAAAAGCATGTCTTCTCCAAAAGACAAACTACAGCAGTCTGATTGTATCTTCCTGGCGAATGGTTTGGTTCCTGTATCGGTCTTAGCCAAGGCGAGAGCTAGAAGAGCCTTCCTACGTCGTCTAAATTCACCCCTCAGGTTCCAGAGAGGGAAACTGAGGTCCAGAGGAGGAGAGTGACTCTTCTGAGTCGGCAGTTAGATAATCCTCATGACATGGCCGGTTTCAAGGCCTCCCGGGAGGAACCCCCTCCCTCCCTCCCTCTCCCACCGCCTGTGTTGTTTCTGCTCTGTCCCCGCCTGCTTCTTGACTCTGGCCGCCCGCAGCCTGTGCCGGTGCGTGTGCGCGTGTTGGGGGTGGTGGCCAGGAAGCAGGCCCCTGGATCCTCTCTCAGACATCTTCCAAGTGAGATAATGCTGAGGGTGGCCCCCGGAAGGGCAGTTTGCTTTGAGATCCAGGGACCCGGGACTGCGGGGACCTCTGTCCAATATGGCTTTCTTTATCCCCTTCCTTTCGGTAATAGGTGAGAAACCCTATCGCTGTAACATCTGTGGAGCCCAGTTCAACCGGCCAGCCAACCTGAAAACCCATACTCGAATCCACTCTGGAGAGAAGCCCTACAAATGCGAAACCTGTGGAGCCAGATTCGTACAAGTGAGCAGGGCCATGGGGAAAGGACCCCTCCGCCTCCGAGTGCTGACGAGGGGCTCCCGGGGGTGGGAGCTGCGGCCCGCCCCAGCAGAGCCTCTCATGCTTTGCCCTTCCGTTCAGGTGGCCCACCTCCGTGCCCACGTGCTCATCCACACTGGAGAGAAGCCCTATCCCTGTGAAATCTGTGGCACCCGTTTCCGGCACCTTCAGACTCTGAAGAGCCACTTGCGAATCCACACGGGAGAGAAACCTTACCATGTATGTGAGCCTCTTGTCACCCCCGTGGGCTGGCCTGGGAGGGGTTGAGGGTAGAGGTGCAGCCAGCAGAGCTGTTAGTGTCAATCTCAGGCACACGGTGGGATGACCACTGAACTAAAGGTCACGAGACCTGGTTTGGGCCTAACTGTCAAAGACACCCTGCTTGACATTGGCTATGTCTCAGTTTGCTCGTCTTTAAAGTGAGGGTAATGGGCTAGGTGATCTGGGCCTTAGGACAGAGGTCCAGACTATAGATCCATTGATTTTGGAGTCATTCATTCATTCCACAGTAACTGGCTTCTTACAATTTGCGTCTATGTTGGGCTGGCTACCTGTCTACCTAAGAGGACCTAAGGTGTTTGAGAAAGAACAGCTATAGGAGTGAGAAGAGAATCAGAAAAGTGTGGTGATGGGGCCCCTGGGTGGCTCAGTCGGTTAAGCATCCGACTCTTGATTTCGGCTCAGGTCATGATCTCACTCACGGTTTGTGGGTTTGAGCCCTGCTTCAGGCTCTGTGCTGACAGTGCAGAGCCTGCTGGGGATTCCCTCTCTCTCTCTCTCTCTCTCTCTCTCTGCCCCTCCTCTGTTTGCGCTGTCCCTCTCTCAAAAGAAACAAATAAACAAACAAACAAAAAAAATGTGGTGACAGAAGGAAAAAAAAAAGAGAAAAGGCCGCTTTAAGAAAGAGCAGGTGGCCAGCTACACAACACAATGCCGTGAATGGGCCACTGGAATCATAGTGTTCTGGAGCAAGGTTTCAGCCAACCATGGCTTGCGGGCTTATTACTGAACATTTCGTGAGCTAAAAATGGTTTTAATATTTTCAAATGGCTAAAAAATTAAGAAATAATATTTTGTGGCCCGTGCAAATTATATAAAATTTAATTTTCAACATCCATAAAGAAAGTGTTACTGGGACACGGCCGTGCTCCTTTGTTTACGTACTGTCCTTGGGTACTTTCCTACTACAGGGGCAGTCTTGTCATCGCGATGTATTTACCATCTGGCTCTTCACCAGTTAGAAATCATTTTGCCAATCTCTGCCACCGACGGGGGAGATACTGGCTGGGCAGCTGGGGTGTCTGGTTCTTATTCTGACTTTGACACCAACCTTTTTGGGGCCATAGGCAAGCCCAGACCCTCACTATGGACCACAATTTTCTTTCCTGAGAAGGATGCTGTAGATGAGCAGTTTCCAAAGCATCCCCTTACAACACTGAGGTTCTTGAATCCTGCCGTCCCTTTTGCCTTTTGAGTTTCTATTTAATTTGAAAAGAGAATCCCACGGCTTACAAGTGTGGAAACTACTCCGATAGGTGATGCTGACTTTGGTGGCTTTGTGGCGTCACTGTAGGTAGGGCTGGGCACAAGAACGAAACAATGAGTGCTTAACCCGTGTCACAAACGTGAGCCGGCAACATGTGGTTATTTTCACCCACTGTTTATCAGTCCCAGAGTGAGAATCTTCTTACTTGCATTTTGTTCTTGGGCAAATTAGTTCATCCTCTCGGTGCCTCTGGTTCCTCATCTGCAAAATGAGCCTGGACGTAGCTGTGTTCCCGGGGCTGTTGTGCTCAGTTACCAGATCCACTCAAGGGTCGGGATGGTGCTGGGCACACAGGAAGAATACAATAAATATGTGCTAGCAGTTTAGATGCACAGATGTCGAGGTAACAGTGACCTTCAGAGTGCACTGCCTCAGAGTTTTACAGAAAGGAAAACCAAGGCACACGGAAGAAACGATGTGCTTGGGTGGGAAAAAGCGCGCGCGGCATCGGAACACGTTAGAAGACAGGGAAGGGCCATTTGCACAAAGCTTATGCGTCCCTTAGCTGGAGCCAGAATTCTCCACCTGGCCTTGGAGGGGGATGAGGTACCCAGATCTCTCAGAGGGAGACCCTCCTTCTCTGGGTCTCTGAGCAATGACACGTTCCCTGGGTTGATGACAGCTAACAGTCTGCCTCCGGTTTTCCTTCAGTGCGAGAAGTGTAACCTGCATTTCCGTCACAAAAGCCAGCTGCGTCTTCACTTGCGCCAGAAGCACGGCGCCATCACCAACACCAAGGTGCAGTACCGTGTGTCCGCCACTGACCTGCCCCCGGAGCTCCCCAAGGCCTGCTGAAGCATGGAGTGTTGATGCTTTCCATTCGAGTCCCTTCTCAGAAATCTACCCAAAGGATACTGTAACACTTTACGATGTTCATCCCATGATGTAGTGCCTCTTTCATCCACTAGTGCAAATCATAGCTGGGCTGGGGTGGGGGGGGAGGGGCGGGGGGACCGGGAGCCAAGGCAGCTCCCCTTCCCCTACTGCCATAAAACATTAAGAAAATAATATTGCTTCTTCTCCTATGTGTAAGGCAAATCACGTCAGCAAAAGGCGAAATCATTTTATATATCAGAGCGGGGGGAGTATGCAAAAGTTCTGACTTGACTTGGTCTGCAAAATGAGGAATGTATATGTTTTGTGGGAACAGATGTTTCTTTTGTATGTAAATGTGCATTCTTTTAAAAGAAGAGACTTCGGTATGTTATCAAAGAGAGGGCTTTAATTTTTTTAACCAAAGGTGAAGGAATATATGGCAGAGTTGTAAATATATAAATATATATATATATAAAATAAATATATATAAACCTAAAAAAGATATATTAAAAATATAAAACTGTGTTAAAGGCTCGATTTTGTATCTGCAGGCAGACACGGATCTGAGAATCTTTATTGAGAAAGAGCACTTAAGAGAATATTTTAAGTATTGCATCTGTATAAGTAAGAAAATATTTTGTCTAAAATGCCTCAGTGTATTTGTATTTTTTTGCAAGTGAAGGTTTACAATTTACAAAGTGTGTATTAAGAAAAAAAAAACAACAAAAAGAACAAAAAAAGCTACCGAAGGAAAAATGTGTAGTTTTGTTCTAGTTCTCGGTTTGTATATACCTGTACAACGTGTCCTACGGTGCCTTTTTTCATGGAAGTTTTCAGTGATGGACGAGCACGCCATCCCTTCTGAAGTGTAGGCAGACACAGGGACTTGAAGTCGTCGCTAACTAAGCTCTCTTTGGGAATGTTTGTCTCATCACATTCTGCGTCATGCTTGTGTTAGAACTACTCCGGAGACAGGGTTTGGCTGTGTCTAAACTGCATTACCGCGTTGTAAAATATAGCTGTACAAATACAAGAATAAAACGTTGAAAAGTCAAGTTGGCTCCGTTCTGGAGGTCTTTCCTTGTGTTGGAATCAGGACTCAGGACTCAAATGGGTCTGGTGTCCTCAGCTCGTAACCTAGGGGGAGATGCTCAAGGACAGGAGTGGCTGCTGGCCGTGGGGGGCCTCAGAGGGGCCGAGGCTGGGGCTGGTTCCTGGAAGCTGGGCCCGGAGCCGCTGTTGGCCCCCAGACCAGGATGGACTGAGGACCGCAGGCTCCAGACCCGGGCCGTGAGGAGCTCAGGCAGGGGAGGTGAGATGGGTCTCTCACCTCTCTTTCTGGCTGGTTCTCTTGTGTTTCTTCACTCAGCCCTCTAGGCCGAGTTCTAATGACTTCAGTTCTAGCCCTGCTGACACAAAGGTACTGGCGTCCCTGCCTTCCCTGTGTCTTGGAGAATTTGCCCATCCTGTGAAGGCTCATCTTGCCTCCTGGCTTCATAAGCAATTTCTCTTTGCTGGGATCCAGGGGAAGTATGAAGGCAGGTCTGACCCCATCATACATTTCTCAGCCTTGGTGCCTTTAGAGTCTTTCTGGTACCTGCTGGGTGATTGACAGGTATCTACAGACTCAGAAGGTTTGTGAACGGCTTCCGGCCAAGCAAACCTCCCACCCTGGAGAAGGGCTCTTTGTCCAGAGAACTCTGGTGGAAGGCCCCCATTTCCTCCTGCGTGACCTGGGACAACCATTTCCCCTCTGGCTCCCTTTCCCAACCTGTCCGTGAGAGGATTAGATTAACTAGATCATTTATGATTCCATGATTCAGACATAAGTTCACCCTGGCTTACTTTGGCACCTAGTTTTATTTCACCTCAAAAAACCCCAAGGATCAAGTTCGATGGATGAGGTCTAAGAACAGTGAGGACAAGTGCGGTCCTGGCCCCTGGCCCAGAGGAGAAAGGCCGCCCTTGCCCCCTTCCAGGTCCTGGGTGGCCGTGGGGCGGGGCTGTGGAGTGAAGCCCCTCCCCGGGCCCTCAGGCCAGGGGTTGGACAGAAGCGGCCTCTGGCAGGGTCTTACGGCAGGCCCTGGGCACGTGTTGAGAAGCGTGTGGGGGCTGACCACCCAAAGCCCCAGGGAGAGCCTCACAAAGTGACACCACCCTCTGCCAGCCACATGGCCTTTTGGTTCAGGTTTCCTTTGAAAATGACTTTAGAGGACTTGCCAGCTCGAGGCCTCAGCTCACCCTGCTCTTTGAAAAGGGAGAAAATGATCCCTCTGCTCCCATAGAAACTTGGCAAAAGAACTTACAAAACAGACAGCTTCAGAAATGAGAATTCACAGGCCCGAGGGAGGCTGGCCCAGGGCCCCTCTGCTCCCCGAGGGCCTCCGAGTTTGTTTATGTGTCATTACTGTTTAATAGAGAGACCATGGGCCGAGGGCAGACAGTGTGGGTGGCGTTCAAGTTCAAACAACATGGAAGATCAAAGAGTAACCGGAGCCAATTGACAATCAATAATGAGTAAAAAGCAAACATCTCTAAACGGATAAGCCAGGACAAAGGGAATGCAGAATTTTTATTACAAAAACAAGTATGCCGTGAATGCCAAGTTTTATAAACACGTAACTTGCAAGACAGGGGGCTCACGATGTCCTTTTCTCTACTGTTGGAACTTTAGAGGAAATGTTTCTGGGGACCAGGTTGGTGGTTGGGGGATAAATCCGGAGAGGCAGGGAACTTAGAATCAAGAACCACTAAGGATCTGGAAGGGATGAGATGGTAAGGATCACCCAGCTCAAATCTGTCACTGACTCCTGAGGGGACAGAGGCAGGAGACATGAGCAAAGTTGCCTACCGTCACTTCTTTTTGTGCCGACGGTGGTTTTCAAGGCACCTTCGTACCAAAGATCCCATTCAGTTCCCACAACCACCACCCCGAGGAGAGTTTACAGGGAGACGGAAACCACACGCCCACCTTGGAAACTCCCCGACAGTGGCCGTGCCCCCCAGAGCTACAGCTGAACCAGAGGTCCATAATAACACATCAGGCTGCACCTGCCCACAGAATTTTCCCAAAGAAACTGCTTTATCCTCAGCCCCTGCTGAAGAGCCAGAACTTGGGCAGCCAAATCCCACATCGTGCAACCCTACCTCCCTGACCACTGATTTGTCTAAGGGTGGACACTGGATCCAAGGGCAGCCCACTTGCAAAGGGCCTGTGGCCCATTACAAAGTGTTAGTTATGTAAATTGGGGCTGCTAATGAGTTGAGACACTCAAGTGCTGTGTCCTGGGAATTTATAGTGAAATGTGGACACAGGCAGCCAATCCAGTGTTTCTCAGACTTCAGTCATTTGTGGTCCACCTCCATGACTTTTGCCATAGCATCATGCCCTGATTATTTATGTGCTCTTTTTCTTTACTGTTTATTTATTTTTGAGAGAGACGATGCCTTCTGAGCAGAGGGATGCCTGCAAGTGGATCGGGGAGAGTAGTGGGGTCGCATTAATGGCAGAGCCTTGGAGTGAGGTCCCCAGAAGAAGCTTCGAAGCAAAATAACCTTCTAGTAGCTGGTTCTACGAAGCTTGTCATTGAGTAGTCGTTTCTGGTCTTAGATTTCTAAAAGACTCCATCCCTCTTATAACCACTTTTTAATAAGGTCCCTGCTTCTACTGCTACACTACCCATCATTACTTGGGCTGGTCTGTGTGCATCCCTGTTTCCCAGAACCAAAAGAGGACAATTTACCCAGGTTCCTAGGCATCTGGGGTATCTGCCACTAGGAAGATCCTTAAATACTCTTAGATTGGGTGCAGGCTTCTCACAAGTGGAGGCTGAGGCAGGCTGTGATCCCTCAGAAGGAAGTCAAAATACTGGAACCGCTTGGAAAGACAGTGTTGTTCCTCCAAGCCCCCAAAGAGGAGGAAGCATCAGCGATCGCTAAGAAAGAGGCCTTATAGACAGGCAGGTGCCGAAGCAAGAGGCCCTGGGGTCTAGGAAGGGAACCTGGCGGGGCCGGGAGTCCCTGCACTACAATATTGCCCCCCTAAGCCCTTGGGGTCTAGCCCTCTCATTAAATGAATCTGACACATTTAACCCCCAAATGCTTGGCTTCTCAGCACATCTCAAGATGAGTTTCCTGAGTCTCCCTTCCTTCTGCATCCCAAGC
The DNA here is from genome assembly GCF_028018385.1 of Neofelis nebulosa. Lineage (NCBI taxonomy): Eukaryota > Metazoa > Chordata > Mammalia > Carnivora > Felidae > Neofelis > Neofelis nebulosa. The sequence goes on along the minus strand of NC_080786.1, from coordinate 79,091,110 downwards.
AAGCAGGTTGGTTAAAGAACTAGGATGCTTCCTTAGAGTGAGAATCGCAGAATAGTGGGGCTAGATGGAGCCTTAGAGATGGCGTTCCTATTTGACAGGTGAAGGAGCTAGGTGCAGAGGGGGAAAGGGACAACCCCTAAGGTCACACCAAGAATTTTTATCAAAGATGGCTCCTGACTCCCACTTGGGTTTATAACATTATCCCAGCCTTCAAGGAGTGGGCGGTCGAGTTGGGAAAACAAAACATGGACAAATATGCAGGTAAGATCACAAAGAAACACAAAGAGATAGAACACGATGGCTAATGAGTGACAGTCCTGTCACTCAGGGGCTTGAGGAGAGTTACGTTCAGAACGGCACGTTGCTCCTTCAGGGCCATAGGAGGCAGGCAGCCTGCTGAGCTGGAGTCCAAGCAGGAGCTTTTTCTGGGCTTCCTCTCTCCTTTCTGTAGGACTGCAGTGCCTCCTTCTGTCTGGAAAGAGCTATCCTCCCTGATGTCACCAATAGAAGCCATCTCTGGAGGTGGCTTGGTTTCTTAAGGACTGCCACAAACCGAGTGGCCCAGACACCAGAAGGGTGTTGTCTCACAGATCTGGAGGATGGAAGTCTGAGATCAAGATGTTGTGAGGATGGGTTTCTTCTGAGGGCTGGTTGGGGGAATCTTACTCCAGTGTTTCCTCCTAGCTCCTGGCATTTGCTGGCACTCTTTGGCACTCCTTTGCTGGGGGAAGCACCACCTTCATATGGCCTTCTCCCTGCGTCCATGTCCCTGTGCCCCACTTTCCCGTTTTTATATGGACGTCAATCAAATTGCTGTAAGACCCACCCCAATGACCTCATCTTCACTAATTATATGTGCAATGACCCCATTTCCAACTGAGGTCGCGTTCTGAGGTTCTGGGGGATAGAATTTCAACATAGGAATTCTGAGGGGGCACGATTCTTTTTCTTTTAATATAATTTCTTGTCAAATTGGCTTATATACAACACCCAGGGCTCATCCCAACCAGGGTCCTCCTCAATGCCCATCGCCCATTTTCCTTCTCTCCCCCCTCCCCACAGCCACCCCCCAGTTTGCTCTCTGTATTTAAGGGTTTCTCATGGTTGGCCTCCCTCCTTCTCTGTTTGTAACTTTTTCCCCCCTTCCCTTCTCTTGAGGGCACACAACTGAACCCATGGCAGGGAAAGGTCTCTTGGCTGAGGTCAGGCCATGCTTCTCCTCTTTCTCTGCCACCCAACTGTGTCCTTCATATCATTGATGTGTCTCACCTTAGGAGAGCATGAGGGGACAAAGCAACCACATTTTGGCTAAACAGAAGGGAGAAGAATCTAGGTCCACGCAGGTCCCTATGGAATAGAGATCACCAAGAATGTGGATACCAGGCCATTACAGGTTTGATAGAAGCCTCTTAACGAGAACTGGAGACTATTCTAGTTAACGGTATTTTCAAAACTCGTGGAGTTTTGGAGCTTACCCCGGAGGTAGTCTAACCCAGCAGCTCTCGCCATGGAGGACATTTAAATGGCTGCTGACTGCTCCCCAGGTGACACTCGCATGCAGCCAGGGGTAGGAACCTCGAATCCTATCCAATCCAATCCTCCAGTATGGAGGTTCCTCAAAAAACTAAAAATAGAACTACCCTAGGACCCAGCAATCCCACTATTAGGCATTTATCCATGGGATACAGGTGTGCTGTTTCGAAGGGACACATGCACCCCCATGTTTATAGCAGCACTATCGAGAATAGCCAAAGTATGGAAAGAACCCAAATGTCCATCGATGGATGAATGGATAAAGAAGATGTGATATATATATATATATATATATATATATATATATATATAATGGAGCATTACTCGGCAATCAAAAAGAATGAAATCTTGCTATTTGCAACTACGTGGATGGAACTGGAAGGTATTATGCTAAGCGAAATGAGTCAGAGAAAGACAAATATCATATGACTTCATTAATATGAGGATTTTAAGACACAAAACCGATGAGCACAAGGGAAGGGAAGCAAAAATAATATAAAAACAGGGAGGGACAAAAACATAAGACACTCTTAAATATGGAGAACAAACAGAGGGTCACTGGAGGGATTGTGGGAAGGGGGATGGGCTAAATGGGTAAGGGGCACTAAGGAATCTACCCTTGAAATCATTGTTGCACTGTATGCTAACTAACTTGGCTGTAAATTAAAAAAAATAAAGTAAAATAAATAAAAATAAAAAACTAAAATATTGAGTGTCACAGAAATAAAAAAAAATGCAGGGCAAGTTAACAAGTGATGTCAATGTGGGGAAAGGGTTCCCCTTTCAAGCTTGAGATTCTCTCAGGTCCTATCCCGTTTAGAAACTGGTTTGGGGGCACCTGGGTGGCTCAGTCGGTGGAGCATCCGACTTTGGCTCAGGTCATGTTCTTGCAGATCATGAGTTCAAGACCCACATCAGGCTTGCTGCTCTCAGTGCATAGCCCGCTGCAGATCTTCTGTCCCCCTCTCTCTCTCTGTCCCTCCCCAGCTTGCACTCTCTCTCCCTCAAAAATAAATAAAGCATTACGAAAATTAGATTAAATTAAAAAACTAAACTGATTTTGACCATGGGAAGATATTGGAAGTACGGGTCAGCTATGACTCTCGAGAAAGAAGAGCATAATTACACAAGTCTGGGACCACCTTGTGCATGTAGGTGGGACAGCTCGTGTATCCCTGAACTGAGCCACATTCCGGGGGGGGGGGGGGGGGGGGGGGGGTTGGGCACACCCTGGCTTGGGGTGTCACACACATTTCCTGATAGTGGAACTGTGCCTCATCTGTCACTATTCCGCCCTCTCTTTCAGTCACATGGAGAAACGTGTGATTTCCCAGACATACCAGGCTTCAGTTTTTGTATGCACCATGCCCTTCATTGAGCATGTCTTTTCCTAACTTCTATTCTCGCCCCCCCCACCCCCCACCCAGGGAATTCCTTCAGGACCAGCCACCCATGAATTTCCTCAGCCTAAAAAAAAGTCATGTGCACCTGTCCGTGTTTGTTAAATGATGGAGTGGGAGAGTGAGGTGTGATTAAGGGTTCCAGTTGGCTTTATAGCTCTTCCAGGGCCTGCATTTCTGAAGCAGTCTAGCGGACAGCCACCAGGTGGCAGAGTACGCCAAGCAGTGACGGCCACAGGTGCCACTTTCTCTGGCTTCCAGGGAGGTGGGAGCGTGTAAACGGGGTTAGTGCTATTTTTTCTACTTGGCTTCCTGTGCTTTGTACCTGCTCCCTTCCTATAACCCTCTTCTTCATCTCTGCAAAGCCATCCAATGGAATTGGCTCGTGGCCCGGGGGATGTGATTTGAGGTCTTCTGGCCCCCAGATCTCTCTTTCAGAGACCTATTTGGGCGTGTGAATTTCCACTCTGAGAGCCATTTCTTTGTTTCGGGTTTGCAGCTCTCCTTGGACGGAAAGAGGTCATGTCTCAGTCCTCAGGCAAAAGCAGGCCATCCCTTACAGAACCCTGGAGGGAGGCAGTGGCTCATGAGATGACACTAACAACACATATAATTGAATTGGCAGGTCCCCGGGGGCTTTCATTTCCAAGAGCTCACTGAACCCTTACCACCATCTTGTCACTTAAGGAAGAAAAAAATCCCCATCTGGCGGATGAAGAAACTGAGGTTCAGGGAAGATGGCGAGTAAGGGCAAGGCAGGGGATGGAACATCCGCCTTCTGACTAGCGCCGATGGAACTAGTGTGTCGGCTGTTGAATTAACAAAAAGGTGCCCCTTTCTTCATGCACCCTAGTGTGTGGCTTTTCCAACTGCACAACATAATCTAAGGAGAGGGTGTAGATGCTTAGAACTGGAAACTCTGAACGTTAGAGAGGAGACCACCAGGGCATGTCATGTAGCTCAATATCTGTGTCACAGTGTTGTGACAGTGTCCTGGGCTCTGGATGCCTGGTACTGATACGGATTGGCCATACCCTGAGCACCTGGTCACTGCCCTTTAGTGCCGAGGGGCTGGGGCTTGCCTCTTCAGCTTTCCTCTCCCCATGATACTCAGTGGCCTTCCGTACATAAGAGGGGAAGGGCATCGCCCAATCCCTGCTGGCCTGGACCCCCCCCCCCCTGCCCCAGTGAGATCTGAGGCAAGCAGCTCTGGCCTTGATTCAAGGTCACTTGCTTGGTCAGTCACCCCCTTCTCCCTGGCCCTTGGTTCCTGACGGTAAATGAAAACACTGCACAGGATAATCTCCAAGGCTCCTTCTGGAAACCCTGACCCTGACTTGTCCAGACTAAGGTACACTGGGAGATAGACATTGCTCTTGCTGGGGGTGGCCTGGGAATAGAAATCACTCATGGAGATCATAGAGTCTAGTTGCCGGAGGCCAGCCCTTTCTCATCCATTGTTCCCAGTGTTTCTGCATTCACTAGACCCAAATTCACAGATCCTGGATTTGGGGCTTCCCTATATGTGCCTTCTGGCATTTTCACAATTCAAAAGGGGCTTTTGAAGGTTGGGGTTGTCATAAAGGCCAACCTACTTAACACTTCACAAGGGGCTCAAAGTTCCTCTGTACTTAACAATTTATCCCTTTGCCAAGGCAAAAATGTTTTCTTTGTAAAAATCGCATTTAATTTCAAAATTAATGTACGTTAAATGCATAAAAACTTGAAAAACTGCTATGACAAAATTAATAACACAAAATAGCATTTCTTGAACATCGCGATGTTCCAGGATGTTTAAAAAATATTTTTTTTTATTTTTACATTATAAATTCACAAGAAGTTACAAAAGTAGTACAGAGAAGTCTTATGGACCCTTCTCCCAGTTTCCCCCAGTGGTAACACCTTACATAACCACAACACAGTATCAAAGCCGACAAGTTGACGTAGTGGGTACAATCTACAGATCTTAATCGGATTTCACCGGTTTTACATGGACTCGTGTGTGTATGTGTAGTTCTATGTGATTTTATCTCGTGTGTACATTCATGGATCTGTGCTACCCTTTCACCTCCGTTCCCTTCCCCTCCATGCACCCCCTAACCCTTGGCAACCACCGTGCTTCATCTGTATAATTTTGTCATTTAAGAATGTTCTGGGGCACCTGAGTGGCTCAGTCAGTTAAGCGTCCGACTTCAGCTCAGGTCATGATCTCGTGGTTTGTGAGTTTGAGCCCCGTGTCAGGCTCTGTGCTGACAGCTTGGAGCCTGGAGCCTGTTTCAGATTCTGTGACTCTCTCTCTCTTTCTCTCTTTCTCACTCTCTATTCCTCCCCTGCTCACACTCTTTCTCTCTTCCTCAAAAATAAAGATTAAAAAAGTTTTTTCAAAGAAAGTTGTATACATGGCATATAATAATAGCAATATAATACGGTGGCATAATAATAACAAACAACATGTATTGAGTGTCCAGTATATGTTGGGAATTATTTCTAGCTCTGTACAACTGGGAGCTCATTGGTTCCCCTCAAAAACCCATTATAATGATCTCTACTATCACCCCCCTTCACAGATGTGGAGACTGAGATAATCGCCTAATTTTATTCAGATAGTAACTGGCAGAGCTGAGATTAAAATCCGTATCTTGCTTACAAGTATGAACCTTTATTTATAATATTATGCTATCTTTCTAAATAAGTTCAATATATTTTTTTTCAAAACTAAACGCAGAAAATCATCATTCAACGGTAGCTTCAGAAAATGTCCCATGATTCCTACCATATACACCCCATTTTCTCAAGACAATGCAATTAAGGGAAAAATTAATAATAAAAATGAGCTGGAAAATGTGATTTGTCTGTAAATTACAAACACGATTTTACCTCTAAACAACTTGCGGGTCAGGGAAGAAGAGGACAGGAGTTGACTCTAGCAAGGGAGCAAGGGTTCACGGTCAGGATGTCGGGAGATGCAGGGGCAAATGTCTCAGGGCTGTGAACAAAGGAGATACTTTGCTGCCCCGGACTGAGCCCAGAAGGGCAGGCACCGTGTTTCTGTCATCCCACTAGCCTCAGAGCCTCACCTGACACTCTGCGCTAACAGAGTCAAAAACTGTTTAGTAATGGACTAAGAGATAGACCCCAGAGTGGATACTGCGTCCCTTTTCCCAGATCCCAAGTCAAAAACTCGGCAATGTTTACAAAGGCTTTCTGGTTTTTACTGGAGTCACACTGAGAGATCATGACGGGTGGCCAAGCTATGGTCTCACATCACAAATTAACTGCTTTTCCCATTTTTAACAGTTTCCCTCTTCTCCTGATGAAGGATGGCTTTCCTGCAGAGGCCGTATCGTGGCGGTGTCATCAGGTACTATCTTGCAGGAGCGCAGGTGAGCCCGGATGTGAGGCAGCTGGTGACGTGTGGGGCTGGCCTCAGCTCGGTGCCCAGTACTCACACAGGCTTGCAGTAAGGCTCTGGGGCCCATTTGTCACCATGTACTGAACTGGAAAAGATAGCGATGCGAGGTAGCACTTAAAATGATGCACACCAGGGGTGCCTGAGTGGCTCAGTCGGTTAAGCGACCAACTTCGGCTCGGGTCAGGATCTCGCAGTTTGTGAGTTCGAGCCCTGCATCGGGCGGGCTCTGTGCCCAACAGCTCAAAGCCTGGAGCTGCTTCGGATTCTGCGTCTCCCTATCTCTCTGCCCCTCGCCTGCTCCTCATGTTCTGTCTGTCTCTTAATAGCAAATAAACGTTAATTTTTTTTTTAAAAATCAAAATTATGATCCATTTTTAATGAAATATGTTCTGTAATCAAACCGATTCTAACTTTTTATCCATAATAACTTGACACAAAAATGAAAGGCAGGGAGAAGTGGGGAAAAGAGAATGTGGAACTTTTGTTTGTTAATGTATTTTTTTATCACTTGAAACTTTACAATGAGTTTATTACTTTACATTTTTTTAAATGTTTGTTTATTTTTGAGAGAGAGAGACAGAGTGTGAGTGGGGGAGGGGCAGAAAGAGAGGGAGACACAGAATCCGAAGCAGGCTCCAGGCTCTGAGCTGTCAGAACAGAGCCCGATGTGGGGCTCGAACCCACAAACCTTGAGATCATGACCTGAGCTGAAGTCGGATGCTTAACCGACTGAGTCACCCAGGAGTCCCTCTACTGGATAACTTTGAACAATATACCTTCTGTGCCTTAGTTTCCTCATCCATAAATTGGGGATTTTATTACTTTTAAAACTGGATATAGGGAAAAGCTTAATGGGTAAATGCATGTAGTCAGTGAGCCACATTGCTTGGGTCCAAATCCCGGCACTGTCACTTAGTAACTATGTGACCACCAGTAAATGACTTAGCCTTTCTGTGTCTCAGTTTCCTGTGAAGGGATAGGAATTACAGTATGGACCTCATAGAGTTCTTGTGTGCATTAATATAGGTAAAGTACTTAGAAATATTTACGATGCAAAGGCAGCATTCTATCACTATTCTTTACTATGATTTTCTTCCCAGTTCATTTTTAGGATGAGGAAGTAATCTGCTGTTTCTTTGCCCCGTTTCTGCGGCCTCAAGAAGTGGGTTGTAGCTTCTGCTATTTCTTGCATCATATCACCTCTGGGAAGAATGGCCTGCACTCCCATGTGGAAACTGCAGCTACCTGTGAGCTTCGTGTTGGACTCTGATCAGTTTCCATCAGTAAGTCCTCTTGGACATTGAAACCACTCTGGACTGAATCTCAGAGTTCCATTGCCCTCTTGGATTTTGCTCAATTGCCTTTGCAAAGAGCAACACAGATTAAGTAACTGTTATGTCTCTTGCAACTGCATTTTCTACTGTATCATAGAATGTACTCTCTAGTATATCTATTAAGTTCTTTTTAAACTTCCTCTTTCTCCCATCTACTGGCATAAATTCACAGGAAGAGTTTCCTGTCCCTCTGCATCATCTTTTTAAAACTAGGTAGGAGATTTAAGACAATTTGATGGTTATATCCTGAGGGTGTCCCGTGTCCATTTGACAAATACAGACTATTCATTGCTTGTTCATATCAACTTCATTGGGGGAAAATGGTCCATAGAAGCTTTACTGATAATGTAAACTCATTAAAAAAACATTTAATATTCAAATTCTGAGTTTAGTTTCTTTCTAATATAAGCACTATAAACTATTTATTTCTCCATTTGCTCAACACTCAATCCAGTAGGTCTCAATTAGTTGTACACAACAGAACGCTCTATGGAGTTGTTTTGTGTGATAGAATGAAGGTTCTTCCCACCCTCCTGCAGAGAGGTCTGGGTTTGCAAGAAGCTAAGTAGATCAGAACCACCCAGGGCTAGAATGTTAAGAGAACAGCATTGGAAACACTAGCCAGTTTATGGGGAAAAGGGAGAGAGAACATTGGCTTTAAATGGCCCATTACCAATATGCGAATCTGATCACATACCTCAGTCTTAAAACAATTCAGCGATTCCACATCTCTAAGACAAAATCTTAAGTCTTGAATGGTGTTTAAAGATCTTTCCACTAACTGGAAAAGATACCTACATCCCTATGTCTATAGCAACATTACTTACAATAGCTAAGACATGGAAATAACCTGAGTTTATCAATGGATGAATGGATAAAGAAGTTGTGATATATATATATATATATATATATATGTGTGTGTGTGTGTGTGTATATACATATGTGTATGTATATGTATATACATGTATATATGTATATGTATATGTGCATATGTATATATGTACATGTACATATGTACGTATGTATATGTACATGTACATATGTACATGTGTATATGTGTATATATGTATACATATGTATATATATACATGTGTGTGTATATATATATATATATATATATATGGAAATTGTCCCATTTGGAACAACTTGGATGGACCTTGAGAGGATTATGCTAAGTGAGGTAAGTCAGACAGAGAAAGACAAATATTGTACGATCTCACTTATATGTGGATCCCCCAAAAAATAAAACAAAAAATCCCCCAACAAATACAACTAATACAGAAAAGCAAAGTCATAGAAAAAGGTATCAGATTTGTGGCTACCAGAGGCAGGGGGTCGGGGGAGGGGGAACTAGGAGGAAAAGGGTCAACAGGTACAAATTTGCAGTGAGAAGATAAACAAGGACTAAGGAGGGAATGTAAAACTTGATGACTATAGCTAACGCTGCTGTATGATATATAGAAAAGTTGTTAGGGGTGAATCTTAAGGGTTCTCATCACAAGGAAAAAAATGGTCTTTTCTTTTTTTGCTCTCTTTTTTTATGGTGTCTCCATGAGACGATGGCTGCCGAGTGCAATGACACCACTAATCATTTCACAATATATGTGAGCCAGATGGTCACACTGCACACCTGGACTTAAACCTGAAAAAAAAACTGAAAAAGAAATAAAAATAATAAAAATAATAAAATAATAAAAAAAAATCCTTCGTAATCCAGCTCCCACATATCTCTCTGGCCTCTTTATCACTGCTCCCTGTGATGCTGATATACTAAATGATACAGAGTTTCCAAAATGATGCTAGATTATTTTGTCCTTGAAATATTTGTTGCTCGTTCCCCCTGCTTACAATACACTTATCCCCCTGATTTGGTTAGCCAGTCAATTGCTGATTCATCAAGGGTCATGCATGCGTCACCCCTTCTGGAAGCCTCTTTTAAATATGTGTGGTACACATATTCATCCGAATACACTCTGTGCTCAGAGGGAAAACTTGGTAGTGCCGCAAAGGAGAAGAGATAAATGTAAAAGCTTTCATATTAAGGCAAGATGAAAAAGGATTTCATAAATCTGAGGTTGAGTTGGATACATCTAAAAAGGGGTGTTTCGAGAACATATATGTCTTGCATTTTAACATTGAGGTCAGTGGGTAGTTTGCCCCAAATTTAAAACCAAGAGCTCTGGGTGCTACATCTGCAAGATTTTCTTTCTTTTTTTTTTTTTTTAATTTTTTTTTTTAACGTTTATTTATTTTTGAGACAGAGAGAGACAAAGCATGAACGCGGGAGGGTCAGAGAGAGGGAGATACAGAATCCGAAACAGGCTCCAGGCTCTGAGCTGTCAGCACAGAGCCCGACGCGGGGCTCGAACTCCCGGACCACGAGATCATGACCTGAGCCGAAGTTGGCTGCTTAACCGACTGAGCCACCCAGGTGCCCCCATCTGCAAGATTTTCAATGGCAATACCCGAAATTCTAGGTCCACTGTGTACAATGAACCAGGTGGGGTTTATCTAGTAAGGACTCCCACAGATAAAGCTTGAACATGTCAACGTACATCGAGTCACTGCAGACAAGGAGTGTAAAAGGCTCGTACATCACTATGCGGATGGACTGCCTGTATTTTCTAAACATCTTTCCTTACCCTCCAGTAACCAAATGCTGAATTCTTACTGAGTGAGAAGCAATAACTGGAAGCTGTTGCTGTGTAAGAATTACAAGTTAAAATTGTGCAGCTTTTATAGTACAATAACTTAGACAATGAAACTACATGTGGATATCAACTTGACATTTCAGCTTGGATTTCTCAGATTTTAACATCTTCCACACTGTGCTGCTGATCTCCCCACCAGCCTCCTCCTCCTTTTTCCTACCTCTCTGATGGCCACCCAGGTGCTCAGGTCAAACACCCAGGGAGCGCTTTCTACTTTTCTGTCTCACACATACTCCACATTCAACCTTTTGGTACATCCTGTCAAAATATGTCTAGCATGGGGGCACCCGGGTGGCTCAGTGTGTTAAGTGATAGACTTTCTCTCAGGTCAGGATCTCGTGGTTGGTGGGTTCGAGCCCCACATCGGGCTCTGACAGCATGGAGCCTGCTTGGGATTCTCTCTCTCTCTCCCTGTCTGCCCCTCCCCAACTTGCATTCTCTCTCTTTCTCTCTCTCTCTCAAAATAAACTTTTTTAAAAAATGTATGTATAGAATCTCTGGCCACATCACCAGAGTCTGACCCCATCTGTCTGTCATCTTGCAGTGACACAATCTTCTCTTATGTTGGCAAAGCATCCTAACTTCTCCCCCTGCATCCTTGCTTGTCTCCCACAGTGTACTCCTAAATTGGCACGCTGGTGATTCTATTCGAATTTAAGTTACAGCATGATGCTCTGCTGATCGAAATCTTCTTACCAGCTCACGTGAATGGCCGAGCAGGCCGTGTGCAGTCTGGCTCTCATGCAGTGTTCTATCTCCTCTAGTCCTACGCTGGCTTGGGAGAAGCCACTCTGCCACGCTGGCCGGCTCACTATTCCCTGGACACGCAGGTGCACTCCCACTGGAGGAGCTGGGCTGGGCTGAATCATGGCCCCCAAAGATAGCCACATCCTACCCTTGGAACGTGGGAATGTTACCACACATAGCAAAAAGGTCTTTGCAGATGTCGTTAAGAGCCTTGAAATGGGGAGGTTTTCCTGGATTATCTGGGTGGGCCCTAAATGCAATCACATATATAAGAGGGAGGCAGAAAGAAATTCTACCACACGCAGAGAAGACAATGAATGGGAAGACAGACCAAAGGGAGACCCCAGGATGCTGGCCTTGAAGATCGGAATGATGAGGTTATAGGCCAAGGATTGATTCTTGTCTAGGGCTTCCGGACAGAGTGTGGCCCTGCACCTTGGTTTTGGCCCAGTGATACTGATTTTAGACTTTTGGCCTCCAGAACTGTGTGAGAATAAATTTCTGTTATTTTCAGCCACCAAGTCTGCAGTAATTTGTTCCAGTGACCTCAGGAAATGAGCACAGGGACTTTGCACTTGCTGTTTGCCCCACCTGGAATGCTGATGCTCCCATTGGCAGGACGCCCCTCCTCGTCTCTTTCATGCTTTTCTCAAATATCACTTTCATTTGAGAACTGAGCTAGCACAGCCCCCTCCCCCAAGGTGGGGTATGTGTGACATTCCTTAGGCACTCCTGGCTGCCCAAGAACAAAGGAAAGGAAAGAAAACAAATGGCTAACTGACAGAGATCACAGTCATGCAGGACAGGAGTTTCCATCAGTTTCCAAGGCTTTAGTAAATTACAAGTAAAAGGCAATCTTATCAATAGCCTAATCTCCAGAAGCTCAGTTTCCTGGAGCGCCTCATATCACCCTCTCCTCCATCGTGATGTGGGGAACAAAGGCAAGATGAAAATGGCAGGTAAAATTCAATTTCTTTACAATCTGCAGCCTGTTGACTAATATTTGAGGCAAATACAGAGTAGAACATTTCTCCAGGAACCCCCTACCGTCCTACTGTTAATGCCTTACTAGAGGGAAGACAACCTTAGCTTGACAACAGCAAGGCCTCAAGTATCTTAGGAGTCCTCTTTAGCATATCAAAGTCCTTCTGGATGCCTCCCTTTTGACTTTACCTCCCCAACTCCAAAATATATAACCTGTCAGTCTTCACAACCCCAGTGCAGCTCTTTCTGCCTAAGGGTCCTATTCCCGTGCTTAATAAAATCACCTTTTGCACCAAAGAGGTCTTCAGGAATTCTTTCTTGGCCGTTGACTCCAGACTCCTACCACTCTAAAACCCCGCCATACTCACCTCCCCAACTCTTCATTACTTTTATATTTTAGACTCTGCACTGTCATCCCCTGTGTTATTCACATAGGTAACATTTCAGTAATGAACATTTTGCAAAAAGTATCTTTTTAAAGAATTTTTTAAATGTTTATTTACTCTTGAGAGTGAGAGACAGAGTGAAAGTGGGGGAGGAGCAGAGAGAGAGCAAGACACAGAATCTGAAGCAGGCTTCAGGCTCCAAGCTGTCAGCACAGAGCCCAAAGCGGGGCTCGAACTCACGAACCGTGTGATCATGACCTGAGCCGAAGTCAGATGCTCAACCAACTGAGCCACCCAGGCACCTTGCAAAAAGTATTTGTTAATATGTATTGACTCACATTCCAAGTTGAAGAGGAGACTGGTTCTTTTATCCCTCTCCCCTTGGCCAATTTTGTTTGCAGAATACAGGTGCATGGTAATTTATTTTATAAAGGAATAAAAATTCCTTTATAAAAATTATTACCTAAATTAAAAATACAGCAGTAACGTATAATGAAACTGCCAGTGCGTGATGTGGCCACAGCTGTACACATTTTTACATTAGTGAGCTCTTAATTTGTGGCTTCTGGAGCAAACCAGAGCCATTTGCAGAAAATGGAGGTAATATCTGTGTTCATTGGTTGTATCGTAAGCACGTTTTTTTTTCTTGAGAGAAAACAGTGCTGTTGTATAGAAAGATGAATTATATTGGTCTCTGCCTAGAGGGCTCCCATTCTAAATTAAACCTGATGCTAAGCCTAAGGGGATTGCATCATTTGGGTAAAAACAAACATGAACCCGGACAAGTCTTACCCTCTATCTTTTTGGTTTTCCTTCTTTGTCATTTGTTCTGGCAACAATGGCACAATATTTTTCAGATTCATTCCTGGCAGGTGGCTCCAGGTTGGGCCATAAGCTCCTCCGTTCATTCAATTCCTGGGAACTCACCAGTCCTCTGACCTGTCTCACCTCCGCTGGCAGCTGGTCCTGAGGAGGTGTGAGCGGCCCTACTAAAGCTTCGGCCAGGTCATTTCCCATTTCTGAGCTTCAGATGTCTTACTTCAATGTCAAGAGATAAAGAGCTCAATGAAGAAATCAGATTTTTAAGAATAGTCCCTTCGAGGGGTGTGTGGGTGGCTCAGTTGGTTAAGCATCTGACTTCAGCTCAGGTCATGATATCCCAGTTCATGGGTTCGAGCCCCACCTCGGGTTCTGTGCTGACAGCTCAGAGCTTGGAGCCTGCTTTGGATTCTGTGTGTGTGTCTCTCTCTGCCCCTCCCCCACTCATGCTCACCCTCTCTCTCTCTCTCAAAAATAAATAAACATTAAAAAAAAAAGAATAGTCTCTTCTAGAGCTCCTGGTCAAGTAATTTTGCCCTTTCTGAGATCTCTGGCACAAAGCTGGTAGAGGGACACTTTCCCATTCCAAGATATGACCCAAGGGTATTGTCCCAGACCTCATCCAACACAAAAACTGCTTGGAGACAAGTGTCAAGACTGGAACTCAGCACTGAAAAGTCTCTTCCAGTTCCCAGAAATGTTTCCAATGCTGTATTCCCTGTCTGTGCCTCTAATGAGGTTTTGGGGTGATGGCGGGGTCCGGAGCCGATGGCCAAGAAAGAGTTCTTGAAGACCTCTTTGGTGCAAAATAGGTGCTTTAATAAAAGCACGGGAACAGGACCCTGAGGCAGAAAGAGCTGCACTGAGGTTGTGAAGACTGACAGGTTATATACTTTGGAGTTGGGGAGGTAAAGTCAAAAGGGAGGCTTCCAGAAGGACTTTGATATGCAAAAGATACTTGAGGCCTTGCTATTGTCAAGCTAAGGTTGTTTTCCCTCTAGTAAGGCATTGACAGTAGGACGGTAGGGGGTTCCTAGAGAAATGCTCTACTCTGTATTTGCCTCAAGTGTTTGTCAGCAGGCTGCATGCAGGTTATAAGGAAATTTAATTTTACTTGCCATTGCCTTCTTGCCTTTGTTTCCCGTATCACAATAGAGGCGTGATGTTGGGGTTCCAGGAAACTGAGTCTATGGGTTTCTGGAGATTAGGCTATTGATAAGTTTGTCTTTTTCTTGTAATTTACTAAGACATTTGTAAATTGATGGAGACTCTATGATCTCTATGAGTTAAACATTTGTTTTCTTTCCTTTCTTTGCTCTTGGGCAGCCAGGAGTGCCTGAGGAATATCACACACATCCTACCTGGGGCGGAGGGTGTGTGCTAACTTGCACTTTGTCCTCAGCCTGCCTTCTGCTCTCTCATCACCTCCACATTCCCAGGGATCCGATTTCCAGGTTAAAGAATCATGATGGGGCGCCTGGGTGGCTCAGTAGTCGGTTGAGCGTCCGATTTCAGCTCAGGTCATGATCTCACAGTCTGTGAGTTTGAGCCCTGCATCGGGCTCTGTGCTGACAGCTCAGAGCCCAGACCCTGCTTCGGAATCTGTGTCTCCCTCTCTCTCTGCCCCTCCCCCACTCATGCTCTGTCTCTCTCTCTCTCTCTCTCTCTCTCTCTCTCTCTCTGTCAAAAATAAATAAACATAAAAAAAAAAAATCATGAGCTGGGGCACCTGGGTGGCTCAGTTCGTTGAGCGTCCGACCCTTAATTTCAGCTCAGGTCATGATCTCGCAGTTGGTGAGTTCGAGCCCCACATTGGGCTCTGTCTGTGCTGATGGCACAGAGCCTGCTTGGGATTCTCCGTCTCCCTTTCTCTCTGCCTCTACCCTGCTCGCTCTCGCTCCCTCTCTCTCTCTCCCCTTCAAATAAATAAATAAATAAATAAACTTAAAAAAATTAAAAATAAAAAGAATGAGCTGATTACTTCTGGAAGAGGCCCTAGATGCTATCTAGCCGGCCTCTCCTGTGCAGGTGGGTAGACAGAAGTCCACTGAGGGAAACTCTTGGATTCTGAGGCCGAGCAGACACACGGCAGAGCCAAGACAAGCTGCCCAACCACCTGGTCTTTTCCCTGCCAGGGCTGCTTCCCCCAGGTGTCTGTGTCTTCATCTGGATTATGCAAATTTGGAGTCAAGTTCCCTCCTAGTCTCTGAAGTACTTAAATTGGGCCTGAGGGACCTGTGGGTACCCTATTGCCTGGCCTCTTTCAGTAGCAGCTGATACAGCAGCAGCTTGCAGCACAGAACAACTTTTTTCCTCCAGAAGCTTCTTAGTGCAGCTTGGGACCGGGAGCCAAATATGTGCTTTAACAATTCTATGACTCTATGCATCTGAACTGTTATTCTTGTGCTTTTTTACAGCGTGCTAAACTGCATTCTATCTCACAACTGGCTTGAGATCTTTCTGAGCAAAGGGCATCCTACTTCTGTCCCCACCCCTATGTGTCAGGAGCTCAAGAGTACTGCATTGAGCAGTATGCATTTGAGCAAATGAGCTTGGCGTTGGAAAGCCTGGATGTGAATGTAGAATGAGGCTGCTGGGAGCTGTGTAAACCTCAGTTTCGTGATCTGGATGAAGGGGGAACGAATTCCCACCTTGGCCAGCACACAGGTCAAGCAGTTGGTGCTTGTCGCACGGTGAATGATGGTTCCCACACATCAGGGGTGTACGACCTGCAGGCTTTGCACCCCCCCATCCCTTGTTTCTCTTTGGCTCCCTAGGGTGTCACAGTTACCATAGCACACGCTGTGCAGAATGCCTGGGAGAGCAGTAGGTGAAGTAGGAGGGTGGAGATCCTGGAAGGCCTGGATAGGTCTGACCCGGGCCTGAGCCTCCCAGCCTGCTCCTTCCACTCGGTGTCACTACCCAGCCCTGCCTCCCAAGCCCAGTTCAGGGCCCTGGAACTCTCTTGTGGGACTTCCCTCCTCCCCAGCCCTGGCTCTTGGCTCCCTGCCCAGCTGCCATGGTAACCGCTTCCAGGGTGACAAAGGAGGTTGCTGGGTCCTGTTCTCTCTGGTCCGGTTGATGAGGATTTTCAGACGGCAGAGACGGAACTGCTCTGCACCTACCTGGGCTCCTTCTGTGTTCTCGCGCAGGCTGAACGGAAATTTCCATCCCTGCCGACAGGACCATGTGTACCACCAGCCTGACCACTTGCGAGTGGAAGAAAGTCTTCTATGAGAAGATGGAGGTGGCCAAGCCGGCCGACAGCTGGGAACTCATCATGGATCCCAACCTCAAGCTCAACGAGCTGGCCCCTGGCTGGAAGCAGTACCTGGAACAGCATGCCTCGGGCAGGTGAGCGGCCCAGGGAGAAGGGGCCTGTAGGCAGCCCTGGGGGCACCTTCCAAGTGGAGATGCAGAGATCAAATGGAGCCTGGTCCTGGGTCAGCTCAGGTGAGGGGGCAGAGAAGGACTTCCAGGTGGGTCAGAGAGGCCTGGGTTCTAATCCCAGCTGTACCACTCCCTCCCTGGGTGACCTTAACAAGTTGTGTTCTGTCTTTGGGTCTTGGTTTTCTATAATAAACGAAGAGCTACAATGGCCCTGCAATCTTTGACATTTTAGATGTTTGCACATTCCGTAGTCTCTTAAAGAATGGTGGGGACTGAGAGAGGAGGCCATGAGGTCTGCTGAGAAAACTTTAGTTTAGGATTGGGGCCTGTGCTCCGGTCCTAAGTCTAGTTAGTCAACTCAGTCCAGTTTGATCTGAATACAGGAAGTTGGCCAATCAAGACCCTTCCAGCTCTATTGTCTATGGGCCAGCGGCCAAAGGACTTAGCTTTGGGCATGATTTCCCTTAAGACCTTAGAGCCCAGTGTCCTATGCTTTATAGGACCCTCATGACTTCCACAGTGCAAGGAGATCCATAGGCTCAGGGGACATGTCCATCTGAAACGCACACGCCTCTCTTTCTAGGGTGTGATTTGGGATCAGGACCACAGAATGCCCTGCCCAAGCTGCCTCAAGCTCATCTTCAGGGTCTGTGCAGGCCTCTTCCCTGGGTCCACTGATTCAAGGACAGATAATGCCCCTAGACCCCCAGGGAGGCCGACAAGTGGCTGTATTTTGGGGGAGTGGACACACAGACTGGATTGTTCATGCATGTTTGTACGTGAAACGCCTCAGGTGCAGCATGCCGGTGAAGGTGGAATCAGGAGGCAGGCTGTGGGTAGGGAGCTGCCCGTGGGGAGCTAAGACCTATAAATATGAGACCAGGTCCTGACTCTGTCTCTGACTAGCTGTGTGCACATGGATGGCTCTCTTTCTCTCCGCTTCTGTTTTCATCTCAATAAAATGAAAGGTTGACCAGATGACCCTTATGGTCCCCTTGGGCTAGGTCTGATATTTTGAAATTTAAGGTCTGAGGTGAAGCTTGAGGGAGAGGAAACAGCTCTGGATTGGTTTGATTAAAAAGGTAGAGAAGGAGGAGACGGAAAACATGAAGCTCCTGAGGTGGCCGTTGGGAGGAGTGCAAAGGCCTGGAAACTTGGGTCACGGGCCCAGGGGATTAGGGGCTGAGCTGTATGGGCCTGTGGCTCCTCCTTGCCTCAGGTCTCAACTGGTCCTATCCTGGCTGGTGACCTGTGGCTCCCAGGTGGCCTCAGGCAGGCCTTCAGAACTGCCACTTTTGTGCTTATTATGTGCACAGGCTCACTCTCCCTGTAATCCTTGAGATGCATTAATCCTGGTGCCCCACAACTCTGGCCCAGCAGGGTGGGGACCCCGTTCTTGGGGTCAGGCTGCTCTGTGGGCCAATCCTGCCTTGAGCTATGCCGGGTACTGTTCTGGGATTGTGTTGTCGGTGGGCTCCAGGCCTCGGGGGCAGGCTTGGCCTCATCTCTACCCCCCAGCCTGGACTATATGATGCTTGGCATAAAGTAGGGACTAGGAGGTATCTGTTGGACTGAATTTGAGTTCCTTGTCAGAGGTCCTTCAGAGCCATTGTACAGGGGACCCAGAGAGGGTCAGCAGTAAGGACAGTCAGGGGTCCACAGGACCCCTGACTACAAAGCTGTTGTAACAGGGTCCTCCTGGAAGAGGTTCATCTCAAGGTTGGAAGAAACTGTCCTGGAGGTAATGAGTGTTCCATTAGTGTGCAAGCACTGGGTGGGGGCTGAGGGAGTGGGGCTCAGCTAGATGAGTCCCAGATGACTTCCTTCCACAATCTCTGAGGCTGGGACTCTAGGGGGTCCAAGTTTGACAGAGTGGCCTGAATGTAAGTGTGCATGTGTGTAGAGGGGGATGCTGACTACGGCCCACTTTTCCAGTGTCTGTTGCAGGGCTGGAGCAGGGTCTAGGGGTTACTCGTCAAGGCGTAAGAGAATGTTCTTTGTGACGGTACAGGGACCAAAGTCTCTTAGTCCTCCCCTGCTGCCCCATCACCCATCCAGCAGTCCATCTGCTGGATTCTTGGTGGTTTTTCTCCCAAGTATTCTTGGTGGTCTATGGTCAGTAGTTAGAAGCAAATCCTTTTCTCTCCACAGCAGGCAAGAGGCATGAGCGAGCCATCTCCGAGTCAGGGGACGTCTGAATGAAAAGAGACTTATTGGACACCATTACTCTGCAATGCACGCATGAAAAATAAGGCCCAGATTGGGGGTGGGGGGTGGGGGTGAGCCCTGTGCAGCGCACAGGTGCATGTCCAGAGTGCATTGGGTTACGCGGAGCTGAGGCCACAGAAGGGCGTGCAGGAGGCAGGCAGGAGAGTCCGCTGGAAGCCAGATAGCTCCAGTGCCAGATTCCTGAAGACACTGCTCCAGGCCCAGCGGGGTTCAGTGGGAGGAGGCAGAGCCTGCCGAGCGCTAAGGAGCCCAGGGGGCAGTGAACAAGCCGCCTCTATCTCTAGGCACAGGCACACAGGGCCCTTCCTTTCCGGGCTCCTCCAGGGCAGGCTGTCACTGGGAGGGAGGCCCACCTTCTGCATCCTTCCCTCCCCTCCCCGCAGGTTCCACTGCTCCTGGTGCTGGCACACCTGGCAGTCGACCCACGTGGTCATCCTCTTCCACATGTACCTGGACCGCGAGCAGCGGGCGGGCTCGGTGCGCATGCGCGTCTTCAAGCAGCTGTGCTACGAGTGCGGCACGGCGCGGCTGGACGAGTCGAGCATGCTGGAGGAGAACATCGAGAGCCTGGTGGACAACCTCATCACCAGCCTGCGCGAGCAGTGCTACGAGGAAGACGGCGGCCAGTACCGCATCCACGTGGCCAGCCGCCCGGACGCGGGTCCGCACCGCAGCGAGTTCTGCGAGGCCTGCCAGGAGGGCGTCGTGCACTGGAAGCCCAGCGAGAAGCTGCTGGAGGAGGAGGCCACCACCTGCACCTTCTCAGGGGCCTCCAAGCCAAGCGCCCAGGAGGGTTCCGGCTACAGCTTCTTCTCGCTTCGCTGGTGCCTCTTTGGGGCCGCCCTCTGCCTGCTCATTGTCTACCTGCAGTTCTCCTTCCGCAGCTCTGCCTTCCTTTAGTGGAGCTGCGCCCGTGGGGTGGGAAGGTTCTGGCTGCAGTTCTTCTGCAGAGTCAACAGGACTCTGGACAGCTCGCTCCGGGCCTCAGTTTATTCCTCCATGGAATGGGAGGTTTGCTCTGGGAGATACTTAATGGTCCTGCCATTAAAATGTATAGTGATGGGGGAGGGGGAGAGGGTCTGGGGAGGATTTAGGCCTGGTGGTAGTAAATAAACCCACAGGGAGGTATCTTCTCCCTCCACTTCCTCCACATCCATCCCGACCCCTCCTTTTGCTTCATTTCCATATCCCGCATCCCATTAGGACCCCATTAGGTCCTGTCTTGCCCTGGCTTCATCTCAAGGTCGTCTTCAGCTGCCTCTGACCATTCTGCCACGGTTCTCCTCGGAGAGGGCAGTGATCCCACCCTATGCGTGAATATTCAGTGCATTTTCATTCAGTCCCTCTCCTGGAGAGTCTGCTCCCACTCTTCTGAAAGTTTCAGATTGTTATTTTGGTGCTCGAGCCTGCCTGGCTGGAATCATTTAGAGCTGCACTGTCCAATATGGTGGCCAATATGTGGCTATTTGAATTTAAATTAATTAAAATGAAATGAAATTCAGAATTCAGTTCCTCAGTTGCACCAGCCATGTAGCAAGTGCCCAGTAGCCATATGTGGCTAGTGGCTACCATACTGTGCCGTGCAGATGTAGGACATCATCATAAAAATTTCTAGACTAGAGCTTGAAGTTACTAGTTAAACGTATGTGGGCTCATAAAAATAAGAGAGGGACACAGGTTTAAAGGTGCAGCAGGAAGCCTTCGGGGGGCAGGGACAGGTAGGCGTGTGGTGTGTTAGAGATACACAAATAAATCTGTAACCTCTGTGTTGCTGACTGTCAGCTGATTGGAATTTGTGGGTCCCGGTGTTGTCTAAGCTTATTTCCTGGGAGGGGGGAGGACCTGTTGAAATTCACTGCAAGGTGATGGGACGCTCTCTTGGTCTCTCTTGCTCTTGCTGTGTGTGTGTGTGTGTGTGTGTGTGTGTCAGTTTGGGGCTTCCAGAATACATTTCTGTGTTTTGAAGGAACATATGAGCTATGGCACCAGTAATTACCCATAATGGAGGGAGATGTTCCTCTGTCATCCTGAATGAAAATACCTTTGTAGGCAATTCTGTGGTTCTCCCAGTTACTGTGGATGGGGAGAGAAGGGGTGTATTAGGCAGATCTGTGGATGTAGATCATTCAGGTGTTGGTGGGGCTATGTGTCTCCATTCAGGGGAGGTGACAAGCAAGGGGAAGCATGAGCAGTGGAGGCAGACAGTACCTGCACGGTTATTGATTGGCAGCCTGCGGACTCCCTGATGAAGAATACAGTAAGATGTGCGAAGGAATGCTATGCCAAGACTTGAGATCTGGGTACCAGTTCGAAGATACAGTGGAATGAGTCGGTAAAAACCCATTACCACCCCTGGGGGGAAAAATGGCATGAAGTATATTCTATGGTTAAAAGCTGTATTCTGTCCATTTGCATCCATAAGTCAACATTCATTTACTCTAGCCTATTTGATTAGCCTGTCCTAAGTTCCAGGATCACAAAGGTAATCAGGCACAATGCCTGACCTGCAGGGCCCGTGTTGCGTGCTAGTCAATGCTGTGATAGAAAGGGGGCAACCTAATCATACCTCAGGAGTGGTTTCTTGGAAGAGGAGTCGTTCACCCATGATGTCTTGAAGGATATATGGAAGTTGTCGGGAGGTCAAGGTTAGGGCTGGCAGGCAGCTCAGTTCATCCCAGTTGGAGTGAAAATAGAAGTCCCCAGATGCAAAGCTCATTTCATGTTCAGGAAGCAGGAAGCGACCAAGTACCAGAAGAAGCCAGGAGGATGGAGCACGAGAGGAACCTGGGAGCAGGGGCCAGGAATAGGTGGAAAAGCAAAGTAGGCTGGACTTGGGTGAAGGTGGTTTTCTCGGCTCAGGTAAGGAGTGAGGCAGGAGCATTTTGATTTATGGTAAATATTTTATTGTCAGTTTCAAAACTTGTCTTTGAAAGAGAGCAAAAAGGTAATGGTGAACAGCAATCCTACTCCTAGTGCCTTCTAGAAACCTTTGAATGCCTGCAGATGTTGAGGCTCGCAACACCTGTGTATGAGAGGAAGCGTTTAGTCTTACCTCACTATAGTGTTCATCCAGCCTTCTCTCTTGCCTCAGCAGCTGAGAATAGTCTCAGCTTTCACTTCAGGGATCAGAATGGATGATCTCTTCAAGTGTTCTGCGGGCAATGAGAATCTGGGCTGCAAATCACAAAACTATTAACTTCAGTCAAGGAACACAGAAAGCTTTGTTTGTTCAATACCGAAATAAGGTCAACTAACTATTTTAATAATCCCTGAAAGTAGGCACTCTGTTTCTGGTCCCAATTGTTCACGTATGTTGAATTCAACTGAGGGCAGTTACAGTGCAAATGATTTTCCTTTTTTGCTTTTTTGTTCTTTATTTCTGCAATCAAATACATCACTTCCTTAAAGATTTAAATATACATCCGTGCATATCCATCACATATTGTAGATGCATGAAGTAAGAATAAATGCGTCAAATAGAATAAAATACGTAAAACTTTTCATGGTGCGTGTGTGTTCATATACCAAAGTGCTTATATAAAGGATGAGAAAGAGAAGAGCAGTCACGGACATCTGAGGGCTGATCTGGCTGCCACGGTTACATTGTGGTGGTCAATTCACATACCAACCTCAGACCAGACCCCTCTGGGACGATGCTGGATCCAGGCAAGCACAGGACCACTCCATAATCATCTCCGACTACAAATGGAAGCATGAACATTGTCCAAACCACACAACATCACCAAACTGGCCCCTATTGTGACCAATATGAGTGGTTGCTATTTCTTTGCCAGTCATACCTTCTGTCCTTCCAGATAAGACTAAAGGCACTCCATCATAGAATTATCCCCACTTTCTGATAATATCCACTCCAGAGCACAGCCCATTTACATGAACCTTCCCCTCCCCACCCTCCCCCGCCCACCCCCCTCCCCGCACATGTCCCAATGCTATAGTGTGTCTTTTCTAATACCCTCTTCCTGAGATTCCTCAGGGTTCCTAAGTGCATCCTCCTTCTTTGCAATGAGTCTAAACACTTAACTTTGTTCAGTAACACTAGTGTTCCTCGTGGTCTTTGGCTGAAGGAAACTGACAAGGAGGTTATATAGCCCTTCTTCCAGTGTCCATGAGGCTACCAGATGTCTCAGTGAACTATAAATAAATAAATAGATAAATAAATAAATAAATAAATAAATAAATGCAGAAAGATTTTCTCTGACTGTGAGATATTTAACTGAGAAAACCAAACAGTTGACCAAGTAAAATAAAAGTCAAGAATTAAGAAATTTTAAAAGGGTGTTTCTAGGGGCGCCTGGGTGCCTCAGTCGGTTAAGCGTCCGACTTCGGCTCAGGTCATGATCTCACAGCCCGTGAGTTCGAGCCCCGCGTCGGGCTCTATGCTGACAGCTCAGAGCCTGGAGCCTGTTTCAGATTCTGTGTCTCCCTCTCTCTCTGCCCCTCCCCCGTTCATGCTCTGTCTTTCTGTCTCAAAAATAAATAAACGTTAAAAAAAAAAATTAAAAAAAAAGGGGTGTTTCTAAATCTGAGGATAGAAATGAAATAAACATATTTGCATTTATTTGCAAATTAAGGAATGCAACCCCACGTAAAAATTATTTCTGTTTTAATGCTTTTTAATCCTTTAACGATTTATTTGATAGTATTGCTAGGTTTTTAAAAATCACTTTCCCATGAAAAGTTAAACAACAAATGTCTATTCTAGTACTCATTATCTTTGCGGTTTTAGAAAATGTATTTTTACCCATATTCTTACATCTATTTCAGGGAAGTTACATAAGCCATTAATTCCTTTGGTAGAATGGGGAGAAATTTCACATACCCTCTTCCCTGCCAGCTTGGATTTTCAGTTTTGTTAGAATGAGCTAGTATTTTATAACTAAATTAAGAAAATGCTTTATGGCTTACATGGTTTCTTTAGAGAATTATATTAGACACATGCATTATGTTTCATAATATTAATTTAGGAAATGACTTTTACAAATTTATTTCTCCCACCATCTCTATACCAGCCCACTCCACTTTAGAGGTCTTTATTTTGGTTTATTTTCTTCCTTTCATTTGAAGTACTTTTGTGAGTAATATTTTCAGAGAAGGTTTGTGCTTGGTTTGGCTGTCTGAGATTTCTGTTGTTCTTATTTCCCCAAAATAGCTTGACTAAGTACTGTATTCTGTGATCACAATCCTTTTATTTTATTTTATTTTATTTTATTTTCCCCTCTCAAAACTTGGTAGGCCTTACTGCAATGTCTTCTGGAATTTATAGAGACAAAAAAAAAAATTGTTATCAGCCTAATATTTCTTTTCTTTTAAATTGGCTGATATAATGTAAATGTGTATGTGTGTATATATGCACAATAGTTCACAATTCTGGTAAAAATACAATCTAGAGGGTTTCTAAGGTTTTGCTTGTTTCATTCTGTCTACTTTTTAAAAAAAAATTAAACATTTTTATTTATTTTTGAAAGACAGAGACAGAGCACAAGTGGGGGAGGGGCAGAGAGGGAGGGAGGCACAGAATCCGAAGCAAGCTCCAGGCTCTGAGCTGTCAGCACAGAGCCCGACGTGGGGCTCGAACCCAGAAACTGTGAGATTATGACCTGAGCTGAAGTCAGACGCTCAACCAACTGAGCTGCCCAGGTACCCCCATTTTGTCTACTTTTTTTTTACAAAAATGTTTTTAATGTTTATTTATTTTTGAGAGACGCAGGGTGCAAGCAGGCAAAGGGCAGAGAGAGGGAGACACAGAATCTGAGGCATACTCCAGGCTCTGAGCTGTCAGCACAGAGCCTGACTTGGGGCTTGAACCCATGAACTGCAAGATATTACCTGAACCAAAGTCAGACGCGTAACTGACTGAGCCACCCAGGCGCCCCTCTTTTGTTTTATTTCTTGCAGTAACGTCCACAGAGGGGAGGGAGGCATTTATTCTAATTCTTTAGATCGTCTTCATGTGTTTGAACTACAATTTTTCATACCCGTAATGTCTTCTCTGCTGACGTTTACAGCGGGGGGATGGGGAGTGTTCTGTTAGAGATTGTGCCATGTCTCTTTGAATTATTTGGTCTCAGACAAAGGGAGAAGAAAAATGCCTTATTTCACGCAAGTTTTGTTTACTAGAAGAGAGGTCTTGTTGCCAATCGGGTGGTGGGAGGGGGCCTCCCTCAGAAGAAGCCTCCCCGCATGGCCGTAGGAGCAGAGCAAAACAATTCTCTGCATTTTGTCGTAGATCAAGTCACAGGATCATTCTCTCTCTGGCTGGCATGAATACCTTATTAGCAGTTGACTTTATTAGGCAGCGTCCCCTTGCTTTACATTTCTGCAAATTCAGTACAATGAGTGCAGTGACCAGATGTTCCTGCAAAGGGAGCTGGTGTGGTTCCAGAGGTCGGGTGGAGATTTGCCCCCATCGACTGTCATCACTCGCCTTCATCTCTAGCCTTGCTTCTCCAAGCCTGGCGGGATGAGTTCATGCTCTTCTCCTAAGGGAGGTGGTCTTTTCCTCTCATTCCTGAGGTGAACTTTTGTTTGCATATGGAGATCCAGACTGGTCCACCTTCGGTCTCATTGGGCTTGCCACCATATCATACATATATCTCTCAGCATGCTGGGAATACAACATTTGTGGTTCCCAATAAATGCAGCTCTCTCCCTCCTTTGCATTAGATCATGCCAACAAGGAATTTGGAAAGTTAGGAAGGTTTGGAAAATAGGTGTGTTGGCCAAAGCACACCACCTTGAACCTGAAGCTACTACTTCTACCTTGCATGTTAAAATCTACTCCTGTAAATGAACTTGAATCTTCACTAGATCACGATAATTGTAAATAAAGAACCTATATAGATTTGGATACATATTAGGTGATATTTCAGGAATTATTATTTTTTTACCCAGTACATTGTATTCGTGTGTCTCCAGTCCTTCAAAGAGTTCCTTTCCTAGCTGTGGCCGTAGTTCTGTCCTAAAATCCTCTGTCCCCTTTTCCGCAGTAATAGGATCTTGGCGGGGCACACGTCTCACAGAGTACAGAGTGCTCACCTGAGACCCCTTTGCAGGTAAGTATGACTATGTCACTAAGTCCTGGTCAATTGGCTATAAGTTACACGGAAGTTACAGGCGAAAAGCTTTGTGGAAACTTCCTTAAAAGACAGTGTTTAGGTTCCTTCTGGGTACTTAACAGAAACTTTGTGGCATAAAACCACAGTAACCATTTTGTTATCTTTCACCGGCTGCTGAGGGTCAGAAAGGACTCAACTGAGGACTTCGGATTCCCTGTGCTTTGTGTCTCCTGCAGTTGCAGTCATTTGCTGGAGCTGAAGCATGTAGGTCTGGCTGGGTAACTTTTTTTTATATAGTCCTGGGTCTCCTCCATGCGGGCTATTGGGCTTTCTCGCAGCAGGGTCACCTCAGAAAGGGCCAGAGCAGACTGCCCTGATAGCTGAAGGCATCGAGAATGAGTATCCCAGGGGCGCCTGGGTGGTTCAGTCTATTAAGCATGTGACTCTTGATTTCAGCTCAGGTCATGGTCTCACGGTTTGCGAGATCGAGCCCCACGTCTGGCTCAGAGCCTGCTTGGTATTCTCTCTCTCTCTCTCTCTCTCTCTCTCTCTCTGTCTCTCTCTGCCCCTCCCCCCCCCACTTGCACTCACTCCTTCTCTCGAAATAAATAAATAAACCTAAAAACAAAAAGAATGGGTATCCCAGTGAAGAAAGCAAAAGTTAGAACTTCTTTTATGACTTCGCTCGGCAATCGCACAGTATCAGTGCACCATATTCAAATGAGAACATTCACAAAATCTGCCCAGTTACAAAGAGATGGGGCAGGGACCTCACCTTTCAACAGGAGTTTGTCAAAGGCACATCTTAAAACATACAGAGAGGGAGCTACTGTTGGAGCCATCTTTGAGAACGGCAGTCTTTCACAGGCAATAACCGTGTGTCTCCTTTGCTCTCCTCATTTTATCCTCGTTTCAATCCTGCTGCCTCGACTCAGGTGCTGCCATCTTTGGTCGTGAGGCCCAAACCACACACGGCAGAGGGACAGATAGAAGTTACCCACTAGCTAATATCACCAAGTGCCTTATCAGCCATGGATCATCAACCTGGAATTTTATGCAAGAGAAAAAATAGATGTCTTAGTTCTTAAAGCCACCGGCTGCTATTTTGAGTGTTTGGTCACTGGAGCTGAGCCTGTCCACCATGAACACATCAGGCTTGCCTCCCGATTCATTGGTCGGTTGGAGCCTCAGTCACGTAGCACTAGGGGCTGTTCCCCAAACACACCGTGTATTTCTGCTGTCCCTGGTCTCCAGCACACTGATCTCCAAGACTTCAATTCTCTGGTGCTTATTCATCCCCAATGGCTGGCTTATTCCCTTCAAGTCCAACAACAAGTGCCATCTCTGAAGATGCTGTCTCAGATGCCTAGAGACAAAATTAAGGACACCATCCAGCACATTCCCACAACGTGTTTCTTTTTTTTTTTTTCTTTTAGAGAAAGAGAGAGAGAGAGAGAGAGAGAGAGAGAGAAAACAGGGGCAAGGGGCAGAGAGAGAAAGAGAATGAATCCCAAGCAGACTGGATGTGAGCCTGGAGTCCGGCAACGCAGGGCTCGATCCGACAACCCTGGGATCATGACCTGAGCCAAAATCAAGAGCAGGATACTGAACTGGCTGAGCCACCCAGGCACCCCCCACAACCTGTTTCTTGAACCTATGCATAACAAATCTGTACTATCTGGGATGACGGCTATTAGCATATCTCTGAATCGTCTGCTGCACTGTGAATTTCTTGAGCGTTTTACATTTACACGCTTTCTTGAGAAGCGTTTTACATTTATCTTTCTTGGTCCTCCTGTTTGGTCATTTTCCAGGGCACCAACCTCAGTGTCTCATTAAGTTTCGATAGTTTTGTTCTATGAATCCCTATTTACTATCTCCATGATGATAGGAAAGAATTTTGCATTCATAATTTTGTGTTTATTTTTTAAAGAGGCCTCTCCCTCTGGATTCACTTCTTTCTGTGAAATAAGAAGTTGGAAATGTTCTCTGAGGAGTGAGTAGACTGATTGAAGGAGATGTGCCCACATGTACTACAGACACATGGGACAGGATCAGCAGTCTGAGAGAGACTAAAGAGTGTGGCCATCTTAGGGACTGGTAGGCACATGCATTTTCTGGAGGGTGAAGCATTCATGGGAACCAGACCTGAAGAAGTTGAAACCACATTCCCGAGAACCTCAAAAACATGCATAAAGAGTGTGGACTTTTTTCCAGAAGGCAGTGATTTGCATTTGGAGTTTTGAAGGGAGAAAGTTATATCATCAGAAATGTCTTTAGAAGTTGAATCAGGTGAAGTGTGTAGAATATATGTGAAGGAACTGGGTTGGGGTTTGGGAGAGAGAGTCAACAATGGAAGACCAGTTAGGAAGTTGTTAAAATAGTTCACAAGAGGCGTAATATGGTCTTGAATTAGAGTGATGACCCATTATGACAGCAGTGGTGAGAAACAGCAAAGAAAAACATATTAAAGATTTCACAAGATGTGATTAGTTAAATATATGCCATCAAAAAAAGAAAGGGAGATGGGGCACCTGTGTGGCTCAGTCAGTTGAGAGTCTGACTCTTGGTCTCGGCTCAGGTGGTGACCTCACAGTTTGTGGGTTCAAGCCCTGTGTCGGGCTTTGCGATGACAGCACGGGGCCTGCTTGGGATTTTCTCTCCCTCTCTCTCTGGACGCCCCCTCAACTCATCCTCTCTCTCTCTCTCTCTCTCTCTCTCTCTTTCTCTTTCTCTCTCAATAAATAAATAAACTCTAAAAAAAAATCAATCAATCAATAAAGGAAAAGGAGAGAAATATGGTAAGAGAAGAAGTAAATTTAAACATCATTAGTGTAAATATGATCATTGAAGACATTGATTGACAGCCGGGTCAGCATTCATTCAATATCAGCTTTCTATGAGCATTTCATGTGTTCCAGACAATCTTCTAGGCAGACCAAGATGGGAGGGCATTGACTCTGCTGTTGAGGAAAACCCTTTTGCAAGGAGCCAGACATGCAAACAAAGCATTGCTAGATAATGAGGTAATTGCTACAGTGAAACAAAACAAAACAACACACAGATAGGTGTCTTGCCTCAGAATTATTTAGATGTAGGGGTCTGCCCCTTTGGGTTATGGGTTCTAGAAGGACCAGGGCATATGTGGTTTGCATTGGTCCCCTGGAACTGCCAAGAGTAAATCTGTGCAGAAATGCCCAATCTCTTTTAAAGAAGAAAATGGGACTTTGGAAGGATCTGGAAGACACAGTTTTAGATGGGCATGGAATCTGAAGACTAAAGGGGACGAGAAGGTTATGGTGTGCACTCGTTGCTGGCTGCAGGAAGCTATCCCTACCAGAACTCATCCCATCTCTCCTTGGATCTAAGAACACAGCTTTCCTGCTACACTAGTCCTCTTGTTAGGAACCCAAAGCTGACTGTGTTCCTCTGTGACCCCTGCTGTCACATGTTGCTCAGCCAAAGGGTTTATTTTTTGCCAAGGCATGGCCTTGGCTCATCAGTGTACCAGGAAGTTTTTATGACTAGGAAGTGCCGAGCCAGGGTAAGAGGGAGACAGCAAATGAAACAGATGGTGGTATAAACAGGTTGCAAGCTAAGTGGATTTCCCATAATGCTGTTGGAAGAAGGAAACCCTAAGACTCTTCACATTTATGTTTCAGCGTTCCGATAAATACCCACCTGCCACCAGTTCACTGTGTGGTCTGGCCAGATCATTGCACTCCTCTGGGCTCCCATCAACACACTCACCTACCATGCCTACCGCCATCTTAGGCCTGGTTTCCAGTCTCACCAACTGATACATGTGTGGGCATTGAGGAACTTACCAGGGAAAAAATTCCACTGTTTACCTAAGTGGGATTTAGTTGATCAAGATATGTCTGTCTGAAGGGGTCTTGCAGTAGCAACCAAATTGTAAGAGGGGATGCTACAGCCCCTTGGTAGAATCCACCCTTTGGACGAAAACGTCTGGAAGGACAAGGCTGACTCTGTAATGTAGCCTGCGGTTTGGAGGGGGAGGGGCGGTCCAGGTCCAGAGAGTGGCTGTGAGTTGAATCCTGTTTTGTCTGGTTCCCTCAGAGCTGTGGGAAAGGAGAGACTTGGTTAGTCTCTTAGCTCCCTGTGGCTGCTGGATCAAATTGCCACAAGCTGGTGGCCTCAAACAGCAGAAACACAGTTCTGGAGGGCAGAGGTCTGGAAGCAAAGGGTCAGGCCACGATTCCTCCATAAGCTTGAGGGTCTTGTTCTTTCTTGCCTCTTCCAGCTTCTGGTAGCTGAAGGCGCTCCTGACCTCGTGGCCCCATCCCTCCAGTCTACGCCTCTCTTTCACATGGCCTTCTTCCCTGTGTTTCCTCCTTTGTCTCTCACTGGCTTTGGATCTAGGGCCAGCCAGATAATCCAGGATGATCTTACATCCTTAATTATACCTGCAGAGATCCCCCCGGCTTTTTTTTTTTTTCAAATAAGGTCACATTCACAGGTTTGGGGGCTTAGGATGTGGACATATTCTTGTAAGGGCTACCATTCAACCCCTTATAGTTAGTGAACGCTGCTGTTTCTACAGCCGGGGGCCAAGTTGTTTAATAGCATAGACTCCTGGCTGCTAAAACAGCAGCGAGACCCTCTGAGAGGACGGAATACAGAGGAGAGAAAGGAGATGGGAGGGGAGCATTGGCTCCCTGGGGCAGCAAGACCTGCTGTTTGGTGCTCCATGAGGTTGCGTGGCAGTGGGGAGAGCAGCAACCCGGAATTCCCAGGGGTCCAGGCGGAGTGCAACGCACGTGGGCCATGGTCCAAGGTAGCACATCTCAGACCGAGGTTTATGACTCAGAGTGAGTCACACAGTTTTAATGGGTCGTGACGAGCATCAAAGACAAAAGAGATAGAAAAGAAGGGAAAATGCCCGAGTTTATTACAAGTATTGAAGGGAAGTATTGTTTGGAGAAATGTGTGTGGGGGTATATGTATGCACCGGATTATGATGTAAAATGTTTTCCTTATGTTGGTTGCAGTCAAAAGTTTGAACGCCACTGGTGTAAGAGCCCTGGGCACGGCAGTTTGGGGCATCATGGGGGGAGCAGTGGTCCAGGGAAGTGTCCTTGGCTCTGGGCGTAACATTGGGAATGACGGGTTTTGCCAGGCACTGCAGTGAGTGATGGTGTGGATAGCCGCAAGAGGGAGCATTCAACACGTGTGAGATATCCTTGGGGGCCTCCCCCTTCTGGAGGGACCTTGCAAAGGAACTCACAAGCGGGTGAAAAGGCGATTATGAGACGGGCTATAACTGGGACATTAACTGCGAGGACAGTTCATGCGGCTGGAGGGCATTCAGATGACATATGGGAGGACGGTTGGTATTAGATCTGCAGTTTCCAAACTTCGTTTTCCCTTCAAGCCTTGTGTTGCTATAAAACTCTGTGGCCGAATTGTGTGCAATGGCACAGAATCCCTGCGACACGCCTTTCCCCTGTCCCGGCAGTCCCCAAGGCCCATGTACAGCCAGCCCTTGGCCTAATTTGGAAAGCTTGTAATGACTAACACTGGCTTGGAAGGCACTTCTGGTCCCTTCTAGTGCGAATTCTTTGATTCTATGGCTCGGACAAAATTCTGTATCATTTACCAGATCGTGACTTCTTTTTGAAGCCAAGGATTGAATTTGGTCATCTCTGAATCCCCCCCCACAGTGCCTGGCACAAAGTGTTCAATTATAGAGTGTTTGAAGAAAGTGGTTCTTTTTTGCCTCCTACTTTGCAATTCTGGGACCCACACAGTGCTCTCTGCAAAGTGGGTGCTCTTAAAATGTTGGAGGACTAAATAAATAAAGGAATGAATAAAATCCTGCCCTGAAACTGTAGAGAAAGCTGTCGTGTACCAGTGGAGCCAGCAGAGAGCAGAAGAGCTCAGTTTAAGGACAGCTTCCTCCCCCGGAGAGCTGAAGCAGCCGGGCGCAGCCAGGGCAGGGAGAAGCAGATCGGTTTGTTTTATGGGGATTAGGAAATGCACAACCAGAAAAGGATGGAGACACAAAGCGTGAAGGCCTGATACATTAATCTCCAAAGCTTTCTCTATAGGGTAACAGTCTTATCAGGAAATGGGGTTTTGCTTCAGGCTAACTGCAGGTATGTGGAGAACAGGGCAGGAGTTGCCAATGCTTACAATATGACTTCAACCACGTAGGTGGAAGAGATTCAAGGAACTTCACAGTGCACTTGTATCATGGCACGGAGACACAACTAAGAATCAGGGGTTGTGACTCTGATCACTTATGTGACCTTGAGAGAGACCCTTCTCCTGACTTCAGTTTTTCCATATGTCAGAGAAGGGGTAGGAGTGGATGATTTTGAGGGCCCTGGTCTGTGGATGGGTCCAGTTCTGCTCCTGCCCTCAACTCTCGGGGGTGATGTCGGGGGAAGCCAATGAAGCAGGTGCTTTAGCCCTGGGCAAGGCAAAGCCACACCCCCACGCCCAATGTGCTCAGGAGCTGCCCAGTCAAAGTGGGGTGGGGGGCAGTTGAAAAGGAGAGGTGGAGTTGACTGAGTAGAGAGGGTGCGAGCCAGAGAATAAATGAGAAGATGCAAGAGAAGGTACACAGGGGCGAGAGCAAGGAGAGGAGAAGAGAAAGGGAAGAAAACAGAGAAGCGACAGAGTGGAGTGAGATAAGGGAGGGACAAGTGGTGGGCAGTGGTTTGCGATTCCATCATTGAATGGAATGAAGCTCTTAAAAGACATAAGCCTATGCATCAGAACCTTTGCAGTTGGGACCCCCACACCTGTGCTTTTAAAATATGTCCTAGGCAGTCGTGATGTGAATCCAGGGTCAAGAATCATCAGTCTCTACGAATACTTGTAATTTTGAATGTGAGGAAGCGGGAACAGCTGTCCGCAGGGCATCTCTGTGTTTCTACAGCCCCTACCACTCCGTTTCAAAGGTCTTAGGATCAGCCTGCAGAGGAGCTTCTGTCTGTTCCGCTCTATTCCAGGGGACAGGGCTCTTGACTTCTCGCCTCACTCCTCAGACCAGGTCCTCTGCTGCTGATGGCACTGGGAAGGCTCACGGAAGATCCCAGACTTAACACCTTGCTTTTAGGAGGCAAGTAGGTAAAGAGAACTGAGAGATGTCCCCTGGGCGGCACAGTGGGGCAGAGCTCAGTTCCATTTCATTTCAGTGGGGAGCCCAGAGCAGAAGTCATAGATCAACAAGTGGGATGCTTCTGAAGAGACCGATGGACCCACAAAGAGAAAGGGAAATTGAGAGGAGAATTAGGGGCCACATTTCCTTATTTATCTCTAGTGGGAGAGGCAATGCTGGAGTGGCAGAAAGAGTTCTGACATCAGCCCAGCTCCACACTCCATAATCTGGGCCCTCCGTTCCCTTGTCCAGTTGATACTAACGCACTCAATCAAACGTGGAACACCACACAGACAGGAGCCGGCATTGTTATTCGCTTCTATTGTTGTACCATGGGCATATGCCCACTTCGGTGGTTATGGATGTGTCCTCCCTAGGCCTTCCAGAAGAGGTAAAAGCTCTTAAATTCTCAGTGACCATATTAGCACTTTCACGTTATGACTTGAGTTAGTTCTTAGCATGTAGGAACAATTACACTGAGTGGTGTTTAAAGGTTTTCCTTTCGGAAGCTCCGAGATGACTAAGGGATCAATGGATGTGTGTTCTTGAGAGTACCCGCAGTCTAGGGTTGGGGGGTGGGGGTCATATGATACTGTCATCAGTTACAGGAGGTTCATGATATTTGTCCTACCTGCAGAATCCACACAGACCTCACACGGAAGGAGAGAGAAGTTTGTCTTCAACCCAGCCATTATTTTTTATGGATTTCTCTGTGCTTCGCATTTTTATGGTCTCCGAGGAGGATACAAACGCAGCTGAGACAAAGTTTCTGCTCTTCTTAGGGACTTCCAAGGAACAGAAACATAAAGTGACCTGTGAAGGTCTCTTCCAGGAGCACAAAAGACACAGTTTGGGGCACAGGAGAAGGTGATATTGATTCTAAAAGACTCTTTTAAAAAAAAATTTTTTTTTTAAGTTTATTCATTTTTGAGCAAGAGACAGAGCGTGAGCAGGGGGAGGGGCAGAGAGAGACACACACACACACACACAGAATCCAAAGCAGGCTCCAGGCTCCGAGCTGTCAGCACAGAGCCCGACGTGGGGCTCCAAATCACAAGCCGCGAGATCATGACCTGAGCTGAAGTTGAACGCTTAACCGACTGAGCCACCCAGGTGCCCTTAAAAGACTCTTTTAACCATTAGAATAAGCTGTCTGATCTTAACTGTCAGAGATGAATCAAAGGCGTTCCAGGAGAAGGGAGGGTCATGCACATAAAAATGTGTGCAGGAAGGAGCACCTGGGTGGCTCGGTCTGTTAAGTGTCTGACTTCGGCTCAGGTCATGATCTCTGATTCATGAGTTTGAAGCCCACATCAGGCTTTCTGCGGTCAGCACAAAGCCTACTTCGGATCCCCTGTCTCCCTCTCTCTCTGCCCATCCCCAGCTCACTCATGTGTGCTCGCTCTCTCTCTCTCTAAAAAATAAATAAACATTTTTTTAAAAATGGGTACAGGAGGGGCGCCTGGGTGGCGCAGTCGGTTAAGCGTCCGACTTCAGCCAGGTCACGATCTCGCGGTCCGTGAGTTCGAGCCCCGCGTCAGGCTCTGGGCTGATGGCTCGGAGCCTGGAGCCTGTTTCCGATTCTGTGTCTCCCTCTCTCTCTGCCCCTCCCCCGTTCATGCTCTGTCTCTCTCTGTCCCAAAAATAAATAAAAAAATGTTAAAAAAAAAAAAATCTTTAAAAAATGGGTACAGGAGACTACAGGGTGTGTAAAATGACCCAGAGTGAGACTGACCAGGAAAGTCTCAGGAAAGCCCCTCAAGGGGCTGAGGAAACATGACTGTCAGGCTGATAGGCCATGCACATAAAAATGGGTGCAGGAAGGAGCACCTGGGTGGCTTGGTCCGTTAAGTGTCTGACTTCGGCTCAGGTCATGATCTCCGATTCATGAGTTTGAAGCCCGCATCAGGCTTTCTGCAGTCATTTGGCAAGAAGTCTACATACTCACCATAGCCTCAAAACCATCCCCAAAATCACACACCAAGTCTGCCCTCTCTCTCTCTCTATATATATATATTCTATATAATCATACATTATATATATATATATATATATATATATATATATATATATATATATTTAACATTCGTTCATTTTTGAAAGACAGAGAGAGACAGAGTGCAAATGGGGAAGGGGCAGAGAGAAAGAGGGAGACACAGAATTCGAAGCAGGCTCCAGGCACCGAGCTGTCAGCACGGAGCCCCATGCAGGGCTCAAACTCACAAACCGCAAGATTGTGATCTGAGCCCAAGTCGGCCGCCCAAACGACTGAGCCACCCAGGCGCTCCAAAAACGAGACTACTTTCTAACAGATGGATTTCAGCACCCACCCACCGCATTTTTGTGGAAGAGATCTTCCGGGACCTTCAAATCACACATCCCCAGTGTGAGGAAGGCCTCTCTCCTTTGTCAGATCAGAGGATCAGCAGGGATACTCGGGTCCCAAAGCCTGACTCCTTAATATCACCTCTTGGCGTAGGACTGGCTGTGTTCATCTGAGCAACAACAGCAAAAACAGGTCTTTATTTTTTATCATGTTTTATGGGTTACCAAGCACCTTCACTTACATTGTGTGAGCCGGTTCTTAGATCATATTTTAGCGAAAGCATGGATTATCAGGCCCATTTGAAGCAGGAGAAAACTGGGCACTTAAGTCTAGGGCCTCAGACATCTAAGCCAGAGCTCTTTCTGCTATTCCATGTTGCTTCCTCCACTGCCTGAAATTCTCACTGGTCTTCTGACTGGTAAATCGAATGGTTCCCATTTGCAAAATGTCCCAGAAGTCTTTGTCAGAAATCCACTTCCTGTAGTCTCAGGAATTTTGGGATTTTAAGGCATTTTAGGGAATGTCTGCATCAGTCTTTTGGAGTTACCAATTGTTCTTCCCATTTCCTTAACTCGATATCCAAACAAACCATCAGCTCTACTTCAGGATGGACTTCATACCTAATCAGTTCCTACTTCATGGCTACTCCCAGCCCAGCCCCAAACCCCGTCTTCTCTGGCCTGACTTAGTCTAGGGAATAAGGTCCCTAATAACAAACACAAACCACCTTCTCTTCCCTGGAGTAGTGGCTGGGTGTTGGCTGTAGGAGGCCTGGGAGGAATGAAATGCCTTTATGCTAAGCCAGCCAGTTGGGCCGCTGGTGTTTAAGGGACAATGTGTCTCTTTCCTTCTGGCTCCTCTTTTTCTCTTAACTGGTTCTTAGACTCCTCACTTGCCTCTCTGCTTTCACTCTTGCCCTCCTACTGTGAATTTGCCACTTAGCAGAAGGCAATACTTTTAAAATATCAAATCAGGCCAGTCCCTTAGTCAACTGCCCCCTTCCTAATCCCAGTGGTTTCTTTAATAGAGCCTTTAAGGCTGTAAGTGACCTGGGTCCTGCATGCCTTGCTGGCCTCATCTAGTCCTCTCTGGTTCACCTGCTCTGTTCTCGTTCCCTTGCCTTGTTGCTCACGTTTGAATGTACTAAACATGCTTCTACCCCAGGGCCTTTCCACTGACTGTCCTTGACAAGGAAATGTCTTTATGCAAATATTTGCATGGTTAGTTCCCTCACTTCCTTCCCATAGCTGCTTAAACAGTTCCTCCTCAGAAGGGTGGTCCCTAACCATCATACTTTCCTTGAATCCTTATCAATTTGAACACACATTAATTAATTAATGTGGTTATGTTTTGTCTCCTGCAGTAGGACTTAGTCTATCTAGTTCGCTACTGAATCACTGGCCTCTCAAGCGGTGTAGATTCTCAGTACTTACTCGTAAAAAGAATCTGAATGAATTAATTGTACAGGTGGAGAAACTGAGGTCTGGCGTGGGAAGGGCTGGTCAGTAGCAGAAGCACGACTCAAGAGCAGTTTTTCTCTAACAGGCCT
Source organism: Neofelis nebulosa (assembly GCF_028018385.1). Lineage (NCBI taxonomy): Eukaryota > Metazoa > Chordata > Mammalia > Carnivora > Felidae > Neofelis > Neofelis nebulosa. The sequence continues at coordinate 79,054,085 of NC_080786.1, read as the reverse complement.
GTGAAATATCCATTGCACTGGCCTCCTTCTTCATATTACAAAAAAGCCCGATTCTTTTCCCGTATAAAGTCCTCATTTTCAGAAGGAAATAGCATTTTCATATTACAAGTATAGTCTAGTTTGCCCCTTTACTTCCTCAAACTTAAACTCTTTGATTATCAGGGCTGGGTGGGAACCACAAAAGTTACCTATCAAGCCTTTTATCTTGCAGAAGAGAAAAGCCAAGACCAGAGAGGAAGCTGGATTGTGGTCGAAAGGGAATTAGAACCTAGGTCTCTCAACTGCCAGTACAGACACTTTCTAATTCCCTCCAGTGCTCGGTGTTGAACATCTGTATCTGCTCACAATTTTACTTGTTCTCATTAAGATGAGTCTCTACGCCTCATTTTGGCAGGTAATCACCCTCAAATGTACATTTCACAGGGTGGTGGGAATCCGTGTACCTAGCCACCCTCAAATGTACATTTCACAGGGTGGTGGGAATCCGTGTACCTAGCGCGTGAACGAGGCCCGGATGCCTTCTACAGACACCTGTATCCTGGCTGCAGGCTGCTCAACCAGATATCTCTGGCATCATAAAAATAGGGGGCGGGAGAGTGAAAATTTCTAACGTGGAGTAGCACCGTCCCTCTGACCTTGCCACTTCCTGGCTGTGTGCCTTTGTGTGCAAGGCACTTATGCTCTCAGGACTTCAGTATTCTTCCTTGGGAGATGAGGCTAGCGGGCCCTCAAGTGCAGATGAGGAAGTACTTTGTAAACCACAGAAGGCTGCATACAGATGAGGGAGAGGTGATTCTTGGCGACCAAGGTCTGAAATAGCTCCCCACTGTAACCACAAACCTCTCCCACTCCCAGCCTTTGGAACTTGGGAGAGAAGCCCTGGGGGGTTAGCTGCAGAGAGCTTAGGTTGGGGAGGTGTGAGGTACCTTTGTGCTAAATCAACCTTTATGCTAAACTTAGCCATGGGGGGTTTAAGGAAGAATTCCTCTGCCCTTTGGTCCTGCCTGGGCTTCTCCAGTGGTTCTTAGATGCCTGACAATGCAAGGATTATAAAAACAAAACAAAACAAAAACAAACCCCAGAAGTCACCTCATTCACAGCCCCAGTACTTCAAGAGAGGTGTGAAGGAAGCAACCAGACCTCACTATTCCCAAGTAAAGTACTTAAATAGCTAGAGATTTTGATTATTTGTCCTGAGAAGCAGCTAAGAAGGAGGGAGCCTCACAGGGAAGGAAAGACTAGAGCAGAGGCTGGGATAGAAGTTCTGCCAGGCCAGGTGGGGTAGGAAGGGAGGAAGTGCCACGAAAGAGAGAAGGAGCCAGATCAAACCAGGCTGAAGTCAGAAAACAACTGAGGAGAGGGAGGAACAACAAAGAGGAATGAAGAGAGGGGGTGCAGAGAGAAGGCAAAAAAGATAGAATGAGAAAGATCCTGAAGGGAAATTCAGAGAAAAGTTAGGCAAAAGGAGAAGGAAGAATGAGGAGTGTGGGTAAAGGAAGAGAATAAGGATAGGGGAGGGGAGGGGAGGAGCAGGGGTCTGGGGAGGGGAGGTCCAAGAGGCCCCAGAGCACAGAGCCAGGGAGTGGGACTGGCTATTTGTTCTTGGGCTGGCTGTTCTTACAGGACAACTCTCCTTCTCTACTCAGTGGGGCCGCCAAGGGCCAAGTCTTGGCTGGAGGAGATGTGAGGTTCTTTCCTGGGAATGCCTGTGGATAGTTGGGCGGGTATAATTAGATTCTGAGTCTTCTGTCAGGGGCCAAGGAGGTTCCAGGATATATAGAGAAAATAACACGTAGTACTTAGGTTGAGTTCCTCTGGCCCAGATTGATTGCTCTCCCAGACTATTCCAACAAATGTGAGTGACTTTGTAATGCCCCATTTATGGTTAGCCTTGCCTGGACATGCCAAACCCGGAAGCTCTAACACTCCTTGCTGTGCATTCTCTCATAGCCTTGGTTAACAGACACAAAAGGAAATGGTGACAGTTCTCCAAGCCATTCAGGACACCTCTCGACCCCTCCTGCCTCTCAACATTGTGGTTATGGCCTAAGCGTTGAGAATATATTCAAGATGCATGGCTGGTGACAGGATTGGCCAAGTTCTCTTCTTCACTTAGTTTCTGGAGGCATGCAATATCTTTTAACCTTTTTGTGAGCTTGAAGGCCATAAAATGCCAGTCCTTAAAGAGCCTGCAGAGATCATCTGGTCCATGCCAAGGCTTTAGCTTATCCTTCCTTGATAACACGTTATTTTATTTTATTTTATTTTATTTTATTTTATTTTATTTTATTTTTTAAAATATTTATGTATTTTTGAAAGAGAGAGAGAGAGAGAGAGACAGAGTTTGAGTGTAGGAGGAGCAGAGAGAGAGGGAGACACAGAATCTGAAGCAGGCTCCAGGCTCTGAGCTGTCGGCACAGAGCCCGACACGGGGCTAACTCATGAACTAAAAGATCATGACCTGAGCAGAAGTAGGACGCTTGACCGACAGAACCACATAGGCACCCTGATAACACATTATTTTAGAAAAAAAAGCAAACAAAAAAAAAGCTGTTGAGACTCTGATTTGGACACCAAACATCTAACCAGACAACAGAATTCTAGGACAGCATTTCTTAACCTTCCTTTTTGTGTGTGGGGAGCAGGGGAGTACTGGATCTAACCAAGGGTCTGTTGATTCTTTGCTCACATAGACAAACAATAATGGTAACATTTGTTCAGGTGGTTCTTGGACTTTTGCATGTCCAGACTGGGGGGTTCCTGACCTAAAACTGCTCCTACTGGCCAGGAATCCGACAGATAATTTAGAGTTGAGTGAAAAGAACCTCAGTCTTGAAATGTGGAGGTCTTGCCCTGATCCAGCTGTGTAATATATGGGCCAGAGCACTTTTCTACCCATTATTAGACTCAGTGGCTCAAGCTCTGAGCCTTAGTAGATGGTTTCTGAAATCACTTTCCAGCTCCAAGTTTCTAGGCACCAAAATGAAATCAGTTTCAGTTTTTTAAAAATTTTTGGTACTTTTTGTCACAGTAGAAAGGCAAGTAGACTGGAAATCTCTCAGCTACTGAGAAAGAGGGACATGGAGGGTGAGGCTAAGGTATTTATCCTCCTCTAGTACAGGGATAAGTGAAGTGCTGTTAGAACCCATCTCACCTTGACTGACAAGACTTTTTACAGAGATAATGGAGAAAGAAATGATTCACTCCTAATATCCACATTCCATTCGCAAATCTGCTTTTGGAAGAATGATTCTGAATCCCCACTTCTCTCACACACATACTTTTGCATTTGTCTGACCCTCTTAAAATGTTTGAGTATGGTGAGAGAGCTGTCTGGGTACATTCTGCAGCTGTGCATGATGGAGCATTTGTCTCCTCCAAGGCTGAGTGTTTGAGTGTGTGTGTGATTTAGTGTATACATGGGCATGTGTATGAGTGAAATCATGGAATGTGTATGTGAGCAGCAGTGACTGAATATAAAAGGTGGTATACATAGTGTGGAAAGTGTAAAATCATGTGGGCCTGTGGGTGTGCAGGATTATTATTATTATTTTTTTTTTTTTAAGTAAGCCACTTTGGATTGTGTAGCCTCCTCTTACTTCTATGATTGATTTCACGAGGGTAATGGTGCGTAAAAGCGCTGGTGAGATCTGGGGGCGCCTCCTAGTCTGACGTCAGAGAGAGAGTTTAAAAGGGGGGGAGCCGGTGGAGAGAACACAAGCCGCTTTAGGAGTCGCAGGTTTCAGAGCCATCGCTGCTGCCTGCGGATCCGCTCCTAGAGTTTGACCAACCGTCTGGCTCGGCTTCCCCAGCGCCGCTGAGATGCTGTCCTGCCGCCTCCAGTGCGCGCTGGCCGCGCTGTCCATCGTCCTGGCTCTGGGCGGTGTCACCGGCGCGCCCTCCGATCCTCGACTCCGTCAGTTTCTGCAGAAGTCCCTGGCTGCTGCCGCGGGGAAGCAGGTAAGGAGACTTCCTCGACGTCTTTTTTTCCCCCTCTTTTGAATCCCCCAGTCTTTTCATAGGCTTTGCCTTTCCCCCCTGGGGTGGATTTAAGAGGTGGCCCTGCAGAGAGTCGGTGCTTTTCTGGGTCCCTCCGCTCCCAAATCTCTCAGGAAAACTTTCAAAGTCCAGAATCTCCTCTTACCTCTTTTTTCCCCTCTGATCAGCGCAGTTGGCCACAGTTCAGGTAAGTTCTTTGGCATTAAAGAAAATTTCAAGACCTGGGTAGCTGAGCACTAAAGGAAGAGGCATCCCCCAGTGTTAAACACGGAGGTGCTGGCCCAGGTGCTGAAAGCGCGGACCTCTGAAGCTACTACCTTCCTCAGCAGTACCTCCTTTCCATGCTCCTAAAGGGCAGTCTACAGACAGAACACAGTATGTTTAAGATTCTGAAGGGTCTCCTTCCCCACAGTTAACTTAACAAAAACGGTAAGAACAATTCCAGTTTGTAGCTCCTGAGCTGGAAATTGAAATTGAATTAAACAAACTGTTGGCACATGTTTTATCTTTGCAAAACTGTATTAACAATCTACCATTTCTGCGTGTGTGTGTGTGTGTGTGTGTGTGTGTGTGTGTTAAGCCTATAAAGGCAGAAAACTTGCAGAAACATTTGAGCTTTTCAAGCCTGTCTATGTAACTTGATGATTATAACATCTACCCTTATTTTTATATCCTTAGCTGATTTTAAGTGTGACAAAAGTGCACAGCTGTGAACATTGGGTTTTGGGTGTAGCTGAATCTGCTTTCCAAATCAGGTTTTTTCCATTTCTTTTTCTCCATCACCATCACCTTAATCCCTTCTCTCTCTCTCTCTCTCTCTCTCTCTCTCTCTCTGTCTCTTACCCTATACAGGAACTGGCCAAGTACTTCTTGGCGGAGCTCCTGTCTGAACCCAACCAGACAGAGAACGATGCCCTGGAACCCGAAGACTTGTCCCAGGCGGCTGAGCAGGATGAAATGAGGCTGGAACTGCAGAGATCCACTAACTCAAACCCTGCCATGGCACCCCGAGAACGCAAAGCCGGCTGCAAGAATTTCTTCTGGAAGACTTTCACTTCCTGTTAGCTTTATTAATTATTGTTGTCCATATAAGACCTGGTTCCTTTCCTCCAAACCTCATCCCTCTTCCCTAACTCCCCAATGCTCAGCAAGACCCTTGCATTAGAAATTGGAGACTGTAAATACAAAATAAAATTATGACGACATTATGAAACACAAGAATTTGTTTCTCGTTGTGTATCTTTCTGCTCAAAAATATGTGATTAGCAGTTGTGATTTCGGTCAAGTTACTTGAGGTATGCGTGCCAAATCTCACAGACATATGATTTAAAATTTCCTGTGGTAATAAAGATTCTGTCCTAAATGGAAACTCTTATAGTTTGGGTCATTTCAAACAGAAATAATTTCAGATAACTCTATGAATTCTTAACTTTAATCCAGTGGACGTTACTGGGAAAGGCTGCCACAAATATCAATTACACATTACATACACTTAAAATTATATATTGATATGAGTATTTATGGGTAAGCAGACTGGAGTGTCCAACTATTCCACCAGGCTAATCTGTAAAATATATGAAAAGTGGAAAGGAAAAATCATTTGGGAGTTGAAGGAAAGAAGCTGGATTAAAAGCTAAAATGAAATTCTGAGCCTTTAAAATGTGTTTCTTGTTTGTGGACATTTATCTACAGAAATACTATTGCTTTTATATATTCTTTGACAACCCTCTCTGTAACTGAATGTGGCCAAAAGAGTGCCTATGTTTTAAAAGCAAGCTCCTAATTTTTTTTTTCCTCAGGGGAAAAATATTTCTTGTACCATAAGTTTCCAGGTGAGAGTAGTATGGGTTGCAAATAACATATGTTGGTTCGCCTCAGCGAATACTATCCAAATGAAGGTATCAGAGCACGATTTCGTAATTGCAGAATAAATGAAGGAGAGATCTCAAGCCTTCTTTGGATTTGATTAAAGCAGGCACCAGATAAAAATGCAAACTATAATAAAAACACTCAATACATGTTACTATTATTAGTAGTATTATAATACATACTAAATAGTACCATTCAAGATAGAGATAGGAACGTTGCTGATGTAACTCAGAGACTCTAAATATATGCCCTGTTGGGGATGTATGTTCTAACTATCACCGGTATTTTTGAAGAGCTGCTAGAACAATAAACCCAATATAAGTACAAAAACTCAGTGCAAATCCCCACAGTGTGAGCTTACTGATAGCAGTATATAAAACATCTAACAGGAACTTCATCTTTTATAGAAAATATTTGCGTTAGATAATATACCTTTTAATCTGAACGTGGCTGAGTAGAATTTAATTCCTGAACAGCTGACCAAACAAGAGAAAATCCAAGCCACTTTACCAATCTCTGTGAAAACGGAAGATTCTTCGAGGTTCTGGTGCACCTTTTATTTACAAGACATTTATGAGGGAATTAATGTGTGTCCACTTAGGGGATCTGTCAGTGTTAAATGCCTTGTGGACATCTGGTAACCAATCAACTCAGTGAAATAATAGAATCACATTATTATGATTAAAGTACAGAAGAGAACATAACTTAATTGTTTTCTGTGCAGTGCATAGATTGTATGAGTGCCTGGAGATCTTACCTTTTTAGTACGATCTTTAGTTGTCAGTCCCCAATAGCAGTATGAAAATAATTGGCAAGAATTATGTAGTCATGACTCCACATATATGTTTATTCTTTACTTAAAGCCTAAATTGAATGGAGCATTTGGTCAAGGTTAATTAGCCTTCAGCCTCAGTTTTCCCACCTTCATCAGTAGGGGGTTGTACTGGGAGGGAGAGTGATATCCCTTTCAGATCTGACTGACAATTTGCACTTCAACACTGACAAAGGTGACAGAGGAATGTTGATTTTTCACATTTTAATAAACATATGGAGCATAGCTCTTTTCTAATGTATGGAAGGTATTATTTTTTACTTCCTAGTTAGTTCATCTGCGTTCTTCCTAAGTTTGATTCACTGAGTGTAGCATTCTAGCCTGTTTATCATCTAGCCAAAATTAACCGTGTAGTGTTTTCCTTCCTCCTTGCCACAACCACAGACCTCAGCAATCCTGAACAACCTGCTACTTCTTTTAATGGGAGGGCTTGAACAAGGAACTCCTCTTTTCTAGGCCTTAGTTTCCCCATCTAAAAATAGGCATACTAGGGCGCCTGGGTGGCGCAGTCGGTTAAGCGTCCGACTTCAGCCAGGTCACGATCTCGCGGTCCGTGAGTTCGAGCCCGGCGTCAGGCTCTGGGCTGATGGCTCGGAGCCTGGAGCCTGTTTCCGATTCTGTGTCTCCCTCTCTCTCTGCCCCTCCCCCGTTCATGCTCTGTCTCTCTCTGTCCCAAAAATAAATAAAAAATGTTGAAAAAAAAAATTAAAAATAGGCATACTAGGGCGCCTGGGTGGCTCAGCCGGTTAAGTGTCTGACTTCCGTTCAGGTCTTGATTTCACGGTTCTTGGGTTTGAGCCCCGAGTCGGGCTCTGAGCTGACAGCTCAGAGCTTGAAGCCTTCTTTGGATTTTGTCTGTCTCTCTCTCTCTGTGTCTCTGCCCCTTCCCTACTCATGCTCAGTATCTCTCTCTCTCTCTCTCTCTCTCTCTCAAACATAAATAAACATTAAAAAATAAAATAAAATAAAATAAAATAAAATAAAATAAAATAATAAAATAAAAATAGGCACACTAATGGAACCAAGCCCTTAAATATTACGAGGCTTCAATAGACCATGTTTTGCAAGTTTTTAGTACGTGGTAAGTAGTTGGTAAGCTTTGAATGTTAGTGGTACTAATTTTCTTGTCACATATGCTGTGCTTTCTAGCCTCTCTTTCTTTTTTAAAAATGTATATTTATTTATTTTTCAGAGGGAGAGAGAGAGAGAGAGAAAGAGAGAAATAGCATGAGCAGGGGAGGGGCAGAGAGAGAGAGGGAGAGAAATAATCCCAAGCAGGCTCTGCCCTGCCAACACAGAGCCTGACATGGGGCTCAATCTCACAAACCATGATATCATGACCTAAGCTGAAATCAAGAGTTGGATGTTTAACAGACTGAGCCACTCAGGTGCCCCTCTAGCCTCTCCTTCTTTGCCTTTGCTATGTCTTGTCATTTCCACAGGCCCAAATCTAAACCAGCCTTCAAGACTTATTTTACATTCTTCTTGCTTCATAAAATTCTTTCTTTACACCCTCAATTGGAAGAGCTGTCTTCTCTGAGTACCTACTCTGCATTTTCTCCACGGTGCTTATTTACCACTCCCTAACATTTATTATAGCTATATAAATGTATGTAAGAGAGTATTTGTGTGTAAACTTCCAATGAGTAGATGTATGTCTGATTCATAGGTATAGTTCACTCAGCATGTCATGCAGCAGAATAGGTTCTCAGTGCTCACTGAAGAATAAACGAATGGTCTGTGAGTAGTCTCAAATGGCACAAATCTCTATTTACTTGGTGACAACATTCTTTCTTTTTTTTTAAATTTTTTTTTTATTTGACGTTTATTTATTTTTTAAGACATAGAGAGACAGAGCATGAACGGGGGAGGGTCAGAGAGAGAGGGAGACACAGAATCTGAAACAGGCTCCAGGCTCTGAGCTGTCAGCACAGAGCCCGACGCGGGGCTCGAACTCACAGACTGTGAGATCATGACCTGAGCCGAAGTCGGTCGCCCAACCAACTGAGCCACCCAGGTGCCCCGACAACATTCTTTCTTAATGCCGCAGTTGACAGGGGAAAATGACATCAGTGGCCATTCTATGTTAGGCATAGGTGACACCAGAAAGATACAGCACATGGTTTGGATTTTAATTGCCATGGCAGCATGTGATGATCAAACTCACTTATACTGGAAGCTTCAATCATTTCAGTTTTCTTTATCCATCTTATGAAGTAAGCCCCAGTAGGGCTTGCTTTGCTATCCACCAACCACGGGGCTCACACTTACAGAGAAAAAGATTCACTAAGACTTCTTTCACATTTGTTTATTTCAAGATCATGCAAATTCACTCTTGATCCTAGTGCAGGACCATTGTTCTTGGCCTTGGCTCACGCTATTCTCAATACACAGACAATTCTGTTTTATGGTGACGTAAAATATACCTTTAATTCCAAATATCAGACATGGAAGAGGGCTCAAAGATCATCTGGTCCTCATTATTCATTTTACTGAAGGCTGGCATATGGAGAGGTGAAGCCATCTGCCCAAGATACCCAATGAGTAGCAAAGATGCAGAGATGGGGCAGAGATGGGGCAAAGCCTAACTCCCCTCTCTTACCTCTTATTCTACGACACTGCCCCAAGGAGTCTGCTCTTCTAGATAACTGGTGTGTTTCATTAACCTGATGTGAATGTTAATTTTGTCCCTGAAATTTCTTCATGTTCCACTACACAACAGGTCTGCATCCGAGAGAGAACAAGACAATTGATACAAAATAGCTTCCCATAATTATAGAAAGACAGGAAGAAGCAGTTAACGGTATTGATTATGAGGAAGAAAAAAAAAAACTCAGTGGAGATAGTCTTTCACTTAATTAGACCCAAGAAAAAAGAATGATTCAGTCTTGGAATGAAGGTGCTGGGGCTGTCCCAGCAAGCAGAGGGACTTTCACGCCAAGGAGATGGAACGGTAGTACCTGGAGAGATCGTTTTCAGAGAAATCAGGATACATACCCACAGGACGAGGCAGCAAATACATCAATGACCACCTGGAATTCTTTAGAAGTGAAAATGAGTGCTTTCATTTGAGGAGTTCAGTTTTTTATTACCTAGAATGTGCTTCAGTGTCAAGGACTTGCTGGAGACTGGGAGAGAATTTGTATGACGAGGCTCCTGCTTTCAGGGAACTGAGTCTAGCAGATAAGACATATTCATTAAAAATCATCAAATGCTCTAATGGAGGTTTTTATAGACTACTAGGAAAGAAGAGAGGTGTCAGTAATTCCCTCTTTTTTTCTTTTCTTCTTTTCATTAGTATTTAAATTTGGCTTGTAAGCCTAAATTGTTTTATTCTGGGTAGAACAGATAAATTATAGGTATAATGACATAGGATACATTTTTACAACATAATCTCAGTTAGCTTTGAAAGTGTTAATATCCTTTTACATACGAAGAGGCTGAGAATCAGAGAGATTAAATAACTCGCCCAAAGATGTCACCAGCCGGTGTGGTGTTGGAAACAGGTCGTCTGATTTCCAATCTAGTGCTCTCCCCACTGTATCTTAGGGGAAAGAAGTGAATTAGAGGGAAATTGTGACTTGCTGGAGAATTAAGAGCAGATCAGCTCCAGACCATCTTAATTTAGCTCTTCTGTATATAACACACATGGGTATTACTTCTCTGTTATTGTCAGAGGAGAATTGGATTTAGGCTCTGGGGTTGAGATTTGGTTTTGTGACCTGATTAGGGGTACTATTTCCAAAGAACTGTTTGTAATCTTTCCTTCCAAATACTTAATATAATCGTTTCAGTTTTGCTACGTAAATGAATAAACAAACAAATGAAATTCATAACCTCTGCTTTAAGCACCCCTTTCCCTGCTTAATCTCTCACACCCAGGTTTCAGTAAGACTCAGGCTTGGGCATTTTTAGCCCGAAGCAAATACAAGCTATTAGTCTCAGTCTTTATTCTACAGGCCATGGAATCTGCCTCACTTATGACTGGATAGTGGCCATATCTTCCCCCTCTCTGCTCTTATATGTATATCCTATGAAAAGTGGTCTTGAGGCTGGGATTTTCAGAACTGAGACATTTCATTGAAAAGTATAAATGAGGTCAATTTTTGCTAAGTAGGCTTTTATGCCACTGAAGCTGATAGAGCTCTCAAGGTCTCAGGTAAATATTCTAGGTCACATAAGTAGTTCTCTTCTTCCCATGTTTCAGATGTCTCTGCAATAGGACCCATTATGATGGTAAAATTGTTCTCCAGATATGAAACAGTTCTATTAAAATAAGAAATATTTCAAAGAAATTCAACCTTTCAAAGTAGAGTTCAAATAGTTAAGAAAGATAATGCATTCTCAGTTAATTGCTGGTTAATTATATCTTTCTTGTATAAAAAATATAAAAGTACATTTTCAGCTCTAATGCTACATTAAGGTCAAATGGCACACTTTAGGAAGGAATACATTAAGCGACTCTAGAATTGCTATCCCTGGTAACAATTTATTTGACTATAAAATACACATTATGAAAGTCAAGATTTACTAATTTAACTAGAACATAGCTCTTTATTCCTTATTGTCCATCAAAATTCTCCCACTTACTCCCCAAACATAAGGACAGAAGGCAATGATTTTACCAGACTTCTCCCCAACATCTTCTTCATCACCATTTGTTTGTTGTTATACACAGATTAACATGATGTACTCATAAGACCACTCAAGTCAACACCACCACAGTGTTATCTGGAACCTCCTGGCTTTCATGCTTTTCTTCTCAGGTGATTTACCTATTTGTCATTGCAGTGGACAGATTTTTAATATTTTTCTGTGTCCTTCTCCTCCTTTCTCCTTTCTGCTCCCAGTCCTTCTCTGATACCTGTTACCTCCCTAACTGTGGCATTCTGAACTGTTTTGGTAAATCGCCCCCCCCCCCCCCGTTCATTTTTAGCCGTGTTGTTGGACAAGATCAACTCACTTCCAGTCTGGTATTGATGCTAGAATGGATTAAGTCATTTGGAATGTACCATCCCTTGGTCCTAGGCATTGGTCTGTGGCTGGGCACAACCAATCACAGTAAACCCTAAGACTTTTGGGGGGCACTGCTGGGACATCTCTTTCTTGCTGATTATGGATAAAGAAGCATGAAAGCTTTTGTCAATCATATTGAGACTGGCAATGCAGTCTGAAGTCCTGTGCTGCAGAAGGCACAGTGGAGACACGTGAGGACACTGGGTTATTGGTGGCTTTGTTGAACTGTGGTATTTAAACTTATCTCCAACAGCAATAAAAAACAACAACATTTTTACTTTGCTTTTCATAGGTATGGCCTAACACATTCTCTTAATTTTTAAAAAGTAGTTTCGGGCACCTGGGTGGCTTAGTTGGTTAAGGGTCTCACTTTGGCTCAGGTCATGATCTCCCGGTTGGTGAGTTCGAGCCCTGCGCTGGGCTCTGTGCTGACAGCTGGGAGTCTAGAGCCTGCTTCTGTGTCTCCTTCTCTCGCTGCCCCTCCCTCGCTCGTACTCTGTCTCTCTCTCTGTCTCAAAAATAAATAAAACATTAAAAAAATGTTAAAACACTAATTTGGGTCTCCTGTACTTTAGCTAAAAGCTTTCTTATACATACATTAGGGCTACCTCGTACGTATCTATGTTTCTCTTAACTTTCCAATTGAGATAAAAGTTCTGAGAAGAAAAAAAGTTAGACTTTACTGGACTGTGTCTTCTTGACACGTCATTATGTCACAGACTTATACCAGCTTCTTTATAAATACTGCTGATAATAAAGATGACAGTTGCTTATGTTTGTTTAATACTTTCTAATTTATTAAAAATACTCTACAAATGTTATCTTATGAAATATTCACTCATTTTATAATTCATAAACTTGGCATTAGGATGAAAATGTATACCTCTGCTTTTTTACAAATATAAAAACCGATGTTCAAAGTATTTGAGTAACTTGCCCAAAGCCACAGAGAGCTCACATGACAGAGCTTAAAATTAAGCCTCGCTCCTCAGAAGAATCAAGTAAAGCTGCCCATCCATTTCAGTTCTAGGGACACTCTGATCAATTAAACAATGCTGAAAGTCTCTGTAGGTCAAACCCTCTTGATTTCTGCTTTCACCCTGCTGCTTGTTATGGCAAGCACATCCAACTCATCTCTGGTGATTAAGTCCCACCGCTTGGCCTCTGATATCCCAGGATCCCATCTTACCCACTGGATCCAAGGAGTCCATTTTTATGGTCCGAGTTCTCACGGTCATTCCTGGCCTACAGAGAAGAGCCCTCATAAGCTTCCCAGAGCTCTTTGTGAAGCTTCCCAGATCTTTGTGGATCTTCTCCGGGTGGGGCGGGGGGGGTGGGGGGAGGGAGTGAATGAGTAGGTATTACATGATGAAATCAATCTAGTGTAGTATTCCAATCTGGTGTCTCTGTTTTTGTCCACTCTCTTTACTCTGGGGTTCCCTAGGAACTCCTCAAGTCCTCTGACTTGAGAGGTACATCTTGATGGGGATGAGAATACTGTTGACCATATCTTGAAGCCATCCCCAAGGAGGATCTACCACCCTAGGTAACATTTTATTTGCTTTTCTAAAATTGCCAAGTTGTTAACCATTAATGTATTATTTATTTTGCATACTCTTGAGTGGCTATCATACTGCAGAATGTGTGCGTGTGTGTGTGTGTGTGTAGTTTTTGAAATGATGAGTTCTTTCAATTTACAAATATGAATTGATGGTCTATTTGCTAGATGAAAGCTATAAAGATTCAGCTAAAATCTCCATCCTTAGGCAGTTCAAAGTTTGAATGCATAGTCACTAGTGAGTAACTATATTGCAAGACATTGGTTCTCAACATGTGACCCAACTACATTAAAATTACTTGGTAACTTGTTAGACACACAAACTCTTGGGCTCAACCCTAGAATGACTGAGTCAGAAATTTTACGAGTGGGCCCAAAAATCTGTGTTTAAGCAAGCTCTTCAGGTGATTCTGAAGCAATAAATTAAAAATAAATTTTGAGAACCAATAAAGCAAAAAGGGATTTGACCGTATTAGGGAAGTCACCATGCTGAAGATATTTAATTTTTTAACAAATTTCATTCCAAAATTTTTATCAAATAAATTCATAAACAAAGTTGAATCTCCCCAGTTATGTTCCCTTTCCCCTCTCTCCTTGTGGAACTAAATATTATCATCAATTCAGTGTTTACTCTTCTTGTCCAAGGTTTTATGTTTTTACTATATATGTAGGCAATTATAAATAATATGTTATATTGCTTTGTGCTTTAAAAATCTTTATGAATAGTAGCTTACAAATTTTTAAAGTATCACCACTTACATTTTTCATTCATTTTAATTTCTGCATAGTATTTCATTGTACAAATATATAAGAATTATTTATGCATTTCTCTACTGCTAAAGATTTAGGTGTTTTCCAACATTCACAGGAGAGGGAAGCTGTCTTTAGATCTTCCTCAGTGCTATGATACTCAGTGATTTCTCTTTACCAAAGACAAAAGTCAAAAGCAAAATAATTCTGCTGGTCTCCTATTCCCTTTCATTTAGCTATAGGAATTCCATGCTTCCAGGCAACTTTGACATTATAAGTTGCTACATTTAAAAATTTGTATTATAATGAAGTCCATCAACTTATTGCCTCTCTGTTCTTATGCATCCCATCAAGATTTGGCCTCACTGAAATTGCTTCTTCAGAAATTGTCTATAAAGAGAATACGCTGCTGCATCTCAGCAGGTGTTTTAAACTCCCTTGATTCCTATTAGTGTAAATTCCCATCAGGTAGTCTTAGGGAGACGGACAACTGAACAAATCAGACACTAGTTTTAAAAAACTGAAATATGCTATTTAACATTCCACCTGGAAGAAGCTGAATCAAGAGATTGACCTAAGGGATTAAATAGCAAAGGCTTTACTGCCTGAGTATATCCAGTCACAAAGAAAATCCATTGCTCACTGGGGCTAGGCCACGGCCATTACAGCCCAAGGCTGTTTTATCTGCTCTCCCTCCTTAGAAATCTGTAAACCCACATCTGGTGTATTTCAGGACTGTAACAATCCTGACTGCCTCCCAGTGGTTCAGCAATGCCCTCTGATCCCGGCCTGAGGGCTGCCCCAGAGCCACATGTGGTTAGGTCCTAGGGGAGAGAATCTTAGCATTCCCTGGCTGTGCGCTAATCCATTATTCAGAACTTGAACCTGTGCTAGAGGCTGTGTTTTAACCCATCATTCTATACTTGAACTTGCTCTACCATACCTCTCCAAGAGTCATCCATACTCTGCTTAAGTTCTTCTAGAGATGAAGGACTTATTGCCTCCCAAGGAGCTTTGGGGCTAGAACAGAGCAAGTCTAATCACTGCTTCAAAGAAAGCCCTCTACAGTTTTGCAGAGAAACCCATGCTTTGGCCCCCTCACAGCACCCACGTACTCTCTTTTCCCTCTAGCTATCTCATTTCCTCCTCCCACTTTTTTTTTTTTTTCACATGACACATATTCCAATTTTTTTTACCCAGCTGTGCTTCTCTGCACAAACTTGAATGTGGTTTATTTTTTGTTTTTGTTTTCTGAAAGTAAGAAATTATTCTAACTTTCTTAGGATTTTAACTACAGGGATAAATGTATCAATTTCTTTTGCTTTTTGAATGGACTCTGCCTCATGGCACATTGCCTACGTTGATTAGCTGTTGGTTGAAATAAAGGGTAATCTACACTGGGTTTTTGGTTCTGTTTCTGTCACCAAGCCATGGAAGACAATTCCTCAAATACTGAGGACTCTTTTTTTTTTTTCATAAGTGACAAAAGTGAGGTTTAGGAAGGAAAGGTGTCATATCCAATGTTACATTCAGTATTAAAGCTTAGTTCTCCTGATTTTCTTACCTATTCTGATCTAGAATTTTCCTTGGGCCTCAAAGTACAGTTCAGGCTGCTGCTTGTTCATACTTTTTTGGGGTGGTATCTGTAGGGAGACAAGTCTTTCTCTTAGATGGATGGAGGGTGAATGAGTTCTGTTTTGAGATGGCACATGAGAATTTTTCAATTTCTTTCTGAAACTAAGAAGCATTTTTAGGGGTGGAAACAAAAAGGGTTTTTTTTGCCATACCTGATAACTCTAAAGTGAAAATAAAATGTTGAAGTAGGCTGTCAAAATATTTTGTGACAATTCAACCTTAAAGTGACCTCAAATAAAAGGCAGAGTGCTGTTTGGAAGGCTGATCTATTAGCATGTAGCTTTTTATTTCTCTAAATTGCTAGGTATATCAGTCTCCTTCCTCTCACATTTGTCTTAATTTGTATGGAATGTTGATCATTTAATAATATATGAATATAAAATTCAGGACAAAGCATTAAATCAGAATGTTAGGACTGAAGGGATGACCTATGGGATCATCTAGTGATTAGATCAGAAGGAAGACCTTAGTTTTATTCAAGAAGAAAATAGCTGTCTTTTGAAATTTCCATCTAATAGTTGCAGAGACCTTAATCATTTTTTTTTAATGTTTATTTATTTTTGAGACAGGGAGAGACAGCATGAACGGGGGAGAGTCAGAGAGAGAGGGAGACACAGAATCCGAAACAGGCTCCAGGCTCTGAGCTGTCAGCACAGAGCCTGATGCAGGGCTTGATCTCACGGACTGCGAGATCATGACCTGAGCCAGAGTTGGATGCCTAACCGACTGAGCCACCCAGGCGCCCCGAGACCTTAATCGTTTACAGGTACTTTTCATAAGTATCAGTTCACTCATTTAAGATAAATGTAGGAGTGTCTTCCATGTGTGAAGGCTCTTGCCTAGTGCCAGAGATATAAATATGAATATGACATAGTCCCTACCATCAGAAACTCGTGGTCGTATGCGCAAGACTGTCTTAAAAACTTAGAAATGACTAGGTGTGATAGCCAATACAGGGACAGTTCACAGGCAGGAGTACATAAATTTCTCTGTAAGAGAGGGAGTATCGAAGACTTTGCAAAGGAGGCAATAGTTGAGCTAGGTCTTGAGGATGAGTGAAAACTCATAAGATGAAAAGAGTTGGAGAATGATTCAGTCAGAGGAAAAGTAGACGTTCCACACATTGATGAATGACCGACTCATTTGGTAGCAAGTAAAAGAAACCCATTTCATCTTGCTAAGACAAAAGTGGAAATGGCTGATGGGCATCCCGCTTTGCCAAGGCAGGTTACTGCCACGCCACATGAGGGAGTTGAATAAGGACAGAAAAGAAACCGGCTAAACCACAGGTATCTAATTTATAGCTCTGAGTCTAGATTTTCAATTCTTGGTGGGGAATACAAACCCAGCCAAGCTTCAGAATTGACGCTGGCCCTACCAACATGATCAGAGGGGAAAGATCAAGTGGCACGCTAATGGCTTCCAAGGTTCTCCACTATGGGTGAAAACATCAAAGAAACGGGTTTGAAGAGTACAAAGATAATGCAGAAGGGGTCTGCTATATGCAGATCTGAGACCTCTAATGAGAATTAAGAACTTTGGTATAGTGCCAAAGAGTGGTATAGGGTGGTGGTGAGTATGTTTGTGTGTGTGTGTGTGTGTACGTGTGTGTGTGTGTGTGTGTGTGTGTGTGTGTATGTATTAATGGGGAGATAAAGGAGCTTGGAGAGTTGGCATGAGGAACATTGTGAAAGAGTTTTTACCCTTTTTTGGGTTTTTTTTTTAGATGGTAAAGGACTTTTAAGCATTTTGAGAGTATGGTCAGATTTGTGTTTGGGGTAGTTAAGCATAGAGCAGGCGCCGAAGATGAACTGGAAAGGGATAAACCGAGAGAAGAAAAGACAAGTTAAAGGTAGTGGAAATCGTCTGGGTCTGAGACAATCAGACCCTTGACTAGGCAATGACGATGGATAAAATGGTATGAAATGGAAAGAAATTCAGGAGAAGGAAATCAGAGAGTATCGCAGCCCATTCAAGGTGGCTGGGGATTTACGGGGAAACTAACAGGATTTCCACTTTTTTGATGTGAGCAAGAGTAGCAGAGGGTGCCATTCACCAAGACAAGCAATAGAGGAAGAGAGATTTAGGGGATGCATAATAGGTTGTGGTCGGCATATTGAGTTAAGGCACTAGGGACCACTCAAAGGGGAATAGTGAATAAGAAGATAGACATTCCCCTCAGGAGTGAGCTCTGGTTGGAGATAAGATCTGGGAATCATAACTCATGGATGATAATTGACTTAGAGCAAAGGGTGAAATTTCCAGGAAAAGTGTGCAGAGCCAGCAGAGAAGTAGGGCCAGCCTAGCCAGGCTTCTGAGGGGAGCCCATATGAGGTGGTATGTGAAAGGAAATAGCCTCAGAGGGGAGGTTGAAAGGAATGACCGTGGAGGTGAAGGAAATCAGAAACGATGAGCATCTGGGAAGCAAGAATAAAGAATTTCAAGAGAGGGAATTTATCACCATCCTGTGCTACAGACCAGGTAGGTTTGTTTGTTTGTTTGTTTAGTATAGTTGACACAATGCTGCATTAATTTCAGGCGTGCAACTTAGTGATTTGACAAGTTCCTCCATGATGCTACGTTCACCCCAGGTGTAGCTACGAGCCGTCCCGTTATGTTGCCATCACAATGTCATTGACTCTATTCCTTATGCTGTTGGGCCAGGTAGATTTCATTTCCATTTCACAAAGAGTAAACAGAAATTTGGAGACTCAAATGACTCATCAAAATTTGTACGGCTGATCAGCGTCAAAGATCAGACTAGAACCCGATAACTTCTTTTTCATTTTCATTCTGTCCTTTTTCAGCTACAGAACCCCGCAGCTGTGCTCTGGCAGAGAAATTCCAGAGCAGCCACTAAGCTTCCAGGGGAGGAGAGGTGGGAGCCCAGGGGATGACCCACACTGCAGAACAGGCGTGGGACTGCAGTCAGAGGTAGCCTCAGAGCCCTGGGTGGCTGGGTGGCCGCAGTGCTGGCCTCTTAGGGCAACCCCCGTCCCCCCCCCCCACCCCGCCTCCCAGAGACCAGCTCGGACTTCAAGTGTGCCTGTGGCATCAGCCAGGCTGAGCCTCAGTTTCCTCCCCTGTAAAATTGCAGAGAGGTTAAAATGTTTAGTCTTCCACCTCTAATTTCATAATTGTCTTTTATAATATAGCATAATAGGGTTCTCCCCATTGCAGGAAAGGCATCCTCGTAAACTTTCGATTCTGTTCCTAAGCATGAGGAGGAGAGGTGATGAGAGGCCCTGAGGAAAAACCGGAGACCTTATCTTTATAGACACAGATAATGCAGCGTTTTACTAGCTTCTATAAAACCATGGGTATGACAGGGAGATAGATGAATTATGTGGGGGGGGGGGTGCTGTGGAGCATGAATATGGAAAACAAATCAACTAGAGTGATAACAGACGAAAAGAAAGAAAGAAAGAAAGAAAGAAAGAAAGAAAGAAAGAAAAAAGAAAGAAAGAGACAAAAGATAAAAGACAAGGAAGCCTCACTAATTAAAAATAGCTGAAGCCCTGGAGATGCGTTTAAAAGCAATCACGTTGGAATGTTCAAATTAAGAACAACAAAGAAATGGCAATGCAGCCTCACTCCATATTCTGAGAGCCTTTTATAAAAGAAAAATAAACTGATATTAGGAAAAAGCTTTTCTGTTTGCAAATTCTCCCCTTGTTGCAGAAAAAGAGAAACAGACAACTTTCATATCATTTTCCTCTAGTCTTTGGGTGCTAGAATAAAAGGAGAATGAAATTAAATTCACTTTAAATGTTTTCCTTCCGGGCTGTAAAGCTGCTGACATCATTTATCCCAGCCCTGGCACTTACATAATCTGGGTGCCACGGGAGCCCTTGGAAGTCATTAAATAAAAAGAAGGCATCAAATAATAGAAAAGGAAGGCAATGAAAATGCTAGACCCAATAAGGTAGTCAGAAGTCGCGATTTAAATGTAACCCCAGGACTCCGAATATTAGACATTCAGGAATGAGAAGATTCAACTGGGAAGGATAAAGGGAGTTTTAAAAAAATGCCTTTAGGATTGGGGAGGGGACCACGGTTCCCCAGGGGCAAGGTCGTCCTTCTTTGTAGAGAGGAGGAATGCCACCGTCAACCACAGACTCGGAATTCTCGGGCTCCCTGAGCTCTGGAGGGAACATGGGTATTGGGTAAGGTGAATCCAGAGGGTACAGATCTCAAATGTAGACAGCCTGCAGAAATGGGAACTGCTATGCAACAAGACATCTTAGCCTGGGGGATGAGACTTCAGGGCATGCCTTCTTTTGCCTTTCCTTTGCTTCTGGTGTGTCTGATTCTGGGAGTGAGCTCAGGAGGTCTTGTGGCTCTGTGTCCATCGGAAATGGCACCAGCTCAGACAGGTGACTCTTGTATGTACCGCAGGTTCCAACATCCCAAACGCAGGCCCTTCTCAGTCCAGACAGGGTCTGAAGTTACCCTGGGAAACACAGGACCCTTCAATCATGTTCCAGAAGGTCATCTTCGTGGTTCCAGCACTGAGACACTGTCCACTTGTGTCAGGATCTCATGGAGTCCCTTGAACTCCTCACCACCCCTTGCATCTGCCCTTGGTTTTCCTTGGGACACTGGCCCAAAACCAGGGACAAGAGCAGAGGGTTTAGCATGTTGTAGCACTACGCATGCTATTTTCCACTCTTTCCAGGGTAGGTTCAGAAGTAGGAAAGCCCAGAAAGACTCACTGGGTTTAGAAGGGGACTCTAATGGGCTTTCCTGAAAGGGCACAAACTCTCAAATAGGGGAGTGAGAGGTCCCACTGCACACACATTCAGGGTGCTGCCACTTGCTCATTGCCATGGTCCGAGGAACGTGTCTGTTTACAACTGGCTGTGCCCGATCTCCGTAAGAGTCTTACCGCCTACTGGAATAACCTTTGGGGATGCTCCAGGAAAGAGGGCCTGCCAGCTTTCTGACCTTCCATCACATTGGTGAGCCCTCAGATTTATTTTACTTTGGAAGGAGTCAGATTCACCACCCTCTCCTACTTCCTAGGATATCCCCCAAAGAAATCTAGGTCCTAATCCTTGGAATCTGTGAATGCTTCCTTGCATAGCAAAAAGGACTTTACAGATATAATCAAGCTAAGGGTACTGAAATGGGAAGAGCATCCTGAATTGTCTGGGTGGGCCCTAAATGTAATCATAAGTGTCTTTATAAGAGGGAGGCAGAGGGATGCCTGAGTGACTCAGTTGGTTAAGCATCTGACTTCAGCCCTGGTCATAGTCTCATGTTCAGTGAGTTTGAGCCCTGATTTGGGCTCTATGCTGACAGTGAAGAACCTAGGTGGGATTCTCTCTCTCTCTCCCTCGCTTGTGCTGTCTCTCTCAAAATAAATAAATAAACTTTTTTTTTTTAAAGAAGAGGGAGGCAGAGAGAGATTTGACACAGAGGAAGGCAAGGTGATGCTGAAGCAAGACTCCATCGAAGCTGCTGGCTTTGCAGAGGAAGGAAGGAGCCATGAGCCAAGGAATGCAGGCTAAGACACAGATTATAGCTTCTGGAAGGAACTCTGTCTTTCTGAGTGATTGACCCAGTGAAACTGATTTTGGACTTCTCACTTCCAGAACTATAAGAGAACAAACGTGTGTTTTCCTAAACCTCCAAGTTCATGGTAATTTGTTTAGCAGGCACAGGAAACTAATACAGAACACTCCGTCACAGCTGGTACTTTTTTAGGCTGAAAGAGGAAAAGAAAAAAGTATTTTCAATCCCGGGTGATAGGCACTCAAGTTCAAATTCACAATTTCCTTTTGCGTAAATACAAGTAGGGCTGCCGTTCTTTCTGGATGAATGGCAGAAAAGACTGGAAAAGAGGCAACTTGCCGGGGGATTGGGAACTCTGCTGAGCTCCTCTTTTTGTGGGACATAAATACCCAGGTTGATCACAAGGTGTCTTAAATCCTTAGGCTTCACTGGAGAAGGACTTCACTGGAGATGCTTGGCACAAATTTGCTCTTCTGCTTGTCCCTTGCTCCCGTTCTCCAGGCCTGCGCACATGGGACTTAGTCTCCTTGGCTGACCATGCCTGATGCTGGAGAGGAATTTGGTTCTGGAGGCCCAGTACCAAGAACTAAGGGTTAGTTTCTAGCTTAGACTTTAAGGGATGGATTTCAAAGGTTCTCATGTCATCAGGCACATCTTGCCATCAAGGAAAGAAGGTGGATATTGAAGGGAAGAACAAGGTCTGGACAAGAAGCAAGTCTTCAGTCTGTGTGTTCCCTGTGCCTTGGATAGGAAATGGTTCCAGCAAAACTAGGCTAAAAATCTGTCAACCTCAGGCTATTTCTTCGAGTAGAGACCTTGGCCTGCCTCAGGTGTTTTGACTCAGGGGAGCACAAGGCTCCTTCTTCTAGCTTCTAGCAATTGTGGAGGCTATAGTTTCAGCTTTGGCTTCTACCCTTTTGATTCAGGCAGGCAGACTGGCTCAAGGTTGGAGCCAGGGACCCTGCCTGGAGTGTCATATTTTGACATAAGGAAGATATCCTAGAGCTTGGCATTTTCCAGAGTTAGTACCTCTCTCGTGAGGCATCCCCAAAGTGTGTGATGACTGAATCTTATGAGGTTAGTGAGCACGAGAGACAGAAGTCATGGTTGAAAGTCTTGACATAAAGCAACTCTAAGATGACCAGGAAGATTGTTTTGCACGTGTCATTGCTATCCTCACCTAATGAAATAAACTTTAGTCTTCAATTCAATTTTGTACGTAGTTTTTATCTCTAAGCCAACCTATCTCTCTCTTCCCTTTTCTCCCTCTCCTTCTCTCTTGTTCCTTCTTTTTCTCTCTCATAGTTCTTGCAGCATTGGAAGCCTGAAGAAGCTCAAATAAAAGAATCCATTGGATGGAGGGCCTTGTCTTCTATCCTTCAGATCTTGAAACTAAGGCCAAAGATTAGTTGGTGACAGAGTTAATTACTTGGATTTTAGTATAAGATAATCTTTCTTTTGCATTAGGTGATAACATACTGCAGAGACTATCATTAAAGTGACTTTCATTTTAATATCAAAATGACCCTTTTATGCTCCAAGAATTTGTTGGTATAAAAATCTATGACTGCCCTTTTTTGCTGTCATTAAACTCACAGGATAGCTGCCTATCTTTGGGTTCTATTTATTCTAGCACTGTATGGGCTGCAGATGGGATATCTTCTCATTGACTCTGCAGAGTCAATAGGGAACCAATAAGGGATTGAGGGAAAGGAACCAATAAGAAATTAACATTTTCCGAATCTAAGAGGTTCTTCAGTCTCAGCAGCTTGGGTAAGTTTCAGAATCATGAGAGTTTTTGTTGCTGTTGTTTGTTTGTTTTTCCTTTTCTATTTAAGAATCCACAGGATGTGGGGCACCCGGGTGGCTCAGTCCGTTAAGCGTCCGACTTCGTCGTGATCTCTCGGTCCGTGGGTTCAAGCCCCGCGTCGGGTTCTGTGCTGACAGCTCAGAGTCTGGAGCCTGTTTCAGATTCTGTGTCTCCCTCTTTCTCTGACCCTCCCCTGTTCATTCCCTCTCTCTCTCTCTCTCTCTCTCTCTCTCTCTCTCCGTCTCTGTCTCAAAAATAAATAAACGTTAAAAAAAATTAAAAAAAAAAAAAAAGAATCCACAGGATGTAGTTTAAAAAGCACTGGACTTTAAACAATAGCATAGATTCTCTCACTTAATCCTTTCAACCTTATGAAATAAGTATTATTATCATCCCTAGTTTACACTGAAGCTCAGGGTGGTGACGACAGAGCTGGGGCTAGAATCCAGCTGTGTTTGACCTCAGAGAAATACTTTGCCATCAGCTCTATATTGGATAAGAGTTATTACCCCCAGGCATCTCCTCCTGTGAAACTGACAGAGGTAAAGGAGTGACTTCCAGCACAGGCAAACTTCTAGGGGGTCTTGTTGGATAGGATGTATAGGAAAGCAATCTTATTGGCATAAGTATTAAGTAAATAATGGGAGATACAGTTTGAGAGGTAGAGAACCAATTGGAAACCAGTTGGATAAGTTGGATTTGGTGTGAAATCGGTGTCAACCCTGAAAGGATTGTGCGAGTGAGTGCGCAAGCCTGGGACCAGGCAAAGGTCAGAGTAGATGGAGAGGCCACTTCCAAAGCCCATCCCAGCATTCACTGGTCAAATCCAGGATGACCTGGTGGAAGGGAGATCCAAAGTGATTGTTGGATTGGGTAAGAGGTGCAGGCCTGAGAATAAATCATGAGACATTTTGGAGGAAAAAAAAAAAAAAAAAGACAAAATTTGATGACAACTGAAACATAAGACCTTAAGGAGAGGAATTAGTCAAAGGTGATTCTGAGATTCCTTATGGAAGAAAGTGTGTGCACACAGATTTCTTTTATATCTCAAAACTGTACTAAGACAAGGGCTCCACAGGGACCAAGTAGGGCATAACCCAAGGATTTGGGGAGAACGTCAGAAAACATTGCTCTCTGGAATAGAATTTAGAAGAAATGTATGACAGTCGCTGTACATGGAATATTTCCAGGACATAATCAAGTGGAATGACTTATGAGTGTTGCTAGTGAAACTAGAGCTTTTTTTCTATACTTCTCTAAGATATTTCAAAGATCCCAACTTGAAACAAAATTAATGTAAGATTTACGGTAGCCCTGAAGCTTCTAATTGGCCCTGTCTATCAAGATGTGTTTAGGTGTGACCCTGACTGACGCAAGGTGAGAGGTGTTTTTGTGACTAATTAGGCCGAATAATAAGGGAAAAGTGGAGAAGGAAAATTGGCTGCTGATTATCGTACTTTCTAAGCAAGAAAGAATCAGTACTACAGACCTGAACAGTAAGAGTATTAAAACAAGACACAAAGGGGCACCTGGGTGGCTTAGTAGGTTAAGCGTCTGACTTTGGCTCAGGTCATGATCTTACAGTGTGTGAGTTCGAGCCCCACGTTGGGCTCTGTGCCGACAGCTCAGAGCCTGGAGCCTGCTTCGGAGTCTGTGTCTCTCTCTCTGCTCCTCCCCCACTCGCACTCTCTCTCTCTCTGAAAACTAAATAAACATTAAGAAAAATTAAAAAAAAAAGGCCAGAGAGAATTTATTAGATTTTGCCATACTAGAAAAAATACTTGAAAAGATAATCTAATTTCCTCTGTTCTAATTCTTCCATCACTAGACAATCTTCTGATAAACAGTTCCATTTTCAATATCCTGATCCCAGAAATGGGGTGTTTTGGGTGAAATAATGTCGATACATCACAATTAATAAAATTAGTTTCAGGTTGTATTCTCAGACTCTTGTGAATTTGGATAGCTTGAGTCAGTTCCCCAGAACATGATCCACCCCTAGATGAACTCATCCAATTAAGGCATAAGTTGATTTCATCATTATTAGTGTGTTAGTTTCCTATTACTGCTATAACAAATTACCACAATTTATCAGTTAAAAACAACACAAATTTATTATCTTACAGTTTTGGAGGTCAGAAGTCCAAAATCAGTCCACAGTGTCAATAGGGCCACGTTCCTTCTAGAAGTTCTAGGAGAGAATCCATTTCTTTGACTTTTTCCAGCTTGTAGAGACTTCTCCTACTCATTGATTCATAGTCCCACATCACTCTAATTTCCCCTTGCTTTGTCATATCTTCCTCTATGACCCTGACCTTCCTGTCTCCTTCTTATAAGAACTTTGTGCTTTGGATCTGCCTAAATAATCCAAGATAATTTCCTCATCTCAAGATTCTTAACACAATCATAGCTGCAAAATCCCTTTTGCCATGTAAGATAACATATTCACAACTTCCAGGAATTAGGACATAAATATCTTTGAAGAGAGCAGTTATTCTGCCTACCAAAACCAATATTGCTACATTTTGCCAAACAGGCTAAGGACCACTCCTTGGTTTTTTAATGTTCATAACTAAGGCACAGGTGCATTCTCGAGGTCCTCCTCTCTGAGACTGGGTTTGGCCCAAGCAGGTCAATGGCAGCCTTAAGATGGGTCATAGGAAAAACATCGTTCATAGCTAACTGGGAACCGTGAAGACAAATAGGACTGTTCCCAAATGAGGGGAAGCAGAATGGGGACATCTCGGATATTTGTCACATGATGAACACTTGAAAGAAGTTGGCTCCCAGCCTTTGGATCTGTTCAAGCAGAGGCGAGACTACAACTTGGTAGGAATGTTAAAAGGACATTCAGATGATGGCAGGACTCAATGACCTTTGTGATCCTTCTATTCATGAACATCTATTAGTTTCTTAAATGAATTGGATGGAGAAGTTCCATTTTGTTCAGGAGCCGCTGTCCCTTAGTGGTCATTACCCAATGTATATTTATAATGATGAGTCCGAGAAATCTCCAAAACTTACCATCAAGAAGCAAAAGTCCCAGACAACTAAATGGACTTCACCCTTTACAGCTTCCATTAAACTTAATGAGAAGTTAATCATGTCAATAGAAGTGACATAGTCACATCTTGAGACACTTGGGGGAACGCAAGGACTCTAAGTGGTTTTGGTGGAATACTAATTCAAATAGCTCAACTTCACATGGAGGGGGCAGGATAAAGTACAGTGAGAGGTTGTGTTAATGCTGCAGCCACATTACCTCTTAGCCTAAAGTGTTTGTCCAAAGAACCACTTCATTAAAAAAGAGTGGTTTGAGCTACTTAATAGCTTTACTATCAAGTCATGAAGGCCCTGAAAAGATGGCCTTGCCATAAAATTGTTCCCATCCTGTGTGCAGAAACGCCTGGTCTTCGACCTCAATTCCACCTCCGCTTTTCATATTTTTAACTCTTTGCTGATAGTTTCACTTTGGGATTCCTTATTGGCATGTTATTATTTTAATCCTATCTGCCTGTGTATACATGAAGGAATTGAAGGGTCAGGAAAGATAGGTGAAGGGGCAACAAGGCAGGGAATGGAGGCAGGCACTCAGCTCTTGGAAAAATTGCAGAGTCCTAGAATACCAAAGCTGGAAAGGTTTTTGGAGATTATCCAACCCCGTATATTTTATTATAGTTGTGGTGATTGGGGTCCAGAGGAGCATAGGGAATTGCCCAAGGTCTCACCAAGACTAGTAAGAGGAAGAGAAGGGAATAGATTTCATTTCCTTTAGCCATCAGGTAATGTGTGCTTTGTGCTGTCTTCTGGTGACCGTCTGTGGCTTTCCTACCCACTTTGGTCTTATAGACCAAAGGTCTACATTAGTGTCTATTTATCTCTATACCTACCTATATATCTATAACTAAAAAAGCTCTAGTGAGTGGTATTCACTCAGATGACCTCTCAACCTAATTAATTACAGCTTGCATTTTTATTATGAGCCAAAGTAGTGAGATTGTAGGTTATTGAAGCATCAAAGCAGGTTGAGTGAGAACAGTCCAGGAGCAAAAGTAGAATCTCTCTCTCTAAATTGTCTCAACTAAGAAATGTCCTGGATTTTCTAGGAAGTGAAAACAAGGAGCGTATCTTGTTGTTAATTATCTTTAAATGCTCTCGGTTATCCTATTTACCTGGGGAGAATCAAGACAAACACCCAAAGGTGTAGGTACATGGAAGCAATAACCAGGCTGTGTTTTCACAAGAGTAAATAGTAACGTTATTTGGTTTTCTTGTTGCCCCATCAAGATAGGTTCCAGAAGCTTTAATAATTAATCAAATTAAGACTTAAAAATCAGTCCCCTTTGAGGAAGTTTGTATCAGTTAGCTATCAATTAACACTGATGACTTCAGTTCCCTTCTCAGCGTGCTCGGAAAAATGCGGGATGGAAAAGTGCCACAGTGTGTTAATGGAGCCATAATACACATTGCCTAATGAAGCATGAAGGCCTTGTTTACTCTGAATGCTGTAATTATTTAAGAGCTTTTAAAACCCAATGTCAAACCTTGACTCTCACCTACCTCTTTCTCACGACTGGAATGATGATGCACTTAATGTTTTATCTCAACTCATGGAGGTGAACTGAAAATAAATAGCTAATTATACAATTCCATTTGCCAGATTCTTTCATTGCCACGAAAAGCTTTTGCCAGCCTGGGCTCTGTCACTGAGAGATGCTTCGCAGCAACGTTCAGAGCTACCATTTACTGAAGGAGAGCAGGGCCTCGCATGGGGTGTCCTACGTCATTTACCCCACGAATCCTCACCACCACCCCATGACCCGCAGGTGAGGTATGCGGGACCCAGGTGTGGCAGAGGATACGCAGGAAGCAGAAACCAGGATCCTCGTCTTTCGAGCAGAGTACGGTCTGTGCATTCGTGGGTCTTTGAGTCTGACTCTTTGTGTTTAACCCCTGATTCTGCCACTTTGTGGCTGTGTGACCTCAGACAAGTTATTGAACCTCTCCGTGACTCATCTCCGAGGTATAAAACAGGGGTGATGATAAAAATGGACCTCACTTCAAAGAGTTGTTGTTTGGACTCAACGACAAGCTGGTGGAGTGTTCATAACAATACCTGTCACGCCGCAAGAGCCCAGCAATGGCAGTTCCTGCCATTACTTAACTCCTTGTGCCTGATTGCGTGGCCTCTGAAGAATGTCACCACGCACTCACTACATGCCCGGAAGAGGCCAGGGGCCAAACACTGGTGAAGAAGAAAGATCAGGAGACAAGAGAGCCAGAGGGGCTGGGATCAGCAGGAGAGGCTTCTTGAAGGAGGTCATGCTAGGGTTAGACCTCAAAGGGTGGAAGACATCTAGACATGTATAGAATAAGGACAGGGCCTGCCAGGGGAAGGCAAAAGCACCGATAAAGGCATAGAAGAGGTGACCAACTAGGCATGCCCATTCGAAGGTTCAAAGCCAGGGACTAACTCGAAGGGAGAGTAGTCACCTAATGCAAAAGATTTGGCTTTGGTTTGAATCTCAGCTCTACTTTAATAACTGTGAGATTCACAGACAAGTCATTGGCCTTTCTCAAACTCATTCTCCAAGCCCATGAACTGGAAGTCATGGTCACACACAAATCATGTTTACAAGTCTTCGTCAAGTGATGTATGGAAAACATTAAGAGAGAGGGGAGCCAAATGTCAAGAGAGAAGAGTGATGTGATGTGATCATTCGTTGTTCATGTGCTGTATTTTTCCCGAGTAGATTACACGTTGTGGGAGGCAGAGTGGCCCCTGGTGGTTGGTCAACAGATACTACCTGGTGTAGCTTATCACTACGACACAGGAAGTAAAAGTAAATTGGGGTCAATTTGAGAAGGACTCGGTCTTTTCAAATGAGAAGTGTGGACTTCGTCCTGTGTCAGGGAGCCCCAGAAAATTCATAAGCAGGTCAATGAGATGATGTCCACTCAGAGGCAGGGAAGCTATCCTCAAAAGCGGCCTACAAGATGACCAGGTATAGGAGCTCAAAGGCTGAGTGAGCCTGGCTTTAATAGGTGAGGTTATCTGCTGGTAGAATCTCAGGTGGCATCTCACATTGTGAGATGAAGAAGAGAGGCATCATTTCCACTGCACATATGAGGAAACAACGTCCTAGAGAATCCAATTTGCCTAAATTTGTATCGTCCATTCACGGCAGACGTGGGATTCGAATCCAAGTGTTTGGACTTCTGATCTAGGACTTTATCCTATAGATAAATCCATGAGCGTGGGACAATTCAGGGGAGGAGGGATCACAGAGAAGGTCTCTGGGACCTGTCATTAATGCCAAAATGAGCTATGACTCCCAGGCATTGGGTCCTTGTCCAAATGCAAATACCAGCGTATGTAGTGGGGGGAGGGATCGGGGGGCATAGTAAGGGACCACTCATTTTAGCCATTTATTTATTTATTTATTAAAAATTTTTTTTTTTAACGTTTTATTTATTCTTGAGACAGGGAGAGACAGAGCATGAATGGGGGAGAGTCAGAGAGAGGGAGACACAGAATCCAAAACAGGCTCCAGGCTCTGAGCTGTCAGCACAGAGCCCGACGCGGGGCTCGAACTCACGGACCACGAGATCGTGACCTGAGCCGAAGTCGGCCGCTTAACCGACTGAGCCACCCAGGCACCCCTCATTTTAGCCCTTTAGACGCCAGTGTCGGCAGAATCCTTGGGTGAGGAAAGAGCTTGAGGTTTCTAGCACTCCACAGGGTATGAAGTAGCCAGTGGGCAGGGCACACTTAGAGAGAAAGCCAACTGTGTCAGATTTGCTCAGTGTCACCTGCCCTTTGCAGGCCTTGGCCGGTGTCATGTCTCACCTTCCTGTTGTCATCAGGACAACATATTTCTGGGCAGGATCTCTGACTTAGTGTTCTTTCTGTCCTCCTCCACCGCAGGTCACGGGCAGACGACATCGTCGTGGGTTTTAAAAGTCTAGTGTGGCCAGTGCCCACTGCCCAAGGCGAAGGCTGAGGTGTGAGGGAGAATCTGATACCGGACGTTCCCTACAGACAGATGCCTTTTGCTGCCTTACCATTTTCCACCCCCAAGGGTGCTCAGGGAGCGGAGGGTCATGGCAGTGCTCCGGGCGTGCTGACAGTCACAGGCTCACACAGTGTCTGTATAGTGAGTACTGGAAGTTATGTTGACGCAGGGCCCCTCGAGGCCTGTTGGGACAACAAAATGCCACCAGGCCATGTTCCTGTCTTGGAAACAGCTGCTCGAGAATCTATCACGGAGACGAGGAGGTTTACATGAGTCCTTCCTGATAAGGCCCCCAGGCCTCTTCAGCGCTAGAGGTTCACAGGGCTCCCTTCAGGAGAGAGCAAAGTGATAGCTTTTTGGAAAATATTTTATTTTGCCCCCCTGGGTTGTATCATTCTTGTCGTTTCCTTCAGCTGAAACTAGAGGCTGATGGTGAGAATTTCTGGCCAGACGCCAGCGTCCAGAGTGAATTCTGCGATCTATTTGTGACGATCTGGAGTTACTGCCTCCCTCTCTGCCCAGCCCAGGTTAAATTTCACCCTTTCAAGCATGACCTCTGATTTCTCTTGCCCCAAGGAGGAGTCCCACCATCTACCCTCTTCCATCAAAGGCCTCAGTCTATCTGCTACTGCATTTCCTATTGATTTCCCCATATGCCTTAAGCTTCATACACTTCCTCAGTCTCATTTCCCCAAAGCCCCCAGCTCTGTCCACCTCCTTGTCTTTCTCACGCACTTCTCTACTGGAAAGCTGTTTGCCAACATTGACTATGTATGAAAATCCCCCTTACCAAAAGTTTTATTCTCTTTGAAACCTTCTCATGTCACTTGCTTAATTAAAATGCTACCTTCAGTGCTCCCAGAGCCTACTGCTTGCACTAGGCTATTGCCTTCTTTTTACTCATGTATTTTATATTTTTTTTAATGTTTGTTTATTATGTTTGAGAGAAAGAGAGATAGAGCGTGAGTGGGGTAGGGACAGAGAGAGGGAGGGAGACACAGAATCCGAAGCAGGCTCCAGGCTCCGAGCTGTCAGCACAGAGCCCCGACGCAGGGCTCGAACTCACCAACCGTGAGATCGTGATCAGAGCCGAAGTCAGACGCTTAACCGACTGAGCCACCCAGGTGCCTCTTTATTCATTTATTTATTCAACCATTCAGTATCTATTTTCTCAAAAGCTACTCTATTTATGGGCCATTGTTGCAACTTGTGCAGAGGTATGGAGGTGAGTAACAAGAGAGAGGGAAGACAAATGTCAAGAAAGAAGAGTGATGAGATGTGATATGATGATTGGGATGGGATGTGATAATTAATTGTGCCCATGCCATATTTTCCCTGAGTAGACCATATATTTGTGGGAGACGGGCAGGGTTGTATAAAGAAAAAGTGCTTGGTTGTTGTAGTCAAATCAGCCTGGGTACCATTCACATTAACTAGCTATGAAACTGGACTTCAAGTTCCTATTCTGTAAATGGAGATAGTAATATCTCCTTGGGGGTATGCTGTGAGATTCAATTGAACAATAAATATAACGTGCCTAGCTCATGACACGAGCAAAACGAATACAACTTCGGGCCCAGTTTTACTACACAGTAGATGTTTGAGTAATTGAAATTTAGTCTACAGAAAAAAAAAAAAAAATCAGATGTCTGTGTACCTGAAATGAAGATGCTAAAAACTCTACGCATAATAAGGGGTCCCAGGGTGGTTCAGTCCGTTAAGCATCCAACTTCGGCTCAGGTCATGATCTCACGGTTTGTGAGTTCGAGCCTCGCATCGGGCTCTGTGCTAACAGCTCAGAGCCTGGAGCCTGCCTCGGATTCTGTGTCTCCCTCTCTGCCTGCTCCTCCCCCACTCACACTCTGTCTTTCTCTCTCTTAAAAATAAATAGATATTAAAGAAAACCCCAACTATCCATAATAAGGATAAATGAAGGCAAGAAAAGTGTCGTGTTGAAGGTGAATTTTCAGGGCGTATTATTGATTATTCCCGTTTACTACAATCTAAAATATGTTAACCCACCAGTATTTACTAACCTATCATGTACCTAAACTGGGCAAGAATAAAAAACAAATAAAATTGATATCATCTGGAAGGAAGAATCATTGACCCAAAAAGAAGATTCCGAGAATAGAAGAACACTGGATTTCTAAGGAGAAAGAAGCAAGTGTTTATGGATTGGGTAGGAAAACGATTAAAGAAAAGAGTAGATGAATTTTTATGATTAAAAATACAACAGGGGTGCCTGGGTGGCTCATTTGGTTGAGGGTCCGACTCTTGATTTCAGCTCAGGTCATCATTCCAGGGTTGTGGGATGGGGCCCTGTGTCAGACTCCATTCTGAGCGTGGAGCCTGCTTAAGATTCTCTTCCCCTCTTCCTCTGCCCTTCTCCCCTGCTCATGCGTGCTCTCTCTCTCTCTCTCTCTCAAATAAAAAAAAAAAAGGTACAAAACTTAAGCCCAACAGAGGAAGACAAATACTGTATCACTCGCATGTAGAATCTAAAATAAATAAATAAAAGGTCAAATTCAGAGAAACAGAGTGTGGGGTGCCTGGGTAGCTCGGTCAGTTAAGTGTCCAACTCTTGATCTCACGGTTCGTGAGTTCAAGCCCTGTGCTGGGGCTGTCAGCGCAGAGCCTGCTTGGGATTCTCTCTCTTACCCTCTCTCTCTGCCCCTCCACTACTTGTGCACAAGTGCTCTCTCTCTCTCTCTCAAAATAAACATCTTTTTTTTTTAAGAGAGAAAGAGAAACAGAGAATAGAAAAGTAATTGCTAGAGATTGGGGTGGGGTAGGGGCAGGGGGTTAGGGAGAAGTTGGTAAAAGGTACTAACTTTCCCCTGTAAGATGACTAAGGTCTGAAGGTCTAATGGATAACAAGGTAACTATAGTTGATAACACTGGATCGTGTAATTGAAATTTGCTAAGTAGAACTTAAATGTTCTCACACACCCCAAAAGATAAATATAGGGAGCGATGGTTGGGCTAATTAACTAGATGGTGAAAATCCTTTCACAGTGTATGCGTATATCAAATTAGCACAAGGTACACTTCAAACACCTTACGATTTTATTTGTCAATCGTACCTCAGTAAAGCTGAAAAGAATATAACACAACTCTTCACCTCAGTTCCTTTGATCTTGAACATTTCTAGGATGGTGTGCGAGGGCCAGAAACCCAACGCCAAGTGGTAACCACTTGGTAAGCTGGGGAAGTGACATCCCAGCTTATATCAGCTCTAGAGTTTATTACATCCAAACGTAAATTATGCTTTCCTCTCTCCTGTTGGACTGTGAGATGCTTGGGGCAGAGGACAGGATCTCATTTATGTCTGCTCTCCCAGGCCCTGCCTTGAGCCAGTAACTCTAAATCACAGTGGCGGGAGGATAAGGGGGAGAGGAGGCAAGGAGCAGTGAGAGGTGATTAAAGGGAAAGTGGAGACAAAGGAGTATTTCCTCTCTATTCTTCTTTTTATGAAATCATAAAAAACAACCTAACCAGAAGTTAATTTAATTAAATTGTTACCTTTGAGCTGGGTTTACAGATACTTGCATAGGGTGGTCTCAGCAGTTCGCAAATAATAAGTCACTCCGAGTTCACATTAAACAAGCTCTACAGATAATCCTGGAGCAGGTAGTCTCTGAGCCGCTCTTTCAGAGACACTGGGTTACGTCGTTGGCCCATTCTACCGTCCATGCAGTTGTTGAGCGTTTCTCT
This sequence comes from Neofelis nebulosa, assembly GCF_028018385.1. Classification (NCBI taxonomy): domain Eukaryota; kingdom Metazoa; phylum Chordata; class Mammalia; order Carnivora; family Felidae; genus Neofelis; species Neofelis nebulosa. The sequence goes on along the minus strand of NC_080786.1, from coordinate 79,020,366 downwards.
AGGCCCATCGTGCGCCTGGTGCTGTGTTAGAATCTGCAGACCCAGGGATGAACAGGTTGGATACAACCTCACTTCTGAGGTGCTTGTAACTGAGTGGGGAACCCATGTGAATGTGTTCTGAAATAAACATAACAGATGAAAGCCCATTTTCCTCGGGAGGAAATGGAGACCACGCAGGGAAGTGCTTTTCCAACTCAGAGCCGTTCGGAAAAAAAAAAGTAAAATAACACAGTCAAACAGCAGCTATAAATATGTAAACATAAAGCATATTGCACCAACTTGATTCTTTTGTGCTCATTCCCGCCATTTCCCTTTGAGAAAAAAAAAGGGGGTGGATGGGCAGAGGGCTCTGTTGTGTGGCTTGTGTATGTGGTTTGCACCACGTTGCCTGCCCTTCGGTGGCTAGCTCCAAATAGGAGGTGGTTAGCGATCTTCCCCTTACTGATTGCTGATAGTGGTTAACAGCATGGAGTGGAGCCCCAGATTCTATCACGGACACCCTGGAACAGGTGTTCCACGTCTGGAACAGCTCACATAACCTTCATGCAATGTTCTTCGCTCCATCAACTGGTGATAAAATAGCACTTGCCCACTAAGGTTAAGTTGGTGAAATTATGTGGATGCTGATGTAACAAGTGTTCAATAAGGTTTAACATTTATTGTTGTTGTTACGATGTCAGCTTCCAAGCCCTTTCAAATACTAAGAGTTCCCTGTGGAACGCCTCTCCCAGGAGCCCATTCTTCAGAGGAACATTCTTTTCTTCCGGTCCACATTCCGCCCTAGAGTGAGCTTGGTATACACAGCAAGGTGCCGGGGGCTGTGGGGGACACGGCCTTTAGGAAGCTCACAACCTGATGGTCGTAGGCACCTACACAGCACACTATTTTCTTCTTCTTTTTTAAATGTTTATCTCAAAATGATTTTTGAGAAAGAGAGAGAGAGTGTGCATGTATGAGTGGAGGAGGGGCAGAGAGAGAGGGAACAGAGGATCTAAAGTGTGGGTCTCGAACTCACAAACTATGAAATCATGACCTGAGCCAAAGTCAGACGTTCAACCGATGGAACCATCCAGGCACACCAACACACTGTTTTCTATAGCAAAATAGAGCCAGTGCTGAGAAAAGGCATCAACACGTTGCTGTGGGGTGATAGGAAGATCTGGGTTGGCCAGGGACGTCTTCACGGGGACCTGGGGCTAGATAGTGGAATGGGAGAACAACAGAAAAGCAGAAAAACATACAGTCCATGCTAGAGATTTAGGACTTGGTTCTCCAGGCCAGAGATCAGGGAAAGTCTTTTTAAGCCATTTTAAGAATGGCTCCAAATGATTAACACGGTGTTTTCAGACAATGCCAATGACGTTGAGGGATGCACTGGAATTGGTTTCAGTTTTCTATACTATTCCATCCTTGTTGATCATAAGTGTCATGAAGGCAGGGAGAGGTGAAGAACATAGCATCTTCGGGAAATGACTAATTTTTGTAATTACAATGACTAAATGTGAAAAGAGGTAATAGGAGGTAAGGCTGAAGGACTAGACAGAAGGAAAAGAACTTCCTTCTGAAGCCAGGGGGAGCTGTTGGCAGCTTGTGTGTGTGTGTGTGTGTGTGTGTGTGTGTGTGTGTGGTGGGTCCTATGACCCACTGAGGCTGCGTTCAACATACAGATACATACTTGAATGCATCTATCGGTAGGCTGAGATTTTTAGAAAATCTATTTCCGAACCATGAGGTTGACATCAGAACACAAAAAGGTTTCCAATCCTGTGTTGAAAAGTTTGGACTTCATTCTGCAGGATGACAGAAAAGCTTGATAAAAAGGGAAGTAACAAGCACAGCAGTGGAGGCCTTGGTGCCCCATCCAGCTTTGCTACCCAAACACACATCGCCAGGTGGGGTGTGTTGGCCCCAATGCTCACAGCCATGTCGTGTCTCTGAAGAACGGGAGCCTTCCCAGACCAGAGCTCTGCCAGTGGCTAGTGGACGTGCGGTGCAAAGGGCTGCTTCCCTGGCCTCAGGCTGGGTGATTTGCACTACAGTGGGATTGGATCCTACTGAAATTTCCCAGTGCGTTGCCCTGCTTTTCTTACTCTCTCTACCAGGAGAGCCGCAGGAAAAATCCCTGGAATAAGAATCCCAGCCTTAGGCTCAGCCTCTAAGGAACTTGACCTCAGACGTGTGCTACCCCGCTTTAGGAGATGTTAACTCCAGCACCAGTGTGTAGGGCAGATTGAAGAGAGATTGAAAGCCTCATTTTCTTCCAACTCAGGTAGGAGTTTACAGCAATGATTTAACCACCAGCATGTTCTACCCTGAACCGTTATTTATGTTTTTATGTTTAGTTTTGTCCCTTCTATTAAGCTTACCATTCATTTATTCATACGCAATACCCTTTATGATGCCTGCAAAGGGCTAAGAAACAGAAATTCCCAGGGCGCCTGGGTGGCTCAGTCGGGTGAATGTCTAACTCTTGGTTTCGGCTCAGGTCATGATCTCACAGTTTTGTGAGTTCAAGCCCTGCGTCTGGCTCTGCACTGGCAGCACAGAGTCTGCTTGGGATTCTCTCTCTCTCCTTCTCTCTGCCCCTCTCCTGCTCGCTCTGTCTCTGTCAGTCTCAAAATAAATAAATAAACTTAAAAACATTGTTTGAAGTTTTTTTAATGTTTATTTATTTTTGAGAGAGAGAGAGACAGAGTGCAAGCGGGCGGGGGGTGGGGTGGGGGTGGGCAGTGCAGAGAGAGAGGGAGACGCAGAATCCGAAGCAGGCTCCAGGCTCTGAGCTGTCAGCACAGAGCCCGATGCGGGGCTCGAACCCACGAACCGGGAGATCACGACCAGAGCCGAAGTCGGATGCTTAACTGACTGAGCCACCCAGGTGCCCCCCCAAATGTTTTTAATTAAAAAAAATACAACAGAGAGAGAGAGAGAGAGAGAGAGAAATTCCCAAATATCTTTGGGTAATACTGCTAAGTTCCGAACATTTTTTTTGAGAAACAAACAAGCAAAAAACCTTTGCCTATAGGTGGGTATCTGAAGGCCACGGTGTCAGTAAGTTCCCTCGTACTCCTTGAAAACCTGAATCTTATTATGCGCAAACATACACACCCACAACCACCCAACCTTCGCCAGCCTAACGTTCTAGCACAGCGTTGATAAATATTTGTGTTTAATGGCACTTAAGGGGAGCATTGTGATCTCTAAACATTGGCTGGTGAGTAATGATTTTGCCAAGAGCGCAGCAAGAATTTTGCAATCGTGACTATTCCTAGGCTTTTGATGGCATACAATTACTCTGCACTGCAAAAAGGAGGGGGGTGGAATTCTTTAAAGAGCTTGTCACCAGGGAATCATTTCATGGGGAATAAGGGTGGGAGCGGCAAATGACTCTAAAAGATGTTCAATTTTGCATTTTAAACACCATTCTCGCTTTTATCTAAACATTTGAGCCTTCTGCAGGGCTTGCTTTCTGCACTGGGGCAAAAGGAGCGATGGTGGGTCTTGTTCTTGTTCTGCCGGGTCTCAGAAGAGCACCTTCTTGGCGCTCACAGAGATCGAGAAATGAATCCCTACTTGCGGGGGGGCAGGAATTGAGCAAGTTGCCAGGCGCCTCCAAGAGGCAGGTGTGTGAACTGGGAAGAGCACAGGAGGCCGCCCAGGTGGGCGGGCCAGGCTCCACTGGCTGTGTTCCGTTGTTCCCATCCCAGGGTCTCAATTTTTATAGATCTAAAATGAGAATTATGGTATTTCTGCAGCAAGTCGCCGCGAGGATGACTGAGACGGCATACAGTGCCCTTCACGGACAGGGCGTGTGGTCAGTGTGAACTCTCCTCCGGGTGCCACGTTCAGAGTCAAAGTCTCCAACTCTGGGTCTCTGAGTCGCAGAGGCACTGAGGACACCCTGCAATGCAGCCGAAGGGCCTTGGCTGGGGACCCTGAGGGGGTGCCGTCCCCTCCCCCTGTTGCTTGTGTGCTGTGGATAGTTGACAGGTGTGGCCTTTCTGTGAACTTTTCCTCCTATCTTCTTTCCTCCCCCTGTGCGGGTTTCAATACCTTTGCTTTCTGAACCCTTCTGTGCCCTTGAGCACTAGCTACATTGTTTCAGTTATATTTTCAGATGCACCTGTCTTAACTCCCCAATCGGGGTATAAACTTCTTCCTGTTAGGGGCTACTTGTACGTATCTCTGTAGCCACACCCTTCTCTCGAGTTTACAAAATGGGCCCAGCACCCATCAAAGGCCAGCTGGATATGGATTGATGGGTTTGGGCCGGTTTCCGTGAATTAGACTCAATTTATAATGTAAGGTACTCCTCTTATACTCATTGATCTTATTTAAATTCATTTGGCACTTATTTCTTGGGTACCTATTGTGTGGTAGGCCCCCTTCTGGCCTGGAGAAAACACTGGTGAACACAATAGAGAAGCCTTGATCATTGTTCACTGAGCTCGTATCTTTGCGAGGAAGGGGCAGTTGATAAATAATTAACTCTGGAAGAAAACAGGTAGTGACGCGTGTAATGATGGAAACAGCACAAGGTGATTGGCTGGAGGCTCAGGAGGGAGTTCGTGGGGTGGCCGGGGAAAGCTGAGGTGGAATCTAAGCTGAGCTGTGAATGACCAGTGAGAACCAGCCAGAAGGAGTATTTCGGGCTGACAGAACAGCAAGGCCTAAGGTCTTTGGACAAGTGCTCATGTGAAGGTCCTAGCTCGTTAAGTTAGAAGTTCAGAAAGAATGTGAATGTGTGGAAAACTGAGTAAGGACAATGGTTGGGGACCTGTTTGTTTGTTTGTTTGTTTATTTATTTATTTATTTATTAAATGTTTATTTGTTTTTGAGAGACAAACAGAGCACGAGCAGGGGAGAGACAGAGAGAAAGAGAGAGAGAGAGAGATACAGAATCCGAAGCAGACTCCAGGCTCCTAGCTGGGAGCCCGACCCGGGGCTTGAACTCACAAACTGTGAGATCATGATCTGAGCCGAAGTCGGTCGCCCAACCACCTGAGCCACCCAGGCCCCCCTGGATCGTGCATTTTCTTAATGTTTATTTATTTTTTTGCAAGAGTGACAGAGAGAGACAGGGGGTGAGCAGGGGAGGGGCAGAGAGAGGGAGACAGAGAATCCAAGCAGGCTCCAGGCTCCGAGCCGTCAGCCCAGAGCCCGACGCGGGGCTCGAACCCACGGACCGTGAGATCGTGACCTGAGCCGAAGCCGGCCGCTCAACCGACCGAGCCACCCGGGCGCCCCAGGGACCTTACGTAGATGAAGCGACCTGTTCTCAAGGCACTGCCATCCTCAATTCAGCAGCTCAGTGCTTGTGCTTCGCCTATTCAGCAGGCAGCACTATTTTGAGACATCCTCTTGTCTACATGGAGGAGTAATAGCCCCAAGTTTCTCCTTATTCTTTCCTCCCTTTGAAACAGCAATCTCAGAGCCTTAATCACTGCTAGATTTGCCTCTCTCCCTTGCACGTACATTCTTCAGAATTCGTAAGAAGAAAAGCAAATGTCAGTGGAAAGAGTTCTAAAACATGTAGCTACCTACTTACTTAGGCACTTATTTATTCTTTACATTCCACCTGCCTCCCCAGAGGGGTTGTAGTTGCCTATGTTACAAAGCATAGCTACCAGGTTAAAAAGCACAAATATCAGACAAGACAGGTCAGACCAGGGCCTGCACTGGTGGGATGGTGAGGAGACAGTCACTATGTCAGAGACGTAATTGAGGGGCACAGCTTTGCTGAAGCTTTGCTCCAGCCAAAGCATGAAGGGTGTCTTAAGAGGTTCCACGGACCTGGGCTTGAGCCTCACGTCAAGGACCGACTGTGAGGCCTTAGATAGTTCACCCCCACTCTGGGCTCCATCTGAAAAGTGAGCGAGTTATTAGGTGAGAGGAATTCTCTGGCTTGTCCAATGGCACCATTTTGTGATCCCGGGTGGGGTTGGTGTCACAGAAGGCCAGGGTGGAGTTTGCAGGTGAGAGAGGGCACCTGGGAAGGGTCAAGCCCTGCTTTGGGAGGCAGCAGGGGTTCCTGAGGAGACCTTGGTGCTGTTTAGGTGGCGTAGCATGGTGGCCGGGAGTCCGCACTCTGCCAGGTGACCTCCCTGGGTTTGCATCCTTGGTTGTGTTACTGAGTCTCTCTTTGCCCCAGCGTTCTCATCTCATCTGTAAAAGGGTATAATGGTAGGCCTTCGACAATAGGGGTGTTGACAGAATCAATGACATTCATCCATCAGGAGCAATTCTGGGCACTGAGCAAATGTTCAGGAAATGAGAATGACCGCTGATGCGGTTGCGGCTACCGTTCAGCCACCAGAACTCATCGGAGGAGGGGACGTCATTGCTCCCTTGGGTCGTCTTGCCCAAAGAATGACCGGGTGAGGCCCCCGGATAATTATGCTAGGCAGATAACTCAGCCTGATACCAACTTCATGGGTATGACGTGGGCACAAACAGGGCACTCACAATAACTGCTCACATGATGTGAACACTGCCTGTGTGCCATGCCCTGTGATTGAAACTATACTTGCTTTTCCATATAATTTTGGCAATGACCCTACGGGCAGGGAAGGACCTTGAGGTTCAGAGTAATCCATTCTTGCTGGAACCCACGTCTGTGATTCCAAAGTCCATGCTTTTGAGGCGAATCAAATTCTTGCCATAAGTGTGGAATGAAGCCTTACCTCTGGGCACACACATACACACACATACACACACACACACACACACACACACACACATACATACACTCACCACACCAGGGGCGGGAAGCATTTCATTTAGAGCCATAAAACATGGGTTAGTGTTTGCCTTTTCACTTAGCGGGGTGTGGCCTTGGGCAAGTCATGAGTCTTTTAGTTCTGTCTTAAAATGGAGAGTCAGATCCTCCCCAGCTTCCTCAGCAGAGTGTGAACCTCAAATCCTATAGATGATACATGTGAATGTTCTTTAGGAGCCCAGAACAATACAAATGGCGTTTAAAAAAAATCATTTATAACCAAGATTGCTACAATTTTGGATTGCCTCCCTCCCGCAAGAATTCCTTCCCTTCTCAGAAAAATAGAATTATCCTCCTGCCAATGCTTCTGTCTCTTGGGACGCTGGCGCGGAGCGTGGAAGGACAAATTGCCTTAATTTAGCTCTAAAAATATTGGAGCGGGTCAATTTTCAGAGTGTTGTCAAGTGCGGAGTGTGTGGACAATGAATTTTAGCGAAGAGTAATGGCCCACGTCTGTCAATAAAGGCAACAAGGCAGGGAGGTGGGGGTGCGAAAGCCGTCAACCAAGGTATCTGCTCTGCAGCGAACTGGAGAATTTCCATTAGGCAGGGAGAAGAGCAAGGTGGCAATACCTCGTCCCTATGTGTTCCTTTCTTTGAAGAAGGGTAATTACTGTGTTGATCTTATTCTGGCCAGTCATTCAGGTTTGTTGACTTGGCTATTATTTCATTCTTTCCTGTGTGTGCTCTACCTTAATGGGGTGATTAGGCCTGCAGGCGGTCATCAAATAAATACACTGGGTGCCTGGGAACTTGGCCACCCTTGGGGGCAGGTGAGGTGGGATGCCAAGAAAGGCCTAGTACAGGGGCGAAGCCTCAGGGCTGAGCATTAAAGGCTCTCAGTGTTTCTTCCTGAATGGCAGTGTTCACTCATTACTGTGTCTGTTTTGGAAACGTTATCTCTGGAGAGGAGAGTGAGGCAGAGAGGGGAGAGCTGGGTCTGTCCCTCTCAGCCACTTGGCCCGGCCACTTGACCTCTCTGAACTTGAGCCACCTCATATCCAAATAGTGATAATGGTGAGTTGGGCTCCTCAAGGCTGTTGAGAGGCTCAAATACACTGATTTATCCCCTTTTTCCTCCAACATGTGTTAACTAAGCAACTACTGTATCTCTGACACTGTGCTAAGACTTGGGAATATGGCAGTGAAAATAACAAAGATCCTGGCACCCAGAGAGCTTAAAGTGTATAGTGAGGCAGCTGGTGATGACTGGAATGCCATGGAGGGAAAACATGACAAGGGAGGGAGTGCCAGGTGGAGTGAGTGCGATTTCTAGGAAAGGAGACATTTGATCAAGGGTCCAAAGGAGGAGAGGAAGCACATCAAATAAATATCTGAGGGAAGAGTGTTCCATATAGAGGGAACAGCAAATGCAAAGCAAGATAATATGTGTGGAAATACTTTACAAACAGTGAAGGACTGCCTAAACATATGTTATCATTGATTATATTTCTTATTTTAACGTTTATTTATTTTTGAGAGAGCGAGCACGAGTGGGGGAGGTGCAGAGAGAGGCGGGGACAGAAGATCCAAAGCGGCTCCGTGCCTACAGCAGAAAGCCCGACGTGGGGCTCCACCTCCCGAGCCATGAGATCACGATCTGAGCCGAAGTCAGATGCTCAACCGATTGAGCCACCCAGATGCCCCTCATTTTTATATTTCTTAAATCCAGCTAGCCTACTAGCAGAGACTAATTTCATCACAAGATGTATGCCTGCCTCTCAGTGCTGCAGAAACCTCTCTATATGTTCATATCAAGTCTTAGCACCTCAGCAGCTCATAGAGAAAAGTAGAAGGGGTCTCCGTATGATTTTTATCTCCATGTCATTGCTGCTGTAATTAACCATTTTTGAGGCCATGTCTAAAAGGACTACAAGCAAATGACAAGTCAATTAAGTTAAAAAAAAAAAAAAAAAAGAAAGAAAGAAAAAGAAAAAAAAGCCAGACTGCTTTTGCATTCTGTGAATGACAAAGAAAAAAGGGAAAAGACAAAGCTAGTTGCTGACTATTTTTTTCTTTGCCCCTTTTTTGCTTGGTTGTGTTAGGATGGCAAAGTCTGCTTTCCTAGTATAAAATGTACATTTCTACTGACATTTAGAAAACGACTCTGACAGCTTCGGACAAAAGGTTCTCTAGATGTGCAAGAAGTTGCAATTATTCTGCTTGGGAGAATCAGTTTTTAGAGATGCTTTTTGGTATTGGGAGGCCTCAGCTGAGGCAGGTAGGAGAGTTAATGAGTGGAATTGCTAATGACAGGTAGGAAAATTGGTTGTCAGTCAAAAAATGGCAGGAGCACTGGCAAAGAGACCTGTAGGGGGGGAGATGGAGGGCGAGCTGTTGAAGATGGATGGGCTGTGGTCGGAGAACAACGCTGTAACTACTCACATAAGAGACTGCCTGCCGGAGATTTTGGGTGGGGGGGGGGACTGAACTCAAAAATGCATCGTCATTTGGGACTTGAGAGACCAGGAGGCTTTGTGATTTCATTATTTCTAGGCTGCTTCTTACTTCCCAATCTCAAATGGATTCAAGGATGGTAAATAGTGTCAGCCAACATTGCTAAGCCTGGCATTCTCTGCTTAGCCCTTGGATGAGCTGGCTATTCACGGCTTCTTCTCTCCCAGCCTTGCTATGGCAAGTAGCAGAGATAAACTTGACCTATGGCCTTATGATATTATGTTATGAGCTTGAAAGAACCTCTGACCCACCAGTCATTTTATACAAGGAAGATGCTCTGTGCCAAAGAGGGAAAGTGACTTTGCCCAGGTCTCACAGGGATTTGGTGGAAAAATCAGAACTAGGGAGCCCAGGTATGATATTGTTGTCTGAAGAATGCCCAAAAAACGACCCCATGGTCAATACTCAGCCTTGTTGAATGGCATCTCATCAATGTTTACCCAGGAAACCTACAGAGAGATCTTCTCCCTCCAACCAATGTTCAAATGATAGCTATACTGGTCCCTAGGACAACTGGATTTTGAAACTTTTGGAAAAGCAGGTCAGAAGTTGATGGGATAGATGAAAGAGGCACAGGACCAAGTAGGAGTTGGAGGACTAGGGTTCAGGTCCTGACTGATCACATCCTGGCTGTGAGATTGGGCTAAGGCATAGAATCATGGGACAAGGAAGGACCTTCATGGTCATCTAGGCCAATAACTTTTTCTTTCATAGTCCCCTGTACCATATCTCTGAGAGGTCCTCCGGTCCTGTGATAGGACAGGGGAGTCATTTCCACTGAGCGCAACTCGAATTGTTGGAAAGGTCATTCTTAGGCCAACCCCAACTCCTAAATCCCTCTTGAGTAAATTCCTCCAATATTACTTCTCTGGAACTCAGTTATCTTATTAGAAAATTAGGATTGCAATACCAGCCTGTTCTGCCTCTCTGATAGGGGAGTAGGAAGGTTATGTAACAATATACAGTCAAGAAAAAGAAAAAGCAGTCGTGGTAATGTAGGGTCCTGGAAATCGTTGAAACTTACTGGAAATGGGAAGTCCCTCTGAGCAGAAAATTCCAGCTTTATGAAATAGAAATGGAAACACCTGCCCTTTCCTTCCATCAGATTTTCTGTTAGGATCTGCCAAAGAAGCTAAGAAAAAGAGGCAACATGATGTAGCTAAAGGAGCATTGCATTTGAAAATTTAACTGCAGGCCGCTGCCATTTAATCACCACACATCTTATACAGAAATCCGTCACACTCTTGGAACCTCAGTTTTCCCACTTTGTAAGGTACAGATGGACGTACTTGTCTGTTTGTTTGTTTCCTTCTGTAAATTTGCAAAAATCCGTTGAGATCATTGATCTGCGATTTGTGCATCACTTTGGGTGCATGTGTGAGGCTGCTGCCCTTCCTGGGTCAGTAACAGGGAGCCCATGATATCCTGCCGTATCCCCCAGCATGCCGTGTTCCTCCAAGGTCTCAGCTCTTCCTAAGCTGCACGTGATCAGGAGAGAGAGATCTTTGCTGGAGTCTGAATGCCAAGATGATCATCTCAGGCAAGCCCGGGGGATGCTTAGGGCTGAATACTCACTTGTCTCTCACAGAACGAAAGGCAGTGCTCTACTCAGACCACGTTCAAAATAGATTAAAAAGTATAATAGAGTCGAGTCACTTTTCCCTCTAGGCCTCAGCCACCATCTTGCTTACTCATACCGAAGGCCTTTCATCCAGCACCAGGCTGAGATGCAGACTCCAGCTCTTCTGCATTCATTGGATTAAAAATGTCAGAGCTGGAGGCAATTTTTGATCAGTTGGTCTACCTCTTTGATGGTGTAGTTGGGGAATCTAAGGTCCAAGAATTCTATTGTCCTAGAAGGAATAGCAGTTAATGCCATGGCCAGGCCTGGAACTCAAGGCTTATAACTCTGAGTATATTGCTCTTTGATTCACGCTCTTTGATTCAACAACTAGTGAGGTCTAACCATGTATTAGACGTGGGGTTCCATCAACAAGCCAGACCTGTCGTGGCCTGCTACAGCTGATCACTAATTGAGGTGATCGACATGAAAACAAATAATTCCAGTCCAAGAAAAGCTCTCTCCCGTATCCCCTTGTGTCACTATCTTCCCAACAGCCTTTTGTGCAATTTGGGCCAGATTTCCAACTCTTGCAAGCTTGTTTCAACATCTCTAACGTGGAGACATCTGTGTGTTCGTTCATTCTCTCGACGTTAAACATTTATTAGCGCTTGTTTCTGCCACATTAGTGTCAGCAGGTTTGTGCATAAGGAGTGGCCCTTTAACGCCCTAACCTGGGCTCCACGCCTGATGGGCACAGTGACTTCACAGGTCCAAGGTGAGGCTGGAGAATCCGCACTCTGAATAGACTTGCTCAGGTGACTGTGATGGGCACCCAGGTTGAGAGTTCATGGCCTACTATGCCTGAAACGCGCATATCAGACAGTGAGAAGGCAGAGACACGCAAAGGCCCCACTTCGCTCTCAAGTAGCTCCTGGTCTAGTGGGAGGTGGGGAGTTGGGACAAGTGAGCTGGCTCTGATACTGCTGTCTGAGGAATGTGATATCAGAAGCAAGCCCCTAGCACCAGGGGAACACAGCATCAGGGCAGCGATGTCATCTAGAAAGCGTCGGGTACGGCTTCTGGTGGGGGAGACGCCTGAGGCGAGTCTTCAAGGATGTATATGAGTCAGCTCCCGGGATGGCCAGTATGGTGTGGGCAGTTTAAGATCAGGGAAGTGCGGAGAGTCAAGAAGTAGCTGAATGTACTCAGGGAATTGCAAGAAGGAACGGGAAAGGAGGAGGCAGGCGAGAGACTGAGGCTGAGGGCATAAGCATCAGTTCTCAGAGGGCTTTATCCTCTGGCCCAGGCGAGAGGGTGGGAGGATGGGGGGTGGGCAGGGCTTCCTCTGAAGCAGAGGAATGACAGATTGGACCTGATCTTCAGGAGGTCACTTTGGCAGTTTTGTGAAGAGCAGAGCGGGCTTCCGGAGAGTGATGGGACGCTGAGACGGTGAAACACTCCGTGTGCCATCCTCAAGTCGGCTGTCGGGAGATCACTTGGCAATGAGCATCTATCTCTCTGCAGAAGAGACAGGTGCCATTACTCTCAAGAAGTTCCCTACTTTCTGGGATGAAAGACAATGGCTGGTGGAAGAGTTAGAGAGAAGGGTGGGGGTGGGGGTTGGGGGGGGAGGACAGGGATGTACTTGGTGTCAAACGGTGTTTAAAATACCCTCTTTGCATCACACCAGCTCTTAATTGGCACCAACCACTGTGGGGCTGATTGATCCCAGCGAGGGTCCAGCAAAACAGATAATTTCTTACAAGCTCTGAAATTCATGAGCCCTGTGGGGGTCCCACACGCCGGGGCTTTGTGGTGGCTGAGGTCTAAGCCTTCCTTGAAGGGGTAAGTATCCAGGGGTGGCAGGTTTTTTTGCTTTTTGTTTTCTTTTCAAAGTGCAGAATATATTCATGTAGTTAATGCCTGTGGCCTTGCTGAGCAGATTAAGGGAGAGTAGAACAAAGAGCTGGGTTACCAGGCTACTTGTGATAAATTAATTCTTAATATAATGGGTTTACAGAAAGAGAAGCTGGGTATGAAGGATGCCCAGGAAACCTAATTTGAGATTAAGGTCTTGATTCATAAAAGATCTGTCCGCTGCACGCTCATGGGTTGGGTCAGACGTAGCCTCTCTCTCAGGCCCAGGGCTGCATGGGATATCCCCAGATTTGCTGGGCATTCACACAAGAGGAAGGAAACCTATGTTTATGGAGAACCTACTCCTTACTAGGCACTTTGTCTCTGAATACTTTCCCCCTGCCAGAAACCCCATCAAGGTAACTAATATTACTCTTCTCAGATGTGAAAACTCAAACCAAAAAGATTATGCTATATGACCCAGGTCTCACAGCTGGTAAGGGCTTTGGAGAGTCAGCTGGGTCCCAGGCTACAGAGTTTCTGATTTAAAGCATGCATTTGGCTACTCATAGGGTCATGTTTACCGACATTGGCACGATACAGCCAAAGCCTTTAATTTATTTGAAGAGTGTTGATATTGTTCACAGCAGTATGTGCTGTAAGAGAGGGCACAGGACACAATATTTCAATACTGGGATATGCTGTGCTGCTTCTGGAAGCCAGTGTGTGTATAGCTCCAGGACATGGGTTTTGTATCTGTGGCTTATGTTACTCTGGCTTTCTTCTCTGCACCTTGAAAACTATGGGACGAAGGCACAGTACCTTGGCAACCTGTGTCCGATCAGATGGGACATGAAGGGATGCTTTGTGGATGCTGCGCCTTTTCTGGGTTTCCCCTTATTGTGTCACTCACGTTTCCCCCTTCTTTCTGCATTCCTGATCGATTTACTGTAACCATAGCAACAAAAACCTTATTCTTACTGTGTTGATCTGTTTGCCTCATTTTTCTCTTGGTTTGTTTCACCTTTGTTTAAAAACAAAATTCAACTGAGTACATTTAAAGATCGAACTGGCTTTAGTCAATGATTCGGGAATCAGGTATCATTCCATCTGGCAAGCAGAAAGAAGCTCCACCCATGGAGATGGACAAAATGGAAGGATTTCAAAGGCAGAAGGAGGGTGGAACAAGAAGTTAGAAGAGTGGATTATTTCAGGCAAGATTATTTTCCTGTAGGGGAAGGCAGAGGGGTCTTCTCACGCAGATTACCTCCCTAGTGGAGATAAGAAAATTCTAGATTGATTGAAAATTCTGCTTCTGGGAAAGGCTGAAATTGCAGTTGGGTTAGGTACTAAGTCTTGCTGGATCAAAGCCACAGGGACACCATTTGGAGCTTATCGTTTCTTTTTAACACCTTCAACACACGGACAGGCACACACGTGCCCATGAGCTTGTCTTTCTGTGCTGCTTTTTTACGCTACACCCTGGGGCAAGCCGTGTGTCCGTGTGAGAAGCTCCCTCCTTATTTCCAGGTAGAGCGGTGGTGAAGGCTGGCAAATCCCTCTCGGGTTGGTTAGTGACTCTATGACAAATATTTGCACGCTGTCAGAAAGTGAAATAATGCAGCAAAATATTTGGATCTTTGCTCTCCGTGATGTGAAACTGAGTAATTGACTTTGTTTTTCTCTTTGTACATCGTTTGGTGCCATGCAGACCCAAACCTTTTAAAGATACTGACAGAAATGCCCTGTTAATTTGGCATGGAAACTGATAAGCCCTAACCTCACCATCCATTAGGGAGACAGATGGGGGTCAGATAAATTGGGAACTGAACGTTCCAAGAATATGCCACCCCCAAATACAACTCTTTGCCGTATGGGTTATTTTGCTGTTGTTGTTTTAAGGCCAGAGAAAAGTACTTATTACTAAAACTATACATTAATGTTATAAAAGAATGTGTGAATGTAGAGTGAGACCCAGTATTGATCTATTTAGATCCTGCCAACCATCATGTGAGCTATCTGAGCCGTATTCTTTTTGGCATACCCATAAGTACTGTAAGAATGGCAGTTTTATCTTAGACCCACATGGATTATTTTGAACTGAAGGCACTCGTCAGTGGAGAGCCCACAGATACAGAAACTCTCTTTGCTTCCCTACATCTGTCTAAAAATAAGAGTATAAATTTCTCCTTTTGTAAAGGAAATTTCCATTTATAAAGGAAATTTCCATTTGTAAAAATGTGTTCCTAGCTACTCTGGGAGACAAGTCATCATCTGGGAGTCTTCTTAGCTACATAACAGATTACCTTTATTCACCATACAACTCCTCCTCTCCCCTTCCCCTGATTTGCTTCCTGGCCCAGAAGCCCCAAGCCCCCTTTTCCTTTGATTTAGCCTAAGATGGTGTATAAACTTCCATGTCTAGCCACCTCCCTGAGCCACATTTTATCTTGTGAAATCCTGTGCACATGTACATAATTGAAACTTTTTTCTTTTGTTAATTTTTTACCAGTCTGATTCAAGTGCGTCGGCCACTGAACCCATAAGGATAAAAGGGAAATTTTTCTTTCCTCCTCTACAAAACGAAATGATGCAATCAAGAGAAGATTTGCATGACATAGGAGCACTCTCCAGTTTCTATCGCTTTTTCATAGTTGCCATTTTATTCGATCCCCACAATAACACAGTCCTGCGGGGATGCCAGGAGTAAGAATCCCATTTCCCAGGTGGACAAACTGAGGCTCAGAGGCTGATTAGTTTACGTGTTCTACCCAGCCTGGGTCATGGCAGAGAATTGAACAGGTGCATTTTCTCTCTTACATGGTCCTGTTTGCTGGGTGGGAAAAAAGAGGTGGTTGTATGTTGGAATCTAGGAAAGCAAGCAAGAGGCTTAAAACTTGATACAGGAACAACCAACAGCACAATTTGGCTTAATAATAGATTGTTCTTCAAGTGTCAGGTGTTCTGCTGCTTTCACAGTGCAGATCAATTTCTGAGAGAATCTGAGCAAAACGACCATCCATCCCGACTTCTGCAAAATAGATTTGATCTTTTACATCTTGGTTCTCTCTAGACGTTGCTCCCAGACGAGGCATCTTTCACGGTTGTTCCTCTCATTACTTGTAAGGACAACTTGTTCAGTCTTAGTGACACTGTTATTATAAATAGCGGAAGGGCAATTAATACTCTCCTCTAACTCTTACAAGTTAGAGCCCTCCCAGCAACATGCACTGCGGGAACTCTCATTTCAAAAGGCAATGCCATCAATAGGAAATAGTTATTTAATTTTCAAGCAGGTTAAGAGCTTTCCTATGCAAGTATGAGTGAGTTATTATATTAATCACTTTTAAATAAAGTAGTTGAAGCAGGAAACTGTTGAAGGATGAAAAATAAGAGAAAGAAAAGTAAAACCACTCCGTATTACAAAAAGCACATTTCAAGCAGACCTTAACAAATGGGTCCTTGAGGTTTTTTGCTGCTCCCTGTGCATGACAAGCATATTTGCTAAGAGCCCCTGTGACTGCCTCCAGCCACCCCCACATCTTGTTGTGCAACAGAAAAAAGATAAATGAGCCTGTTGAGGGAGAAATTTGGGCAAGTTTGGGGCAAGACTCTGAGATGCATTCTGGTTGTCAGTACATAAGCCCTCAGAAATGAAGATAATATTCTAATCTCATCAGAACAGAGAAAAGCATGCCTCTCCCTAGACAATCCATGTTGTGTCCATCAGATTTCCCTGTGACATTACCTGGTTTTGACATCAAGCTGCCGGGAGAACACAGGATGTAAAGCTTCCTAAAGCAGCTAGCTACTACCTTGGGGGGTTTTATTCACTCCAGCAAGAACGGCCAAAATCAAGTTTGAAGTTGACAGCCTGGGTCCAGTAAGGATATACGGTTGAACTCCATTATTAGTGAATTTAGAATCACAGTAACATGTCTACTGACTTTCAGAGAGTTTCAACTGAAGGCAGCTTCAATCTAGATCTTCAGACTCCCCACGAAGACTGTGCTGGCATGTCAGGTAAAGTGACTCTGGCTTGACTGGCAGTTATTTGTCTTTTTTTTTTTTTTTATGCAGGAGATGCTGCGTATTGTTCATGGTCATATTGCAGGGAGGACATAATTCTGTGGTGACTCTGTGGTGAAGACCAGTCTCACACAATAGACGGGAGCAGGTGTTCACGCACCTCTCAGCCCAGTTCCTTTAGAAAGCAACCAAACATGGAGGAAGGGCTAATTTGAAGTGTGGAATTGCCCACTATTTCAATTGTGGAATTGCCCACTATTTATGGGCTATTCATAAACCCTTAATGAGCCCAAACTTCCATTTTGCAATAATTTCACCAAATACTTGGAATGGTTCGTCTTTAGAGGACTTCAAGTTGATTTTGAATGGATATCTAGGGACGCTGGCCGGAGGGTCCAACTGTATGTTTCCCCTCTACCATTGATTGAGGTCTTTATGGGAACATTACCCTGTGATTTTTTTGGTCCAGCTCTGCTCTTAACTGAGGTAGTCTGAATAAGTAAATTGGAAGGTCCTTGCCAACTTGACAACTGTGTGATTTATCTGTTCTTGTAGATCAGTGGAAAGGGTTGCTTGGCTGGTAAGTTCCTAGCAGACGAGTCACATCACCTT
Source organism: Neofelis nebulosa (assembly GCF_028018385.1). NCBI lineage: Eukaryota > Metazoa > Chordata > Mammalia > Carnivora > Felidae > Neofelis > Neofelis nebulosa. The sequence continues at coordinate 79,003,073 of NC_080786.1, read as the reverse complement.
GGCACAGTTGACGATCTCTTTCTTCCTCAAGAGAAGTTTAGCATCTTCGTGACAAGACCCACTGATACAACATCTTTTCTAAGATCTGCAGGATTCAAGAATTAAAGATTCTTTCCATGTGCTTTCGGCATAAGGAAGGGCTTCTCAAGCCTCAGAGGATTTTAATGATCAGTGTAAGCCTAAGCCAGATAATGTGGAATATAGAGAAAATAAACAAAATTCAGCCCAAGTTCATTACGGCAATTCAGCCATGAGGGCTTGTCCATCTCGTTCCTACAATACCCTTAGGACCAAGAACAGTGCCTAGCACAGTTAAGGCCTGAATGCTATTTGGTAAAGGAGTGAATGAAATACAATTTTTTTAAATTTTTTATTTATTTTTTTAAATTTTATATTTTTTTTTTAACGTTAATTTATTTTTGGGACAGAGAGAGACAGAGCATGAATGGGGGAGGGGCAGAGAGAGAGGGAGACACAGAATCGGAAGCAGGCTCCAGGCTCTGAGCCGTCAGCCCAGACCCCGACGCGGGGCTCGAACTCAGGGACCGCGAGATCGTGACCTGAGCTGAAGTCGGACGCTTAACCGACTGAGCCACTCAGGCGCCCCTGAAATACAATTTTTATATATTTTCTTCCACCTCTTTCTCCCCATGCACATTTTTTTAATGGGTAGATTCATGATGCCTGTGTTGGCTTTTGCACCTTGCTGTTTCTTTGTTTACTTGCCCTTGTATAAAACATGTTCCTTTGGCCCACAGAATCCTCTTAATTATTATCTGTAATGACTGAGTAATATAGGAAGTATGTTCTAACACAGCTGCCTAAAAGTTAAGTGTGTCGCTTAAGGAACTGGTGTTTTCTTATCCCTACTGGTGCTCGCATAGAGGTTGGATATTCAACTAGCAGTATGAGTTGAGCTGGATGCACCTACTCTAAAACCGTATTCCAGTTTGTGAGTTATGACCCTCAAGGACCAGCCACTTTGCGAGGCTGATGGGCTTTCGTAAGATATGACTGTCAGGAACCAGAACTTTTCAAGGAACCACTCCTCCCAGTCATCCATTGCATTCCTTGATACTCATTACTAAGTTTATAATGTAAGCTTGAAAAACAGTGGAGCTTTACTTCCTGGGAAATAGCCACTAGTTCAGGATGTCCCTCCGATTAACAAGGAGGAACCAAGTTCCTGCGTGCTGGGTACATTTTGAGATGATTAAACCTTGATCTCTGATCTCACAGAATTCAGTTGAGAATTACTAACACCGTATGAGGCACTGGGCACACAAAGCAAGAAAAAGCCACCTTCTCTCTGTTCTAGTGGGACTCAGAAATGGGGATGGGGAGCTCTGGGGCCTGACTTCAGGGCCGACAATAATGAGAAAATGAGGTAAATGCTACAGAAGCGCCATATAGAAGGGTCTGCCGGGGCACGCAGGAGGGCAAATTAATCTTGCATAATGGAGTGGTATTGGAGGTCAGGAGGATAAGACACATTGACTGACAGGTTTTAACAAGGCAGAAAGCTAAATGCTTCAAAAGAGGGCAGAGGAGATGTGGGAATTCATTCATATGGAAGAGAGAGCTTTTTCTTGCTGGGAGGTGGTGGGAGAGGAATCCTATAGGACAGAGTGACCATCCACACCTTGATGGGCGGGTGTGAGAATGGAGAAAAAGTTGACTGTGTTAGAGTAATCCAGCAACTGTTGTCTGTGTTCAGAGCCCTAGGACATGGTGCTTGCCTTTTGTTTAGTAGTTTACATTTTTATTTGGTTTTGATCTTTTAGTAACCAGAGTAAGGAGTCACATCATAGCCAGGGCACCCAGCAGTTCCACCTCTGAATGTATAAGCCATGCTGGCCCCCCTCCAGCAAAACTCTCTTCCCCTCAGAGCCAGGTCAGCTCACATGGCATCAGCACTGATACTGTGCCTAGGACCTCCTCACTGCTACCGTGTGTCTGTCTGCCTTCTATTCACTTTGTCTAAGTTCCCTTCTGATAGAGCGTATGCCCTGGCATTTCTTCCCATTTACAGCATTACCTGTCCCACATCGAGGTGGAGAGAAGATGGCTATTTAGAACTTAGAAGGGCTATAGTCCTCAAGAGCAAAAGGCCTTTTCTCTTCTCTGGAAGGGGAGAGGTGAACCATGGAGGAGAAAGAGAAGCTGCTCAGGAAGGAAAACACATGTATCTTCATGGAGCTGCCATAGATGGTAGGCAGTGCTCTTCGAGAAGGTCCACCTCAAAGGCCTGTGACACACTGATGAGAACATGGACGACTGCTGCGGGAAGTGGCTCGCAAAGACCTGGTTTGTGCCAGGCCAGAGGCTTGGAGGTGCCGAAAGGGACCCTAGATTTAGGAGCAGAAAATGTAGGTTCTTATCTTCTGATTCCACAATAAATAAGATACTAATGATCACAATTAATAATGGCAAATGTGTATCGCATTTTCTATGTGCCGGGATCTGGTACATTAATTCTTTTCTCCACTGAGTCTTTGTAGCAACTTTATGAGGTGGGGACTATTATAAAGAACCCCATTTTAGAGATCATCCATGAAATGGATGTATGGCTGTAGAGGATAAACACATTTTTTAAATATGAAGCAGAGGGTTTAATAGTCCTAGTAAAACTCCCAGGGCTTTTGGGAAGTTCATGTCAGGATCCGATATGTGAAGACATTTAGGAAACTGCTGTACATCCATGAGAGAGTTCCATTGCACCATAGTTTCTCCCACATTTTCTTTCTTCGTTTGTACTGAGCACCTGCGAGGTGAATGGCATGGAGCTATCACTACAATGGAAATAGATGGAAGAGACCCAGCGCCTCCCTCAAAGACGGACCAACCACTAGGGGCAGTAAGACATCCAGGTGAATAACTCTAAAGTAAAGAAGGTGGGATAAATGTTGGGAGGATGATTTAAACAAGATATTATAAGATCATGTTATCTGCAAATAAATCATTTTACTTCTTCCTTTCCAATTGGATGCATTTTGTTTCTTTTTCTTGATTAACTGCTTGGGCTAGAACTTTTAGTGTTACGTTAAATAGAAGTGGCAAGAGTGGGCATCTTTGCCTTATTCCAGATCTTGGAGGAAAACTTTTCAGTTTTTCACCATTGAGTATGACATTAGCTGAGGGCTTTTCACATATTGTCTTTATTGCATCTTTTCCATACATAATTTACTGAGAAATTTTATCATGATAGAGTGCTGAATTCTGACAAATGCTTTTTGGTATCTATTGAGATGATCATGTGGTTTTTATCCTTCCTTCTGCTAATATGTCATATCAAATTGATTGATTTGTGTATAGAGAAACATCCTTGTAATTCCAGGAATAAATCTCTCTTTGTCATGGTGTCTGATCCTTTTAATGTATTATTGAATTGGATTTGCTAGTATTTTATTGCGGATTTTTGCATCTATATTCATCAAGGATATTGGTATGTTTTTTTTCTTGTGGTGTCCTCATCTATCTTGTGGTATCTTATCTTTATGACCAAGTTGATGTTTACCCCACAGAATACATTTTGAAGTGTTCCCTTTTCTTCTTCTTCTTCTTCTTCTTCTTCTTCTTCTTCTTCTTCTTTTTGGAAAAGTTTAAGAAGGATTGGTATTAATTCTTTAAATGTTTCGTAGAAGTCACCTGTGAAGCCATCTGGTCCTGGGTCGTTTTTTGTTCAGAGTATTTTGATTACTGAATCAGATTCCTTGTTATTAGTCTTTTCAAGCTTTCTATTTCTTCTTGATTCAGTCTTGGTAGGTTGAATCTTCCTAGAAATCTATTCATTTCCTGTAAGTTATCCAATTGGTTTACATATGATTTTTCATAATGGTCTCTTATGATCTTTTTTATTTCTATAGCATTGGTTGTAATATCTCCTCTTCCATTTCTGATTTTATTTATTTGAATCTTCTCTTTTTCTCTTAGTTTACCTAAGATTTTGTCAAATTTTTTTATCTTTTTATAACACTAGCTCTTAGTTTCATCAGTTTTTTTCTACTGTTTTTGTTCTCTATTTCATTTATTTTTGTTCTCATCTTCCTTCATTATTTCATTCCTTCAGCTAACTGTGGGCTTAGTTTGTTCTTCTCTTTCTGGTTCCTTGAGGCAGTCAATATGGAAAACAGTATGGACTTTCCTAAAAATGTTAAAAATGGAACTACCATATGATTCAACAATTCCAGTTCAATTCAAAGGAATTGAAATCAGAATCTTAAAGAGATATGTGCATTCCCATGTTTGCTGCAGCATTATTTACAAAACCAAGACATGGAAGCAAACTAAATGTCCACTGACAGGTGAATAGATAAGGAAAATGTGGCATATACATACAATGGAATATTATTCAACTATAAAAAAGGAAATCCTGCTATTTGTGACAACATGGATGAACCTAAAGGATATTATGCTAAGTGAAGTAAGAGACACAGAGGACAAAAGCTACATGATACCACTTACATAAGGAATCTAAAATAATCAAGTTCACAGAAACAGAGAGTAGAGTTGTGGTTTCCAGGAACTGGGAGAGGGGCAAGTGGGGAGGTATCAGTCAAAGGTTACAGAGTTCTAGTCATTTACAATAGATAGGACCTATGTATTTATCCAAATGATACAAAAATGCTGATTCGAAGGGGCACACGCACCCTAATGTTTATAGCAGCACTATCAGCAATAGCCAAATTATGGAAAGAGCCCAAATGTTCATTGACTGACAAACGGATAAAGAAGATGTGGCATATACATACAGTGGAGTATTACTCGGTGATCAAAAAGAACGAAATCTTGCCATTTGCAACTAGATGGAACTAGAGTGTACTATGCTAAGTGAAATAAGTCAGTCAGAGAAAGATGAATATCATATGATTTCACTCATATGTGGAATTTAAGAAACAAAACAGAGGAACATATAGGAAGGAAAGGAAAAATAAGAAACAGAGAAGGAGGCAAATCATAAGAGACTCTCAAATACAGAGAACAAACTGAAGGTTAGTGGAAGGGTGTTGGGGGGCATGTGCTAAATCAGTGATGGGCATTAAAGTGGGCTTTGGTTGGGATGAGCACTGGGTGTTACATGTAAGTGATGAATCACTGGGTTCTACTCCTGAAACCCTTATTACGCTGTATGTTAACCAACTTGGATATAAAGAAAATTTTTTTTAAAAAGGTAGGAACCTAGAGAGCTATAGTTAACAATGCTGTGTTGTACACTTAAAAATCTGCTAAGAGTTAAGTGTTCTTATCACAAATAAATAACATAGTGAGCAATTATTGGAGACAAAGGATATGTTTATGGCATAGGTTATGGTGATGATTTTATGGTGTACATTTACCCAAACTCATCAAGTTGTATACCTTAAATATGTACAGCTTTTTATATATTAATCATATCTCAATAAGGTGGTTAAAAGAAAAGATATAGGCATTTAGGACTTGCTTCCTGATATGGGTAAGGAAGAAGATTCAGCAAAGTCCCTGTAGGGGAAATTGTATCAAAATTGGACTCTAAGGGAAAGTAACTCTGTGCTGTTCCGTCTCCTTCCTAACATGGACTTCCTACTGGATGTACCATGAATTCATTTTATTTATTTATTTATTTATTTATTTAGTATTTTACATTAGCCTAGAGATGCATTTGGAACCCTAAATAGTAACAGTTCTGCCAGCCCTGTGTCGTCGTCCCAAACAGACTTAAGCCATACAAGCTTCCAGGGAGTCCATTATCTGTTTATGAACAACAGGCAATCAGACCAATGAACCATGTTATTGTCATTCTATTTGTGTCTCTCAAGTCATTTTTCATCTCGGCTAATCAGAAGATAAAAGTTCATTCTGCACCACCTTCCGCCTCCACCCTCGTTTCAGTTCCCTGTGGTTTCACAGTGGGTGGGGCTATTTGAAATCGGTATAAAACACCCGAGAAGAGCTATAATTTTCAAATTTGCCTGTGGGTAATGTGCGTAGTAAATGTAAAGTACTAACAATTTGGCTGTTTGAAATGTGACAATTTTCTTATATCAATGTGCAGGGTCTGAGGCAGCACAAGTTTCCAGAAGAAAGATCCATAGCTGGTGGCCAGACCCAAGGTTACCCAAAGAAGTAAGAGAAGAGGTGAAGCAAGCAAGTCAAGCACTTGTGTGGAAGTGGAATCTCCTTAGTGTTTACCCCTGTGGAAGTTTGAAGACAAGGCTGAGGGAGAGAGGGCCTCCAGGGAAACACTGGTTGGTTACCTTCCAAGAGTCCTAAAAGGAGGCATTCGTCTCAGAGAATTGGCCATCACCTAGTATCTGGCCTTCAATCCCGCAGGCTCAGGCCTGACTTTACAAGCACCCAGAGGTATATTCTTCTTGTACGGCAGACCCAGACAAGCCAAGATCATGAGGTTGGTGTATAACATCATAGACTCCCAATGAAGAACCATGGCCACAGAGACCAGAATGCATAAATCTGTATGACTGAATTTTCATCCCTGGGAAGCTAAACCTTAATCAGATGCTTATTTGTTGCCAATAGATTCATACTAAGAGGGATCTCACACATCAAATGGTAATAACATCAGACTCTCCATCTCATAAAACACAAGTTCCAGGTCTAGAGTCCAATGGCTTTCCCTTCCCAAGATACTGCTTGGATGGGTACCAACCGTTCTGTCTGCAATGCGTTTTATTGATGCATTTCTTACTAACCATCCCTCTGCTCTCATTCTTAATGTGGCCTCGTTACTGTAATGGTTGCCCGTGCTGACTGAATACTAAATTCTTGAAACAACCCCAGTGTCTGATGACTTGACCTGCTCGATGCTTACTGGGTGAACAGCTCTGCTTTACAGACTTTCGAGAAGCCTTTCCCTTGGCTTTCTGGTTATTCTGTCTTTAAGGGACTGCCAGTGGGCTCACTGGTGACAGAGTTTAGTGCTGGGAAGGGGTCCAAGGGTCCAGACTCTGGTCCTGCATTTTCTGGTTGACTTGGCTACAATGTGCTGTGTGATTAAAAAACTTTTAAGAAGTTAGTGGCCCTGAAACTGACCGAGTTTTTGTCTTAGCAACTAGGAAAGTCAGAATCATATTTCTGGCTTCTTCTGGCAATAGTGTAAGATTACATGGTATCCATTAACTGTGCGGATCTGAGGATTTTGTGCTTTTGTTTTTGCTTTTTGTTCCATTCCTAAAATCTGTTCAACAATTGTTTTATCCTTTTGTATTTTTGTATGTCCCATCTCATTCTATAAAGGGAACTCAGAGCTCAAAAATCTCAATATGCCCGCTGATAATAAATTTCCATAAGCGAAAGGGGAATAGCTGTAAATTTCTTGGAACACTTGAAAAAGAAAGTATAATTTTTTGCAGTTCTTTGAACTTCTCAAATAAGTGACTTTAGAGTCCTGCGTGAGTGGAATTGTCTTATCTGCTAGACTTAACCAGGTTTAGGTAAGTACGTGGTAGGCAAATGGTGATGACAGAATGGGAGAGCGGAGGACTTCATGCACGCAGGGAAGACTTTATGCACACAGGGAGCACTTTTTGCATATGGGGAGGACTTCATGCATACAGGGAAGACTTCATACTCATGCGGAAGTGCCTTCTGGGTAGGCTGCACATTTTTTGTGCACATTCGTGAGTGTCTTCTGAGTAATGTGGAGTGTAGGGCTAGAAGAAGGAGTTACAACAGTCTTAGGGGATCTCTAATCGAATTTAGAGTGCCTCAGAGCAGTGATGAATAGTAACCTCATTTCTAATCCCTGGGAGTGTGGGGCTCTGAGGCTTGGGAGGTTTATAGTCTACTTAACCCTTTGTGTTGGGACTATGTTCTAGCTTAATCTCTCATTGTAAAGATGAGGAAACTGAGATCCAGGATCTGACTTGCCCAAGAGCATCATCATTTAGTGGCAAAGTCAGGGTAGAGTCCTGCACTGGTCTCCCAGCAAGCTCTTTTTTTCTCATGCCAATACCTAACACTTCTCCCCACTATGTCCAGTTTACTTCTTGTTCAGTCCTGCCTTTTGAACATACCACTGTCCTCTCCTCTCTTTACTGCCAACTACTCAAGGAGAGACCTTGATGGCTATAAATTTTGGGAAAAGTAAGATGCCTTTGAGGAATATTTTACCACTAACCAGTTTCATGTGTTTCACTTAAGGGATTAATTCAACTGGAAAAAAAACCAAACAAACAAAAGTGGCATAAATAACATACAGACATCTACTTTTATATCAAGCAATAAAAAACACAGAGGTGGGCAGTCCATTACTGGCACACCATTTATAAATGTCAATGATGAGTCTAGGTCCTTCTATGCTGCTCAGCCATTTGTGTGTGTGTGTGTGTGTGTGTGTGTGTGTGTGTGACTCTTCCTGGTCTCAGGATAGCCACAGGAGCACCAGCCATCACACTCTTGTTCTAATCAGATAACATGGAAAAGGGAAAGGGACACAATAGCATGTGACAGCTGATTCAGACTCCTTTAAAGAACTTCCTAAGACCAATTCCTTCCACGTGACCATGTCACATAACCCCCTCAGTTGTAAGGGATACTGGGGAATATAGTTTTTAGTTAAGGGTTTTGCTGCCCTGAGAAAAATTGGGTTGCTTGGAGAGTAAGAGGGTAGAGTGGTTATTGGGTAAACAACTTTCATGCCCTGCCACTTTCATGATTATGGGAAAATTAAATAATCTCAGAGTTTACTCAACTCTAAAATGGAAATAATATGAGGTCATGTATGGAAAGTAATTAGCAAAGTAGCTGGTACATAGTAAGTGTGAAAGAATATAGAACATTCATAATATAGAGTAGTATGGAAACGATTGATAGAATATAAAAATTCCCTAGTATCGCTGGGGCAATGGTGAGAACTATTTTGTCTTCTTTTTTTAGTCAGCGTGTTGGATATTGCACGATGAAATTTCTGAGGTTTCTGGAAGCTTTTGTTCTCCAGGCCACATAGAGGACTTGAGACTTTAGGGGACTTGAGAGAGCTAAGGTCGGTACTTGGCTTGCCATCATCCCTTCCTAGAACGACTTTTCTCTGAGCCATCAGGTTGTGCTAAGAGCCCCCTGGGAAATTCTCTCTTTGCATGTCTGTCTCTCCCTTGTTATAAGCTATTGAGGATAAGAGCAGTGTCTTAATCACTTTGATCCTTCCAAGGGCCCATCGCAGTACGAGGGACACGGTGGGAAGTCAACAAATGTGTACTGCATTGGGAGTCACTGCTGGGCTGACTCCTTTTAATATCTTCCTTGGCCAAGCCGAAACACGAAGTCCCCATCCCAGCAGACCTTGTCAGGGGGCATCCTCTGAAACATGAGACAATCAAGGTTTCTTTACGCTTCACTCTCTCAGGGAATGCTCAAAGCTCTGAACAGCTTTTACGTTAAAATGATGGAAGTTAAAAAGGTGACAGATGGGTAGTGACACTAATATTTTAGGAAACACGACCCTGCTCTGGGTCCCCTCATATAGCTCCGGGGAGTGAGCATTGTACAGTGAAATTCACTCTGGACGCAAAGCTGAAGTCTTTGGGCCCAATATTTGGTTCTGCCACTTGTTTACTAGTCTACTGGTGGAGACCAAGTCTAGACCAATGGCCTCTAATGACTTATCTGTCATATAGGTAAATAATACTTGCCATTTCTCAATCCCTCTGGGGGTTGTGGCCAACGCTAATGAACAAACGGGTGGGAGGGGCTTTGCACCACGGCTGTCACTGTTCTCATGACACCAGTACTCTCCTCTGATATCCGACTAACTGGGTGTATTGGCTTGCTAGGCATGTCATAACAAAGTATCCCAAACTGGGTGGCCTAGGCAACAGAAATGTGTTGCCTCATATAGTTCTGGAGGCTAGACGTCTGAAATCAAGGTGCCAGCAAGGTTGGCTCCTTCTGAGAGCTGTGAGGGGAGAATCCGGTCTATGCCTCTTGCCTACCTTCTGATGGTTTGCTGAAAACATTTGGTGTTCCTTGATTTATAGAAGTATTATCCTGATCTTTCATCTTTTACAACCTTCATATTGTGTGCTCCTTCTGTGCCTGTCTGTTTCTGTCTCTGTATAAGAACAGCAATCATATTGGATTAGGGCCCAGCCCCGTGACCTTATTTTAACTGGCTGCCTCTGTAAAGACCCTATCTCCAAGTAAGGTTACATTTTGAGGTATGGGGGTTAAGACTTCAACATGTGGATTTGTGGGGCGGGGGGGGGGGACACAATTCAACAGATAATTCTGGAGTATAGTAAAGGGTCCATAAATGAATACGTATATTACCTTTAGTCTGAAGAGTTTTACCTTCACTTGTTTCCTGGCGACCTTGGTGGCTACAGTCTCATTTTCTAATTCTGGTTTCAGCGCTCTGGAACTCTTGGTCTGCTTAAATTTTCTGAGTGTTAACTTTTCTCATGCGTAAAGTGGGAATATTAAAGGCTTTCCTATGAGGCTGTTGAGGACATTAAATGAGACGGCGTATGTTAATAAGCACCTTATGTAGTGCTTGGCATGTAGCAAGTGCCTCAATAAATGGCCATTCCCTTTCTTCATAGGAATGTTAGAGAAAGTTAGGAGACTAGGTGGGGGATGGTTAGTGCACACTAGCCTTCATAAAAAACAGTTATATCAATTTGTCCGGTTCCATCATTTTTGTGAAGAGCTATTTAAGTTTGGGGCTTTGGAAATGGAAAGAGAGCTGTCAGAAAGCTTTTTGAATTGACAGGAGACAAGCCAGCGTTGATAATCCATCATCTTAAATTGCCTACCCTTGATCGTGCTCTGCTATTTTTTTCTGACGATTTTTACCCATAATGACTTCTATTAATGTTCTATGTGCCTTTTTAAAAAGCAGTGATTTATAAATAAAAATATCTTCCCAGACCCTGTTTGTGACCTTGAAAACTATGTGAGATTTGATTTATTGTTCTATACTTTTCATCTTGGCAACACATGTTGAAAACATATTGAAGAGTGAAGCTTAGGTCACCCTCGGTGTGGTGAGGTGGAAATGAATTTGAAATCCTATAATTCAATCTTCTCACTTTTCGGATGAGGAGGTGGAGGAACAGAGAGGCAGGAAGACTGCCCCGCGGTTACCCAATAAGGCAGAACCTGGACTAGAACTTGGGCATTCTGCCCCCCCTGCTCTCTACAGCTTCCGTTACTCTATGCTCCAGTCTAATTAGCGTCTTAGGCAAGTCATTTCCACTCCCTGGGCTTTAATCCTCCTTTATAAGGGGGACTAGACCAGCAGTCTGCTGTGGCATTTCTTCACCGAGCCACAGTCAAACAACTGCCACGTGTGTGCCCTGCTCCTCAGGGGAGCAGCCCTTCCCTCCTCTCCCTATCAGACCACTAACTCCAGCATCCAACACCTATGGCCAGCTTATGGGAGGGAAACTGAAACTGAGCGGTGACCTTCAATGCCTGGCAGAAATCGGTGCCTCTGGGAGGGGGTGTTCACCGTGACAAACATCACGCAGAGCGAAGAGGGGGGAAAAAAATCCTCTTTTAAATACTCTTCAGACCGTGGTGAATTGGAATCCCGGTCTATCTTACCCGCTGAGTGACCTCGGCTGAGTGACGTTGAGTTACGTCGCCTCGATTGTTTCATTAATAGAAAGACCTAGGTTGGAAAGTTGTCGTGAAGATTGAATTCAATAATGTAGGTAAAACCCCTACACAAAGCCTGGTACATGGTAAGTATTCAGTATAGTGGTCATAATAGCACATTAGTAAACATACTTTGAACGAGACCGTTGGAGTAGCTCGCTGGTCCCAAACCCGTTCTAGATCTGCTAAGAAGTGACTGCCCTCCCCCGATACACATATAAAGACAAATGTGTAAACAATTTGAGGGGCTTAAAACATCCCTGAAACTCACACATGGGCCTTAGGGGGTCCCTGGATGCCTGATTAAAAACCCCTGAAGAATATCTCTAGGAATTTCCTTCTTGTTTTATCCGTGATTCAGGAAAATTTACTACGCCTGCATGACAACTAAGAAACACAATCTAGATGTTCCATAAACCAACTGAATCATAATGTTGCAAGAAAAAGACTCTCTGGCAGGGGTCTGAAATAGAGTAGGACCAGGAACTTTGATGAGAGAAATAATAAGTCTCAGATTCTACATTAACTCAGAACACAGCAGCTATTCAAAAATAAGAAATACAGTGCCTCATTATGATTCTACAAAATGAGAAAATGCCAAACGTGACACGCTAATAGTGTTTACAGTCTGAAACGCAGAGAAGGAGTGTCTCTTGGCCTTCTGGCCAGGCTGACCTTGACCACCGGGACTCCATTTGCATGGGGATAAGGCTGCAGAGAGCTGTTCAATCTGCTTTGCAAATAAAGTTCGGGGTTATGTTATTCCCCAAGGTGTCCTTGATAGAGTTAGGAAGAGGACAGTTGTCAGGTTGTCTCATTTGTCTGTTTTCAAGGGCTCTCAACAAACTCTGCTCTGAGGCTTTATGGTTGCCATCTAAGGATGATACTCCTTGTTCAGGACACAGACGTTTACTAAGCCACGCAGTACTCTGTGGTAAGCTATGCTATGAGGGACCTTTTTTGTCTGTTTTTAATGTGGACTGGTTTTTCTGGTTTATACTCTCTCTGGCTATACGTTTTGGAATGTTCTTTCTGGTTATGCTTTCACTCCAATTATTTTATTCACAACTCCCAGAAAGACTGTAAGGGATGTTTGGAGGAATTTTTGCTCCTGTTTTACGAAAAAGCCTGAGGCACAGAGAGGTTGGGGCTTGCTCTAGGTCATAGTGGAAACAAAGGTTACGTCTTCTGACTTTGAAACCACTTTCCACTGTACAGAATTGCCCTTTACCTACCCAGTTTAATATGAGAAAGACTTTATATATATAACTGACTGTAACACAAGACTATAAAAGAGAACTGTGGGGGTTCAGAGGTAAAGGGGCTCTCTTTCCACTGGCCAAGGGGAAGGACCAGGTGAGTCTTTGGGGAAGGAAGCTAGTTGCCTTTTTCTTCCTGATATCCCGAGTAGGACTGGGGGAAAAAAAATGAGCAATCTCTTCTTCCGACCTCAAGAGGTGTAGCTGACCCATGTCTATACAACACATGCACCACTAATTTTCTGATGAACAAAGATTTTCTGGACACCACTATCATGATGGAGTAGGGGGTTTATGATCATAGCGACGATTCTGACTTACATAGGTATGTGTGTGTATATCCATATGCCCATGCACACACATACTTTTCTTTTCTGGCCAAGCACCAGTTGAGGTGCCCAGCATTGTGTCTGTATCCGCTTCCTGGGGCTGCCATAGCAAAGTACCACAAACTTACTCTCGTAGTTCTGTGGGCAAGAAGTCTGAAATCCACGTATTGGCAGGGTTGGTTCCTTCTGGAGGCCTGAGAAAGAATCGGTTCCCTGCAGCTCTTCTAGCTCTGGTGGTTGTTCATAGTCCTTAGCCTTCCTTGGTTTGTGGTTGCCCCCCTTAGATCTCTGTCCTTCTTCACCCTGCCTTCCCGTCTGTCTGGTGTCTCAAATCTTCCTCTCCTTTCTCTTCTAAGGACACCTGCCACTGGATTTATGGCTCACTCAAAATCCACGTTGATGTTATCCTGAGATCCTTTACTCAATCACATCTAAAAGGATCCTACTGCCAAATCAGGTTGCATTCACAGGTACGGGGTTGGGACTGGTGACATTATTCAACCCGTTACAATGTCCAAATGGGACATTGCTCCTCGTCTTTGCTTCCCAGCGAACGTTTGCAATGCTTATAGCAGTGACACTCACTTCAAAGAGGGTAAGAGTCCATATAAATGAAGGAAAAATGTCTTAGTTGAATAAACAGGCAGGGGGGACGAGAAACACACCACAAGAGCTCCATGTGTGGCAGCTCTAGAAAGGATTCTCCCGGGGGTCCATCCCTTGGGTATGAAGTGCTCTGAATGCCTAGGAGAGTGGTGTGATTACAAGTGTTTAGATATTACCTATTATGCAAAAACTCAAGATCACTCCGTTACCAAGTACCTGGACTCATTTACTTAAGAAGTCTTCGATAAGAGATTTTTTCATTACTCGGTGCAAATCAATATGTATTTCAGACAGTATGTTCCTTCAAGCCTCAATTTGCCAAATAGAACAGGGGCACTTGAATTATAATGGGCAATAGAGATCCCATGTGAGTGGGTTGTGCATAATGAGGAAGACAGGTGACTGGGATATGAGCTTGTTTGGGTGTTGTGAAAAAGTAGAGATTCAGACAATCCAGGTTTGATTGGGAGTGTTTCGTGTTAATGTGCAGTTGTTGTAGATGTTTCCCTTGACCCAGAATATAAGAGGAAAAGTTAAATTCAGCAAAGCTGTCTTTAGTGTCTCGCATTATATTTGTGTTTATGGATTGTTGTTTATTACTTGCTTAGGGTGAAGCAAAAAAGGTATCCCAACAATAATCTAGACTGGGATTATGGCTTCAATGTTTTTAAAGGATAGAAATGATGCCAAAGTTTCTTGGTAAAATAATGAACACTTATAATAAAACAAAATTTTGCTCCTTTTTAAAAATCTGGTCCAGGAAGATCGATTTATTAAGTGTTAGTCTCTCAGCTTTTAACTCCCTAAATCACAAAGTACCCACGGCAAGCCTAATACTTTCTGAAGGTTTTCTTTAGCGCGAGCCACCTCTGGAAAACAGTTTATTTTCTTCACCTGAGGACAATAGATTAAAAAATAGGTAGCAGCCATGAGACTTCACCAAACATTTTCTGTCCTTTCTTTAAGAGATGTTGAAGGTGCCTAATAGAGTCTGACATGTTTTCGCTAAGTATGAAATATCAAAATGGCAAATCCTAATGTTTGCTTCATCCGAGGACAATTTCATACCTTATGCTTTACCTTGTCAGCTTGAATTGATATCAAGCCGGGAGAGGTCATGTCTTCCCCCCCACCCCGATTCCCTATCATAGTGCAAAATGCTCCAATCAGAATTCTTAAATGTGTGGTGTAATGTGGGATGCTATGTGGCATGATGGAAAGTACACTGAATTCCACAGACAAAACCCTGCATTCTAGTCCTAACTTGACCATTTACTAGTGATCCAAACCTTGACAAATCAGTAGAATGCCACAAATATTTGTTGTGCACCTACCATGTGCCAGGCATTGTGTAATAGGAGAGCAGAGAGAGAACATAAACACAGATCCCACAAAATGGCCAGGTGTTGAGGCACATGCATAAACAACTCCAGTATGAGGAACACAGAGACTCGTGCCAAGAGACAGGACTAGGTACAAAGCTACAGCAAGCAGAAGAGGGAGAAGTTGCTTAGGTTTGGGGAGATCCAGGAAGGTTTAATGGAGGAGGTTGATTCATGAGCTAGGATTGCAATGGGGGATAGGATATGCACATGGATTGGGAAGGGGGTATAGGCAGATTAATCCATGTGATCGAGCCCACTGAGGCGGTAAAGGATTTGACTCTGTGGAGCCTGATGAAGTGTCAGTTCACCTGGCACATACAGAAGTAGAGGGAGTAGAGAGAGTTGGGGCTAGGAAGGTATTGGACTCAGTAGAAAGAAGGGTTAAAAAAAAATCTAAGTTCTCTGTTAAGATTAATCTATGGAAGAAAAAGAAGAAGGAGAAGGAGGAGGAGAAGGGGAAGGAGAAGGAGGAGGAGAAGAAGGAGAAGGAGAAGGAGGAGGAGAAGGGGAAGGAGGAGGAGGAGAAGAAGGAGAAGGAGGAGGAGAAGGGGAAGGAGAAGGAGGAGGAGAAGGGGAAGGAGAAGGAGGAGGAGAAGAAGGAGAAGGAGGAGGAGAAGAAGGAGGAGGAGAAGGAGAAGGGGAAGGAGAAAGAGAAGAAGGAGAAGGAGGAGGAGAAGGGGAAGGAGAAGGTGAAGACGGAGGAGAAGAGGAAGAAGGAGGAGGAAAAGAGGAATGGAAGAAAAAGAGGAGCAGGGGAAAAAGAGGAGGAGAAGGAGGGGTAGGGAAAGTTGTTGGAGGAGAAAGAGAAGAAAGGAAGGAAGGAAGAAGAAAGAGCTAAATAGCTGGGACATCCATATGTCCCTGTTCAGCACCTTTGCATGGCGAATAAGCCAAAGGTAAAATGTCCTTGAAGAGGATTATAACCTGTCACAGAAACAATCTGATTCAAAGGCCTGGTGGGTCACAGAGGCCTGGGATTTCTACCCAAGTCACTTTGACCGGCTTTATGAGAGACAAAATATATTCGCTTCCCTGTAAATCCATCCAAAGTCTATAGAGGCTTTTCCCTACGTGATGGCAGGTAAGCAAAGCATAAACTTGGTGCTAATAACATTGGTCTAAGACTTGGTGGTTCCCAGATCCTGGAGATCCATTGCTTAGTAAAGTAGGCATTGGCTTCATCCCATTTTATAACTAACTAACCAAGACAATGAAAGGGATAGAAAAGGAAGTCAAGCTCAGGTCTCCTTTTGAGAACAAGTATTTAATTATGCCAAAAGTTACCAAAATTTGACAACCACTGTGCTTCAAAATTGGGACAATGTCGGCCAGTGAACAATCATTCTTCAACTCAGTTCTTGCACGGAACATTAATCTGACTTTTATGGTCAGCTCTGTAAAGTACTCTTGAGGGAGTTACTTTCTTTCTCAGGGCTCACAATGCTTTGTTTTTTCAAATAAAGGGGATGCACCTGATTTTTGAATCTTTATTTTCTTTGTATGGATTTAAGTATGTGCCAGCATCAAGTCAAGCCATCATCTAGATGTTCATCCACGTTATTAGATATTCAAATAGACTGAGTTTTCCTTTGTTTAAATATAGAATTGATGCACGTGCAGAGTTTTAAAATAGTCAAACAGAGCAGAAGAACAAAAATGTAAGGTAAAATCATCCTCTGCTTTATCACCAACCCCTCTCCCCAGAGACGTCACTGTCAGCATTTCCTCTTTTTAGTTTTACTAGTAATTATTATTGTAACTTTATATAACGTGCTTAGGAACCTACTTTTTGAGGTCTTGACTCTAGACAGAGTATTATTGCCTAGATATGTCTGAAGAATGTACTCACTGACATTACTTACTTCCACTTTTTCTCCCCTGTTCACTTTCTCCGCTTTCTAATTTTTGTTAGCTGGACTATTAATTTTTGGGTCTTTTATATGTTGTTTTCATGAATAACTAAACCCTACTTTATCGCTTAACTTGAGGCAGCTATAAATTCCACTGTAAAGAAAAGGACAATAGCATTCCCCTCTATCTTCAAGTTTTTCTTTCCTTTGTAATTATTTTTATACTATCTAAACTTACTACATTTATAGTCTCTTCCATAATTGTAAATACATCTTACGGGATTGTATAATAAATGGATTATTAAAAAATGAATGAACAGAATGATTATGTAAATATTATTCAATATAGAACCAGAGAGCCAGGGGTTCAAAATAGAACCAGGGATTGACTCACATGGAAGTAAATCTTCTATGCCATGAACCTGTTTCAGGTTAAAGGCGAATCCTCCAAATGTTCCATCTCATGTGCCCTCTCTTGATTTCTAGTCTCCTTTACCCTTTGTTGTTGCCACTGATATTTCATCCTCTTTACCAAATTACTGTTCAACTGAAGATAAAGGCAGTGAACTTCATGAGGTTTTGCACACCCTGAAGTGTCTTACGTGTCTTTGCTTTTACATTTGATTGATGGTTTAGTTATAGAGTTCTGTGCTGAAATCCTTTCCTATCTGAACTTTGAAGAATTTTCATTGCCTCCTAATACCCAAGAGGTGCTGATAGGAAGTCTGCTATGACTCTAAGTCTTTTTGCTTGGTAAGTGACCACTGCCCCATGTATCTGACATGCAGATTTTCTCTTTGTTATTGGAATTACCAACTTTCACCATGATGTCCTTTCCATGGTGATATCCTTTTTCCACCAGTCCTTCTTTGCATTCACACCTGTGTGGGAGTCAAGTTGCTGATAGTGAGAGGCAAGCGTTCTGCTGAACTGAACAAAGGATTGGAGTCAATTGACCTGAATTCAAGTCTTGATTTTGCTCCTTCTTTCCATCTTTTTTCTGTCTATAAAACCTTGGAAAATACTGTATCTTCACTCAGGTCTTTTTTTCTTTTTTTTCCTATCAAGACAAATTGATACTAGTTTCAGTCTGGTTCTTCCCTGCCATGCCCCATTACATTGCAGAAATACTGTTACGAGTGGCAGTAAAATTGTTTTGCAAACTGTAGAGCTGTATATTATGGTCCATATCATTGCAGTAGTTGTAAACATGATGAAAAGTGTATGGTGTTATAGAAATGTGGGGTTCTTGTTTTGTTCCTCCACTTATCATGTGTCATTTTGCCTGGGTGTGTAGAAATTGCTGTGGGGCCATCGTTCAAGCAAAGCTGCAAAGCAATCTTGCTAGTTAGAAGAGTGGGCCCTCTGATACCCTCCATGCGGCTGTATAAGGGCATCCCTCTTTCTCAGCAACAGTCAACTGATAAATGACCTGTTCCTTTATCCTTCCTAGGATAACTCCTCCCTGGGAGGTTGAAATGACGCACCTGATGACATACAGTATAGCTCCAAAGTTCCTCCGGTCATAAAATGGAGGAAGAAGAAATCATTTAAATTACTGTTTGGGGCATTAGCTTGAACGCTTCCAAGATGTCTATTCTCTCTGATTCGACACGTTTCTTGAGTTGAAACAAAATTTAGCGTTCTGAAGTATACTTCCAGGAAGTATCAAACAGTGATGTAAACTAGAAAGGGAAAGAGTACATTAGAATAACAGAATATCAGATTTGAGATAAATCTTCCAATCGTAACCAGGATCCTCATTGACAAATAAGGAAATTGAGAACCGGCTGAGACAGGAACTTACCCACGGTCACGTGAGGTGTATGGAAATCGTTTCCAACACTCCTAACTCCATCCCACACTTATTTGACCTAAAGAGTCAGGTCTCCTAATAGTCTTTAACTTTCTAACAGATCGCTTTAAAAGTGGAAAGCAGAGGTGCCTGAGTGGCTCGGTTGGCTAAGCTGCCCAGTCTTGATTTCCACTCAGGTCATGATCTCACAGTTTGTGAGTTTGAGCCCCGCCTCGGGCTCTGTGCTGACAACACAGAGCCTGCTTGGGATTCCATCTGTCTTCCTCACTCTCTGTCCCTCTCCTGCTTATGTGTGCGTTTTCTCTGTCTCTCTCAAAAATCAATAAATAAACTTTAAAAAAAGGAAGCAGAAAGAGTCCTTGTGACATGGATAATCTTGAGGCTACATCGAATACAAGTGGGCAAGGGGCCGTACCTCAGAACCCTTCCGGTTATGGACCCTGTGTGGGGTGTGTGACAGCACTGACACAGGACTCTCTCACTGTGGTCATGGGAGGTAGGAATTTTGGCCCCATCTCAAAGGCATGAGGAGCTAAAATCAGAGAGGTAAACAAGTTCACACAACTTACCACATTTGCTTTTGATGAAAGGCAGAGGCTGAACTTGAACTTGACTCTGAGCTGGAATTTGAATCATAAAATTGCTTCTCAAGATACAGTTCAAAGGAGAATCTAGAATCCAGCTTCCTCAAGACTCCAGTCTACCTCACGGTTAGACAACGATAAACAAAAGCACAGGCTCCACTGTTAACACCGTCAGTTCTTCACACAATTCAGAGGAATTTTGTGCTCAAATTTACTGGATCCTGGATTTCCTATTTTAAAAAATGATCTCGCATATGGATTGCTTTCATATGGCCTTTTTGGAATACTCACGGGGTTCAGGAGATTTAAAATTCTTTGTGAAAGAGGTGAGCTTTGCCTTGGTGAAAGCATTTCTGCAATTGTACATGGAGCCCTGGATACCACTCATGGTAACAGAGAAGAGTGTCCAGCATAGAGAGGGGCCTGAGACCAAGGCATGAGACAAACCCTGGAAGGAAATAAACATGTTCTGCCTAGAGTCTTGGCCAAGAAGAAGCTCATGGGGTTACTTATAGCTGTGTTCAAATTCCCAAAGGACCATGAAATGGAAATCAGATTAGACTTGTTTCATGTGATTTCAAAAGGCTGCTCAGATGAAAATGAGAAGCCAACAGATGAAAACGATTGGGAACCATATTTTTGGCTTATGATCAAAATAGCTTACTGATAGCTGGGCTATCTGCAGACAACATGGGCAACCTTTGGACATAGTGAGCTCTGTTCTGGAAGGCAGAGTGACTACTTCTCAGCAGGGAGTTGTGGAGAAACTCAATGGGTGTTGGAGTAGAACCATCAGGAAGTCCATTCCTTGGGTAAGGAATCCTGCAGTTCGATAACACACACCCAACACAACTACACACACAGACACACACGTGCACACACACACGCACGTGATTGCTTTATCGTCCCAATACTAATAATCATTTACATTTGTTGAGCACTTACTACATGCTAAACTATAGGCTCAGATCTTTATATGCATATTTTCATTTAATCCTTCTCAGGTCCTATGGAAAAGGTACTTCCATTATTAGTACCTATGGAAAAGGTACCATTATTAGGCATTCCACATTATATATTTATAATATATAAATATTATAGGTAAAGTATTATGCTCAAAACACCAAATTAGTTAATGGGGGAGCCAGAATTTCAATCTACTTGTGCCTGACACTGAGATCCTAAACACTCTGCTATACTGTTTCCTCCTCATGAAGATTAATACATTTGAAGAGCCAAAAATAATTTGGTTTGCACTCAAAATAACTCCGTAAAAGTTAGAGGGGTGCTGAAGATCAACTAGAATAATATTATGATTTCTCTGTCATGGATAACTGACAGCTATGCTCCATTTTGCCCAAGGAAGTAAAACTCTCTTATTAATGAGAGAGAAGCAGAGATTCACAGCCCCACCCGAGGAAAGCTTCCCAGCTTTAGCGGTTCCCTGTCAGTCTTAGGTGGAGGAAGCTTCCTGATGTCAACCCAGTTTATGCCCTTGACGTTCCTGTACAGGCACTGAGGTCAGAGGAGAGAAGGGGTAGAAGAGGGCAAAGTCAGTTTTCCCCGGGAAGCACTTGTTTTAAGTTCAGAGCCTTTGGAAGTTTAAATAATTAGAAGCGTGGATGAGGGCACGAGTGTGTTCGCTCACGTGGAAGGCTTTCTGGTCATTCGAGTCTCTTTAGCACCTTGAGGAGGAGCCAGATGGCAGCACGTCAAGTCTGATTAGACTTCAAAAGATAAACCCAGAAAACAGAGAAGCACTTGTACACCTCCTCCAGACAATAAGGAAAACAACACTGGAATAATTCCCTAGGTGAGGTGAGAAGTTCAAGAGCCCCTTCTATCAGCTTGATGTTTACAGTTCCCCTAAGATGATCCTTCACACTTGGAATGTTTCAAACAATCGGCACTCTGCATTCCAAGAGAAGCTACTAATTTTTTCTACTTCTCTACTGCGGCACTTTTCTGCAGGCTTGAGGCTTCTAGTGGCTTGTGACTCCACAAGGACTCGGGAACATTGTGGAAATAGCCTCTACCAAGAAATGCAGCCATTTCTAAAGCAAAGGCAATTAGAGTTTCAAGTGTCACCTTAAAAAAATCACCTGGATTTCCCTTAAAAATAATAGATGGCCCATAGACAGGCCTTGTCTTGAGGACGAGAATCATGGAGAAGTTCACGGAAAATAGGAGATGTTAACTTGTTTGGGGAGGTCTGACAGCAGGGTAAAGAGAGGTACAGCCTAAGAGCCTGTGGGATGGGCTGCTCTAAGAAGTGAGCCAACCTGACTGACCTACAGTCCCCTCCAGGAGTCTCAGCCCTGGGCAAGAAAGCAGGAACAGGGTTACTGGGGGTGAAAGCAAGATTGGTTGGAAGTCAGAGAATAGTTGGAGCTCCAGTTCCCTTCTCTACTCTAGACCACCAGAAAGTTATCTCTGCCCCACAACACTGGAGACCTGAGATTTGTTTCCTGGAAAAACAGAATCATTTGATTTCTGAGCTGGGGACCCCAGGCACAATGCAGGGCTGTTGTGAGAAGTGTGGCCCCAAAAAAGTATAAGGGGGAAATCTGAAAACTGAACCCAAGGATTCCCATCCACCTTTCTAAGCCCGACTCCCAGAGCCTCATGCTGGGGCCCAGCCTTGAGGCAGAACGTCTTCTTTTATGGGGAAACTGACGGGATTTAAAGGAAAGATCTACGGATATTGGCATCTGGGCTCTCCGGATGCGAGGCTGGCTTGGGAACTCCCCAGGAGAGACAGAGGTGACATTTCACTCATCCGCACTCCCAGAGAATTATGAACGGGTAGCTGAGGACACCTGACATCGGAAAAAGCTTCCAACATGAGTAAGAGAAGGACCACAACATACAAACAGCAACAACAACAACAACAACAATAAACTGCTTCAGAGGGCACAGAGGCAATAAAGGAATAGAAAATCAAAATAGAATAGTTTTTTTTTTTTTTAACGTTTATTTATTTTTGAGACAGAGAGAGACAGAGCATGAACAGGGGAGGAGCAGAGAGAGAGGGAGACACAGAATCTGAAACAGGCTCCAGGCTCTGAGCTGTCAGCACAGAGCCCAATGTGGGGCTCGAACCCATGGACCGTGAGATCATGACCTGAGCCGAAGTCGGACGCCCAACCGACCGAGCCACCCAGGCGCCCCAAAATAGAATAGTTTATAATAGAAAGGGTTGAAACAAGAAAAGGAAACATAAAAAAGAATACTCTTGTTTTTTCAAGTTTATTTGTTTTGAGAGAGAAAGAGAGAGTACACATGAGTGGGGGAGGAACAGAGAGAGAGAGAGAGAGAGAGAGAGAATCCCAAGCAGACTCCCTGCTGTCAGCACAGAGCTTGACTTGACTCAGGGATTTGGGGCTGGAACCCATGAACCATGAGAGTATGACCTGAGCTGAAATCAAGAGTCGGACACTTAACCAACTGAGCCACCCAGATGCCCCTAAAAAAGAATACTCTTGAGACCAGAAAAAGCCCTTGAAAAAAAAAAAAAAAAAAAAAAGTTGTATATGAAATAAAAACTCAATAGAAGAATCAGAAGATGATATCAAAGAATTTAGCAAAATAGAACTGCGACCAAAAACAAAACAAAGCAAAAAAAAAAAAAAAAAAACCAAACCCCAGAGGTATAAAAAATAGGAAATAATAGATAAGGAAATTCATACAGAAAAATATAGTCCCGTATGACTTATTGGGGCTTCCAGAAAGTGAACAGAAAAAAATAGGGGAGAAGAAATGATGAAGGATAAAAGTCATAACTGAAAGCTATGAAATTTCAGATTGAAAAGTTATCACTGGGTGCTCAACTAGAGAATTAATAAGATCCTTGCCAATACACATCATCTGGAATTTTAAAATACCAAGGAAAAATCAAAAATGCTAAATGAGGAACCTAGTCCATCCACAGGCCTGGGAGTCAGAATGACAGTGGCCTTCCCAAATTTTGCACTGGAAGTTTAAAGGAAATAAAGTTATGCCTTAAAAATTCTGAAGGAAGATGATTTTCAACTGTGACTTCTATTCTTAACTAGGAGGCAAGAAAATGTCTGGTTTTTCTGCTGCCGAGCTGCCCCAACTCCCTTCCAATCCTTCCAAACACAGTGGCTCAGATAAGAGAAAAATCTGTTTCTGTGTCCAGGAGCAAGGGCAGATGTAGGTGGGCAATCTAGGAAGACAGCTCATTTCTACAAGGACACTGGGTGTTGGGACGGTGGCGGGGGGGGGGGGGGGGAGGGGGGGGCGGGCAGGTGGAGGGGCGGGAGAAGTTCCAAGAGGCTGACCTAATCCATGTGTTCAAAGTTATCATCACCACCTAGTCCAAGCTCTACCCCCAGGGGAAAAGAAAGGGAGTGTCCATTCAAAAGAAAGGATAGGACAGGGAAGTTGTGCCCACTGACTCTGTTTATAGCTCCTGGCCATGGCCTAGTCTATGGTCCCACAGAAGGTTAAGGCAGGCTGGGAAATACAGACTCTTGCTAGGTAGATACATACCCACCTAAAACTCGAGAGGATCTATCTCTAATGAAGGGAGAATGGATATAGTAGTCTCTGTTATACCATTTGAACCACCAGTCAAAGGTGAGGGTAAGTAAAGATATTTCCGGACATGCAAGGATTCAGAAAAGTTATTTCCCAGATGTCTCTTTTTGAAGGAAGCTATTAGATGACATACTCCACCAAAATGAGGGCTAAACAAAAAATAAAATAAAATAAAATAAAATAAAATAAAATAAAATAAAATAATACAAGGATAGAGGAAACAGAAGACTCAAAACAGGAAAATGATTACAAGAATTCCCAGAATAAAGCTGTACAGGAGTGTATATACAGGAAGCCAACCCGTATCAGAATAGGGAATGGGAGGAAGATTTTCAAGGAGAATGGCTCTAATACGTTTAAGCTTTTGAAAAAAAAAATATATAGATAGATGGATAGAGATTGCTGGAGCATTTGGTGAAAATTAATGGAAGATGCATTAAAAAACAGGCAAAAGGAAAATAAGGCAATTATTAACTTCGGAAAAACTGAAAGGTTGTACAAGAAAAGATGCGTTATTGTAGAAGTGACTGACTCATTATCAAGCATGCTCGGTATGAAACAATATTTGCATTGTGATAGTAATGTAAACATTGGCTACTCATTTAACCAAAATTTTGCCATGACTATTTTAGGGGGTTGAAAAGAGAGGCAATAGGTTTTGTGTGGGAAAGTGAAGTCCTCATCTTTTAAGGTGGAAAGTCCACAGGAAATGTCTAAACTTGATAAATCAAGAAATTTATTGTATGTATATTATTCAGAAATAGGGTTGTAAATGCTAAGGAACCACATAGAAGAAGGAAGGGTGTGGGCATGGTAGGTTGGAAGAGGTAGATCAAAACATTTCTATCTTTATGGGTTTTTATTTTATTTTTTGTAATATTTGACTTTAATTAGAGGCATTTATTAATTTTAAAATTTAAAAAATAATTCTAAAAGTAATCACACTTAAAGAGAATTTAAAGAATTAAAGGCTTTTTGAGTAAAATGAAACTTAGACGTCATATGGTCCAATATTTCACCAAACTGAGGACTTTTTTTCTCAACATCTCAAGTCGCTTAAGATCTCTTTAAATACGTTTCTCAGAGCTGTTTCTGATATTGAGCCAGATTTTCTCCCTGCAACATCCACCTTGGCCTCCTTCCGTCTCACATCCTCTGAGAGGTTCTTCAGGTCTGCATGGGCACCCCAGGGCCAGGGAGCCCATTTCCTCCCAAAGGCAGCCATTCTTCCTCTGGAGTGGAATCAGTCTCTCTGTGGCTCCCATCCACCCGTCCTTGATCTGTGCATTCACCGAAGCCACTCAGACCGAGCTCAGACCCTCTTCCTCAGGACATCCCCGAAGTTTCCTTGACAATAGCCATGAATCATACTGGCTGAATCTTCTCACCACTCTACGAGGCTGGTCACGATGTCTCTCAAAGTGCTGTGACACATCTCGAAAATATCTCTGCGTTTCACTGGAGAAAGATGCAAAATCGCACCCCAAGTGTTCTTGAGAAGGTCTGGGCAGTCCACGGGACCACACCGGTCTTAGCTGAAGCCACCTCATGCTGCTATCGTGGGGGATAGAGGAAATTAACTTGTGAGAATTACACGGTCTATGTGTCCGCTGCTGCACAGAATTTGCACATTAAGAGAGTCTCTCAAGAACAAAGGCTGCTCTATTATCTCCAGAGAGAGGTCATTCAGACGGAAATTGAGAATGAGCTTTGGCTAGCAGGGGGTAGCAGAAAAACAGCTCTCTCAGACTGGCAGGAGGGCCTCGATGATCCTGGCTGTGACTCTCCTCCTTCAGACAGAATTAACATCGTTCATATGGCCAAAGATCTATTTTTCTTTTTCAGAGAACACCAAGAGATAAGCTTTACTCACCCTTAATCTTAGCCCAAGACACTCTCCCAAAGACCTCTCAGTATGCTCTTGGAGATTTGCTTCTCTAGGCTAGTTAAGGACCAAGGCATTGGATCATTGATAATGAATCCATTCTGCCTAGTGTTGTATTAGAGCAGGAAACAATGCTCAACCTAACAGTTAGCCATCGTGACCCCACCTCCTTCTAGAAAAAAAAGGTATTTAGATCAAGTTAGGTGAGGTAAGTAGCTCAAAGGAAGCAATGGACAAAGCAAGCTAGCAGCTAGACTTCCTGATTGCCAGGACAGCACCCTTTTGAGTGAATAAGTAAAGGAGGAGGTGTGTGCATTGGCTGGAAGACAAGCGAGGAAACAAGAAGGAAAAACACAGATAAGTTTCCTCCTTTGTAACTTACTTATGAGCTCGCACTGATCATGGAACGATTGCCACCTCCGTGGAGGAACTTCTTTCTATACGCTTTTTTTTTTTCTTCTTCTGGGAATGGAAGTCTTTTTATTGTCTTTGTGTAGGGGTGTGGCCAGTTAGAAACCATTCCTTACTATGTGACTCTGAACCTTCCCCTTCTCATCCGTAGCATGTACCCTCATGCTCTGCAATCCTTTCTTCTTTTCTAACCTCCTAAATTTTGTGTAAAAATATTCAATGTAAGTCTCCCAAGAGCCACACAGAAGAATTTTAATGGGCCAAACCTGCTCTTGTGATGTTTTCAATTTACCCAAAACCTAGATAATACTACTTACTAGGCTAACTGCAAGAATATGTAGGCCCTAATATTTGCGATGGCTCAAACGCAATAGAAAATTATTTCTTACTCAGGAAACAGTACCAGTGGGTAAAAGCTTTAGCAGAAGAGCTTTCTCTGTGCAGCCATTCTCAGACTCAAGATGGTGGAAGGTTTGCCATCTTTTAACATGTTGCTTACTGTCCTGAGCATCATCTCCATCCCTGCTAGTCAGATGTGGACAAGAGCGTGGAGGGGGACGGCATGGAAGGGCTCTGTGGGCCAGGCCTGGAACAGGCACACATCATTTCCCTTAACATTTCACAGGCTGGAACTCATCAAAATAACCATACTGAACTGCAAGCTTGAGGGGGGTGGGTGGGAAGGGATTGGAAAACATAGTCTGTGTTTGGCCTGTCAGTTTCCACATTAATCCTACAATAAGAGGGAGGGAGTGAACATAAAGTTGGGTAGACAGCTAACCATCATTGTCAGATGGATATTTTGTCAATATCTTTGGACATGAATCAAAGTAAAATACGATATTCTCAACTGCTATGTCATTCTACTTCAACAATTCTCATTAATTCTGTTCTTATAAGCAAATAGTTACCATTTTACATATTCAGCCAACATTTATTTGGCCTCTGTCTTTAAATGAATTGCATCCACCATTTTTTTCCGTCATTAGCTTATTTTAAAAGACCAGTTACTTATGACCCACTTACATGTTAAATGTTACACCAGATGTTGGGGATATATCAATGAACAAGACAGACAAGTTTCCTGCTTGCATGAACCTAAGATTCGCATGGAAGACAGGTGGCAATAGGTAATTAATAGACTAAAAATACATTGAATAATCACAATACTAAAAGAAAAGTAAAGCAAGTAGTAAGAAAAAGAATGTCCATTAGCAAATTGGACAGGGGGGTTGGCATGTCCTCTTTGAGGATGTTGCATTTAAACCAAGACCTGAATGACAAAAAGGAGATAGTCATTTTGAGGTCTTAGTTAAGAACTTTCAGGCTCTGAGAATGGCCAGTGAAAATGCCCTGGTGTGGCAATGGGCATGACTACGAGAGACAACGCAAGTGTGGTTGAAAAGTTGTGGGTGGGGCGCCTGGGTGGCTCAGTCGGTTAAGCCGCCGACTTCGGCTCAGGTCATGATCTCGCAGTCTGTGAGTTCGAGCCCCGAGTCAGGGTCTGTGCTGACCGCTCAGAGCCTGGAGTCTGTTTCAGATTCTGTGCCTCCCTCTCTCTGACCCTTCCCCGTTCGTGCTGTGTCTCTCTCTGTCTCAAAAATAAATAAACGTTAAAAAAAATTAAAAAAAAAAAAAAAAAGGAAGAAAAGTTGTGGGTAAGCGGAGGGCATGATAAGAGTTGAGGTCAGACTTCTTGGCATAGAACCAGATCATAAAGCATCTTGGAGGCTGTACTAAGGGGTTTTGATTTTAATTTTATTCCAAGTGCAATGGGAAACAATTGGAGGGGTTGAATCAGAGAATGACTTGCTTCCATTTTGCTTTTGTTTTTGTTTGTTTGTTTGTTTGTTTTTGTTTTTGTTTTTTGGTACATTCTGGCTGTTATGAGCAAAATGGATGGAAGGAAGCAGGAGAGGCAGGGGTAGCACTTAGGAGGTCTTTGTCATGGTCCAAGATAGGGTGATAGTAAGCTTAGAATATGGAGGAAATAGCAGAGACGAATGAAGGCTGGAACTGGTGAGTATTTTGGAAGTTCTATGGTCTAGACTAGCTAAAGGATTTGTCCTGGAGGGAATGAGAAAGTGAGGAATCACAATTGCCTCTTACATTTGATACATTCACTTACTTTCATCCTCTTATTCAATCATAGATATTCCCCAGAAGAAAGCTTCTTAGGGTCTAGGCAAGGGGCCAGGAGTCTGGCTTCTGTTTTCTTGTTTGCTCTTTCATTTATTTGCCTGGACAAACTCTTTCTTGCTCTTTAATTTTTGTGAGAAAGTGAAAATAGCCTCCATCTCTTACCTAAGAAACCTGGTGAAGGGTGATAAATTGATACTATTCTCTGTAACAAAATTCTAATAGGAACACAAGATGTTCTTCCAGCCCAGTGACACGTCCGGAGAATTTGAATGTAATCACACTGTAGCATATTTCTTTGCCCTTTTAAAATGATGATGACTAACTGTCTCCCATGGGCGCGAGTTACATTTTAGACAAAGGGGAGAAATAAAATAATTCTTGACTTGGGACAGTTAATATCATTTAATTGAGTCATAGCTGCATAGACCACAGTCGAATGTACACAGAACTCTAAGGAGAATTTTTTTTTTACCTCAAAAGGATGCTTCTCTGTCCCTTCGTTTTCTTGCTCCTTTGTTAAAAAAAAAAAAAAAAAAAAAAAGTGTCTTCTGTTGTCTTCTGATTTGAGTCATGCAGCAGAGGAGAAGCTTACAAGTGCATGTGAGGATATCGGCTGTCTTTTTCCACAAGCGAGCAGAAAGTTTTAGGCCCCAGAGATGATGGGATTAAGGCTTCAGGTATACCAGAAAGCCGAACAAGATTGCACACAGGCTACCCTTTTGTTTGTAAGAGTTTTGACTCCACAAAATCATAGACTCAAGATTGCAGACAAACCTTAGTGACTTTTGTGCCAACTCTTTATTAACCAACTCAGTTGCAATTTTGTGTTTTAGAAAGTCAATTTCTCATTTGGGGGTGGGAGAAACAGAAAACAGAAGATTTGTATGTAGTTGGAAAACTTTGCCTTCTACGATCCCTTTTCCCCAAATTTACCTTTGGTCATTCAGTAGTGGTACTCTCCTACTTTTCAGTAAGGTTGCTCTGAATTTTGCTACCAAGTATTTCTAAAGCTGATATTTGAGACCTTATGTGTCTGATAATGACCACTCATATTAGAGCAAGATGCATAGCTTTTTATACCATTAAGCAAGAAAATTCTTCTGATAATTTGTTAATAGAAGGTCATTTCTGTTGTTTTGGTCTTACAACTCTTTCTATAAAGGAACAAAATGTATTGTGCAACCATTATTTCTAATTATTTCCTCCATGTTTTTAATTCCTTCTTTGATACCTCTGAGTATTTAAAATAATTTTTATACTCTAGAAAATAATCCTATTATCTTAAATTTGGGGGAGCCTTTAATCTGCTGTTTCCTATGTATTCTCTCTCTCTCTCTGTCTCTCTCTGTCTCTCTCTCTCTCTCTCGGTATTAATTTCCTTGGTTTTTGTAATTTTAGGTTTTGAGAACATTGTCTGTAGGGTTTTAGGGTTTACATTTCCTCTGGGAGGTATCACTAACCTGTACAACTTTTGTTTTAAATAAAATTTTAATTTCAGAATAGTTTTAGATACACAGAAAAGTTGCTGCGATATCACGGAGGGTTCCCATATACACTGTTCCCAGCTTCCCCTATTATTAACATCTTACATTAGTATGATGCATTTGTTATAACGAATGAGCCAATATTGATACATTATTATTAACTGAAGTCTATAGTCTATACCTTACTCAGATTTCCTTAGTTTTTAACTAATGTCCTCTTTCTGTTGTGGGATCCCATCCGGAATACCACACTGCATTCAGTCATCCTTTCTTCTCTAACTCTTCTAGACTGTGACATTTTTTCAGACTTTTCTTATTTTTGATGATCTTGACCCTGTACCTCTCGTGAACCTAAAAGGGTGTTCTCAAAATGTATAAAGAAAAAGAGTCCAAATTGCAAAAAGAACTGGCAAAGCCACAATTACGGTGGAAGGTTTTAACCTCACTCCCTCAGATTTAACAGATCAAGTAGGCAAAAGCTTAGTAAGACATAGAACATTTGAGCATCGTATTTATCAATCTTAATCTAGCACAAATACACGGCGAGAGCCCTGCATGTCCAAATGAGAGAAAACCCATTCTTTCAAGCATACATAAAATATTTACAAAGATTGACCACACACTCCTCCACAAACCAGGTTTCAGCAAATATAAAAACCAGACCATGTTCCCTGATGACAGTTCCTAGATTAGAAATTAATTATCAGAGATAATTAAAAACCCACATGCATTTAAAAATGAAAGAACACACATAAATAATTTATGCATCAAATAAAGCACTAAGGTTGTACTTAGAAAATTTAGAATGGACTGAACAAAAATGTGTCAAAACTTTTGGGATGCAGCTAAAACGGAACTTAGAAGGGACAGTTTTGCCTTAAAAGGCAAAATTAAATTTTTATAAATTTTAAAATCATTAAAACTTTTTTACGCCGCAAAAGAAGAGAGTCTAAATTCAATGCACTAAGCTTATTTCTTGAGGAAGATAAGAAGATAAAACCAGAGAAGCTGGACATCTGGTTAACATGGTAAATGGAAGGAAGGCCAAAGACCACGGGCGCTTTGGGGCTCCTTGAGGTATGCGCATGTGCATGCAGCACGCACAGCGTTCGATGCGCTGCGGCAGGCAAGGTTAAGACATTCCTTTCATGCAAAAAAAGGCAAAAGAATAATATAATGTCATTCATATATCCATCAATGAGATACAACAATTTTAACTTCTCTCTCTGTCTACATGGTTTTTGTTTGTTTGTTTTTTCTGTACCATTTCAGGGTAAGTTTTGCCATGAAGGAAGCCACTTTACCTTAAACACTTCAGTATTCATCTCCTAAAAATAAAAATCGTCTTTCACTGAACCACAATGCTATTATCACTTCCAAGAAGATTAATAATTGTTCCATGGTATCATCTAATATGGAGTTGATATTCAAATGTTCCTAATTGCCCCAAGAATGTCTTTTCACAGTTACTTTGATTTTTTTTTTTTTTTTTTCCCCAAGCAGATCTGAGGCTAGGCTCGCATGTTGGATTTAGCTGTCATATTAGTTAGGGTTCTCCAGAGAAACAAAACCAAGAGGAGATATATATAAATTTATTATAGGGAATGGGCTCTGCGGTTGGCAAGCTAGAAACTTCCAAGGAGAGCCAAGCATAGTTTCAGTTCAAGGCTGGCGGGCTTAAAAAGCTGATGTTTTAGCTCAAGTCTGAAGGCAAGGAAAAAACTGGTCTCAGCGTGAAGGTTGTCCAGTACAAGGAAATGTTTCTTACTCTGCCTTTTTTCTTTTTTAAAATTTTTAATGTTTGTTTATTTCTTGAGAGAGAGAGAGAGACAGAGCATGAGCGGGGGAGGGGCAGAGAAAGAGCGAGACGCAGAATCTGAAGCAGGCTCCAGGCTCTGAGCTGTCAGCACAGAGCCGGGCTCAGGGCTCGATCCTACCAGCATGAGATCATGATCTGAGCCAAAGTCGGACACTTAACTGACTGAGCCACCCAGGCACCCCTGCCTTTTTCCTATTCAGTCCTTCAACTGACTAGATGAGGCCCACCTACATTATGAAGAGGAATCTGCTTTACTCAGTCAGGAAGTTCAAAGGTGAATCTCCTCCAGAAACACCTAGAACCGCGTTTGACAAAATATCTGGACATCTCATGCAGTTGAGTTGCACATACAATTAACCATCACAGTTGTTACATCTCTTCAGAGTTTAGACTCCGAAGAAGTTCTCCCATATTGTTTTCATTTTTTTTAATTGTATTTATTTTTTTTAATTTTTTTTTCTTCACATTGTTTTTAAATGTGATTGACTCTTTGAAGGGTGAGATGGCTGTCCTATGGAGCATCCTACGTTCAGGATTTTTCTGATTACTTCTTGATGGTATCATTTAGCTTGTTCTCCAGTCCCTCATATTTTCTAGACACTAGAAGTTAGGTCTGGAGGGGATTACCTGCGTTCAGATTGAAACTCTTTGGGTCAAAAATACATCACAGAGGATGCCGGAATTCTACACTGCAGTACATAGAGAGGGGCCTAATGCTAGCTTAAGCTATCCCACCATCAGTGAGGCTGAGTTTGCTCACCTGGTGAAATGTCACCACCAGACCTTTTTATTGCAATGATATATTTTCCCATTTGAATTAGTAATTTGCATGGTGATATTTTGGCACGGTGTGAATATTCTGTTGCCTACAACTTTTTCCCTGCTTTAGCTCCCTCTGATGACCCTTGCCTAAATCAGTTATTATACTGGAGCTTAAAAAAAAAGGAGGATTTTCTATTTCCATCATCTCACATACATGTATTCGTTTGGGGACCTCTGGATACAATTCAAAGAATTTGAGTTCTTTTTCTGTATGCAAAGCAGAGATTTTACACAAAGAAATTTAGAGAACACGGAGAGGCTACAGGCCTTTTATGGAATTTGTGCCAAGATTCCAGAGTTCCATTATTATTTGCTCAGCTCTGAAACTCCCTACACAGACAGCGACTTGAATTGGCACGTTCATCCCAACCAGGTGAGACCTTTTGTGGAAGAAGTGTGGGCCCTAAAGCCCTGGCTGTAAGTCTTTCCCAAGAAAGGATGTATGAACCTGAGCAGCTTCTCAGTTTTGATCCTTAACTTTGCAAGCAGCTCTAAGGCTTTGTTTCTAGGAAGAAAAAAAAGAAAAGGAAAAAAAAATCTATTTCCACTGCCTTAACATGTCTTAAACATCCCTAAAAAATGCTGTTTGTTTTTTTTTTCTGACTCATGAATTCCACTCCTAGAATTTCTCCTGAGTAAACTGTATAAGAACGTATCTATAACATCTCAGTGTGGTTTGTTTATTTATTTATTTATTTATTTATTTATTTATTTTTATTATTATTTTTAAAAAAATTTTTTTAACGTTTTATTTATTTTTGAGACAGGGAGAGGCAGAGCATGAACAGGGGAGGGTCAGAGAGAGGGAGACACAGAATCTGAAACAGGCTCCAGGCTCTGAGCTGTCAGCACAGAGCCCGACGCGGGGCTCGAACTCACGGACTGTGAGATCGTGACCTGAGCCGAAGTCGGCCGCTTCACCGACTGAGCCACCCAGGCGCCCCTCAGTGTGGTTTATTTAAATAAATCATATAAACGATCTCAAGGCTGAGCAAAAATATTGGCTAAATAAATTTTTGTGCAGCTAGACAGTGGATATTATGAAGCTATTACAAATTGTATGCAGAAGTATGTTTAATGACAATAAAAAATTTTCACTATGCAAATTAGGCCCAAGGGCAAAGACCAGTTCCCTTCCAGAAACCTCGAGGCTCTGATGCAGATGTGCGGTTTCAAAGCTTGGGGTTGCCAGACACCAATTACTATCAAGATGGAGCTTCGGTTCAGCTGGGATATAAACGACATTATCATACAGGGGATTGTCTAGTCCTCTCCCCGACAGAATCTGTGTCCCAGCTCCTTTTAGCCCAAATGTCTGATATGCTGGCTGCTCGCTTCTGCCCCGCTATTCTCTTTTTTCAAGCTCCTCCTGAATTAACTTCACTCATGTGGCATAGTGAACAATGTGGAATATTGTCAGATTCACAAGAGGAGGCAGTGGAGAAGACTGCGATTTCCCAGTGCATAGGAGCTCACCTTTAAACTCCTCATGTGACCTACCCCTTCTTCCACACGCATTTCCGTCCACACCTTGGCTTTGCACTGCCCCCACCGAGCAATCTCTCCGGAGGCCTCTTCAGCAGAGCAATTCCCTGTTTGCATATCCTTTCCCGGTCTTTAATACCATCTTTAAATATGCCTGTGGCCAATATACTGAGGGTGAAGGTTTTTGTCTACCCTCAGCAGATAAAAGAACCTCCAGCTACCTGGGTCCACCCTTCTTAGGTAAAGAGAGGTTATAAATTACAAATATTTCTCTCCAGTCAGCCATCTATTAAATCGATGTTCTATTATTAATATATATTTTTCTTATGTAACAAATGCAAAACAAAAAGAGAATAAAGGTGGCCTTTTCGTGGCTTAGTCCAGAGCAGGCACTGGTGAAAGTCTAGTGTCCAGGGTAGGCAGGCCCGAAGTAGAAACAAGATAGGCCAAAACAAGATAGGTCCCAGAAGCAGAAGGACCAGAACAGTCACTGGGTGATGAGGCCAGGGACATGGGACAGGGATCGAGACAGGAACTCTGTTACTGGGATTGGATTAGAAATTGGGAGGTTCAAGTTTCAGCCAGGGTTCTTTTGGTTGTGATAGGAACAAAATTCACGTGTAAGCAAAATAGAATGTGTTGGCTCATCTAATAGATGTAGCAAATGTGCCCTGATCCAAGGCTCACTGATGTCATGAAATTTGGTTCCTTCTACTCCATTTCTGTTTTCCTTCTTTGTTTCCACTGTATCTCCAGCAGATTCTCCCCATAAAGTGTCAATGAGGCCATCAGGTAATAATCAAGTGGAAAAGAAGTGATTTTTTGCCCCCCTAGCATTACCAGCAGTATTTCCAAGATTCACTTAAACAGGGCGGCTTGGGGTGTGTGCCCCCCCAAGTGCAGGGGATGCACACATGATCGGCAGATGCCTGGGACATGCATCTCACTCTAGCTGCAGGGACTAGAGGTTTGGAAGGACCGGATCCCTGCAGATGAGTAGCCTATGCCCGGGAGACTTGGAAATGTGAATTGGGGGGTTGTAATAAATATCCCCCAGTGGAGTCTGAGGAGCCACAACCGCTTGAGCCTTTCGTGTAACTGGTAACCAGTCGTGTAACGACTGCTAACTGGACGTCTAGTCTGCACAGAGCTCCTCCC
Organism: Neofelis nebulosa; assembly: GCF_028018385.1. NCBI lineage: Eukaryota > Metazoa > Chordata > Mammalia > Carnivora > Felidae > Neofelis > Neofelis nebulosa. The sequence goes on along the minus strand of NC_080786.1, from coordinate 78,967,880 downwards.
TGGGGCAGGGCTGGCACTGTTTCAGGGTTTCTTTTTCTTCCCTGAGTTTTCTAGTGAGTATCAAGTGGCCCTGATTCTCCAGGAAAGGAACGTATGTAGACTGGTCCTAAAAATTATGAAGAAGAAACTGGCCTCAAAGCCAGAAACAGGGTATTAATGAAGTGAATTTTGTTACTGAATTGGACCTCTTTTATATAAAGGTTTTGGTCCCTAAGAATTATGCTTGGAGATATAAATCTTGCAAACTCCAGTAATATTCAGAGTGCTCATAAAGACTGGCCTTCTTTTTTTTTTTTTTAATTTTTTTAATGTTTTTATTTATTTTTGAGACAGAGAGAGACAGAGCATGAGCAGGGGAGGGGCAGAGAGAGAGACACCGAATCCAAAAAAGGCTCCAGGCTCTGAGCTGTCAGCACAGAGCCTGACGCGGGGCTCGAACTCACGGACTGTGAGATCATGACCTGAGCTTAACCAACTGAGCAACCCAGGCTCCCCAAGACTGGCTTTCTTAAAACTGTTGTTCTTCCTACCAACCCCTGTCTTAAATTTATTAATTAGATAACATTCTGATACAGGCAGGTGAGCAAGTGAGGACGATAGATATTTTAAAAATGTATTTTAGTTCAAACTTTGTTTTCCAAGTATTTTCTTAGTTTAGATTTTTCCCAGAAACTTTTGTGCTATTTCTGTTCTGCTAGAAAACCTCCTTGTTCAAGGGATATGGTCATTTTATAAGGAAGTGGGGCATGGTGGGGGAAACTGGCCCTTAAAATCGGATAGCGTGAGTCCAAACTTCAACTCCGCCTAATGTGACTTTGAGAAGGTTGACACCTCTAAGCTTCGTCCTACTCTTCTGTGAAGTGGCGATAATAATAACATGTAGGGCACCTATAAGGATTAAATGAGAAAATGCAAGGAAAAATGCTTATAACAGTCTCTGGCACATAGAAGATGCTCAGTAACTATTCTGTCTCAATCTCCTCTCTCCTAACTCCGACCGAAACGGGGATGATTTTCCCCTCACCATAAAAGAACACCACAGTCCTATCGTCCAACACAGACAGGGCACCCAATGAAAATATTGAGGATATTTTTCTTAAATCTGATTTTGTGTCTGCTTTGAAAGAATACCTAGAGAATTCAAAGCTGGCGCTGGTGTCTGTGTATGGTGATTTGAGTCTATGTTCCAAGTAGGGAAACAGCTACTGGCTAACGGACAACCAGGTGAACTAGGGGAAGTTAAAGCGTCACCTCCTCTGAGAAGCTGCCCTTGATTTCCCAAGCCTGGTGGGCATGGCTGTGCCCTCCCACATGTTCCCCACCATGGTACTTCTAGAACACGGGCTGGCAGACCACAGCCCGTGAGCCAAATCCAGCCTGCCACCTGTTGCATACAGCCTACAAACTAAGAAGGATTTTTTACATTTTTAAATGAGTAAAACAAATCAAATGAAGAATAAGATTTTGTGACATGTGAAAATCAAATGTAAGTGAAGTTTCCGGGTCCGTAAATCGTGTTTCGTTTGAACACAGCCAGGCTCATTCATTTGTGAAGTGTCTGTCGCTGCTTCTGCATCACGAAGGCAGAGCTGGGAAACTGTGACAAAGACCACATGGTTAGTAAAGTTGACAAAACTTGTTATCTGGCCCTGTCCAGAAAAGGTTCTGCTCTAGAACATTCATGATTGAGTTATAGTGCACTTACGTCCTCCCTTAGGCAATGTAATCCTTGAGGATTAGGACTCACTCTCTTCATATCTGTGTGTGTGTGTGTGTGTGTGTGTGTGTGTGTGTGTGTGTGTGTAACGTTCATTTATTATTTATTTTGAGAGACAGAGAGTGTGGGAATGTGCACGAGAGTGGGGGAGGAGCAGAGAGAGAGGGAGACAGAGAATCCTAAGACAGAGAATCCGTGCAGTCAACGCAGAGCCCAGTGTGGGGCTTGAATTCACAAACCATAAGATCATGGTCTGAGGCAAAATCAAGAGTCCGATGCTCAACTGACTGAGCCACCCAGGTGCCCCTATCTGGGTCTTTAATAATCACCCAGCACATTGCCTGGAAAATATTGGGTGTCTGTAAATTAGCGTTTTCTCCCTTTCGGGGTACTTCAAGTAAGGTATGTCCCCACTGTAATCCACAATAGGTCTATCCAGGGTTGCCTAGACTTCAGCCACTCCCTGCAGCCCCTGGACACTTCAAGGTCAGACAACTATAGTTACAGTCAAAATCTGGTGAACGTTTCAAGTGTCTGAAAATTAAAGAGAAGGGACCACTGGAAAGTCACCTTTCTCAGCATCCTGTTGCTTGAGATCATGTGGTATAAGGGGGCACTGACTTAAGACCTTAAGACTTGACCTAGTGGAGTTAAGTCCTGGACAAATGACTCCCAAGTTGTGTGACCTTGGGAAAAAACACCTCTCTGAGCATCGCTTCTTTCATGCACAGTGTAGAGATCATTCTCACCCCAGAAACCTCACTGGGTCTTTATTACCTTGGAGAATACCTGCACCGGTGAGGACAGGGGCCATGCGTGTCCATCTTGCTCCCACTGGGGATCTTGGCTTTAGCACAAAGCTTGGCAGGCCAGAAACTGGAGGTTCTTGGCTATGGCAGGACACTGGAATCACGCGGGCGACTTTAACCACTCACCAGCGCCGAACACCATCTAGACCACTGAAAGGAGGGTCTCTGGAACTCAGGGCTTGGACATCAGGTTTTTATTTAGCGTTTTGTAGTCTCCCTAGATGATTCTGATTTTCAGCGAAGGTTGAGAGCCACCACTGCACAACGCTCAATAAACATTTGCCGACTGACTGAATGAAATGAAGTGGCTCCCACACACACTTTTCTCCTCTGTGCTCTTCAGATACTGACTGAAGACATAAGGATTTTCTGCATCAAGGGCAAAATGTGCTGTTCGTCACCCAGATTGAATCGCCGTCTCCAGTTCATGGAGGTCTGATGGCTTGCCTTCTTCACCTTAGTTTTGCCTTGTATTTCACATTGGAAAATAAATCTCCAGATGCTCCTTCACTATCTAAATTGCTGTCTTGGGAAATAAGTATTCTCAGAAGCTTTGAGCAGGCTGACGAATGCAACCCCCCCCCCCCTCGGGACTCTGGTTTACAGAAAGGGAAACTGAGGCCTGGCAAGAGGGGACAGCTACTCAGGGTCGCAGAGCAAGTTCACTGCAGGTTGGGGCCGGGTCACAGATCTCCTCATGCCCCTTACACATTTCCTTCAGGGCATCACATGTCTCTAGTGGCTAGGTCTGGAGCATTTTGGAGAACTCATGGCCCCTCTTTCATGGGGGTTGGCACCATTCCAAAGCTATGCCTTGCCAGACTCTATTAATTTTATCAGTCAAAGGAGAAGGAAGCATTATTGGTGGCAGACACATGTAGGTGTGGGGAGGGCCCGGCTTAGTGACACTTCAGGAGACCCAGCCCTGCACATCTCAGCCTCCTGGCATTTATTCCAGGAGAACCAAGTGATGACAGATGTCCTGGAGGGGCAGCGGGGCAGTGGGGAAGTGGGAGAGCTCTGTCCCATAACCACCTCCAGCTACCTCCCAAACATGACATGGTCATAAAGAGCTATTCACTTTGTTTACAGACCTACAGTGCCCAATACAGTAGCCACTAGTGACCATTGAACTTAAAATAAAATTAAATTAAAATGTTATTGCCTTAGTTACACAAGCCACATCTCAGGTGTTCAGGGGCCACACGTGGCTTGTGGCTACTGTACTGGACAGTACTTTATATAGAACACCTCTGAAGATTCTATTGGACAGCGCAGCTCGAGATACTTGGATAAGATACCTTGGTCTATAGAAGGAACACTCCAGTCGAGGAAGATTAAAAAAAAAAAAAAAGTCAGCCCATGCCAATGCCCCTTCAGTTCTGGTTCCGGACTAGAGTTCTGAGGCTGGCCGGTGCAGACATTTAGGACTCCCTTCCTCCCGGCCATCCCCATGTGTGTTTTATCTTCCCTGCTAGACCACGGGCTCCTTGGAAGCGGTGTCTGTATCTGACTAACGTTATATTACCACATAATCAACCTGACACTTGACAGGCCTCAGTGAACATATGACTAAGTAAAATTATGTTCTTAATCCATTCAGTATTATCAAAAAAAAATAGCTATATTCAATACAGTGATAAAGATTTAGTTTGTTTTTTGGTCAAGAGGAACGAAAGTTAAAATGGCTCCTGGTTAAGTGAGAGTTAAAATGGCTCCTGGCCCACGTTAAGTTTTCCTCCTCCTGGGAAAGGAGGCTCTGACTCTTGGGGCCCCACGATGGACGATGGGGTAGGGAGCTTAGGGGGCTGAGCCCAGTGCCCCAGCAGGTTCACAGATATGGGCACGGCCTTGACTTGGGGATTAGCTCCACCTCTGGCACAAAGTCCTGGGATCGAGTCTGGACTCGTAATTCCAGGCCAGAGGCAATGTGGTGTGGTAGACGAGGAGTCCGAAAGCACAGGTCTGGGCTCCAATACTCAGTAGCCGCTTTGTGACTTAGCGTGTTCAGGACAGTCCAGGCTGGTAATCACGACCCGTGTCCTCCCCAATGCACGGACAGCACTGAAACAAGGTTCAAGGAGAAGAAGCCCTAGACAGAAGCTTCGTAGCTTAAATAATGGATGCCCGTGTGGGGATGGGGGTCCAGAGGGTTACCATTGGCATGTTTTGTCAGATCATCAGGACATACATGCTGGAAACCTTTTCTGAAAATGCCATTTTTGCCACTGGCCAACTATGTTTGCGTTTGCCGACCAGGCGCCCGGTTCAACCCCACCTCTACGGAAGTTGTGCAACAGCCACAAAACTCTCAGCAAGTCAGCAGTAACAAGAGAGTTTCAGGAAGAGGGTTTTATTTGTTTTACTTAAAAAAGATTGCTTCTCCTTTAGGATGTCGGTAGGAGATAATCGTTTCCATTTTCCTCTAGTGTCATCACAAAAGCTAGGTAGATAAGGAAGAGAGAGAAAGAGGAAACATGAATGAACTCACACTAAGAGCACTTGCGTGACAGGCGTTGTGCATGCATTATCTTGCTTAATCCTAACAACTTTTGAGGTAGGTGTTTTTATACCCATTTTACAAGTGAAGAAACCAAGGCTCAAAGAGCTTAAATTCCTGCCCCAGGTGACAGAGCTAGCAAGTGATGCAAACCCAGGTCTTTCTGACCTAAAAGGCCCAACAGGTCCCACTGTCCATGTTGCCTCCCAGCTAATCAGAGAGTAATGGAGCCAGGCAGGTAGGGATTTGTGTTTTCCACCTGCAACCACAGGCTTCTCTACTATGCTATGGGTGGCCAAGGACTGCTTTATGCTCTATAACTCATCTTAAAGGCCTACTTTAAGTTATGATTCAAGCCGGTTCTCTACCGGGCATGCCATAATTTGTGTTTATGATGAGGCTGAAGATTCCCTGTTCCCTTTAGAAAAGTCTAGGTAATTTTGGAAGGCTTTCTGGTCTGAGATAATCTCATTCAAATATTGTAATCCTATTTTGGATTACAAAAACTTTGCTGGTAATTCTATGTAGTTATGGCAACAAAGGAATGTTCATGTGCCCAAAGAGCCCAGCTAACCTTTCCATTATCTAGTTAACCTTGGACGACCTCTCTTTGGTGCTGTTCCCTCAGTATTTGGAGACAGACAATACACAGACCCAGCAATATTTTCCTTTCTTTTTCAGGTTAAAATCCCTTCTACTGATGCTTCACAGTCTGAGAATTTCATTAATTCAATCATTTTCTCTCTTCCAGGAGTTTCTCAGGGAGCACATGGTCTATTGCTCTGTCCTCACTGAACCCACACCTTGGACAACAATGGGGTTCCATGTGCCCCAGTGCAGCTTGAAAACCCAGCTTTTAACGCTCAGTGGTGGGGCAGAGTGAGGTCAGGCACACATGTGGTAACTCAGTCATCGTGGGCAGCTCACCTTACCTCGATAATTCTAATACTCATCCATGAAATGAGAATAAAGGTCTCAGTTTTGCCTACTTCTCAGGGCGGTAAGATGATGATTTGAAGGGACACCAATTGTTGTGGATTGAATTGTGTCCCCCACCAAGTTCATATGCTGAAGCCCTAGCCTCTAGTACCTCAGAGACCTTACTTACGAACAGGGTTGTTGCAGGTGTAATTAGTTAAGATGGGGTCATACTGGAATAGGGTGAGCTCCTAATCTAACACGACCGATGTTTTTATGAAAAGGGGAAATTTGAACACAGACGTACACACAGGGAGAACATCATGCATCACGAAGGCAAGATAAGAGTGATGTGCCAAAGAACACCAAAGATCACCAGCCACCACTAGCCTCTTGAGAAGCCTGGAACAGACTCTTTTGTCACAGCCGTCAGAAGGAAGTACCCCTGTCAACGCTTGACCCTTAAGCTTCTAATGTCTAAAACCATGAGATACATTTCTGTTGTTGAAGTCATGCAGTTTGCTGTGTGGTGTTACCGCACTGCTGGGAAGTGAAAAAACTGATGATGTTTGGGTTTGGTGACTGAGTAGTAAGAGCCAGGTGAAATACAGGAGACCTAATGCCCTCAACAAATACTGGCCTAAAGACCCTGGGCAACTTATCTAACTTGTCTGGACCTCAGTTTCTCTTGTGAAGTGGGAATTTCTTAGTCTTTATATTGTATTTTCTGCAGGGGTTGAGTGGGGTAAAATACTTGAAAACAGTTTGCAAACTGTAAAATTTTATACAACTATTAATTTGGGGAGAGGGAAGTGTTCCTCTTTGGTTTGGTGATGGTAAGAGGGAAGGGATATCTAGATATGGGATTAAGATATGTGTTCTGCATTTTTGGAAAACCAGATAAGTACTTGAGTGATTTTGTGAAGTAAACAAAATGTCTTCATCAGCCGGAGAGGTGACCCTTGATTCATTCTCCCTGATGTGATTTGGCACCTGGAGCCCAGGAGTAGAAACAGGGGAGGCCCTGCTGGGCCAGCCCGTGCGGGGTCCACTAGTCTGCTTCTGCTTCCGGCTCCTTCCCACCGGCCTCCCACCCCCCACAGCCTCTCTCACGCCAGAAGAAAACTCAAGATGCTCTTCTCTGGCTCTTTACTCAGCCCCCCTGCAGCACAGATGTGGGTCTCAGACGCTTCTGGAGTAAACTGACACCGAGTTTATTGAGCTTGTCTCTGTCTCTGAAAAAAATTGCCGCATTTTCTGAATTGCCTTCTCAGTCTCACGCTTCTTTGTTATGGATAATAATCCTGTCCTTCCAGAACCCATCAGTCATTTCAGGGAGGCCTTTTAAACCTCATGAGCACCTATGCTGGCACATTCACGAGCACGTGTGTGTGCATGTGTTTGTCCTTCATGTCACTGTGTCCATCTGCCCCAGCAAAGGGTCAGCCTCATGATGTCGGGGCCCTGTGTCTCTCCCGTTCAAGCCAGCACCTGGCACATGGTGGGGACTGACTGAATGAACGAATAAATGAATGAGGGCTATGTGAGAGAGTCAGCATGGTCTCCTATTAAACACTGAAGGCTGATTACCTTAAAGCTGCATTTTAATTTTAACATCTGGCAATGACATTTCCCGGCTGTGTGAAAGGAAGGAAGGAGCCATTTAGAGAAGTAGCAGTCTTTGAATCTGTAGAATAGAAATCATGCTAACCTCCCTACTTAGCTGACAGAAATACTGGGAATTCCAAATTGGTAGAGACGGTGTGGTGGTTAGTTTTATGTGCCAGCTCGGGCAGGCTATCATACTCAGTTACGAATCAAACACCAACCTAGATGTTGCAGTCCATGGGGTAATTTCTCCACCTACAAACAGTTGATACTCAGTAGAGGAGATTACTTTTTGAAATGTGGGTGGGCCTCACCAAATCCGTTGAAAGGTTGTTAGAAGCAAAAACCAAAGTTGCCTGGAGAAGAAGAAATTCTGTCTCAAGAGTGCAGCTTGAGTTTCCAGCCTGCTGGCCTGGCCAACAGATTTTGGACTCGTCGGCCCTCATGATCGCAGTAGCCAACTCCTTGAAATAAATCATATGTGTGATCATAAATACATATATATCAGTCAGTGTTTTCTAGAGCATATATATATGTGTGTGTAAATATATATATATATATATATATATATATATATATCTTTTTGTCTTTGAAAACCACGGAGTGATATAGATGAGATAGTCCATCAGTGTGGACGGTTATAAGATGAACGAGAGAGCAGGCAGGGAGGAAGGCTGAGCATCCCAGGAGCCCATCTCTCCATCTGTGTCAGTAATGAGCATGGCTGCAGCACTTGCGGCAAGAAGAGAGGTGTCCCAGCTGGTTTAATGTTGCCACCTCCCCAGGTCCTGGCGGGGGCGGGGCTGGCACACACACTCTCAGGGGGGCTGGCTGTGTAGGCAGCGGGTTTGAACAAACAGGGCCCCAGGTGTGGAGGAGAGGGCAAGGGGGCAGCCCCAACTGGCAGCTTCTGGCACCCCCCCTCGGAGAGAAGCCTGGGAGCTGTCTGTGTGGGCGTTCTCCTGACTGACACTATCCTAATTAGTACGGTCCCCTCCGGCACTGGGGCTTCTTTCATTAATGCCTTCATTTAAAAGGTCTCCCCTAATCAGTCAGCTGTGGAATGTGCTTTCAGAAAGAAGGTTCTTTGGACTCTCAGACAGGCTCACCCGGGAGAAAGGGGGAAGCCTCGGGTGACACATGCAGGGTCAGTGGGTCATCTTGAAATGTTCTTGTAGATACTGTTTGTCCTGAACCAGTCCCTCCCACTCCCCCTGCACCCCTCCTCCAACCCCAGAGGCATTTTAAGTGACAAAACCTAAAGGTTCTGTGGCATTTTGGACTCCCATTGTATTCTCAAACAGAAACAAAATTTGCAAAAGTTTCTAGACAACTCAGTAATGATCTCATCTGGGACAGGAATGGTTTCTGGTGCTCCTACACCATAATAATAAGAGCCATGTTAATTACCCCACCATGTTTGTGTATCAGCTTGTCATTTAAAGTGTGCATTCACATCCATTGTTGGCCCAGCACCTTCTCTGTGCCAGTCACTGGGTTTGGCACCAGGGAGTCTAACATGGCTAAAATATGATTCAAATTTCAAATAAATGTCCCAAATAAAATTTGAAAGCAGGATTGTCAACAATGGACATTTAAAACACTGGGGCGCCAGGGTGGCTCAGTTGGTTGAGTGTCCGGCTTCGGCTCGGGTCACGATCTCACGGTTTGTGAGTTCGAGCCCCGCGTCGGGCTCTGTGCTGACAGCTCGGAGCCTGGAGACTGTTTCAGATTCTGTGTCTCCCTCTCTCTCTGCTCCTCCCCTGCTCGTGCCCTCTCTCTGTTTCTCTCTCTCAAAAATAAATAAACATTTAAAAAAAATTTTTTTTTAAACATTATGTGGGAAGGGACCCTGTGGGAAGATCTAGAAGGGAGTAGCCAACTGCCTGGCTATTTACAAAGGTTCTTTAGAGAACGTGCGATTAGACTAGGTCCTGTGGGAGAGAAAATCGTGTGCCTTTTTGTGATGGAGGCTGGACATATGGAAAGCTGTAGTAGAGAGAGCCCTGGACTAGAGGCTGGAGGCCTGGCTTTTGATCTCGCTAGGCTGAAATCTCAGCACTTGACCTTGGCAAGTCATTTCCTCTTCTGGACCTCAGGTTCCTCACTTGTCAAGTTAGCTCAGGTCTCTTTTTTTGATATTGAAAGCTTCTTTCCCGATATAGGCAGACACCTACCAAGGATGTGAAATTGGCAGAAGCAGAGCTATTCTTATCAAAGCGGGGGGATGGAACAGGGTTATAGCAGCTCTGCCCCCCACTTTCCCCACAAAGGCACCCCAGAAACATCTTTCTTTTACTCTTGTGCTCCAAGTAGCACAGTATGAAAACCGTAGGACCGAGTGGCCTCAGAAGTTCTCCGCTGTGACAGCCAATGTTTCCATGAAATTCACTAAGCAATCTGATTTTTTGTAATGGTAACAGCTACCTAACATTTATTGAATGCTGTTTGCCAGGCTTTATGCCAAGCGCTTCTTACAACAGCCCCGTGAGATAGGTACTGTTGTCCTCACTCTTTTAGAGATGAAAAAATAATGAAACATAAGAAGGTAGTAACTCACCCAGGGCCATGCAATGATTAAGTGGCATAGGCAAAGATTTAAACCCAGACAGCTCGGCTCCAAAGCCCACGATAATAACCATTATGCCATCCTGCTTTCTAACGGCCACACAAATGCGTTCCTTGACATTTGCTTAAATAGCTCAGGCTGCAGCTTAAGCTCATTTAGTCTTAAGCCCATAACAGAAATATCCAATTGAGGAATTAAATGTCATCTTGTAACCTAATTGTTGTCCTATAGAACGAAGTTATCATAGTTTTCCTGAATCTATCCGGGCGATATTTTTCTGCTTTACTGAATTTTCTTTCTTCCTGGTCCCTGAGTATGGGAAAGGCCATAGGAACAACAGCCGACCCCCATCTTTATGATACTCTCCATTGGGCCACGATTAACAAATTTCTCAGTCTCCCCAGGTCTAAGCAACAGCCACAGTAAAGTTTGCAGTGTCCTGGGATCCCACAGGGCTGGGCAGGGATGCTGCTTTCTGGAGAATTAGAGAAGTTCTAGGAAAGGGACATGGGTAAGCCCACTGCAAAGTCCCATTGTCGGGCCTCAGCTGAGACCCCACCTCTCGTCACCAGTCTTGTACTCCTGTTCCTTCAGGGTCTGTCCTGTTTCCCTCAGTCTCCCCAGGACACTGCTTGTCTCTCAACCTGAGGAGTGGACCCTCTCTGCTCTGAGGCTCCTCCCCTTCCTGCGCCTCCTCAGGCATCTCTCAGAGCTCTTCCTCATTCTTTCCTCCTCTTTCTTTTCCTTGACTTCGAACTTGTGATGGAGAAGTGCCCATCTCCCTTCCCGTGTAGTCCTGCCCACCCTCTTCAGCTCTCTCCAAGCACTTAGCTTCACCCCCTCAGATGCCAAGTCTCTTCCCACTCTGCTCAACCAACAAAAATGACAGGTCTCACTCATTTCAGACAGACCTTCCCCTTGACCCAGCCACCGGGTCGAGGCAGGGTGATGCTGTTGTTTTCACATGTGTTTTCAGAATCCTAATGTGTGCAGCAAATACAAGGCAGAATGGTCAGGTAGGTGAATGTGTATGAGCATATATGTACGTGTGTGTATGCATGTGTGCAAGAGCCAGTGTGTACCTCGACCTGACTAAAACGAGCAGTTCTTTTCCCTGAAAACATCTCCCTCTCCTCAGGATTGGGTTTTCAGCAGGTGTAGTTTGTAATACGATTGTGACCCTATGGACAGTTGATTGGTACAGAGACAGACACTTAACCCCAGAAGAGCCCACTAGAACCTTCCCCCTGAGTCTTAGATTCCAGTTTCAGCTTGACTTGATCCTTGGGATAGGCAGCCTCCAAGATGGGCTATCCCATAGCAAGATGATCCCATCTCTTGGTATTCATGTCTTTCTGTGACCCCCAACCTTCACTGTGAACTGAATTAGGGAGGGGCTTCTAATAGGTAGAATGTGGCTGAAGTTATAAGAGGGAACTTCCTAGATTAGGTTGCAAAAAGAATGTGGTTTCCACTATGGGAGCTCTCTCTGGGTCTCATTCTCTCTCTCTCTCTCTCTCTCTCTCTCTCTCTCTCTCTCTCTCCTTTGTTCTCTCTGATCATTCATGCTGAAGGAAAAAGTTACTATGTTGTGAGCAGCCTCATAAAGAGGTGTATGCCTTAGCAAGGAACTGAAGTTCTCAGTCCAACAGCCCATCAGGAACTGAAGCCTGCTAACAATTATATGAATGAGTCTGGAATTGGATCTTCCAAAGCCTACCAACAGCCATGTGAGTGAACATGGAAACAGATTCTGAGCTCCCTGCCCAACCAGTTGTATCTTTAAATGATACCTTGTACTTAGCCAACATCTTAGAGGCAGTCTCATTAGAGACTTTGAAACAGTGACACCCAGCTAAGCTATGCCAGGATTCCTGGCACATAGGAGCTATGAACGAAGAAGAAGAAGAAGAAGAAGAAGAAGAAGAAGAAGAAGAAGGAGGAGAAGGAGAAGAAGTTACAAAGTTATTGAGTCACAAAGTGTTGAGATAATTTGTTCTGTCACAGTAAATAACTAACACAACCCTTGACTAGAAACGTGTAAGCTATAGAGCTCTAGGTAACCATGTTACTACGTGGTCTGGGAAACAGACACAACCAGTCCTCAGTGAGAAAGAAGGTGAAGTGGATGTGAAAAGATTCCTTGGGGCGTTCAATGCCTCGGCTCTGGCTTATTTGTGTGACCTAGTTTATCTTTGCCTTTGAAAATTCTGCTGCTCATTATAAAAATCACCCTTTGTCTGCCTTTTGCATTTGTGACCACATGAGAGGGCTCTGATGGACACAGCCTATTTCCTCTGCCTCCAATGCTCAGTTCCCGTTCCCCTCTCCAAGCTATCCTGCAGGGTGAATCCAGGCACTCTCTCTGGAGCCTTCTCTGACCAGACCTTCCTCTCCTCTCCAGATAGTCAGGCATGCTTCTCTGTATGCTTCCTTAGTCCTCTGAGCATGTTTGAAGCACTTATCACAATTCTGAGACTATGTGTATATCTGCCTGGCTTCCCAATCTTATAATTGGGACAAGACAGAGTGAGACTGTTTCATTCGCCTCTCATAAAGTGTTCATCTCTCATATAAGGTGTTCTCTAACACCTTATAAATGAGTTTTTAAGCCAATAAAACAGAACAGTATTCATGCCAAGACAGCTTTACTCCTATAAAGTGGATTTGCTACTGATGAGTTCCCAAGGCTAGTCAGAGATTTAGGGAGGAATTCAAGCAGATACACAAAAAGCTTGTCCATGTTATAACTTGATATATTTTGAAAATCCGGTACTGAAGAAATGCACGTGTGCATGTAAATTCCAATAGAGAAAAGAACTAAATTTTTGGAAGGTTTTATGAAAGTATCATTCAAGCTAGGCCTTGACTCATAAAGATTTTGACAAGTAAAATCTTGTTTTAGGGGACAGATAAGGTCCTCCAGCAGACAGCACAGCTTAAGCAAAGGCATTGACACATAAAAGTGCCTGGAGTATTAGAGGAATAGCAGATCGTGCATGGCCTGAAGAGTTTGTGGAACACGTAACAGGAGAGAAGGCTAGAAAGCTAGACTGAGGCCAGGCAGTGGAGGGTCTCAAACACCTTTCTCTGTGTTTACTCTGTGTTCTCATGTGAAGTGGAGCTTTATGGAACACAGGGACTAAGGGGTGGCATCCAGAGAGCTGGGTTTTAGAAAAAGAACTCTGTAGGATAGATTAGATAGAGCACTGGAAGCAGATAGAGGTAGAGAGGCCCATTTAATGGTAGGTCTGGCAGTGTCAGCAGGAATGGAGGTAAGAGGAAGACTGAAGTGATTTGAGAAGCAAATATCCTGTGTCATTGGAAATTGATTGGAAGCTACATCCTGGTCTTGCCCTAAATTTGGAGGGCTTAGACTCTAGGGTGATGATTCTACCCAAGAGGGTCACCTGTTGGAGGGCAATTCCTAGCTGGTATGGCGCACAGGCCAAAGAGGATACTATCCTTGGTCCCAGAAGTCCATTCATAGGGAGTGGTCAAATGAATCATGAAGCATGAACCCAGTAGAATGTTATATAGGCACTACACAGTGTGAAGGCCACAGGCTATGGAAGAATGGAGTGGGAGATTCATGAGACAGAGAGATCAGAAGTGGATAACTTTGAAAGATTAAAGCAGGCAAGAAGTTGGAGAAACAAAGGGAGAAGGTGATGTGGATTAAAGATGGACCCACATGGGTAAGTGTGTCACAAATCTTCTGGAGACAGCACTTACAACCATTGGGCGGCACATGAGGGGAGGTGCTTTGGCCATCTTATAGTGCAAGGCTCACACACTAAAAGCTGAAGAAGGAATCAGTGGGAAAAATGTCCAAGGTGTGTGTCTGCTTTGATAAAAGAAGGATTGTGGAGATATGGGATTCAGAGATGAGCAGTTCCCATTCAGTCCTGTCCAGAGATCTGCCTACCTTGAGCTTTACACTCCAGTCATAATGAACTGCTTGTATTTTTCCAAGTACACCAGACATTATGCCTCTATGCCTTTGCATATGTGGAAGTCATTCAGACTGTTTTTCCCCATGTTAATGTGAAAAAAAACCCTCCAATTTACACTTCAAAACCAACTGTAAGAAGGAAGAGAGAAGGAAGGAAGGAAGGAAGGAGGGAAGAAGGGAAGGAAGGAAGAAGGGAAGGAAGGGAGGAAGGAAGAAAAGAGGGAGGAGGAAGGAAGGAAGGAGGGAGGGAGGGAAGGAAGGAGGCAAGGAAGGAAGAAAAGAGGGAGGGGGAAGGAAGGGAGGGAGGAAGGAAGGAAAGGAGGGAGGGAGAAAGGAACAAAGGAAGGAAGGAAGGAAGGAAGGAAGGAAGGAAGGAAGGAAGGACATAAAAGCATCCCCTGCTATTCTAGTATAAAATCTAGTCTCACTTCTACATCCTTATAAGGGAGATTTTTCCTAAAAAAACAATGGGAAGACATAATGTAGCATCACCATTGTATTGTGATAATACAACCTTGTAAATATCATTTAATGTATTTATGAACTGGACGGAGCCTCTCACATCTCTCTCTCTCTCACACACACACACACACGCACACACACACACACACTGTAATTATTTTTTTCTGTATGAATTTAGAGACAGAAACAGTAAGAAGCAATGGGCTGGGAATGATTTTTAAGCACATGGCATAGGCAAGTGAGATAGGGGAGCAAGATAGCAGAGCCAGACTTGCAGATTGGTAATCGCTGATGTAATCTTTAGAAGTGTATATCTTACAGAGAAAGAGTGGTAAGTAGAAAGGAAAAATCAAGCTAGTTAAAACAGTGTACACAGGGAATTGTTCGGTTGGTTGCTTTGGCTTTTACTCACAGCACGGATTCAGATACGAGCTCACAAGGTCAGGAAGAAAATCAATCAGTAAAAGGCAAACGCCACGAGTCAATAATCTATAAGAGAAGAAGTTTGAGGCGCTGAAAACCATTTGAAAAATATTTAATATTACACATAATTTAGAAACTCCAAATGAAACCATAGCGCATCAATTTTAGTGTTTATGTCGATAAAGATTTTCTTTTCTTTTTTTTTTTTAATTTTTTTTTTTAACATTTATTTATTTTTGAGACAGAGAGAGACAGAGCATGAACAGGGGAGGAGCAGAGAGAGAGGGAGACACAGAATGTAAAACAGGCTCCAGGCTCTGAGCTGTCAGCACAGAGCCCGACGCGGGGCTCGAACTCACGGACTGTGAGATCATGACCTGAGCCGAAGTCGGACGCCCAACCAACCAAGCCACCCAGGCGCCCCGATAAAGATTTTCAAAACTGGTAATAGTCTCACACAGTCCCCGTGATGATTTAATAAAATCCTTTCTGGAGGGCAGTTTGAGAGTCCACATGAAGTGGTTACAGGCTAACTGTAGCCTCTGATCCAATAACACTATTGCTTAAGAATTCATAATGGGAATATAAATAGAGGTGTGGATAATAATTTATGTGCAGTGATGTTTATCACAGCACCGCTGATGAGCCAAACTTGGAAACAACACAAGTGCAACACAAATAAGAAGATGATTAAATACATAAAGGATTGAAAATAAAAGTTTGTCTTTACAGATTATGGTAATTAGGTAGCCTTGAATGATTGGAGAATTGTTTGAGCCACAGTAATGAAAAGAGTGGGTTCACAGCATTTGTCTCTTGGGATTTTTAAAATGTCATTTCACTGCACTGTGCCCTCCATCGTTTCCGATGAGAGAATTGTTGTCATTCAAATCATTAGTTCTCTATTTATAGCATGTTGCTTTTTCCTCTGGGTGCTTGCAGAAACTTTACTGTGATGTATCTGGGCATGCGATTTCTTTGAGTTTATCCCTTTGGGCTTCAAAATGCTTCTTGAATCTCTTTGAGTCTATATATTTTTTGTTGATATTGTAAAAGTTTTAATCACTATTTCTTCAAAAATTTGGTCTGCGTCACTCTTTTTTTCTCCTTTTGGGACTCTGACAAGACGATTAGTAAATCTTTTGGCATTGTCCCAGAGGTCCCAGAGGTGGTTTGTTATTTTTCAGTCTTTTTCCCTCTGTTGTTCAAATTGGACAATTTCTATTGATCGATCTTAAAGTTCAATGACCTTTTTTCTCTGTCATCTCTATTCTGCTATCGAATACATTCAGCGTATTTTTTATTTTGGTTGTTGTATTTTTTAGCCCTAAAATTTCCATTGGGTTCTTCTTAATAATCTTTTATTTCTCTGCTTCAGTTTTTTTTTTTCTTTCCTTTTATTTCAAGAGTGATGGCCCTCACTTCTTGGGGCATGGTTAAAATTTCTTCTTTTATTATTATTTTTATTTGACAGGGAGAGAGAATGTACAAGGTGGGGAGAAGGGCAGAGGGAGAGAGAGAATCTTAACCAGGCTCCATGCACAGCGTGGAGTTGGACATGGGCTTTGTCCCATGACCCTTGGATCATGACCTAAGGCAAAATCAAGAGTCAGCCACTCAGCTGACTGAGCCACCCAGGGACCCCTTAAAATAACTTCTTTAATGTCTGATAATTCCAACACTGGTGTCTCTCAAGTTAGCATCTGTTGAATGTCTTTTTCCTTACAAGTCATTGAAATTTTCCGGGTCCTTTGTATGTTAAGTAATTTTGGATTGGGTCCTGGACATATTGAGTATCATGTTGTGAGACATGTGGTCTTAAGTCCCGTGGAAACTATTGAATGCCGATTATTTTTTGTAAACAACCAATTGATTGAGTCCGGTTTTGTGTTGGCTGACATTCTGGGGTCTGTGGTTCAAATATCAGTTAATTCAGTCGTCAAAGCCATTGCAGTGCTGCTTGCGTTTGTCCTGTGTGCCACCCAGTGACCAGTATGGGGTCTGAGCAGTGCTCTATTTTGGAGATCACTTCTCAACATCTGTTTAAGTTCAGATGTATGCACGGGCAAGGTAAGGGTCAGCCTCGGAGTTGATACACGTCTTCCTAAGATTATTTTCCCCCGGCTTCCCCTTGCTGTACAATCTCCCGGGAGCTTTCCAGCTCTGAGAATCCCCGCCTCTTGTCTTCTGGCTGGCAAGCTTTGAATTACCTACCCTGCTGTGGGGTTTTTGCTGTGTACTCCCAGGTCAAGGGGTGAGAGGATCGAGAGGGGAAAGAGAAGCAAGGAGGATCCCTCCTGTGCTCTTGGCTAGGAGTTTTAGGCATCTGCTTTATTGGCATTGTCATCACTTCTGCTATTGGCACCGCTATTGCTGCCCCTGTGGCCACCATGGGCTTGCTTCAGGGCTTGGGAAAGAGAGGAAGAAAAACAAAGCAAGCACCACCACCACCACCAAAGAGAATTTACACACTCCCTCTGTCCTTTAGGGTTCCAGTTTCCTGCTCCGTGGACCAGAAAGAGCGGGTTTCACTAACAGCTCTTTCTGTTTGCACCTGGCATGCATGTCTGGGTTTAGAGCTACCAAGGCCATTGTCATCTCAGCGCCGCTTCCCGTTCCCCACACTGCCTGCTAGTATTAACCTTTTAGAGTCCTCAGGTAGACGCTGCACGCATATTCTCTACTGTTGTTAGTTATGTTCAGCGGGAAACACTGGGAGATGTACCCCGACTTCATCTTACACAAAACTGGAACTCGTTTCTTCAAGATTACACTCATGTATCTACTGGCTGCTATTTATTTATACATACTGTGAGCTAAATTCTGAATTTATGTGGCTGCGTATTTACCTGTTTATCTCTAGCAGCCTAGCACCAAGTTTGGCACATAACATGTGCTTTTAAAAGTTCATACTCTAAGAGACTCTTTTTTTTTTTTAATTTTTTACATCTTTTTTATGTGCATTCATTTTTGAGAGACAGAGACTTGATGGGTATTGAGGAGGGCACCTTTTGGGATGAGCACTGGGTGTTGTATGGAAACCAATTTGACAGTAAATTTCATATATTAAAAAAAATAATAAATAAATAAATAAACATTAAATGCTAAAAAAAAAAAAGAGAGAGAGAGACAGAGACAGACACAAGTGGGGGAGGGAGGGGCAGAGAGAGAGGGAGACAGAGAATCTGAAGCAGGCTCCGGGTTCTGAGCTGGCTGTCAGCACATAGAGGTACGTGGGGCTCGAACCCATGAGTCATGAGATCATGACCTGAGTCGAAGTCCGACGCTCAACCGCCTGAGCCATCCAGGTGCCCCCGTAAGAGAGTCTTAAATACAGAGAACAAACTGAGGGTTGCTGGAGGGGAGGGGGGTAGGGGAATGGGTTAAATGGGTAATGGGCATTAAGGAGGGCACTTTTTGGGATGAGCTTTGGATGTCATATGTAAGAGAGAAATCACTGAATTCTACTCCGGAAACCATGACAATACTGTATGTTAACTAACTTGAGTTTAAATTAAAAAAAGGAAAGACATATGAATGGCCAATACACGCCTGAAAAAAAAGATGTTCACTTGAATTTCTCTCCAACTTTCCTGCTTTTGCCCTTAATGGCTACAGGTTTTCAGTTACTCTTTTTTCTTTTTTCAAAGTTTATTTATCTTGAGAGAGGCAGAGTGAGGGAGGGAGGGGCAGAGGGAGAGGGGGAGAGAGAGAATCACAAGCTGGCTCTGCACTGTCAGCACAGAGCCTGGTGTGGGGCTCGATCCCACAAACCATGAGATCATGAGCTGAGCTGAAGTCAAGAGTCAGATGCTTCCTCGACTGAGTCACCCAGGAGCCCCAGGTTTTCAGTTATTCCTAGTACCCTATTTGTAGGAAGTTGTTTGTTCTGTCATACCGCTCTGGCTAAAGCAAATTGTGACCAGATGCCCAAATGCACCCCCTCAGGCACCGTACTTTGTGCCTGGAAATAATTTAAACAGAGGATACAACTCCTCCACTCAGTGTCCTCTAGACTTGTAGGATGGCAAAAGTAATATCCATTTACCAATATTACTGGTCTCCTCCATGTAGCAGCTTTCTCTGATGGGTAACAAAATATGGCCTTTGATCCAAAGTGGCCCAAACACTTACATAGATGGAATTTTTAAAAAGCATTCCTGCATCCCCAAACATCAAAATAAATAACTATAAATGTGAGTCATGTGTTAAGTCATCCATTAGTGGAAGTTAGAATGAAGCCAAACCAATAAAATCAAAATAATACAGTCATTAAAAGAAGCAGTGAAAAGTAGCATGTGAACGAAGAATTTTGCAAGGAGGGGACTGGTGGAAAGACGCCCACTCCTGGAGATTTTTCCTCTTCTTGTAGAAGACATTAAGGAGAACTTAGTAGAAGAATAATGATAAAGTTATTCTCTTTGTTTTTCTTTTCCCTAGAACCCCCTCCTCCAAGCAAAGAAAATAAACAGATAAATGATACCCAACTAATGACCACCCTGTAGGCTGTTTGCAATGAGTTCGGGGAAATGTTGTAAAATAAATATTAAAACCTTTGTAGCTGTTTGCAAGTCTGGTGGCCAATCCTCAGGAAACTAATTATTTAAATGCTTAGGTAGCAGGATGTGGGGTTTTAGGGATTTTCCCCCTCTTTTGTGCTTCTGGCTATGATTTGTGATGTGGAAACAAGAAGCCTTTTTATTTAAGTTATTATTTTTTTTTTTTTTTTACCATTCTGCCTTCCCAGCAAGACACTGAATGAACCTAATGCAAGACCTAAGGATGCCTCATTACGAGGAGTATTAAAGAGCCTCGCAGAATTGTTAGAACAGCTAATGGAGATCATACTGGAAGGAGAGTAATTATTTCTCCCTGAAAACAAAACAAAACAAAGCCCTAGGATTTTTTTCTTGGCATTTTTTGAGGCAGAAAGGTCTGTAGAGATACAGTTAGGCTGTTTCTACCTGTTTTTGGACCCTCACAAGACTGTGGAGGCAATAATGGGATTCTCAGGCTTTTGTCCTCTTTGGTATCTGCTTTAATAATTCTTTCAATTACAAAAACAATATAAGATAACTATCCTAACGAGACAATGCAAAATATATGAAGAAAAGGCTTAAAATATTTTTCAACCCGTTCTCACCATCATCTCAAACTATTTTCTATATTTTAAATAACCTCAAAGAAGTTATGCATTTACTTATAATGAGGAGGCAAAAGCTGTCTGAAATACCAAATTTCTTTGCTTTTGACTGGAGTTACATCAAATTCACACAGTTCTATTGTCTAGGCAGATGGGGATCCCACGTTCTGATCGGCAGTTTTGCATGCTATTGATGGAAAGCCTAATTTTTACTTAATTGATAGTTTGGTAACAAAGTATGAGCCCCTGTGAGACCAGTAAAAGGTATCTTTGCAGGCAAAAAGATCCAGAATGTACCAGCACTTGCTGTCTGGTCCAGTTACTATGGCAATGTCTAAACCATTTACTTTCAGCCTCCTGACATGGGTTCTGACTCACACACATCAGCTTCTCCTTCAGAAGGTGGCCCAGTCTGGGAACACAGCTGACAGAGGTAACGGGTTATTGATTTTCATATTGCCATTGAGTAATGGTCATATTTGCCTGTATCCTCATTCTTGGGGCAACTGTGACAAAGTAAATTTCTGGAGTTAATGGGCTCCCATAGTTATTATCAAGGTGACATTTATGCTTCTGGAGACTGTCAATTCCCGAGTAATGAAATTAAGAACCATCGACCATTAACCTGGGAGTAGTCTCAACAGTCGTCATTTGGATTCTTCCACCTCTGGAAGCCTTCCCAGCTCAAGGCCAACTGAGTTGAGAAATGGGAAGATCCTGCATCATCGTCTTACTTGCTGCACCTGTTGCTCCATAGTTAAAAAGAAGAATACTAACATCTTTCTTGTAGGATTGGCTCCTTATCAAGTGAAAAAAAGGCACATGAGTTTGGTAAATATCTTTTTTACCCCTGGGGATCAGAATCCCTCACCATGCCTGTCACTTCCTGTATATCTTAGACCTTCTGTGATTTGAAATTAGCAGAAGAAAAAATTCTGCATTCGTTTCTCTTCAGAGGGAGGCACCTGGATCCAGGTGAAAACTAGCGTTCGCCCACGAAATAGTCACAGGTATATGACACAATAAAAAGTTTTGTGAGCAACACTTTGGGGAAACGTTGAGATAAGCCAAGTGCCATGACTCCCTTTATTTTAGGAATTCGAAGAGTCTTTTTTGCAAATGGCTTTGTATCACCAAAAGGGGTAATATTGAATGAAGTTGTTTCCACCAAACTTATTTGACTCCAGAAATATTTTTACATCCAGAATATCTTGTTGGACTGGAAATGCTAGAAAAAGCCTTTGGAAAGGATGGTTATATGAAACCCACTTAGCTTGATCTGTGCTTGTTCACCTTGGATGTGATTATCCTGTACAAGCTGGGCCTTGCCTTTATCTGCACTGATGAATATTACACACAACACTACGTGGATCCTATATGCTGTATGAATCTGAGTAGCAACTTTCCCACAGGTGACCATCTGGCCTCTGCTTGAATACCTCCAGTAAGGAGGCTCCCTGCCTTCCAAGGAAGCCTCTTCCATTTTGCACATCTCTCATGATTAGAAGGGCCTTCTTTATCTTAAATGCTCACCTCTCTGCTAGTGACTTTTGTCTATTCATCACAGTTCTGCTTTCTGAGGCCATTTAGGACATATCTAAGATACTCAATGCATTGTCAAACTTCTAAAACTTCATATTTCCCCTTCCTTTTTTTTTTTTCTGCCTCAGCATACCTGCAAACAGGCTATGAGCACCCTACCCAGGTGACCAGGTGTACCAGTGTAATAAGGTTGGCCCTTTACACAAAGTCCCCTACACAGCCCTCTCCAGCTGTGATCTAATAACATTCAAACTCACCACGGAAGCCCCTTTGCACCTTTTCTGAGTACACCACCTAGACCCCAATAAAGGCACTAGCCCACTGGACCTCGCCGTCTCTTGGCTCCCTATCTGCTTGGTTGAGCTGGCTCCCTTAGCCCTCCTCTTGTGTGGCCCCTCGTGGTTCATGGTGACCCTAATTCTTCAGGACCTGTGAGTTTAACAAACTTTGTTTTCTTGTGTCTGTCTCGTGTCTCTTGTGGCTGCACCTGATTGACCCTCACAGAATGCAGAACATTCAGCCAGTTTAAGTTTAAAGTTTGTTATTATAGAATACAGCTAAGCTTACTGTCCCATACAAGGGTTGGCTCCTTTCTCTCTACCCCCACTCCATTGACGCTGGGTTCTAGGCTGTTAATGCTCAGGATGTTTAAGCCATCTCTCCAAGGAGTAGACTCAATTGTGTTCTTTTCTTACTTAAAGAACTTCTTGTATGAGGCATGTTTCCTAGTGCTAAAAATAAAGAAAACTATTAGACATGGTCTTGCCCTCACAAAATCTGACAGTCTAGCAGGTAGACAGGCTTGCAAAGAGATAATAATAATAATAATAAGATGTGACATAATGATACTTGAGGTGCTATGGGAACACAGAGGAGGGAGCCACTATGTGTGCTTGGAATATCAAAGAAGGGGAAGATTCGTAGATGGGAAGATATTTGATCTGTTTCTGGAAAGATAAGAAAGAGTTTCCCAGGTTGGTAAGGTGTGGAATGGGTATTTTAGAAAAAGATAACATCATGTAAAAATATATGAGCTGTATTTGGAGAGCCAAGCATTTGGTATGTCCAGAATGTAGGCTCCTTTGGGGCACGATGATAAAAGAGGTAGGGCGAAAGATAAATAAGATAGCCTTTGACCTCCATGACTTCCTGAGAGAAATGACAGAACAACAATTGTTGGAAGGAGTCATCAAGTACGTGGGGGAGGGATTAATTTTGGAAATAAGGGGTGAGGTTTTGAGGAGAGTAGAAAAAGTGGGAAGAAAAAGCTATGAAGGTTGAAAGAAGCCAATCTGAAAAGGATACAAACTGTATTATTGCAATTATATGATATGGAAAAGACAAAACTATGGAGATGGTAAAGACATGAGTGGTTGCCATGGGTTGGGGATGAATAGGCAGAGCACGGAGGATTTTTAGGGCAGTGAAAACACATTATATGATGCTATAATGAAGGATACATGACATACATTTGTGCAAACCCATAGTAGGTACAGCACCAAGAGTAAACCCTGATGTAAACACTATGGGCCTCTAGTGATTATGATGTGTCAATGTAGGTTCATCAGTTATAGCAAATGTACCACTCTGGTGGGGGATGTTGACAATGGGGGAGGCTGGGCATGTGTGGGGGAAGGAGGCATAAAAAGATCTCTATGTTTTCCTCTCAATTTTGTCACGAACCTAAAACTGCTCCAAAGTAAACAAGCCTTGGAGGCCTAGGTGGCTCAGTTAGTTAAGCGTTCAACTCTTGATTTCGGCTCAGGTCATAATCTCTCAGTTCATGAGATCGAGCCCCATGTTGAGCTCTGTGCTGACAATGCAGAGCCTGCTTGGGATTCTCTCTTCCTCTCTCTCTGCCCCTCTCCCCCTCAAAATAAATAAATAAACTTAAAAACATAAAATAAGCAAGTCTTAATAAACATTAAAAAAAAAAAACAACAAAAAAACTATGGGGCACCTGAGTGGCTCAGTCGGTTGAGCGTCCGACTTCAGCTCAGGTCATGCTCTCATGGTTCATGAGTTCAAGCCCCGCGTCGGGCTCTGTGCTGACAGCTCAGAGCCTAGAGCCTGCTTTCAATTCTGTGTCTCCCTCTCTCCCTGTCCCTCTCCCCGTCACGCTCTGTCTCTTTCTCTCAAAAATAAACATTAAAAAAATTTTTTTAAATAAATAAAAAATTTAAAGCAACTATGAAGATTTAAACAAAACGTATGAGATGATGAAAAGGTTTGCTCAGTAGTAATGAGGAAACAGCATCAATTTGTACTGGAGCCAAAGACTAGATTTCTGTCACTTTCTCTAGTAGTGGTATCAGTTTAGATTCAAAAGTAGAGAGGGCATGCAGGAAGTGCTTTGAGGTTAAGACAGAAACCATGAGAGGACAAAATCAAAATAAGACAGTGGGTGCAAAAATATATCATCTGCAAAGTATTTCATGCGTCCAAAGAGCATCGAAAATCAGTACTGCTATGACGCTACGACTTGTACTCGTAAAGTAAAACATCAGAAAAATTCTAGGGCATGACAATAACATCATTAAGTGGTTGGCCAAGGGATCCAGGCTCAGTGGGAGGACGGTGAGGCCAGAACTGGACTGGGTAGACTGGAAGGGGTGGACGAGTAGAAATTACAATGAGAAAGAAGGGCATCGTAAGGAAGAATGTGCTCTGGTATCAGTCAGGGTAAGGCAGGCTATCACAACACCCCGATCACAGCGTCTTAACACAATCAAAGGTCTATTTCTCATTCGGAGAAATCTGGTGCTGATGTGCAGTGTGGCAGATTTCCTCTAGGTGGCAACTCAGAGACCTAGGATCCTTCTCTTCAGTAGTTTTTGGAGACCTCAGCTTCTAGCTGAGTGATTGGCAAGAGAAAACAATGCAGATCATGGATTACATTTGAGGCATTGGTTAGAAGTGGTGTGCATCACTTTTGCCTGCACTAGATTGGCCATAGGTTGCTTCAAGACCATTCTAGACATATTGCAATTGGGAAATATGGTCCTTCTATATGCCCAGGGAGAAATAAAATGGTTTCTTGAAAATGGAACATTGCCTCTGTAACCAAGAGTCACTGCCCTCACAATCTAACCAAAGGAAGAGACAACCATCGTTCTTTCAATGATATAGTCATGTAGTGTGAACTGGGTTCTATGCAGTCACATAAGGAGAGATTAATTACTGCTGGGTGGATACAACAAAGCATTCCTGAAAGGCTGAATTTTAACCTGAGCCCTGAAGAATGTTTGGAGGCCATCTTACAGAGAAGACAGGAAAAAAATTCCAGGTGGAAAGAGGGCTCATTAGTCAAAACTCAGAACTTTGGAAGATCATGGCATGTCTAGATACATGGAGGTGTCTGCAAGGAGACCTGCAGGATGGAACTTCTGGAAGAAGAAAGCTCAGTGTAAAGAATGTGGGGCTAAGGTGAGGGTAAAGTAGGTGATTGACATGACCAAACTAAATTTGAGAATGCTAGCTCAAGAAGGAATGTGGAAGTTTGTTTGGAAGGAGCCATGGTCAGGAGGTGATCAACAGGCTGAATCAACAGAATGGGCTTCTCACCTCTGTCCCCCAATCACAGGCCTGAGGCTGTTGACCCTGCACTGAGAGAACTCCCTCTTTCTCCACCTTCTAAAACTCATAACCCATTCTCATACCTGCTCTGCTACTCCTAGGGAACATGGGCCTAATTTCATTTTTTTATTTAAAAAAAATTTTTTTTAATGTTTATTTATTTTTGAGACAGAGAGAGACAGAGCATGAACGGAGGAGGGTCAGAGAGAGAGGGAGACACAGAATCGGAAGCAGGCTCCAGGCTCTGAGCTGTCAGCACAGAGCCTGATGCGGGGCTTGAACTCATGGACTGTGAGATCATGACCTGAGCTGAAGTCGGACGCTCAACCGACTGAGCCACCCAGGCGCCCCTAATTTCATTTTTTTAAACTTGCAAAGTTGTTGGTTAGTTAAATATTATTTTTTTCTGGTTAGAAGGACTATAAAGATTGAAAATAATGGTGGGATTTCAGGCACCAGACAAGCTGAAAAGTACATTAACTTTGAATACAACACTCTTTTATGTTTTCCCGAATAAGGCCACCTATATGAGATGTCTCCTTGATTTCTAGTGCTATCAACAAACTGGACGGACCAACGAATTCAATTAAGCAGATGGGTTTGCTAGAAAAATTAAAGAAATAGCTATCCCCTCTTCTGAACACCACCATTTCTGTGTCCAGCCCTGACTCATGAGCAGTGATGGCTTATTTTATTGGACTGCACCATTCCTGGTTATCAATTAGGAACTGTTGTCTGTTTTGAACAGTGTCAGTTTGGACTACAGTGTCATATCTTTCCCTCCCAAATGTCTCTCATAGAAGTTTGAGCAGTCTACATTGTCAATAACGAAGCTGGAAAATTACTAGCAACACTGGAGAAAAGGGGAGCAAATAGCAAGATCAATGAGAATTCACTGAGCCACAATATGGTGCTTTTCATTGGTTGTCAATTAAACTGCCAGACTTAATTGCTGCTGTGTTTAAAAATACACATTTCTGATAAGTAATGACACAGATACATACACTAATAAATGTGAAGCTCAGAATTTTCTTTTGTGGCTTCGTATTTGTTCTCCAGTTCTCAGCTCTTTAACCTCTTCTGTCCCTTGCAGATAAGCATTGCCGTCTATTGTCTAAGGGGCGTGTCGTGCAGCCTCCAAACAGAATTGTTAGTCAGACTTTCCTGTAGGAAGGGCTTTCGGACCCCCAATCATGGACTTGGGGTCCTTGTGTGGACAGCTCGAACTGACTCCAAGTTATGAGCTTTCTGCTACACATCAAGCATGATCATAACACTTGAGAACCTGGAGGGTTTTAGCCTTCTTTCTTCTGCCTATTGCACCACATATGGGGAGAGAATAAAGTTCTGTGGAACCTATTCAACAAACATTTGTTGAATGTCTGTTATGTGCATTCAAGATAAGGTGGGAAGATAAACAGAACCTGTCTCTACAGGAGGAGTTTACAGTCTAGCAGGGAGATAAACACAAAGACTCCTGACAGAGATTTGGGGTAGTGTGGAAGAATAGGGCAGAGGCTACCGAGTTAGGAGACATTTGAGAAGATGACTGAACAGGATTATGATCTGTGGTTTTAGGCTAAAAAGGTATTAAATAGTGACTATGGGTAGGCGCTAAGCCCTTTGCATGCAAAATCTCCACAACAAGTTTATGATATGGGTATTAATATCCTCACTTACAAATGGTAAAATTAAAGCTTAGAAAGGATAGGCAGCTTTGCCAAGCTGAAAAGGAGATAGAATTGACATTGAAATCCAGTTATGTCTAATTCTACAGCCTGTTCTCCTAACCACGATGCTGTGCTGCCTCCTGTGATACTGGGGTGAGAGAAAAGGGATAAAGATGAGATGTTTGAAGTAGAAGGGATGAAAACAATGTTGGTATATTTCCTGAGCTGTGAGGCTCAGGCAGAGAAACCTCTCTACTCAGTTTTTATTACTGAGTTAATTTGAGGCCGAGACAACGTACAGAAATGGTGACCTATTTCACCTGGATTCAGACACCTGCCCTTAGATAGGTTTTCACACATTTCAGGATAGGAAACATTTACACAAATAACTATGACACAGAACAAAAAGTGAGAGAGAAAGTGATGGGATTTTGGAAAATGGAGATGGTTCGGAGTGAAAGGCATCAGATAGCCCTTGATGAGCCTTCATGGAATTTGGACAGAGGCCATAACCCCACCAGGTGAAGAAGGCCAAGTTAAGATAAAAGAATGGAGCAGACAAGAGTGTGCTTGGGGAGCAGTGGATAGATTACACTGGGAAGACTCACATGTTATGCCACTTTATTGATGGAAAATGACAATTTCACTCCTCAGATAAGTGTAGTGGAAAAGAGAATTCGGAAGACAGAGTCTTACCCTTAAGGATTGTTTTCAGTTTAAATTAAAACTGAATTGAATCAGGAATTTTTCTGTGTAGTTGGTTGTAGTCCTACCTTTTTCGGCCTGCTTTTGTTCACTGTCCAGTTTCTATTCTAGGATGCCTGATAAATTTCTTGGGCTCCATTGTCTAATATGAGACAACAGAATCCTATTTTTGGCCGATCCAGGAGGTTTGGCGTATGAGATGGGCACCCATCTTTTTGCTGGGAGTCAAGATTATCCTGAAGTGACGGTCTTTCAGGGACCTAAAGGATCAAATACATTTCTCATCTTGAGAAATTTGATTCCTTCCCTCAAGTGAGGAAGAAGCCCACAGAAAGAGTTCATTCCACACGTTTATGCAACCATAGGTTCTGTCCTAGGGATACAGAGATGAGTCATGCATGTGAAGGCCTCACCATTGGGATGAGAAGTCAGGTGTTCGAAACCAACCCATGCAATCCAGGTAAACATACTGCTGTGAAGACACAGTGAAAGGACTTGTTAGTTTCAGCTGGACGCCATGGTATCGCAGAAGGCTTAACAGAAGAAACGATACTTGGATCTTGAAGAAGAGGCTGGAGTGCATGACCCAGAGCGCACGATGTCCAGGGGGCTCAGGAGAGGGCGCTGCACACTCCCTGGTGTAACCTGGGGGTCCTTCTTGGAAAGGCCCTGAGCAGAGATGTCACTGAACTGTGACATCTCCGCATTAACTTCTTCTGGTGTTGTAAAACATTGATTGCTTTAACAAAACTATTCCGTTGGCTTATCTTTTAAGACCTTTCCTTGCGGAGAATTTTAGACCCACACAAAAGAAGACAGAAGAGTACCCGCCATCCAACTTTGACAACTATCAACCCGTGGCCAGTTTTGTTTGTTTTCACTCTTCCACTCAGTCCTCCCTTCCACGTGATTTTAAATAAATGCCAGACATCAGAATATTTTGCCCATTAACATTTCAGTATACATTTCTAAAAGATAAAGATTCTTCTCTTAAATCAGTATTTTCTATAGCTTAATTTGTATCAAAGCAATTTAAATTTCCTTTTTGTTTCTATTTTGATTATGTAAGAAACACATGCACACTCTAGACAAATCAGAATAATCAGAGGAACAAAAAGAATAAGAATCTAATAATCACCCGAATCCCCATCACTAAGAGACAACTGTTGTTTTCATTTTGTTGGATAAATTTTCAGACATTTTGCTTACATATAAATTAAAATGAGTTGATACTTTTCATTGTATGTTATAACCTGTTTTTTTTCCTCTTAACAATATAATTATACAGACACACACATAAATACATATACAATATCATTATACAGACACACATATAAATACATTCTATCATTGGGAATTTGTTTGTTTCCTAAATTTCTCAGCCTTGACTTTTTCTCTGCCATGTTTCTTGGCATCCCATGTTCCTTCCAGGCTCTGAACTTAACGTATTTCACTGCTCTCCTCATTCTGTGCTTATTTATTTGCAAAATCTCCTGATTCGTAATATAGACAGTTGCTTCTATAATTTTTAATTCTGAACACTTTACAAGAAGTATTTGCTATTTAAGTAAAGCAGTTTATGTTATATTTTAACTTTTTTCCCCCAAAGTTCCTGCTAAAAACTAGATTGTATTCATACAGAGAAAAGAGTCGCCAACTAATTTTTCATAAATTACATTTGTGGCCAACTGACCACAGTGGTACACACAGAAGGGCTTCGTTATTTAGCATTTTCATTGCGCTTTTAGTCTTGAGAGAACTGGACTAAAATGGAAAAATTTGTAAATACGTATGATATAAATTAATATGGCATCCACAAAATTTGTTCTTTCTTCATAATTACGTTTAGAAGGGAACTGTTTTACTACTCTGAATTTATGTGCACTTTGGAAAACAGCTTTACTGAAGTATAATTAACGTGCAAAAAACTAAACCCATTTAAAGTATAAATTGTACGAGTTTTGACAGATGGGCACTCTAGTGAAATCATCACTACTGTGAAGATACAGGACACTCCCATTACCCCAACTTTCCTCAGCCCCTGCTGTTCTGTGTTTTGTTTTGTTTTGTTTTGTGTTTCTGAGAAAAAGACTCTTTTAAAGCAGTTTTAGCGTTTACAGAAAAACTGAAAGTACAGAGAGATCTTCCAAATACCCCCTACCCCAACACAAGCATTGCCTCCCACATCAACAGCCCCCACCATAGGGGTCCATTTGTTACAACTGATGAATCTACATTGACACATCATTTTTACCCCAAGTCCATAGTTGACATAAGGGTTCAGTCTTGCCGTTCGCCCTTCTATGGGTTTCTACAAATATGCAATGGCCTGTATCCATTATTATGGTATCACACAGAGTATTTTCACTACACTAAAAGTCTTTTGTGTTTGGCCTATTCCTTCCCCCGTTTTCGCCCCAAACCCTAGAAACCCTGATCTTTTTTACTGTCTCCACAGTTTTGCCTTTTCCAGAATGTCATATTGATGGAATCATACAGTAGAGATAGCATTTTCAGATGAGTTTCTTTCACTTAATAATATGCACTTAAGCTTTCTCTATGTCTTTTCATAACTTGATAGCTCATTTCTTTTTAGTGCTAAATAATATTCCATTTTTTGGATGTACCGCACTTTATTTGTCCGTTCATCTTCTATAGGACCTCTTGGTTGCTTCCAACTTTTGGTAATTATGAATAAAGCTGCTGTAAATATCCACGTGCAGTTCTTTTTGTGGACTAACCTTTCCGCTTCCTTGGGTAAATATGAGAAATCATTCCCACCAACAATGAATGAGAGAGCCTACAGATCCTATAGATCCTACAGATCCTATAGATCCTATAGAGCAATGTTCTATATGCTCACCAGCATTTGGTACTATAAATGCTCCAGATTTTGGCCATTCTAATAGATGCAGAGTAGAATTTCCCCATAATTTGCATTTGATAACTTATGGTGTGGAGTATTTTTTTCATATGCTTATTTTCCATCTGTATACTTCTTTTTTTTTTTTTTAATTTTTAATGTTTATTTATTATTGAGAGACAGAGAGACACAGAGCGTGAGCAGGGGAGGGGTAGAGAGAGGGGAAGACACAGAATCGAAGGCAGGTCCAGGCTCTGAGCTGTCAGCACAGAGCCTGACGCAGGGCTCAAATGCACGAACCGTGAGATCGTGACCTGAGCTGAAGTCAGTCGCCTAACCAACTGAGCCCCTCGGGCGCCCCTGTATATCTTCTTTAGAGAGGTATCTGTAAATGTCTTTGTATATTCTGGATACGAGTCCTTTTAACATGTGTCTTTTGCAAATATTTTCCCCAGTCTGTGACTTGTCTTCTCATTCTCTTGACATTGTCTTTCTCAAAACAGAAGTTTTTAATTTTAATGAAACCCAGCTTATTTCTTTTATGGGTTGTGACTTTGGTATTATATCTAAAAAGTCATTATGCCTGAGATCATTTTAGGGTTTTTTTTTTAAGATGAAATTTATTGTTAAATTGGTTTCCATACAGCAACATCCAATGCTCATCCCAACAGGTGTCCTCCTCAATGCCTATCACCCACTTTCCCCTCCCTTCCACCCCCATCAACCCTCAGTTTATTCTCAGTTTTTAGGAGTCTCTTATGGTTTGGCTCCCTCCCTCTCAACGTTTTTTTTTTCCTTCCCCTCCCCCATGGTCTTCTGTTAAGTTTCTCAGGAGCCACATAAGAGTGAAAACACATGGTATCTGTCTTTCTCTGTATGATTTATTTCACTTAGCATAACACCCTCCAGTTCCATCCACGTTGCTGCAAAAGGCCCTGTTTCATTCTTTCTCATTGCCACGTGGTATTCCATTGTGTATATAAACCACAATTTCTTTATCCATTCATTAGGCTTTCTTTTATATTATTTTCTGGGAGTTTCTCAGTTTTGTATTTTATACCGAAGTCTATGATCCAGTTTGAGTTAATTTGTGAAGGGTGTAAGCTCTGTGTCTAAACTCAATTTTTTTGCATGTGGACGTCCATTTGTTCCAGCACCATCTCTTGAAGAGATTTTGTTGCTCCACCGTATTGCTTTTCCTCCTTTGTCAAAGATAGTTGACTCTCTTTACGTGGATCTATTTCTGGGCTCTCTAGTCTGTCCCATTGGTCCATTTGTGTATTCTTTTACCATACCATACTATCTTGATCACTGTAGCTCCATAGTAAGTCTTGAAGTTGGGTAGTGTCATTCCTCCAACTTTGTTCTCTTCCAAAGTCATGTTGTCTGTCTTGGGTCTTTTTCCTCTCTACATATAAACTTCAGAATCAGCTTGTTCATAGCCACAGAATAATTGGCTGGGATTTTGATCGGGATTGTATTGAATCTATAGATTAAGTTGGAAAATGCTATTTTTAGTTTAAAAATATCATAATTCAAAGAAATTTTAGGCCTAGGGGAGAAGTTGTGAGATTTTTTAATAGACTCTCATATACACTGCAACTAGATTTAACCATTCACCTATTGTTAACATTTTGTCACATCTGCTTGCCCTCTCTCCCTCATCTGTCTATGCCCAGATACATCAGCATGTATTTTCAAAGGAAATATTTTAATTATCAACATTATTTTAATATGCCGTTCATATTAAGTTTTATTGACGCTCTCAACATTGGACTTTATAGCAACCTTTTTTTCCCCGTAAGCCAGGATTCAATCCAGAATCCCATATTACATATTACATTCAGCCTTGTCTCTTTAGTTGCCTTTATTTGGAAGTTCCTTTCTTGTCCTTTATTGTTCATGGCATTAACATTTTAAAAAGTACAGGCACACTGTATTGTACAATGTCCTTCAATTTATGCTTGTCTGATTATTACCCGTGATTTGAATTTATTAGATGTTTTTAGAAAGAATAATATATGAATGATGTTTTACCTTTCTGAGGGCATCATCTTAGGAGACAACTGATGTCAGTTTATCCCAGTGTTGGTGATGTTGGCTTTGTTCCCTTGGCAAAGGCAGTATCTGCCAGATTTCCCTACTGTAGAGGCTCACTTGTTTCCTTTGTAATTACTGAGTAGCCTATAAGTAGATACTTTGAAATGGCAGACACATTCTTATCCTGAATAAAATTTTACCTATTGATGAAATGGGTAAAAGGATGATTCTTGCTTGAGCCAATTATTAGTATCATGATTACAAAACAGTGGTTTTACACTTCTTCCATTCCTTCTATATTTATTGGCATTCTACTTAGAAAAAGTTTTCCTTCTCCCTCCTTTTATTTATTTGTTACTTTCTTGGTTTATTGATTTGTGCATTTCTATGAACTTGTAGATTCCTTTTCACTGAAAGTGTTATAACCCATTCTTGTCATTACTCATTCTGACGATCATTCTTGGGCACTTTCATTATTCTCTGGAATAATGTTCCTGGATCATCTTGTACTTTTCTTGCTCCAACCCTAGTTTCAAATAATTCTCCAAGGATCCCTGGTTCTTTGCAGTGTTGGTAAATAGTATTTAGAAATCAAGACTTGAGTACTAGGTGAATTTTGTGTCTTAACATCATCACAGTATCATTATAATACCTAACATATAATAATCCCTAATGTTATCACACATCCAGAGTTCAATGATCCAATTGTCTCATAAATTTTATGAATATTTTCTCAGCCTACACAGTGTGCAGATTTATAGGTCTTTTACGTCTTTTTACTTTGTAGATTTATTCTCTATTTCTCTTGGTGTTTTTGCCATTTATTTGTTGGAAAAATCAAGTTGCTTCTTGAGTACTCTGGATTTTTCTGGTCATATTCCTCTGGTATAGTTAATCCTGTCCCGCTGTTCTCTATATTTCCTGTAAATTGGTGGTTGACTCTTAGACCTTTGACCAGATTTGAATTCTCCCTCTCTTTCTCTTTCTCCTCTTCTCCCTCTCTTCTCCTCCCCAATCCCCTTCCCTTTGGGCAAGACCACTACATAGGTGGAATTATGTTCTATCTGGAGACGCATAATGCTGATTATCCCTCTGTGACATTAGCAGTACTGATAATCAGTTAACTTGTTAGCAGTGACAAGATGATGATAGTCTATCATGCGTTCTTTATTTATTATCTGTAATTCTGCTGTAAAAAAAAAAAAAAAAACAACCCTACTCTTCGATTGTCTAGTGGAAAGGTTATTTAGGAAAGCAAGATAAATGCTTGCATTTTTCCCATCACCAGTTTTCAACATAATGAATTTCTTCCCTAGCACCCTCCAATGTTAAAACAACAACAACAACAACAACGAGTTTTCCTTTCTGGCAGTGTTATGAATGTATAGATTTAAGCATATTTGATATGTTTCAACTTATTGTAGTTATTATTTGCACTGATGTTCAAGTTGTTCCATTTTTGATCAGTGGAAGCATGATCGTGCATATTGATACTTGAGTCCTTTGAAACAGCCTTTATAGGTTATGAAATCTTTTTTTGCTATCTGGTATGGCATGCTGTTCCAGACTCATCTTTTTCTTTTTGTTTATGTTTATTTTATTTATTTTGAGAGACACAGAGAGAGAGTGTGTCTAAGTGGAGGATGGGCAGAGAGAGAGGGAGAGCAAGAATCCCAGGCAGGCTCCAGTCTGGCAGCACAGAGCCTGACATGGGTCTCAGTCCCATGAACCGTGAGACCATGACCTGAGCCAGAATCAGAAGTAAGACACTTAAGCAACTGAGCTGCCCAGGCACCCCTAGACTCGTCTTTGTATTTCCTGGCTCAGTCCTAGAGACTGAGAACAGTCTGGGACTGAGACTGAATTGCAGTCTGGGAACCAAAGATGTTTGTTGTTACTGGTTTGATCATTGTTTGTAGGTCTTTCAAGTGGACAGAGATGTGTTAACTTCAAAAAAGATAAAATACCTCATAAATTCAGGATAATAGTTCCAATTCAGATTCTGCACTATAGGATATTTTACTTAATTTCTTTAAGCTTACATCTATATTTAATTTACTCCATGAAGGGAATTTTACTGCTCAAAGATACCAAAGATGATAGTATTAAAATATCAAATAATGATTCATTTGCATTATCCCACGTTATACACAAAGCACTATTAGAATCACAATATCAGCCGTACTACCAATAATATGATTATTGAAAGGAGTTCAAAACATTTTACATGGTTACTTGTATCCTTAGATTATATCCTCATAGGGAATGTAGAAATTTATGTTGTATAGTACCTCGAAGTAACTTCTGTCTGTATAATTATGTCATCAATAGATATAGAGTAGGTTCATTTATTGTATTATTTTCAAAGTATTGTTCTTGACTTCAAATTCAAGCTTTAAAATTTTATTTGAAATCTTCAAAATACTATATTAAACTCTTTACTGTAAGAAAAAAGTAAAAAAAGAAAATAAAAAGAAAGAAATAAAGAAAGTTCATTTAGATACTATTTTTTAGGGTCTTTTTCAGAGAGAGAGGGAGTGACACCAGGTGAAGGAGTCACATAACATCCTCTTAACGCAATGTCTTATCATCAGATTTTTATTGGGTAAGAACATAAATGGTAGGGTTTCACCTAAGAAGATAAAGAAATGCCTTCCCAATAAATATTTTTCCACCCTAGAGGTTAATCACTTCTCCTGGAGGTGAAACAGAGCTTTGCTTTATCTTTTATGATGGAAGTGAAAGTACTAAAATCCTTAAAATTCAACACACTATTTTCATTTTTATGCTGCTGAGCTAGAGAAATAAAAGCAGGTATGTGGAACAGTCACAGCTAGGTTTTATCTTAGGGTTAACAATATCCAGGACATCAGTCTGGAATTAGACACCTGTTATTCATGAATAATTTTTTTCAGAGCCTTCATGTTTCTTGTTTTTAGTACAGGACTAAGAGTCCAAATGCAGTGTTGTAAAGATCAAATGATATATAAGATGTAAAGGCAATGTGTAAAATAAATTGCTATACAAGAATGAATATTTTTATTATTTAGATCAATGTTATTAAGGTCCAGATATGTAGCTTCTGGGAAGCAAAGAGTCCTTATGGTTTGGTGGAAGAGTGGCCATTTGATTAAAATCTGATCTTTCCTGCCTTTTCTATCCTATTAGGGGCATTTGATTTCATTGAAAGCAGTGATACTCACCTGAAATCCTTCAAAAATTCTCTATTTCTTATGAATCAAGTATAAACGTCTCATTTTGCCAAATCAAGACTTTTACAATACTGCCCCAAATTCTTTTTCAGGACCTACATTTCCCTATTTTCATTATTATTTCTGTTAACACGTAAGAAAAATTCATTTAGAGTTTGAGAGTTTCCATAAAGTATACAAGCTCACATAGAGCTGCGGTTTTTTTGCATTCCCACCAACCACTGGAGATACTTTGAAATATATTGATTGTTAATAAGACCTTCAAAAAGGCCATACCTTAGTATCAGGGCTAAATTAGCCCAAGAGTAAAGGCCATTCTGGACTCACTATAACAAAACTGAAAAGTAAGCCTCAAAATAATCAAATCAAACTGCAAGTGTCTTAACTGTATGCCATAACACTCTTTAAAGGAATCCAACTAAATACAACAAAAAATCAAGACAACAATGAATCCATGGATCTAGTACTAATGAAAATTTTCCAGGCATGCAAAAAAATATGAAAATAAGACCCAAAATAAGGAAAAATAAATACATTACTAGAAACACACTCAGAAATGACAGCTACTATGGAGATAGCTGATAAGGAACTTGAAACGGCTATTATAAATATTCACAAAGATGTAAAGTAAAACACAAACGTGATAAGAAAAAAACTTGGAGGTATTAATATTAAAAAATATCTACATGGAACTTGTGGAGATGAAAAATACTTCAAAAAAGAAAAATACACTAAATGAGATTTACAACAGATTTGACAGTGCAGAAGGAAAAAATGGTGAACTTGGAAACATAGCAATAAATTTTATCCGAAATGAATAGCACATAGAAAAAAAAAGACTGAAACAAGTAAACAGAGCCTCAGTGAGTGTGGGACAATATCAAGTTGTCTAACATACAGAAATTGAAGTTACAGACAGAGAAGAGAAAGATGAAGCCAGAAAAAAAAAAAATTTGAAGAAAGAATAGCTAAAGAATTTTTCCAAATTTGATAAACACTGTAAACCCACAGATCGAAGACCTTTGATAAACTCCACGCAGAGTAAATATTGAACATGCCCTCACACACACACACACACACACACACACACACACAAATGACAAACCATAGTCAAATTGGTGGACACCAGAGAAAAAGAAAAAAAAAATCTTAGCAATCAGAGAATAAAGACACATTTTACTGAGAGTAGTGAGGATAAGAATGATAGACTTATCTTTGGAAATGATGCAAGCCAAGAGGCAATGGAATGGGGAAAGTGGTCAACCTAGACTTCTATACCCAGAAATGAAA
The DNA here is from genome assembly GCF_028018385.1 of Neofelis nebulosa. Classification (NCBI taxonomy): domain Eukaryota; kingdom Metazoa; phylum Chordata; class Mammalia; order Carnivora; family Felidae; genus Neofelis; species Neofelis nebulosa. The sequence continues at coordinate 78,930,878 of NC_080786.1, read as the reverse complement.
ACAAAAACAGTTTCAGCTAATGGAAGTTGAGAGGATGTGTCACCACCAGATCCACACCACAAGAAATGTTAAGAGAAATCCTTAAGGTAAAAGAAAAATGACTACTTAGCCTAGATCACTCTTCCCTTTGTACGATTCTGTAATTTCCTCTACTGGATCCACTAATCTATGTCTTATATTAATGGTTCTATATAATTTCTGCCATGAGATATAGGATATATTGCAGACCTAGCCACTTAACTTGAGGTCAGGTTGGTTAATAAATAAAGGTTATAAATATAATATAATTAAATATAGTAAGTGTTAATAACCTGCATCTGGGTGTTTTTCCCTTCAAAGTCCTACAGATATATGTAACCCTCCAGAGGCCATCCTCAGTGTCAACTTGTTTAACCCTTTCTCATAGGCAGGTCACTCTTCTGTCCACATATGCTTCCCTTTTAGATCTCTACTCTGTAGAAACAGTTTTTGGCTATTGATGCCTGCTTCTAGATTCAGAACCCAGCACGTCTGAGTCTCACATCCTCTTTTCTATCTCTCCCCTGTAACAGCTTCTTTTCTTGGCTTCCCTTCTAACTGAAAGGCACCAATGTTTATCCAGCCACTGCAAAGTCAGCGTGACTCTCTCAATTCCACTCGGTCACTAAGCACTTCCAAACTTGTCTTGAGTCTGTCAACTTCTCTCCTGCCTTGTTGCTATCTACCGTAGTCTAAATCCCCACCATTCCTCACCTGGACCTCAGCAGTGCCTCCTGGTTTTCCACGTTCACACTGAAGCCAGACTGACTATCTAAAGCTCAGTCTGATGATGCCACTCCCCTGATTAATATATGTCTATTATTTTAATATATGTCTATTATTGTAAAGTCTAAGCCTCTTAAACCTCTATGATGTTTAATAATCCAGTTTTGCCTATTGCTGTAGCATCATCTTTCATCATTTGCTGCTTCCAACTTGTATTGCACCCACTAAACAACCAACGGTTCTTGAGTGTTCCATGTTTTCTTTTGCTTTCAGGACTTCGTGGACATTAGTCTGTCTTCCTCAAATGTTTTCTCCCTTCTTCCATATCATCTGTCATCACCTCCCTAGTGAAGGCCTTCCTGACATCTCAAGCCTGGAGTAGATACTCCTCCCCTGTGCCTAAGCCTTTGGCAGTGCTAATCACATTAAGTTATAATTGCTCATTTATTTCTGCCTCCTCAAATGAGACAGTGAGCAACTTGAGGATGGGGACTGTCCATTGCCTAGTACACTACCAGATACACGTTGGGGGCTCCAAGGGATTTGTTGACTAAATGGTAGCTATTAATTATTGGTTTGATGTCACTATTAATTCTTCTAACCCCACCACACCTATCATAGTGCCCGACACATATAATAATTCAGCACATTTCACTACATTAAATAGACATTTATATTTATTATGCATCTGATATATTTCAAGGCTCTTTTGTAAATGTGATTTAATTTAATCCCATCAACATTTTCACCATGAAGTATGTTTCATTACCCTCCACTAAAAGATTAAAAAACTAAGACTCAGAAACTTTAAATAGCTTCCTCAGGGTCAAATTAATGTCAATAATGGTTTCCCAGTTTAGTTTCTATTTCTAGTTGAATATATAAGTCCAAGAATAAAAGAGGAATAATACGCAACTTCCTTACTCTCTTTGCAATCTTACCTTTATCAGATTTATGTAAAGAAAAATAACCTAATGTCTTTGCTACACATTTCCCCAGGAAAAAGGAAGAGAAAAGGCAAGGAGCAAAGGAGCCTAACACTATGGAAACAAAGAACATTTATTTCCAGCGAATATCTGTGAAGTTTATCAAAATGAAATGAATTTTGAGAGAAGGCAAATTACAGTACTTGTATGATCAAATCCTTATCTGCAGGCATTTTATGGGCCTGAGAGTTGACAAGGAAAATTGATATAATATCACAGAATCTATAGTCAGTGCATCAGACTGGAAAAAAGGATGAAATGGATGATGATCATGACTCTGTCTCCTGACTGAAATATAGAATGCTTATGTTTTCACAGTCAAGTTAGATAGATGAGTTTGTATAGATGGATTAAATGGCCTGTTGATCTGGTATTGTTGGAAAGGGGCAGTGAAAGCATCTCCAAATAAGTACTTTTCATAAATACCTAAAACATTATTTGAAATCCGTTATGAGGGAATCCAGTCAAACATCCCTTTGGGCAGAGGTTTCATGGGAAATCCTGATATAAGAGCTCCAGAAGGCCATGCGATGGACAGAAAAGCACTCTGACTTTTGAGGTCTGCCCTCTCCCTCTGCTGATAACTTTTTCTATGACTCTTGCAACATAACCAGCCGGGCTGCTTTTTCCTCTGTAAAAGGAAGAGTGGGAGCCCATGACCTCTATGTTGCATCAGCGTTTCCATCACTGTGGATCTAAGAGTGATCGGTCGCAGTAGGCGGACCTATTTCTGGTTCCTCTCCTCCTGGAGAGGTCACTGGGTGACGAGGAGATGGTAGCAGACTTGCGGAAATTATATAAATCAGGAAAATCCTAATTATCCCTACTTACCCCCCCCCCCCGCCTTTTGGCATTGTCATGGGTGTTTGTTGAGGGTATGTTGCTAGCTAGAGAGCAATCCTTCTCTTCCAGGAGCCATGGTTTCGCCATCTTTAAAATGCAATTCATGATATGTACTTCTTAGTCTTCATCGTGGGCTTCTTTTGCGTCTCCTTAAATTATAGGCAAAATTTCAATGGGTGATACGCTTACAACGGTGTTGAACAGAATGCCTGGCACAATATAGGGGAGGTGGGAAGTTACTTTCCCAACCTTACTTTTGCTTTTCCAGAGTGGCTGCAGACCTAGTAAAACCAACATACCCATCCTTATACCAACCTTGTCCCATACAAATGTGTAGCACCTGACTTTTGATGGCTCCTCATGCCTGGAGACGTACATCAATTATATTTTCCTGAGGCAACCACCTCTCACTAAACATGGCTCCTTCTGCAGAACCTGATTTCTCTTACATGTGTGGAAGTGAAGCAGCGTCTAATTAGAGATAGGTTGCCTTAATGAAAAGTTGTGTCTCATTACGACTCTCATCTTTGAATTCCCTGCCCTGATTTGAAGAAACCCACTTTGCTAAGGCTCCCTTTGGTGCTTCCTGCCACCAAGAAATCGGAAATGGCTAGGGTTAGAGGGCCTGACAATGGTGTCAGTGGCTGTGTCTGATTTCATGTGACAGTTAATTATAACATTCATTCAGGAAAGAAAAAAAAAAAAAAAAGCTTGTTGTCATAGTGATCGCTGACTTTCCAAGCAGGATGCGTACCCCCAGCTGGAACATCTGCTTACACAGAGCCAAATTTCAATTTGTTGTGTTCACTGTAGGAATAATTGAGAGTGTACTTCAGGGAGAAAAAAATTTGATATGGACAGAGTTTCCTGTGCTTACACCATATCGCATCCTCTCTGTACAACTACAATTTTCCCTCTGATTTCCATTTCCTTTTCCAAGAATGCTATTTTTTAGGGACTTGTCTCTACTCCAGGGACTAGTGGTGATGCTGGCTCCTGGTAACCAGAAGGTCTTGAAGGCACTGAGGCCACTAAGGGGAATGCTGTCTAGGTAACCAAGCCTGGGGGCCACTAGGGCTCTATCACTTGTACAGTTAAGAAAGACCCAGCTACAGCCCCTGACTCAAATGTGTGAATTGAAAAACTGGGGAAGAGAGGATATTGGGTTTCCTCACCCTTCTGCTTGTCCTGACGTCTTCAGTTTGCCAATCTCAAAAGTCCAGCAGATCATGACGTAAGCTCAAGCTTATTGTCTAATCTTTATTATGGAGTACAACAGCTTTTCAGATACCCTGTCTTGTGTTCACACTGGAGGAGCTGGGGAAGTCAAGAGGAGGAGGAGATAACGGTTATTGGGCAATATCTACGAGCCAAGTACTACCCTAGGCACTTTTATACCCATTTTCCTCACCACGTACAAAAAGGAATCACTCATTTTTCCAACAGTTACGTGGCCAGTAAGGGGAAAAGACCAGAATAGCCCCATAAGCTCTGAAAATCATCTCCTTACCATGATCCCCAAGGGCAGAAGTGGCCCTATTTAGTCGTCTCTCCGCCTGCCTCTCCCTTATCTCCACTATCACCTTGAGACTCTTAGAAGCAAATAAATTTCCCGTGTAGGACACAGTACCAAACCAGGGGGAAAATGGAGAGGGGGCAGTTATCAGAACAGAGGACTAATTGTGGGCTGTCAGATGACTCTGCCCACAAAGACTTCTGTTGGTAGGGTATAAAAGAAAAATGCTGGGCTGAAAGGCTGTGAATAGGAGTTTTGGCTTTGGCTTTTATATTTGCTGGCTCTGTGACCTGAAGCAAGCTGTTTCCTCTCTGAGCTACAATTTCTCGCTCTTATAAGTTACAGGGGTGGGACTAGGTCGGTGACTCTCAGCTGCAGAAGTGGATAAAATATATCACATATGGGGATCATAAAAGAGAATCTGGAGAAGACGGTACAGTGTTACAGTCTCACTAGACCCCTTCATAAAGGAGACAAAGCAAATGACTAATATAACAAAACCGAAATCTCACAGAAGTCATGTTCAACCTGTCCCCACAAACTCCAGATACAGGCAGAATATATTAAAAACTGTAGGAGAACATGAAGGGAAAACAAAGAAACTTATAAATGCCTAGAGAGCCAGAGGAGCCCCACCTAGCCAATAACCACTCACTGAGAGCTTGACTGCTCATTTGGTTGAAACGGTTGAAACTAGAAGCATGTCTTGTGGCTCAGATTTACAAGTGAAAACAAGGAGCTCACAGGAAACTCAAATATACCAGAGTCCTCTGGGACCTATAAGCTACTGAAACTAACCAACCAAATACTCCTTCCAGGATAAAGTCCAGAATGGAAGAAGAAGGGTAGAATCCACATTGAGCAGGACAAGGACAGTGGGACAAAGAAGTGAGGAGGCTCAGATAGAACCCAAAGAGGGGGTAAAGTCAGTAGATCTTAGAAAATATGACTTTTCTACCCAAACTTCCCATTTCCCAAAACAAAAGTAGGAGACACTCTGAAGCTAGGAAGCGAGAAAGACCCTCCCGACCTCTTTCTCTTTCTAAGACTATGGTACTGTGATTTCCATTTCAGTAGCCATTAGCCGTATCTAGTTATTTTAACCAACTAAAATTTAAAAACAAAATAATAAAATTTAGCTCTCTGTCATGCTGACCATATTCTAATTTCTTACTAGTCATTTGTGGTTACTATGTTATACAGAGCAGGACATTTCCATCACTACAAAAGTTATATTGGATAGTGCTGGCCATCTAACATGTAATGTAAGTCAAGAGAATGAATATAGTCAAATCCCACCTGAAGTTATTATAAGATAAAAGAGAATAAGGAGGAAAATAATGTACCTATAGAAAAAGGGATTGGCAAACTTACTGCTTAAAGATAGTAACCTAGGGGCGCCTGGGTGGCGCAGTCGGTTAAGCGTCCGACTTCAGCCAGGTCACGATCTCGCGGTCCGGTCCGTGAGTTCGAGCCCCGCGTCAGGCTCTGGGCTGATGGCTCAGAGCCTGGAGCCTGTTTCCGATTCTGTGTCTCCCTCTCTCTCTGCCCCTCCCCCGTTCATGCTCTGTCTCTCTCTGTCCCAAAAATAAAAATAAAAAACGTTGAAAAAAAAATTAAAAAAAAAAAACAAAAAACAAAAACAAACATGGGGCGCCTGGGTGGCGCAGTCGGTTAAGCGTCCGACTTCAGCCAGGTCACGATCTCGCGGTCCGTGAGTTCGAGCCCCGCGTCGGGCTCTGGGCTGATGGCTCGGAGCCTGGAGCCTGTTTCCGATTCTGTGTCTCCCTCTCTCTCTGCCCCTCCCCCGTTCATGCTCTGTCTCTCTCTGTCCCAAAAATAAATAAAAAACGTTGGAAAAAAAAAATTTAAAAAAAAAAAAAAACAAACAAACAAAAAAAATAAAGATAGTAACCTAAAATAGATTATAAATATGTTACACAGATCATAAGAATTTTGGTTTTATGTGCCATGTAATCTCTGATACAAGTATCCAATTCTGCCAATGTAGAGCAAAATCGGCCACAGACAGTAAATCAACAGAGAGATGTGGCTCTGATTTAAATTAAACTGTTTACCAAAATGGGTGGTGAGCTGGATTTGGCCTACTGGCCATACTTTGCCCACCCCGGCTATAGACAATGAAGTTATGCCAACAAGATGCCCACAAAGCAAAGGAAAATGGTAATTTTATATACCATTTACTTATATACCATATAAATAAAACCAATGAAATAAATAATTAATAAGAGTTTCAAAAAAGAAGACAGTAAGCCAACAGAAATAAGTACAAGTCAATGACAGAAAATGAAAAACCAATATAAGTAATAAATAAAGGTAAAACCTGGCTCTGTGGAAAAGAAAAATCAACAAGATGTTTAAACCACTAGCTAAGCCAATATTTCCTAAAAGAGTAAATTATAAATATACAAAATTAGAAATGATTTAAACATCATTTTTAAAAAACAGAAGAAATTTTAAAACTATGAGGCTAATCTGTACATCTATGCAGAAATATTTGAAAACTCTGATGAAATCGTTTTCTAGAAAGTATGAGTTACAAAAGCTTACTCCAGCAGAGATGGAAAGTCTTAAAAGATCAATTACTACAGAAAAAAATAGTGCTAATATTCAAAGTACAGAAAAGCACCAGGACTAGGTTGTTTCTATTTCTGTAAATAAACTGTATTCTCCTGAAGGGTATCTTCCCCTCCTTTGTACACCCCTCAAAATTCTACAGGGGCACCTAGGTGGCTCAGTAGGTTAAGCGTCCAACTTCGGCTCAGGTCATGATCTCACACATCGTGAGTTCGAGCCCCGCCTAGGGATCTGTGACAATAGCTCGGAGCCTGGCGCCTGCTTCGGATTCTGTGTCTCCCTCTCTCTCTGTTCCTCCCCTGCTCCTACTCTATCTCTCTCTCTCAAATATAAACATTCAAAAAAAAATTTTTTTTTTCAAATTCTGGAAAGGGTTCTTAAATATAATGACCTCCATGTATCAACATTCTGAAATGTATATACTTGTACACTTATTAGGTACTTCGGTGAAATTGATACTGGGGGGGGCACACAGAAATGGTGGTGGGGTGGGGGCTGTCACGTGGTAGCAGAAGGCTGTATCAGCAAGGCAGTAGAAGCCTTCAACCAGCAAAACCAGCATAAGACGGCAACGATCTACGGGACAGATCTGTGTTTGAATCGTGATTCCTTCAGTTTATGGCTTTATGACTTTGGGAAAGTTATTTAATTTCTCCAAACATTATTTTCCTCATAGCTAAAATGCAAATAGTAAAACTCACTTTCCGTATGCAGTGGGTATGAGGACGAAATGAGATAAAGTTTATAAAATGCTTGGCTCGCAGTATCATGAAGGAACCACTCAGTGAATGGTAGCTATTGTCATCTCGACAGGGGCGAGAGTGTCCTTGATATTTTTGCCAGGTCTACAAACTGGGAAAGCAAATTGAAATGTGCATTTTTTTTGTTTTTTGTTTTTTATTTTTTTTAATGTTGGCGTGAGGTGGGGAGAGGCAGAGAGAGAGGGAGACACAGAATCCGAAACAGGCTCCAGGCTCTGAGATGTCAGCACAGAGCCCGATGCGGGGCTCGAACTCACAGACTGTGAGATCATGACCTGAGCTGAAGTCAGACGCTCAACCAACTGAGCCACCCAGGAGCCCCTGAAATGTGCATTTGATCTCAAAATTCAATCCCTTTGAGTCAGAGGAACTATTGTGATGTGAATCCTTCTGTTCCTGCCCCCAATCTTCCCAATTCAAGATATCTGCCTCAAACAACATTGGGTAAAACTGGTGTGTTGGAAACGTGTATGCTGTTTTGCTCTATTCTCAAACCCCATTTAAACAACAGTAAAGGGATAGATTTGTTTTTTAATTTTTTAATGTTTGTAATTTTTGAGAGACAACATGAGTGGGGGAGGGGCAGAGAGAGAGGGAGACACAGAATCTGAAACAGGCTCCAGGCTCTGAGCTGTCAGCACAGAGTCCAACATGGGGCTCGAACACACAGATGGTGAGATCATGACCTGAGCCGAAGTCAGACGCTTAACTAAGACACACCCAGGCACCCCAAGAGATAGATTTTAAAAGGCAAACATCTGGGGTGCCTGGGTGGCTCAGCTGGATAAGTGTCTGACTTTGGCTCAGGCCATGATCTCACAGTCTGGGAGTTCAAGCCCCTCTTCAGGCTCTATGCTGACAGCTCAGAGCCTGGAGCCTGCTTCAGATTCTGTGTGTCTCTCTCTCTTTGCCCCTCCCCCACCTCAAAAACAAATAAACATTTAAAAAAAAAGAAAGCAAACATTCACAAAGTTGTGAAAAGAGACAAAGTTGCCAGGAACAAAATTCTAGAAAGAGAAATTAAAATGAACGTGTGCCAACTAATTTAGTAGCCCAGGAGAAGCTAAACCTTAAACCAACGCCGGTAAAAGTTGAAAAATAACCTGTTTATATGTAGAACCTCTCAAGAACTTATGAATTCACATAAAGTACCTCAGGACTTGGGAGTGAACAGGCTTGCGTAAAAGTCTGTTTATGACTCACTTAGATATCTGGATCCCCTCCCCCACACTTTATAGCCAGGCAGATACCCACCCCCACTTTGGTAGAAGCCTGGAAATGTATTCTCTGCCCAGGATACAACAGATATACCCTGGACTAGGGGACACTAGGCACCATTGAGAGTAGGGTACCTTTCTGAAAACGGATAAGAATACATATGTACCCTAAATGGTGACATATCCAGCCAGCGCTGCCCACAGAGCACCAAGAAAACATGGTATTCTTCAGTGTAAGACTGGATTCTTCCCTTGAAATATGATTAGCCTAAGAGGAAAAATTTACAGATACTGATATAAAATGGCTCAAACTTACCATTAGAGCCCATGGGCAACAAGTCACACCCATGAGTCCAGAGCTTCCAATAAACTTTTCTTGTGACCTAGACTAGTTCAATCGTATGGTGCCCAGAGGATGACCATCTATCTCTAACTTAAAATACAGAGAATAAAACACACACAACAGGAACCTTAGAGAAGACAGATACCATTCAGGGAGCAGATACCCTGAAGGGGAAAAAAAATGTAATTACACACACACACACACACACACACACACACACACAGACTTCAGAGCATCAAGAGGTGGTATTGCATCCATGAGAAAAGAGAGGACACTGTTAAAAAAAAAAAAAAAAAAGCATCCTAAGAGACAAATAAAGGAGCACTTGGAAATTGAAAATATGACAGCAGATATATAAAAATTCAATAGAAGAGAAAGAAGCCAGGATGAAAATGTATACTATAAAACAGAACAAAATGACAAGTAGGAAAATAGAAAGAAAAGGAGAGAAAATAAAAGGATCAGTCCTTGAGGTCCAATGTCTAAATAATAGGGTTTCCAAAGGAAGAGAAGAGAGGGATGGAAGGAAAAAACACCAACCAAGTAAGTCAGGACAAATTTCCAGAACTGAATGACATCAGTTCCCAGATTGCAAGGACTTGCAAAATACCCAGTACAATGGATAAAAATACTATAATAGAGGAAGAGGGAGGGACACAGAGAGAAAGAGGAAGAGAGAGGGAGAGAGAGGAAGGAAGAAAAGGAGGAGAAGGGGATGGGAGGATAGGGGAGGGGAGAATAATTGCAATAATATAGAAAGTGTCATGAATTTGAATAGTTTCTGTCAACAGCCATGCCAGAAGCTAGAAGATCATGGAAGGGAGGCTTCAAGAGTCTGAATGGAGTGATTCCTAAGTTAGAATATCTCACCCATCCAAACCATCTGTCAGGTATGAGAGTAAAATAAAGACATCTTCAGAAATGCAAGTTCTCAAAATTCTACCTTTCCAAACTCTTTTTTTTTTTTTAATTTTTTTAATGTTTATTTATTTTTGAGAGAGAGAGAGACAGGACAGAGCATGAGTGGGGGAGGGGCAGAGAGAGAGGGAGACACAGAATTCGAAGCAGGCTCCAGGCTCTGAGCTGTCAGCACAGAGCCTGATGAGTGGCTCGAACTCACGAACCATGAGATCATGACCTGAGCCGAAGTCAGCTGCTTAACCGACCGAACCACCCAGGCGCCTCTACCTTTCCATACTCTTTTTCAGAGAGCTGTGCTTTACCAAACGATGCACTTCCCTTAAACAAGGAAGAAAACAAACAAAACAGAGGATATGGCTGTAGAAACAGAAGAGCCAACATGCAAAAGGCAGGAAAGGAGTCTTAATGATGACTGAAAAGTCAGATCCTAAGTTGCTACTGTGCCTTCGGCACAAAGGTCAAAAAATCAGCAGGTTAGAGCACAAGGCCTAAGAAGGAATTCTTCAAAAAGATAGAACGGATGGGATAACTGATGTTTCTGAGCATTTTGAGATGAGCTGGGATGACTGGGCAGAGGTTTTGATGAATTGGTGTTACCTACGAAGAAGAATAAACAAATTTTTAAAAAATACGAGTTATCATTAGTTCTAAAGAAAACAAAAAGCGATTTGGAAAGGGAAAGTGATCGGTGAATGCTGCAGAACTCAGCTGCGAACAATGCCCATGTAGTTGTGATAATACACCCAGAACACTAGCCTGGCCCAAATCAGATGGGACTGTCATGAGAAGATTAGGGTAGGCTAGAAGGATGTGAATATGTAATCACGGAAGGGGGTGGGTGTAGAAAAATCAAGAAGCAGCAATATCTGGAACAAAACAAAACAAAACAAACCTAGCTGAGATAGTTGACAGTGGTCTCCTCTGGGAAGGGGTCTCTAGGGGGCAAGCAACAAGGGAACTACTCCTTTCTGAAACAAATCTTGTGGAATCATAGGCTCTAAAAGTAAACGTGCAACTTTGATGAAAACGAGTACACAAATATACTAAAAAGCAGAAGGTAACCTTCTCAAATAGTCCATGAGCCCTCCGCCTGTGCACTTCTCAGATTCTGCAAGGTTTCTGGGCGCACTGAGATACAGTGTATGTATTTTTCTCACCCACCATGGGGACAACGTGAGACAGGATGTGTTTGGGACTGAGGTTGCCCCCCCTCACCCTGTAATAGCGACCAATATTCAAGAATAATCACAGGTTGTACAAATGCAAATCCTACACGACTTTTCTAAGTAACTTTTCCTTATTGTTTAGGCTGGGATTCCTAGATAGCTGCATCTGGGGGGAATGGGTGGGAACAGAAGATTAGCAGCAGACAGGGAGTAGTCTGGAGAAACACCCAGACATCTGACCAAATGGCAGTTAGCAAGGCTGGGACAGCCAGTGGTCCTAAATGTACCTAACAGCAATAATAACTATTCTCATGAGTGTAGAACTTCCAGTTTATGAAAAACGCACATCCTTAAAAAAAAAAAATGCCTGCCATAATTTAGGACAACGGCATTGTTTCTACTTAACAGGACAGCTAAAGTGTAGGCAGGCATTCAAGGTCCACAGCCCCCTCTGGGTTCCTAGCCAACAGCCAACATCAACTGCAAGCCTTGTGAATGAATCACCTCGGATGTCCAAACCCATTCAAGCCAGGTACTTCCAGACCCAGCTGCTATCTGTCACCCCATGGAAGTCCCCCAAGTGAGAATCACTCAGCGGAGCCTGGTCAAAGGACCATGAAATGTAATCGTACATTTTTGTTGTAAACCGCTAAGATTTGGGCTGGGTCGTGCAGCAATGAATAAGCTGGAAAATCTACTCCAGCCCCTTCATTTTCCCAATAGAAAAATAAAATCCTAGAACAGGGGGTGGCTTGGCCAAGGTCTCAGAGGAGAGAAGACTCAGGCCTTCAGACCTTCAGGCCATGGTTCCACACCAAGGCCACTGAATCTATACTAGATGCTGCCAATGTCTTCCTCTCCTTCCTCCTCGTAACTTTCTGTCGATATTTTCAACTTACGGAAAAGTTTCAAGAATCGTACAAGAAACTCCCATATACTGTTCACCCCCCATGCACCGACTATTTGTGTCTTACCTCATTGGTCGATGTTCTTTTATTTTTTTTTTTCAAGTTTTATTTATTCTTGAGAGAGAGAGTGAGCACGAGCAGGGGAGGGGCAGAGAAAGAGGGAGACACAGAATCCGAAGCAGGCAGGCTGTGAGCTGTCAGCACAGAGCCCGACGCGGGGCCCGAACTCACAGACGGTGAGAGCATGACCTGAGCTGAAGTTGGACGCCCAATCGACTGAGCCACCCAGACGCCCCTGCCAGTGTTCTTTTAAAAAGAACATTTCCCCCCCCCCCCCCCCCCCCCCACCGAGAGGCTGCCCACACACCTGATTCCTGCTGAGTGGTTAGTCACTGCTCAGGGCAACCGGAGGAACAGGCACCTGAAGATGAGAGGGGTGGAGGGAGAAATGCTTGGGAGAAAAGAGGTATGTGAGTCAAGGAGAAGAAGGGGCAAAAGGGAGAGCAGAATCCCACAGGACCAGTTTGTCCTCCATCAAGACATTCCCCAGAAGCAGTTCCCTAAACGGGACTGACACCCGTTCCTATTGAATTAGAAGTCTGAAGGCCCAAGTCAGAATCTTGCCACTAGCTACGTGACCTGGGGCAAGTTTCCTTCCGCCTCTGAGCTCTGGTTTTATCTTCCTGTATAAACCAGATTCAATAAGCCAATGCGTGTGAAAGGGCTTTGTGAATGAGGCGGAGGAAAGGAATTTAAACCACTTTTATGTCTGATAGAATCCCTTGGTGAGCTTTCTAAAAATCCTAATGCTACGGCCCCATCTGCAGAAATCCCTATTTTAAATTTTTTTTTAATTTATTTTTGAGAGAGAGAGAGAGAGAGAGAGAGAGAGAGAGTGGGGGGAGGAGCAGAGAGAGAGGGAGACACAGAAACCAAAGCAGGCTCCAGGCTCTGAGCTGTCAGCACAGGGCCTGATGCGGGGCTCGAACCCACAAACTGTGAAATCATGATCTGAGCTGAAGTCAGACGCTTAACCGACTGAGCCATCCAGACGCCCCCCCCTTTTTTTTAATTTTTTTTAATGTTTATTTATTTTTGAGAGAGAGAGAGACAGAGCACGAGCAGGGGAGGGGCAGAGAGAGAGGGAGGCACAGAATCGGAAGCAGGCTCCAGGCTGTGAACTGTCAGTAGGGAGCCTGATGTGGGACTCGAACTCACAGACTTTGAGATCAAGACCTGATCTGAAGTCAGCCGCTTCACTGACTGGGCCACCCAGGCGCCCCCAGAAATTCCTATTTTTTAAATGGTCTGGGGTCCAGGCACTATAGTTTTTAGAATATCTTGTCTAATTTTTAATAAGCTGCCAAGGTTGAGAATCACTGTGATAGACAACAATGCCACCATGGCTCAGGGGCTGCTTGAACTCCTGGAACCCTCTAGACCAGATGTCCTCTGTCTTGGCTCTTTTCCCACATCTGCTACATCTCTCGGCACCAAAATAAAACCTCAGCGTTAGGAGTATCCTCCATTTTAAGCCTGGGGTGCTTCGCCTTTATTTAAATCATCTCATTTCTGCATTGTCTCTTTCTGCATTCCATATGATCCGTACTGGTAGGACTGCTTGCTGAATGAGCTTCGTAGATACCCAATCCCTGGGTTACTAGCCAGAGGTTTTGTTTCCACCGCAGTGTTCTGCAGCTGCCTTCTTCGCTTCTAGTTTTTTAAACCCCTAATTGCTGGCAGGCAGTTCTATGTAATTTGGGATTAGCAGGAATCAGGACTCATATGCAAATACCTTTGAAAAGAAGTGTGGGAGGGATTTTATATTCCTTGGTGGTCTTAGCAAGGCAAAAGAAGAATTTCCCAGATAGAGTATAACTTAGTTAATTACAAAAATATCTTTTATGGTGCATTTAGTCCCCCCTCCCACCCGCCCTTTTTTTTTTTTTTGCTACAGATATTCCAGAAATGGGCTACTTCCTTTATTTTGAAGCTTAAATTCTTCCATCCCTCCTTCCCTCTTTTACTTCCCCCTCTTCCTCTCCTCTTTCTTCCTTCTTCCCTTCCTCCTTCCCTCCTCTCTCTGTTAAAGAAAAAAAAAAAATTACTCCTGACACTTGTTAAAGACAATAAGGCAGATTTTATTCAAGGGGTGGGGGTGGGGGTGTGTGTGGACTATCACAAGAGTTGTGGGGACCACTGCAATGGGGCTCCACTCTGAATACAAGGAAAAGTGGGAATTTACAGCCAAGAAGCAAGCTGGGGGTGAGTGATGGAAAATTACTAAGAGAAAACATCAAGGGTAGGAGGAACTCTGCTGTCGGGCCAGGGGATCACCCAGGGAGGGTAAAGGAGGAAGAGGCTGATTAGATATGAAGGACAGTCAGCTACGGAGGGTGGGAGATTCTGGCTAAATCAACTTAGCAGTATTCTTGCTAAAATTGAGCCATGTAAAGATGATCACAGAAACCTCAAGTCGGGGTCTAGCTGAGAGGAGAATGCAGGGGAGCCTGAGCAGAGTTTGGTCAAGGAGAGAATGCTAGTCACCTCCTCTCCCCCTCCCCTAATTCCCTAGTAAAGAGAGACAACAAAACACAATTTCAAATATGGTGTAATAGAGTTATACAAACTTCTGTGGAAGCATTCCCCTTTATTTGGGATAGGTATAGGAGAGGATATTTTAGCTGAATTTGGAAGGATGGGCTTGAGATTTCTTCACACGGAGACTGGGGGGGAAGATATCCTGGGGAAAGGAACAGCAGAAAGCCCAGGGCAGGAACCAACAGGGTATGTTAGGAGAATTGCCTTGGAAGTTCAGAGAACAGGAGTGTTTTCTTGGGAAAGAGAGATGATGAATGAGGGATTGTTGTCTAGAACTGGCTGGTCCAAGAAATTCTAAAGGGAAACACCTTTGGTCCGAGGTCTGGTTGGTGTCCTATTTCTCAGATGCCCAAACTCTATTTTCTTAGCATCTATAGAGGCAATCAGATTTGAACTTGTCTGACACCACCCCTTACTGTGCACTCCTATGTCCACTGTATTCTGGGCACAAAGCCCTCCTTTCTGTTCCTGACTATAAATTCATTCCTGCCTCAGGGCCTTTGCTCTTGCCTGAAATCCCCAGATCTGCATCTGGTTGCCTTTTTTTTATATTCAGGTCTCAATTCAAATAGCACCCCTTGTCTTCATACTCTCAGGAGGGGGGCGAAGGAAGAGTGAGCACTTTTGTGCCATGTGGGTAGGAGAGCGACATAGGGTTAGAGGAGTCAGACAGGAGGGGAGGGGAGAGTACAAGCCTGGGTGCTTCATTAGTTGGTTTTTCTGACAAACCTGAAGGACGTTAGGAGTGTCTTTTTTTTGGTATATTTCAAAGGTAAGTAAATTCTACTAATGAAAGCAACTTCCAAACCCCATTTTCTTTGGTTAAAAAGAAAATTAATTTAAAAAAAATCTGTTAAAAAAGACAAAAAAAAGCAAATAATCTGAGGAATGGTTTTATTTTATCTTGCTTCCAAGGAAGGAAAGAAGACTTTGCATCAGCTAAAGACAGAATCATCTGTTTCTGGGCCTTGAGTGTTCATGAGTGAATCCTGTAGCTAAAGGCAGATTTCCATTCCGGCCTCCGAGACTACCCTAATTACCTGGCAGAAATCACGGAAGGTGATGCCAAGTGGCATTTGAGCCTGTCATTTTCTTTTACTGTTTGGGGGATTCAGATATTTTTCAGTCTAATGTGGCAAAATATTCAATCAGCTTAAATTATGCATGCACTCCAGATCAAGCCAGCTAGATGTTGGGGGCAATTCAATATATATATATATATATATATATATATATATATATTTTTTTTTTTTTTTTTGAACTTAGGAGATGAAAAGTCAGCAGGATAAAAGTTCAGAGGAGCTATATACAAATTAACTTTGTAACATGTGGAAAACAAGCCTAGAAGTGACAAAACTTTCTCTAGGATCACCAGGCAATTTGCATTAGTAACCTTCTGGCAATACTGAAACAGTTTTAATTTCCAATGCCCCTCTTGAGTTTCTGGGTCTTCTTCATTTTTCAAAATAGAGGTCAGACAACATGTTACATTTGCCCCTTTCTTTGTGATTGTGACCACATTGCACCTTCTCTGTATCACCGCACTCATTTTTCAGGAGAGAAAACTTTGTCCGGGTCAAGTTGACCATGTAGAGGCGGGTTCTGCATTTCTGGTTACCTTAAGTGGTATAAGCGATGACTTTTGGGAATTCAGGAAACATTAATGAAATATCAACTATGTGGCAGGAACTGAGCCAGGGTCATCATGAATGGCACACTGGTGCCGCAGACGAGCCATTCCTAAACTCCTGGCATGTAGCTCAGTAACTGATGACAGGTGGAATAGGGTAAGGGTCATGGAGGCAAAGCAAAGTCAGAGCTCATGGTGGGGTCATGGGGAAAGGAGATTCCCTCCGAGTCAAGGATCCAAGGAGAAGTAGAGATTGTTAAGGATGTGTTAGATTTCCATATATGTGTGTGTGCAGAGCGTGTTCTAGACGGCAGAAACAGCTCGAACAAAGATACGGAGTTGTCGCAAATCAAGTGTGCTATGGCAACAGTGAGACGCCAGCACGGTTGGAGACCAGAAAGCTTATGGGGCAGGGAGAAGAGGCATTGAATGAGTGGAACACCATAAACCTCAAAAAGACGATGAAGAACTTTGGATGACACACTGAGGGATTTGGTCAATATTTAGCGGGCAAGAGAGAGCCACGTAAGGCTTCTGAGCGAAGGCATGACAGACAGAACCGCTCTGGAAGATGATTTGAACGGCAGTGTCACAAGGGCAGAGGCAGTCGGAATGGCATAGAGGAGTGACGTGCTTTATTGCCGACCCATTTTCATTTGGCCGGCCCCATAAGTGGGGGACACTGGGAACACAGAGATGCGTGATCCAGTTGTCTCATTTCAAGAAGTTCACAGGGGACTAATGCCGTATCCAACCGGACTTGCTTCCAAAGACTCCTGCTCATATAACCGAGGACTTTCTGGCTGTGTCTCCATAGCGAATAACTAATCCTCAGACAAGAAGGGAAAAGTTCTGGCAGTCAGCCAGAAATGAAATTTGCCAAAGCCAGATAGTTTGGTATTTCGAAAAGTGCAAATAGGAGACTATTGTTTTCAATTTACGTATTTGCTGAAAGCAAACACATGCCAAAACCCAATCTTTAAAATGTGACATCGCCTTTATCTCCACTAATTTGGATTCAGGAAATCTGGGTACCGACCTTGAGATTTACCTGTATCTGGACTTTATGTTCCTCATTTGGAAATTGGTGATAACACTCAGTCTTTCTGCTTCAAATGAGATAATGAATATTAAAGTATTGTGTCAACCATGGATATTAAAGAATTATTATAAATGGTCAAATTTGGGGTAAAATCAAAATTCCACTGTAAGATGCCTATAGCAGGTGATGAATTGAGTTCCCCCACATCCTTCTCACACTGTTCAAAAGCTCAGAACTTGATTCTTGTAATCACCCTATATTCCAATATAAGAATTCCACCATAATTCCAACAGATTGTATCTCCCCAGACTGTAAATTCCACACTGGTTAAGGAACAATGTGGGCCATCAACACATCAAGTGACACCTGGAACATATGCGGGTACAGAGTAGGCACTCAGTAGAGACTGGCTGAATGAACCAAAATAATTAATGGTTATGAGTGCTTTTCCCTTCATATTGGATGCAGTCCTTTTATTTCTGGCCTTTAATCATTGACCATCCTACACTTACATGATCTTTTTTTTTCATTAAAAAATTGTAAATATCGGGGCGCCTGGGTGGCTCAGTTGGTTGAGCCTTTCACTTCAGTCTAGGTCATGATCTCACCATTCCCAAGTTCGAGACCCGCGTCGGCCTCTGTGCTGACAGCTCGGAGCTTGGATCCTGTTTCAGATTCTGTGTCTCCCACTCTCTCTCTGCCTCTCCCCTGCTCATGCTCTGTCTCTCTCTCTCTCTCTCTCGCTCTCAAAAATAAATAAATATTAAAAAATTGTAAATACTATGCACTGGATATGATGTTGAGTACAGAAGACAAAATGATGAGAAAAAAATGACTTGGTTCTTGCTTTTATGGAGTTTATAATTAAAAAAAATTTTTTTAACGTTTATTTATTTTTGAGACAGAGAGAGAGACAGAGCATGAACGGGGGAGGAGCAGAGAGAGAGGGAGACACAGAATCGGAAGCAGGCTCCAGGCTCCGAGCCATCAGCCCAGAGCCTGACGCAGGGCTCGAACTCACGGACTGCAAGATCG
Source organism: Neofelis nebulosa (assembly GCF_028018385.1). NCBI lineage: Eukaryota > Metazoa > Chordata > Mammalia > Carnivora > Felidae > Neofelis > Neofelis nebulosa. The sequence continues at coordinate 78,912,567 of NC_080786.1, read as the reverse complement.
CGAGATCGTGACCTGAGTTGAAGTCGGACACTTAACCGACTGAGCCACCCAGGCGCCCCATGGGGTTTATAATTTAATACATTTTTATCATCATCAACTTCACAGATCCTATCTTTACCAAACGAATTCTATACACTGTTATTTATAATAACATTATTTAAAATTAAATGAAATGTATTGGGACCATTTGAAACCTCTTGGGGTATCTCAAGCCCAAATGAAAAAGAATTCTGTTATAAATATTGACAACAGTATTTTTTTAATTTATAGTACAACAATAACCATCATTTATGCCACTGATCTTTAAAACATAATTCATCGAAGAAGTTTGTTTTTTTTTTAACAAATGTAAATTACTGATAGAGTATTGAATGGCTGGACTAACATGGAAAGCTGAATTTTTGAAATTCAGCTTGTTTTTAAAATTAAATTAGGTTATCGGGGCGCCTGGGTGGCTCAGTCAGTTGAGCGGCCGACTTCGGCTCAGGTCATGATCTCGCGGTCCGTGAGTTCGAGCCCCGCATGGGGCTCTGTGCTGACAGCTCAGAGCCTGGAGCCTGTTTCAGATTCTGTGTCTCCCTGTCTCTGACCCTCCCCTGTTCATGCTCTGTCTCTCCCTGTCTCAAAAATAAATAAAACGTTAAGAAAAAAAAATTAAAAAAAAATTAAATTAGGTTAATCAACCAATGAGTGAGCATGCACATATTTACATGCACACGTATGTGCTGTGTGACCAGAGAACCAATTTACAAACTGGTCACACGTCAACAAAATATTTTATATATTAAAGAAAAAAATAAGATAGAGAGTTCCAGAAAATGACAAGGTACAAATTTATTAAAATCATCAATCAGCAAAGTCTAAAAGAAAATTTTGAGATAAAATTATCATTGAAAGTATTCCTGCTTCCAGTGGTCTATTTTCATCTTTTTCCAAAAATTTGTTTCTAACTTATTGGTACTGTGATCAGAGAATATAGTCTCAAACTCCTTACATTTTACTGAGACTTCTCTGATCTAAAATGAAGCTATATTTCGGCAAAGATTCCATGTGGGCTCAAAAATGATGTGCATTCTCTCATTGCTGGATGCTGTATATGTTTTCAGGTGATTACAAGTTTAGAATTATCTTCATAGAGAATTGAAGTTTTTATTAATATTTAATAAACCTTTTCATTGCTAGTAATATTTTTAACGTAAAGTCTACCATGTTTGACTTTTCCTTAGAATGTGTTTTTCCATCTGTTTATTTAAACATCTTAATGCCTTTACGGTTGCATTGTTTCTTTTGTATATACCATATAGCTAAGTTTGTTTTAAATCCCATCTAAAAACCCCCGTCTTCCAACTGGAGTTCAGCTCACCCACATTGATTGAGATAAATGACCTGTTTGAATTCATTTCTTTCATCTTATTTCATGCTTTCGACTTTTCTGCTTTTTTGTAAAAGGGATTTATTTGCTTATTTTGAGAGAGAAAAAGAGAGGGAGGGAAGGAGAGAATCCCCAACAGGCTCTGTACCGTCAAGTACAGAGCCCAACGCAGGCTCAATCTCACAAACGGTGAGATCACGACCTGAGCCTCGATCAAGAGTCCGGCTCTTAACCGACTTAGCCACCCAGGTGCCCCCATACACTTTTCCATTTTTTAAATGTTTCTTTTTTATTCTATCTTTTTTTCCCCCCATCCTTTAGATTGACTCTGTCCCCTAATCCTATCCTCCACCAGTTGAGACGTTTTACATCCCATTTTTCTGGCTACCCTTAAAAATGTTAACATACCCATTTTTAACTCAAAGTACAAAGTATTTTTCTTCCTCCTGAACAAGAGAAGGAAATTCAAATGACTTGAGGCAATCGGTCTCCTCATCCCACATGCCATTGTTGTCCAGGATATGAACTATATTGTTAATTTCTTTTACAGTCATTATCTGTTTGGTTTTACCCACAAGTCCACAGTTCTATATTTGGTATTCCTTTGTACCAAAGGAATGTACCAATATTCCTTTGGTATATTTGGTATTCCTTTCACTTCTCAGATTCTTCTGGAATCCTTTCCTTTTTCTGAAGAATATCAACCTGACATTGGTTTTTTGTTTGTTTGTTTGTTTTGTTTTGTTTTGTTTTGTTTTGTTTGTTTGTTTTTTAGTGAGAGTTTTTGTTGGTCTGAAAATGTTTCTATTTCTTTGTTGTTCTTGATAGATGATATCACAGCCTCTACAATGCGACTGTGACAATTTTTCGTTTAGCACTTTACGAAGCACTAGCTTCGAGTGTTGCAGTTGAGGAGTAAATTACTGGTTTTGCAGAAAATCTTTTTTCTCGACTACTTCTAGGCTTTCTTTTTGTGTTCAGACTTCTACAGTGTCTCCACAATGTGTCTCAATGTGAATTCCTTTTCATTTATTCTGCTTGGGGTTCACCACTCATTCCAAATCTGAGCACTGGTATCTTCCATTAATCCTAGAAAATCTCAGCCATTACCTCCTCAAATATTTTCTCTCTTTCATTCTATCCTTCTGAAATTCTGATTAGTACCTTGGAGATTTATACTCTATTACCTGTGTATCTAAACTTCTTAATGTGTCCATTTTTGTCTCTCTATTCTTTTTTCTATATAATTTCTTTAGATTTATCTTAGAGATCAACAACTCTTTTGCTGTGCCTAATATACTATTTAATCCATCCATTAACCTTCTAATGCTGATTTATATATTTTTGATATATAAAAATTCTAAAGGTGGGTCCTCCTTGAACTCTGCCCAGTCAAATTTTACAATCTTCATTTGTCTTATTCCAATGCCCCCTTTTACTACTTCAGGCACAGTAATTATATTTATTTTATATTCCACTTCTGGAATTCCAATATCAGCCATAATCATGGGTTGGAAATCCTTGGAGGCCAGAGTTTTAAGTGTATTTCTCCAGAGAAGACTGTATTTGCTCCTTCCAGTCATCAAGAGGCATTGCACCCCAGGACTACTTTGAAGTTAATTTTTAGTTTGGGTTTTGGTACCATACAAGTAGGGTAAATTCTGGCTTCAAATTCTCAAACTCTATCCAGGTTTAGGAATTCTCAAATGAAACTTTTCTCTTTCTTCCTTTCTTTCTTCCTTTCTTTCTTTCTTTCTTTCTTTCTTTCTTCCTTTCTTCTCTCTTTCTTTCTTTCTTTCTTTCTTTCTTTCTTTCTTTCTTTCTTTCTTTCTTTCTTCTTTCCTTCCTTCCTCTCTCTTTCTTTCTCTCTGTCTCTGCTCTCTTTCCCTCCCTCCCTCTCTTCCTTCCTTTTCTTCTCTCCTCTCCCATTGTCTCATCTTTTCTTTTCTTTTCCTTTCCTTTCCTTTTATTTTATTTTCTTCCTACTCCACCCACAATCGGAGTAAAATCTAATATTGGTTATTTTCTTCCTCTGTGAGTTGTGGCATTTTCTCCTTAAGGAAATCCAGCTTTATGTGGTAGTCTGTAACCCATCCCCACTCTGCCCAAGTGCAGACTTTGTCTCCAGTTAGAAGCTAGACACTAGGCCACCCCTAATCAGAGCTCATGCAAGGGCAAACTATCCCTAGGGATCCATACTTTTCTTTTTGTCTGGCTCCCTCACTTTCCCCTCAGCTCATCCGTGCATTGACAAAACATGTGATTCTCATATTTTAGGTGTGTTATATAATGAAAGGTTTACCTAAGCATCTCTTTTACCATCTTTCTGCTCAACTTTTTCCTTAAAACCTTCTTCTCCTTTTGTTCCTCTCTCTGCAAACAAAGCCACCATAAAGGAAGAACAAAATGTTAAATAAATCGTGTTTATTATAACACTATTAATTTGTCATTTTTTGGGGCAGCAATTATGTGCTTTATGGATGTTTTTCAGTTAATGTTCCATCCTAAGCTAACACTATTTTTTGAATGTCCACCGACATGTGTTTACCTTGCCAACTGTTTTCTTTGCTTAACCTCAGGGAGTTCATAGCGTGATGCCGTGTACCTAAAAGGCATTTGCTGTTGTCAGGAAGGGGAAAATTTCTCCTTATCCCTCTTGGTTCTTTTGGCTGGTCCAGGAGTTAAATTGACATAAGACAATTAACAAGGGAGAAAAAAACAAAACAAAACACAAATTTAATTACGTATGTATGGAGGTGTCACAGATACAGGACCTAAGAATTGACCAAAGCAGGATGTTTATGTACATTTTAGACAAAGAAACAATAAATTTATGGAGAACTGACCAGACAAAGAAACTTAGGCTTGGGTGCTAATTAGTGAAGAGGCTAATCAGAGTTTGTTTACATAGTTTTCTTGGCCATAAATTCTCTATCTCTGGCAATAAGGATGTCTCTCTACATCCTAGTACAGGGACAATAACTTTCACAGGGGACATTTATTTCCTGCTTCCAGGGAGACAGGCAGGAGAGTCAGAGCATCCTTCTTGAACCTGCTGTTTCTTAAGTAACTTTAATTCAAAATAATTAATATGCCATTTTGGCATATTTTGGAGGGGTCTCCCCTGAGCCCCATCACTGTTAAAGACAAACGACAGCATTCGATGGTCAATATGAAGCCTGGAGATATACACAGCCGTTTTTTGGGGGGGTTTTTTGTTGTTTTTTTTTTTACGTTTATTTATTTTTTGAGACAGAGAGAGACAAAGCATGACGGGGGAGGGTCAAAGAGAGGGAGACACAGAATCCAAAACAGGCTCCAGGCTCCAAGCTGTCAGCACAGAGCCCGACGCGGGGCTCGAACCCACGGACCGCGAGATTGTGACCTGAGCCGAAGTTGGCCACTTAACCGACTGAGCCACCCAGGCGCCCCTACACAGCCGTTCTTAAACCCAGTTCTAAATTCTATATCCTTACGACTTCAAGATGTGTTTGCTATCATCATTTTTCTATTTGCTAGACAATCGTAAATATCGATTAGGTGCTGGAGAATAAGATGGGGGCCTAGAGAGGGAACCAACAAGCATGAAGGGAAAAGCTACTCTTCATGGGAATCTTGCTTTGTGTTGGGAGGACCAGAAATGAATAGTAAGTAGTCTCTGCTCTTAAGTAATTTACACACATAAGAGCTAGAAAACATGGTTTTTCTTGGAATGCAGGGACTCGCGTTGCCCTAGAGGCAACTAGTTAACTATCCCAACTAGTTTCCTTAGGGTGCCTATGCACTAGTTGAGAGAAAACTACCTGTGAAAACATAAAGAATTCTATTGCTGGGGGGCCAAGTGGGACGTAGAAAGGAGAAAGTGTACCCCTCTTTGTAGAAGAGAACTTTGGGTATGGAAAGTAAGTGGGGAAGGTAAAGAGGTAAGCAGGTGGTGGTGGTGAAGGGAGCAGTTCCCTAAGCATCTTTTGTCACCTGACCCGTGGCGACATCATGGGAAACCTGAGCAACCTGAGGACGTGATGGACACAGAACCACAACGGGTGACCAGTAAGGGTGCAGTTCTCCAGCATCCTGGTCTACAGAAGACCAGTTGCAGAGGTGGGGGCAGCAAGGAGGATGGGGCCCCCCCAGACCAATGATGGTGGAGAGCATGTAGAAGGCAGCATCCAGAGCTGAAATATCCGGAAAAGTAGCAGACACGCCACTAGAAGCTAATGTGTGAGAGTTGACCCCCTTCAGTTGCTCGAAAGTCATAAGATCAGAGAAGGTCTGAGACCTGCCATAGGACAAGTAGGAATCCAAAGCCAACCCTGAAGGGAAGGACCATTATCCAGATTTCCTGTCACCAGAGAAGTTACCGTTCATACCTTCCATCTATTGTCTTCAATGTAATTCTTCTGCTTAAAAAGCTACGAGCTGTGGTAAGGGCAAATACACGTTAAAAGCAATAGTCTATGTTTTCCATGTTGAAAAAAAAATGAAAAGATTTCCCTCCCTTCCTTTTGCTTAGAGCATTTACCTTAGAAACTTTGTAGTTCTAAGTCCTCGTTCATCATTTTGACATGCACTCCTTTAAAAACTAGATAGACCTCGGGGCGGCTGGGTGGCTCAGTCGGTCAAGCGTCCGACGTCGGCTCAGGTCATGACCTCGTGGTTCATGAGTTCGAGCCCCACGTCAGGCTCTGTGCTGATGCCTCGGAGCCTGGAGCCTGCTTCGGATTCTGTGTCTCCCTCTCTCTCTGCTCCTCCCCTGCTCATGCTCTGTCTCTGTCTCTAAAAAATAAATAAATGTTTAAAAAAATAGTTTAAAAATAAATAAAATGTTGAAGACTAGATAGACCTGTTGTCAGTTTTATGACACTCTGGAGTGTCTGGGTCAAGGGCCTGGGAACCATCTTTGTGAAATACAATCATCAGCGGAGGTAGCTCCCTGTTTCCCAGTTCCCACAGGAGGGTAAGAGGCTGATTTCAGTGGGTACCTTGCTCCAATTTGAAAAGCTACCGCTTGTCGTAAAGATACGAAAAGTTTGTTTCTCTTCCAGGTAAAGCCAATTTGCTGACATGGGTGGTTTCCCCAATTCCCAGGGTAAAGTTAGACAAAAGGTGCTGTCGAGTCCTCTAACTTAAGCACCAGTCATCGGTGACCTTGAGAACATGTGTCTAATGACTTGTATCCTGTACCTTGCTGTATAAGGGAGTGAGACTCTTTTACGTCTTTGCAATCACTTGGCAGATTCCCTGTGATGTGCATCACATGGTTTAATGCTTAGTCAGTAGTTAAAGTGGATGCTTTCTCTAATGTCCCTTGTGGAGAGATTTTCTGGGTTGGGAAGGGGTTTTGTTTTTCATTATATTTTCCCAACACTTTTAAGCAGAATAACACCCAACTACCCTTCTTAAATGTGTCTAGACTCGTTGGTTTCCTCCACTGAGCTCCTTAACAGTCATGCCCTGGGTTAGCAAAGCCCCCCAGGAGCATGGAGATGCCTGAGATAGATGCCTGACACAGGCTGAGGCACAGATGGAGTTTAAGCCGATACCCAGATTGCATCTCATTACTCGTGCACATAGGTCCATTCAATGAAAACTTATTTTTTCATGTACCTGACGGTGTGCTAAAAGTCAAATATGGTCCAGGCTACAGCTGTGTTAATTCTTTTTTTATTATTATTTAAAAAAGCCTTTTAATGTTTATTTATTATTGAGAGAGAGAGAGAGACAAAGCACAAGCGGGGAAGGGGCAGAGAGAAGGGGAGGCACGGAATCCAAAGCAGGGTCTAGGCTTCCAGCTGTCAGCACAGAGCCCGACGCGGGACTCGAACTCACGGACCGCGAGATCATGATCTGAGCCAAAGTCAGTCACTCAACCAACTGAGCCACCCAGGCGCCCCATACAGCTGTGTTAATTCTTAACCCTAGCATGTATTTTTTTTCTTTTGCTATTTAACAAAGACCATATCTCTATTTATGTCCATGTGATGTATACAGGCAAATACAAGTTAAACAGATTAACCATCAACGGCATCATTTCTTTATATTTGCACAGTGATTTTTTTTTTCTTTTATCACATGTATGTGTCAACAAAAATTTCTGGGATGCAAAGATTTGGTCAGAGGCAAGGAAAAGCTTTCTTGCCACGGAGTTTGCAAACCACAGAGACATAGCTTTCGGCAACAAACCAAAAGTATGCTCTGAAGGGGAAGGACTGAGCTCGGAGGTAAATAGGCAAAACCACACAAGCTCCGCGTCCCTTAAGGAGACTTCTCAGACACAAGTTCCAAACTGCAAGTTTCAGGAGCAGAGTGGCAAGTGGGATACAGCTCACTGTTTCCGGTAGCAGTTTGAGGATGTTTCAACTGCTGGAAAGCATAACAGGATGTGTTGCAGGGGTCTTTTTGCAAATTTTGCTGAATTTTGTGCAAGCGTGTCATCTCAGGCTTTGCTGACTGGTTTCATTCCTCATGGTCATTTGGCCCGATTAAAAATTTTAGTTTCTCGGGGCGCCTGGGTGGCTCAGTCGGTTAAGTGACTTCACCTAAAGTCATGATCTCGCACTCTGTGAGTTTGAACCCCGCGTGGGGCTCTGTGCCGACAGCTCGGAGCCTGGAGCCTGCTTCGGATTCTGTCTCCCTCTCTCTCTGCCCCTCCTCCACTTGTGTGCTCTCTCTCTCTCTCTCTCTCTCTCTCTCAAAAATAAAAATTAAAAACAAAATTTAGTTTCTCTCCCTTGACATAGAGAATCCATCTTGTCTATCAGTGGTTGCTCTCTAATTATTCGGGTCTTTTGCCCTCATACTCATATACGTGGTCTCATTTGAGTTTTACAGATGTCCTGTAGGCAAGGTGGGTGCTGCTTTCTCATACCTCAGGTGCACACACAGTTGCAAAGAGGGTAGCTTTCTTAAGGATGAACAGGGAGTTAAAAATCCACCACGCCGGGCTCCCGGTTCCAGCCCAGAGTTCATTCCCCGCAGCCAGTAGCTTCCAAGTTTTGAGGTTTGCCTCAGGAGCAGCTCTTTAAAAGTTAGGCGCAGCTCCCTGACGAATGTCTGTGTGTCTCGATAATGACAGATGTGAAGAATGGAAAATCCCAGGGCAGTGAGCTGTTGACAAGATGAAGCCCGGTCTCCGCTGGTAAGCACGATGGGTTTCTCAGGTGGTTCAGCAGTGGCGAGATAGGATCCAAGGTGACACTTACATGATTCTTTTCTCTTGGCAGAGACATTGGAAAGAGGTTAAAAAGCTGGAGGAAGATTTGTTATTCGAAGAGGAGACTTTTCTTGATAATCTGGCATCCGACGTTGTTTTGCTAGGCTTCCAGGAAATTAATCGTCGGGCTGCATTCCAGCCTTGGGACCCGAGCTGGTAGCAGCTGTTGGCTATTTGGTCTGTCGATTAAAGATACTGCCATTAGAAACCTTTTGCAAATTAAGACAAACACCAGGTTTGTTCCTGTTCTGCTGGGGGAAATACTTTTGCCTTTTCGGCTAAAGCTAATTATCCCCACTTGAGAAAATTACCATCCACGCGCATGATCTGCCTGAGGTCTCTGCGCACTGTCTTCAGAATTGTCTGTTCTTACCTGGAAAGACTCAACAGCTACACGGCATGGATAGACCAACACGCGATAGAACAACTTGCCCCTTTTTGTGTGTGTCTGCACTCAGACATCAGGATTACTGCACTGTGTTATGCTAATGGTCTGTCCCAGGGCTTTTGTAAAATTGCTTCTCTGGGTGGTGGTTTGGAGCCACACTGCAGACATGGGTAGACATAGTTGGCAAAGTTGATCATCTAAATCAAGGAGATCGTTTTTGCTCTGTTCAAAAGTACTCCAGAACCGAACCTTAAAATGAGAATTGGCAGAGTAGGATCATCCAAGAAGGTCATAAAATTTTGAACCAAAAAAAAAAAAAAAAAAAAAAACAGTTTCGTAAGATTACAGGCTGTTTTGGCTCGCTGAGTGTTTCTTGACTGCAGGCGCTGGGTCCTATTCGTCTCTGTACACTCAACCCTGTTATTGGCACACAATAGGCCTCGACATATGTTCCTGGTTGAATGTTTACTGAGCTGGAAACGTGTTCATGGAAGCTGGCAGCAGAGAGAGAGAGAGAGAGAGAGACCCTCAGGAAGACTAAGACCACTGTCAAGCTCTTAGAAACATGCTTGGAATTTCATCTCTGTTTTGACTGTGACTTTCCAGAGTGAGTGGTGAATGCCCAGAGGTCAGGCCTGATGGTGATTGGAGAATAGAATGAGAGAACACAGAATGCAGCAGGTCTTAGAGATGGGATGGAAATTACTATTACTGATGCTCTCTCCAACCTGCAACAGCTCCTGAAACCTTTTTCTCAGACCCAGGGGGAAAGGTGATCTGTTTTAGCAATGATGGTCATTCATACCCTCATGTGAATCTTGGAGACCTTCGGCTCTCTTACTCTTTCAGCCAGTTTGACCAGAGAACTGTGCTAATGATGCAAGGCTCACATGCTTGCACAGCAGGCCCTGCCCAGGAAAAACAATTTCCTGGCAAAGCTGCCTAGAGCCCTCTCTAGCAGCCCTTCTAGGCTGTTACCTTGGGTCTCAAAGAGGCACGCTATGGAAATGTGCAAGGGAACCCCTCACCACTTTTGAAAACAATGCACGCATTCAGTGCAAGCCCCCTCAGGTTGTGGGTGCACTGGGAGAGGGATCAAAAGATGGGCAAGGAGCTGATAGCCCTAGCGGAGGAGGGTACGAGACATGTGCCTAATAAACACAAGAGAGGATGGAAACCAATGAACCCTATGAGAAATATACTAAAAAAATGACTGTGAAATCATAGCAGAGAGAGAGGGTACCTCTGAGGATTCTTAGAGGATATCATATTTTGGATAGGCTTTAAATGATAGCTGGAATTTGGACAGGCAGCTTTGGGAGCGAGAGACGAGGAGTTTCCAGACAGAGGAAAGATAATGAGTGAAGTTACTGAAGTGAGAAAGCTCTGACTGTGCTTGGGGATAAGCGAGTGGCTCCATTTGGCTGGAACAGATGTAGGAGGAGAAGGGTACCGAAAGACAAGACTGGAGAATTGTAAGCACCAGACGTGGGCAGCCAGGCCTTATTTGGAGCCAGAATGAAAGGCACATATGGGCATAGTGGCAGGTCATCATTTCTATCCATAGACACAAGATTATCGGAACTTGTAAGGAGCTCTCAGCACTCTACCAACAAGATTCTCACCAGCCTCTCCGATTCTTTGCAAAGAAGAGCAGAGACTGTGATTACACTGTTCTCGTTTCAGATGGAAAAGAAGCAAGGTAACATTGGGACGTGGAACATTAGATGCCAGCTAAATTATCAGAGCAGGGCTTTGCAGTCAGACTGCAAAGTAGCTCCATTCCAAATCGTATCTTGTTTTCAGGAAAGTGTAGCCTTCTTGTTCCGATCTCCAGACCAGACAAGCAACCACTCTGTTCCCAGCATACCACCAACTTTGGAATTCAAGTCCAACGGCTGACCATTTCAGGATACGTTCCTGGGCGGTGAAATCAGGGCAGCCTGACTGAAGGCAGTGGTAGTGACGTTGGAGAACTTGGAGACTTTGTTGATGTGAAGGAGTGACAGGGTGCATGTTAGTTCAGGTCCGCCAGGAAGCAGATGTCAAGACAGAGAAGTGCGAGAGATGCATTGAGAGTAATGCCTGTGAAAGATAAAGAGGAGAGGGAGAGAAAGCGGATAGAGAGAGCTGACCATGCTGTAGGCCTGATATCTATGAAGGGAGAGGGAGAAGGAAAGATGATTAGGTAGGAAGAAACAGATTTGGGTGAAACTCTGAAAACATTGTGATCAGCCCATTGGACAGCTCTGATCCCAATATTATCTTGTGGGGAATCTCACATTGGGCAGACATGGTAAGGGTCATTCATTGACCACAGACTGCCAGAAAATGACCTCAGCTCAAACACTATGATGGACCTAAAGACACTGCAGGTGGAGGCTCTCTTCCATGGCTGCCGCAGGAGGTGAAGGGAGAGGGGAGTCAATGAATCCAAGTCCCTTGGAGGGTGGCTAGATATTTTTTATTTTTATTTATTTATTTATTTTTTTAACGTTTATTTATTTTTGAGACAGAGAGAGACAGAGCATGAACAGGGGAGGGGCAGAGAGAGAGGGAGACACAGAATCTGAAACAGGCTCCAGGCTCTGAGCTGTCAGCACAGAGCCCGACGCGGGGCTCGAACTCACGGTCCGTGAGATCATGACCTGAGCCAAAGTCAGATGCTTAACCAACCAAGCCACCCAGGCGCCCCAGTTAGATATTCTTTAATACTACAAACACCATTTGGAGAAATGGATGTGGTACAGCTTTCTTCTCCAATAGTCTGTAACACAAACTCTGCTTGGAGGAGGAGTGTGTGATAAAGTGACACTTTTAAGCCTAGGATTTCATATTCTTTCTTATACTCTGCTCAGGTATCATGTGTCACATTGCAGCCTACACTCTAAAACCACTGCTAAAGCTCCTTCTCGGATCATCTCTTCCATAAACCAATATGAACCAACCTAGGACTTAAAACATGGCTGATCGAATGCTGTTGATTCAAAGCCCTGTCCCTAATACATCATGACTTTGTCTTGGATTTTCTTCCCACCAATTTCTCAGCGTTTTTTATTTATTTATTTTTTTTTTGGGACAGAGAGAGACAGAGCATGAACGGGGGAGGGGCAGAGAGAGAGGGAGACACAGAATCGGAAACAGGCTCCAGGCTCCGAGCCATCAGCCCAGAGCCTGACGCGGGGCTCGAACTCACGGACCGCGAGATCGTGACCTGGCTGAAGTCGGACGCTTAACCGACTGCGCCACCCAGGCGCCCTGCCCACCAATTTCTCAATGTCTTTTCCTCTTCTGTGCTTTTCTCATGGAGGATTCTGTCAACCTCACTGTTATAAAATTTTTAGTCTTCCTTCTTTTCCTCCCTTTTTAAAAAAATTATTTGCCACTTTATTGAGGTATAATAGATGTACAATAAACTGCACACATTTAAAGCATAAAAGGGGACACATTTGGACATATAGATATATCCTAAAACCACATCACAATTAATATTACAAAGATTCTCATCTTTCCAAAAATTTTCCTCATGACATTTTGTAATATGTCTTTCTCTCTACTCTTACTTGCAGGAAGCCACTGATTAGCCTTCTGTAGATTAGTTCTCATATTTTAAGAATTTTTTACAAATGGAATCATGCACTGTGTACTCTTCTTTTGTCTGGCTTTTCATATTCAATATATTTTGAAAATTATCCGTGCTGCGGCATATATCAATAGTCTGTTCCTTTTTATTGCTTAATATTGTTCCATTGTATGGATTTGCCACAAATTGTTTATACTGCCTTGATATTAGACAGGTGGAGCCCAATTTTTGGCTGATACAAATAGCACTGCTATGAATATTCATATACAACTCCGATTGTGAATATATGCTTTCATTTCTTTTGAGGAAATGCTTAGGAGTGGAATGACTGGGTTTTATGGTAGGTGTGCGTTTAACTTTTTGAGTAAGTAGTTATAACATTTTATATTCCCACCAGCAATGTATGAGAGATAGGGTTGCCCCACATCTATATCAATATTTGGAATTATATTTTGTATTATTTTTTTAATTTTTTGAGAGAGAGAGAAAGGGAGAGAGAGAGGGAGAGAGTGCAAGCTGGGGAGAGGGGCAGAGCGAGACAGAGAGAATCTCAGGTACAGGCTCCACACTCATTACGGAACCTGACAAAAGACTTGATCCCACACCCCAGGATCATGACCTGAGCTAAAATCAAGAGTTCAGTGACCAACAGACTGAGCTCCCAGGTGCCCCTATTTTTTAAACATTTTTAGCCATTCTAGTCAATGTATAATTGTATCTCATTGTGATTATTTTAGAGTTTTTTTTTTTTTTATTGATTGATTGATTTTGAGAGAGAATGTGTGTGTGTGTGAGCAGGGGACGGGCAAAGAGACAGGAAGGGAGAGAATCTCAAGCAGGCTTCATGTTGTCATTGCAGAGCCTGATGGGGGGGCTCAACCTCACAAACCTTGAGATCATGTCCTGAACTGAAATCTAGAATTTCAGATGCTTAACAACTGACCCACCCAAGTGTCCCTGTCATTATTTTGCATTTAATAAGTCACTAGTGAAATTAGACATTTTTTTCATAAGTTTATAAACCATCTATATATCTTCTTCAGTGAGGTGCCAGTGGAAATTCTCTGCACATTTAAATAAGTTAGGTTGTCTTCTCCTGTTTGAATTGTAACCCTTTTTTATATTTTCTGGATAAAAGCCTTTTGTCAGCTATATATTATGCAAATGTTATCTCCTAATCTGTGACTTCACTTTTATTCTCTTAACAATATCCTTTAAAGGATGGGACACCTGGGTGGCTCAGTGGGTTAAGCATCTGACTCTTGGTTTCAGCTCAGGTGGTGATTTTGCAGTTTGTGAGATCGAGCCCCGAGCTGGGCTCTGTGCTGACAGCACAAGCCTGCTTGGGGTTCTCTCTCACCCATTCTCTCTGTTCCTCCCCAACTCACACACACGCAGGACCAAGCGCTCTCTCAAAATAAGTAAATAAGCTTAAAAAAAAAACCCACAATATCCTTCAAAGAGCAATCTTGATGACATTCGACATGCCTATGTTTTTATTTCATAATAAAGCATATTTTGTGCTTTCAGTGTACTATGTAAGAAGTTCTTAACTAACTTAAGGTCACTAAGACTTTTCCCTTCCAAATGTTTTATAGTTTTATCTCACAATTAAGTCTATATTTCATGTGAGTTAATTCTTTTCTATTGTGGTAAGAGTTGAAGTTAACTGGCCTTGCAAAGGGCTATCAAACTGTACCCCCGCCATGTGTTGACAATGTATCCTTTCCTCTATGTAATTTCCTCTGCGTTTTTGTCAAAAATCCATTGACCACGTATCTACGTGTGGGTGGAATTCTATACTCTATTCTGTTGCATTAATAGGTTTCTCTAACTTTATGCCAATTCTATACTGTCTTGATCATTATAGATTCGTAAGTTCTGGAATTGGGTGGTATTAAGGACTTTATGCTTGCTTTTCAAATTTGTTTTGGCCCTCGTAGGTCCTTTGAATTGCCATACAGATTTTGGAATCATCTTGAAATTTTATATTTGTATTAAAAAATGCTTACTGGGGTTTTAATTGGGATTGTATTGAATCTATAGAGCAGTTTAGGAAGAATTAACTTCTTTTTTTTTTAACGTTTTTTATTTTTGAGACAGAGAGAGACAGAGCATGAACGGGGGAGGGGCAGAGAGAGAGGGAGACACAGAATCAGAAGCAGGCTCCAGGCTCTGAGCCATCAGCCCAGAGCCCGACGCGGGGCTCGAACTCACGGAGCGGGAGATCGTGACCTGAGCTGAAGTCGGACGCTTAACCGACTGAGCCACCCAGGTGCCCCAGGAAGAATTAACTTCTTAAAAATATTGAGCCTTCCAATCTATGTGTGTGGTATATCCCATTCCGTTAGGAGCTCTTTTACATGCCTCGTTGTTTTGTGGTTTTCTGTGTTTCCAGGTTTTCAGTGGTTTTCAGCTTTGCACATCTTTTGTCAAACTTATCCGTAACGACTTCATATTTTGAGGCTATGATAAGCTGCTGTTTTTAATTCTATTTTATGGTTGTCCATTGCTAACTTACAATTAATTTTTATTGCTTCTAAACCATTTTTATGAAGACAACACGTATTCTACAAATTTGATAAACTCAAGTTTGTCAAGAACTTACCAGTTCTTGTAGCTGTTTTGGAGATTCCTTAAGATCTTCTACAAATACATTATACCGTCTTCCAATAATGATAATTTTGCTTCTTCTTTTCTAATTTGTATGGAAATTTTTCCTCCTTTATTGCACTGGCTGGGACTTCCAGTACAACACTGAAGAAAAGCATTGAGAACAGGCATTCTTGCTTTTTCTCCGATTCGATCTTCACTGTCAAATATGATCTTAGTCAAAAGCTTTTTATAAAGGCTCTTCATAAGTTTGAACAAGTTTCTTCTATTTCTAGGTTGCTAGGAGTTCTTAATCATGGATAGACATTAAATTCTGTCAAAGGCTTTTTCTGTGTCTGTTGAGATAATCATGCAGATTTTCTTTTTTAGTCCATTAATACAGTAAATTCCACTGATTGGTTTTCAAATGTTATAGGAAACTTGTATTTCTGTGATAAACCTTACTTAATCATCATGTGTTGACCTCTTTCTATTCTGCTAAGTTTTGCTAAAATTTTGTTACGAATTTTTGTGTCAGGAGGGGTGTTTGTTTACCCTTTGTTTGTTTGTTTCTTTAATGTAATATCTCTGTCTAGTCTGGGTATCAAGGACAATGCTGGCTTCATGGAATGAGTTCCGAAGTGTTCTCCCTGCTTTTATTTTCTGGAAGATATGATGGAGAATTATCATCATTTCTTCTTTTAATGCTTGGTAGAATCCACCACAAAACCATCTGGGCATGGTGATTTTTTTTGGATGGTTATTATTGATTCAGTTTCTTTAATAAACCTGGATATACCTGGGTTTTCTTTTCTTTTTAGTGAACTTTGGTGGTTTGTGTTTTTCAAGGCATTTGTCCATTTCAAATAATGTGTCAAAGTCACTGGCCTAAAGTTGCTCATAGTATATACTTTTTATCCTTTTAATGTCAATAAAATCTACAGTGATGCTCTTTTTTTTCCCTTTCTTCCTACCTTTTCCCGATCAGTATGGCTAGAGGTTTA
The DNA here is from genome assembly GCF_028018385.1 of Neofelis nebulosa. Lineage (NCBI taxonomy): Eukaryota > Metazoa > Chordata > Mammalia > Carnivora > Felidae > Neofelis > Neofelis nebulosa. Next base: position 78,896,415 of record NC_080786.1, on the reverse strand, counting down.
CCAATTTTCGCAATTTCTCAAATCATTGATTCTATTATAATTCTGGTTTTCATTTCATATGCTTTCGCTTTTACTATTTCTTGTTTCTGGTTCATTTGGTCTTTTTAAGAAAATGTTTCAGATGGGAGGACAAGCAGGTCTTGTGACTCTATCACAGCCCCAAACAAAGATCCTCTGTTCACATTGTGCTGAAATCATCATCTCTGCTTCCACTCTTTTTGCAAACACTAGAGATTTAATCAGTGATAATACTCTAAGTTGAAAGTGTGAGATACGTTGAGTGTGGGCAGATGCATTCTGCTGGGGTAAGAAGGGAGTTGAAAGTAGGTCCAAACAAAGAACCAGAGGAGTGATTAGAAATCTTAATTCACAAAAGAGAAGATGCTCAGAATAAGGGTCACAAACACAATTCTCCCTTATTTAAAGAACTGTTTTATGGAATAAGTGTTAGACTTCTTGGTGGTTTTGAGTATCATTGGATCAGTGGGTCCAAGTGAGAGAAGCTATTTTTTGTCCCAGAGTGCCCCAGAGTGATTTTTGCCTGGGGTGTGAGATGGGTGTGAGGTCTCAGTTCCTGGAGGAAGTGAGCAGAATTAACATTTAAATACTTGTTGAACTTGTAATTTCCATCCTTGAGGTCAGACAGGCAGCTGTTCAATCCCACTGTCAACACACACCAATTGACTCCACTGTGACCAGTTAGGTAACCTGACTCCCAGCTTTCTCACATGTAAACGGCAGTAATAAACATGCCTGTTTTATAGGGTTATAAAAAATTACATGAGGTATTGTGTGAAAAAAATGTTTAGCATGGGATCTGGTATACAGGACGTACTCTCTATATTTTGATGTGTTTGTTTATTATTAGCATGTGCTGAAGTCATAGTTATACAACTTTGGAACTGGGGGAAACCTTATAGGTCATTCAGGCCAAACGGATTACTTGATGGATGGGGAAGGTGAAGCAAGGAGAAGCGGCTTGCCCAATATCACACAGTTTGCCATTCGATCAAATCTGGAGCCCAGGTATGTAGACTCTCTGGTCCGTTGACCTTGCCTTTGCTCCACATCACACATGCACGATAGGAACTGGGGACAGGAAAGTCAGTTCAAGATTCTCATTTCCATTGGTGTGCTGTGTGATTCCTGGCTAGTCCTTTCTTCTCTCCAGATCTTAGTTTCTTCGTCCATAAAATGGGCACATCACCATACTTCTTTAAAAAAAATTTAAAAAAATTTTTTTTTAATGTTTATTTATTTTTGAGACAGAGAGAGACAGAGCATGAACGGGGGAGGGTCAGACAGAGAGGGAGACACAGAATCTGAAGCAGGCTCCAGGCTCTGAGCTGTCAGCACAGAGCCCGACGCGGGGCTCGAACTCACGGACTGTGAGATCATGACCTGAGCGAAGTTGGACGTTTAACCGACTGAGCCACCCAGGCGCCCCAAAAATTTTTTTTAAAGGTTTGTTTATTTTTGAGAGAGAGACGGAGTGCGAGTGGGGGAGGGGCAGCGAGAGAGAGGGAGGCCCAGAATCCGAAACAGGTTCCAGGCTCTGAGCTGTCAGCACAGATGTGGGACTTGAACCCACAAACCGCGAGATCCTGACCTGAGCCAAAGTCGGAGGCTTAACCGATGGACCCAACCCAGGCGCCCCCCTCCCTCCCTTTTTTTGATGTTTAATTATTTTTGAGAGAGAGACAGAGGAACAACACCATATTTCTAAAGGCCTTTCTAGGGTTCAGTGTTTTGTGTTTTAAACAAGTAATTTGAGCTAACGTGGAAGGAATTAGTACGTTGAAATTGTTTTCCTCAAGCAGGCATTTCCGTTCTTTTGCTCCGGATGATGAAAAAAAAAGGTGCTTTTGTTTCATGTTACATTTTAAAAGGAAATCCATCGTTCATTTCTAATCTTGTTTGTTTGCAGCTGTGTTGAGTTAAATAGCACACTAGGCTTAAGGCAAGCCGGCCGGCTTCCTGGGAAGGCAGTATGAGGGTTGCTACTTTGTTTTCCTTATCTCCCTTGGGGTACTGATAACACAGCCTGCCTCCCGCCCTGTCCCTGTCATCAGCTTAGGGATTTGCAGAGACCACGCTGTTTCTCCAGCTCCAGGGACCCCCACCACCAACTTAGAGATAATTACTCATCCCGACTGTTCCCCAGTGGGTGGGAGGGCTGATTCCGCTTGCCTGCTTCATTCCTGCACAAAAGAGAAGCAATATTCTGAAAAGATATGTCAGTTAACGCTCCTGCCTCCCAACTTCTTTGGCTGCAGTGAAAGGGGGAAGTTTTTCCTTTTCTCGTGTTCATTTTGCAAGGTTTTCTTTGTTGTCACTGTAAATGGATACGTAGCCTGTCGAGACATGTGTTTTCCTTCCAGAAGGTACTTGCTGAGCACCCACTCTCTGCCCAGTGCCCTGTTGAGACTCTGTGCCGTGCCTCAAGGAGTGCAGAGACCGGAAAGGGTGGGAAAATGAGCAACTCTCAGGCTTAAGGTAGTATTTTAATGAATATAAATTGAGTGCTAAGAGAATATGGTGTAGGGAGATATGAACTCTGCCTGGAACTCAGGAAAGGCTTCCTGGAAGTGGGAGAATTCATGACGGAAAGAAAGGTAGAAGACAAATGAGCAGAAAGGACGGTTTGGGCAACGAATTTCTTCACCAGATTTCATAACCTTTATTAGTTGAATGTCAACTCTGTAGCATGCCCTATGCTAATTAGATTTTGCAGGATTTACTTGAGAGAGGGAAAAGACTAATCTAGTGGTCAAAGACAGCATCCTTCCTGGACGAGGGCTGTTGCTCATTTTCAGTAAAGACATGGAAGCAGTCCTACCTAAGGTTTCCAGGGGCTCAGAGGAAGGGTAAAGAATGTGGGAGGCGTATCCTGCCTTTCAGAGTGCTGTCAGGGGATCTCGACCTCAACACCACTGACATTTTTGCCCACCTAACTAATTCTTTGTTATGGCAGACTGTCCTTCGAGTTATAGAATGTTTCACAGCATCTCTGGCTTATACCCACTAGATGCCAGTGGCAATCTCTCCACGGTTAAGACAACTGGAAATCTCTGCAGCTGTTGCCAAACGTCTCCTGGTAGGCAAAGTCACCCTGGCGGAGAACCACGGAGAGACGCAGTTTGATATGTTGGAGAGATCGTAAAAATCAGGAGCAAGAGAATTGAGTCTCTTCTTTGTGGTTCAGACGTCAGTTTCCCCATTTGAAAAAGAAAGGAATTGTACTGTATTCATTCATCCACCTGTGCATGTGTTCCTTCAACTCCATCGGCAAGTCGTAAGTGCTGCTGTGTGCCAGGCATCCTTGTGGGTGTTACAGATAGAGCGGTGAGTGGGAAAGACAAGATCCCTGCCCTCACGTTGCTTACACTTAAGTCATAGGAGGCAAGCAATAAACACACAAGCATAAAAAATATAATAGAATCAGCAGCAGGACCAGCACTAGGAAGAAAATAAAACAGAGCGATCTTCTACAAAGTGTCTGAAAGTAGGGAGGTGTTCTCTGCGGAATTATTCTCAGGTGGCATTTGAGCCGAGACCTGAGTGGCATTTGAGCGGAGCCATCCTTGTGAAGCCCGGGGGAAAGAACGCTCTAGGCAGAGAGGACAGGACGCGCAAAAGCTGTGAGGTGGCTATGAGCTAGGCTGGTCCAGAGGGTGGTGAAGAGTAGGGAGAATGCCAGGAGGGGTCTGAAGGGTAGACGAGGGTCAGTTCCTACAGGGCTATGTAGGCCAGCTAAAGGAGTCAGCACTATACTCTACTTGCTACAGGATGCTCTTGGGGTCAGGGTGGGGGGAGGGTTGTAGCAGGAGAATGATACAACCTGATTTATTTTCATAAAGCTCATTCTGGCTACTTTGGGGATAATGGATCTTAAGGGGATACGAATGGAAGCAGGAGGCCAAGGGCCGAGGTGGTTTCAGTAGGTCAGGAGAGAGGTGGGGATGGCTTAGCCTAGAGATATGGTAATGGAGATACAGAGAAGAAGGCAGAGTTTGGGGATGTCTCTTGGAGGCAGAGCCAACCGGATTTGCTGGTGGATTGAATGTGAGGGCTAAGAGGGAATGGGTTGCAAGGAGAATGCCTGGGCTTTTGGCCAGAAGAACTGGGGCAGGGGTCGGGGGGGATCATTTTGCCATTTACTTATGGGAGGAAAATCGATTTGAAAGCGAAAAGCAATAGCTTGGGATGAGTCTAAAATAATTTCCAACCAGAAAATTCAATTCTATGATGGAATTTAGTATTGCCCTTCTTTTATTTTCTCCAGAGACCTCAGTCTACCTCTGAGTAGACACACATATATCACAGATGCACACATACAAAGCTATAGCAAAGGCAAATGAGTGAGACAATGGCATAGCAGGAAACCGGGGTGGTTTCCAAACTATCTCATGCATGCAGAGATAGTCTCATGCCTGACAGGCAACAAGGGTCTTTGGAAAATCATGTCGGAGGAGATCTTGTCAATGGGAGGTTTTGCCATCAAGAAACCTAATGAGGCTTAAAGATGATAATTCATTAGCCGTCTTCAACATGCCCCACTCTGCTGCCTGGTAATTATTGAGTAGCTTCGGACCAGCTCAGAAATATAGTGACAAGACCGTTTGCTCCATCCATCAAATCCCAAAGCTGTAATCATCTAATGAAGGCTACAAGAATCAAACAGTGGAAAATAATAGTAATACATTTGCTTCCCCCTGAGCCTTTTAGCCAGGTTTCCAGAGTCTATGATGAATAGATTTACTGGAAAATTTGGTTCTCTCTAGGGCACAAGGCTACGGTTGTCTAACAGCTACAGGACAAATGGTACCACTTGGACATGAGGTGGAAAAGCAGGTAGATATTTTCTTTTAGCCTAGAAGAAAGTAATCATTCGGCTTGGACCCTAGTAGGAAAGTAAGAAATTGAGAGCAAGCATGGATCTTCCATGAGGCTTGGGGTTTTCAGGACTCTAAAATAAGAATGGGTTTCTCTCTACAGCTGGCATAAGGAAGACATCGCCAGAAGCCTTAGATCCATTCCATCCAGCACTGAAATGGAGAGACCACAGGGAATGGTGACAAGTGAAAACCACAAAGCTCTCAGCACATATGGCTTTATCCACCCCCCACACCAAGAGTCTTGAACAAGCTTGAGCATGGCTTCTGTTAGCTTGAGGCCATATCCCTGGGATAACAACTCCAGTCCCCTTTAAATGGCCACTTGAGAAAGCTCAAAGCTGCCAAAAGAATTTACTATTTGTTCTAGCCAATACCTGACTCTAAGCCCCTGACCTCACTTTTCCTAGAGGATTTACGTTAGAAAACTCGCAATTGTGAATCCTTTCTTGGTCCCTTGAGACGTATCTTCTGCAATCCAGAAATATCTGTCCCGAGGACCTGGGAGCCATCCCTTGGAATACAATCAGCAAGAAGATAGAGCCAGGGCCTCCCCGTCTCTGTGGGCGGGCGGGAGCCAGCCTAACTTTGACAAAAGCCACAGAGGCCTCAGCACATGGGCCACCCGCCCTTAGCGTCCTTTGGTACTTCTCCTTCGGCACACCCCAGCATTTAAAAAGCCTCCTGTTTCTTGTTCGGTGGGGTTGAGCTCAGTTTACACACTGAAGTCTCTCCCCTACCACAGTCAGCTCCAATAAAGTCCGTCTTGCCGTTTTTAACAAGGGTCCTGTGTGAAGTTTTTCTTTTACTCAAGCTCAGGTTCCGGGACTTGAAAGACACAGGAGCAAGTCTGGGCTCACACTCTTCTACTGACGTCGCTATAAAGGACTCCTTTGCCTGAAGCTTTAACTTTGTAAGTGCAAAATGAGGATACTAAAATATATTTCACGTTTCTAAGTGGTTGCGATCATAGAACTGCATAATGCTTTAGAAATGCTCCAGTGCTAGAAAATATGAGAGGTTTTTACAGTGGATACATTTTAGATCAGGGCAATCTTTGAAAAGAAGGTACTGCTGACTCACAACTAGCCAATGACAGGGAACATCCTGTGCCCGGCCCCTAATTTATTTTCTTCTCTCTTCTTCCTCGTAAGTCAAGCACCGAAACCCAAGATTTATACCACCCTTGAAAATATACCGGTCTTGGGTTTAGGAACTACATTTTTGCGACTGTATTTTTTTGCGATTGTGTGTCTTTACTAAGTGCCAATATGGTACCCGGTAGGGACAACCCACTGACTTGATGGCAGCCATTTCTGCACTGGCAGAGGTGAGTTGGTGAGTGCCTGACAGGTCACCCCACAAAAGGTGATAAAAAAGAGGCCCAGACTGAGGTCAAGTCAGGAGAATGGTGTCTGCATTCCCTCCCTGCCAGAGATTAGCCGTCTTCCCTTCTATGATGCTAGAGCTGTTGTGTAGGTGAGCAGTGACCTTCTAAGCGTGAGCTCCAGTCCCTGCCTTCTTGCCCTTGTGCACTGGTGGGCATTGAAACTCCTACCTCTCTTCCCTGAGTCAAGCGTAGAGACCAGGAGAGGCCAAGAGAAGTTTCTGCTCCTGGGGCTTGGGAGGTACCATGCCGGGGTGGGCGCTAGCCTAGCGTGCTCCCTCACTTAAGTTACAGTCCTGACCTGCTTTCTGCGATGCTTGCTCAGTTAACACGCATAGACTTTTCTGCCCCAATTTCCATCCGAGGCTGCCGGTGTATAAATCCTAGCCATTTTGACTAAGCCTAGACACTCTGCCTGTGTCTTGCCATTCCCCTCTTCTTGGGGCACCAGATCCTGTCCGTCTCTCCTCCCCACCCCCAGTTAGTCCGGGGGGTTCTGCTCAAACAAGCAGCTCATGGGGATTTTGCCACCCTGCTGCTGTACTTACCAGAGATCACCTCACTTTTGCCTGCAGGCTCCTACTTCACGCCCTACCTGTCAGGCTGGATCCCTGTTCTGGATCCACCAGCTCAGCTGAGCTGGGTGTTGACATTCCTGCAGAGGACACAGTTTGAGCTCTCAGCCACACGGTCCCAGTCAGCTTGCACGTCAGAGAAGTTCCCATAATGCTGGCCCTGCTCTGTTAGCTTCTCACAGGGGCCTCGAGGGGAGATCTCAAAAGATCTTACATAAAGTCTGGCTTTGGGCAACTTTTTCTGGAACTTCTTCTGACTGACTCTGACACACAAATCCCCAACCCCCCCCCCCCCCCATTGCTTTTCAAACAGCCGCCTCTTCTCTGACAAAGACAAAGTGTCTTGATTTTGCCAACCCACATCTCCGCTCCTACTTCCCTCCTAAGCATGGGAGAATTTTAATTTGAAGGGCAATTCAATACATTATCAGTTCTGAGACCTCCTGTCGTCAGGGTTCCAGTAGCTTGTATTGTATTTAAAGTACTTGATGGAATGCTAATTTGATCTTGGCCAATCCTTTTATTGGACAGAGCTGAGCAACTTCAGTGAGTTTAACACTTAAATATATCCTTCGAAGTCCTGACGAAAACAAAGGCCTGCGCTGGGATTGCAAAGAACCACAGTGCCATCTGAATGAATGCCTTTGAGATGAAGGGCCTTCCTTCAGAGCCTCAACTGGAAGAGGTACCCTGTGGGTGTTTAATCTTCATGGGGAGCAGGTGGTGCTGCAATTCAGATTTCAGTCTTTCCTCTTTTTTGTGAGCAATGCAGTACTTAAGGTAAACACATCAATAATTAAGCTTAGCACCTTTAAGTTTTTCTAACTATGACAAGGGATGATGATAACAGCTGGGGGGGTACGGTCCCATGATTGAGTCACCAGGCAACTCTTTACCCTCTCCCGGCCTCAATTCACTCATATGTCCAATAGAGGTATTGGGTAATATCTTTCAAGTCGTTCCCACTCTACGATTTTGGGGGGGGGGGAGTCCATTGGCCTCATTACTCAGCATTGTTGAAACTTGAGTTTAAATCCAAGCCAGAGTTTGCGTCTGTCTTCAGATCACTCTTGGCTACAAATTTTCTAAATTCCAAACTCTCTATTCACTCATAAAAATTATTAGACTCCTCATATGCACAAGACTAAATTTGTTGCAGTTGGTGGAAAGTTGTTGTGGAGTCGAATGTAATTATCTTCTGGGATCTGTTGCTTTGGGTCCCCCCAAGACTGAGCCAGCTCCCCCCTTCACAGAACAAACCTTCAGACCCGAATACAATATTGTTCCTCCTTCAGAGAGATCCGCAAGAAGCAGAGGGCAAGGGAGACGATTTCCACCTTGAACTCTGACCTGCACAGATGGGTTTCCATTCTTCTTGATATGAAAGAGACTTTGGAAGTCCTCTGATCCATTCTACCCCCTTATTTTACAGTAAGGAAACCAAGACTCAGAAAGGAGAAGTAAAGTAGTTAGAACATTGCTGGTTAGAACCGAAGCATACAGAGAACTGACTCTGCCACTTGTTAGTTGTGTGACCCCATCAAATTACTTAATATTGGATGCCGCAATTTCCTCATTTACAAAGAGGTTATAATAAGCACCAATTTCATAGAGTTTTGCAAAGGATCGATGATAAAATGTAAACAAACATGTAGCGGAGTGCCTAGCATAACTTAAACCCTCAATAAATGTCAAATGTATTTATCCCAGTGCTTTGGGACCAACCTCCCCATCTCCTGCTCTCTTTGATTACACAATCAGAGTTTTTATTTTATGGCTCTAGAGAAAAGCCAAGTGAAAAATGACAGTGTCTTCAGTGTCAAGAATGGTTGATTTTCTTGAGACGAAACAGCTAAACACAAAAAATAAGGTGAGACCGATGGCTAGACTCTGATGTAAATAAACAGTCTGAGCGTGAAGATTGCTGGTAACTGGCTCCTAATTACAGAGGTTGCTGGAGGAGACATTGGGATAATCTTACAGAAACAGTTACGGAGGGTAGAAGAGGGCTGTGCTAAATGAGGCATAGGATGTGCAGGGTGTAGAGACAGATGGTGGTCCTGGCATGTGATTAGGAAGGGGAGTGGTAAGGGAGGTGTCTGCCATAGTCAGGCAATGGTGGTGACATTGGGCAGCAGTCTCAGGACATCAGATGCAGACGTGAAAAGGGCACTGGAGTGAGAAGGCAGAGTTTCAGTCCGAAAGGCATTCAAGACCTCAAGGGTTGGTTTAGAAGTTCCGGTGGGGAAGTGCCTGATGGCTGTCGACTGAGGAAGGTCACCCTCCATGTCCAAGCATCAGAGAAATATCCCTGAAGCAGTAAGTGGGGAAAGGGACCGCCTACTTGAGTAGCTGGAGAAGTGCATCGAATCTTGTCCTTCAATCAGGGCTCATACATTATTGCCAGATCCCCTTCTTGTTCATCTGAGACAGAGAGATATTGGTATGCTTTCCAGAGAGGCCAAGAGGGGCCCAGCCAGGGACCGAATTGATGGACCAATGATATGGCATGGGGCTTGGTCAGAAGATTAAGACAGAAATACACCAGTTAGGGGTCGTGGACATAAGCAGCTGTCTTGATGCTGGGTACCCTGCGCTCTTGGCATGGGAAAGCTTAAATCACCGCCCCCCACCCCCCTACAGTGATAGGATTGGTCTTTGGGGTCAAATATGAGACCATGTCAGTAGGGAGCTAGTGAAAATAGGGTGCGAGGAGGTACGGATAGCAGCTGCTAGGACCGGAGAAGTGGGGAGCAGTAGTCTGTTGAAACTCTTTCTGCACATACCTTGCACACATCTCTGTTACAACGACCATAATAATCTACCCCATGACCATGACCATCTTCTGTCCGGTTCTCTAGACAACAAAATATTTAAGGCAGAGATTTCGAAAGACCGCAGTTAAGAGCATTCACTCTGAAGCAACACAGCATGGATTCACATTCCAGCTCTACCAGTCCCTGGCTGTGGGACCTCAGGCAAGTTTCTTGAACTTTCTACGTCTCAGTGTTCTCATCTGTGAAACGGGGATAATAACTTTCCTCACACTGGTGCAGAGACAATTACATTAGTTAATAAAGCAATGAGATGGCTCCTAGCATATGGTGAATGTTATGTAAGTATGAGTTAAATAAATAATTGCGTACCTTTGTCCCCGGCCCTTGGAATGGTGCTCATTTTCAGTGTTTGATGAATGATTGTTAAAGTGAAAAATTAAACGACAAGGCTGAACATTTTGCCAAGCGGTGGTTGGAACGCTAAAGTCCTGGAATACAATCTGTGACCTCACCTTAACCCAAGACACCAGCACTGTGGGGTGCTGAATTGGGTGAGATAATCCCAGCATCCAGCTATGGAGGCAGCAGAGTGGTCACCATGAATTAAGAGTGGTCACACAAGCATGTTTAATCCCATGAATTAATAATAATAATAATCCTGTGAATTATTCCATCCCATCAGGCCTCCACAGGAGACAATGGCTATTGGTCTCTCAGCTCCTACCCCACCCACCTTCTTTCTTTATGAGGCTCCAGGCACAGGTACAGATAGAATGACAAGGGCCCCGCGAGGAGAATATCTGCGTGCATAGCCTCTTGAGCACAGGAAGCGTGGCTTCTTGTCAAAATGTCACTTAGTTCCACTCAGCTTCCCCTCTGTTTCCAACAGGATCATACCCCCCACTTCATGGGGCTCTGGTGAGGATAAGAAGAAACCGTATGGGAGAAAGTATATTGAAAGAGTATTTAATGTACAAATGCAGCGCACATAATTTAAAATTGCACTATTTACATAGCCAATAGGTAGTTTTCTTTTGTTTTGTTTTGTTTTGCTTTGCTTTGCTTTGTTTTGTTTTATGTTTGTAATCAGCACTCCTGCCCAACACACATCATGAATTATATTGTAGAGGGTTTGTATGAAACTAATAGAGTTCAGTTGCTTTTTGAATCTGAGTACATACATCTAGGTATTAACTGAGTCAACATAAAGGACTTCTAAAGGTTTCTTACCCTGGTAAGTACTATGTAAGTAAAGGCTGATATGTATGCAGAAATGACAGTGTAGGGGAGAGTTCTGGACCACACAGAATGTTTTGTGGAAAGTTTTGTGGTTCCTACCCAGGACTCAAGATCTGGCTCTATATTTCTGTTTCCTTGTTATTAAAATGCTGATATTTATACTTATTCTGCCTACTTGATACATGGGGTAGGTGTTGAGAATCACAGTAGAGATGTTAGTTGGTGAATGAGCTTTATAAACTGTAGTGTACTGGGTGCATTTTAGACATTATTCATCTTGTGTGTGTCAGTGTTGATATGCTGCTTCACCTGTTCATTTCTTTTCAAACATTTCTATTCCTTATTCTCTTCCTCTCTCCCCCTACCCACCTCGCCTCTTGCAGTTGGAACACAAAATATCAGTCAGGGTGATTAATCAGTTTCTAGCTACCTTTTATAGGATTTGCTTTAAAATGTACCTTATAACTACTAGGGCTTGGAAATATGTAATTGCACACACACACACACACACACACACACACACGCACACACACATGCACATTGAAGCTCTGATACTTGCTGTCCAAAAGGAATCAAATATCCAGCCTGAGCACGAGCAAAACAGTGAACTATTCGACCTGGAGTGGTCATTCTGACCTGCAATGTATTGGACTTGATCAGCTGAGCTGGGAATAGGAGTTAGCCATTAATAGGATTAGAAAGATTATCTAAGACTTTGCTTCATAACCTGCGTGTTGAAATCTGTACTGGTTTTTCAGACACTGAACCCACTGTGAACTTTTGCTGCCCGTCAGAGCGGCTTCCTCAAGTTTCTCTATTCATACTGGAGTCGAGTAGTATTTAAAACAGCAGTTTGCCCCCATTCTGGTTTCTTTTTCCAGGAGAAATGAATGGGATTCAAGGTTGAGTGGGAAAAACAAGATGGCGGCCATAAGCTGTTGACACTAGTCAAGCTCTAACGCGCAGCATGACATTGAACGTACACTGGAACACCAGTCCTGATCCCAGGGCTGCCACTACCTAGCTGTGTGAACTTGGAAAAGCAACACGGGCTCTCTGAACCTCAGTTTCTTCATCTGCGAACTGGAAAGAATAGCACCAACCCCACCTATTTCAAGTTTGCTCTGCATCTCGTATGTGATCCTGTCCTTTGTTAACCAGGCCATGCAGACAAACCCAAAGGACTATGAAAACACCTAGATCTTCTAATAAAGAAAGTGATGGCTTTATCCTGCTGGGGAAGGGGGGGGGGGGATATTTATAATGTAAAGTTCAGTTTTCAGAGAAATTGAAGGCAATTATTGATCAGTTTGGGTCTCGATATCAGCTAGAATCATTGCCGGAAAAGAGAAGCCCGCTTTCAACTTTTCCCAAACTTTGCTGGGGGATCAAAACCATGGTTCCCTTTGAGATCTTTCATGCATTTCATGCGTGGAGGATAGTTACAAGATAACAGATTTCTGGGGACACAATCATGAGCAGCAAGGAAAGTTTCCTGAAACTTGAAAGTCCTTGTCCCCGGACTTTGACAGAACTGTGGCAGTCCTGCGGGAGCATTTTCCTGACTCTGCCTGGTGTAGCAAAGCGAACGGGCTGTGCAGGTTTATCCTGAGGTGGATTGGGGTTGACAAAACTGCCATGAGTACTGGAATTCTGGGTGGTTCCTTCTTGTTTCCTGCCCTTTGTTTGAGTCAGATGCCCAGGTCCTTCCCTCTGGAAAACTGAGTAAGAAAATGGCTTCCCTTCAGGATCCACAAAGTTTCCTTCCTTGGGCTTCCAGCTGTATAGCACTGCCCTTAAGAGACTTCCTCTCTAGCACTGCATTTGCTTCTTCCTCCTCTGGTCCGGGTGCCACACTGACTACACTTGCTAGGCACACACCTGCCAGGAGCCCACATCATCTAGGAGGGGCACACTTACGGCCATGTATGGCCTTCCGGCTGCAGTGACGATTGTCTCTACAGGCACGACTGGGATCACAGAAGGGTCTGATAGTCAGTGAGTATGTTGAATAATAAGCCACAGTTACTCTTCTTTCCCTTCAGCTTATTTTGGATTCCTTTCTCAGTCACCTCTCTCTGCCTCTCCTGCCTAAGCCCCAAGACAACCTCTAACAAGAAAATCTAACAGAATGGATGGTGCTTACTTTTGGAATCAGTTCTGTTTCATTGATCTATGTGTCTGTTTTTGTATCAGTATCATACCGTTTTGATGACTACAGCTTTATCATATAGCTTGAAATCTAGAGTCGTGGATGCCTCCAGTTTTGTTTTTTGTTTTCAGGATTGCTTTGGCTGATCAGAATCTTTTCTGGTTCCATACAAATTTTAGGACTGTTTGATCTAGCTCTGTGAAGAATGCTGGTGGTATTTTGATAGCAATTGCATCAGATGTGTAGATTGCTTTGGGAGGTATAGATTTTTTTAAGTCTATTTATTTATTTTGAGAGAAAAAGAGAGAATGTAAGAGGGGCAGAGGAGAGAGAGAGAGAGAGAGAGAGAATCCCAACCAGGCTCCGCACGGTCAATGCACAGCCCAATGCAGGGCTCAGACTCGCAAACAGTGAGATCATAACCTCAGCCAAAACCAAGAGTTGGATGTTTAACCAACCGAGTCACCCGGGCACCCCTGGAAGTATGGACATTTTAACAGCATTTGTTCTTCCAACCCATGAGCATGGAATGCTTTTCCATTTCTTCGTGTACTCTTCAATTTTTTTCATAAGTCTGTCGTTTGCAGAGTACAGATCTTTTACGTAGGTATCTTATTGTTTTTGGTGCAATTGTAAATGAAATTGATTCCTTGATTTCTTTTTCTGCCGTTCCGCTCTTGGTGTATAGAAATGCCCCCGATTTCTGCACTTTGGTTTTATATCCTATGACTTTGCTAAATTCACGTATCAGTTCTAACAATTTTTTCGGTGGAATCTTTCGGGTTTTCTACATAGAGTCTCATGTCATCTGCAAATATTGAAAATCTGACTTCTTCCTTGCTGATTTGGATGCTCTTTATTTCTTTTTGTTGTCTGATTGCTGAGGCTAAGGCTTCCAGTACCATGTTAAATAGTAATGGTGAGAATGGACATCCTCGTTGTGTTCCTCAGCGTAGGGAAAGGTTCCCAGTTTTTCCCCATTGAGGCTGGAAAACTGCATTTGAATCCTGACTCTACACATCACTAATGCTGTAACCACAGACAATTCCCCCCAAGTTCTCTAGGTCCCAGATTCGGCTCCCACAAAATGTCAATTGTAAAGATTAAATATGAAAACAGTAAAAACTCCTGACCCATGATAGGAACTCAATAAAGCTTAAAACAGCAATAATAAAGCGATCCTCCAGAATCCCATCTTTAGAGTCTAACAACGCCTTTCACATGCAGAAGTAGTAGGAGCAGCTCACCCACTGTCCATAAGAGATGAATTGATGCTTGCATCAGCCCTTTGCAAACAGACTGATCGATGGAGCCAGTGATCAGGAAAATTGAATTCCACTGAATACACATCACTGTCTGCCTGGCATCATCATATTTCAATGAAGCAAAACTGTAAATAGTGGGAGGCATTTCTGATGAGCTATGTGTTTGGGAAGAGGGGATTTTGAAATGTCATTTTGAGCTCCAATTAATCAAATTTTGAGCAACTGCATTTGGAGAAACAAGTTCAATAGCATCTAAGTGGTGAATAAAAGAGAATTCAGTCTGAACCACAAAATAGCCACAGGTAGGATGAATTCCTTGGTGCTCCCATATTAATGTGCTTTCTGTATTGTGGATTCTCCGGGCACTTTTTAGAGCATCCCATGTGCCAAGAATTGTGCTGGGCACTAGCAAAGTTCACAGGCGGTGGGGACAGACCCTACTATCAGAAAACTTCCAGTTCAGTGGGCAGAGAAAATGCCTAAATGGAATCCAGATAGCTGATGAGGCCACTGTGCCCCTTGGAGACCTGGTCAAACCTACCCTTAACCCATATTCCATGACCTGTGATACTCTCAAACCCTTCCTCAAGTTTCCATTAGAATCTTCTGCTTATTTCTTGTCTCTCTGTCCATGCCATGCCATGTGGCCTGTCTTTCCCTCAATACCCTGGACTTAGGCCCATAGCAGTGCCCTGAGGAATCACCTCTTATGAAATATTTTGGAATGATCTATAGATTTTACTCAGGATTTGAAAGAAATCATGGTGCAGGTCACATCACAACGTGGAGGGCCTCCTTTCTTCTCTCTGGAGTATTAAACAATTGCCCTTACATTTGAGCAAGGTGGTTCTGACCTGTCTTATATCCCTCTCAGTATAAACTTCTACTCCAAGCACTCGTAATTTTTTCCAAATAAGTGCAGTTTCCTTCCCAGAAGAAGCTCTAATGACTACTGTCACCGTAACCTCCTCCCCTCTCATTATATAGATAGACTGTCATAACACACCGTCTCAATGCTATTCTCTCATAAGGGTCTTTCTACTGTGGTCTGTGAGAATCAAAGGTGGCCTCCTAGAATAGGAAGCCTTTGCATGAGCTCTGGCTGGATAAACAGGTGGGGGTTGGGAAAACTCTCCAGCAGAAGAAAATGACAAAGAAGTTTGAAAGACAGCGGCATGATTCTATCTGCTGCCCCCAGTCTCAAGGCAAAGTAGTGCCATCAGAGGTCTACAGTGTTGCTTCTTGCAAGTTTCAACAGAGAGGCGGGTGGGTAGGACATCAATGCCAAATAGAGCCAGGCCAGAGGCATCAGTGGATCAGGAAGAATGACGAGAAAACCAGGAAATCGGCTGAGTGAACCCAGCCAAAAATTTTGAAAGAAGGGAAACATCCAGATAGAAGGCATGGGATGGAAACCAGGTGGAGGAGATTTGAAAGGAAGGCAGGGCGGAGGATCAAGGGCAGTGGTTCTCAACGTAGCTATTCAGTGAAATCTCTGGGCGGACTTCCAAAAACCTCATGCTGAGAGCCACCCAGACATCTGACTTAGATGGTCCCGGTGCAGCCTGGACATCAGGATGGCTGAAGGCCCTCCAAGTGATTGTAATAGTTAAGGGCCAAAGTTAAGAGCCACTGCTTTAGGGAATCTCACCCAAAGGTGTTGCCAATGACAGCAGCGGCTTATTGTGCTTGAGGATGGAAGTGAGGCTAAGGAAGAAGGGTGGTTGGAAATCTTTAGAATGGAAGCCTGACCAGGACTGTTGTGAGAGCCATGAACCAGGAGAAGTCAGATTTTAAACTTAAAATGTAACCCAGTGCTGGGGCGCCCGGGTGGCTCAGTCGGTTAAGCGGCCGACTTCGGCTCAGGTCATGATCTCACGGTTCGTGGTTTCGAGCCCTGCATCGGGCTCTGTGCTGACAGCTCAGAGCCCGGAGCCTGTTTCAGATTCTGTGTCTCCCTGTCTCTCTCTGCCCCTCCCCAACTCATGTTCTGTCTCCCTCTGTCTCAAAAATAAATAAACATTAAAAAAAATTTTTTTTAATGTAACCCAATGCAGTACTTCTCGATGTGTGATCATTGAACCACTTTATCAGAATCACTGGCGGTGGGGGACTTGCTAAAACATATATATCAGAGCCCCACCTCAGAATCTCTTGAAGGAGGATGGGACTGAGAATCTGCATTTTTTAGTAAACTCTATAGGTGATTCTTACGTGCATTAGACTTCAGAAATCACTGTTCTGTTGCTGGCAACTAGTGTATTTTGTATTGCAGCCTGTAATGAATGGCAGAGAAAATGCTGGCACTTTTCACTGAGCACATACTATGTCCACATGCTATAGCCACAGATGATTCCATCCTATCCTTAGACAAACACCTTACGGTAGGTATTGTTATCCTTGCTCTTCAGATGAGGAAACTGAGGGTCAGGGAAGTTAAATAACTTGCTCGGAGCCATGGAGCTAGCGAGGGGGCAAACCCAGCCTTGAAGCCATCATTTCACCCCAAAGGCCTTGCTGTGCTTTTCCCATTTTCCGCTGTCCTGCCCTCCCCCAAGGACAGGAATCCCATCTTCCCAGGTACTCTGCCACCTGCTGGAGCCCTCCTGCTACCAGTTGCCTGCAGCCGTGGTAAAATGAGAGGCAACCCAGACCTGGAGTCAGAAGACTGTTCCTTGGTTCTACAGCGTTGTCTCGGGTAAGCCACTTTGCTCCCTGGAGCATTTACTCAGAAACCAAAATGTAACTCACCATGTTCTCCAGATACAGTTCTTTGCCCTACTTCTCTAAACCTGCTCATATAACCTGATGGGAGGTTGAGCCCATTCTTCCCCACCCCCTGCATTGTCCACCTCATGAGCACTGTCTCTTCTCCAAGGTCCAGTTGGAGGAGGGAATAGTTTTTTTTCCCTCCTCTGACCTCATTCAGGCCACATCGGGTCCAGAGCTCCTGCACTGATGGAGTGCCACCTGCTCTTGGGAGTGGAGAAAACTCTATACCCAGCTACCCGCCCCCTCCCCAAAGACAGGAGACTTTATCGGTTGTCCAGAGCCAGGACGTTTAATAAGTCCAGTTTACTTGCGGTACTCACTGTACCTTAAACAAGCAGCACCCTGTGCTGTGCTCTCTTGCTTTTTAACCTGAAACTCAGGTAAAGCCTGGCCCCAGGCCAGATTGGCCAGTTTTGTTGGTCTTTGGCCCCTGCACATGGCTGATTGAGTAAGCAAGTTTAAGGTCCCTCTTGGGTCCAGTTCTCTTTCTTTCTCTTAACAAAGATATTCTGGAAAATATGAGACCCAGGATAGAGATTTGCACTTTTAGAAAGGCAGGTAACAAGCCTAACTCATGTTCTCCAGATCTGTATTTAAAAAAAAAATTTTTTAATGTTTATTTATTTTTGAGAGAGAGAGAGAGTCAGAGTGTGAGCAGAGGAGTGGCAGAGAGAGAGGGAGACCCAGAATCCAAAGCAGGCTCCAGGCTCTGAGCTGTCAGCACAGAGCCTGATGCGGGGCTCCGACTCACGGACTGTGAGATCATGACCTGAGACGAAGTCGGACGCTTAACTGACTGAGCCCCAGGCGCCCCTCCAGATCAGTATTTAACAGACAGCTCCTTATCAGGGATTGTCAGGCCCCAGCCTCAGTGGTAAGCCAGGTGGTAGTTTTGTGTCCATTATACTAGTTGGCCGTGTGTTCGACAACACCCAGGAACCTTGTGCTGAAGACAAGAGTCAGGCATTCCTGGATCTTGGGCCAAGATACAAGTATAATGGAGCCAAAGCTTCCCTCTTTATTTCTGACCATGCCTCCGTGCTCTCATCCACCGAGTCTCCAAGTCCCATTCTGATTGCAGACTAAATGTTATTCCTTTTTTTTATCTCCCCCCCTTCTCCACATACCCAGCCAGTGTTGCACACAATAAGTGATCGATGTTATACTTAAACAATGCCCAAACCTGGTGACAACTTTGGTGAACACAACACACACACACACACACGCACGCACGCACACACACACACGCAGCATCAAAGGACAAAACCCAACCAAAAAAAAAAAAAAAAATGATGCTAAGGGAATTTGGACCTCATGCTGTCATTTCTTAAATGGCTGATTTTGGATGATTAAAATCATGAGGAGTCCAAAAGTGGAAGAATTCGTCATGTTTGACGTTGGCACATTTTAACCAATTTTAAAAATTGCTTCCGCATCAGCAATGTGGCCAATTTACATGTACTTAGGTAATGAGGAAGAAAATATGCAGACCCTGAACGTGAGAAGGAGAATAACCATGAGGGAGGGCAGGGAAGGAGCCATCTCAAAAGAAGGAGGAGGAAGAGACGGGGGGAAAAGAGAGAAGGCAAATAATTTATTAAGCCGAGGAAAGAGAG
The DNA here is from genome assembly GCF_028018385.1 of Neofelis nebulosa. NCBI lineage: Eukaryota > Metazoa > Chordata > Mammalia > Carnivora > Felidae > Neofelis > Neofelis nebulosa. Next base: position 78,877,737 of record NC_080786.1, on the reverse strand, counting down.
AATGAATAATGAAAGAAAAGACAGGGCAGTAGATAAACATCCTCCGTATTCAAATTTAGAATGTCAGAGCAGCAGAGACGTTTAGATTCCTGATGTATGCAAGAAGAAACTCAAGCTGAAGGGGAAACAAAAAAACCAGAGGCCACATTCAGTGTCAGGGCTGGAGCACAGGTCTCCTTTCCCTAAATCAGGCTGGTTCCACAGTATGCCATCACTTCCGGGTCACTGTGATCAACCCCACACATATAGTAGGTACATAATAATCGCTTATGGAATGAAAACATGTAGTACAACATGCTGACCTGGCCAGAAACCATTTCTGTTTTTGTTGGGTTACTGGTTTTTATTTTTGAAGGTGAAGGATTTTTAAATGTGTATGTTTTAGGGGCGCCTGGGTGGCTCAGTCGGTTGAGCGCTGACTTCGGCTCAGGTCACGATCTCGCGGTCCGTGAGTTCGAGCCCCGCATTGGGCCCCTGTGCTGACAGCACAGAGCCCGGAGCCTGTTTCGGATTCTGTGTCTCCCTCTCTCTGACCCTCCCCCATTCATGCTCTGTCTCTCTCTGTCTCAAAAATAAATAAACGTTAAAAAAAATTTTTTTTAATAAAAAATAAAAAAAAAATGTGTCTGTTTTAATGTCCCTCCACCATGTCTTCTATGTTTTGTCTTACCAGGTTACCCCACCCCACTCCATATCACAGCCTTCTTAGTCTCCCAAGGACCTTATTTGTTTCTCTTTTTATATCTTGTGGTAGTCACATGTACCTTCTAGTGCTCTGTCCTCTTTGATTGTCTGTCTTATCTCTAAGCACTTTGAGGTCAGGGATCTCAACTTAGCTGTGATATAGGGTCAATGGCATTGAATTAGCAGACAAGGTTGAGAGCCAACTTTGACTTTATAAAACCTGAGGGTCAGTTTCCCCATCTGTAAAATGCTCATAAGCAGTTCCTAGACTCTCCACCTCAGAGAAGGCCTCTGAAATTCTCTTGCAATGTTGTGAACTGTTACAGCAGCATGGTTGGTTGTGCTAGAAACGGGATGACTGTGGTGGCTGTTGATGTCTGTCTTCTGCGCAGCACTTGACATCTAGCCTTACATAGGATACCACCCTGCAAATGCATGTTTGTTGAATGAACAACATAGCAATCACGTTAGCATCTTCTATTTTAAATCAGCCCTTCTCCTTCCAAAATTAGCAGAATCTTCTGTTTTCTAGGGCTTTGGTGATGACACAACTTCATTTTGTTGCATTTTGAGCCCTTAAAACTTCTTATGAATCTTTTTGAGTCATTTCATTCTCTCCACATAGTTCTTGGACAAGAATCCTGGGCCAAGATCCTCCAGGGACCCTGAGTCTATCTGCAAGGCTAAGGCATATACACGCCCAGCCATTTGACATGCCCTATCCAAGGGGAGCCTCACCATGATAATATAAGAGAAGCACTCTTATTAATTTAATTTAAAGATGAGAAAATTGAGGTGTAGAATGTAAATATTTTGCCTAAGATGCTTTTTCTCTTCATGTGGCAAATTATAAGACAAATGGAATACAAAACACCAACTTCTATCCCACCGCCCCTGACAACTATGTTATATCATTTGAAGACATTGATTTAGTGAAATAAAGGCTCAGAATCAAGAAACCATGTCTTTGTATCCCCCCTCTGAAGGCTGATTTGCAGTCATAGGAGTTGTTGAATCTCGTCATTCCATGTCTTCCCAGCCTGGCTTGACTGAATTGACAACATCCTCCTTTCTGCCTTCGTGGAAAATCCAGTCAAGTTTTCTTGGGACGACCTTTGAAGGACTGCTCTCAGTCCAAGAGGAACAGAAAAACTCTGCTAACCAGCTCTGTTTCTCATTAGTGCTGCAACAAATTACTGCAACTTAGTGGCTTTAAAATAACACATTTATTTTCTTGCGCTTCTGGAAGTCAGTCTAAATTCAAGATGCCAGCAAGACTGTGCTCACTTCGGAGACCCTAGGGGATGATCTGCCTTCTTGCCTTTTCCAAGCCTTTTCTGCATCTCTTGCTTTCTTTTGTCTGTGACCCCTTCCTTTACTTTCAAAGCATCACCCCAATGTCTGCTTCCATTGCCACGTTGGAGTCTCCTTTCTGTGGTCCGATCTCCCTCTGTCTTCCTCTTATAATGATATTTGTGATCATATTCAGGGTCCGGTTTGATAATACAGGATAATCTTCCCATCTCAAGATCCTTGATTTCAATACATCTATAGAATCTTTTTTGCCATAAGGTAACATTCACAAGATGCAGGGATTAGGACCTGGATATTTTTAGTAGTCATCATTCAGTCTTACCACACCCACCTAGGGAGATTATCAGGAAACCTGTCTTGGCTGAGATTCTGTGTAGAAATAAAACCAAACCAACCAAACAAAAAAACAGCCTCCATGTGTCCTATTCTGCAGTGACCTAGAGTAAGAGAGTATATAACCTGTGTGTTACAGGAATCCCTAAGCCTCAAGATTTACATTAAAATGTTTCTGGGATCATGATACCTCTGAGGCACTCACCAAAAGCAAATGCAAAGCTTTCTCTAGAGCGATATTTTCACAACCTATATTGCATTGAAGTCACTCCATATCGTCACTGAACATGTGCTCGTACTCAAAAAAATCACAAAATTCACGAGAAAAGAAAGGCAAAGTAAACATGTACAATACACAGGGGGATCTGCACATCAAGAAGTCAGGATAAAGCCATCTAAATGGAGACCATGAGAAGCTTAAAATGACTAAAGATGTGCAATGAATGATCGAACTGTAAGAAAAAAATAAGGCTCCGTGAAAAAAAAAAAAAAGAATAGGCAGATTTGAGAAAGAAACAAATGTTGCTTCTAGAAACAAAACTCATTGAAGTTGAAAGCTTGAGGGTTCAGAAAGCAGGGTAGACACAGCAGTAGATGGAACTTGTGCCTGGAAGACAAGATTTTAGGATATTAACAGAATGTAGTCTGCCTTTTTTTTTTTTTTTTTGCGGTCTGCCAACTTTTAATAGGGGCTCAAAGAGAAGGGAGAGAGTCAACATTCAGTGAGAAAATGTCTGAGAATTTTCCATAGTTGAAGAAAGACACAAACCCTCAGATTGGAGATTTACAACGCATCCAGAGCAACAAGAAGAAAAAAATGAATCCGCACCTATGTACTTTGAAGTAATACAGCAGACTGAAGAATTAATGCATTAGGAGAGGTATTCTCGTAGTTACAACTTCCCATTTCTATCACACTCCAGTCACCCCTCCATTTTGATTTGCTCCCTGAACCACAGAGCTGAAAGGAAACAGGGATCATCTCACTTAAACCGTTTAGTCTATTGAGGGGAAACGGAGGCCAGAGAGGAGGCGCGGCTTTCCCAAGACCATCCCAGGAGCTCAAGTCAAGAGAAATCTGGTATTGCAAACCCTAACTTAGGATCTTTCCGGAAGCTCTGAGGCTTTATCTGAGTCTCCACGGTGGTCTGAGGACAAAAGAGAGAATGCCCACAGTGGGGAAGTGACCAAAATAAACAAGGACAATCTATTAGCATTAAACACTGACTAAATGAGACCCAATATTATCCTTTATTAAGTCAAGCTGAGAAGTTGAACGCAGGAGCCGTTTTGTATGTCAGCACCATAGCAATTATGAATGGACTGATTAATAAGTAAACAAACAAATACTAGGAAATCAGGCTTGTTTTAATGCTTCAAACTCGCAATAACACCCTGCTAACATGAACTCCAAGTATTAACACTAATAACCACACTAATCATAGGGATGAAAACTCCAAATTAATTCAAATGCTGCTCAATAGACCATCACTGTGTCCTCCCTGCCTGTTCCTTTTCTATCTGTTCCGATCTCCATGCAGTAATTAAATCCATTAAAATGTAAAACTAGCTTTTGTGCTCAAGGGGAAAAATGAAAAAGGACTCTGACCAGCATCCCTGGGGATGGACCTGTGACTTCTCAGAACTTCGGTTATATCCAAATTCTTGGCTTTTTTTTTTTTTTTTTTTTTTTTTTTTTTTTTTTTTTCCTGAAACAGCAGCTCTCCCTCACGGGGATCCAGTTGCCAGGCTGAGTCCGCAGCATTTCTTATCAAAATAGAAGACGTGGCTTTATGAAGAGGATGAGCAGAGGACTAGGAGAAGACAGGCTGACGTCCTGCCTCTGCCTCGTAGAGCTGTAAGATCTTGGTTTAATAAAGCGTGTTTTTTTCTCTGGCCTTCATTTTCTCTATTTGTGAATTAGGAATGGTATCTGCTCTCCCAGGTGGACTGGAGGAATCAAAAGCTATGATAAAAGTGGAGGTGCTTTGTAAAGCACATAATTCCCCAGAACGCTCCGAAGCTCACAGAAACTTCCATTTATTCTTTTGGTGAGGTGTGGGAACACAGAGCAGTGTGGCCAGACGAGGTGTATGTAGGGTTCACACTGACTTATTAAATGATGCGTTTTAAAAGAGGATATAATCATGATGCTCTTACAGACAGAAAATGAATATATGCCAAAGATTTTATTTGCCTCAGGAATTGATGAAGAAGCCAGTAGACGTTGCAGTGAATTCAAATACAAATTCACGGGGTCACATACTTTTAGTCAAATACAGAAAGCTGAAATGAATTGACAAAAAGACGCAAAAGCGCTCACAATTATCGATCGCATCCCGTTAGGCTCAATTTGCATTTCTGTGGACCGGAATTATTTGCATTACTGTCCATTTTCCACAACTTAATTTCTATTGGTACAGAGCTGTAAAACAGCTGAGTCAAAGACAAGAGGAATCAGAGCTAACCTAGGTGGATGAGCTGATCAGGACAACTACTAAATATTAAAGGCTTTCACAATTTTTCCTTACAGGCCCTTGATTGAAAGGATCTCAAACCCCCTTGAAGCAATTGCCCAAATTTTGGCTTCATGACATGCCAACTGTACCAATGTTAGGTAAGGAGCGGGAAAACTCTGGGCTGGCCTCCAGGGTACCTACTCAGCTGTCCTGTATCACCAACAAATGTACTGTGTGAGACAACCTTGGCCAAGCTTCCTCTTTCAACCAAGCCTCAGTTTCCCTCTCTGAAAAATGAACCATATTTGACCCGTTGACGCCTGGCCCACACCAGTGAGAATGTGACTGAAAAGTGCTTTCTACAGTTGAGAGAATTTTACCCCCCTAGGAGGGTATATGTATTGCTTTTATTTGACCACTCTGGATAGAGGACGTAACATCACATGGCCCTCCAACTGCTCTCCCTCCTAAAATATACTTGTTTAGAAAGACAAACAAAATAGGAATTGTCCAAGAAAGACAATGGAAAGAGTATTTATGCCCATTATCTGTAGTGGTTAATATTATATCAACTTGAAGGATGTTTTTGGATGAGTTTTACATCTAATCAGTGAACTTTGAGTAAGCAGTTGAGAGGGTGAATAGCACAAAAAGACCAGTCTCCTGGAGCAAGAGAGAATTCTCTGTCGAACTACCTTCAGAGTTCGTCTGTACCATCAGCTCTGCTGGATCCTGAAACTGCTTGTCGACAGGCAGAATTTGGACTCACCAGCCTCCATGACTGTGTAAGCCAATTCCTTATAATGAATCTGTTTCTCTGTATATACATATCGCCTTATAGGTTCTGTTTTTCTGGAGAATTCTGACTAGTCCAGTAGCTATTACTGAAATGGAAGTCTCTACAAAGGTAGTAGTTAGTTTTGACTCTACTCATGGGTACACCAGAAAGGCTTTGGAAGGAATCTTCCAGTGAGAGCCTGGAAATCCTGGTTTCTGGGAGGGGGCAAGGCCTGGTCAGTGTCCCCTGTGGCCATGGAGGGCATCCTTGGAACCTGGCATTCCCAGGGAGAGGCTTCAGCTCTGGTTCAGAACTACCACTCCCTCTCCAGGACAGGAGTCATATCAACAGACATTGCTGGCTTTCCTATCAAAGGAGCCATGAGACAATGTTGGGGAACTTGAGGACTGGGGGGAAATGAGAGAGGGAGGGCTATACCCATGTCAGAAAGCTCTGGGGAGAAGAAACAGACTCCTAAGAAAAGGCTTGTTCCTAACTTTGTTGAGACTCCAAAGGAAGACACTGCTGTGCTGTCACTTACTGAGTCTGGTCAATAGATCAGGCACCGTGCAAAGTGTACTTTACATAAATTTTCATGTGTGATCATCACAACTATGCTGAATATAAAGGTATTATCCTCATTCAACAGATGTGTTCAGTGAGGGCAAGTAATTCACCCTACGTCACCCAACCCCTGGGAAAGCATAAGATAGATCCCTAAGGAAAGAGTATGGCCCAAAACCAAGGACCAGTGAGGGAGAAACTAAAGACAGCCAGTGAGCCCAGGAGCTCAGGAGAAGAGGGAGGACAGCAGGAGATTTGGGAGGGGGGTTGGGCAGGCAGTCAGCTGCCTCAGAATGGTTGGATGGGGGACAGGATCTCCATCTGCTCATTTGTACACTTTGCTGCCCATTGGTGGTCACCAACAACATGTCACCTCCTCCTAATTAAGTCTTACTAGAGTCAGCTGTGGAAGGAGTTACGATTGGCCGGACACAGTTCATCCAGCTCCCGCACCACCCAAGACCAGAGGCCATTTACTAGTTATTGATGAGTTTCATTTGCTAACAAGTGCATCCCATTTCAGAGCCGTCTGGGGAGCCACTGATGCAAGCTCACCTTTCCACACACCCAGATTTCCTGAGGGAGCACCTTGGAGATGCTAAGTGAGGCATGTGAGAGAGAATGGATTACAGGCCAAAGAGTTACCTCCATGATACCTGGCATGAAGAATAGTACAGGGGTAGGTGTGGTTGGGACAACCGGTTGGGGACGACGGGTTGCCGGCTCAGGCGAACGGCTTCAACTTTTCTGAGCTTCTGAGAATGGAGATGTTACCACAGGCCTAATATGAGGACCGAATGAATGAGCAAATGTGAAGGGTTTTGTACACGTTAAGGCAAGGGTCAGCAGCCTTTCTCTGTGAAGGGCAGAGAGCAAATAATTCATACTCTGCCAATGTAGTCTGAAGGCAATTGCAGACAATACATAAAAACATGGGTACAGCTGTGTTCTGATAAAACTTTGTTTGCAGATGCTGAAATTTAAACTTCCTATAATTTTCATATGCCATGAGACATTATTCCTCTTTTCATTTTCCAACCATTTAAAGAAAATAAACAGTCTTAGCTCTAGGCCAGACAAAAAGAGAAAGCAGGGCAGATTTGGCCATGGAGCCACTGATTGCCAGCCTCTAGCTTAAAGTGCTGCGTAGATATAGACAGCACAGCAAGGGAAGGAGTTTTGCAAAATGGTCAAGAAGACCGCATTTTTTCTATATTCATGTGAGGCTTTTGGGAAGCAATTACTCGCTAGGCTTGGTGATGCTACTGTGAAGGGATTAGCAATCTGGAAAAGAGGTTCCTGTGGGCTGGGTCCACCAGGGAGGAGATTCATGCAAGGTGGGACATCGCTTTAAACTGAAGGAGTGCGATTGTCGTAGGGCAAGGCCAAGATAAGAGGGCAGGGTATTTAAGGAGGAAAGGAAGAGTAAGGACCCAGAAGAGACAAAAGGACGATTGAAAGACAACCAGCGAGGGGAACGGGGTACAGTGGCCAGCACCAACACTCCAGTCTGAGACTCCTGGCTCTTTTCACATTCGAGATGCCTGGTAGATTGTGTGGACAAATGGAAAATCTAGAAGTGCCCAGCTGTAGGAGAACTTTTCGTCAGATTGAGAGATAGCAGGACATTCCAGTGGAGGTTATTAAAAATAACTGATGGGCTGACATGACGGGAAAAAAAGAATTGAGCACACAATTGAATGTTAGGTATTCTGCAAACACGATCTCATTTGGGACCCATAATAGTGCTTTGGAGTTCTCGTTATCCCCGAGAGGTTCCTCACTTAAAGATGAGGACACTGAGAAAAGGTGAGAGAATGTTCCACTGGGCTTGGTAATCATCCTTAATAACAACAAAGATTTGTGTATTGTTTCCCAAAGACTCTCGGCAGGGACCGAGGGAAACATAGTGAGTAACAACCTTAGGACTGTGGTCAATGACCTTGAAGGTCCATGGAAGTGTGTCACTGGTGGGGCAGCCAGTGCTTCCAGGGAGGAACACAGGGTTGGTGTGCATGCAGATGATTCAAAGCCAGCCTGACTAGAGTAGCTGCAGACTTCTTACATCATCTATTGGTAAGCCCGGGAGTGGTTCACAAGAATGTTTACAGGTACCTTGCTGGGGAAGGCATGCTCTGGCAGGACTCATAATGGCAGCATCATGGGGGTTGGAATAATTTAATAACATTTTCAGCTCTCCCGAAAGCCGTTAGATGAAAACAAAGAACCAGGTGAGAGGAGGAAGTTGAGAGTTATTCGTGCTCTGTTAATGGGCCTTTAATCAACAGACCCCCCCCACCCACCACCAGCAGCAGCCGGTTCCTGCAATCTGGGGAGACTGTGTGCTCACAAAGCGCCCATTCAAATGCCAGGGAGGCTGGCACAAAGAAGCAATCAGACAAGCCCCGGCTTCTCCATAGTGCTACACCTGCACCTGTTTTCACAGCAGGAACTTCTTTATCAGCCTTAGAAACTTACAAAATGGAAGAGGTTGCCTCTAATCATTTCTTTTGCATCCAGCCTTTGGGGGTAGAGATACATAAGCCAATATCAAAAGCTAATTGCCCTCTTTCCCTGGAGAACCAGTGAGCCCACGTGGGTCGGGGCAGCTACAGGTCTACCATGGGGCGTCGACATGACCGAGCCCCTTGGCCTGTGAACCAACTCCAGCTGTGAGGGTGGGAGTAGGGGCGGTAGTGATGGCTATAGCTGGAACCAGGGGGATGGGAGCCTCATTAGCATCCTCCCCACCACTGTCGGGGAGAATGCATGAGTTGGCTTGTCAGGTGCGGAAGGAGGATGAATGCTGTTTTGATTGCTATAATTGCGGCAAATTGGACGCTTGAGAGTGCCTCTTTAACAAGAAGAATCTCATGGATGAGACTTAGGGAAGAGGCCCCTCTTCGGATCCCTCTCCTTTGTCCCATGTGTATGAGATAATTCCCCAGCCGTTATGGATTATGAATGAGCTGCTAATTTTAGTTGTGCAAGCCAAACAAAGACCCTGGTTGGTAGATCCGGAAGGTGATTCATCTGATATGATGTTTGTATAGTGGAAGTTAAAGGTCCTGATAGGCACCCCTGATTATTTCAAACTTTCCATCCAAAGAGCTGGAGAATTCCTTGAGTGACCATGTCAGCACTGGTAACCAAACATGAATTCCAGGACCTTCTTTTCTGCTCAAGGTCTTTCCGTCTTGGCAGTGCTGGGTGTTTTGAGTGGGAGTGTCCTCTTTTCGTTCTTCTTGATTGGGAAGGATCGCAAAGGCGACAGTGAAGCCAGAGTCAGTGAAAGACCCAAAGTAAAAGCCACAGAGACTCAACAAAAACCAAGTCCAGTGGTCTTTGAAAGGCTCTGGGAGAACAAAAAGGCAGTGAGAGGATTTGGGAACCCGAGTGGAATAGCTCAGGAACTTTTGAAGAAAGTTGAGGGTGACTGAAGGGTCCTGCTTCCTTTGATTGGCTTGTTTATTGTTTGTGAGTGGTTCTGGGCTTGTGCGACTGAGTGCTGCAGGTTTGGTCCTTTTTTTTTTTTTTTTAAAGTCCCCCATAATAGCCAAGAGAGTATTATACTGTACTTAGCTGGCTTTACTTACTTGCTCTTTCCCTTCAGAAACTAACTCTATTTTGTTCGGCCTTAAGGTGACCAACTTACCCCTATTTGCCAGACACTTTCCAGTTTCAGCACTGGAAGTCCTGCATCCTGGGAAACCCTCAGTTCCAGAAAACCCATAAGCCCTACGTTCCCAGGGTGGAGTACCAAGGGATTAGAGCGTAGAAGTAAGAGTTGGACGTGATGAATTTTGGCTATTAGGCAAGAGGCCCGGACATTATCTTGATAACCCACTTTCCATCAAGCTCTATCCAAACACGGCCACTGTCCCTCTTTTGCAGCATGTGTCTCTCTAGCTTTTATCGTACTTACTGATGCAGTTGTCTTCCCTGTGAGCAGGTTGAGAGTAAGGACTCCTACCTGCCCAGGGGCCGAGTATCTGACACCTAGAAGGTCCTCAGTTAATGTATTATTGAAGTAGATCCATCACCCCTTGGGGCTTCTGTCTGTGGGTCCAGAGACCATTCAGATGGATACCCTCTTAAGATCATTGTGATAACCAGGAGGCTTGAATAGCATGAATAGAAAACAATAGGTCCAGCCCCTTGTCAATCTTCTCCTACAAATTTGTTGCGTGACTTTGAATAAATTACTTTCCCTCTCCGTTGCAGTGTTCTGATGGGTAGTAAGAGAAATTGAAAAGGTGGCGGTCTTGCACTATACCCACTTAGCTAAGCTGGAACTGTAAATCCTACAATTCCCTTCTCTATATGGTTTCACGTTAGAGTTGGCCACAAGTTAGTGTTCCAAATCAGGGTCATGTGAGCTTTGGAAGGGGGACATGAAGGGGAGACAGTTCATCCTTTTCGTACTCTGAAAGTCGGTGAGGGCAGGCATGGCTTCAGTTCATGCACATCGTCACCAGTCTAACGGCTTACCTGATTGCCATGAGGTACAGATGGGCCCTCAGCTCCTCCGGCACCGAAGATGCTCTCCTTCGACGCCTCTGAATCACGGGTCAGGTGTAGGTGCTACTCTGTGATGTGGGGAGTCAGCTCATCTTGTGGGTCAGCAGCATCATTGAGATTGAAGGAGGGGAGTGACAGATCTCCCTCCAGCTAAACATTACAGATTCTCGTCTGTTCTTGGTATCCGTACTTTATGTCTATTTCCTTCTCTATGTCTAGCCCTGCAGACTTCAGGCCCAACACCAAAGGCAGACATTATAGACGTAAATAGTCAACATAATCAGCTCCCACAATTGCATATGGCCTAATCCTTGCAATATATTTCTTATTCTATCCCACGCAAAGCAGTTCTGCTTCTCTGAATCCTGATTGATACAAATACTATCTACTGAATGCTAACTATGACGATTTCCCTTCTCAATGATTTCCTTATATTAATTGACCTAAACCTCACGAAACTTCTTATAATGTAGGTATAATCCTATTTTATATTCTCTCCCTTTCATAGATGGAAAAAGCATAGAGAATTTAGGTATCTTGATTGTACCTATGATTGTACCCAAATCAGACAGCTTGTAAGAGGCCGAGCCAGGATGTGAATTCTGACAGTTTGCTAGAGTCTATGCCTTTATCCACTGTATGGTACTGTGTCCTTTGTGGAATGAAAGGTTGTTCTAGATAACCTTGAAGTCTTTTCTGGTCTTAACACTCTGTACAATCGGTTCTGTATCGAGTGTTGAACCCCCAGAATAGGATATCACTTTTGAGATGCAAGAATCATCTACGTAGAGGGGCGCCTGGGTCACTCAGTCAGTTAAGCGTCCCACTGTTGGTTTCGGCTCAGGGTATGATCTCATGGCTCATGAGTTCGAGCCCCACGTCAGATTCTGTGCTGACAGCATAGAGCCTGGTTGGGATTCTCTTTCTCTACCTCTCTCTCTGTCCCTCCCCTGCTCTCTCTCTCTCTTTCTCTCAAAATAAATAAGCTTTAAAAATTTTCTAAAAAGACCCGTCTATGTAGGAATCACCTGGAAAACTGCTTACAACACAGATCCCCTGATTCCCATAGGTCTGTGGGGTGTAGCGGCGGTGATGGTGGAGGGGTGGTTCCTGCACACTTACAGGTTCTTCAGGTGGTTTTGATGTACACTGAAATTTGAGAATCATTTAGTGCCCTAGAAGAAAAACAGAAAGACAAGTGCGTGCACACGCACGTGTTAAGCGTGGGGAAGCTGAAATGAGTCCATTTAGAGATGGCTTCTCCTGCAGGTTTACACTTAAATGGAGGCCGAGCTCCAGCCTCAAGGCTCTAGTCAAGAAGGCACCCTCAATGGAGTTGGTGGTATCAGCAAACTCTGGCAGGATCTGCCTCTGCTCCTCCAAGAAGGGCCCCTGGAATCACCTCCGGAGAGCTCTTCCAGTGAAACAGATCGTCACCACCCTGCCCCATGCTGCGACCAGGAAACATTCAGAGGGGCAGCAGCTACAGGGGCAGCAGTGTCATTTGCTTCCTGCCTTTCTGCCCAGCCCTCTGTTGTCCGCCCCTGGTTGTTAATGACAAGTGTCTCCCTCCCTCTCCATGGGCTTATCCGCCATTTATCTTCTCTTGGGAAGTCAGAGTCACGCTGGCTGGAGATGAGTGGAAGTTCCCCAAGAGTGGTCTTGTTTATTACCGGCCTCTGGGCCCCAGGCACCCAGAGGCACAGCAGCCAGAGGTGGCCCAAAGTGGGGTTAGGAAAAGGCACGACAATGGAAAACCTCCTCACCGCTGCTTTGCCTGTGGTCATCATTAGCAGGCCCGTGGGGCCAATAACGAAGGCTTCCTCCATGCAGTGATGCTGGCCTCGTGACACCAGCATCCTTGCTGCAAAGCCAGTGAGCAGGCCCCCTCAGGTCCGAGAGGGTTCCCGCTCTGAGGAGGGTACTGAAGAGTTTACAAAGGGCTTTCCCATGTGCTGCCTCATTTGAGCTCCCTCCCACCAGTGTTGGAATGAATACCTTAAGGAGCTGAGAACCTGACCGGAGAAAATGTTAATAATGAATACTTTCCTATCTTTCTTACCAAACCTCTCTCACAAAATGTGTACTTTGTTGAAGCTGTATTTCAATTCCAGATGTGATGGAATGAGGCAAGTACTGGGTTTTAGCCGGGTGCCAGCTACTATGTTTGGCCAACTGCTCAAGCGGAGTCATTTAGTTCATATGGTGCCCTTCAAACAATATCATCAGTATCATGAAACAAACGGGAAAACTGAGGCCCAGACAGTTTACATAAAATAATCTCGTGAGACTTCAAGAAGGGACCAGTGCACCTGCATGCTGCCATTACAGGCATAAGCCAAGAAATCAGCTGATGACCTCAAATTCATCTTTGCACTGGCCTCCTGATGGTGAACTTCTTAAGATCAAAAATGAATCTACATTTTCTCCTGGTCTGAGTCTCCTGGTTTCAAAAGGAAACCAATCTCAGTTTTCTTGACTTTGGAATCAGGCTAAACCTGGAGGGTGATTCTCCCTTTGTTATGGAAGAACTCTGACCCTTCTTCGTGTTGTTCAGCTCTCCTGAGAGGACTTGGCCTATGGTTGCTCCATCCCACATTGGTTTTCCTCCAGGGGAAGGAAGAAAAATATCTCCCCACTCCATTTTTTACTCCTTTTCAGTCCCATCCTGGATGGCCCCATCCCAGGCTCAGATGCATGTACTTATAAACATGAATTCTAGGTTTTTCTATTCCCACGTTGGGAAGATATTTTAGTAGAAATTTAAGTCCAGTTCCTACTTAGTGCAGGAATCACCTCCAGAGTCAGGGAGATCACTATGTGGTCAAGTATCCTTTCCCTTTGCTGGACATTTTGAATTCAGTAATATCTCATCACCCTCTAACACTGTAATGCTGCTCAATAATGTTATAGGATGATTAGCTCAGAACAGAGACTATAAATTATTTGAGGACAGGAATTATATCTTGTTTTGTCCACCCCCTGATTTTTTGAGCTTTGACCCACTACGTAGCACATGTAGTTTCTCTTCACATATTTGTTGAGTGAATGAATTCATTGGCTTCCTCTTGTTGGACTTGGGTTGAAGGAAAGATTAAGAATGAACTGTCCTGGGCTATAGGATCCTAAATCTTGAATTCTGTTGTTGAACATTTTTAGGGACTTCCAAGGAAAATATATGCCAGGTATCACATGACAAACTCTTATTTTTTTTCCAAATTCTAGTGACAAAGAAACAGATCAAGGGACTTACCTTGTGTCCTATTCTCAAACCTAAATCTGAATCACACAGCTTCCCATTCCAAAGGGGAGGAAAGGCCTGCCCATAACTTACCAAACGTCACCAAGAAGGAATTTTCCCTGAACAGGCTTACATCTCTATAAACAAGACCAGTCAGTGCTCTTGGCCTTGACCAATCCATAGTCACAAGCCTTCTTAATTTGTTATTTAAAGCTCTCCATGGTCAAACTATTTCAAAGACTCTCATCAAACTAACACAGAATTCAAAACCAACCTCCGATACACCCTCAAATGAGTCCTCCCACATCCAGCTGGACTGGTCTACTCAGTATGTGCCAAGCACCCCAACACATTCTTCTCTCCTCATCTTGGCTATTAAGTACCCCCCGCCCCCGTCGTTGTTTCTTTGACCAGCCCAGTGTTCCTCCGCTCCCTGAATTCAGCCTTGACTTTTCCTCCTCAGATGTAGAGGTAAGACACCAAGGAAAAATCACCTGTACTGTCTCTAACCCAAACCTCCCCTCCCAATCAGTGCCCAGGATAGGGGTGCCCTGAGTTCGGTGAGAAGAAGGATCTGGATTCTACACTTTCTAATTATAAAAATTGGACCCACTCACTTTACCTTCCCAAATTCCATTGTCCTCCTCTAGAAAATGGGGATAATTTCTACTTCACAAAGTTGTATGTATTAAGTAATACTTAGTGTTCACCCAATAGGCCTTTACCAAGGGCTTTCTAGAAGTCTGATGCACAGTGACTGATATATAGTAGGTGATTACTAAATACTACTGGCTATTATATTAAATATTTATTAATTAGTTTTGTAGGACTTGTCTAGTTAGGGAAAATAATTATTAGGTTGAACATAGAATCTGCTTCCAGAGCCTTCTTTTCTCCTTGTCTTTGTTTGACTCTGTACTGGACACAAAAGAAAAGAAATAGAAGCAGATTGATGACTTAACAGTTTATGTTCAATATCCCATATGTTATCCACATTGTGTGTCCAACCATTTGGATTCCTATTGGATGCACAATTGAAACATCTGGAATCAAAACAGTAGGTGTGAGTATGAATGTTTTCCCTTTTTTTTTTTTTTTTTGCATTGGTCAAGTGACATTTTTCAGATGACATTTCATTAAACCAGCCTGAATGTCTATCTAAGAGAACAGACTTGTGACAGACATGGTAATTAGCTTGAAATATGTGAAAGCCTCTCATAAAACATGAATTAGACCTTGTCTGTGTGTCCTTAGGGGAGAATCACCACTGGCAGGTGGACGTCCCTTCAGAATGATGTGTATGTGTCTTTGGTTGGGAGTGGGAACCACTGACTTGACAGGCTGGGACACAAACTGTCATGATTCCAGCAGGGATCAAGACTGAGAGAAAGAGAAGTAAAACACTTTCCATTTAATAATGGAGGTTCCATTGACTCCACTTCTAAGTGAGCAATTGATTCCATTTTTAACTGAGTAAAACCCATTTTACCTGAATCACTCCCAGGAACTTCACAGACATACTTAACACGTGCCTGCACACACACACGCACACTCACACACAAAACTGATGTTTGTCCTTGGGAGCGGATCCTAGTTTAATAGGTCCTGTTAAGAGGAACCGTCAGCTACAGCATTCACAAGAGAATAGAGAAAAGGAACCCTTAAAAGGCAGCTCCACGTTCTGCTTCCCCTAGGGACCCAGCACCCATCCTGTGCCCGCCTGTCTATGAAATTTGATTGATGACCACCATTATGAGGGTTTGGATTGCTAAGACCACATCATTAAAGCTTAAGTCATTTTATATCAGGAAAGGGGGGAAAATCTCCCTCCACGAAGAGGAAAGTTTTCCTAGAAGGAGGTGGGGTTTGAGTTGAGATTTGGATGGAGACCCTTGAACAATGAGACCCCTGATATGACAGAGGAGGAAATAGTCGAATCTGAAGATGCAGGTCCCAGGCTGAAAACTTAAAAGTGGCCACAGAGGCTCTTCACATGTCTTTAAGTGTCTTCATCTTTGAGATTTAAGGCAACGTTCACCTATGCTACAATTATACTTTCCTCCTCTCTATGTGTAATTCTCTTCCAAAATCAACAAAAATCTTTAGAAAAGAGGGTTGTCACTATAGACCCAAAAATACTGGTCTCGAGCAAATGAAGAAACAGTGGTGAGAGAGGAGGGGGCGCCCTCGTGCCCATCTGTACCTTCTGCTGTCTCTATGTCCCTTCTCTACAATCAGTCCGACAGGGTGTTGCTAGACAAAAGAACCATCAAGAGAGGCAAATAATTCCCCAACCTGAATTGGGCTGGCTTTGTGATTTGCTTTGACCAATAGAAATGTGGCAGAAACAGTGTGCTCTTTTCAATAGCTTTAAGAGACCCTACTCCCTTTTCACCCCCTTAGAAAACTGCCTCAGAGACCACCAGGGGAGGAATGTCAGTTTAGCACAATGAAGAAAGGCCGGCATGTGAAGGAAGGCCAAAGAATCCCAGGCAACTGTCAGCACTCACTGCAGAACATGAGAGTGAGGTCATCTTGCCCTTTCCTCCCCAGCCCAGCTTTCCATCTGAGTGCACCATGTCGAGGCCCAGGAGAAACCAGCAGAGGAACTTCCCTACCAACATTCAGAATCATAACAAATGATGATTTGTTCTTGTTTTAAGCCACTAAGTTTCAGGGAGACTTACTAAGCATCAGCCCTATTGGAACATGAGCCCCAGATGATGCCCAGGGGAATGGAAGACCAACCATAGAAAAGCCAGAGGCACCAAGAGAACCCCCAGTGCCAAGCAGCACTCCAGAGGGGGCATAGCCATGAGCAAAGAGAGGAAGGAACCTGCATGAATTAGAGACTGCTGCTCTCTGGAAGGAGAAAGAAATCGACTGAGCAGACACCTAAGGCACTAATGAAAGAAGGAACGTTCTAGCAGAATTGTTTAAGAATGGAATGGACTGCTTTATTAGGTGCTGAGTTCTCTAGCATCAGGTGTATTCAAGAATAGGCAAGAGGGGTGATTGAAGGGCAGGTTTAAGCACTATGTCATTGGCTCTCTGAGGTCACTTCCAACACCGGTCATCCGTCAGGTTCTCTAAATCCTATTTGAGAAGATGGCAGCATAAGCAGAATGATGTCAATAAATCTGTCATGTTATCTTGAAAGGAGACTCTGGTTTAACAAAAGCAGCAGTAAAGTGTATGTGAGCGAGACAGCTCTTCTGCGTGTGTGGTTTATGGACATTAATCTGGCCAGGCTGGTCGGAACACACACACACACACACACGTACCCACAACAGCCACCAAAGGACTGTGAGAATGGTTACTGGAAAAACATTCAGCTCAAAAACGAGGCCCTTGGGCAGACATTACATCTTTTTTGAGTCTCTTTTTTGGTGGTCAGGCCCTGTTGTTGCCATTAAGTGAATTTGAAACACGATCATAATAATGACAACAGCAGTAATAATAACTGGAACAGGCACCCAGCTCCCCACTGGCTTCTTACTGCCTGCAACAGATCTGCCGTTGAGATGAGCTGTCTCTCTCCCCCCTTCAGAAAGCCTTCATGAAATGCCGAGCCATGTGTTTGGTGCAATAGCAAAGCTCGGCTTCCACCCAGAAGCAGGTGGACCCTCTTAAAATCTCCTTATAAGACAGGCTCCAGGCTTGATGTGTGCTCATCACACTGCCTTTCACGGACACTCTAAGGTGGAGAATTAAACCTTGTAACATGCTCATCAAAGGCTGTGCTGATTTTCTTTTTTTTTTTTTTTAAGGAAATGCAGCGAGGCTCCCAAGACTGAGTTTTCTCTTTTCTAACTCCATCTCCCCACCCTCACTGGATAAGGAGAGCTCAGAAGTAGAAAACACTTGGAAGAGAACAATTTGAAATTCCATCAACAAACTCTTTAGGGTTTAACTGCGTGCGGGAGAACCGTATTCCAAAGCAAATAAAAAGGAGCCCGGCAAAAATATGTCCAAGGGAAGAAACAAAGGGTGACTAGTGAGAAACACGCACTTAACTGTTCTCAAAACAATTAAACCTCAGGAATAAATAAAGGTAGGGTCTTCCCTTGAGAAATAGAGCCTGTTCAACCAGAAGGCTGGTAGTCCTCTCCTCTTTGAATCTGAATCTTGCCTGAGGGACAGTCAACCTCCCAACAGGATCATTGCTTCTTGACTCTGAAAACTTACGGGGAGTGGAGGGACACGATGGAAGCAACAGAAAGAATCTTTGCCCTAGTCCAGCCACTAGCTTGCTGGGTGATCTTCAGAAAGCCACTTGCCCTCTCAGAACCTTGGATCATTGGTCTGTAGTGGAAAGGTTCCTTGCAGAATTATGAACTGGTGAAATCTGTACATCACAGCCTCTCAGCTTTGCTCTGTGTTTGCAAAACATTCAAAGGGACACATACTGAATGAACCCAATTTTGAGATCGGAGATGGGCCGTGTAGAGGGTCGGGCTGGACAAGGGAGGCTGCCCCTTACCCACAAAAAACACATGTAGGACCAAACTGTGATCTGCTGTTTGTACCTTGACTGTCACTCTTAAAGGAACCCTCCTGTTCTGTGCTGGGAAGTAGAGACCTAGAGAAGCCAAAAAGAGGATGGCCGAGCTTCAAGGGCCAGGGGAGGACAGTGGGGTTATGATGGCCCAGTGAGAAGGCACCAAGCTGAAATGCAACATATAACTTAAGGTGGCCCAGAATCAGATGAAGCACCCAAAAAAGCAGCTAAGCTGTGATTAAGAAATCATGATTTCAGTTGTGCTCCTGAAACCAATAGAACACCATATGTTAATGACGCTGGAATTAGAAAATAAATCAGTAAAACTTGAAAAAGAAATTGCGATTTCACATTTGTGCTCCTTACCTGGAAAAGCTTTATGGGATCGTTGCAGGCTCCTCCAGAGCCCAGTGCTGTGTCCTAGAACTAGAAGCACAGGAAGCTGGCCGTTGGGTTTTGACAAGGGAAGGGAGTTAGCATCGTGTTAGGGCTGTTCTAATCGGGAGGCAAGCCCCTGGTGTCAGCCCACAGTGAGAGGCAGGCTAGACATCAACCCAGTCAAGGTGTGCCAGCCAGTGTCATGGCAACGATAATGAACTGGGGGCCTCAAAGACCCACTACTTAGTTCTAGCTCTGTTGGGCAAACCTCTGAGCTTAGTTTCTACACCTGTAAAATGAGACGATAATCCTAACCTTGTTTTTCCCGCAGGGTACGGTTGTAACGCTCGCGTGAAAACATGAGTGGGAAAGTTCCTTGTCGACTACCAAACCATGAAATAATAGTTTCGACAAGGCTGTAAAGATGTGTGAAGAAAAGGAAGAGGAATTTGATGAATTCCTTCCTGGGTTCCCTCCTTTCATGAGATTTCAAACATGGATAAGACCATTTGCAAAATAAATCTCCAACATTCCCAGTGCCTCCCTCCTTAATATATGCACACCGAATAGAGTAACCTCCATTCTACAAAAGCAGAATCTCCGATATGAATATAAAAGACTCTTGATGGCATCACTTTACCAACCATAATATAAGACCTGATACCCTTCATGGTGCATTTGGGCTGGTGGGGTAGAAATGCATACTGGCAAATGTGTCCTGCCCTGGACAGAGCACAAAGCAAGATCCAAGCCTGACAGAGACACATTTGCTTTGGTTTTCAAACCTCCAATCTTTTCTCAGGGGGTTGAGAAAGGAACTGGTTTACTGAGAAACTCCCCACCGAAGAGCAGATTTGGGCCATAGCTTTCTAGATCCTCAGCAGACCCAATCCTGGGACCCAAAAGAAAAACTCTGTCTCTTTAATAAAAATTCCTCAGATTGTTGAATTCACCACCAGCCTCTGAGCGTGTGCCCTGTTAACTCTCCTGGTGTGAGAGGCTTTCAAAGGGAGAAAGAGTAGGATTTTTTTTTTCAGCTTTATTGAAGTGCAATTGACAAATACGATCATAAGATATTTAAAGTGCACGATGTGATAAGTTGATATACATATACACTGGGAAAGGGCTCCTCTACCATTGAATTAATCAATCTCTGTCTGGCTTATTTCACTTACGCATTAGCCCAACGCCCTCTACTTTCATCCATGTCATCACAAATGGCAGGATTTCCTCCTTTTTTAAGGTTGAATAACATTCCATTGTGTGGATTTCTTTTTTTTTTTTTTAATTTTTTTAATGTTTATTTGTTTTTGAGAGAGACAGAGGGGTGAGAGCTGGGGAGGGGCAGAGAGAGAGGGAGACACAGAATCTGAAGCAGGCTCCAGGCTCTGAGCTGTCAGCACAGAGCCCAATGCGGGGCTCGAACTCACGAACCGCGAGATCATGACCTGAGCTGAAGTCGGACACTCAGCCGACGGAGCCATCCAGGCGCCCCTCCATTGTGTGGATTTCACATTTTCCTCACCGTTCACCTGTTAACAGACACCTAGGTTGTTTCCATATCTTCACTATTATAAATAATGCTGCAATAAACAAGGGGTGCAGATATCTCTTCAAGATAAAAATGATGCTTACTTTGGAAACATACCCAGAAGCGGGATTGCTCCATTATATGGTAGATCTATTTTTAATTTCTTGAGGAAGCTCCATACTGTTTCTCATAATGGCTGTACCAGTTTATGTTCCTGGCAACAATGCACAAGGGCTCCCTTTTCTCCATATCTTCACCAGTATTCAGTATCCCCTTACCTTTTTGAAAGGCGAATTTGAGGAAGACCTGTAGAGAAGGCAGATAGGGGCCCTGGTCTTGCCAGCCAGCTGAGAATCCGCTTGAAAAATACAGTTGTCATCAAGGAGGGTTGACTGAGCGCTGAAATCTGAAGGGCAGCCTGAGAAGAAAGACTTCTTTGGTAACAAAGTATAATTTACACAATCAGATCTTAGGTGTACAGATACATTTTACTTAGTATCATTATCCCCTGGCCTGGAAAACTTTCCTTAACAGTTCTCCCAGTGCAGGAGTGCAAGTGACGAATTCTTTCAGCTTTCGTTTATTTTTATTTTGCCTTCCTTTTAAAAATATTTTCTTTGGCTATGGATTTCTAGGTTAATGGGTTCTCCATCCGCCCGCCCCCAGCACATTAAGAGGTTATTCCAATTTTCTCTGATTTGAAATGAGAAACCCGTGGTCATTTTTATGGGTATTCTTTTGTTTTTCTATAATGTCTTCCTCCCCTCACCCATCCCCCACCTCCGCTGCTTTTAAGATTCCTTTTTAATCTTCTATTTAGCACATCTTGGTCTACAGCAGTGTGATTAGAACATGGTGTGATGTGTATGTAGGGGGGTATATGTGTTTATCCTGCTCTAAGTGCACTGAGCTTCTTATATCTCGGAGTTTACCTTTCCCATGTCATTAAAATTTCTTCAACCATCATTTCTATAAGTATTTTCTCTCTTTTGTCTCCTCTGGTACTCAAGTTGTGCATACACTAGACTCCTTGATATTGTACCACAAGGCAATCGTCTCTGAGATTCTGTTCATTTTTTTTTTCCTGCATTTTATCTCCCTGTGCTTCCAGTCATATAATGTTGTTCTCTGACTTCAAGTTCATCAACCTTTCTTATGTATTATTTAATCAGATGTTAAATCCCATGATTAATTTTCATTTCAAATGTTGTATTTGTTAGTTCTAGAATTTTCATTGTTTTCTATCTTAAGTTTTTCTTTCTTTCTTAAGATTCCCTACTCATTAGGTTGAGGTTTTCCTTTACTTTATTTGTTATAATCATAAGCTGTTTTAAAGTTCTTGTTTGCAAATTTTATCATCTTTCTCATTTCTTGCTATGTTTCTCTGTTCCTGATTTTTTCTTTTGGTTATGGCTCATGTATTTATGCTCATTTACATACCTAGCAAATTTGATTGTGTGCTTGGCATTGGTACTACATTTTTAAAGGATTTTATCTTCTTTTAGAAGAGATTTTAGAATTTTTTCCAGCAGGCGTTTCAATTGCTCATGGATCAACATAGTCTTTTCAAGATTTGTTTAGAAACATTTAAAGAGCCAGGCTAGGGGGCGCCTGGGTGGCTCAGTTGGGTGAGTGTCCCACTCTTGATTTCAGCTCAAGTCATGATCTCCCAATTTGTGAATCTGAGCCCTGCATTGGTCTCTGCACTGATGGTGTGGGACCTGCTTGGGACTCTGTCCCCCTCTTTCTCTCTACCCCTCCCCCCACTTGCTCACTCTTTCTCTCAAAATAAATAAAGCTAAACTTTAAAAAGTAAAGAAAGAAAGAGCTGTTCTAGAATGACTAGTGCCCTAGGGTTAGACTAATTCTGGCTTCCTGCTGTTTTCTCTCCACATACACAGGTTAGTATCCAGCTAAATTTTAAGGAGTTCCTTGAGCAGAGTTTTAGAGCTCCTTTTGTACTTAGCTCACTTCTCCCACTTACCCTGTCCCAGAAAATCTAGCTGCCTCGGTGGCCCTGAATTCTGACCTCTGCCTTTTCAGCTCTGTGAAGCAGCTATAGTCTGTTGGGGCTCCCCTCTCCAAAAGAGAGCCATGCTAATCATGGGGCTGACCTTGTTTGTTTACCGTCTCTCAGAGATCACAGTCCCACACTGCCTTTGGTTCAACATCAGAAAATGGTTATTTATATAATTTGTCTTGGTTTCTATTTATTTCCTACAAAAGGGCTAGTGTGGCATCTGTTACTCCATCAGGGCAGGAAACAGACGCTCCGCCAATCAGAGTATGTGACTAGTTAGTACCGAGTGCTGTGTTAGTCTTTAACGTTTTACAAATAAACAGCACATCCCCAGCCTTATTACCTGGTGGAACAGACAGTTATGCAAATAATTTTAGTGTAGGAGGAGATTTAGTAGAGGCACGTACTGAGTGTCATAGAAATTAAGAGGATAGAATATTTAACTATCTGAGGAAGTCAGGAAAGACTTCCTAGAGGAGATGGCATTTAAGCACGGGATTTATATTTTGCTAGTTGGGGGAGTAGAAAAACACACAAAGCAAATGAACAAAGAATAAAGCGTGTATAGTAAGAAGCACCAGATGACTGTTAAACAGGTTGTATGAGGGTGAAGGAAAACTGTTACAATGTAAAACTAGCCAAACTTCATTTAGCCCGTGAATGTCACATGAAATAGACAGGCTTACCCTGTGCAGGAATCCATAGCATCATAATGATTGAAAGCAAAGTCTCCATGAGACCCTATCCATAACTTACTGGCTGAGATTTTGGATAAGTTTATTATAAACCTTAGGGTGTTGTTTTCCTTTAATTTTTGGAATAGTATAATCTCACAAACTACCGTATTATCCCAATGATGGTTAATGTACTTAATGCTAGGAAAGCACTCAGCTCAGTGTTTGGCATTTAAGTGCTCAAAAATGGTAGGTGCTTATGTGTGTTATTTCTACAGGCAGATAGAGCTGAAGTTGGTTTGTGAGGTGGTTTGTTTTGTGAATAGGTATGTGTTTTTAGAAAAAAAAGAAAGAGCTGAAAGAGGGATAAATTACATGTAGGAGAAGGATTAGAGACCAGAATGAACAGAATATGGAGTGATCTGGAAGGTACGCTCAACAGAAGTCAAGGTCCATCTTCTGTGGGTGGAAACATGGCATGGTCAGGGCCTCAAACTGTGACAGATTGCTGTGGCCCTGTTGGGATGTGTTTCACCTGCATTTGTTCTCGAGCAAGGTGCTCAATGACATTTAGTAATCCCTACACAAGGAGGTATCATTACTAGGGGCGATAGGCTCATTCATACATTCATTTAAAAGCATTACCTAACGCGAACCTTTTTGCTATTTGTAGAGGATCATATTTTTCAAAATGGCCACAACAATAACTCTGATCCCACTTTCTTCTTACTATGCGACATTGACACTGTACTCATTAAGTCTGGGTGGGCTCATCACTGGAGCAGATACGGAGCTGTATGACTTCCGAGCCATGGTCATAAGAGGCAATACAGGCGATACCTGGTCCTCTTGGGACTTTCTCTTGGAACTCAGTTTGCCATGTCATGAAAAAAAAGAGCCCATGTGGAGGGGCCATGTATAGGTTTTGTGGGTGACGGCCCCAGCTGAAGCCTGACGGTGGGTACCAACCTCGAGACACGTCCATGCCTGAAGACACTAACAGTTCTGCCTCCACTCCTCAAACCACCTCTGATCCGCTGTGTGCGGCAAGGATGTGCTGTCCTTGCAGCCAGCCCCTGCCCAAACGCTGAGTTATGAGCCAGACAAACCAAGGGTGTTGTTTTAAACCACCAGATTTAAGATTTAAACCACCAGATGGCTTGGCAAGCAGCAACAGATAACTGGAATACTGTTTTATATTTTCTCCCTCTCACAGGTACTAAATGCACAACTACTAGCATTTTACGATCCTCAGTTTGACGACATGTTTTGAAAGGGGTCCCAGGGGCGCCTGGGTGGCTCAGTCGGTTGAGCGTCTGACTTCGGCTCAGGTCACAAGCTCTCAGTTTGTGGTGTGGGCTCAAGCCCCGCGTTGGGCTCTGTGCTGATGGCTCAGAGTCTGGAGCCTGATTCTGATTCTGTCTGCATCTCTCTGCCCCTCCCCCGCTCACACTCTGTCTCTTGTCTCTCTCTCTCTCTCTCAAATATAAATAAACATTAAAAAAAATTAAAAGGAGGCCCATATTCACAAAAAGAAAATATGAAGGCCACTAAACTAAGAATTTTAAATAATCAAGTGTGTCAGAGGCCTCTGTACCAACGTTATTGGTTAGTTTGTTCTGAAAAAAAGACTGTTTTCTACTCGCAAGAAATGCAAAAGAGTTTCCTGAGAGTGGATTCTATCTCCCATAGCAATTATCTTGACAACATATTTCCCTTTTACTCATGATAATGCACGTATTTTCCTACCAAGGCATAATTTGTTTTTTAAAAACAAGAAAATTATGCCTCTCTTGATGTCGACAGAACCAGGTGAGCTTAAGTAATTGGGAAAACAGGCGTCTTTTGAAATCATTTCTGCCAATTTGCCACCTTTCCTTCCTGCCTCCCTGTACTTCCTCCGCGTAACTCCTTGCCCGCACTCTCAAATGTGGTCCCAGCCGTTGGCAGGAAGAGCCAAAGACTAGGCTTCGTGGAGAGAGAAAGACTGAGAAAACCAGAGCTGGAACCATCCCCAGTGGTTTGTCCCATTCGTTTTGAAGGTGCCTCGTGTGAAGGCAGCTGTACTGTACGTGGCTTGAGAGAACACCAGGTCTCCCAACACTCTAGAGAGTTTTGCTGAGGCCTTCCAAACAAGGAGGGACTGTGTAAACTTGGGGATATCACAGGGAGATACAGCGAACATCTTTTCCCAATAAACACCAGGACGCATTGATCCAATTAATGGTCGGACAGTGGGGCAAAGCATTTGAACCCAAGACCCGTAGCCTATCTGTTGCACTGAGAGAGAAGAGTAGAGGGAAAATATTCAACAATAGCCCAGTTGTTCCAATCCACATAGGGAATATCCCACCCCATTCTAACATACAGCATGCATCCATCAAATGGCCTAGAATTAAAAGTGTAATGAATAAACAAAAACCTGTTTTTATTTCTGTGCAATACAAATATAGTTCCCTGTGAAACCCAGAAGTTTTAGAACCCATTAATTTTTTTTTTTACATCAACTGAATTCTTATATTTGCATGTCACTTATACACCTGGCATTCATATATCAGGAATTCTCAGTGAATTCCCCCAATTGACCACTGCACAAAGACTTGGAGTGTTCTCCCCAAGGGGAGGTAAAACTCGAACTAAGTGTTTGTTGACTGAGCATTAAAACCAGGAAATAATGGTTCGCTGTTACGTTTTAAAACAGCTGATAAGAACAAATGGCTTAAGACAAGGCTAATCTTTTAGGGAGTATAAGAACCCAGTTAAATCTAAGACATCCAGAAAATTTAGAAAAAGGCACAGGAGCACAGGGTATGCAATGTTTATTACAATTTCAGAGAGTGCATGGACTTCATATTAAAAACACCTCTCTAATGATGATGTATTCTACACAGAATAGGAGCTAACTTCTTTGGATTTAAAATCAGTCACCATTCATTGTAAGTCTACTATATGTCAGACACTGAGCAAAGCCTTCCAGTCCTATTTTATCACAGTCCTGAGAAGCAGATAGAGACTGCCACAGGTTACGGACCAGGAACCTTCTTTCTTCTCTCGTCTTTGCCCCATGACAATTATTAACATTCCCAAAACTCAATGTTCTTCCAAAGAACACGTTCTGGGAAACGTTAATGTAGTAAAAATCCTTTATTTTGAGAGTAAGAAGCTGAAGTCAAGAGAGAGACAGAGAGGGGCCCCTGGGTGGCTCAGTTAAGCATCTGACTTCGGCTCAGGTCATGATCTCACATTTCATGAGTTCAAGTCCTACATGGGGTGAGCTCAAGCCCTGTTTTGGGTGAGCACAAGCCGCATTTCAGGTGAGCCCCGCTTCTCTCTCTCTCTCTCTCTCTCTCTCTACCCCTCGCTCACTTGCGTCCTCTCTCCCTCTCTCTCTCAAAAAAAAAAAAAAAAAAGAAGAGAGAGAGAGAGAGAGAGAGAGACAACAAGCCTAAAGTCAGATGGTGACTTGGTACAGGTTGGGCTTGGAACCCATGTCTATCTCCCAGTCCTGTGCTCTTTGACTATATCCATCTACTATAAGAGAAAGGCACATATATACCAACACCAGTCCGTTATTTGTTGAGGGCAGTTAAGCAGATGGGGAGATTCATTACCTCCAGCCTTTTCATCCTCCTTCAGTGACCAAAGCAAGCTTCAGTGGCCAAAGAAGGCTGTCAAAGAAATGCAAATGCTGACAGGTGAAAGTCCCTCAGCATAGACAGAAAGTGAGGGGATAGTTTCCAGCTACCGATAATGTCTGCTACGTATGTGTATCCATGAACATGTCAGATCTGTGGGCTCGTGCAAGGCATGCTCGTTTGTGAGTTGGGAGTCTTGGCTCCTCCTTTCTATACAGTTAAGCCCTGTGTGGAGCTCTATAACCAAACACCATTTGGAGACTCAGAGAAGTGCTTCTGGAGACAGCAGCCAAGATAATGAAAGGCTTGCGAAGCCAAGAAAGATGGTGGCTTCTGGATTTACGCAGCCTGCAGAAGGGAAAGTTGAAGCAGAGCTTAATTTGAACCCACTGAATGCAATCGCCTTCCAAATTCTGTCGATTCTGCATCCACGATGATTTCCTTTTCCTCTCCTCAGTCCTTTGCCTAGGCTCTTGACATTTATCACCTAACCCAGTCATTTTCAACACTAGTCGATCTAAAGCTTTTTTTTCTAAAAATACATACAAAACAAATAAAGAAAAATAACGTGTTGTTGATGCCCTCCCTAGTCTTTGGAAATGAAAATCACACCCAATGCACTCTATCGACACACGTCATCTCACAAACAACAACATAATGCCCTGGATTTAACACATGAAGACGTAAAAGAAAGTAATTTATAACCAAGTAATAAGAATAATATATTCCAGTAAACTAGTGTACATAATCAAGTAGCAAAATGCTTGCATACTTTGAGGGCTATAATTACAAAGGCATACCAGTACAGGCATGTTGGGTGAGGAGTCAAATACCATTAGTGGGTACATATGTAAAAGAGCGCTAACTGCCAGGCTCTGACGACTATAAAAAGGGATGTTCAGGGGCGCCTGGGTGGCTCAGCTGGTTGAGTGTCCGACTTCGGCTCTGGTCATGATGTCTCAGTTTGTGGGTTCGAGCCCCGTGTCAGGTTGCTCAGCGCCCGGAGGCTGCTCCGCATTCTGTCTCCCTCTCTCTCTGCCCCTCCTCCGCTCACACTCTGTCTCTCTCAAAAATAAATAAGCATTTTTAAAAAATTAAAAAAAAAAAAGGGATGTTCGATTTTCATGTGAAATTCCGGACAATTCTTAGTTGTTTGTAGCTCTCCTATGCGCTGCCAGATGTCTATCCCCCTTGGCTTCTGTTCACTGAACACCAGTGGCAAACTATAAGACCCCACAAAGTTTCAAAACATGCCTTAAAAGCAATATTACCCCCACTGAACCACTTCCATGGTCCTTTCAGTCCAAATTCTTTTCACCTGGTAGAGACCTGGATGTTGGTCTGGCTAGCAAGGGTTTCAGGAATTTGGAGGCAGAGCCAGCACATATAGCTACAGAGGTTCTGAACTATTCAATTCCAGGGTATATCACTTATATCTTTTCATAGACATACGATGTTTAAAACAAAGAAGTGTATAAAACCAAGAGTTTATTTATATATATATAATATATATAATATATATAATATATTATATATATAATATATATAATATATATATAATACATATAATATTAATTATATATAATATAATATATATAATATTAATTATATATAATAATATAATATAATATAATATAATATAATATAATTAATATAATATATATATTATATTAACAAACATATATAAATATATATAAACAAATATATACATATATATATATATATATATATATATATATATATACATACTACATAAATCAGGCTAATTGCTCTGAGAAGTCCTTGTTAAGCTCTGGGTTTCACAGAAGTATGGGCATACTGTGAAGTTTCCTTACATATGCACTCTTTCCCAGTGACTCGGGCAGTGAGTGAAGCTGGTAAAGGAGTCAGCAAGAACCCGGAAGTTCCTGGTTAGGGTGCTTGTGCTCCCTCTCTGGTTTCTGGGTCTGGGTTCTTGGGTATTCGGTCGACCGTGGGCTCTTTGCAGGCCTGGTGCAGTCAGAAGCAGTGGAATATGGATAGGGTGATACGAAGGACGGCAAAGGAAAGTGTGAAACCATAGGGCTGACAGCTTCTTCCTCTGGGGAGAGCCCCAAGCAACAGTCCTCCTGGTTCCTCGGGGATAGTTGGTACCTCAGAAGAGCCGAAGGGCATCTGGTGCTGGAAGTCATGTCCTGGTTCTTCGCACCTGTCAGCATATGCCTCCAACACTCTGTCAAACTCGTTCATCCAAGTTTCCCTGATGACCAAGGAGAATGAATGTGGATACCCCACAGAGGGGTGGATATAAGGGTGGAGTAGAAGGGAGGAGTTGAAAGAGTCCTAGAAATTTAGAGTAAATGCTGCAAACATAATTTCTTTGAAAACTCATGCTTTATCTTTTAAATTTTTTAAAATGTTTACTTATTTTTGAGACGGAGAGAGACAGAGCATGAATGGGGGAGGGTCAGAGAGAGGGGGAGACCCAGAATCCAAAGCAGGCTCCAGGCTCCGAGCTGTCAGCACAGAGCCCGACGCGGGGCTCGAACTCATGAACTGCGAGATCATGACCTGAGCCGAAGTCGGAAGCTCAACCAACTGAGCCACCCAGGCGCCCCAGGGCTTTATCTTTTAAAAATCTATTGGGGCGCCTGGGTGGCGCAGTCGGTTAAGCGTCCGACTTCAGCCAGGTCACGATCTCGCGGTCCGTGAGTTCGAGCCCCGCGTCAGGCTCTGGGCTGACGGCTCGGAGCCTGGAGCCTGTTTCCGATTCTGTGTCTCCCTCTCTCTCTGCCCCTCCCCCGTTCATGCTCTGTCTCTCTCTGTCCCAAAAATAAATAAAAAAAAAAAAAAAAAAAAAAAAATCTATTGTTTTTATATTTCCCAGTACATCACAGTGTTTATTTTTTATACCTGTTTGGGTGTGTGTGTGTGTGTGTGTGTGTGTGTGTGTGTGTGTGTATCTCCCCCACTAAAGCAGCTTTGAACAAAACTAACACTCCAAGAATAGATGTGATATTTCTCCTATAGTTTCAAGTCACCACCAGTGGATAAAAACACCTCAAGTTGAAAGACGCTGAGATTACATTGTCGTTGGGAGGAATTTAGAACAACTCAAGTCTTATCCAGTTACCTGTGGCTCTTTGAGGTACTGGGGTAATCATGGTGCTTCAGAAATAGGGACTTGGCAGAAGAAGAAGCCACACTTTGGGGGGATGTTCCAAGGAGCATAATGTGGTTTTGCAGATCACATCTGCAGTGACACTGGTGTGGGAATAGACCTTTGATTTTAGGACCCTTCGATTCTGTGTGGAAGCCAGTATAGATGGTTCATCGATTCACCCAATAATTATTTACTGAATCTCTATTCAGAAATGCTAGCTACTATTGGGAGCTAAGGCGGAGAACTTAGAACTACCTCTTTGAAAAAAGGACAACATGGGCCATGGTTAGAGAGCTGATGGGTCACGGAGGAAAAGAGAAGTTTCCTTCATGGGCCTGGTGGTGGTGCAGATAGTTGGGAAGTGGAACAGAGAACCCAGGTCCACTGTGAAGTCCTCCCATGAGTGGATGAAGAGATCTTCAGGTTTCTAGGGATATGCTTGACTATAAACCTTTGGGCCTGGGTACCTTAGCTTGGGTTTCAGGACACCTTCTGTTTCTGGTTAGAGTAGGTAGGGTTGGTCATGGCAGTCGATCAGGGCAGTGACACACACAGGGGCGGTTCATAGCTATGGGCTCCCGTAGCCAGTGGAGATGGTCCCTGACCTAGGATGGTTGGACTTTACAATGGTGTGAAAGATGTACATGTTCAATAAAAACTGTGCTTCAGGTTTTGGATTTTGATCTTTTCTCAGTCTTATTGATATGCACAATAACTCGCTTCTGACACTGGGCAGGGATGGTGAACCCCAGCTCTCAGTCAGCTACGGGATCACCATGGTAAACGGCCAATACGCTGATAACCATTCTGTACCCAGATGGCTCTTCTGTCTTTCATTTTCAGTAAAGTAGTC
This sequence comes from Neofelis nebulosa, assembly GCF_028018385.1. Taxonomy (NCBI): domain Eukaryota; kingdom Metazoa; phylum Chordata; class Mammalia; order Carnivora; family Felidae; genus Neofelis; species Neofelis nebulosa. The sequence goes on along the minus strand of NC_080786.1, from coordinate 78,847,109 downwards.
CATACGTTACATGAGATATTCACCACATTAATTCTGGTGGCTTTATGTTATGATGATTTATGAATTAGGGCTTTATGTGAGATGATTCTGCCCAACTGTGTTCTCAGCACACTTAAGGTAGGAAGGCTAAGGTCTGATGTTAGGCATGTTAAGCGCATTTGCAACTTAAGATATTTCCACTTAACAATGGGTTCGTCCGAATGTAATGCCATTATAAGTAGAAAAAGACCTGTATATATTCTATGACGCCGATCTCCTTCAAAGCTATTTCACCTCTGGGCTTTTAGAGGAAAGCATCTGCTTCCAATATCCACTGAAACCGTGTCCTTAAAGGTCACCGTCAACTCCACGCCATGAAGTGTCGGCCTTTGTTGTACGTAACTAAGGTGAATTTGACACTGCACTTCCTGGCTCTGGCCATTGGCTCCTTTCACACCATACCACCCTGGTCCTCCCCCGGAGTCTCAGCTCCTCACTTCTCACTTTCTTCTACTTGTTCACTCTCTCCTGGCTGAGCTTTGAAACCAACAAGCCTAAGGTACAATGGTAGGCGTCTTTCTCTCAAAATTCTTGCCCTAATTGCATCTACATACCTGGATTTTATTACCAGGTATGCAGGATTTTATTCACATGCGATTGCATTTCCCTCCCCCCCACCCCAGCAAACCCCTCCATTTATACAGCTGCTTGTTCCACGTATTTGTTGTGATGATTCACAGGCAGTGGTACGCTGGAGCCAGCTACTCCTGGATCGCCAGAGCCTGTTGCTAAATTTCCAGAAATTTTTCAAGCTGCTTGTTAAAGCTGTTGATGTGATGGAAGCATTTACGGCGTGAAAATCAGGAAAGGCTACAATGAGGGCTCCCCAGCCATTTCCTCTCCTTCTGAGAAATGGTTTATCGTACACGACTGCCACAGGCACCTTTAATTCAGCATTTCAATAATGCCCCATCAGTATTCTTCCCTCATCTCAAACCAGGTCTGTTCCAGCATTTCCTCCCAGAATCGTGAGGGAAACCGTCATCCACCAACTTGCTTCAATGGAAACATTAGGGACAACGTGATTCTCCCTAATTTCTTTGTTTCTACCATTTCTCTTATTTTTTTAAACCTGATTCTATTAAGATATAATTTACATGTACTAAAATGTGGCCATTTTAACGATATAGTTTGATGAGCTTTTGATAATTGTATATACATACGAAACATCATCTCTATCAGGATAAAGACTATTTCCACAAGCAAGTCGGTTTCTTCATATACCTTCATAGCTAATCACCCCCACACATGACCTCACTGATCCACTCATAGATTAGCTTTACCTGCTTTAAATTTTTATAAAAATGGGAAGTATATATATACATATTCTTTTGTGCCTGCCTCCTTTTATTCAGTGTCATGCTTTTTTTTTTCTTTCTTAGATTTATTTGTGTTGTTGCATCTCTGTGAAATTTTTCCTTTTTAACGTGAGTAGTATTTCATCATATGTACGTACCACAATTTGTTTATCCCTTCTTCAGCTGGTGTATATCTAGAATGTTACTGGTTTATGTCTAATATAAATAAAGATTCTATAAAGATCTGCACACCAGCATTTTTATGAGCACATGTTTTCATTTCTCTTGAATTTGCAGATGCCATAAGACTCTTGTAGGAAGGCAGGATCCAAATGGTCCCGCTGGTATCTCTTTTCATTTCTTTGACTAGTGGCAGAATAATGTATTATTGCTTTCCCCATTTTCTGAAAGACATTGTATAGGATTGTTATTATTTCTTCCTTAGATGTCTGAAAGAATTCACCAGAGAAGCTATCTGGGTTGGGATTTTTCTTTGTGGAATATTTTGAATAAGGAATCCAATTGTTTTTTAATAGGTGTAAGACTGTGTAGAATTTCTATTTCCTCAAGTGAGTTTTGGCTTTTTTTTTCCCCCAAAAGTTTCTTATGTTTCATATCAGACATTGAATTTTTTTTGGAATCAAGTTGTTCACAATCGTTCTTATTATCCTTTTAGTTACTGTAGCATCTGTAATAATGTACCCTCTTCCCTTCTTGACATGGATACTTTGGTCTTCTCCCCTGTTTTTCTTGATGAGTTTAGATAGTAGTTATTAGTTTTGTTGAAATGTTGTTGCAGCAGCCAATCAAGAGGGAGATACACTAAGCAGCAGGTCATAGCTGTGGGCCTCTGCAGCCAGTATACATTCCATTGGGCAGACCTCCTTTATGAGCTACTCTCATCTCTGGGTTTCTAGATGGATATGATTTGCCTGCAGCTGGGACCTGACATTTACAGAGTCGGCTTTCAGTTTCATTGATTTGCTCCATGATCTGTACATTCTCTGATTGATTGTTACCCTTTTTTCTACTATTGTATTATTTCACTTACTTTAGGTTGAAGTGTGTCCTCTTTTTGTGGCTTTTTAATATGGAAGCTGAAATCATTCATTTGATTTGTATTATTTTCTACCTAAATCATTTAAAGTTCCACAACCTTTTTAGGTACTGCGTTACCCGCAGCCCACAAATTTTGGTATGTAGTCTTTTTTGTTTCATTTAGTTCAAAATACTTTCTAATTCTTCTCAGCATTTCTTTTTTTTTAACCCAAGTAACCAAGTTTTAACCCAAGTAATCAAGTTACTTAAAACTATGTTATTTATTGGGGCGCCTGGGTGGTTCACTTGGTTAAGCGTCGGACTTCGGCTCAGGTCATGATCTCACGATTTGTGAGTTCGAACCCCATGTCGGGCTCTGTGCCGACAGCTCAGAGCCTGGAGCCTGCTTCCGATTCTGTGTCTCCCTCTCTCTCGGCCCCTCCCCTGCTCTCACTTTGTCTCTCTATCTCTCTCAAAAATAAATAAACAGTAAATTTTTTTTGAAAAACGATGTTGTTTATTTTTTAGATATTTTTGGTTTTGATTCTAATTGGCTTCTGTACAGAGAATGTACTCTTTTTTGATTTCAGTCTTTTAAGACTTACTGGTTTTAATCAACTGAAGGATTCACCTTGTTTATTTTCCTGCTCCTAGTGATGGTCCTGTGATGTTTATTGTTCAAGGTCTGAAAGTGTTCTTTGTTTTTCATATTTTCCCCAGTTTCCTACACTTTCTAGTGGCAGTGCAAAGTCCCATGTCTGTTACTTTGTGATGGCCCCAAGCCTCCCTGACTTCTGTATCTGGCTCACAAGAGTTAACTTCCTTTACTGTTCATTATCCATCAGATCTCAATATTCCCCCTGAAAAGTCTCCCCTGACTGTTCTCCTCCCCTGAAACCTTAGCCAGAACCTCTTTTGTGCATGTATGTTTTTCAGTGTGCACAAACCTACTGGTATGTATCCCACTCTATTGTATTTGCCTGTTACTTTTTTACTTAATTCCCATAAAGAGTATATATTTTATATATAAGTTTGAACCATATGAAATCTCTGCTATTGACCATGTTTTTGCTCTGCAAAACTAGCACTTTCCCCTGGTTCAAACCAATATGTATCAAAAACAATATTTATGCATACATAGAGAGGCTGTGGGGATCTCAAAACAGCCCTCTAATGAAATGTTTCTAATTTATAATAATCCTTTCCCAGAACCTTTGAAAGTGACTCCACCATATTCCCTAATTCTTATTTTAAAGCTGCTGTCACTCTCAACAATAGCCAAATTATGGAAAGAGCCTGAATGTCCATCAACTGATGAATGAATAAAGAAATTGTGGTTTATATACACAATGGAATACTATGTGGCAATGAGAAAGAATGAAATATGGCCCTTTGTAGCAACGTGGATGGAACTGGAGAGTGTGATGCTAAGTGAAATAAGCCATACAGAGAAAGACAGATACCATATGTGTTCACTCTTATGTGGATCCTAAGAAACTTAACAGAAACCCATGGGGGAGAGGAAGGAAAAAAAAAGAGGTTAGAGTGGGAGAGAGCCAAAGCATAAGAGACTGTTAAAAACTGAGAACAAACTGAGGGTTGATGGGGGGTGGGAGGGAGGGGAGGGTGGGGGATGGATATTGAGGAGGGCACCTTTTGGGATGAGCACTGGGTGTTGTATGGAAACCAGTTTGACAATAAACTTCATATATTGAAAAAAAAAAAGCTGCTGTCAGGATCAAATGAGATAATGCATATAGAACAATTAGAAAAGTGTCTGACTCATGATAAGTGCTCAGTAAAGTTTAATCGTGTTGCTGTTCCGTTAGTGTTGTTTACTTTTTTTAGATTTTTTTAACGTTTATTTATTTTTGAGAGACAGAGAGACAGAGCATGGGTGGGGGAGGGGCAGAGAGAGAGGGAGACACAGAATCCGAGCTGAGCTCGAAGCCCGATGTGGGGCTTGAACCCACGGACCATGAGATCATGACCTGAGCCGAAGTCGGATGCTTAACCTACTGAGCCACCCAGGTGCCCCTTCTTAGTGTTGTTTAGCTGCTGTTGTGTCAGTTTGGCTTTGTGTCTATGAGATGCCAGGCATGTCCCTCAGACAGCTGCTACCTCTGTAATGTCCCTGCCTCCCAGTATCTTCTGGGAACCCCTTCTTAGCATTTCCTTAGCTCTCTGATTTTAGTTAACATACAGGAAAGGGGGGTCCCTTCCTTTGTGACCAGGGACTTGGCTCCCTGGGCTTCAAGTTGGTTGGGAAAACCCTTATACTTGATCTCTTCATCTCTCCCAGAAGCTTCTCAGGTCCCTAAAACCAGCTTCCTGAGGAGAAATTTCTCATTCCTGAGGTGGAGAGGGAACTGTATCTCAAGCACGTTCAAGAGCCCTTTTAGTGTTTTATTTCTTTGTTTGTTTGTTTTATTCTTTTTTTTTTTTTTTTTTAAATCTCTTCAGCAATGTTTGGTTTCTTTGGTTTCTTGAGAGTTTCTTGACTGAGTTCTGGACCACGGTGTCCTAGACATAAGGTGTTACCAATGGCAGGAGCTGCATTCCAGGGACCCATTGTTTCTACAGCTGCCCCTGTCAGGAGCACCCAGGAGACTGAAAGCGTGAGTGCCACCAGTCCTCCCTTTCAACCATTAGTTTAACCAAAGTCAAGAAGGTCCTTGCCTGGAAGTCTTAAAATCTGGCTCTTGTCTACCATTTGCTGAGTGACTTGGCCAAGTGCCATTCCCTCTTTAGACCCCAGTTCTTTTGGCCATGCAAGTTCTCTTTTCCTTCTCGGGCTCTGTGACCTGCCTGAGTTTTTTTGAAATGCATTTTAGGGATTTCTATATAGAAGAAACTGGAGGCATTCTTTTTCTGAACTACATTTTTCTCGGACAATGCAAGTCAGGAGCTTGTTAGCAAAAGCTTTTGACTTTTCTTAAATGGACGCTCAATTTATTACCTAGGATAGAGCTTTGTGCCCTCAGCATTAAGGACACAGAATGACCCTCAATACCAGAGGGACTCACCTTTGTGTCCCCCCTCAATCATGCAAGGGAACGTGTCAGCTCTTACTTTGAAGGTACTTCTCCAATAATAACGTGGGGGATAATGACTCTTGGCCACCTACCCACGTCAGGATATTGTCACTACACATTACTTAAAAAGCACTCTAGAATAGTGCTTCTCTTGGGATAACTAAAGTGGAAAATGGCAGTAATCATAGGTGCATATACCTCTGTGGGCTAATGCAGCCATGGTCCCTTGGAGGCAGTGTGGGCTTCTTAGCTGATAGGGAAATTGTAGGCATGTGGGCTCAAGTTCTGTGAGGAGCAATTATAGCCCAGAATACAGAGCAATTGTGGGAGGACGTTGACAGCTGTAATTGAAGAGTATAATAGGATAAGTCAATGGAGTGAAAAGGAGACAAAAGAGTGAAATCCACAACAGCAGGATAGCAATGAAAGCCCCGTATTCGTTCCTTTTTGTGTCCTGTTTCTCGGTCTAAAGAGAAGGATTCCATAGAAAGTAGGCCAGGATTGAATCCTGATCTTGCCATTTACTAATGGTCCCATCTTGAGCAAATCGTCCTCTCTGAGACTTAGTCCCTTCCTCCGTGGAAACCCGTGTGGGAATGTTTTGCAAAATTGTTGCACAGGAGTGAATGAATCGCATTTGTAAAAGCAGCTGGTGGTAACACTTCAAGACAGCAATTATACATTCTGAGCTCTCATCATGCACCAGGCACTGTACTAGCCATAGAGGAGAGGCTGACAGAAATGAGACAATTCCTGAACTTGGGGGAAATAGAGGCTACCGGGTGAGATAGACATATGGGATCAGAAAGTAAACCGTTGGTTTACCATAAAAGGAGTATCGAAATTGTATCGAAATATTTCTTGCGGCCATTTTAAAGATCTGTTGGGTCCTCTTTTACTATTGATACCGATCACGTCCCTAATTAAGTAAAAGTGGGTAATTCTGCATGTTTTGTTTCTATCAAAAGCATCATAAGTGAGTTAACTCTTTAACAACAGCTGTCACAACCACAAGCCACTGTATTTGTAATGCCTCCTGAGATTCTAAAGATCTGGAGATACCCCTTCTTAAAAATTCAGTACTTAAAATGAATTGTCAAGTCAAGCCAATGTTCTACATTGTGTAATGCTTCAGCACCAGTCATCTAAAAGGAGAGCTGGTTCCAAGAAAATCCAGATCTGGTTGGAGCATCTGAGGAATATGTTATTGAGGGCTCCCCCTGGCTGGGCCCTGGCCACTTGAAGAACCTGAGGCTCAGTGCAGAACGTAAGTGCCTCCAAACAGGTGTGGCCTTCACATTCCCAGCCAGAGGTAAATTCTTTCTAAGACCCTGATATGGCCCAAAGTAGTCTTGGCCACTCTTTGACCTCCTGGTTCCCCCAAGAATTGTTCATAGAAACCAGCGGCTCCGTGTTCTACTTCCTACGTCCCAACCTTTGCCAAGAGCTGCGCTCTCCTGCCTTAAGCCTCATTCAGCTACTACAAGCCATTCCCTGGTCAAATCCAGACAGTTGACTAGGTTCCTGTCTTTGTGAAAGCAGTGGGGTATTCCAAGGCTACAATAGAGGTAACAAAGAAAGATTGCCCCAGATGTAAAGAAAAAAGGTATTACCCAAAGGGCCTTAGGAGAGAAGGCTGCTTGGAGGAGATCGGATTTGGGTTGGACTTTGAAGAAATGTGTTGATTTCAGAAATGTAAATGACGAGGACTGAAGGTTCTCCAGTAATTTCTCTACATGAGGGTACATGAGGCCCTCTTCCCTAGTCCTTACCAGATGGAAGAAGTTCTACTCCTGTTTTTCTCTCCAAAGAATTCTGTGCTCCCCATCATCTAGAGAGAGAGCTTTGGCTCTCCCTTTCTTCTTAAGGAGAGCAAGATACAGAATAGATGCCCACCATAGAATACAGCAGGCCAGGTCATATTTCTTTGAATTTCAAGTCTTTCTGTATTCTCCAGAATACATAGCTGGTATTCAAAAAAATATTTAAAAAATAAATACATAGGGGCGCCTGGGTTGCTCAGTCGGTTGAGCATCCGACTTCAGCTCCGGTCCTGATCTTGTGGTCTGTGAGTTCGAGCCCCGTGTCGGGCTCTGTAATGACAGCTTGCAGCCTGGAGCCTGCTTTGGATTTTGTGTCTCCCTCTCTCTGCCCCTCCCCTGCTCACGCCTCTCTCGCGCGCGCACTCTCGCTCTCGCTCTCTCTCTCTCAAAAAGTAAAGAAACATTAAAAAAAATTTTTAACAAATATATAGATGAAAACTTTGTAAAAGAGCATACCTTAAACTGTCCCCAGCTAATACATTTTTGAGGTTGACAGATAATTGAAAATAAGGTCATACAGGAACAAAAAATAAGGGTAATTCATTTTGGAAAGGATTTTGCAGTTTCTAAAAAGCTTCCACACTCATTGTTTTATTTGACTGACATGACAGCTCTGTATCACATTAGCTTTTGCTACCTAAGACACCGCCCCAAATCTGGGTGGCTTAAAAAACAAAATAATTTATTCTCATAGATGGGACTTAGTTGGGTGATTCTGCTCATCTTAGCTGGGTTTGCTCAGGGGTCTAGGGGTTAACTAGGGGTCAGGTGTTGTAGGGTTATTCAACTGGGACAGGTTGGCTCTGCTCCACCTTCTGGGACCAGTGAGCTAGACTAGGCACGATCTACTCATGGTAATGCAGGAAGCCAACCAGAGAACAAGTAGAAACACAAAGGCCTTTCGAGAGCTAAGCTCAGAACTGTCGTGCTGTCATTTCTATTTTATTGGCCAAAGCACATCATATGGCTGAACTCAGAGCCATGGTGTAGGGAATTATCCTCTTCCCTTTTGTGGGAGCTAGTCTCCTAGGGACGAGCTGTAGGGGTAAGGATTGACCACAATCTGGCATGAAAGGAACTTTTTAGGAAATATTCCCTCATTTAGGACATTTGGAAATGTTCTAAAATGGATTGTAGCGATGATTGTAGTGAGCCCGACGCGGGGCTCGGACTCACAGACCACGAGATCATACCTGAGCTGAAGTCCAACGTTCAACCGATTGAGCCACCCAGGCACCCTTATATATTTATTTTTTTTATATTTTTTTGAACTGTGGCAAAAGGCACAGTTACGGGAACAGATAAAAAATTAGGAAACTTAGAGCAATCTATTATAAACCCTATTATCTATTATATAATATCTATATCTATCTATATCTATATCTATTATAATTATACATATATCATTATGTACTATCTCAAGATAGACAGAACCTGAATCTCAGAGAAGTAAAGTGATTTTTTTTTTTTTCCCATGGAGTAGAGCTGGGTCTTTTGACCTAAAATGCCCTTCATTTCTATCGCATCACAGAAGAGTTTCCTGGGAACCCATGTGCTGGAGTTAGATAGATGGAGGGGATTTTAAGAGAAGACTGGCCCTTGAGAAGTCAAATATTGTCAATGGTCAGTGGCCAGGCTGAACTCTGACCCATATAAAACAGAACTCTGACCCATAACCAGTCCTCCTTCAGCTCCCCATGCCAACAATCTCCAGTTGGGGCATGCTCGAAGCTTCCCCTTTTCTCACTATAAAGCTTTCAGACTCTCCTGCCTCCTTTTGAGTCTCTGCCAAAAGCACGATGGCAGCTGACCCCCTTGCTAAAGCAAGCTCTAAATAACAGCCTTTTCTTGTCCTCATTTGGGTGGTCTTTGTTTATTTCCATACCCTGCCACTTAGAGACAAAAACAGGAAACTTTTTGGGTCCTGCTTGCAAGGTCAGGAGGATGGAGATCGGGCCCCAAATATTCACTTTCAATTTCCCCAATTCTTCCCCCAACGTTGAGAGACCTTTTGATTCTGAGGAAAGTGGTAGGAAGTGCTCGGAGCCTGTATTTTAGTAATGTTGTTTTATTTTTGTATCCTTGTCCTGCAATAAACCATAGATGTTAGGCATTGTCAGTTTGGGTCCCATCAGTTGTAAACAATCAAACACTGACTAAACACAAAATGGGAACCAAACCATACGTCTGTCAATGGCTGAATTTGTAAGAAAATGTGGTGCATCCATACAACGCAATACTTTCAGCAATTGCTTGCTGAACTAAAAAAAGTCTGACACAACAAACCATCTATCACATGCTTCCACTTACATGACATTTTAAGAAAAGGCAAACTTACAGAGACAAAAAGCCAATCAATGATTGCTAGGGACTGGCTGTAGGAGTAGGGATTGACCGCAATCTGGCACGAAGGACCTTTTTAGGAAATGTTCCCTCATTTAGGACATTTAGAAATGTTCTAGAATGGATTGTAGCGATGGTTGCACAACTGTATATATTTATTAGAAACCACTTAACCATCCACTTATAAGGGGTGGATTTTGTGGTATGTGTTTTATGCCACAGTAAAGCTTTTTAAAAAGAAAGCACTTTGAAAAACAACGTGCCTTGGAAGAGAATAAACACATAATACGGATGAAAAGGAAACATTGTCGGGAGAATTGCCAAGGCCCCAACATTGGATATAACGCTAGCTGCTCCACTCTATGGAAGCTGGATACTCAAAACTCCCTCCTTGAATATAACTCCACTATGCTGGAGTGTGACCTTCTCAGGAGCCTTCTGTCTGGTCCATTGTTCCTTACCTTTGCTGGCTTTTAGCACACGGAATGTCAGCACTGGTAAGCATGGCAGGGACCTGGGCTTTGGAGCCTGACAGACTCGGCTTTGAACTCCGGCTCTGTGGTGTATCAGCTGCGTGACATTGAACATATAACTCGGCTTCTCCAACCATTGATTCTCTGACGCAAAAGTTGAGACTGATAATTCATATCTCATGAGGTAGTTTTGAAGATAACATGAATTGGTGCATAACAAACTACCCCAAAACTAATGGATAAAAGCAACCACTTTATCCATCTAACGATTCTGTGGGTCAGAAGTTCCAGAAGGGTTTGTTTTGGTGGTCTGTGCCCAATCCACATGATATTAGCGGGAGCATCTGGGCAGGGGATCTACTTCCAAGGTAGCTCCTTCACACACGTATCTGGTGCCTACATGGTCCTTGTTCTCTCTCTTCACGTGGCATCTAATATGCTAGGCTTTTCCATGAAATTTGGGCTTCTCACAACATGGTGGTCTCAGGTAGTTGTACTTACACAGTGCTGGCTTCTCCAATAGTCTGGAAGCAGAAGCTTCCAGGAAAGTTGGAGCACTACCTGGAATGGCAAAACATCCCTTTCACTGAATGTTATTGGTCAAAGCAGCCACAGGGTCCACCCGCCCAGACACAGGTAGCTGGGGGGTGGGTCAGAAGGTCCCATCTTCACCTGCGTATATGGGTTGGGAGATACTATGTGGACACATGGGAAAAAAACAATCTACCACAGAGTTAATGCCCACATAGTGCAGTTAATGCCCACATCACTGACAAACTTCTGCTGTAAGGACCAGATAGCAAATATGTTAGAATTTATAAGCCATGTGATCTCTGTCATGATTACTCAACTCTGCTGTTGTAGCACAAAGGTAGTCATAGACAATATCTAAATGCTACATTTAGTAAAACTTTCTTTACAAAACAGGGGAGGCCAGATTGGTCCATGGGCCATAGCTGTGACCTCTGACGTAATGCATGACATATAATAAGTGGTCCGTAATAGTTGCTATTTTTTTTAAGTTTATTCATATATTTTTAGAGAGAGAGAGAGAGAAAGAGAGAGAGTAAGTTGGGGAGGGGCAGAAAGAGGAGAGAGAGAGAATCCCAAGCAGGCTCCACGCTGTCAGTGCAGAGGCCGACTCAGGGCTGGAACTCACAAACCATGAGATCGTGATCTGATCCAAATCAAGAATCAGATGTTCAACCAACTCAGCCTCCTAAGTGCCCCTATTGTAATTGTTAGTAAGAGCCTTTGGAACGCCCCAATCCACTCTTGACCTCTCCTATTTATAAGGTAAACTGACTTAGCCAACACTCTAGTTTGGTGCCTCTGGCCACCTGGATGCTCCCTCTTTTCACTTGTCTCCATAACTGGTACCTATATTTCAGGTTCCCATAAATACCACCCCCGCCCCCCAAATCCACATCAGCTCTCCCTATGTCACTGCTGGAACCATGCAGGTTTGGTGGGGTCTGAGCTTATACAATACAGTCAGGCCCTCTTTAAGAAGAAAAATACAAAATTGAAGCAAAAGTGAATCTCTAGAATGAAAAAAAAATCACAACAAATAAATTCTAAAATGCCAATAGGTACCACAAAATCCAGAAAATGACATACATTGACATCTCTGTCTACTGTTCCCCTACAATCTGATCGAATTTTCATTTGATTTTGTAATATCATTTACTATAGACTAGAAAGATGATACAGTTTTCTTCTAACATGGTTAATCAATTTTTTGAAAGCATTATTGACAGTTTAGGAAAGTTCCTTTATAACTCTTTATTAATAATGCCATCCAAAGTTTTAGGATTATTGTCAAGCAACGGAACTTTTATCAAGTTTTTTTCTTGTGTGAACAGGAAGTTTTCAGGGCATTTCAGGTTTCTTTGTACAGTGACTCATCTTAAGCACTCTGAATCAAGCCACTCATTAAATGAAATTGTTGTTGATGTCCTTGTTATAGTGTATATTATCAGTTTTTTTTTTTATTATTATCCTTCATTGATATTATCACTCCAGGTCAAGTCTACAGAACAGTTTAAAATTTTCCAGTGTGTTTACATGATTCACTTCACTTTGTTAATTGGCTTATCAAACCATCCAAGAGTCTATTCGCTAATTTTATTGGAAAGTTATCTCTTTCTCTTAATGAATTACTATCTTGGGTGATTTTTGTTTTTGTTACAATTTGCCTGCCTCTCAAGATCAGAAAATTTCTATCAGTTCCTTTGCTTGTGTTCATCCCCATTGTTCTGCGTTCCATTAAATTTTTTTAAAGTCCCTGAATTTTTATTATGAAAGATTTTAAACACATGAAATAGTCTTTTTTTTAACGGTATGATAAATATCCACCAATTTTCATCTGAATTTTCTTTCAGTTCTTCAATACATTTTTTCATTTTTAGAGGATGAAACAAGGTATCTTTCATGTCTGTTCAAATCAGGAAGCAATAAATTCTCACCGATTTACTGAAATGTTCTAATATGTCTTTTCAAATGGCAGCTAAAATGTTTTATTCGAACATTATCAACTTTCTGCATAAAATGGTGCATCTTACTTATGTTCAGATATGTGAAATATATAAATGTGTCCTACTCGATTCAGGCTCCAACTTCCTCCTAGCAAGACCCCCCAAAAGCCTACAATCTATCTCATGCTACCTGACACTAGCAAATTTGAGATGAAGGCACATTCAGAATGGGAAAAAAATTGTGATCTTGACTCAACGTCATTAAAATACCTCAATGTGGAAAATTTACAAGACCAAATGAATACATTACTAAGTTCTATCCCCATGCCCAGTTTTGCTTGTTGTGTTTTTGTGTTTTTTTGGTTTTTGGTTTGTTTTTTTTCTTTCTTTTTTAAGAGAGAGGAGGAAAGGTAGGTAATGGACAACATAGCACATACGTGACCAGGGGATCAGTAACCTCTTCTACTAACTACCCTGTGAGACTAATGGCAGAGCTTTTCTTCTCCAACCCTGGCTGTGTTTCCAGCTCAGTGTGAATCCGTCTCAGCCTAGCTGTGAGTGTAAAGACCCAAGGGCTGAAGAGGAATCCAGATACCCAGGCCAGAGTCATGAGAAACATTTGATTGAAATGATTCCTTTGGGTTTTCATTCTTTGGGATTATTTTTCTCCCAATGTCACACTTCTCCAAAGCAAAGGCTCAGAAGATTTTCACCAAGTCTCCACTTTCTACATCGTAAGTATAATCAAAACATACCCTTTAGGGGCGCCTGGGTGGCTCAGTCGGTTAAGCGTCAGACTTCAGCTCAGGTCATGATCTTGCCTCAGCTCAGTTCATGATCTTCCAGTCCGTGAGTTCATGCCCCACCTCGGGCTCTGTGCTGACAGCTCAGAGCCTGGAGCCTGTTTCAGATTCTGTGTCTCCCTCTTTCTCTCTCCTCCCCCACTCATGCTCTGTCTCTCTCTTCTCAAAAAAAAATAAACGTTAAAAAAAAAATTAAAAAAAAAAAAAAAAAAACATACCCTTTAGCTAGAAACATGTTGCCCCGGATGCAAAGAAAGAAAGAAAAGAAAGATCCACACAATTTCCTACACGATGAGTGCAGAGAACCTTTTGCAGAAGACAATTCATTTCCACCAGCACACTCATTAATTTTCATGACACCTCTGTTAAGTTATGGAAACAAATGAAGTTATTACTGTTGAAGACACTGGGCAGTATTTCCTGGGCCACCTCATTAAAAAGTCTCCACTGTTGGGGCGCCTGGGTGGCTCAGTCGGTTGAGTGTCCGACTTCAGCTCAGGTCACGATCTCGCGATCCATGCACGATCTCGCGGTCCATGAGTTCGAGCCCCGCGTCAGGCTCTGGGCTGATGGCTCAGAGCCTGGAGCCTGCTTCTGATTCTGTGTCTCCCTCTCACTCTGCCCCTCCCCCGTTCATGCTCTGTCTCTCTCTGTCTCAAAAATAAATAAATGTTAAAAAAAATTTTTTTTAAATAAAAAAAAATAAAAAGTCTCCACTGTCAACTAAAGACAGGAGGGTGTTCTAGACCCAAAACCTCGAATTAGAGCTGACTTATGAAAAGCCAGGAGTGCTACCACTATGAGAAAGTGGGTTGGAAACACTGGAGCCATCAAACCGGTTCTCAGAATTGGTATTTCACAATCCCACATGCATGGAAAGGAATGTGTGCAGGAGCAGGCAAAACAGATAGGAGGATTTTGCCAGAAGCCCTCTCCAAACTTCTCCTTGTATCTCAGTGACCACCTTTGTGTCAGACGCTGGTTTATGAACCAGTCGCTCGCCTTGGATAAATTAGGCTTTCCCTGGAGCCGGGGGTGAAGCACGTGAGCTTTGTGGGTGGATACCTGAAAAAAAAAAAAAAAAAAAAAAAAAAAAATGATGTCCGTAAGGAAAAAATGGGAAATGGGCACTGGGCAGGCAACCCACAGTACTCATGAACTCAGATCTTTAGATCTGTCTTGGCTCTGCACTCACTCAACTGCTTCATCCTTTACCTGTCTCAGATTTTGGGATTCCAACATGGATCCAATGACAGTGGCCCCCCACCCCTCCCCTCCGCCCCATCTAGAAGTGGAATTTACTGGGGCGCCTGGGTGGCACAGTCGGTTAAGCGTCCGACTTCAGCCAGGTCACGATCTCGCGGTCTGTGAGTTCGAGCCCCGCGTCAGGCTCTGGGCTGATGGCTCGGAGCCTGGAGCCTGTTTCCGATTCTGTGTCTCCCTCTCTCTCTGCCCCTCCCCCGTTCATGCTCTGTCTCTCTCTGTCCCAAAAATAAATAAAAAACGTTGAAAAAAAAAAAAAAAAAAAAAAAAAAAAAAGAAGTGGAATTTACTCACCAGGGAAGGAAGCCAGATGAGAGAAGGCACGGTTTTGAGAAAATGGTATGGAGTGTGGAAGACCGCAAAACACAGAACTGAAGCGGAGAGTTGAGGAGTAAGACTCCCAGCTCTCTCGTTACCCGCTGTAGGATCTTGCATACTCAGTCTCAGCATGCAAATGAGCCTCGGTTTTCCCGTTTATTAAATGAAGACAACAGTACTGGCCTCGGTGTTGTTATGAAGATTCATCAAGATACTAGAAGTAGAATCCTTTGTGCGTGGGACTTGTAATGGATATTTGATAAAAGTGGCCATTATTATATGATTTCTTAGGAGAAGTTGGGGGAAACGGTGCAGGGCGGGGGGGGGGGGGGGTCAGCAGAGACAACAGCTGGTCCTGGAGGCCTTGAGGACAAAATCTGAGTAAAGTTTGATTTGAGGAGACGAGAAATGGGCTAGAACCACTCCTTCCTATCTCTGTTCTGTTTTATAGTGCAATTGCAGAGAAATATCCCTCATCGATGAGACAGCTCAACAGACAAGGTACTAGTGTCAACGTCTTTGTTCCTCCTGCCTCTTCCCCTATAAATCACAAAAACATGCACCTCAACACAGGTGTGTGAACTTGAGCGTGTTACGTTCTTTCTCCGGGTCTTCATTGCAAATCTATAAAATGCCGATCGCTCCTAGTCTCTTACATCCCCTTGGCCCTAACATACGAGTAGCAGAACAAAATTAGAATTTGGGTATAACACTTCTAAAATGTTCCCATTTCAGGGGCGCCTGGGTGGCTCAGTCGGTTAAGCCGCCGACTTTGGCTCAGGTCACGATCTCGCGGTCCGTGAGTTCGAGCCCCGCGTCGGGCTCTGTGCTGACAGCACAGAGCCCGGAGCCTGTTTCGGATTCTGTGTCTCCCTCTCACTGACCCTCCCCTGTTCATGCTCTGTCTCTGTCTGTCTCAAAAATAAATAAAAACGTTAAAAAAAAAACATTTAAAAATAAAATGTTCCCATTTCATCCCAAACTTTTGGTCTAAACCTCATGATGGTTATCAATTTCACTAGCCTTAAGGAACTCCTCCTTCTTGGAATTTTTCTCTTCTTCTTATATAGAGGATACAAAGATTGCAAAAACAGGCTTCAGAATCCGGGCATGGGGGTAGATGATTCATTCCCATTATGTTATCTTTTGAATGTAGTTAACAGCTACCCCGCACTACCCTCGTTCCTTATCCACCTGAATTCCATTGTAGACAAACAAACAAAAAGATAATGGAAAAGGCAATCTTAGGGAGACACTAGCGAGTCTGATGCACTCTGGTAATGAAGTTATTACAAACTCTGCCGCCCACAAAGATCTGGCAAGAGCCAAAGAATGGATGTTTGTGCAGATGCCTTGTCATAGCTCTGTGTCATTCGCCTGGGGCTACCAAATCTCTTGGCAAATGGTAACTCGCTTATCCTCAGAGCCTCCCAGAAGGAAGGGCATTAGTATGCACTCTGAGGAAGAGCCAGGAAATTAGAGTTTTTCTAAAGCCAAAAGGTCAATGCTGGCTTTGCAAATCTACCTGAAGCTTTCTAGGTTTTATATGTAGGGTCTCACTCCCATTTGGGAAAACAATTACAGAACGCTTGAGTTTAAGAACGACAAGGGTTTTCAACAGATACCTATGCCAACTGAGTACATTCGTACTTAAATCCCCTTAGTTAACATCTTCACTAGGTGTCCTCTAACTTCTCTTGAAAACATCTAATGAAATTTCCAAAAGAGACTATATGAGAAAGCAGCCCAGAGAGGGTGAACTATGAGGACTGAGTGTGGAAGGGCGGGCCACAGGACGATTAAGGAATCCTCCTGTAGGGAAGACAGGGAATAGTGAGACTGTAACTTGCATTTGGGGAAGGTGGGTATGAGGACCCATTTTGGGCTTCCTCAAAGGCCAGTGTTGGCATGAGCAGAACCTTAAGGGAATAGATGGGCTGGACAGACGAGAAGTAGGAAATGTACCACTTTCCTAAGCGGTGTCCTTTTTCCCATTGACGATTTGGCTCTTGTCTGTCATGGTCTTTCTGGATTGAGTTGCAAGGACAGAAAGATTGGCTTGCCCAAAATGAGACTTCAGTGATTATCCTACATCTCCTGTTGCATCCACACGACTCCTGAAACAGAATGCTATGGGCACCAGTGACAGTCACAACGAAGTTTATTGCAACAAGAGGCAAGGCCGACCAATCGGGACCGACACTCTTGACCAGAGTGCGGCCTCGAACAGCCAAGGTACAGGGTTTTTATAGTCGACCACATCATCTTATCACCTGGGAACAGAACAAAGAAATAGTTCCCAGATGGGGGTGGAAACAGTTCAGACCTTCTGCCGGTTAAGCTGCAACCAGTTGACCTCCTTGACCCTGCCTCTGGCCCACTTTTTCAAAGTTCTCAACATGCCCTTGCCCCAATCCAATCAAACACCAATCCAGTTGATTTCCCTTGAACTTTCGTTCCCTTGATTGATAGGACAAGGCCGTTATCTCTTAACCTACAGTGTCAAAACAAAGCTGTTATTTCCCAAGGCTACAGGTTAGCCCTACACTACAATTTAACCCTTACACTCCTAGTAGTTATTAGTGTGATTTTTGACAAGTTAAAAAAAAATTATCTGAAACTTGGAAATAGGAAAAGGAGATTATTGGGTACTCTTTCAGTGCCAGGCTTGACTTCCTATTTACTGGATTAGTTTTCTTCCCTATGAGGCAAAGGCTCATTGGGAAAATTTTCTTCCACAGAAATGCAAATAATTTCTTCCCAGTGGAACTAAGAGCCTCAAGGTTTACAGTTTATGATCCTGTTCAACATAAACCAGTTTTTGTACAGCTTGTAACCCCGCAAGCCATTAGATTACCTACACATATCTAGTGTTTCAAATGCTCTTTGGGCCAGTTTTGAATCTTACTGCTTTCCACATTACTTAATGAGCTCAATAAAATCTTTGAAATGTATTCCTTTAAAATCTGTATGCATGAAAGACGTGGCTTTTTATCTTTTTTAAAAATTATGGTTTAACAGGGAGCTCACTTCTGTCTCCAAAGATCTGGTTTCCTTATTTGTTAAAAGATGCCTTAGGACAGAAGGTCTCTAAGGGCCCAGTCTAAGGTCTCTGAGCCACTAAACCACCTTGAGCCCTCTTTCCCAGCTTCCCGGGGTCTCCAGGGAAAGGGCCACCTTAACTCTCTGGAGCAGACAAATTGGGCCTGCCAGACAATTTGTCACCCAGGCCCCAGAGAGGTGGTCAAATCACACTAGAGCACTGTTCTGCCTACCTGCAGCAACTCTAAAGGTGGTTCTAGAAGGTCCCAGGAACTGGACTACATTGTTTTGCCGAACTTTTTCCTGTTTTTGTTTTTTTTTTATGCTTCTCCCTGCCCCAACCAGTTCCTGCTTCCCAATATAAACCTTAGAAACTCCCAGTTCCACATCCCCAGCCTTTTAGTTTAATTTGGATGGTAAGGCGTCTTCCCCCGAGTGTTCACCTATTTGACATCCTGAAGTGGAAGCTGGTACCTTTTGGCTGCCACTCGAGGCAACAGAGGTCAAGCAGCGACACCCCCCATTCCCACTGCTGCGAAGGGGCAGGTCAGGATTGCTCTGGAAACCTGTTTCCGGGTCTGACATCTGATGAATCTGTCCTTCCAAACCTCCAGAGGCTTCTCTCCCTCTGCCTTCTTGGCCAGAGGATGTTTAGCCATCATACTCCAGCTGAAAGTGCCCTGACTTCATGGGAGTGAAGATGTGAAGGGGAGATGGGTCAGAGAACATGAAAGCTGGGTCAAGGAGACCACTGGATGCATTTAGTGTTCCTTAAAATCCACAGATTTTGGCCCCGGACTATCCAACACACAGAAAAACTCTTCCATTTCAGGGGATGACTGATTTTGTTAAAAGGAGGGTGTTTTTGTTTTGTTTTGTTTTGTTTTGTTTTGTTTTGCTGAGCCTCCTCGGGTCAGATCTGTTTGCCTCAGAATCAACTCGGTGCTCACAGTGTTCTTAAAATAAATATTTTTGTTTCTGATTCCAGCTTGGCTGCCAGGCCTGACTGATAACACTCATGGCTTGGCGAGGTGCTGCTGAATTTCTCTGCATACGTTCCTTCCCTCCAGGAACATCCCCATGCTTTATTTCAGGATTCCAGTTAATTCCTCAGCTTGGGGATGGAGTCATGTTTTCCTGAAGGCCAGCCACATCCTGGGCCTTCAGGGCTCTTGGACTAAACAGTTTAAGGTGGGGCTGGGGACAGTGGGAGAGGCGGGGGCCGGGGGGACAGATGAAATTTGGGCCTAAGGAAAGGCCAAATCACATAATATTTATTGGATACCTAGTGATTACACAAGATCCCATGAGAAACACAAGCATCAAGTGCTTGGGTATGGTTATCCTGGAAATCTAATTTGAAAACAATGATGTATTATTTAACACCCTGAATGGGTCTTTTTAAAAAGCACCCTTCTTCCTTTATAAGAGAGCTTAGGGATCATCTACTCCAGTTTAAAAAGAAGTTTCTCCAAATACTCTGGGCGAAGGAACATTTGTGTCTCTGAAAAGGAAAGCCAACTCCAAATAGATCGCACATCCCTTTACAAAACTCAGGTACAAGTCGTCTCCAGGACCACATCCTTAGCAAGAAAAGAAAAGAAAAAAAAAAAGCTAAATGAAAGGCCCGAGTGGCTTTGTCCCCAACCACAAGCAGGGAGAGAGGAAGCGCAGAAGAAGGAGCAGGACAGAAGGGGTGCTCGACTCGCCCCCCGCCCCGCCTTCCCCTCTGTCCCAGGCCCCCGCCCGAGGGCGCCCAGCCCCACTCCCGCCCCGCGGCCTTGGCTGCCCGGGCACCCCCTGCGCCGCGGGCCTTTCATCACCGGAGCCAGACCTAGCACAACGGGAGGGCGATTTGGTCCCGCGCGGCTTTGGGTGCGGGTCGCCGCCGCGCGGCACGGGCACGAAGCGGGGACAGCGGAGGCGCCCCGCGCGCAGGTCTCGGCACCGTCCCGGCCACCTGGCGGTCCCTCCGCGGCTGGCGGGCGGGGGCCGCCCAGCTCAGACCTGCCGCCTGGTGTCCCGATTCTGGGCGGCGGCGCGCCCGAGACCCGCACCAGGTCCGCTCGGGGAGCCGGTCTCCCCCGCCCCCGCCCCCGTCCCCGCCCCCGCCGGAATTTTCTGCAGTCACTTCCAGGAGCTATTCGGTGGGGGTCTGTCCGCAGTGATTTATCGGCGGCAGCCACGCTTGCATACATAATATTAAAGGTCACACCGTAACCGCAGCAATTTGTTCTAAAATGGAGGCCACCAAAATACTATTTTCGGGGGGTATTTTGCCACTGAAATTCATAATTGGCGGCGCGAGTGAGGTTAAACAGCAGACCACGTTTCACGGTGTGGTCACCGATTTAAAGTTCTCTGCAGCCAGGGCTCTCCCCTGTCCGCACGGGAGCCTCCCACCGCCCGGGCCCGGGGCTTGCGCCTAGGAAACCTCCCTCCGGCCGCATTCCCACAGTGTCTGCCTTGTGGCCAGAGGAGGAGTGGGAGAAAAGAAGAAGAGCCCGGATGTGAGAAAAGCCAAGGGCACAGGCCTGTGAGAGTAAGCAGCCAGCAGCTCAGAATGGGGAAACTTGGAGGAGCTTGGACATCTAATCAGATGCCTCAAAAGTGGCGTTTCACGTTAATTTTGGGGACAGCCAAATGTATACACCGCTGCAAGAAAAGCGGAGTGCTCTGTAACATCTATTACAAAAGTCCGCCCTTCCCCGCCCCCTTGCTTCCATTTTCCTTCCTAGAAACAATGACCTTTGTCTCTGGTCTTTAAACTCCACGTCTCTGCTTCTCGATTTTTCAAAACCATGCACGGGTTTCCTACCATCAAGATACAGATTTCGCGGTCGTATATACCCTCAGCCCCTCTGCTTTTAAGTCCTACTTTTTTGTTAAAGTACCCTTCAGGCATGATATTTAACATTAGGACTGTTTGAATGCTCTCGTGGCTAAGCCATATGGTCTCATTGCATTTACTTTCTGTACAACCGTTTTTGTTCGCCCTGCCATCAATGATCCCCTTGGTCTTCATTTTCTGTTTCTCTGCGTGGATTTTCCGTGTTCTTGTCTACCTCATCTCCATACTCTGTTGGAAGTGTGAACCTGCATACTTCCACACCTGCAGGTGCCTGAGGGAGCCTCTCCGTTTCCTCCATGTTCCCCTTAGAAGCATGCTCTTCCTGGCAGCTTCTGTCAGCCAGCTCCAGTGTGGATTTGTTTGTCTTTTTAGGCCAGCTAGGAGTCAGTATTCTGGGAGCTGGCTTCTCCAGCTTTCTGGGAGCTCACCCAGTCCCTGTGCCGTATGGGAGCCCCTACTGACTGGACTCCGGATGTTCACTCTACACTGCGGTGGGGAGAGGAGAGAGGGAAGGAATATCCTCTAGGGGCTTCCTGAAAATGGATCCACGGCAGGAAAGGAGGTAAAAATATGACCCCTTGCGTGACTGAAAATGAGGTTTATTCTGTACCTACATTTGACTGCGTTTTGGCTGGGTATGAGATACTATGTTGGAAGTAACTTTTTTCCCTGAGAATTTTGAAGGCTTCGTTCCATTGTCTTCCAGCATACCCTATGCCAGTCCACTTTCTAGTGTCTTGTATTTGAACTGGGATGGAGAGCCAAGGACTACAAGATGTTTGAGGAAATCCTCTAACACAAAAAACAGAGGCCAAAACAAGTTTGAGAAAAAGAAGAAAGAGCCATTACCGAATCAGAAAATGACATCTGCAAATACACAAAAGCATGAATGCCTCTGAGACACATTGAGATGTTGGAAGGCCAATGTAATTACAGCTCTAGGCCCTTTGCATGTTGTCTTTGGTTTTTTTGTTTTTTTGGTTTTTTTTTTTTTTGGTCTTGTTTTTCTTTCCAGAACTTTTAGAGTCTTTTTTATATCTGGTGTTAGAAATTTCATAATAATGTGTCTAGATGTGACCCTTGTCCATTCATTGCGTAGGTGGCCCCTCGTGGACCCTCTCAAGCCGGAAATCCTGTCCTTTTGTTCTAAGAAAGGCTTTTAAAGGTTTTGTTTTTTCATTTTCTGTTTTCTCTCTCTGGAGCTCCTATTGTTTGGATATTGGGCCTTCTGTACCAATATACTAGTTGTATCTATTTCCTATTTTTTATGTAGAGGATAAACAGGTAGGCAGCCAGTAAGAATATTTCTCAATTTATACAATCAAAAGAAACCACAAATGGATGATCAGGAATATGAGGGAAGCTGAACCAATAAAGTTAAAAAAAAAAAAATTAGAATGCTTATTTAGTAAGATCGGAGCCACTTTTCAGACCCATAACTCATTAGCTGACAGAGAGGCTGGTTCCCAAGGGGAAAGAATGAGGCAAAAGTCCCCGGTCCTTCCTCAAACAGATGTATAGCCATTTATTTGGGTGACTGCATGCTGGGGAAAGGGGAATATCTAGACATACTGAGGGCTTTTAGGTTCAGGATCTGAATTGATATTGATCCCCAGGGATCTGAAACAAATCATGGACTGCTGTGTGAGTAGAAGTATCTGGGGGCCACGTTATAAGCTGAGTCCCGGCTCACGTCAGGCTCATGATGAATACAGTGAATCCATGGGCTCACCCAGTGCATTTGGCCAATCCCTGAATGGATAATTGGAATGCATGCATGCAGTGGAAGTCGAACCCTTCTTTGGTTCTTTTTCCTCTGGGTAAGAGCTACTGTAATGAGAACAGCTGAAGATTTCTCTTTCAAAAAACCATGATACAGTACCATAAAAGCCAAAACTATCATGTCTCAGGGAGAATGGCAGAGATTAGAGCCACCCTTCAGACCTAAAAGACACAGAGGTGGTGATCTCTAGCCGATTCTCAATTAATTCCCCGGTCTAGCTCCTATAGAAGCCAGTCAAATCCTGGAGGACTGACGCCGTACTTTTCACACAGAGAGTATAGCAGCTTACATTTACGCTTTTGTCCCAGGACCATGTTTTCTCTCTCATCCTCGGTCATGATACAATCTGCAGAGCCTGAACCATCTGGACTTTCTGTAGAACGTCACATTGGTTTACTCCATCAACGGTACCATTTTAATCAGACAAGAGGAGTAAGAAGTGGCAAGTGCATCGGAGACCTCACACTTCAGAGGGTGGGGGTCCTACAGAATCCTACAAAGGTTCCCTGCCATATCAGTAAAGGTTTTAGGGGCACAGTAGTTTGGAGCACGGCAGGATAGCACTTCCAACGGGAAGGTCAAATTATAGCATCTTGACCCTCACACCTCTAAAAGGAAGCACAGGTCCTCACACCTCTAAAAGGAAGCACAGTGCAATGCAAGTGGCCCTGCCACGTGGGCCATATGACCCGGCTGACCCTTTGGTACCAGGGTGCCCATCCGCATTAGAGAATTACACACCATTCAGAAACCAACTTCTATAAGCCACTTGGCCTCATAGAGGTAAGACTCCTGATCGGGAGATATCAAAATGTAATGGGGCCAGAGATGCCCATTGTGAGCCAGATTCTGAAAGGCTCGTTTAGTCATAAGGTTGAGCAGGCCCAGCACAATACATCAGAATATGGAAGTGACACGGCCCGGGATTGAACAGAAGTCAGGGATGGAGAAAACAAAACAGCTGGGTGACCTGGGGGCCCAGCCCCCAGGTCAACCTCCACTGGTGCACTCACACCTCTCCCTCAGCTCACAGCTGATCACATGGTCAGGAAGAGGTTGTTACTTAAGACCAGTCAATAGAAGAAGGTAAAGGCTAGTCTTGGTTCGCCAGTAGTTTAGTTCAATTATGTGGTAGTAATTAGTTAAGATAAAATCATACTGGCGTCCTTATAAAAAAAAAAAAGGTAGGGGGGGGAGGCCACCTGGGTGGCTCAGTCGGTTAAGCGTCCGACTTCGGCTCAGGTCATGAAATCACCGTTTGTGGGTTCGAGCCCCGCCTTGGGCTCTGTGCTGACAACTCAGAGCCTGGAGCCTGCTTCGGATTCTGTGTCTCCCTCTCTCTCTCTCTCAAAAATAAATAAAGATTTTTTTTTTTTTATTTAGAAAAATAAAGGGGAAAATTGGACACAGAAACGCACATGTGAAGAACACCTCGTGAAAGTAAAAGGAGAGAGCAAGGTGATGCTGCTACAAGCCGAGGAACCCCAAAGATTGCCAGCAATCCACGGGACGCTGGGTGAGAGGCATGGAACGGATTCTTTCCCACAGCCCTAGCAAACTAACACATCACATATTATCACGTTAGAGAAATGACCAAATGTGGAGCAAAAGAGTTATAGCAGAGGTGATAAGGCCATGCAGTTTCCTGGTTTTCTCAAATACAACACCACGCAGAAGCGGCCAGCCTGAGGTACGGATCAATGATACAGCCCCTTAAAGAGGTGGCTGTAATGCTGCTTGGAGATGCTGCCTTGCAAAGATGAGTCACCGTCCACCGGGGCGGAGTAGTACACGTTCTGAATCAATGACCATTGTGTGTGCGGTCCCAGTGGTAGAGCATATGGATCTGGAAATCAAGAGATGGAAGTAGGAGCGACCTTGTTTCCCATCACTCTCATTAAATCAGGTGCCATTTTCAGGTGTCCCATCACCACAACCCAAGGCTCTGCAGATCTGGCCACCCCGGGTGGGGACTGCTCCCACTAGGGACTGTGGCAAGAATTGCATGACCAGCGAAGGCTGGTCGTCTCAGACTTTTTTGCCAAGAGAACAGCAGGCAAGAAAGTGTCACTCTCCTGATCATCAGAGGGAAATAGGACGCGGGGAGGGGGGTGCCCAGGAAGAATATATTTGGCACCCAAGTGATCCGCTGGCGCCTCTCTTGGTACTTTCCTCTTTTGGTACTTGGTACTTTTGACAGTGGATGGACAAATGCAGAAACCACAACTGAGAAAGGCCTTGTGAGGAAGGGTCCACACCGCCAAGATGAAGGTCTGGATAGGCTGAGCAGGTAAGCCACCCGAACGGCAGAGGTGCCCAGGTAAGGGGAATGGAGAATGAGTAGTAAAGGGAGATAGCTGCCATCCCAAGACAGATGCAGTGATGGGACTTAGTTTGCTCACTATCTTTCCTCTTATACGTTTCTTCAGGAAAAAAATCCTGGAGGATTCAGGGAGCATTTTAGACCAAGCAAGTGGATTGGAGTGGTGCAAAATATTGCCTGTCGTGGAGGCTATGGTCCCCTGGCCAGAGCCCGGCCTTCAGGACCAGGGTGTTCATTCCTCCAGCTTTCAGGAACATTGCCTGCATAAGACTTGTAGCTGAGATTCCCCCCAAAGACTCACCCCCAGCCAGAGATAACTGCCTCACCTGAGAATGCTGCAGAGAATCAGTCTAATTCATGTTTCGTGAAGATGATACCCTCTCTTGTCCCTCTGAGGCATAAATCATCGTTTTGAAATAGGTTTTGGTTTGTTTTCTTACCTTTAAATTATCCGTTTTCTCTGACTCCCCACTTTTTTTTTAAATTTGGTTTTCTTCTTCGCCTTCACAGTTGATATTTCCCTTCACAAATATCAAATATTTGATAAGCCCTCGGCAATCTGTCCACATGAGGTGTCCGACCCTCTGCAGGGCTCTTGCATCTGGTGGATTTACTCTGGAGCTACTTTGGCTAGTCATTCCGCTAGATGAAACTCATCACCACAGCCCCCCCACCACCACCACCCTTTTTCATAGATATGTATTGTTTTTTCTCTTGAGCTGATAGGTTTTCCCGAAGAGGACCCATCCACTCTCCTGTGTATTTGAGGGGCGGGTGCGTAGGATATAAGCCTGGCATGGTTCCTAGGTTTGGGAGTGGGTAAGGGACTGCCATAGTCAGTGTATAGACTTTGACTACCTTTCTGATTCCTGGGTGGCACTCTGTCCCATAACATCACCCAAGTCCCTGAGTCCAGAGTCCCTCTAAGTCAACGTCTTCAGAGAATAAACCTGGAGTCAGTTAAGAGTGGTGACTGGGCTGCAGAGGGCTGGAGGAAAGAAACGTGCTGTAAACGCCTTCAGCCAATCCCCCTGCTTCCACGTCCCCAGCAGCTTCCTTA
Source organism: Neofelis nebulosa (assembly GCF_028018385.1). NCBI lineage: Eukaryota > Metazoa > Chordata > Mammalia > Carnivora > Felidae > Neofelis > Neofelis nebulosa. The sequence continues at coordinate 78,821,140 of NC_080786.1, read as the reverse complement.
AGCGCGGCTGTGGCCTCCGGTTTTGAATTTTCTGAAATTGTGCCGCATGAATTGCTTTGCGCCTCAGTTTTCCCTCACCTGATTTCTATTCCGGATCTCCCTACTCTGCCAAGTCAGTGACCTATCACTGGTCCCTCGGTTTGCCGGCTTCTACCCATTCTCTTTACACTTGTGTGCTGATGCCTTCCCCCCCCCTCCCCCGCCCCCTTTCACCGTCACTCAGTAAGATTTCAAGAAAGCTCAGAGGGAAATGCACGTGTTCAATCTGCCATGTTTCACTGGAAGACATTAGCCTGTTTTATAGATGGGGAAACTGAGGCCCAGGTTTCAGGATTGGCAAGCTCTTCCGTGTTTCCTCATCCAGTGCTGGAAGAAGGGAGAGAACAGGATAGCTCCAGGGGTCACCAGATCAAAGGGACCCTGTCTCTTCTGGACAGGGGCATTTGGATAGATTTAAGTAGGGGAGGAAGAAGAACAAGAGGGGATCGGCCTATAGATATTTCTAATCTACAAAATGCTCTTTTTATTGTTGTTTCAACGGAAGCATACCTAAAACATAATTGCCTGATCCTTGGAGTGATCTTGATAGCTGTATTACTTTCCTATTACAGCTATAACAAATGACCACAAATGTAGTGACTTAAAGCAACGCAAATTTATTATCATGGACTTCTGCAGGTCCAAAGTCTAAAATCGGTCTCACCAGGCTGAAGTCGTGCGTCCACAGAGCTGGTTCCCTCTGGAAGCTCTGGGGGAACATCTGTTCCTTTGTCTTTATGAGCTTCTAGAGCTGCCTGCGTTCCTTGGCTCATGGCTACTTCCTCCATCTTCAAAGCCCATCACTGCAAGCTCTCCTGACATCGTTAAATCTCCTTTTTCTCACTTTGACATCTTTGCCTCCCTTCTGTAAGGACCATTGTGATTACGTTGGGCCCATGCAGATAATGCAGGATAAGCGCCTCATCTCAAGATCTTTAAAAAAAAAATTTTTTTAATGTTTATTTATGTTACACAGAGACAGAGACAGAATGCGAGGGGGTTAGGGGCAGAGAGAGAAGGAGACACAGAATCCGAAGCGGGCTCCGGGCTCCGAGCTGTCAGCACAGAGCCCGACGCGGGGCTGGAACTCACGAGCTGTGAGATCATGACCTGAGCCGAAGTCGGACGCTCAACCGGCTGAGCCACCCAGGCACCCCTCAAGATCTTTAAAGTAATCACACCTGCAAAGTCCTTTTTGCCTGTGGCATATGCACACATTCTGGGAACTAGGACATGGATAAGTTTGGGGGGTCTTTATTCTGCCTACCACAATAACTTTCTGATAACACTCATGACCCTCGGTTCTTGTCAAGATGTGGCGTCTGTCGATATCTATAGATACCGACAAATGAACGAGTGGATGAATGAATGAAGAGCTTTTAGTGAGTCATCAAATATTTATTATTGGGCCCATTATCTGCTAGGTTATGTTTTAGACTATCTGCTAAGGAGATCTAGGAAACTAGTGTTTATTCTTACAAACTTGACCCTGCACGGTCTGCAAGCACGTTCTGTGTCGTACTAAAATGGCAACCGGTTCATTGATTACCATGGAAATGAGACAAAAGAAGACAAGCTTATCGCCATCTTCCTTCTTCTAACCATTTGGCTATGAAAATGACAATGATACAAATACCGCAGAGAAAGTAGAACAGGTTCAATCTCTCCTCATCAACGAAGTAATCTTGTTGCACTAACGGAGCGTACATGGGATAGCTGTTTGGAACATTTCTGGGTGAACTTCTCCAGGCAGCTTGAGTTCCACTGGAGGCCGAAAACCCATGTGTAGCCACGGAGTCTGTCCACGTGAGCTGTAGGTTTGACCTAGAGGGGACTGTTCTCCCTATAGTCTGAGTGGCTGACCCTGAGGTAGCCTTTGGGATTGCCCTCAATGTGGTCTTTGGGTCTGTCCCCCGTGTGGCCTGCACACAGGCCCCTTGTGTGGCTTGTGAGCATGCCTGCTGTGTGGACTGTTGTCCTACCCTCCTGACAACCTCAGAGTATGTCCTGCAGGGGGCCTGTGGTGCTGTCCCCCGTGTGGATTGTAAATTTCCCTGTGCAGCCTGCCTGTCGGAACTTGGGGTGAGCTGCCTGCTGGTCTCCCGTTTGGGCTCAGCAGTGGTGTGGCTGGGCCCTGACGCTTTATAGACATAATGATACCCATTCCATTGGCTTTGGGTGAACACATCACCAGTGGGAGATGAGGAACCAGTGGGAGAGAATGGGGATACTGATGGCTCCGTCGTGTTGTTTCGCAATCTCAGTAAGCAGAAGCCCAGAGAGCAACCTTCACAATTGTTCGTGTCATGGGACCCATCCAAAGGCACCTCCCGAATGATCGGTAGCTCTGAAAGCTTCTTAAAGTCATAGAATTTCTTCAGAATACGCAGCACCACGTTTTTCAGAATCCTCATGGTACTCTCTGGGGAGAACTCAGGGTTCTCAAATCGAGACCAGGAACACTTCTTGCACCTCTGAGCAAAGAGGCGCATAATCACCTGACCCTGGGATCTGTGGGACTCCAGGTGCATGTGACATAGGATATGCACTTGAGCAGAAGCCCAACTCCGCTGGCATGAGGAACACTGGAACCTGCAGATAAAAGGAACAAGGCCGTGTGCCTTCAGGTGATTGCTGACCCGAAGCAGGTTGGCCTGCCTGGCCTCAGTCTCTGAGATCTCTTCCAGTTTGAAAAAGTCCATATGATATTGACACATTGCCAAATAAGAATGAGAGGGGTGGGCGCCAAAGTGGCTTAGCCAGTTAAGTGTCCAACTCTTGATTTTGGCTCAGGTCATGATCTCACAGTTCGTGGGTTCAAGCCCCCGTCAGGCTCCGCGCTAACAACTCAGGGCCTGCTTGGGGTTCTCTCTCTCTCTCTCTCTCTCTCTCAGAATGAATGAATAAACATTAAAAAAAAAAAAAAAGGATGAAAGGGATTGTGTTTTTAACAAAGCTTTTCCCTGTGAGCCACCATAGCTTCTATCCTACGTGGCCCCACGTTTGCCTCTTTGCCAGTAAAATATCTCTGCGTGTCTCATGGGGAGGGGTCCTTCTGCCCCCTGCCAGTGAAATTTAAAACATTTTTTGTAATGTTTATTCATTTTTTGAGAGAGATGGAAAGAGAGAAACAGAGCACAAGTGTGGGAGGGGCAGAGAGAGAGGGAGACACAGAATCCGAAGCAGGCTCCAGGCTCCAGAGCCTGACGAGGGGCTCAAACTCACAAACCGTGAGATCGTGACCTAAGCCAAAGTTGGATGCTTAACTGAGCCACCTGGGGAACCCTAGCATCCCATTTGTGGTTTCCACTCAGGTTAAGGGAGGAAGCCTAGTAAAAGAAGAAACTTCCTGCGTTAAACAAAATGGAGGCATTTACATACTAAAGAACACTGTGCAAAGGGAGATCCTGGTGACCCTTGTTCCTTTAACATGCTCTGGAAGGAACCCAAGGATGCTGCTGAGGCTAAGCTGGCCTCTTCGTCCAAGAATGCCCACTGAAAGGCAAACTCTCACTCACCTGCCGAATCCTTTCAGCTCATATTGCTTCCACCCTTCTGCAAGGCAGTTTGGATCGAGATTCTTATCCAACTTCAGGGTCCATCTGGCCCGGGGTTTCTCCTGCTGCATCAGTTCTTGAAATATCTGCTCCCATGTCCCAACATCTAAAACTGTTTTCTTCTCCTGAGGCTGGGGAGCCATGCCTGGTGAGTAACTCAGTTTTATTTGGCAACTTGCAAGAGGGGAAAGAGAAAAAAAAAAAAAACATCAGTTTCAGTTTCTCTGTCAGGAACATACGTCAGCTATTTTCTTAGGTTTCGTTTTAGACTGAGTACACAGAACAGGTCTTTGTTCAGAAGACAGAGGGCAGCAGAGTTTTGCTAGTTTGTGAACAGGACTCTTTAAGAGATATCTGAATACAGAGCTCTGTTCTAGATTCTGGGGGCATTTGTAAGTTACCTGAGTATTTTAATTTTCTCTTATTTTTACACGAGGCCAAGCACTTTGCTCAGCTCTGGGATAAATACCACCGACTAAGAAAGCAGCTTCTACCCCCACGGATGCTCACATTCTCACGCAGACATGGGAAGGTAGTGTGGGAGCGTGTGGTCAATGTTGGTCTCATGCACCCAGTGACTCTGGAGTTTAAACTCAGATGGGAGAGATAAGACAAGCAGGACCTTATGTCCTTGGAAGCCCCACTAGGGTTACTGTGTCCCAAATGGGATCAGTCTATGCCTTCTCTGGCTTTCTAGATTTTAACATGTTCCCCTTCTTCCCTCCCAGCCTAGGGGCACCTGGGTGACTCAGTCAGTTAGGGAACCAACTCTTGATGTCAGCTCAGGTCATGATAGCACAATTCATGGGCTCAAGCACCCTGTCAGCCTCTGTGCTGACAGCACGGAGCTTCCTTGGGATTCTCCGTCTTCCTCTCTCCCTTTGCCCTTCCCCCTTGCTCTCACCCTCACTCCCTCTCTCAAAATAAATAAATAAACTTAAAAAAAAAAAAAAGCCTGGAAATCCCTTAAGCATCAACTTTTTCTCTTTATGGCAGTCATCCACTTGATAATTTATTTCTGTAGTTACTCGAGCTTGGGGGTAGAGGGGGCTGGAAGGATTTGGTTTGGTCAAAGGAGAGAAACAAGAAACTAGAAATGTAGTCCCTGATGTAACAATAATTTTACTTCAATTTTAAGCATCTCTTCGACTCCCAGAAACTCTATAGGTATATGCAGAACAGATAACAGAAAATTTTGAAGGAATAATCTGGGGAATAATGAGGCTGGATGACCCCTAAGCTAACTCCATATCTCCTGCTTTGGGGATTCAGAATAAGGAGAAATGAGTACTAGAATTGGGGCGCCTGCTTGTGGGTGACATCAGCCATATCTTTACCTCCTGGACCCCAGGATCACTTGTTGAATGAGTGGCAGAGTGGAAGACTTACATTTCTCTGAGGCCACACTGAATCCCAGGAAAGTGTGGGCTTGTCTAAAGGAGGGGTTGAGGGGCACCTGGGTGGCTCAGTCAGTTGAGTATCCGACTCTTGATTTCGGCTCAGGTCATGATCCCAGGGTTGTGGGTTTGAGGTCCACATCAGTCTCTGCACTGAGCATGGAGATTGCTTGGGATTCTCTCTCTCTCTAATAAAATAAAATTTAAAAAAAAAAAAAAAAAGGAAGGAATGGTTTTCTAATGGTAGAAGAATAGGCAGAAGGCAGAAGGAGCAATTTGGGGAAATCCAAATGGGGGTCTTCAATCTGCTCTTCTGAGGGTTGCCCTCTCTGGGCTGGGACTCCTGGACATATCCTAGGAAGGACTGTTGGTCCAGTAAGGACTGCTTCTCAGCCAAAGATCAGCCTAGAGGGGAGGAAAGGTATTGAAATCATACTGTCATAGAAGAACGTAAGGGAAGGGGTTGGTTCTCCACACCACTGCCCCTATGCTGCATGATTATGGCTGTTCACCACTACGTAGAACAGAGAAGGCAGAATTAGACAGTTGTCTTTAAAAGAACAAATAACACATCTATTACGTACCGTCATCTCCTCGTCCTCATTCTCAGGCTATCAGGAAAGACAGATATATACCTTCACCGTCCCTGTGTCACTTTTCTCCACTTGTCCCTTCAGCTCAGACCACAGTCCAGAGCCAGCCCACCCGGGTTTGGGTACTTGTTCCGCCACTCTCTCCCTTGGAGGCCCGGGGAAGCGCCTTCACTTCCCTGTACCTTGGTTTCTGCATCTAAAAGATGGGGATAATAATACCACCTACCTCACAGGGCTGTGCTGAGGATTGAATGAGTTGAAAAATAGTTACCAGCGCTTAGCAAGCAGACAGAAGCGTTTGCTATTTGTTGTTGCTGTGTTACAGGTTTCCTTGTTAAGTTACCATAAAACCTTTCTTAAATATGTTGAGGATAAAAACAAAGCTAAATTATATAGAATATATATATTATTATATATATGTATAATATGATATGTATATGTATATGTGTGTGTATATACATATATATACATATACATATATACGTATATATGTATATGTATACATATATATACGTGTATATATATATGTGTGTATATATATATATTAAATAGTATACAGGATGAAAAAAACTACAAATAAATGTGCACATAAGGACTCAGAGAGCTCAACAGCCCCTTAAGAATTCAGACTGGGCAAGAAAGACACTAAATAAATAAATAAATGAATAAATAAATAAATAAATATCCTAGAAAGAATCAGAAGAACTATGTAAAGTCAAAACAACTCAAAACCTCACAAGTTTTCGGGGCGCCTGGGTGGCTCAGTCAGTCGGGCATCCGACTTCGGCTCAGGTCATGATCTCACGGTCCACGAGTTCGAGCCCTGCGTCGGGCTCTGTGCTGACTGCTGGGAGCCTGGAGCCTGCTTCGGATTCTGTGCCTCCCTCTCTCTCTGCCCCTAACCCACTCGCATTCTGTCTCTGGAAAATAAAATAAACATTAAAAAAAATTAAAAAAAAAAAACTCGCAAGTTTTCAAAGGGGGAGCTTACTTCACAATTTCCGTGAAAATGTATTTGGCTTCAGGCCTCACGCGGTCCATGCAGGATGCTGGGGTGTGCCCCCATAGGCACCCATTTGGATGTTAGGAGTAGAAGGATCTTCCATGAGCTTGAAGAAAGCTGAGCCCCAGAGAGGAAGGTGACCAACCTCAGGCCACCCAGGAGCCCCTGCGAGTAGAGCCCACGAGTCCTATTCTTTATTTTTTTTTTAAATCAATTTATGTATCTTAGAGAGAGAGAGAGAGAGAAAGAGAGGGAGAGACAGCACGCACGCTAGCAGGGGAAGGGCAGAGAGACAGGGAGAGAGAGAATCCCAAACAAGTCTCCAGGCGGTCCGCACAGAGCCCAATGTGGGGCTCGAGCCCCCAAACCGTGAGATCATGACTTGAGCAGAAATCAAGAGCCCTTTGCTTAACTGAGCTGCCCAGGTGCCCCCTACCCCCACTTTCCCATTCTTGACAGCACTTCCTCTTTTGCACTACAGGCAGCCTTAAAACCAGAGTCAGAACTATTCAGGCCCTATTCCAAGGCTGTGATGAAGATAAAGATATGTTAAAGCAGGGTCGTTAAACCCTTCCACCCACACGGCACACCAGCGCCCAGAAAACCAGCAGGCTAACGCCACACGGTTCACTGGCTTTTCTCCTGTCCCTGACTCACTTTACCCACTTGTTCCAGCCCGCGGGGATCGCCTCTCGCATTAACCACCTACACCACGCTCTGATCTCGGGTGTGCTTCCTGAACCCCAACCGAGACAAAGAGCCCAAGTAACTTTTCTTCGCTTCCCTCCTTTGTGTACAAAGGCATTTTCTGCTCTGGCGCATAAGGAGCTGAGAAGACATCTTTGCCATCCTCACAAGAAAAAAACTCAACAAACTGAAAACGAACCACTCTTCTTAGATTCACTAGAGAATTGGGGACGCGGGGCAAACTGCTACCCAGACAACTGGAGAGACAAACAGGGGGACACAGAGGATCACAGCTTACCAGAGCCAAAAGCCCAGGAGCAGAAGCCACCACAGCTGGAACCAGTACTGGCCAGAACACTCGAAACTGTCATCGGCCAACTGCTGGGGGCTCAACGAAAACTAGCTTAAGAATTGAAAATCCAGGAAGGCCCAGTCTTAGAAGAGATTCCCATCCTTTCGTGAATTCTATCTCCAAGAACCCCACGAGGTCTCTTCACTATGAAGACGGACAAAATTCTTCTTGTGCTTTCAGCAGGGGAAGGAGGAAAATAACCATTTTTTAAAGATACCCAGGGGGACACTAGGGTGGCTCAGTCGGTTAAGCTTCCGACTTCGGCTCAGGTCATGATCTCTCCGTTCCGGAGTTCGAGCCCCGTGTCAGGCTCTGCACTGACAGCTCAGAGCCTGGAGCCTGGATTCTGTGTCCCCTCTCTCTCTGTCTCTGATCCTCCTCTGCTCTCTCTCTCTCTCTCTCTCTCTCTCAAAAATTAATAAACATTTAAAAAAATTAAAAAACCTAAAGATACCCAGACCTCTCTGTTCCTAACAAGGTCTTCTGTCAAGGAAAGCTTTGTCACCAAAATCACACTTGGATTTTATAAAAGCCTAACTGACCCAAGGGGTGGGAAATACCCAAAGCCAACGGCAGCTGGCCTCCACCATACACATGGGAACGACCCCGGCACTTCCCACGTGTGACCTCCTTTCTGCCTGCCATAAGGACAAACCTACCAATCTTGCAATGATGAGAGAAGAGAGCCAGGCATAAGCTCCACAGGGCAGAACTACTCCTGGGCTGTTCTCTGGGAGAGGAGCCAGGTCCCACACAGGGCGAACTCATTCTCCTCTCAGCTCATAATATCTGGGGGAGAAAAAAGAATTCAGTCAGCCATCAAGATTTCCAAACATGTGCTAGAATCATTAAACCATCAAACCACGGAAGAGGTTTTAAAGGCTCTCTAGGTCCCATCCTTTACTGGTTCACTTTGTAATGGTTAACATTTGAATTATAAGTGCAAAATCAGATACAATTCTTGGGGGAAGAATTGTCAGTGGGGGAAAAGCTTGGGCTCCAAATAAGAAGATGAGGGTATACATTCCCCCTCTAACATTTACCGAGTTACTTAAGCTCTTTGAACCTCAATGTCTTCATCTATGAAATGGGAATACCCATCCCACTATATTAAATGATGTATGCACTAATATGATATAAATATGAATCAAAACTACAAAATACTAGGGGCGCCTGGGTGGCTCAGTCGGTCGGGCATCTGACTTTGGCTCAGGTCATGATCTCGCAGTTTGTGAGTTCCAGCCCCACATCCAGCTCTGTGCTGACAGCTCAGAGCCTGGAGCCTACTTCGGATTCTGTGTCTCATTCTCTCTCTGCCCCCCATCCCGTGAGATAAATAAATGTGGGTTTTTTAAATTTTTTTAATGTTTTATTTATTTTTGATACAGAGCATGAGCAGGGGAGGGGCAGAGAGAGAGAGGGAGACACAGAACCCGAAGCAGGCTCCAGGCTCCGAGCTGTCAGCCCAGAGCCTGACGCGGGGCCCGAACTCACAAACTGTGAGATCATGACCTGAGCCGAAGTCGGACGCTTAACCGCCTGAGCCATCCAGGTGCCCAAGATAAATAAATGTGTAAAAAATTAAAAAAAAAAAAAAAAAAACCTACAAAATACCAGGTGGCATCACGTCAAAAAAGACTATACAGCAGCTTGAAATAGTTGTGCTTGGATGGGCCAGAGCATTTGAACTCAATAATTCAACAGTAAGGAAGAGACAAGGATCCACTTATGGAAAGAAGAGACACAGACTGAGAACTTAGAAAGTGTCTGTGTCTGTGTCTGTATGTAGAAGAGTAAAAGATAAGATGAATAACCAAATTGCAGAGCATTTTATCTGCTAGAATGTACCTTTATCCCCACATCTATGTTGTCCCTCTAGTAACGTGATGGCTTAGGACTCTTAAACAAGAAATGCTCCAGAACGGACACATCTAATGGAGCTTTATAAAATACAAGGGTCCAGGCGCACCTCTGAGAATTCTGATTCTGCAGGCTGAGGGGTGGAGAGGGCATGTAGTTTTTAAAAGCTCCAAGAATGATATTGGCATACACTCTTGCCTAAAAGTCACTAATACGTTAAAAATCTGAGGCTCGGGCAGTCCGAACCACTCGCCAAGAGCTAACATTCTGAGCGGCAGCGACAGGAGGCTCAGCCGGGTGCTTTGAGTCCCACTTGTGCACTTTCTTGCACTGTGTGATTCGGGAAGGCAAGGTCAGCCTTGATTAGTCCAGTCGTTGACTTGCCAAGGCTGAGTGGCCCTGGCATCAGAAAGCAGCTTGCTTTCTGATGGATGGAGTCCAAGAGAAGGCCACAGTCGTTCTGTACGAATTTAATCAACAATGGTATACACTGAAATCCAGGGAAGAGGGCTATGAGCAATGGAGGCAGATCAGCCTTGGCCATCGCGATGCAAAGCTGCAGACACGCTGCACGGCCTGCAGCTGTGATTGGTCCCTCCAATCAGCAGGAACTTGGCTTTTTACCTCTGCGGCCTCAGGCTGGCCATGACAGTGCAGCCCAGGCCTTGGGGACATCCTGGTATCACTGAGAATTCTGAATCAGTGCTGAGAGCAGCCAAGAGGCCAGGCCGGCAGCAGCAGGCAAGCGGGCTCAAAGCCACAGGTCCCCCAGGGGTGGTTTGGGGAGTATGTTAAAGGATCCCTGATCCCGATCTCTAGGTAGATGCTTGGCAATATTTCCCCCCCCAAGGAGAGTTTAGGAGATGGGTGTTGGAGCCATCTCAGAATCTGACCTAAAGTCTTCCACGAAGTTATTGATTTCTCCCAGTTCACTCCCCCGATCAATTTCACAGCCTGGTTCCCATACCTCCCTGTGGGGCGCTTTTCATTCTTGGCCACAAGATGGAGGGGTAGGCTTTCCACTGTTGTTGGAGGAAAAGAGGTCAATTCTCTCTCTCTCCCTGCCAACTCTTCAGAGATTTTTTTTCTTTTCCATTTCAGTTTTCAAAATCCAGATTCATTATCACCTTGTTTCAGTGAGGAGGGGCTCAGCTGGCCCTGGGAGCACCTTTAATTATTGAGCATCAGTAGTAAGTGTCAGATCCGCAGAGAGCTCGGTGAGTAGGGAGAGCGACTGCTTCTGAACAAACCGCGCGGTGCACAAGACCTGCTCTGAAGGCAGGCGGGCTGGGAGATTGCAGGTGACGGATGTGGCTGCGGGCATCGGCACTGCCGCACTATTTTCTCCCCTGGCTCTTCCCTGCCAGCCCCACGATTTATAATGCTCTGTCGTGTCCAATTTTGGCCACAGCCTGGTGAATGTCATAAGGCTGCAAACACTGCGAGGCTTTACTTTCTGTGTGTTTTCTCCCACTTTGCATTTGTTACAATCCATGTCTCCCAATAACCGATTAACTTTCGGATCCACTTTTTGTTCTCGTTAAGCTCCCGGGGCGCGGGAAATGAGTATTCAGAGCACACCCGTGTGGCACTGAGCTGAAAAATTATTCTGGCACAGATATTTAGGGAGAAGAAAACGAGCTACTATCCCCAGGGAAATTGATAAACAAAATGGATCGGATTCGGGGGAAATGACCCGGATTTGAATCCACGGCCGATTGCCATGGTCTGCTCAGGCACCATTACCGGGCATCTCCCTGCCTCAGCTTCCTTTCCGCGTAATAAAGCATTGGTTCGGACGGTCTCGGGCTCAGCCCTTTCAGTCCTAGCGCTGGCATTCTGTGGGTGGGTTGAGGTTATGGATCTACATTAGGGGGTGCAAAAGGGTCTTTCCGTATCCCAGATTCTTGTGATTCACAGCCTCAGGTTGTCCCAAGGCGGTAGTAGGGTAGTGAACTTTAGAGCAGTTCTCTGAAGGTGGAAAGCCTACCTCCTGGTAGAGCTTACTTTTCCCTCAGAGAGAACTGGGGAGTAGGTAAAGCTGAGGAGGAGATCTAAACGTGCAAGAGGACAGTGCGTAGAGGTCGGTGCCTAAGACAAGGGAGGGGTGGTGAAGGAAACAGGACTATGTACCTTGAGGAAGGGAAGATCCACTAGACGGAGGGCTAGCTAGAATTACTAAAGACCTTAGGTGTGTGCAGAAGCATGCAAGCTTGTCCCTGGGAACGCCAAGGGCTGACCCGAGGGGGAAGCTACAAGAAGAGCTTTCATACAACGTTAAGGGACAACTGAACAAGACTGTCATTGCAAGCGGCACGGAGACGGAGTGGCTCATCCTACCCACCAGTCCCTCTCTCTAGCAGCATCGCAGGAATTTTGAGTAACACACAGAGGGCCGGATTAAGAATTAAAGACGGGGACTGACATTCAAACTCTTCCAGGAATGGACAGGGCATCCCCATAGAGAGGATATTGAACAGTTCACCACCAAAGGTCAGCTGGAGGAGAGGACTCTAGGGTGTCTCCCTGGAGTCATTAAAATCTCTGAGTGCATCTCCCTCTCCCCTGGTATTGAAAATAAAGTGCAGGAGAAACTGGCATAGCCCTGCTTGGCTTGGTGCAAGTCCAAGGGTCAGTGTAAGTGGGCTAAGTGGGTGCTTGTTTGCAAAAAGATTATGATAAAGTCTAGGCGACCACACTTTCCGTAGCTCTAACCCTCAAGTCAGTGAGCACACAATGGTCCGCGTTCATTTGTAGCCTTCAGAAATGTTTCCACTTTTCTCTGTATGATTTCCTTAAGTGCCGGCTGCTAGATAGATTTGATGTGTAACAAGTACGAGTGGGTCTAGATTTACAGATAAAATGCAGGGGAGAACTGAAAACAAGACATTACTTAGGATCTGCTCTTGCCTTGAGAGGAATGCTCTATTTCTAGTCTCCCGAGACAAGGCAGCTTTGATGACGAAAATCCATCTTGTATTCCCGGCTCTAGTCATTTTCAGGGACTTTCATCTCCACTCAGTTAAGCCACACCATCCCGCGGCCTCATACTTGACCTTGTCATGTCCCAGATTATCCAGTGTCCAGCTACAACCAGCTCTCTCCTTCGGCTACTCCCACCAAAGCTATTGCTAGACCTTGCCAGCCCCTGCCCTCCCTACCCTCTCCGTCCGTCAGCGCCCTGCCACCTTCACCTCCTTCCGTCTCCAGATTAGATAAGGTGGTCTGATGAGACTTGTCCTATCTGACTGCTAAAAATCCCAACCATGGGTGAACCTGCTTCCTGCTTTGGTCAAGTACGTAAGTAGCCTGCCGGATGCTGTTGGGAAAACACACACCTGTGGATGCCATTGCATATTTACGTTTCCCGTCTCAGTAGAGCCCTCTACCTTGTCCAGAAAATTCTCGGCTTCCTTCTCTTCCACTCTACTGCAGCTATTTCGAACTGTGTACGCTCTCCCCCAAATCCCAACCTGCCATTTTCCCAGCTCACGCTGAGGAGATGGCTTTACCCTACTCACCAGGAAAGCCGAAAGCTTCAGATGAGGACCTCTTCAATGTCCTGCTACCAGACCTACAAACTCCTTTGTGCCCATCCCTCTGTCCTTCCTTCCTGCTTTTTAATGAGGTGTCCTTCAACCTAAGTCGAGCAATGACTCCCATCCTTCCCGAAGATCTTGATGTTTTCATTTCCTTATTTCATATTTCTGATGGTTTCTGTCTACTGATGCTTCCACTTGGCATTTAAATGTGTTGACCCCACCTCCCCTTCCAGCCATCACTGACATCCTGCCTCCCCGTCGTAGCCACTTTCTCAAATGAGTCACACACTCACCGCCTCTACTTCCTTACCTCCCACTACACCTGACTTCTGTCCCCAACACCCCACTCATCCCAGCCTCACCATCGTCTCCCTTAACCTTCCTGTTCCTAAACCCACTGGGTAATTCCTAGTCATCATATGACTTGATCTCTGGGCAGAGCTTCAGCCTCTTTGAAACAAAAGCTCCTTTGACTTCTATGATACAACACAGTCCTGTTCTGTTTTGTTTTTCTGCTCAGCTTTCTAGCCACTCTCTTACCCTCCTGTGCAAGTTCTTCCTGTGCTTAGCAGTGGCCCTCAGAGCTCTGCCGTCTTGTCTGATGTTCTACTCTTAGGATAGCCCAGGCTTTCCCGCCTATAATGGCCTTATGCACCCTGCTGCCCGCCTACAGGTCCAGTCCGTTTGAGTGTCATAACCTCATCTGCAATTGTCTCCTGACCGCCTCCACTTTGATTTCCACAGGACCCTTCAATGTGCCGCACTGAAAGTAATCTATCTAAAATTCAGATCTTATCATGCCAACCACCCCCCACCCCCCGCCCACCGCCACGGAATCCCCTGTTTCCTTACTACTCTTAAATGGAAGGCCCAACTCCTTGGCTTGACCCCATAACTCTTCATGACCTCTGCCTCCCTCTTCAGGCCAGGGTTTCTCAACCTCAGCCATTGACATTTTGGGCTAAATAACTCTTTGTTATGGGGGCCTATTCTGTGCATTGCAAGATACTTAGCAGCATCCCTGATCTCAGTGCTTCACTCTTTTTTTGTTGCTGAATACTATTCTAACCGATGATATTTCTGAGGCTTGTTCATATTTTATGGACACTCCGCATTTTTTCTTGTTCGGGTACTCTCCCTAACTTTATTATACGATTCTGTCCTTGCACACTGCAACCTGCAGTCTCCAACCTAAGCTCTAGAAAGAGTCATATTAAAGAGTGGCCTCAACAGGCCATTCGAGAAGCCAGCTAGCGCTGATCTCATATTAGTAGTTGGGTTTCTCCTTGGTGAAGACTTCGTAATCCTCTTTCTCTATCCTGCCCCCCTTCCTTGCCCCTCCCCTCATCCTTGCAACTGGGTTTGGTGAGATCAGAACTTTGGGCTTGGTACCATCCTGCCCTGTGCATATTTTTATCAAAGCACCGTATTAGGTATTATCTATCCTACTCACTGTTCTGAACAGTTTAGACACCTAGAAGCAAAGATATCATGTTATTATTAATACTTCTAGGACCTGACCTGTTGCCTGGCACATGCTAAGCTTTTTAGTAATTTTTTTTGTTAAATGAATGAATCAAAGAATGAGTCACTGCTTTGATAACCTGCCTGTATTGTGGTGTCCTTGCATCTGAGCCTGACTTAGTCCTGGTTAGGCCTCCCAGAGATGGAGGCTTGCCTTTTCACGGGGTAGAGAAGCTTTGACAAGGACCTGCTGTCAGGCCTTCTGGACCACTGGTGTGGCTCACTGACTGCTGCCTTGCCCCTGCCGCCATCTTGGTTGTTCCATGACCATCTCTCTGGATCCTCGTTGACCCCCTTCACACTGACTTATTGACTGAACTGCATTTCCCACTCACTCCTCTTCTGGTCTTGTGTTTTAGCCTGCCCCTTGAGTGAGCCGGTTTAGTCCAGGGAAGGATCGAGCAGGCAGCCTTGTTTAGGCAGCCAGACCCCCTGCTCTGGAAGTTAGAGAGTAAGCATGGTTATCTTGAATGAGAGACACCAGAGAGTAAATTCTTACTCACTGTTGGCTGATGCAATGTGGAAAGATGTATTTTGTTTTTTATATAAGGTTTATTTCTTATGTAACAAATGAAGCACTGTTCTAACTTGCTCCCTCTTCACAACATTATGAGGTAGCTCCCATTCTTATTCACGTTTTGCAGATGGAAGCACCAAGAACTTCATTCGTTCACTGTCACACAGCTGCTAAGCGGCTAAGCCAGGATTCGAAACCATGGGCTCTAACTCTAGAATCCTGCTCTACTGCCTCTCGCTTCTGGGCCTTTCCACAGGTTGCTCTCTCTGGCTGGAAGACTCCTTCATCATCTCCACCTGGCCAACTACCACCCCTCCCGGAAAGCTGATCTCAGATGTCTTTTTCTCTAATAACAGATAAGCATTTACTCCTTCCCGGAGCCTGGATTTGGTGCCCATCTCATGTGCTCCCAGAGCAGCCGATGTTTTCCTTTTATAACACTTTCCCACTTAGAAATAAATTCACATTGTGCCAATCTCTTCTATGACTTTAAACACGTTGAGAGCGGGAGCATTTTCTACCTGGTACAACATTGTACCCTCACATCGAGGAATGAAATACCTGGAAAGTAGCAGATGTTGAAAAAAAAAATTGTTACAGAAATAAATGAACCCAAACATCCATTTCTTAATATCGAAATTTAGTGTTATTCCATGAGATTCTTCTAGGCTAACCTCTTGGCTCCCCTCTCATCGATGTTTGGATTGACAGACTATGAAAGTGGAATAAAACCAAAATAATGGCTAAGGGGCTTTCCCAAAATCTCACTCTCAAAATCTTTACACAATTTTCATAAACTGGGTAATTAATATAATAGGCTCGCATAGCTAAGTGACTGTAGCTTCTGCAGTATTTAGACCACTTCTGGAACTTGCCTCCAACTCTGAGAACACACTAAAAGAAACATTAAAAACCTGAATATATTATAGGTAACTCCCTGTCACCCATAATGCTGTGGTGTGGTGGGGCAAGGAACAGCAGTGAATGGACCCCATCTCAGCCTTGGGGGCTGAAGGGGGGCCAAGATGGGTCTAAACCTATCAGTGAAAGTGCATTTCCCTTCAACAGTTATAAGTTCGGGTGCCCATTCTGAGCCGGTGAGATCCCACTCCTGCTGGGTCGTGTAGGGTGCAGATAGGATCTCCGGACCCTACTGCATGCACCTCCTCTGTCTCCTTGAGGAAGTTCAGTCTCAGAGCCAAGTTGACGCTTCAGAGGCAGAGAAGGGAGATCAAAAGAAACTTGGTTCTTGACAACATCACTGGGCCCTGGCAAAACACTCTTCAAGAGTTCACCTTATCTCAGGGAACTGGGCATTGTTATTCCCCTTTATTGTTCGAATCTGTTTGAATTAAGTTTCCTGGTCCTTGTAGCATAAAGGGTATACTTACTTTGGAGCATGGCCAAGGACATATGAGCCTGGTGCCAGTGGACTCTGAAGGCGGGCAAATGAGGCCACTGCCCCCAACAAACTTCCAGGTCACACAAGGAACCCTGGCAAAAAATACAGAGCTCCAGAAAAAGAAAGACTTATGCTTCAAAGAAAGACTTATGCTTCAGTTTGAAACCATAAGAGACTCTTAAATACTGAGAACAAACTGAGGGTCGATGGGGGTGGGGGAGAGGGGAAAGTGGGTGATGGGCATTGAGGAGGGCACCCGTTGGGATGAGCACTGGGTGTTGTATGGAAACCTACATGACAATAAATTATTTTAAAAAAATAAAAGAAAGAAAGGGTTCAGAAAGGCCATCATTCATTAAGAGTCCTACACATGCACATACTCTGGTAAGTTGTTTTTTTTTTTTTCTTTTTCATATCAGAGGAAGAAAAGAAACACAAAAACCTACAGGTATCCCAGCAAACGTGAGAAGAAATGGCTCACCTAAAAAGAAACAGAAATCAAGTTAGCTTCAGATCATTTCTTATTAATATTAAAAGCCAGAAGGAAAAGAAACAACATTTGGGAAGTTTAAAGGGAAAATATTCAAGGCTGAAAAATATATCAAGTTATTTCACTTGCGAGGGGGTAAAAAGATGTTCTTAACAAGCAAGGACTCAGATAGTACCTATATTGATGCTTCTCAGAAATCTTATTAAAATTGTGCTCTGAAAGATAAATAAAATAAGAACTCTAGGATGTGAAGAACTTTAGTGCTTCAATATTTAATATAAAGTTTACTGTTAGCATCTGAAAGATAATTTTTTACCATAATATTAGGATGGTTCACATTCTAACTATTTTGCATGACATTTTAATCACCAATACATGACCTCCATGAGGCAGGGAGTTTTGTCCATTTTGTTCACTTTTCCATTTTCCATTTTGTTACCTGGAAAAGTGCTTAGCACATAGTTGGTGCTCAAGAAATATTTGCTGGAGGAATGAGTCAACCAGAAATAGATGCTGAATCAGGTCCAATGCCTTTCCCCTACATGTTGTTTTGTTGTTTTCTGCTTTTTGTTTTTGAAACAATTACTGTTCTGATTTGCACTCATGGATTTCCCAATGCTGAGCCATCCTTCCATACCTGGGATACTCTTTACTTTAGTAGTGTACTATTCCTTGAATATACAGCTACATTTGATTTGCTAAGATTTTTATGACTAACCTTACATTAGCTGCTGTTGTTTTGTATTTTTTAAAGCTTATTTATTTATTTTGAGAGAGGGAGAGACAGAGAGAGAGAGAGAGAGAGAGAGAGAGAGAGAGAATCCGAAGCAGGCTCTACGCTGTCAGCACGGAGCCCGATGTGGGGTTCGAACTCACAAACCATGAGATCATGACCTGGGCCCAAATCAAGAGTTGGACGCTTAACCAGCCAAAACACTCAGGCGCCCCTGTATTTTTGTTTGTTGTCTGTGTGTGTCTGACTTGTTTTTGTTCCATCTGCCCAGACTCCATTCTCCTTTCTCTTCATAAAGGGCCCTGTTTTCATTTGGACAGTTACCGCTTACTCATTCTGAGCCCACGAGGCTCAGGTTACGCTAACTCTGCCATTGTTCTGGACGTGGACCCATGGTGCCCTCCGGGCCTGCTGGAGCACCAGATCTGCCACAGAAGGAATCTCAGTAATGGACATGGGAGTCAAGCCGGACCAATAAGTTCCCTTCTCAGGACTTGTACTGGAATTGTCAGTACAGACGTGGCTCTTATTCTGCTGCGGCTCCCCACTGAGAGACTGCCGGCTTGCACCTGCTGGGGACCACCTTGCCCCACCCAGGAGAAAGGGTACCTGGAAGCAGCACACAGGAAGCTTCAAGTGCCTATTTTCAGCATGCCAGAAGACACACTCCCATATTTGTTAGCAACATGAACGAGTTAGCTCCGCTGTCTTCCCTAAGTCCATTTGACAAAATGAATATAACACTCATAAATCAGAGCTGTCTGTATCTGTGCGTGTGTGTGCGTGCACGCGTGTGTGTGTTCTCTCTCGAGTTCTGGTGTCGGGTCTATGCCAGTCTTATTAAAACATCCGGGAAATTTTTCCTTCTGTTTACACTCTGGAATATGCTAGAAAGCTAATTATCCACACCTCCTTCCACTTCCAGGTTACATTGAAAAGTAGACATTGGACCCAGGAGGGAATGAAAATATAGTAGACCTTACGATACTGGCAGAAATGGCCCGAAGGACATGCTGAGCTCTGCAGCCCAAATGGGGGCCTCCTGAACCGAACTGCCCAGTCACTGGAAGCTGCTGGCACAAAGGCCCCGCCCACAGATGCCCCTGTACCCAGAAATGCACGGTGGGGAAGGCCAGAGAGCCCTGTCTGGAGTCAGTTTTGTTATTTCAACTCTCCTGAAGAATTATGCGTTTCATTTAGAGTCTTCTTGTTGTTATACTTTTCCCACTCCTCGTGCTTTATATTTTTATTTTCTTCATTCATCCAAAACCAGATTCCTAGGGATTGCTTATTTTAACCTATCCAACTACAAATCTTTTACTAACCGTGTTTATATTCCCTCACAAAGAGACTATTGGCATGCCTTCCCTCACTCCATCCTCCTTTTGCCTGTTAACAGGATTGGAATTTTTAGTCCGAGTTGTTAAAATATTGATTTCTTCTCTTTTAAGAAACTTGAGTTATATTTTAAAATGAGATTTTCTGGATTCATTGAAAATCAGCATTTTTTTCTTGTATATTTCATTTTCCCCCATCTGAACTTTTATTCCTGATTAAATTTTAATCTAGAAGGCATAGATCTTCAAGTCCTTTGTAAGATGTTCACAGGTGCATACTCTTTTGAGCCCTTGCAGCCCTTGGTTGGAGGACCAAAGGAATCACAGTTCTGCTTTTCCACTGATCCTCTTTAAATACTTCCCAAGTCTACCAGCCTCCACTGCTGCGGATAAGAACATGAATGTCAAAATCATTCTTTCCCCTTGTAAGTAACCTGCTCTCTCTTTTTGAAAAACTTGTAAAATATACTTTTTGTTTCTGGAAATTAAAACTTCACCACAAAACGTGTGTTCGTATTATTTTATTAATTACATCTATAATCCTGTGACTTTTTATACAAAAGTATTTCTCTTTCTTCAGTTCCAAGAAATCACAATTTTTAATTATTGTTTCTCCATTCTTTCCTTTTCCTCTTTTGGAGCTATTTGTCTTTGTCAATTATACTTCCTGAGTCCACCTTCCATTTCTCTTTTGTTTGTGTTAAAAATTTTCATTGATTTGTCTTTTTTGGTCTATATTCTGGACTATATTTTTAGGTTTATTTCTTAGATGACTAATCCAGTTTTCAGTCCCTGCATATGTTATCACTGCTTCTGTGGAACATTTCAATTTTATAAATTATTTTTTTAAACTACATTTCCTAACTTTTGAGGGTTCTTTCTTATTATTGTTGTTATTTCTTAATTTTTTTTTAAATTTATTCATTTTTGATAGAGACAGAGTGCGAGCGGGGGAGGGGCAGAGACAGAGGGAGACACAGAATCCAAAACAGGCTCCAGGCTCGGAGCCATCAGCACAGAGCCTGACACAGGGCCCAAACCCACGAACCGTGAGATCATGACCTGAGCTGAAGTCAGAGGCTTAACGGACTGAGCCACCCAGGCGCCTCTATTGTTATTTCTCATTATTTCTCTTTTGTAACATCTTGAATCTCACTCAAAATTTGTATCAAAGCGTTCTCATTCTTGCTCTCTCTTTCCTCCATTCTATTTAAATGGGCTCTGTTTTATTTTTATGTGTCAATGTTATAGCTTTCCTTTCATTCCGTGAAATGCCTAGCGTTATTATTATCATTATTATTAACTTTCATTCTTATGAACACAGCTTAGACCTGTCAGCCCCCTCAGCCAGTGTAGGTTCCCTCAACACAATTAAGGCTGGGCTGTTGAGGCCTTGAAAGGCATTAGACCCTCTCCAGGTAGACCCATGGCAACAGGTAGACAGGCTAGGATTCCTGAATTAAGGAAGGGGAAGGCCACTGGGTTCATGAACTTATCCAGGCTCGTGAGAGGGAAAAGAGGATGCTGCAAAAGAGCAGCGCCCCTCAGCAGGCCTGGCCCACCCAGGACATCTGGTGCCAGCAGGGGCTGAGAGCCGGTCCTGGGGCTGAAAACGCTGCACTGACTTCAAGGCCAGCGGCTCCCGGGCTTGGCCCCCGGGCTCTCTGAGATGCGAACCATCACCTGCTGCAGGCAGATCCCAGGTGACTGCCTGAATCATCTCCATGGCAACTGAAGTGCCAGTCAGGGCAGGTGGGACCTCTTCCAGGCTTCCTTTGGTCCCTGAACTCTGGCCACGTGGTCAAGCCATCTGAAAGGAGTACTGAGACAGCATCTGAGTTCAAAACAGAGTGTTTTCTTTCCCCTCTGCACTTTGAGAACATACGCTCCACTATTTATAGTTCGGAAGGGGAAAACAACTGTTATTTTTGAAAAAAGAGACCCCCTGGCGTGGTGGCAGTCATCCGTCATCAGTGAAGACTGCCGACAGAATGCGCCGACGCCTCTTCCCAACAACCTTGTGAAAGTCAAAACGTTATGAACAGGAAGATACTTTGTTGCAAGTATGTCACTATGAAAATGCAAGCTGATGTGACTATTAACATCAATAAGAACTGGTGTTATAATGAAAAAGAAATGCGCTGTCACACAGCAGTAAAACTCCCTGTCCCTGGGCGCATTCAGAGCGAGATGAATGGCCCTCCCTTAGAGACGTTCGGGGAAAAGGAATGCATTGGACTTTAGAGTCGTTGATCTCCGAGTCCCTTTTCAATTTTCTTAAAGTCTGTAATTCATGCCACACGTGGAAGTATCATAGGCCTGGGAACCAAAATTTCCCCAAAGTTACTAAACTCCGTAAGCTGGAAGTCAAGTAGGAACAAATATACATTCTAAATTGGGGTAAAGTATGGCCTGAATACGTGGCTAGTGCACACAGACTTCTCTTTCACTAAGGACAAGGAAAAAAATGTACAATGGGAATTCTCTAGTAAAATAACTAGCTGCAGCCCATTCTCATCATCCTGACAGGCTGAGGGAAAGAGGGGCCCCAGACTTAATTAGCAAAATGTGACAAATCCTCTCTTGAGCCCTAGGCTTCAAGCCCACCTGCTCCTGCTGTCTCCCAGGCCCATATTCCAAGTCTCCAGTCTGTGCCTGGTTGTGGTATAAATGGATGAGTTCATAGCTGCAAGTTATCAAGAAAAACCATCCACCCGTACTCAAACGAACCTAAGAATCACATCTCTGTCAGTTATCGTATCTAATATAATCTGAAGACGAATGAGCCTTGTTAGATTTCTACTGGAAACTGACAGGAGACCCCATCCTCACGAAACCAAGTACAGAATGGAAAGTGGAAGAGAAAGTCGAATCTGGCTAGTGAGGCTTTTCATCATTTACTTGATTCATTAATTTGACCAACCCCAACAAAGACTCCTTTGTGTGCTTAGGCACGGGGCTCCCACCATGGGGAGAATCCAGACAAGAACTGGTGAGGTTTTCTGTCCCTAACAGGTTTATGGTAACAGGTGCCAGCACACTCTGACAAAGGAGAAAATAACCAGGAAGTAGGAGTCTCCGTTAAGGGGGTTAGCGGGTCGTGGGAAGTTTATTTCTCACCAGGAAGATTAAGAAACACTTTCTGGCCAATTAATATTTGCGCTTAATCTTGGAGAATGGGAAGAATGCAGATGCGCAAGGGTGAAGACAAGTAAGGCCCGGAGATGGGTAAGTATGGAGAATATTCACAGGACAAGGCATCTATCTATCAACTGCTTACTGTGTGCCAGTAAGGTGCTGTGCAAAGCTCTTTAAACAGATTGTTTCGCTCAATTAAGAAACTGAAGCCCAGAGAGATTAACTTCTTTGAAGACACCCAGCTTAGAAGTGATAAAATTGATACAATAGTCGGTGATAGTTATAGGAGGATATATTTATAAAAGTCACTGATGTTAGATCAAGAGGATAATGCCAAGTTAAGATCAATGTGCCTCACTCTTGAGATATTCTCTCTAGATCTTATTATTGGAAAGATTCAATAACTCTATTATTCACTACATTTTCCACTCATCATAGGGGTTTGAGAAATCTTGAAAACCTAGACTTACTTTACAGAGTGAAAATGGTCAACACCCACTACTTTACCACATGGTTCTCGGTTCTGAATTCAAGAGAACTCAGAGATGATTTAAGGAAAGGCTGACTATAAGCTGGAACCACTTGACTCTGGCAGAGGTGAAGGAAGGAGCCTTGGGCGAGTCCCTTCATGAAAGAGTCAACTTAGTGGAATAGAATGGAGTCCCACCGCTTACTTCAGGCTGGAGACAGTCCTATTTTGTGGAAAATAGAATCGTCTGGAATAAGAGTCGACAAACCAGGGGTCAGCAAACCAAATTCAGCTTGCCACCTGTTTTTATAAATAACGTCTTATTGAAACAAAGCCACGATCGTTAATTTATTGCTACTCTCATGCAATAATGGTACTGAGTAGATGCTACAGAGACCATGGGGCATTGCTACTCTCATGCAATAATGGTACTGAGTAGATGCTACAGAGACCATGGGGCATGCAGACTCTTAACTATCCTGCCGTTTACAGAAAAAAGTTTGTTGACCTTTGACATAGAGAAATCAGAGCATTCTAGCACATTCACATCGGAAGGAAGAACAGAGATCATTTAGTCCCTTATTCCCTCCCTCCCCCCTCAACACACATAGAGAGACCGAGCCGGGGAAGGAAGAGATTTACCTAAAATCACAAAACTGGTAAGGGACCATAACTGGGGTCACTAACCATTAGAGTAATGTTCTTTCTACCACAGTAATCCTGAAAGACTAACGTAGCTTGTTTTCTAAACAATTACTCATCACTAATTCCTGAGATGCGGGGCGGGGGGTGGGGGGGGGGAGGTCGGGGGGGGGGGGGCGCGACCATGCTTCCTCAGGCTTCTGTGGAGGATGAGAGAAGTTCTGTGGTCCACACTGGAAATGGTGATAGGCCTTACGTAGTGGAGTTCTACCTGAACTCAAGTTGGCATCTGAGGGAAAATCAAACTGCACCCAAATTTCCCTCTAAACTCCCTCAGGAAGCCCCATATTACCTGACGTAATGTTTCCCATTGAGTCCAACACTGCCCGTTGGCCTTTCCAGGCTGGAACTTTCTGGAGATGCCTTAGATGAAGTGGCTGGTGTCATCGCCACAACGCTGAGGGTGCCTTCCACCCCCAAGCAGCACTCGGGGAATGAGATGGTGATGAGGGATCGGCACATTCTCACCTGCCACCACACTTCTCCCGGCATGGGGCCCTGTGTACCAAGTGGAAGGCCAGGTGGCGTCCCCGCATTATTCGAATGATTTTCCTGCTCTTCTTCTCCCTCAAGCTTGCGTAGCTGCATGAGTGTAAGACTCTAGCTTCCACTAGATACTCGAAGCTGTGTGAGGCAGCGTG
Source organism: Neofelis nebulosa (assembly GCF_028018385.1). Lineage (NCBI taxonomy): Eukaryota > Metazoa > Chordata > Mammalia > Carnivora > Felidae > Neofelis > Neofelis nebulosa. The sequence continues at coordinate 78,797,157 of NC_080786.1, read as the reverse complement.
TGCTACAGTTCCCTGTGCCTCGTAGAGATCGCCCACGTCGGGGATGTCTGCAGAGCAGTTGTGTGCGTGCATCTAGGGAAACGGAGTGCAGAGAGGTGAGAGATTTTCCCAAAGAGATAACTCGTGGATCCAGCAAAACTTCATGCGGATTTCATATCAGAAATTAACGGAACCTTGGGATTAGAATGTCAGCGGAGGGCCAAGGACTCCCAGACTGTGCCGAGATCGAGAACTGCACCTCCAGCAGCTTGGACAGATAGTCTCTTCCTGAATCCCCCAGGGGCCACCTTCACTATTTCCTGGGGGAGCCCACCCTGTGTTCAAACACCATTGACCATTGAATAATTATTCTGTACATTAAAAAGAACTTACAGCTTCTAGCCCTATCTCCCAAAGCCACATAGAGTCTTTTCTCCCTTTCCTTAGGATGGTTCTTAGGGTGCACCCACATCAATCAGGCCCCCTTCCTGCCCCTTCTTCCATCCTCCCGGTGACGGAGCAGCGTGGACGGATGATGCCTGCACGTGTGTGCATGTACACACATATACATATATGTTGGGATGTGCAAGGGAAGGAGGAGAGAGCTACAGCAGTTCCGAATTAGCAAAGTGTAAAAACCATGTGAAAGAAAGAGTTGAAAAATAGAGCCTACTGCACAGGGCATTACATGCCCAACTAAAAAGGTTGTGCTTTAGATGGGCGAGCAACACAGCCTGGTAGACAATTTAGGAAGATTATTCTGCCTTTATCACATAGGAGATATTTGCAGGACCCGGGCAGGAAGCCCATTAAGAAAATACTGCAGGAGTCGACGAAGCCTGAGCAAATCGGAGCGCACAAAGATGGGGAGACAGAGGCGTGGTACAGAAACGTTCAGGAGAGACCGGAAGACTTGGTGACTGATATAGACTGTGAGGCAGAGAGAGGGATCAGGGATGGTGCCAGGGGTGATGTCCGCAGACCGAACAACTCCAAAAGGCTGCCACTACCGGAAATTTTCATTCCGTGGCCTCGGCGCCCTCCCAAAGGAGAATCTGCCGGGAGAGAATGATACATTAACTGCGGAAGTTGGCAAGGAGCGAGGAATAAGAAACACTAATTACAGGCCAAGATAATTAACCAGCAGGTCTGGGATCAGCTGCATGTAACCTCAGCTCATCTGCTCCTGAAAATGGCCAACAGAGGATGCGAGGGGCAGACTGCGGGCAGGACATTTTGCAAATGCTAAGGGAACAGCTGAGCTCAGACCTTGGTGACACTTGAGTTTGATGTACTTGGCGCTTTAGCTCCGGTTGCTGGAACCCTTGGGGTGCCAAATGCACTGCAGCCAGCTGTCCACTTGTCCAAATGTCACTTATGCCTCTAGGCCACTAATTACCAGGCTCCCCTTTGGCCTTATTGCGTCACTCCATTAGGGGCTTGTTGGCGACATGTACAGGAAATGGATTGGGGGCCATTAGACTGTCCAGGTTGAGAAGGGTCGGGCCTTCCTCTTGGGAAAAAAGCCTACTTTTATCATCTGACACCGGAGAAAGATCTCAGGACTAGGAAAGAAGGTGTTCTTGTCCCAGCCCAGCCGCATGGCCTTGAGCAAGTAAATTATTTCCAGTCACACAGTCTCTGTTTGCTGATCTGATGCCTGGGGCATAAATAGTCCCTGATTGTGAAGATCAGATGGAATCAGAGGCCTAGGGGTATGCACTTAAGGAGCTGTTGTTACTGCTGTTGACGTTAATTGCCAACTTGAACATTTAGGTACTTTGGACTGGGGATGAAGAAACCAGGGTTTAAATCCTATTTCTGCTAGTCTGATATATGACCTTGGGCAAGTCTCTTTTCTCTAGGCCTCAGTTTCTTCATCTGCAACACTGAAGGGATTGGTCTAAATCAGTGATTCTTACGTCCACTAGAGTTGCCTATGGAGATTCTTAAAAGCGCGGGTGCCCGCACTCTACCCCAGACATATTGAAGAAAATTCTAAGGAGATACTAGAATCGCATAACCACCGAGGACCACTGGATTGGACAGTCAAACCCCTCCTGCCTCCCCCCTCCGTATACCTGCTCCCTCCACACTTGGAACTACTTGATTCCCATCTTCAGGTAAGCCCGCCCACAACCTCCCACACCGATCCTGTGGGTCAAAACTCTGGACCTCAGCATCAAGTCTGGCGGCGCTACGCTGGCTTTGACTTCCTGTTTTACTCTCACCTCTGAGCCCTGGCCAGTTGTCAAGATGTGGTGTTACCCTGTTCCCGGAGGCAGTTGCATCGCTGGGCTTGTCTAGTCCTGACTGGCAGGGCACTGTCTTGCCTTTCTCAGAGTTTGGGATCCCATCTCTGAACTCCAGGCTAAGGGGAGGAGACCGGTTACTGGCATCATCCGAGTATCCCTTGCTGTTGGACCCCTCCTTGCATCCCACATGTCCTGTCTGCCTTACCAAGAATGCTACTCCCATCCGAGATGGGCGTGAACACCATGATGTGTTCCGGGACCACGCTCAGTCTGCCGCACAACCAAGCAGGTGGCGTTTTCTACCTGCGGCCCACCTTGGGCCTGGGGCTTCACTCCATCCCCGCTCCAACCTGATTCCTACTCTGTCCAGCTGCAGCCAAGGTCATTTCGACCCGTTCTGCCCCATCACGTGGTTTCAGTGGCGTCTAATAACCCCTCCCGGCCAAAAAGTTAGAACTAAGGTGGTTGCCTCGACCTCAGGAAAAGCACTGGGCCTCAGTTGGCTTATCTGTAAAACAGGAACCACAGCATCTGCCTCGTGAGGGCGTTATCTCTGACTCCAGTGCTCCTCCCAGTCGATTAAGTGAACTAAGCCCTGCTTGTTCTTAGGCCTTAGATCTTAGATGTGCCTTTATCAAGCAGGTTTCCTGGACCAACACTCCCCAGCATCATCGTTATGTGATCTGATAACCTCTACTTTTACTTTGCAACTCTTTAATCTCCTGTAATTAATTGCTACTTATCAGCTTAAACTCTCTCTCCTCTACTAGATCATAAGGTTCCTTGTTCGCCAACATTAAATACCCCATGCCTGGCGCATAGCAGACATGAGACATGTGTCTGATGACCGACAGATGAGATACTGGATGTGCCTGGCTCATAGCAGGTGTCTGGTGAATATTATTCCCTCTTCTCCGCTCCTAGGGAACGCCACTAAGCTGAATCCAAGATGTAAGCCCCCAGCACAAGGGAGAACCAGGGCAGAGCTGAGCATCCTTCTGGATGCTGTGCAGGAGCCATAAGCAACTAGGAGACTGGTTAAGGAGGACTCCCACATCAGCAGTTACCAACCCTGAAATTCTCGACGTTCAAAAGAATTCCATCTGAGAATATTCCAGAAAGGACCAGTGCCTGGGCCCAGTCCACAGAGACTTTGTTTTATTTCATCTGGAATATAGTCAGGGCTTTGGCCTTGTTCACTAATTCCCCCAGGTGATCCTAATGTGCAGCCATAGATGAGAATGACTGATCCGGTCCAACCACATTTCAGACGTGAAGGTGAAGCCCAGGCAGGAAGGGATTAACCCAAGAACCCACAGTAGCTGCAGTGGGGCTGGAGCTAGAACTTCGGGGAGCTAACGTTCCACCCACAGCTCTTCCCACCGCACCAAGTAAACAAATTGAAACCGCCTGTATCACTCACAGAGGCAGCTTTCCTGGCACCAGACAAAGCTGGGGACAGGCAGCTTGTTTTTTCCACCCTGGAATATATGTTATTAAAAGCCGGTTTCTGCAAGAAGGATATAATTAATAGTGATGAGTGTAATTCTTTTATTGCAATGAATATTAATTAGAGGTAAACACAGCATCAATATTCACTTAGAGAAGGATGGAGGCTGAAAAAACAGACTGCCCACGCCCAGGCTGTCAGTCACATCAGAAAGTGAAAAGATGACAGGACCCAGAGAGCAAAGTGTTGCTCTATTTTCCTCAGATCCTCTTGGATTAGAAGGCAGCCAAAATGCAAATCCGCTGTCAGGCTGGGCTCCATGACCGTGCAAGTCTGCATGGGCACAGGTCTGCTGTCTTTAGGGTACAGCCCATAGAACGTTTTAAGCTGGACAGACTCTTCGTCACTCGGGTGAGCATGCTGGAGGGGCAGCTGGTCTCTTGGAACCTCCTGGAAAGGGAGAGGCCAAACAGCCCCATGACCAGCCCCGTTGCTCTGGACTCCACACACTGGAAGAATGGCAAAAACACATCATTTCCCAGGGAAAATCCCCCAAGCTATGGCAAGTCCCCAGATCTGACAAATCAGACTCATATATGGAGGCTTTTGAAAATGCAGATTGCCAGGTCTTATCCCCATCTTACCGAATGAAAACGTTTATGGACGGAAGCCTGGGAATAAGCATTTTAACACACTCTCACGTTAAGCCTGATTTTTGACCAAGCTCAAGGTCTTTTTTTTTTTTTTTTTTTTTTTGCCAAGTCAGTTAGGATCTAGAAATCATTTCTCTCATTCATTCATTCATTCATCTGATAAGTATTTATTAAACATTAGGCACTGAGATAGTCATGGGTGAAGACAGAGTTCCCTGTGGTCTAGCAAGAGAAGCCAACACATGAGAAATGTAATTATAACACACAGTCATGACTTCCATCATAGAGGGAGGAAAAGAGTAGTATGGGAGCACAGAGGCAGGTAAACTCAATTCTGACTGCGGCCTCCAAGAGTGCTTCTCAGAGAAGATGAGTGGAGAGGTTGTGTGGGTAGCATGTTCTCCCAGCAGTAAAGGCATGGAGACTTGGAGACATGACTGGAAAATGGATTTCACCAGAAGGCAGAGAAAGTGGTGTTTCATGAGGTTGATGAGCGCTAGATTGATGAGTGCATGGACGTCACGCAAAGGCATTTAGATTTCACCATGTCAAAGAGGAAAAGACATGCAGGAGACTGACATACACTCGGGTGGGTTGTGTTGAGAACGCATTTAAAGACCGCAGACTTGGGGAGCCTGGAACCTAGCTGGCTCAGTCAACAGAGCATGCGATTCTTTTTTTTTTTTATTTTATTTATTTTATTTTTTTATTTTTTTTTAATTTTTTTTTTCAACGTTTTTTATTTATTTTTGGGACAGAGAGAGACAGAGCATGAACGGGGGAGGGGCAGAGAGAGAGGGAGACACAGAATCGGAAACAGGCTCCAGGCTCTGAGCCATCAGCCCAGAGCCCGACGCGGGGCTCGAACTCACGGACCGCGAGATCGTGACCTGGCTGAAGTCGGACGCTTAACCGACTGCGCCACCCAGGCGCCCCGAGCATGCGATTCTTGATCTCAGGGTTATGAGTTCAAGCCCCAAGCTGGTCACAGAGATTACTTCAAGCAAACAAACAAGCAAACAAACACAACAACAAACAAACAAAAAACCAAAGACTGCAGGCTTAAATGCCTCTTCATAATATTGGACTTACAATCAAACAAGCATTTGGAGGATGTTAAAAATAATTGGCAAAAAGGAGGTTGGTGTCTACTTAGGAGCCAAGATAGTGAGTAGAGAGAACAAAACAAAACAAAACAAAACAGTGTCTTCCTAGATAAGCTGAGTATGTCCTGAATAGACAGGGAGGAGAGGAGAAGGTATTTCAGGCTTGGCATTGGGACCAACAGCAGAGCGCAGCAAGGGGGCTAACCATTATTCTAGGTCAAGAATGTCTTGATAGGCTTTTCAACCTGTGGCTGTGGGCAGCTGCCTAATAAGCTCCTAATGAGAAGGGGGTCAAGTTTGGCTATAATAGGGCAGACAGAGCAATAATGTGGGTGTCAACTCTGATGACCAGGAAGGGGGTGAGCACCGTACTCAGATGGGTCCCCTGTGATACATTTCAGAAGGAAGTAAACACACCCTCTTCTTTCGGAACTGGCTTTAGACAATCAGTTTCTCAGCTCTGGCAGGACCCATGGCGGGCATCCATGTTAACTCTTACGGGGCAGAGATGGGTAAGAGGAATGTCAGAAGGTGCAAGGACCTCACCACTGTCACTTGGCCATCTAATTCCACATGAAGTGAGACCTTTTCCTTTTAGCTAACTCAGCTGCATGCTGGGATTACCTGGAGAGTTTTAAAAACTATTGATGCCTGTGTCCCACCCCAGAGATTCTGACCTTATTAATAGGGAGTGAAACCTGCTATTGAGAGTTATAAACACGGTTACCCAGCTGATCTTATTGTACAGCAAAACTTGAGAGCCCTCCATCCTTACTCTTAACCAGTCAACCAATAGGTGTTGAAGGCAAATTAAGGAGTTATTCAGCGATCGGGGGTGTTGGGTAAGACTGCTATTTCCATTTTGATGGCAGAGTCTTTTTTTTTTCTTTTATATGTAACTTCCCGATCTTCGTTTCAAAGTCTGAAAGCAATTCACACTTAGTGCTGCAGTCCAAACAATACACTAAGTCTATTTTTCTACAACCTAAAATTGAGCTGTATCTATATCTCCCCCTATTTCTAACAGAAATGTTAACCTCCTCTTACCCCAGATTATACATAGGGATCATTATGGATTTGAAATCCAGCATAATATTAATTTTTTAATAGTCAACACTAATTTTATTTTTAAGTTGTCCTTGTTTCTTTACTCAAGAATGTTGCTCTCTGCAATAATTTTCTCTTGTGTTCTTTTTTTCCGGTTGCTAGACTAGAGCTTTCAGAAATTCTGGTAGTGAGAGTCACTGTACAGACTTTGTATGCCTAAAATGCTTTGAGTTTGACCTTACATTTTAATGATCACTCGGGTCATTATAGAAGTCCAGGCTCAGGATCATTTTCTTTCTTAACACGAAACATCATTCCATTATTTCTTGCAGCCATTATCGACAATCAAAAGCTTGTTGGTGATCTGATTCTTTTTCCTTTTTAGATAAATCTGTTTTTTTTCTGAAAGCTTTTAGATTGTGTTTGGTTTTTGTTCCTTTCATTTCCCCAAATTTCACTCGGATGAGTTTAGGGCTGAGTTTTCTCCTCACTACCCAGAAGCCTCGTGTGCTCTTTCAATCTACCTATGTACCCTTCTCTGGTACTGGGATGTTTTCCTCAGTGAAATCTCTGATTTTCTTTCATTCATGTTGTCCACTGTCTCCATCTTGAACTTATATCACACAGAGGGTGGACTTCTGACTCTTTCCTCCAAGTAATTGGAACTTCTGCTCGATGTTTCACCTGTCGATGCTCCGGCTGTAAGAGCTGGCGTAACTGCTCAGCGGCAGCTCACAGCTTGCTCTGTGCTCTGTGACCTCATTTGTTAACTTTTCCTTTTTTTTTTTTATTAAAAAAAAAATTTTTTTTAAGTTTATTTATTATTGAGAGACAGAGAGACACAGAGTGTGAGCAGAGGAGGGATAGAGAGAGGGGGAGACACAGAATCTGAAGCAGGCTCCAGGCTCTGAGCTCTCAGCACAGAGCCAGACGCGGGGCTCGAACTCACCGACAACGGTGAGATCATGACCTCAGCCGAAGTCAAACATTTAACCAACTGAGCCACACAGGCGCCCCTCTAATCTTTCTTTAAAATCATATTTTTGAGGGGCGCCTGGGTGGCTTAGTTGGTTGAGTGTCCAACTCCTGATTTTGGCTCAGATCATGAGCCACTCAATGTGCAGCCTGCTTAAGATTGTCTCTCTCTCTGCCTCTGCCCCTCCCTCCCTCTCTCTAAAAAACTAAAATATAATAAAGTCATATTTTTAGTTGGAAAGGATCTCAGAAGCCATTTACTTCAATTCCTTCGTTTTCACTTTTTTAAAGGTTAACTAATACATTCACATTTTAAAGTCAGTTAAGACATTCTCATTGTAGAAAATTTGGAAAGTACAGAAGACGTAAAATCGTATAAAGAAAAATAATTTCATTCACAAAACAATTACAATTAGCAATATCAGCTCCGTAATTTATGAAGGATGGCCCAGGGAGGAGAAATTGAAGGCCAAGAATCCATCAGTCAGCAGGTCATTGGCCGGGTCTCATCCACACCAGTCCTCTGTACTTCCCTCTCAAACAGGAAGACTTTGGTTTTGTCTGTCGGTTAGAGGAACACAAGACTGACCACAAGCCTGGATGAAGTTACTACATCTTTCAAGAAGCTCAGAAGACCCCTAGTTCTGCCTGCTTACACCCTCCTTCCTGCCCATAATCATGTTGGTCACAGCAATGTCCGACTCTTTTTTTTTTAATTTTTTTTTAATGCTTATTTATTTTTGAGAGGCAGAGAGACAGGGTGTGAGCAGGGGAGGGGCAGAGAGAGAGGGAGACACAGAATCAGAAGCAGGCTCCAGGCTCTGAGCTATCAGCACACAGTCGGACGAGGGGCTCGAACCCACGAGTTGTGAGATCATGACCTGAGCAGAAGTCTGCTGCTTACCCAACTGAGCCGCCCAGGCGCCCCATTGTCTGACTCTTGAATTCCAAATGAGGCTTAGCCTCATTGCCTTATCTTGAAAATAGGAATAACAATAACTACCATAGTAGGGTGGCTGTGGACACAAAGACTGAAAATGAATATAAAAGTATTTTGGAACAATGAAACACTATATACATTTAAGAGAGGAAAAGAAGTGAGTGTGGGAGGTTAGTAGGGAAACAGATATCTGTCCTAAATAAAAGACCTATTTCCGTCAGAATCAAAGAGAAAGATCCTTCTCCAAAGAGGAGGAAACCACTGGAATCATAGAATGTCATGTTACAGGGATCAGGAATGCCTTGCTTGTGGTTAAGAATGGTTATGAGCTGAGCCACTGGAATGAACAGTCCCCAAACTAATCTGATGCGTCCTCCATCCTGCCTCTTTCCTCCCACCTTTCTGGTCCTGCCTCTAAAAACTTGGGCTCTGAGCCACACAGCTGGGTTTGGATTCTGATTCTGCCACTAATCCAACCCGAAAAAGTACTTCACTTCTCTATCTATCCCTTTCCTCTTCTGTAAAATTGGCTTAATCATAGTGTCTCCACGTAGGGTCCTCTCTTCCCTCTTAGCCAGTTTTGCTTCCACAGTCTATCATTACAACTTCCTTGCACTTACTCTCAACTCCCTTCTCCCCTCTTTTCCTCCCCTGCTGAAATCTGCTTTGTAAAACCGCGGCCCTAGTAAATCACAACCCTCCCCACACTCTCTGCTGCCCCTGTGTGGCTGAAGGGAGCTTGAGAAAAATTCAACGCCACACAAACCGCCCCGCTTTAGATACAGGACCAAGGACCACAGGTGCGCCCATAAAGTTGCCCAGCTGTCATACTGTGTTTCCTTAGACCACTCACTCTCACCCTGCTGGAAACAACTTGACAACATCCCTCTCCTCAATCTGCCTTTGCCAGCACTCTCAGCTAATGACCTTGATTTGCGCATGTCTGAAAAAATTAAAGCAATCAGAAGGGCAGGTCCACAGACTTTCACAAATGTATCTATAAGCCTGGCAGCAATTTCAGACAAGTACTCTACCCTCTCTCCTGTTACGAAAGATATATTGCCCATCCCCTATCTAAAGCTATTATGTGTTGGGGCGCCTGGGTGGCCTCAGTCAGCTGGGCAACCGACTTTGCCTCGGGTCATGATCTCCCGGTTTGTGGGTTCGAGCCCCATGTTGGGCTCTGTGCTGACAGCTCAGAGCCTGGAGCCTGTTTCAGATTCTGTGTCTCCTTCTCTCTCTACCCCTCCCCTGCTCATGCTCTGTCTCTGTCTGTCTCTCTCTCTCTCTCTCTCTCCCAAAATTAAATCAACATTAAAAAAGGAAAGTTTAAGAAATAAAAAATAGTAAAGCTATTATGTGTTGAATTGTGCCCTCTAAATATTTAGCATCTCAGAATATGCCCTGATTTAGACATGGGGTCATTGCACATAGTTAGGATGAGGTCATACTGGAGTAGGGAAGGGTCCTGATTCAATGCAACTGGCATCCTTACACAGAGGGGAAACTTGTTCGCAGCCGTGTACATGGAAAGAACGTCATATGAACAAGAAGGTGAGAACAGGGTCCTGTGCCTGCAAGCCAAGAAATGACAAAGGTTTCTAGCAAACCACTAGGCTGGAAGAAAGTCTCACAGACCTCAGAGGGAGCCAACCCTGCCAACACCTTGACCTTGGATTTCTCGCCTCTGGGACTGTGAGACAGACAGTACATTTCCATTGTTTCAGCCACCCAGTTTGTGGTACTTTGTTCTGGCAGCCCTAGAAAACGATGACAAAGCCAGCCCTTCAGTGATCCAAAGTGACTGGATTCTTAACCCTGTTTAGGTGATCCAAAGACATGGTTCCAACAGTACTCCTCTTTTTCTCCTAGAGCTTTTATTTTCCCCTCTCTACCTATTCTTATGTTGTACTCATTGTGTTCAATTCCTCTCCTACTTCTCCTTAAACATACTTAGACTAGGTTTGGATGCCCTTTACTCCCCACGAAGCATTCTTGTCTGGGTCACCAGTGACTTCCACATTGCTAAACCCAACGGCCAGCTCTCCGTCTTGCTCCTATCTGTGAGCAAGTGACATTTGACACAGCAGATCCTTGCTGCCTCCTTGACACTCTCCCTTCCCTTGGCTTCTGGGACAGCACCCTCTTGGCTTTGTCCTTCTGTCTGACTGTTCCTTCTTCTTGGGGGTTCCTCATCTTTTCCCAGACCCAGGATGTGAGACACCCCCAAGGTCCTTGACCCACCCTCTACCTATGCACATTCCCTGGGTGAGTTCATCCAAGTTCAAGGTTTTAATTACCACCTGTGTGCCAATGACCCCTAAATTTATAGCTCCAGCTGGCCTTCTCCCCTGAACTCCAGGCTCACATATGCACTGCCCACTCTGGTAAACACCACATGTCCCAAACGGAACTCCCGATCTTCCTCCAGAAGCTTATTCACCAGCATTGTCCATTTCACCTAAAAGAAACTCTATTCTTCTAAGCACTCAGGCCAAAACCTGATATCCATTTTTAATTCCTCTCTTTCTGACCACAGATCCAAGAAGCTCTGTCGACTCTACATTTAAAATATATCTGGTATCTTGGGGCTCCTGGGTGGCTCATCGGTTAAGCATGACTGCGAGGTCAAGATCTCGCAGTTTGGCACTTGGAGCCCTGCATCAGGCTCTGTACTGACAGCTCAGAGCCTGGAACCTGCTTCAGATTCTGTGTGTGTCTCTCTCTCTCTGCTTCTCCCCCTCTCCTGCTCTGTCTCTCTGTCTCTCTCTGTCTCTCTCACAAAAATGAATAAACATGGGGCACCTGGGTGGCTCAGCCAGTTGAGCGTCCAACTTCTGCTCAGGTCACGTTCTCGTGGTCTGTGAGTTCGAGCCCTGCGTCAGGCTCTGGGCTGACAGCTCAGAGCCCAGAGCCCGCTTCGGATTCTGTGTCTCCCTCTCTCTGCCCCTCCCCTGCTTGTGCTCATTCTCTCTCTCTCAGAACTAAATACACATTAAAAAAAATTTTTTTTAATGAGTAAACATTAAATTTTTTTTTTAATTTTAAATATATCTGGAATCTAAGCCTTTTTCGTCCCCTCTGTTGATCCATCATCATCTCTCAGCAAGATTATTGTAGCAGCCACCTGACTGTCTCCCTATTTCTTCCTTGCCCCCCACACTCTGTGCTCAACACAGCAGTCAGAGAGATTCTGTAAAATGTAAGTCACATTAAGTCGAATCCTTAGTGGCTCCTTACTTGGTAAGAGAGAAAGCCACACCCTTACAGTGGCCCCCTAAGACTCTCACGGCTTCTACAAACCCTTACATCTCTGACTTTATACCTCCCCATCCTCCCTGCTGCCTCCGCTCAAGCCACGGGGCTCCTTGTTGGTCCTAGAGCATCCGGCTTGTTCTCTTTGCACTGGCTGTTCCCTTATCCGGAGTGTTGGTCCCCCAGCTAACCACATAGATAGCCTTCCCTTTACCACCTTACCTTACCACCTCTGTCCCCACTCAGATGTCACTTCCTCAGTAAGGCCCATCTGGCCCAATTATGTAAAACCGATCCCTTGGGACGCCTGGGTGGCTCAGTCGGTTGAGCATCTCAGCTCAGGTCATGATCCCAGGATCGTGGGATCAAGCCCCATGTTGGGCCCCACGCTGAGCATAGAGCCTGTTTAAGATTCTCCCTCTCTCCCTCCGCCCCTCCCCCCTGCTTGCCTGCTTGTGCTCTCTCTCTCTCAAAATAAAATTTAAAAAAATTAAAAAATTTTTGGTTACAAAAAAAAAAAAAACAAACTGATCCCTGCTCTCCAATACTCCCTTTTCCTTCCCTTAGCCCATCACTTCTTAATATACAATACAATTTACCTGTTCATTACATTTACTGTATAGTTTGTGTCTCCCTGTACCAGAATGTAAGCTGTGAAGGGCAGGGGTTTATTTTTCTGTTTTGTGTTTATTTATATATGTATTAAGTGCCAATAAATATCTGTTGAAGGAGTAAACAAACGAATGGTTGAGTAGAAACGGTTTAGAATAGTGTATGGCACAAAGTAAGTGCTTAATAATTATTAGCCATTGTCTCCTGTATAATATTACCTCCTATTATTCAGATCAGATTCTGTAGACTGAAGATCTAGGAACTTGGTTGGCAGAGTGCCCCCTAAAGGAAGGACACCGGGGAAGCGGGGAGACTTGCCGGGCAATGAAGCTTATCCAAGCCTCATTTATTTCCAGTTGACTTGCATGGGCTTTTTTGGTTTTCCTCCAATTGCTCTCTTGTGGCAGCCTTGGATGGATCCCTTGGACCTACCCTGGCAGGGCCCTCTGAAATCACTGCTCTGGGCTTCTCGGGAGAACCTCAGGCCCAATTTACCCAGCGGGAAATAAAAATTAATAACCTCAAAGAGTTCTCAGCCTATTTCTGGTGTTCTCTCATTTTCAGGACTTTTTTCAGCCTTTAAGAGGAAATAAGAGAATTAGGCCCAAACCCAAGAGCCGATGGTACTTAATGCTGGTGAACGGAGCATGGGCAGATTCTGCACAGCCCAGCAAGAACGGTCCAGCCATCGGTAGAGAATATGAATGGGTTTTAATTTGGTTTTGTTTTGATGAAAGGGTTTGCAAGGGAATCGATTTAATGTGGCTTGTGTTTTACAGGACCACCCCGGCTGTAATTCTGAAGACAGAGTGTGGAGTACAGTTTGGGGGCCGAGTGCCTGGAAGGATGGGGGCCTCAGAGCAGCTCACAGGATTCACGAGATACTCTCTGTGCGCTCAAGTATGTGCATGGGTTGGGTTGGGGACAGAGGCAGGGTGGCGATTGAGTAACCTGTTTTGTACACATCTCCTGCACCTATGTCTTCTTCAAAACAGGACGGACCAAAGTGCCTCAATTTTCTCAGAAACAAGAGAGAAGGGCTCGTCTTGCAGAACCCCTAATCATTCTTTCCTGCATTCCCTACTTTTTCCATCTGTCCAGGAAAATTAGTTTCCAGAATAATTTCCACAGAACAGAATAGCTCCAGTCCTTTATTCTTCAATACAAAGGTGATTTTAGCGACGGGTCCCCCTCTCCGCCCCTTCCTGAGTGCACTCAGACCCCCCTCTGCAAACCACATTGTGGTTTGAAAGCCCACCCAGTAAGAGGGGTGGGTATTCAAATGACTGATAGGGTCCTAGGGAGAGGAAAGGGATTATATTTTACCTTGGCAAACACTTGGGGTGAGGAGGTGCCCTGATTTCTAGTCCAGAGTCCTCTGGGCGGTTGGGTTTCTGCTGCTACTCAGTGTTAGCCTGTTCACCGACAGCATCTCACCCAGAGACGAGCCTGGCCTGGAAGACGGCCTTGCTGGAGGGGAAAGGGGGTAAGAGCAGGAAGTGGGGGTCCAGGGTCTCGCAGATCCCCACCATTAATATCAGTGTACTTTGTCTATACCACCTATGGTTGTGGGAATTTAGAACCACATGAAGCAGATCAAATGGAAACCATAAGATCCATAAGATCCAATGGAAACCTTGAACTGGTTGCTTTCAGAATAGTTTTGCCTGGAAGGCTTGGGCGTTGCAGGAAGAACACACACGACACAAAAGCATTGCTGTTGCCAGTGCCCAGGACGCCTAAAATGGGTTCGGTTACAGCCAGGAGAGAGCCTGCGCGCGACCCCGGTGACAAGGGCAGTGCTTTCTTGGAGGCACCGTGCTACACAGCTCTTCAGTAATTCACTGCTTTCTAAATCAAGGTGCCAACAAGGTTTTTCCTTTGATAATATCGCCCTCATCCTGTCCCATTTGCCTTCTTAAAGGAGTCAATGAAATAGAATTAAAGTTTCGAGCTGGGCATGTTTTGTAACCCTGGGAAGAACCATAGGAGCGTGTCTGGCAAGGGGACCTCACCGGTCATATCTGTGGAATCATCAAAAAAGGTTAGGGAATTAGGGATAGCTGTCCCAGAACAGAGGACCCACCTCCCACACTGAGCAGGGCCCAGACCTGCCTCTGAGCTGTGTTGGGGGAAGCTGTCATTTCCTAGGGGTGTCACTGGAATGGGGCCATCACACACTTCTCCCCTTTGACATTTGGGGAGAGACATTTGGACCTTCCCAATGCTCCTCAGTGAAAAGAGAGGGTAGACCTTTGCTACCAGGGAATGGACCTGTTAGAGTGGAAGATGGCAAGGAGCTACTCTGATCATGTAGCAGGTTTCCAGTGCAGGGATAGAGCCTTAAACAGGCACCCAGAGATTTATATTCCCGCCTTGAGGCTGATGGGGGCTGTCCCTGAATCTTTGTGACATGAAAAAGTCACTTTCCATCTCTAGGGCTCAGTTTCCTCATCTGTGAAAAGGATCAGATGATCCTCATGGCCTCTTCAATAATTCAGTTCAGTCCCACATAACATGAGTGGATCATTCTGACATCAGAGTGGAGGCAAGACTGGAAGAACATTGCCTGGAGGCCAGGAGATGAGCTACCATTAAATTCCAATGAATTACTATTAAATTACCAATACCTTTCTTAAGCTATGTTAAGAAAGGCATAATAATGGCCTGAGCAGCAGTTGTATCAGCTAGGAACTGCTGAGTAACAAATCACCCTAAAACTCCCTATTATTTTTCAATACCTACAGGTCACCTAGAAGCCCTACTTGACTAATTCTGACTGGGCCCATGCATGTGTCTGTGGTTGTTCGGCTGGCAGGTTGGCTTGGGGACTCTCTGGTCAGCTCTCTGTCACATCCCTCTAGCAGCCCAGCCCAAACATGTTCTCAGAGCAGTGGCGGAGGCCTAAGTGAGAAATCAGACTTTTTTTTTTTTTTTACTTTTTCCTTGTATTTTCTTTAATAGCATTTTAATACAGAAGTTGAATTGATCAAAACAGAGTTCAACATTGTAAAAAGGTAGGAGTGAAAAATCTTCCTCCCTGTTCCTGTCCCCAGTCTGCCCTATTCTCCCAGCCCGCTCCCAGCCACAGATAACACTTTCTTATTCATTTATCATATACTTTTCCACTGTTTTTTATATTTTTTTTATTATTTTTGTATTATTTTTTTTTAACGTTTATTTATTTTTGAGACAGAGAGAGACAGAGCATGAGTGGGGGAGGGTCAGAGAGAGAGAGGGAGACACAGAATCTGAAACAGGCTCCAGGCTCTGCACTGTCATCACAGAGCCTGATGCGGGGCTCGAACTCACGGACCGCGAGATCATGACCTGAGCTGAAGTTGGATGCTTAACCGACTGAACCACCCAGGCGCCCCTCCACTGTTTTTTTTTTTTTTTTTTTTAAATGAGGACACAACCATACATGAATGTATGTTCTTATTTTCCCATATTTTGGACACAAAACCTTCTTATGCTGGATATACTACTCTTCTTTATATACTAAACCATGGTGATCTTTTCAAATCAGTACATGGGAACCTTTGGGTTGTTTCCAATCTTTGAGCTAGTGCCTTCAGGGACAACCTGGCTTGTTTGCCATACATTTGTGCTGCTGTTTCGGCACATCTGAGTGAAAGCTAAAGAAATCAGGCATTTTTTAAAGCCTCTGCTTGCATCAAGTTTGCTAGTGTTCCATTTTCCAAAGTAAGTGTCCTGGCTGAGCCAAAATTCCATGTGAGAGACACAACCAGAGGGCACAGATCCAAAGAAGCAATCCTTGTATATCATCTAACAATCCTCTGCAGAGGCGGGCTAAGGAGAGGGGATGCATACAAGAAACACAGAGAAAAGCAGGCGGTGGCTTCCCATCAGCTGTGACCTCAACGCATGTCAAAAACTTGGACATGTCCTTGAGTAGGCCCCAAGCCTAAGTGACCAGGAAACAAGATGGGGCAGGGTCAGTAAGGAGATTCGGGTGGAAGATGTTAGTGTTGGCTTCTGCTCAAGACCCTGTTCTCCATGAACAGGTCTCATTTGGTACAGCTTGGTATTTTCTTTTCTATTTCCTTTCGGTTGTTAACAAGATTCCTTCCCCATGCCATATTAAATTATTTTCACTAAAAAAGAAATAAATAAATAAAGCAAGAGGCGAGGGTGCAGAGTAGGGGAGGGCGTGAAGCTGTGCACCCAGCATCAGATATGGTGAGGGCAGTGGGATCAGAGAGAGAAACCCTCAAGAGACTTGAAACGCAAGATGCCCTGTGGTGCTGGGATGGCAGTGTCCTACCTACATGCTCCGGAAGATCTCCCTGCTTGTCCAAACCTCAATAGACTTTGTGGCTTGTTTAAATAATGGAGGTCTCAGTCCCACCGATTTATCTTCCAGGAGAGAGACTATGAAGGAGGAAGGAAGACAGGTGTGGCCAGCCCCTTTACAATTTCCCATTGACTGGAGTTGAGAGCCATCAACTTTGTTTGGAACTTTCCCACATTGGTAACATTTGTGAGCCTGAGTCTGTGTCTCCTGCCACAGTGGGCCACAAAACCATTAAACAACAACGACAAAGAGTCAGAAGAGTGTATGAATGGCAGCCCAGCCCAACACTACAGAGACAACAGAAGGTACTCAGATACGTTTTCAGATTGGATTCTCAAACTGCCCTAGACTGTTAGCTTCATCAAGACAAGAGAAATCATGTCTGTTTCATCCAGTGCATCCACAGTGCTTAGAGCAGTGAGTGGCACATAACAGGTGCCCAATCCGTATTTGTTGAATACGTGAACGCTATGAAGCAAAGAAGACAAGTCATTATCCCCATTTTATATTTGAAGCCTAGAGTCTCACAGTTAATAAATGGCAGAGCCAGGCCCAAGTGGAGACACTCATCCCAGGTCATTGCTAGCTATTTTGTCTTATGATGCTTCTAGGTCATTAGCCTCAGGAAGCCAAGAATCCCAAAGGCATTTATGTGTGGAGCAGCTGTACAGGGCACAGGCAGAACCTCTGGAGCTTTCTAGCACCAAGCAAGATTCACAAAGAAAGGACAGAGATGTGGATGAGTAGCTGGCCAGAAGCTCCCAGTCCTCCTGGTGCAGCAAAGGTGCGTTCCCAGCACGCGGTCCCCAGCCAGGAACATTCGCAGCTCTTCAGCCTCTCCTGGAGCAGAGTTCCAGAATGGAGCCTCCTCCAGCAGCCCAGGTGCTCCCATGAAAGCCAGATCCAAACACATCAGGGTTATGTCTAACTCATCTGTGCACGGTCCACAGTTTAGATATTACCCATCCTAAGACTCGGGACCCATCACTGCCACTCTTTGTTCTCTGGAAGAGATAACCGTCTCAGGAGGAAATAGTCTTACTACAAATTAAGAGGCTAATGTGCATAGTTGACCATCGAGAATGACTACACGACATTAAGTTCTTAAGGTCCAGTGAAACCCTGAAAGGACCACAGCCTGGGTCCCTTAGGCAAAGGTCTGGAAGCAGTTGAAACAACATGCATGTTGTAAGTGTTCTGAAGGAGAGGGTCCATGGCTTCCATCAGATCCTGACAGGAGTCTCTGATTCAGTTCCAGCCACATGAAGATCTAGAATGGACTTGTCATCTTCCCAACTACTTGGCTTTGCTCAAAGCCCCAGGGATGGGACATGTCCTTAGCAAGACAATGCATACTGTTTCCTGTGGTCACTGCCTGCCTCCCACAGAGAATGAAAAGTGAGTAGGTGGACCCAATGGGACTAGAGCAATGCCTCTCCCTCCTCGTGTCCAACACATGGGGTCAGAGCCGGAACGGTAGCATGCAAATGCTGGAACAGGCTCCAGAGGACATCAGCAGGCATAGAAGATGATTTTATACTTCGTGTAAAGACAACTAATGCCTAGCTCCCCCAAAGTGGCGTGTTTCAAAAGAGATTTCTGCTCCTATGTCTCAGAAGAGCCTTACATAGAAGCCAAGCCTTGAGCTGGTGGCATCCATCAGCCTCAAATTCTAAAGGATGCTGCCCCACCCCTTCCAGGGTTCAGTAAAGGAGGCGAAACCCCGGGGTTTGTGCTAAAAGTGATTCTCTGGTGCCACCTGGTGGTCACTACTTATGAATGCACCTTTTACAACACAGACTTCGTACTAAGTTTGTACTTTGCTTTTTACCGATTTCAAAACTGAACTCAGTTCAAACTCCGCCCATTACTGACAAGCAAGTTGAAGCTCAGGGATGGCATAAGTAATATAGCAGGTGGCTCATCAGTGGCAGAGACTACATTGAAGCTCAGGCCTTCCCATTCTCCTTCCGGAGCATTCTCCCACCCTGTGCAATGTTAACTTTTCGTTCCACTTCACCCTTTTCCCAGGACAGGAATTTTCCATCTGGAACCAATGTCTGGGCTGAATGCCCTCCTTTGTGCTCCTAAAGTCCTCTAAGTTTCCCTCTGCAATGGCCTTCTGTACCCAGGTTGTCCTACTGACTTTTCTGCATCCCTCACTCAAAAAGAGACCTTTGAGAGCAGAGACTGTTCAACACTCTGTATCCCAGGACCCAGCCTGGAGCCTGGAACACATGGACAGATGCATGAAGTTCCCCATCACCCAGATGAGCCGTACAGTATGCATGCGGGCCAGGAGCACCATTGCTGCCCCTGTCACCATGACCACTGTCTTCCTACTCCATGCTGTGGACCCCTTATAGTTCAGGGTCCTGAAGAGAACAAGACATGGTCCATATCGTGTGGTGCTCCAGTCAGGGAGGAGACCCAGCAAGGTCAAGTATGGATCACAATATGATGTGGGGAGTCCTACACAGAGGTACCCTAAGGGCAGAGAGAAAACACTGGGGTGAGGCTGTGAATCTCGAGATAGTTTCTGAGACTTGAAGGTGAATGGAGGTGGCCCTTGGTGGAGGGCATCCGACAGCAGACAAAGCCAGCCCCAGAGGTGTGAACAAGTAGGTGTGGGAAGGGTATATCTGGAGTATAGGATGCATGTGAGAGTTGTGGGTGAGAAAGGCAAACTCGGGGGCCAACTCACAAGGGCTCCTCATGCCAGGACATGGGAGCTTAGCCTCTGTTTCTAGGGGTGAAATCCCTGCAAAGGATTTTAAAGACAACAATGAAATGGGGGTCTGGGCAGCAGTGGGGTCAATGAAGTCGGAAACATTAGAATAAAGAACGTGGCCCAGGAAAAGTTTATAGAGCTGGTGTTCTCCAACTTTAGTGTGCTATGGGATCTCCAGGAGGGAGAGCTTCTAAAGCAGAGTCCCGGGACCCCTCCTGGGATTCGGCTTCAGCAGGTCTGGGCTTGTGCCCCAGCACTTGGCATTTTTAGCAAGAATTAAGCCTCTGCTACAAACGACTCAAGGGCCGCACCTGAGACACCACTGGAGAAGAATGAGGGGAGCAAGGGCCAAGGACAGCGAGAGACAGGGCTGTGAAAAAGATGCTTTGTGGTGGGAGCTACAGAGGAACAATTGGAGGGGAAGGAAGGGACAAGGGAACAAGCAGTGCCTATAAGACCACAGGAAAATTGTTTTAAGGACAGAATGGTTCCCCAAAGCAAACTCACCAGGAAAGTTAAATTAGGTATGAAGAGAAAATGCGGTGATTGGCTTTGGGCAATGAGGAGGTCCTTAATGACTATCCTGCAAGCGGTTTTGTGGGAGCAGTGGGGACAGAGCCAGACGATAGAAGGTCAGAAGTAACTGGAGAAGAGAAATACGGACACTCAGGGGCTCTCCCTCCCTCTAGAAGCCTGACCTGGAAAGAAAATGAGAAAGAGAATGGAAGCCAGAGGGGGACGGAAATAGGTGCCAGAGAAGAATTTTGGTGTTCGGGTCGGAAAAGTTGACTATCTCTCTATGGTATGGAGGCCGAGTGGCTGAAGATCACAGCAGAAGGTCCAGGAGGGAAGGGTGGCCAGAGAAGGGAGCATCCTGGAGAGGACCGGGAGCTGGGGTGAGGTCCAGAGCCCCTCTCTCCTAAGGCCAGTGGGGAGAGGGAGGGGAAAGGTGTGCTTGAAAACAGGTTTGCAGGGTGATTCAAATGAAGTACAAAGATAACAAATACCATAAATATATCAACTCACTTTGCCAAAATCTGAGTTGAGATAAATCTGGGAGAAATAGTAAGATCATTAAACAACGGAACGAAGATCCAAAGAGATGTGAAGTGTCTAGAGTGAAGAGCTAAAACCCAGCTTTAATTTAGCAGACATGAACTCTGTACTTGGTTTAAAAGTCAGCTTCCACAAGCACAGAAGGGCAACTTGACTGAACAGCAGACAACGGTTTAAAAAATTAATTGACAATATTCTCCACTTGACCGAAAAGGATTACAAGGCTTTTAAAAGCTAAGGACGTCAGGTTATCAATGTGAGATCCCAGGATTTAGCAAAATTCTAGCCTATCCACTGTTACTTTTTCACACTTTTCTAAAGACGCGACGGTGGGGAAGAGTGGGTGGTATGATTGTTGAGACAGCTTAGTCTGTACTCTGCTTAATAAATGTTTTTTAAAGTAACTCATTTGCAAACCTTGATATTTTTTTTTCAACGTTTTTTTTTTTTTATTTTTTTTTTATTTTTGGGACAGAGAGAGACAGAGCATGAACGGGGGAGGGGCAGAGAGAGAGGGAGACACAGAATCGGAAACAGGCTCCAGGCTCCGAGCCATCAGCCCAGAGCCTGACGCGGGGCTCGAACTCACGGACCGCGAGATCGTGACCGGGCTGAAGTCGGACGCTTAACCGACTGCGCCACCCAGGCGCCCCTAAACCTTGATATTTTAACAATAAGTGGAAGCCAGTTCCTTGTGATGGATCTCAAAACTGATTGAACTGATTTCACCAAACCAAGTTCACAAATCTCCCTGAACACCTGGGGAGCTTTGCGAGAAGACATCCCCAAGACCTTCTGTCTGGCCTCACAGAGATTCTGATTGGGTAGATCTTGGCGGGGGGGTTGGGGGGGTGTCAATGAAACACAGTGAGGTTTAGAAGACACTTAACTGGTTAGGAAATCTTTGGCGGTGTCTGATTCCCATCCTAAGCTGCTAAAGAGACACAAAACATTCTTCCTTGTGCTTCATAGGTATTCAGAACCAACAGATCGTGTCTTTAGTGAGTATGACGACTTACGTGCTTGAAGCTATGGCTAATTTTGGTATACTTTATAATTTTATAAAAAATTTTTTATAAAGTTTTTTTATAACAAATTTTTGGGAGACTTTATAATTTTGGTAGAATTTTGGGCATGTGTTGGTATCACATATAAAAGTGTTGGAAGACTGGCTTAGATTTATAAACTTCTTTTTTCAAAAGAGTTTAGTTTTCAATACAAATCTCTATATATCTATTCTAATCTTTTCAAATGGCTAGTCATTTATGAGCAGCATATCCATGCGTAATGATGCCGTGGGTGTTACGGAGAGAGATGGGTAAAGTTAGGAAGAGGTGGTTTGGAATGAACTCATCCCACCCAAAGATCCCAAAAAAGGGACCAATCATTTACCATCTTTACCATTTAAGTTTACTTTTATTGGCTGACGTGTCTCTTTGAGTTAGATTTTATATAAAATCCATCCATTATATATTTTTTTTTGTAAATTTACACAGCCCTGCAACCATTCACCGCCATCTAGAACCCTGCCACCCTCCAGAAAGTTCCTTCACGCCTGTTGGCAGCCTGATAGCCTGTGTAAACCTCGGATCTATTTTCTGTCTCTGTTTTGTCTTTTCTAGAAACTCTACGTAAAGAGAAGCCCAAAGTACTTAGTCTTTCACAGTTGGCTTCTTTCACTTTGCTTAACGCTTGTGAGGACTTACACACAGTTTGCTCTCTACTTTCAGCTCTTACATTTCAGTCTACGATCTATTTTTTTAACTCATACTTTTGTGTCATGAGAAGTAAGAGTCTAAGTCTATGCATTTGTATATGTGTGTATTTTTGCCTGTGAATATCCAATGGTGTCACTACCATCTAAAAAGGCTGTCTTGGGGCGCCTGGGTGGCGCAGTCGGTTGAGCGGCCGACTTCAGCCAGGTCACGATCTCGCGTCTGTGAGTTCGAGCCCCGCGTCGGGCTCTGTGCTGACAGCTCGGAGCCTGGAGCCTGTTTCCAATTCTGTGTCTCCCTCTCTCTCTGCCCCTCCCCCGTTCATGCTCTGTGTCTCTCTGTCCCAAAAATAAATAAAAAACATTGAAAAAAAAAATTTTTTTTAAAAAATAAAAAGGCTGTCTTTCCCCCTTGAGTTGCCTTGGCATCTTTATTGGAAATCCATTGATCATAAATATGTAGGTTTATTTCTGTACTCTGTCTTCGGTTCCATTGATCTACATGTCCATCTTGTAGGAAGGATAAACACTGATTTGTGAAAATATTGTTTCGGTTGTATGTACTAGGTGAGTGTGTAAAGTGTATTTCTTACCGATGACTGTGGCAAACATATCTTCTTGAAAATGATTTATCTAAGCAGTGCCTGATAATACAATAATACACACAAAAAAGGGTTCTCGAATAGGCTATTGGCACCCACAAAGACTGTGGAATAGAGTACAGCCTCACACTTTGCAGAAGAGGAAACTGAGGCCCATAGGGAGGAAGCAAGTTGGCCACAGTTGTGCTACAATGCAAACTGGGGTGCCTTTCCCAGAAGCCCCCATTTTCCTGATGCTCCAGCCACCCCTCCTGTTGTTTTGTGAATCCTCAAGGGGCTCCCACCTCCGCCCGTTGCAATGAGGTCCTGCAGTCAACAGCTGGCACAGCTCACATGGGCACAGGACCGGGCAGGAATGCTGGGGGCTGTGACCCGCCAAAGCCCCTGTCTTCCCCTCTCTCTTCAGCCTCCCCCTGCAGGTTCACTGAAAGAGGTCTCCACAGACGCTGCATTGCCTGGTGGGTCCGGCCCCAGATGACTGTTCTCTGTGCTCCTACTCCTCCCTCCCCACGGACTGCAGACTTGGCTTTTCTTCAGGGACTCTTCTCAGAATGGAAAAAAGAGGGCAGCACCACGGACGTCAAATGGCTCTTACACAATGGCAGCATCTTGCTGAGAGTCATGTAAATAAGCCTGGGAACATACGGATTGAATTTCCCTCAACTTACCCAGGAATGTAATAAGTCAGGGCCATGGAAGAAGGCTGCCGCTCGGCCAGGCGCTCAGAACACTTGAAAGACTCCTCTCCCCGCCCCAGAGACATCTTACCCTGGAGGTCTCCATCCCTATCAAGTTCCAGGGCTCCTAGCCTTGACGAGGCACAGACACTTGGCTCTGTCCCCGGCACGCTGGGCTCTTCAGAGGGAGACAGTGCTTCCAACCTCATAAACTGGGCAGAATGTCTGTTCACTTCTTCATTCGTTCCGCCACTCGCGCACCTAGTGTTATTGAGCACTGTGTCGGGAGGGTAGGAATCTCACAGGATACAAGACAATATGGTCCTGCTGTCATGTCTAGTGAAAGAACTTTCTAGCACCGCAAGTTATCAAAGCTTTCGAATAAGGGCAGCTTCTCAGCATTGGCAAAGTTGGAGCAGAGGCTGGTAGAGACATAAGCCTCAGATGCAGAATTGGGCGGCTGACCTCCAAGGTACTTCTCAAGGGCAAGCTTCCTGAGGTCTGAAGTTGCTGGAGCACTGCCACTGCTTCCTTCCTGCCTCCTGCCTGCACGGCTCTCTCCCAAAGGCACCTGCAGGACCTTTGCCCCGGAGGTTTTTGTTGGAAGGCATGGGAGGTCCCTGGAGAAGCAACAGTGGGTCCAGAAAAAGCACAATGTTCATCTCTCCTGCTGAGAAAACCACTATCATTCTGATTTCTTTTTAGTTTCTGTCTTCTGTGGCCCCTCCGAAGAAATCTGAAAGCTTTCTCCCGAGTGAGGACGGACTTGAAAAATAAAACAAAGGCGTATCCACCAACATAAAAGTTCTAGTTAGATTATTCCCATTGGGGAAAACTGCATGAGGGATACACGAGGACTCTAGATTATTTATTTTAACTGAACGCAAATCCACAAGTATCTCAAAAAAAAAAAAAGGTTTAGTGAGACCTAAAATTTCTTGCTAACTACACTATGCGTATGTAAGATGTTATCTTTAGGGGAAGCAGAGAGAGGATGTAATGGGCATCTATGCAGCTTCTCCAATTTTTCTGTCAATCTGAAATGACTTCAGAGTAAAAAAGTTTAAAAGCAATTTGTAAAAAATGCAAGAAACTGCTTATTGATAGTGGGGGGGGGGGCAGAACACTGGACTGGAAATTAGTAGACATTGCCTTTCCATGTGACCTTGGGCAGGACCCTTCTTCTCTCTGGCCCTCAGTTTCACCACTCGTAACGTGAAGGTGCCCCACTCTTTTTATATAACATCCTGCCCTATCTGTGGTCCAGTTTGTGGCCCCGGGTCTATGTCAGTCTCACCCTCTCTTCACCCTTTTCCCAGCCCAGCTGCTTAGATTCCCCGTCTGCAACATAGGAGTAAATAACATTTATTTTTTTAATTGTTAAATTAAAGAGGAAAGGAAAGGAAACAGTAGATGCCAAGTGCCTGACTCGTAATAAAGACTCAGGAAATATTTGATTCCTGCCCCTTTGCCCCTTTCCCACAGAGCAGAATTCACTGAGTTCCTCCACCTTCCATCTCTCACCGCCATGCCCTGACCCTGGAGAAAGCACACAGCCTTTAAGAAAACCTGTGAGCTTCCCCCTGGGAATAGCAAGACATCAGATGGAGCACGTGGGTCCTCAGTTTCCCTACAACAGTGGTCTTCACACTTTGGGTGCATCCAAATTACCGGGGGTGGCGGGGTGGGGAGCTTGTTAAAACCCAGAATGCTGGGTTCTGTCTCCAGAGTTCTCCTTCGGTAGATCTGGTGCAGAACTTTAGAGAATGTGGGATTCTAGCACGTTCTCAGGTGATCCTGCTGCTAACATGAGTTCTTAGCAAACCCAAAGGATAGCTACACACCCCATGTTGCAGAGGCAAAGCAGACTTGCCAGGGAGCTTGGCCCTAAGGGCTGGAGCAAGGGAGTTAAGCCAAGGAGAAAGAAATTCAGGTCTGGGGGAGGGTGACATCTGGGCTGGGCTCCGGGAGATCAGAGCAGGGACCTTTTCCTGAGGAAGGCTAAAGAGAGAGGAGCTGCTCCAGCTTTTCCTTTTCCTCCCCCTTTTCCACCCAAAATAAAGCACTGCCCCTGGCAGGCTTCCCTCTAGCCCATGGGAAGGCTCCAGAGCCATGTAAGGTCAGGGCTCAGGCTGAAGGGCTGACTGCAAAAGTAGAAGGCAGGAAAGACAGGAGGGGAGGAACGTCTCCAAAGCCCAGGACACACGAGCTGAAAGGGAAGTGGAAATTTAATCAATCCCGAACTGGTTTGTAGGGGGAACATTCCCGGGTGATTTGGGGGAGCTGCGTAAGTAGGAGGTTGGCTGCGGCCCGTGTTTGTCAACACCCACGTGCTCGAGTGGAAAGTGAGGCAAAAGATGAAGAGGAAGGAGGAGAAAACGAAGAAGCATCTCACTTTTATTGTTTAAGTAAGTGCACAGCCCTGGGCTAAGCACTTATCTCTGTGAAGCAGGCATTACCACCACCCCCCCCCCCCCAAATCCTTCACACATAGTAACTACTCCCAACTTACACAGGTATCCACATCAACGGACACCTGACTTCAGACCCCGCTCTCTCCACTGGTTTACTGCCTCATGACCTTCTGGGCTTTGTCACCTACAATCTGTGTGAATTTGGCCAAATCAATATTTCTCAGACCGAATTCCTCTGCCAGGGGAAAAAAAAAAAAAAAGAAGTTGATATCAAGTACTCTCTAACGGGTTTTGAAGCAGAGAGAGAACAGCCAGGGAAAACTATAAGGTAAAATGCAGCCTGCTGTGGGTGTCTCAACCACCCAGCTAAAGATAACGACCGTGACTTCTAACATACAGGATGGTAAACACTTAGAGGTCTTATATTTGGCTTCTGGGCACCACTGGGTTAACATTTCCATCCTGTTGTAAGTAAAACCATTACTCACCAGTGTAACTAATGTTTCATTATTGCTAATTCCAAAGCCATTACACCATGGAGCCAGAGTTTAAAAAGAATTTAATTGAAGACCAAAACATGCCCAGTAGCAATGCCTCTTTTATAAATAATTTCTGCTCCAAATTCTAACTTGGCATAAAAGCTTTTTGTGTCGATTTCATTTTTTTTAACATGTGATATACAATGTTTTCACTGTATCTCTGGGCAGAAGCCTGAGATATTCAGAAAAATAACACCAGCCATAACAGTCCTTCTCATTTTAAAGGTGCCAAATGGTAGGCTGAACAATGACTCCTGTCCCACGAGGAAACACATACAGGCAAGTTACATGGGATGCCCAAGTTCTCAGAGCTGCGTCCAACCATCCAGGTAGTGTGGGTATAGACCCAGTCCTCGTTTTGTCCCATCGTTCTTCCACAGAGCATTGGAGAAAAAAACATGCCACCCCACCCAACGTCAATAGCCCACCCACCTACACAACCAGCTCTCTTTTCATGTGAGTGTGGATTAGTTCCTCACTGGGAAATGCCCCCTTAGAACCAAGACTATGGAAGGAGTTTGGAGATTGTCTAAGGACTGACATAAGGTACTGGAGTTCTGAGAAGTCAAAACAGCCTAAGATTACACTGCCAGAAGGGGTTAGGAGCCCTTCTCCACTATCCTCAGACCACAGAGATCTGAAGAGGGGGTGATTGGGTAAAGCCCTGCCAGGAGACGATGCTGAGCTAGGATGCACTCATTCCTTCCCAACAAGCCCTGATTTCTCAGTGTGCAGTTGTCAAGCAGTGAAGGGGACTTCTCGAACATCAGAACGTGAAAAACATTATGATTATTCTGGAGAGCCCCAAATCTAAATTTTCATACATGGCATTGAATTCATAGTCCATTTAAAGAATTATCAACTGCTGTTGCTGAATGAGATCCTAACTAATCTGTTTATTTTTCACACGGGGGTTCTGAAGTTCTAACACCAAATGTGACTTACTCAAAGCCACAAACATTTCACTGTGACAAAGGTAGGAATTAGTAACAACTACTCAAATTTAAGAACCAAACCGTGGGATGGGGCACCTGGGTGGTTCAGTCAGTTAAGCGGCCCGATTTCAGCTCAGGTCATGATCTCGTGGTTCACGAGTTCAAGCCCTGCATCGGAATCTGTGCTGATGGCTCAGAGCCTGGAACCTGCTTCAGATTCTGTGTTTCCAACTCTCTCTGCCCCTCCCCTGCTCACGCTCTGTCTCTCAAAAATAAATAAAAAACATTAAAAAAAAAATGGGTACCTGGGTAGCTCACTTGGTTGAGCATCCGACTTCAGCTCAGGTCATGATCTCACAGTTCGTGAGTTCGAGCCCCACATCGGGCTCTGTGTGGACAGCTCAGCCTACTTCAGATTCTATATCTGTGAATCTGGACCCTGCTTCAGATTCTGTGTTTCCCTCTCTCTGTCCCTCCCCAGCTTGCATTCTCTCTCTCTCTCTCTCTCTCTCTCTTTCAAAAATAGATAAACATTAAAAAAAAATTTAAGAACTAAACCATGCACCAGGCACACTGCTAAGAGATGTTCATGTAACATATCATATAATGCTTACAACAAATGAGGGATGAAGTGGAAGGGAAAATGGTTCTTCCCCATAATCAAATATCCAGGAAATGGCAGTCTGGATTCACAGCCAGGTCTGTCAGGCTGCAAGCTCATGTCTCCTCCTCCATGCACTATTGCCTCTAGTGATATTATGATTTATAATAAGAAATTCATATTTGGCTTTCATCCCCATTTCCGGCCCAATGCTCCCAAAACCTTTGGAATTTCCCAAGTGATGAATCATAAAGGTGTCCTTTGTTATGTTAATGAGATGACTTTTGGACCCTGCCTGAGGATGGGGGCCAGTTGCCAGAGGAATCAACCCAGTGATTTAGAGGGTTGGAACTTGTAGTCCCACTCTCTGACCTCAGGGAGGGGAGAGGGGCTGAAAGCTGGATCCATTGCTGAAGGCTGATAATTTAATCACCCATGTCTATGTAGAAAAGCCTTCATAAAGAACCCAAAAGGATAGGATTTAGAAAGCTTCTAGGTTGATGAATATGTGGAGATCTGGGGAAAATAGTCTGCTTGGAGAGTGTATGGAAACTTCATCTTCTTTCTCCCTACTTTGTTCTATGTATCTCTTCTATCCAGCCGTTCCTGAGTTATATCCTTGGTTCCTGAGTTATATCCTGTTATAATAAACTGATACTCTAATAAATAAAATGTTTCTCTGAGTTCCGTGAGCTGCTGTAGCAAACTAATCAAACTGGAGGAGGCGATCATAGGAACTTTGATTTATAGCCCGTTGATCAGAAGCACAAGTAACCTAGACTTGCAATTGGCACCCTGGGTTGGAGGGGGTTGTTGGAACCTTCAGTCTATAGCTGGTTGGACAGGAGCACCGGTGACAGCCTGGACTTGTGACTGGCATCTCAAGTCGGGGGAGAGGGGGACAATCTTATAGGACTGAGTTGTTAACTTATGGAATCGGAATCTGATGTTGTCTCTAGGCAGATTGTGCCAGAATTGAGTTGAGTTGAGTTGCTTGATGGTGTTGAGTTGCTTTGAGGCTTGAGATGCTTTGGAATTGGGTACAGGAACCCAAATTACCTCTCAATCTGTTTGAAAAGAATCACTGATGAGCATGGTGGAGAATACATGGGAAGTTGCAAGTCTGGAAAAATGAAAGCCAGTTCAAAGGTGCTCACAAAGTTCCCAGTGACACAGTAAGGGCTTGGACTTGGACAGTGGCAGAGGGATGATGATGTGGAGGTATTTTAGCATCTGCCCTATCCTCTGCTGAGACTTGGCATGGGTGTTAACATGAAGATAAATGCCACCATCCACAGGGAAGCTCCTATAGCCCACGGTATTTGTTCTCAGAAAGAAAGAGATAATCAGCTGTGAACAGGTTGGTTAAGGGTATTAACAACCTTTCTCTGAGCATCATAGAATGGACTTGGAGTACATTGCAGATGCAACTCTGAGCCAGGGCACAGTGAAGGACACCAGTCAAAATGGATCCATTTTTCTAAATTCCTCCAATCAAGGAGGATAAAAATAATATAAACCCATCGGGGGTATTTTGTGGACATCTTCACCTGGGTCCAGTGGGGTCTTTCTGAAATCCCAGCCCAATCATTTTTAACAATATTCATTCTGACAATCTTTTATTGATTAAACACATGTTTAGGGAGTGTGAAGCACGCCGAAGTACATGAAGCATTGCACAATGCTTGGGGGCTAGAGCAATGATGTAGTTATAAGTATATTACTCAAGAGCTTACAGTGTACTACAAAGTATAAAATACAGATATAAATGACTGAAATGCAAGGGCGGCAGAGATACATGACTTCAGAAGGAATGTAGAATGGCTCTGAAAGTTGAAAAAGGACCCTTCTAGCTGAAGAGGTGTGAAGGAGAGAGCAGTAAGGGAGGATTCCTGTACAGATGACAAATAAGAGAGTGATTTAGAGGATTTTCAAGTATGTTTACTCTTTATCTCCCAGATTCTCCAGGAAAACTCGAAGGAGTGCACTAGAATTATCATTATCATGTTACTATTGTTATCATATTCTAAAGAGGGAACTGAGTCGCAGGGGGGTAAGTTTATTTTTTAAGGTTCACACCACCAGAAAAAATAATAAAGGCAGAACTAAAACCCTGATCTTCTGCTCCCTACTAGTCCTATTAATCTACCAATTGGTTTGGCCACGTCCCTGAGGATATGTTGGAAAGGATCTTTCATACATCGTAAGTCCCCATTCCAGCTCCTTGAATAGCTGATTTTATAGACCATTTCCCAGGCACTGGGAATTACTTTGGACTGTTCTGAGCCAACCAGTTGTGTTGTGGAGCTTTGTTGATCATATTCTCTATAAGCATGTCTCTGGAGAGTTGTTCAGATTCACAGGGCTCTGGGAGTTTCCTGTTGAGACCATTGTCCTGGAAAGAATCTGGAATGACTCTTAAATGACTTTATCTTTTCTCAGAAATACAAGCATGAGGCATCTCCAGGAGTGTGTACTCACATGTCTTCTATTTCTTGATAGACAGTGGAATGTTGTGGTTTAAATTAGACACACTAGATTCATGTGAATAATGTCACTTTGCCACTTGATAGGCATGTTGACACTGGACAACTTACCTAATTTCTCTGAGCTTCAATCTCCAAATCTGTACAATGCAAATAATAATAATACTGAACTCAGAGGGTGACATATAGTAAGTGCTTGATATATGTGAACTGTTATTTTAATTATACCTCTCTCACCCTCGAAATAGTATAGACTCTTCTACTTCCAGTGAAAATATCTTTTAGAAAACAAGAGCAAAATAAAGGCTTTTCCAGATATACAAAATTTGAAAGAATTCATCAGCATCAGATACACACACACACACAAAAAGTGTTAAAGGTGTTAAAGGAACTCCATCATACAGAATGAAATAATACCAAATGGAAATATGGATCTACACAAGAGAATGAAGAGCACTGGAAATGCTAAGTACATTTTAAAAAACATGAGTTTTTTTACTATTATTTCAATCTACTTAAAATGTAATTATCTTTTGGGGCACCTGGGTGGCTCAGTCGGTTAAGAATCTGTTTCTTGATTTCAGCTTGGGTCATGATCTCATGATTCCTGAGTTTGAGCCCCATGTTGGGTTCTGTGCTGACAGTGTGGAGCCTGCTTGGGATTTTCACTCTCCCTCTCTCTCTCTGCCCCGGCCCCTCCCCTGCTCATGCCGTCTCTCAAAATAAGTAAACTTAAAAAATTTAAAAAAATAACAAAATAAAATGCAATTATCTTTTAAAAATATAATAATACCAACATACTAAGCTGTTTGTAACATGTGTATATGGAACATTACTGACAACAGCAGTATAGTGACATAGAGGAAAATGAAATTATGCTATTGTAAGGTTCTTATAATATACATGAATGTGTATAATATCACTTGAAGGTAAACTGTGATACGTGAAACCCTAAACCAACCAGTAAAATAACAAAACAAGGAATTATACCGAATTAGCACATAACAAAAGAGATAAAACTAAATTATAACACATATGCTTATTCTAATCTAAATTAAGCTAAAAAAAGGAAAAAGAAAAACAAACAACAGATGGGACAAATAGAATACAAAGACTTGTATGATACACTCAAACACAACCATATCAATAATCACATTAAATGTAAATGATCTAAACACATAACTGAAAGGCAAAGATTGTCAGATAAATTTTAAATAACAAGACCCAACTGTATGCTGTTTATAAGAAACATATATTATTATTTTAATGCTTATTTATTTATTTTGAGAGAGAGAGAGAGCATGAGTGAGGGAGGGGCAGAGACAGAAGGAGAGAGAGAATACCAAGCAGGCTGACAGCACAGAGGCCGACATGGGGCTTGATCTCATGAACTGTGAGATCGTGACCTGAGCTGAAATCAAGGTCAGAGAGGAAATCAATGAAATATAAAACAGAAATTTAATGGAGGGAAAAAAAATCAATGAAACCAAAACTAGTTTCTTTGAGGAGGTAATAAAATTGACAAATTTCAATATAGACTGATCAGTACAAAAAGAGTAAGAATACAAATTACCAAATTCAAGAATGAAAGAGGTTACATTACTGAAGATTTTACAAATATTGAAATCATAATAAGAGAATGCTGTGCACAATGTTATACCAATAAGTTTGACAACATAGAATAGATCCTTGAAAAGTTTACTCAAGATGAACTAGATAATCTGAATACTCCTATACCTATTAAAGAAATTGAATTTGCAGTTAAAATTTTTCTCATGAAGTAAAAGGGAGGGGCAGGCCCAGATAATCTTTTTGGTAAATTCTGTTAAAGATTTAAAGAAGAAATAATATCAATTTGTTTATTTATGTAGATAAACTTCCAGACAATTGAAAAAGAAGGACTATTTTTCAACTCACTATGAGGCCATGTTTTGCTGATATTACAAGAAACCCAGACAAAAATGTTACAAGAAAATTTCAGAGCAATATTTGTCATAACCATAGATACAAAAAAAATCTAATAGACTTTTAGCAAATGAATTCAAACATATGAAAAAAATAATATATCATGACCAAGTGGGGTTTATCTCAGGAATGCAGAACTAACTTTCTGGAAAAATGAAGAAAATAAACCAGTGAAATTTACAATATTAATAAACAAAAAATGAAAAATCATATGACCATCTCAAAAATGAAAAATAAAAACAATCGGTAAAGTCCAACTGCCATTCCTGATGGAAACTCTCAGCACATTAGGAATAAAAGAAAACTTCCTCAGCTTGGTAAGGGGCAATCACAAAAAGCCTATGGTTAACATCTTACTTTGTGGCGAAAGACTGGGTATTTTCTCCATAAGATCAAAAGCAAGACATTTATGTTCACACTTCTACTCACTATTGTACTTTTGGTTCTAGCCAGTGTAACAAAGCAAGAAAAAGAAATAAAAGGCATCCAGATTAGAAAATAAGTAAAATTCTCTTCATTCTTTTGATGATATGATCATCCATGTAGAAAATATAATGGAATCTTAAATTTTAAGAAGCTACTAGAACTCAAATGTGAATTCATCAAGGTTGCAGTATATGAGATCAACATACAAGATGAATTGTATTTTTATATGTTAGCAATAAACAATCAGAAATAATAATAAAAATCATTTACAATAAAATAAAAATTTATGAAATACTTAGAGATAAATATGACAATAAGTAGACAAGAACTATTCACTGAAAATAATAAATCACTGTGAGAAATTAAAGAACGATATAAATGAAAAGACATACTGTGTTCATGGGTCAGAGCATTCAATATTTTTAAGATGTCAACTCTCCTCAAATTCATTTATAGGTACCACACAATCTCAGTCAAAATCCTAGCAAGCTTTCTGGTAGAAATTGACAAGCTTTTTCTAAAACACCTTGGAAAAAGGTTAGAGAGCTAATACTACATGATTTCAAGTCTTTTTCTAAGGCTACAGTAATCAAGATAATGTGGTGTTGGTGCAAAGATCAACAAATAGATGAATGGAACAGAATTGAGACACCAGAAATAGATCCCCACATACAGGACAACTGACAGAAGTGCAAGGGCAAATTGATCGAGAAATAATATAGTCTTTTTAACAAAACATGCTAGAACAATTGGATATCTAAATTAAAAAAAAAAATTCTCCTAGATCCATTTATCATGCCATATATAACAATCAGTTCAATGTGGATCATACACCTAAATGTAAAGCTAGAAGTATAAACATTCTAGAAGAAAATACAGGGAAAAATATCATTATGACCAATGGACTGAATGCTTGTGCCCCACCCTCAAATTCATGTTGAAGCCCTAACCCCCAAAGTGATGGTTCTCGAAGAGGGGGCCTTTGGGAGGAAATTAGGACAGGATGAGATCATAAAGGTAGGTCCCTCATAATAAATCAGTGTCCTTATAAGAGAAGATACCAGAAAGCTTGCTTCTCTTCTCTTTCTCCCATGTGAGGACACAGCAAGAAAGTAGTCTGCAAGCCAGGAAGAGGGCCCTCACCAGCAACAAAATCTGCTGCCTCCTTGATTTTGGACTTTGCCACCTAGAGAATTATGAAAAATAAATGTCTATTATTTAAACCACCCAATATATAGTGCTTTAATATGCCAGACACTTGGGTTAAGCAAAGATTTCCTTGATATGACATCAAAACCATGATCCAGAGGGAAAAAGATTTCTAAATTGCACTTTATCAAAATTAAAAGCTTTTGGGGGCACCTGGGTGCTCAGTCAGCTAAGCATCTGAGTCTTGATTTTCGCTCACATCATGATTTCACAGTCATGAGATTGAGCCCCACACTGGGCTTTGCACTGAGTCCTCTCCCTCCCGCCCCCTCACTTGCTCATGCACATTCTCTCTCTCTCTCTCTCTCTCTCTCTCTCTCTCTCTCTCTCTCTCTCTCAAAATAATAATGATAAAAGCTTTTTTTTTCTGCAAGACATTAACATTGAAAACACAAGGCACCGACTAGGGGAAAATATCTGCAAATCATGTTTCTGAAATGGATTTGTGTATACAATGGTCTCGGGTTATATAAAGAACTCAATAATTAGAAAACAAATAATATGATTGAAAAAACAGGCAAAAGGTTTGAACGGACACTTTACCAAAGAAGATAGAGATACAGAAAACAAACAAATAAAGATGCTCAAAATCATTTTTAGAGAAATGCAAACTAAAACCCAGCGAGATACCTCTAAAAATATATAAGAATGGCTAAAATTAGGGGCGCCTGGGTGGCTCAGTCAGTTGGGCGACTGACTTCGGCTCAGGTCATGATCTCACGGCTCGTGGGTTCGAGCCCCGTGTCGGGCTCTGTGCTGACAGCTCAGAGCCTGGAGCCTGCTTTCGGTTCTGTGTCTCCCTCTCTCTGCACCTCCCCTACTCGTGCTCAGTGTGTCTCTGACTGTCACAAAATAAATAAACGTTAATGAAAAAATTAAAAAACAATAATGGCTAAAATGAAAAAGACTGACCTTACCATGTGTTGGCAAGGATGTGGCACAACTATAATGTTCACTTTGGGAAACTGTGCCTACCATACGACCCAGCCATTCCACTCCTAGAAATGTATCCAAGAGAAATGAAGCCATGTTTCCAAACAAATACATGCATGTGAATACACTCACAGGAGCTTTATTTGTAGTTACTGAAATCCATTAATGAATGGATAGATAAAAAATTGTGGCTTGTGAACTAGCGGTGCATGCAACATGGGTGAATCTCAAAATAATTACACTGAGTGACAGAAGCCAGACAAATATGGGAACATAACGTACAATTCCATTTGCACAAAATTGGGGAAAATGCAAATTCATATGCATTGACAGAAAAAGCCCAGTTTTTCCCTAGGGAAGCAGGGGCACGGTGGAGGGGCAAGGAGAGACTACAAAGGGACACAAGGAACCTTGGGGGATGGTGAAAATGTTCATTGTCTTGATTATTGTGATGGCTTCAGAGGTGCAAACATATGTCAGAATTTATCAGATAGCACACATTAAGTTTGCATAGCTCACTGGATGTCAATTATACCTCAAAACAGCTGTCTTAAAAATAAAATGACACAAGCTACTGAGAAAATAGGAGTATGAACACATGAAAAACAATTATTTATTGAATAATGAATAATTTCTCCTTAAAAAAAAATCATAGACTCGAGGTGCCTGGGTGGCACAGTCAATTGAGCTTCAGATTTTTTATCTCTGCTCAGGTCACGATCTCATCGTTCGTGAGATCAAACCCTGCGTCGGGCTCTGTGCTGACCTCATGGAGCCTACTGGGGATTCTGTCTTTCCTTCTTTCTTCCCCTCCCCTGCTTGTTCCCTCCCTCCTTCTCCCTCTCTCTCTCTCCTGCTCTCACTCTTGCACTCTCTCTCTCAAAAGAAATAAACTTTAAAAAAATCATAGACTCTAAGGTTGGGAGAGTACTTGGAGATAATTCTAGATGAACCCCCTTATTTTGCAGATGAGAATAAATAGCAAAACTCAGAAAGAGAAAGCGACATGTCCAAAGCTGCACAACTAACGGGTGTTAGGTTATAGCGCTTTTTCCGTTAAGCCATCTTGTGGTGGAGAAATTGCAAGGAGCAGGAGACTTTATTTAAAAAAAAAAAAACAAAACTTTTTTTTGAACATTTATTTATTTTTGGGACAGAGAGAGACAGAGCATGAACGGGGGAGGGTCAGAGAGAGGGAGACACAGAATCTGAAACAGGCTCCAGACTCTGAGCTGTCAGCCCAGAGCCCGACGCGGGGCTCGAACCCACGGACCATGAGATCATAACCTGAGCCGAAGTCGGCCGCTTAACCGACTGAGCCACCCAGGCGCCCCAAGGAGCAGGAGACTTTAAAGATGTTGTATCAGGAAAATTTTCAAGCACACCCAAAACTAAAAAGAACAGCACAGAGAACTGAAATAGAGACTTTAAAGCTAAGTCCCTACCTCCATTATCATCTCATTGTTTCCCACCCTAATTTTCTGTTTCCTTGTCTCTAAAATGGGGCTAACGATAACTGACTTGTGAAGATCGAATAAGAGAATGCATATACTGTCTGGCACACAGCACAGGCTCCACAAACGGTCAGCTCTATTATTCATTGTGCATCATGCCTCCATCCCTGGCCTTCCCACCTCACTTTTTGCCATTTCTGTAGCTCCTGCCCTGCCATCAGCCTGTTGAAGTCCTGTTCGTTGTTGTTGTTGTTGTTGTTGTTTTTCAGTCCCAACCTGAAGGCCACTTTCTACATATACCTTTCATGATCCTTCTACCCTACTTTCCAACTATGCTAATAATTACTACTATAGGCTGAGACCCCAAAAATGGACGGTCATTTTGTGGGTGGTTTAAAGATATTACCAGGGGGGGTGCCTGGGTGGCTCAGTTGGTTGTTGAGCATCCGACTTCCGCTCCGTCATGATCTCACGGTTCGTTGGGTTCGGGCCCACGTTGACCTTTGTGCTGGACGTGCCGAGCCTGCTCTGGATTCTCCGTCTCCCTCTCTCTCTGCCCCTCCTCCACCCATGCTCACACGTTGTCTGTCTCTCTCTCTCTCTCTCTCACTCGTTCTCTTTCAAAAATAAACATTGTAAAAAAATTTAAAGGTATTACCAGGGAAGTTGTAATCCCTGATCCTACAAACAGGTATATGAGCATTTTTATTTGAATACACAATTTTCTCTGGAGGGCAACAATTTTCATTAGATCTCTCAGAGGTGTGCATTATTTAAAAGCCTTTAAGAATAACTATGTCCTTGAAACAGTATGTAAGGAAAGTGTTATCATTACTCCCATTTATGGGAAGAAAATCCAAACAACTCAGGCCCAAAGAGTTGGGTCACGCCATGGCTTACCCAAATGCCTTGCTCTCCTAATAATGCAGCAGTAAGCATCATGTGCTAAGTGCTTACCTAACAGGGTCTATCGGCAATGTCTTCAGATGAGTCACCCTTTTTTCTTGGTCAGACATGGTAAAGACAGAAGGTCCACAGAGCTTTATGCCCTTTCGACGCTGGCTGTGGTTGAGCCCAACCTTTATAACAATTGCCTAAGGGGTAGCCAGCTTTCCTGAGATGTTTTTTTTTTGTGAAGAAGTATTTTGTTTGTAAGGTCCTGCTTTTAAAAAAAAAAAAAAAAAAAAAAAAGCCGTGGTCATTCAGGTTTGCTGTGTTGTGACAACCGAAGGGTTTGAATTTGCCCTGTGGTTTGGCCCGAGAATACAGCCAGCCACAAGCCCCATGTGCTCCACATGAGCCGGAGCCTCAGCCAAGCTGTGCTCTGGGCTGGGTCGAGCTGGGAGGTCTTTCCAGCTCTTTCCCAAACTGCCTTCGTTTCATTTCATTTTCCTGAGTCTGGGAGCGGCAGGAGAATCGGGGGGCCTGGCTACGTAGGTATTATTAGCTCCCGGGATATCCTCCAGGATCCGACCAACTCACTTTAATCACCCCGTGTGCTCATTCATCAAACATGCATTTTCTTTTCCTTTCCTTTCTTTTCTTTTTTTTACTGTTTTTCCAAACGTTTATTTATTTCCGAGAAAGCCAGCGTGAGTGGGGGAGGGGCAGAGAGCGGGAGACCGAGGATCTGAAACAGGCTCTGCACCAACAGCCGCGAGGCCGACGTGGGGCTTGGACTCATGAACCAAACCTCAAGTTCATGACCTGAGCCGAGGTCAGAGGCTCAATCAACTGAGCCACGCAGGTGCCTCCAAACATGCATTGTCTAAAATACTGTCTGATCATGTCAGCCTTCGCTAAAAAATCTTTTCCGCCTTCCTGTTGCCTAAAGACTCAGCGGTAGTCCTCAACCCTTTCAAGATCCCGGACCAGTGGTGACTTTTCCACAGCTGGTGTGGCGCCCAGGGCTGGTGATCTGGAAAGCCCTGCTCTCCTCCTCTCTTCCCTGTCTCCGTAAGTGGTACCGGTGCCACCTGAAGTGAGCATTCCGGGCGCTCTATCTTTGCTTTTTCCCTTCCCTCATTCCCCACTCTCCATTTACGGCCAGGTTCGGGCTCTTCTTATCACAACACATATTTTGCCTTGGTCCACTTGGCTCCACTCGGATCCGTGCAAGCATTACTCTCTCCCAATCATGGCTGCTTTATGACTTTTGCGGGCTCTAGGCACTTCTGCCTTTATGAGCCCCTCCATCCATCTAAAACATGAATAAAAATCACATTTTAGCCATGCCTTGGTATAAAGGCAAATGTAATCCAAGCCAAGTGCATTATTATATATTTGTTTGTTTGTTTTTTAATTAAAACATTTTCACAGGCTCCAGGCTCCGGGAATGCCTAATGGATGAATGAGTCCTGTAACTAACCACTACAACAGCCTCCTACCTGGCCTCCCTGCCTCCCATCCTCCAAATCCATTTTCCTCATGATACCCAGCAGGATTTTTTTATCATTGTGAATTGGGTTGTGCCACTTTGCTGCCTGAGCGCCCCTGACCAGGCACAAAAGGCTTTGCAGTTTGGGAACTAGGAATGAAGCCTCTCTTGACCACATCCACCACACGTGTAACCGGTTACGTTGGCTAGATCTCCTTCCCATGCTTCCTTCTAAGACATATGCAAAATACATGCAAAATGTCTATGATATGTACAAGATATGGATTATTTGGTGAGCCTATTGTTTTGTCATTCAATAAATAGTATCCTAACACATGTATATCATCCTTCAACCTTCCCTTTTCACTCAGTGCTAAGTCTTGGAGATAAATTCTTGTTGCTGTACATAGATCTTTCCCATTTTCTCTCACTGGTGCTCCATGCTACATCTAATCACTATTTTACCGAGGTTCATTTTTCACCTTACAAATGATGCCACAAGGAACATGCTCGCCCATGTGAGTGTTTCTCTAAGACGGATATCCTGAAGTAACATTCTTGATTTGTAAGCTATGCACATTTTTGTTTTACCGATACCCCCAGCTTGCCCTCCAAGTGGTCATGCCACTGTCTATTCCTACAAGCAATATACGAGTGTGCCTATTTCTCCACAGTTTCGTCAACACTAACCATCTCCAACATCCTCCGGTGATTCTTTCTGAAAAGACCTGCAAGTGATAAGCTTTTAGAGCCTGAGTATGTCTGTATTTCAGCTTCACTTACATAATCCTCTGGCTAGTGTAGAATGACAGGCTCAAAGGATTTTTCTTTTGCACATTAAGATATTTTTTTCCTTCCCTCTCGTTTCCAGGTGGCTGGCAGAAAATCTGGATATTAATCTGGTTTTCATTATTTCTTTTTGGTAATTTTTAAGATTTTAACTCTACCTCTGATATACTGAAATTTCACAGCAAGGAATCGATGTATAATTTTATGTATGTATCTCACATGAGGCTCGGTAGATCCTTTCGGTCTGAGATTCATGGTTTTGTCTCAATTCTGGGAAAACTGAGACCAATGTTTCTTTCTTTCTTTCTTTTAAAATGTTTATTTATTTTTGAGAGAGAGAGACAGAGACAGAGACAAAGAGTGGAGGAGTGGGGGCAGAGAGATAAGGAGACACAGAATCCGAAGCAGGCTCCAGGCTCTGAGCTGTCAGCACAGAGCCCGACACGGGGCTTGAACTCACAGACTGAGAGATCATGACCTGAGCCAAAGTCAGGTGCTCAACCAACTGAGCCACCCAGGAGCCCCATGAGACCAATATTTCTTCAAAGATTTCTTCCCTTCCCTTCTCTTTATTCCATTTTTAATGAAAATTCCACTAGACACACATAGGATCTTCTGATTCTATACTCCCTTTACTTTTCCATACTTCTGATCTCTTTATCTGGGGAAATTCCTCAGCTGGATTCTTCAGATCATTCACTTGTGACCATTCATCCATCATATTAGTACTGCATTTTATTTTTAATTTTAATACGTGTACTTAACATAATTATATTTAATAAATACAAAATTATTGGTTTAATTTCACTGATTATCCAATTACTTCTTTTTGTGTTTCAATCTATTCTTTTTTCAGATCTTTCTCCTCTTCTTGTTTCATAGATGATACACCCTCCTTTAGCACTCCAGAGATAGCTTACTTTAAAATGCT
Organism: Neofelis nebulosa; assembly: GCF_028018385.1. Classification (NCBI taxonomy): domain Eukaryota; kingdom Metazoa; phylum Chordata; class Mammalia; order Carnivora; family Felidae; genus Neofelis; species Neofelis nebulosa. Next base: position 78,756,728 of record NC_080786.1, on the reverse strand, counting down.
GCTCTTACATTTCTGTTAACCCTATTTCCTTACATAACATTCTTCTCTTATTGAATTTATGATCCTTTTTCCATATACAATCTTTAAAAAAAATATCTGTTGATGCTTGCTCGGTGCCCTTTCTGTGTTGGTGGTTTCTATTTCTTAACAAGTGACTTCATGATACAGCCTTGTCAGAATCCAGCTTCCCCATGGGACCTTGATGGCTTTCCACATGGTCAGGATGGGTTCCCACAGGATGAGTTCCCATGGTCAGGATGGGTTCCCCGGATCACTGCTACAAATTCTCATCTACAGACCTCCTTGTACAGACTTTCTCATCCACAGATCTTTCCTTTTCTTGCTTCTGAGTGCAGCTGTTCATTTATTTCTCTCATTTCTAGTCTTTCTTAGTATGTCTATGGATTGGGTACAGAAATTGGAAATTTCCATTTCTCTTGATGTCCAGGTAATATAGTCCACCCTTCTGAACCCACCAACCCTTCCTTAGCTGACGTGTACTCATTCTATTCAGCTGCCATATCACCATGACTTTGCTGACCACTTTTATAATGTAACACATGCAATAATTTAAAGTATGTATAAGGAACAAAGGTAGTATTTACTTCTCCGCTGGGTGATCAGAGAAGATCTCCCAGAAAAGCTGACATTTACGCAAGATTTCAAATGATAAATTAGAGAACGTTCTACAAGAAAATGAGGAAGAAAATAGCAGTAAAGAGCAAGAGAACCAAGTATATAAGTTCACGCATGCATGAAAGAGCATAATGGAATCTGGAATAAACTATGAGTTTGGTACCAGTTCTAGACATTAAAGTGTGTGTGCCTAAGTGAGGGGAAGAATATAGACGTGAAAAGAGCAATTCGACATAAGAGCATCGTGTGAGTTGGGCTAGGCTAGATCATCTACAGAAACAAACAAAAACCAAAAGCTCTGTGGCTTTATACAACAGTTTTTTTTTTCTCACTCATGCAAAGTGTGCTGTGGACCCAGCGCACTTGCCAATGCAGCTGTCCTCCACATGCTGTCTCAACACTGCAGACTATTTCAATCTCATGGCACCTCATGTCAACATGAGGCTTCAGGGTTCAAATGTTATTTTGAGACACTCTTATTTGCCTCTTTAAGCAAAGGAGGGCGTTTAGGAAAAGGTTTAACAAAGGAGAGAATTAATGAGTTTTTTTTTGTTTTTTGTTTTTTTTTTAAGAATGGTGCTGTAGAGAGAAAAACCAATTAGGAGGTTATTGAGACAAGCCAGTGTGAATTAATGAAGCTTTCCACTAGGATGCTGGATTTGCAAAAGACTTACATGCAAATAATGGGACTTATTGATTAATGGCACATGAGGAGAAAGGAAAAAAATACATCGGAGCTGACTCTCAAATATCTGGCGTGAGTTTCTGAGCTAATGGTGGTTCACAAACATAGGTGGTGCAGGAGAACGAGCAAACTGAGAATGGAAAGATAGTAACCTCTGCCCAGTAGAAACCTCAGATGGAGGTGTGAACAGACACTTGATCGGTGGGCGAGGAACTGTGGGGAGATAATAGACTACAGAAATAGATTTGTAAGTAATCAGTATACAACAGCATTTAAAATTGTAGTCATGAAGTGCATGAGAAATATTCAGGAAGAAGGGTTAACACTAAGCTTCTGAGTTTCAGGGCCTCAGAAAGGCCATCAAGACCCAGACATTGTATGCTAAGTTTTAAGAGTGTGTGCATATTTAAATTTTTCCCTGGGAGGAAAGACCATTCCACAAATGTTTATTAAGGTCCTACTAAGTACAAATCAAAGGCAGTGGCCTGGAATTGGAAACAGAGCAGTAAACAAAAAATACAAAACTACTTGTCCACCTGGAGATTATGCTATTCCAATGGGATGGGAAGGGAGCAACAAACAAATAATAATTAAAATAAATTGTACCTTAGCTGGTGATCAGTGCCATGAAAAAAACTGGAACCAGGTCTGGGGGTTGTGAGTGTGGGTCGAAATACAAGCGATAGAATAGAGTGGTCAGGAAGGGTATCACTAAGAAGGTGACACTTTTATTTTTTTTTATTTTTATTTTTTTTTTAAATTTTTTTTTTTTTATTTTTGGGACAGAGAGAGGCAGAGCATGAACGGGAGAGGGGCAGAGAGAGAGGGAGACACAGAATCGGAAACAGGCTCCAGGCTCCGAGCCATCAGCCCAGAGCCTGACGCGGGGCTCGAACTCACGGACCGCGAGATCGTGACCTGGCTGAAGTCGCACGCTCAACCGACTGCGCCACCCAGGCGCCCCAGAAGGTGACACTTTTAGAAAGAGTTGAAGGAGTTGAGGGATGGAACTATGGGGCTTTATGGGGGGTATTCCAGACAGGAGATCTAGCTTTCATTAGATTCGTAATGATTCACTAGGAAGATAAAGAATCATTCCTCTGAAGCAAGAGGAGAGCTGAGAAAATAGGGAAAGAAAGAATAGAATCATCTGGGGTCGCCTGGGTGGCTCAGTCGGTTAAGCGTCCGACTTCGGCTCAGGTCATGATCTCTCGGTCCGTGGGTTCAAGCCCGGCGTCGGGCTCTGTGCTGACAGCTCAGAGCCTGGAGCCTGTTTCAGATTCTGTGTCTCCCTCTTTCTCTGACCCTTCCCTGTTCATGCTCTCTCTCTGTCTCAAAAATAAATAAATGTTAAATTTTTTTTTTTTTAAAAAAAGAACAGAATCATCTGCAAAAGAATGCTGGCGATTGGTTGTGGGATTCAGAAAAGATGTAAAGGCAGGAGGACCTGATAGACTGAAAATAGAGTGGTGTCAAAGAACAGTATGTCTTGATGAGATTGAAGTCTACTGTTACTGCAATCTGTAGGGTGATGGAAGGAGCAAACGACCTAGAAAGATAGGACATGGTGGTCAGAAAATGGGGCGTTTCTTATGAGCTGAGGACTTCAGAGGTGGATGTGACTATGGATGTAGTAGGTGGTTAGGGTCAAGTGGAAGAAGTCATCATTGAGGATGAGGATGTTAAAGGATGAAGGCCTAGGGTCACTCAGGATGTCAGGAGGAACGCGGAAAGAAAGGTAAGCAATGGTGCCACACGCCTAAGTTCTTAAAGAAAGGAGCAAAGGATGGGAACAAGAGATTGGAAGGTGGCAGTAACAGCGATGAGCAGTTTGCCAGAGTGATAGAAGGGCAGGGGAATTTGGAAGGAGGGTGGAAAAGTAATAGTCATGAAATAGCAGTAGAGAGTTAGGGAAGTAAGGACCCTGACTCATCCACGATCCGAGTCTGCCCCCCAACCGCACCCCACGGTCTTACCCCAACTGTCCATTTGCTTCTTATGGTCTAAACAACTCTGTCCTGTGGTTGGATCTGCTTGGTCCCTGTGGCCTTAGCATCTGGGGAACCTCTGGGAGAGGGAAGACATAATGAGTGAATAGAAACTACTGTTGATATAAAATGGACTTAGGTGAGCAAGGGCAAGGGAGGTTGGGAGGGCTTATTGGTTTCCTAGGACTTCCATAACAAAATACCACAGACTGGGTTACTTACACAGCAGAAATGTATTTTCTCACAGTTCTGGAGGCTGGAAGTCTAAGATCAATGCATTGGCAGGTTTGGGTTCTTTTGACACCTCTGTCCTCGGCTCGCAGATGGTTACCTTTTTACTGTGTCCTCACACGGTTGTCCCTAGGTGTCATCTGTGTCCTAATCTCCGTTTCTTAAAAGGACACCAGTCATGCTGGATTAGGGACCACCCAACAGCACTTTTTTAACTTTAATTACCTTTTTCTTTTAATTCGAGGGAGAGAGAGAGAGAGAGAGAGTGAGCACAAGCAGGGGGGAGGGGCAGAAGGAGAGAAAGAATCTTAAGCAGGCTCCACACTCAGCACTGGAGCTCAACATGGGGCTTGATCTCCCCACCCTGGGATCATGACCGGAGCCAAAATCAAGAGCCAGATGCTTAGCCAACTGAGCCACCCAGGTGCCCCAACTTTAATTACCTTTTCAAGGCCATATCTTTAGGGGCGCCTGGGTGGCTCAGTCGGTTACGTGTCCGACTTCGGCTCAGGTCATGATCTCGTGGTCCGGGAGTTCGAGCCCCACGTCGGGCTCTGTGCTGACAGCTCAGAGCCTGGAGCCTGTTTCAGATTCTGTGTCTCCCTCTCTCTCTGCTCCTCCCCTGTTCATGCTCTGTCTCTCTCTGTCTCAAAAATAAACAAACGTTAAAAATTTTTTTTAAAATAAATAAATAAATAAATAAATAAACAAATAAATAAATAAAGGCTGTATCTTTAAATGTTATCCTATTCTGAGATATTGGGGGTTGGGACTTCAACAAATGAATTTGGGAGGGGCAAAATCTCTGCCCAAACAGATGGTGTATGTCTCAACCACTTAAGAATCCCAGGATCATTCCTGAAACGTCACCTGTCCTCCTGCAAGGTCATCAAACAGAAAACCAGGTACCCTGTGTTACCGATGAGGCTAGTTCCTGGTTCCACAGACTTGAGCCCTCCAGTAAAGCTGGGCTAGATGACAGGGCTTCCTTGAGTCAGAAGTTTCAGTAGAGCATGCCCACCCCCTGCCAGAGTTTAAATCCTAATATCCTCCCCTTATCACTCTTTGGCAAGGAGCATAGAGAAAGAAGAGTAAAGATAGAGCCAGAAGACCTAAAGAAGGCTAGTTCCTAGTTGTTGGTTTTTTTCACTCAATAAAAGAAGGCAGGAAGCAAGAGAAGCTGATGTGTATGACCAGTTGACTCATTTCCACTCATAAACTTAGACTCCAGCCTAAAGAATAAGGAAGAAGGTGGGAATCAGGTTGGGCTGAGAGGTGGGAAAAGGGGAGGGGTATCTTCTCTGATACAGAGCCCAAAGTAGATTCTAGAATCTATAAGCCTACTGGCAACTGATGAAGCATGAAGATTTTGCTCTTAAAGAGAGGTCCAAACACCTCAGCATACCTCTTTGTTCAATAAAACTGTGCAATAGAGAGCCAGCTGTGCTGGCCAGGCAAGGGTCATTTGGGGTCTTCCGAAAAACAAGCAAGTTTCTTTTTAAAGTACTCAGTTTCAAATAGAGTGGCCTACAACCTAACATAAAAGAGCACTGGAGTAGGAAACTCTGACTCATATCTCAGCTCACCACCTAATTTCAGTGTGACCCTGGACAACACATTTCTCTCTCTAGGCCTCTGTTACGTCACCTCAATATTATTAATCATACACGTAAAATGCCGATAATAAGGCATGCCCTTTAATGGTTATTTTCAAGAGGAAAGCGTTCTTCTCGAAAATACTTTCTTCTGTTATATCCCAGAATACACCCTCTTTGTAAAGCCACTTTGAGATCTAAAACATTAGTCCAGTATGGATAGTAATGCATCGGGTATGGTTCCACACACTGAAACAAAGTGATCTTAAAGTGTTTGAGAAAGGATACCCTTTAAAAAAAAATAAAACAAAAACGAAAACAAGACAGCTAATCCAACATCATCGTTGCGAATTAGAAATCCAAAGCCTAAGGAGGACAGACAAAAAGCTCAGGATTTCTCAGTGGGTTGGGGCAGAATGTGACCTCTGTTCTCAGCATCCTGACTCATAGGCCATGCCAGGCTGCTTCTATTGTGTCCCCCCTCTAGAGCAATGCTTCCAATATTTGGCCACATTTATAGTTTTTTTCATATACATGAAAACATGTTTATTGTTATTTATTTGATATTTTTATTTAAATCTACTCCAGATTTGTTTTTTTAACTGAAATCCATATATGTGAAAGTATGTTGCCGCTCTAAATATAAAAATAAAAATAATGAATAAAACGTTGCTAAACTCTAGAAGAATAATATGGCCTCTGCAAGACTATGAATTTGGGACCCACCTGTCCTTGATAAAAGGGTAATTAGCATTTATGGCATAATGGCATCACCCTCAGACTTTCTTCTCTTTTTTTTTTTTTTTTAAATTTTTTTCAACGTTTTTTATTTATTTTTGGGACAGAGAGAGACAGAGCATGAACGGGGGAGGGGCAGAGAGAGGGAGACACAGAATTGGAAGCAGGCTCCAGGCTCCGAGCCATCGGCCCAGAGCCTGACGCGGGGCTCGAACTCACGGACCGCGAGATCGTGACCTGGCTGAAGTCGGACGCTTAACCGACTGCGCCACCCAGGCGCCCCTCAGACTTTCTTCTCAATACTATCAGGAGTGAAAGGGAAATGAAGAAGGCAGGACTTTCTTGGCATATGGTGGTGACAGACACCGAAGGTTGACTCATGCAATTTCCGTTTCCAACCCCTGTCTTCCTTGCTGCCTGTCTCGGCTATGTAAGCTGTAAAACTAAGAATTGGACTTCCCATGTGACCCAACTCTGGTCTGTGGGACATAAGGAGAAGTCCACCAATTCCCTTTCCCTCTTCTTCCTTTTTTTCTGTTTAGAATGTGGACGTGACATGTAGAGTCACAGCAGCCTTTTTGTGACCATGAGGTGGCAAGCATGAGACTAAAAGCCCATATCCTAAGGCTGGCAGAGCAAAAAAGAAAGAAAACAATGCCCAGCAGCTGCCCCAGACCTATGTCCCTCCTCACTTCTAGCTATGTGAGGAAAATAACTTCTCTTTGAACATTAGTCGAGGTTTCTCTTATTATCTACCAAACAGAATATCAGCTTCCCTGGCACTTTTGAATCCCATGTCCGTGGCATCTGAAATCGGCCTGACACCCTGCTGGCATGTGCTGCCTGCTTTTCGAGACCCTTGTGTAAGAGAACATGGGCTAGGGCTGCCGTGACAAAGTACCACATATTTGGTGGCTTAAACAGCATAAATTTATTTCCTTATAGTTTTGGAGACCAGCACTTCAAAGCCGAGGTGTGGGCAGGTGTTTTCCAGTGAAAGCTCAAGGTGTTCTTTTGAGACACCTCTCCTTGGCTTGCAGATAGCCACTCCTCACTGTGTCCTCACATGGTCTTTTCCTCTGTGGTGTCTGTGTCCTAATCTCCTCTTATCATAAGGATGCCAGTTACCGGTAAGATCGGCCCGGCCCCCCCCCCCCCCCCAGCAATGGTCCCATTTGAGCTTAATCACCTCTTCAAGTCTCTATCTCCAAATTGTCACATTCCGAGGTCCTGGGGGTTAGGGCTTCAACGTACGAATTTAGGAAGGACACACTTCAGCTCATAACAGAGCCTAATAGTTTATTTTTCAACAGATATGCTTTTTGCCTTCCCTGAACTCTTGCAGACACGTGATAGCATGGCTCATGGGTGTTCAAAGTCCACAGGCAGGATCGGGAGCCTGCAGGTGAAGGGAAAGAGTCCTGGATCTGGGGTCAGGGGGCCTAGACTCCACATGTCAGTTGTTCTCTTACTGGCACGGTCTCTCTGAGCCTCAGTGTCTTCCTCTGTAAAAATACGTGACTACTACATGTAATAATGTATATGGAAGCATCTGGCACATGCTAAGGATACTTCATCAAATCTAAAATGCCATCAGTTTCTGTTTGGATGATCCTTCTATTGTTGTAAGTAGGGTGTTTAAGTCCCCTACCAATATTGTATTGTCATCAATTTCTTCCTCTATGTTAATAGTTGCTTTATGTTTGGGTCCTCCCATGTTGGGTGCATAAATATTTACAATTGTTAAAATATATATGTATAAAACTAAAAACTAAAATAAAATGCCATCAATGATAAGATGTACCATTATGGTGTATGTACCCAGATAGGCAAAAACATGCCATGACGACTTTTATTTTTTAACGTTTTTTTTTTAAATTTATTGTTGAGAGAGAACACGAGCCGGGGAGGGGCAGAGAGAGGGGGGGGACAGATAATCCAAAGCGGGCTCTGCACTGAGAGCAGCGAGCTCCATGTGGGCTTGGGCCCACGAACCATGAGATCATGACCTGAGCTGAAGTCGGCCGCTCAACCGCTGAACTGACTGAGCCACCCAGGTGCCCCTAGGAGAGCTTTTAAAATTAGAGATTCAGGCTCTCCACCCCAAATTCACTGAATTTGAATCTCCTGGGACGAAGTTTAGGGATTGGTATTTCTTTAATCCCCCCCCCCAATATTATTCTGAAAATATGATAGGCTCTGAAGCAATGGCTTTCAACATAGTCAATGTATTGTATAACCCAAAATATAATTATAAGGTGCCATCTTTGGGGCTATTTACCAGTTTCTTAGATATTCTATAGGAAGCCTGGATTTCAGACTTTGCCAACAAAATCCCATTGCCCAAATACTTGACATTTTCTAGCACATTCATGGGATTCCAGAAAGTCTCGGCTCAGGAGTCGTATATAATAAATACTCGGTACAACATATAAACCAAGCCCGGTTCTAGTGGTAGGAATGCTGTCACATTTACCCTCTTAGTGCTGTATTTCTGACCCCTGTCTTGCACTCTAACCTGGGGCTGTTGAGCCCACCTCTGTTGTTCTACATTTTAGGATTCTAAATGAGGTACTGTTAGTTGATTGGATGTATATTTTAAGCGTTTTGTCAAACTTTTAAAAACCTAGGTGAATCTTCTTAAAAATTATTTTTCTGAATAACCACGACAGAATCCTGAGCAATGTCATGTGTGATGATCGCAGATAAAGCAAGTGTCGAGATTAGTTGGCCGCTCTAGACTCGACTCTCTTCGTAGGTCATGAGAGCAACCCTCGCAACTACCTTCACTGCAGGGTTATTCCACAGTTCTCGCATCCACATTCATATGTGTTCCATCATCTCAACGGGGTCCAATCCCTGAGTTTATAGTGGAGCAAAGAGATGACCCTCCCCTCCCTCCCCCCAGCCGGGAAAGTCGCTGCCCAAGGTCACATACAAGTTAGCCTACTGACACCGAGCCTACTCCCAGACCAATCTCCCTTGTGTTCCTCCCACTTCTCATGGTCTGTTAATGATACTTCAGAGAGTGTTGTTTTTTTTTTTTTTAAATCAAAAGGTCAGGACAACATCACCAATGTCTTCTAGTCTAATGGGAAACTTCCCTGAATCTCACCCAGATCATTCACTGAGCCAGCCACACACAGTTCCTGTTTTCATGCAGATTCCATCTGAGCCTTGGCGAACTCCCAGGGAAACACATATCAGATCTGCTGTCTATTGGCAGAACTTTGGCTTAGAACGTATTTCAAATGCCTCCCATTGAACATTGGCAGCCTTGAAAAAATCTGGCCAGGAAATTATTCTGGGAAGCTCAAGTGCTCTATGACACTTACAAGGAGACGCTGATGGCTTTCTCTCCCAAGCTCTTCCCTCTGTGCCCAGTACAAATGATTGCATATTCCTGTATGTGCCCTAAATTAGGAGAGGGCCAGTCCTGCTGCCACATGAATAGAGGGAATGTCTGTGACGGGCAGGGCCCTCTGCATAGCACACTGTGCTTTGAGCCAAGTTCTTTCTCCTTCGGTTTAAAAACCCTGGGGTATTCCAAGAGAAATGCAATCCATGTGTTTCTGATTCATTTACACTTAAATCATTAAAATGTTGTTTTGCGAGAGTTATTTGATGTCTGAGGAGCCTATGAGGCTTCTTAATGGGACTTTTAAACTTTTTTTTCCCCCTACCCTGCCTGAAACAGAAAGCAACATTTTGCTAAAACAGTGCCTGAGTTCAAACATATTCTCTCATCTCATATATTTGCACCCACATTATCGACCACAGCCTCTCACTAATGCCAGGCCTGGCAAGACTGACATTTGAAAGTGTTAAAATAGAGAAACTGGAGAGAAAACGGAGGCAAGAAGAATTCGGGGGGGGGGGGGGGATTCAAACCCCTGTTCCCCCAAACCTGCCAAGGCAGCAGTACCCGAGCGTGGAGAGTACCTGTGTCCGTGACCTGGGTTAGACCGGGTGGGGGGCCCTCTCTCAGATACACCACCAGGCAGCTAGCAAAGCACTTCCACAAACATAATCACCCTGAAGCCTCGTAGCAAGCCTCCTTTCCCCGATGCAAAGCAGGATCAGAGATGTTAATAAAGCATTGGGCCCAACGGTGCACAGTCAGCTCGCACAGAATGGAAAGATTACAGCTAAATTCGGACTCCGAGCCTACTGCTCTTTCCAGAATGCCTCGAGTCGAGCTTCCCTGTGGATGCTGTATTTGAAATGCCAGACACATTATAATATATGAGTGAGGAGCAGTGCAAGACCGTGGGTAAGGTCTCAAATTTGTCCCCTGTCGCTTTCTAACTGTGTGATCTTGGGTATACTACTTAATCTCTCTGGGCGGTTTCCTCATCTGTAAAATGGGGCTAAGCCTACTACCCAACTCTATGAGATATAAAGATGATTGAAGGAAATTAACACATTACTAGAACAGTCCCCGACACAGAGGGCTCAACAAATGTCAACTCTTGGCGGTAGTAGCAAAGGAGTAAAAAAGAGCTGGATGCTCTTGGCACGGTGTAGAACCTCTCTGAGCCTCAGTTTTCTCATCTGTAAAATGAGTACAATAGGGTGACCCTTACAAATCCTCAGGAGTACTTGAGACCATGCTTATGCTTAGCGCTGTTCCTAACACAGAAAAGCTTCTCCGCAAAATCTATTTTTCACGCCCAGACGTCTCTCTCCGTATTGAGTATTGGTTGCCATTGTCGTGGGGAAGTAACTGTCTTATTATTCAGCTCGACTTAGATCTGGTGCTGCATTTCTCCACAATCTCAGGGTGTAGGCTGGTACACAGGCCCAGGTGTTTCTATCCCCATAGGGTGCAGGCTCTCCTGCTGTTGATGGACCCGCACTGGGCTGAATTAGATCTCCGCACACTGAGCTGGTAAACAGCACAAGTTTTGCTTTTAGGTGGAGGAGAACCACTAGCCAACTGTAGGACTTGGGGCTCCCTCCCATTCCTGGCCAGTGGCTCTGTTCGCAGGAAAATCTGTTGCTGTTTGCAGGCTGTCTGAGGCTTTGGGATTTGGACCTTTTTTCTTTCCTAGTGTAGATGTCAGAATTGCCTTCTTAGTGGGTTGTTTCTGCTTCACTGGTGTCTTTTTGCCGGTGTCCTGAAGACGAGCAGAAAACTATAGCCATCTGGCAGGGGAGACTAAAGAGAAATTAGACTTTGTCCCTCTCCACCATTCACACACACACACACACACACACACACACACACACATTCTCTCTCTCTCTCTCTCTCTCCCTCTGTCTCTCTCTCACACACACACAGATACAAATACCTTTTTGAGCTTCCCAGTTATTTTCTCTGAAGAGCTGGGGCCAGCCACACAGGATAAAGGAAGGAACTGGGAGAGCAGATCTTTTCAGGAAGAAGACAGATTCTGTTCTGTCAGGTTCCTATGAGTGTGTGTAAGTGAGAGTCAGAGGAGAGAGGGAGAGAGAGGAGGGAGAGAGAGAGAGAGAGAGAGAGGGAGAGACAGAGAGGAGAGAGAGGAAAAGGCAGAGGGAGAGAGGGGGAGAGGGGATCTGTTGCAGGCAGGGGAAGGCGTGACCTGAATGGAGAATGCCAGCCAATTCCAGAGACACACAGGGACCTCAGAACAAAGATAAGGCATCGCTGACACCACACCGGGGACAAGCTCACAGGAAAGTCAGACCGGGGGGACCAAGGCCAGGCAGCTAGGAGCACCCAAGGCTGGAAAATGAGGTGAGTGCCAGGGCAGGAGTGGGCACGGGTGCCCTTTCAGGAACCAGGTATCAAGCAGCCCTGGAGAGTTTGACCTTGTCTCTAGGCAGACTCACCTGGGCATCCTGGGGGTGTTGCAGGGGGTTCTTGTCAATCCTTGGGGCTTTGAGAAGGGAGATGCGGGCTGGGCGCTGCCCTGGGACGGCGGGGACACCCCAGCTCGAAACAGGAGACTTTGTGCAAATCCTGCCGGGACACTGCCGAAGCTCAGTTTCCCCCTCTGCCAGCACAGGGTGCTGTCTGCTGGCAGATGTGACTTTCCTCCGGTGCCCGCAAGGCTGATTTTTTGTTTTCCTCCTCTGCAAAGAGCACTGATTTATCTCTTCCAACACTTTGTGAGTTAGGTATGTGTTTGTGTGTTTATTTGTTCGGACCGGAAAAGAAACCAGCTTCCCACAGCTCAGCTCTGTGGTTTCTTAAACCTTCAGAAGTTTGCCAGTCAAAACCTCAATTTAGAAGACGAAAAACCTGTCCCCATTTTACAGTTCCTTATAAATTTCTGCATTTCTCACTGAAATCAGAGGCAGCTGGTGGTATGAATCAGGCTATGAATTGCACCGAATGGCTCTTAAAGGGATACCACAAATTAAAAAAAAAAGAAAAAAGAAAAAAAAAAGGAGTCTTTGGCGTTCTAAATCTAGGACTCTAAATTCTAATTGTTTTTAAACTCTTCAAGATTTCCTATTCCTCAGCTTATACTTAAGAGTTACTTGATCCTTCTTACCAGGCATTTCTTCTAAGTTTTCCTCTGTGAGTCTCAAAACCCAGCCAGTGCAATTATTTTTACTATTTCTAAGCATTAATGCTGTTAAAAAATCAGGGGGGAAAAAGACAGAAAAAGAAAAACACCCTGCAGATGTGTTAAGTCCCCGAGCACCTCTTTTCCCATTGATTTTCTTCTCAATTGGAAAAAGAGTTTCTATTTGTTTCTCTTCTGCAAAGTCACCTAGCAACTTTTCTGGGTCTGGGGCCACTGGGGGGCTTCAGACTGTGTTAACTCTTTGGGCTCAGATTACCTGTGGTTCAGAGAAATAATCAGGTGTTTACGATTCATTCGATCTGTTCTTTTAAAATCCATTGTAGCGTTAAGCTTCCCATCGAACTTTGTTTTCCTTTATCCTGCAAAAAGATAGGATTTCTGTTCATCTACGTGGAGTGACAATTTGACTGATGTGTCACTATTCAAATCCTGCTGTACCAGCCAATGCCCCAGCATGCCAATATACAGGCTGATTTACAGTTCTGTATCATCCCTTAGTGCAGAACCTCTCTCCTCCTTATTTTCCACCTGAAGCACCCGACTGTTCAAGCCACAGCTCAAACATGATGTCCTCTGCCCTGGCCAACATCCCCAACATAAGCATCCTGTCCTTTGCACGGTCTCTGTTCCTGGGAGCTACATCTCTTTTCGTCTTTGTAATATTTCACCGCTCAATTATCTATCTCCTCGTCCAAGACTGAATGCTCCTTAAGGTATAGGATCTAGGTCTGTTTATCTTAGTGTGCCCAGCCCCTAGCATAATGTCTGTTTCCTATTAGGCTTTCAAAAAATAGTAGCTGAGCAGAATTCAGTTGGCGACCAGTGGAGACGTGCTCTGTTAGAAGTCTCCAAAGGGTCTTGCCTCTCGGGGACACAGCCCTTCAGAGTTTGAGAAGCACTTTTATAGGCCTGTCTCATCTGGTCTTCAGATTTTAGATGAGATGAGGATTCACGGAGAAGTGGGGATAAAAGCGGTTAAGCAACTTGCCCGAGGCCACCCTGATGATCTTGAAAAGGCTCCGACTCATACTTGGGTCTTTGGACTCCCAGTCCAAGATTTTTTTCTGCTACATTCCACCAGACTCTCAACCAAGTGTATTATCCTATACCAAGAGCTCTTGATTCTAGCTGTACATTAGGATCATCTGTGATGCTTTCAAAAGGGCCGATGACCAGACCTCACTCCAGACCAATTAAACTAGAATTTGTTGGGGAGGGGCTTTGTTATTAGTATCTTTTCTTTTAATTTCTATGTAAAGCCATGAGTTTTTTAATTATTTTTCACAGGATTAATTGCTTTGGCCAAATGCCTGGGCATGATATGGGCATGGACCCAGCAGGTTCCTCTGTTAGCTTTTGTGATTCCCTTCTTCTGTGGAAGCTAATTCACCATCTGCTGTTGGGCATTACATACCACTTCTTGGGATATCCTTTTCATCATCCGTCAAATAAGGGCATTGTCCAAGGGATCTACCTATACAGTGGCTTTCAACTCTTCTACTTAAAAAAGTTTTGGTGCAGTGTAGGTTGAAGTGAGGGGAGGGAATAAAGAGGATAGAAAGTGCTATTTCTTCCGCAATCATTGACACACACACAGGCATTTTGTGCACTCCGGAGAGCCTCCTCGTGCAGGGGGGTCCATCAAGTCCCAGCTTTATGTATTATGTTTGACATCTCAAGCAAATGTAGCTAAACTTTTTGATTAGCTCAAGAATAGGTCGCAGGTGTGGGGAATTGTACAGCCAGTGCGTGGTGTGTAAGAAGCAAAAAACATTCAGAGAGTGTCACGGGAAACAAAAGCGTCCACTTGTGTTCTTCGATCAGCAGCCCCTAAAGCAAGCAAGCATATGCTCAAACCCATTATGTGCAAGGAGGTATTTGTTTCCTATGTTTGAAACTGTCTTGAGATGCAAACAAAATAGAACAGAAAGCTTTGCAGGCCTTCCTCCCACACTGGCTGGTTACCTACCACATGTGGGCCTTTGAGGCTGAATGGGGCTGTCAGCCGTCAACTCTTGACAAAACCAGCATTAGGAGGCTCCGAGTCTCCTCCATGCGGTCTGGAAAAAGCAGGCATGGAGAAAGTTGACCTTTCAGCCTTGCATAATCTGGGTGTCGCTATTGCAGGAAAGTCCAGCTTGGGAGCCAAAGCTCTTTCCTAACCGCTGCTTTTCGGGAAGCAGCATGATGGGAGTAATTATCACTAACATTTGCTGAGGGCTGGACGGTTAACAAAGTACTTTCTAATCCTCCTTTACTCTGATAGCAGCCCTAAGGGAAGTCGTTATTACCACTTACGGGATGAGGAAACTGAGGCATTACCTGGCTTCCCCAAGATGGGGCAGAGAAATCAAGTCAAAGGCTGGACTTGAATCTAGCTCTTCTGACCCAAGACCAGTGCCCTCCCCTCCCCAGGCGGAACTGAACCAGAACTCCCCGCCCTGGTAGCATCGGTACATTTCCTTGCTTGAATGTGGGGCTGCCTGGGCCCTGAAAGATAGAGTTTCTGGACTCCGCTTTCCTGTGAGTGCACTGGAGAGCTTGGACTTAGGCCTTCCCTTCTGTCTGCCTTGGAGGCCCTCCCTCCTAGATTGGTTTTTAGAAAATATTGACACTGGCAACTGGATTAAAACATTTTGTTTCCTTTGTTGAAATCTTACATGTTACTATTGTAGGGACCTTGGAAAAAATTTAAATAACTTCATTATTTTCTTTTTCTTGAAAAAACAGTACAGCGGGGCGCCTGGGTGGCTCAGTCGGTTAAGCGTCCGACTTCGCTGAGGTCATGATCTCACAGTTCGTGGGTTCGAGCCCTGCATGGGGCTTGTGCTGACAGCTCGGAGCCTGGAGCCTGCTTCAGATTCTGTGTCTCCCTCTCTGCCCGTCCCCCACTCACACTCTGTCTCTCTCTGTCTCTCAAACATAAATAAACATTAAAAAAAAATTTTTTAAAAGAAAGAAAAAACAGTACAAGGTCCTTCCTGACAAGTGTGAACATTTCATATACACAAAGATGACATTTAAAATATTTATATTCCCATTTTAGAGATAACCACTGTTAATATCCTGTTAATATCCTTCTAGGCCTTTTGCATTTACCTATTTACCTTTTATGTAAATACAATATTGAGATGGCTAGATAATCTATATTTACAGTTATCTTGTGTTACATCTTCAAAAATTCATATATGTGTATATATGCATCTGTGTGCTGTGGAGGGAGAGTTGGTAGAAACAACTTTCTGATTAGCAATGATGGAATCATTACAATAGTACCTGTTTATGCCTGGAGGATAGGTTCCTAGACCCTCCCTGGATACCTGAAACCAATGTATTTCCTCTATATACATACGGATCAGGTTTAATTTATAAGGTTTAATTTATCAGGTTTAATTTATAAATTGGGCACAGTAAGAGGGGCCCTGGATGGTTCAGTCAGTTAAGCGATCGACTCTTGATTTCAGCTCAGGTCATGACCTCACAGTTCGTGAGTTCCATCACCTAGTCCAGCTCTGTGCTGACAATGGGGAGTCTGCTTGAAATTCTCTCTCCCTGCTCCTCTCCTGCTCTCTCTCTCTCTCCCTCTTTCTCAAAATAAATAAACTTTAAAAATTAGACACAAGAAGAGATTAACAATAGTAACTAATAATAAAATAGAACACTTACAATATACTGCAATAAAATCACCTGCATGTGATTTCTCAAAGTATCTTTAAAATTTTTTTAATGTTTATTAATTTTTTGAGAGAGAGAGAGAGAGAGTGAACAGGGGAGGAGCAGAGAGAGAGGAGACAGAATCCGGAGCAGGCTCCAGGCTCCGAGCTGCCAGCACAGAGCCCGACGCGGGGCTCGAACTCACAAGCCGCGAGATCATGACCTGAGCTGAAGCTGGATGCCCAACCGACTGAGTCACCCAGGCGCCCCGATATAAGTCTTTCTCAAAATATCTTAACTGTACTGTACTCATCCTTCTTAGGATATGGAGATGATAAAATGCCTATGTGATGAGATGCAATGAGGAAAATGATGTAGGCACTGTGATGTAGCATTAGGTTATTACTGACCTTTGGACAATATGTCAAAAAGAGGATCATCTTGCTTCTGAACTGGGTCTGACCAGGGGTAACTGAAACCACAAAAAATGAGGTCGTAGA
The DNA here is from genome assembly GCF_028018385.1 of Neofelis nebulosa. Lineage (NCBI taxonomy): Eukaryota > Metazoa > Chordata > Mammalia > Carnivora > Felidae > Neofelis > Neofelis nebulosa. The sequence goes on along the minus strand of NC_080786.1, from coordinate 78,740,180 downwards.
TAAAGCGGGATTACTGTCATCCAAAGATGCTGGTATAATTTCCCAGTATTGACTTAGGCTGTAGAAGACTCAGGCACACTTTCACCCATCCATCCATTCATTCATTCATTCATTTTATTCGCCCATCCCCTATTTTATACCAGGCTGTATACTAGGTCTTTTATATACATCATCTCTAATGCTCATGGGAGTCCTATAATTAGAGATCATACTCCCCACATAACAGATGAGGAAACTGGGGCTCAGAGAGACTTATCTGGTATTTCACAGCCAGTGAGTAGAAGAGTTGGGATTTGAACCCAAATATCCGTCGCTCCAGGGGCTGCATCTGAAGCAGCCCAGGGTGATGCAGGCAGAAAGGAAACATGTACGGGGAGCTGTGGGATCTGGAGGCGTGATGAGCGCACCATAGCCTGGGAAGCTGTGAGCTGGGTGCTGGAAGATAAATAAGACAAGCAGACGAAGAATGGGGATGGTATGCGCAAGGGGGCCGAGGCGTGGACAGGCATGGCATGCTTTCAGAATGACATGCCAGGGCACAGCTGGCCCCGAGCTGAGGCTGGACCCGCAGATCAGCCCTAGATCAGAACGGGCTAGTCCACGATCCGAGGGACAGAAGCCTGAGACCACAGCCACAGTGAAGCCGCATGGTCGTGTGTGTTTTGGAAAATCAGCTTCAGCAGCAAAGGGCTTAATGGTATCAAGTGGGGGACAGGGAGATTACTTAGGGTGCAATAACAATAGGTCAGATAAGAATGTGTAACGTAATTGACGGAAGAGAAGCGGATGGCCTGACATATGAAGCAGAATAAAGAGGACTTAGGCAAGACGTTCATGAGCCAGGTTTGGGGTGTTTGAGCTCAAGGTCCTCGGGTCTTGCAGAGGAACAATCTATTAGAGGCCTGCTGTGGTGCATATTGACCATTCGGGTTTTGACTAGCCGTGGACATTCTGCCTCGCCATTGCCTCCGCCACTTGGGGTGTGTTCTGTGAGTTTTACTGGGTTTTCCTTGCCCCTGAAGCAATTTTTTTTAACAGTCCGTTATCTCTGATTCCTACAGCTGGAAATAAGTTTCAGGGTTTTGATCCTTTCATCGGAACACTTACCCAAGGGGGGAACATGTTTTGCTTACTCTTTCTTAATTCCAAACTTTGCGTACCTTGACCGATTTTGTCGAATCTGTTCGAGGTCCTGCAAGATCCCATCCTGGAGCATAAGTCTCCTCCCAACATTACCACGTCACTGTTACTCACTTTTGACAAAACTGAATCCAGAGTCCAAGATCCTTAAATGAAGCTGAGTTGAAGGAAGGACATCCACTTTTACCTAATCATGAAACTTAAGTTTTCAACAGTAACATGATACGTGTCAGAGTCGCGACTAGGGGACTTTCTAGGAGAGCTGGATACTGTTAACAAACCTTCAGAAGAGCACAGCTAGAAGAAACTTTAGGAATCATGGAGTTACCATCTCCCCGTCGAATAGACTGGGTAGGCAAGCCCAGAGCGGGGAAGAGTACCCACAACACGTCAGCGGCAGAGATCTGCCAACAATGTGGTCTCCTGGCTGCGGACTTAGTTAAGTGGTGAGGACCTGTGTCCATGAACGTAAGTAGATCCATTCATGTCTTTCAGGTGGCTCCTTCTCTGTCACACTCTGTGCCTCTCCTTGTTGAAAGCTTCGGCCCACACCGTGGAACTTAACAATATGTTTGGTCAGATCCAGTCACCTGGCTATCCAGACTCCTATCCGAGTGATTCAGAGGTGACTTGGAATATCACTGTCCCAGAGGGATTTCGGATCAAGCTTTACTTCATGCACTTCAACTTGGAGTCCTCCTACCTTTGTGAATATGACTATGTGAAGGTGAGACCCCCTGATATTCCCTCACTGCGCCAGGTTCTCTACTGGGAGTCAGAGAAGAATTAAACACTGTGTTTTCCCTCCCAGGGTAGCAGTCCAGTGAGGAAGGCACACAAAGTTACAACATGATGAACGAAGGTTGGGATGATATGCTAGGTGCAGGCTGAGTGGGAGATCTAGAAAGGACCACAAGGGAAACTGAGGCGGGCAAGGTGTAAATCAGCCAAACGTAACCTCCCCTGTTTTCTTTCTGTTCTCAAAGTCCTTAACGTTTCCACTAACCTCTGCTCCAAGGTCACCTTTACAAGCAGCAAGAAAAGGGCAGAGACCCCAGAGTAAGCATAACCAGACTGACACACAGCCATAATCATGTCTAAAGCTGAGGCATTTGAAAGCCTTGCCTACTTCCCTAAGTAATGATCAGGTATTTGGGAAGGCTGGGTATACAGTAGCAGACAGTGGGAGGTGAGGTCAGGTTGGATTGGGGTGAGATTCTGAAGGGTCTTGAATGTGATGCTGAGAAGTTTAGGTTTTCTCTGCAAAGGGTGTGGGCAAGGTTGGGGGGTCAGAATCAGAAGTGCATGTAAAGATCATGTGGAAGAGGAACAGGAAATGATTACAGCATCCAAGCAATATTGCCTCAACTTTAGAGGGACCCCACAAACATTTCCATGGATGGGAAGCTGTTCTCTGAAAGTAGGGCTGAGAAAGGTTGGAGTACGTCTGGGAGATCAAATTTATTAAGGTTGTATCTGGCTCAAAAAGATGTGGAGACCTACTAATCTACTTTCTAAGCTCTCTCTGGCTTTCTGGAAAAGTTCTCACCAAATCACTCCAGAGTAGATTTTATATATTTTCAGTATTATCGTAGTCTCTGTTTTCTACAGCCAGGAATTCAACAAGAGTTAACCTTGTATTAACCAGAATGTTTGACAACAGCAAAGCAGTGAGTTTACAATGTACATGGATACTTGAAATCTCATTCAATCTTTAAAAAAATTCTATAAGACAGGCACTTCACAGGCAAAGAAACAAACCCAAGAAGGTGAAGCGGTGGGTCAATTTATAAACCCATGTCTTGTGACTTTCATTTCCATGTTCTTTTGGCTACACCAAACGAACGGCTCTCAGGTCACACTCCACTGGGCCCCAGGATACTGCAGGGGCTTATAAGACCACTGTGGGGCTAGAGGAGGCTGATAAGTGGGACTATGAATCCCCACCCTGTTTAAATTTATTTTAAATGTTGTGTATTGCTTATTTTATACATTGGGTCTCCACCAACTATCTCATTTACGGCAAGGTTTCTAAGATTAAAAACTTTCCCAAATTGGTGGTCTATGACAGAGTGTCTTAGCTTCAGCGCTGTGGATATTTTGAGCCAGATCATTCTTTCCTGAGGAAAACCGTTTTGCGAATTATAGGATTGTTAGCAGCATCCCTGGTTTCTACTCACTAGATGCCAATAGCACTCCCCCTCCAGTTGCGACAACCAAAAACACCTCTGGAAGTTGCCTACATCTCCAGAGGGACAGCATCTCCTAGTTTGAGAACTACTGCTCATTGTGATGCCGCCCCTCTGTGAATGTCCTATGCTAGGGACTATGAGAATTTAAAGATACAAAAGATCTGGTCCCTCACAGAGAGACGTGAGCCTAGAAGAGTGGCCATTGCATAAGATGGAAAAGAATAATGACAATAAAAGATTGACAGATCAAGAATGAGAAGAGGTAGATCTGGATGCTCTAGGAGATGATGTGGGTTGGCAAGCTAGACTGACATATAGTTTCCCTAAATTAATTAAAAATGGAGCCAACTGGTCAGAGTCACAGGGATCCAGCAAGCAGTATTGAGCAAGACTTGAAGTGTTCATCATCCTAAATTGAAATTTCTGACAAATACATTAGTTATGTCTTCCAGGATGTAATCTAGCCTCTCCCATAGCCAGACTCCAGGAGAAGATGCATTATGGGTAGGGGACATTAGGTTGGCAGACTCTTCCAGGCCATTCCCCCAACTAATGCTGGTCATAAAACCATGGCATCCTCAAATATTTGCATTAGAAAGTGGTCTTAACCAGAAGGAAAATGACGAAACATTGGCTTAATACAACAGTAGGTTCCATAGGTTTAAACAAGGTTAGATGTGAACTTCCTAACTGCTTTCTTCTTATTTTCAAACATGTCAACCATCTAGAATTTTTTTGCAGTGGAAAAAAAACAAAAAACAACTTGCTTTTGCTAGTAGCTGAGGCCTTAAGACTGTGGAAATTACAGAATTTTTTTCGTTAGCTGTAACAATGACTTACTTTCATTATCCACCCCCCTTCCTCCACCCGGAGAATTGACTCTCAATTCATACACACTGAGCAATCATTTCTCACCAGTTTTCCTCTTGTTCAGACAGATGCCAAGCTTGACCTTGTTAGGACTCCTTTATAGAGATAATAAACACACAGCAGAGGATTTAACTCATTCCTTTGTCCCAAATAAATGGAGTCTCCTGGCAAGGCAGATTAGGGAGCTGACATCAGCTGCATTTTGTAATGGGAAAAAAACGACAAGGCACTTTTCCAGTCCAACAATAGAACCCAAAGACCTCTTCTGACACTGAATTAAGGACCCTGGAGTATTCTACCCAAAGCTTGACCTTTCTAGCTGAAGAATACTTGGGAAACTAACTGATAGTTTCTATCAGGGACTGTGAGACACCTTCAAGAAAGTCCAGGCAGATGGAGGTAGGTCCTCTGGAAGGGCAGCATGGTCCTGGATGCTTGCCCGGGATCCAGGAAACGCCTGGTCTAGTCCCCAGTCTGCCACTGACTCCTGAATGAAGGAAACGTTATAGCACTCTCTTCACTCCAGAATAAGACTGTAACCCCTGGACATAGCAAGGAAGCAGTCTGCTACCTGAAGTGCCCCACAGTCCTCGCGTCTCTGGTTCAGACACCTTTTCCCAATTCGAAAAGGGATTCATGTAGTGGGCAGGGAGGGCAAGATGTATCTCTCTTCTTGTGCTGACTGCCTTCCAGAATGTTATCCCGGGCATCAGCATTAGCCTCCCTACAAAGGTTCCAACGGCCACGGGACCTGAGCAGGCCTCCCCTCGCAGGACGTTGCACCCTCGTTGGCTGGTAACTCATGCTAACATAGCAACACGCTCTGTGCCCCTGCCCACAGGCACCTGGCGGAGTTCCTGTCTGGAGTCATGAACTCCCAGAACGTCAAGTTGCCTCAGCCCTCAGGAGACTCAGTTAATCCCCCACTGTTGTTGTTATTATTGTTTTTCAAACATTTCCGCCCCGTGAAAGTTTTCGTCTAACAAATTTCTGGGAGGTGCGATAGAGAAAACAGAAGAGTGGCCGGCGGGTGGAAGGTGGCTCTGAAGCTCACTCATCCTCCTGGGGCACCCTGAAGGTCAGCATTTATGACTTGAATACTGCTTTAGTCCCCACCGGACAGAAGAGGAGCCTGGGAGCTCCAAATTCTGGCACAAGGCTAGTACTCTGGCCTCTGAACTTCCAAACCCAGAAGCCTTCCACATACAGTTGAAATCCATTCACTTCTAACTGCCCCCCTCCCTCTGCCCTCCAGAAAAGGTGCCTTTCCTGGCTATGAATGAGAGGGAAGCTCCTTCCCTTCCATCTGAATAAAGCAGGAACATGCCATGTCACTCCTGGGTAAGTCAACATTCCTCTCCAAAGTTCTATTTTCTCATCTGTTCCACAATGGGGTGACATGAGATGATCCCTAAAGTCTCTTAAATTCCTAGACTCTAACCCTAATGCTCCTCACCAGAACTTTCCAGATGACCCCACCAAACCCTCATTGTCCTAGTTAGGATAATGCCAGAAAATGGTAATCATATGTTACAACATCCACTTCTCCAAGTTCTGTGGCCATAAGCATTCCAATGAGAGCCTACCGTCCGCGGGGGATGTCATTTAGAGAAAACTTGTAAACACGCCATGCCACCACTGTCCTTTCCCAAGCAACTTTAAATATCCCTGATGTCCCTTTGGTGGGACATTATCCCCTATTTTGAGGCTTTTACACTCTGTGACTGAATTCCCCTGGCAGGCCTAGGAGTAGATTTAAAGCACCCTCGAGCTCACAGGGACCCTTGCTGGCCCAGCCTAAACTCACAGACAGACTGTCCTTCCCACCCAGGCCCATCAGGGTAACAATAATGGAACTGCTGACTCCATAGTTCAGAGGCTTGAAGAAGAGCAGGACCCCAAGGCTGTGGTCCGGATGCTCTCATTTTATGAAAATTCCTCTCTGGCCTGATTTCCCGCAGTCCTTGGTCTTCGAGGCGTGTGCACATCTGCACGACAGCATCTGCTTCCTTGGAATGTGGCTGCAATGTGTGGATTCCTGCAGCGCACAGATGAGGCAGATGAGTCACAGCTGGTTAGCACTGCAGGCACGGGACACAGCACGGACGCTGGCTGTGGTGGAGTCAGAAGGGTTGGACTCTTGGGGTCATTCTCCACTCACTAGCCTTGGGCAAGTATTTCTAGAGGGGATTCAACTTCCTCTTTTCTCATACAAGGGAAGTTGAAACAGACAGTCTCCAAAGCCACCCCGGCCTGGATATTCTATGCATCTAAGACCTCAGAAATCATGGTTCAACTCCACGACCAGACCAGCATGACCGAAGCCTAGGGAAGGGGCCATTCGTTGGCCAGGGCCACACTGAGAATTTGTATCTCAAGACTCTCAGTCTTTTCTTCTTTAAAAAAAAAAAAAAAAAATTGGAGCGCCTGGGTGGCTTGGTCGGTTAAGCATCCGACTTCGGCTCAGGTCATGATCTCAGGGTCCGTGAGTTCGAGCCCCGCGTCGGGCTCTGTGCTGACAGCTCAGAGCCTGGAGCCTGTTTCAGATTCTGTGTCTCCCTCTCTCTGACCCTCCCGCGTTCATGCTCTGTCTCTCTCTGTCTCAAAAATAAATAAACATTAAAAAAAAAAAATTAACAGTGAAGTCCCACCGGGTGGGTGCTTAGGTTTTTAACATAATGTAAATGTAAGTAAGTGCCATGAAGGCCAACATTGTCTCTAGTCAATCCTATTTGGTCTCTTCAGTACAATAGAGCACAGAAGAACCTTTTGTTGCAGGAATACAGCAAATTAGGTCCTTTGGTTGGGCATCAGATGAAGTGGTGACTTGTGCCTAGAGAAGGTCCCCGGAGCCATGGTCACTGAAAAAGGTCCTGAGAAACCAGAACCCCCAAGGGAACACCAAAGTCACACACCCTATCTTCAAGTTCACTTCGCAACATCTGTTCACTGGAAAAAGAGACAATAACAACCTACATTTGGTTTCTATTCTCTCTCTTTTTCTCACTGAGTACATATAGCTCAGTTGGCATCTGCCAGATGCTCCTGTGACGTCTCACCAGTGTTCTCCTGTTAACCCTCTGTCCTCGACGCGCTCGGCGTTTCCTCCATTCTTCCCACTGTTGGCACCTCCATTCTAATTCTTATTCCTCTCACCACGTCTACTGCAATTGCTTCCTAAACGTCTACCAGCTGTCAGTCTTTCCCCATCCAGTCCACCCTCTGCCTGTGTCCAGAGGTATCTTTTTTTAAAACAATTTTTTTAGTGTTTATTTGTTTTTGAGAGAGACAGAGACAGAGTGCAAGTGGGGGAGGGTCAGAGAGAGAGGGAAACACAGAATCTGAAGCAGGCCCCAGGCTCCGAGCTGTCAGCACAGAGCCTGACACAGGACTCGAACTCACAAACCAGGAGATCATAACCCGAGCCGAAGCGGGACGCTCAACTGACTGAGCCACCCAGATGCCCTCAGAGAGATCTTCTTAAAACACCTTTTTGACTGTGACACTCTCTAATCTTTCAGTGACTCCCCATGGCCTATGGAATACAGTCCAAGAATCCCATTGAAAACCTACTGTAAGCAGGACACTGCACCAAAGACAGGGCTCACGGAGATGAGTGAGACAGTATCTGCCCTCCAGGAATTGGCAGTTTCATAGCGAGTCACGAGACGAATATCTAACTAATACATCAAAGCTGTGCAAGTAACACAAAGGGGGTGAGGCAGTATACAAGTCAGGGAGCAGTCATTTCCAGGTGTTCAGGAAAGGCTGGGGAATAGGAATAATACTAAATAACAATAAATAGGAATTCACAGCGCAACTCCCTAAGCTTCTCGATCTCCCCAAGCACTGGTTTTATCGCTAGTACAACAACAACCAAAAGTTTATCATGACATGGTACCTTCCTGGAAGGTGGTGGGAGGGTTTAAACGAAATGTTGGCTGGAAGTAGAATTCATAGCACAAGGGGCAAGCACACTCAGTGGTTCCGAGATCAGGCTTTAGAGCAAGTCAGACGGCGGGGCTGGGGCTGGGGCGGGGCGGGGTGGGGGGGGGGAGGGAGTCCTGCCTCCACCCACCTCTTACAGCAAAATGGGGGATAATATAATGCCTACCTCATGGGCTTATCGCAAATGCCAAACGAGGCAGAATTTTTAATGACATCTGTCTAACACGTATGGAATTCACTCAGTAATGTTGTCATAGCGGTAACGATGGCAACCGTGTGCATAATAAAGTGCCTGCTGGTATCGCCAGGTGCTGCATGAGCATCGCGTTTCTCATCCACTCTGCCCGTACCACTAACTGGCTACCCATGACCTTGCTCGTGCCCCTCGGTTTCTTCAGGCAACTTATGGGGAAATATTTCGAAAGGACTGGTCAGATGCGAGAGGTCATTTCTCCTGTGTGTTTACCTTTCAGTCATACACATTTGTGTGTTACCTTTCAGTAACACACATTTGTTCCCCATGTATTGCGGCATTTGATTCTTGGGGGAAGAGCGGGGATCATTACACCTACTTTACAGAAAAAGAAATCGTGCAAAGAACCCAGGTGGACTTGTCCAGTCTTTACAGAAAGCCAGTTCTCAGGCCCTGGTCTGCTTACCCCCAAGTCATAATTTTGTCTCTCCATTTAGTCATTCTGTTAGAACAGGCTTTGTCCTAGAAGAGACCTTTTGGTATGCTTCCTGGCTATGTATTACTCCTAAGGCAACCCTGCCCGTCAGGGTAATTTAGTAAAATTTGGTAAAACAGAAGGACTTTGAGGGTCCTGGTATTGTCTAGAATCTGTTAAAGAACTTTCTCTTTTATCCTCACTTGGAGATGACATCTATTTTACAAAACTATCAGGAAATGGAGACTGAGCTGTGAGGGATGAGGGCTTGATTTATCTGTGTGTGGTACACAAGCCCTAACAGTGAACTCCAGGTCGTTTCACTAGACCGTCAGCGCTGGCACCTTAGGACCCATGTCTAGATTTGTTTCCAGCGGCGAGAGCAGGCAGAGCAGGAAAAGGCCTATGTGTCCCATTAGTGAGCATAAGGAAAGGGCCCTGGCCTAGAAGGCAGCCACTGACTCCTGCTGAGATGCTGGACGAGTGAGCTCCCTGCTCTGGGCCTCAGTTTCCCCAGCTGCCCAGTGAGGGAAGAGGACTTGTGGGCATCTCCAACCCCTCCCAGTTCTGACGGCCTACAGCTCTCAGTCCAGTGCTCCCTTCTCCAGGCCTCATAGGGTCAGTCTGCATCCTGCTGTGGAATGGCAAGATAAGTCCCTCCCATGGCCCTGCTCCAAGCCCGAATCCCCTGACCCCCGGGCTCCTAATTTCTGTGCAGTGCTCTGTGTTTACTCAGAACATGCCCTCGACCTTCAGGCTGTGGCTGACCCCAGCTACTGCAGCAGCTCTGCTAATTCTCTGGGAGTGGACAGGCGGCCTTGGCCTCTGAAGGAAACGAGAGGAGGGGAGATGTTTCTCATGAATCTCGGTTGTAGTCCCTGGGGGTATTCTTCCACTCCTGAGATAGTGGGTTCCAATGCTAGGGACACAGAACCCAGGAAGTGGAAATGAGCTTCAGAGAAGTGTGACAAATGCTCATTTTATGCAGGAAGGGCAAACAGCGTAGGCTCTGGGGGATGGAAAACAGAAGGAAGGTCCCAATGCCGGGGCAGGGCACACAGGCACACTCAGATGGGTGTGAAGCGGGGGTGCTCTGGGGTGCCGGGGCACCTGGTGCACAAATCTGCATGCCTGTGTGTGCGCAGACCGATCTCTGCTCCACCTCGGTGAACAGCAGAGCTTGAATCTACTTTGGTGTGCTCAAAGAGGGAAAACTAGTTACTAGAGCTTGGGGTACAGCAATAATTAAAACATACAGGAACCCCTGCAGGGTTCTTATATTGCCCTGGGGGGAGACAGACAATACACACCGAACATAATCCATAGATAAATTATATAGGGCATAGTAAGGCGATAGGCAGAGACACGCAATGCAGCAGGATAAAGGGTCACGGTGAGGCAGGGCAAGGGTTGTGATTTAAACGCGTTGGTCAGGGGGTGCCTGGGCGGCTCAGTTGGTTAAGTGTCACTGTGGATTTCGGCTCAGGTCATGATCTCATGGTTCGTGAGTTCGAGCCCCACGTCGGGTTCACCGTGTAGAGCCTGCTTGGGATCTCTGTCCCCCTCTCTCCGTGCCCCTCCCCCACTCGCTCACACACACTCTCTCTCTCAAAAATAAATAAATACACACTTTTTAAAAATACAAAATTAAAATAAATAAACACGTCGGTCAGGGTAGTCCTCATCGACAGGGTGACCCTTGAGCAAAGACTTGGAGAAGTTGAGGAAGTTAGCCATGTGGCTTCCTGGGGAAAAGCCTTCCACCCAGAAGGAACAGCCAGGGCGCAGACCCTGAAAGGGGCACGTGGCCAGTCTGTCTAAAGAACAGCAAGGAAAGCACTGTGACCGGAGCAGGAGGTACAGGGATGAGAAATGGAGACAGGTGCAGGAAGGGAGCCGGGAAGGACGGCCAGATCACCAGGCGGCTGGGAAATAGGGTCCCTGCTCAGCGCCCACAGCTTGGGCATGACAGACTTTACAAGCTGTTTTCATGCCAGTGTTTCATGACCTCTCAACTCCTAGAGGACACTATTAACATCCTGCCCCCACCTTAGATGCTTGTGAACACTGAGGCCTGATGACAGAGGTGTGCTTGTCAATGATTAACAAGTGGCTCTGGACTTGGGGGTAGGCGGGGAGGGCAGGGAGAAGAGATGCTCAGAATTCACACACCGTTCACCATTCAGGTACCCTAGACACTCATTACCTCCAGGGCATAGGTAACCAGTTAAATACTGACAATGGGAGGTGATGACCTTCTGTAGAAGTTGTCTCCAATATAATTTAATTAATTGCAACTTTCTGAAACGGAATTGTTAACGATGGCTGTGTTTTAACAACCGGCTGCAAAATCTCCAAAAAGTTGACCCTTTGCACTTATAAACTGGTGGCAGCCAGCTCTGCCACCCTACTGTCTGGGGAGGTTAGGGTGACACATGCCATGAGAGGCAGGGCGGGCACCCAGGTCCTTTGGTCCTTGTTCCTGTGCTCTGCAGTTTTCCCGTGAAGATCTGAGGATGTTCATGAGGGCCAGGGCTGGACAGGGTCCTTGGCAGGAGCAGAAGAATATGCCAGCTCACACATTCCTGGGAACTCTGCCTGGGGACCCTGGCCTGTGGCAGGCCCCTTCGCTGCGCTCAGCCCTTACTCAATCACGGCTTACACCCCCAGCCTGACTGTGACATACCTTGAGCCAGGCTGCCTCTGCTGCAGAACACAACCCTGCTGTGTTTTCTTGCCCTTGGACTGTTTTAGGGCTCCAAACAGTTTGAGGCCCAGCCCCCCCCCCACCCCCAGTCTCTGAGAGGATTTGCATGTGAATGAGCCTGGCTCTGAAGTTCCAGAAGGCACGGGGTGGGGAGTCTTTCACAAGCTGGAGAGAGTGAATCCTTCCTGGCCCTCCTGCCCAGCCCCAGTTCCCAGACTCTCCCGCCTACCCCCTCTCTACCCCGCTCCTGCTGGGACAGTGGGCATTGCCAGTTTCCCACCTGCGGGACGCCCCGCTTCCCAGGCTCTTAGAGCCCCTCCCTGCCAGCCCTCTTTTTCTCCCCATGCTCCTGCTGCCTGGAGACCATCCCCTTTTCTGTCCAGAGCCCTTCTTGCAAAAGGGCAATCCTTCCCGGGAGCAGTGGGAGTCTTGGACTCCGAGGACCCGCCAGCCATGGCTCAGGCCCCCACGCCGTTAATGATGTGTGCCATTTCCATGGACACAATACCTTCTTAGGGGCTTACCCAGCTCTGTTAGGAGCTTTTTACTGTGATGAACACATAAGTAAGAATACCGTACTGGGACTATGGGACACACCCCTGCCGTTATCAGGCCATGTGGCTTTGAAGGGGTTACTCCGTTTCCCTGAGCCTCACTTTCCCCACGTAAGAAAGAGAAGAGATAAACTTGGTAGCCTTTCATATCCTTTCTATCTCTGACCTTCTGTGGTTCTCTGGTTCCAGTGACTGGACCAGGGCTGGAAGTCAGGATATCAGGATTTTGTCTCAGGTCTGCTACTCCTAGGCTGTGTTCCCTTGGGCACTCATGTCACCTCTCTGGGCTCAGAATCACAATGTGTGCCTGAAGTGCATTCCTTGCAAGAGAGCCAGCAGAAGCAAATATAATAAAGAAGGTGAAAATACCTGTCAGCTGGAAAGTTCCACACAGAGGAGGGAAATGACTGTTACCAGTGCTATTATTATTATTATTATTACCTTATGACCAAATGACTTGGCTGAAACCCAAACATCAACCTCCAGCCCCTCTCGGGTAAGGCCAACTTGAGCCTTAGACCCACCAGCTGTGCTATTTTACTTCCATGGCTTTCAAGAGCTTCCAGAATGCAATACACAAAACGCACTCATACGGACACACACACCTCCTTTCTTCTCCAGTCCCAGGCTCTTGTCTGGAATCCAGTACCCGTAATTTGCTCCTTGTCGTGATCTTTAACTGAAATCTGGGCAAGTGTGTAAAGTAGAAGATTGAGCTGTCAAGCCCTGGCCCAGTCCCTGGAGGTGATAGACTTACTGAGAGGGTGGCTTCAGGAGCACAGAGCACTCTCTTGCGAGTCAGAAGTCCTAGCCCAGGGCTGCAAGTGAATCCCCGACCTAAATTCCCACATCTAGAGCAATCCTTTGTTTTTTGTTTTTGTTGCTGTTTTTTAAATATAATTTATCATCAAGTTGGCTACCATACAGTGTGTAAAGTGTGCTCTCGGTCTTTGGGGTAGATTTCCGTGGTTCATCGCTTACATACAACACCCAATGCTCATCCCAACAAGTGACCTCCTCAATGCCCATCAGCCATTTTCCCTCTCCCCCCCCCCCCCCGGTCCACCTTCAGTTTGTTCTCTGTATTTAAGAGTCTTTTGTGGTTTGACTCCCTCCCTCTCTGTTTGAAACTATTTATTCCCCTTCCCTTCCCCCATGGAATAGAACAGTCCTTTGAAACACAGGGAAGTGAGGAGATTCCTGGACTTATATTCCCTTGCGGGATGGAAACTTTGAGAGCTCCCTCACATTCCTCTGTGAAATCAGTGTAATATCCTCTGTCTGTCACCCACCTCCCGGGATTGCCAGGAGATGCCTCGAGTGCAGAGGGCCAAAGGAACTTAAGATAGACGCCACCTGCCAAATGAAGTGGCCGGGCTGTAAGGGGTCTCAAGGTGCTCCTCCCTCTCCATCGGCCTGGGCTCTGGGGTCCTCACAGGATGAGATGTCTGTGCTGATGGCTTCAGTGAGATCGGGAATGAAGGTGTGAAATTGGAAACCAGAGGGGATACGGGGACAGTTCCAGTCTCTCCCTCTTCTTCAAACAGTGAAATTACCCATGCCCACCCAGCAGGGAGTGCAGAAGGGGGTCATCTTGGATGACCGGATCTCAGCAGTCTTGTTCTTCTCACTGATATCCTGAGAGCTGACTAGATTCCAGGTGCCCTTCTAAGTGTTCTACGCGTATTAACTCATGTCACTTTCACAACAGTCCTGTGATATTAATGCTATCGCTGTCACCATTTCCCAGATGAGAAAACCTGTATACAGAGCGTAGCCGTTTCCTAGGGCTGCCATCACAAAGCACCACAAACTAGGTGGCTTATAACAGGAATGTATTGTCTCACAGCTCTGGAGGCTTCAAGTCTGAAATCAAGGTGTTAGCAAAGCCACTCTTCCTCTGAACGCTCTAGGGAAGAATCCTTCCTTGCCCCTTCTGGCTTTTTGGTGGTTGACTGCAATCCCCGGCATTCCCTGTGTGTGGCAGAATGTCTCCAATCTCGGCCTCTGCCTTCACACTTGACTCCGTGTGTGTCTCTGTGAACAAACGTCCCCCTTATAAGGACACCAGTCTTTGAATTATGGGTCTACCCTAAGCCAGTATGAGGTCATCTTACCTTGACTACATCTGCAAAGACCTACTTCCGGATAAGGTCGAATCAAATCCAAGGGTTAAGACTTGAATATATCTTATGGGGGAGGGGGGGCCACAATTCACCTACAATGCAGAGAGTTTGAATGATTTTCCCAGCATCTAATAACTGGTGAAGACTCATGTGCAACTCATGTAAAGATGAGGTCCCACATGATCCAGTGTCAGTAAGGGATTATGTTAAAAAAAAAAAAAAAGAAGAAGAAGAAAGGAAAAATTTTGGTGGCGTCTGGGTGGCTCAATTGGTTAAGAACCCAACTCTTGATTTCGGCTCCGGTCATGATCTCATGATTCATGGGATTGAGTCCCACATTGGGCTCTGCACTGACAGCACAGAGCCTGCTTGGGATTCTCTGTACCCCCCTCTCTGCCCCTCCCCTGCTAGAGCTCACTCTCTCCCTCTCTAAGTAAACAAACACTTTATATATATATATCTATATATCTATATATAGATAGATATATAGATATATAGATATGTGTGTGTGTGTGTGTGTGTGTGTGTGTGTGTGTGTATAGAGAGAGAGAAATTTAAAAATTGAAAGCAATTCACAACTCAACTCACTTTCTTGAGAAACCAAACCCAAACAGAAATGCTTTTACTTTACTCTTATATGCCCCCACCTCGCTTTCTCTCTCTCAATCCGTCTCTCTCTCCCCCTTCTATTTCTTCCCCCAGTCTCCAAGAACTCCACACCAAAGAACTCTTCTGTCTCCCCTCCTCCATCCACTTACACACCATCCACTGACTCCCCCTTGGACTTCATGATCACAAAAACCATTCATGCACTTCCATATGTGAATTTTAGTTATTCTGAGTTTCTTGATTGTTTTATCAGAGTTCTACTTCTTACCATATTATCTGTGTGGAATTAAAGCAAAGAGCCTCACCTCTTTTTCAGCTCTGTTGGGACCCAAGGGCTAGAAGAAAACGTTAGGAGGTGACAGAGTGGGGAGGAGTCACCATACCAGAGATTCGGGTGGTTATGAGAGACAGAGGGACCGCAAACCAACCCTGAACTTCCAGGCTGGGTTAGTTGCCGCTCTTGTGTGTTCCGTGTTTGTTGACCTAAACTGACCAATTTTGTGCCACTGGTAGAATGAGAAGGAAGTAGCTTTGGGCCCAGGTTTCTTTTTAAAATACTTTTAAAATATAGAAACTGAAGAAAGAAAAATTACCTGCAGTTCAACTAGCCATTGTTAACAGTTAGCTCTAATTCTTTCTCCTTTTTATTTTCAATGCATTTCTTCGACATAATGCATTGTGGTAATTACGCCATGTATATGTCTAATATGCGTAATATAACCTACTAAGTTTCCAGATCATTGCAAATTTTTCACTAATGTGATAATTAATGCCTAATATTTATTAAGTTAAGGCTCATTTAGACTGTTTCCCCTAGAATTGGATATTTACCATTTTTTTTTAGTTTTCTATTATTATACATGACTGCTATAAACATCTTTGTCACAAAAGGTTTTTCCACATTTAGGGTAACTTCCCCTATGTTTTATTCCCAGATAGGAGGCCAAGCAAGAACTTTGTAGGTGGAGGATAATCCAAACAGCCTGATCTGTCTTAGAAGGTAGTGAGTTTCTCATCTTTGCAATTGATCTCAAGAAGGCGGCATGATTTTTTGATAGGGGTGTGATAGGGAGATAAGGAGTCAAGCCAAGTAGCTTTCAAGGCCCCAAGAACCTATGAGATGGTAATTCTCCAAGTATCACTTCATAAATGTCACTCTTTCCCTTTGTCCCAAATCGCTTCCTACTCCCCATAGCATATCTATTCTTGTGCAACAAACCACTGTAAAACTTAGTAGCTAAAACAACATCCATTTTACTTGGTCAGATCCTTTGGTCAGAAGTCTGGGCTAGGCTCACAGGATGGTCTTTGGCTGGATTTGCCTGAGGTCATTCGAGTAGCTCTAGTCATTTAGAAGCTTAACTGAAGCTGGAAGGTCCAAGATGACCTTGCAGATGGTGGTAGCTGTCAGCTGGCTGGTCTAGAGACCTCAATTGGGATAATCCCTCTCTGGCCTGTGTGACCTTTGCTTCTCCAGTAGGCGTGACAGGGCTTCCTCACATGGAGGCACACAGGGAAAGAGCTACAAGGCCCCCTGATGCCTGCAAGAGCCACAGGGCCCCTTGGAAGTGGCACACCAGCTCCACACGTCACATGCCTTTTGTCAAGGCAAGTCACAAGGCTTGCACACTGAAGGACTACTCCTTCCAGAAGCGCCTTGCCACGTATAGCTAGAAACACATACTGACGATTTCAACACTGTCCAGAGATCTCCTTAGCAGATCCACAAGTGCACTGTGTACATTTTTCTGCCATCTACATTGCCACGGGCAGGTTGTACCAATCGTCTCGCCACTACGTGATGCAGGTTGTCTTTGTCAAGCTCCCCCCGTGGCGGTTTGCTCATTGCTCTTCTAACCTCTACTTGCTAGCCAGTCCCAAAACCCAAGCCAAGGGTCCTGTTTGCTACAGCCCCGTACTTCTGAAGCCGGTACCTGTATCAGCCAGAGTTCAGTGAGGAAAGCAGAGTGAGAAATTGCTCTGTGAGCACTGAGACGTAAGAGCTATTTGGGGCCTCAGAAATCACATGACTAGAGGAGAAGCTGGGAAAGTGAAAGCAGAACTGGGGAGCCGGAGGACCACGGTCACTAATCAGTGCTCCTGAAAACTGGACGTGGGTGGAGATGTTGGCACCTGCAGGGGAATGTGAGAATCCAAGACCTTCTAGGAAGCCAAAGTAGGCCCATGAAGGGGGGCCCACGGGGAGAGGTCTGTGAGAAGCTGTTGACTCTGAACACCTCTGAACCACCCACAGAGGTGGAAGCTGTTCAGAGTGGGTGGTGGGTCTGAGCCACTGTTGGTCAGCAGAGCCAGTAGTTGGAAAGAAGCGCTGACTGCAGAGTGGAGGAGAGTGAGGGCAAGTAGGAACCCACTGGGCGCATCTACGTCTGTTCATTCTCCGTAGCTGATCACAAAAATGCCTTCAGAGAGTAAGGACTGTTGTGTTCTAAACTCACACAAGCCTCTCTTTTGGCCCCCTCTACCCTGGAGCTATACAGAAAGGGAGATTCTGAGAAATATCGTTCCCAGATTAACTAAATTGACCGCAGAATAATCCAGCACATTTCCTGAATATCTGCCTAATTAAAATATCTGCTGGCCTGTCTTAGTTTTGCCAAGGTTTGTGCTGTTTCTACTAAGTTGAAAATTCATAGAAAACAGACCCTGGCTTCTCTTCCTTAGATCTCTCTTCCCAGCTCCCTGGCCTCAACACCTTTCCTATGGCAGGTGGTGATGGGAAAGGAGGGATGGTTGAGTCTCTGAATACCCCCAGGACTTCACTATTCCCTTAGCCTAGAAGCTCCTCCTGCTTTCCCCAACTCTACCTACTATTTCTACCTCCCTAATTCCTATTCATCTTTCAGGCCTCAGTTCAAAGAACATTCTGTTCTTCCTAAATGTTTTATGATTCCCCTCAGCTGGATGGAATTTGTTTCCTTCTTTAAACCCCTGGGGCTTCCTATCTTTCATTGCTATAACTATGCCCTGACAGTTCCTGAACACATACCCATTTGAGTACTTATCTTACTGTCCTACTAAATTTCACATTCCCAGAGGCAGGGGACTTGCTCATTAAGCTCATGCAACAAATAAGTAATTTTTGGCATCCTCCACATTACAGTCCAGACAGAATTTGGTACATAAATATTTTTTGAATTGAGTTGAAAGAAAACAAATTGAGGACATGCATCCATGTGTTGGGGCCCTAAATAACAATAGCCTGAAAGGGTATGGTTGCCATAATAAGAAATAGAAAAATGAAGAGTCTGTGATCCCTGGCCAGATGGTTCTCTATTATTATGAATTTTGTATCTTCATTTGATAAGGTACTTCCCATCATCACGTTCACATGATGACCCTAGAAATGGGACAGTCCGAACACAAGCCAGGGCTCAATCTTTTGCCTGTGCTCAGAGGTAAATTATTTTTGTAGAATTTTACAATTGTTAGCAGGGGCTGCAAATATTAACCAAGGTCAATGACCCCTCTGTTTAAGTTATGACTGGAGCTGTCACTGAGCCACATCCTCTCTGGGAGACAGTCCATGCCCCCAAGATAAAGTTTCAAGAGGCCCTCGAGCCAGAAAAGTTGTTTGGCAAAGTGCCTATGTCTTTTGTCATGTACTCTCTGGGCTGGTGGGTTCCTTTCTCCAGGGTCAGAATAGTTCCAAAAGCAAAAGTGCTATCAGGAAATGCTCATGGTTATCTGTCTACTCCTGAGCAAGTCACGGGCCCACTCTGGACCTCAGGTTCCTCTAGAAGGAGGGGGATTGAAATAGCTCTTACAGGTCCTTCTCTCCCAGCTCTGATATTCCAGGACTCTATTCTGAGCAGCAGGCTGAATTCCCAGGCTTCCAGAGCCTTCTATCCCCTGCTCCTAAAGATATAGATGGCTGAGATTTTCCCATGGGCCTCAGCCAGAACATGCTTACCTGTTGTCTGGAATAGTGTGGCTCTGTACATGATGACTGTTTATCTGCCATCATGAAAATGTCTTTTATCCTGCAAGTTATGAGGGAGTTTGTTATCACAGACCCTCATTATGTCTCCCCATGATCCAAGTTATCCCTGGTTGATTTCACTTGAAAGCGTCCATGCCCCAGGCACTATAGGATCCAAGAGACTTTGGGGGATACCAAAGTACAAGCAGGAAGCTGCTGAGTCTGGAAGTGTTAATGCTCAAGTCATATGACTACTCGTTAACTAACTGACTTTGTATGGCATGGTTATAGACCACAAACAAGTTCAAGTTCACCAAGTTCTTCAGCAGAAAACAATTGGTGTCTTGAAAATTCTGCTCACCATCCTCCAGTTGGCCTATTGAATGTGTGGGTGTAACGATTTGTTAGAATACTAGTATGTCACAATTAGAAGAGAACATATATATAGCTCAGCTAGTTCAAACCCCTGTTTTATCAGGTGGATAACTGAGAGTAGAGAGGAGGCAGCCCTGTGACGGTTTATGGTAGAGTCAGGAATAGAGCTCAGGACCTTCAACTGCCAGGTCAGGATATCTTATATTATCAATATTAGAACTCAGAGTTAGAGGTCACCAAGATAGGGTCCTCCAGTTCACGCCTTTCCTAGGCCTTTACTCTGGTTTCCATTTTACAACATATTTCAGTTAATAAACTGATTTTTAAAAAGACACAAAATAAAACACTACATAAAGGAGACCTAAGAATTGCAAAGGCATTATAGTCCAGGAATATTCGATGCAGGGCATGCGACATTAAACAACTCAATATCCCCAGAATGATTGACATTCATAATAATGTCCTTGGGTCGCCAAGAAAGGGTTAGCATGTTTCACCTACAAAAGCAGGGATTTGTATAAAGCACTTTAAAAAGTGCTTTTTATATGTAATAATTTAAAAATTATTACACTAAATAATAATGATGATGATGATGATGGTTATTATTATTAATTATGGTCAGGTAAAACTTCAGCTATCTGGAAAACTCAGATAACCAAAATAACAAACAAGCCATGGTGGTCAAGGAAGTGACTGTGTACAGATAGGTACATTCTACAGTAACAAGGCTGGTGTGAGTTTGGCTAGTATCTGCAGAGAAGAGGAATAAACAGCAAAGCCATGATCTCATCTTCTGTTTACACTTCAATTCCCAAAGTTAGTGATTAATTGTCCTTGTGTTTTGTTGCCAGGGCAAATTGTTTTTCTTTAAAACTCCCACTTATCTTAAATAAATAAATCATTAGTTTCAAAACAGAAGTGTCAAATGTCAAGATACTTCTGACATACTAGGCTAATGAACAAAACAATGAATGCATTAGAAGCTACTAGAGGTACGCAGAGCCTTTGAGAACTTTCCCTTAATGACTTTAAAAGGCATCAGAATCATTCTTGGTAAGAGATTTTCTCACGCATCTTGGCTAAAATGTCAATCTAGAGGTTGCAAACACAAATACAGCCTCAAAAGAATCCAGTCAGTGTAATGATAGAGTGGTAGGTAGGCCAAGTATTCATAGTCAAATAAACATACCAACCAGCTACCGTATTGTACTTCCCAAACCAAACTCACACAAAATCAGCTTTAGGCACCCAATTTAGGCTCTCCGCTGGGGTCTCTGAATTTACACAGGGTCTCTGGCTCCTCCAAGGAAGGGAATTCTTTTAGCAAACAGGTAATTTTTGCATCTGAGTCTTAACACAAACACAAATGTTTCAGGGATGATTCCAGTCATTTCTGAATTATTAAGACTACCTACTAAATATAGTTCTAATTATATAATTTCCCTGTTCAAAAGTTTCCAGTGTCTTTTCTTTACTCAGAATTAAGAGTCACATAGTGTTCTTATGGTATCCAAAGTCAGTCATAATCTCGTTTCAACCTTTCCTACGACTTTATGTTCCCACAGACTCCCTGGCTTCTTGTTCTCAGAAAGAGCCTCACACTTTAGTTCTTGGTAACAAACATTTGTTGGGTAATTGCTAGGTGCCAGGTCCTGCTCCATGAACTAAAAACACATCTACAAAGAAAACAAAGTCTCGTTCTCCTGTAGTTTCCATTCTGATGGGATCTTTCATCTTCTGAGTGCCAGTGCGTTCCCAGTGACTGCGTTCCCGTTAAAGCACTTGTCGCACCGTATAACAGCTCTGTCTGTGTTTGCATCAGTCTGAATATTGGCTCCCCAGGCACAGCTCCCATGCTTTACTCAGTGGCAGGCACACACAGAATGCTCAGTTTCTCGTCTTTGGTAATGTGGTCAGTTTCTGTTGCATATGGAATCCATCTGTGAGGTTATCTAAGTCTGAGTTCTAATAGTGAGTTAGTTTTGACAGATGAGTCATTTTTTTGTCCATAGGATGACAAATGTCAAGCTACTTCTGATGGACCTAAACAAAGGAATGAGGCAGTGACTATGCAGCCACATGGACTTAACCTGCACTGGGTCTTTCCTCAAGTCCCAGAGTCCCAAATCCTCTTTCTCTGGGTTTCCCAGGCTGCCTGGTCTGTTCGTGGGCAGCCCCTCCCTCTTTTCGTTTAGACACCAGCAGGGAAGCTAATTTTGGAAGCTACTCATCTTGTTCCCTTCCTCTTTGATCCCAAAGGTAGAAACCGAAGAGCAGGTGCTGGCAACCTTCTGTGGCAGGGAGACCACAGACACAGAGCAGACCCCTGGCCAGGAAGTAGTGTTCTCCCCGGGCTCCTTCATGTCCATCACTTTCCGGTCAGATTTCTCCAATGAGGAGCGATTCACAGGTTTTGATGCCCACTACATGGCTGTAGGTAAGTTGGAGAAATGGGTGGCTCACCCCAGGTCTCCCCTTCTCTCTAAAGATTAAGAGTACCTCATGCTCGTTTCTTTACAATGAACACCTACATACTCACCATAGAGATTCTGCCATTAATATCTTCCTGCATTTGCTTTATCACATATCTACCCATCTATCCATCCTCAATCAAGCTATTAATCCCCTCTTTTTGATGAATTTCAAAGTAAGTTGCAGACAGACAGTGGTACACTTTTTCCTAAATACTTACCCGTGCATTTCATTTTGCTGAAGTTCAATATCTATTCACAATTTCCTTTCTTTTAAAGTAAAATGTACAGGGGCGCCTGGGTGGCTCAGTCGGTTAAGTGTCTGACTTCAGCTCAGGTCATGATCTCGCAGTCCGTGAGTTCGAGCCCCGCATCAGGCTCTGTGCTGACAGCTCAGAGCCTGGAGCCTGTTTCAGATTCTGTGTCTCCCTCTCTCTCTGCCCCTCCCCTGTTCATGCTCTGTCTCTCTCTGTCTCAAAAATAAACATTAAAAAAATTTTTTTAAAAATAAAGTAAAATGTACATTCAGTGAAATGCATAAACCTTCAGTACATTTGTTGAGTTTCAAAAATTTTATGTTGTATGTAACCCAAGCCCCTAACAAGATGTTGAGGTTTACCATTAACCCAGAAAGTCCCTTTATGCTCCTTCTCAGTCACAGTCTGGTCCCATCTACCTTAGAGGTGACAACTGTTCTGATTTTTTTTTCCACTATAGATGAGTTTTGCCTCTTCTTAAACTCCATATAAATGAACATACACAAAATATATTTTGGAAGTGAGGATTCTTTACTCAGAATAAAGTTTTTGAGTTTCAATCATGTTGCAATGCATCGGTAACTTGCTCCTTTCCTGGCAGAGTAATTTTCCATTGTATGAATATAATACTGTCTGTTTATCCATTCTTTCATTGGTAGACACTTGAACTCTATCCGTTTTTTGACTCTCACTAATAAAGTTTCTATGCACTCTTGTACAACTCTTTTTGTAAACATATGTTTTCACTTCTGTTGGGTAAATAGGTAGGAGCAGCATTGTTGGGTCATAGGGCAGGTGTATATTTAATTTTATAAGAAAGCACCAGGCCTTTCCCAAAGTGTTTTTGTACTATTTTATATTCCTTCACCAATGTACAAGAGTTTGATGTCAATTTTTTAATTTCTAAAATTTAAAATTCTGATGGGGTATGTAGTGGTACCTCATTATGGTTTTGATTTACATTTCCCTGGTGACTAGTGATGTTCAGCATCCTTTCATGTGCCTGTTGGCCATTCTTTTAGCTTTTAGGGGGAAATGTATGATCAAAATTTTTTTGATGTGTATCTATTGGTTTTGAAAGAGAAATAGTGTGGGAGTGGTGTAGGGACAGAGAGAGAGGAGAGAGAGAATCCGAAGTAGGCTTCCAAGCTGACAGCATGGAGCCCAATGTGGGGCTTGATCTCACAACCATGAGATCGTGACCTGAGCTGAAATCAAGAGTTGGGTGCTTAACTGACTGAGCAACCCAGGTGCCCTTGCATGATCAAATTTTTAAATTGGGTTGAGAACATGCCTTTCTTTAATGTCTACGTTCCCACTGCCCAGGGAAGTGGGATATATATATAGAGAGAGGGGCTGCATGGACTAGAAAGAAAGAATGGGTTCTGGAGCTACCCTACCTGGGAGTGAATACTGACTCCACCTTTTATCATCTCTATGACTTGGAGTAAGTTCTTTAAAGGCCCCAACTGTCTGTTTCACCGTCTGTGGAAAGGGGATGGTAAGAGTTCTACCTGCTATTATCACAACTCTTACGGGGTAATGGCACCAGTGAGAGGCAGCTTGCCTGGCCTCGAACCTGGCTTTCGACAGTCTTGGATAAGTTGCCTCCGTTCTCTGAGTTCCAATTGCCTCATTTGTAAATGGAGACAATGGCTACTTTGGGGCTTTATGTGAGGCTAACACAGGGAGTGGCCCATACTGTGTGCTCTGTACATGGCTGTTGTCTTCATCGTCCCACATGGACTGACTGACCAAAAGGCTCTACCTGCCCTGCAGATGTAGACGAGTGCACTGAGCGGGAGGACGAGGAGCTGTCCTGCGACCACTACTGCCATAACTACATCGGCGGCTACTACTGCTCCTGCCGCTTTGGCTACCTCCTCCACACGGACAACAGGACCTGCCGAGGTGGGGCCCAAGGATGACTCCGTATATCACCACTTTGTGCCATGTTTCTCGATAAGATTAGGGGAGGCTCAGAGGCGGAACAGATATGGAGTAGAAACAAGTAAAAATGAAGCCAGAGAGCTCTGCCTCAGATACCCTATGCCTGAAGATGCTGAAATGCCCGCCAGCCGGGAAGTCTGCGTTCAGGTTCTCAAAGGACCACATTTGTGAAGCCTCTAGGCCATCTTTCTTCCTGGACAGCAGGAACTTCTGCTCTCCTACTGTAGGTAACTGGCCTGGCCTCAGTTATGGGAAAAGCTGGGTTCCCAGTCCTTTCTCAGCCATGCACCCGGCCTCACCCAGCCATTCCTTTACCTCTTCACTCCCCTGGCCTCACAAGTTCCTCTGTGATCGAGAGAACCTCAGTCCAGAGAAAAGATGAGGAAGGAGAGAGGCAAAGACAGAGACAGTGAGGAACATGCCCCATTCCTTCTATCTCTGGTTTCCTGTCTTAATCAACACGCTCACCCTGCTGCCACCTCCGGGCAGGGCGAGGATGGAGAAATGGAAGACTTCAGCCACTTTCCATGAGGGCCTCCCTGACTAGTGGGGTTATCAGCACAGAAGCAAGTGGTGAAATGTAGCAAATGCTGTGGGCTCAGCACAAGTGACCTAAGTCTGCACGGTACCGTGAGCAGACATGTCCCAGAGATGGTGGCCCTTGGCAGAGTGGGAAGAAGAAGGAAAAGGAGAGTGCTCCAGGCAGAGGGAACAAATGTTCAGAGTCCTGATAGAACTTGGCATGTTTGGGGCATTGCCATCAGATCAGTATGGCTGCAGGGTAAAGACCTGTGTTTTAGGAGGGTCACTTGGAAGCTGAGTGGGGGATCATTGGAGGAGAGAAAGGCTGGAAACAAGACTTCTTTTCCTTCCTCCTTAAAAAATTTCTACTTTCTTCTGAATACAACCCTCATGTGATCCATCAGTATAAAGGAGGCACATACAGGAGTTTTCTTCAAGAGGGCTGTATTTTCCTTGGTTTTTATTCAGTAGGTATTTATTGAGTATCTACTACATACTGAGTCCGGTGGGGACTAAGAATGAGCAAGGCTTCTCAGTCTTTGTTTTCATTTTCTCCTCTGCCTCCAGGAGCCTTTTAAAACATTATCTTCCTAATTTCCCCTACCCATGAAATTTTAATACCACAGATAATACCGTATATATGTTTATATACTCTATGTCCCGTCTGTGTATTATGCATAAAAAGAGTAGCCCTGCCTAAAAAAATGAAAAAGCCTCCATGGGCTAAATGCCACCCCCCCAGAGAGTGCTTGGTGTAAGAAATGAAAAGAGGTGGGAATTCAAGAGGCCTCATCCTAACCATACTCTGCAGCTCACAGCTATAGGACTTTAGGTTAGCCATGCCCCCTCTCCGAGCCATAATTTTCTCATATTCAAATGAGCAGGATAAACAAGGGTTTAGAAAGGATTGACATCCCAGATCTGGGAGGGGTCAGCCCAAGGACAAAGGTTCAGTGGCAGATAAAGGGCCTTGGCAGGGCTAAGCCATGGCCAGGGTCCCAGGACACTGGATCCTTGGTTGCAGCTACAGTGGCGAACAAAGCAGAATCCCTGAGCTCAGGGAACTTACAGTCTACTGGGGGCAAGAAAATCCCCCAACAAATATATTGCATAATGTCAAGCAGTGGTCAGCCACATGAGGAGAAACAGAACAAGGTCAGGGGCCAGAGAGTACGGATATGTGTGAGTGTCCCGTGTTGGATGAGGGATCAGGAAGGCTTTGAACAGAGACCTAATGGAGTTCTGGGCTGAGGGGAGAACAGACAAAGGAGGTCTAGAGGTTTCCCCCTACCAGTCTATCTCAAAACTTTTCCTTCTCAGACCCCCTCTGCCCCACACCAATACCAGAGAAGCTGATGAGAAGGTTTATCACACTCACTGCCTTTGAGTCTTGACTCTGAATATTATGAGGTGTGTGACCTTGGATACATCACTTCTCCCTGAACTTCAGTCTACCCATCCATAACATGGGGCTAATGATGCCTTCCCATTGCCTCTCAGGACCAGTGGGAAAGTCATACAGTAACCGATGAGAAAGGGGTTGCTGTGGCCATGGCTGTAGTGTGCCACTTTGCTCTGGTATGTTTCCCACAGTGGAGTGCAGTGATAACCTCTTTACCCAGAGGACCGGCGTGATCACCAGCCCCGACTTCCCCAACCCTTATCCTAAGAGCTCGGAATGTTTCTACACGATAGAGCTAGAGGAGGGTTTCATGGTCAGCCTCCAGTTTGAGGACATTTTCGACATTGAGGATCACCCTGAGGTGCCCTGCCCCTATGACTACATCAAGGTAAGCCTACAATGGACATTTGCCCTGGCCATGCTGGGAAATCTTGGCTGAATTGGGAAAATTGATATTCTTGGTCCTCCAGTTTCTCCCAGGATAGAAGACCAAGACCAAAAATTACTTAAAATAGTGCC
The DNA here is from genome assembly GCF_028018385.1 of Neofelis nebulosa. Taxonomy (NCBI): domain Eukaryota; kingdom Metazoa; phylum Chordata; class Mammalia; order Carnivora; family Felidae; genus Neofelis; species Neofelis nebulosa. The sequence continues at coordinate 78,713,930 of NC_080786.1, read as the reverse complement.
TACCAGCTTCATCAGCTCCAGCCTAAGGATCTTCCCTGATCCAACACTAGCTCCTTGGCCACCTGTAAAATCCCTTTTGCCATGTCACGTGATATCACCATGAAGGAACACCAGAGGTGAAGGTCACGAGGACCATCTTAGACTTCTGCCTACCACGCGTAGTATCCCAGGAGCTATGCTGTAAACCTTCTCCAGGCACTTAACCTCATGGGGCTTCACTTTTCCCCCATTCACAATAAGATGACAAGATGGAGATATCACCCAAGATTGTGGAAGTCACCAGATGAAGGGTCAGGAGTCCTGGTCCTCGGAGGTGGAAGAAAACACGAGTTAGAGGCACAGGAAGGACCCATACCTGGTAGTCAGGAAATATAGATCAGCTAATAGTGCCTACTTCTTTCTCTCCATCCCCACTGACTCCATTCCAGGAAAATCCCTCTTATCTCCTGGTCCGTGGCAAGGCTTCTAGCTGTTTTTCTTGCTTCTAGCCTTGCCCTACACAGTCTGTTCTCCATGACATCAAGGCTGATCTTTATAAAATCCAGATCCAATTAGGACTGCTCTTGGAAGTAAACATAAACCCCTCAATATCATGTGGTGCATACCTGCCTTTCCAACCTCATGCTATGGCACTCCTTCTGTTCCAGCCACTCTGGCTTCCTTCCCTGCTCTTAATGCTGGGCTCTTTCCCACCTTTGGCCTTGACCTTTACATATACTGTTTTCTCTGCCTGGAAAGTATTCTTCTCTCTTCCTCAAGTGACAATCTTCTACTCATTCTCCATGTCTCAAATCCAGTGTCACCTCTTTGAAGAAACTTTCCCTGACCATCTATTTAAAGTTTTGTCTACAAATAAACAAATAAATATTTTATCTATTATATAAATGATGAATTATATAGGTTACATAGATTTTACTACATACATTAGAAATATATAGCATATACTTGTATTATATATATATATATATATATATATATACATATATATATACACACACACACACACACCATCATGATTATTTTTTATAATTATTTTGCTTATTTATTGTTAGTCCCCCCCCTCGCCTCCATCCTCGACTAGACTGCAGTTTCTTTGAGAGCAGAAGCCTTTTCTATCCTATGCACCTAGACAGGACTCTGTCCCATTCTGAGACATAGTATGTTCATCTTGGAGCAGAGGACTGCCTTGTCCACTTCCAAGTCCATTGTGATCTGTAAGTGAGAGAGTAGAGATGGAACTGTTTGGTGAATGCTAATGCCCGCTAAAAACATGAGTGAATACTATGGGTTCACATGGAAGCTTCCAGAAAGCCAGGGTTCAGTTACAGAGATGGTCCCAGCAGCTGCCACCACAGCTCAGATGTGACCTTTTTCTCTATCTTGCCCCTCACAGATTAAAGCTGACCCAAAAGTTTGGGGGCCCTTCTGTGGAGAGAGAGCCCCAGAACCCATCAATACCCAGAGCCACAGTGTCCAGATCCTGTTCCGCAGCGACAACTCTGGTGAGAACCAGGGCTGGAGGCTCTCGTACAGGGCAACAGGTAATACAGCCTCTTCCCCCATGGGTCACACTTAGTCACCATGCTCAGCCCTCATGGGACAATAGCTGAGGGAGGAGGGATGCAGGCCTGGGACTCCTCTGGGGACGTGACAGGATCCTCAGCTCCACTATAAAGGAGGTTGGGGCCAAGTACATTCTGTCTCCTGACTCAGTTTACCATCCAGAAAATGGGGGCAAGGGCAGCAATAATGGTGGGATTAGACTAGACATAGTTTTCAAACTTGCCGCACTTCAGAATCACATAAAGAGATTTAAGCAAGAACAATAATAAACAAACAAACTAACTAACAAAAAAAACCTTATTTCCTGAACTCTACTCTTTCACACTGATTCATTGGGCCTGGAGAGAACCCTCCCAGCTCAGCCCTCTCCAAGTCTGGGGCAGGAATTTGAGTGCGGGCCTATAGCTCAAAACGTTTCCTCATGGTGGTTTGCCTCCTGTGGCCCCCAGACTGGCAGCCTCCATAGGCCTCATTCCCTAGTACCCCAAGGCAGCCAGTCCTGGCCCAAAGCCTGATAGAGCTATGTGCCCCAGGGGTCTGCAATAAGCCGAGGAAAAAGAGGATACTGGTTGTGGCTGATCTCATAGATCTGATATCCTGACCTTGCCTGCATTATCACATCAATGCCTGGTTCTGGGGAGGGGAATGGAGAGTGTATTAACAGTTTGTCCAGGAAAAAATGCCAGGGGTAGAGCCAGGCCTGGGAATCCTGTCCAATTTAGGCTTCGGAAGGGCGGACTCAGAAGCATATGGTCACGGTCTCTCTCTAACACTCTGAAGAACGGTCTTGGGGAGAAAGAGCGATTAAGTCATACTGAGCTGCCCAAGAGAATAAACTTTGCCCAGTGAGTGCCAATGACAAGGATATAAATTTCAGTGAAATAGGAAAACACTGTTCCTTTCATCAGAGGAGTCCAGTAGGAAAGGTACAGGTTTGGGAGGTATTAAGCTCCCTGTCACTGTAGGAATGCAAATAGATGTTTGACATCTACCACGGAAGATGTTGTAAAGGAGGCCTCAGACAAGGGTTGCACTCAATGACATTTAATATCCTTCCTACCATGTGTTGTGATTAAATCATTTGGCCAACCCGCTCATTTTACCGATGAGGACATAGAGGTCCAAGTTGGAAAGTGACCTGCTCAAGGTTCCAGAATAAGTCTTCAGAACCTAGTAGGTACAGACCCCCAACACCTAGTTCTGTGGGTCTCCCCTGCACCATACCTTGCACTGCAGGGGCTCGCCACCTGATGCAGCCTTTTCCTTGTTTTCTCACCCACCGCTCTTTCATTGCTCCCCACCAGGGAATGAGTGCCCAGACCTACAACCTCCTGTCCACGGGAAAATCGAGCCCTTGCAAGCCAAGTATTCCTTCAAAGATCAGGTGCTCATCAGCTGTGACACAGGCTACAAAGTGCTAAAGGTACAGGGTCCTGCTGGGGGAGGAAGGGCCACCAGGCCAGAGAGATGCTCCTGTGCCTCCCAGGCCAGGCGGGCTTCCCGGAGCTTGCCATGGCCCCTCCACAGTATTTACCAACTTCCCCATAAACCTCCAGCATGTTCCAGAAATGCCAGCCCTCTGAAAATCCAAAGCATGCATCCCAGACTCTCACTTCTAGAAATGGCACAAAAGTCATTTATCAGAGCTTGGGCTGGTTTGAATTGCAAAAACAAATCAAGATCCGTTCAGCCCTACAATCAGGACAAACAACCTTAACGGAGTTCATCAGTCAGGCCGATTGGGGGAAACTGGGATGGGAAGCAGAGATTTGAGAGGTGGCACATGGCTCACTCTTCCCAGGAGCCTCCTGGCTACCTTGGAAAATAGAAACAAAAGCACCTCCGAGGCCTCACCTGAGATGAATTAAGGTGGGATCTCTGGGGCAGGGCCAGTGATTGGTTTTTCTGTTATGTTACCCAGGTGAGTCCAGTGCGAGCCAAGCTGGAGGAGCTCTCACAGAATGGGTCTCCACGTGGGGTCCCCACCACAGCATCACGTCACTCGTTAGAAATGCAAACAGCAGTCTCCAAGCCAGGCCCACTGAATCAGAGACTCCGGGGGTGGGGCCAAGCAGTTTGTGCAAAAGTCTTTAGGCATACGGATGCTTATGCACATTTGAGAGGCCCTGCTCTGGAAAGAGAGTCAAGGGTACAGATTTCCCCTCCAGGACAGTTGCCCCAGCCCTTCCTCACACGCAGCCCTTGCCCCTTTCCGCGGTCAGAATGGGCACCATGAATTCAGAGTCTGTCTTTTCCATGAAGTCAAGCTTGCCCTTGGAAGCCAGTGGTTGGAAAATGTTAGTCGAAGACAACTGGGTATGGAATTTGAGCCGGTTGTACTGGGGAACAACCACCAACCCCACCCCTCCTCCCTCTTGCCACATCTTCTTCCTGTTTCTTCCTAGGATAATGTGGAGATGGACACATTCCAGATCGAGTGTCTGAAGGATGGGACATGGAGTAACAAGATTCCCACATGTAAAAGTAAGAGAACAAAACTGGTCTATGATAAGGATAATGAGCTCCCCAGCATTGGTGGGTTCCAATCAGAGACCACACAAGGGTGAAAACCTGACAGGTGTGCTCAATGAGGGGTAGGGCCAGTAACTCAGCAGACACGTGAGGGCTGGACCGAAAGACTATTGTTTGTTTAGGGAATACGACATTAGGATTCCAAAAGAAACTTCTTGTTGGTCCCAGTTTACTTCCCAAATACTAACTTTACCTCTGCCTGCAGGCAATTGCCAAACTTGCTAAAGAAGTAGCTTGTCCCCAGCTCCGAAACTAGCTCTGGCAATTACTAATTCAGGAAACTATTTTAGCACCGGTGCTCAGAGCCAAATGACCTTGCCAATCTCTATGTGGTCATCAGCCATACCCACTAAGGTTTCTGCAACAGCTCATGACTTAGGGCCCGTCAGGAAAGGCTGTGAGGTCAGTAGAACTGTGCGAAGCAGGGGCCAGGGGCACAGCTCTGTACTGGCTCTTGAGACCCTGAGATTTTGCATTGACTCTGCTCCTAACCCACCCCGTGATCATGGACAAGATCCTTCACCTCAAATGTGCAATAAAAAGTTGAACTAGCTTTCATACTTTAGAATACATTGGGGCGTTTCTCAAATAATATATTCCACATAAATCACCTAGTGTGCACTGTGAAAGTATAGATTACCAGCCACCACCCTGTCCCCTACCCAGGTCGCTCCAGTTAGAGACTTGTGAAGACCACAGTTTTAGGAAACTCATTATGGCAGCATGGGGGAAGAGAGGTGTGGTGACGGGAGGGTGGGAAGGGAAGAAAGGGAAGGGGCAAAGAGAGGGTTGGCTTTAGGAGGGAGAGGTGAAAAGGCAAGAGTTGGTCCCACCCACCCCCCTTTCATGGCTTGCCATAAACAGTGGAGTAGTATCCCACTTCCCTGTAGTTAGGAGAACTAAATGGCTCAAATTCTCTAGGCAGGCAGATCCACTCCCAAAGCCCCAGGGGGGGATTCTGTCAGTAGGAGCTCTCTTGAGGCAAATCCCAGACAGAATTTTAGAAAATACACTTGCTTTTCAAATCTTTCTTTTTTATATGACAACGTGGCTGGAGTCAGAGCTCAGGGTGGGAAAAGGCAGGGCGGGGGGGAGGGGTGCATTTTATGGCTTCCACTAGTTGGATGCCTATAGGAAACAGGAAATTCAGGTAGAAAAGAAAGGTCCAGAAACTGAGGAACTCAAAGGCCAGCAGACATGTCCACCACCTTCTCCAACGCCTGGCTCACGTGTAGTGCTGCGACTAAGTTCTGTGTGAATACTGTACAAGGCAAAACAAGGGCACATTGTGAAGGAGGAAGCAAAAGAGAATGTGGTGTGGAGAAGACAGGATGTTTGTAAAGTCAGAAAGTTCTAGATCAAATCCAGACTTGACCAGTTGAGTGTCCCTAAGCAATTTACTCAGACTTCCAGCCTCAGTTTCCTACACTCTTGATTCTTCTCAAGACCAGTTGGGCTAATGTACCTACTGTGCCAGTGGAGCACCAGGAATAAGTGAAAGTTCATAAAAGCTTCTCTCTTCCCTCCCCACCCCCCACATCCAAACTCCTCACTAGGCAGAGGTTTGGTTTCTCTCATTCATACTTTTGGAAGGTAGAAAAGTTTAATAGTAATTTTTCCCCAATGAAGCATGCACACTTCGATTACAACAGAAGTACTTCATTTGATGGTACTATTTTAAGTGACTTACGTTAGTATACAAAAGAATGGCCGTCATTTTGTACTAAATAAGAGGAATATTTTTTTTTCTCCTGAATATGGCCTGGTTCTCCCAACATAGCCCAGATTAGGGTTATTAGAATCCCAATTCAGGCATACCTGGCACCTGTACTCATTCACTGAATAGGTTTTCACCGAGCATCTCTGCGTCCCAGACATATGCTGGGTCCTAGGTGCAAAGATGAGTAGGACTAAGAAATTTGAAGTCCCTAGGGATTGTGGGGCAAGAGTTTGGGAACAGGAAGTGTGCATGTGTAGTGAAGAAACTTGCACTGGAACAGGAAGTGGAAATGATGGAGGGTTATCCTGACCTGCCTCCACCTTGCCATGGCCACCCAACACAAGTACTCTCCATGCTGAATGCCATATGTCAAATGAAGGTTCAAACCAGATGAAAACAAAGCTCGCTTCAGGGGCAGAATGCTGGAATCCTTGTGAGCCAGGACTTATGACCCTGCAAATTCTCAGAATGGTACAAATTCCACAATCCCAAACTGTCATCCACACTGGCTGTACCTAAACTGCATTCTTAATCAATCTGGTGGAGCGATTTCTGTATTTCCTGCATGAACTGTTTCTGCTTTGCTTGCTAATTTTTCTCTTTCTCTCCTTTCTCTCTCTCTCTCCCTCTCTTCCTCTCTCTGCTTTCTTTCTCTGCACCTCCTGACCCCTCTTTGATCTTCACCACGGTGGCAGAAACCGAAATGGATGAGGAGAACGAACTCGGGTCAGAGCAAGAGACAGAGTGAATGACGGGACCCCTCAGAGTGCAGACATCCAGGAATGGACCATACCCAAGACCCTGGGGCCCCAGAGCTACTCCACCCCTCCCTACCCCACCAACGCTCCATTTCCAATTTCTGTGCGGATTAGTGTGGATGCTGAACAAGGCAACACAGCGTCAAGCAGTTGAAACTGCTGTGTAATGGAGAACGGTTCCCTCCTGGAGGGCCCACCCATCATTCAAACATTACTCTGGAAAATAATGAGAAGCCAAGGGGGATTTTTTTTAGCACCCTCCAAGCGGACCGTACAATTCTCAAAGGAAAAATGACTTTGGTTCCAGAGACACAAGATTTCATATACATACAATCACACAATCACTAGGCTGACCAGGTCAAAGTGAGCCCTGGTTCCTCATCCACTCCACACTTCAAGTTGAACTGGGCCAGAAGGCCTGTGACTTTATGACTTTAGTATTTTTATTTGTTGCTACTTTCTAACCATGAGTAGGTGTGAAACTAACCATAACTCCTAGAGCATGGCTTTTTAGGAAATCTAGACCTGTTCTCATCCACAGAAGTGTTGCTTCCACCTAGACCTAACACGGGACTGAAAGCCCATTATCATTATCATTATTAGTATTCTTTCCTCTGGACCAGGGCTTACAAATTTTGCATCTCTGAAAATTCCCTGATTAAAGGTTTCAAAAGATAGGTATCACGCTTGAAAGCACAGTCCTCAGCTCTCGCGCCATGGGCCATCAATGGGTCACGATAAAGGGCTCTGTTAGTGGCAGCAGGAATCTCTGCTTCAGCCTGAACAAAATCAGAATAGACGCATCTGAGAAACCCTTCATTACTGTGACCAGTCAGTCAGTCTATGTGGTGATTAATGAGGGCTTTCGACGAGGGCAGAATCCTGCACAGGTGGACAATGGCAGGTCCGGAGACGGCAGTGCCAGCCTAGGGCGGGGTGCCCCCGAGAGCAGAGATGAGGTGGGCAGTCAAGACGGGCATCAGTTAAGTCAATACTTTTAAGCCCACAATGTGTAACAGATATTTTACTCAGTGTGATAGAGGGGATCCTAACTTAGTCAGAAGACCCGATATGGACCCAAATAATTGCAACACTGGGCAACATAAGATGCACGCATCAGAGAGATGAACAGAGGCCTCAGCAAGGGGAAATAGGGAGGCAGCCCTCTCCAAGTAGAAGATGGAGAAAAGGCTTTCAAGAAGAAGCAGCGCTTGATCAAGGCCTCAAGGGTGGCCAGAGCGTGGACCACATGGTTTCCTGTGTGGGGAAAGCAGGCGAGTGAGCGGCAGTGTGAGGGTGTGTGATGCTGGAGCACAGGTGCACCGAGGGTGGGGACCAAGAGATGCTGGGGTGAGTGCCAGGGGAGCCCATGGTGCATTGTTCTGCAGGAAGCCCCAGATTGTGGCAAAGCACACTCAGGATGGCAGGTCAAGAAGGATGTGTCTGAAGGAAAATAAATGGCAGCCAGTAGTGACAGCAGAGACAGTGTGTGGGGTGCGTCCCATCCCAGGGAATGATGAGAAAGGGCGTCCAAGGGAATGGAAAAAAGGAAGAGCGTTTTGATTCCAGAGTGGGGAACCGGCCAGAGGGAGTGTGAGAGAAAGGATGAGACCCCTTCCAAAGCAAAGAGGCTAGGCTAGCTGAGGAAGGAGGCTCTGGGTATAGCATCTTTGACTGCACCAGGTGGGGCTCAAGGCCCCTGGGAAAGGGAAGTTGTCTCCAGGTCCCAGAGAGGCATGGCTCTTCACCTGATACTATAGACTTGGGAGAAGTCCCAAGCTGAAGCGACCCTTTATTATATACTATTTATTACCTCCATCTGCCTAGAGGGCCAGCAAAGTTCCTTCTCTAGAGTGATGAGAAAGCAGGTACTCAAGAAATATCTCCCCACCATTGCTGGCCAAGTAACAGTCTCTCAATAGACTGAACTTCTAGCCAGGGCTTCTAGGATCTAAGCCCAACCCTGCAATTCCTCCCCCTGGAACTAGGTATTAGGTCCAGAGGATAGGTAAAATGAACCAAAGCTCAGAGACACAACAGTAATACCAAGGTCCAGGCACCAGTGAATGGTATTTCCTAAAAAAGGAAGAAAGATCTGCTTTGAGACTCAGCAGGAAAGCACATTTAAAACTGTTTTATAGCTTTAAATAATAGATGTTATCACCTCTGGTGACCCTAGTGCTGACCTTCATCATACAGAGTAGAACAGTGTCTTTAGTTTTGGGTTATCAAAATGAGTGGGAACGATTTGTCTAGGGAGACTAGAGGTCGAGACAAAACATTAGCCAGTTCTCTTGGCTTTTGCCTTCCTTGTGGATAGGAGACACCTGCTGTTACCCTCAGCTGTCACCGCTCTCCTCCACATCGAAGGGCCTTGGAGCCATCTATGTTTTAAATTAGGTAACTCTTTATTCGATCAAAATGATAAATTTAGAGTTCTAAACTTAAAAATCACAAATTCTGGGTAGCATCTCAGGGGGAAATTGCCCTCTCTCTGCTTCCCAAGGAGGGGGGATTCTGGAAGTTCTGCTCTGTGGAATGCTGTCCTCTGAAATTATCAGAAGATTAATAGTTAATGTCCATCATTACCCAGATAATACTGATTTTAAGCCATTTTACCTAGAAAACAGATCCTTAGGAATTGTTAGTTGGTTTTCTCAAAAGAAACCTGAATTCAAAATCAGGTCTAGTTTTCTGATTGTACCTCATTGTGTGACCTTAGGCCAGTCAAGTCTTCTCTCTGGGCTCATCTGTAAATATATTCTGGATTGTCCACCTTTGGGGTTCCTTATGAACTGCAAAGTTCTATCTATGACTTTTCTGTGATTCTTCAACTCTGACATAGGCTGTTAGCCCTAAAATGAAGATGCCCTTAGAAATGAGCACCACCCCCTAAAAGAAGTCCCTGAAGAGACCGTTTGATAAATTGGGTCCTCAGCCCATGACCTGGGCTTCTGACAGACTTGTACTGGACTTTGTGCTGGCAACCCCCTAAGACCACCTCTGAGGAGCAGGCATCCTACCGCCAAGCCCAACATCCAGCCCCAACAATTGGAGAACATAAGCAGGTGAACGATTCAAACTTAGCCCACCCTGGGCCCCACCTCCCACCTTCTGTGGCCAAGATGCCCACAGAAGGCCAGCAGGGTGGGGCTGTGTGTTCATGCAGGAGCTGCTGTATTTCTGTTTGTTTTTGGTATTTTTATGCCAGGCACCAATGTGAGCACATTAACTGCTCTTGCTCAGCATGTGGTCGGGTCTGGAAGAACTGATGATTCCTTGGTTCGTGTCAGCCAGAGTTTTTTCAATGAGCTATAGGCTTCATGCTTGGGCAGGAGAGACTAAGAGGATTGCACAATAGAACTGGAAGTCAAGGAAAGGACTATGTGGGGAAGAGACTGGGGTCTGCTTAAATCTCAGCAGCCCTGCCCCTGCCCTGGAGTTGACACGAGGCCAGGTGAGTTGGCCACACAGTAGTGCCACAGTAGATGGAAGAGACCCCAAAAGCACAGCTACTCATGGCGCAAAGGCCCTGTAAAATCTCTAGGGTACCATTCTCATAGACTAGAGCACCGCTCTCTGAACTTGTGTGCAGTGCACAACCTGCACATCTATATGAGACAGATCCTTCATATGGCCCCAAGGAGAAGAGCACAGGGTAATTAAGAGGTGTTACTCTCTTCTCTCAGTTGCAGACTGTGGAGCCCCAGCAGAGCTGAAACATGGGCAAATCAGCTTCTCCACCAGGAACAAACTTACCACATACAAATCTGAGATCCGATACTCCTGCCAGCAGCCCTACTACAAGATGCTCCACAATATCACAGGTGAGCCCTCCATGCTAAACCAGCCCACTCCCACCTTGTACCATTTGGGCCTCAGGGTTGGACGGGGGGATGAGGCAGCCAGTCTACTGGCCAAAGTTTGGGAGGAATTGGAAGGAGAAACACCTGGGGGCATGTCTTACCTCTCCCTGCCTCAAGCTGACATCCCACGGGTTAGGCCACATGGCACCCCCAAAACCCTCACATGCACACTCAGAGCCCCTGGCAGAGAAGGAACCCTCAGGGAGACGGTAAAGCCAATCAGCCAAAGCCTCTGCCACAGATTGGTACTAAGAAAATTCTCTAAGCTTCAAAGCCCTCACTTTTCAAAAGGGGAACTCGTAGAGCTCATGTGAGACTCAGATGAGATGGCAGACACAAGTGTGGACACGAGTTTATTAAGTGGGGAGAGGAGGGCAGACAAGTGCGCCACGGGGAACTGCAGGAGCAAAGGTCTGGTGACTGAGGAGGAGGAAGTGCCTTCCAGGGGCTGGGCTGGATCAAAGGAAGGGGCAGCCCCAGACAGACAGGAGTCAGATTGTACAGAGCTTTGGACACCATGCTGAGGAGTGTGCTGTTTGTTTGTGAGGGCAATGGGGAGCTCTTGGTGATTGTGAGCAGAGGGAAGGCATAGATTCTAATTTTAGAAAGGTCCTTCAGGGTGCAGAGAGGACTGGCCTAAAGAGAATGGCATCAGAGAGACCCCTTGCAATGGCCTACTATAAAAGAATCAAGAACCCAGATCTATTTTCCATGTGCTACAAATCAACCATTCTCTCCCTTTTCTCCCATCTATTTTCACTCTCCCAGGTATATATACCTGTTCTGCCCAAGGAGTCTGGATGAATGAAGTACTGGGGAGAAGCCAGCCCACATGTCTACCAGGTACCTGACCCTCAAGTCCTCTGCCTCCAGGTCTCCCATCCAAGGTGCTCTGGCTATTGATGGAGAGTGGATGGGGAACATGATGCTTTGGTCCTTTGTTAAGGGCTACCTCAGAGAGCCCAAGATCAGGTCTTGGCAAACCATCCAGCCTCTACATTCAGCCTCTGTTATCATGCCAAGAGCCTTCCTGTCTCTTCTCTCTGCAGTTCTGCTCCATTCCCACCAGGCTTTCCCTCCAACAGTTTGTGTGTGCACCTCCTGTGCACCAGGGAAATCAAGAAAGTGGGCACTCTGTCCTCAAGTACTCACTGTGTTGTAGAGATGAGCAACATAGGACAAATAATGGACAACTATGGGACAGAATAAGAAGTTCCTCCAAAGAGCAATGTATTCAAGTCTTACTGACCACTGCAGCCCCATGGCTCACCTACTCACCCCACTCTAAGATGAAAAAAGAACTTTGTGGTAACAGAAAGTGTCACTGTGCATAGAGATTTGGGAGACATTTTGTGGATATTTGTGTTAGCATTAAAAATATAGGTGATTTGCATTGCAATCATAGTGCACACATATATTCAAATCAACTTTCTAGAAAACTGTAGCCTCAAACACACTCTGTAGGGTGAAACAAATAATCCACACCAAAAAGAAAATTAATAGTCATGGCACAGAAATATACACTCTTAATAAAAGCAAAAATAGCAGAATTGACTTAATTAATCAAGCAGAATTCATTAAAAGATACAACCATTCAGGACAGCACTGAGGAGTGATGCTGACCCCACCTACATATTTGCTGGAACAGCAGGAGCTTTGCAGTATAGTTAAATGTTGCGTGGCATTTGTATTTTACTGAATTAGAGTGTGGGGTAAACTGAGACAGTGTATTATCTGAACGGTACATTTTAGTAACCCTCAAAATCCACTCAGTAGGCTTCTATATGTTAGATATAGATGTTAAAATAGAAAGACTATAGGGTTGTCTACCATTATCTGTAAGAGCCAAAGAAAATGTTAGCATTCTATGTTGGCCATCACGGTTGCTATGAGATCCTACAGAAGGAGGAATTCACTGCGTGTGGTAGTCTGGGAGTGGAGGAGTCAGGACTGGTTAGGAAGACTTCACTTGGGAGGGTTTTATACTTAAGAAAGAAGTTGGAGGAGGTGAAGCAGAGGAAAGGTCAACCCACTCATACTCTGGTGATCCCCATCATCTCATTCAGGCTTAGCCAGGAGCACACCCAAGGGCACAGAGCACACCCAATGTGAACCCTCAGAGAAGATGGGGAATGGTGGAGCTGTGGAAAACTGGAAAGCCAAATCCCCATGTTGCTAAAATACTATGTGGGCCAAAGGTAAAAGCATTGCAGGTGGATTCCATCCTGGGCAGCCATATTGCAACCTCTGGAAGGGGAAGAGGCATTGAGCTGGGAGTCAGGGGCTTGGGTCCTAGTCCTGGTGCTGTCATTTTCTTATTGTGATCTTTGGTAAGTAATCTCTGGGACTAAGATTCCGTACCTCAGAAGTGAGGGAGTAGGACCAAGTGATCCATAACATTCTATAACCTTCAATGGTTATCATCCTCTATATTTACACAAAGCATCTTGGATATAGTGAGTCATGAAATTCTTTTAACACCTGGTATTGGGAAGAACTGTGGTTTACCATTGGACCATGCCAGAGATTTCTAAATCCTTTCCTCCTAAAACACCAAAATTGAACCCAAAAGCAAACCAGAAAGGAGAAAGCCATTTTATTTAACATCATAACATCCACCTTTCCAAAGAATCTTATTAAGCAAATACTCTCTGCCCTTCATTTTACATGTGAGAAAACAGGATCAGTGAGGAGCACTGATTTATCCAAAGCTATCCACAAAGTTAGGGGCAGAGCTGGAAGATGAAGCCAAGAATTTTGCTGTCAACACAAGCAATGTTGAGCCATTCTTGACTCTATGTTTCATGGCATCCTCATGGACCCAGAATTCTAGAATATTATATTTTTGTTTTAAGGGCCCTCCCTCAGTACCTCCAGTGCTCTAGAGTCTGAATTTGGCTTCAGTGCAGCTGAAGCTCTAGTTTTTCAAGAAGATTCCTTTATTCCAGGAAAGATTGGATGGAAAAGGGTAGCAGCCAAAAAGAAGTTCCCATTTCAATGAGCTCGCTCAAGGCTTGTTGCATCATTCAACCTCTTGAAAGGACAAAAGCACATCAAGATGAAAAACAGACTTTAGTGCAGAAAATAAAACAAGAGTTAGAAGAAACAGGCTCTACTTCTGGCTCTGTCACTAATGACTTTGAGTATGTCACTTGCCTTCTCTGAACCTCGATTTCTCCATCTGTCAATTAGTGGTGCTCCAAGCTTCCCCAGCTCTGACATTGAAGAAAGGCACCATTCAGAGCTGGCTTTGTTGTAAGCATGAACTCAACCACAGGCATGTCCCTTACCAGATGAGGCCCTTTCAGCACTAAATGAGTTGTTGTGCAGGGCCAGTCACAGATTGCCTTGAGATGTCACCTTGTAGGCTGCTGCTTGTAATTGGGAGTCTGGCCTTCAACTCTGAAAGACCAGGCCACAGAGAATTAGCAAAGGCCAGCTCACATCTGGCCTGATGTGAAGGACAGAGTGCCTAAGGATCATGTCAGAAGCTTTTGGCATCAGGAAGAAGAGCATCTGAAAAACATTGGGTTGCTGAAAGCCTGACCTCCCAAAGTTGCCAAGAAAACAAATATTCCTTGGTCTTTAAAGAATTGTTGAAAGTATCCAGAACCAAAGTCCCCAGGCCATTTGCAACCAGGAGGAAGCCCACACTCACACCAGGCTCACCTCCCAAGCCTAAGAGCCCTGCTGGGAAGGCCCATGTGAGCTTGTTCTTGGCCAGCAGGGGACTGGTACTGAAGACCCTCTCTGCTCATGGGCCAAAGACATTTGGCTGCAGGAGGCTGGTGGTGCATGTGCATGCTCGGGGTACAACTCAGTGGAACGAAGTTTGATCAGACCTTTCTTCTTCCCCTGAAGGTACTACATGGTTCCTGGGTGCAATGATGGGTGGCTCAGAGCAGAGCCCATGCATCATTGCTTGTAGATTATGCCACTTTCCCCTAACCTTGGATGCCCTGGGCATGCATTCATAGCATGAGTCCTTTAGGCCAAAGAAGAAAAAGTTACAGAGCCCATGACCATGATCTGTATACATAATGAGGTACTGTGGGATATGGGACAAGACATTGATCTTAGAATCTAGTTAATTCCCCTACTAACTTAATGGTCATGTGTCTTGGGCTAATTGCTTAGCCTCTGGAGAGTTTTACTCCCATAAAATGGGGATGGCCATGGAAAATGAAATAAAAATTGAGGGAATTTGGAATTTGAAGGATCCATGGAGATCATATTGGCCAACTGCTTCATTTAGCAGATCAAAAATTAAGAGACAAATTTACTTAGAGTCACACAGTACATAGGAGAGAGAAGCTGGGTCAAGTCCCCAGGTATCTTGACTCCCAGCCCAGTGTTTGCTGTGACCCGCTGGACAGTCTTTTAGTTTCCTTCCATCGCTCAAAGCCCATGACCTATGGTTTTCAGAACTTTTCTAAGTATCCACAGCATGGGCCTCTTCTGGAATATGAGCTGGTCAAAGCCGAAAGTGATGTTGGCTGGAAATGATTCAGGATGGTGAAGCCCCCACACATGAAATGGTCTGGTCTGTCGATAGCACTGGCTACAGAAGGGCCAGACCATACACAGGCCAGACCAGAAAGACAAGTCGAAGATGACACCTGTGCAGAACTCTCCCAGGCTAGTGTGGCCCTGTGATGTAGAGTAGGGTCCTGTGTGGCATAATCTACAGTGAATGATGTGAATTTCTTTCAGCAGCTCTTTCCATATGTCTGACCTGACCAGTCTCTGTCTCTTGTCCCCATTCCCTCCTTCTCCTTACAGTGTGTGGTCAGCCCTCCCGCTCTCTGCCCAACCTGGTCAAGAGAATCATTGGGGGTCGGAATGCCGAGCCTGGCCTCTTTCCGTGGCAGGCCCTGATAGTGGTGGAGGACACCTCAAGGGTGCCAAATGACAAGTGGTTTGGGAGTGGGGCTCTGCTCTCCGAGTCCTGGATCCTCACAGCAGCCCATGTGCTGCGCTCCCAGCGAAGAGACAACACAGTGACACCGGTCTCCAAGGAGCATGTCACCGTCTACCTGGGCCTGCACGATGTGCGGGACAAATCAGGCGCTGTCAACAGCTCAGCTGCACAAGTGGTGCTCCACCCAGACTTCAACATCCAGAACTACAACCATGACATAGCTCTGGTGCAGCTTCAGGAACCTGTGCCCCTGGGACCCCACGTCATGCCTATCTGCCTACCAAGCCCTGAGCCCGAAGGCCCAGAGCCCCACATGCTGGGCCTGGTAGCTGGGTGGGGCATCTCCAATCCTAACGTGACAGTGGATGAAATCATCAGCAGTGGCACACGGACCTTGTCCGATGTCCTGCAGTACGTCAAGTTACCTGTGGTGCCACACGCTGAGTGCAAAACCAGCTATGAGTCTCGATCGGGTAACTACAGTGTCACGGAGAACATGTTCTGTGCCGGCTATTATGAGGGTGGCAAGGACACGTGCCTTGGAGACAGCGGTGGAGCCTTTGTCATTCTGGATGACTTGACCCAGCGCTGGGTGGCCCAAGGCCTGGTGTCATGGGGGGGCCCTGAAGAATGCGGCAGCAAGCAGGTCTATGGGGTCTACACAAAGGTCTCCAACTACGTGGACTGGTTATGGGAGCAGATGGGCTCCCCACAAGGCCTGGGGGCGCTCCAGGTGGAACGGTGAGCTGACTGACTTCCTCAGGGCCTGCCTGCCCCACCCCAGCCCGAGTGAGTCTGCACACGCACTTCCGACAGCACACTCCACGTTACTCACCAGACCAGATGGAATGGAACGCGCTGTTCTCATCCTCCCAAGACAGCCCAGGGGCCATGAGAGCCAGCAGTGTGGAATAGGAAAAGGCTGTATAAGAGACCTGGGTGCATGGCCCTGAGCAAGCCCCTGCCCCTCTGTAGGCCTCACTCTCCCCGGCAGCACAGTGAGGGAGACTAGACCTCTGGCCAATCCCAGCACTCCTCTTTGGGAGCACTTGACCCCGGTGGCCTTATGCACTCCTAGTCACTTACCAAACGCACTCCTCGCACTGTTGGTGTGCCCGAGCTGGGACCTGATTGTTAGAAAATCTTTCCTTATGTTGAGCTGAATGCTGAGTCCGTATGTTTTCCCTGATCAGCCCTGGCACAGACAAGTCTAGTCTCTTCTAGGGTTTTAGAAGACAGGGATCAGACCCCCGAGGCTCTGTCTCCTAGGGTGATGCCTTGGAGTACTTTTGTTCCTTAGGTTTCTCTCCCAAAAGCTTCTTGTAGTCCAAGCCATACGCCTGTGTTCTCTATTAAAGGAATTTCAAAGGACAACGAGAAAGCTGGGAAGGTGTTGTGGTGACCAGGAGGAGGAGAATATCAGTGGGAGGCCCCCCATCCCTGATAAATTCCTATTGTCAATTCTGAACACATCATTTAGACCCATATGTTACTCTCCAATATCAGCTGACAACATGGGCGTCCACACCTGCCGCTCCAGACAAGCATGAAGCAAACTTCCAGCTTTGAAGTGTATCATCTGCAAGGGCGACCTGAGCCCCAGCCCTAGGCATGGAGACCCAACTGGATTGTTTAGAAAAAGAGAAGGCCCACACGGTGTCCCGTTGGGCTTCTGGGCAAGAAAATGGAAGAAGGGTGGGCTCAGGACATTAGGAGTAACCTGATCTCACCAGACTGCCCAGCGTGCCTACAGTCTGAGCTCTTCAGAGAACCCACCTGGCATGGATGTTCAGAGAGATCCACCCCTCCGGTTTCCAGGAGCCCGAGTCATGGGAAGCAGAGACTTGCCCATGAAAGGCAGGGAAGAGAGAGAGACAGCCAAGAGTGTTGGGTTCCAGTCCCCTAACTGGCTGTATAACTTCTCACAAATCACTTTCCCTTTCTGGGCCTCAGTTTCCTCATCTAGAAAAGGAAGACATCAGATCCCTCTCAGTGTTCTTCTAGTGCTAGCATTCAGTCTTCTGACTGCCAGAGCCTTTCCCTGGCTCTCACAGGGCTGACTGTGTTCCTCCTCCCCAGAGCTTGCTTTTCTGGAGATTCTCCATCAGAGAAAGGCAGCCAGAGAAGTCTCTTGAGAAGAATTCCAAGAGAACATTGGGAAGTGTCCGCTTGTCCAATCAGTCCATGAAACACACTCCTATGTCTATGAACAGTGCACATAGAGAATGCTGTATTTTGTATATTTCATACCACAAGCTTCACTACTCTGCAAGGTGCCTCTGTGCTCTGTTTCTCCTGTCAGGGGTCTAAAGTGGAAATAAACCCTCTGTGGATAACAAACAGCCTTCATTCTGAGGTTTGGTTATTGTTGATGTTTGTGTATTTTGACCTTTTGAAGGAGACTGGCCCCTCATTAAGCTACTATCTCTCCCATTACAGAAAAGGTACAACTTTTTGTCATTTGGACATCATCCAAGAAAGGGTAAAATGAGGAATGGAGTCAGTTATGGACATGTGTCCCCCAAGGCTGTGTGACTTCACTGAAGCACCTGTCATTTAAGTCCTTAACTTCAAAGAGGCCAAACTAGCATGCAAGACAGGGTCACGTGCATCCTTGTCTCACACAGGTGAAAGCAGTGAAGTGTCGTAAGAAGAGTAGAGATCACAGCACTGTGGGCACTTGAAGGCGGGAGAGTCACAGGGCTGAAGGGGATTTGGGGAGCTTTATAAACAGGCTGCAGAGAACACACCAGGAGACAGGAGAGAAGGGCCAGTGTGGATGAAGATCAAGCAGGGAAGCATGCCTGAGTGGAGAGGTGCATCAGGGAATCAGGGAAGGTGGAAGGAGTCTTAAAGGCCATACAATGGTTGTACTATGTCCTGTAACCAGTGACTCTCTAATTGGGAGTATATTAGAATCACCTGGAGTGCTCCTTAGAAATGCAGATTCCTGGGTCTCACTGGCAGAGGATTCTGAGGGTGGGCAGCACAGTGTGGGAAGTGGGGGGAGGGGGAAGGTGCTGGAGAAAAAGGTGCAAACCCACCAGACCTATGGCTAAGCCATTGCAGATGTGGGAGCTGGGGGAGTTTAAAACCTCCAAATGATGTATTCAGCAGGGCTCAGTGTATAGGCCTGGTGTGAAATAGTGCAGGCACGGAGCTGGTGGGGAGGGGGGGCACAGCTAACCTGCTCATGAGGGCTCTCCATGGATGTGCTCATGGTTTGCCTTTGTTTGGGGTTCGTATCATAATGAAAATATCATGTTTTTTACACTATTGAGAACTAAAAGAATCCTAAATTATGCTTGACATTGTATATGTAGCTGGTCTCGAGCACTATCCTGTCTTGCGTTCTAATGTGTTTCAGATTTTTACTATCCTCTAAATATTAGTACTTTATGTTGTGACATATTGAGACACTGAGGTATCATGAGGTTACATGGAAACCACCTTGTGACATGTCAGGGAGGAGTCACATTACTCTCTACTTCCCCTGGTGATTTTTTTTTTTTACCAGCTTTAGGATGCAATCTATGCAGACTTTAACAGACATCTGGAATATCAGAGGGGAGAAGGTCACGAGCAATCCAGCTGGAGATGTAAGGAATGAATAAGCAAGAAGGGAATCACTGAGAAGTTAAGCCAGGTCAGAGATACTGATTTGGAATCCATCAGGGTACAGTAGGATGGCACAGGAGATTGCTATTATCTACCGGAAGTGTCCAGAAGAATGGGCCAAGGACTGATCAAGGGTGCTGCAGCATGGAAGGCTTGGAGAGAAGAGAAACTCCAAGAAAGAGACCAAAAAGAGGGGTCAGAAACACAGGAAGAGAAGTGCTTCAGAAGCCAAGGAGGCAGTATCAGGAAAGGTACAGTAGTCAGCAGTGCCAATGCCACAGGACAGTCTGAAGCTAACCTCCAAGCAGGACACTCCCCAGGGACAAGGACCCAGCCTCTACTGTCCACTCAGAGGCTCTAGGAAGCAGGGCCCCTGCTGTGTTTAAATCTCCAACTCTCCCTCCTCCTCCTCCTCCTCCTCCTCCTCCTCCTCCTCCTTCTCCTCCTCCTCTCTTATCTCTCTCTCTCTCTCTCTCTTTCCTTCCTTCCTCTCTCCCTCCCTCATTTCCCCCCTCTGTCTCCACACTTTTCCTAGGTTTTATCTCTCTCTCTTGAGGCAGGCAACTATCCTTACATCCACTTTTCTCTATGACTTACAGTAAAATTTATATGATTATATGCTTAGTTCTCTGGGTTTGGATTCCTTGAAACCTACAAATCTTTTACCACAATCCTTGACTCTTCAAATGAAAGTTTAAATTTCCAACTTTTCTTTCTACTTTGCTCTTTCAAAAGTCAGAATTGTATCCAGCCTCACCTAAAACAATGGATGCTCAGCTTTAATAATAAGGAGCCAGAGGGCAAGGGGAATTCCTGGACATAGAGAATATATGACAGAAAATTTCAAATCCTGTTTTCCTACACATGAAAACATGTCTTTTGAAGTCCCATGTATGGGTCCAGAGTCATTCTACCTCCATATATTGTTGTGGATCTACTAAATGTCCAAATAGCCACTTTATTTCCAAGTGTATGCACAGTCTGGCACTTTCTTCTTCCAAATCCACCTCCAAAGGAGAGGAGAGGATGTGGAGACTAACTGTCAATTCCTCTTTCCATAAGTTTGGCTATGGAAGGGAGGAGAAGGAGAGACTGTAGAATGAATGAAAAGCCAGGAAAGTGGAAGTGCGATTTCAGGATGAGAACACGGCCATGTTTTGGAGGTGTGGGCAAAGGAAAGATTCAAGATATCAGAGAGGGATGAGAATCTCCCAAGCCAGGCCCCCAAGAGTGTGGAAGTGAGAAGATCCAGAGTCCAGAATTAGTTCTGAAGAGAAGAAGGTTTATAGACAGGGGAAGATGGAGAGAGAATGCTTGGGAGAGTTCCCACCCAGTGGGCTCTGATATTCTGCTGGGAGTGGGGACAGGACATTAGCCTGGGACATTAGCCAAGGGCATGTAGAATGAAGCTACTGGAAGATACTGAAGATGCAGTCAAGGTTAAAGCACATCCATCTGGGATTTCCCCAGCCCTACTCAGCAGCCTGGTGACAGCTACCAAGAAGGCAAATGGCTATCTGGATCCAGGGGCTTAGGGTATGAGTGCTCTAGGAAGTCACATAGTAAGAGTTAGTGGTGCTGGATATGGTGGGAAAAGCCCTGAAGTCAGGAGACCTAGATTAGAATTTTGCCACTAACTCATAGAGTAGCTCTTTGCAAGTTAATTCCCTTCTTAAAGCCTCAGTTTCCTTAGGTGTATGATGAGAGGGATAGACTAGATGGTCTCCAAGGCTGTTCAGCTGTAAGGTGCTGTGTGTCTGTGTCTGTGAATCCAAGTCAGTGGAAACAATATGGATCAGAGAGACCCTTGGAGGGGTCTTCAACCCCCCAAGGCCCTGAGGAAGGGCTTCTCTGAAAAGAGATCCCCCTGGATAGAGCATGAAAATTCTTTAATAGTCAGGACTCTTTCATTCATGTAAAAGAAACCCAATACAAATAGCTTAGGGAAGAGAGAGAGGGCGGGGGAGGGAAGGAGGGAGGGAGAGAGTGTTTGTGTTATAGGCTCACATAGCTAAAAAGTCCAAATCACAAGACTTCAGGTATGGTTAGATCAAGGAACCCAAATATCAAGATACAATCTCTCTCTTGCTTCATCCTTCATCATCTAGACCCACTTTTTTCCATTAGTAGCATCATTCTCTGAAGACTCTCAATGAAGTGATCATTGATAGATCTTGGATTATAACCAGCAGCTTAGCAACCCCAATAGAGAAAGGCCTTCTCTTTTTCTAATACGTTTAGCAAAATTCCCAAGGCCAGCTTTCATTGGGCTAGCCAGGGTTACATTCCCATCTCTGAGCAATTGTTGTCCCCAGAGGATGAGAAGATTTAATTCATTAGGTCTGGCTCACATTCCTATGTCTGGAAACAGATGTAAGATCATTCCAACTCAGGACATAATGGACTAAGAATGAGGGAAGAGTAGACCCCAGAGGAAAACTGGGGTGCTATTACTTAAAGTGCAGTGAATGCTGGGAAATCAAAAATAATAGATGTTCCTAAAAGACGATGATGAGCTCATACCTCTAGCAAAGAGCAAGATGAAGCCCAGAGTGTGATCTGTCCCTCCCTCCTTTGGCTGCAGTGTGTGGGCTCCCCAAGTTCTCCCGGAAGCTGATGGCCAGGATTTTCAATGGACGCCCAGCCCAGAAGGGCACCACCCCCTGGATTGCCATGCTGTCACACTGGAGTGAGCAGCCCTTCTGTGGGGGCTCCCTTCTAGGTAAGGAGATGTGGAAAGGGTGGGGGACCCAGGATTCGGGGACTGGGTGCAAGTGAAGGGAACCAACCTTCATTCTAGAGACTGATCAAGATTTCTTCATTGAGAATCACTGTCCACACTAGTAGCAGGACCCAGAAGGACAGTGTGGTAGGAAGAGTCCTTAACTGCAGCTAGGAGACATGTGTTCCTGCTCTAGGTTGCTCCTTCAGTCAACAAACACCTATGAAGTCCTGGTCAGTCTCTGGCACTGGGAAGGACTAAGTCAAGGAGTCAGACCCTCAAACATGAATTACAAGGCACTTATGTGCAGCTCAAAGGCATGGTGACTAGGGCTGTGGGACTGGGGAGAACCAGGAAACTCACCCTGGAGAAGTCAGGGAAGGGAGATTTACAAAGGCCCTGAGTGCCATATTTAGGAATTTAGATCTCTCCTGAAGGCTGCTGCAGATTTATAAACATATTATGGAAAGTTCTTGCCGGGGTAACACGGATTGAAGGAAGAGTGAATCCAGAAGCCAGGAATTCAGTGAGGTAGCCATTGCAATTGTAGGGAGGGAAGTCATTAGCCTCAGCATGAAGACATGGGACAAGGGAAAGAAATAAGGCAGATTCGAAAGGATTAGGAAATAGGACGGTCAGGATTTTGCAAGGAGTGAACGTGGGTGGGAAGGGGAGTAAGGGTGGGAAAGAAATGGCTGACAGCTCTTCCCATTGCAGTTTGGTCCAGATGATCAAAGATCCATTCCAGCTCTGACATCATAGGAAAAATGAATAGCAACCTAGAGTCCCTGGCCAGTTCCTGGTCTGATCTCTGAGAGATCAGAAGGCATGAATGGGTCCACATCTGCCTGGGCAGCTCCCAGGCTGCCAGCCTTGTCTCTCACTGACTCACCTTCCTGACAGTACAGTCAGGTAAGGACATGTCCGTGCTAGATCAGTGCTTTTCAAACTTTAATATGAATAGGAATTACTTGAGGGTCTTGTTAAAATCCCCAGATTTTATTATAGAATTAATAAAGATTCTATTTCAGGAAATCTGAGGCAGAGCCTGAGAGTCTGCATTTCTAAGAAGTTCCCAGTTGAGGCTGATGCCTAAAGGGTAGCCAGTAAGCACAAGGCTTTTTGCGGACCCATCTTGGGCTGTGTGGAGTTCACCAAGCCCATAGGTTTAAGGGAGCCCTAAAATCCCATTGAAGATGTTCAGTCTTGGCCTCTTGGTTAGAATAGATAGATGAAATCACAGATTTAAATCCTCATCTTCAGATTAGGGTCAAATGAGTGTCTGAATTCGGGCTGTGAAACACAATGGAAAGGGGAAAGCCTGAAGTAGTCTGAAGCTCTCACCTCAAGGCAATAGAAGGCAGGAGGGGGCAGTCTAGGGCAGTACCTATGTACAATTCTGTTCTCAGGCTCCAGCTGGATTGTGACTGCGGCTCACTGCCTCCACCAGTTACTCAATCCAGAATACCCAGCCCTACAGGACTCAGACCTGATCAGACCTTCTGACTTCAAAATCATCCTGGGTGAGTGAGGGGCAGGCTGACTCCTAAAGCCAACAGTGGTTCCGGGCATAGACTGTGTCCACTCACTCACTCATCAGGGCAGGACACCTGGGACGAAGAATGAGCTAGAACTGGAGTCCAGAGGCCTCAGTCCTAGCCCAAGGCTATGATTTGCAGGTAGTGAGACCATGAGCAAGTCGTTGAAGTCCAGCCCTCAGTTTTTATAAGTAAAATAAGGATCCCAGTCTAGATATTTTCTAAAGACACTTCAGGCTTCTATGAATCCATGGTTTCAGGTAAGTCACACACAGATGATCCAAGCTGACCCTCTCTTTTATAAAATCTAGACCATCAGCTGATTCAGTTCGGTTCAGCACATAGTTACCTACTGACATTATGCCGGGATCTAAGAACACAGTGTAATTAAGAGCCAGTTCCTGCACCCCAAGGAACTTACAGCCTACTATGAATATGAACACAGAGACCTCTAGTATAAGATAGGAAGCAGAGGGTCCTATAGGAGGGGAACAGATGAGGTACCATTGGAATTCACAAGAAAGAGACTTCTAACTGAAGAATCTAACGCAAGAATCGGGGAAGCTTCATGGAGGAGGGAACACCTGACTGAGGCACTGAAGTGTGATTATATAGTTTGGACATGTGGCAATGATCATCAGAATGAGGATTATAAGGCAATGGGATCAGTTCAAGAAGAAAGCCAGAGGTAGGAGCCCATGACTTTGCAGAAGTCGAGTAAGGGGATGGCTGGAAAAAGAGCAGTGAGAGGCAGAAAAGGGTTAAGGCTGAAAGCAGGCTGGGTGGGACAGGGGGTGACTGGGGACAAGGTGTGATCTTACCCTCCATGTCTCCATTACCCCCATGCCTCATGGGCCTTCTCTTGCCCAGGTAAGCATTGGAGGCGCCGGTCAGATGAGAATGAACAGCATCTCAGAGTCAAACGCTTCTTCCTCCATCCCCTGTATGACCCCAACACATTTGAGAATGACGTGGCTCTGGTGGAGCTGTTGGAGAGCCCGGTGCTGAACGACTATGTGATGCCCATCTGTCTGCCCGAGGGGCCCCCACAGGAAGGTACTCTGCCGCACCCCTGCTCCTGCCTCTGCAGAGCAGCAGGTGCCTTCACAGGGACTTCTTCTCCAGCCCTGGGGAGGTTCTGGTGCCAGCCGAGCCTGCTGACCATGTCTGCGTGATCCCTCCGCTGCCTCCCCTAAAACAGCTAAGTCAGAACCGGCTCCATGGCAGGACACAGTAAATAGGCAGGCTTGACCAGTACTGTAAATACTATGTCAGTCAGGATCCAGATGAGAAGACAGAAACCAGACTAGTTATCGCAAGAGAGAGAATTTAATACAGGGCATTGGAGGACTAGGGCAGTAAAGGGGGATACTAATGCTAATGTAACACAGGTAGTACCCACAGGAAGAACCCACCCCTCCTGGGGCTGGGGGAACAAAGGGGGGAGGGGGCAGTCACAGGACCTAGAAACTTGGAAAGGGGATTCAGAAGCCTGAGGAGAAAGCCCTGTGCTGAGGTGCTGGGGAAATAGCCAGGGCCAGCCCCCAGGGCTAGGGCAATGCCAACAGTAACAGCAAGGCTTCCTGGAAACGCCCCCAATTTCTGGGACCCCTCCTCCTCAACAAAGCACAACTCCCATTTTAGAGCCTCATCTGCAGCATCACAAAGCAGAGTAAAGAGGAAGCTTGGGCCCGAGAGACAATGGTTTCATCACCACACAGATTCAAAACCCCACCCTGCCATTTCCCAACTGGGTGACCTTGAGACAGTGTTAGACCCTCAAGGCCCTTACCTCTACACAGAGGATAATACCCCATAGGGTGGCTGTGATATTTAAGTTCAATAATACACTCAAACACACTGGCTTTCTTTTCATCTTGGTCTAAACCCAGTAGTGCCGCATCGTAGCTAACCTTCTTCGGTTTGATCAAGTTATAAAACATGGCTGAATAGAGCTGAGCCAACAGGAAAGGCACAGCGATGACTCTACTTTATCAGATGTCATGTGCCTACCATGTACCAGTTGCTTTGCTTTTGTTAATTTATTTATTACTTCTAAAAGCCTGGTGAAGTGGTATTGTAGTCCCATTTTCCAGATGAGAAAATGAGTCCTCGCAAGGTGAAGTGACTTTACCCAAGATACGGTTTGTAAGAGGCATAGCTGGGACCAGAAGCCAGGTTTTCCCTCTTAACACCCAATGCTGTTTCCAGTGTCCAGGCTCTTTTTCAAATGAAGAAATGATTGCTCTATCAGAGCTCAACCCATTTCCACACTGTCCCAGTATTTGCCAACTTCATAGACTTCTAGAATATCAGGGCTGGGAGAGGTGTTAGAGAATACCAAGTCCAGCCAATTCATTTTGTTTTATGGACAGGGAAGCCAAGCCTCAGCAAGGGAGGGAGGTGAGGGGGCTCCCCGAAGGCATCAGAGCACACTGTGGACTAGGCTGAACTTTTTAATTTCTCACCATTATTGATTGAACACCTACTATGCACCAGCACTGCTGGAGGCATGAGGATATAGCAGGGAAGAGAGAGAAAGCTGAGTCTACTAACTTAATGGAGCCTAAGTTCCATGCTAGTTGGGAGCGGGAGAAACTGGACAACAAATTAGCCAGCTAATGAGTCCTAGAAACAAATGTCCAAACCTCTATTGCAGGTAAGCTCCAACCCAGCAGTTCTCCTCTCCACCATGCTGCCGTTCTCCAAGGGGACAAATTCAGCCCTTCCTTCCCATGCAGGGAATGATGGGACAGCAAGACTCAACCCTCTGAGAACCCCACAGACAGCCTCTCTTCTCTCACTGTGTCTTCCTTCCTCCAGGTGCCATGGTCATCGTCAGTGGCTGGGGGAAACAGTTCTTGCAAAGGTTCCCAGAGACACTGATGGAGGTGAGATTCAATTTATGCCCATAGAGAATGATGCCTCTGCCCTGCATTGACCCTTTCTGCTCCATGTTCCCCTCAGGGATTTAGAGTTTTGGGTGAGAGAGACAAAAGGGGCCCAGACCCACCTCCAAAGTTCACTGGGACTTTGAACCCCAACAAGTTTGGTCTGTTTGTTCTACATGGGGCACTAGTCTCTAAACATTGTTCAGTATTTCTGTAACATATTAAAGACTCAGCTCATGGAAATTCTTCCAGAAAACAGCAGGCTTGGACACCCCAAAAGGTGACCCATCAGTATACCATAAAGATTCACATACCAGAGAATGGGCTAAAGAATGGGCTCTTGAGAGCTGCAGTTCTTGTAGTAATAAACTTGACAGTTGCATTTAGGAGTTCACATTTATATCATTTCATAAAAGAACACTGAACCAGAAGTAAGGAGCCATAGCTCCAAGTACTGGTTCCTACTAACTTGCTGGGTGATCTTAAACAAGTCATTTGCCTCTGTAGATCATTGTATAGTATCTCGAGCTGCAAAGTTAGGGGCAATGCTAGACGCCCCCCCAAGATCTGCCTGACTCTGACATGACTGGGGTTAGTGACTGCCACAGCTAATTTTTGACCTTTCAACATATGTTATTTTAACACACTTCGAAATTTCAGATTTGCAACAGCCATTCATCCTTTCCTTCACTAACTTCCAGGTACTTATTTGGTGCCTCCCATGTACCGGACATTGTACTAGTTACTAGGTATGCAGGGGGGTAAAAGGACAGATCATGTCCCTGGATCTTATAGGGACTGGATCTGCCCTTTTAGTCAAGTGAGGGGGACAGAAAGTAGTTACCAACATGATAAATGTGATGAGGAAGAAGTGCAGGAGGCTCCAGAATGTATAACAGGAAATCCAACCTCATCTTAAGGGTACAGAAGGGCTCTCCAGAGAAAATAACACTTTAATACCTGAACAATGAATAGAGGTCAGTCAGGCACTTGATGGTCTGCTGAAGATATGTGCTTGTGACTACTCTGTGCTTGTGACCGCTCTGCCCTAAGTTTCTCTCCCCAGTGATCTGGGAAGGCCATGGCCCAAGAGGGACTGAAATGGCAAAGGTCAACAAGAACTATACTTTGGGGTCCCATGACCCATTCAGTTCTTGGTGTGGGTAAATGAGACTCTCATGTTTCTTCATTTTATTCCAGACATCTGCTCCAACATTTACCCCCAAGCTGAATCCAGGGCAATAATAATCACAATACCTTATTTTTACATATCAATTTATTGCTTCAGTTAAAAAGACTATTCCCTGAGTATTGACTCTGTCCCAAGCTATGTAAGTAGAAGTGGACAAAATGCAAACCCAGTGTCCAGAAGCTCATACTACTGTGATGCCTGCTGTAAGGCAAACAGTGGTAACCCCTATGGACTTAACATTTATCCGGTGTTTGTAATTTACAAAGTATCTGCTTATTCCTCTCCTCTTTGGACCATTCCATGTGATTCGTATGGCAAGTAGTGTGACTTCCATTTCTCAGATGAGGAAGTGATCTCAGAGGTCTGAAAAGCAGTAAGTAAACTATATGCCGCAGGTCCCACAGCCAGCAATTGTAGGGATGGGAGCGGTCCCTACAAGGGAGGGGTCAACAAGATTGACCATGTTTTGTATACATTCCCATATTTGAAATAATGAATGTGCTAGGCAAGTATTATTACAGATGAGAAAAATGAGGCCCAGGGAGGGCAAAAGACTTGCTCAAGGTCGCACAGCAAGTTCATGACTAAGACTGTAGCAGAACATGATCTCCCCATTCTTCAGTGTTCCTTCACCTGCACAATAGGATAGTCTCTGAGACCAGGTCTAAGGTTCGACCTAAGCTCATCCAGGAAGGAGATGGAGAGGAGCCAGCTCTAGGGGTATCAGAACAGCAAGAACTCCTCAGCCAGGGGTAGAGCCAACAATGGTCTTATGTTGCAGATTGAAATCCCAATTGTTGACCACCGCACATGCCAAGAGGCCTATGCCCCTCTGAAGAAGAAAGTGACCAGGGACATGATCTGTGCTGGGGAGAAGGAAGGTAAGTCAAGAGGATGGCATACAACAGGGCACCACCAGCAATGGAAGGACTGGAGATTGTCCAGTCTTTAAGGCTGAGCAGAGTAGGACTCAGAGAGGAATGGGGGAGGTCACGAGACGAAGGATTCCACTGGAGAATTACACTGCGTCAGAGAAACGAGTGCTAAGAAATTCCCATCATTCCCATTTCCAAGCCCAAGGATTCCCCTATGAAAGGAGAGTCCCGAACCTGCCTGCAATAACTGAAATTACTGAGCTTTCGGGAGACCGGTCAGAACTGCGGAGTCCAGGCTTGGGTCACATGGTCTGTTGCGCCCCCTCGTGTTCAATTCTCTGAACTGCAAGTCAGACGTAGGGAAAAGGAGGCTCCTTTGGATTTATTTGGGGCTAGGAAGGGGAAAGCTTTAACATGCATCTCCTTTTCATTTAGGGGGAAAGGACGCTTGCTCAGGTGACTCCGGAGGCCCCATGGTGACCCTGGATAAAGCGACAGGCCAGTGGTACCTGGTGGGCACGGTGTCCTGGGGCGACGACTGTGGAAAGAAAGACCGCTATGGAGTGTATTCCTACATCTACTACAACACAGACTGGATCCAGAGGGTCACCAGGATAAGGAATTGAATTCTGTTCCTCACCCCCAACCACCTGCCCTGGGTCACTCAGCAGCACAGGATAATTATCTGATGCAAGATGGCCACCCCTCGCCTTTCACCCATTTCGTTCAGCCCACCCATTACTGGCCAATAAAGAGGTATCTCAGCCCCCTCTCCACACTCTGTAAAGGAGTAGAGTAGCTGAGTGATCAGAATACAAGGCTGAAGCCAGGCCCTATCACTTACTGACATTGCATCATTGGGCAGGTGGCTTTACCTCTGAATGGCTGTTTCTTTGTCCATATTATAAAAATGGCATACCTTACCTACCTCAGAAGAGTCTGATGAAGATAAAATTAATTAATATATACGTAGCACTTAGCACAGTGCAGACATAAGTCCTCAATAAACATGACTTAGCAAAAGTCATTGTGTTTACCAGGCAAATGAAGTTCTCCCACAAATCCCGTCGGGTCTTAGGGCTGCTCAGTGTGTACCCTTCCCCTCAACCTTGACCATCTCCTTCATCTGCCTGAAAATGTTCCATGATTCTTTGCTACCATGTACTTTTCTCAGTCCCAATCCATGTTCCCTATTAAAAAAAGAAAAAGTGACAAGTTTCTAAGTCCAATAGCATGTCCCATAGCAATGCGCTTGTGAATGTGAGCTGGACACGAAACTGAGAGAGTGCCCGAGAGAAGCAGGACAGGAGGAGGGGGACAGACCAGGAGCAGTGGACTGGGAAGTCAGATGCCAGGTTTTACAAATAGCTCTTCCCCCAGCTCCTGTGTGGCTCTATGCCAGTCCCTTCCCCTCATCTGAAAGGACCCTCCCAGCTCTGACAGTCTAGGATCCAACAAAGACATGTTTCTCTAATGAGATGAGTTGAAGCTGAAGTAACCAAAAGGCAAAAATTACTTTAAGGTTCAACAGAGCTTTGATGCAGACCCAATACTGCATCCACTGCTCTCCCCATCCCCACCCCGTCTACCATGCCCTGGTTTCCAAGAATGTCACCTAGCAAAGTGCTAGCCAAGGGAACTTTCCACATTCCAAAGCAGAGCATCTGCTCCTACCCTTCCTGGGAACCTGAGCTGCACAAGGTCAGCCCTGGTAGGCTAGACTCAGACCCCTGAACTCTTCCTTCTTATGTCCCCAGCTAACCCCAAGCAGCAGTGCCACTGATTTCACACCCTGTCCCTCACCCTGAATGCCCTGGCACTGCAAGATCACAAGTGTTTCCCAGGCAGAATGCCTCTCCCCTCCAAGAACCACCTCCTCTCTGGGGAGACCTCATCCCCTCCAGAGCTCTGAGATTTAAGCTCTTCAAGGGTCAGAAGCCCCAGGTTCCTGTCTTCTATTTTATCAAAATTGGTCTTCGTGGGAGATTCTAGTTCTTAACCTGCACTGCGGTTGGCGGACTCAGTCAGAACCTCTTGTTGGAAGATGAAGATACCGAGGGGTGAGAACTCACAGAAACTAAGCACTAGGCTGAGTGCTCAGGGACAGCAATTCACAGCCTGCTGCTGGTTCCATGAGCAAGTCATTCTACCTCTCTGGGCCTTGCGGTCCATGCTGTAAAGGGAAGATGGCAATGGGTACCCAACTTCATCAGATATATGTCAGACGAGCTGGAGCTCTATCTCAGACACCAAAGAATTGCAATGCAAAGTTTTGGAGTTGCTGTAAGACATTCCAAAACCCCATACCTTCCTGCCTCACAGCACTGCCCAGGTGTCCCCATGTGCTAGGCTGTGCCGACGGGGCTATGGAGAATACCAAGTTGAGGGAAGCATGGTTCATGCCTTCCAGGAGCTCCTACAGGTGGAACTGACACATCCACAAGTGACTACCATGAACAGAAGGAACCTAGCCAAGTGCTATGTTTGGGAGCAGCATGGAAGCAAAAGAATAGCCACTCTGATATGGAGGCATGCGAAAGAAGAGGGGACATCAGGAAGGAATCCTAGAGAAGATGATGTTGGCACTGACCTTTGAGGAGGGTGGGCATTCCCACAGGTAAAACAGAGGGAGGCATTCCAGGTGGAAGGATCACAAGAGTAAATGTCCACTCAGGTTTTCCTCATATTACACTAGCTTCTCCCACAAAAATGGTGGGTTTACTAGGCCTGGAACAGAGAAAGGACATTGTTCTGATTCTGGGATCAGAATCACCATCTGAAATAGCCTTTCTTCTAAAAGTCAGGCAACTATAGCGTTTGAAATAGCCTCAGGATTTGTGCATAAATACTGGCTTCTTGCTGGACCCAGTTCATCCTGTTATTTCCCCTTTATCCTTATTCTGAGGAAATGTCTAAATGTGCTCTGGAACTCCAGCTTACCCTTGATCAACAAGCATTTATCAGCCGCTGCACTGCTGCTGAGTTTCAAGAAACCCAAACTTCTCACAGAGTTATAGAAGCAGAGGGTTGGAGGGTGCCTGGGTGGCTCAGTCAGTTGAGCGCCAGACTTTGGCTCAGGTCATGATCTCATGGTTTGTGGGTTCGAGCCCTGCATCAGGCTCTGTGCTGACGGCTCGGAGCCCGGAACCTGCTTCGGATTCTGTGTCTCCCTCTCTCTCTTGCCCCTCCCCTGCTTGTGCTCTCTCTCTCTCTCTCTCTCTCTCAAAAAATAAATAAACATTAAAAAAAATTTTTTTTAAAAGAAGCAGAGGGTGGGAGTGTCTATTAGGACCATCTTATCTAGAGGTGGGAAACTCATTAGCTCCAAATGCAGCCCATTCCAAATTCAAAATGTGCTGCCTCTTAGGGTCCCTTTTCTGTGTAACAAAACTCCACCTCCCTAGAATAGAGTTTGTAGCTGTGATTCCATACCATGAATGTTCTTTGCAATAATGATCATGCCAACTTCATTAGCAACAAATGC
Organism: Neofelis nebulosa; assembly: GCF_028018385.1. Lineage (NCBI taxonomy): Eukaryota > Metazoa > Chordata > Mammalia > Carnivora > Felidae > Neofelis > Neofelis nebulosa. The sequence goes on along the minus strand of NC_080786.1, from coordinate 78,682,250 downwards.
TATTGTTTTTGTGAGTAGCTACACATTTGTTCCAATAAACATCTGCGTTGAGTCAAAGAATCCTGTTTGGCTTGTATGTTTTTCATGCACTAGTGATTCTGGTAAGTCGTACTTTCATTTATCAACACTTCTCTGAATCTGATTAGTATCACTGTACTATGAACAGAGATAGTGGGGGAGATCATATTGTCAATACAATAGCAGGTCTTAGGTTTTTCAGGTCAGTTCTGATTAAACGCCTTGTCCTATTATTCCTATAAATTATCAAAATATTCCAGGATGCTTATCTTTGAGCATCCAAATTACATTTCTTGATTGTCATCCACTCCCAGAATAGAAAAAAAATTTTTTTCATCATGTGTTCAATTGTTTGGTTCAGAAAATATGGCACCATGTCTATGAGTGCACTCTTTTGAATTGTAGTGTGTACTTTCCTTTTGCTATGAGTTAATCTTGTTCCGATGGCAAGAATCAGAGAATTAGCACCAACAAGAAGCCCTTCAAGCAATGATAGGTAGGATTAGGTAGAATTAGAGAAATCTATACTGATCATGTGGCAGAGATGGTGACCAGTTTGGGTCTAGAATAGGTCTTGAAACCAAGAGACTTAGGTTCTAGTGCAGCATAGGTTGACTCTCTTATCCACTTAATTTCTCCATCCATTAACTGGCAGAAAAATCTTTGCATTACCTGTCTGAGGGTTGTAGAATAAGATGAATTACCATATAGGAAAGAACTCTGGAAACTAAATGTAGCTCAAATATAAAAAGTTCTGTGGGAGATAATCACTAACATTTCTGAACATTCACTATCTGATTGAGACCACACTAAGCTCTTACATAATTCTCTCATCTATCTTCACAAAGTACTCTTACTCTCTTCTCCCCTTTTTACAGGCAAGAAAACTAAAACAGTGAGGTTAAAAATGTGGACCAACCTACAAACACCAACACCCCAGTAGCAACAAGCACACCTAATGTCCAGATTTTGGTTTCTAACACTATTCTTCAATAAAAGGAACGAGGGATCCTTAAAGAAATGGCTGATTCTAGGACTAGCACAGAAAATATACAAGATGAGCCTGGAGTATGTTGTTCCAGAGAATAAGGTAGTCACACACAGTGATGGGGGGTATGTCAAAGGGACACAGGAGCCAACTGGAAGATCTCTAATGACCAAAGCAAGAACACTTTGAGCAACAAAGCAAAACAGAATTGGATTGCAACCCAAAGTATAAAATACATATCCATAAGTGTATACTTACATGCGTAAGTTATTGAATGAATAAGTAAATGGGGGAGAATAGATAAATCTCCCATGAAGAATGCCAAATGGTTCATATAAATAATTTGCTCTAAAGGAGATGGAACATAATTCTCCCTCCCTTAAGTGTGGGGTACAAATAGTGATTTCCTTCCAAAGTGTACAGTACGGAAATGGGGGAGCTGGGGGTGGGGGTGGCAAAGTAACTTTAGAGTGGAGAAACCTAACAAAAACATTACCCCAGCCGGGTGATCACAGTTAATATTAACAATGATAAGTCATGTTGATAGTATATGACCTTGATATGTCCTAATGAAAATAGCACTGTATCTCTGCACTCTTCCTCCATTCATCTCATAACCCCAGCCTAAAATCATGAGAAACAGATCTGAAAAATCCCAATTAAGGGACAGTCTATAGAACACTTGACCAATACTCCTTGGAATTGTTAAGGTGATCAAAACTACTGGAAGTCTGAGAAACTGTCCCAGCCAAGAGGAGTCTATAATAGGCTGAACTGTATCCCTAAAAAAGATATATTGAAGTTCTCATCCTCAGGACCTCCAAATGTGACCTTATTTGAAAACTGGGTCCTTGAAGATCCAACTAGTTAAGACAAGGTCATACTGGAGTAGGGTGGGCCTTTCACCCAATATGACTGGTGACCTTATAGGAAGAGAAGATGAGACACAGAGACAGAGACTTATGAAGGAGAACGCCATGTATGATGGACGCGGATAGAAGCCAAGGAAGGCCAAGAGTCACTAGCAACCACACGCTGGGAATAGGCAAGGAAGGATTCTCACCCCCCAACACTATTCCCGAGGTTTCAGAGGGAGCGTGGCCCCACCAATTCTTGATTTCAGACCGCTAGCCTCCAGAACTATGAGACAATAGATGTCTGTTGTTTTAAGCCATGCAGTTTGGGGTGCTTTGTCATGGTAGTCTGAGGAAACTAACACAGAGCCTAAGGATACTTGAAACTAAATGTGTGACATAGGACCCTAGATGGCCCCCTGGAATAGAGAAAGGAAATTAGGTAAAAATGAAGGAAATCTGAATCAAGGATGGACTTCTGTTAAGAATAACACATCAATACTGGTTTATTAATTGTGACAATTGAACCATATACTAACATAAGGTGTTAATAATAGGAGACACTGGGGAAGGGTTTATGGGAACTTTCTGTACCATCTGTACAATTTTTCTGTAATTATAAAACTATTTTAGGGACCTAGGTGGCTCAGTTTGTTAAGTGTCTGACTCTTAATTTTGGGTTAACTCATGATCGCAAGGTCATGAGATCAAACCCCGAGTCAGGCTCTGTGCTGACAGTTTGGAGCCTGCTTGGGATTCTCTCTCCCTCTCTTTCTGCCCCTGCTACTCCCTTGCTTTCTCTGAAGATAAGTAAACTTAAAAAAAGAACTATTTTAAAATTAAAAGTTTCTATTTTAAAATGTGACCCAAGGTCCCTCTGTCAGGAGATGGGGAAACTGGGATTTGAAACCAGTTCTGATGGACTCTGGGTTCCACTGGCTCTACCCCAATGGTTCTCAAGGTAGGCTGCACACAGGAGGCACCAGAAACACCAATGTCTGAGTCTCAGCCCCCAGAGACTCAAATATAACCAGGAGTAAGTCTTGAGCATTGGTGGGTGGGATTAAAAGTTCCCCAGGTAACTCTAATGTGCATACAGTTTGAGAACCACATTTCTAAGCTATCCTGCCAGTGTGTGGCTCCTGAAGAATGTTGGGAGCCTCTTTTACTCCAGCTTGGGTCTTTGACTTAGGTCATGTAGCTTTTGGGAAGCAGAGGTGAGGTAGGCACCCTGCTGCTCTAGCCCACAATCCAGAATGTTCTGACTCTCAGCCACAAAACCATCACTATGATATCTCTGCATGAGTATTTTCCTGGAAAGAACAGTCTTTTTTACTTTGCAATGGTAAACTGAAGAAGGGGAAAGTATTCCAGGCATGGAGGAACAGCATATGCAAAACAAAGGATATGAAAGGGCAGTGGATGTTTGGGGGAATCTGAATGACTTGGTGTTCCTGGAAAACCAGAAGAACTAGGAGAAAAGAGAACACCATCAGGCAGATATGAAGTGCAGGCCTTGTATGCTCAGCTTGGTTTTGGGAATGGGGAAACATTTGAGTTTTTTGAATCAAAGGGAGATATGATCACTTGACTTTTCCAATGAGGCCTTAATGCAGAGAAGTAACTAAAGGAGAAGACACCAAAGGTAGGAGATTCAAGATGGCTTCTGACATCAGGCAAGGGACCTTCTGGTCCTGAATGAGTGCAGGCCTATATGGAGGGAGGACAGGAATCTGCTTTTCAGAGGTCTGAGAACCTAGGGCTAAGTCCAAAAGAGACACTGTTAAGAGATTCCCAGCTTCTGATAATACTTCAGGATGAATTAACAGAGAAGCAGAGAGAAAACAGGGCATAGACCAAAACCCAAGGGCAGTAATGGTTTTCCAGGCCCCTGGTCTTTCTGTGAGCTGCAGGCATGAGTGTTTATCTCCAGAAAGAAAGCCATGGGCGTCTCTAAATTTGAGGGAAGGACACAAACACGGTTTTTGCAACCGTCTCCTGCATCTGATGTGTGTTGGCCTCTCTTTGGAGACGTTAAGAAAAATTGTTTGCATGTAAAAACACGGGCTCAATTCCCAGCAATGAGCTTCTGATGCAGGAAAAAGAGCCAAGACCCTTTCAACACCTAGGCAGATCACAAAGGCTCCAAGGGGGTCCCCTCTGAAGAATGGGGTATTAGGACAAGACAGTATTATGACAAGAGGAAGGTGTGTCAAGCCTGGATGGTGCCGCAGGGCAAGCGTGCTGAATGAACAGATCAGCGTGTGTGGGAACGCATCTCCCCCACCAACATCTGCCAGTCCCAGTGGAAGCTTCTGCAAATGAACAGGTTATGACCCCAAGCCATACCACAGGCCAGAATCAAACAGAGCAAGCCCTGGGAATCTGGAGGGCACCGTGTAGATGTGGTCCAGACCCAAGTTTCAGAAGATGCTGACCTATTTTGAAAGAGAAGACCTACACTTCCCCCGAGCTGTTTATCCTGTGACATTATTCCATCTAGCCCATCTCCTGACACGATCTGGTTGAGTTCATCCATGCCCAAGTTTAAGTGCTCACACATGGCCCAGGCCTGCCAACGGGATCCAAGACAACAGAATCCTTCCTTTAAACAACTCCGACAACATCTTCCTTTGGTCTGAGTTTGTGTGTCCAATGCCCAAACCCATCCTGGCTGTCTAGGCCTCCCACAAAGCCTTTTTAATTTGAGTGCATTTTAAAATTATGAAACACTTCAAACACACTGAGAAGAACAGAAACAAAAATCCCTGTCCTGCTCAGACTTGACGAAACACTTCCCGCGCAAGGGAGAGGGGCAGGACTCCCATCCAGAGAGCAAGCTGGAGCCATGACAGAGAAGGTGCTTTGGGCCAGGGGGAAGAGCTCTGCACCTTGACGCTGAAGACCTGGGCTCCAGTCCAAGCCCTGCGGCTTGATGGCTCTGAAAGCTCAAGCAAATCACGTTCTCTGTGCCTCAGTTTCCACAGTCCCTGGTGGATTGCTCCTTCTTTTCAACCTCTCTACTTAGAGAGCCCCAGACTTAGTCCTTGGCCTCTTTTCTATCTAGCCTCACTCCCTGAAAAATCTCAGCGAATCTCATGACATTTCATATCACGTAGATGCTGACTGCTCCAATTATCTCTCCAGCTTGCGCCTTTCCTCTGATCTCCTGTTATGAACATTCCACTGCCACCTTGCATTTCTTACATTTAATGTCTAACAGAATGTCTACAACACATATCAAGCTTTACATGTCCATAACCAAGCTCCCGACATGGCCCCCAAATCTATTCCTCGCATAGCTTTCCTTGTCGCCGAAGGGGGTTGGCCAGGCCAAAAACCTTGGGGCCTCTTTGGCTCCTCTTTCTCTCATGTCTGAGTCATCAGCAAATCCTCTCAGCTCTACTTTTAAAATATACCCAGACTGAATCCAACTTTCCACCTCACTGGAACAGGTCATAATCACGTCTTTTCCTAGATTACTGCAGGAGCCTCCCAGGTAATCCTCCCTCTTTTATTCTTACTCCTCTATGGTCTTCTCAACATGGTGATGATAAATCAGATGACATTACTCCACTGCTCAAACCCTCTACTGACTTCTTGTCTCATTCAGATTAAAAACCAACGTTTTGACAATACCCTGTGACACATATGGTCTGACCCTCATTAGTACTCTAATCTTTGTTACCCTATTAGTAATGACTACTAAGCCTGAACTGCACCCCAGCCACTTTGGTCTCCTCACAGCTGAACATTCCAGGCTGCTCCTACCTCAGGGCCTTTGCATATGCCATCCCCCCCCTTCCTCAGTTCACCTCTTTAGCAAGACTCTCCCTAGTTACCCAATCTAAAATGGCAACTCCAGTCCTTGCTTTTCTATCCCCCTTGCCTACTTTATTCCTCTCTTTAGTACTTAACAGCCCCTAATATATCACACATCTTACTCAGACTGTTTATTGCCTAGTTCCTCTACTAAGCATACAGTAAACTATTTGGTGGCTTTGCTTTCTCCTCTATCCACAGTGCCTCGAACAAAGCGCAACGTATAATATGTACCCAATAAACATTTGTTGAATGAATGAATAATCCTGGAAACAGGGGAAATCTTATTACGTCTTCAAAACGTTACTGTAACCCCACTATGATGAAGTGAAGAATGATTGAGCTTATTTTAGAAGTGAGGGGACAACAACACAGACTGAAATTCCATGGCTACCACGCAAGTCCCTGTATAAGGCAGCACCTCTCAAGGTAACTGCCTTTTCAAATGCAAATATCACTGCAGAGAGGTCTAGTTAGGGTATGATGTCTCAAAGTTTGCCTCCAGAAAGGAAAGGGGAAAAGGATCAAACTCCAAACCCACCTGGTCAGACTGAAGTACTGAACTACATGACCCACCAGATGGGTCAGGGTCAGGCGCCACCCCAAACGAGTGACGACAAAGAAGGCCAAGCTAAAGTGTATGAGCAAGGTCAAGGCTAGTAGGGGCCCTTCAGATCACCTTACTTCTTTGCTTCACAAATGAGGAAACTGAGAGCCAGGAGAGGGGAAAGACTAAGGCACCCAAGGTCAGCAGCCTAGATGCCTCGATGACATCTAACCCAGAGCTGGGACCCATGTTGCCCAAATCCCGGGCCAATGAGTTTTCTGTAGCACAACCACCACCCACCTACCCTCACAAGATCTGTCACAAAATAGCCATACAACAGGCGGATTTCATTTCCCTGGTGCATGTGGCAGTACCCACGCCATGCCAAAAAAACGATTCCAAAGGAATTTCCTTAGCTGGGAGTCCTACAGAGAACCAGAATGGGACTTGGAATGGAACGAAATTCCTTTTGCGGTATTTCAGCCAATGGGAATAGAGCCCAGAAATCACTGGTGTTTTCTGTTTGGGGTGATTTTTATATAGCTCTCTTTGAAGAATGAAGAGTGGCTACCATGCCACTGGAAAAATGAAGTCACTGCTTTGAAATAAATTTGAGACGAAGAAAAGAAATGACTCTACATTACATTTAAATAAACCAGGTCTCAGCCTTGGGCTGGAGGAGTTAACCCTTACCTTCCTTTTTCTTTTTTCTTTCTTTGCTTTTTTTTTCCCCCCCTAAAACATTTACCAGCAGAGCTGAAATCACAAAGAGAAAGAGCCCCTCAGGGAGTCAAAGGGGAGGCTGCCAGATGAAAGGCAAAGGGGAAGAAGGAAGAGGGTGAGCCTATGCTCTGTATCAGGCAAAGTTACTGCCAGTGCCTCATTTATTTCTCACAATAGCTCCGCAAGGCACGAGTGTTATTCCCATTTTGATGAGAAGGGAAAGGGGGCTCAAGGAGTTTAAGTAATTTGCCCAAGGCTGTACAGCTCATAAGTAGCAGAACCTGTTTCTGAAGTTTGAATTAATCATCTTCCCTGACTCTGTGCGTATAACGCTGGTCAAATTTCTTACTTTCTCTAGGCTTAAGTTCCTTACCCATGACATAAAGGCCCTTAGATCAAAGCTGCCTTACAGCTCTGATGGTCTATGGACTCACTATGTTGGAAATTGTCCTGAGCTGGTGATTTCCTTTGTTCTTAGGGCTCCTGACCCCCAGGAAGTGTTCTCCCATGGAGATGGCCCTGTCCCGTGAGTGAGGGAAATGATCCAGGCTGCATTTCATGCTGACACCACACTGAGGAGTTCAGCCTCTGGAGCCACAATTCGGAGCCTGTAGGTCTGCTCCTGGCTTGAACATCAAGACTAGTACCCAGAATCTCCAGTGGAAGAGGCTGGGATCTTGAAATGTCTCCGAGAAGTTTATTTATAATGCCTAGGGCACGTCTAACAAGTTCATCATGTGGCACGGGGCAATGTGTACAAAGGAAGGATTGTCCCAGAGAAGCCTTTGCCAAGATGAGGCATAAGCCAGTGAGCAAACCTAGACCCACCCCCGCCCCCCAATCTGTAGCAACAACAATAAAGGAAACAGTGGAAGCCTCCGAGGGTTGCAGACATCTTCCTACAGAGGAGGAAGAGGCCTAATGCTTTAAAAAAGAGGCCTGAACTAAAACTAGGTGAGGGTTGGACTTCTTGCTCTGCCACTAGCTGGCAAGGGAACTTGAGGTAAGCCACTTCCACACTGTGGTCACATTCCAGGAAGGAATACAGCCATAAGCAAGTACTTGTAACAAAATTTGATAAGCATCTGGCAAGAGTGGTCGAGCTCAATGATGGAGACTCTCAGAGCAGGACAAAGCCATCATAGCAGAGGACAGGCAGGAACCAGGAGTTTTGAGGGAAAGTCAAGTTCCCAGGACAGAGATTAGGGGGGTAAGAGGGAAGCTGAGTCCTAGTCCTAGAGAATCCAAGGCAGGGCCATCAAGGGAGACCTCAGGGCTCATCATAACAAGACTGGGTGCAAAAGGAAGTCTGTTCCTCAGCGAGAAGGCCTTATACCAGGCAGCGCAGGTGGACCACCTGGGAGTCTTATTCCAATTCAGATGCTCAGGCCTCATGCCCAGAAATTTTGATTCTGTTGCACTGAAGTGGAGGCCGGGAACAGACATTTCCTTAAAAAGCTCCCCAGGATTTCGAAAGCACAGCCAGGGCCAGGAACTTCCTCAATAATAAGCAGGACTCTCTGGGAGACAAGGCCTGTCACAGTGCCCACTGGATCCCAGCACCCAAATCAGGGCTTATCAGACAGAGGGTGTTTGGGGTACTTGGCCTGGACAAAGGGATGAGCACTGTGTGAATAAAGCAAAGGACGGCGGCAGCCAGGTGCTAGAATTACAGCAAGGGCAAGGGTACGACCGGCCTTAGGCTGAGTCCCCTGGATGACTGACTGAGCGCTGCCTGCATTCTTCCTGACCTTCATGATCAGCCCAGACCTTGAAGCTGGAGCTAGATAAAGCCTTATATGGGAGCCCAAGAAAGGGGAAAGAAGGAGACAGGGGGCGTCTAACATATCAGGGACCACATATCAGGGACGTTGTAGTGGGTCTCAAGCACACATTCATGACTACTAAGCCTGATTGAAGATATACAGTCTTTATTAAAGTATCCCATCTTTATATAAGTGGCCCTACTCCCTCCACCACTACAGACGGTGGTGACTTTCCATTAAAAAGGGGATCGGTAGGGGACACAGGAAGAATCAAGTTGTTAACAGAGGCGAGGTGAATGAGGACCCTAGAAAGTGCAGGGTGGCATCCCATCCCCTGCCTTCTGCCTCCCCCCACACCCCATCCATACCCATACCCTCAGAAAGTCTCTCCTCCCACCCCAAACCATACACATCCCAGTTTAAAGTGATACAAGGTTCTCTCACATATCTATGCACTTCTCTATGGGTAAAGCACTTCATGTCTTTAATGTTCCCTCTCTTGCTAATGACACCCCATCCCTGTGGTTCTAGATGGACAGCTAATGGTTGGTGAGAGGGCCTATGCATGGCCGAAGTAGGGAAGCCTCTCAACTAGCATATCAGCAAGGTGCCCTGGAGGCCAGACCCCTAGGTGTCATGACCATCAGAACTGCTGAAGAATCGGTGAGGCTGGGTCCCTGAACTCTACATACTCTTCATTATAACAGAGCATCATATATTTGTTTCCTAGGGATTTTGTGCCTTGCGTCTAACACTCTACCTTCCGAACCTCCCCTAAATTCTCTGTCAGTTCATAAGCCATGGGTGGGAAGCCTCGTCTATGGAACTCTACCCCAACCACCATCTCTGAGACAGGTAGGCCTCAGAATCCATCCTGAGTGGAGAGAGGCTGCTGGAAGCTGGGGGTCTGGGGAACAGAACCAAGGAACCCTGTGCATCCAGCAGCAAAGGGACAGCCTAATGCTTCCACCTCTTCTCTTCAAGAGAAAGTTCTGCTGTGTGCAGGGAGGCAGAGTTGAGGAGGAGGCTTCTCCATAGGGACCGAGGGTTGACAAGAGAGCACAAGAATGAGCTCATCACTGTGGAAAGGCCTTTTGAGATCACCAAGCCCTGTGATGGTCAAGCTTTTTTTTTTTTTCTTTTGAAGCAGTTGAACCTATTTGCATCCACAACTCTTAAATGCCACTCCAAGATGTTCTGATCAAGGCGAGATGAGGAAGTAGGAGCCAGGAATGGACAGTGTGACCAGGATGGGAACCCTACTCACCGGGCCTACCTTCCAAATCCAAAAGTCCCTGAGCAACAGCTATGCAGAACTTGGGGGTCCTGGGTTTCACTTCAGAAACCCTTGATTTTATGGATGGTAAGGACGTGTGATTTGCCCAGGGTCCCCATGGAGTCCATGGCGGCACCAGCACTAGAATTTAACCCACTCCCACCCCAGGTCTCTCTTTGCCGCCTCCCCCCAGCTGGCTGGCCCCCATGGGCCTTGGGCCGCGAAGAGTTCCCCTGCGCCCACTAAGGGAATCTTAGACAGAGCTGCGGAAGGAGAACTGCAGGTAGATGATCAGCAGCAGGACCGTGGCCCAAAACAAGCACCAGGGTATCGAGCAGAAGTTGCAGCCAGAACCCGCCTCCGCCTGTGGCTTGGTGGGGCTGGGCGCCCGCGAGAAGGTGTAGGTGGTGGCCTCTTCCTCCAGCAGCTTCTCGCTGGGCTTCCAGTGCACGATGCCCTCCTGGCAGGCCTCGCAGAACTCGCCGCGGTGCCGCCGGGTGTCCTGGCGGCTGGCCACGTGGATGCGGTACTGGCCACCGGGCTCCCCGTAGCACTGCTCGCGCAGGCTGGTGATGAGGTTGTCCACCAGGCTCTCGATGTTCTCCTCCAGCATGCTCGACTCGTCCAGCCGCGCCGTGCCGCACTCGTAGCACAGCTGTTTGAAGACGCGCATGCGCACCGAGCCCGCCCGCTGCTCGCGGTCCAGGTACATGTGGAAGAGGATGACCACGTGTGGCGACTGCCAGGTGTGCCAGCACCAGGAGCAGTGGAACCTGCGGGGAGGGGTTGAGGCAGGGGGAAAGGACTGTGTGCTGCAGAGGCCCCTGCCTCCTGCATCCCAGTGCCTTCAGGCCTTGCCCTTGGGGCTTTGGCTCTGGGGATATTTCCTCATCTGCAAAATGTTCAGGGGGCACCAGATGAGTCCTTCCTGCTCAGACCTGTTTTAAGTCTCACGGCGGGGATGGCCTGGACCAGCTGGGAAACGCACCATCCGTCCGCACAGTCTTACCTGTTAACACTGACTGTGAACAGGTTAGACCCAAATCAGGAGAAAAATGACACCGTTACTGCTGCTGGGCCTCCACGTGCACACAGCCAGAGTCAGGGCCAGTAGCCAGCACGTAACAAGTGCTCAATAGATTTTTCTTGAATTGAATTGGATGGACTGAACCAGGGCAGGAAGTAAGGCCTTGCTTCTGACCCCCACGCTGCACCATGGAGCCTCCCCATCTTCTGTCCCAAAGGGAAGTCCTGCATAATAGACCCATGGACAAGAGTGCTGGAAAGTCATCTCAGATATTGCTGTACATCTGAATCACTGAGAGACCTTGCTGACATGCAGGTTCTGATTCAGTAGGTCTAGAACGGGACTGGAGATTCTGCATCTTTAACAAGTTTTAGATGATGCTGGTGCTGCTGGTCCACGACCCACAAGGTAGGGATATAGTCTAACCTCTCCTTTCGCAAATGGGGAAAGTGAGGTCCAAGAAGGAAAATGAATTGCTCAAGGGCCGTGGAGCTCATAGTAGAGCCAGTTTCTAGAACACCTCATGTGTTCAGTATTTTATATTAAGTCAGGCCGAATTAAATAGATTGAAATTGAACTGTCCCAGGACCAGAGCACAGAACTCAACCTCCATAGACCTTGAGCCCCCCGTCTCTTGGTTTTCAACCCATTTAGAGGATTAAAATCTGAAAATATGTAAAATGTCAGAGGTTAGAACTAGTAAGTATGTCCCACCTCTTCGTCAGAAGCAGTAGCTAGGACTCAAAGAGGGAAAGTTACATAGGAGTGCAGAGGAAGAGCTGGAATGAAACTCCAGTATCCCACTTCCCAGTGAGGGACTCTTTCTCTGCCTCCCAGTCTATACCAGCCCAGCGAGACTGACCCTAAGCATCTGGGTTCTCTATATCTCTGTTTCTTCTTGGAAGGTGCCCCCAGCCTGCCAGGCCCCTACTTCCCGGGCCACTCACCTGCCCGAGGCATGCAATTCCAGGTACTGCTTCCAGCCAGGGGCCAGCACGTTGTGCTTGAGGTTGGGATCTATGATGAGGTCCCAGCTGTCAGCCGGCTTGGCCTCCTCCATCTTCTCATAGAAGACTTTCTTCCATTCACCTGTAGTCACGCTTTTACACATGGTCTCGTCAGTGGCAAAGGAGGGCAGGCTCCACCTGAGCGAGAACACGGAGAGCGAGGGCAGGTGTAGGGCAGGGCAGCGCAGTTTCCACGGTCTAAAAATCCTCATCGACAGGACCGGGAGGAAGCAGGACCCAGCTCCCTCCTTTGTCCGCAGTGGAACCTGTTTCCACAGCAACCAGGCAGGGCGCCAAGAGACAGAGCTTGGGGAGGAGGGACTCTCCAAAGGGGTGTTGGAAGGCCCCAAACTGAGGCTGCGGAGGCAAGGTTTGTGGGTCTAAGTGACCTGAGGCAGGTGGGGGGCCTGAAAGGAGGCGAGCTTCAGGCCATCTCACTCTGGCCTGTGAAGGGCTCGCAGAGGCGAAGACCCGGGAGCTGGCTCAGCCTCACCTAGCTGCCCCTGGAGGCATCATCAGCATCTGGCTGCTGTGGTAACCATGATGCCTTAGGGAGCCAAAGAGACCTCAGGGATGGGACGCTGTGGACCTGTTAATAGACGCAGCAATAATAATAAACTCTCTGCACTCCCACCCATTTGTGACTGGCATTGGGCCATTTACAAAAACTATTGGCGGTCCTTTGACCCACAATCGTTATTGTCACTCTACAGATCAGGAGGCGGGACTCATCTAGCTTATAAATGGCAGAGAGCTCATATTCAAATCCAAGTGATTGAGCCCATACTCATTCATTTAGGTCATTCATTTCAAACACACCCCTGTACCAGGCTCTATGCCAGGTGGTAACTGTGTATGTACCCAATAGCCAGAATGCAACGGATCTGTACTTGGACAGCCTTGTACAAGAGCAACTACCTTTGCACAAAGGTGGGTACCATTGCATCAGCCTGGTAGGAGGAGAAAAGATGATTTTCAACCTGATGATAGAAGACGAGAGCAATATACGTGGGGGAAAACAGCCTTTATTCCTGGTGCCTCTCCTGATATTTTTTAATAAACTATTTTCCTTTATAAAAGTCCCAGTTTTATTTAGAAAAGTTGGAAAATATAGATAAAAGCAAAAGTAAAACTCTTGCTAAAACTCATGTTCAAAATAATCACTGTTAATATCACGATATATGCATCCTGACTGCCACTTATCTGTGCATGGGTGTGTGTATATGTGTGTCTGTATATATATACACGCATACACACACATTCTGCATGCCCCACTGTGATCTATGTTTTAAATAACGATATATAGTGAATATTTTTCTAAGTAATTAATATTATTCCATCTTGCGGTCTGCCTATATTCTGTGATCTAGTGGAACATAATTTATTTAGCTACTCCTCTATTTGGGAGTACTAAAGTGTTTTTTTCTAATCTTTTATAATTTCATTTTTGCTACCTATTTGTATACAACTTATTGATGAAGTTCATGGTCCTGCATTCTAGATCTCACAGACAGTGCCTCCTGCAGCTGGAAAACACATCTCTTGACTCTACTCTCTGCAGAAGCTCAGAATCTGAACAGGTTCTTCAAACAGTATGACTTATGGGCAGCCTGCAGATCCTGAAGTTTGCAGATGAAAAAGAAAGGCCTAAAATTCCCATCTGGTACAGGAGCCCACCTTCCAAGTGCTCCTCCTGCCCCTGCATGAATGCTTGATGCCTTGACATATTTTATCTTAGCCTCAGTTTATTCACCTTGACAACGGGATAACAAGGAAGCAATATCTGTAGAGATGAAAAGCAAGGGCTCTGCAATCACTTGCTTTGGTTGTTGTTTGTCTGATTTGCAATTCTCTTATATAGGTAGCAATTCTCTCTCATAGGTAGCTGTTCTAATATATTTAATGTGTGTCATTTTGTTCTGGCAAAACATGTGTTTTCATGTGAACATATTTTTTAATTTGCATAGAAACAGCAATCACTATACAGCACTTACCAGGTATCAGACATTATCCTAAGTGCTTTATACATATTAATTTATTTCATCCTAATAACAACCTCCATAGGTAGGTAACAGCAGCAGCAGATCCATTTTGCAAATGTGGAAGCTAAAGCAGAGAAGCCCAAAATTCAACAGCTAATCATTAATGGAACCGGAATGGGATCCTATATGACTGTCTCCAAAGTCCCAGCTTTGATCAGCTTTGTCCAGCATGGGATCTAGAACAAAATATTCACAAAATAAACGTCTTTCTACCTTCTCATCACTCAATATGGCCATTCCAGACTCTGAGGATTGAAGTTCATGTTTTTCTAGCAAGTGGTTCACTAGAACCTACCGAGGCCACAACTCTGGGGAAGAGGGGTGAGGCGTATTTGACCCGTCAGGCTCCCTGTTACTGCTGTAGGGGTCCATGGACCCCCTGATGCCCAATGTAAATATTTTAGAGCTGAAATAGAAATTCGTCTTGAAATCTTACCAAAGAAGATCTAGTGCATAAAGCCATCTGTGTGAATACCGTTCCTGTGAAGCCTGTAACCAATTGATGACAGGCACCCAGGTGCAGTGGAAAGAGCACTGAACCCGAAGTTAGGAGATATAAATGTATATCCCAGTTCTGCAACTGGCTGGCTTTGGTTCCTTGGACATGTCACGTCTCTTGGCCTCCGTTTGTCCATTTGTTCAATGGGGTATTAAAGTATATGGCAACACTAAGGTCCCCTGTGACGATACCATGTACAGTTTCAAAGAGCTTTATACTTATAAATTGGAATCCTTCGGGTACAGGAGGGAAGATAGAGGCCACTGGATGGAGGAAGGAAGCTCTTAATGAGGCATTGTGGGTAATGCCTGGACTCAGGGTCTGTCTCCTCAGGGGCCACTACATAACTGAAGAGCTCTGGGAAGGTGTCACTCTACCAGTTTTATACTGGACACGGTAAGAAAGGCAGAATTTAAATTGTAGCCACTGAACCTTAACACTGGAAAGGATTTCTTTTTATTAAACTTTTTATCCTTCAAGTCAGTATTCTTGTCTCTGAATTAAGGCAATCAATGCCCAGAGAAGTGAACTGACTTAATCAGCCTCAGAGGTATGTTGGGAGCTGTCTCAGGTTGTAGCCATAAGCCAAGGTGAGAACAGAGGCTGAGGACATTCCCAGAAAATATGTGAGGTTGAGGGAAGCTTATAAACCTCGCCCTGGAGTCAAAGCATATCACCCAGTACCAGGAATGAATTCTCTAGAAGCATTTTGCAGTTGTTGCTACAGTAAACATTATGATGAAAAACAAGAACATAGAAGGTAAGAATCACCAGAATTGTGTGTGTGTGTGTGTGTGTGTGTGTGTGTGTGTGTGTGTATGTAACCAGCTGATGCAATCCCCATTGGCACAAATTAAGTTTAATTTAGAACTTGAGCTTGCTATGCAGAGGCCAATGTAATACTTCCTTGTGTATAGCAGGATGTTTTCTCCAATAAAATAGTACTTCTATCAAGATAAATAAGCCTATGGTATTCCAACTTACTCTTTATCAAATGACCTCACTGAAGGTCAGCCTGCAGGCTGTCTGGGGCACCAGTACCAGAAGCTGCATTTCTACTCTGCATTTCTCAGTTTCCAGGAGTGAAACCCCTGCTCAGGGTGTCTGACAAGCACCACCAGAAGAGAGACGGATTTCACACCAGGTAGAAGGTCAAGAGGCCCGAAGCCCCATATCTGAGTGCCCAAGGGGAACAGGTGCAGAAGGCGCAAGGACATGAACACTCCAACCCAGACTGGCCAAGTCTGCACCAGAGGGAACTCATGGGTCATAGTGACTCATGCTTCCTTTTACAGTGCAGCCACCCACACCTGGCTAGCCTTAGGACTTTGGTGTCCATAGCCTTTTCATTTTATGCAAAACCTTTGCTATTTCCTGTAGACTCTTCGCCATCGTTTGACTGAATTGCATTTCAGATATCTGGGACCCTTGCTTCTGGAAGCAACCAACATCTGGTATGACGTGGTACAACACACCTCTGCACATAGATCCACATCTTAGTTGTAAATATGATACTCAGTACATATCTACATATAGAAACTCTCAGAAACTACAGGAGAGAAATAGTGTTAGCGAGAACTGTGCAGAAAGAATGGGAACGAGAAAGAGAAATGGTAGGTCTGCCGTTATGTCACTGACTTGCTATGTGACTTGGGCTCTCTGGTCTTCCATTTCTCTGTCTGGAAAATTGGTAGAATTGTAGCACGTGTCTGTAAGTTTTGTCCTTGCCCTAATAATTTGTGGGCCCCCAATTAATAACCCACCTGTAGCTCTGGTAAAGACAGGATTTCCCTCTCCAAAACCCCCCTAGAGCCTCGGAAACATGCAAGGAACAACTCTCTATTTTCCCAATGAGGACATGATACCATGCCCATAATTTTTCCTTACTAAAGATTTTATGAACAAATAAGGGCGGCTGGCTGTCTAGAATCCTTCTCAAATTGTTAAATGACCAAATTTATAAAATAACCACCCTCTAACCCAGACAGCTGTAGGTTATATCTTTGCCTGGCAATGAGTGTTCCAAGTTTTTTCTGACTCCAACTAGACTCAGCAGGGTCTACAAAAGAAGGATGCATAAATGTGGAAAGCAACCCGTTTTCAGACTTTAAGGCCACTTTAACCCCCCTGAGTTAATTGCTTAGTGTGGTTCTCAAGCTCCCCCATGACCGGGTCTCAATCTAATTCACCAAGCAGAGCTTCCACTACTTTACCCTTTCTCAACCCACCTGACCGATGCCTCTCTACTCCCAGAACAGGTTCTGGAATCCCACCTCTTCCTTTGTCCTTGATGTCTCTTCCCCCTGAAATGCCTGAATCCTGTCTTCATAGAGCACCACGCTACTCAGCCTGGTATGCTTACTCCCCTATACTGGGGCCGAGGCAGGGAGTTCCTATGTTCTCTATAGCAGCCCACATTTCCGTTCAACAGCATTTATAAGGATGGCTAGCATTTATTGAGTGCTTACTATAGGCCAAGCAGGCACCCTGTTAAAGGTTTACATTTTATCCTCACATCAAATCTATAAAGTAGGCTTTTGCTTTTCTGCTTTTTATGGGTGAGTCAAATAAACCTTGAAATGGCTCAACAATTTGCCCTGGGTCACTTGGGCAGCAGGTGGTACGGGAGGGATTTGAACCTGGGTAGTCTGATGGCAATTCCTGCTCTGCTAAGCACTATGACAAGTAATAGTAAATGCTGAATAAATGCTAGTCATTGTTATATCATCTCTGACTTGAAATGGGCTTTAAAGATCATCTAGATCAACTGTGAATCCCAAAGAAAGAATCTTCTCTCTAACCTTGTCTGCATTTACAGCTTCTGCTGAAATATCTTCTGTAGTCAACTTATTACTTCCTAACCTACTTGGTTTTGACAAAGCAATGTCTTTCATTAAACTTTTCCTTTCAATGAGGTAAGCCATCTCTTTCCTGTTTCATGCATATAGTAATCTCAGATTTGCCTTCTGGATCCATATTAACTAAGTGCTAGACCCCACCCCACCCCACTCCATGGCACCCTTCAGATCCCTGAAGGCAGCAGCTATTACAATCCTTAAAGTTCTCAACCTCGTCTCAAGGCACCAGCCTCAGAAATGGCTTTGTGACTAAACTTCCATTAAATATAGGATGCTAAAGTTATGGGGTCTCCAGGGAACACCTCCATACCTGTAGCTTCCTGCCATCTTCGAGGTTTTAATTCATGCAAAACATCTCCAGGGAAAGGCCTCTTGGGTTTTCTTTCCACTCCATCTTATGCTTTATCACAAGTCTTTAAAGATGCTTACTTTGACAAATCAGCATTTCCTTATTCAAAATAATCTGGGGCTTGAAGACCTGCACAGACTTTAAAGTATAGGTGACCCCTGAACAACACAGGTTTCAACTGCATGGGTCCACTTACATGCAAAAAAAATTTTTTATAAATGTAAATACTATAAATGTATCTTCTCTTGTGATTTTCTTAAAACATTTTCTCTTCCCTAGTTTACTTTATTGTAAGAATACAGCATATAATGCCTATAATATACAAAATATGTGTTAATTGACGTTATCAGTAATACTTCCGGTCAGTAGTAATCTATTAGCAGTTAAGTTCTGGGGGAGTCAAAAGTTGTACATGAACTTTTGACTGGGCAGGGGATAAGCACCATTAATCACCATGTTGTCCAAGGATGAACTTTACTTCAAAATGACTCCTTCTGTCTACGTTTTAGCTGCCCTACACCTCACATCTACCTATCAAATCTAGTGTTTCTCTCAGGGCCAGTTCAAAGCTACTTCCCCCAGAGAGACCCAGATCCTCCTCTGAGGTTGGTATCTCCCTTCTTAATCTTTTTCTCGATCCTTTATTTTTTGGGTCATTATCACTTTGTACTTGTATGAAGGTACCGAATGAAGACCGAATCCGTATCTGACCCTCTGTCTCATTCATCACTGTGATAATGAATGAAGGAGTGTATCGGGTGGATGGTTCTAAAACACCTATATTATGTACATCCCTTGATAGGACTCCAGATCGCCCACCCAGATTCTCTCCTTTCTGTAGCTGCTCCTATCCCTCAGCTGGGAATATTAATGCTGATGGCTCACTGAGAATTGCCCTTCACAGTAGACTCCCCAAGGCCAATGACTGACTGATTCAAGGATCCAAAGGCCTGCCCCCCTTGCTGATTTGGGACAACTCTGAAAGGCTATCTCAGTTTCCGAGTTCCCCTTAGGATCAGCTGAGTCTCATTTGCAACCATATGGTGTGACAGTATCTTGTCTATCTAACCCTCCCTTCCACACCTCCCCACAGGTGTAACTCCCGAGAGCACTTCCCAGTAAACGCTGCATGCAGCTCTCCATCTCTGCACCTGTTTCCAGAAAATTCAATCTGAGGCACCCTTAGACTCTACACAGGGTCGCTGCTGCCCCACACCTGGTGCATCTTGCCTTCTTTAACAAGCCTCAACAAGGGAACATGGATCCAAGGGACTCTGATGTAAGACATGATGTCAAACGCTGCAAAGAAGCTACAGGAAGAGATTTCCCCCGGGAGGCTCAGGACTGAGAGGACCTGGAACTTCAGTCCCCAACAGTCCCTCTGTGACATGGGATGGTGAACAAGGGGAAGATCTAAAGATGCCCACCATGTCCTCGTTAGCAGGGACTTCGTAAACCGAAAGGGATAAGGGGAAATAGGAAGAGTAAGCTTCAGAAGGAGGGAGGGCAGGTGGAGGGGAAGAAAGAGAAGAGAGTCTGGAATACTGAAGGACTGAGGAGAGAAGCAAGTGAATCACAGGAAGAAAGAAAGAGTTGGAGAAAAAAGAAGGAAAGCAGATTCTTCTAAAGCATGCTTTTGATTCCTATAGTAACTTCTTCTAAATTTGTATTTTTTTTTTTACATCTTTAGAGTATTATTGTGTTTTGTGGCTTCTTGTTATGGATTCCATTTGGAGTGGGCTTATATTTTTCTTTGGCTTGATTTGGTTTGTTTCCCTATTTGCTCAAATTTGAAAGAAATGCATGCAGGTTCGATATTTTCCAGCAGGCAGGTAGCATGGATTCCCCTCACTCAGATAACACCCTAGATGGAGGTAAACCTACATCAGGATTGACTCACCCAGACTAAGAAGGAATCCTTCCATTTCTTCCACTGCCTCCTTGTGAAGAGGAGATGAATTTGAACCACCATGACATCATTCATTAAACAGAGACACAATAAAGGGGCGCCTGGGTGGCTCAGTCGGTTGAGCTTCGGACTTCAGCTCAGATCATGATCTCGGGGTTCGTAAGTTCGAGCCCCGCATCAGGTTCTGTGCCAACAGCTCGGAGCCTGGAGCCTGCTTCGGATTCTGTGTCTCCCTCTCTCTCTGTCCCTCCCCCACTTGCGCTCTCTCTGTCTCTCTCTCAAAAATAAATAAAACGTTAAAAAAATTTAAAAAAAACAGAGACACAATAAAAAGAAGCACAGTCCAAAAAGGCATTGAAAATTAATTTACATTTTTATTGACATCTTTCTGAGAGATGCCAGATGGGGAATTACATAGTGTAACACAAAACAGAGTACCCTAAACTTCCTTGCCACCATCCACTTCTGACTTATCGTAGCAGATATTCCTCTAAAACTTTTTCTTTGTCTCTCTGCAAAACCACACAGAAACCCATCTCCTGCAGGCTTTCCTAAGTATCTCCCCAATAAAACCTACTGACTTACTAGTTCCCCCTATCTTTTACTTCTGTTGGCACAACGAAGGTAAATGGTAAGAGGGAGGGGCTGGGCAGAGCTGTCTCAGGAAACCAAGCCCTTGCGTGCACTGTCCCCGGGCTCTGGTTTTCTGCCTGGCTGATTTTATATCTTGCCCCAGGAAGAAACTAACACAGACTCTTCCTCTATTTTCCTCCCCCACAAGGAATTGCATAGCCATGGCTGTGGTGACTTGGAGATGGGGAGTTTGCATGGCCTGGAGAAAGGAATTGGGGTGAGGAGTGTCAAATTTGCTCTCTGGTATCACTATGACTGCCTCGCTACTGTGTCACAGGTCAAAGTGAAAAGTTTGTCATGTTAAGCCCCTCCACATCTCACTTAGTGGGAAATTTCCCAGACATTGGCAAATGGGGCATCACCATCCTGAATTCCCGGTGCTATGGCAGTTGTGTCCTTTGTATGTCTCGGCACATTTCGGTAGGAAGTAGGGAGATGGCACATATCAGGGATGGTCAGACTGATGCTCTTAGACAGCCATATTTTGCGAGGGGCAGTCAGCTGGCAGCATGAAGGGCAGATTGAAATGCAAAACAGCCAAGTGGCCATCTCAAGGCCATGGCCATAGTCCACTCCAGTTAGGACACAACAGGAAGCACAGTGGTTAAGAACATGCACTTTGGAATCAAAGATTCAAGGCTGAACTCAAGGCTCTACCACTTAACTGGGAGTGTAACTTTGGAGAACTTTGTATTCTTGAAAGCCTTGTTTCCTCATTTGGCTGATCTGGGGTGGGGGCAAGGGGAATAATGGTTCCTACCTCATAGGGTATCAGTGAGGGTAAATGAGATGAGTGCATCTGACTCTTGAACAATGTGGGGGTTAGAAGCACCAAGGCCTATGCAGTCAAAAATCCACACATACAACGTTTGACTCTGCAAAAGCTTAACTACTAATAACCTACTATCAATTGAAAATCTTAGTGATAACATAAACAGTCAATTAACACATAGTTGATATGTTACTGTATTATATACTGTATCCTGACAATAAAGTAAGGTAGAAAAAAGAAAATCATAAGGAAGAGAAAATACATCTACAGTACTATACTGTATTTATTTTTTAAAATTCAGTGTATAAGTGGACCGACCATGCAGTTCAAATCCATGTTACTCAAGGGTCCACTGTATATGGAAGTTTTACATTTACTTTGAAAATGTTGAGCTGAGGGGCATCTGGGTGTCTCAGTCTGTTAAGCGTCTGACTCTTAAATTTGGCTTAGGTCATGATTCCAGGATCATGGGATCAAATCCTGAGTCAGGAGGGAAGGAAGGGTGGAAGGGAGGAAGGAAAAGAAATAAAATGTTGAGCTGAAACCAGTAGTGGGTAGAAAAAGGGAGAGCTGTCTTCAGGGTAAGTGTCAATATCAGTACAATAATAATCCGGTTCTAAACTTTGGGCAGAGAGAAAGCAGAATCGACCCAGGTTCCCAGATTAAGGCTGAGCAAACAACTCTGTGTCTGTTACTCCCCCCAGACTCCGGCAAATGGAAGTCTCGATCCTCTCTGGAAGAAAGAACCGTGAATTCAAGCCCCAGTTTTCCACAGATGGAGATGGACTGAGGAGAGGATTGCCAAGCACTGCCCTCAGTGCCCTCAGGGAACAGGTTCCCAGTTTAGCCCTCAAGGCCATCAGAGACCAGGCCAGAAGTCTGCTCTCCTACGAAAGAATCCTGTGAAGGGCATATGTAGCTGCTCCCTGGTCTCTGATCATGGGGAACTGACCTCAGTTTCTCCTTAGATGGCGGCCACACCCACCAACATTTTGACAACCTGGCCTATTCTGTGCAGCTAATGCATTGGCAGTGCTTGGAGTCAGGGTTTATTTTCTGTTGCCGTGTTTTTTCTTCTCTTTTGGAGATGTTGCCAGTGATTCATATAGTTTCATTTCAGGAGATCTGGATTCAAGCATTAGGATGTAAGCAGACGTCTGGGATGACTCAGCCTTGCCTTTAGGTCTGCTTATAATTAGAAAAATATATACCTACATGGTGGGTACGTGGATGGGCTTCCAATGCTACCTAGGTTGGTTCACATATATTAATCCTCACATAAGGGATTTCACACTGACAGCCAACTTAAATCTCAACCCAGTATTCTCTGCAAACGCATTAGGCATTTGTATCACGAAGACTCGACGCTATGGTCCACACAGGTCCATCTCTACACAGCATTATGTTCAAGATGCATGCTGCAAGAGCCAAATAAGTAACTACAGAAGAATCGTATTCACTTACTTTTCCAAAAGGAGACAAAAGTGATCAAAGTCACAAGCTACAGCAGATTTCTCACATTCCTATGTTTCTTCCCCCCACTTCCCCCCTTCCAAGTCCCCTGGCACCCCTCACTTGCTACCTCTACCTTCCCACCACATTGCCCACCTCCAGCCTCTGTGGCCTCGGCTTGCTCACCTCCCATCCCTCTACCTTTCTCCCTGGGTAGCTTCTTCACTGCCCTAAAATCCTTCTTGACCCATTCTCACAAAAGGCTAGACACTGGCCCAGCAGTGACTAGTTTAGAGTGTGAAGGGTGGAAAAAGCATGGGGGGAGAGGAGGGAAAGGTTGATCTGGCAATGACGGCATTTGCTTTCATGGGGCAAGAGGGAAGTATATGGATAATCCCTGATTAATATTCATTTTCACAATAGAGACTCATGCCTGTAAATGATAGATATACAATCAAATGTATTTTATTCAGTGCCTTCTAAAGCATTATTATAATAATGAAAATAACAATTAATTCATGCCCAACTTTCTTAAAAAAGAGTTCAGAGTAGCTTTCAGATATACACAAAATACAGTATGTTCTACATTTTAACATAACCAAAAATACGTGACAAAATAATATATGCATTTCTCTTTGACTCAGCAATTCCATGTTTAGAAATCTATGCCTTACATATACTGGCAAAATTCGAAAATGATGTGCACAAAAACCATTTATTGCAACATTATTTGTAGCAGCCAAAGACTGAAAACAACCTAAATCCTTATTCATAGGATAGATGAATAAAATATGGAACATTATCCAATGGTAGATGTTGAACAAAGGAAGAAAGATTATCTTATGCAATCATCTCCAGTATATACTCTTATCTTTAAAAGCAGAAAGGAGGGGCACCTAGGTGGCTCAGTTGTTAAGTGTCCAACTTTGGCTCGGACAGTGGCTCATGGTTCATGGGTTCGAGCCCTATGTCAGGCTCTGTGCTGACAGCTCAGAGCCTGGAGCCTGCTTCCGATTCTGTGTCTCCCTCTCTCTCTGCCCCTCCCCCATTCATGCTGTGTCTCTCTGTCTCTCAAAAATAAATAAACATTAAAAAAAAAAGGCAATAAATAAATAAAAAAATAACCTGTCCAAATTTTTTAGACATGCTAAATGAAGTACATAAGGATAAAATGGCATGGTATTTAAGACTTGTTTCAAAATTCCCCAGCCATGAACAAAAACATAAAAGGAATCAATCAATGATGCCAATGTGGCACATCTCGATAACTTTAGTCTGGAGGCTAATTGTACTATTCTCTCTGCTTTTAAGTATGTTAGAAATTTCATCCAAAACATTGTAAATCAGTAAAACAAAAGCAGAGGGTAAACAAGAATAGAACTATAAATAAGATGGATCCAGAACTGGAGTCCGTGCACAAATGAGTTCCAGGGACTCCTATACATGTGTTACAGGAATGGCCACAAAATTGGTAGCTGCCAATGTGAAAAAGGAAACAGGAGTAGTGAGAAGGCATTCAGTGTCTATACGGCAGAAGCAAACAAGACTTTCAGGTACAGCACTGTTCCCAATGCTGAGTCCTAAGCAAAACCTCTCCTATGGGTCTTCATTAGAGAGCCACTGAGAGGTGCCCTGAAAGGCACCGTCCTCAACAACACATTCAAAACAAACCCAGGAAGGCTTCCCTGGGGTTGTGACTGACCTCCCGGGCCTGAACTTCACCATCTAGCTCTCTTAGTTGTGTGAGACTATGACCCTCAGAAATGCATATAGGTCAGAGGAGGGAAGTAGTGTAGACATGTCACCCGCTCAGTGTAGACATAACACCCCCTCATTTCCTTCCATTTTCTCTGAAATGCTCTGGACCGAGGACTGCTCTCTGCTCTTTCCCACTGGGGAGTCTTTGCCGAACCTGTGGTTGGTCCTCTGCGATACTCTCTGAAAGAATGTATGAGGATTGCATTGTTAAGGAGCCTCTATAAGACAGTACTGGGATTCAGACCCCGGTCCCCCCAACTCTAAGCACAACACTCTGCATGTAACCAGGACAGAGCTGGAAAGAGAGGGCGTGAGAAGAAATAAAAGTCAGGAGGGGAAGAAATGCTATATAAGGCAGAAGATGCTGAAGGCCCATACTTTGCCAAGTCCCAAGCTATGAAAAAGCCTCAGCAGCATTCCCTGTGGATCAAGGTCAGGGATGCTTCCTGAGGGGGTCAGAAAAGGACCGGAGAGAAGAGTAGCACAAGGCTACTCCAACTCCCTAAGTTAGATCTAATGATGTCACCTACGTTGTCCACTTTTTCCCATATCAGTCCCTGAGTCCACCTGTCACTGGCATTCTGCTGGAATAGGCTGATGCAGTTTGACACTTGGATGTATCTGCCACCATAGAATCCATCCACAGCATTCCCATCCTCTATAGTAGACTGAGGGTTCCAGATGGGGTATATTAGGAGGGAGAGTGTCAGGGGATAATCAGCAGTCTCTGCCAGAGTCCCTGCATGAGATCCCAGGCCATCCTCACTCTGATCAGATTTTAGATGCTATTTCACAGGTGTAATTCAAGCATGCACTTAGAAATCCCTACCTGTTGTATTTACTTAGGGGATTGGATACCATTAGAGTCAAAAGACTCCAATATTACAAGGAGCTACTCGTATATTATGACCTTACGTCAATTAAATACTGTTTGGTCATCCTCAACCTCAACACCTAAAAATAAAACAGTATCTATTTATGTGACAATTAATTTTTTGTTAATTATTTGAGTGAAAATTACCTTACCCCAGTGGTTAACTGAATATCCCAGTATTTGTTCAAACATTATTCTGGTGGTTTCTGTGAAGGTGCTTTTGGATGAAACCGACATTTAAATCAGTAGACTGAGTAAAGCAAATTGCTCTCCCTAATGTTGGTGGGCCTCGTCCAACTAGTTGAAGGTCTGAAAGAAACAAAAGGACTGACCCTCCCCTGAGTAACAGAAAATTCTTCCTGCCAAATAGCCTTCTAAGGCAGGCCAAACTAAGATAGGCCTTTTCATGCCTCCAGACTCCAGTGGAAACATCAACCCTTCCTGAATCTCGGGCCTACTGGCCTCCAGGCTAGAACTAAACCTGCGGCTTTCCTGGGTCTCCAGCTTTCTGACTCACCCTAAAGATCTTGGGATTTGCTGGCCTCCATAACTATATGATCCAATTCATTGTAATTAATTAATTAATTAATTAATTAATATATCTATATATATAGATAGATATAGATATATAGTTTCTGTTCCTCTGGAGTATGTGACTAACATAGTCTATAACTAAAGAATATGTATTCATAGCTTTATAATATGAAGTTATAAACATCCATATAAGTATGAAGCTTATGTATAATGCTGGAATCCATAAGGATGTGGGATAACATTTTATATGTATCAGGTATCTATGAAAGGCCATTTGGATGAAAACCTACAAATATTTCAATAACTACACTGGTCAGCTAAGATATTATTACTTGTCTTATTCCAAAAAAACATTAAAGCAGTGTTTAAGAAGAAATAATTCAATGATCAAATGGTAAAAAATTTACATCAAATAGGTGAGAAAATGTGGTCAAAGAGAAATCAAGAATAAAAAAAAGTAAGGTGAAACAGATTTGTAAGGTTATTCAATTTGTACTTAAAAAAGGAGATCATTTGGGTGCTGGGTGGCTCAGTTGGTTGGGTGTCCGACTTGGGCTCAGGTCATGATCCCGTGGTTCATGAGTTTGAGCCCCTCAGCGGGTTCTGTGCTGACAGCTCAGAGCCTGGAGCCTGCTTTGGATTCTGTGTCTCCCTCTCTCTCTCTGCCCCTTCCCCACTGGTGCTCTGTTTCTCTCTCTCTCTCTCAAAAATAAATAAACATAAAAAAAAATTTTAAGAGGAAATTGTCCACAAAATTGCAGCCATCTGACTCTCCTGAGCCAAGCCAGCACTTTGGATGCAATTGCAAAAGCTTGGTTAGTACTCTGCCTTCTAATGGTGCATAACCGGGGGCGGGGGAGTGGGAGGGTTCTCCTTAACTTTTAAGCCATTTAGATGCAAAAATAAGCTTCTTTAAAATTTTTCAATGATTTTCTTCCCAGCACACCAGAGAGGCATTTTTTAAACTTTTTCTTTTTTGGCCTGCCTTTCGTGTTGGCAGATATAAATTCAAAAGCCACAGAAGCCACCTGAAATATTGATCCATCTTTAATGAGCTCAAATACCTGTGAGTGTGGATTACATTTTTTGAAAACTTCCTGATTGTCTCTAGTCATGATTTCTACATCTCCCCTCCCTGGTCTTAAGGCAATCTTTCCCAACCAAACTTCCAGCCCATCCCCTCCTACTAAGATCAGTCTTGCCAAGGTCATCAATGACTTCCATCCTGGAAAAATGCAGTGGTCAATTCTCCATTCTCATCTTACTTGACTTCTCAATAGTATTTTTTTGGCAGTTTATTGCTTTCCTTCTTTAACTATTTTTAAAAATAGTCTTCTGAGGGGTGCCTGGGTGGCTCAGTTGGTTAAGCATCTGACTCTTGATTTCGGCTCAGGTCATGATCTCACAGTTCATGGAATTGAGCCCGGCAGCAGGCTCCATGCTTAGGATTCTCTCTCTCTCTCTCTCTCTCTCTCTCTCTCTCTCTCTCTCTCTCTCTCTCTCTGCCCCCTGTCCTTCCTGACCTGCAAGCATGTGCACACACATGCTCTCTCAATAAATAAATAAATAAACAAACAAACAAACAAACAAACATTAAAAAATAAAAGTATTCTGAGATGCTAAACTCTCTTGGCTTCCCTTCCATCAAACAGGCCATTCCTGCTGCTTCCTTTGCTGGCCCCACCTCCTCTTCCTGTCTAAATGTTGAGTTTCCCAGAATCCAGTCCTCAGCCCTCTCTTCTCCTACTCACTCTTTAGGCAATCTCATTCAGTTCCATTTCTTCCATGATGACTCCTACATGGATACCTCCAGCCCCAATCTCACTCCCAGACTTACATACCACTGTCCACTGGATGTGTCCACTTGGATGTGCAATAAGCATCTCAAGGTCAATGCACCCCAGTAGAACTTGAGATGGGCCCCTTCCCTGCCTACTCTGACCTCCACCCCTCCACTACCAGCTAAGCCCAAACTGGGTGTCGTCCAGGACTCCTGTTTCCCTCATTCCCCATCTGCCTGTCCTGGAGGCTCTGTCATCAAAATACAGCCTGAATATGACCACTTCCTACAATCTCCACCATTTCATCCAGTCCAAAGCTACCCCATTCCGAGGAAAGTGCGATTTTCTTACCACACCTACAGTGTCCTCCCTTATCTCTCCAGCCCTCTTCCTGCTGCTCTGTCTCTTCTGCTCTTACCACATCCACCTCCTCACTGTGCTTCAAACACACCAAGATCTTTCCCACCTCAACAATTCTTCCCTTACTGTTTCTTTTACCTGTGCTCTTCCCCTGGACCTTCACATGGCTTGCTCCATTATTTCATGCGTATTTTTGCCTGTCACCAGCTCTGAGTGGCTTTCCATGGACCAGCCCATTACCCTCTATTTCCTTACCATCTTCTTTTTAGTACTTATCACTAACTGGCAGATTATTATAATAGTTCTTTCACTCTTTGCGTATTAGATTTGCTTAGTTGTGTCATCTAGTGCCTCGAACAATCTCGGACTCAGTAAACATCAGGTGGATAAAAGAAATACGCATTGAAATGAATTACTCCAGCCTGCTTTTACAGGAGGACTTGATGTCTGAATAATAATATCGTAAAAGATATTCTTTTTAAAAACAGTCTTTTAGGCTTCTGAGACCCTCCCAACTCTATCCTGACGAATCTATTCACACAGAATTCCTTTCTGTCCTGGTGACTCAAACCTCAAGTCAGAGCTCACCCTGGTGCAGGTAAGAAAACCCTCTCCCTCTTCAGAGCCCTTTGCAGCTGAGAGGTGTGGTCTCCTCGGCCGCCAGGTGTAATTTGAGCAAGCTGGACTGATGAAACTCCAGCTGGTTTTTGGAGCCCTTCTTTGGCTTGTAAGGAGTAAGAAAAGATACACCCAGTGATGCTGTTATGGTGACAGTAAGACACCAGGGGGCAGCAAAACCAGCTATTTTTAAAGGTGGAACAGGTGTTCTGAAAACCACAACTTGTTTAACGGATAGGATAAATGGTTAAGTATGTCCATGGTTAAGTACGTCCGTATGATGACTACTAGGAAGCACTGGCAAGGAATGAACTATAACTACAAGCAGTAACACGGGGGAATCTGACACACGTGATACTCAGTGAAAGAAGCAAGACTCAGAGGAATATATATGGTGTGATTCCATGTACTTAACGTTCAAAAATAGGCAAAACTACACTATATTGTTTCAGAAGAGTACATGGGCGGTCCAGCTATAAATAAAACAAGGAAATGATAGTCACAAAAGTGAGACTCCAAGGACATGCGTGCCTGTGGTCAGAACAGCACATAACAGAGGCCATGGATCCTAGAGATGATCTATTTTCACCTTTGCAGGAGTTACATAGGTGTCCAGTTCATAATTATTTGCTAAGCTTTATATTCATGTTTTGTGCCTTCCTCATATGTATGCTTATATTTTACATTAAATGTATTTTCAGGGGCGCCTGGGTGGCTCAGTCGGTTGGGCGTCCGACTTTGGCTCAGGTCATGATCTCAGGGTCTGTGAGTTCAAGCCCTGTGTCGGGCTCTGTGCTGACAGCTCGGAGCCTGGAGCCTGCTTCGGATTCTCTCTCTCTCTCTCTCTCTCTCTCTCTCTCTCTCTCTCACCTTCCCCTGTTCATGCTCTGTCTCTCTCTGTCTCAAAAATAAAATAAAACATTAAAAAAATTTTTAAAGGTATTTTCAGGAAAAGGAAAGGGAAGGAAAGTGAGGGAGAACAGACAGATGCACAGAGATGGGTCAGGGATATAAAGAGATAAAGTAGCAAAGAGACACTTGGTTAGATAAGAAGAGAAGAGATATGCTGAGAAGGGAGTAAAAGAGAGAGAGGGGGACAGGTGAGAAGAAAGAGAAAAGACCAAGAGAGCCCAGAAAGAAATGTTTAAAGGAAAACAGTGTGAGGGAGAGTAACAAAAATCAGGAGGAGAGAGAAAAATAAAGAAAAAGAAGAGATCAAAGATGAGAGAGCAACAGAGATGGTGAAGAGGGTTACAGACAGAAAAAAAAAAAAGGGAAAGATGCAGAAACAGCTGTCAGGAGGATAATTCAAAGAGAAAATCCAGAAGGATAGGGGACACGCAATATGGCAAGGTCAGGGCTTGGTGGTCAACCCAGGACCTCAGGGAGGCTCCATCTTGCAGTGGAGAGCAACTAGGATAGGATGAAGGCCAAGAAAGATGCCAGGAGACCCTAACACGGAGGGTCTCAGGAAGGGTTTTCATCTGTCTGATACAGGGCTGTGAAAGGTGGGACCGGGGCCCAAGCAGGGATGATGATCCCCAACAGCCATCAAAAGTACAGACTCAAGACTTCACAAGTGCCCTTCTTGCCGGGGACTTTCTGCTGGTACTCTAACATGTTGAAGATATTCTGGATACCCTAGAGACACCCATGGCCTCCATGTTGGGGAAACAGGTGGGACAGGTCAGGCCACATTCCATCCTATGGCTCAGAGAAAGATGTGCACTCAAAATTATACCATGAGTAGGTAAATCGATGAGTTAAACAGGAGCTTCAGCTCCCCTGCTCAGCACCTTATCACGACTTGCTTTCTCAGCAACAAAGACGTCTCAGGTTTGAAAAAAATTCGAAGTGTTTTCAGGAATTGGAGTCTAAAAATGCCACTTGTATCTAGCCCTGCCTCCTCCTCTTAGCCAAACCGTGCCTTCCCCACACAGGGAATTTGTCTAGAGGCACAACTCTGGGGACCCAAATCCCAACTCTGACTTGTGTTGAGAGGCCTTTCTCCTGGAGGAATCTAATCATAAATCTAGCTTAAGTTCAAACCTTGGCTTCAGTCATGAAAGAACAGATTGGCCAAGGAGTGAGAGCCTAAGTGCTCCCAGAAGGAGACAGCCGACGTGCTCTCCGGGGCCATCTGAAGTTTTGTGAGGTGCCACAGGAGGATGTGCTGTCCTGAGCACAAAGCGGGGCTTCTGCTGGGAACAGGATTGTGAGAAACTTGAACCCTACTTGAACCCGCTGGGGGCTGCACCTGGCTGAGATGCTCCTTGGAGTCCACACTTGTAGCACCCTTTCCAATCAAACTTCATAGAAACACAGAAAGGTGTGTGTGTGTGTGTGTGTGTGTGTGTGTGTACACAGGAGGGAGAGAGAGAGAGAGAGAGAGAGAGAGAGAGAGAGAGAGAGATACTTCATCTGTAACAGCCCTGGGCCACAAGGAATGGTGTCATTAGTAGAGCAGAAATTTGAAGACAGTTTTTCAGGGAATGACATGGATAGGATGAGGTTGAACAACATCCTGACCAACTAGTCATATGTGAAAAGAGGGCTGGTATGTAAACGCCAGAGACAAGTGAGTGAGTAGGAGCCCTGCCAGCACCTGCAAAGCCACCAAGTGGAGCGGAACAGCTGGGGGCAAGGGCAGGCCCCAGACAGCTGGGGTTCTGGCAAGAAAAGACGAAATAGAAAGAAGTCCGTGGCAAGCAACAAACTACTCACTGCAGATGCAGTTATTACACACTGTAAGATTCTACAATAATTCTTGAGAGACAGGCTACCCAATTCCAAAAAAATGGGGGCACCTAAATGGCTCAGTGGGTTAAATGTCTGACTCTTGGTTTCTGCTTGCGTCACGATCTCACGGTTTCCAGAGTTGGAGTCCCGTGTCGGGCTCTGGGCTGGGAGCACGGAGCCTGCTTGGGATTCTCTCCCTCTCTCTCTCTCTGCTCCTTCCCCACTAGAGCTGTCTCTGTCTCTCTCAGCATGAATAAACTTTAAAAAAGTTTAATAACCTGTATAACTTAATGGTGCTAGATGAGCTTTAGTGAGTAGCCTTGTTCAGACTCTACAGCAGGTGTAGTATGTGAATCATCTCATTCAATCCTGATATAATTCCAATATAGCGGATCCCATACTTCTATCCATTTAAAAGATTTAAAAAAAACAAAAACAAAAAACAAGGCTCAAAGAGAACTTGACTAAAACTAGACGGCACCAAAATGTTACTCGGGCTGGTCTGACCCTGAAGCCCCGGCTGTAAGTAACTACAGAATGTTTCTTCTCATGCAATCCCAACAAAACTCAAGAGCACACGACACGGGCAGAGCTACATGCTGTGAAACCTGTGTTTTATAAACTGCCCTGACTCAAACGCACTGCGTGATATTCTTGGTTTTCCCACATGAAAACGTAGTGTGGTTAGAGCACACGTTCTTTAAAATCCCTTCCAGCTCAAATGATTTGTGAAGCTGACCCCCCTGGAGACGCTTTCAGGAGTGATATTGCAGGGTTTTGTTTTGCTTGGTTGCTTTTTTAAAAGTTCGCGTTTGATGGATGACGGCGAATGAGAAAGTGCCGTGAGGTCCTGGCCACAGATAATTCTCGCTTCGGTGTTTTCCATTCTGGGCCTTTCAGGGTACATTTACTCTCATATTTGACAGTTCCAGATAAAGGTCCAGTCCTGCGGTGGTATCTCCCTGGTGTCTCAGTCAAAGGGATATGATGCGAGTCAGGTGACAAGTCAGGTGACTGGCGCCTCTCCACCCCAGGACTGGCACGATCCTCAGAGCGCCCCAGGCCAGCCCCATCACTCGCACGTCAGCCCCAGGGTTGTGTGCTCGAGGCTAGGAGGCAGCCGGCGGCTCAGAGGCTTATGGACAAGACACAGCCTCACAGTGAGCCCCAAGCCCTACAAACTGCTCAAGCCAAGTCACAGGTAAGCCCTGAGGACCCGCTGGTACTTCATTCCCACCTCATTCTGCACCCCTGCTTCATCTCAGGGATCTGGATTCTTCTACTCACGGAGACACTTGATTCCAAAGCCTAGAGTCTCCTGAGGAGCTTTAAAGTTATCTCTGAAAGAACTGTTGCTTTGTCTATCTTCATCTTCCAAAACAAATCCATCCCGCAGGGCCTACCTCAAATGCCACCTTCTCTGGAAGCTTTCCTTGATTCTCCCAGTCACAATTTCTCTCTCCTCTGACCCCAATGGTCACTTCACGCTTTTCTCCTGTAGCCCTCATTGATAGTGAGAGGCACAGCATCCCATGATACCAGCAGCATGCACAGAGTCTACTGGGGAAAGCTGGATTGAGGTACAGGCTCAGCCCTTGGTGTGTCAATTCCTCTGGCCCAGACCTCGCCGCGGTGCCCATCCTAATGGGCTCACGTTAATTATCGTAACACATGTTCCCTGGCTCGTTGTGTGCACCTGACCCAAGAAGCAGATATCCCAGGGAGACCTCTCAGCTGAGACATGGGCCACGTGGGACGCACAGAAGAGGACCCACCCAGCGCAGAGCCTCTGCTCAGCCTCAGCTGAGGGTGCATTCTGAATGTGGGACACCCCCTGGCTACGTGCGTAGTCCATTCTCCAGATGGAGGTGCAAACAAGGGTATTCGGGGACCACTGCAGGCTGGCAGGCAGGCTCAAATCTTGTTGCCTTCATAAAACCAGACTACAGGGTGCTTAGAGGCTGCCCTATCTATGCCAGTCCCAGGTAACCCAAAGTTCCAGAGCTCCTAAAGGACATGACCAGGGCAGCTGCCCCTCAAAGGACATGCCCCAGGATGTCACTGCTCATGAGGGTCCTGAACACATGGACAAGACAAGGGGGGAGCGGTCAAGGAAAAGTGGCTTTCTGCTCCATGCTAACACTGTGAGCTCACACAGCATGCAGGCCCTACTCTAGATGCTCAAAAAAACAACTGATCTCCCCAGGGATGGCATTCTGACTTCTTTGGCCTCTCTAAGCATTGTGTATGTGGTGGCCAAGGTCACACCTCTGCTGGCGAGGGACCTCTCAACACTGCCCAGAGGGAGCAGCAGGAATGAGAGGCTCCAGGGCAGGAAGAAGACCCAGATTCACCAACCCACAGCCAGAGAGAGGGAGGGATCAGCCACAGAACTTCCCTCTCCTCCTGGGCTAGGACGACTGGGGGAGAAAAGGGGCCATAGCAGGGGAGAGAGTAAGAAAAGAAAATGAAGAGCCAAGAGTGGACAGAGAGGAAGAAAAAATGTAGTGGGGATAAATGGGCAGCAGGGAGGAAGGAGAGGGATGGATGAGGGAGAGCAGAGAGAGGGAGGACAAAGAAAGTAGGGGAGAAAAAAGAATCTTTAGAAAGAGTTAAGCAGAGGCTAGAGGGAGAGATAGAAGATGGGATAGCAATAAACATAGAAGATGAGGAAGAGAAGCAAAGGAACAGAGTCAGACACAAGAACAACAGGAGAAATCACAGGAGGGAGAACAAAAAGAACACAGAGACGAGGCAAGAAAGACGAAGAGGCAGAACAGCAAGGAGAAGGAAACTAGGGAAGCAGAGGTAAGAAAAGCACACAGAGACAGAGACTGACAGACAGAGAGACAAGAGGAAGGGGGAGGGCCTGAGATGCTGAGATGGGATGAAGGAAGCCTAGAGTGAGGGAGACTGCATCAGAATGGCCAGAAAGCAGGCAGGGAGAAAGGGAGAAGGGCGGGAGATGAGGGAGCATAAACTGGGAAGAGGGGAATTGGACCAGGAAGAGAAAAGGCTGAGGAAGAGCAATAGCACAGAGAGAAAGAGTTAGGGAGGGAGGCAAAGTACAGCTAAGAGGGTGAGAAGCAGAAGAAGGAAGTGAAGGGGGTAACATAAATAGAAGAAAGACAGACACAAAAAGAAAAGGTTGGGTCAGAAACAGGACAGAAACTGTCCCAGTTTTCTCAACTGTAAAATGGAATGCTTACTTCACTAATTTTTATGAGAATTAAATACAGTGATGTGGGTAAAGCGTCTGAAATACTGTAGTCACTTAATGATTTTCTTTTGTTTTGTGGATCACAGTTCCGATGCTGACAACGAACTAAGTGTCAGAAAAACTCGCCTTCTTTTATTCACCTTTATACCTTTGTCACCTAACACATGCCCTAGCACATAACACACTTGTCGTGTGTGTTCGAATGAACTGAACAAACGGTCAGAGAAAGGAAGATATGGAATTAATTCTTTGAATCAAAGAAGACAGACATAGGAAAAGAGAAATGGAGACAAGAAAGAAACAAAAGTAAGGAAATGAAACTACAAAGAAAAAATGGAGGGGCGCCTGGGGGGCTCAGTCGGTTAAGCGTCCAACTTCAGCTCAGGCCATGATCTCACGGTTCATGAGTTCCAGCCCCGCATTGGGCTCTGTACTGACAGCTCAGAACCTGGAGCCTGCTTCGGATTCTGTGTCTCCCTCTATCTCTGCACCTCCTCCATTCATTCTCTCTCTCTCTCTCTCTCTCTCAAAAATAAACATTATTAGGGGCGCCTGGGTGGCGCAGTCGGTTAAGCGTCCGACTTCAGCCAGGTCACGATCTCGCGGTCCGTGAGTTCGAGCCCCGCGTCAGGCTCTGGGCTGATGGCTCGGAGCCTGGAGCCTGTTTCCGATTCTGTGTCTCCCTCTCTCTCTGCCCCTCCCCCGTTCATGCTCTGTCTCTCTCTGTCCCAAAAATAAATAAAAAGCATTGAAAAAAAATTAAAAAAAATAAAATAAAATAAACATTATTATTATTATTTTTTTTTAATGGAGGAAGAAGATCAATGAGGAGGAAGGAGAAAGAGAAAGCAAACTTACAATTGGTAACAACCAGGCAGCTCAGGCCAGAAGCTGCCACTCAGCAGCAGGCCCAGCAGTTCCACGGACCTCAGAAGGTGTAAGCTGCCAAGCAGATGCTCCTGGCTGAGACATGGCGCTACAGTGAGTGATGGGGCAGGAGCCAACTTTGTGATCTGAAGAGCTCGTGACCATCGATCACCTTTGGGGACTTAATAGAAACCCTCCAGAGCCCAGCCTAACTCCTTTGAGCTTTATCTAATTTCAGCATCTTATTCCCGGGCAATAAACTCTGCTGCCACCACCACACCATCATACTGCTAGGGCACCAGAGATCTCAGCCCCTGGCTCCCTTCAGCAGATTATGAAATACAAGGTTAGTGAAGGCTCAGTAACCATCCCACTGGATAAAGAAGTTCGCCTCAAGGTACAGTGTAAGCAGGTAGGATGGATTAATTGATATATCAACCAACCAGTCCCTTTCACACCCTGCCTGCTACACACCTGGCCACACCAAGGGAACCCTTGGGAGCCCACTGCCTTGATGAACAACTAAACATGGGGCCTGATGTCAGAACCTATACCTTGGATTAGTAGGTATTCGGGCACATGATGGATTGACTAAACTAGCCCATTAAAAGCAGTGAGCATGGAAAAAAACTTGATGACCCAGTGACAGGAGATGGGGAGCGACTCAACAGTTGCTGGGTACAACTGCTCGTCATGTGTCCTGGGGAATGGGGTAGAGAGAAAGGTGGCATGAAAATAAGAACATGCCTTCACTAATCGCCATGTGCAACACTGAGGCATGGCACCACAGTCATGGTGGCAAATGACCAAATATAAGAAAGAGGGGGGGACATTCTTCCCCATGGAACGCCACAGAGCTTTGGCACGTGAGACCTCCACTGCATCCTAATCACCAGTCCCAGTGGGAGTTATGGTACCCAGGAGAACAGCAGCAACGCCCAGTGGGTCAAAGTGGTACCTAATGGGAGATGATGGTTCCTGAGAGAAGGTAGTAGAATTCAGAAGAAAGTAAGTAGCAAAGGTACCCAGAAATGAGAATAGTGTGCAGCCAAAAAGTGGCAATGCGGAATCACGAATTTAATGAAATGAACACAACTAGAGTGAGTGTCAGCAGGGTTGCCTGGGTGGCTCAGTCGGTTGAGTGTCCGGCTCCTGATTTCCACTCAGGTTGTGATCTCGTGGTTCATGAGTTCGAGCCCCACGTAGGGTTCTGTGCTGATGATGTAGAGCCTGCTTGGGATTTCCTCTCTCTGCCCCTTCTCTGCTTGCTCTCTTTCTCTCAAAATAAATCAAATAAACTTAAAAAAAAAAAAATGAGTGTCAGCAGAGCTTGCGGTCAGCAGACGGAGCAACGTCCGCAGTAGAAAACCAGGACGAAGTAGGAAAACACAGATGGTTGTCGGGAAGTGGTTCCTTTATTAAGACACTGCTGCGATCCCCAAAACTGCCAGGGGTGGGAAGAGACTCTGCTCATTGGGAGACATAGCAGACTCTATCTACGGTTCTCCACCCTCTGTGTTGACCAGGAACTGGCAGGCAACTTGCAACCATGAGGGAAAGTCTGCTTCCCCTGACGTGACTGAGTCATGGCTTCCTTCCAGACTTATGTGAGAGAATTAACTCCGGTTTCTTTAAGCCAGTGCCAGACTAGTTAATGTCACAATTAAAAGCATGCTATTCGCACCCTTGAAAATAACTGGTTTATCCTTTGGAACATATAACTACTATATGTACCCCCTCTCAGAGCCCACACACCCCAACCCATTTCCATGCTTCTTTTTTTTTTTTTTTTTTTAATTTATTTGTATTTATTTTGAGAGAGATAGGAAGCAAGCAAGGGAGGGGCACAGAGAGAGGGAGAGAATCCCAAGCAGGCTCCACAATGTCAGCACAGAGCCCCACATGGGGCTCCAACTCATGAACCCTGACATCATGACCTGAGCCGAAATCAAGAGTCGGACACTTAACTGACTGAGCCACCCAGGTGCCCCCCCCATGCTTCTTTTTACTGGGTCCTCTGTCAGCTACTGAAATTATTCGTGCCAGTAGCCATCTATTAGCCATTACCCCCCAAATACCTTAAGCATAAGACTCCTTAGCGTTTAGATCTGTGAGAGAAAGAGCTAAAATAAAAGAGAAGTAGACCTACATTCCAGGAACCATTTGTTTGGGGTAGGAGAGGGGGATACTAGGTTTTTAATTTACCTTATGAATTTTTAAATGTTTATTTTACATTTATTTTTGAGAGAGAGGGAGACAGAGCGTGAATGGGAGAGGGGCAGGGAAAGAGGGAAACACAAAATCCGAAGCAGGCTCCAAGCTCTGAGCTGTCAGCACAGAGCCCAACACGGGGCTTGAACTCATGAACTGTGAGATCATGACCTGAGCCAAAGTCGGATGCGTCACCGATGGAGCCAGCCAGGCGCCCCAGGATTTTTTAATTTATTTGAAAGACATGCACAAATTTCTGCCACCCATAGAGAGGGAGCAATTGAAAATACAGAATTCCAAGACAGTGAGTGATGGTGTAAGATAAAGGGATTTTTTTTTTCTTTTTGAACAGGAGAACAAGTTCTTTTTCCCAGAAAAAAAGGGAGGTGATCACTAAATAAAGTTTCAGATATGCGGGCAAGACATTAAAGAGGTCAAGTTGAAGCGAAGGTTCTACTGGGTGGGACTTGTGTACAAAAAGGTAGGACGGAGATTTGGGGTGAAGTAATGATGTTTGGAAAGACCTTTGTCGGGAAGGGAGGAGTAGCTGTTTGAAAGGGTGAGGAGGCCACCAACAGGATTTGCCCCAAGCTTACGGATAATCAAATTAGACTTCTGGTTAGAAATGGCAGCAGTCTGAATACTTGCTTTTGTTTCCAGTCCCTTCCCACACCACATAAAGACAAGACAAAACAACTTTTTGAAATATGTAAATCCATAAAGACAGACGGAACGGGAAGTGAGACTGCGGATGTCAGGAGAATTTAATACAATCTTGGGAAATGGAATTAGTGGGATAAATCTTAAAAGAAATTAAATTGTCACTAGTCAGAAAACCTGAGGTAAAATGCCTGCAGATAAAAGAATGAGTCACTCACCTGAGGCATCAACGCCTCCTGGAAGTGTTCAGAAACGCAGATACTTTGGCCCCACCTAAGAGTCTCTGGAGGTGGGACCCAGATCTCTGGGATTCACCAAGTTTTTCAGGTAATTTGTATACACGCTGAGTCTGAAAAGCACTGCAGTACGCAGGGCGTTAAGACCCAGAGTCTGAGGAACTGCAAGCGTCTGCTCTCTCTGAGGATAAGGGTTGAGAGGCTAACCCTCAACAGAACTACCTCCAAATTTGTTTGAAGAGAGGTGAGAACCCCAGATTTCTTCTTTTCAGTTCGAGCAGCCAGATGACTGTACGAACAAGAGGTGTGCTTTCCGAAGACGATGTAGCGGGTACACTCGAAGCAGATGGACCAGAAATGGCGGGGAGTAAGAAAGAGTCCATATACTCGAAACAGGGAGGTTGTAGCAAAACCTACTTGTGACTTCTTCGGCCTCTTGGCTTCCAAACTGTTGGGCATCAAGATTATCATGATCTCCCTCCC
Organism: Neofelis nebulosa; assembly: GCF_028018385.1. Lineage (NCBI taxonomy): Eukaryota > Metazoa > Chordata > Mammalia > Carnivora > Felidae > Neofelis > Neofelis nebulosa. The sequence goes on along the minus strand of NC_080786.1, from coordinate 78,643,367 downwards.
CACGCAGGAAATGGGAGAATTCCTATGTAGGTGGACGGAGTAACCTACAGACACTGACATGACAGGGTAACCCCCTCCCCTTAAAAATGGCTGTGTCTCTTGCTGCCCATCTACCCTGCAGTGAAGCCCACCACCCTACAAGCCCCACAGATGCACTTACAATTGCTATTGTAGTGCTCTCTTAAATGTGAAGAGGCAGCCAAAGACCACAGGACATCTGGAGAAAGAATATAATGATAATGTAACATTGTATGTCAACTATGCTTCAATTTAAAAAAAGGGGGGGCGGGGGACGGGCACCTGAGTGGCTCAGTAGGTTAAGCGTCCAACTTCGGCTCAGGTCATGATCTCACGATTCGTGAGTTCAAGCCCGGCGTCAGGCTCTCTGCTGACAGCTCAGAGCCTGGAGCCTGCTTCAGATTCTGTGTCTCCCTCTGTCTGTCCTTCTACCGCTTGCACTCTGTCTCTTGCATTGTCTCAAAACTAAATAAAAACATTAAAAAAAGTTGGAGAGACATAATGCAAAAGACACAAAAGCAGACCAAAAAAAAAAAAAAAAAGGAACTCTAAGGAAAGAGAGATTATGCAGGAAGCAGAAAACTATAATTAATGTACAGGCCCCTTTTAGGCAACAGGCTTGAGCGATGGAAACCTGAAGAAGACAAAAGGGCCCACAGTGACCACCGACCTGAATGCCAACAGGCTCATTAGGCCACCCACCTCGAAATAGCCAGCCTTAGCTGATCAATGGGCTACTTACATCCGGGCGCAGGTACCAAAGGTACCAAAAAAGGAAAATGCCATACATCCCCATACCTCCTCACTCCCTCACTTAACCATAGCAGCCCCCCCCCACCACCACCACCTCGTGGTCTCTCCTTTGCTGTCCTGCCCGCTGCCCCCTTGCAGTGTATTCAACAAACTTCTCTCTCCTTTGTCCTGCCTTGGGTGAATTCTTTCACCTCCCGTGCCACCGGCTTCCACCCCACAGTCAATGCTCTCTGAAAGTTAAGAGCGTACATGTAACAAGAAAACTGTAGAAAAGAGTACCCAGCAGAAAGAGAAGAGTTCTTAGAAATTTTAAGAGTCCTTAGGAGAAATTAAAATTGCGAGAAAAGAACTGAATGGTAAAGTTGAGGAGATCGCTATGAAATCACAACAACAACAAAAAGGCAAAGAGAACATAGAAGAGAAAAGACAAAGAAATCAGAGGACAAATCCAAAAGATTCCATTTCTTTTTTTAAATATGTATTTTTTAACATTTACCAATTTTTGAGAGAGAGAGAGAGAGAACAAGTGAGGGAGGGGCAGAGAGAGAGAGAGGGAGATACAGAATCTGAAGCAGGCTCCAGGCTCTGAGCTGTCCACCCCAATGCTGGGCTGGAACCCACAGACCACAAGATCATGACCTGAGCCAAAGTCGGATACTTAACCGACTGAGCCACCCAGGTGCCCCACAAAGATTCAATTTCTTGAGGAACCTCAACACTGCTTTTCACACTGGCTCTACTATTTTGCATTTCCACCAACAGTATGCAAGGGCTCTAACTTCTCACCAACACTTATTGCCTTTTGTGTTTTGTTTTTAATAACAGCCATCCTGACAGGTTTAAGATGATATCACATTGTAATTTTAATTTGCATTTCCCTGGAGATTAATGATAAGTTTTTTTTTAAAAAATGTGTTTGTTGCCCAACTTATGTCTTCCTTGGCAAAATATCTGTTCAAGCCCTCAGCCTATTTTTAATCAGATTAGGGGCATTATGCTAACTGAGCTATAGGTGTTCCTTATATATTTTGAATATTAACCTCTTAACCACCATATGATCCACCAGTCCCACTGCTGAGTATTTATCCAAAAGAATTGAAATCAGGATCTCAAAGGCATATTAGCACCCCTACGTTCACTGCCACACGACTCACAATAGCCAAGAAGTGAAAACAACCTTACGGCCCACTGATGGATGAATGAGTAAAGAAAATGTGGTATACACGCACAATGAAATACCACTTGGGCTTAAAAAGATGGAAAATATGCAATATGGGACAACATGGATGAACCTTGAGAACACTGTGCCGAGTGAAATAAGCCAATTACAGAAAAACAAATAGTGCATGGTTCTACTTACCTAAGGTATCTCAAGTAGTTAAATTCATGGAATCAAAGACTGCAATGGTGTTTATCAGGAGCTGGGGAGGAGGAAGTAGGGAGTTACTAATCAACAGGCATAAAGTTTCAGTTAAGCAAGATGAATAATCTCTAGTGTTCTGATGTTAAGTGTTCTTACCACAGTAAAATAAATTCAATCTAAGATATTAAATATTCAATTAGTAGCTGTTCCAGAAAGAGAAAGCTATAAAAAGAGTTTCCCAGAACTGAAAAACATGAATTTCTTAACTTAAGCGACCCACCAAATTGTGGCTCGTTTATTTATAAAAGGAACCACAATAGACATTATTGTGAAATTTCACAATAGCCATAATAAATAAAAGGTAATAAAATTTCCCAGCCGTGGGGAAAGGAAGGTTATGGATGCAAGTTCAAGGATCAGATAGGCATCGAATTTCTCGAAGCTAGCACATGGACTAAGACTGTCAATATTCTGAGATCACGTGATTTCCAACCTAGAAGTCTATACTCAGCCAATATTCTGATTAAAATGAGGGATGAACAGAGATGTTTTCAGACATAAGATGTCTCAAAATATTTTCCTCTTCTGCACACATTCTTAGCAAGCCACTAGAGGAGGTGGGGTTACCCCGAAAGAAGAGAATAAATCAAGAAGAAATAAATAAGAAGAAATCAAAGAGGAAGGTCTGTGCATACAGTAAACAGAGGACCTGACACAGGAGAAAGAGGAAGAGAATTCTTAGTTTGATGATGCAGGGAAATCTGTTGCCCTAAAAAGCAGCTGAGGATGGATGCTGAAGAGGAGACATCTCTTCACGACAAGCACATTGCTGGGCTTTGCTTCCCCTGCCACGATCTAAAGTGTCTTTGTGTCATTTCATTTCAGGTGTTTCAGGAGGTAGGAAATGTTGAAGTCCATTATTGGAAGGAGATTTGGGGTGCATCAGGTTCATTTCTGAGAACGAGGAATATTTAGGGGGCTCACAAAGGAGATGGGAACTAGGGAGACAACAAAGGTTGGGATAACACGTATCACACAGGAAACGGGGACCTGGGAAAACATCATCCTTTATCTATTTAGGCCACAAACTGGGACCATTTATCTGGCTAGAAGGGCTCATTACTAGGACAAAGGTCAAGGAAGAGTTACCATACTAAATATTCAAAAGGAGTGAGATAAATAAATCCACCACTGGAAATTCTCACTGGCCACATTTCTCCCACATACTCCCGTCTCTACATGCATCAATCAAAAAGAGGCTCCAGCAAGTTCTCATGGTGGGAAGTTGGAAACTGCAATTGACAAAACTCCAGTGAGGTCAGAATTCAGTTACAGGATCTCTCGTTTGAAGATGGTGCTCGAGGGGCACCTGGGTGGTTCAGCCGGTTAAGCGCCTGACTCTTGATGTCTGCTCAGGTCATGATCTCACAGTTTCAAGAGTTCGAGCCCCACATCGGGCTCTGTGCTGACAGTGCAGCAGAGCCTGTTTGGGATTCCCTCTCTCTCTCTCTTTTTCTTTCCCTCTCTTTCTCTCTCTGCCCCTCCCCAGCTCACGCTATCTCAGTCTCTCTAAATAAATAAATAAATAAATAAATAAATAAATACAATAAAATGAAGGTGAGGCTCGAGGTTTCCATTTCTTCCTTTTCTTGGCAATCATCCTAAAGCCATCAGCAGAATGAGAAGCAGAAATGCGAAGTCTTCCTTCAAAGAAACAAGATTGCTGAAACCTCTAGGCACAAAACTGGAAGAAGCACGAAGGGGTAGGACAGGTGCTGGAAGTGCATGAAGAGTATGGAAGGAAGTGGAAAGGAGACTACAGAGCTCAGAAAGAGATCATAGAGTACATTGTCTAAGGACAGGAGCACACTCTGAGTGCAATACCAAAATCTTTTGTTTGTGACTGAGGGATATAGCAGTCACAAAATGGCAGGTTCCCTGGCCTTGGTTTTGATGTGAAAAGTAGAGCAGGCAAGGTTGAATTACACAGACAAGACATAATTTCAGGCAAGAGTCTACCCATGTGGTTGGGGGAGAAGAGACACTTGCAAAGCAAAAAGTACCATAGCAGCCTTTTTCCATCACTGAGATGAATGACAGGCTGTCAAAACCCATATCTAAAACTCATATTCAAGGGGTACCTGGCTGGCTCAGTCATTGGGGCATTCAACTCTTAGAGTAGTGAGTTCGAGCTCCCCATTGGGTGTATAGGTCACTTAAAACTAAAATCTTAGGGGCTCCTGGGTGGCTCAGTCAGTTAAGCGTCCAAACTCTTGATTTCGGCTCAGGTCTTGATCTCAAAGTCGTGGGATCGAGCCCCAAGTGGGGCTCTGTGCTGAGCATGGAGCCTGCCTGGGGTTCTCTCTTTTTCCCTCTCTCTCTCTCCCTCCCCCTATACCTCTCCCCCACTCACACTCACTCTTTTTCTCTATAAAAAGAAAATCTTTAACAAGTAACTAAAAATAAAACTCAGATTCAAAAGAAAATTTCTGCACACTTAAAACACAGGTGTGGCCCCACCTCCATGTGAACCTTCTGCAAATATCTGACACAGGAAAAACTCCCCACTGACTCAAAAATGAGGTCACAAATAGGAACTGCAAAAGATCTGTGCAAAGTTCCCATAAAAACAAATGAGAAAAAGAAAAATAAACAGAATATAAAAAACAATTTTCAAGAAAAAAAGTTGCTTTGAACAGCTTGAAAATTATGTAATTTTTAAAAATAAAAGATTTGATTTGCAAAATTGGAAGGACACACAGTTACCCGGGACAAAGTAACACAAAGACATACTGTCACAAAGCTACTAAACTTCAAAGACAAAGAGTCCTTTGGGGAGCCATGCAAAAATATTAATTCATTTACAACGGAAAAAAAATAAGGCTGACCTCCGATTCCCCCAGAGCAAATTCCCATAGCAGGAAATAGTAGACCAATGTTTATAATCTCCTCAACAAGATAAGACCAAGGACTATTTTACTCACTCAAAATTTCATTCAAGTATAAAGGCAAGAAATGAACATTTTGAATATCTGATGATCCCTTCTTGTAGAAAACACTAGAAGATGAAGTTCACTCAGCCAAGAGATAAATGAAAAAACCGCAGGCTTGGCATTGAGATTGAATCTACTTTGCTGTAAAATAAAGATTAGAGCAAATGTAGGGATTATGGTAACGATGCAGAAAGAAAACGTAGTAATATCGAAAGCTGACCTCTGTTCTCTGGAGCTGAAATACATAATGTAAAGACAGAGTCTGGGTATAAAAAGGAAGATCATTTATTGCTTTGCCAGGCAAAGGAGACTGCAGCAGGCCACCAAGACTGCAAGGCCACCTGGAGTAAAAACCTGTGGGGTTTTATAGGAAAATGCAGGATCTGAGTAGTTTCCATTGGAATCTGGTACATGCTGCCAGCCGAGTCCCTCCTGTCTTCAAGGTGGTCTCATGACTAGCACTGGTGCCCCTTCACCAAGTATGCACTGAGGTCAGTGAGATCAATATCCATACCGAGTCCCTGGACAAAAGATTCTACAGAAAAACAAGTGAAGGGGAAGGGGAGACCTCAAGAATGAGGAAGATAAAAATGTATTCAGTTGGAAGTCAAGCCTTGCGGAAGCACTAATGCGTCCCTCTAAATTTCCATCCAATAATTCTTACCATATGGAACGGACATATCTAACAGATTTGAGAAAGAATTTGGAGAGTAAGTAGCTAGTAGTGAATACTGAATTCACTCATCCTCTATAATACGGGGCCAAAAGATATCATTGGAAGCTGAGAAATCAAGTGGAAATAATGGAGATTTATTTAGCAATACAAAGATAAATGCTAAGAACAATAGCAATTAAAATTGAATGGAGGGGTGAAAGGAAAGAAAAAGGAAATATATTAATTTGTGGCTGCTCACAGTGGGGAGTTAATAGATTCCGAATAAACAGCGGATTAAAGGTTTTATCCTAAATTATGTTTATAACAGTAATCTCTAGATCAAAGAAATACTTTACAAAGTATTAGAATAAATACGCAAGCTCAAAAAAAGTGCAAAACATATTGCATAATAGACACTAAAACACAAAAACGTAAGATAAAACAGTATGACAGAATTAAGCTAAACATATCACTGATAGCCAGTGGTGTGCTAGCAAATGTTTAACAACTGTCCTCGGGAAAACATAACAAAACATGTTAACTTGTAGCTTTTGCTGATTTCCATGTTGCGTATACCCCTACTGTTACCAGTGGGAGAGTCTGCCTTGTGTGAATGGAGGTCTCCTTCCTTGGATTCCTCTCGTGAGGAGACTTACTGGGGATCCACACTCAAATAAAGACAGACAGAAGGAGAGTAGCAAGCAAAGTTTATTATAGTGAAAAGTACACTCTCAAGGTGGGAGAGCAGGCAGGTTCCCAGAGGTAGAATGGCCCCTAGGTTGTTTTGGGATTGGGTATTTGTTGCTTCTCTCTGGGCTGAGAGGAGCTATGTATGACATTCACTGGGGTGGTCTCTAATGGAGGTTGCTTCCAATCATGTAGGGGACTCTTCCCACAGGTTCAGAAGGAGAGTTTTTGACTCTACAAGGTTTGTTACCAGAACCATCATGGCAGTCTTTCTCCATGGAGGAAAGGGGTGTACCATACCTGCAGGGCAAATACAGTGTAATGAGTCTAGGGTTTACCCTGGGGCAGAGGTGGAGGAGGAAAGTGCAGGCTCAGCACCTGTGGCTCTGGAGCTGTTGTCCCCAGAGTTTTGGAAGCCACAAGGTCAGGATGTTGTGCCCTGGGCTTCTATTGTGTAACCTATTTACCACTGCCCTTGCCTCCAGCTGAAGTCTCTATCATTCCCCTTCAAGGACGTGGGACTCTGCCTCAGGGCGGTCCTTCCACTGCACTGCTCTCTTCTAGGTTCTACCTAACTCTACCTTGGCCAATTTCAAGCTACAGATCTGATATCACTAAATGGGGGCTGAGAACTTATGAGAGGCTCCAGCACACCGTGGCTGACAGTGATAAATTTAAATCAGCTAAGGAGAAAACTTTCATTTTGGATTACAAAGCTGCACCAACTTAATACTGTATACAGGAGATCTTAAAAACAAAGGGGTTTAAAACTGAAAATAAAATAATGGGAACTGTATACTAGGCAGAGACAAAAAAAGAAATGACGAGGAGAGAGATCCCGATCTTATATAAAACAAATTTAAAGAAAACAGTATCAGGATGCCTGGGTGGCATCCAACTCTTGATTTTAGCTCAGGCGATGATCACACAGTTTGTGAGATCCAGCCCTGCATCGAGCTCTGCACTGACAGCACGGAGCCTGCTTGGGATTCTCTCTCTCCCTCTGTCTCTCTCTCTGCCCCTACCCCACTCAAAATAAATAAACAAACATTTTTTAAATAAAGAAAATAGTATCAAATGATGTCTCAAAGAGTGATTTATAATGACAAGGCATACAGATAACAATGAAAAGATAATAACTATAAACATTGGCACTAGCTAACATTACATCAATATCAATAAATAAAAACTACAGGAATTACGTGAAGAAACAGATTTAAAAATGCATTAGTAAAAAGACACATTATTACTCCCAGCCTAGGAATTCCAAGTGAATAAAAAGAAGGATGCACAAGACTTATTAGCATAATAATGTATTGGTATATTTTTTATCAAATTCAAGTTCTTGGAAAAAAATACACCTCACCTTCTTTCCAAGAAACCACAAAAGGAGTCATTAAAATTGATTACATATTAGGCCACAAGAAAACATCAAGAAAAACTTTTAATACTGCAGATAAGTTCTTTGATGACAAAGTTTAAAAACCATATATTTATAATCAAATTTAAAAACAAAATTCTCTTATATCTGGGAATATTATTTTTATAATTTTTAAACAATTCTTGAGTCAAGCAGGAACTCAAAACTGAACTTGCAGAATGTATTAAAACAAATAATAATTATCACATTTCATATTCAGAATCCACTGTATATAACTATGGCAGTGTTCAGAAGAAATTGTACACACTATATAATTACATTAACAAACAAAAAAGAATTAAAATAGTTGAAGTAACCATCCAACTTTAGAAGCTAGAAAAAGAACAATAAAAGTAAATAGAAGGAAGGTAGAGGAAGGAAATAATAAAAGACATAATAAATAATAAAAGAAAAGGTACATATTTTGAATTATGAATTATAAATTCAAGATCAGAAAAAAAAAAAAAGTCACCTGGGTGACTCTGTTGGTTAAGCATTTGACTTCGGCTCAGGTCGAATAAATTAATTTTATTAAAACATAACTCACCAAAATTGGTCTTAAATAGATCAGTTACTATATGCTTAAAATTTGTCAAAGACCTATATTCCCAAAAACACTATGTCCAGACAGTTTCACATAGGACTCTATAACTTGAAAAAGCAGGTGATCCCAATGTTATTTGTACTGTTCTAGAGTATTAAAAAAAAAAAAAAAAAAAGAGGGGGTTTCCATTTTGGAACTATTCCCCCCCCCCAAAAAAAAAGACACCATAGAGAAAAAAAAAACTATAGAATAATCTCACGCATGAATACAGACATAAATTCTAAATAAAATGGTAGAAAACAAAGTAGCATATTAAGAGGCTAATACAACATGACCAAACGTGGTTTATTCTAGGAATAAAAGACTGGTTCGTTTAAATAAATTGCCATATCAGAAAATTTGTTTAAATAAATTGCCATGTCAGATTTCAATATATAAATACATGATCATTCCCTTAGACACTAAGAAGTGTTAGATTAAATTCAATACCTGTTCTGGACAAAAATGTTTAAACTGTAAGCAGAAGATACATCCTTAACATGATAAAACGTATTTATCTGTCTCCAAACCAATATTTATGCTAAAAGAAGATAGATCAAGATCATCACCATTAAAATCAATAATAAGATATAAATGTAAATCCCATAGTACCGGATGAAACTTCATCTTACAAACTGTACAACAGTATATTAGAATAACAATGGAAAGAAATACAGGTATTTTATTGTATTGTCTTGAGTAATTCTATTTTTTGAAAAGAACCAGTGACAGGGTGAGAGATGTCCAAAAATAAACTGTAGTCAAACTAATTTTCATTACTATGCATGAATGCATCCTGAATGACAATGCACGATAATGAAGCTTTGCTGTTCACCTATTTAAGCATTTAAGGGATTAAAAGATAATAGATTATCTGACTCATGTTGCTATAATAATTCCATATACATCCCTTTTTGATTACTGCATAAAATAGCATTCAGAGAAGATACCTAAAACGTTACACTTTGGGGATAAGAATAAGAATATATAGATTCATTAGTATAAATAATGCTATAAAGAACATTCTCCTCCTTTTGGATTATTTACATAGGATACTTTGTAAGTGGCTCAGAAGATATCTTGATTTTTATTGAAGAAAATACCTCTTTTTCTATGGTCATACTTAATGCAAAAGGAGTATTGCTTCTTCCATAGCTAACATACTGTATTCTTAATAAAATTTAATTTCCAAATTTTCGACTAATTTTGTAGTTTTTCCAAACTTACAGTTTTTCGTTTTAAACAAGTTTTTAAAAAAAGATGATAGAAGTTTAATTGCTGCTGGAGTAATCGCACATCCATAAACAAACAAAAATGAATCCTGGCCTAAGTCTCACACCTTAAACAAAAAATAAAACTCAAACGGGTTAAAAACTTAAATGAGGGGCGCCTGGGTGGCGCAGTCGGTTGGGCGTCCGACTTCAGCCAGGTCACGATCTCGCGGTCCGTGAGTTCGAGCCCCGCGTCAGGCTCTGGGCTGATGGCTCGGAGCCTGGAGCCTGTTTCCGATTCTGTGTCTCCCTCTCTCTCTGCCCCTCCCCCGTTCATGCTCTGTCTCTCTCTGTCCCAAAAATAAATTAAAAATGTTAAAAAAAAAAAAATTAAAAAAAAAAAAACTTAAATGAAACCATAAGACTTTTAGAAAAAAATAGGAGAAAATCTTCAAGATCTAGGCTGGGCAAAAAGTTCTTAGACTTAACACAAAACATCACCATAAAAGGAAAAATTGATAGATTGGACATTAACAAAGTTAAAAACCTTTGCTCTCTGGAAGACTGTTAAGAAGAGGAAAAGACAAGCTACAGAATGGGAGAAAATATTTACAAAACACATACCTGGCAAAGAGCTAGTATTTAGAATGTATAAACAAACACCAACACAGTAAAACAGGGAGAGTTCAGTAAAAGGATACAAACTACAAGTACATATAAGGTCTGAGAATCTCATGTATAACATGTATCTCTAGTTGATAACACTGTGTTGTATGTTGTATCATTGACATTTGCTATGAGAGCAGAACTTAGATGTTCTCATACACACAAAAGGTAAGTATGTGATGAATGTGCTAACTGGAGGGGGGGGGGGATTCTTTCACAGTGTAAACATATATTAAATCATCACACTGTACACTTTATCTTACAATTTTATTTGTCAATTATGACACAGTAAAGCAGGGTGTGGCGGTACAAAACAGTAAAAAACCCCACCCAATCCAATAGTTACCAGCTGGGAGGTAAGTAAATTGGGAGCCTGGAAAAAACGGAGCTCAATGAAGAGATATTTCACTGAAGCGGATATGTAGATTGAAAATCAGCACATGAAAAGATGTTCAACATCATCAGTCAACTGGGAAACGCAAGTTAGAACCACAATGAGATATCAATACATACCTATCAGAATAACTAAAATAAAAAATAGTGACAACACCAAATGCTGATGAGGATTTGGAGAGATCGGTTCACTCCTTACTTGCTGATGGGCATATAAAGTGGTACGGCCACTAGAAACCAGTTGAGCAGTTTCTGAAAAACTTAACATGCAACTGCCATGCAATCCAGCAAATTACATTTCTGGGCATTTATCCCAGCGAAATGAAGATTTGTGATCACACATGAACCTATTCACAAAAGTCTACAGCAGTTTCATTCATAAAAGCCAAAAACCGGAATCTGCCCAGATTCCTTCAATGGATGAATAGTTAAAAGGTGGCATATCCATCATGAAATACTACTGAGCAACAAAAAGACGCAAGCTACTGATGTAGGAAACAACTGGAATGAATCTTCAGAGAATTACGCAGAGTAGAAAAATGCCAGTTTTAAAGGTTACTTACTGAGTGCTTCCACTTATGTTACAAACCTGAAATGAGAATTTCAAGATGATAGAAATAGAGAACAGATGAATAGTTATCATGGATTAAGGATGGGGTGGCGAAAGGTAGAAAGTGGGTATATATTAAGGAGCAACGTGAGGTTCTTCTGGCAATAGAATGTTCTGTAATCTTGACTGTATCAATCTCACTATCCATGTCTTAATATTGTAGTATAGTTTTGTAAAATGTCACCTTTGGGAAAAACTGGGTAAAGGGCACAGATCTCTCTGTATTATTTCTTATAAATGCTCGTGAATGTACAATTATCTCAAAATCCAAAACTTAATTTTTAAAAATCTGATAGAGTGTTTTTCCCCTTGATAACTACTGACAGTGGATATAGTGGGGTTGTTCATGTTTGATGCACACATTATTTCAAGAAAACAATTTTAAAAACCCTATTCCGATACCATTATTGGAGTGTGAGCTGCTTTGGGGTAGTAATGTGTACCATCAATCGGTTGCATTATTCTTCAACAACACTAAGTAACCAAGACTTGAAAAATCACAACTAATGAGCCTCATAGAATCCAGTAATATGAATTTCCTTAAATGATATTTGTAAATCCTACATTAACAACAAGTAAAGTTTGGATGTTTTAGCCTGCACACAGAAATCATATAGGTCTATAAAGAAAAATGTTTTTAAAATATTCACTATTTGAATATGCTCACTATTTGAAATGACTAGGGAATGCTTTGTTTCCATCAAGGAAGTAAAAAGTGTAACTACTGTGAAATTGACATATATTTCAAATACCTTTGAAAGTTTAAGTCCTTCTTAAACTGCAAGAAAATAAAATCAATCTCCCTAAAATGAAGGAAATCACGATGCTATTTATCAGCAAATTTATATTGTTAACCCCATTTACCAACACCTTTCAAAATGTCCATTTTTGCATAAGTTAAATAACATAGGCTTAAAGATAGATTTGAATATATACTGACATTGATTATGATGATTAGATTTAAAGATCTGTGTGATTGTGTAAAATAGCATCAGGAAAACAGGTAGGTAAGATAGTCACAGGATAATGTAGGTAGGTAAGATACACGTTTCACTGTTGCATGATTTAATCGGTGTAAATAGGAAACGTTTTAGATCTAATTCAAACTTTTATAGCCACTTATTTGGAAAGAAGATACTTTTATAATAGTATCTCCAACTACATGCTTGTTTTGAAACAGGTTTCAATCGCAGTTACTGCAAAGGTGAACAAGAGGTAAACTGCATGGGAGATTTGACTTTCCTTTCAATTTAGAACTAAATTAGCACAGATCTTGCATTAACAGGAATCTTATAGTTTGTTAATATTATTTTTAAGTAAAGTAAGTTATTTAACGTTTAGTTGCGTAAGAAATCTGCGATATGAGATATGAGATCTTCACTCAGCTAGGAGGTTAAGTAAATTGGGAGCCCTGAAAAAACAGCTCGAGAGTTGCCAAGCTCCCGGAGAGCCCGGCGGTTGTTCGTGGAGAGGGCGCCCCCTGGAGGCCTTGGCCGTTCCTCGCTCTTTGGCCCACTGGAGCCCAAGCTATGGGTGTTGGCCCGCAAGCCGCCAGAGCTAGCAAATCTTTTTCTTGTTTATCCAAAATGAGGATGACACCACGCCGTGTGCCCAGCGCCAGATCACGCACTGCAACAAGACGGAGAACTAACGATGGAAGGGGACCCCAAAGCGGGCCCAAGCACAAGCCACCCTGGAATCCGCCAGCTGGCCTGGCACACCCACAACTGCCTGGCCCTGCGCGCGGCCGGGGGCGGGGCCTGTCTCCCGGGAAACCACCCTCGGGCCAATGCGCGACGCCAGCCCCGGGTTTCGGTTGAGCGGCGGCTGTTAGACGCCCTGAACCGTTGCCACCCCCGGCCGCCAGTTGCGGGTAGAGGGGCCTCTGAGACTGGGGTACCGAGGCCCCTGCGACTCGGCGGCCGCGGCTAGGCCAGACGGGGGCCAGTGGCCGTCCTTTGCGACAGTAGACAGGGTTCGGGTTCGCGATCCGCCCTGGTGGGTCTCGGGTGCGGGTGTCCGGCCGGCCGTTGCCCGCCCCAGTCTCCTGCAGCTGGAGGCGTGCGTCCCCCAGTGGGGGAGCGGCGGGAGTGCGGGCGCGGGAGGGGCCGCTGCCGGGCGAGGGTGAGCCAAGTCCGCTCCCCCGGCCGTGACCCGGTCGCCCCATGCAGGTTCAGCGGCCGGAAGCCTGGCCGCAGCTCGCACCCGCTCCCCCCGCCGGAGCTCCCGGAGGTCCCTCGCCGGCAGCGCCTGTGTGTGGCTTCGAGAGGAGGAAAGTTGACTGTGAAGTAGCCTCGGAGTCACTCCTGCCCAGGCCTGCAAGTCACCGTTGCGGGTGTCAGTCTGTCGTTACCCAACTTAGGGCCACAGAAGTTTGATCCTATGAATACCCGGGATAATCCGTGGTCTCATCAGCAAAGGCAAATGCCTTACCCACCTGCTTCTTCCCCTCACTGCTTTCCTCCCAAATGGTTCTCACTGGCTTCAAAACCTCTTCTTCGGTGAATTCTAGTAGACTTGATTTTGGAGCGTCCTTTAAGGTTCCATTCCTCAAGGATTGTCCAGGTAATCTCACCACTTTCTTGCTTCTTCCAGAGACCTACGCCCCACCTAGCCCCAGCTTCACGGAGGTCCAACCTGTGCAGTGGCGCAGGGCTCCACGCTCAGAGGGCCTCCTGCTTGTTTTAATGCTCTGCCCTCAACGATGAAAAATTCTTAATTTTTGAACAAAGGGCTCCATATTTTCCCTTTTCCACTGGACCCAGCAAATTATGAACCTGTTACTCGTCCCAGCTCTCATCTTTTCCTGAAGGCCTTCTTTGATAAAATTCAATTATATAAAAATAGTTACAAGGGAGTCTTCTCTAGACCTCTCAGTAGCTACTAAGAGCATCAAGAGACGGGGGGGGGGGGGGGGGGGATGATTCTATTGCCTGAACTCACAGTTGTTGGAATCATGAGATCTTTCTGATCCAGTGCCCACCCCCACCCCTCATTATATTTCAGGGCCTTCGGAGAATATGCAGAATGTGTAAGTGCCAGACTTTTGAAGGCAACAATGTTTGGCTCCTTGCCTAAGGATGGAGGCAGGTGAGAAATCAGCTCTATTAATGGGTGTTCTGGGACTACTTTCAGATGCCCAGAAGTGCTGGTGCAGGTGTAGGGGGCAGAGAGGGCAGAGAGAGGAGGCTGCCTTGTTTGACACCACGTGGAAGAACTAAGAGGCTTCCAGAAGGAAGCTGAGAGGCTGGACAGCTGTGCTGTCCAAAACTGTAGCCACAACCTGCAAGTGGTTATCGTGCACTCAAAACGAGGCGTCTACAGCAAGATACGCTTTATTCATCATCAGGGAAATGCACATCAAAACTACAATGAGGTATCACCTCACACCTGTCAGAATGGCTACAATCAACAACACACAAGAAACAACAGGTGTTGGTGAGGATGTGGGGAGGGGGAAGCTTCTCTCACTGCTGCTGGGGAGGCAAACTGGTGCAGCCACTCTGGAAAACGGTATGGAGGTTCCTCACAAACTTAAAAATAGAATTTCCCTATGATCCAGCAATTGCACTAGTAGGTATTTACCCAGAGAATACAAAAATATTAATTCAAAGGGATACCTGCATCCCAATGTTTACAGCAGCATTATCTACAGTAGCTAAATTATGGAAACAGCCCAGGTGTCCATCGACTGATGAATGGATAAAGAAGATATGGCATATATATATAATGGAATATTAACCATAAAAAAGAATGAAATTTTGCCATTTGCAGCAACATGGATGGAGCTAGACAGTATTATGTTAAACCAAAGTCAGAGAAAGACAAAATCATGATTTCACTTACATGTGAAATTTAAAAAACAAAACAAATGAGCAAAGGGGGAAAAAAGAGAGGCAAAACAAGAAACAGACTCTTAACTCTAGACTTAGAGAACAAGGTGATGGTCACCAGAGGGGATGTGGGTGGGCAGATGGGTGACATAGATGAAGGAGAGTAAGGAGTGCACTTATGATAAGTACTAGGTGATGTATGGAGTGTGGAATCACGAGATTGTACACCCGAAACTAATACTACACTGTATATTAACTAACTGGAATTTAAATAAAAACTTTAAAAATAGGTGATGGTAGGCATCTTAAAAAGAAAAGAAAATGGGGCACCAGGGTGGTTCAGTTTGTTAAGCATCCGACTCTTGATTTTGGCTCAGGTCATGATCTCACAGTTTGTGGGTTCGTGTCCCACATAGGGCTCTGCACTGACAGCATGGAGCTTGCTTGGGATTCTCTCTCTCTCTCTCTCTCTCTCTCTCTCTCTCTCTCTCTCTTTCTCTCTCTCTCTCCCTCCCCCTCCCCTGCTCACACTCTCCCTCTCAAAATAAATAAACTTAAAAAAATAAATAAAAATAAAATAAGATGTGCTATAAGTGTAAAATGCACACCAGATTCAATGTCTCACTTTTTAATATAAAATGTTCTATTTTTATTATGACGGCATATTGAAATGATATTTTGGATATATTGGGTTAAATAAAATATATTAAAATTCACCTATTTTTACTCCTTAATATAACTACTAGAAAATTTTGAATTACATGTTCACATATTTCTTTTGGAGAGCACTGTTCTAAAGATTTCAGAGTACTGCAAACTTTATGAAACTTATGAACTTAAAATGTTCAGAAAAACTGCCTCTCCCCAAAAAACTCACATTGCCCTTCCTCTTCCAGAAAGTACCCCTGTGTGGTCTAGAACTGCAGAATCACCATCACTTGTACAGGAGAGTCTCAAACTTGTGTCAGCTCTTGCCCCTGGAACCAATTCAGATGCTGGCAGCTGTTTCTACTGATTTGGCTGTTTGTCTAGTTTTGCAAAATAAATGATAGAGTATGCAAAGAAGGGAAGGAAGAAATAAGCAACAGAAGCTCACCTCACCAATCTTTGCTCTAAATTATTATATTGCTACAAATTATGACTCCTTTTTGTCAGCCATGCTACCTTAAAAAGTAATTAGCTTTAGTGATGAAATTGCCTGATGCATTGATCTGAAATATAAAAAGGAGCAGAAAATTATCTGCATATGCAGGCTCTCACTTGGGCATCCTCCTTTAGTTACGGAAAGTACAATGGGTGGACTCCAATATCTTAATCCAGTGTTTTGAATGTCTCTTAAAAGCAATGTGGTAAGTGAAGAGGTTAGTTCTAAATCAGTGTGTGTCGGATACCAGTCCTGACCCAGTGCTCCTAGAGCCTCTAGTTTTCTGAAAAGTGGTCCTAGTGTGGGAGTTGGTGGGAGAGGGGAGGACTGGTTTCTTGGAGGGAATAACTTGGAATTCTGGACTTCCTGCAGTTTCCAGTAGGTTGAAGCACAAGTGTTTCTCCTGACACCTAACAAGACATATGTCCAATAGATGTACACCGAGAGCTAGCTTGGTCTTGTCCTGATCTTCACTTTTGGCAGGGAGGGCATCTTGGCCTGTAGGCTTCCCTGGTGGAAGCATTTTAACTACAAATTCAGTATCTTTCATAGACATAGGACTATTCAGACGATGTACTTAAGTGAGTCTTAGTCATTTGTGTCTTATAAAGAATTTGTCTATTTCAGCCAAGTTTGGGGGCATATGGTTGTTTGTGATATTGTAGTATTCTTTTAATGTTCAAGACCTGTAGTGATGGCCCCTTTTTCATTTCATGCACTGGTACTTTATGTCTTTTTATCAGTCAGGCTACAACAATCTCTCAGTCTGGTACTGTTGACATTTTGAGGACACCTTTTAAGGATGTAGGATGTCTAGCAACATTCCTGGCCTCTATACCCCCTAGATGCCAGTAGTAGCACTACACCCCCGTCCCTACCCCCACCCCCATTGTAACAATCAAAGATGTCTTGGAGCGCCTGGGTGGCTCAGTCGGTTAAGCATCCGACTTTGGCTCAGGTCATGATCTCACGGTCCGTGAGTCTGAGCCCCGCGTCGGGCTCTGTGCCCACAGCTCAGAGCCTGGAGCCTGTTTCGGATTCTGTGTCTCCCTCTCTCTCTGGCTCTCCCCCGTTCATGCTCTGTCTCTCTCTGTCTCAAAAATAAATAAACATTAAAAAAAATTTATATAAAAAAAATGTCTCAGCATTGCCAAATGTCTCCTGAGAGGCAAAATTGCCTGAGGTTGAGAACCACTGCTTTAGGCTACCAATTATCTTTTGGAACAAAAATATGATAAACTGTATCTTTTATATTTTACTTTATATTTTAACTATTTCTGGAGATCTTCATCTGTGTAGATGCAAGTTCTGTTTGGTATCATATTCTTTCTGTTGGAGGGTTTTTTTTGTTTTCTTTTTTTTTTTTTTTTTAAGTTTATTTTGAGAGAGCTTAGAAGCAGGGGAGGGGTATGGGGAAGGGACAGAGAGAGAGGAGAGAGAATCCCAAGCAGGCTCTCCACTGTGATGAGAGGCTTAAACCCATGAACTATGAGATCATGACCTGAGCCAAAATCAAGAGTTGGAGGCTTAACAGACTGAGCCATCCAGGTGCCCCTGGAGAAGGTTGTTTTGACCTTTATTTTAGTGCAGGTCTATTGATAATAAATTTTGTGTTTTTTTTGTTTGTTTGTTTTGTTGTTCTGTCTGTCTTTTAAAGTCTATTTTTCCATCACATCTGAAAGATGTTTTCCCTGGGCACAGTATTCTGGACTAACAGTATTTTTCATTAATGTTTTATAGGTATTAACTCCACTATATTCTGAGTTGCATAGTTTCTAAGCCAGCTGTAATTCTTTGTTTCTCTGTAATGTGTCTTTTTCTCTGGCTACCTTCAAGATTTTCTCTTGACTTTTCAGCAGTTTGAAAAAAATGTATCGGGGTGTGTATCTTTTGGTATTTATCCTACTTGGGACTCAGTGAGCTTTTTGTATCTGTGGTTTGGTATATTTTATTATTTTTGGAAGATTCAGCCATTCTTTCTTCAAATGTTTCTTCTGCTATCTCTCTCTCCTGGAATTCCAAATACACTTTTATTAGACTGTTTGGTATTACCCTACAACACTTGAACACTCTTTTGTGTTTTCTTCACACTTTTTTCTCTTTGTATTTTAGTTTGGGTAATTTCTGTTACACAGCTTCAAGTTCATGCTTTCCAAGTTCATGTTGTATCAAGTGTACTGATGGGCTTTTGAAGGTATTTTTCATCTCTGTTACTGTGTTTTCTATTAGCATTTCCATTTGACATACATAGTTTTTATCTCTACTGAAATTTTCTGTATGATCATTCCTGTTATCTACTTTTTCCACTAGACTCTTCAATATATATGATTAATATATTAAAGTTATGTCAAATCCCTCTCATAGTTCCAACACTTAGGTTATCTCTGAGCCTCATTCTGTTGACTCTTCTCTCTTGACAATGGGTTGTTTTCCTTATGTGTCTCATAATTTTCTACCCAATGGTAGGCATCTTGTATAGAACAGTAGAAATTAAGATAGTGATGACTCAAGTAAGTATGTTTCTTCTTCTGCTCCATCAGTCATGTGGGGTGTTGAATCAGTCAGTGGTTGACCTGGGTTTGGGTTTTCTTGTTGTACCTTCAGTGCACCATTGGTTTCAATTTCCTCTAGTGTTACCTTATACTTAAGATGGGATGGAAGGCTAAAGGGATTTTCTCAACATTCCTTTTCCACTCTCAGCTTCTAGCCTTCCTTTTAACCTGCAAAAAAAAAAAAAAAAAAAAAAGGCCTGCCTCCATGCTTTTGCCTTTCTGCCTTCTTGTAACCTGCTGCTCGATAGCTTGGTAGTGGGAGCCAGAGGACCAATCATCCTGGTCCAGCCTCTCTTAGGCAAGTCTTATATGTTTAGGCCTTGCAGGTGGGGCTTCCTCAACTCCTCAGTCTCCCCATGGCAGACAGAATTCTACTTTGCATCTTTGATGAGTCTTTTTTTTTTTTTTGTACATTTATTCATTTTTGAGAGACAGAGACAGAGCACAAGCAGGGGAGGGGCAGAGAGAGAGGAAGACACAGAATCTGAAGCAGGCTCCAGGCTCTGAGTTGTCAGCACAGAGCCCGACGCAGGGTTTGAACCCACAAACTGCGAGATCATGACCTGAGCCCAAGTCGGACGCACAACCAACTGAGCCACCCAGGCACCCCTACATCTTTGATGAGTCTTAAGATAAGAGTCTCCTGATTCCTGTAATTGTACTGGCATGAGATCTTGAGCCCAAGACCATTTCCTATCCCTCCTTATCCAGGTATGGAAGCTCTTTGTTTGTCTTCTCTTACTCTTGCCCTTACCCAATATCAAGGGTCCTCTACCTGAGCCCTGGAGACAACAGTTTGCTTCCCCTTTCCCAGTGGCTTGCAGCTATCATTCATAGGAAGGGTATGGCAGGACTTTTGTCCTTCCCATAATGGGAGCTTACTCTGCTCCAGCAAGGCCTTCACCTCCAAGGGAGGCTGTATATGGTCTCCTGCCTTGTCCCCAGTTTTTCTCATCAGCATCCAGTGAGAAGAGGCTGTAAGTGGAAATGGAAACAAGCTCCTTTTTGTCTGAGGGGTTTCTAAACATCGTTGCTTGTCCTCACTTGGCCTTTAGCAATGTGTTAACAATTTTAGCTGAATTCTTACCACCCTGTATAGTAGTTGATATCTCTTCTTCAGTGCTCACATCCTATCTCTCTTTGGTGAGGCCAGTCTTTTCTTGGCTCCCAGGCTACTTGCTCGGTCTGCAACACTTGCTAGGGTGTCAAATCATCCCAATTTGTGTGGTACTGAGAGTTTTCCAAGAATAGGACTTACAGTACTAAAACCAGGAAAAGTCCAGTTGGTCACCCTAACTTCAGCTTCCCAACAGGTTCAAGAAAAGCTTTTCTATAGTTTTTCTAGGTGTTTAGGTAAGAATGATGTTCTTTCTGGATTTATTTTAGAGAGAATGTGTGTGCCTATGCATGAGAGCAGTGGGAAGGGCAGAGAGAGAGAGAGCGAGAGAATCTTAAGCAGGCTCCACACTCAGCATGGATCCCATCAATCCCATGACCCTAAGATCATGACCTGAGCCACATTCAAGAGTTGGATGTTTAACTGACTAAGCCACCCAAGCGCCCCCTTCTTTCTAGATTTCTACATCCTAGGTAGAAGACGAATTAGTGAAATGCTTATGCATGTTGAATCTGAACAAAAATGGTTCTTGAGATAGTAAAAAGCCATATGGGTAAACATCTGTTTCTTACTAAGGCAGAAGGGTTTTTGTGAAATCTTCCCTAAAATAGAGAATAAACAAAATTAGTTTAGTCTCTGTCATTATTTTGTCTGTTGACAACAAATTTATCTGATAACCTAAATAAACTCTAGCTGAAGAGGTAGATTCACACATACTATTTTTCTTTATAACTCTACTCAACATTCAGCTAGCACCAGATTTGAACTTTACTTCCAGCAGGTGAGTATCTCCCATAGATTTTTTAGTGACACTATAAAAAAAAAAAATCTTTATGCCCTTTTGTGGAGGAGCAGGAAGAAGGCTGAATAGGCTTTTATCAAGAATGTTGACCACCTCTGGGTAAATGTGTATGTATATGTATACATGTGTGCATAATCTTGCTATCAACTGTCTGGGAACATACCTGATTTACGTTGCCATTGGTGGTACATCTCGTCTTGTGGTTTTTATTTCAGATATCATGGGAGCCCAGGAGTGTGTGTGACCCCTACAGCCAGCACTAATGAGTATGGTAGGGAACCTCAAAGCCATGCTGTATATTTTGTGTCATGGTGAAGTCTCTGTCATTTGCTCAGTTACTCCTTTGAGTATCCAAGAGAAATACTTATGGCCACTAGATAAACTTGTAGGCTGTATATAGGATATCTTAATATGTCAATAGTTTGATTAGTATAATAAAAACAGCACAGAAATCGTAAGACTAGGAGCATGTGTAACCTCAACAGCTGTGGGGTTTATATGGCTGTAGATATGATAATAGCTGAGATGTACAGTGTTTATCATGTGTCAAGCGTTGTCATAGAGGTTGACATCTATAAACATATTGCGTCATCACATGTAGAAACTTCCTAACAATCCTATGACTTTAGGTATTATTATCCACATATTACAGATTAGGAAAAGAGGAACAAAGAGGTTTGGTAATGTGTTCAAGATCACAATGAACAAATGATGACTTAAGCCCATGTAGTCTGTTTCCAGAGTTCTTTTAACCACTGAAAATGATCAAAGACAAAGAAGAGGTAAAGATTTCAACTTTCAGGAGGGCATATAGTAGTGGGAGCTGTGTATCTGTGGGGAAAAGAAAAAGACTTTCAAATAACACTGATTTTAGGTTGTATACCAAATAGAGATGTACGGAAAGCTAGACAAAGACATGCTAAGGAAGAAGATTCAAAAAATGATCAAGTTATGTTTTGTACTCACTGCAAGTAAACAGAAAGTGTGAATTACACTGATGAGTATGGTCAGATATTTCATGTAAACTTCATGCAATACAGATAACCCAGTAATGGCAGAAATGCTGCAAAACCAACTTGCAGGAAGACCTCCACTTCTCTACATGAAATACTTGAATACTTTCAGTTTCAAAATGGAAAATTGCTTAGATACTACTTGCCACATAGAAGAAATAGAGGCTGAAAAGTCTTCTCAGTTCCATTTATTATTAACCAATTGAGAATAAAACCAACGAATGGTATGTAAAAGAACTTTGGTTTAAAGGTGACAACATGGACATTATTAACTCACATGAAGCACAGTGAGATTTGCAAATGACTGGAAGATCCCACAATCCTCCAGACCAATCCTTGTAATCCAGAGGACTCATAGGGGAGCAGGACAATCAATAGGTGTACCCACAACTTGGGTTGAGTGTGTTGTTGGCAGGGATTCTGGCTTTCTTGAAAGAGTGGGACGCTTTGTGGGCTTGTGATTGGTTTTTCAAGTCAAGTGGTTATGAGAGAGTATTGTATATAACTGTAGATGGGGTGAAATCTTTAACCTAACCTGAGAGTAATCACTGAAGTCCTCTCTGCACCTACTGGATGAGCGGCATGACTTCATACAGCTCATAAGTGGCACTCATCTGCATATGAATCTGATATTTTCACAAAGGCTACAACAAACTGTGAGCAAGGAGAGAGAGTACTCAGATTGTGCTGAAAGGTATAATAATGCAGAAGCTCTGTAGATGTTTTCTTAACGTTAATTTTGACCATGGTCTAAAATGTCCAGAGTGTTGGTAATCTAGTATAGCTTGTAGCCCATAATAAATGGATGCTATATTTGCATTACTATAATACTTATACTCAAGATAAGTGAAATAATTTAATATAACCAGCTCAGCTACATTATGATAATCTGGAGTTTTCTACTCAAAAGAATTGAATGAGGATGTACTTTTGAAGGGCCAGTTCAGTATTTAAGGCATTGTCAACAATGAGTAGGAAAGGGAGCATTCCTCTGCTAGGATCAGCTCTACTCCGAAACTATGGCTATGCCTTTTTTTTTTTTTTTTTAAGTAAGTATTACTTTCTAAATTGAAATGATCTCACAAAAGACTTGGCTTGAAGCTTGGTGAAGAATAACCTTGTACATAATGGACACAGAGGGCATTGGATCGGAGTGTTTGATGAATGTGGCTTCTCAGGTCTCTCCAACTCCTCCTAAGACAGGTGTTTAGGCTGGTGCTACTCAGGTTCTGCCTGCCCAGGATGGAGGAGCTTTATAAGGCTCTTATATCCCCAACTACATTAATCTGAAATTCCAGTATATTATATGGTTACAAAAACTGCCTTTCACAAGCCAGGTTGTCTGGATCTAACCTTCAGGATCCAGGAATGATCCTTGCTAAGCGACCAACACTGTCTTGCTACATTGCCTGTAGTTGATACAATAATGATTAGGCATCTTACACAGTCATATTGTGATGTTGTAAAGAAAGAAGAAGCTGTGAGGGGCATAAGAATTCAGGTCTGCAATGGTCAAAGGTATAGTGGGAGCTAAGCAAAGCACTCTAGTCAGTTCCTACCACATCTATGGGAAGGTATGTCTGGGTGTTGAAGGTGTTTGTGACCACACTCATGGTGCTTATGGGCATAACAAAACCCAACCGCATATGTTTTTGCCAAAGATAAATTATTACGCCCAGACCTGGCTGTGGAAACCATTTGGTTGTTCAGATATCTGTCTGGGACATCACAAGGCATAGGCAGCTACTGACTAGCTGCCAGAGTCAGAACCAGTGGTAACTGTTACAATGGTTTCCTCACAGAGTAATAGCCAGCGTTTGTGTCATAGGATATATTGGTTTAGAAGCAGACATGGCAAATATTAACTCTTTGTTGATGTTTACGGAAGAATGTGGCCTCCAGAAAAAGTGTTTTGTATAAATACAAGAAACTTGTGTCCCCATCCCAGATTTCACTAACGCTGTTTGAGGGTTTATGAGTGGGAACTTAAAAGTACAATCTGCACTGATCAATTTAATATGGTGCTTTTCAGCCTTTTTTTTTGTTGTTCCCCCTCCCACAAAGAGACTTTCTAAATTTTCTCTTAAAGTGTTCACAGATTTATGACCAGTTGATGAATATTGCTTTTCCCCATAGGTAAGGATTAATGAAGAGTGTAGGATTTTACTGTTACTGCAGCCAGTACTAGGTATTTTATTTTCATTTTGCAGTTGGGAGAGAAGCAAGCAACTTTGTCTCTTTGGAGTAGAAAGTTCAGACTGGTAAAAGTTAGGATTTCCCCTCCTTTCTTTTAACTTGGGAGAAAAAATTAAAGTACCTTTTTACATCGGGAATGTTTTCTTGGTAAAATTTTAAGATAGCTGTTGCTTATTTTTGCAGGTATTTTTACGCTGGGGACAAAGAGTTAAGACTATAAACAGTATCCTATCTCTGGGTTTTAAGCAACTTTTTAACAGGGTTTTTAGAAACTGAGACTAAACTTTTCTTGTCTTGAGTTTTAAAGCTATTTTGCGAGCTAATTACATTAGGAACTAACACAAAGGAAATTATGTCTTGGAACTTTGCAACCTTTTACACTTTCTACTTTGGTAGTTGGTTACAAATGAGGGTGGTGGATGATGGTGGGCAGGACCAGTGCAGTGGTATTTGACTTATATGACCGAATGGAAAAGGGACAACCACTGATCTCATTATGCATTAAAATATAAGCATATAATTTAATGATGACACTGTGTAACCACCACTGAGGTCAAGAAAGAAAAGACTGCCAGCCTTCCACATGTTGGTTCCAAGTTACGGCCCTTATCCCCACAGGTAACCACTATTGTGACCTGCAGAGTAATTCCTTTTTTTATACCCATGTTCCTCAAAGCACGGTCTGGCATGAGCATCATCTGGGAACTTGTTAGAAATGCAAATTCTTGGGCCCTCCCCTAGACCTAACACATGTACACATTTTTGTGTGTAGGATGCATATTTATGTGAATTAAAGTATAAAGCAGTAATTCTCAAGCTTTAGCATGTATCAGAATGACTTGGATGGCCCATTAAAACAGAGATGCTGGGGCCTACACTGACAGTTTTTGATGATCTCTTTATGGTGGTTTCATTCCCTGATTCTAATTTTCTAATGTGCTGGGTATCTTTGACTCTGTGCTAGTCATTGCACTTGACATGTTATTTTGCAGGAATAACTAACTGTGAGGCCTATAAAGAAGGTACTTTACCCCAAAGAGTATTTGCATTTGCTTCTGCTAGGCACCTGGGGGCACCATCAGTCTGGGATCGCCTGTTCAGAGTTTGATATACCCTGGACAATGCAAGGGATTTTTGCCATGTTTTAATTCTCTTTAGATTATTCCAATTCTTGCTCCCTTCATTCTGAGATCCTGGAACCCAGGTTGTTGTAGGGGAAGGCCTCCTGTCAGGTCCCCCAACTTGTATGGATCTAGAGTTAGTCCTCTTCTTTACCCTGATAGGCCATAAAACGGGAGGTTCTAGTTTTCTGGGATTAGTTAGTGCTATCAGGACAAAAGTGGCTTCAGGCTTGTTCCCTTCTCTAGATCCTTGACTTCTCTTTACTTTCGGCCTGATGATTCCTTGCTATTTTATAATCTCTTTGATGCCTTTGAAAAGATTATTTAAATATATTTTATCCAGCCTTTTTAGTTGTATTCAGTTGTAGGACTGATGTGAACAACCTGAACCAAACCTTTACCAGAAGGGAAATCTGGAAAATACATTATTAATACACAGTATTTTTTCAAAATACTGTGGTTTTTCAAAACATTAAGGATCTATGGATATTTATATCCTTAAAAAAAACTTTTATCTTTAGCTGACAACTTCACCCAGACATGGGACACACAAGATGGTTTGGGTACAAAACTTTCCATATGAAAAAACTTGCATATTTACAACCTTTAACCACTCCTAAAGGCTCTGATATTTCTGGTGGGTTCCGAGGAATGCTTCCCACAAATGCAGAGCCTTCCAAAATGCAGAGATGTGCCTAGTGCAGGCTCCATTTTGCAGTTTATGGCACTTTCTATGAGGTTTAATTTTACCCTTAGCTTTAACCAGTCTGGACACACCAAATTTAGGAAACATAGATGGCTTACACATTTATCCCTAGGACAGTTTCTGTCTGGGATAGCATGTGGAATGCCCCAAATTTTTATCGGCAAGTTCTAAGCACTTGATGAATTTTAACCACCTCTCTCTCCCCCACAAAAAGTAGGTTATATCATCTTTTTCCCCCCTGATTGACTCCAATGTCATGTTGATCCCTTAAGATAGGCAAGATTCTCATGGAGAAAGTACCCCATCTCAACCCATTGCTGATGAATCAGAATACATTCTTTCTGGGTAGAGCTGAATCTTTTATAGTTATCTTTAGATATATTTTGAAGGGGATTGGAGATGGAAATACATTAATGCTACACGCGTGAATTTGGGAAGGAAACTGGCAGGCTTTCCAGGTGTCAAGAGATTGTTGGGAATTTGGTGAGATACTTTATTTTGAACACTCTCACTGGGGTTGACAATTAGGATGTGTAGCAATCCGTGTAGGCTAGGCTTGAGGTAGGAATCAACAAACTCTGAGAGCTATTTGTAGAGTCCTTTAAAGATACTTGACGGTCATTTGATGAGCATCAGGATCCCCTGAAGGTGGTAAGTCTTGCTTGCAGTGGAGCCCATGACCCCTGTAAGTTGTGGGTCAGGATAAATGCCAGATTTTGATCTTCATGGTAGCAAGCATTAGCTCATCTCAGATAAAGGCTATAACCCAACTAGTTAGAGCAGAGAATGCCTTAAGGCAGTAGAGCACACGCTGCTCCCCAGTGCCTTTCTTCTCCTTCCCTAAGATGTGCCCAAAATCTATGGGCTTATGGCACGAGTGCAGGACGGGCGTCCCACCAGGTCAGAGGGACACTGAGTCTCCTCAGTCTGTGTTTTTCTTTATCAGTTTATAGAAGATGATGTTCTAGCTACCTTGTTGCTGAACCTCAAGTTCATGTTTTGAGTACAGACCTTCAAACTATACCATAGGATGCAGGAACTTTATAGTTCAGAGGTACAAATAATGGTTGGGGAAAGGGTGCTTTGTGTATAACACGGGGCTTTCCAACCAGGGGATTTCTTAAGTTACAATACTTAAAAAAAGTCATGACCCGCCACAATCCACCCCTTAGCTCATGACTTTTGTGTGGACCAGCACATTGATCTCCAGACCAACATGATGACATCATTATTTTCACATAACTCGTCCCTTAAAATAGAAATATTGCTTTCACAAATAATAAACTTCCTTATTATAAATTCCTACTTTACTAAATGGTATGGAGAACTAGGACCACATGGAAGTCCACTCAGTTTAATCATTTACTTATGGACATATTTTATTGAATCCCAAGTGTTTGGGCAGTGGTCTGGGATGTAGGCATTTCCCCTGTTTAATAATACATGCCCCTTCTCCCTCCCCAGCTAAAATATAATCTTAAGGACATGTGGATATAGACCACCATATATCTTATGGTTACCATTTCTTCAGCATTACTGTTGCATAGCTGGCCATCTATAGCTCTATCACTGATCTCTGAAGTAGCCCTATCAATCTGAACTTTGGAAATTATATAGTAAGTTCTGTTCCTGAGCCCAGCAGGGATTTGGGGGAACCATTTAGTGGCTCCCAGTGCTGGTCTACTTAGTTCCAAATAGCATCTCCCCCTGTATTCCTCAGGCAGTCATGGGTATACATGGGGTTCTCATATCCAGTAAGTGGGAGAATTAGGAGTAGACCTACAGTTATTGACAAAACCCAGAGTCCCAATTTTTGGTACTTAATATGGATGTTATAATATAGGACTTTTATGAGCATCCTTGATGTTACAAATGCTGGTGCCTAGTCCCTTTATCTCAGACTCAGAGAAAGCATATTTATATAGGGTTGGGACTATGCCTTAGGATGGCAGGAGCCGGGAATGTAAGGGGTTGGGGAATGGATCTTCCCTCTCATGGGTCCAGTTAAATGACTAGGTACAATCAACCCTGTTCCAGCTGATAGAGATTTGGTGAGTCTCATATGCCCTATCCCCACATATATTTTCTCTCTTAACTGCAGGAGAGCCTTCCATTTATCATCCCTTTTAAACGTAGCCTTTGTGTAGGCTATCCAGCTTCTGGACTTTGCCTGTTTTTTTATTCAGTACCATGATTTACCATCCCTCAATTGTTCTAGAATAAAGTATGTATCTCCAGCAGTTGGGCTATGTATTATTCTGTATCTGCAGCCTCTAGGCTAATTAGATAACTTGGTATATAGCCAAACAAGCGATTTAGTATCTTCTTGAGGAAATTCAATTACTACAGGTGCTCTGAATCACCTGAGATGTCTAGGGCAATGACTGTGATCATTCAAGGTAAAACTCATATAATCAGTGTTTTTTTTTTTTTTAATGTACACACACACATACACACACACACACACACACACACACACACTAGAATGAGGACTATTTGCTTGCTGGCTGTAACCTTATTTAAAGTGGTATTATAGCTAGCCCTTCCATAATTAATCTTCACTGTCTTCAGTGCAGGTAGCAGAATCCTCTTTGTGTTTCTTTCAGAAAGTTTCCATGCAGTTAGCTCCAGCTACAGCAATATGTCATAGGCATTGAACTTTGGGGCAATGACTGGTCAGAGCTCCAAGCCAAAGAGTCTCCCGAAGAGAGCACTCTACTCACCTTCCTCACTGGGAACTAATACCTGGAATAGTACCATGCACATCTTTGTCGTACTGAACTTTGTCTTAGTAAAATAAAGTTTTCTTTAAGAAGACTCTTCAGTGAGGATGACTTTAAGAACATGGCCAGGACCACCAGTGTTCTCAAGGGAGGAGATGGCAGACTCATTGGTTTGGCAGCAGCCCAGGCCAGCTTTTCCCCTGCAACTTTCCAAGCTTGTTTCTGTAGTGGTTGGAGCCAAATAACCACTCGTAGACTTTGTTATAGAAGGAATGGTGAAGTCATATACAAAGAGCAGAATGGGGTCAGCTAGATGCTTTCTATAGGTAGCTAAACTCATCATTTAGTCAAACTAGGATGAACTGTGATAGGCAGCTAAAGGTTCTTTTCTGTGTGGGGAGAAAAGGAGAGGATGGGGCACAGATAGTATTGTATCTTCCCTATTTGTATGACCTATTCAGTGTTTTCAGGCCTGTTCTCTCTGTTAGCCTGCAGACTCCTGCAAGGGTACTTGTGACTTGCTGTTCCTGAAACATTTGTGTCTCAACCACACCCCACACTAGGCCCCACCTTCCATAGCCACGCATCTGTTACTTGCACATAAAGCCTCTGTTCCCAAATGTTCCCAGTGGAGGAAGCGGCCTAATTTGGGGTCACTGGCTTCCCTCTAGGGGCAGTTGTCTTGGAACTGTCTGAAGTTTGAACACAGGGTTGAAGGGCAGACAGTATGGTGAGCAATCTTATTATTTCTCTTGGTATTTCCTTACCATGACAGTAAAGGTTGCCCATCAATTTGGGCCTCTTTTGGCCTGTCTTTTAATAGCCAGACCAACCGGTCTTTCCACTGAGAACCTCTTTTTTTTCTCTTTTTTATATCCCCCCACCCATTTTCTTTTGGTTATTTGGGGAGCTGAAATTCCCAGAAGTCTTCCTAAGCCATCTTTTCTAAAATTATGCATAGAGACTGCTAGTTACCTACCACTCTATTCATTCTTCTTATGAACAGAAAAAAAAAAAAAAAAACTACATTGTCTGTCCTCCACTACCAGTAAGGATGACACAGTGTGACACAGTCTTGTCAATGAGGGGTAACTAAATGTGTTAAGAGAAGTTTCTAGTAAAGCTCCTTAAAAAGGGGTAACTTCAGAGCACACACGCTTTTGCTCTAATTTCTGCCCCTTCTTCCTGTCTGTATCTTAGGGGAGATGCTAGCATGGAACAGGCATCTCGCAACAATACAGCCATGTGAGAAAAGCCAAGTGAAAAGCTTGGGTCACATCTGAAAAGGCTGGGTTAACAGGACACATAGGCACTGTGTGTGAACTCAAAACTGCATAATTTTTGCACACTGCCACCATCCCTGCTGCCTTAGGTTGTGAAGAAAAAAATCCCTTTGTGGACAACAGATCTGCACTGCTCTTATATCTCTAACACTGTTTGCAGGAGGACTGTGCTGCCATAATTTACTCTTAGCATCTGCGACTTAGACATTTTTTTACACCTAAATTCTTTAAAAAATAGCCATGTGTACCTCTTTGCTGTAAGTTCAAAACTTGACATTTCTTATCAATGGAAGGTCTAAGATCCTCCAGTGGAGTGCAGGTATACAATTCGAAAACAATTCGGTTGACAATAAGTTCGTTAATTTTGACAATTAGACTTTAAAAATTAGTACCACAGATATTTTAGAATAGTAGTACTATAAATGTACCATGAAATGATTTTGTAACACGTTACCAATTTTAAATGTGTAGATCCATATTTTAAGTTTTGTGGAGATGAATTACTCTCTTTTTAGATCCCTATTTATTTTCAGCCAGTCATTCCAGCTTTGTATTATTTGTAATAGTGAAACACTGAAACAGGTTCAGACCTAAAAATATAAAGGGTTATTGCAACAGCTTACGGAGTTACACAAAAGTTATGTATTACTTAATTGTGGCCACAAAATAAAATCTACAACTCCCTCAGTTTACAGAAAGATCACCTCTGTATGCACATATATATTATCAAGCCGTTACTGTTATTTTCCTAGATAAATGGGCTAATAGAATCTTTTAGTGTCCTATTTAATTTTTCTGTAATGAACTGTTATTAACTTTTCATAAGAACAATTTTTAAAAATGAAAAGACTTCCTCTTGATGGACATTTAACAAGAGAAACAAAAAGTGTTGCTGAGAAATGAAGAGCATTCAGGAACCAGTGGACGCTCACTTTTGCTGCTGAGATACCATCACCGATGACCCAGACTGCTCCAGGCCCATGAACTGCTCCTGAGCTGCTTGTAGGACCTACGTGGCCACGAGCCCTGGCTGCAATGCCAGAGATGCCCTCTCATGTCTGCCTTTACTTCCACATGTTGCCTTGCCCCATCCTGTGCTCACGTGTCTCTCTGATGCTTAAAAAGTGTGCTTTCGTGTATTCAATAAACGCTAGAATTTGAGTTATATGCCAAACCCCTGACTAATGCTGAGAATATACCAGTGAGCCAAACAGACCTTCATGGAACCAGTCCATCATGTTGGGATAGATGCTAATCACCTCATACAGACATATAGAATGGGACAGAATGAGATACGGACTATGACAGAATGGGCTGCTAGGAGGCTGAGTTACTGGGCAGGTGGGGAGACCCTCGTTACATCATGCATTCAGAAATCCATTTAAGCCGAGAACTGAAGGAAGGGAAGGAGCAAGTATGTGACAGTTATGGTAAGGGGAACACGTATTTTGCACAGAGGAGACAGCATGCATGAAGGCCCTGAGCTGCTCCGGCATGAAGGGAGTGAGAGGGCATTGGCGAGAGAAGAGAAGGGAGAGAGAACAGAGAGGTGAGCTTGCAGAGCTAAGGAGAGGCCAAATCACACAGGGCTTTGTAAGTTGTGGCAGGATTTTGTCTTTTTCCCTACACAGTTAAACCAGTGAAAAGTTTTGAGCTTAAAAAAAATACCTGAATCAGGTTGGTTTTCACACTGACTCTTGGTACAGGAAAAAGAGTGGAGGAAGAGAGAAGAGTGAGATTGGAAAGAACAATGATAAGGAAAGGTCCAGTCATTTCCATAGCTACTCTATTTAAAGGAGATGGTTTCCAGAAGCAGTTGTGGACTCTGGCCCAGAATTTGTAACCATGGCTATTATACTCAGCATTCTGATTTTGACACGACTGCCCATCTTCTTCACTCTTCTCTATAAGGGGTCCCATGTTTGCCACAGAGAAACTTTTGGACCGTGGTCAGGTCTGAGTTATGAGGTAAACTCTTTGCTCTTCCCAAAGTATTGAAGCCACAGTTACGAAGAGGACTGCACAGGGGCGCCTGGGTGACTCAGTCAGTTAAGCATCCAACTTTTGATCTTGGCTCAGGTCATGATCTCAGTTTGTGAGATCAAGCCCCATATTGGGCTCTGTGCTGACAGTGTGGAGCCTGCTTGGGATTCTCTCCTTCCCTCCCTCCATCTGTCTGTCTCAAATAAAACTTTAAAAGAAAAAAGAACGGAACAAATATTGAGTGCTTACTACATGCCAGGCACTGTAATAGGCACTAACATATGGAGTGAGTTTGAAAATAGAGTCCCTACTCTCATTGGAACTTACTGGATTGGGAGCAAATATTAAATCCTCCAAATGTGATTGCACGCAATGAAATGATCACATCTTCTTGTCAGCCGCTAATAATCTTTTTAAAACTTTTTAAAGAATTTATCTGAGAGAGAGAGAGAAAGCATGAGTGGAGGAGGGGCAGAGAGAGAGAGAGGGAAAGAGAGAGAATCCCAAGCAGGCCTCCACACTGTCAGCACAGAGTCCAACATGAGGCTCAAACCCATGAACCGTGAGATCACGACCTTAGCTGAAATCAAGAGTTGGACACTGACAGAGCCACCCAGGCACCCTCAGCCACTAACAAGAATCTTAAGGTAATGTTCTTCATGGCTCCCAGACCCAGGGCTATCTGGTATAATTGTGCAATTTGAGTGTTGCACAAAGATGCCTGGCCAAGGGAGAAAATGGAGACTAAAACTCTGCCAGAATTCCCCTTGTCAACCCATCCCCTTGTGCAAAGCTACAACTGCCCAGAGGAAAGGTACATTTTTCTTCTGTACCAAAGCGTCCATCTATAGGTCAGCCCATCTCTTCATCTCATATTAGTAGGGAATTCCTTATTCTCAGGATGGAATGGCAGGCTCTAACTTGTAAATGTGTGGCTGCCCTAAGCACAGAAATTTGAGGTGAATGTCATAAGCATGAGTGGGTGTTCTTGTAGGCTGAGAAAGAATCGGGAGTATAAAGAAGGCCTAGGACACAGGTATCTTTTAGGACATAATTTTTCAAAACATCCTGCATCTGCAGGAATTAGAGCAATGCTGTAGAGAGCTAAGATGAAGTGGAGAAAGAAAACTTAGTGGCAGCACAGTGGAGGAAATACCTGGCTGTACATTAGAAGGGTGGTTGTTTGGGGTGGTAGAACTTGTGGGGAAAGCTGTGGTGGAGGAAAGGAGATCTGTCACAGACTAGGAGTTGAGTTCTCCCTCATCCAGCAAGAGAGCGGACGCAGAATTGAATATGAGAGAGGGGTGCCTGGGTGGCTCAGTCGGTTGGGCGTCCGACTTCGGCTCAGGTCACGATCTCGCGGTCCGTGAGTTCGAGCCCCGCATCGGGCTCTGGGCTGACGGCTCAGAGCCTGGAGCCTGCTTCCGATTCTGTGTCTCCCTCTCTCTCTGCCCCTCCCCCGTTCATGCTCTGTCTCTCTCTGTCTCAAAAATAAATAAAACGTTAAAAAAAAAATGAATATGAGAGAGGCTAAGGTCTGGGAGGAGACAAGAGCCCCAAACAGGGGTTTCATCTCCACATTTATTGAGTTCACAAGATATTACTCACGTGGTGAATGTGAAGAAAATAAGATCTTACACGCGTGAAGGTGGGGAAAACAATCAGACAGTAGTTGTGTAAGAAGCAAAGGGTCTAGGGGGCAGGTGGAGTTTGTGATCAAGGTACACTGGTGCCAAATGGAAAGTAATTTCCTACAGGTGATATAACAAGACACTCGTGATTCCATTACACTATCTTGCTACCTAGCCTCGGGCGTTTTCACCCCATGTTGGCTGCTCTTCGCCCTAAGCTTTTTTCTAACCCATTTATGTAAGTAGAACGTATTTCCCCACAGAGATCCATCTATAAAATCATGTATCGGTTTCTGTATCCTGAGCCTGGCTGATTGAACAAAGCTTTGCTCCCATAATATTAACATTTCTGTCTCAGTTTTGAAATCATAGACTCTCGGCTTATGGGAGTGGTTCTGTTTCTGGGGAGAATCCTGCCAGAATAAAGCCAGAGACAAAAAGCAAAGGACGAGGAGCCAGATATCGTGACATCCTGGCTCTCCCCAGTAGCCGTATGATCTTGGAGTAGACCTCTCTGAGTCTTCATTGTTTCATCTGAAAATAGGAAGCTGCCTTCCTCACTGGGTTACAAGTCTCAAAGGATGTCAAGAAAAAACTTTGTAAACTGCAAGGCCATAAAAAGCATACAGTTTTTTCATGAAATGCCGAGTTTCAGAGGCCTGACTCTGAGCTAGGTTAAGCTGCCTGCCTGGGTTGCCTGAAGCTTTGCTTGGAGTGGCCTGGTTCTGAGGATGTTTCTCCTACATCTCCTGTTTCTCATCTGTCTTCTGGCTGTGCCAAGGGTTTTAACTACCCTCTGGCATTGATGGTTCAAAAACTTTTAATTTGTCATACAGACGCAAGACAGGTTATGTTCTGACCACAGGACATCTGTCTTCTAATGGAATCTGTGGTCAGTTAAGATCCTTTGTCCTTTAATGGGGGCCGGAAATGGAGGTAAACTTCAGGTACCAGCACCCCCCTTAACAGATGCATTAGACAGTTTCCCTCCCCTTGGCTGCTAGTTTGTTGAGCATCAGAGCCCACGCAGCCTCCTCAGGCTCAGTCCCTCACTTGCCCTCTTTCTCTGACAGATATTTTGAGCTAGTGAGGCTCATAGAACACAGTAGCAAAGATAAGTAAAAGCATCTATATCAGCCTGTATTTTTAATGTTTATTTTTATTTTGAGAGACAGAGAGAGAGACAGCATGAACGGGAGAGGGGCAGAGAAGGTGAGAGACCCAGAATATGAAGCAGGCTCCAGGCTCTGAGCTGTCAGCACAGAGCCGACGCGGGGCTCGAACTCACGAACCGCGAGATCATGACCTGAGCCGAAGTCGGACGCTCAACCGACTGAGCCACCCAGGTGCCCCATCAGCCTGTTTTAATCTCTTGTGGTCATTACTGAAACAATAGCAGCCAAAGTGAAGTTTAATCCCTCTGTAGCTTCTGACTAGAGCAAGAACCCTACAAGGTGTTTCAGTGCACCTTCCCACATGCACAGGAAGATTGCCTTCTCCTCTTTCCAAGTTGCTAAGATAGAAGTACAACATTCAATCCATGCCCATCCAAAAGGATGTCGAGTTCACTTTGTGTGAGGATACCACAAAGGTCAGCCAATAGGCAAGGCAGTCCAGGTGAGAGGAAATTGGTCATCCACAATGAACAAGCACAGCGGAAGGCTAATGACACCACTGTGCATGTCAGCATTCATGTAGCAAGGTGGTTATCACCAAGCCAAAACTGGACCAATACTACTAAAAGATGTCTTTTTAATTTTTTTTAATGTTTATTTTTTTGAGAGATAGAGCATGAGTGAGGGAGGGACAGAGAGAGAGGGAGACACAGAATCGGAAGCAGGCTCCAGGCTCTGAGCCATCAGCCCAGAGCCCGACGTGGGGCTCAAACTCACAGACCGTGAGATCATGACCTGAGCTGAAGTCGGATGCTTAACCGACTGAGCCACCCAGGCACCCCACTAAAAGATTCTTGAAAGCAAAGCCAGCTGGAAGGAATATATATCTCAATGGCTTTATGAAGACCCCTAGAAGGTTGCCTTGTCTCCACACCAAAAATGATTTTCATTCCCATGAATGGCAGCTTTCTCTATTTCATGGAAACCTTGATCTTCTAACATGATCCAGTTCCTTATTTTCAGAGACTGCTGTGATGCCCAGAGCACACATATGGCAGAAAAATATGCAAAAGATGAACAGATCACACACACAAAAGTTCTAAAGATAGCCCCTAAACATAGGAAAAGATATCCAGCCTTACTCAGAAAAATGCACATTAAAATCGCAATGAAATACCATTTCTCTCTCAGAAATCTCATTTCTCAGATTGGGAAACATTGCATTGTATAATATTCCAATGCAAAGTTATAAGGAAACAGCTAATCATAGGTTGTGCATAAAAATGCAAACCAATAAAAGCATTTCAGAGGAAACTTAATAGTATTTAACACAATGAAATAATTGTTTACCTTTTGATACAGCAACTCCATTTCTGGGAATTTAGCCACTTGGAAGAACCTGTACCTCCAGCAATATGACAGTATGTGTCATGAGAATATTCACTGTGGCATTGTTTGCAATTGCCATGCTGAAAACAGCCTCAATGTCCATTTATGGAAATATTTTCCACAGAAATAAAAAATTTAGGATAGAAGG
Organism: Neofelis nebulosa; assembly: GCF_028018385.1. Taxonomy (NCBI): domain Eukaryota; kingdom Metazoa; phylum Chordata; class Mammalia; order Carnivora; family Felidae; genus Neofelis; species Neofelis nebulosa. The sequence continues at coordinate 78,607,259 of NC_080786.1, read as the reverse complement.
ACTTATGCACAAGAATGTAGCAGTGTTTGTAGTGAAATAAAATAAAACAAGCTAGAAACAAAGTGACTATAAGGGTTTGGTTGCATTGCCAAACCATGGCATACTGTGTGGCCATTCAAAAGCCTAAGTTAGATTATACGAGTTGACTTGGAAAATATTTTCCTCTTAACAGGCAAGCTAAGCCATTTATACTTATTTGTCTGATATATTTGGTCTCAACTCTTCATATTATTTGGTCATTATAATGTATATTATGTTTGCTATGTTTCTCTGTGCAATGCACTATTTTTTTTTTTCATTTAGGAAGGTTTGTATTTTTTCTAGTAGTTACCTTTGTACCTATGTTTCTTAATGCCCTGAGCCCCAGTTTTCTTATTTAACCTTTAACAATCCAGTTTTTCTTTTCAGTGGTACACCTGCATTCTTATTGCCTGCACAACAATATGCAGATTCTGCTTCCATCTCTCCCTCTCCCTCAGGCCTCCCATTTCTAATTGCATTATTTCCAAATTATCAGAACATATAACAGTTGTGTGTTATTCTCTTTTAAAAAATGTTTTAATGTTTATTTATTTTTGAGAGAGAGACAGAGAGCAAGCAAGGGAAGGGCAGAGAGAGGGAGACACAGAATCTGAAGCAGGCTCCAGGCTCTGAGCTGTCAGCACAGAGCCCGATGCGGGGCTTGAACTCACGGACCGCGAGATCATGACCTGAGCTGAAGCTGGACACTGAGCCAACTGAGCCACCCAGGTGCCCCCAGTTGTATGTTATTCTCAACGCAAACATTGTCTAGAATAAAACATATTAACTTATAGACTTGCAGTTTTCTGTTCTGCATATAAGGAGCTTGGAAGTTAGCATTTTTGTCTTAACAAAAAGTAAAAAGCTGAACAGACTCAAAGATCCATAAGAGAAGGGAGGACACAGGGCAAACTGTTGCCCCCAAGACTGGAGAGAGAGTCACAGCTTACCTGATTAGAGACACGTAAGCAGAAAACACCATGGGAACCAGTGGCAGGGTCGGAAAACCTAAACTGTAATTGACAAATTACTAGAGGCTTTAGTGTGGACAACTCAGAATTTAAAATTCCAGAGGGACCCAGTCATGGGGAAAGGGAATAATTTTGTGAGATTCGCCTCACAAACTTGTCCAAATTCTCACAGAAATTTGGAAAAGAAGCTCCTCACACTTTCTTCAGGGCAACGGGAAAACAAACCGTTTAAAAATAGAGCACCCCATTCTTCTTAACAAGGCCTGCCCTCAGGAAAACCTGGTTAGCCATAGCCTAACTGTCATGGGAGAAGGGAATTACACTATTTCAGCCCATTCTAACCTTTCTGCCTCACCTAACAGGGGAGAAGAACTGAGAAACACTTGTGAAGTTCACAGTGCAGATAGGCCCACGAAAAGACTGAGACCCAATCATAGGACTATAGAATAGTTCCTCTCCCCCACCTCACCACATTTCTAAAGGCCCATTTACACCAGTTCCTTTTAACTGGTATAGCATGTCCAGCCATCCAAGATTTACAAGGCACACTGAAGGAACATAATCTGCAGAGACAGGACACATATCACAACCAGTCATGGCAGGAATGTTGGAATCCCATCAGCCCAGGAAATTTAAAACAATTATCAGTAATATGCTAAGGGCTCTACGGGATAAAATTGCAAGAAGAGATGGGCAAGGGAAGCAGAGAGATGGAAATCCTAAGAAAGAACCAAAAAGAAACACTTGCAATCAAAAACACTATAATAGAAATGAAAAAAAAAATGCCATTGATGGGTTTATTGGTAGCCTGCACAGACAGACGAAGAAGAATCTCTGAGCTTGAAGATATACCAACAGAAATCTCCAGAACTGCAAAGCAAAGAGAACAAAAACTGTAAAAAGCAGAATAGAATATCCAAGGATTGTGGGATAGTACAAAAGCCATAACATTCATGTATAATGGACATGCCAGAAGGAGAAAATAGAAACAGAAGGAATATATGAAACAACAGCGATGGAGAATTGCCCCCAAATTAATGTTAGGGACTAAACACAGAGCCACAAAGCCTACAGAATATTAAGCAGGATAAATTTTTAACAATGCTATACCCAGGCATATCATTTTCAAATGATAGAAAATCAGGGGAGGAGCCAAGATGGCAGAACAGCACGGAAGGTTTTGTGTGTCCCACGTCTGTGAAATGCAGCCAGACCTTGGGGCGCCTGGGTGGCTCAGTCAGTTAAGCATCGACTTCGGCTCAGGTCATGATCTCACAGTCCGTGAGTTCTACCCCCACGTCGGGCTCTGTGCTGACAGCTTGGAGCCTGGAACCTGCTTTGGATTCTGTGTGTCTATCTCTCTGACCCTCCCCCATTCATGCTCTGTCTCTATCTCAAAAATAAATATTAAAAAAAAAAAAAAAAGAAAAGAAATACAGCCAGACCAATACTAAACCATCCTGCACACCTAGAAAACTGATTGGAGGATTAACACAACAATCTGCACAACCTGAACCACAGAATTCAGCAGGTACGTGGCACAGAGAGGTAAACTTGGGGAGAGAGAAGCCGGTGGCAGGCAGGGAGTCGCCTTTGCAGGCAGAGAGAGGACAGAGACTGGGTCAGGGGAGAATATGGGAAAAGCACCCCTCCCCAAAAGCAGCTGGAGAGAAAGTGGAAAATCGGAAACAGCCGCAGGGACTAAACTAAAAAGGGAGAAAGGAGAAAGGAGAGGGTTTAAATTCCACTAAGACTAAGCAAGGGGAGCGCAAAGTCTGCAACTCTGCAGCTCCATACCTGGAGGTGCTCTGGTGGGAAGGGCGAATCCCCAGGAACAGAGTGGGGTCCAGGAGGTTCTCGGGCCATGCAGGGAAAAGCAGTTCCACTGCTGGAAGGACATTTGGTAGAGACTGTTGACGCCACCTGGTCCCAGCCGACCCCAGAAGGCGGCCACATTCGCTGGTGCTGGAACAAGGTCCTTAAGGGTGAAGCCTGGTGCCAGATGTGTGTTGTGATTTTCCACAGTCCCTGAAAAGCTGCTGCTACACTATCTCGCAAACTTTTTCTGGGGCGGGCTGGCACCTGGCTGCAGTCTCAGGGCACCGGCAGCAGCAGGGTCCAGCAGCGTTCCTGGGTACAGCCGGCATTCGGCCATTGCTCGGTGAGACCCTCCCGCAAAGGGGCGGAACGGGTCAAAGCCGCAGTCCTTCAGAAGTAAGGGGCCGGGGAAAACAGCCGCATCTGAGACAAAACTCGGCAGAGGTACGGCCTGGGGCTTTGGTACGGCCTGGGGCTTTGTCACGGACAGTGAAGAAGCGGGGAGTGGATGAAAGCTGAAGACAGAGGACAGGTGCGCAATTGCTGATCAGAGAGAACAGAGTTCCCATACTAGAGACTGACGCCATTGTCACCGGCTCCTGCGCATGCGCATATGCACCTATGAGCTCTGCAACAATCCACCCCAGTAGGCTAGCAGCACCATCTAGTGGAGAGCGGAACCATTACACTGAGCCCCACCCAACTGGGCCAACCTCGCTCTTCAAGAACGCAAGTCTCACCGCCTGCTTAGTTTATGGACTATAAAGTGCTTCATAGTCTGACTTCTAGGGGAAAACGAAGTAATTTCAGTCCTATTCAATCTTTTAGCAGGTCCATCTATTCAATTTTCTTTCTTTTTTTTTCTTTTTCACTTCTTTTCTTTTTCTTGAATACAGAAAGAGAAAAAATTCATTTTTATTTTCAATTTTTATGAAAAATATTTAATTTTTTTACTATATTTTTTACTTTTGTGTAAACTTTTTCAAATTCTATTTTACTTCCATCATTTTATTTTAGTCTACTTCAGTGTATTCACTTTTTCAAATTTTCAAACGGTTTCTTTTTTCTTTTTTAATTTTTTTCTCTTTTTCGTTTCTTTTCTTTTTCTTGAATGCAGAAAGAGAAAAATCCATTTTTATTTCCAATTTTTATTAAAAATATTTTTCTTTAATTTTTTTTACTATATTCTTTACTTTTGTGTAAACTTTTTCAAATTCTATTTTACTCCCATCATCTCATTTTAGTCTGCTTCAGTGTATTCATTTTTTCAAATTCTCAAACGATTTCCTCCCCCCCGCCCTTCTTTTCTCTAATCTGTCAAACTACTTTCAACACCCAGACCAAAACACACCTAGGATCTGGCATCATTTATTGGATTGTGTGTGTGTGTGTGCGTGTGTGTGTGTGTGTTTAATTTTTTAATTTTAATGTTTTTTTAATTTTAATTTTTTTAAATTTAAATTTTTCTACCTCATTAATTCCTTTTCTCCCTTCAAAATGACAAAACGAAGGAATTCACCCCAAAAGAAAGAGCACAAAGTAACAACAGCCAGGGATTTAACCAACACAGATACAAGCAAGATGTCTGAACCAGAATTTAGAATCACAATAATAAGAATATTAGCTGGAGTCAAAAGTAGATTAGAATCCCTGTCTGCAGAGATAAAAGAAGTAAAAACTAGAATGAAATTAAAAATGCTATAACTGAGCTGCAATCACGGATGGATGCCTCAGCGGCAAGGTTGGATGAGGCAGAACAGAGAATCAGCGATATAGAGGACAAACTTATAGAGAATAATGAAGCAGAAAAAAAAGAGGAAGATGAAGGCAAAAGAGCACGATTTAAGAATTAGAGAAATCAGTGACTCATTAAAAAGGAACAACATCAGAATCATAGGGGTCCCAGAAGAGGAAGAGAGAGAAATAGGGGTAAAAGGGTTATGTGAACAAATCATAGGGGAAAACTTTCCTAACTTGGGGAAAGACACAGACATCAAAATCCAGGAAGCACAGAGGACCCCCATTAGATTCAACAAAAACCGACCATCAACAAGGCATATCATAATCAAATTCACAAAATACTCAGGCAAGGAGAGAATCATGAAAGCAGCAAGGGGAAAAAAAAGTCCCTAACCTACAAGGGAAGACAGATCAGGTTTTCAGCAGACCTATCCACAGAAACTTGGCAGGCCAAAAAGGAGTAGCAGGATATATTCAATGTGCTGAATCAGAAAAATATGCAGCCAAGAATTCTTTATCCAGCAAGGCTGTCATTCAAAATAGAAGGAGAGATAAAAAGTTTCCCAGACAAACAAAAATTAAAGGAGTTTGTGACCACTAAACCAGCCCTGAAAGAAATTTTAAGGGGAACTCTGAGAGGAGAAGAGATGAAAATATAAATACATACATACATACATACATAAATACCAAAAGCAACAAAGATTAGAAAGGACCAGAGAACACCACCAGAAACTCCAACTCTACAAGCATCATAATGGCAATAAATTCCTATCTTTCAGTACTCACTCTAAACGCCAATGGACTCATTGTTCCATTGAATGTTCCATTCAAATGGTAGAAAATCAAAGATAAAAAATCCTGAAAGAAACCAGAGGACAATCTACAAAATTGCAACTTTTCATGAACTCATTAGCTAGTTAAGGTTATGGATAGCTGGTTATCCTAACTCTGGTGAAATACAGGAGTCTCTAAAAGAGACAAGACAAGAAACACTGACTCACTTGAAAATCACAGGAAGAATATGGGGTCCGATCATACGTAGGGAAGAAGAATTCAGCTAACATTTTGATCCAGTTGCTAAAGTCTGAGTGTGAATGTGGGATAATCTGAGAGAACAGGATCTCTGGGAGCCACAGAAATAAGGGATTTATTTCATACCCACTGGCAGGCTTTTCTCTATGGACCCCCACAAGGTATTCATTCCCAATGAAGTCTGGTTAACAGAGCAGGAGACTAGAAGAGAAGGCATCCCTGAGGTAGAGGCCTGGATGAGGGGAGCAGTCCCCACTGCAGGAAAGGCAAGAAGCCTTGTCTGGAAATGTATATCTTTCAGAGCAGAAGCATAGCTGGTGGGCCAAGGACAGCAATCCCTATTCTTCCCAGGGCGTATGGCTGGGAGGAGCAGAAAGGAAAAAAGTCATCATGGGCTCAGACCAACAGAGGTCTCCTACTGCTGGAGAAGGACAGAATCCCTGAGAAGGTCTCACCCCCAAAATTCAGGGATGTAGGGCTTGCCTAAAATTGAGATGGGACCATGGCATCCTGCCCCAACCAGGTAACCGAGCACTGCTAGTAACAAGCACCTGAAATCTACCTCTATGGGAGGAGTGAGAGAGTGAAGAAGAAACCTTTCTGAAATGCAAGCAAAGGCATACAGTAAAGGCCTAAAGATAAGAGTGGAGCAGGATCATTGAGAATAAGGTAAACTGGTCCCACCATAAGTACAAGGTAATGCTAGAATTGGAAGCCAGTGGTGAACTGACAGCAAATATAGAACAAAACTCAGACCCAGCTCAGTTCTGACTACAATCACTCAACCTCCCACATACTTATGGCCCAGCAGAGGACTGCCCAATTCCAGATTAAATACTACATGCCTCAGTTGTTACTGTCCTATACAATGTCTGCCTTTCAACCAAAATACAAAATACACATGCACACACGCGCGCACACACACACACACACACACACACACACAAAGGAAGAAATAAAAGTGTAATCCATTGATAGCCAAACTAAGCAGCAGAACCAGACTCATCCATGATTTTCATGTTGGAACTATCTTCCCTACTTATGATCGGACCCCATATTCTTCCTATGATTTTCAAGTGAATCAGTGTTTCTTGTCTCTTTTTTTTTTTAATTTTTTTTTAACGTTTATTTATTTTTGAGACAGAGAGAGAAAGAGAATGAACGGGGGAGGGGCAGAGAGAGAGGGGGACACAGAATCGGAAGCAGGCTCCAGGCTCTGAGCCACCAGGCCAGAGCCTGATGCGGGGCTCGAACCCACAGACACGAGATCGTGACCTGAGCTGAAGTTGGATGCTTAACCGACTGAGCCACCCAGGCGCCCCTCTTGTCTCTTTTTAGAGAACTATCACTTAAATAACTATAATATGCTAAAGGCTCTAGTGGAGAAGGTGGACAACATGTGTGAACAGGGGGGAATTTTTGCAGAGAGATGGAAACTCCAAAAAAAGTGTCAAATAGAAATAATAGAAATAAACAATATGATAACAAAGTGCTACATGCATTTATGGTAAAAAAAAATATTTAGCAAACTAGGAATAGAAGAAAACTATTTCTTCTGTGATAAAGATATCTACAAAAAATCTACCTTGACTGCTTTGCTGAGAAGTCAGAAACAAAGTAAGGGTGTGTTTACTCCCGAAACACTATTCGACATCAAACTGAGTTCACTAAGACAAGAAAAGGAGATTTTATACACATTGGAAAGGAAGCAATGAAACTGTTTCTATTCATAGATGAAATGTTTTCTCCATAGAAAATCCTCCAAATTCTACAAAACAGAAACTGGAACTCAAGCTATCATGCCACAATATGCATGGTCAATGTAAAAAATCTGTTGAGTTTCTATATTGTAAAGGTGAGCGATTGGAAATTTAATTTTTTTAAATAGTACCATCTACAAAACACTAAAAACCATGAAATACCTCAGCATAAATCTAACAAAATATGTCTAGGATTGTATGCTGTAAACTACAAAATGAAAGATGAAAGATGAAAGAAGGCAAAGCCCTAAGCAAATGGAGACATACACTGTGTTTATAGATCGGAAAACTCAATGTTGCTAAAATGTCGTTTCTCTCCAAATTGATCTATAGGTTCAACACAATTCTGATCAGAAACATCATAGGCTTTATAGTAGAAGTAGCCAAGTGGGTTGTAAAATTTATATGGAAATGCACAACCTTGAAAAAGAACAATGATGGCGAAGGACTCATACTACCTGGTTTTGATACTTACTGTGAAACTGCAGTAATTGAGCTAGTGTGGGCTCAGTGAAAGAACAGACATGTAGAGGACAGGAAGGAGATAGCTTTATTAGCTGATTTTTTAGCTTCGTTAGCTGAGTTGATTCTTTCAGATTAATCTTTTCAGCTATGTAGTAGATCCTTTCAGTTTGTAGATTGGTGTTTTATTTCTTATAGTTACTAATTATAGTTTTAAATAATTGTTCCATGTTTTACATTTCTTCTTTAAGGACTCCAAGTTTTCCCATGTTGCTTTGTTTGTCCTCTGTGTCAACCATTTCATCCTGACCATTTTTTTTCTTTTCGATCTCATTTAATTTCTTTGCCTTTAGTGTCACTTACTGAATTTACATTTGAGCCTGTTCTCCCTTGGGTGCTATAGTGGGTCGAATGGCCACCCGCCAAAAGTTAGGTCCACTCAAAAATTTTGAATGTGGCTATTTTTGGAAAAGGAGTTTGGGCAGATGTAATTATGGTGCGGATATTGACATGAGATCGTCCCAGATTGCCTGGGTGGGCCCGAATTCCAATGGCAAGTGTCCTTAGAAGAGAAGGGGAGCAGACATAGGAAAGAAGGGAAGGTGAAGACAGAGGCAAAGATTACAGTGATGCATGTACAGAACCAAAGAGCCAAGGATTGCTGGAAGCCACCAGAAGCAAGGGGAGAGCCTCAGGAGGAACCAGCCCTGGTGACTCCTTGCTGGCGGGCTTCCAGCCTTTAGAACTGCCAGAGAATCCATTTCAGTTGTTTCCAGCCACCCGGTTTGTGGTGATTTGTTAAGGCAGCCCTATGAAACTAATACACTTAACCTCTTAAAATTTTCTCTTCAAGTCTGAATTTCTTTTGGTCTCTTTATTTCTTGCGTTTGAGCAACTCTCTTAATTTCTTCCTGTTCTTTTTCCAAACTCATTTATGTTGTTGATTTCTGATTCTAGGCAATTTTTCATATTTCCAAATGCTTGTTCGAAGCTATTTAGTTCAGTCTAGAATGTCACCGTGCAGTTTTCTTCTGCTTCATGGTTGCTTTATGTTGTTCAGATTTGTTTGTCCTGTTTTGTTTGTTTGTTATCTCCCTTGGAATGTTGGAGGATTTTATCACTTGAGATGTATTGATTCTCTTTTTTACCTTTGAGTAAATTTTGCACATAATTATTTCATTTTCTTCCATTCTTTTTGTGGATTTGGGATGGTTTACAAGATTCTTAGTTTACTGGTGCCCTCTTCTGTCAGTGTGGCCAAGTACAGATTTTTTAGTGTATTTTTGGCGGTTGGGGAGGGACTGTATGTCCTTTGTGTGAAATCCAAGCCTATAATGTGCGCTGAAGAATATAAAGTTTTACCTGAAGGCCCTCGCCTTTCCAGTTCTGTATGGGTGAAACATACTGCCTTCTCAGGAAGAACCCCCAAAAGCACACAGCATTCTCACATTACCCCCAAGTGCTCCTTCACATTCCCTCATTTGGGACGCTGTCTTGGAGTCATCCCCACCTGTGCTCCCTGCTTCCCTCTCTCTTTCTTTGGGCCTCTCTTTCTGGAAGCCACTGTTGGTATTTGCCAGGGAAACAAGGAAACGTCAACCAAGAAGGAACCAGTTGTGTGGGGAGGGGAAGGAACAGAATCCAAAGAGGAGAGAGGGGCAAAGGGAGTTCCTCAGAGAATGGCAAAATGAAGATCCAGGACAATGTTGTTTCGTGTAGGCTTAGAGAAAGCCAATTCCGGAGGGATCGTTCCCCCACTGCCCCCCTCAAAACAGGAAGGCAATATCTAATATTTACCAGTAAATATATGAGAAAAGTTTTATAGCTCTGTCAGAATTTGGGGATCAAACAGGGATATTACACAAGAACACTAAGCAAGAACACACGCGAAAGTAATCATTAACTCTCTGGTGGGAAGAATTTAAAAGAAAGAAAATGTAACCATGGACTATGGCTCACCTAATAACACTTATATAATAAAAAATGCGATTATTGAATATTGATTTAACCAAACATGACACTAGTAGGATTATACTAGGAGTGGGGTATAGGAGAAGAGTGTACGGGTGAGGGGTGAGTTGGAAGACAGCTAAGTTTTCATCTTCCATTGTAGCAATTTCTAAAACTGAAAAATAAAAAAGCAATCTTAGGATCGAGCTCAGGAGGCGCTGATGTCGCATTCTCCTTCCTCTGGCCTCCATACTAGGTATCTTCACTCACATACCTCAGCTCCCTTGAAGGCAATTCCCCTCCACCCTCTCTACATTTTACCATACGCTAAGACTCAGATCAGGTCCCGTACTCTTCCGAAAGTCCCCGCTGTTCGCTTGAACAAAATTGATCCCTGGGCTCTCATATTCCTAATATATTACACTTTTCTGATATCTCACATTTTATTAGATTGCAAGGATTTGGAACTTGCAGAAAATGCTGATCCCTCCAAGGAGGCAGGGCAATAATAAACGTTCAGTAGATACAGAGGCCAAGAAAGGACACGGAGTCTTGCTTGGTGACCAGTACACATGCAGGGAGGGATGGGAAAGAAAAGGGGCTCGTGAGGGCTAGGGAGCAGGCCGAGGTGTTTGGCATTACCCCCTCAAAAGGATTCTTTCCTAGAAGAGGCTTGAAGCATACATGAAGAGAGGAGTGAGCAAGAGGAGATTTTGAGACATCTGTATGTGTGCTGTCTTGTTCTCTCCAGCCTAACAAGGGTTCTAGAGAAATTACTAAAGAATCTCCACAGCAGCTGCTGTGTTAATCTAACTCGTTATCTCAGGCCCTTCTGTGTGCCAGGGCACTGCGGACAGCCCCCCCAAATGCAGCTGTGATGCCCTGGTAAATACGATAACGGAGTCACAAGTGTGCTTCCTCTCCATAAACCTACTCGAAGGCCGACCTTGTCCAGGGAGCCTTCTCCAGCCACTGCATCTCACTCATGATGTCCTGATCTTCTGAACTGGGAACATTTCTCTCTGGATCCCTTAGGAGTAGGGAGAGGGTTCCCTGCCCAGATCCCGTCAGTCAGAGCCCTTCTACCACAGTGTGTCTTCACCCCCCGCCCCGCTTCTGCAGGTTTTGTAGGTAACGGCCAACACCTATGACCTTCACGGGCTTTCTCTCCTAGGCAATGGGCCTGTGCATTCTTACCAAGCGCAGGAGGTACCTGGGTGTTTTACATCTACCTCCCACGCCCACACATAGCTCCTCGGTTGTGAAAAGAACGGGCAAAACAAATTTTGAGGAGCCACTTACTCCCTGGAGATCTCTACAATTCAGGCTGAACCTGCACTCCACCAGAAATTGCAGCCTTGCTTAGCCTCGTCTCCTCCCCTATCCTGCTTCTGCCACTTCCTCACTCGCGTCTTTCTTAATAAATCACTAGCACCTGAGTCCCTGACTCAGGCTGTGATTCTGGGAGAAACCAGTTTAAGACCGTTAGTACCAGAATCGGTCCCAGGAAGCACACTCTAAGGGTGAGATTCTGGAGCTGGATCATACACTGGCCAGATGGAAATGACTCCATGCTAGTGTTGATAGGCCCTGACATTCTGTAGCATTGCAACTACTAAAACTCTCACCTGTGGTTAACTGGGGCACTACCCAGGTAGAAGGCAATGCATTCACTTATTCAGTATCTTCGGCATTTGGGAATGCAAAGGAAATAAAAATTATGACGACCGTAGAACTTGGTAGTACCACTGGATGTCCTTGACATATCAAAGAGAGGAAGGCCTGCCATCTGCAGCATGGAATTATAGACCTTTGAAACAAAGACAAAACAAAAAGTAGCATGGTACCAAGCCCTGATAGAGACAAACCATCCGATCTTAGGAAATCGAGGAACTCTGGGAGCAGGGCTGCCCACCTTGAGCTGACAGCTGTCAGAATTACCAAGTCATAAGGTTGGGTAGGCCCAGCAACAAGCCATTCTGTGAAAAGAAGTGGCATATTCTGGATGTGGCTGGAGCCGGTACGTGCACAGACAGCTCAGTTTTCACTCATTACTCACCACCAATGCACCAGTAACTTCTCTGCTAACAACCGTGGTCTCATGGGGGAGTTCCTTTGATCACCTGAGAAAGGGGGAAAATAACTAGGTCTGATTCATGGCTGGAGTATGTTGGTATAAGCCAAAAATCAACCATGAACTATATATACCTACACTCGGGGGTGGCCCTGAAAGACAGTGGTGAGAAGAAATTCCTCAACTGGGCAGAGTTTGGACATTGCATCTGGTCATCCACCTTGTAGGGACAGAGAGGTAGTCCATGACTACCTTCAGGGACAGTCGTGAATGGCTTGGCTGATTGTTTAGGGGCCTAGAGAGAGAAAGATCGGGAAATCAGGACTAAAGCAGTCTACAGGCAAACCTATGAGTGTGGGCTCAAAAGGCGAGCATCTGTGTACCACATGTTTCACACCCACCAGTGAGAATCTATCCCTGCAGAAGAGGCATACCACAAGCTGGACAGAGTGACTCTTCCAATGGATGTCAGTCCGCCTGTGTTCCTGGCCATATCAATGTTTGTGTAATAGGCCCATGAACAGAGCAGCCATGAAGGCAGAGATGAAGACACACTGTTTATGGGCCCATGGATGGCTCCATTTTGCCCAGGTGGACCTCACTGCTGGCCTTGCTGAATGTCTGACCTATCAGAAACAGAAACCCACACCGAATCCAAATACACTGTCAGCCCTCAAGAACAATGAGTCACTCAGTGAAAAGTTGATTACATTGGATCCTGTCCACTCTGAAAAGGGAACCATTTTTCCGGATTGGGTTTGATGTATATTCCAGGAATGGGTTTCCCTTTCTTGCTCACAGGCCTCAGTTCACTAACCAAGGGCCCCCAGAGTATCTGATTTAACAGCATGAAATACTGCATAATGATGCTTTGGATGTGTGTCCATGGGCACAAAACTGTAGGAGCCACTAGTCCTAGCACATACTGCATCATCCAGAGGCTGCTGGCCTAATAGAGTGTTGAATCAGCCTCTTAAAGGCACAGCTGAAATGCCAGCTTGGAGGTGATACCCTGTGAGGGTTGGGTTCTTGTGTAATCAAATTAGGTAGAACATATGAGTCTGGCAATCAGCTGGTAGAATCAGGAAATGACCTCAATTACCATTACTCCCACTTGAAGAATTTGTACTTCTTGTTCCTACAAACTTAGACCCTGTGGGTCTAAAAGTCCTGGTTTCCTGGGGAGGTATGCTTCCACCAAAGGATATATTAAGAATCCCATTAAAGGGGTGCCTGGGTGGCTCAGTCAGTGAAGTGTCTGACTCTTGATTTTGGCTCAGGTCATGATCTCATGGTTCATGTGTTCGAGCCCCATGAAGCCCGCTTGGGATTCTCTCTCTCCCACTCTGTCGGCCCCTCCCTTGTTTGTGCTCTGCCTCTCTCTCAAAATAAATAAACATGAAAAAATATTTTTTAAAAAATAATCCCATTAAATTTAAAGCAATGGCTCCCAACTGGTTCCTGCCAGGAGACCAAAAGGTACAGAAATGAATCGCCAGACCATTGGGGGAATTGTCTCTGGGGAGGCAGAACTATGCTTTATGATGCAGGTGGAAGGAATACATTTGGTGCTCAGGTGGCTCCCTGGGATATTCCTTGGTACTCTCATGGCCAGTATTCAGTGTGAATGGGTAGTTACAGAGCCATGGCCTAATAAAGGCATGGTAACCAGGTCAGAATCCTGAGGCTGAAGGTCTGGGTCATCTCACCAGGCTAGCCACCTAGACTACCAAAAATGGTAGCCAAGGGCAAGGTGGGGGACCTAGAATAGGTAGTAGCAAAGAAAAATGACAAATAATACTTACAGTCTCAGGACTAAGTGCAGCAGTAAGAGACGTGGCTTATCCCATTGACATACCTCTTGTAAGCTTTTCCCCAGAAACTTTGACCAAGGGTTCCTTTTCCTCCACATCCTTGCCAACACTTGTTAGCTCTTGTCTTTTTGATGATAGTCTTTCTAACAAGTGTGAGGTGATAACTTTTGTGACTTTGATTTGCATTCCCCTGATGATTAGTGATGTTGAGCACTTCTTTATGTACTTGTTGGGTCATTTGTATGTTTTCTTTGGTAAAATGCCTATTTAGTTCCTTCTCTCTGACAATTTTTTGATTGGATTGTTTTTGCTACTAGAATTTGTTGTATGAGTTGTTGAGTTCTTTATAAATTTTGTATTTTTCTTAATTTTTAAATGTTTATTTACTTTTGAGAGAGACAGAGAGACAGAGCACAAGCAGGGGAGGGGCAGAGAGGAAGGGAAACACAGAATCTGAAGCAGGCTCCAGGCTTTGAGCTGACAGCACAGAGCCCGACGTGGGGCTCGAACCCACAAACTATGAGATCATGACCTGAGCCAAAGTCAGACGCCTAAGCAACTGAGCCACCCAGCCACCCCTATAAATTTTGAATTTTTAACTCTTTATCAGATACAGGATTTGCAAATGATTTCTCCATTCTGTAAGTTGTCTTTTCATTTTGTTGATTGTTTCTTTGCTGTGCAGAAGCTTTTTAGTTCAATGTAGTCCTGCTTGTTTATTTTTGTTTTTGTTACCTTTGTTTTTGGTGTCTATCTAAAAATTATTGCCAAGTCCAATGTTAAAACAGTTTTTTCATGTGATTTTTTTCTATGAGTTTTGTGGTCTCAGTTCTTATGTTTAATTTAAATCTGTGGTCCCTTTTGAGTTAATTTTTGTGAGTGGTGTAAGGTAGGGGTCCAATTTCATTCTTCCACATGTGGTTATCCAGTTTTCCCTGCTCCATTTATTGAAGAGACCATCCTTTCTCCATTGGATATCTTCTAGGCAGCATGTATTTGGTTCTTGTTCTTTATCCATCCACCACTTGATGTCTTTGAAGAATTAAATCCATTTACCTTTAGGGTAATTACTGATAGGTAAGGACTTACTAATGCCATCATAGTCTTTTTTGGCTGTTTTATAATTCCTTTGACCTTTTCCTCATCTCTTGCTGCCTTCCTTTGTGAATTAATGATTTTCCTTAGTGGTATGCTCTGATTTTCTTCTCTTTATCTTTTGTGACTCTATTCTAGGTATTGTTTTGTGGTTTCTGCGAGGCGTTTATAAAAAATTTTATATGAATAATACTCTATTTTATGCTGATAAGGGTTTAACTTCAATTGCATACAAAAACTCTACCCACTTACTCCCCACTTTTATGTTTTTGATGTCATAGCTTACATCTTTTTGTATCGTGTATCCAGTAACAAATTGTTATAGCTATAGTTATTTTTAATACTTTTGTCTTTTAACCCTCATACTCGAGTTATGTAGCGCCACATTAGTCTTTGAGTATTTGGAATCTATGTTTATATTTGCCAGTGTTGTATATTTTCACGTTATTAAGTAGCATCCTTTTGTTTCAGTTCGAAAAACTTCTTTCAGCATTTCTTGCAAAGAAGATTCAACAGTGATGAATTCCTTCACCTTTTTTTTTTTTTTTTTTTTTTTTAATTAGGGAAGGTATTTATTTCGCCTTCATTGCCGAAGGACAGTTCTACTGGGTAGAATATTCTTGGTTGGCAGTTTCTTTCTTTCAGTACTTTGAATATGTCATCTTATTCTCTCCTGGCCTACAAGACCTCTACTGAAAAATCCACCAATAGTGTTATGAGGTTTCCTTGTTGCAAGAATGTTTTTTCTCTTAGTTCTTTTAAAATTCCTTGTCTTTTAGACTATTTCATTATACTGTGTCTTGGATAAGACTTCCTTGGTTTAATACTTTGTGGTGACCTATTAGCTTCATGAATTTGCATATTTAAATTTAAATCTCTCCTCAGATTTGGGAAATTCTCAGCCATTACCTCTTTTTAAAATTTTTTTAACATTTATTTATTTTTGACAGAGAGAGGAAGAAAGAGAGCAGGGGAGGGGTAGAGAGATGGAGACACAGAATCTGAAGCAAGCTCCAGGCTCTGAGCTGTCAGCACAGAACCCGACATGGGGCTCCAACTCACAGACTGTGAGATCATGACCTGAGCTGAAGTCGGACACTTCACTGACTGAGCCACCCAGGCACCCCTTCATTACTTCTTTAAATAAGCTTTTTATCCCTTTTCCCTCTCTTCTTCAGGGACTCCAATGACATGTACCTTATTTCTCTTGGTGTCCCATAAATCCTGTGGGCTCTTTTCATTCTTTTTTCCTTTTGCTCCTCTGATTGATACTTTTAATTGGTCTGTCTTCTAGCACACTGATTCTTTCCTCTGCTTGGTCAAGTCTTTGTTGAAGCTCTCTATTGAAGTCTTCAATAGAATTCTTTAGTTATTGTATTCTTCAAATCCATGTTTGGTTCTTTTTCATGTTTTCTCTTTGTCAAACTTATTTTGTCTTTGTATTGTTTTCCTGATATCATTAATTTGTTTATCTCTGTTCTCTTTCAGCTTCTCTCTGAGTGTTTTTAGAGCAATTATTTTGAATTCTTTGTCAGACAATTCTTAGGTCTCCATTCTTTGGGGCCAATTACTAGTTGGCTTACTGTATTCCTTTAGTGGAGTCATGTTTCTCTTAATCTTTTAAAAGTTTACTTATTTATTTTGAGATAGAGACAGCACAAACAGGTGAAGGGCAGAGAGAAGGAGAGAAAGATCCCAAGGAGGCTCCACACCATCGGCACAGAGCCTGATACGGGGCTCAAACCCATGAATTGCGAGATCATGACCTAAGCCAAGGTCAAGAGTTGGACACTTAACCAACTGAGCCACCCAGGCACCTTATTCTCAATGATTCCTGTAGCCCTGTGTAGGTGGCTGTGCATTGGAAGAAGCAGTCACTTCTAGTTTTAGGGGCTGATTTTGGTAAGGGAAGACTTTCACTTGCAGGTGGGGGCATGCTGGAGTGTGCTGTGATCCCAGGTCTAGTGGTGCAGGGCTCCATGTGTGAGCATGTGGCAATACCAGGTCCAGGGGGAGGCATATTTCTTCATCTCAAGCCACCAGAGTCCCCAGTATCAACAACTATGTGTCCTTGGGGAGGACTTGTTGGATGGGGAAATGAGTAATAGCTGCAAGAACTATTGTGATCTTCAGCGGCACCTCCATGGCCAGGGTACAGGCAGTGGTAGTGGCCAGAGCTGGTGGTATGCCACTCAGCAGTGGGAGCCAGCTGCAAGTGCCTATGTGGTGGCAGGAGCCAGTTGCAGACACACACATCCAGGACAGACAGAAAGGGCCAGGGACAACTACAGACTCCATGGCAGCTATGAATGCCCTGGATATCAGCATGATCTCCCCTTGTTGTACGATCTCCCACTACATGTGTATACTTCAGTGGAGGCTGGTGACAGGGGTCGGGCCAGGGGGTGCGACTACACAGATGGAGGGGCTGGCTACAGTTTAGTACAGTGGTGCAGGCCAGTGACAGAAGACAGGGCCTGATCTGGGCCCACAAGCAGCTGTCGGGCACCCTGGCTGGCATCATGCCTTCCCACAGCTGCACGGTAGTATCGCTGGGTGCGTGCACTGCAGTAAAGGCTGGTGATGGACGTCAGGTCAACAGCATGCAAGGGAGCAGCTGGTGGGTCTTGCCCTGAGTGCACACATGGCAGCGGGGTCAGCCGTGAAGATCTAGGCCGGTGCTTTGCTCTGATGCAGCCACAGAGGCCTGAGTTGGCTGCCAGTGTGATTCCCAGGCTCTGGCGGGGATAGGGAGGGGGTGGTGATGGAGCAGGAGGGACTCAAGTGGCTGGCATCAGTGAACATAAATACCTGTAGGGTGGAAGCTGGTAAAATATGCAGGGATCTGGGAGCTGTGCTGGCCACTGTTCTTTCTTCAGGAGTGAAGGCTGCTGGGTTTATCTGTGAAGCAGGCCACTGAACCACAACTGTTCCTGCTGCATGGCTGCTATTGGTAGGCCCTGCTTTCCTTTTCGTTCCTCGCCATCTGTATTACATCTCGGGTTTGCCTGTCTGGGTTGGGTGAGACTGAAGCAGGCCTTTTCTGTGATGCCATGAAAAGCTGGAGAAGCTGGTTGCTCAGCCTGTTTCTCCTTTCCTGACAAGGGGAGCTCTTTCTAGCTGGGAAATCCCTGCTTGACACTGGGCAACGCCAGTTTGCGAGGTGGGGTGATTCAGGCAAAATGCAGCCATCCTTCTTCTCGTGTGGTTATGCTCGGGTTCTGTTGTTCCACTGTGTTGCTAAAACTTCTTAGGTGGATCCCAGAGCAGTTTTTGTTCACAGCTAGCTGTCTAATGATTGATCTGTATGTGGGGACGGGAGCTGGGGTCTTCTACGCCACTGTTTTGGTGGTCATTATCATTGTCATTACAGTCTTTGTCACTTCATCTCATGGCACCATTGCAGGCCATAATTTATATACATCAGCATTGATCAGTTGGATAAACAGGTGGATGGGTGGGTGGATGGACAAACAAATTTTATAGGTTTTAAAAGTTCTAAAATAAGAGGGTGCAAAGAGATAGCCAGCAGGATTAGTGGGCACTAGACTCAAAAGAGTTTTAAGTGAACTTTGGGTCTGAACTAGAGAGTCTGTCTTAAGTGAACATTGCTGAGTTGGGAAACAGTAGAAACTCCGGTGTAAGATTAAACTTAGAAAGTGTTCCCATGCTCGAGTAGTGGGCTGGCAGTGTTGGGGTCCTCCCAGCTGGTAAACGGGGAATACTGCAACGTGGCTTCTGATGGAATTTACCAGGGCCTGATAGGAAATAACTCCCATGAGTGAAACTGAAGGGGAAAAAGCTGAGATTACTAACTGCTGGCCAAGTATATAGCAGACAGTGAGATCAGCATGGTCCCCACCGGCCAAACCACTAACTCCCTTCTTTTGGTAAGTAAGCACGGCCTGGAGCATTAGAATCAACTGCGGTTGCATTATTTTATTATAAAAGTGGCTACTCAGAGTTTCTCTGTGTTTTCACTTTCATCTAGAACTCTCCGTTGAATACTACTTTATTACTCAGTACCCAGGGCCACACACTTCCCCTGTGCAATATGTTCCGAGAACGGGAGGTTTGCTGTTTGGAAAAGAGGTATTCGTGTAAAGACCTATCAGATATTTCTCTTTTGATCTTTTTCCATAGAGACTCACAAAGGCTCACAGCCTTTGTCTCAACCTAAGCTGCAGAGTTTAAGACTTTCAGCCATTTTCACGTCTGGGCCTAAGACTGGTTCTTTCCCTTCATCTAATCACGCCTCCAATAGACTTTTGGCGGGTGGGTTTTAGAGTGTCCTGCTCAATCTTTCTTTGGAAAGAGGTAAAAATAAATATATGAGGAAGCCCAGGGAGAGCTCTGGGTGATGCCAGGATCTGAGGCGGCAGTCCTGGCTGGGCTGGCCCAGCTAGACAGGCCCACCTGTAGGTTGCCCCAGAGCAGAGATGTCATTAGAGACAAACACAGACCTCATTACCACAGAACAGACCAGATCTCACTGGTCTTCCCACTGGGAAGAGTGGGTCACTTTCATAGCTAAAGGCAAAAAATTCAGTTGCTCAAGGCAACCACACTAGTCTGTAGCTTCCACTCTCTCGCTGCCCCTGTCCCCACTTCCTGGCTGACCAAGGTGTGTACATGCACCCCCTCCATAAGGGACTTCTCTGTCAGAGGTCATTCTTGCTTCCCCAAATCTTGCTTCATGCTTTGACCTTGGCCCTTTCATTGAAGCTCCAGCCCCTTCAAATCTCAACCCAAATAGTGGACCTGTCTTCACGACAGCCATCACTTTCCTCCCTTCTTTTTTCTTCTATGAACACCAGTGCCAGGCACCAGCCATTCTTGCCACCTCTCCTCACTACTATACTCCGTGTTGTTGGAGCTACAGACTGCTCGCACCACACTGAGTTTTCAGTTTCCCAGATATTTCAGGGAATCTGAACTTCTAGAGTTTTTGCCTGCTTTCACCACAGTCCTCTCTTCCTAATTCCACAATAGAGCTATGGGACAATCAGTGTCCCCTTCCCCTCCTGTTGTGACCCCTTGAACCTGAGCCAAGCTTGATGAGCCTAGAAAGAGAGACTCTCCCCCCCCAACCCCCCACCCCCCACCCCAGGACTGGGCTTTTGGGAGCAATCTGTTTAACTATATAAAATAATTCATGATCTGCCTAGCAAGAGTCCACTTTCAAAATTATGTTGGGCTAGCAGATGTTGGGCTTTCACTGCTTTAGGGAGAGGAGAAACATCTAGAAGATCATCTTGGGCTTTTGAGTTTCCGAGGGTCCAGATCTGGGGTTAAGGCACTTTTAAGGAATTTTTCGGGAGAAATTTTGACTATGTGTGCTTTTTGCCTTCTATACTAACTTTTGAACCTTACAACCAGATAGGAATATGATTCCATTATGCAGTTTTTGAAAGAAAACATTTTTATTCCTAGGATTTTATACCCAGGCAAACTGTTTCTCATGAAAACAGAAAGAAACTTTCAGATATGTAAGTACCTGTGTATCCTTGAAACAATTTTTTGAAGATGTACACCAGAATGATAAATGGAACAAATTAAGAGCATTAAGACTGGAGATGTTACAGGGGAGTCTGGGTGGCTCAGTCAGTTGAGCGTCCGACTTCAGCTCAGGTCATGATCTCACAGCTTGTGAGTTCGAGCCCCGTGTCAGGCTGTATGCTGACAGCGTGGAGCCTGGAGCCTGCTCCAGAGTCTGTGTGTCCCTCTCTCTCTGCCCCGCCCCCTGCTCATGCTCTGTCTCTCTCTGTCTCAAAAATAAACATTAAAAAAAAATTGGGGATGTTACAGCATATAAAATGATTGTTGCTGAGTAAGCAATTTAAAATAGAAATCTTCCTTGAAATACACTGTAACTCTGGTTATAAAACTGAATGATATCATCAAAAATAATTCTCCAAACCACAGTCATATTCTGAATCTAAAATCTTAATATTAACAAAGATTAAGGATAAGGAATAGAGAATAATCTTATCTTGTTCATACAGAAATATAAGATATCATTTCATTTCTGACTCTGACAAGGAGTGAAATATGAATGAAAGTGCTTTGGTAGAACTTTAAGTTAGAATGAAATATAAGATATATAGTACACTATAGTACACTATATAGAGTGTATATTATACAAAGCTCTGAAAATGATAAAATGAGAAGCCCATATAATAAAAGGAGAAAAGAAAAGAAACAGTAAGTAAGTAAGGACGTATAAAAACAGAATGAAAGAACGTGACAGTTAAAGATAACAATTATGGGGGTGCCTGGGTGGCTCAGTCGACTCTTGGTTTTGGCTCAGGTCATGATCCCAGGGTCGTGGGACTGAGCTCCAAAGACTCTGTCTTTCTCCCTCTACCCTTCTCCCCTGCTTACACTCTCTCTCAATAAAAATAAAAATAAAATAAAAATAAAAAGATAACAATTATGATGGTTCATTAAAATGAATTTAAATTAAGTTAAAATATTCATGTTAAAAGGCTAACATTCTGAGTTGGAAAACAAAATCTAGTAATATGTTGTTTTTAAGAAACACACCTAAAACCAAATGAGACCCCAAAAAAGCTTATAAGCAAAAGGATGGTCGTGAGTATATCAGATCTTTTTAACAAACAGCACTGGGGTAACTGAATATCTACATACCAAAAAAAAAAAAAAAAAGATGAAGTTGGACTCCTTGCCTTATACCTAGCCCAAAACTAATTCAAAATAGATAACAGACCTAAATATGAGAGCTAAAGGCATAAGACTCTTAGAAGAAAACAGAAATAAATCTTAATGACCTTAGGTTAGGCAAAGTCTTATTAGATACAATGCCAAAAACACAAGCAACAAAAGAAAAATAAACTTCATAGAAACATGCTTTAATGCTTTAAATGCTTTAAATGATACCATTAAGAAAGTGAAAGGTAGCCCACAGAATGGGAGAAATACTGGCAAATCATATATCTGACAACTGACTTATAAAGAACTCTAAAAAAATCCAAATATAAAAAGACAAATTATGGGGTGCCTGGGTGGCCCAGTCACCCAGGTTAAGAGTTAGGAGTCTGATCCTAGATTTCAGTTCAGGTCATAATCTCATGGTTCATGAGATGGAGCCCTGCGCTGGGCTCTGTGCTGACAGCTCGGAGCCTGCTTGGGATTCTCTCTCTCTCTCCCTCTCTCTGCCTCTCCCCTGCTCACTTGTGCGGGCACATGTGCTCTCTCTCTTTCTCAAAATAAATAAATAAACGTTGAAAAACTCTAAAAAAATTAAAAGACAAATTAACCCATTTTTTTTTTTAATGAGCAAAAGATCTGAATAGGTATTTCTCCAAAAAGATATACAAATATCTGGTAAATACTTGAAAAGATCCATGGGGTGATGTCACCAAAATGGGGGCACAGGTCATTCCTTACTTCAGCTCCCCTCACAGGAAGACGAACTAGCAACTATCCATAGACAAAACACTATTGTGAAAATCCCACAAACGAGAGGGGAGGCTGAAGCACTCCCTGGGGCCACAGAGACCAAAAAGGACCACAAGAAGAGCCTTACCCTTCACTGTAAATGCATTGCCCTTTCCCCCACTTAGACAGTGCTACAGAGTGGGTGCCCCTGAGACTCTGGTTTCTCCAGTGGGAAAAGAGAGCCCAAGGTGGACATCCAGCTCCCCCAGCATTGTGGGATCCTTCCTGGGTGGGGGGAGGAGGGGCATTTGGGTTTCACTTCAAGGGGATCACTGGGGGAATCTGCTGGGCTGAAGAAGGGGACAGAGCCTACCACAACCAGTGCTCAGATCTTGGTGGATCTCATTTCTGCATGCAGCAGCACTCAAACAGAGATTCCAGCCGGTGGCTCTGCCCATCTATCTGCAGAACCGAGCTGGTGGCCCTGTTTGGCCAGGGAGCTCCGTTGGCACTTCTGCCCAATTTGAGTCCCAGTCAAGGGGCCATGTAGACTGGGGAGCCTGTTCTGCTTTGCTGGGGCAGGGAAACAAATGTGCAGCGCCACCCACATGCTGAGCACAGGCTCCAGTCCCACCTGTCCAGGAGACCTTGCCAACAAACTAGGGCAACTGTGGAGCTCATCCTTCAACCCTGATTGGGCCGGGAGCCGAGCCAGCCACCCTGTCCAACAGTTAAGCATAGCTTCTGACTCTGCATAACCAGGGAGCCTGAACAGTGACCCTAGTCAGGCTCAGAGCTCAGCTTGTGGTCCTGCCAAACCGTGGAGCCCAGCCTATAACCACGCCCAGCAGAAGACCCCAGCCTGTGGCCCTGCCTGACTGCTGAGCACAACCTGTGGCCTGGCACAGGCAGGAAGCCCAGAGGGTGACTGGACTCAGTCGCAGAGCATAGCCTGCAGCCCAACCTGATGAAGGAACCCAGACAGGAGCTCTGCCTGACCGCAGAACAGCCTCTAGCTCCACCCAACTGCAGAATACAGCTGGAGGCCTCTTCCGACCACAGAACCTGGCCAGAAACCTTGCTTCTACACTGCTGGCAAGTTTCTGTTGGCTGTTGACAAGAAGCCTCAGTTCTCAGGACTTTTCCACAGGACTGCCGGGGTGTCCTCATGATTTGGTGGTTGGCTTCACCTAGAGCAAGTGATCCAAATGAGAGCAAGGTGGAAGCTGCAATGTCTTTGTGCCCTAACCCCAGAGGCAATACACTGTCATTTCCTCAGTATCCTATTGGTAACACAGATTGGCACTATTCAGTGGGGGAAGGAATGTCCTTACCTAAGGACATGAATACCAGGAAGTGAGGGTCATTGGGGGTCATTTTGAAGCCTGGCTACTACAGTCTGCCTTACTGACCTTAACCCTACCACATGCAAAATACACTCAAAGCTTCCAAATCCTTCTTGCTCCCCATCAGCCATATTTCATCCCTTCACAGTACCAGTGGAGCACAGCCAGCAGCCTCCCAGAGCACAAAAATCAGCCTACAGCCCTGACTGATCACAAAGCACAACCTGAGGTCCTCTCCAGAGTCTTCCTGAACACAGAGTAAGGCCAGCGGAACCATCTGAGAGCACAGCCTGATATGGCAACCAACCAGGAGAGATTGTGGAGTCCAGCCTATAGCCCTGCCCAATCACAGAGTCCAGTGACACCAGCCCGCCGGGGAACACAGCCTGAGACCTTACCCAACCAGAAGTGATTGCAGAGCCCAGCTAGAGGCTCCCTCTGACCACAGAGCCCAGCCAGTGGCACCACCCTGGACCTCAGAGCCATGTAAGAGAACTGTCTTGGGAGGAGACCAACCAGCTCCCAGTTAAGCCCTCAGATGGCTGCAGCCCTGGCTGCCATCTTAACCACAATCTGTGAGAGATCCCAAGCCAGAAGCACCTAGCTAACCCACTCCCCAACTGACTCACAGACACTGTGTGAATACGTTTACTGTGGTTTGAGCGGCTGGCCATTTGTTAGGTAAACTAATGTAACTAATATGCACTCTTCCGTTTCCAGGCTTTCACTAATTTCTATGGAGAAGACAAAAAGGAATAACAAAATAATAAACCAGAAAATGTCACAAAGTTTCTAGCAATCTTAGAGTGCTTCCTTTGGTTTGTTCCCTTTTCTGATTTTCTAAGACTATTCCAGCACTTTCCTCTAAGATTCTTCCAGCCACAGTTCCTGAGAGGAAAAGACTACCTATCCTACCCACCTGCCACCTCCAAATGCAGTCAGAGATGATGACATATGCTTATATGTGCAGGTATTTGGGGGGGAAACAAGTGCAAAGAAACTACATGTCCAATTCTAAAGAAAATTGTATAAATTATAACACATTTTTATAATAGCATATCATGCAACCATTACAAGGCATAATTACAAAGGGATCCTTACTGATTTGGAGACACTTTTATGACTTCTTTTTAAATTAAAAAAAAAAGTGAGGGGTGTGTGTGTGTGTGTGTGTGGTATTTTGTATGTGTGTATATATAGTATTTTTTTTTAATTTTTTTTTAACGTTTATTTATTTTTGAGACAGAGAGAGACAGGATGAACGGGGGAGGGGCAGAGAGAGAGGGAGACACAGAATTGGAAGCAAGCTCCAGGCTCTGAGCCATCAGCCCAGAGCCCGACGCGGGGCTCGAACCCACGAACTGCGAGATCATGACCTGAGCCAAAATCAAGATTCAGACACTTAACTGACTAAGCCACCCAGGCACCCCTGTACTGCTTTTATACTCAGAAAAAGCATTTACAGTAAAAAGAGAATCTTGTCCATCCCTTAAGACTGTCACCCATTAAGACTACCTAAATCCGGGATGCCTGGGTGGCTTAGCTGGCTAAACGTCCAACTCTTGGTTTTGGCTTGGGTCATGATCTCACAGTTCGTGAGTTCAAGCCTTGCATCAGGTTCTGTGCTGATAGCACGGAGCCTGTTTGGGATTCTCTCTCTCTCTCTCTCTCTCTCTCTCTCTGTCCATCCCCCCACCTCTCTCAAAATAAATAAACTTTAACACTTTTTTAGAAATAAAGACTACCCCAATTCCTGTCAAAATCAATCTTATTTTCTATAACTTCATTATTGTACTTTTCCTTGTATGATCCTACTTCTGCATTTTGGCATTTGCATGGTGTTTTCCTTCTATGCTGTTACAAATGTGTGCCGAACAACATAAGTGTACTACCTAGCTTTAGTTCTCCAGGAAATGGCACCACTCTTCTCTCACGTGACCATGACACTGCTCACAGGCAGGGCCGGCCCATTCTCCCAGGCCCCAAATTCTTGGAAGACAGGCGCTGTGACTATTCATCACTGTCTCCCAGTGCCACTCACAGTAGGTGTTTCCTGGGGACTCACTGGGCTTAACAGAATTCCTCTTCCCATTATCAGCTTGTTTCCTAGTCAATCCTGAGGAGGGACTGGATGGTGGCATAAATGCATGAGGTGGTGGGATTTTGTAGGCGCCAGGAAGGTCTTTTCCTCTCTCTTGCAGCTGATGCCATGATCCCAGCTCACAGGGATGAATTTTATGGGTTGAAAAAGTGGAAAGTGACCCTGGAGCATTAGTGCACTCCCTGTCACATCACATCACAGCCAGGAAGGCTGCCCCGAGGGTCACAAGAGAAGAGGAAACCAAGGCCACACAGGAGGCCTGGGAGCTAGGAATAGGTGTGGGGGGTGGGGGAGGCAGCCTGAGGTATTGCAGAAGTTCCCTTCCAGGCCCAGATAGTGGGTCCCCGCCCTCCCAGCTCACCAGCTAAGAGGACCTTACAGAGAATGAGGGCCACTGTAAAATGCGGCAAGCACAAATCTCCATTCCCAAACTGACTGAAATCTATTTTTCTGTCACTTCTATTTTGAGCTCCCTTTCTACTGGGATCCAGACAGAAACCCAATCTTTGTTGATAGGGCATTACATTGGAGTTCCAGGGAACGAACAACACGAAGGCATTGGGTGCTGGGGTCCGAAGTACATACGGGCAGCACTTGTTTTGTTGTTCTTTGCTTTACTGCACTGCGTGGATACTGCATTAAAAAACAATTTTTTTTTTGAAGGTCTGTGGCAACCCTGCATCAAGCAAGTCTGTTGGTGCTATTTTTCCAACAGCATTTGCTCACTTCCTGTTTCTGCGTCACATTTTGGCAATTCTCGCAATATTTCAAACTTGTTCACTATTATTACATTTGAACTGCTGCAATCTCATGATAACACTTGAATGGATGAAGAGTTGCTTCTCATGCACGAGCAAAGAAAGTGGTTTCTTGAGATGGACTCTACTCCCGGTGAAGACGCTGTGAAGACTGTCGAAATGACAACAAAGGATTGACAACCTCATACACTTCGGTGATAAAGCAGCGGACCCCAAATTTGAAAGAAGTTCTACTGTGGGTAAAAGGTGTCAAACAGGATCGCATGCTACAGAGGAATCGTCTGTGAAAGGAAGAGTCGATTGGTGTGGCAAACTTCACAGCTGTCGTATTTTCAGAAACGGACACAGCCACCCCAGCCTTTAGCCACCAGCACCCTGAGTGGGCAGAAGCCAGCAACACCTAGGCAAGACCCTCCACTTAGGACTCTCTGAAAGGTCAGAGGATGCCTCGCATTTTTTAGCAATAACATATATTTTTTAATATTTATTTTTGATAGAGTGCAAGCAGTGGGGGGGGGGGGCGGTGGCAGAGGAAGGGAGACAGAGGGTCCAATGGGGGCTCTGTGCTGACAGCAGGGAGCCTAATATGGGGCTCGAACTCAGGAACCTAGAGATCATGAGCTGAGCCAAAGTGGTACGCTCAACTGACTGAGCCACCCAGGTGTCCCACAATAAAATATTTTTTGATCAAATAGTTTTTGCAGACACAGTGCTGCTGCACGCTTAATAGACTACAGTATAGTGTCGTGTGGTTTAGGGGGACATATTCAATCCATAACGGGAGGGGCACAGTTCACAGAGAAAAGGAATTCTCCTCTCTCCTTATTCCTGCTTCTGAGATTTTTTGTCCAAATATTTTGGCTATCCTCTTGGGACCTCAGTCCCTTAAGGGTTTTAGGATTTTGGAAATCAAGGTAAAGACCTTCCTTCCATCCTGCTTCCTTGTCCTACAGCATCCTTTCCCTGAGGTGCTGGACAAACAACTTAGTCACGTGAACCCAAGCAAGAGCAAAAGGAAAACAACAACAACAACAACAATCGGTCAATATCTCAAACATGCTATTTGTTACGTAGGTGAGCATGCTTCTTCCCGGGGGAGTGGAGAGGAGCTAGTGGGAAAGGATTCAGGGCTCCGGGACTCCAGCTGTGTCCTCCTTGGAGATAAAAGTTGACCACCAGCAGTTCGTTCCCTTAGCAAGTAAGGAGAGAGGGATAAACTTTTTGAAAAACACGTTTATTTTAAAATTTTACATCATCTTTGGATAATTCATGATCGGATCAGGCACGGTGCAGACACTTCTGAGATCGAGGTCTCCAGAAACAACATGAACAGTTTCTGCGACTGAAGAGCCAGGGGACCTCATGATATAGGATGGAGCGATGGCTACTGACGAAGACACGACCCCCTCAAGACGGGGACTTTCCAAATGCAGCGTGCAGTCACCATTTCTAAATTATCTGTCGCAAACATTAAACATCTCACCAGACCAACAATAATACCCCTATCTTATCTGCAGTTTACTAGTTTCCATAGACAACACAGAATTAAATTAATTTGATCCCTTAGATGAATAATAACAATTAAAGCTAGCATCTACCCAGTGTAGTCTCATTGTCCACACCAACACCTACCTCCTGCTGATGGAATGCCACCTGCCTCTCACTGTTTGTGATTCAGAGATTGCAGCAAGCACGTCAAATCAGAACATAAAGCAATGTTTTATGGGCCCGGGCCTGGGGGCCCGGAGAGGGGAAAGACTCCCCACACAGCAAGAAGCGGCCCAAGTGCGCTGCCTATCCCCAAGCAGAGACGTCAGAACTGCAAGCAGAGAGGAAGAGGAGGAGGAGGGGGAGGAGGAGAAGGAGGCGGGGGGGGGATGGGGGGGGACACCCTCTGCACGTTCCACTGCCTCAGATGGTTTCCTGGGCATTCCAGGCAGGTGTCCCAATAGAAGAGTTAATTCCCTGATGATAGGACCCCCTCTCCGGCCTCCCTCAAAGCAAGGTCTTGCCCAGGTGTGAGCACACAGCAGGTCCTTAGAAAAGGAAGGAAGGGAGGGAGGGAGGGAGGAAGGAAGCCACCATGCGCAGGGAACCTGCTAGGACAGAACCAGGATAGGTGTTTCATGTAACCCTTATAACAGCCCTGTGAGGTAGGCTCATCACCCCCCCCATTTTAAAGACGTGGAAACACAGTCTCAGAGAGAATTCACCAATGGTGGCATGGCTGGTAAACGGGACGGGGGGAGCATCAATTTGAAAACCGGGGCTTCTTCCTCTGGGTTCCTTCTACTCTTCTATAAACCAAGGGTTTGGCAGCAAGTGAGCCAGCTCCAGCTCCCAGACAGCTGTTCTAGAGCTCGAGCTTGAGGGGCCCTTGAGCACATAAGGCCAGGAGTCCAAACACCTGGGTCTAGGAACCCTGGCTTTACAGCATTACTTTGTAACCCTGAGCGAGCGCTCTGCCTTCTCCACAGGGCAGGGCTGGCCTAGCCCAGTATGCTTCTCCACCAGGGAACGGGGTAGCACAACTACCCAGGAAGCCTGCTGGCAGACCAGGGTGCGAGGGCCTCTGTCTGGAGACTCTGATGCTGCACCGTTGCTGGAGGGCCAGAGGGCATGGCCGTCTGATATACCTTGTGAGAATCGGTTGTGATCTCTAAGGTTCTGACTTCCGAGAGCAACTTTAATTGCTAGGGAACCACATCCCCACTCCCTGAGAGACGTCCCGCAAAAGGCCCGGGAAGGTCAAAGAAATCATCAGATCGGGATACTGTTGTAAAGCAGAAAATGTTGAAAAATAATTTGAGAGAGAGAGAAAAAAAAAACCCACTGCTTTAAAGGGGAAAACAAGATGGCAGTCAGGGGTGGGGCGGGGTGGGCGTTAAGGAAGCAGTGGGCGCGCGGTGTGCAAATCCCACTGCAGGGTAGGGTCAGGCCAGGCTGAGCATGGGCAAATCAGGTTTTTGGCATCTGGCTTGCCTGGTGTCTGCCAGGGGGCTGCACTCCCTGCCTCAGATGGGTTGGGTGGGGGGGGGTTCCTCAAAAAATCATCTGAGCCCCTAAGTTCAGGCAGACCTTAGAGAATAAATGTGGGCAATAAAGGCAGAAAGAAAAACGCAACTCAAATGAGTCAAGCATCTGCTTGGCCTGTTTCTCCTCTTCCTCTAAAATCTCCTCCACAGCCCAGCTCAGAGAAGCCCTCTCCAACCAGCAGACAGAGCAAGTGTGCGGCCCCTCCTGAGCTCGCAAGCAGCTGGAGGATGGAGCCTGTGCCCTTCTGTGCCTCTCATCGCCCTGTGGAGAGGATGTGCGTTCGGCAAGACCCTTTGCCCACAAGCACCCAGGTTAAGGACCCGCCAAACCAGCTAGAGCGACAGGAATGCCACCTCTCCCGAGGGCATGGAGCTTGGCAGCAGCTTTGTTCTAGAGGAATCGAGGATGTGTCCTACGCTCCCTACCACCTACTGGTCCCCAGTGCCACCTTATTTATACCGGGGCAAATCATCATTTAGGAGAATTTCTTTAAAACACGAAATCAGTATCTAGGAGCAGATTTCAAGCAACAGAGAGTGCTGGTTTGTGAGAATAATGCCACTCCCGTGGGGAAAACAGCCCAGCTTTGGCAGCCCTGGGGAGAAAGGTGGATCCCGCATTTGCCTGTGTGTGGAAAGAATGCTAGGTGCGTGTGCACATGTGTGTGGCAGGAGTCTTTGGGGGTCACACACACACCTCTGCAGCTACAGGGCAGGCTGGACCTGGATGCTTGCTCTTGGGACTCCTGCAGCCCGAGGCTCTTGCTGACAGAAGGCCCACGGTGCAGGCTGTGATTGTTCGGGAATGTGATTCGCCCACGCTCGGTGGAGAAGGGTGAGGGGACCTGACCAGGAAGCCCACGCTCAGCAGCGAATTCTCCGGAAGCCAGGCAGCGTAGCTTTCCCAAGCAGGTAAATGTCCTCATCTGTGCCCTGGTTGAGGTGTTTCACCAGATTCTTCTCAAAGAGTAGGGGGTGGTAGGCGCCCATCGTGCAGGCGCTGTCAAAGAACTTCTGGTAGTAGTAACACACGTCAGTCTTGCGCTTGGACGGGAGGAACTCATAAATATCCACCTGGTCACACAGCGTCATCATGATGATGATGCCTGCAAAGGGGAGCGGAGGTAAGTCCTGCCCAGAGACCCACCCCAGCATCTGAGCTCGTGCCCCATGAGCCCGGCAGCTCAGGGACCCAAATCTGGGGAGCTGTCTATCCGGGGTTTCTGTTTATTGCTGTGATTCCCAACCTGAGCTCTGCCAGTAGGCCAATCCCGCAAGCTGTTCCTCGGGATGTTGTGTCCTGTGTGTCTTTGTATCCCTGGCACCTAGGTCAGAGGCTGGTACGTGACAGGTCCCCCCCTAAGCACTAGAGGACTGAAGCGCTCCACCGGTCACCGAACTTATCCGGGCGAATGAGCTATATGCAGAGAGAGGACAAGAGGACTGAGGTGATGGGACCATCACACGTAGATAGTACTTTCTAGCACTTTTACATCCCACAGGAGCCTGGTGGATGGTGCTGATTGGGAGAAGTTGCTTCTTACAGTGCTTAGGGAGACGGACCTTCCCCCGGGCTGGGAGGAGGGCAGTGGGAACAGGAGCACACATGGTCTGTATCGCTGGGCTCTGCTCCTTTGGGTAGGAGATGCAGCCAAAGTGGTGTGGCCAGGCCGGTGCTCCCAGAACACTGTGCCAACAAGAGGCTGGAGACTCCTGCTACCACCCTCCTGTCCCCACCTGGCTCAGGCATCGCCTGCAGGACATGTCCCTCACCATCTGCCCCAAGGGGTGATCCGCCCACTCCTCCTACCACACAGGCTGTTGCTAGGATACAATAAGTTGGTGGCTCTCAGACCCCTCTGTCAGCCATAAGTATGGGGAGCGTTTGCGATGAAGCAGTTCTCACTGATAGCAAAACTGTAAACTGCTTAGCAGCAACTTTGTTCCAGAGGAATCAGCTATGGGGAAAGCCCTGTCTGGCTGCCTCTGGTCTAATGCAGGGAAAAAAGACAGCTCTGCAACGAACTGATGAAGGCACAACGGAAGTGCTTCTAGAAATTACGGGAGGAAGCACTTCCTATGGGAGAGGTCTTCCACAAACTTCCTGGAAGCACAGGTGTGGGGCCCAGCAGGGGCCACTAAGGATGGGCACGAAGGGGGATTGGTGGTACAGGGGACCGCGTGGGCAAAGGCAGGGCAGTGGTGACGGGAAAGTGCTTTTCCAACCATTCCTGTTCCAAAGGGCTCCTGGAAGAGCCCCAAATGCACACATCTAAACATTGAAGAAAAAAGTATGAAGAAGATATGATACTGAAATGGCCCCCATCCCTTTCTATAAGGAGTGCCTCTGACATTCAACACTGACTTGTTCATTAACTTAGGGTACAGTTTCCACAGGGCTATCCTATGCCAGACCCAGAAGAATGCATCAAACTCAGTCCCCACCCTGAGGTGGTTTGCATTCCAGAAGGAGAGCAGGCAAATCATGCAATGGGGGGTGGCAGGGGCCAGCCATCCAACCATTCATCCATCTCTCTGTCCATCCATCCTCAGGGAAAGGGGTCCCCTGCGGGGGCTCAGAGGAGAGTTTCCCTTCCATGCATCCGAGAAGAAAGTATGAAGCCAGCATTCAGGACCGTCTGGACTCAGACCTCAGCCCACCCTCACCAGCTCCCTCAGCTCCATTCATGACGCCTAAACCAATAAAGCTGCACAGCTCATTCCTCTATCAGGAACATAACTGGGGCACTCACTGGATTAAACAAATTTTTGAAATCCAGAATAAAGTATTACTGAGTCTTGATTTTTCCTCGGATGCCAATATGGCTCAGCAGAACATTATTAGTGATCCTGTTTTTATTTAAAATGTTTGATATTTCACTCAGCATCAAATCTTGCATTCACTGTGGTTTTGAAGAGAGTCTGTATTGATGTTATTTGTTACTGAAATTTTTTGGTGCTCCCTTAAACTGTACACCTGAGGCAAGTGTCTTCCTCGCCTCATCTTCCAAATCCCAGCCCTGCTCTTCTGCTTTCCTGCCCAGCCCCCACCACCAAATCTGCCCCTTGCCCAGGCCTGGGCTGACGCCACCCCTCCACAAAGCTCCCTCCTGGCACAACCAGGCAGCTGCTCCCTCCTGGCCTTGGACGCCTGACTGAACTCCACCACCAAAGACCCTAATGGAGAAGGATTCTATCTTCCGATCTCTGGATCTTAGCTAGAACTTGGCACAGTATACAAATACAACACAACCTAGCAGTTGTTTGGTGAGCAAAGAAACGAATGAACGAATGAGGTCCCAGAAGAGCGCTAACCGCTTCTAGAAACAAACACGAGAGGTCTTTCCCCAGATGCAGACTCACCAAGCATCCCAGAGGACGGGGGGTTGGGCTGAATCTCCTCCGGAGAGACTTCTTGAATGATGTCCCACAGCTCCCAAGGCATCTGGGGCCTGAGGATGTAAAAGGGCTGATCGGGATGAAGCTTGCGATAACTCTTGTAGTTCTCAAAGAAGCTGTAGTCAGGGCTCTGGTACCACTGAAAGAGAAGGAAATGGTCTTCTCAAGGAGAGGGATGTGCCTCGGCTCGGAGCAGATTCCAGACTCCTCCACATCACAGCACTCACTTGATAGCACAGGGGACCCAGCACATAGCCTATGCTCACAGGGGATTCTGAGCCTGGTGACCCTGGAACAGCCTCAGACTTCAGGATCATAATCTCTGGGAAAGCTTCCAGAGCTCAAAGGGGCCCTTGGCACCGTCTAACCCCACCTCTAAGGGGGCAAAAACTGGGGCACAGCTTGCCACATCTGGGGGTTCAAAGTCCCTGTCCTGACCCTGGCCAACTTCTGTTTTCAGGGAGATCAGTGCCAAACTGCGGGGGCTGAGGTGGTGAGGGTACCAGGGGTCACCAGAGCCTGTCGGCTACTGCCGGGTCTGACTCCAGAATCAAGTGTCTCCAGAGGGTCCCCAAGCACCCTGTCCTTCCGCCCTAAAGCCATTCTCCTGTGGCACTGAAGCCACATCAGGGAGAGGCCAACCGACGTGCAGGACAAACAGCGAGAGCGCCAATCTGGAGAGGCTGAGGAGCCAGCAGGCCCGAGACTTCTGTCGCCTTTCTGAAAGAGTGCCCCCTGCTTAGTAAACCAAGCCCTGGGACAGGCGACTTCCCCTCTCCACAGTCCAGTCTCCTCACCTGCAAAAGGGAAATAA
The DNA here is from genome assembly GCF_028018385.1 of Neofelis nebulosa. Taxonomy (NCBI): domain Eukaryota; kingdom Metazoa; phylum Chordata; class Mammalia; order Carnivora; family Felidae; genus Neofelis; species Neofelis nebulosa. The sequence continues at coordinate 78,573,668 of NC_080786.1, read as the reverse complement.
CCACGCTTCTACCTACTTCCCTGTGTTGTTACGAGAGTGAAATGGAAGAATTCTGGAGACCGGAAGTAGGTCAAGCATGGTGATTCTGTCATAGGAGTAAGAGTAACCATTGTCTATTCCTGCTGATCTGCGTCAGAAATAACTGAATTAGGGGCGCCTGGGTGGCTCAGTCAGTTGGGCATCCGACTCCGGCTCAGCTCAGAGCCTACCTGCTTCGGATTCTGTGTCTCCCTCTCTCTCTGCCCCTCCCCTGCTCATGCTCTGTCTCTCTCTGTCTCAAAAATAAATAAAAAAACATTAAAAAAATTAAAAAATTTTTGAATTAGATGAACACAACCCCACTCCAGTGAGAAATTCGGGCCCTGTTACTCCTGATCCATACCATAATTAAGAGATGAAAACACGGCACCATGGGGCAGGGCGCGGAGGGCACTGGTATAGGACGGAAATACTTCCGCACTGCTATTCTGGATGAAGTGTGTTGTCCTCACACTGAAAGAGCCAGTCCTCAGGAATGGCCCAGGTCAGCCATAACTCTCAAAGCCAGGAACTGAGGGACATCTACAGGCAAACAGAAGACTCATCCCTACCTCCCATGGATACCCACTTACCTTTGGGATATCTGAATGGTAAACAGATGGGTCCCACACAATTAGGATTCCCTCATTGTACAAACTGTCTTTGAGGAAGCGCCCTTCAGTGGTGACCAACTGCAAGAAGAAGCAGCAAACTGTCACCTGGATGTCGACATGTAAACATTCTGCTTGTGGTAGTAACTGACAGGTCACAAGTACCACCTGAGGCCCCAGGGCCCATGAGGCTTCTAAGTTTCGGTGCAGCACTTAAATTTCAATGCCATATGAGACCAGCTGTCAACACTCACCCTAAAAGGCACATGTTGCCCAGGTGGAAACTGAGATGAACAAATGGCGGAAATCAAATCAAGAATTGTTTGACAATAAAAGCCAGAATCACAATAACCCCTCCCCACCTCGACCACTCACCATCACGAGGGGGAGACCTAATCAGTGTCACTGCAATGTCTCAAGAGCGACTATGTGAAGGTGGGTGGTCTGTGTACAACCCAGGCAACACCAACTTGTCATTGGCCTCGGAGGTCATTCAGCCATCTCGTCGCCCCCAAACCTCCCCCAAAGGTAGGAAGGCCCTGGGAGCCTGAAGAATATAACCCCACTTCCTCAGCATATCTTTGAGACAAGAAATATTAGTGGTGGGGATTATGTAGTTGCACTGGGTGTCAAGGAGTCCCCAGACAGTCACAGGGGGCCAGGGTGAGTATGGCCATGAGGTGAGTGAGTGGTTAAGGGACAAATAATAGCAGGCCAAGCCAGGGAAGGGGGGTGTAGGGAGAGGGAAGGTGTCCCAGACAGAAAAGGCAATGTGTGCAAATCCCCAAATGTGAGATTATGTGAAAGAGACTGCTGGGCATCACCCAATATTCATCCCTTCTTTCTTCCTTGGAAACAAACATTTCTGCTTGCCTCAATACAGGGCTATCTAAAATAAAGACTACCTGAAATAAAAATGTCCCAGCTTCTCTTACAGCTAAGCATGGCCACGTGATAAAATTCTGACCGAGGGTGTAGGAGCAAGTGTGACTTGCAGGAAGTGTCCTTAGAGGCAAAGTCATGCCTTTCCTTGTTCATTCCTCTTTCCTGCTGGCCCAAAGTAGATGTGATGGCTGGAGCTTCAGCAGTCATCTTGGACTGTGGAGTTGAAGCCCCAGGACTGAAGGGCAAATACACAAGGTAGCAGGAGCCTGGGTTCCTGACACACTGGAACATCATAACAGCCCTGAAATGTCTACCCTTGGACTTCTTTTACATGAGACAGAAATACATTTTTATCTTGTTAACCTAGTGTTGAGGGGTGGGAAGAGTGTTCCTGGCACTTATAAACAAATTTAGTTCTACTTAGTACAGTGAGGAGCTTGTCTGGGAATTGCAGGTTGTCCAGTGCAGCTAGGATACAAAGGGAGAGCTGGAAGGTACTAGAAAAACGTAAGCAGGGACCATGCCAGGGAACTTAGGGTTTCTTCAGTAGATTATGGGACCCATGAAGTCTTTTAAGTGAGAAGGATCTCAACAGACTAGTGTCCTGGAGTCTCTAGAGTTTCAGAGAAAGGAGACCAGGCAGAAGCTGCTGCTGAGGCCTAAGAAATGATGGAGAAGGAATGACGACAAAGAGTTACAACTGTCAGCTATAGACCTGCAGACTCGTTGGGTGTTGAAAGTGAAGGAAAGGGGGCTAAGGGTGACTTCCAGACCTCGGGTCATTTCCTAAAATGGTAACATGGAAAGAAAAGCAATGGGCATGTGCCACTGGGGGCAAGGCAGGGATGTGAAGTTCAAGGATGAGACAACTGGCCTTGAGTTCCACAGCTGAGGACCACAGGAACTAGGAACCGAACCCACATCTTCTGACTTAAGGGCGGTCCTCGGTCTGTGAGGAACATTGTTAAGTCCCGGCACAGATATTCAGTGCTGTGGTCCAAAGGCAGAGCAGGTGTCCCAACAAGCTGGTGGCAGGAAGGCCCAGGGAGCAGCGGCCAACCTCCCGCTGTCTTATACTTGTCTTCAGAATTCTACTGCTTCACTCCCTATTCCCATCCTTCTCCACCTCAAAGCAGCAGGTATATTGAGAGCATAAGTCTTTTCCTCAGCCATGCTTCTTTCTATGCCGAGTACTGACACCAGGTGATGTATGGGTACTCAGGAGGATTAGAGAGAACTGGAATTTTTAAGATGTCTCCAGCCCCTCTCCAGTAATCTTCTTAGTATATGAAGCAGGATGCAGGTGGAGCCAAGTTCTGGCACCCTAAGACTTTGCCACCATCTGTGGCTTCACTGTCCTCAGAAATCCCAAGCGAGCTGCTCAAAAGTCTTCTCCTTTACGATAAAGGAGAACAACAACGATAGCAGCGGATGCCCTTTAATGATGTTTACTACAAGCCAGGTACTTTCCATACAGTATCTCAGTTCATCTTCGCAAGAACCCCAGGAGGTAATTATTAATATGCTCATTTTATAAATAAGGAAATAGACACAGAGATGCTAAGAAACTCACCCAAGCCATCTTGCTAGTAAGCAAGGGGTCTGAACTAGAGCCCTTTTGTCTGGCTCCAGAGCCCATACTTCTGACCTACATACTGCACTGCCTCCCACAAAGAGGGCAGGGGTGGGTCACCCATGGGTCTTGGGAGGAGATGTCAAAGAAAGCATTTGATGAGGGACATAGACATGTCAATGGGAACGTTGCTTCTTGTGTGAGTTGTAGCAAGTCACAGCGGGAAGATCCTCGAGGGACGAGATCCAAATCTGTCATTTTCAGAGGGGTAAACTGAGTTCCGTAGAGAAAAGAGACTTGTCCAAGGCTACCAAGTGAGCTTGGGACAGAGCCAGAACCAGAGTCTAGAGGCTGGCTCCTCCCCGAGTGTCTGTTTTTCCCCCCACAAGGCTATATTCATAAACCACGAGGGCCTTAAATAAGTGAGCACAGCAACAGGGGCCGGGCCACCCTCAGTTCTCACCACACATGGTGGGGAAATGGCCATTCACCCAAGCCACTTGATGAGGCAAATGACAAAGCAGGACAGTAAGTGCTAGTTTATCCAGAGGAGGAACAGAAAGTGAACACAGCCAGGACCTGTGCGGGGAGAGGGAAGAAACTAGCAAAGCACTCCTCAACCTTACATGGACCGGGCTCTGTACTTACCACATTAATTCTGCTGTGAGATTTAAAGATGTCCTCAAAGACAAGAGAGCCTCAAAACTGCTTGGGCAAGTGGGGCAATGCTTCATGTCTAACCCACTCTGTGGTCTTAGGAGGGCAGCTGCCCCTCTCCAGGCTAAGGTAGCTTATTTATAGGACATTATCACCCTGTAAGGCCCTGCATGACCAGCCATGCCTGGACAGCATCTCAATCTGTCATGTTTTCAGCTGCAGCAGAAGGCACACGGGAGAGAATCAAAGTCTTTCCAAATGCTCCTGTACTTAACCTCGTGCAGAGTCTGACCTGAGTTCAAGGGATCCCAGGAGCCTCATGATGAGGAAAATAAGTCACTGCCATAGCAACGGAGCCCCAAGGAACACCTGCCAGGAAAAGGTTACACCAGGGAGATGGAAACCTGTTTAAAATACTCTCTCCAGTCACAGAGTAAGAAATGGTCACTGCGGAAAGTTAGAAAAGACAAGAATATACACATATATCTATATATGGAAGAATAAAATAATAACCCCAATCATTGCATTCTGCAGATCTTACCTGAATGGTTTTTATTCTTCCCAAATCTTTCTTCCCTCAGTTATGGACTGAACTTTGTATGTTGAAACCCTGCCCCCCAAACTGGACTCTATTGGAGATAGGGCCTTCAGGGCAGTAATTAAGGTTAAATGAGGTCACAAGGATAGATCCCTAATCTGAGAAGATTGATATTCTTACAAGAAAAGGAAAAGATGCCAAAGATCTCTTTCTCTCCACATGCACATAGGGGAAAGACCACATGAAGACATAGAGAGACGGTGGCCATCCACAGACCAGGAAGAGAGCCTTTATCAGAAACCAACCTTGATGGTACCTTGATCTTGTAGCTCTGGCCTCCAGAATTGTGAAAAAACAAATCTCCATAGTTTAAGCCACCCTACCTGGTGGCTTGTTACCTGGTACTTTGTTATGGCAGGCCTAGGAAACTAATATACTGTGTGTGTGTGTGTGTGTGTGTGTGTGTGTGTGTGTGTATACTGATATCTTAACTATAGAGTCTAGACTTAGTCGTTTTGTTAAACTCACACAGCAATTAAAGTCAATGTCTTCTTATTTATCCCTCACAGTATTTTCCAGCCCCAAACAGAGTATGAAAAGGAAGCTCTTAGGTTCCATAACTAGTCCAAGATCACACAGCCAGGAACGGATGGAGCTTGGATGCAAATCAAGGCCTGTCTGATCTTTTCCCACTGCACTAGACAACCTTCATTCAAAATAATAAGGGATAACAAAAGAAAGAGTGTGTTCTAGCTGATTCGCGAATTTGCCAGAGTCACAAAGGGGGTTAGTGCTATAGGGAGACAAACAAAGGGTGGTCAGCGTCTTGAGTAGATATGAGAAATGAAGTCTTGACCATGGTAAACTGGACCTGGACAGGAGGTGCCCAGGGCACCTCAAATGGAAAGCCACCAAGTCAGAGGGGCCTGAATTCTACCAGGCATCCCAGGAAGTCATCAAAAGAACCATAAGTATGGGGCGCCTGGGTGGCTCAGTCAGTTAAGTGGCCAAATCTTGATTTCAGCTCAGGTCATGATCTCAGGGTCATGAGACTGAGCTTCAAGTCGGGCTCCGCATTGGGCGTGGAGCCTGCGTAAGAGTCTCTCTCTCTCCCTCTGTCCCTCTTCCCTGCTCCCTCTGTCTCTAAGGAAAAAAAAAAGCCCCTTTCTGGAAGGGTAGATGACAACCACTTCCTGCCTTTTATAAGTGGGGTATGAGGGGATCATTTATTTTTTGTCCTTTGCCTATGGGGTATCTGGCCAGTCATGCAAAATTGATCTGGCTCTCGCTGCACTGCCCCAGAAGTAGGAGCTTGGGCAAAGATGGATCAATGCATTCATTATGTGCTATGAAGTATTTAAATAAGAAATCTGTCTCTAATCCAGAACACCGTGTATGCATATATTCAGGATAAAACGAATAATGATCAAACATTTAAAATGCAACAGATAAGTCTAGAATGAACTGGAATATCTTGTTATGCCAGAACATACAGAGTGATAAGAAAAATGATAAGAGCATGTATGTCATGGGGAAACAAGAGCTAGCTTGAAGGAACTCCCACTGGCCAAATCTAAAACCATGTGAATGGCAAAGTAATTAGGAACACTGATGAATTACAAACCATTGAAAAAAAAATACGGAATCCATGAGTTCTTACCAATAAAACATAGAGAAAGAAAGGAGAGGCGGGAGGGAGGAAATAAATGGGAGGAGGAGAAGTGAGGGTTACACTTACAGTAGAATTCTGAGTGCCAACCCAGTGATGCGGGGCAGGGAGAGCTATAGTTAGAAAGTACCATTTTGCAACCATCACAGTAAAGACTGGTTCAGGCAAAAGTGAGTCATGAATGCGAAATATAGGAGGAAATTTTGATGAGGAGCGGGACAGTGGCACAATATTCAAGTGTTCATCCACAGACCATAAAGGAAAAAGAATAAATGTTATGTGTATGTGTATCCCAATCCTGGACTGGCTCTTGTACTAAAAGAAAAAAAAAATGCCATAAAAGACATTATTAGGTCAATTAGGAAACAGATCTGTCTGGAATGCAGACAGATTAAAGTATGTTACCAGTGTAAATGTATGAAGTTCATAACTGTACTTTGGTTGAGTAAGACAATATTCTCATTCTTAGGAAATACAGACTGAAGTGTGTATTAACTTAGTCTGCTCAGGCTACTATAACAAAATACCAGAAACTGGATGCCTTGAACAGCAGACATTTATTTCTCACAGTTCTGGAGGATGGGTAGCCCAAGACTGAGGTACCAGCACATTTGGTTTCGCAGTGAGAACCCACCTTGTGGCTTGCAAATGGCTGCTCTTCTCCGTGTCCTCACCTGGTGGAATGAAAGTGAGCTCTGGTCTCGGTCTCTCTCTCTCTCTCTCTCTCTCTCTCTCTCTCTCTCTCTCTCCCTCCCTCCCTCCCTCCCTCTCTTTGTTCTTATAAGGCCACTAATCCCATCATAGAGACCCTACCCTCAAGACTTCATCTACATCCAGTCATCTCCCAAAAGCCCCACTGCCAAACACCATTGCACTGGAAGTCAGGGCTTCAACATATGAATTCAGGAGAGACACATTCAGTTCATAACATTCTGTCCCTGGATCTTCCAAAATCACATCCTTCCAACATGCAAAATACATTAATTCCACCCAACATCACCGGATGCCTCAACTCACTCCAACATCAACTCTAAAGTCTAAAGTCCTACGTCTCATGTAAATATCTAAATCACGTAAGGGTGAGGTAGTTCATCCTGAAGCAAAACTCTTTTCCAGCTGTGAACCCATGAAACCAGAAAAGTTATGTCCTTCCAAAATACAATGGTGGGACGGCATAGGATGGACATTCCCATTCCCAAAGGGGGAAATCCGAAGGAAGGAAGAAAGAGGTAACAGGTCCCAAGGAAGGCCAAAACCTAGCAAAGTAAATACCACTAGATGCAGAGGTTTGAGAAGAATCATCTTTGGGGCTGGGCCTGGGTGGTTCAGTGGGTTAAGTGTCCGAATCTTGGTTTCAGCTCAGGTCATGATCTCACAGTTCATGGGTTTGAGTCCCGCATTGGGCTCTGTGCTCACAGTGCAGAGCCTGCTTGGGATTCTGTCTCCCCCTCTCTCTCTGCCCCTCCCTGCTCTCTCTCTCAAAAATAATTAAATAAACATTTTAAAAAATCCTCTTTGGTTCAATGTCATGCCTCATGGACCCACTGGGGCCAGTCAGGAGTCATACCCCCAAGGCTCTGAGTAGCTGTCATCTGGCCTAATAAAACCACAGCAATGCCCCCCTCCCACCTTTGAAACCAAGGACGCAGCCCTGATGATTTCTGAATCACATTTGGGATCATGCTTTTCCTGCTGTAAGGCACAATGACAGTTTGCAGCCAAAGAGCTCTGTGGTCTGGTCCTGTAGTATCTAAGAAGCCCAGGAGCCTTCCTCCACTTCGTCCTGTATCCGTTTCCTTCAGCTCAAGCTGGCAGTGTTTCTGCTGAGGTGGCTGACTAGCTCTGTAGTTCACACCCTTGCTGATCTCTTTATCAAGTGGTCTTGGGCCACCCCTTAGTTTCCTCTTCAGAACAAGCTTTCTCATTTTTTTGCAGTATAGATAAGCCAAGAATTTTCAAATCTTTAAGCTCTGTTTCCTTTTTGCTAAACAATTCCTTTTTAAATTCATTTTTGTCTACTCCTATCTCACTGAAAGCAGTCAGGAGAAACCAAGCTACTCCTTCAACATTTTGCTTAGAAATTACCTTAGATAAATATCCAACTTCTTTGCTCAAAAGTTCTACCTTCCACAAAACATTAGTACTCAGTCAAAATCTCTGCCACTTTATAATAAGGATCACTTTTTCTCCACTGTTCAATAACATGTTCCTCATTTCCACCTGAGATCTCACTAGAATGGCCTTTATCATCCATATAACCTGCCAGCATTCTGTTCATGATTATTTCCATATTCTCTAGAAAGATAGAAGCTATCTCTCCAGCTCCCATCTTTTTTTTAACTTTTAATGTTTATTTTTGAGAGAGAGAGAGAGAGAGAGAGAGAGAGAGAGAGCGCGCACATGTGCACAAGCAAGGGAGGGGCAGAGAGCAAAGGAGACAGAGGATCCGAAGCAGGCTCTTCACTGACAGCAGTGAGCCTCATGTGAGTCTCAAACTCAGGAACCATGAGATTAGAACCTGAGCCACAATCAGATGCTCAACCAACTGAGCCACCCAGGCACCCTGGCTCTCCTCTTTTCGAGTCCTCACCAGAACGTCCCTTAGCATCTTTAGTTCAAGCATGCCCTCCAAATCTCCTCCAGCTTCTGTCAATTGCCCAGTTCTAAAGCCACTACACATTGTTAGGTTTTCTTATAGCTGCACCCCACTTCTCAGTACCAACAAATCTTAACTCAGGCTGCTATGACACAATACCATAGACTGGATGGCTTAAGCGACAGGCATTTACTTCTCATGGTTCTAGAGGCTGGGGAAGTCCAAGGTCAAGGCGCCAGCAGATTTGGTTCCTGGTAGAGCTGCCCATCCTGGCTTGTAGACAGCCACCTTCCTCACATGGCAGATATATCACGGGGACCCACACTCAAGACCTCATCGAAATATATTTATCTCTGAAAGACCCCATCCCAAACACAATCACATTGAAGGTTAGAGCTTCAACAAATGAGTTGATATAGTGGGGGGGAGGGGTATAAACTTTCTGTCCTCAGGAATTAATGTCTACAATATATACAACTTACTCTCAAATGAAAACCTATTCTGAAGAATGAAAAGAGCAGATGATACAGCAATGGGGTAAAATGAAAAAGTAATAGGGTCCGGATAAAGGCTATACAGGCAATCTTGGTTTTGGTCATATTATTGCAACTTTGCTGAAAGTTTCAAGTATTTGCAAATACAAAGCTCAAAAAAATTTTTTTAAAGAATTTGGAGAAGTTTGGAGGCAGTCCACTGAAGGAGCAGAAGGTTCCCTGGACTATACTCAACAAATATTTATTGCACACCGACTACATAATGGGCACTGGTCCAGGCATTTGGGTTTAAGAGTGAACCAAACAGACAAACGTGCCTCCTCTTGGAGCCCATACGCCATGGTGGGAGAGCCAGGCAATAAATGAGATGGATAACCAGGATGATGGTAGAGATAGGCGTGGACTGGGAAGGCACCAGCAGGGAGCCAGGGAAGAGTCTGACCCAGCTGTGACGAGGCCTTCGTTCATCCTGCACGGGTCTGCCATTACCCTATGTGGGTTGTGCGGACCACCTTTTCTTCCTGGGCCTCGGTCATCCTGTTCGGAAAATGAAATGACCCCACAAGATCGTGGGCTCCACAAGCACAGGGAACACGTCTGTCTCTGTTTTACTGCTGTTGCGGGCTGCTGAATTCCAGCTCCCTTCACAGAGGCTGGCACGGAGCAGGTAATCAATGAGAATTTGTGGCATGAATTCGTGGCTAGTTGATCTCCAAAGTCCTTTTACGCCCTGTGAATTCCAATACAAAGGATGTCCTATCACATCAGACATCACACCGGATTCTGTAGACATTAAAAGGATAATGAGGGAATATTATGAACAACTTTAGGCCAATAAATTCAATAACTCAGAAGAAATGAACAAATGCCTTGAAAGACACAAACTACCAAAGCTCAGTCAAGAAGGAACAAGTAACACGATTAGCCCTAAGTCTATTAAAGAAATTGAATTTGTAGCTAAAAAAAACTTCCCACATGGTAAATTATAGGTCCAGATGGCTTTATTGGCAAAACCTACCAAAATTCAAAAAGAAAAAAAAAAAAAAAAAGAAAAAGAAGAATACTAGTTCTACACAAACTCTTCCAGAAAATTGGCAAATGAGCCTCGATCCAAATCCCACCTCTAACATTTCCTTTCTGCTCTCCCCTGAGCAACTCACTGAGACTCTTCGAGCCTTGGTGTCCCCACTGAAATGGCCTCACTGAAATGGTGCTCATACCAACCTGGGCCTGAAACAAGTATTGAACAACTGGCACAGGCTATGGTCTCAGGATAAGCCCCTGTATGTGATCAGAGAACGTCCCAGTTGAAATCCAATCAGCACACATTCTGGCCATGCACGCGATGTAGGCTTTCTCTCCCCAGCCTGGAAGAACTTCGTAGGCAAACCTACCATAGCCTTAAACTAAAATATTTACAGGATGGGGGTTTACATCTTCACTAATTATCTGGAAGAGGTGCCTAAGAAGAGGGCAGCCTCCCAGATCCAAGAGACTTTGCAGGGCTCCTCCGTGCTCTCTCTTCTCGATCGCTGCCACCTACCAGTCTGGAGATCATACCTATTCTCTCCGAGGTCATACTCTCCAGCCCCAAAGTGCCCAGCATGGCCTGGAAATCCTGCTCTGTTCCTCTAGCTGGCCCCTTCCTCTGCTCTCCTCTTTGCTTTCTTTGCTTAAACTTCCTCTACAGAAATCCCTCTTCCCCTCAGCCTCCCTACAAAAAGCCTCCTTTTCTTTACATCCTCCTTTGCAGAGAAAAAAGAAGCCCTTTCGTCCTTCCATTATAAACCACCTCCAGCTACACTTTTCCTAGGCTTCTTCCCTTCTGACTCCGTCCCATGGGGCTTGATCCTCAACTGGGCTTTGGATCAACTCCCTCCTCCCCATGATTTACTTATTATCATCTCTTTTTACTATATTCACTTCCTCCCTCTATTAACTGGTTTCTCCTCACTGACTTAAAAACATTTTTTTATTGTGGTAAAATACAACATAAAATGATCCATTTTAACCATTTTTAAGCGTACAGCACAGTGACATGAAGTCAATTCATGCTGTTACACAACCGTTGCCACCCTCCATCTACACAACTTCCTCATCTTCCCAAACTGAAACTCTACACCCATTACACAATAATTCCTCCTCCCCACCCCAGGATCCAGAAATCACCGTTCTACTTCCTGTCTCTATGAATTTGACTCCTCTAGGAACCTCATGTAAGCGTAACCACGTAGCATGTGCCCTCTTGTGACTCTCTTCCCACTGTCTTTTAAACGTACTCCATTCTCTCCAATCTAAAGAATGAGAAGAACAGAAACTGGTCCTGGAGCCTTCGACCCTCTACAGCTATCGTCCTACTTCGCTTCTGCCCTTCAGAGCCAGCCTTCGTGAAAGAACTGTCCACATTTTCCTTTCCCACTCACCCTTGACCCTATGCTCCAATGTGGTTTCTGGCTTCACCACTCTCCCCGACAGCTGCTGTTGAAGGTGCTGGGTGGCCTCGCTTTTGCCAACGAGAGAAGAGTGTTTTTCAATCTTTACCTCTGTTGGCCTCAGCAGAGACAGTGCTGATTACTTCCTCTTTCTATTTTTGTTACCCAAAGCCCTGGGTAGAACTTCTGCCTACACCCTGTCCCTCATGCTCTCATCCGGCCCCGCTGTTTCATCGCCTCACAGATAAAGATGACTCGCAAATTCCCACGTCCGGCCCAGAGCCCTCCACTGAACTCCAGCCCCCTCTGTACAGCTGCCTGCTTGACATCTCTTCACAGGTATCTACCAGACAGCTCCGATCAACCCTATCCAGAGCCACGGTTTTTATCCTACCCTCCTCTCTGACCCTAGCCCTCACAACCCAAAACGTCTTCAAGTTACTTACAATCCCTGTGACTTCCGGCCGGCCAGCCATAAAAGCCCAGTACCACCTGCTGCCCCTCTCCCTTCACCCCTCACTAACACCTGTGGACCACAGATGCCCAATAGCTCTTGAACCTGTTCTCTTCCCACCCTCCCCCTCATTTCTACTCTGCGGCAACTACCGGCATTTCATTAACTGTGGCGAACTGTGCCTCCTAACTGTGCCTCTCTCCACGTGCTGCAGGGCCTCTGCTCAGATGGATGCCGGCGATGTTTGCCAAGTGCAAGTCTGGTCATGCCACCGAGGATACTCCTGACCACAGCGCCTTGGCTCGGAGCACCCTTACGTTTGTTCAGCCTCAGCGCTCACCACACCCCCATGTGCATTACTCCCTCCCCGGGCCCTCGCCTTCCCCTGCCCCCTTCCACACATGGCCTTACCCAGGCTGTTGCCTCTTCGTGAGAGGCCCCAGCCCTTCTCATCCTCTACGCCTACACAGCTGTGTCACCTCCTCGCAACTCCTGATATCCCTGATCAGGGAAAATTTCCCTCTGTGGGCCCTGGTAGCACTTTGATCCTGTCCTCTGCAGTTCTCTGTTGCAACTTTCTATGTCCCTGCATGACGATTGTATCTGTAGGCAGCACATGAAAGGGCCCACTGTATCCCCCAAGCCCATCTCAGTGTCTGCCCACGTAAAGGTAAGAGTGGCCATCATCCATCGATGTATGTGCCGGGTACGAGGTGCTCGGCATGGTCTTCTGGCTTATTCCCCATAACGACCTTGTGCTGTGAGGAAGGTACTATTATCCTCCCCTCTCCACAGAGGAACAGACGGAGGAGGCTTAAGTAACTTCCACAAGATCATTTAGCCACTACGAAGCAGAGCGGGTTTCAACCCTAGGCGGCTCTACATACCGCCTCCTACCTTCCACTCAGTACTGCCCATAGTTGTGAAAGGGGACGATGGGAGGGAGAGAAGGAAGCAGAATAAACATCTCTCCTGGATATTCAGGAACCATCTTGCATAGAAGTACAGGTTAAGCCTTAGCACTTCCTGAGGTGCCCTCCAGCTCCAGGATTTCTTGGACTGGGTTACAAGAAGGAAAAGGAGAAAGAAGGAAAATCTCGTCCCAACTCCTCTGCCTGATTTCCTAGATTTGGCAGGGTCCAAGCAGCCAGGAAGTTCTAGCCTCATCTGCCTCTACAGGGCAACACAAATCCATACCCCACCCCCACGATAGCCAGATCTGTCTGAATGTCTCCTTCATTTCCTATCGGCATCTCTGTCCCGCCGATACCACTTTTTAGAATGCCTCCCTATCACTATTTCTCCAAATCCTGCCCATCTTTCAAAGTCTAGCTCTGATGCCACGTGCTTCAGGAAGCCCCTTGCTGACCATTCTATTTTTTTTTTAATCTGCCCTCTTATAGTTTATAACAAAAGTAGACTCGAACCCAAAGTATACGGTTAAATAATAAATAGGAACTGAAAGCACTTAGAGTCTACTGAGGATAGAACAGTGACAGAAAGTGACATCATCATCAAGGGATTTGAGTAAGAACGGAAAACAAGATGGCACCCACTTGCAAAGAAGTTCAGTTCATCAATCCTAGTTCCCTCATAAAAAGGTTCCTAGGAGTGTGGGCCTCAAATGGAAAGTGGGCCATGTAGGAGGCAGCTTCTGCCCAGCTGGGGAGTTCCTCAAGGGCAGGCAGTGAAGAGATCACTGTCTGAGAAAAACAGAAGTGGAGCCCTGGCAGAGGAGTGGAGAAATGCAGGCCTCCTGCAACACTGCAGAAAGGGCATGATGATCACCCCAGAATGCACTCCATGCCCACGGAGTCCCAGGCAACGGACAGAGTCTAAACACTGACGTAAAACAGCCAAAGTCTGTGTGTTTACTCAGAGAACAGAAAACACTGACGGTCATGAGTGGGGTGAATGGGTGTCCAGACGTCTCATGCTAGTTTTGATACTCATGTCTTCCAGTTTTTGGGGGTTTTTTGAAACCACTAATTAAAATCTATTAACAGAACTCTGTGGCAAGAGTATGTCTCCAGTTTCTATTCGTTTTGAGAAATCAGCATATGCTACCTGGAAATACTTCAGGAAGCCAATTATCTAGGGGAATTCATGAGGTAATACATGAATTCTAACGCCATATAACACATAATCATGTGGTGATGGTGTCTTTCAATATTTGCAGACTATTTTACAGCTTATGAAGCATGTCCACATTCTTGCTTCACTTACTTTTCACAGCAGCCCTCACTGTCTGATATTCTCTGCTACGTTGTCCCTCATGCAATACTCCGGATATAACCTGGCAGCTACAAGGACTGCATAACTCTGTTTTCTCCGGGCACTGGACACCTCCGTTAATACAAGCTAATGCCCCGGGAGCTTTTTCACGAACACATCACCAGGTTGGGTCTTGGGATCACTGTCTTCTCCTTCTCCAGTGAGGAATCCAGGACTCAGGAAGGTCATGGGACTTAATTCATTTGGCATCTTGGATGTGCTCCTAGCAGATGGGTTCTACGTTAGAGCCCATCCTGTGGTCCTTCCCTCACTCCAGAGCTGCACAGAAGAAGTTTTACCTGAGAATTCATCAGGCGAATAGTGGTTTTCGTGCCCACATCTTGTTGGAAATTGGCTGTGGGCGCCCCATTAAATCTCAGGACTGCGTCATGATCATCTATAAACCACAAGGAAACAGAAAAGAGGTGATGAGCGCCAGCAACATGAAGAAACAGAGAATGGTCTGGAGGGAGAGAGGGCAGGAGGAAGGGGAGGGGTGACAGAATAACACTTCCCAATCTTTATCCCATCAGGACACACAGGGGGAAAGGGTCACATGCGTACGGGGCAATCAGGTACCGTTTGCAGACAGAGAGGACCACCTGTCCGCCCGGCCACAGAGAAAGCTAAGGAGGCTCATACTGCGGCATCCCTGAAATCCACTCAATGGTTCCAGTGTGCCCGGGCGCAACAGAAAAGTGAACGGGGCCAGTGTGCTACCGAAAGTACAATCACTGTTCCAGCTACCAAAGGAGCAAACCAAATAATCTTTTGGTATTACCAGTAGGTCATACTTCTCGATCCCTGTCAGAAAAACAAAGACTCTACCGTAGGCTCAGGGTAACCCACGAGTGCAAAGTCCCCGTAGCACTCTGAAAAGCTTGCAGTGCTCAGGGAATTGGAAGCATTTATTATGGCACCCAAGACACCTAAGTGTTCCATTAGGAACCTGAGGCCCAAAGAAGGGTCACAAACCTGGGTGGTGGCAGAGATGGAACAGCAGGTCGTAGATCTAAACTGAACCCCACATTTTCTATTTAAAAAGAAAACCTCTTGGGGTACCTGGGTGGCTCAGTCGGTTGAGCATCCAACCCTTAGTTTCGACTCAGGTCATGATCTCACGGTTCATGAGAGTGAGCCTCGTGTCTGAGATCGAGCTCTGTGTCATCGGGCTCTGTGCTCACAGCACAGAACCTGTTTGGGATTCTCTCTCTCCCTCTCTCTGCCCCTCCCCCATGCTCGCACATGCACTTGCTGTCTCTGTCTCTCTCAAAATAAACAAATAAACTTTAAAAATACTAAAATAGGGCAGTCAGTTAAGCGTCCGACTTCAGCCAGGTCATGATCTCGCGGTCCGTGAGTTCGAGCCCCGCGTCAGGCTCTGGGCTGATGGCTCGGAGCCTGGAGCCTATTTCCGATTCTGTGTCTCCCTCTCTCTCTGCCCCTCCCCCGTTCATGCTCAGTCTCTCTCTGTCCCAAAAATAAATAAAAAACGTTGAAAAAAAAAATTTTTTTTTAAAAATAAAAATACTAAAATAAATGAAAAAAAAAGCCTCTTTGTCAAAAGCAATGTCTTCAATCCAGGCAAGATCAAACAGGACATGTTTTTAAAAATCCATTTACTCCCTGTCTCTAGTTCCCCGTCCTTGTAGCCATTTCAGCAGAGCTTGGAAGACCTGGAGAAGTTTCTCTACGTGGCACTGACCAATCTCATGGAGGACAGAACTAACGACGTTTAAGATCTATCCCAACCCTGAGCCAACCTCCTATGAGCTCATCCCATTTTACTTGATCAAGCAAGTTTGGGGTTCACCCATAAAATCTGCACAGGGTTTGGAGGTCAGCCCAATTCTCTGCTGTTGTATTTCCCTCCTTGTGGGAAATTTATTTGGGGTGGTTCGTCATCCACAGAGGTGGCATCAAAAGGTGGGGGGGGGTCGGGACAATACAAGACGATCCGAAAAAAGAATACGCATAGAGTTAAGGGATGAAATCCTCCCTCTTTATTTCAATTCTAATCTAGGTCTTAAGCCTCAGGAGTCTAGACATCTCAGCCACAAAAACAACCTGATCTTAATCCTAGGACAAATTTTATCAAAATGGGCTTGGAAGTTACATGACATGTCCATAGTCCGCACTTTATCAGCTTACAGGGCAGGCATACTGAACTGCAAATAGGGCAGAAGGCGTATCTTTACACAACTCAGATTGCAACACATTTGGCAGAACTGGTCACTGGCTTCAAAAGTGACCGGCGGTAATCACACCAGAAACGTAGATGCATCAGGAACTTGACTTAGTCAGCTCCCCCATTTCACAGGCGAGCAAACGACTAATCTGAGCACCCCAGTACCAAAAAAATGACAAACTCAGATGGAGTAACTGAGAATTGAATAAAAGGACTATTTCCAAAGTTCTGGGTAGAATTTACTTTTTTTTTTTTAAGTTTCGCTATTTATTTTTGAGAGACAGAGACAGCACGAGTGGGGGAGGAGCAGAGAAAGAGAGGGAGACTGAGAATTCTGAGCAGGCTCCGTGCTGTCCGCACAGAGTCCGACACGGGGCTCAAACTCACCAACCTGTGAGATCATGACCGGAGCCAAAACCAAGAGTCAGATGCTTAACTGACTGAGCCACCCAGGCACCCGGCAGGTAGAAGTTAAAGAAATCAACAAGGAATGGGTGAAACCCCAGGGATGGCCACAGTGGGAGCCATTCCTACCCTTGCACCTAACGTGGCAAGCAGAGCAGAGGCCCTGAACTGAAGAAGGCCACCTGTCAGGACTGGTGGCTGTTAGGGGAATACAGCTACTGCTAATGTCTAGGCAGTGAGAAGGGAATCGATTCCTCAACCTCTCTCTCCTCCTTGCCTGATTTCTCGGCCTGAGGGTAAAGAGAGAGAGCAGGGCTCAGAGACAGAGAGAGCTGCTTGAAAGGAGCTGAACTTTTAGTCGGGGAGAGAAGCAGCCTGTGGTTATTCTGCACGGAAAGAGCTGGGGGCAGGGGGCGGGGGGGGACAGGCACTCCGACTTCACTCTCTCCCTTCTCAGTTTTACAGCAGCACTTGTATTGTCCAGTCCCAAATAAAAGCCAGAGGAGAAGGAAGCCCAGCTGACATGGTCCCAAATGTAAATTCCCAGGGCACAGAGTCAGACAGGAAAAGGAAGAGAGTGGGTCTGGAGGGCTAAATGGAGAACACCCAGCACCAGAGGCTTAGGATACATCCTTGGTATTGACCATCAGGAAACAACATGTTTTTGTTCATTCAACAAATACTGATTAAGCACCTACTTCTGTCGGGCACAGTTCTAGGTGGTAGAGACAATGGCCATGAGCAAGAAAGATAATAAGGTCCTTGCCCTTAGACCTTAGATCTTGTAATCTACTGCAAGGAGGAAACCAATAAATGAGCCCAGCAACCTCTACTCAAGATAATTACAGACTGTGATTAATACTATGGCACAGATAAAGCGAGCTGTGTAACAGGGGCCCTGAAGGGATCTCCTTTGTATGGAGTGATGATTTGGGACATGCTGCTGCCATCCAAAGGGAGGCCAGGCACAAGAAGGGTTTAGGGAAGTATGTTTCAGCCAGAGGCTGCAGCACTGTGGGGACCCTAAGGAGAGTAAGGACTTGTCTGGAGACGAGTGAGGTGAGAGAAAGAAAAGATGCGTTAAAGAAGCTGGCAGGAACCCGGCCACACAGGCTGTGGAGGCCACAGGTATGAAGTCTGGATTTTATTCTAAGGAAGAAAAAAAAAAATCAATCAAAGAAGAAAACTTTAAAACAGGCCACTAAATTGGGCTCATAAAGAAAGAGGACAGCATCCTCGTTTGCCAAAACAGTGCTTTGCCAGTGAAGGCAAAGAAGTTCTGAAATCAAATAGGCCTCCAGGAAGTCGCCAGGAAAAATCCACAGCTACTGGGAGCCCAGCAAATGAGCCCTGCAAGGGGAAGGCTGCAGAAAACAGGGGCCACCACTTCTGTTTAACTTAGAATGAGAGAAAGAGAGGGACACAAATTAGAAAATGAAGAAATAAATGCACCACCATATGCTCAGGATATAACTGCATGCCAAGAATATTCAACAGAATCAGCTCATTAGTAAATTCATCAATACACCAAAATCTACCGCCTCCAGGTATAGTAACTCTAAATAGCTGGAAATAATAATGAAAGAAATTTTATCATAGTTTAGACCAACCTCTTTGTGTATTTTCAAATGAGCTTAATAAATCATGTAAGCATATTTGGAAGGCTGAATTCTGGTTCTGGTCAGGAAAACTAGATATAATACACATCAGGGTGAGGAAATTATGGCCTGAAGGCCAAAACTGGCCCATTCTCTGTTTTGCAAATAAAGTTTTATTGGAACATAGTGAGGTTCATTCATTTACTACTGTCTAGTTTGCTTTTCCACTACAACCGCAGAGTTGAGTAGCTGTGAGAGACACTCTATGGCCTCAAAACCAAAAATATTTGCTGCCCAGCCCTTCATGGGAAATGTCTGCCGATCCCTGATACAAACAATCATACCTTCTGAGCTACACAATCCAGGGATGTCTTCTCAGTCCTCATTCTGCACAAGAACTCCATCTGTCCAGAATCTGCCCAAACTCCACTCCCCTTGCCTTGCATATGACACACACCCAGTTCTCCCTGTTCCTTCTCACTGGCCTTCTGAATGTCTCCGCCTTCCCTGTTCTTTCTCCACCTCTTAATGTTTATTTATTTTTGAGAGCGAGAGAGACAGAGTGTGAGCAGGGGAGGGGCAGAGAGAGAGGGAGACACAGAATCTGAAACAGGCTCCAGTCTCTAAGCTGTCAGCACAGAGCCCGACGCAGGGCTTGAACTCA
Source organism: Neofelis nebulosa (assembly GCF_028018385.1). Lineage (NCBI taxonomy): Eukaryota > Metazoa > Chordata > Mammalia > Carnivora > Felidae > Neofelis > Neofelis nebulosa. Next base: position 78,554,612 of record NC_080786.1, on the reverse strand, counting down.
CAAACCACGAGATCATGACCTGAGCTGAAGTCGGACGCTCAACCGACTGAGCCACCCAGGCGCCCCTCTCCATCTCTTGAATGTATACTTTCTCTAGGTTTTCTCCTCAGCCCTCTCCTGGACAAAACTATCACCTCAGCACAAAGGACTCCTCAATCTGATCTCCCACCCTGACCCTACCCTGGAATCAAATACCCAATCGCATAGATATCTACCCAGGAAATTGACGAACACATCAGACTCAGCATTTCCAAGACAGCACCTGTCTTCCTCTAGAAGCAGGCTCCCCTGTGATAGGAGACAGCCCACTCCCAGGCTAGAAACTCTGGCACCTGCTGATCACTCAAGGTCATTTCTAGTTAGACACCAGTTTCTGCCTCTTCTCAAATCAGACCCACCACCACGATCACTGCTCAGACAATCCTGGCACTTCTCCCCCGGAAGTTCTCAACTAGAATGCCCTTCTCCTATGGGAGAGCAAGTAAGTGAGAATATGAAGGGATTTTTTTTAAGATGATAAGGGATTCATCACATCAAAATTTTTATTTTATGTTTTATTTGAGAGAGTGAGTGAGTGAGCGGGAGAGGGGCAGAGAGAGAGAATCTCAAGCAGGTTCCATGTTGAGCATGGAGCCTGATGTGGGGCTCAATCCCACGACCCTGGAACCTGAGAGTTGGACACTCAACCGACTGAGCTATCCAGGCACCCCGCTGTCTCTGTTTTAAATATTGCTGTTCTGCAGAAGATCTTGTTAGAAAAGTGAGTTCTGTCACTACCAATAAGCACAACACTATAATGGATATTTAAAAATAATAGAAGCACTGATTCCTACTGTATCTTCAGGTCCTGAGATTCTGTAATTTTACTGATTACATGAGGACTAATTGTCTCTTTTGGCCTCACCTACCTGAATAATTTTCAGCCTTTCTGTTTGAAAACCATTACGGGAGTAGGAATTCTTAACCTGGGGACTGTGGACCAACTTCATGGGATTCATGAATCCCTAAAATCATGTGCAAAATACCTGTGGGTTAGGTGTGTATAAAGTGTGTGTGTGTGTGTGTGTGTGTGTGTGTGTGTGTGTGTGTGTGTGTATTAAATCAGTCTATGCATTTTTCCAGAGAGAAAGTCCATAGCTTCCAGCCAATTATTCTTAGAGGTCTCTGTGACCCCACAAGGTTAAAAGTCAGAATCTATCAATTTGCTTTTTTAAGAAATCCTTCACAGTTAATAAAGATGGAAAGCCTGTCCATATTTATAAACATGTGTGCAACACAAAGAAATGCAGTTGCTTTAGGCTCCTTAGTTCCCTTATTTTGAGAGAATGTGTTTTCCATCCTTGTGAAATGAATCAGGCTAAAGAAAGCGAAGCACAGGAAGCCTTCCTCTTCTGTCAGGCTCTGGAAGGTCCTGGAGCAGGTGAGGTCATATGTCTCCTTTTTTATTCCCTGCACATAACTGCCAGGAAAAATGGTCTGAAAGGCTCTCAAAGGAAGAAAAGTAGACCCAAATGGGATTCTCTGCAGCAGAAAGAAGTGGTGAGATCACATTTTGTGCTTCCCCAAATAGTCAGTACTTCCTAATAAAAGCTGCCAAGGTGACTGGCCCCACCCCCACTTCTGCTTTTGCCTTTCTGGTTTCTTTGGGGCTGTGTTTTCTAAAAACTCAGTGTGGAGGTTTTTTGTTCATCCATAATGGATCCTTTCCTCCATCCTTTCTTTCTTCCTGATTTTTGCTCTGTAGTGGTCATGCTTAGAATATCCCAGGTGCTAGCTGATGTTCTTTTTCACATGAAATCATCACTGTCTGCCGGGGCAGAATTGCGTTGCGGTTTCAGGGACAGCCCGATACTTCTATGAACTGGAACCGCCATCTGTATTTTTATGCACCGCATACAAGTTTGGAGTGATTTGCATAAAAGTTAGAATAACCTTTTTCTATAGACTAGAGTTATAGTTTCAACTGTGTATTTCCCTGGAAAAACTTTGATCTTGAGACGTAACAAAAATTGCACGTTGGACTTCAAATGTTCTGCTTTTTAATAGGGCATCTCCTCTGGGCATTTAGCCTAACAAATGTTTCAAGGAATTCATTCATTCTTTATAAACTTTTTTTTTAAGTTTATTTTTTTATCTTGAGAGAGAGAGAGCAGGAAGGCTGAGAGGGAGAGAGAGAGAATCCCAGGCAGGCTCGGCACTGTCAGCACCGACCCCGATGTGGGGCTCGACCTCAAGAACTGTGAGATCATGACCTGAGCCGAAATCAAGAGTCAGACACTTGACTGAGCCACCCGGGCATCCCTCATTCATTCTTTTATTCCTTCACGGATCTATCAACAACACAGAGCAGGAGCTTAGAATACAGAGGGGAAAGAGAGGGGGTAGGCCTTTTGCTGAAGGCCTGGGAGCATCAGGCAGCATGCCTCTCCCATAGCGTTCCCACTCTACCTGGAACCTGTCCAGCTATTTCTCCACTATTGAACATATTGGATGGTTTCAAATGGTTTGCTCTTACACACTGCACCACTAACAGGGGTTTGGGGCGGATAACTTAAGTGACTAGAGGGGAAATATCCACCGCAGTGGGTCCAAAAGACCAAACAAAGTAAGGTTAGTTTCATGGCTCCTTTTGTGTCCCTTGTAAAACTGTTTGCCCGAGGGATTGTGATAATGTGCCGTGTCTCCAGCCTCAAACCAGCCAATGGTGGGCACAGTAATTTTCAAATATTTTTGATACACATATATGTAAGGTCTCTTAGATTTGTTTGCATTTTCATTTGAAACAATAGCATACTTCTAAAACATTATAACCAACAGGGATAACGCTTACTGTGCACCTGCTGTGTGCCCAGCGTGCCTTGCTTTTTAATCCTCCCAGTAATCCCGTGACGTCGGGACAATTACTGTTCCCATTCAACTGATGAGCTAAGTATTGGGGCTCAGAGATTACACAACTGATAAACAATGCACTGTCACTACAAACCGGGTCCTTTGACTCAAAGGCCTGGACACTCATCCTCTCTGCTCTTGCACCTATAGTGGTCATAGCTTTATAATAAAATTTGGCAGGGGCACCTGGGTGCCTCAGTAGGTTGAGTGTTCGGCTCAGGTCATGATCCCAGGGTTGTGGGATCGAGCCCTGCGTTGGGCTCAGCACTGAGCGTGGAGACTGCTTAAGATTTTCTCTCTTTCCCTCAGCCCCTCCCTCCCCCCGCTCATGCTCTCTCTCTAAAATGAAATTAATCCATTAATTAGTAAAAAAGAGACAAGCAAAGCTGTTCTCATTGGTAAAGATGCTGGCAGCCTGGATCCCCACCCTTTCAGCTGCCCTGTGGTACCTCTGACTCATACGAGAAGGCCGAAAAACACTGTCGTGGGCCCACTCTGCCAGTCCACGGAGCCACACATGGGCCCCTCCTCTCCAGTCCCGCCCACATGCCCAGCTCCACGGGGGCACTGGCTGTTCAGCTCACCTTAACACCCCAGAACCCACCTATTTCTCGGCCGAGCTGGGAGGACTTCAGAGATCCTGCCGATGAGACCACAGCACACGTGCCCCACGGCCCAGCCTTGGTCCTAATGTTCTCCTTGGGCAGGAAGCCTTCCCACTCAGAGGTGTTGAAGGGAAAATCTGTGACCTCTACCATGGAGACGTTCACACGTTCCCGGAGGTGGCAGTGCAGGGCCTCGGCACTCAACTTGACTCCCGGCCCTGGCCCCTTATAGGACACTTTATACTTGTTCATATTCAGGTAATTCCTCCAGATCTTCTGCAGCCTGGGGATGAGGTTTTTGGAAGAGCTGTCCTTGTTCCACACCTGGAAGGAGGCCTCCGGCTTGGCCTTGGCTGGGCCCCGGGGGCTGCTGAGGGCCTGGCTGCCCCTGTGGGGGTCCTGGGTGCTGCTTGAAGTCTCAGCCTGTTTCTCCAGACCTCTCAACACCTGGAAATCCTTGCTTTGCAACTTAAGGGAATCATAGTAAGTCCCTTTCTTCTTCTCCTTCCACACACAGATGATTGCAAACAGCAGAAAGGCCAGCACACAGCAGCTGAACTTTTTCTTCAAGTTGGCGTGAATCATAATGAAAGATGTGCTCAAGGTAGCCACTCTGTTCTGAGCAGGAAACAGGCCTAAAAGAGGTAAGACGAGGCAAAAATTTTGTTTAGGTACACAAACCTTTGTTTAGGTAAACGAAACCTAAAAGTAGTGACAGGCAAGAGGTGGGACGATGAGCCAGGCAGCGGATTCAGGGTGAGGAGACTCACTTACAACCTTGGTCCACTTCCCACCAGGCCCGCGGCCCACAGCAGCTTGAAGTCTGCATTCGGCCTCGGTTTGGGCTCTGAATGTAGACAAGCAGTCCTCAGACACCCCTTGTTCTTCTCTGAACCATAAACACGTCCTGTATTCTCCGACCACTCCTTCGTACACCCTAAGTCTTGATCTTGCGTTGTCTTGGCCTAGCTCCCTGACTATACTCTCGAGCTAGGTGAGGTCAGGAACCATATCTTACACATCGTTGGGTTCCTAGGGCCTTGCGTGGTCTGTCAGGTGGAGGCACGCATGCTTGAAAAACTAGCAGAAAGAAGGAAGAGCAGGATAACTGGTCTACATCACAAGAGTCTGAACTCCCTGAAATCCTAAGGGGCCCAGCATCCTTTCTAAGATTGCCAGAAAGAGGGGCGCCTGGGTGGCTCAGTCAGTTAAGTGTCTGACTCCTCATTCGGGCTTAGGTCATGATCTCACGGTTTGTGAGTTCGAGCCCCAGGTCGGGCTCTGCACTGATGGTGCGGAGCCTGCTTGGGATTCTCCCTCTCTTTCTCTTTCTCCCTCTGCCTCTCTCTCTCTCAAAATAAATAAATAAACTTTAAAAACCAATTGCCAGAAAGAGACCTCGGTCCACAGACAGGGGCTGTGACAGACAGACCTGGGTGTGGCGCATCTCTCTAAGGGCTTGGGTGTTGGACTCCTACATGAGAAGACCACCGACGGTTAGCTCACAACATGACATCCAGTTTCGTGGCGTGCCCCGCAAGAGTACTATCAGGTGGCAGGATGCTGACCCCCCTCATGGTAAAGCAGAGGAAATCTTGGTAAGACAGCACACACGTGACCAACTCAGGAGATAAAAACAAAGACGCAGGAAGCACCTACGATGGTATTTCATCTAATTTCACCATAAACCAGGGCCCCTGTGATGCACAACCCTAGCCAGTACCACGTGCACAAGTGTCTAATGGGAAGGGCGTCTCCTGAGCCGTGCAGAGACGCCCTGACCATCATTAGCCATGAAGGTGTTAGAGTCTCCATATTCATAGGTTAGCAACCCGAAGCTCTGAGAGGTTAAGAGAAGTGCCTAGGGTCACAAAGCTGAGGAAATGGTAGCATCGAAGTTCAAATCCAAGTGCACTGGGGTCTATAATCCATGTCTCTTTCACTATAAACCTGCACTAAACTGTTGCAAGTTCTGGAATGTGGATTTTATGACACGCATAGAGCCTAATATGCCCCCTTACATCTGGGTAAAGACCTACTTGGCTTTCCCGGAATTAATTGTGTAACTAGATGGCAAATGGAAGTACTTTGAACTCAAACAATGATCTGTATCTTTTGGAAAACATTAAATTCTCTCCTAAATAACTGGGTTTATTTACCATAATGAGTCTAAGCAATCACCTCTGGGGTTCTGCTAACCCACTAGAGACCCATAGTTCCTTCCCATGGAACCCACAGCTAAGGATATCTGGCCCAAGACATAGGAGTACTGGACTAGGTATTCACAAAACCTGGCTTCTCTCTCCGTTCTTGATGACTTTGGGCAAGTCACTAAACCTGTCGGCACCTAGGTTTACGTAGAGTAATCCCTCTCTCATGCACAGACTACTAGGAGGACCAGAAAAAAATGGTGTTTGAACCAAGTCATTGTAAAGGCATAGGAAGTGTTCTGAACAGACCAGAGAGCAGCCCCTTGGCTCAGGGCCATGTGGACGCCATGTGTGACAGGGAGAAATGGCAAAGTGGAACATCTGACTTTCAGGTCCTCATCTGAGACTCTTCAATGTAAGTGGCTTCCAGACCGTTCCTGGAACCCATGGGAAGTACCATAGGAACCAGTGGCTCTGGGGAGAATGGGCTCTCGCCTTGGGCTGCAGAAGTTTTGGAAGTGACGAAATGTACAAAGGGAGAAAAATGCAAACCTATGATCATGAAATCGGGGAGGGGACTTGTTACATGTCAGAAAATTAAGGAATTCAATTTCCTCAGACACTCAGCCCAGCTAATCGCGTGACTACAATAGCTAAAGAACTCCAGAAAAAGGGAAAGGAGCATCTAAAAAGTGCCTCCAGTATGGTATGGTAGGCAGTTTAGCTGCAATGTCTAATTTATTTCTTTTAATGTTTATTTATTTTTGAGAGAGAGAGAAAGAGAGAGAGAGAGAGAGACAGAGAGAGACAGAGAGAGACAGAGAAAGCGGGGAAGGGGCAGAGAGAGAGGGGGACAGAGGATCCGACGTGGGTCCTGCACTGACAGCAGTGAGCCCAATGCGGGGCTCAAACTCAAGAACCTTAAGATCATTACCTGAGCCAAAGTCAGACACTTAACTGATGGAGCCACCCAGGCACCCCTGCAATGTCTAATTTTATCTTTACTATAACACCATGAGATAGATATTCACAGCCCCATTTGAGAAAATGAAAACACTGATGCTTAGCAAAGTTACGGGGCTTCTCCAAAGTCAACCAGTAGTCAGTGCCTGAACCAGGATTCCAACCTAGGTCTATCTGACTCTAAAAGTTTATGGTCTTTGCACTAAAAGACAGACATCTGTGTTGAAAAACAATGAAATGTCAGTGTTGACCAAACTCAGAAATCAGGGTCTCAGAAATCAGAACTCAGAAATCAGGGTCCCTAGAGGGACAACTTAACCCACAGAAAATCATAGGAAAAAACCACCTTTGCCATCTGCAATGTCCCAGCCCTGACCAGTGTGCACTGTTTTACCCTCAGGCAGCCCCTTCACAAAAATTAGGCTTATAAGATCCACAATAACCCTGTCAGGTAAGCACAGGAAATCATATTAGCTCCATTTATAATTGAAAGAACTGATGTTATAGGAAGGGAGGAAGGGAGGGAGGGAGGGAGGGAGGGAGGGAGGGAAAGGGAAGGAAAGCGAAAGGGAAAGGGAAAGGGAAGGGGAAGGGAAGGAGGAAGGAAGGAAGGAAGGAAGGAAGGAAGGAAGGAAGGAAGGAAGGAGGGAGGGAGGGAGGGAGGGAGGGAAAGGGGAGGGAGGGAAAGGGAAGGGGAAGGGGAGGGGAGAGAAGAGAAGGGAAGGGAAGGGAAGGGAAGGGAAGGGAAGGGAAGGGAAGGGAAGGGAAGGGAAGGGAAGGGAAGGGAAGGGAAGGGAAGGGAAGGGAAGGAGGAAGGAAGGAAGAAGGAAGGAAGGAAGGAAGGAAGGAAGGAAGGAAGGAAGGAAGGAAGGAAGAAGGGAAAGGGAAAGGGAAGGGGAAAGGAGAAAGGGAAGGGGAAGGGAAGGGAAGGGAAGGAGGAAGGAAGGAAGGAAGGAAGCAGGGAGAAAGGAGAAAGGGAAGGGGAAGGGAAGGAGGAAGGAAGGAAGGAAGGAAGCAGGGAGGGAGGGAGGGAATGGGAAGGGAAAGAGGAAGGAAGGAAGGAAGGAAGGAAGGAAGGAAGGAAGGAAGGAAGGAAGGAAGGAAGGAAGGAAGGAAGAAGGAAGGAAGAAGGGAGGGGAAGGGGAGGGGAGGGGAGGGAAGGAAGAATTTCCAAAGTTGCATGTGTGACTAGAAAGCAGTGCAGTAAGTTGGGACTTAACTCTTCTATGTATGAGTGAAATGAAACAGGAGGTAGGGAGGTAGGACCTGATTCACTATCTAGGAGCTGAGGCTTGGAAGGAGCTGGTGGTCACCTTCTGGCCATCACCTACTGTCCCAAGGTTGAGGGTCTCAAAAAAGAAGACCTCCTCCAAAAAGCCCGGCACAACAGTCCTGCCACTTTAAGACAGCCTCAGCTTTTAGGGTCATGGCCCCAGTGCACTCATCGGAAAGCTTACCTCAGGGCTCCCCAGGTCTCCTAACACCACCCTCTGTTCAAGCTCCAAGTCCAAAAACTGGCTGGAGTTTCTGGTCATGAACACAGAGTATTTCAAGACCCTTTTTCCTCTCTCCTGCTGTTCTGAAGAGACCGGGACCAAAGCAGTTCCATCTAAGCAGCCCAAACTGAAGGAAAGGAGTAGTAAAATTTTCTCCCCTGTTTCTCTGGGGAAACACACCAAGCTTTGGATTTTCCAGACGTCTTAGCCCCTGGGCCTTTGCACTGCCATAGTCTCTTGCTTGTCCACTTGCCTGTCAACCAGACAGAGTTACCTTTCTGCTTCTGCCCTCCCATGGAACCCCATTGGGTTTATATCAGGTGCTAAGCAATGCTCACTTTTCCTGCTGACCCCCTGCTAGAGGGGAACCCCTCCTGGCTCATTCCTGAAACCCCAGTGTCCCACACAGGACCTGAAACTGACTGGGTACTCAATAAAGGCTTACTGAACTGATGGGACTAAGTCAATAAATCTTTGCTACCCCCACCAGGCTTCTAGAAGAACAGGAACAACCCACATTATCACCTACAAAGAACAAGCCAGGGGCCTCTGGGTGGCTCAGTTAGTTAAGCAGCCGACTTCGGCTCTGGTCGTGATCTCCCGGTTCGTGGGTTCGAGCCCCGCATCGGGCTCTGTGCTGACAGCTCAGAACCTGGAGCCTGTTTCGGATTCTGTGTCTACCTCTCTCTGCCTCTCCTCTACTCGTTTTCTTTCTCTCTCTCTCTCTCTCTCTCTCTCCCTCCCTCTTTACACACACACACACACATAAATAAATAAAACATTAAAAATTATTTTTCAATAATAAATAAAAAGAACAAGCCAACACTAAACCAATAGTAAGAAAACCCCGGTCAAAGTAAGGTTCCTGCTCTGGTTTGCTCATCACCACATGCCCGGTACCAAAGGAAGGACTTGGCACAAAGTAGGTGCTCAAAAAAGGTGGGCTGAATCACAGAATAACTTCAAGTCTCACACTTCCCATTTATAAAAATAGGCAAACCACCTATTCCCACCACTCACCGAATCGGAACACATAATACATGAGGAAAACAGCGAAGCCGCAGTGAGACATCGAGACCCTGTGACTCCCGGCCCCATATTCTACCACCCCATTTCTTAATTAGGAATGTACCCCTTTGCTGCTCCATAGGCCAAGCTTCCAGGTCTCCTTACCTGCTCCCGGCTAATCCCCCTGGGGCTGCAGGCCCGGCAGGTCCTCAGGAACCAGCACTATTCTCCATAGGAGGAAGGTTGGCTTTATGGGGTCTGGAGGCCAAGGCTCATTTTTCTCAGGATGATCAAAACACATCTGCAAAGGCCAAAAAAGAAAAAGAAGCAAAAAAAAAAAAAAAAAAAAAAAAAAAAAAAAAAAAAAAAAAAGAGGAGGTTAAGAGCTGGTTTCCAGGAGGGGCAGGGTTAAAGATTAACAAGGTGGTCAAGCACCTCTGAGAGTCTTTTGACTCAATCCAGGAAGCCCGGAGGGCTCAAAAAAAGAAACACAAAGAGACAAGAGCCCATTACAGGTGCTGAGCTCAGGGTTGGGAATAGCAGAGAAGTCCTGGAAACAGACCTATATTAGATAAGAACATGCTAGAAGGATAAAGCAGGCACCACAGAGCAACCTGGGAAAGAAAAGGATTGTTTAGTCACTGGTGTAGGGGTAAGTAGCAATTTGGGGAGAGAAGATTCAGCTCATCCCTAAATACACTCTAGACAGATTTTTCAAAGTTATTTCTTATCGGGGCACCTGGGTGGCTCAGTCGGTTAAGTGTCAGACTTCAGCTCCGGTCATGATCTTACAGTCTATGAGTTCGAACCCCACATCAGGTTCTGTGGTAACAATTCGGACCCTGGAGCCTGCTTCAGATTCTGTGTCTCCCTCTCTCTCTGCCCCTCCCCTGCTCATGCCCTGTCTCTCTCTGTCTCAAAATAAATAAAAACATTAAAAAATATATTTTAAGTTATTTCTTATCAAAGAACACTTAGCGATATGTGAAATTTCTATTAGTATAATGCTAACTAGAAAAAATAGGTTGTAAAACTATATATAATATTCTAGTCAAATCCAAAAAATAAAAATTTTAATGTACATGTGAAAGGACTAGAAAAAAACAAAACAACACTGGATGGTAGAATAATGTTTTCAGCTTTTACAATTTTTTGTATATTCCAAAATTTCTAAAATGTATATGCATTTACTCTTAGAGTTGGAACACTATTACAAAAATAAATAAAAATTTAAAAAGCTACAAACAGAATTCGATATTCGAGCGTCTGACTCTTGACTTCAGCTCAGGTCATGATCTCACGGCTCATGAGTTTTTGAGCCCTGCAGCCCCACGTCAGGTTCTGTGCTGACCGTGCAGAGCCTGCTTGGGATTCTCTCTCCCTCTCCCCTCTGCCCCTTCCTCGCTCACTCTCTCTCTCTCTCAAAATAAATATATAAACTTTAAAAAAAAAAAAAAAGAAAGGAAATATACATATATAACACAATATTAATTAACTTAAAATATACAAGGTAATACGTAATAATATACAAAATGTATAGATAATTGTGTATGAATTTATGTAGCAACAGGGGGAAAATTCTTCAAACACTGTAACAAAAAAAAAGTGAAACAGAGAATGTTATCTGTGCATCCATCGTTGTGACTAAAAGTTACTCACGTCCAAATACCTAGGAAAAAATGTACCTGACTGAGACCTGATGAGCAACTGGTGAGCAGAGAGAAGTTCTCATCTTTCAGTCTGACTTCCTTTATTACGCTTCTTATGTTACTGGCAAAACTGTTAGGGACAACACTGAAAATACATTTCAACCTTGTGTATCAACCCCACGCACACTATTGGGCTGGCCTTGAAGCCTGTCCTGGAAGATGCAGCGTTAACAGAACTCAGAGGAAGCCAAAGTGGCCACAACTCCCTCCCTCCCTCCCTTGACCTAGGAGGAGACACCCGCCCGCCTTGCAGGCCTGGGGTTCATACCGGCAGGAGGACAGCTGTGGGCGGGCCCTGGGTATGTCACACAGGGCAAAAGCGAGAGGTGCCTTGTGGTGTTCCTTGTCAAAAACTCAGGGGGCTCCTTATCAGATCAAAGAACTGGCGCCCAGGCACTCCTGGTCAAGTCCTAAAATAGCTCTGAGACCTCTTCCTCTTTTCATGTCATGTATGTTTCCTTTGTGGCATAAGACTTTGTAATTACGCATGCGTTCGTATGATTATCTGATTACCAGCTGCCTCCTCTGCTAACAATGTAAACTCCTTAAGTAGGAGCCTTCTCAGACTTCTTCACTACCATCTTCAGTGCCTGGATGAGTGTCTGGCACCTGGGAAGCACTCGATGATTATTTGTTGAATGAGTGAAAGATTACCAGGCCTTCAGAGGTCTGTGCTTCCCTCAGGCCACACTGATGGAAACGGTTCTTTCTCTTCTTTCTTGGCACCCTCATGAGGAACACTGAGGGTAGCCCCCTGCCCTCTAGGTGACGCCCCTTCCCTACGAGTGCTGATTCGCTGCCAACCCCCCCTCCCCCCCCCAAGCTGCTAGACCATGTGACTTGTTTGAATTCAGGGCACAAATAGTTAATGCAAATCTTCCTGTCCCTATCGATTGCACCTGTTCAGAACAACTCGCCCTCCTAGGATGTAACAACCACTCCCTGCCCGATTTCCAAAAACCAAGTAGCTGAAACAAAAGTGGCCCAATTGTTGATGTCCATCTACCAGAGGTGAGGAGAGTCTTCCAGAAGTAGTCACTGCTGCTCGTAAGGCTGCAGTGGTGGTGAACCTCAACCAGCTGCAGGAATTAGAATCCTCAGTTCTCTGGGTGAGAAACTTTGGCCATCAGCTACCATTTATTTGGTACTAGCCGTGTGCTCAGCACACAGGGGTTGAGGTTAAGAGCTCTGGGATTACACAGATTGGGGGCAAGAGTCCAAACTCTCTCACCAGTTACATGACCTCTGGCAAGCTACTCAACCCTCTAAGACTCAGCTTCTTTGTCTGTAAAATGGGAGTAATAATAAAAGACCCTATCTCATAGGATTGTTTAAATAATCAAGTAAGGTGATACGCCCATAGCGATTACGATAGGCTTGTGACAAAGACCATAGGCGTCACTTCATTTACTCCTCACCATCCCCTCCGGTGCACCCCATGACTGTCCCAGATTACACATGGGTAAGCTGAAATGGGGAAGAGGAGTAATTTTCTCAGAGTAACTCAATTGTGGCATTCCAAATGCCCTGTGCTCTTGCACCCTTTGTTGCCCTGCAAGTAAATTTCCTTCTGATGAAATGTCTTTTCCTCCCCTGTTCACACGGGGCCACACCCACTCAGTCCCCCACCATCCCCTGCACCAGTTTATGTGTCCCTGGACTCTGAAGACTTTCTTGACTCCCCCCCCCAGAGATCCATACAACTCCACTGTGCCTGTTCTGGCTCTCATCAGACTACGTGACATTTAGCTGTTTGCAGGTCTGTCCCACCCAGACGGAGAATTCCTTTAAGGTGCATTTCGGGCCACCCCACATCTAGCCAGGTTCGGAACCATAAGTGGGATGTGCTCAGTTGTGTCTGAATGAAAGAGCGAAGCTAGCTCTGACACCACCCTTCCCCATTCCCCAGGCCCTTCAACGATCAGATCCACACTCATCCTCGCACCCGTCCGTCACCTTCAGTTGCTAGAATCCCCTTTGCAGCACTGTCACTGCAGAAGCTTATTTTGTCTGTTGGATACACAGAGCGAGAGGGAATTTACCACCTCCTGGGGGGCGCATATAGCTTTGTGAACAGCTCTGCCCCTTAGAAGGTCTTAAAATGAAGAGAAATCAGCTCCCCCATAAAAATAAACTAGGGGGTTAAGCTCTGCTTTTTGGAACCACATAGATTCAGAATGAGAACCACGATGACATGTGGCGCCTGTGCTCAGTGCTGAGAACTTCACGTGCACCAGCTCATTTCATCCTCACACAACCCCATGCAGACCTCACCACCTGCTACCAGCATCGGTGAAGTCATTTCGCCTCCACCGGGACACTCTTCTTCACCCCTTGAATATTTTTGCAGCTGGCTCACTGTAATTCTCCCCACGCTGTTTCTGTCCTGACTCGCGGTGATATCAACATCCACCTATAGAATGGTTCTAGTCCCTGGTCTCTCAGTGAATCTCTTCTACTCCAGTGATCGTGCCTTTAGCCACTCACCCCCAAGGTCATATCTCCGATCTTACCATTTTCATAAAAGACTCCACAGTCTTGATTTTCAGGACCACCACCCCCACACACCATTCCTATCTTCATAGCTTTGTCCAACTAGTTCTGACCTCCCAACTGTCTTCTGTGGTTCCTCCTACGACCTTCTCATGGTCTCGCACTTCCTTCACAGCCTCACTTCCTTCCTTCCCAGATTAAACTCCACAGTCACCCATTAAATTGAGCTCCCCCATCACACAATATTGGATAAACCCCAATCCTGGTTAAAGCCAACTCTCTGTGCCCCTCCACACCTGCGAGCATACAGCTGCATATGTAAAGAAAACCAAAAAACGATACTTAGTGGAGTTTGCCTCAAGTTCATGATCATAAACTGCCGGTAGCTCCTTTATGCTTCCTAGTAATCACATGCTACTTTTCTAGTCAATTCACCTGCCACTCACCTAGAGGACTATGTGACTTCATCCCCATGAAAAGTCCCCTCATCTTCCCCTTTCCTTGGTGAACGTGCTACTTACTCATAGAGAGAAAGGAAGCTACCAGAATCGAATCACCACATGTGCACCTCTGTACCACAGCTATTCACCTTACCTGCATTTATGTCCAAATGATGTCTCGTTACTATGGATGAACTGGCTGCACCCAACACTTGCTGTACCCAACATTTGCTCCACTAGAACTCATATTTATTTTTTTAAATATTTTTTAACGTTGATTCATTTTTGAGAGACAGAGCGCAAGGGGTGGGCGGGAGGGGTGGGGGAGTGGCGAGAGCAGAGAGAGAGGGTGACACAGAATCCAAAGCAGGCTCCGGGCTCTGAGCCATCAGCATAGAGCCCGATGCAGGGCTCGAACCCACGAACCACGAGATCATGACCTGAGCCAAAGTCAGACACTTAACCAACTGAGCCACCCAGGCACCCCAATGTGCCACTAGAACTTACATACTCTTCTCTGCTTAAGGATATTCTTCTATAAAATCTCCCCTTTTTCTTCTGTGTCATATGTATCCCTCTCTCAAAGACGATGCTTATCAGCACATAGACATGCTATTGTTTCTCCTATCTTAAACAAACATACAAACCCCTCTTGGTTGATGTGAGGCAACATGAAACACACAGCACCACCTACGAAAAACTCTCATCCAAAATGTTTCACCTGTTATATAATCAAGCCTTTACATGTCATTCCAGTTTTGAGAAAACACGGGCGAAAGAACAAGTTAAATGACACCACAGACAGAAGCCAGAAAGCAGGGCATTCTACAGAACTGAACTAGTTTCATCAACAGGTCAATGGGCATGAAAAACAAATGCCTTAAAAGGCAAAAATGTCATTGGCAATATGCAGACTTTGCTTGAATTTTGATTTGAACAAAATACCACCAGGGACAAATGGGGTCCCATTATCAAATGGGGATATCTGAATATAGATCTGGTATTAAATGATATTAAGAAATCATTGTTGGGGTGCCTGGGTGGCTGAGCCAGTTAAGCGTCTGACTTCAGCTCAGGTCGTGATCTCATGGTTCGGTTCATGAGTCTGCGCCCTGCATCGGGCTCCCTGCTGTCCGTGCAGAGTCCACCTCAGATCTTCTGTCTCCCTCTCTCTCTGTCCCTTCCCCCCTCATACTCTTACACTGTCTCTCTCAAAAATAAATTAAAAATTTTTTTTTAAAAAAAGAAATCATTGTTAATTCTGTTAGGTATGATTATATATGTGTTTTTTTTTAAACAGTCAGTCCTATGCATGTGAAGTAGAGATGAAATCTACAACACTTCAGCCACAAAACAGATGAAGCAAATATGAAAAACATGTCATGTCATTTTTTCAAGTGTGTTAAAACTAGGCTAGGTCAGAAATAAGAGAGACTTGCAGACTCTTCTTGGACAATATCGTGGGGTGGGAGTGGGCAGAGTTTAAGCTCGAACAAAAAAAAGCACGGGAGACAATTTTTTCTGTTTTGCTGCAGGAATTCGCTGAAAAAGACACATGACTTTCCAACGGTCACACATTTCGCCGTGGCGTACGTTCTACATTATAATCGCCATTTCCCTGTCCCTCCTGCGTAACTTCTTGACCTCATTTCACCTTCCAGCTGCTGCCCTCTTTCCTTCGCAGTAAAACTCCTTGAAAGAACGTTGTACAGTCACGGTTTCTAATTTTCCTCTTCCCATCCTCACTTGAACCCACCCCAGCAGGCCTCCGCCATCTCCAGGAAACGGCTCTCGTCTACGTCACCAAAGACCTCCGTGACCTCCATGCTGCTAAGTAAATGGTCAGTGCTCAGTTTGCACTGTTTGGCTCCTCAGGAGTATTTTGCAAAGTTGGTCATTTCCTGCTTCTGGCTTCCAAAACCTACACGCTCTCCTGGTTTTTCTCCACCTTGCTGGTCATTCCTCCGTAAATCTCCATTGCTAGTTCCTCCTCATCTCCCCCATCTCTGCACACGGAAGTGCCCCTGGGTTCTGCACTTGGCGTTGGCAACACTCGTTGTCTGCTTGTTGTGAGCACCTTGTGGTCGGGTCTATCCCTCCTCTACCCATTTTGCACTCAAGCCATGCTTGCTGACATGCACCAGAATGAGATCAGAAAACAGGTTATGTCAGTGAGTTTCTGTGAAAAGGAAGTCCTTAAGAATTGAAAAAACACCAACAAAACAGCAGGGTCAGGATGGGGGTGTAGAATAAAATATTATACTCACTCGACCATTTCCCTATCACCTATTACCAGTGAGGGGAGGCAGCACTGCCCAGAGCACTGATAGTCAGACTTCGAGCATATCACAATTATCAATAACTGGGGCGCCTGGGTGGCTCAGTCGGTTAAGCGTCCGACTTCAGCTCAGGTCATGATCTCACACCCCGTGAGTTCGAGCCCGGCATTGGGCTCTGTGCTGACAGAGCAGAGCCTGGAGCCTGCTTCGGATTCTGTGTCTCCCTCTTTCTCTGCCCCTTCCCTGCTCACGCTCTATCTCTGTCTCTCTGTTTCTCTGTCACTCAAAAATGAATAAACATTAAAAAAAAAAAAGAACTATCAAATTACTTATTGAAATGCAGATTCCTGAGTTCTCCCTCAGTCATTCTGATCCAAGTGGTCTGGGATGGGGCTCAGAGATGGGCATTTAGCAAGCCCCCGTGTGATTCTGACACAAGTGGTCCCACCCACACATCATGCTCTGAGAAAAGGGCAGCTGAGGGCACCATGACTCAAAGTGAGATCCGCAGTTAAGGCTAGTCTGAGAACGCTTTCGCAAGATCCGGGATGGATTCTAGGATAGGAATCTAACGTAATCAACTTTTATACTAATTTGAAGAAGTAATTTTATGCCTATTGATTCTAACAATAACTTTAAGAGTATTCCAATAATTCCTCTTCACTGCATTTTACAAGCTATTGATGTGGGAGAGGTTGGCGGGAAAGAAAAGGATTCTTCACAGATGGTGCGAGAAGCCCTGGCTTGGGAGAAAGGGTTCACGCTCTGTCATCTCAAAAGCCCAGATTCAAATCCTGACCTTTCTACCTGTCAGTTATATGAGGTTAGACCAGTCCATCAGCTTCTAATAAGCCTGTGTCTTCATCTGTAGAGGATGGATAATAATACTTTAAAAATTCACCCCTGCAGGGTTATAGCGACAACTTAATGATAGACTTCATCGCTTTGTTCCAGCTAATAATTGTTGAGCTTTTTCACC
This sequence comes from Neofelis nebulosa, assembly GCF_028018385.1. Taxonomy (NCBI): domain Eukaryota; kingdom Metazoa; phylum Chordata; class Mammalia; order Carnivora; family Felidae; genus Neofelis; species Neofelis nebulosa. Next base: position 78,537,601 of record NC_080786.1, on the reverse strand, counting down.
ACGTGCTGAGTACTCTACACAAGGGCCAAGCTCCTGTAATCCAGCAAGCTCATTTAATTCCTGAAGAACAGTCCCTGAGGCAGGTACCGCTCTCAGCAGCTTCCACAGTCCCCAGAGAGGTGGTCCAGGCTGCTGACTCATTCCCAGCCCCTGGCCACCAAGCTCTATTCATGGGAGCCAGCAGAGGTCAAAAAGTTAATAGTTGTGTCAAAATATTTCTGACAAGTCACAAATCTGCTCAAGCTAGAAACATGTTAAGCCACAGGAAACCAACTTGCAGTTAGTAAATCTGCGAAGCGAGTGAAAGGAAGCCTCCAGAAAGATTCACAGGGGGGTCTGAGTAGCTGTGCTTTTGCAAGTGTTTACCTGAGGGCCAGAGCAGCTGCGGAGGAGCTCGTGGTGGGGAGGGGGAAATCCTGCCCGGATCAAAACCCCGGAGATAAAGGGGCTTTCACTCCTGCTTGCCCCAAATGTTCCAGACCCAGGCTGCAAAAAGTGTCTCTTCATGGAGATAAGATCTTTTCCCAGCCAGGCAGGCACTAACGGAGAAGGAACACCTGAGTACATTTCCCTGAGGTTTTTCCAAAAGCATGAGAACAGAGCTTTGTGGGTGGGTATCGAGTCCCCACCACAGACAGGTTGCCCTGTGGTTTCTGACCAGAGCCAGTCACCCTGAACGGGTAAGGAGAGCTCTGAACTCAGGATTCATGGAGCCACGGCAAAGGGAAATCACCAGCTTTTGCTACTGTCTTCAACCTTGTGCCTTTCAACGGTGGATGTATATTTGTAGAAATGTTTGCCTTTCTATTTGACAGGTGCCAGGCTGAAAGGGGGCACATCACACCCCTTCAGCTCCCTCTCCCTATGATGCCCACTGCCCAGGACAAGCAATCAAAGCCCCAGCCCCAGCAGGCATCTTGCCCCATCTTACCACACTGAGAACCACCGTGCACTCCACTCCATCCGAGCTGAGCCAAGGAAGGAGCAAAAGGGCCTATAAGGAGGGTTAAATAAATACTGCACGCCTCCCAAGCGACAGGTCCACCCCTTTTTCCTCCACACTTCAACCCACACCCAACAGAGAAGCAGAGAGAAAAGAAAATGGGCCTACCTCCTCCTCAGGAAATGGAACTGTTTCATCTCCCCTTAATAGTTAAAAAAAAAGTAAGTTTATATCACAGAAGTCTCTACACCTACAAAAAGGTATAGGGAGTAACACAATGAACCTGTTTTCAGAACCCAGCTCCAAGGATTACCAACATTTTGCCAACTTCGTGTTATCTCTTTCCCCCTTTTTTTTCTCTGGAGAAATTAAAAGCGAATGCCAGCTCCCCTATCTTCTCCATTGGGGTTCCATAAGAAAATTAAGCCCCGATGTCCTACGTATGACATCCGTTTATGTAATGAGTTAACTTACCTCCCTGGCATCCAGAATGGTATCAGCTATGTGCCATCCTTGGGAGAAGTGGGACCATAGGCCCTCGAATAATTTTCCATGGAGCTTAATTCTCTATAATATAACTCACACTCACAACACACACACACACACACACACACACACACACACACACACACACATCCACGCACACACACGCACTGGGTCTGTGAGAGGATATGTGAGGATATATATATAAAACCCCGATACCATTATCACTTAATATCCAATCCACTTTCAAATGTTTCCCAGTTCTCTCAAAAGTGTCTTTGACACTAAATTCCTTAAATGAGGATCCAAACGAGGTGGGCACATTTTGTTTGGATGATCTACCACTCTCAACTCCTTTTAATGTGAAATCGCTCCCCACTCCCGGATTTTTCCTTTTCAGGACGTATATTTGTGGAAGAAACTAAGTCATTTGTCCCAGGAATGTGCCTAGAACGGAATCCTGCGGAGGACCTCCTTGCGGTATTGTTTAACTTACTCCTCTTTGTTCTGTGTTTCCTTCCTGTAAACGGAGTGTTGGATTTCAAGGCCTGTTGGGATTCAGTGGTTTCAAGTTGAATGGTTCTCCCAAGTTGTTTATATGTAGGAGGGCCTAAGTCCTGGTTGCCTGGGAGAGTGCAGGGTGAGGGACAAGGGGAGAGGCCTGAGCTCCCCCACTTTGCAGAAGTTCCAGAGTTAGTGAGAACATCATACATAAGTGTTTACAGTCTATACTGTGATCCAGCCAGAGACACGGCAATGCAGACACCAGCCAGAAACCCCACACTCCCCAGAATGTGCCTTCCAGTGAGGGGATAAGTGAAGAGTAAAACAAAACAAATACGTATGTCATGTTTTGGAAGTGGATAACCACTGTGCAGAAAGTTAACACAGGGGAGACGGATAGGGACCCCAGGGTGTATGGGAGAAGGATGGAGTTCAGTGTTCAACTGGATGGTCCAGTGTTCAACTGGATGGTGAGAAAGCCTCACTGAGAACACGGTGCTGGTGCAGACAGACTGGAGGGAGGTGAAAGGAGTGGGTCATGCAGATTTCTGAAGGAAGGGGATTTCAGGTGGACGGAACAGCAAAAATCCCTGGGCAGGGGCAGGCCTGACCTGTTTCAAGAACAACACGGAGGCCAGAAACAGAGCAGAGCGAGAAGGGGAGCAGAAGATGAGGTCGGGAGCGTAGGAGCCAGATCACCTAGGGCCTTAGACAGGTGTAGGATTCCAGCTTACATTCTGAGTAAGACCTGGCCGACCTATGTTTGCAAGGGATCATTTGGGCTGCTGAACTGAGAAGCAAATGTGGTAGGCAGCAGCCTGAAGGAGGTTAAAAGAAGAAGAAGAAGAAGAAGAAGAAGAAGAAGAAGAAGAAGAAGAAGAAGAAGAAGAAGACTTTTCAAGAGTCCATTGCAACAACCCAGGTGCAAACGGCCCATGAACCACTTACTCTTTACTGGGTGCTAGCAATTTAGAGATATAACCAAATGTGATCCTCTTTTAGAAACAAGAAGGAAGTTCTGAGAGAGTTTAAGCCATTTGCTCAAGATGCCATTGTCAGTGGTCAAACTAGATTATTCTAACTGCCCAAACTGCTCTGCTGTCCAACAGATGTCTCTCAGGACCCTTTAAAGAGCTCCTAAGAGCCTGGCTGCTTTACCAGGTCAACTACTGGTGCTGGTCACCATCCTGGGCCCTCTGGTGACACCTCTTTACTCTGCCCTGATCTCCACTCCTTAACCCCTGTGTGCAAACCTCACCCTCATCTGTACCTTAGAACCTGAACTTCCTGTCCCTAGAGACCTTGAACCCCCAGAGGGTACTTCAGCCAGCCACAATACCTCCAAGAAGCAGTCCATGTGTCCCGGCTTCCAGAAACTTTCACCACAATGGGTGCCCCCACACCACTTTTTTTTTTTTTTTGTGAGAGAGAGAGAGAGAGAGAGAGAGAGAGAGAGAGAGAGAGAGAGAACGAGTTGGGGAGGGGCAGAGAGAGTGGGAGAAAGGGGATCCAAAGCAAGCTCCATGCTGACAGCAGAGAAGCAGGCTCCGTGCTGAGGGCAGAGAGCCCGATGCAGGGCTCAAACTCACAACCATGAGTTCATGACCTGAGCCGGAGTCGGACGTTCAACCAACTGAGCCACCCAGGCGCCCCGAGGGCTCCCCTTTCTTGCTTTGTGCCAACTGTGCTGCCACTTAATCCTGTAATGACTCCTCTCCCTGCTTCTCATGTCAGGGATGGCTGGCTGCCCCACCAACATCCAGATCCTGCTGCCATTCAGAGTTGTTGAAAGTGGCGGCCCACCCAGGGGTTCCATTTTCCAGCAAGCACACACGTACACTCATACACACTCTGTCCCGAGGTGGGACAGGTGGCCTACGAAATGGGATCCAAAATAACAGGTGCCTCTGCTAGGCCAAGATGACTAGCAAGTGTAGCTAGCATCACCCTAACCGAGCTTCTTGGTAGAGACCTCCCGCATCCTTATTCCTACTCCTCTGGGAGCATCAGCAGAGTTCTCTGCAGTAGATTCTTCCATCATCCCAGGACTTCCCTGAGCACAGTGGATTAACAGAAGCTCTCCTTAATGTATTAAAAGCCAGAGGTTCCTGAGTCCTCCGTACCAAGTACCTTTCCGATTTGTTTCCCCCTGCTGTGATTCCCTGATGTGAAGGACAAAGGCAAAAGAAATGCAGACACAATTAAATTTCCTTATAACCTGCAGCCCACTGACAACTACTTGAGGCAGGCAGAGGATGCTTTCCTCCAGGAACTCCCGACTGTTTTAATGTTAATGCTCTCGTAGAGGCAAAAAACAACCTTAGCTTGACAGTAGCTAGGCCCCCAGGATCCTGTAAGTCTTCTGTAACATAGGAAAATCCTTCTGGAAACTTCCTTGGTTTCTACTGGCCCCCAACTTAAAAGTATATAATCACTTGCTCCTCAAAATCCCACTGCAGCTCTTTCTGCCCAAGGGTCCTATCCCCATGCTTTAATTAAACCACCTTTCTTGCACCAAAAAAAACGTCTCAAGATTTCTTTCTTGACCGTCCGCTCCCGGTCATCAAATCACATCAATCCCCAGGTTTTAAAAGATGCTATCAGCCACATTTAATTAAGAATGTGGGCTCGTACTTGTCAAATGAACAAAGATATTGCTGCCGGTAAGAGGTTCTGTTCAGCATGAGATTGCCATTGTTATCACAATCGGTTGGTAAAATTCCAGCATGATACAAAGAAATGGACGATTTCTTTGCCCTGGACAGGTTTGTTTTGTTTTGTTTTGAATAAATGTGCTTCTGCCATCTGGCTTTTTGAAATCCTCCAAGAGTCTCGTGGGCGAGGAATGCTGGTTTGTGTGGCCTGAAACTTACCCCAATAAACTCATGACTTTCTGATCCCAGCTGGCCTCCTGAAAAACAGGTTTTATTGGTTGGCTAGATATGTAGGGTACTTAAAAAAAACTACCCACAACTGCCCTCAACTAGGCAGAATTAAGTCATTCTATGCTTTGCTTATCTGGAAGAATCTGGCCCCCAAGTGCTTAAAAGTCAGGAGCCCAGCAATATAAAACCAGATTTTTATTGACTGCCAGATCAAACAGATACAGGTCTCTCACCCATCATCTCAGTGCTCAGCAGCTGAAGGCAGGCAGCCATTACATCAGAAAGACACCCTGCTCTGGGACAGAACAGAACTGTCACAGCTGAGCACAGTAACTAGGTGGCCCAGAATTCTCACTGAAGAGCAAAGGGGGACCAGATGGCAACAACGCACGAGGGAAAGAGTTCTACTGAAAGACCAAAGATGAAGAATTTTCTCTTAAATCCTGATACCGAGGGTCTGATGACCCACATCTGTCTCTTCGAGCCCCAGTTTAACTGTCTTTAGTGAGAACAACGATGTCTGCTAATGTTGTCTTAAACATGATGGTCACCAGGAACTCCTCGGCTGGAGATCGTGCCAGGGGCTGTTTATTCTTCCCTTCCATTTTGGCTTTACCCAACCAGACAGGAGAATGGCAGGGCCAGAGTTGCTGACATTCCCCGGAGCCCAGAGTCACTGAAGGGAGCTGCTGTTCTTAGAGGCGGCCACCAAGGTGATGAAATGTTTACCTCTCTCACCTTGGCAAATTGATCTCTTTCCTAGGACCAGCCCAAGGCCAACTGGGCCACCATACAAAGAGAAAAGGGAAGAGAATGTAGAGGAATGAGGATTTGATCAAGTCCGTCCTCAGGGTATACCCTACCCCTAGTCCCACAGCCATAAGGGTCAGTGTAGGTGAAAGGAACCACTCAGGTACTACTTTTCCAAATCACCTGGGAATTAACATCACCTAGGATGCATCTAAAAATATGGATGGCAGGGGTGCCTGGGTGGCTCAGTCGGTTGAGCATCCAACTTCAGCTCAGGTCATGATCTCATGGCTCTGAGTTTGAGCCCCACATCAGGGTCTGTGCTGACACACACACAGAGCCTGGAGCCTGCTTTGGATTCAGTGTCTCCCTCCCTCCCTGCCCCTTCCCCGCTCACACCCTTGCGCATGCGCGGGCGCGTGCTCGCTCCCTCTCAAAAATAAATAAACAAAAACATTAATAAAAATACAGATGTCCAATACTGTCCTCAGTAGATTCTGATCGAATTGGTCTAGACCAAAAGAGGCCTGGAAAATATGAACGTTCACAGGAGGGTGGTCTCAGGCAGAGTGGGAGGAAGCCATGCTAGTTTAGGCTAAGCGTGAAGGCGGGGGATGAGCCAAAACCATGGCCTCAAGCGTGTGCAGTCCCTGCTTAGCAGAGGCTCCTCCACAACCCGAGGAGTCTGCTGTCCCTTTGTGGCCCAGAGTTACTGAGAAGGGGGCGGGGCTTCAGTCCAGGGTTTTGGGAATCTCAGGCCAATCTGTTGTCAATTCTGGGCTCCCCGCCCCAACGGGAAATATGAACTATTCAGGTCTGTCCTGAGGTCAGAGGCGGGGAGTCACGACTACCAGAGAGAGTGCTAATTGCCCTGGCATCAAGGTGTGTGTTTCTTTCACCTTCTCTCCTCCCAGCTGTGAACCTGACTTAGGTCACCAGATCACACAGGTAGCAATGTAGCTAAAGTATAATCTAATGGGCAAAGGAGTGTGCTCCATTCTTGGCAATCACAGACAAGGGCTCACACTCAACTTCTACTCCTCGCAAATGGTCATTTTCTCCTAGAGGGGAAGGGCTGGTATTCTGGAGTTTTCTACATTCATTTCCCTCCCCACCACACATACACAGAGACCAGTTTATAGCTGCACCTATTTGGTGCTTAATGGAGCAAGCAGACGGTGGACAGTTTGGATATTTTTCTTTCGGGGCCAGATCCACAAATCTCAGCCCTAATTAATCTCACCCCCAAACCTCCCTACTTGGTCATTCCCTCCCTTCGTTTCCGGGATCCAAGGGCATGCCCATAACCAGCCCATCTCCATAGAGGAAGCTTCCCAGACTCTCCAGGCTGGAGCCCTCGCCGTGTAGACTCCCACCACACTCCCGACCTAGGTGAATGCTCTCTTACAGGCATTCCAGGTGCTGGGAGTGAAGGGTGGGTGGGGGGGAGCTGCGAATCTTATTCTCCTTCCAATCAGAGATAGGGCTCTATGGGGATTCTGCTGCTTCAGTACTGCTAAGCACAAGGCATACAAACAGTACTCAGTGTCCGGACCAGGGCTCACCGCCCGGGCTTGTAAATGTGTTGTGTTGAGGGTGGAAGGTGGTTAATTTTTACATAAGAAAATGATTTCAGACTTGAACCAAAATCACCAGTGAACACGAAGCAACTACTGGGCGTGCATCCCTATACAGAGAGAGAGGAAGACAGAGAAGTCACCATGACTGCTGTTGGTGGCTCCCTATGTGCCAGGCACTGTGCTAAACCTGCACGCAGAACCGTTCATTCAGCCCCAACGGCCACCCTCTGAGGTTGGCGCGGTTATCGTTTCCATTTCAGAGAGAGGGAAGCTGATTTTTCAAGAAGCGGGAAGGCTTTGACTGATAAATGGCACTGCCAAAACAACAATCCAGGACTGTCTGAATGCAAAGGCCATGCTCTCAGTACCTCTTTGCCAGTGATCATCTCCTTGGACCTGTGATTCTCTCAGCCACAGCCGTGCCCGCCTAACCCCAGAAGCAAATGGTTTCAGTTAATAAGGAAACCAGCAGTATTGAGTTCTAAGCCCGGGGCACGCTTAGGATGCTACACACTTTATATGTCGAACTGGATCTTTCAGCAGCCCTGGATGGCTGCTGTTCTCACAGTTGACCTTTGGCATTTACAGGGTCAACATTTGAAATTTTGACTATTAGAGAACAACCCCATGGTCCTAGACATAAAACAGGCTGATTTTGCTCATGAATGAATATGAAGTATGTGCAACACAAAGTTGGCAGGGGCCAGTCCCTTAGTATGTGAAAGGGCTCATCCCCGGGCCATGACCCAGTGCACAGGGGGCTCTCTGCCCTCCATGCACTAGGAAGTGATGCAGATAACTGCCTGTGAACTACAGATCCCACAGAAATAAGATTGCTAGTCCGTGTTAAGCAAAGTTTATACTCGATGATGAATTTCTGCTAACAGATTTATAAATGCCCACAGCTCTATATTCACAAAATCAATCAGAGACAAAAATCACTTAAATGGTTCAGTTATGCACGGCCGCATGTACGGGGGAGCCTCTGTGCCCTGGTAGCACGTGCATGAGTCCTTATCTTAAAATTCTCAAAGATCAAGGGTACCTGGGTGGCTCAGTCAGTTAAGCGTCCAACTTCAACTCAGGTCATGATTTCGCAGTTCGTGAGTTCAAGCCCCACGTCGGGCTCTGTGCTGACAGCTCAGAGCCTGGAGCCTACTTCAGATTCAGTGTCTCCCTCTCTCTCTGCTCCTCCCCTGCTCATACACTGTCTCTCTCTCTCCCTTAAAAATAAATATTAAAAAAAAAAAAAAAAAAGAATTCTCAAAGGTCTCAAGAGAACACTCTCATGAATGTTGAGCCTCCTGATCCAACTTTTTATAGACGAGTAACATGAGGCTTGGGGGAGTCCTGTAACCTGCCTGGGAAAGTCTGGCCCTGAAGCCAGTGAGCTTTCCCCCCTAAAGCCCAATAGCAAGTCAGCAAAAGGTTGTCAAATCCTGCATGCTGACCCAACCAAGGAATGTGACTTAAGAGGATGGAAAAAAAAGCAGCACCATGGAAGGAAGACAGCTGCCCCCCGGGCCGCCACAGGCCCTCCCGCCCCCAACCAGTGCTGGCCTAGGAATGGCTGTGAACTTACCTTGTGACCACATCCATTCGGATCAATCAGTTCAACCAAGATGGAGGTAACTCTGGGCTCAGGCCCGATAACAGTAGGCCCAGAGGTAACGGCCATGCCGCTGCTCTCAAGATGCCCACAGTCTCAAGTACCGTGAGAAATCAGAGAAGCGCCCAAATACCTAATGCACTATTTACTCTGTCTGTTTCCACACCTCTCCCCAGCCCAGAACATGAGCGCCTGAACCAGCGAGTTACCTCGATGCTCCCAGAGACAAGGTCAGGGCCTGTGGCTCGGCTTCATGTGCCAAATAAGTGAGCGTTTTCTTCTTGCAAACAAGGTGTTCAAGAATCTTAGCCCAGGAGTAGGAGCCCACATCCAGCCCGGGATCAAAGCCTTCATGGACGGGGAAGACCTGGAGGACAGGAGAGAAACAGCAAGGAGGTGGGCAAAGGGCAGGGCACCAGGGCACAGAGAGAGGTTCAGGTCAGCCCAAGCAGGGGCCCAAAGCTGAGCAGCGGGAGGTGACACTGAAAGGGAGTCTCGGGCCTCACCCCGCGGCACCATGAGTAGCCTGGGTCTGGCGATGATCGGACACATAGTGGAGAGCAGATAAAAAGCTTCAGAGGAAAGCGAAGAGCCAGCGGGAACTGCGCAAGGTCAGCAGGAGTGGGGGGGTGGCGGGGTGGGTGCCATGGCTCACAACACCCCCTCTACTTCCTGAAGGTAAGCAGCCAACAAATGAGTACCAGCAGCTGCTCCTCCACCATCTACTTCGTGCCACGTGTGGGGCCAAGCAGCTGCCGAATCTTCACCATAACCCCACCATCAGGCAAGTAATTGCTGAACCCGTGAACTGAGGCTCAGAGAGGTTACAGGACTTGCCCACAATCAACCTACTGTTAAGAGGCACAGCCAGGATCTCAACGCAGATTTGACTCAAGGCCCAGAGGCCAGGAAAACCCTGGGTGCAGCTTCCTGCGTGGGGCAGAACGAGGAGCAAGCCTGAGGCAAGGAAGACGTTCAGACTAGGCCCAGTCTGCAAGGGTGGTGCGAAACTTCATGGGAACCCAGCTTTGCAGCCAGACGAATCCAGACTTGGATCCCCGCTTCATTACTCATCCCTGTGATCCCAGGCAAATGAGATACGAGTACTCAGGGTTTCAGTTTCCTCCTTTGCAAAATGTGTGCAGAACCACCTACGTGACGGGACTGCTGTGAGGGTTAGAAGTAAGGAGCCTGCAGTGCCCGGCATGGGGCAGGTGCTTACGACACGGTGACTGGTAAACTTGGACCTGGCTTAGCTGCTATGGGTGGGGGAAGTCCTCATTTCTGAGAGAAGATGAATTTTCTGGGAGTGTCATGAGTCAATATTTCTCTTTGGCTACGTACAGGACCTTGATGTTCATCTCAACAAAACTGATGTCTGCTGCTTTCGGTGTTAACCCTTTCAGACACTGCTCCCCAGTCAAGAGAATCAGAATTTGGGACCCTCGATGAAGTGAGAGCCCAGGGGATAGTAGAGGGAAGGCTGGACTCCTGGAAAAGTCTGAAACCAGGTCCCAGTCGAGAGGTCCCTAGCGGTCCACCCAAATCACCGTGTGTCCTTGCAAGTCACTTATCCCCTGGAGCCTCTGTTTCCTCACAAGAAAAGTGACACAATTGTCATTTTCAATTTCTCCAAGACAGTGGTGTAACTTCATCACCTCTGCAACGCCATGGAAGTACAGCTCGTGGGTAGAGGACCTTCCCATTTCAGAGAGAAAAAAAGAAACACTGTTGAAGGAACACCTACTTAAGACACTGAAGACTTCTTCTATTCAAGGGTCATTCTTATGAATTGAGGTGACTTGTGTTAGAAGAATCTTGTCTCTGTGATTATCAGCATGAAAGCATAAACCTGTTCAATTCCCTCAAGAGCTGGTACCCCCAGAGCCCCTGCACACGCAGGGGCAGGGGAGGGCTCTCTTCTCACCTCCAAGGAGCGGAGGGAGGGCTCACAGCCTGCACAGGAAAGGCCGGTACACCCAAATTCTCACAAGAAAGCCTACTACTGCCTTTTCTCTGGATTTTCCCTCAATTTAGAGAATAGTCCAAACTCACTCCCCTTCCCAGCCTCACCCTTAGGTCTCTTGCCGCTACTACGTGACCTGAGAAGAAAACAGGAAGTCAGTGAAGTGGTCCCAGGACAAAAAAACAGGGTAGGCAGAGAGCTCTGAGGTCCGGGAACCCAATGTTGATTTCTCTGCTCAGTCAACTGCACCTGTGCTCTGAGCTGCATGTTGTAGGGTTTTCTGGCCTTCTTGCTTGGTGTTGAAATAACCTCAAGGGTACTCGCCACCCCCACCTCCCACCAATCAAAAGCAGTAAAAAGAGAAAAAATACTTTGGGTTCTCTCTTGGTCTGTGAACAAACAGGTTATTTAGAGCCACAGCCCTCTTTTAAAAAAAATATTTATTTTGAGAGAGAGAGAGAGAGAGCATGCACATGCATGGGCACAAGCAGGGGAGGGGCAGAGAGAGAGGGAGAGAAAATCCCAAGCAGGTTCCACACTCAGTGCGGAGCCCAACACAGGGTTCAATCCCATGAACCGTGAGACCGTGACCTGAGCCAAAATCAAGAGTTGGACGCTCAACCAACTGAGCCACCCGGGCACTCCCTGTCCCTTTTTATATTGAGTAAATTTGGAGTGTATCCTGGACTTTTGAATAATATATTATGAGACGCTGAATCCTGCTAAAATTCTCTGGGGAAAAAAAAGTTGATATTTTTCTTTATTTATTTAACAGACAACTAACCCACTTAGGTTCAGATTGAAAGTTCTGTCTCATCTCTTGCGACTGATCGCTTCAATGCCAGTTTGGTTTTCAAAGCCTTCACTGGGCTAATTGGGTCTGCCTGTCACGTAGGCAACTCTGGGTTTATCTGGGACCTGGTTGGTGTTACTATTATAGTTAAGCTCTCAAAACCTTTGCTGTGCCTCTTTGGGTCTATTCCATGCCCACACACCTTGCAGCATGCCCGTGACTTAGATCAGTCCATGCGCAGAGTGAGTGGGGGCCCTTTTTCCAGTTCTCTCTTCTCAGGGATTTCCTCACACCCTCTGGTGGCTCCATTGCTGGGATCCTCTGGCTGGAAAGATGGGGCTATCCCAGAGTGGTAGCTTCCCACACCGTCATGCAATTCCATGTGACAAAGGCCATGATGGTCATCATCCAAGTTTCGGGTCCAGTATCCTACACCTGCCTCTCAGGGCTCCCATGTTGTTTTTGCATTCTGTCCAGTTTTTTAGTTGTAAACACAGGGAGGTTATAGCTGGATTCCTTCATCTTGGCTGCCTTTTCTTCTCAGCAATTTTTACTTCTTAAAATTCCACTCATATCTCAAAGCTCCATTAAAATACCACTTCCTGGGCGTTGCAGAGGTGATGAAGTTACACCACTGTCTTGGAGAAATTGAAAATGACAATAGTGTCACTTTTCTTGTGAGGAAACAGAGGCTCCAGGGGATAAGTGACTTGCAAGGACACACGGTAGTGTGTGGGACACCTAGGTTGCTCAGTTGGTTAAGTGTCTGACTACCTGATTTCAGGTCAGTTCATGATCTCGTGGTCATAAGATCAAGCCCTGTGTCAGGCTCCACACTGAGCAGGGAGTCTGTTTACGATTTTCTCTCTCCTTCTGTCCCTCCTGCGTGCACACACATTCTCTCCCTGTCTCTCTGTCTCTCTCTCTCTCTCTCTCTCTCTCTCTCTCTCTCTCGTACTCTCTCTCTCTTAAAAAAAAAAAAAAGGCACTTCCTTCCAAGAAGCCATCCTTCTTCTCCCAGCTAGAAAAACTTTCTTCTTCCTCTGTATTAGGGAAGATTCAGATTTGGCAATATCGAGAGTCAAAGTCAAATCTTTTCATGATTACCTTTGTTCAAAGATCTAGGTTCAAGGACATGGCTGGAATGAAATCAAATGCAACCAAGAAGCATGACGGTGGTTAGGAGAACAGATTTTGCCTAAACCCCAGCTTTGCTAATTGCTGGATGTGTGACTTTAGGTGAGCCACTTACATCCATGTACCTCAGTTTCCTCATCTATAAAATGGAAATAATAATACTGCAGACAATTGTGAAGATGAAACGAGTTAATAGTTATAAAGCACCTAGAATAATGTCATGTTGTTGGTGTTAAGAGATTCGCCATTTCTCACAGGTTACCCCAACTTTGCTCTGCAGATGAGGAAACCCTACAGAGGGAAGAAGAAACAACAGACAGAATGAACTCTATCTCCGCCTTTTACTAAGCCCTAAAAGGGACTATAATTTTTATTTTGACAAATACTTAAAAGAGTACAATTTGGGTGTCTGTGGGGACCCTCTGAGAAGCCACGTGGCAGATGGAAGGCTAATGGTATAAGGTGGGTTAGATCTGCCTTCCACAACTGGGTCTCCTCTGCGTCTGGCTTTCCTGTTCTAAATCATGACTCTACGGGGTAGACTGGTCTACCTGCACATTGCTCACAGAGTGAACCTCTGTGGAAAGCAAACGGAATTGGGCCCTTTCTCAGTTTACCCTCCAATGCCTTCCTGATACACACATAATAAAATCCAAATTTTTTTAGGCTATTACATCAGAGTTCTTGTGATTTTTTTTTCCTGCTGTCATTGTTATCTGTAACCTCATCTTCTGCCACTCCCTCACAGCCCTCACATTCCAGCTGGACGGAGCTAACTAAAGTTCACCCATCCCACCTCATCATTTCCCAAGAGCACCACTGCCCTCGTCCTTGAGCTCAAATACCCCTCCCTGCCCTCCTGTCAAATGTGTAGATGCCTCCTCTCCTATGCCAACTCTTCAAGGACTTCCGAGAGGCTTTCCCAGACTCCCCGGGACCCATTTGGTTTGGCCCTCACTCCCTCCCTTGTTCCCAGAGCTCTCTGCAGTAGACACCCTGGTAGCACTTTCTGGTAGATGGTAATCACTTATTTTACAGGTTCCTCTCTCCTTCACCACACCGGTGTTTTTCAAAATATGTATCTTATGTTAGTTGGTCTCCAAATCAATGCAGAGCAACACTACCAGCTTTTTAAAAACAGAATAAACTTGGGGCGCCTGGGTGGCTTGGTCGGTTAAGCGTCCGACTTCGGCTCAGGTCATGATCTCACGGTCCGTGAGTTCGAGCCCCACGTCGGGCTCTGTGCTGACAGCTCGGAGCCTGGAGCCTGCTTCAGATTCTGTGTCTCCCTCTCTCTCTGCCCCTCCCCTGTTCATGCTCTGTCTCTCTCTGTCTCAAAAATAAATAAACGTTAAAAAAAAATTTTTTTAATAAAAAGAAAAATAAAAAAAAATAAAAACAGAATAAACTCTGTGTGAGGGAGGGGAAAGGAAGGGAGAGAGGGAAAGAGAAAATAAGTTATGTTTCTCTGGAGAACTCTAACACATGGATGCATCCTTAGCCAAAATCCCCAGTGTTATGCTGTAGACATTGACAAGCTAACTCTAAAATTTATAAGGAAATACAAAGGACCTAGAATAGCAAAAGCAACCTTAAAAGAACAAAGTTAAAGGACTTGCATTCACAAACGTGCTATAAAACCTCAGTAATGAAGACAATTTGTTGTTGGTGTTAGTTAGGACAGACAACTAGATCGGGGGCGGGGGGGGAACCAAAATCCCTAAAGAGGCCCAGACATACACAGTAACAATTCTTTACAGTGGTACCAATGAAATTCAACGGAGAAAGGAAAGTCTTCTTAATGAATTATTTTGAAATAGCTAGAGATCCATGCTGGGAAGAAATACGACTTTTGACCTCTACTTCACTTTATCCATACAATTAATTTCAGACGGATCTTAGAGCTGTATGTGAAAGTTGAAACAATAACACTTCTGGAAGTAAATACAGAAGAGTTTCTTCGTGAACTTGGAGCAGACAAAGATGTCTTAGGACACAAAAGGTACTAATCACAAAAGGGAAAAAAAACGGTTTAAGTAGAAGTTCATCCCATTTAAAGTCCGATTTATGTGAAAGTGGCCCTGATAATCTCAGTTCTTAATGTGAGCAAGACTGAAGATCAAGGCCCAGAAACAACCATCTCAGGACAACTTGTACCCAAGATGTTTCAGGGCCCCACACCAGGGTAACTGCCTCATATTTCACCAACGTGTAGGCCCGGAGTTAAGAAGCGTTTAAGAGAACAAGATAAGGTCTTTGTCACTGGAAGATCAGAGAATTGCTGGGAGATAAGACTCACTCAGAACTTACAGTGCTACTAAACTATGTAATTCTGACCTGCGGTCCAAAATAACTCAGGCAAAGAAGAGAGCAGGTTGGGTTGGAGTGAACACATTGAGGATATGAAACAGAAGGGAAGTGAGAAAGCATCAAAGTGTATCCCCCCTCCCCCATCCCATTTGTATAGATGAGAAAACAGGCCCACTGGCATAGAGAAGGCCACGTCACTGGTTTGCGACAGAGCCAGACTGGAACCCTGATTTCTTGGCTCCCTGTCAAATTTTCCTTCCAACCCTGTCATGCTGCTGACTTTACAGAAGATGTAGGGGATTCGCGTTGGTCCTTAAACGTATTTGAGACAATACTTGTGAGGTTCCCAGTATACTATCCAGCATACAACAGGTGTTTGGCAGAGAATATGACTGTTATGCTAGATTGGACTTCCCAGACGAGCAGCGACAAAGCAGAAGGCCCCAACGCCAGCATTTCTATGGCAAAGCTCATGCCACACCAGGATTATTCCTACACCTGTCCGGTGCCCCATTCTACCCGCTACTACCATTCAAGGAAAGCCACAGAAGTTCACTGTGGCTCTTCCCTAACTCACAAGGCATGAGGATTGAAGAAGGAAACACCCATCCTTTCCGTGATGTGCCCAGAGTTCAGATTTTGCCCAAGAAACAGGAAGGCTCGCAAGTTGGACGTGAACACACCACAGAACTCTCCTCACCTGAAATCCTTGGCTGTGCTGTCCAGGCCCAGTGGTAGGTAATAAGGATACAGGGGTGCCTAAGGCAGGTCTCTGCCTCGGGAGGAAGACAGGTAAGAGAGAATCACAGCCACCCAGTATGCCACCATGAGGAGGGTCCAGTCAACCAGTCTGGATGGTTCAGGGAGGCGAGCTGGAGGAGACATCTCAAATAGAAGATGAGAAGGAGTTGGACAGATAGAAGTAGGGGATGGGCGGGCTGTGTTCAACTGTGTCTCCAATCATTTCTTTGCATTTCCTAAGGAATGTGCCTTATACCTTTCCATTCAGACAAATTTCATCTGTGTCACTGAGCACCATCAAACACTCGATACCTTCCATTCCTTGTGACACCAACTGTAGGGGGAAAGCCATTAAATTAATGAGCATATGAAGTATCACCCTCTCTCTGCGAAATTATACACTTGCTAACCTTAAAACCAAGATTTCGTTAAAACCCGTTCAAAGCTTCAGGGACACGAGAATGTCGCTTTGCTCCCCCTTTGTTTCAGGATGGCCCCAAACCTACAACATAGACATAAAAATGCACCGTAACAACAAATACGGTCAAAATCTGGGAGTCATTACAACAGAAGTTAGACCAATGCAAGAAGGCTAAGCTCTCCCTTCTGCAGGGTACAGAATAAAAATTAAAACACAATGCTTTTCTTTTGGCTCCATTTATGCAGGGGCTTTGATGTGTGAGGCTCTGTGCTATATATCACCTCACTAACACCCCCTAACACTTCTGTGAGGCAGGTGCCATATTCCCACTTTACAGATGAGGAGACTCAAGAACAGAAGGGTTAAGTGAATTGTCCAAAGAAGGCATCTAGACTCAAACCCACATTTACAAGCTTCGTTGAGTCCTAATTACGTGCCAGGCCCCGCTTAGTACTTTGCAAGAGTTAATACACTACACCCTCCTGGCAACCTTATAGGGATAATGCCACTGTCCCCATTTTAGATGAAAAACGAGTCAACAAGAGATTAAATAACATGCCCAACACCACACATCTCTCAGACTCCAAAGCCTGTGACAGATCCATGTGCAATAGTAGGTGTGGAAGGAAACAGGAAGGTCATTCCTCTTCCTCAGGCCACAGCCAGTTCTGGAGGAAGCTCCATTGTGCTTTTGTGCTGCTGTGGGGAATGGAGGCTGAATGTCGGGGAGTGCCGTGTCCAGACTTGGAGGCTGTGGGTATTTGGGCTTGGCCCTCACCATCAGTCTGCAAAGGAAACTGTTTAACCAACCCACCTCGAGGAAGGCGTCCCAACACTGATGGTGGCCTCGCCTGTCCCTCAGTGACATCAGTGGTGTTCTAAAAGCGAAGTACAAACAAACACTTGGCATATTTTTACCTTTGTTAATTTAGCAAAACTCTGACTATCACACCCAGTATCACACCTAAATCTGGTGATTTAGGGGCAAGAATGGTGAACTTACATAATCACTTGTTACTGGGAGACTAGAATCGTATGCTGTCCATCTTAAACTTACACCAGGCTGTTATGTCAATTCTATCTCGGTAAAACTGGCAGAGAAAGAAAACCCAGAAGCAACACCTCGAGAAAACAGAAGCAATAATCTCAAACCACCAACACATTTTAAAATGTTTGTCGCCTTCTGGCCTAGAATTCAAAGGCTGGGGTGTTTATTATAAAGAAATAGCTTTAAATTTATAATTATATATTATTTATAAATACAATTATATTTAATTATATTACATTTAAATGTAATTAAATTATGCTTAAACATAATTAACTTATATATGTATAAATCTCAGTGGTCTAATTTTATCATCTAATTATAAAAGATAGAAAAGAGACGTACGCATGAGGCTACAGGCTGGAGCATTAAATATGTCAATTTTGAAACAATCTAAATACCCAGCCATAGAAACAAGCAAGTTATATAGAGGATTCAGTGTTATCCTCTGAGGCCATTAACATACCACATGCACTATAAAGATAGAAAAATGTTTATGGTACAGGAAGAAACAAACTCCATCCACACTAAAATTATAATTATAGTAAAAACCTTTTTTTTTTCCCCGCAAATGGATGATGATTGTACGAGAACACTGTACGATGAACACTAATGTGTCGGAACGCCAGGAGTTAAAAAGCATATCTTTCCTACTACTGCAATGTTTGTGAATGAAACAGACTTAGAACTCGCTCGGTTGCCCACAGGCAGGCACATGGCCCTCCTAATCCCGTTTCCCCTCCATCAGGATATCTTCGTCTTCCAGGAAAGGGATAAAACTCAGATGAAACACAGGACCTCCAGCCTTAGCACAGGGAGGTCAAACACATCTAACTTGGCGCTTCACAAGCCGGCCTTGGCCAAGCGCTCTCTGCGTGTTAGAACCTGAATCTTCACACAACTTCTAAAAGGAAAGTATTGTCCGTGTGAGACAGGCTCACCCCATAGTGAAAGGGCTCCCTTAACTTCCACTCTTGCATTTGAAGACAACGGTTCCCCTTTACTCGCCTGTGACCCCTCGGCCACCTCCTTATTAGAAGCAGGTCTAACAATGGTTTGGAAATTACCTACACCTACTCTGCCCCCGGCCCCCCTTGCCCACTGCACACAACACTGTCAACACCAGCAGCAAATCAAACCCTCAGAGGTAATACCACCACATCAGGGCCACTGCTCCTTTCCACCTATTCAATTCCACCATCCTTCCAGGCCCAGATCAAGCCCCGGGAAGAGGAAGGACAGACCTGGGTCACAACCCAGCTCTAACTTTCCAGCTTCACGACCCCCGGCAAGTTATATGACCCCCCTGGGCTCCGTTTGCTCAGCTATTAGGTGGTACTGTAATAAATGCTTCATGTGACTGTGGCAATACATGAAATATGTAAAACACACTTTCGCCCAGTACAGGAGTCACTAGCCACATGTGGCTATGGAGCCTTAGCAGTGTGGCTAATCCATATGGAGATGTGTTGCAAATGGAAAATATACACTGGAGTTGGAAAATTTCATATGGAAGAAAAGAATGTAAGAATGTTGGATTCATAACTTTTATGCTGATGACGTGATAAAGTACATACTATTTACATGTGTTGGGCTAAATTAAATATATTAAAGTTAATTTCATCTTTTATTTTTACTTGTTTAATGTGACTATTATAAAATTTAAAATTCCATACGTGGCCCACATTTGCGGCTTGCTTTCTATTTCCACTGAACATGGTCACCGTTCGACGTTCGTCCTTTCTCTGTTTTGCCCTCCCCATTCGCTGGCCGCATAGAAGCTCATGCTCAGTATTGTCTGAAGTCTTTAATCGCATCTGTGGTTCCTTCCAGGTGCGCCCTTTCTCCGTCCCAGGCCCCAGGTTACCAACCTGAGCCAGGTGACAAAAAGTAGAAAGGAAACTAGCTTCTTAGAATCAGGAAACCGAGCTGCCGTCCTGGCTCTACCATTACTAATCAAGTAGCCCCTTAGCATGCCATTTCACTCCCCTGAGCCACGGTTTTGTCACTTACAAAACAGGGTTAATGATATCATGTCCATGGCGTGAGAGAAGGCAGGTGAAGGTGCTTGGTAAACTGTCAAGGACTGCACAGGTCAGGATTAAGTAGTATAATTTGCACGGCGAGGAGGTGGGGCACTCTTGCCTGCCTCCTCTGAGACACTCTGCCTTCCATTTTGTACCCTTACAACTATTTTCCACGTCTCGTGTCTCTAAAACCAAGTCTCCCCGAGAACACGCCTCCTCCCTCTCACAAGCCCCCAACGAAAGCAGAATGCTACAGGCAGACCCCCTCAAACCACCACACAAACGCAGTGTGTCCTGTGCCCCAGGCATTAGGCTCGGTGATGGGGATGGCTTTGCAGGAAACCTGGCAACACAACATAGAACACGGTTGTAAGGGAGGAATCAAGTGAGTGTAAGCGCGCCAGGGACCAAGAGTAAGGTGCTCCTCACCTGGGAGAAGCAGAGAAGCGTGGTGGTGGGGAAATGTAGGAAATGGCCAACGGGAAGGACTCGTTTTGATATGTGCAGAACAGAAGGGTACAAAAGCATGAATGAGCAAGAAATGCTATACCAGTCCATCGAAAGTAAACATCGGCATTATGATGCCCAATGGGCTGCCTAACAATAAATATGTATCTTATCATGAGAGGCCCCTGATTAAGAGGTCCTTCCTGCGGACGGAGCAATACTGCCTTTCTGCCTTGGCTTCTTCGCGGTCCACTCAGGGATGTGTGCAATACGCTGTTAGGAGCTGAAGTAACACCTGTGGCGACAGCATCAACTTCAGCTTTGTGCAGAGAGCCTTATGAAAGCAAAAGCCCCTGTCTCAAAACATCCTGTTCCTATTTTTAGCCATCATATACCTCCTTACCATCTACACTCTACCGCCTCCCAAGGCCAACAGGCGTGCAAAGCACAAACCTACACCACTACGTGGGTGGCAGGGTGGGCTTCGCCACGTCACAATGTTTCTTCCTAGTTCCTGAATAAGACCCAGATTATTTCTAGTACAGCTGAGCTGCAACCTCTACCAAAACCACAATGTTAAAGCAAATACCTAAAGTTTCCGGGTTGAAGATCCGGGGCTGAAATTTCTGAAGCTGAACTTGTCCTTCAGACTGGTGTTCAAATACTTAAAGGAGTAAAGAATCTCAAAAGATCGTATTTTCATTTAAGAACAAAAAGACAAAAGATCAGGAAGTGGGCGATTCTAAGAGGGACAGTTGAGCAATAAAAGTAGATAAGCATCATGCGGAGGTGGCCTCGGTGGCATCAGTGTCCATCCCTGTGGACAGTGGGACCATAAGCCACACCTTACCGATGGCCAGATACAAAATCAGTGCCTGGACCCCAAATCCCCCTCTTTGGGGAAACTACTGATTACAAGCATTTTAAGAATGTTAAGTCCTATCAACCTATTGCAATGTAAGGACTGTATTTAGATCCTGATTTGAATGTTAAAAATGCTTTAAGCATTTACTAAGTAAGCTTTACTCCCGACATGGGGCTCAAACTCGTGATCCTGAGATCAAGAGTCACATGTTCCACTAACCGGGCCAGCCAGGAGCCCCAAACAAACTGCTTTTAAAATTACATACACACATAGCCACATGCACATATAACAATTGGTGATATTTGACTATTAACTCCCTATCTGATGGTATGAAGGAACTGGTCATTATTTAAACATAGTGGTATATTGTGGTTTTATTTTTAAAGGGTCCCCGTCTTGGGGCGCCTGGGTGGCTCAGTCGGTTAAGCGGCCTACTTCGGATCAGGTCACGATCTCGCGGTCCGTGAGTTCGAGCCCTGCGACGGGCTCTGTGCTGACAGCTCAGAGCCTGGAGCCTGTTTCAGATTCTGTGTCTCCCTCTCTCTCTGCCCCTCCTCTGTTCATGCTCTGTCTCTCTCTGTCTCAAAAATAAATAAATGTTAAAATAAATAAATAAATAAATAAATAAATAAATAAAAATAAAGGGTCCCCGTCTTTTATTTTTTTAAGGATTTTATAATTGTGTTGGCGGCCACTGCCGCACGGCCTCTAGCTCGGTAAGCTCGGCAGAAGGAGAAGGGGGGTAAGTGAGGGGGCCTCAGTACCATGGCTCGTACAAAGCAGGCTGCCCGCGAATCGACGGCGCGGGGCGGGGTAAAGCACCGAGGAAGCAACTGGCTACCAAAAGCCGCTCGCGAGAGTGCGCCCTCTACTGGAGGGGTGAAGAAACCTCATCGTTACAGGCCTGGTACCGCGGCACTGCGCAAAATTAGACAAACTTCCGATCCGCAAACTTCCTTTCCAGAGTCTGGTGTGAGAAATTGCTCAGGACTTCAAAACAGACCTGCGCTTCCAGAGCGTGGCTATCGGTGCTTGGCAGGAGGCAAGCGAGGCCTACCTGGTGGGCCTCATTGGAAACACCAACCTATGTGCTATCCACGCCAAACGTGTAACAATTATGCCAAAAGACGTCCAGCTAGAGTGCCGCATACGTGGAGAATGTGCTTCAGAATCCGCTCTGATGGAAAACATTTCATTCTATTAAAAAAAAAATTTTTTTTTTCTCTTCTTTCTGTTATTGGTAGTTCTGAACGTCACATATTTTTTTCCCAGGGGGGTCAAAAGGTACCGAAGTATATGATTGCAAACGGAAAAATCGGGGACAGAAATCAGGTATTGGCAGTTTTTCCATTTTC
The DNA here is from genome assembly GCF_028018385.1 of Neofelis nebulosa. Lineage (NCBI taxonomy): Eukaryota > Metazoa > Chordata > Mammalia > Carnivora > Felidae > Neofelis > Neofelis nebulosa. Next base: position 78,515,740 of record NC_080786.1, on the reverse strand, counting down.
ATTTGTGTGTGAATGTTTAATATAAATGCGGGGACATAAAGCATTAATGCAAGTCAAAATGTTTCAGTGAACACGTTTCAGCAGTTCACCTTTATAACAATTATAAATAAATTTGTTAAATTTTTCTGGACAATGCCAGCATTTGGATTTTTTAAAAACAAGTAAACTTCTTATTGACCGCAACAATGGTGTTTGTAGCATTTTAATTATACAGTAGATTCCATCCATTCACTATACTTTTCTAACTGAGTTGTCCTACATGCAAGTACATTTTTAATGTTGTCTGTCTTCTGTGCTGTTCCTGTAAATTTGCTATTAAAACACATTAAACTATAAAAATAAAGAAATAAAGAAATAAAGATTTTAGGTTTTTAAGTAATCTCTGCATGCAATGTGCGGCTTGAACTCACCACCCAAGATTAAGAGTCACATGCTCTACTGACTAAGCTAGCCAGGTACCCCTAAACAGTCCCTGTCTTTTAAACATATACCAAAATATTTATTTATACAGACAAAATGAAAAAATAAAGAGCTGAATTAGAAGTCAGTTAAAATAAGATCTTATTTTGTATGGATATTCATGTGCAGTAAATGAAAGCTAAATGAAAAGTCCTCCTACCTTAAATCACCCATAAAATAGAACACATAGTCTGTTTATACAACCCTGAATGCTCGCACAGAAGTTCATCCAGTGAACCTAACACAGCTGGGTTATCATCCTACCCTGGAGCAAATTACAACTTTTTTCTCTGGGTAACAGAAGAAGTAATTAATTATATTGAGCTTAGTTCCACGTAGCACGAAAAAGACAAACATTGGGATCACACCCTGCACAAAAATGTTCATCCTACATCCTACAAAAAAAACAGAAAGAGAGTGAGGGAAACTCAGATTCATTGCTCCCAACCTGCTCTTGTGCAGGCCTTTGATTAATTTGGCTGAGTGGCTATCAGAACAGTGGACACTATCTCAATTATTCTTCCTTTTTGAATCTCTCCCCTTTTAAAAATGTGCTGAGTGGATACGGTTACATTGACATGCCAGTGTGTATGTTCATATGTTGCTTCTAGTGTTAGAGTTGCTATTTAAGAAAAAACATAACCACATCTGAGCCCGTAGAAATTTATGGACAATAAGGAGCATGCAGTGTTCAGGTGACAAAGATAATCCTTGGTAAGGAAGCATTGCCGTGTTTTCCCATATTGCAGCAACACGGCAAGCACAGGACCTAGCGTTCAATTATTATCATTCTCATGTCAATATCATCATTGTAAGTATCACTGAAGCCTTATTCTGTGCTAGATGCTTCCTATTTTATCTTAAATCTTCCGAATAACTCTGTGGGTTGATTATTTTACAGGTGAGGAAACTGAAGATCAGAGTAAGTGAGTGATTTCCCAAAGGCCATACAGTTAGAGGGGGACATAACCAAGATTCAAGTCCTGCTCCCAAGCCTAGCCCTTTCTAGCACAGTGCTACCCTGCACACACATGAGGCCTGAGCACAGTTACTTAACCAGACCCCTTTATTTTCTAAAACATTCTAAAACATTTCTAAAAGAACAAAAACAAAAACAAAACCCTATTGAGTTGTCAACTGAAAAGCAGAGAAAACCCCACTCTGTGATCCATGGGAGGACTTCTACATGTTTATGGCCCTGTTTAGTCTCACTTCCAGTTTCTTTGGCCGCCATTATGTCTGCCCTTAACATCCATCTGACACACTTAAGAGAACAAGAAATGATTCTTTGGTTTGGAATGATAGAAACTCAGATGATCCCAGGATACCCCGACCCCAAAAAAGAGGTCCCTTACAACATTTTTTTCTTTAAACTTCAAATCCATTGGGTTGTCATGGCAACTTAATAATTGAGTCAGAGTGGCCATTTATGAAAGTGAACTGACAAAGGACACGCTCTGTCCAAAGGCCAGCCAAGCAGTGACTTGGGCACCCCACAGGAAGTTTGACCCTGAAATAGATCCCTTTATGAACTTGCTACTGCAATTCCTCATGCAGGGGATTATCGAGTGCCTGCAAAGGGAGGTGCCCATCCCAGGCTAAGGATTGTGGGGTAAAAGTGAAGTCAGAGTCTCAGCCCATAGGTAGCTCCAGGCATCATGGGGAGTGGGTGTGGGGTAAAACAGCCATCCGCTGTCACAGGAAACTATCCTTTGCCATCTCCAGGAGATTAGAGGAGATGGACAGTTTTGGAGGGATTAGTAAAGGATTTGTCTCACAAGTGCTGACCAGCAGTAGAACCATCTGACAGAGAAAAATAGTGGACTGCAGGTTGTGGACAAGGACCATGTCTAATTTGCCTTTGAATACTGAAACTGTTCTCAGGTGCCACAACAGAAATCTGAAGGGCTCAGCTTGAGGAACTAGGTGTCTGCCCTCAGAATCGATTTGGCCATATCAGGGATTGACTGGAGATGAGGGAGATGATAGGATGATACTCACAAGGCCTCTCAAAGGCTGGGAACCACTGATATCCTAAAAGATCATGGGCAGACTACCCTCTGTCCTCAGAAAGGAGGGGAGGTGGCCGGGAATGGAAGCCTCCTCTGGCTTCTGTTGTGAGCAGTGGCCAAACTCAGGGACTCGGGACAATTCATTTCTGCCCATAAGCTCAATGCCCCCCAACCGTGGAAGCAGTGGAATCATGGAAGCAAAGGCAGCAAGATGAATATGGGTCATCTCAGAAGGCACCAGGGCAGCTCATACACCTTCCCAGTAGGGATGAGGCATTCAGGCAAGTAACCCATGGTTCCAAAGGACCCAGGTCACAAGAACACACGTCTTCAGAGGTGAGACCTGGGGAGGCCAGAGGAGGTAATCCTCGGTCTCTAGCAGGCCACCCAGGGAGGAGTCACAAGTGTTCTTTGACTTAATGTGTGGGAAAAACCAGTGCGTCTGATGTAAAGAACATATTGAGTATGAGGCAATTTAGTACAGGAACCAAAGTCTCTCTGACCCCAAGTCTGAGTTAGGAGTCCTCCCCTTCTGTCCCACAGCACCCCTCTTAGAGTTTCCGTGTCCACCTCCTCTGCTAGGGTGTGACCTTCCAGAACACAGGAACCATTCGAGACCTTTCTGAGGCCCAGGTACCTACCACACCACTAGGTCCAGACCAGATCCTAGGCAATGACTCCTGCATACCCCGAATGCACGCACCGTGAATGAGGTACTATTCCACATTCCACACTCTACCCAAGAGAAAATAAAGGCCTGGCCCAATTGAAAAGCCAAATCAAAGCAAGTCCAGGAGAGGGCAACTGACTAGATCCTACCTGCGTCTCCCATATTATAAACTGTAAGTTTCAATGGAAAGGTCTAAAGTCGCCTGAGAAAAAAAGAGAATTAGTCAGTTACCAACAGGTGCACAGGGTAGAAGCCTGGGGTGGAGGTTCATGCCAACACTGTGCAACCCTGACCAGCTCTTTGTAGATGACCTAAAAGCAGGGGCGGAAAAGGTGGGAAGTCAGGCAACCATGACAGGTAGTGATGGAGAACTCACTGTGTCAAGTACATGAGCCAGCTGGTTCCAGATAAAGCCAGGACCTGGTTTGGATTCTTAATTGGAATTTTTACAGGAAATCAAGAAAGACCGAGCCGTGGGAAAGGACAGCAATGGTTTAAGAGAGAGGGACTTGGTTCTTCATTCCAGGTAGCCACTCACAGGGTAGTTAAATACAGTGGTCAATCCTGATGCCTATCAATACATCATCTTAAATGTCAATATCCCTGACTGAACATGAACTATGTATGTATCAGGTGCTGTGCTAGGCAGTTTCTATCTCTCCAATTATCATAATGACCCTGCAAGGTAAATGCACGTCACCTGCATTTTATAGATGAGCATCTTTACGGGAAGAGCTAAGCCCCTTGCCCAAGGTCACGCGTGCAGGTAGAACAAGGCTAGAATTCAAAGCCAACTCCAAAGCCCATGTTTACAGCACACAGAGGAAAGACTACCCCTACAAGTAAGGGCAGGGAAGGAAAGGCTTCCTGTGAAGAAATAAGGTCAGAGCTGGAAGTATGTGTAGGATGTAGACAGCTGGAACAGTGCTAGAAAGATATCCAGGAGGTCCTGATGGTCCCTGGGATCCTGTGACAGAAGACACTCAAATTCAAGTGCCTTGCAGTTATACCATTTTTCAAAGAGTAAATGCTACCTGATGGGCACTTTAGGATTCTAATTTTTTATTCATCTCCTCCCCACACCTCTTACCGTCCACCTGCTGGTTCTAATTCTACTCTCTAGAGGAAAACACATGTCTCTTCTTTTGCCCAGAGGGCAATCCTTCAGGACTATTACACTCCCCTGAACTTTCTCTTCTTCAGGCTAAAGATTCTCCTTCTTTGAACCATTCCTTCAATGGCATGGCTTCTGAACCCCTAACAGTTCTCCTCACTCAACTCTGGGCCCACTCTCATTTGTCCACATCACCCTGAATAGAACTAAAAAGTTTCCAGATGTGGCCCAACTAGTATGGAACAGGAAACTGACTACACCTCTACAATGCAAATATAAAGAGTTTCTGGGTAGTTTTTAGCAGTCTCGTGTGAGTGACTCTCTCAGTTGAGCGACCACTGAAGTAGAGTTCATTAGCCTTTTTTCCAAGTCCTCCTCTATCTAGTCCCATCCCCAGGTGGCCTGCCTTACTTATGCCACTGGTATTCGGACCTCACATTTCATCCTCCACTTAGCCCGGTGCATTCTTTCTTTCTACACTTAGCCCCTCTCCTAGCCTGTGAAGCTTATACCGAACCTTGACGCTGGCACATACCACATTTGCTAGGACAAATGATAGCTGTGCATCATCCATAAATCAGCAAGTCCTCCCAATGTATTCCTCTAAATCACGGACGGGCACTAGCCTCCCAACACAAAAGCATTCTTCGGTGACAGCCACAGAAACAGTACGTGTGAGCCAATGGAAACACCATCCAGGCCACATTTTCCACAGTGTTCCCGAGAATAGAAACCCCCAGTTATTGAGACAAAGATGCTCAGTGTCTGACACAAGAGTTTTAAGTTACTCTATCATCATAACCGACATGTATTTTGATGCGACATCACATGTCTGCCCTTGAGGGAACACCTGGGATGGTCTTTAAAATATAGGTTATGGGACCATACACAAGTCTCACGGTGCAGATACCACAAAGAGCAACTCAACTAGGGTACAAGGGGCTGGGCTGGACCGCCAACTCGGAGAGAGATTATCTTTCATAAAAAAATATTATGGATAGAGAGAGGCTATGGTGCTTTCCCATATGAGCCCCAAATTGAAAAGTCTCAAGTCATGGAATTCTATGCCTCACGTCCCAGGGTGAGGAGAAGCAATAGGATGGACTTATATAATATATATAATAAATAGTTCCCTTAGTATCATAGTTATCACTTACTAAGTATTGCCACATGCTATGCATTTTACACAGGACATTTCAGTTATTGCCTCATACTCATGGTTTGTAATTATGCCTCTTGAAAATTTAAATTATATTTCTCCCTCCCTTGGGTTTTCCCATTCTCTAGAAGACAATGAAGACCTCCCAACAGCATTTCAACAAAAATATTTACAAGTTTTCTCCAGACCCTGGCAATTCATCTGGCCAACTAACCACCTCTTTCGTAAGTATTTCTCAAGATTTTCCTGAGAATAAGACACTGGGCTGGGCACTACGGATATTTCTTTTTTTTATGTTTATTTATTTTAGAGAGAGAGAGAGAGACAGAGACAGAGCATGAGCAGGAGAGAAGCAGAGAGAGAGGGAGACACAGAATCGGAAGCAGGCTCCGAGCTGTCAGCACAGAGCTCGACATGGGGCTCGAACTCACAAGCCATGAAATCATGACCTAAGCCGAAGTTGGACGCTTAACCGACTGAGCCGTCCAGGTGCTCCCAATGTAAGATCATTTCTTACATTGATCTCTCTTTAGCCACAGTCTTCAATTTTCTTTCCCCGGGGCTTGTTCTAGGTTCTCTCCCCTTTGTCAGCTGTGAGCCCTCAGGTAGGTTATGGAAAATACTGATACAATGCCCTTCACCTAAAGAGGACGGATGTAACGTGCACGCGGGAGCTAGCTTATCTCCAGGCACATAGGATACTTAATAAATATTAGGGATTTTTCTTTCTTTCATTCTTTCCTATGCAGCCAGCCAATCTGTGTCTTTTCAGAGAAGATGGGAGTAAAAAAGGAGTCCAATGATTCTGTTCTCTCCCAGGACATCTCTGAACTTTATGTCATTTGCCACCACCAGGGAATTAAGCCTGCCTGCTCTGCATATCACATTTTAAAAAAAATGTTTTTAATGTGTATTTACTTGAGAGAGAGAGAGAGAGAGAGAGAGAGAGAGAGAGAGAGAGAATGCAAGTGGGGGAGGGGCAGAGAGAGAGGGAGACAGAATCCAAATCAGGGTCCAGGCTCTGAGCTGTCAGCACAGAGCCCGATGCGGGGCTCAAACCCATGAACCATGAGTTCATGACCTGAGCCGAAGTCAGACACTCAACCTACCGAGACACCCAGGCGCCCCTGCATATCACATTTTTAAAAAGGGGGGGGAAAAAAGACTTCAGTTCTGGATATATTTCAAATCATGGTTCTTTTTATACTTTTCCTTTCCCAACACTATTCTTTTTATAAAATCCAAAGAAAGCAAACTGAGATCATTGAAATCCAACTCCCAGAGAGTCGGGGTGAGATGAAGCTGATTCAATGCCAGGCTCTGACCAACAGTTCAGAGATCTGTCTGCCACCCTTGGCCAACTCTTTTCTTCCTCTGGTTTCCTGGGACTTATCATCAGCTTGGGTCTGGAAGTTTGTGTCCGCCTCCCCCCGGCACTCAAATTCATATGTTGAAATCCTAACCCCCGGAGATGAAAGTATTGGGACATGATTAGGTCATGAGGGTGGAACCTTCATGAATGGGATTAGTGCTCTTAGAAAAGAGGCCCCACTGCCCGTTCAGCTCTATGAGGGTACAGTGAGAAGGCACCAGCTATGAACCAGGAAACGAGGTCTGATTTCAGACTTCCAGCCCCCAGAACCGTGAAAAATAATTTCTCCTGTTTAAGCCACCCGATCTGGTCTTTTGTTATAGCAGCCTGAATGGACGAAGACACCAATCACATCCTTTACATCCATGTGGAACTGTTTACTAACTTGTCACTGAAATGAGTCATCTGAAGATATACCTCTTAAACACATAACCACTGTGCAGTAAAGAAAACCAAAGTATAACCACATACAGCTGCTCAAAGTGCTAAAGAATATATAGCTTAGGGGAGAGAAATGCCACTAACCAACAGTCAGTGGGTCAAAGAGCAATCTCTCTACATTAGACATTCTTGTCGTCTTGTTGTTGCTGCTGATACAATGACTGATCACTAAGGTCCACAGGATTTTATTGGATTCAGTAAATACTAACTGTGGACCCACTATGTGCCAGGCATGGTGCTAGGGGGCTGGACCGGGCAAGGACAAGATATAATTTGCACTAGGTTCCGTCTGTCAATCTGGATGTTATTACCTTACTGTCAGTCACTTCCGCACTCACTCACCCACCCACACCCAAAAGACGGTTTTTTAATAGCTAAAAACAAATCCTTCAAACAAATCACTTCCTCAAGCCACCGCCTGATCTCTCCTTCCTCATAGCAGAGCTTCTCGAGTCACTTCCCCACTTTCCACTTGTTCCTCAAATAATTGAAGTCAGCCCCCATCATTCCACTGAAATTGCATTTCTAATTGCAAAATCTGAAGAGCCCTCTCCAGTACTTTCTTTGTGAGTCCTCCCCAGGTCTCCGTCTTCAAACTCCCTCCTTCTAAAGTCTGACAGGCATACTTTGGGGTTTCCCTCCTCCCTCCCCATTTTAGCCTCCTCTGGGGACCAGCTTCCAGAGCAGCCCAGAAATGCCCACGTCCCCAGGGGTCCAGCCTCAGCAGGACCTCTGTTAACACACAGACAACGCCTGCCTCCGTGTGGCCAGCCACCTCTGGCATCTCCCTCAGACTCTACACCACATCTTTTAAGAAACATTTTTAAACTCAACATCTGTACAGAAACTTTGCACTCCACATTTACTCGTTTTCTTAAGTGCATGAGCCACCACATGCTCGACAAGAATCTTCGTGCTTAGGATGCAACAGGGAATAAACCAGATGAAGATCACTGCCCTTAAAAAGGGCAGAGTGAAACACAAAAGCCCCACAAATGTAATAAATTATGTAGGATCTTAGAGGATACTAAGTGCTATGGGAAACAGAGCGGAGCGGAACGTGGAAAGGGAAGGATCAGAAGTGCCAGGGTGAGGCAAGTTTCCATTTTAAAAAGGTCAGAGAAGGGCTTATTGGGAAGGGAACATTCGAGCAAAGAAGTACAGGTAGTGAAGAGTGAGCCCCAGCGATATCTCAGGAAGAACGCGGGCAGGAGTACACAGGTGAGCACTGGCCCGGATGCAAGGCACAAAGGGAAGGGGACAGAGGGAGGGGATCCCAGAGGAACAGAGACAGCCAGGTGGGAGGTGGAAGAGATCAGGTAGCACCTTACAGGTCATGGTGAGGACTCTGGCTGTCGTTCTAACTAAAAGTGAGAGCCACTCCAAGGGTTTGGCAAAAAAGAGCAACTTTGACCTGACTCAGTGTTGCCAGGATAGCTCAGGCTGCAGTGTGTGGGGAGAGGGGTCAAGGGTAAAAGCAAGCAGACCACTGGAGAGATCCGAGTGTGAGAGCAGGAGGCGGCAGTGGAGGTGGTGAGAAGGAATGTATTTCAGGGTGCTTTGAAACTCAAGTTTGATGGATTTGATTTGGGTGTGAGAGAAAGGTCAAGGGCGATTCCAAGGCTTGGGGCCCAAGCAGCCGGAAGACAGGAGACCAGAGGTCAGGAGAAAGGTCCAGGCTGGAGGTATAAATGGGAGGTTCTGGATCCTGTGGTCGAGTTGTTCTAGTGCAGCTGCATGGGTGTTTGCTCGCCAGCAAGAGTTCCTGGGTTTAAGCCGGCCTCTGGCACTGTTCAGCTGCGTGATCTCAAACAAGCTACCCAACTGCTCTGAGCATGCCTCCTCACCTGTACAGTGGAGAAAACCAAAGTACCTACCGCTTTGGGGTTCATGGGGCGGGGAGGGGGGTTGGAGAAGAGGCAATTCACGTTAACTACCCTGCACGCAGAAATCAGCCTTCAGTGTATGTTAGCAATTGTAACCCTCTCCCTCCCTCTCTGCCTTTCTTACTATCATGCTAAGCCTGGTATCTTTGACTTTCCCTTCTTTCTTACCCCAAATTCAACGCATTCCACTCCCCAAGTGCTCCTGGATCACTTGTTGGTCCTGGTACCTCACTATCCCCATGACAAGCCAATCAAACTAAATAGGAAACAAAGTTCCATTTCTACTCTCAAAACATGTCTTAAATCTGTCACCATCTCTCTTTTCTCATTATTTCTCCTCTGAGCTCCCAATAAATGTTACGAACCCTCAACCTCAATGACTGCTCAAAGCAAATTAAAATACAATTTTAATTTGCTTGCATGTCCCTCTTCCCTTAAAACCGCAGGAATTTCAACCACCAAGTAATAATTAGCTCCATAGCCCTGGAGCCTTGTGTTCAGTGCCCAGACCATGATAGGTATCCAATCAACATGTTGACCAAAAGAAAAAACAATTTTATTGGCTACTGTTACCCACTAGACACTGAAATTAAGACACAATCACCACTACCTCCACATAAACTACAGTCCCTGCCTTTCAGGAGTTTTGAGAAACAAACTAAGTACACCCAAGGCAGAAAATAAACCAGCTGAATAAATGTAATGAGACCATTATAATGAAAGGGCAAGCTGTATAATATTGACTTGATTTACATAAGGAACGCCAAGAAAAAGATACCATCTGGGCTAGATTAGAAATGAAGACAGATGGGCCGCCTGGGTGGCTCAGTCGGGTGAGCGTCCAACTTCGGCTCAGGTCACGATCTCACAGTTTGTGGGTTCGAGCCCCCCATCCGGCTCTGTGCTGACAGCTCGGAGCCTGAGAGCCTGCTTCAGATTCTGTGTCTTCCTCTCTCTCCACCCCTCCCTCGCTCACACCCTGTCTCTGTCTCTTAAAAAGGAAACAAAGAAAAAAGAAATGAAGACTGAGACTATTATTGGAACGGCTGGCTATAACCAGAAGCCTTCAGGACAGAAAGATGGGAGCAGGGCTTTCAAATAGAAGGTGGGGAAGTGAGACAGGCCACTGGGGCCTTCGCCAGTGGTCAGGGAGAGACAGGACAATAAAGTGGAGAGCGCCCACTTCTAGACGGAGGCCAAAAAAGCTGCTGCAGGGAAAGATGGCTGATAGGTAGTCAAAAAGGGGAGTGTGACAGAGGACCCTCCATCTTGCCATGAGTGTGCGCATAACGTAGAGCCAAAAAGTAAAATCTGTTCAAGGAAAACAGGGCTTGAGCTGGAGAAAGCCCTCAGATTCCTTCACCTCTCCTGGGGGATTTTTATTTCTCTAACACGGCAGATCTATCTACTAGAAGATGCGATCTCCTTGTGTTCGGCACACAGAGGTGGGGGCTCAGACGGTCTCCTTATCCAAGTGAATACACACAGGTATCCCGTGGCCCCAAGCCCCAGGTTGATGAAATGACACACAGCTCACGCTCCCTTCTTCTCATTTCATCTTCCCAGCTGTCATCACTCAAGGGCAGTCAGATTCCTGGACCTCAACATCCTTGCCCCAGAGCCCAGCAGTGTGCACACATCTTTCAACATTCTTAGCCGGGATAGAGCCTCCCCGAGAGTCATGAGTGACAGGAAATCTCTCTCTGCTGCAATCACCAAGACATGACTTGAGGAAGGTCATGGTTATCCACATTCATAAACGTTAGGGATGACTTCAAACATGAATACAGGGATCAGCCATCCCTTTGAAGCACTCTGAACAAAGCTTTACACTCTGTCACCAGTCAGGGAAACCAATCCCTAACTTTCCTCCTCATCGAGAGAAGCAAAACTTCATATCATCCCAATGAGACACAGTAGCGTAGGCATAATAAGTTCTAATGTGTGATTCACACAGACACAGGTCTGAAGTCCAAGTCCGTTGCTTACTAGCTCTGTCACCAAGGGCAACTTAGCTGAATTCCCTGAGCCTCAGTTTATTCATCTGTAAAACAAGGATAGTGTTCCCTATATCACACGGCTGCTGAAAGGATTAAATGAGAAAAGATACATAAAGCACCAACACACAATCGGTGTTCAGAGTGGCAGCTATTATCATGGATCTTAGAAATCAAAGTGTCCAAGGCAGTTATTCGGTAGGCTTCCATCAGTTTTAGCAGGGTCTTAGAGATGCTCTTGGTCTCTAGGAAAGCCGGTGCTGAGTTTTGTCATCAATGCTGCGGTTAAAAACAGGACAGGGGTCAAGCTTTCCTCCAGGCTCTGATGAGACAACGTTCCCTATGGTCTATGATTTATATGCCCCCAAGATGGGCCTTAAGAACTTCAAAACAAAGGCACGACCCAGACATATAGAGAAGAGACAGACATCTGCCCACCATCAGTCCCCAAGGAAAATGAAGTATTCTGTGCCCTCATGGTAGGACCGAGAGTCTGGAGACTCAGCTACAGAGGAAACTGCAGAAGTTTCCCAGGGCCCAAAGCAGGGAGTGATGGCCCAGAGACAGCTTCTCACTTCGGCCTCTGCCATCCCTTCCTTCCTGCGTTCCCTCCCAGAGTTGGGATCCTTCCTGACTTTTGCACAGCTGCTCCACTCCACCTCCGCTGGTATATTAACATGAAGGACTCCTGGTGCGTGCATGCCCGGGGCAGACGCTGAGCGGCCACCGGGTCCTCGAGGAACTGACCGGCCCACCCGACACATGGTGTCACCACCAACCGCTCGATCACAAACAACAGGACCTCTGAAGGCAGCTCATTCCGTGTGCAGATCGTTCTCTGAGTCTAGAGTTTTAGAATGTAGACTCACTGACCCAGAATCTACTTCCCTTAACGTCTGTCTTCAAGAGCTAGCTGTAGGACTGAGGAGCTTTTAAAAGATGAAAACCTTTTCACGGCAAGCTATCCTCTGAGTCAGTTCATGTCACAATACTCACAGCCACCATTTGTAGGGGGCCCACCATGAGCCACACCTAACAGGCAGGAGAGCACAGCACCGTCTCCTAAACTTGCCAGATCCTAATATCATCCTGGGTACCTGTTTCATCCTCTGCTCCCGGAGCCCCACGCTAAGCAAGCCGAATCAACAGCTGACACAGAGCCTGGGAACTGCTCCTTCACCAAGAGCCCCAGGTGGTTCTTAGGATCACGCAGATTGGAGACGGGTGACCTAGTGGACCCAGCTGTGCCACCACTATCGGTTGACTCACTACGGGAGCTTTGGGCAGCTTGTAGAACCTCTCTGAACCCCAGTTAAGGATCTGTGATTTCAGAATGGTAACAGCACGTGCCTGTAGTGTATTCCGAGGAATAAACTAGATGTCTCAGCCCACAGCCTCTCAGCAGTGATGCCATTCCTGGTCCTAATGACCCTATGAAATTGCAACCCTAATGGAGCTTGAGTGTATTACGCTAAGTGAAAGAAGCCGGTCAGAGAAAGACAAATACCGTACGACTTCACCCATATGCACATGAAACAAAACAAATGAACGAGGGAAGAAGAGACAAACCAAGAAACGGGCTCTTTACTGCAGAGAACTGATGGTTACCAGAGGGAGGTGGGTGGGGGGACTGGGTGAAATAGGTGAAGGGGGGGGCGCCTGGGTGGCTCAGTTGGTTGAGTGTCCGACTTCGGCCCAGGTCATCATCTCGCGGTCCGTGGGTTCGAGCCCCGCATCGGGCTCTGTGCTGACAGCTCGGAGCCCGGAGCCTGTTTCAGATTCTGTGTCTCCCTCTCTCTCTGACCCTTCCCTGTTCATGCTTTGTCTCTCTCTGTCTCAAAAATAAATAAACATTTAAAAAAAAAGAAATAGGTGAAGGGGATTTAGAGGGGGCACCTGGGTGTCTCAGTCAGTTAAGCAGCCGACTTCAGCTCAGGTCATGATCTCACGGTCTGTGGGTTCGAGCCCCGCATCAGGCTCTGTGCTGACAGAACCTGGAGCCTGCTTGCGATTCTGTGTCTCCCTCTCTCTCTGCCCCTCCCCTGATTGCTCTCTCTGTCTCTCTCTCCCTCTCAAAAATAATAAACACTGAAGGGGATTAAGAGTACACTTGTCATGATGAGCACCAGGTAACGTACGGAATTGTTAATTCACTATATTGTACACACGAAACTAATATAACACTGTTAATGATACCAAAAGTAAAATTTTTAAAAAGGGAAAAATAAAAAATTAAATAAATACATAAAAATAGCCACCCTAGGGGCGCCTGGGTGGCGCAGTCGGTTAAGCGTCCGACTTCAGCCAGGTCACGATCTCGCGGTCCGTGAGTTCGAGCCCCGCGTCAGGCTCTGGGCTGATGGCTCGGAGCCTGGAGCCTGTTTCCGATTCTGTGTCTCCCTCTCTCTCTGTCCCTCCCCCGTTCATGCTCTGTCTCTCTCTGTCCCAAAAATAAATAAATAAACGTTGAAAAAAAAAAATTTAAAAATAATAATGCTTAGGGGTGCCTGGGTGGCTCAGTCAATTAAGCGTCCGACTTCAGCCAGGTCACGATCTCGCGGTCTGTGAGTTCGAGCCCCGCGTCAGGCTCTGGGCTGATGGCTCGGAGCCTGGAGCCTGTTTCCGATTCTGTGTCTCCCTCTCTCTCTGCCCCTCCCCCGTTCATGCTCTGTCTCTCTCTGTCCCAAAAATAAATAAAAAACGTTGAAAAAAAATTAAAAAAAAAAAAAAAATAGCCACCCTAGTAGTTTTACTCAGTGCTACACAAGTCGCAGTTCAAGTGTCTGAGGGACCAGGATCTGAACTCAGATCTTACTGTCTTTAAAGCCTACGTGCCTACACCCAGCAGTAGGGGGAGGCGGAATTAAACAGGCAGGGGCACAAAAGGACCTGCATATCCAGGTCTGGCTCCAAATTCTTGCCTGGCCCCAGCTCATATTTCAGCCTCAGCAGCGGCCGGCCGGCAGGAGCTCTGGCCAGCAAGATGCCCCCAGTATCACAGTAAGGAAAGAAAAGTTTGCCTCGTACTTCCTGCTGCCCCGGCTTCTACTCCTCTTCTGAGTACCACCCCGTCCCCTTCCTTTTGGGACCATCCAGAATCTGCACTCTTTCTCCAGGTCTGCACCCAGCCTTAAGGAGCTCCCCTCTTGGGAGGCAGGCTGGGTGGAGAGTTTGAGAGGCTGGCCTGGGGACCAGGGCACGCTGTGCCTCACTCTACAATTTCGAAGCTTTTGCAACGTTACTTCACCCCTGTGCCACCCCCTCTCGGCTGCAGGGCTCGCCTGCAGTAATGTCCTTGGCACAGTACCTGGCTCAATTAATCAATAGCACCACAGACTCGGCCTATCACCTCTCAAGGTCCTTGGACCTTGTACTTAATTAAAGTGGAGTCCACCTATGACTCACACATTAGCAAATAATTCATTCATGAGCCCCCATTCATTTTGTTCAAGTACAGGTGATACAGAAATAAACAGGGTCCAGCCCCTGCCCCTGAGGCCTCGGAGGAAGAGAAAGACCCATAAGATGATGGGTGTAAGCGCATGTAAGGCATTCAGAACTAAAGGCTGGGGTGCCACCAACTCCACTAGAGGAAGTCAGGAATGGTAATGTTCCTCCTGGGCTCTGAAGGATGAATAGGAGTTTACCAGGCAGAAAAAGGCATATCCAGAGAGAATGGTAGTCCAAAGGCTTAGCTATGAAAGAAGGCCCATAGTAGTCACAGAATGGTGAGAAGCTATGAGGGGTGAGGGTATGAGAGCTGCAGTGATGGAAATGGGGTTCAGAATTATCTGCTCCAGACAGAAGTGTTTCTCGTCCCAATTTACCCAAGAAACTGGGACTGGCAGAGGTTTTCTAAGCAAGCAAGTGACATTATTATTTTCTCTAAGCTCAGTGTTGAGTTCCTGACACCAAAAAGGGGCTCTGATGGGGCAGGAGAGGTGAAGAGAAGCCATTTCAGTTGATAGAGGAGAAGGTGCCAGAGACTACCTTTCCTCACCCCTGGTCTGACCTGCAGCCCCACCAACCACCGACCTGGCAGATCCTGAACTTGAGTCAAGTCCCCACCGGAATAAGAAGCTCCAGAAATGGGATATCTGTGTTCACAGAGTGATGGCAAGAGAGGAAGGTGAGAGCCACAGCTGGCACCGGCTGCAGAGGTAACCTACAGGCGAGTGGGGAAAATGTCCTTTTGTGTCTGGTGGCTCACGGCATCCCGAAAGGAGGAGGACAGACCTCGGGTACTTCGCTGTTCTCTCCAAGGCTACTTTCTCATCCATTAAATGGAGATAAACCCCACATCAAAAACTCATTCTAAGGGTCTGTTTGTTTCTAGTGGCTAAGGGTCCATTTGTTTAATCTTGTGGAGGAGGGAGACGTCAGACTAAAAGACCTCAAATATAATGGGGCCCCTGGGGCACATGGGTGGCTCAGTTGGTTGAGCGTCCGACTCTTGATTTCGGCTCAGGCCATGATCCCAGGGTTGTGGGATCAAGCCCTGAGTCGGGTTCCACACAGAGCGTGGAGCCTGCTTAAGATTCTTTCTCTCCCTTTCCACCTCCGCTCCCCTTCCCCACTCGTGTGCACTCTCTGTCTCTAAAACAAAGAAAATAAAATTGTCAAATACGACGGGCTCCACTAAAGCACAGGATAGAATCAGCCCCCCCGAGACACACGCTGGGCTGTGGTCGATTCCTAGGAGAGGAATCTGATCAGTCCCTTCCAAGTTGCTTTCTGCCCTGCTGGGCTGTTTGTAGTTTCTGTCAGATCGGATCACATTTCCCACCTGAGCCAGGGGGCCCAGGAGAGCTGTGGGCCTTGCAGCCGGGAGTCTCAGAGGGCTCACATGACAGGCTGGCAGGGCGCAGCTGTTCCTGGCAAGGGCATCAATAATACAGGCCTTTTTCCGCAAACTCTGGCAAACAGTCTAACGTGACAAGTGAAAACATTGTGTCCAAATTCTCACTGGGGCTGAGGGCAGCAGAGGCCAAAATAACTCGCCTTTATCAGGGCTAAATCACCAAGTGAATCAGAGCTCTGCTGGGCTGGGGTGGCAGCCGGAGGAAGCTGCTGGTGATAAGTGCCAAGAAACGTAGGGGGAACAGTGGAGGAGGGAGCAGCAGGCAAGGTCCTTGCAGAGAACAAAATGCCTGTATCGCGTGAGTGCCTGTCCATGGAATGTTGCAGAAACCCAGGGGCACCCAGAAAGGAACCCGTGTGACTTGTTGGCTGGGGAGTGAACTGGGCCATGGATTTCATCTCAGCAACAGCCAAAAATCACTGCGACCACCACAGGCAGCCCAGAGACGACTGCAACAGGAGGCCTTATGAAGAGCGGGCCAACCGCCCTTCGTGAGCAGAGAGACTAGTGGGGAAGGGTTCAGCAGGATTTTGTCTCCTTTATGCTGTATCAGCACCAAAAACAGGGCCTGGCATCAGCGCACTCCGTATGAATGACTGAAGAAAGGCGTGGTGTGGACAAAGAACACGGGCTTTGGGCACAGGAGCACCGTCAGTAACCGAAAATTTAAGGAAGCCACTTGTTCTCTCTGAGCCTCGGTCTCCTCATCCGGTAAATGGGATAATGTGCCTGGAAAGATGCCTATAAGAATTAAAATAATGAATGTAAAAGCCCCTAAAATGATGCCTGGTAGGTAGCAGGCACTCAATAAACGGACTTCTCAGAATTAGACTGCAGTCTTCAAATACTCGGAGACCTGCAGTATCAGCTGTTTCCAATCCTTGTTGGGGGGCAGGGGAGATTAGAAGAGGTAATAAAAAGAATATAAAACAACAGAAGATGATGAATCAAAGGGAAGTACAGGGAGACCTCTAAGGTCACGCTGCCTGGGTGGCCTTGGTAAGTCAAATTTTCCGTGGGTCTCAGGACTCCCTATGGTTAGATGGGGATTGGGGTTGATCGGTGTTCTTCAAACCATGCTCCAGGAAACACAGAGTCCGTGGAGACCCTGAGGGGCTGTCTTGGGGTAAGGAGGTGGGAGACAGTGGGCCCTAACACAGCTTCAGGAAGCTCCCCACTGAAGGCTTCCTTCTGAAGAAACTTCCACACTCTGCCCTGAGTCCTTTAAAAGTCAGTGCTTTGGGGGTTCCTGGGTGGCTCAGTTGGTTAAGCGTCCAGCTCTTGGCATTGGCTCAGGTCATGATCTCACAATTCGTGGGATCGGGGCCCCTCTTCTGGCTCTGTGCTGGCAGTGTGGAGCCTGCTTGAGAGTCTCTCTCTCTCTGCCCCTGCCCACCCTCCCCCGACTCTCTCTCTCTAAGTGAACTTAAAAAAAAAAAAATTAAAAGTCAGTGCTTTGTCCAAAGTCACCAGGGTCCTCCCAAAGACCAGTTCTCTCCAGGAACCTAGTCCAGCACTAGAGGAAGGCGAGGAAGGCACCTGGAGTGCAAAATCTCAGGGGCATGTGAGTCTGGGGTTGGCATCTGAGCACGAGTGCCTCTTTAAATCTTGCACCTGAAGCATCTGGCTTGCCTGGCTACTACCAGACCTAAGTCCCCAGCCCTTCTTCAGCTCCCCTGTTCGGCATTGGGCATTTCCCACTCTGGAAATCTCTCACCACTACCTTCCACGGCACTGCCTTCCGTGGTAGCGTTTTGCTTTCTGGCTCCCTTCCTTCCTCCTGGGCAAGAAGAGTGGAATAGAGAACTGGAGGGGAGGAGAGCATGGCAGGCGAGGGGAGGGCACGCTGTGGGGAGGGGCCGGTGAAGCTGGTATTGAACACGCGGAGCGTGAGGGATTGGCCGAAGTGCATGAGGCAGGTCTGGACCCCAGGAGAAGCTGGAACAGGGAGATTTTCTCCCCTGCACTTGAGAGAATCTTCTCTCGCATCCACTTCTTCCTGCCTCACCCTACTGGCGCAGCTAAAGTCAGGTCCACATCACCTAATATCAGGGCCCTCGCAGTAGCCTCCCAAACCATGCCTGCCTCCCACCTCTCTCCACATACAAGACTGTGCTCCACATCCGGCTCTGGACAATTACGCCCCTCCTTAGAGACAAAATGGCGTCTTCCAAGTTTGCTCCACTAAGTCCAAATTCCTCACCCCACCTCACCAGCAAGCCTCCGAGCCACACCCCACCACATGCAAATGTGCCCCTAAGCTGTAGGTGACCTAAGGCACCACTACTCCCTGAATTCCTCCAAGCCCCCTGCTCTGACTGCTCCTGCATTCTTCCCCCAGCGCATCCTCACCGCGCACCCTGATCCCACCTATGGAATCTTTGCACTGTGAACAGCACACCCACTCTCCTCTCTTCCCAGATCCTGCATCCAGGCCTGTCAAAGTCTAGAGCCGTATGCAGATGTTGGAGAGTACGCTTCCCTCTCTCTGCTCGGCCAGTATTTTCAGTACGTCACTATTGCACAAGCAAGGCCCTTGCCTTGTCCTCAGCAAAGAGCTACAGGGTGAAAGCAAGCACCTTGCCCTGTAACCGCCATGAGACCCACACCTGCAGACAGGAGACACTGAACAGTGAAGCTTCAGTGGGAACATTGTGAGCCACAGAGAAACTGCCCTCTCCACAGTTTCTCTCTTTATTCCCCTTTGCACCTAGCCCAGCTGTGGCTCCAGCGGGCACTCCATAAATGTTAATTGAATTCATTAATTAGATCCTCCTGCTGGGAGAACGGAACTAACCCCAGAATGATTATGGAACATTTCCATAAAAAATAATTTTCTTGGGGTGCCTGCGTGGCTCAGTCGGTTGAATGTCTGACTTCAGCTCAGGTCATGATCTCACAGTTTGTGAGTTCAAGCCTCACGTCGGGCTCTGTGCTGACAGCTCAGAGCCTGGAGCCTGCTTCGGAATCTGTGTCTCCCTCTCTCTCTGCTCCTCCCCTGTTCACACTCTGTGTCTCTCTCAAAAATAAATAAAGATTAAAAAAACATTTAAAAAAATAATTTTCTTGGGGCGCCTGGGTGGCTCAGCCAGTTGGGCATCCTACTTCGGCTCAGGTCATAGTCTCATGGCACACGGGTTCGAGCCCTGCATCGGGCTCTGTGCTGACAGCTCAGAGCCTGGAGCCTGCTTCGGATTCTGGGTCTCCCTCACTCTCTCTCTGCCCCTGCCCCACTTGTGCTCTGTCTCTCGAAAATAAATACACATTAAAAATAATAATAATTTTCTTGCCTTTTCCATGTAAAGATGAATGACCCCTCCAATGATGAACATGTTCTAAAACTGGATGGTTGCACAACTCGGTACATTTACTAGAAGTCATCGAATTTACACTTAAAGGAAGTTAATTTCATGGAACATAAATTACACCTCAGTAAAAGTGTTTTTAAAATATCTGTGTGATGATCAAAACCACTGCATTCAGATAAGTAATAAGCTGAGTAATGAGCACACTTAAAAACAAACAACAAAAACATAACCAGGCCCTCCCTGTAAGGTGTGGCTCTGAGCTCAGCCTTGGCCCCCATGGGCCAGCAGCAGCTGTCAGTGGTTGGGTCCGGGGAACCTCCCAGGACAGTGTGGCTGGTTGGGGTGGGGAGAACACCAGGGCGGCCAGGCATCAGGTCAGCCTACAGTCAGGACAAGTGAACTGATCCTACAGAACATTCCACATGGGCCTCTTCGGTGGATCAAGGCTAAAGAATCAGACCCAGGTCAGAAGCAGTGCCCTGAGGAAGTGTCCTCTGGCCTCAGACCGTGGCTCACTTACACGGCACCACTGAACTTCCTCCAGAGCAATTCCACAATCCACGATGTCACGCTCAGTTGTGTTATTATCTAATTAATATCTGTCTCTCTCTGTAGACCCTACGCTACGTGAGGTCAAGGATGTGGCTCTTGTGCTCACAGGGCCTATTGCAGAAGCAAGCACATGGTAGAGGGTCATTAAAAAGTTGCTTGAGTGCTAAGTAAGCGAATGGACACTCTTCACTGATGGAATCAGGACAAGGTACACACACGCCCACACACACACACACACACACCCATTTTCTTTCAGCACAGCCCTGCCATTCAGCTGGATGGTTGGAAAGCGCCCCACAAAGAGGAGAGAGAACCAACGTGCTCTAGGGCAATTCACTACACCTGCCCCCACTGAGCTTCACAACGATCTAGATACTAGATATCGTCAATGCCCTATTGATAGCAGAAACTGGGGTTTTGCAATCAAAACCCAGATCTGTCAGGCCAGAAAGCCCCAGCTCTTTCCCAGTCATCTCTGAGGAGGGAGTGGGGGCAGGCAAGCTCAAGGTTATGACTGCACAGGCAGGTGGTTGAGAGTCTGAGGACCAGTGAGGACGGGTGCTTTCCCCAGGGTCAAGACCTCCCACATCCTCCCCCGCCAGCGTCTGCCCACAGTGTGTGTGAGCCAGTCCTGAGTGCACAGCAGGCTCGTAGAACAGAATCATGTCTCCACAAGACTGTGGCTCCGAGCCTGAGCCTCACTCACACCTGGACAGCAGCCTATGGCCAGTGCAGGCCTCCAAGAAACTCTCCTTTCTGCCTAGGAAAGCACTTCCCCCGCTATTCCATTTCCCACTGCAGCATCACAAAGTGCTGACGCCCCAGAAACACCCACAGCATGCCCCCCGCCTCCCAAATGCTCCCAGAGGTACGGCCTGAGGCCCACAGTTTCACACAGTAAGCTGTGCATCACACAAGGTGCCGCCCACCCTTAATCCCAGATAGCAGAGCGCGAAGACTAGAAGGACGGACTTGTGCACTGTACGTTCACGAACTATAACTGAAATAAACATTTGAAAACAAGAAGACTTGGGTGTCAGGCCATCTGGGTTCAAGTCCCAACTGAGTCACCACTTATTAGCTATGAGACCTCCCATGCCTTCGTTTCCTCATGTGTCAAATGCGGTATTAACAGCACCAAACTCTTAGGGTTGTTGGGATGAATGAGGTAATGCATAGAAAGCGCTTAGTACCTGGTACATAATAAATGCTATAGGATTGTTAGCTACCATTATTATTTTTCCCAGCATAGTAACGCTGCCTGTCCGTCTAGAAGTGAAAGAACAACATCAGGAAATGCTGAGCGCAGGGAAGGCCTGAGGCCATGCAAGATTCCCTTGGCATTTCAGAACTCCAAACACTGAGAAAATAGCCATCCTGGCCTAACTCCAGATGCTTCTTTATCTCAGCTGCCAGTAAGTACAGATGTTGGCATACTGGCACCAGGGAGGAACAGGGTGGAGAGAGAGAGCTTACCCCACAGCACAGAAAAAAAATCAACACTTACAGGCTGTTTGCTCATCTGCGGAAGGGGGCGGGGGGAACCTCCCTGGAAAAATATGCAGCTCTAGAAAATACCACTTTCCTGGAGCCACCCAGAATAATGAAGAAGGATCTCCGATAACTGGCTAACTAGGTCAAAGGACAAAGAAGTCAGGCTTCGGGGCAACTCCAGAAATGTGGGAGGGGGCTTATCAGCACTAGGTCCTCTTGCTTCTCACAATTAAAGTTTATTTATTTATTTTGAAGGGAGTGGCAGAGAGAGAGAAAGAGAGAGAGAGAGAGAGAGAGAGAGAGAGAGAGAGAATCCCAAGCAGGCACCATGCTGTCAGCACAAAGCCCAGTAAGGGCTCGATCTCATGAACCATGAGATCATGACCTAGGTGGAAATCAAGAGTCCCAAGCTTAACCGACTGAGCCACCCAGGCACCCCTCCTTCCTACATTTAAAAAGTATAGCCTGGGGTCTAAATTCACACAGCCAGACCTAAGGAGCAGAAAGGGTAAGAGACATACAACTAGCCATCAGAGAAATGCAAATTAAGACCATAATGAGACACCGTCCCCTATCTATCAGAAGAGCTAAAATAAAAATATGGCCCTACCAAACACCAGCAAGGAGGTGGAGAAAGTGGATATCTCCCACACTGCTGGTGGGAATGTTAAATGGTACAGTCACAGTTTGGCAGTTTCTTAAATAAATAAATAAATAAAATACACTTACCATACAACTCAGCAATTGCACTGCTGGGCACTTATCCCAGAAAAACAAAAATTTATGCCTACACGAAAACCTACACAAAATTGTTCACAGCAGCTTTATTTGTAATAGTCAAAAACTGGGAACAACCAAAATGTCCCTCCAAAGGTCAATAGTGAAACTGGTACATCCATACCATGGAATACCAGTCAGAAAAAAAAAAAAAAAAAAAAAAAGCAAATTACTGATACATTCAACTACCTGGATGGGCCTGAAATGTATTATGATGACTGAAAACAAGCCAGTCTCAGAAGTTTGCATACTGTCCATCTCTGTTTACAGAACATTCTCAGAATGACAAAATTACAGAGAGGAAGCACAGAGGGGAGGGGGCCAAGGCAGTGGGACAGTGAAAGGGTGGCATGAGGGAGATCTTTCTGGTGAGAGAACAGCCCATCTCTTGATCGAAAGAGCGGCTCTGCTAATCCACCCATGCGAGAAAATGACACACATTGTCCCAATCTCACATTCCTGGTTTTGATATCGTGCTATAATCATGTAAGATGAAGCCACTGGAATAAACTAAATGAAGGATGCACTGGAGCTCTCTGTACTATCTTTGCAACTCCTAGTGAATCTACAATTGTTTCAAAACAAAACATTAAAAAAAAAAAAATAGAAGCACGCAGGCCATAAGCCCCGGCAACTGGGAGTCTAGCCCACATCCTTCTCCAAAATCCCAGTCGTCCAATCAAATTACTTACAATTTTGCATGCAGCATGACATTCAATACAGCCATGCCTTTGCATGTACAAACTTCCACCCAGACTGCCCTCCCTCCCCCTAGCTAACTTTTAATTTCCTTTACAAACCAATTCACATACATTCACCTTCTAGAAGCTTCCCTGACTTCCTGTCCTAAGATTGCTCATCTTCCTTTGCACTTCCCTGTACGGACTCAACTGAATTGTAATTATTAGTTTACATGTCATAGTCTCTCACGACATGCAAGCTTGGGAATTGGAAAAGACATTTCCAAACATCTCCAATAAAGGATTTGTTTGTAGAGCGGACAAATGGCTCGATTCAATCGTAAGAAGACAAAGAAACAAATTCTATTTTTTTTTAAGTGAACAAAAGATTCTGCACAGACATTGCACCAAAGGAAACAGGCAGATGGCAAATAAGCACACGAAAAGATGATCAGCACCATTGATCTTTAAGGAAATGCGAATAAAATGACAAGATATCACCGCAAACCTAGCAGGATAGCTAAAATTAAAAAGGCTGCCCATACCAAGTGCTGGCAAGGAAATGGAGCACCTTGCCGAAGATAGTACAGCGAGGGTCCAGTGCCTCCTTCATTTAGTTTATTCCAGGTATTCTCAGGTAGTGCTGGGGGGGGCAATGTAAAATGGCACTGCCACTCTAGGAAACAATTTGGCAGCTTCTTAAAAGGTTCAACATACACCCGCCATGTGGCCCAGCCATCGCACTCTTAGGTACTGATGCAAGAAAAAGAATCCAGAGGTCCCCACGACATTTTTTCATAAATGCTTACAGGGGCTTTATTTTAATGGCCCCAAATTGGCAACAACCCAAATGTCTGTTAATGGATAAAAGGATAAACAGACAGTGGTCTTTCCGTACAGCAGGACACTACTCGGCAATAAAGGCATGAACCACTTCCGCACACAACGCGGACGAATGTCAAAATGATTAAGGAGGGCACTGACTGTGATGAGCACTGGGTGGCGTATGGAGGTCAGGAATCACTATATTCTACACCTGAAACTAACATTACACTGTATGTTTACTAACTGGAGTTGAGATAAAAACTTAAAACAAATTAAAACTTAAAAGCGATCATGCTGAGTGTAAGAACACATGCTGTATGATGCTATTTACTTAAAGTTCTAGAAAACGCAGGCGAATCTGCAGTGATAGAATGCAGATTAGGGGCTGCGTGGGGCTGGGAGGCAGGACAGAGAGAGGGGGAAGAGGGAAGGATAAGGTGAAGGAGGAAACTTTGAGTGCTAATGATTATGCTCATTAACTTGACTGTGCAGAGAATTTCATGAATGTAAACGTGTCAAAACTCATCAAGTTGTGCAGTTTATTTTTTTTTAATTTTTTTTTTATGTTTTATTTATTTTTGAGAGAGAGACAGAGCATGAACGGGGGAGGGTCAGAGAGAGAGGGAGACACAGAATCTGAAACAGGCTCCAGGCTCTGAGCTGTCAGCACAGACCCCGATGCAGGGCTCGAACTCACGGACTGCAAGATCATGACCTGAGCCGAAGTCGGTCGCCCAACCGACTGAGCCACCCAGGCGCCCCCAAGTTGTGCAGTTTAAATAAGTGCACGTTGTTGTTAGGATTCAATAGAGCTGCAGGGAGAAAATCACAGGTACCATTTAACAGGCATCTGCTTTGTGGGAAGAGCAGGACATAAATAATTATTAATCTTCACTTGTTTTACAGATGAGGAAACTGAGTCAGAAAGGCCAGGTAGTCGTGCAGCTATGGTCAAGAGAGGTTTACACCCAGTTCAAATGGCCTCAAAGCTGGGGCACTTTTCTCCGTATGGTGAGGTGTTCCGACAGTGGGGGAGCTTCCAGCAAGAAGCCAGAAATGATACACCTCGGCCTCAACAAGACCTCTAGGAAGGTTGACAACAGAGGAGGATGAAGAGCTGGCATCACAGAGATGCCAGGGGATCTTTGACATCATTGAGAGGACACCCTCTGCCTTCTGGGTGGCCACTGCCACAAATTCCTCCACTAGCCAAACCCCGCCCATCACAGGTTTGGGGCCAGACAAGCCAAGGCAGGAAATGGGCTGTACCTGCCTCTGGGAACATTCTTCTCCGTGCAGCCAGAGTGGTTTGGTGTGAAAGACCCTGGCCAGACATTCAGCACAGACTCCAGCTCCACCTGTGTCACCGACAAGGCTCTTCCCCTTTCTGGGCCTCCATTTCCTCAAATGGAAGATGTGAAGGCCCACCGACCAGCTTTCCAAGGACCTCTTTCAGCCCTGACTCGTGTTCTGAGCGCCCTGCTGAAGTGAGTTTTTCCTGCCTCTGGAACTGATCAGGTGCCACAAAGGAAAAAGATTCTTGATTATCTACAGAACTATACACGCCACGCCTCCCTCAACCCCAGCCCCACAAAGATGCCTGTCCCACTCAGCAGTGCCTTCCCAGATCTCCCCCTCTGGCCACTCTGCCTCCTCCCCTCAGCGCTACCCTTCTGCAGGAATCTTCCCAAGACTCTGGCCCACCATTTGCTGCTTTGCTCCGCAGTTAGCAGGGGGAGCACCGAAGACTCAATTTTGGGGGGGTCTGGGAGCCCTGGGACATGCAGACCCTTGAGACAATTTCTCCCTTTAGAATTCTTGGAAATGGTGTATGGCTGTGGGCTAACAGACGTCGGGTACCGTGTCGATGTAGGAGGGCTCCTCCCCTGGTCCCTTGCCATACCAGTGCGCTCAAGGCCCAGCCAGGATCTCCCGACCGAACGGGCCACAAGATGTGGCTAGGCACCCAATCGGCTTTAGGTAACTACCTATGACACTGAAGTAAATCCCTCTTGCCAGAGGAATAATCACTTACCCAAACATGGAGGAAAACCGAGCACATCCACCTCAGTATGTTCGCCTGGCAAAAGCGCATGGAGCCCAGAGGCTGAGAGGGCCTCTGCTTCCAAATGACTCAGAGACCTGGGGCCACCACATGAGTGAGAGGACGAGGCTAAAGAATTCTATGGATGCTCCCAGCTCTGATGCTATCTTGCTGTAGAATGAAGAGTCCTTGGTATCTGAAAGGAACAGTGTGGCCTTTTGTCAAGCCCCAAGCACGCAGCTGCAGCTGCTCACATAGCCTCAGAGATGGAATGATGAACCCCGAGGGAAGGGACCCTGCCTGTTGGAACCTCATCAGCATCATCCGGAAACGCCCTCTCCTGGAGGCGAGCACTTGCTGTGAAAAGCATCCGCTAGAGCTGTGGAGTCAAAGCAGGCTGAGCTTACATCTCTGTTGCCTGTGGGCTGTGAAATCTTGGGCAAGTCTCTTTATCTCCACGAGAGACTCCATTTCCACGTCTGCCTCGTGGGAATGGAAAAACCTATTATCCTGTTAGGCCACTGCAGAACTAAATGAGATTCCCCTGTTAGGCCACTGCAGAACTAAATGAGATTCCGCAGACAAGAGTACAAGCACAGTGCCTAGAGCCGTCACGGACCCTTTCCTGCCCTCCCTCGTACACACGGGTAAGCCCCCAGACTAGCATCTGCCCAGGTGGTTTCAGTGGAAAACCAAACCCTGATGAGGAAGGGGAGTTAACTCCAAGCACACCAGAGAAGCCCCACATGCACGAAGGCTATGGCAGCAGACGCACGGGAAGGGGGCTGAGAAAGGTGGAGGCAGGGACGGCCCCTGAGACCATCCACCACGTCCCCTTAGCCATGGCACACAAGGGCTCAGTGATCAGGAGGCCTCCAGAGCCGTGCCCCATCCCACCAGCCTGGTTCCCCGCCTCCCCAGGAGGAGCATGTACCTTCCCATCGGCCACCCACCGCCAGTCACCAGCTGAGCGACCTGGCTTCTTAAAATGAGGGCTTCGGACCAAATGGCCTCTCCAGTCCTTCCCACCTTTCTAATTCTCTGAACTACGATTCTACAAAGTGAACTGGTGCCTAATTGATGCCCCACCTTCTCCCTATCCCCTTCCCCAGAATACACAGGGCGCGCGGGCGGGGAGTCAGGGAGCCCAAAGGTTCCAGGAAAGTAGAGGGAGAAGGGCAGAGGCTGGGGCTCCATTATGCTAATTTAATTAGCTCTAATCTGCCCACAGCAGGGCCTTGAAGAAAGAGGCTTTTGTTTCAATTTTACATTTGGCAGGAAGTGCTCCTCCTCCTCCTCCTCCTTCCCCCTCATACCCTCCTGTAGAATTTAAGAGTCAAAAGCTCTAATTTCAGTCCTGGCTCTCACATGTAGCCGTGCTGGGCCTTCCTTTTCACACTTCTTTGACCGACTCCTTGATTTTTCCAGGAAGGAAATATGCCCCAGATGTCCATGAGTAAATGGAGAGTTTTTATCTGCCCTTACAAAAGGGTGTCAGTAATTCACAGATTTCCCAAGAAGCGAGAGCCAAGGCGTGGGGAAAGGCCAGCAGACTTCTCTCCACTGAGAAACCAAAGGTTTACCAATCACCTAAGCCCCCTCCCACGGGCAGGGAGCCTCACGACCGCCTCATGGGATGATTAGAACAGAAATCTCAACCGTTCATCCATTCTGCTAATGCTCATTGAGCAGTACTCTCCGCAGGAGAGGAAGGACAAGGAAGATGCACAGGACAGTGACTTGCTTCATGCCTCCCAGCCTGCGGGGGTAGAACGAGCAAGTAACCTGAATCTCCAAAACCAAAAAGCCCTGGTTTATAAAACTGGCTAACTTCGGCAGTGTAAACTTCCCCACCGTGGCCAATCTCTAGCTGTCAACAGTTTTTAACAAGCAGTTTGCAAAACTCCTGAATATTTAAAAATCGGCTCTCCGAGAGTGCCCAAACTAGCAGCAAATTCTCCGGGCTCCTAATTAAGGGTTCTTTCGGCCTCACCTCTCTACTTCCGTGCAGGGGGCGGCAACATGCCGTGGGGACTGAAGGACTGAAGGAGTAACCTTAATGAAAATTATCTGAAGGACTGTCAGCAGGGGTAGGATTTCAGGCCTGTTTTATTCTCTTCCATGTCAGTATTTCTCCAGATGTCCTATGAGCACATATTACCTTTACAATCAGAACATATCTAGGTAATTAGTCATTTTTTAGTGAGCTTAGTGGAATGCTTTGTAATAACCTCCTCACATCATTTTGGTCATTCTGTCTCCCTTGGGTGTGAGACAGAGAGAAAGTATCCTAAGAGCTCAAGCTCCCTCGCAGAACAGAGCAGGTGCCCCCTAAGTTAAGTCATTCACGTGAATCCCATGCAGTCTTACCTGGAGGATAAATTCATCCCCTCTGGAGTTCAAATTTCACCAGCAACTGAGAAAAACACAACTCCCCGTTAAGATTCCAAAAGCCCTGCTTGGAAAAATCAAAGCCTCTATAGCCACCAAGTGACCTTGCCCCGCAACGGGCTAAGGTAGAACCAGGTGGTTTATACTAGAAACAACTGCTCCTTCTCCCTTGAGCTTTAGAGGGAGAGGTTTCCAGCACCTCCAAAGAGGAGACCTCGTTCTGCCCTCTCTGTCCCCAAGCTGGGATTCAAGGGGTCTTACCTCACTGCTGCAACAGAGGCTGGGCACCAGGGCGTGGGCACACTCAAGGAGGCCAATTCATTTCAGCTGGGGCTCACTGCTTCTCTGTGGGCTGCTGGCCGCAGAGCTCTGCACAATTGGCTCTCCCTCACCTACAGAGGAAACACACACACACACACGCACACACGCACACACAGAAAAGTTGCCGACAAAGCACCAGAAGCGCATATGTTAACACATGCAGGAGGGCTAGCCCCCTTCCTCCTCCCACTCCTGGCCCTGGTCACTCGTGACACCTCAGAGCCCCTTCCAGAACTACAGCCCCACCTGAAACAGCCAGGCACCTTTCCAGGACCCAAACTGCCCATCTATTCACCCAGACCTACCCCTTCGGGGGCTGTGCAATTTCACTGAGCTCTAGATGAAGCAAAGCAAATTCTACCACAGTCACTTAATCCTGTGCTACTTGCTATTATTAGTAAGAAAAGCAAGAAAAAGAAAAGTACAGTTCTGGCCCCAAGTCTCATGTTTAGATAAGGCTTATGGATACCTGATTTCAATCAACGAACACATCCAACTTGCTCACAGTTTCCCTTTGACCCACAGTATGTTGTTTGGAATGTTACGAATGTGAATTCAATTCCCGATTTATTTTGAGAGCATTTTTAACGGAAACTAAATTTTCAGTCCATATATTATTGTAGCTGTCTGGGTGAACAGCATGTTTTTAAAGCAATTGTTTTTTTTCCCAGGATCAAAGAAAGTTATGTTTAATCTAGAAACTTCAGAAAATATAATTAAGTCAACAGAAGGAAAAAAATTACCTATTCCTCTCCACCCAAGATAACTACAGATAACACACTCTTCCTGGTTTTATTTGGTTATCCAGATCTTTCACAAAGCTGCAATAAAGCTAGGCATGACTTGGTTCTGTGTCATTAGCGTTCTCCTGCAGCCCCATTGTAACAGTGATATAACTTGCACCTATGTGGCTATAAATGTTACCCCACCCCCAAAGGCTGGCCATCTCCAATGTTTTTATGGTAATTACAAAGAGTGCTTAAAAGTAAATCTTTGGGGAAATCCAAGGTTATTTCCTTAAGGCCCGGTCAAAGAGTTTCCAAATGTCTCATCTTGGAATGCTGCCTCCAGGACTTCTGTGCCATATAAGCCGCTCTCAGCCATGGAGAAGGGTGCCCATTCCTCTGCTGCTCCTTCCCCAGGGCCGCCTGGCCCCTCCCTCACCCACATCCTGGCTCACCACGGGTAACACTGGCAGTGGAAATGAGAGTGGAGTGCCAGCCGTGTGGATTCTCACTTTTCATGTTCACATTCAGCTTAGCCCAAATAGAAGATAAGACCTACTGATTAAATGCACTCCCCTAATCAAGCCTGGGGAGGGGGTACCTGAGTGAGAACGGTAAGGAGCAAAAGGTGGGAAACCCCCTGAGGGACAGAGACAAGTGGTAACACACAAGCATGGTGTCCAGGGGGAAGAGACCCTGAGATGCCATGAGAAACAACAGTCATCCCCATGAGACTTCAGACACTGATAGGAAGTTTCATCATCAGATGAAAGTGAAGATGAAATGAGCCATTGAGGGGGTGGAAATGTCAAGGTCCCACAAAGGTTCAGGGCAGAGCAGAGCAAAGGACAAAGGCATCAGCTGACATGGAAAAAGAAAAAGTCACTTGCAGCAGTTGGGCACTTTGCTGCTGTCTGTAATTAATGCTGACAAAACAGCAGGAGCCAAAGTCTGCGTGGGGAGACTGGGTCAGGCTGGGACGAGATCTCTACCTGCAAACCGCAGCTGAGCTGGTGGCCACCTGGGAGCCTGCTGGTAATGAGCCTTCCCCAGGGAACAAAAGCAAGGTGCTCCCAGGGCTGGTGGACTCTGGGGCTGCTGACTCACCTGCCCTCTTCCCAGGAGGGAGGCCCCCCTCCCCATCTCTAGCTAGACTCCCTTACCCCGCCTTTTGCTCCAGGCCAAACCTTCACCGAGACAGGGATACTTCACCCCATCATCTGTCCAAACAGACTTCCTGGATTTCTGTGGCCCTGTGACCTAGGCAAAGACCCTGAGAAGCCTAGTCTCGTGCCCCTTCCCAGCTGATCAGCACCCCCTGCCTCTCCACCCCATGCACCTGCACCCCAGTCACGGCAATCTGCCGACTGATGAGGGAATGTGGGGCTCCACTAATGCTACTTAAATCTTTTGTCAGATGGCTTGCAGACCTCCAGTACTATTCAAATGCTCAAGTCATTCTGCCAGGTCTTCCTGCTACCCAACCCACACTCACACCTGGGCAGTCTCCGGATGGACACAGGGTAGAACTTTGACTCAAAAGCAACTCACCCATAAGGGTGCTGGACCAATCAGTACTTTCAAAGTTGCAACAGTGACCAAAGACTACAGTCAGCTCACGGTGGATCGTAGGGCTAGAAGAAGTGAATGCCATGCACAAGACCAAGTGATGGGGCTGTGGGGCCCTGCAGAAGGAGAGGAAGCTGGCCCACAAAGAGAGCAGGGCAGAGGCCCAGAGAGAGGCAGACAGGAAACTGTGCAGGTCCAGAGAGAGCAGACGCTTGGTGACGTTCAAGAGACTGCAAAGCTCATCTATACTTCCTACTTTTTCTTCCTATAAGCATCCCCCGAATCCCCTCCATAAACCCCTGAAGAGCTAGGTTTAGATAGGCTCTGGGGTCCCAGCTGACTCCGGCTCACTGAAGTCTTTCAGGGCCATGACTGAGAGCAGAGGGGCTCTCCCAGCATCACCCAGTGCATGGCTTTGTAGTCGGGCTTTGGCCATCCATTGTGGCTACTCAAAGCCTTTTTTTTCCCCAACTTCCTTCCCAAGTTTACGACTAGGTTTCTGATAGATGAGGCAACTAGATGGGCCAGTCTTAGACTGCAAGTACAACTTGTTCTTAGCAGAAACATGAGAAATAAACAATTACAACAGTAATAACAAGAGCTTTTTCTATTTGAAGGCTTTTCTATTAAGTGGCTCATACTAACTCCTATCACCCTACCAGTGTGATCCATTCAGCTGGCCACAGAGTCCCCATGTCCCTCGAGCCACCTGTATACGCCTGTGCTTCCTCACAGTGTTAATACATTGAATTCATGCCCCACTGTAATCTGTGTGTCTTCCGCTCCCTGCTCCCTGCTCAAATCCCACATGAATCACTGGCTTATTATCTGGATTTGGTTTCACTGCTTTTGTCCCTCGGCCTAACCAGCCAAAGTTTGCCTCCAAAACTTCCTCGTGCTAGAGGCCTCTTCTCTGCTCTATCGCTCCCTGCCCTCACTCCCGCCTGCGCTGTTCCCCGACCTTACAGCCCCTGGCAGCTCCTCAGCAAAGGCCCTCGGTCAGCCCGGAAGCCTCAGAAGATGATTCTAAGGAAGAAAGCAGAGAAATGAGACGCTGCCTTGGCCTCACTGACTCCCTTATGCCGCATGCAGGTGTTTCCTTTCAGACGTACGTGTGGCCGCTGACCACAGACCATAAACCAGGATTTAGAGAGCCCACCGAGAACCAAAGAAGTTCATAAAATGAGCCAAGAACATACATCTTAAGAATTTCATGGCCCAGCATCCTCCAGGCAAGGATCGTTACTAATGGGCTTGGTTCTGAGTCAGAGAATGGGTCAGCCTGTCCCAGGGGTAGGCCGGGCCCAAGTCCCTGGCTTAAATGCATGATCATCATAAGGCACACAGGAGCCCTGGAGTAAAAGATAACCCTGTGAACCCTCCATCCATTATTCCACATTATCTGGAAAGCGAGCGACCGAGCGACCGTTCCAATTGTTTGGATATGGAAGCTAAATTAGCTAAGAGCTTTGATTGATCCACACACATAAAACTTTCCAGGATCTGGGTCTCGACCCATTTGCTGAGCTCTGCGGTCAGATCAGAAGACACAGCACCCAAAACGCAAGAAGACTTTCTGCTAAAATCAGAAGACTTCCTGGTGTATTTCTGCCTTCTCCTTCCCTCCCGAGCTCTTGTTTCTTCTGGATGGTTCATCTGTGGGGCCCGGACCCGACATTATAGGGCTCCTGTACTAGACCAAGGGTTAACCACAATAGTCCTCTATTTTTTTTTTTTTTTACTTAAATGTTTTTAGCAACTGCTACGTGCCAAGCACTTAATATACTAATTTATTCATTTATTCCTCACACAACCCTGAGGCAAGGAGTGTTTTCTCCATTTTATTTTATTTTTTTTTAATGTTCTTATTTATTTTGGAGAGAGAGAAGGAGAGAGAGACAGAGGGTAAGTGGGGGAGGGGCAGAGAGAGAGGGAGACAGAGAAACCGAAGCAGGCTCCAGGCTCCGAGCTGTCAGCACAGAGCCCGGCGCGGGGGCTTGAACCCGTGAGCCACGAAATCATGACCTGAACTGAAGTCGGATGCTCAACTGACGGAGTGCCCCAGATGCCCGTTTTCTCCATTTTCAGAGGAGGAAAAGGGCTGAAGGAACTAGGCCCGGCCCAAAGCTGGTAAGTGACCAAGACAGAATTCCACACGCCGGCCTGCCTCCCCAAGCTCTCTCATCAAAAGCTGAAATTAAACATGAGTTGAGCACTGAATACACGGGTTCTGACAAGGAAAGAAAATGCGTAAAGAATTCCTTTTCAAAGAATCAGAAAAAGGAAGGTCCTCTGCCACTGCCATGTGCAAAACACCCATTCATTCTTGTTGTTAACACGCCGACAGCAAACAATCCCTCAGTTCTGACTGTGCCTATTTGAGCTGCCGGTGTGGATATACATGGAGACGCTTGAGCCTATTTTAGTGTCAGAGCGATACCCATACGTGATTTCAGGCCCTCCCCCAGCCCCCCAGCCCCGTAATCTTTGCCACCCAAACGCTATGACTTTCAGCTCTTTTACCTAATTCTAGAGTGAGCTCAGTATATATCTAAATAGCATGCTTATATGGCATTTTCTGTCAATGCTAGATATTATTCATTACTTCCGACTACAAAAAAATGAGAATTTAGCTTGCTTTTACCACCATCCCATGTACCTCGTCCACCTCTTCTAATACAGTTATACCATTTTTTATTAAGTCGACACTAGGAGATATATTATCATGGCCAGATAAATGACTGTTCACAGCCAGGCTCTGTGGTGTGTTATGATTCATTTCTTTCGTGTACACTCCTCAGCTGTCATTTCTGGAGGCCATTATTGTCTGTTTATTTGTTTAATCTTCTGTGTACCTATCACTAATTCAGTCTTCAACTTTCCAACTTCTTTGTTTTTTTTTTTTCTTGATGCTCTCCCTTCTGGAATCTTCTGTCCTCCTACTCCAACTTGAACTGGTTGCTCTCTGAGCTTAAAGGAAGACTCCATTTCTCCTGTCTTAAATACCTCCTAATCTTGAAGGAACACATCTAGAGTAGCTTCCTCAGAAAGGATGTATGGGAGGTAAAAGAATTGAGTTTTCTCACATCTGAAATGCCATTATTCCTCCCTCACGTTTGATTAATAATTTGCCTGACTATAAATGCTCAGTAGGATATAAATCCCTCTCAGAACCTTAAAGGTACAGCTCCATTCATTGCCTTCCAGCTTCTAGTGTTGCCGTAGAATCTATTTCTTATATGTATTCTTATTCTTATTTTTATTCTATTTCTTATTCTTATTTGTAAGATTTCTATTCTTATATGTAATTACTTTGGGATTTT
Organism: Neofelis nebulosa; assembly: GCF_028018385.1. Classification (NCBI taxonomy): domain Eukaryota; kingdom Metazoa; phylum Chordata; class Mammalia; order Carnivora; family Felidae; genus Neofelis; species Neofelis nebulosa. Next base: position 78,481,760 of record NC_080786.1, on the reverse strand, counting down.
TTTTTTGCTTGTGTCTTCAAGCTTTGCTGCTGGTTTCTGTGGGGTTTTTTTTTCCACAATGACGTGCTTTGATGCATGTCTTTTTTCATTCACAGCACTAGGCTCTCAAGCGAGTTTTTTCATCTAGAAGCCTATGTTCCTCAGGTCTCAGAGTTTTCCTTGTATTATTTCTTCCATAACTCTTTCTCTCTGTTGTCTCTATTCTTCTTTTGTATGTCCTCCTATTCAGATGTTGAACTTCTCCGAATGATCCTTTCTTACTTTTCATTCCATAGCCCTTTTTAATTTTTTTTTTGTTTTTTTTGTTTTTGGTTTCTAGCCTTTCTCCAAGATCTCTTCAACTTTGTATTCCAAATAGTCTACTGACTCATTGATTTCTGTCATACTTTTAATTTCCAAGAGTTCTTTGTTAGTCTCTGAATATTCCTTTTGTTGCACACCTGTCTTTATGTTATCACTGTGCTATCTTCATGGACACCAGTACTTAACGGTTTTGGTAAAATCTGCTTCTCTTCCTGCTCTGTCTCTATGTCTTGCGAGTTTCTTTTTATGTGGTCGTTGTTCGTCTCTTTTGGTTTCTGTGATTTAGGTTTTGAGCTTTTCTCAATGTCTGGTGATCCTCAGTGGTCTTTTTAAATTTACAAGTGAGACACTAAAGGGACCGGAAGCTCCACTTACATAGACAGAACTCTTCCACCGGAGGGCTGAGAGTAAGAACGCTAAATATCAATATCTATAGGTCTTTTCTCTTGGGCTGTTAAGTTTATGCAGAGAGGTCTTGTGACCAAGGAAAAGGAGGTCTACTCCTAGCTTGCCAGCACTGTGAGAACCAGCAACAACAAAAATGTTGGGGAGGGGTGGTCTCACTCTTCAGTAGGTAGACTTTTATTCATTCCCTCTGTTTCAGGAAGGCATCTCACGCATGCCCGACTCGGCTTGGCCTGCTGTGCCTGACCTTAATTAGGTCTTAAAACTGAGCTTGTTCTTGGAAAGATCCTTAAAAGAAATCTTAGTTACCAGGGAAAGAAAGAAAAAAACAACAACAAACTTGTTTTCCACAGAGTTTCCAAGGCCAGACATTTAGGAAAGCATTAACTATGGTTCACAATCACTTATCAGGAATCTTTGGAGGCCAGATAAGTGTTGGAATTCGGAATGCTTCATATTTTGGAAAAGTGCTGCGTTCCCTAAACTATATACTGCGTAACACCCACAGCAAGGGCAGGGCAGCTCCTCATAATAATGCAGATTCATGTTTCTGCAGCAAAACAAATGAATGCTTATTCTAAGTAGGTTAAATAAAGATTTATGAATAGCCTCACATTAGTCCAGACAGGTTTCGCCACCAAATGGGTTAAACTTGGTTTTCCCAGACGTTTGGATTTGGAAATTGCAGATAAGAGACTGTACGTGCATTTCCTATGCGCCTCCCACACCTCCAGTCACACATGGGGCATTTTCACAGGGATTTTGTCAGGCTGTGGGGCTGCCCTCTTGCAATGAGATATGAAAAAAATGAGGCAAGGTGGAATGTGGGGTGGGGGGAGGCCAGGTTCAACAGGGAGAGCATCTAAGGGCACAGTCACTTAGAAAGCGTGAGTCCCAGTTCTGTGCTAGCAAGCTCTGTTACTTTGAAAATGTTACTTAAACGCTCTGAGCCTCAATTTCCTCATCTATAAATTGTGGGTTATTCCAACTAATTGTGAAGTGGTGTTGTGAAGATGAAGTTAAATTCACCTAACACCTACGTATTGTGCCCATTATTCCTGAGGCATTGCTCTGGGTCCTAGAAAAATAATTATGGACAAAAGAGACAAAGTCCCTGCCCTCGTAGAAACAATTTCCTAGTGAGAAGAGACACAGTAAATAAATCAGATGGCCATATGTGCCACTAAAGAACAGCAAGGCAGGATAAAGGGGAGGGAACCAGGGGGGAGGAGAGAGGAGGCTGGTATCAGATTAATTTATATACGGTGGTCAGAGTGGCCTTTCAAATAAGGTGACATCTAATTAGAAACCTGAAGGAAAAGAAGGGGAACTCAATGACAGTGTATGAAGGAAGGGTGTTCCAACTGAGCAGAAGAGCAGTGCAAAGGCTCTGAGGAAAAAAGGGGCTTTCTGTTTAAGGGACATGAAATAAGACAGAATGGAGGGGCAGAAAATTATAGGAGCTGAAGTCTGTGAGGACCTGAGGACCAGATCATGCAGAACCCTGTTGACCCTTCTAAGAACTCTGGCTCTGAGTGAAACGAGAAGCCCTTGTTGGTTTCTGAGCAGAAAATGACTTGATGCCTTTTAACATCATCACTCTAGTTGACGTTTGGAGGAGACCACAGGAGCAAAAATGTAAGAAGGAAGCCCAGTTGGGAAGCTCTTTTAATAATTAGAGATTGATGGGGCGCCTGGGTGGCTCAGTCGGTGGAGCGTCCGACTTCGGCTCAGGTCATGATCTCACAGTTTGTGGGTTCAAGCCCCACGTCGGGCTCTGTGCTGACTGCTTGCTCAGAGCCTGGAGCCTGCTTCAGATTCTGTGTCTCCTTCTCTCTCTGCCCCTCCCCCGCTCACGCTTTGTCTCACGTTTCTCAAAAATAAATAAAATGTAAAAAAAAAAAAATTTTTTTTTTTTAAATTAGAGATTGATCGGTCTTGGACCAGGGTGAATTTAGTAGATCAAGCAAGGAGTTGGTTTCTTGATTTACTTTGCAAGGGCAGCTGATGTGGTTTGCTGATAGCCTGGATCCAGCATGAGAAAATCAGAATCAAGAGTGACTCCACAGTTTGAAACCCTAGCAACTGGAAGATGAAGCTGTCACCCCCTGAAGTGGGGATGGCTGCTTTGGAGGGAAAAGTTCAGTTTTGAACTTGTCATCATTGAGATGTCTATTAGACATCCCAGGAAATGTGGTGAATAGGTGACTGAAGACAGGAGTACAGTGTTTGGGGGTCAAGGTCTGAGATGGAGCTACAAAGAGGGTCGTTGACATATGGATGGTAGGAGAGCACCAGGGAGTAAGGAGACAGAGAAGAAGTCAAGTCCAAGGGCTGCTCCCTGACACGCTCCAAAGCGAACAAGTGAAGATGAGCCAACAAAAGAGACTGAGCAGAAGCCAGTGACAGAAGAGGGGAACCAAAGGGTGTGGTGTTCCAGAAGCCCAGAGAAAGTACTTTTTTAAGGGAAATGGAATAACCAACCATACCAAATGCTGCTGATAAATCAAGGTAAGGGCTGAGACTTGACCACTGGGATGGACAATGTGGAGGTCACTGGTGAACCTGACAGGTGTGGTTTTTGTGGAGTGATGGAGGCAAAACATGGATTTGACTGGGCTTAAATCACGAGAGCAGAGGAACTACAGGGAGCAAGCGCAGATGATTCCTTCAAGGAACAAAAAAGGAGACAGCAGCGGGAGGAGTAGATGAGGTTAAGGGAAGAAGCACGTGCGCAATATGCACGTGAGTGGGTTTCAGTGGGAGGAACAACAGCCAGGGATAGACAGATGGGGCGGGCAGATGGGAATGGTCCAGCAGAAAGAGAGAAACATTGGGAAAAGAAGGGAATATTGCTGGAGTCATGTCCTTAATTAAGTAAAGGGAACAGGATGCAGCACACAAGTGGAGGGGTTGGTCTTATGTAGGAGCAGAAATAAGTCATTCTCCAAGGTAACGGGCAGAAAGAGGAATTTGGTGGTGGGAAGGTGTGAAAGTTCTCTGATTGCCATTAGTTTCTCAGGTAAGTGGAAACCGAGGTTCTGACTAAGAGTAAGGATGGGAGAAGAGGTGTTAAAGGTTTGAAGACAGAGAAAAAGCTGTGAACAGTCACCTAGAGAATCGCAGGGGTTCTCAGCCAAGGCTGCCCATTGGAATCAACAACAGAGCTTTTAAAAAATTTTTTAATGTTTATTTATTTCTGAGACAGAGCACGAGTGGGGAAGGGGCAGAGAAAGAGAGGGAGACACAGAATCCAAAACAGATTCCACGCTCTGAGCTGTCAGCACAGAGCCCGACACAGGGCTCGAACTCACACACTGTGAGATCATGACCTGAGCCAAAGTTGGTCGCTGAACCGACTGAGCCACCCAGGGACCCCAACCACAGAGCTTTTAAAAAGGGTACTGATGCCCAGGTCATCTCCATAAAGACTTGGATTTCATTCTTTCTGGGTGGAATTACCCAGGAAAATAAAAGCAATACCTTTTATGATCTCCCCCAGGTAATGCTAACGGAAGCCAGAGTTGAGAATCACTGGACGAAGGGAACGGAGAAAGATGACCTGACAACGCCCAAGTCCACTGAAGGATCATGGTCACGAATGAGAGAGGGACCAGTCAGGACAGTGATCTGCTTCTCCAGTGTCACATTCAGCTGGGGGGGAGGTGGGGGGCGCAGGCATGCTGGGGAGAATGAGCTGGAGTTAACGAGGGTTCCATGTGATACCTGTTAAGTATTGCATACCTGTAAAAGTACACGTGGGAAGAGTCCAGTGAATGAAAGCTGCTGTGTTTATTTTTATCACCAGCTAGGTGGCATATACTATCCTTGTGGCAAATATAATTTTCCTTTTATGTCATCCTATGATTCACCCAATTTGTATGTGTCACAGCGTTTTCAAGTCATTTGCAAAAAAACTAAAATCACAAACGTGTATCCTTAAATATTAAGGGGGTGTCCTGTGGTTCTTTTTTTGTCACATTTAGCACTACACATGGGATCACTGGAATTCACAGGTCACCTCTCCCACCCAACCTCCCTGGGTTCCGATTTGATAACAACAGTTCTCTGCCAAAGTTTTGTGAAGCCCCCTCCAGTCCACACCCCCTCGGAGCCTGCATGTTAGGGGTTCCATATTTGCAATTCCCGTCTGGTGATCCGTCCTTCTCCCTCTGGGAAGGTCCCCCCTTGATCCTGGCCCTGAGTCTGGAGAGATCTCTGTAGCGATAAGTGCCATCTCAACACTCCCTCCCTGAGCCAAGCCTGGCTAGGTCCCCGTCCGTGTCCACCAACTGCTGGAAAAAGACTGCAGACTTCATCCTGAGCCTCAACTGTGTTGCACTTGAATGCCAGTGGAAGGCAGAAGCCCTGTGAGCTCCCCTGCTCATCCCCCAGTGTCCCTTACTATCAGCTCCTGACCTCCCTTATCAATGGATACCATGCCAATTCTTGGTTGTGAACTTCCTTCTACTCCACCCTAAGTGCCCAGGCAAACCGCTCCCCGGGGGTCTCACCTCTTCTTCTCTGACCCCGCCCCTCCCTGTCTCTTGCTCCCGTTCATCTGTGCCCTGAATCCACATGCCCGCCTCTTCTCCTAGACAGAAGCTCCTCCAGGGAGAGGCTGGAACACACGTAGCCTCATATCCACAGTGCCTAGCAGAGTGTCAGGCCCGTCGGGTGGCCAATAACTGAAAATAACTATCACATTAAATAGCTACCAATTTTTTATCACTAATCGTGTGCCAGCGTTAGGTTAAGCACTACACAGGACTCGCACCCATGCTACAAGGTAGCACTGATTAATACCCACTGCAGATAAGGGGCGCCTGGATGGCTCAGCCGGTTGAGCGCCTGGCTTTGGCTCAGGTCATGATCTTATGGTTTGTGAGTTCAAGCCCCGCATAAGGCTCTGTGCTGACAGCTCAGAGCCTGGAACCCGTTTTGAATTGTGTCTCTCTGCTCCTCCCCCGCTCGTGCGTGCTCTCTCTCTCTCTCTCTGTCTCTCTCTGTCTCTCTCTCTCTCTCAAAAATAAATAAACATTAAAAAAAAAATTTTTTTAAATACCCACTGCAGATGAGAAACTGAGGGTCAGAGGGGCACCTGGGTGGCTCAGTCGGTTAAACTCAGGTCATGATCTCGCGGTCTGTGAGTTCGAGCCCCACATCAGATTCCGTGCTGACAGCTCGGAGCCTGGAGCCTGCTTCGGATTCTGTGTCTCCCTCTCTCTCTGCCCCTCTCCTGCTTGCACTGTCTCTCTCTCTCACTCTCTCTCTCAAAACAAAAAAAAATTTTTTTAATTTAAAAACAAAACAAAACAAAACTGAGGGTCAGAGAAGTTGAGTTCTCAAGTTTGTGCAAAGAAGATGTGGCACATCTGGAATTAAACCCGCGTCCATCTGCCTGCAAAACATGCGGGTTTTTTTTTTTTTCTCCCCACAGTATGATAAGGGCTTTCTGAGAAAGGTGACACTGCAGATAGTAATGGGGAAGCCAGTGAGTTGCCTTCCAGCACGCCCCCATCCCCCCACCCCGGGGCGTTACCTGGACTGTCTGGGAGACAAGGGTAGGACTCTCCCAAGTGCAGAAGCATGTCCCTGGGAGGTGCCTTTCATCTGTCTCCTGCCTACCTGATCTTTCCTCTCCTCTTGATTTATAAGCCAGAATAAAATGTTCATTGTCTAGAGCAAAAAAGGAACCGCCACAAGCCCTCTGGCAGGAAGCATCTTCTGGGGATTTATTCCCAACGCTGTCATTAACCACCCCCAGCTCAGGCCCAGGGCCAGCATCCTCCCGTTGACAAAGGCTGTGCGGACAGTCTGTTTGGATAAATGGAGGTCCAGCCCAGCTGCTTTTGTCAGAGCTCCCTCACTGCCTGCTCTCCCTCTCACCTGGGACAAACTCCCGGGACCCTGGTTCTCCGTGGGATAAGAGAAGAGCGAGGTCCTAAACCTGACTCCCCCTCCCCACCGCCAGGGCTCGGCTCCCACAGGTCAGCCCAGAGAACCTTCCCTGTTTCATCTTGCGGCTTGTGTCTCACGTCTAAGGCCAGAAGTGAGGGGGAAAGGACCGTCCAGTGGAGCAGAAGGGTCCACCAGAGCCCGGAGTGCTCCCCACCCCGGGCTCCTGAATCTCCCACTGTGCTCCACACTGTGACCTGACCTAGGGGGCACCTGCTCACGCTCACTGGTGGCTGAGCGCATCTGTATCCTGGTCTCGGAGGGCAGACGGTGAGCGTGGGGAGGGGCTGGGTGCTGGGCTGGGCCCGGGGCTGTGCCACGAAGCCAGTCAGCCTGCTGCCATCCAGGGGTCCACTGTCTAACCCAGCTAACTCCACAGAACACAGGACAGCATACGAGATGAAAGGTCTTCTCTTTCCTGTGGGTGCCAGCAGTCTGAGGGGCCCGTCCTGAGCTAATGCTGGGCTCAAAGGCCTGTCTCGGCTCAGCAGAGAGACCAGTAGGAAAAGGAAGGAACTGGTTTCTTTAGCAGTAAGGAGCAGCTTAGCTCCCTCTAAAACCACCCATCACCCCCACACACAACACACAAGACGGGGCTTTCGGATGCCTGGTGAGTGGCAAGCCAGGCCCCACCCCAGACCCCGGAACAACCGCAACACCTCCTGGGGCAGATGTAAGTCACCTCAGGCCACCTTAGGTCGGTGCTCAGGCACTTCCTCGTGGGTAGTGTGAGAGACCAATTTCCCCAAGGCCTTGTCCTCATCAGCACTCCCGAAAAATAAAGACTGCTCCCCCCAGAGGCCCCTGATGTCTCTGTCCCTCCGGTCCATTTTCCAGACCACAAGCCTCTACCAGACAGACATGGCAGGGGCCTGCTCGCCTGGCCACTCCAACATTCCTTCTGGTAGCCTGGCGCGTCTGGAACACCCTGCTGGGCCCTGTGTAACTCACCAAGCTGTTCACAGCTGTCCCGACTCAACTCTGGCCCAGACTTTGCCAGCAACCAGGAAGGCAGGCAGGAGCCTCCCCTCACCCGGCAGTGGGAGAGACCCAGAGGACCGGCCTGCCCCCCTCTCCACTACCTCCCATCAGAGTCCCCAGCCGGTATTCTGAGTCAGGAGAGCACAGCTTCTCGCCTGTTGACCAAGTTGTTGCAAGTCTGCAGGGAGCACGGCCATGACTGGGGGAGTTTTTATGAACACCTGTGGGTGCCCTAACAGACGTCTGTACGTTCTCACGGCGGCAAGGGGTGTGCCAGCAGTAACAAACCCTTCTGTGTGGCTCTTTCACACTTTGTCATCTTTTCACATGTATGATCTAATCTGAACATAAAGACCAATCTGGGGATAGGCAGCCCCACAATGATTATCCCCTTTTATGGATTAGGTAGCCTGAGGCTACACAGCTGCCAGATGGCAGAGTCTGGACCACAGTTTAGGCTTTTTTCTTCACCTGTTTTACCTGTGAGATAGATTTGTATTTCATAAGTCTAGATGTATGCAAATACATGAAGTATAGTTACCTGGCGAGTCTTGACCTATCAAAATATTGTTTCCATTTGCTTGTCTTTTTATAATTTATGTCTCACAACGGTGGCCGCTCGGGTCTTCTGTGCACTACAAATCCCAGCACAGTGGAAAAATCGTGGGCTCTGGAGCCCAGGCAGCACGGGGGGTCCAAGCCACCGTCTCGCACTGTGCAACTTTCGGCCAATAAATCTCTTAACCTCAGTTTCCTCATCCGTACGGTAGGGGTAATTATAACCATCCTATAGGGTTGCTGGGAAACTGGGAGATGCTGTGTGTCACACATGGCACGCCGTGCACGCTTCATGAACAGTGGCTACTCTTCCGTCCATCCTTTGTTCCCCAACCACCACAAATGCCTCACAGCTACCCAGACATGGCCTGCCTTCACTCCTCCAAGCCTGTGCCCCCGCCCCTGCTAGGCATGCCCTTTGCCCATCCTTGACCTATCAGAACTCTTGTCATTCTTCCACCGTCCAGTTCAAACTCCATCTCCTTCGTGAAACCTTCCCCTTCGTCCTCTGGGCCCCACCGCCCCGTGGGTCATCCGGTTTACAGTGTCTCATTCTGCTCAGAGTTCAGCATTCATGCAACTGACTCACCAGCTTCCCCATGAAAAGACAATGTCTGATTCACCTATTGTGTCTCCCACCTGCTCTCCACACCCTGAGCATCAGCATCTAACAATACCTTTTTTAGGGGGTACCTGGGTGGCTTAGTTGGTTAGACATCTGACTCTCGATTTCGGCTCAGGTCACGATCTCATGGTTCATGACATAGAGCCCTGCACCTGGCTCTGCACTGACAAAAATAAATAAATAAACTTAAGAGGCGCCTGGGTGGCTCAACTGGTTAAGTGTCCCGACTTTGGCTCAGGTCATGATCTGACAGCTGACAGCTCAGAGCCTGAAGCCTGCTTCGGATTCTGTGTCTCCCTCTCTCTCTGTCCCTACCCTGCTCTCACTCTGTCTCTCTCTCTCTCTCTCTTAAAAATAAACATTAAAAAAAAATTTAAGAAACTTAAAAAAAATACCTTTTAATAGCCTAACACAAAATTATGAAGAGCTAAAAGCCACCCAAGATCCCTCCATCCAGAAAAAAAAAAAAAAAAGATTAATATCATTCTTCACCTGTCTCTACCTTTACATGTAGATGGACGTGTGGAGGATGAAAGAAGGCATGGATGAAACAAGGATGGGTGGAACTACTTAATAAAGCAGCTGTTTTTTCTTTTTCTTTTCTTTTGTTCCCATTCCACGGAAAAGTAAAATTTCCTAAATGCCAGACTTTTAATAAATGTTTCTCCCCCGCAAATAGATATTATTTCCCCAAAGATTCCTCCAAGTTTGGGGCGCCTGGGTGGCTCCGTCGGTTGCGTGTCTGACCCTTGATTTCAGCTCAGGTCACGATCTCAGGGTCAGGGGTTGGAGTGCTGTGTCCGGCTCTGTGCTGACAGCAAGAAGCCTGCTTGGGATTCTCTCTCCATCACCCTCGCAAAGTGGCCTCCCTCACTCGCTTTCTCTCCCTTCTTTCTCTCTCTCTCTCTCTCTCAGAATAAATAAATAAACAAAAAAAAGATCCCTCCAAGTTTAAGAAAACAATGAGTTGACTGGTTAGAGTCATGACTTTTTTATTATTATTTGAGAGAGAGAGAGAGAGAGTGTGGGGAGGGGCAGAGAGGGAGAGAGGTAGGGGCGGGAGAATTGCAACCTTCTCAGCCTGGAGCCTGACAAGGGGCTCAATCTCACAACCCTGGGATCATGACCTGAGCCAAAATCAAGAGTCAGCCGCTCAACCGGCTAAGCCATCCAGGCGTCCCATCCATGACTTTTTCTCTTTAGACAGTATGAGAGCGGGAAAGCTAGCACATACACTTTCCTCTTCACTTACATTCTTGTTACTTCTCACATTCTTGCTTAGCTTCTATTTGAGTAGGTTAAGAGCTCACCAAATGACCCTTAACCATGCCTTCCTAAGCCCACTTTTGATTCATCCTTCTCATGATCAGGTAGGTTTTCCCGAGAAGAGCTCACGTAGGCCCTATTCCCTTTGTTCTTGCATGCATGAAAATGGCTACCTGCCTTATCCTTGTAGAGTGATGTACGTCAGTGCAAAAGTCTTCAGTCATGCTGCCTTTCCCTCAGAACCCTGTAAATATTTCTTCTTCTCCATGTTCTCTTCTGCTGCTGCTGATCGAGCCTGAGGTCAACAGGACTTTTGCTCTGTGGCATAGGCGAATTGCTCCCAATATCCATTTTCCTCCTCTTCCTGAGTTTTTGGGTTTTTTTCTTTTTCTTTTTTTTTTTTTTTTTTTTAAGTAGGCTCTACGTCCAACATGGGGCTTGAACACAGCCCTGAGATCAAGAGTCACATGCTCTACCGACTGAGCCAGCCAAGCACCCCGCCCCCCACCTGAGTTTTAAGAGGGTGCCCAGCTCCCCCGCTGGAGACGTTCTTCCAGCCTCCTTTGCAGCCAGGCATGGTTGCCACGTTTTGGTCAATGGAACGTGAACAGAAGTGACGTGTATCTCTCAGATGCCTCAGTCAGTCACCATTCTGAGGGATAGCCTCTGTGTGACCTTTAGAGCTCTGACTTTTGTCTGATTAATTTCCTTATCGTTTTTCTCAGCATGCACTGTGATCCTCCTTCAGCCTTCCCTCTCTAACAATTCAGTTTTCCGTGTATACTACTTTGTTCCTTTATTAACTTTTCCACGATGATGTCTGCATCCTTGTGTTTCCTTAGCTCTGGAACTGCCCCCTTCTAATTCATTCTTGTCTCTGAGCTCTCCGTTGATTACTTTTCAATAAACTTTATTTGAATGCTTGAATGGATACTGCCTTCGACCCAAGAGCCAAGCACAAGCCAGAAACTAATTAGCTTGGGAGATGGGAAGAATAGGACAAAGGTGTCCCTTTTTTCATGGGGAGAGACAGAATAATCTTAGAGGTCATCTATGAGTCATCCACCTTCCTGATCATACTCATTCTTAAAGGAACAGCTCAAGACCCACCTGTTCCAGATTCTTCCAGCCCAGATTGATTTTGCTCCCTCTCCAATACCCAAGGGTTTCTCCAGACTAAACATTCACAGGTAATGCTTAGGCTGCTAAGTGAACCTGGAACTTGTGAGAAGGGGCATGAAGGTTCTTCACCTCCCTTGCCACAAAGTTCGGCACATAAAGGTTTCCTTTGAAGATTTCTGGACTACTGAGTCTCTGAATGAAAAGGAGGGCAAAAACCAGAACAACCCTTAGAAGAGGCTTTCAACACAGACCTACATGATGCATGTAGAAGGAAGAAGATTCAACAGGGTATTACCCTTGAAAGATCAATGGAGAAGGAACAAGCCTCTTAGCCAGCAAGCCTGGCCTTCCCAACCTGCCCCTGCAGGCACCTGATTAGGCCTACATTCAAGTACAAAAGCACCTTAAGTCACTCTCTGGCTGACTGTGAGCATGTCACCCAACCTTCTTCAGCCTCTGTTTCCTCACCTACTAAACAGAGATAACAGAATATGCCACAGAGGGAAGTTGTGAAAATTATAGATAATGCATGCGACGGTTCCAGCCTCATCCCCACTCCTGCCTTGTCGTGCTCCTCTGCAGGAACACCAATCTCCTAGGGGCTCTCCTGCACATGCAAACAGGCCATTCTTCACCCCACACCTTTCCTCCTGCAGCCCCTTCTCCTGCAAATGCCCTTTCCCTGGAGGCTAACAGCTACTGCCCTCCAAAACCCAGCTTAGGCATCACCTGCTCCAGAAAGCTTTCCCAAACTCGCTACACCTTCTTCCCGGCTTCATAAGGTTTATCACACAAGATCGTAATTAACATCTACGTGTCTACCTCCAACTAAGAACAAAACTGTGGGAGTATCTGGGTGTCTATTCTAAAATGCACGCTGTGCATCGGCTATAACGGGCATTCGATGTTTGTTGAATGAATGAACAAAGCAAGGACTCTGAGAAGAAGAGGGTGACACAAGAAGTCTGTCTGCCACTAACTCCCAAGGCCTTGCTAGTTACACTGAATATGTGTATATATTACCTACAACATGTGTAAATATTCCCAATGCCTAGCGCAATGACTAGCACAAAATAGGTCCTCAATAAATACTTGATGAATCAATTAACGTTGAATAAACTTTACAAGAGAAGAAACTGTTTAAGAGCCTAAAACCACAGGTGCAAGATAAGCCCATAACAATGCCTATACTGAGTTCTATTTACAAGCCAAAGGCATTTAAGGTAGCCAAGCAGCGGTACCCACTAATCTGTGGCCATACTCACCACCGGTATGTGTGTTCCTAGTCATAACCAGATAATGAGTCAGGTGGATATCCTAGCGTTAAAGGGCAAACAAAAAACAAAAACAAAAAAACGCAAACCAGGCTTGACGCAAACAACTCGTAACCAAAATGAATGACAGATAATGCTATCCACACATGAATGTCCCATGAATTCTCCCTTTCATATGTTCTCAGGGGAATGACAGAAAATTTCCATCAGCCCCTGTACGGAGAAATTGAGCCAAGCCCCCTGTGAAACTAAGGATGAAGCCCTTCTCAGACTCAAAGGACTTGGAATTATTAGCAGTGGATAAACCTGTAACATAACATAGAGAAAGAGCTTTGCCCCAGGCCAGCTTCAGTAGTCAGCAGCAGTGAATCTTCGGGGGAGTCTCTACCCCTCTCTGAAGCTCAGTTTTCTCATCTGCAAAACGGAGCTAATGACCCCAAGTCACAGTGTCACTATGAGGACTGAATGAGAGAACATACATAGTGCTTCATCAGGGCCAGGGGCACAGCAAAAGCGCAGAACCTGGTAAGCTTGCCGTGCTGCCCTCACCAAGACGCAACTAACCCTTAGGTCCAAGAGGCTCCTCTTAAACCACAGAAAAGAAAGGCACAAGCATTAAGTATGGCGGGTGCTATCGGAGGACATTTAAGAGGTTGCAAAGGGTACAGTGTTGCTAAAATTAAAGTTGACTGACATCTCAGCACTGGGCTAGGGAAACCAGGAGATGGATGCAAATTTAGAAAGACCGTAATCAAAAAAAAATTTAGAATCATCCTCCTGGGACACGTAGTTCTTTTCTGGTTGCCAGATTTCCTGGTCATCTAAAGTGTATGTGATATATTTATTACTATGGAAATAATTTATGAATAAAAAGTCAAGTAGAGCTGAAGCCAAGGACAGAACAGGAGGAAGGCTGCCAAGATCCAGGGGAAACAATGTTTCAGCCTCCTTTGAAGGCTTCCATTTTATTCCACCTTTACAAAGCTCCAGTTACGCCCTCCCTAACCTGTCCTGACCCTGCAGTCCTAGTTTGCCTCTTTCTGCTTCTGGTCCCACAGGCTCTTGTCCCATAGGCTCCCAAGGCCGGAAGGGGCCTTAGCAGGCACTTCGGTCAACCACTCCACAACCAAACTGCAAAGTTCACACGCAACGTCGGCTTGAATACTCCCCCCAGGGAGTTTGCGGCCCTGTGACACAGTTTGTTCCACAGTCGGGAAGTTCTGCCGAATAAGTTCTTCCTTATCTCCCATCCCCCTGTGCTTTTCTTCCAACCTGTGCTGGTTCTCCCCTCCACAGCAGCCACTCAGTGCTCCTCCCATCCTTCTTCCACATGAAGCAGGTGCCACTTACGATCCCCTGCAGGCTGGAAAGTCCAATGCCCACACTTATCCCACCTCCAACACGGTGTCCTAAACTTCTGTCTTCCAAGGAGCCCATCTCTGGATTCGCTTCCTTTTCCCATGATCTGTATCAGAGCCAGGGAAACAAAACACTCCAGATGGGTCTGATCAACCAGACAGAGCAGAGTGGCACGGGTGCACTCCCTCCTCCAAGCCTGAGATCAAATACTCCTCTTCTTCCCTCTCTCCCTTCCGTCCCTGTTCCAGGCCTCCCACTGGGTCCCCTCAGGTCCTGGGAACAGAAACAAACCTGACAGTGCCAGGGAACGTGCGAGGAGGAGGAGAAGGTGATGACGCAGCTCAGTGCCTTGCACTTGCAGCCAAGGGCACCCAAGCCGGCAGGCTATCTCCAAAAATAACCCTGTCCAAACAGTCAGCCTCTTAGTAATTCCCCAGGAGCCCTTCGTTCCAGCTTCCCAGGGTGCGGTCCTCAGCGTCCCTGTGCCTGGTCCCTCGCCACCCTTTCCAGAGCCTAATGGACTGGCTCCATTTAACCACTGACATTTACAGCCATTGTTCCTTATGTCCAAGGTCTAAATATACTTAGAAATATATTTTTATGGAAAATTTTTACAGTTAAGCAAACATCATAATATAGACTGTAATGCAACTACAAAAAAAGCATCTGCATGCACGGAGAGGGAAAGATCTCTAACACATATAGTCAGGTGGAAAAGGCAGTCTTGTAAAGTGGCAGTTATTATGGGATCCATTTACTGAGTTTTAAAAATGTATCTGTGAAGGGGCACCTGGGTGGCTCAGTCGGTTAAGTGTCCGACTTCAGCTTAGGTCATGACCTCACAGTCTGTGGTTCAAGCCCCACATCAGGCTCTGAGCTGACAGCTCGGAGCCTGGAGTCTGCTTCGGATTCTGTGTCTCCCTCTCTCTCTGCTCCTCCCCTGCTCATGCTGTGTCTCAAAAATAAATGAACTTTAAAAAAAAAATTTTTAACATATCTGTGTAGAACCATGAATACACAAGTCAATGTATACAAAAGGGGCAGAAAGACCCACAAAAGTGCAAACAGTAGTCACTTTGGAGAGAAGTGGGATTGGGGAAAATGGCAAAAGGTGAGGGGGGTAATTTTTTACTCTGAACATCATAAAGGGAAACAGATTTCACTTACTACTTGTATGAAGAAGCCACCTGGCCTTAGGTGTACCTTTCCCCCATTGTCATCGATCATCTCAGAGCTGGAAGGGGCCCCGGGGACTAAGACACAGGTCCTTGAGGTAGGGTACCCATGGTGGCATGCCTTTTGCCTAAGGTCACACAGCCAGCTAGCAAAAGCCAGAGACCACAAGTCATAGTACAGGCCCTGACATCGTGGAACCCCCAGAGGATTAAAAAGAAGGCTTTGACTTAATTACTAAATCAAACCAACTTTATTCTTTCAGTTGAGTCAGAAATACCTACTTTGGTGAACAGCCAGATGGAAGAGACCAAGGTCATCAAACCTGGAGGGAAAGGAGTCTCAGGCAGGACCTATCACTCAGGCATGGCTGGCAGGCCCTACCTTCTCTGGGCTTCCTGGCCCTCATCCATAAATCAGAGGGACGGGCTAAGTGACAGGGGACAAGGGACAAGACAGATTGGCGGGCACGGAGTGCTGTGGGTGCCAGGTGTTCGTCTGAGCGACCTCCGCATCCTCAGAATGAGACTGGCAGGAGCACTCCCTGAGTGCATCCTGGGCCGAGGGGCCGGCAGTCCGTGACCTTAATTCCATATGGAAGCCCTGCCTCTCAGGAGGGGAAGGCTGGGTTCAAGTCTGACTCAGCTCCCCACCCCCACCCCAGCACCAAGCTGCTTGGGCTGCTGCATGGATTACCTCATTCGATATTCGCCAAACTTTCAAATGCGCTCAAAGAAATTCAGAAGTCACTTGCCAAAAGCATACAACTGGGAAAGGGTGGGGACCTTCTGCAAAATTAGGTCTCCTGACTCTACATTCAGTGCTCCTTCTATCCTGCCAGTTTGGCATGCAGTGGGGCCTCCTCACTTGAGCGATAAAACTTAAGTTCTTGGGTTGGCTCCCCACCAACCCCGTCTCTCTCTCTCTCTCTCTCTCTCTCTCTGTCACACACACACACACACACACACACACACACACAGTCCCCTAACAGTGACAGCAGAGACAGGCTCCAGGAGCAGCACGACTCAGATATGCATCATGTTGATAAGATGTCTGGGATGTGCTTCAAAGTCATCTGGGGTGGCCTGTGGGGATATACGTCAGCTATGAGTTGTGATAATTGTTGAAGATAAGTGATTGTTTACAGGGGTTCATTACACCATTCTTTCTACTTTTGTACATTTGAAATTGCCCAAGATCAGACTTTTTTATACTGCATCATGCAAGTGATCAATTTGTCACCTGGTAGGTGGTTCCATTGTGATCAACTTGCTGCTTCCCTCGGCACACAAAGCCACACAATGGCCTGCTGTCATGTTAAGAAAAAATATCAGGGCCAAAGTTTCTGCAGGGTGTGAAAATCCCAATTATAGCAATAATAGCCAACGCTTACTGAGTGCTTCCTGTTTACCTGTCACTGCAGTGGACCGTTTAGCTATGATTTCATTTAATCCTCACAATGGCCCGGTAAAGTTGGAGCTGTTAAGCCCATTTTATAGAGAAGGAAATTGAAGTTCAGAGAGCTTAACTAGCTTGTCCAGGTCTCCACCTGTGATGAATGATGAGCAAGAATTCAAATCCTTCATCATAAGAAAAAAAAAAGTCTGTAACTACACGTGGTGATGGATTTTAACTAGATCTATCGTGGTGATCATTTCACAGTATATACAAATATCAAATCACTAAGTTCTACACCTAAAACTAATGCAATGTTGTATGTCAATTATACCTCAGTAAAAAAAAAAAAAAAATCAAATACTGAATTACATGTGCTTTTAACTTCTACTGCTCCCACGATATGTAATACCTTGGTACGTTAGGACTTTCTATGTAATTGGGACTAAATCTATGAAATTTTTCAAATGATCATATCCTTCACAGTGTAACCCAGTCATTTTAACCTTAGGATTCTACACGATGCAAACTATCTTGGAATGTAGACAGGGATTAATTCACAAACACATTATTCACAGTGTCAATCACCATAGGGCAAATGAGAAGTGCCTGGGCTATCCCACAGTGGCTTTCATCCCAGAAGCCTTACTCATGGATGCTCCAGTCTCGGGTGCTTGCCCCTCCTCTGTGGTCCCACAGCACCCTGTACCAGTCTCTTGTTTCCTGGTCCCCTCCACCGGACCATGAGCTTCTTTAAAGCTAAGCTCTTCTCACACATCTTTGGTTTAGAGTGGGCACTCGAATACGTGAGGACTGAATTAGTAAATGACCGTGGAGTTGAGGATTTAACATCTACAGAAACTGCTTAAGCTGCTGGAGGACAAAGGATAGTACCAGAACCCAAGGTCACATGCAGTGCCCTTCCCCCTCCACCTTAGACTTTAAACTTTTTCTAAAATAAAAAGTAACAAAAATGACTGGAGTTTGAATGCTTGAGGCAGGGTGGGAGAGGGGGAGGAAGCCAGAGGCGCCTTCCTCTATAGGCCCTCATTGAAATACCACTAAGTGACCAGATCCCATGGGCCATGTGACCTTGGAGGTGCTGAGCAGCTGATATGGGTGATGAATGAAAGACGCAGCTTTAATGTGGACTTAAACTATGTCAAGTACATCTGAGAAGGTTAAGCAAGAAAGGCAAGAGATGACTGCACATACAAGATGTTCTCAACCATTTAAAGAAAATACATCCATTTGGGAAAAAAAAAAAAAAAAAAAAGACCAGAGGGAAAACTGCCAAATGTTAATAGTGGTTACCTTTGAATAACGTAATCTTTGTCTGTGTCTCTATACTTTTTTATACTTTCCAAATTGTTCCCAATGGGCATACTTGATTTTTATAATCAGAACAATAAATAAAATTTAAATCACGAAACTGATTCTGAAGGCTAGTAATGATTTCGAAAACCTCTCCAGTGTTTTAATGCGGTGAAACTGCATTGCTTACTATGTTACTGTTACAGATAAGACTATAAAAAGTACATCTACTGGAATCAGAATGCCATCAGGTAGTTTGAGTACACACGCACACAAGCAAGAAAATGTATTTTTCCCCAATTCAGTTTTTAGTGAATAAATCACTGATACCAGGTCTGAGCAAATTCTCAGTATTCTAATGTTCCATAAGGTACTGTGAATTTCATTAATGAACTATTCCTGTCATTTTTTAATGTTTATTTATTTTTGAGAGCTAGAGACACAGAGCCGGAGCAGGGGAGGGGCAGAGAGAGAGAGAGAGAGAGACAGAATCTGAAGCAGGCTCCAGGCTCTGAGCTGTCAGCACAGAGCCCGACACGGGGCTCAAACCACAAACTGCAAGATCATGACCTGAGCCAAAGTTGGATGCTTAACTGACTGAGCCACCCAGGCACCCCGCCTGTCATTTTTTTAATGCAACCACATCCTCACAACTTTAGGGAGCTACATTCTCTTTGAAGCCTTCCTCTTCCACTCACTCGTTTACCATCATTGGTTTGATTCCCGGAGAAAAAGGGAACACCCCTCTCCATGCCCCCTCCCCAGTCAATATTGAGATAAATTAGATCTACTTTCTGTGGGTTCCTGAGGACAATTTCTTATTGCAGTGATTTTTTTTAAGTGTATTTATTTATTTTTGAGAGAAAGAGAGAACGAGAGCGTGTACCTGGGAGCATGACCAGGGAAGGGGGAGAGAGAGAAGGAGAGAGAGAATCCCAAGCAGGCTCAGCACTGTCAGCACACAGAGCACAACACAGGGCTTGATCCCAGGAACTCTGAGATCATGACCTGAGCCGAAATCAAGAGTCGGACGCTTAACCGACTGAGCCACCCAGGTGCCCCTCTGAAGACAGTTTCTGAGGGGAGATCCAAATGTGTTCTGCATCCATTTAAAAAAAAGGGTGGGAGGGCTTCTCTGTAACTCCAGGTCAACACCAAACCCCAGCCCTAGCCTGCCTGTTTGTCAGTAACACAGAATGAATGAATGCCATCACTTTAGACTGCACAGCTTTGGTTTTTATTTGTTTCTTACTAGGTTTAATTACCTTAGAATCACACAAACTTTACAACTCTCCAAAGGCCCCCTTTACAATGTGGCAGGCATTCACCCCTCTTTGTTAACTAGGTAGGGTCTCCTAATTTGAGTAGAGGGCTTACTCTATGGGGTTATTCTCCCACCAACATCCTCTGCTACTTAAAAAGCCGGTGAGCACCGGAGCCTGCCAAGAGGTCTGAGCAGACATAAGCATGTGTCACATCGCTGGATACCCACAACAACGCCAGGATATACATACCCATCCTTCCCTTCACATTAAACAATCATATTCTCAAGGAACACAGGACACAGAAGAGCTGACCCAAACTCCTCTGATCCTAAGGCCTAAGCATCTTCCACTCCCCTGGAACAGCCTGTGCAGAGACTGGGCAGGAAGGACTTTCACTGTCCAAGGAAGTGAGGAACTGGAGTCCAGGAAAGTTAATAGCACAGAAAGCTAAGTGGGGTCTCTGGCTTCTGGCTTCTTGCTGCCTTTTGCTTTACGATTATGTTCAAAGCAGGTCCCCACTGGGGAAGCAAGCAATAGCAGGGGAACATGTAGGAGGCCAGGGCAAGGGTGGAGTGAACCACTCAGTAAACACTACAGAAAAGTGATCCCCAATGATAACTGCAATACTCCTCACCATATCTACCATAGGGATCCATGGCTCTGTACCATAACCAACACCTATTTAATTCCTTAAGGAATTCATTCTCAGACTTAAAGAGTGTTGTTATAACAACCATCATAACTTTGACTTTACTCTGGGGTACCAACAACAACTCATTTGATGCAACGGTTTTCCTTTTACGCACAAAGAGAAATTAAAAGCAGACACCTTGCTGCATGTCCTTAGGCAAGTGATTTCTCCTCTCTGGGCCTCAGTTTTCCCATTTGGAAAATAAAAGGGTCTGGCGGGATGATTCCCAAGGTTCCTTATAAGGCAAGCATCCAGATAAGAAAGCTATACTCAAGTGCCCAGTGGAATTACCACAAAAATGAAATACTCTAGAAATCCTAAGAAAAGAAACAAGTGTAGCTAGGAGATAACAGGGACAGGACAAAACAGCACATTAGCTTTGGGGAAACCCAGACTCCAAGTATTTGTAGTTGGGTTTTTAAATTTTTATTTTTTTGGTTTTTTGTTTGTTTTGGTTTTTTGGTTTGTTTTTTTTGTTGTTGGTTTTTTTTGTTTTGTTTTGTTTTTGTTTTCCAACTTTTCCTCTGCCAAATACAAAAATAGGCAGCTACTTCCGTGGAACTCTCAAAAAGAATTTAATTAAATAAAATCAATGAAAACAATGCCTTGTTCTCCCACAAGTGGCTCAGGAGTAGCTTGCTAAGAGACACTTTCTTCCCTGTGGGTCTGATGTCAACAGACTAATGCTTAGGCCCAAACAAAGGCTTCCTGGCATAGAGATGAGAGGCAAATATCTAAGTCCCCATATCTGGCCCTATTCCAAATTGAGGGGAAAGGGACAGTGAGAAGAGAAAAATAACCAAAGTTTATGAAAGGCCAGCAGAAGAGTAAAGAATTACTAAAGCTATCTTTCCCCAAATGAATAAGAACTCTTAAAAGAGATAATGGAAGGGTGCAGCTTTCAATCTGAATTACTTTCTTTGTTTAACTCTGTTCTAAGGCCACTGATTTTTAGACTAACCTGGTTGTGCCTTTGGGGGCTGTCAAGGCCAGGGGCCGTGTGGGAATTGGGAGACCCATACTCAAATTCTCTTTCCCATTTCACTGGTTTAAACTCCCGCAAGGCATTTTCCAGGCCAACATTACCCGCTTGTAAAATAAGAGGGTTCCCTAGATCCCCTTTAGATCCTCAGTAACAGTGGTTTGGAGCTGAAGGCCCTCCAGTTCTCCCCAGGGACAGGTTTAAGCTCCAGAGGGACTGGCGGCCAGTGAGCTCAGCAATTGCACACTCTAGCAGCGGTGCCTCCGTGCCTGCACACCCCAACCCCCACCCCCCCACTCCCACAACCTTAGGGTCTTACTTCTGCACCAGCACCATTCCCTAACAGGCCAATGCACCCACCCACCCACTTCACGGCTGCCCGAGCAGGTCTGATGAACCAAAACCTGCCAAGGTGAGCAGAGCACATGTAAGCAAAGCAAAAACAAAACAAACAAGAGCCCTCTTATCTGGACCTCGGAATTTCTCTCAACCTGATCTCACTGAAGATAAGAGCGTCCCTACCCAGAACCAGAGGCCGCGGCTGGCCTCGCCTGTAAAAACTAAAAACGCAAAGCGAGTCTCAAGCCAAAAGGGGCCAGTGCCAGACGCAAGGACCTACAAGGCAAAGCTCAAGCAAAGGGTCAAGAAGACCAAGACCGCGCTGGGCGCTGTTTAAATTGGACTATTGTTTCTGCAGGCTGGGGAGGCGCTCGCCATCTCCCAGCAGGGGCAGTCGCCTGAGTGCAGGGACAATGGTGCACTAGGCACGGTCTTTTTTTGGAGAGGGACCCATGGGCCCTTAATTCAACCCCGGTGCGCTGGAAGTGAGGGGCTGCCCTGGTCCCATCCAGTAATGCACCACGGCCGGGGACAGGCTCTCGGCCTGGGGCAAAGCTTTTTGTAGCCGCTTTTGTGTTTTGTTTTCCCCTTTTGGCAGACTGGCAGTTTGGCCTGAGGGCCAAGTGGTACCTTTTCAATGTGTCTGTCGTCCTCCTCTGGCCAGCGGCGCCCCTAGCGCCTCTCCCTCCCCCGCGGCTTGAGACAATGGCCCGGTTCCGCAGGGCGGCAGTTCCAGGGCCAGCCGGGCGCCGGGATCCCCGCGCAGAGCGCACGTGCGTTTGTTATGGTGCCTGAGCCCCCACCCACGCCGCAGGCCTCAGTTTCCCGGTCCTTAAATCTAGCGGCGGGAATGCGCAGGAACCCGGAGCGCGCGGGGCGTCCCGCACCTGACCCGTGGCGCGGTGCGGGAAGCGGGGCTCCCGGGGGCCGAGCGCACGTGGGTTTGTTGTGGGTCCGCAGACTCGCGGAGCCCCGGGGGAAAGCCAAGGCGGTCCCCGGGCCGGGAGAAAGCCAGAGACACTCCGGCCCCACGGTGGCCAGCCGGCCGGCGAGACTGCCGAGGCGGCGCTGGGCACCGGCTCCGCGCGCCCCGCCGCCCCGCTCCCCTCCCGTGCCCCTTCGCACACGCCTCCGCCCGGGCCCCGGGCCGCGCCGCCTCCCTGCGCACCCCTACTCACTCGCTGCGCGCTCGGCCGCCGGGGCTGCGGCCCCTCCGCCCGCTCCGCGCCCTCGCCGGCCCGCAGCCGCTCCCTTTGTTAGCGCCCGGCAGTGCCCCAGATGTCTTCCCCGGCCCGGCCCGGCCCCGCACTCCCCTCCCCCAGGTGCCGCCCGTCTCCGCGCGCCGCGGCCGCTGGGGAGCCGGGCAGCTGGGAGCCCGGCGCCAGGTCCCGGCAGGAGGGTCTGCTGGGGAGGAGCGGGGGACTGGGGCTGAGGGGTGGAGGGGACGGCGAAGGAGGGAAGAGCGCGGCGGAGGGGCGGGGGAAGCGAAGGTCTCCGTTATGCAAATAGTCGGGCCGACGGGGTGGGTCCCCGGTCGCACGGCGCCCCAGACACCCTGGCCTGGCCCTCCGGGGATCGCCCGCGGGCGGGCCTCCGGGTTAGGGGTGCCGGGTTAGGGCACCTCGTGATGCGGGAACCCCGCTTCCACCACCCCCCACCGCCACAGCCACCGAGGAAGGCGGAAGGAGGAACGAGGGGAGGGGCGACGCGGAGGGCCGGGATCCCCAAATGCCGGCTCTCCCCACCACGCCCCAGGTCCCGGAGGGCTGAATGCTACACTCACAGGCTTTCCGTTCTCACAAGCGGGAACTGTAAATCCTGGCTCCGCTACCGACTGCCTGTGTGACTGAGCAAGTCACTTAACATCTCCGAACTCTTCTTAGGTAGGATATAAAACGGCAAAATCTCTTTCACGGGGTTTGACCCGATCCTGCCCAACACCGGGCGTAGCATGTGCTAGGTGCTCACAAACACTGCAGATACAAGAGGAGTGTGGGCCCCAAGCTGCCTGCAGGCTGGGGGGACGGGAGGCCTCAGGTGCGGTGTTGAAGGGAGCGAAGTTCCTTCCTTTCACTGGGGCTGAACTGGGGCTGCTAGGGGAAGGCGTGCACCGCCTGTGGAGCAGGTGTCACCGCTGTATACTGACCATCCCCGGTGCCCGGGGGGGGGGGGGGGGGGGGTGCTGAGACAGAAAACCGCCCCACAGGAGGGCCAGAAGCAGCCTTGGGCCACCACTCCAGTTCCCATAGAGAGAATGGAACTACCGGTGGCAACAATCATCACCCAACTGAGTTTTGAGCACCCACTTGGCAGGAGGCTATCTATGTACTTGGAGGGAAAGGGGGAATGGAAGTCATTTGGGCCCTCTGGGAACACACAATGTGGGGAACACTCCCAGCGCCTGAAGCCCTGACACAGAACTCTGTCTCCAAATTGAGGTGACCACTCCCCACCACCAACTCAACTTGGGAAAGGGGAGGTCACATCCTCCTCTCATCCCTCAACACCCTTCTTCCAGGTATTGCTACCTCCCTTCCCCTCCTGCTAGGCTGCTGGCTGGCCGGCTGCTGAGGAAGTGTCGCTGCTGGGTGTACGGAGCTCCAGTTCCAGGAGGTGCCGCACAGAGTGAATTCAGATCTCTACCACCAACTAGCTGAGTATTGGTTTGGGTCCCTCAGCCTCTCTGAGCCTCTTTTTTTTTTAATGTTTATTTATTTTTGAGAGAGTAGGGGAGGGGCAGAGAGAGAAGGGGACAGAGGGTCCAAAGCAGGCTCCCCACCATCATTGCAGAGTGCCATGCCATGCTCGGTTGGAACCCAGGAACAGTGAGATGATAACCTGAGCCAAAGTCTGACGCTTAACCAACTGAGCCACCCAGGCGCTCCTCTCCGAGCCTCTTTTGAGCCTCTTTCCTCTTCTGTATCATGGAGATATTAATGATGGTGTTGTCTTCAAGATTATGTGAAATGACCTGTATGAAGCCTTTGGCTTAGTATCTGGCATTTGAAAGGTGCTCCTAACGGTAACCGTAACGTGAGTGAGTGAAAGTAGACAAACTCATGAGACTACTTCTGGGAGGATGCCATATTGGAGATTTCAAACTTTATTCCGAGAAAATTGGAAGCTCTTAAAAGATTTCATCCAGGGGCATGGCATGCATCCTTGTGTTTTACACTGATTTTTCTGCCAGCTTCCTGGAAAGTGGATGGCAGGAGCAGAGACTGCGAGCGTGGGGCACAGAGACCAGTTTGCAAGCTGCCATCAGTGGAGATATAATAGGAGCTGGGGCAATGACAGCAGGAATGAAAAAAGAGGACACGCAAATAATACCTACCATTTGGGGAGCAAAAGCAATTTGCTTATTATATTGCCTCTCCTTTTCATACCATATGTGGGGGTCTTACCCTATCGTATGAATAAGAAAATTGAAGTCACCGAGGAAATGAAAGAGCTGGAATTTGAACCCTTTTCCACATGCGTGGAGAGCCTTAGTCATTTCCTTCCTCAGTATCACTTTTATGTCAACACTGCTTAAGACTCAAGAACAAGGAGATGCGGGGCTGGCTCCATCAGAAGAGCATGCCACTCTTGATCTGGAGGTGGTAAGTTCTAGCCCCACAAGTATAGAGTAGAGAGATTACTATGAATAAATAAATAAGTAAATAAGTAAGTAAATAAATAAAAAGCAAACAAACTTTAAGAAAAGAGAAGAATGGGGTGCCTGGGTGGCTCAGTCGGTTAAGTGGCTGACTTCGGCTCAGGTCATGATCTCACGGTCCGTGAGTTCGAGCCCCGTGTCGGGCTCTGTGCTGACAGCTCAGAGCCTGGAGCCTGTTTCAGATTCTGTGTCTCCCTCTCTCTCTGACCCTCCCCCATTCATGCTCTGTCTCTCCCTGTCTCAAAAATAAATAAAACATTAAAAAAAAAAGAGAAGAATGAAGAACAAGAAACAGAGGAGAGACTTTTTTAGCTCCCTTCCCACTCCATATGACTCTTTATAAGAAGAACTACAGCCAGATTACAGAGAAAACAAAGCAAGAGGCTCACTCCATATTCTTGGCTTACAGGGCCAAAGTGACCACAGATGACATGAAAAGCCCAAGAAGTTTCTTTTTTTTTTTTTTTTTAACTTTATTTTGAGAGACAGAGAGAGCACAAGCAGGGGAGTGTCAGAGAGAGAGGGAGAGAGTGAATCTCAAGCAGGCTCTGAGCTGTCATCCCAGAGCCCAACACGGGGCTCCATCTCAGGAACCATGAGACCATGACCTGAACTAAAACCAAGAGTCAGACCCTTAACCAACTGAGCCACCCAGGTGCCCCCAAGAAGTTTCCGGGGCTGTGAGGCAGATGTGTGGACGGGTAGGGAAGATCTCCCTGGAAGATGTCCAGGGAAGGAGCAGCTGTGGAGTTATTCCCTTTGGGGGCCCCTCCCCCAAGGTTGCAGTTAGGGTCTTTTGACCTATAGATGAGAGGCAGGAGAGGGATGGACCTGTCCTCTCCAGCCTATGAGCCTTCCTCATGTATTGTCTCTAGGGCCCCTGACTTGACAGGTTATTTTTCTTAGAAATATAAATACCTAATTTCCCTCTGGACACTACCTCAGCTCCCCACCCCCATGACCTCAGTCTTTGCCCATGAATAATATTTTAAGTAATGCCTTTCTTAGTCATCACTTTAGGCGGTTTACTGGCTAATACAAATAATGCCCTACTTTATAATGTTCACTTACAGTGAGCCGCTCACAGACATGCTGTTTCTAGCACTCTTAAATTGGAGATGGTGGTATTGCACAGTCTTATAAGGAATAAGGAAAGCACCGGAGGCTGAAAATATCTTCCCAAACCCTTCTGCCTCATCTCTCTCCAGATGCTCATGTCGAACCTTCGATGGCGTCCACAGTTCTCTGCACGCTTTCAACACCCACAGTCCAGTATAAGGGCGGACTGAGGGCTAAAGGAACTGCCGTGTGGTCTACCTGCGCCCCCTACCTTAGACTTCAGTGCTCTCAGCTTCAAGGATAAAGATACCTATGCTCAGCGAAGTCTAAGGAACCCAAGTCGCAAAACAGAAATAGAGGAACAGCATCTCTGGGAGAACAACACTAGGGACAGAGGCTGGACACTAGAGATGGGCCCCTTGGAAGGACTACAGCCACAAGACAGGGAAATGGCTGGGCCGACCGTGCCTCGTACAGCAGGCAGTGGCCTTGCAGCCTCAAGACCTCAGCATTAGATATGGGCATTGGGTAAGCAGGTGTGGCCTTGGAAATGGGCATGTCATGGTGGACAAGCTTTCATTGGACTGCACTTCACCCAGTCAGCTTCAGTGTCCAGCCTTGTCCCAGGAGATACGAGGAGAAACCAAGTCCCAATTCTCAAATTACTTGTGTTTTAGCAAAATATCTTTTGGTCCAAATAATTAACACAAATTGCTATGGATTGAACATCTACTGGGTGCAAGGCAGCCTATGTGCATGTTCTCACTTAATCCTCACCTGGGGGAGGGGTATCATTCTAGAACTCTGGTGTACCTAAGTCTTCTTAGGCGACTCTTTCTGTTGTCGCCTGAAGGCCAATCCTAGCATGAAATTAATGTATAGGAGGCAAGGGTATGGTTATAAATCTCACGCTAGGAACATTAAAAAGCAAGAGAGGTCTTTCCTGCAGGTTTCTTAAGGAGACAAAGTGGTGTCACAACAAACATCAAGATACAAGGCTTCCTAGGTATCCACTTAAAACATCCCTTTTTCTGAATTCCACTCCAGACATCACCTTCACACATTTCTACAGAGGCCTCCTCAGCATCTCTCTCCCTCCTATGATACTCCTCCAGCTCCCCCTACCCCCACTTCCCAAGTCCTTCCCTCTAGGGGTCTCCCTTAATTTTAACTAGCCATCTCTCAGTGACCCCAAAAGATGTGAGGAAAAGAGTAGGAAGCTGCAAAAAAAAAAAAAAAAAAAAAAAGACAATGCCCATGAATATAGATCTTTACGTTTACAAATGGCTTGCATATACATTATCCCACCTGAGCCCTTTTCAGACTCAGAATAACCTGAGAAAACTGAGGCTCAGAGATAAAGTGAGTTGCTTGAAGTCCACTAGTGAGTGATGAGCTGCACCTTGAAACCTAGGCCTCTTTCCTTCAGACTACATCTGGCCCAGGGCTGCAAATGCCTGGACAAGCCCATCAAACTGTCAATAACACTTCCCCAGCTACAGCTGCCAAAACTGTCGCCCTGGTGCCCCAGGGCAAGACTCAAGCCATGCCCAGGAGACCGAGTCACCAGCAATGGAAGGAAGTACAGGGACGAAAGGACTCAGAAATCAAAGATACTTGTAATAAATGCCTTCAAAAAGATCCAGGAAATTGGCTTCTCTCAAGTGACTTCTATCAAAACCAAGGTGCAAAGTCCTGTGTATTTATTACCTGAGGATGACCTTCTGAATAACCCACAAATAATGGTCAGGCTTCTTGCAAGAGAGTGTGTGGGTCAAGGAAATGTTTTTGAAATTAACAAATGTTTTGAGGGGAAAAAGAAACTATCCCATGCCTGTTGGTGATTTCTCCCAAACCTGTCTCTGTTTTGTTTTGTTTTGTTTTTTTCCTAATTGTATAGATCAAATTTGCTTTAGGAAATTTAGAAAATTCAGACAAGTACAAAGAAGCAAGGGGGAGGAAGATATTGTCAGCCCATCAGCCACAGGCAGAATTAACCTTTTGGCCTATTTTCTTCCAGTTATTTGCCATGCATTTTTCTACAACTTTTCATAGTTGAGATCATGATATATAAAAATGATATCCAGCTTTTGTCCCCCATTTAAAGCATAACAAACATTTCCTGTATGTATATAATAATACATGTATTCATTCCCTTTAGCCCTTATTAGATGCAAGGCAGACATTCTTAGGCAAGTTGTTAGTGGTTTATTGCACTATTTGTTGGCTGTATGAGAGACAGTTTAGGGGCTAAACTGACTCACTGACTCTGGAGTCGGGCTGCCTGGGTTTGAATCCTGACTCTGCCACCTCTTGGTTACATGACCTTGGGCAAGTTAATTTACCCCTCTGGCTCCATTTCCCTACATATAAAATGAGGATCGTAGTATCTGCCTCACAGAGTAGTTCTAAAGATTAAATGAGTTAATTACATGAAAAGTGCTTAGAATAATAAATGGCATGGTAAGCGCTAAGTAGTAGCTATTAGCAATCTATGGTATATGTGCTCACATCATAAATTATTCAGCTATTCTCTTGCAGCTGGACAGTAAGATTGTTTTCAATTTTTCCACTATTATAGATAGTCCTATAAACCATTTACTGCGTGCATTAGTGGAGGAAAGGCAGATTGAAACTCTGCTGTGGAAAAATTCAAATGCCAAGATAAGGTATTGAGAAATTCAGGATAAATGACCCAGGAGAAAAACTCTCCTTAGAAGGAGGTATCCAGTCACCTTGAAGAGATGACATTTAATTCTATGGCAAACATTTGTTGAGCTCTGTGCACCAGGAAAGGGTCTTGGCTAGATCAGGGAACAGAGACGAAAAGGGGACACCAAGACAAACAAGAGACAAGACTGAATCTCAAGGAGCTTTATTCAGTTACAAAAATATCACATTTGTTATGTCCAGGAGTGAATTTTCACCATGACATATCTCTATGGTTCACTTAGGTGGACAGGGATTACAAAACGCCTGATTTCAAAGGACCAATGCAGTAGGAAATACAGAGACAGCCAGTCTTCCTTCACGCCCTTATGGAGAGGACTTGATCAAGAACGCCTATTTCACAGAAGAGAGGCGCCTGGGTGGCTCAGTCGGTTGAGTGTCCAACTTCAGCTCAGGTCATGATCTCACAGTTTGTGAGCTCGAGCCCAGTGTCGGGCTCTGTGCTGACAGCTCAGAGCCTGAAGCCTGCTTCAGATTCTGTGTCTCCCTCTCTCTCTCTGCCCCTCCCCAGCTCCTGCTCGCACTCTGTCTCTGTCAAAAATAAATAAACTTAAAAAAAATTTTTAAAAAGCCACCAACCATGCCTAAGTATAGCAGTGCTGCATGGCCAGGGGAGCCCTCTCTCCCGATATTGTCCTGAGTGAGGGACTCTTTGCCAAGCAATTGTGAGGTTCAGATGGTTCAGACAGGGCTGCAGCCTCAGCCACATTCTTGCTGACTCTCATCACCTATAGTTAATGGGCTACAAACAGCTGGACAATAACCTTTTGGGAAAGGCCACATTTCCCATCACTGAGATAGTTCCTAAAGTTCAAATGTCTCCTGCAAAGCTGCATCAATTTTCTAGCCCCTCTTTGTATAGGGTACAACGCAAAACCTTTTATACCATGAGAAACCTGGGTATACAGTTGCAACCTTACCCTGCCAGGAGTAGGTGTGGGGATTGGTGATTTGAATTAATCCATAACCAGCCCTGCTAAGGGCTAAATGTGTGGACAATCAGATAGGCATTTGAGGAAGCACCGATGAGGTTCGGTGCAGGAAGTAGCCTCTGAACAATGTCACATTATCCATTACATTCCTTCTTCAATGACATCATAAAGCACTCAACTGTCAAGTTCAATTAGCAAGTAGGTGGTCTATAATGATAATTACAGTCTGTACCTCTCAACCTAAATGGCTCAGAGCACCACAAAGTCATGACTTGAAGGCCTTAGAATGACTCCATCCAGGAGGCAGGGACACCAGGGTAGGCCCGCTTACGTGGAAAATGTGTGTGTGTTTCTAGAGTTTGGAGGAGGTGAGGTACAGACACTTGTACTAAATATATACCATTGTGTTTAAAGTGTTGTATCACATTGGCTTGGGGTCCTATCAAACGAGCTGTAATTGCAGGGAGCACGAGATACCTTCTATCACACCTTTTTGGCCAATTCCTCTGTGAGGCCTTTCTCGAACTCACAGGAAGGATGGATAGTTAGGAAACTCATTTCCTTGCCCAAAATAGACACAAAGTTCCTAAGTTCACATTCAGAGTGAACTACACAGGAGAGATTTTTATTTGTAGAATCTGGGACTCATGGTTGGGTTAAGAAGAAAGGGGCACAGTGCACCTGCTTGATTTTAATCTACTCCCTTTAAAATGTGTTCCTCACATAGAGGACTCCCAAGGCACTTTCCTATACACCTTTCAATTGAGGTCTAATTTACAGATAAATCAACTGAGGCTTAGAGACTCAAATGGCCTGCCAAAAATGAGCCAGCTAATAAGTGGCAAAGTTTGGACTAGCGCTGACATCTTCTGCCTCTGTTACAGATGCTAGTAAGAGGCCACAGGCAGCCCAGAAAATAGAGAGAGAACCAAAGACTTAAAAAGCAGAAACTTCTATGGTCCAGCCTCCCATAACGAGGCGCCTGAGAGAAATCAGGCCTTGCTCATTATTTTCCGACTTTTCATAGTGGTCAGGGATCATTAGGCTGGGTTTTCAGCCTGTCTCTTCAAAGGGCTAAGAAAAACATATCAGGTGATAAATGGAGGTGGTAAAGAATGGCCAGAAGCCTCATGGAATGTTCTTGTTTCTGCTGGGAAGAAGGAAGTCACTCATCTGAGGTAGCTTTGTGTGACCATAGACCCCTGACAATACATTTCCTTCACTTCAGCGTTTTTGGCACAGAGGGTAAGGAGGCATTACTGCTTCCGAGATCTCATGAGCTAAAAAAAATGATAGTTCTCAGTTATTGATTACTGAGGTGAAATGGAACATGTTAAGATTAGGATCTGGATATTCCCAGATGATCTGAGAGATAATAATGACCTCCTCAAACCACAGAACCGGGAACAGAGCTCTGCCACAGCTAATCCGCACAAAGACCCTGTGCGTGCACGTCATTAGCAGCATTTGGCAACAAGATAACTGAGGCTTAAGGAGTTTGAATAATTGGCCAAAGGCCACATATCTTGTAAGTGGCAGAGCTGGGGACTGAACCAACACGTACATGACTTCAAAGCCACTCTTTAACCACTGTGCACATCAGTTTTTCCTTGGAAGTGGAGTGATGTGAGGTTGGTCTGACTCATCTCTCCATTATCTCTGACTTGTTTATACTTTTTCGTTTCTCTGAAATGTCCTCTTCATCTCGCTCTGCCTGAGTGAACACGACCCCTCCCCTAAGGTCTAACTCCAGCCTGAGCTTCTGCAGGAAGGCTTGAGTCCCAAACCATCTCTTTCTTCTCTAAAGTCTTAGAAACACTTGTAGAATTTCCCAGGACTGTGGTTTTTTGTTGTTGTTGTTCATTAAATATACAACTATATGAGGTCGTTTTTAAGTCTATTTATTTATTTTGAGAAAGAGACTGGGAGAGGGGCAGACAGAGAGGGAGAGAGAATTCCAAGCAGGCCCCACACTGTTAGCGCAAAGCTCGACACAGGACCCGAACCATGAGATCATGACCTGAGCTGAAACTGAGTGTTGGACGTTTAATCGACTGAGCCACCCAGGCACCCCGAGATTTGTTTTTCTTTTTTTAAGTTTATTATTTATTTTGAGAGAGACAGAGACAGTGTGAGTAGTGGAGGGGCAGAGAGAGAGGGAGAGAGAGAATCCCAAGCAGGCCCTACACTGTCAGCACAGACCCCACTGCAGGGCTGGAACTCATGAAACTTTGAGATCATGCCCTGAGCTAAAACTGAGAGTCAGACTTGACTGACTGAGCCACCCAGGTGCCCCAAGATTTGTTTTTTATTAATATGCTTTCAAATAAATAAACATTTGATATCTCATAGAAACACCGTTTTATATCAACAAATCCACAAATCAGGACACATCATCCTTTAACAGATTCAGAGGTGTGAATTGATTCAGTTCAGGATCTTCTTTCTCCGCCATTCCCCAAATGTGGACCCAGAATCACAGGGGTATGGAAGTGGGGGTCCCTCCTGGCTTTATCTATGGAAACAGGAAACAGGAAACAGGAAACAGACCATGTGGCAGTGGCTCTTCAGCAGGCTTTGGGACCAAGCAAAATGGAGAATGATCTCTACAGTGCTTCTTACTAGCCAGGTGGCTTCAAGAAAGACCCTTAACCCCTCCGAGCCTATGAAGTATAGCGTGTGAAAGATTGCAGGAAGGATCAGCAATAATGCTGTTATGTGCACCAAATAGCTACTCAAAATACGGTAGCTATTACGTTTATTAGACCTGACCCCAATCAAAAGGAGGTAAACAACTAACTTCCCTAGGGTCAATTCAGAAAAGAACATGAAACGCTTTTGGTCTTACTTAAAAATTCAGAAAAGAACATGAAATGCTTTTGGCCTTACTTAAAATGCCTCCTTCTTCTCTCTTCTTCTAATCCCTTGTAAAAATTCAACATTGTAACTGCAATTACCGACTGTTAGTGTTCCCTCCAAAATTCACATGTTGAAAACCTAATGACCGAGGTGATGGTATTCCAGTGGAGGTGGGCCTTTGGGAGGTGATTAGGTTGTGAGACTGAAGCTGTCATGAATGGGATTTGTGTCCTTATAAAAGCTCCCTGAGAAAGCTCCATGCCCCTTCTGCCTCACGAGGACACAGAAAAAAAGAGGACCATCTATCAACCAGGAAGCTGGCCCTTGCTAGATACTGAATCTGCTGGTGCTTTGAGTGTGGACGTCTCAGCCTCCAGAACTGTGACAAATAAATTTCTGTTCCTTACAAGCCACCCAGCCTATGGTATTTTAGTTATAGTGGCCTGAACAGATTAAGACACCTACTTTATGAAATAAACTCATGTCCATGAGAAAAGTAGCACTGCTCCTTAGTTTTCGAAAGATTCCTGCTCATACCTGACATACCGAAGAAGCAACAGAGAGAAAACTTTCTTCAGCCTTGGACTGAATCAGAAGGCTAGAGGCAATGGGAAGGTCTTGTACGAGGGGTTGCTCATCACCATGTGAGAGAAACGTAAGGTATTACTGGGAGATTTTACCACATTCACGCAATGTCAAAGGTTATCTCATTTCCCTCATGAGGAAACACAGTGGTAGAGAAACCTCCCCTGTGGTGCACAATGACAGCGCCCAAAGCAGAATCTGGTCTCTCGGTGCTCAGATTTCTTTCACCCTTCCAACCATCAGTTTAGAAGCATTACCGAGTACTCCCAGCACACTGGCTCTCAGGGGTGTAAGGCAGGGGGGCGAGGGCCCCAGCCCTGCAGGACTTCACAGGATGGAGAAGCCATGCCTTACAGGAGACACAGCCATGTGGGAACAGCTCAAGACTTTCATGATCCAGAGCTAAGTGGGGCACCCAGGCCTAGGCAGCCCCCACCATACAGGAAGTATACTTGCTTCATTCATTGTTCCATCTCCGGTCCCTAGAAGAGTTCAACTAAGGCAACGCCTATAACTGTGAATGCAGTTCATGGACTCTGGAGCCAAAGGGGCTGGGATTGAATCCCAGGTCACTCAAGGAATAGCTGAGCAATCTTGGGCAAGTGACCTAATCTCTCTGTGCCTCAACTTTCCCATAGTAAAAGATGGATAGTACTATAGAGAGGAAATGAGCTAATCCATGTAACGTACTTTAAGAAGTGCCAGCACAGGGTAAATACTCAAAGGACATGACCATAGCTATTATTCTTAGCAACCACATTATTAGAGAAGAAATTAGTATTTGATGAGTGTGTGTGTATATGTGTATGTTTATATATATATATATATATATATATATATATCCCCTTAATACGCCATCAAATGATATTAAATGAATAAATGAATGAATGATGGAACGAAATTGAATGAATGCAGTCGGAATCAGAGAAGGAAGGGATTTTGGCAGGCTGAAGTGCTCAGGGAAGGTGTCCTAGCAGGGGCCAGACCTGAGCCAGGCATGTAAGGAAGTGTGAGATAGGGGCCACCGGGGTGGGTCAGTCGGTTAAACGTCTGATTCTTGGTTTCAGCCCAGGTCATGATCTCACAGTTCATGGGTTAGAGCCCCGAGTCAGGGTCCACAGCTAGTAGCACGGAGGCTGCTTGAGATTCTCTCTTTCCCCTCTCTCTCTCTGCTCCTCTGCTGCTTGCACTGTCTCTCTCTCAAAATAAATAAATAAACATTAAAAAAAAAAAAAAAAGGCGGGCCGGGGGGGAAGTGTGAGATCTACGCAGGATGAAACCGGAAGAGAAGAAAAATATTTACACTTTCAGAAGCTCTCTTCGACAAAGACTTAATATCTAAAGATGTTTATTGAAGTGGTTCTTTTTTCTTTAAAATATTGAAAAAAGCCCAAACGGCCAGTGAGACAGTCAAACACAATTTGATAAATCTATAAAATAAATTACTTGTAATCCATTAAAGTATTTTCAAACAAGAGTGAATAACAAATATGCTCAGATTATAAGAGTCCAGGAACACCTGGGTGCCTCAGACGGTTAAGCGTCTGACTTCGGCTCAGGTTTGTGAGTTTGAGCCCCGTGTCGGGCTCTGGGCTGACAGCTCAGAGCCTGGAGCCTGCTTCAGATTCTGTGTCTCCCCCTCTCTCTGCCCCTCCCCCACTTGTGCTCTGTCTCTCTCTATCAAAAATAAAGCAATGTTAAAAAAAATGTATAAGAGTCCAATCTCTTATACACAGTACAATCTCAGCTGAGTAAAAATTCCATTTGCATATAAAAAGAAAGGAAATTACCAAAATGTTGGAAGGAAGGAATGTGGATACTTATGTTCCTTTAAATCTTTCTTAGCTTTTCAAATTGTCTACAGTGGGTATGCATTATTTTAATAATTGTGTTTGTTTTTAGTTATGGTAAAATATAAAATTTGCCATTTTAACTGTTAGGGTGGCCGGTGATGCGGACAGCAAAGAACTGCACAGAGTAGAGTAACAAGTGTGACAGAGTTTATTCACTCTCGAAGGAAGGAGAGGGACCAGATATCAAGAGAGATGTTGGCTCCCAGTCTCTGTTAGGCTGGGCCTCTTAAGTGGTTTGTAGGATGTGGGAGGGTTGTAGCTGTGGTCTTGGGGGAGGCTGTGTGGGAAGGGGGTTGACACTTGGTCAGATGGAGAAGGAGGTGACAAGTTATTGGGGCAGGAGGGGGCTGGCGGTGAGTCTGTCTGGGGCTCATCCAGGATGTGAGTTGTGGTCGGGCCAGAGAAGAATATGTTCTGGAGTGGTAGCTTATTTTCTGAGAATGAGTGGCACCATGACCTAGAAAAACAAAGAGTTAGGGCCAAGTACAGACACCTGTGAGTTTTGTCTGTAAGCTTGGCTGGGGAAGGGGCTTTGAATAGAACCCTTTTATGAACCGTGTTTACGTGCCCAGTACAGCTAATAATATTATTTTTTAAGTCTTGTATATTTCTCAGGTGAACAAGGTGCCCAGGCCCGGGGCCTTGTTCACACTGCTGTCCTGTTACGATGGTCCCACAGAAGCTGAGAGGAAGCATGGCCGCTGCCCGTGCCCGAACACCCCGACCGACCCCTTTGCCCTGGGAAGCACCATTATGATTTTGGAGCATGTTCCTGCCTGCTGAGGGCTGGCACTTCGGCCCTCCAGTGTGGAGAATCACTCCTCCCTAAAGTCAGGGTGTTAACACGCTTGTCATGTCTGGACAACGAGTGGCCTCCCCCGTCCCCAGGCCTCTTCATTTTGTCTCTGATATTGCTCCACACAAATGCAACATTCAGCCATTTCTTCCAATGCTCACAAACCGGGGGAGGGCAGGGGATTCCCTCAGGCTCCAGAATCCCAAAAAAGTCCCTTGTGCCTCCTGGAAAGTACAAAAAGTGGGGATATGGAGACTCTTCACCTACTTCTAAAGGCTTGGCCTCGTGCTGCGGCTTGTACAGTGAATCACCACAGAGTTAGAGAGAACTCCTTGTGAAATAGAAGCCTGGCCAGAGGGAAGAGCTACCTGGCCACAGGCCTGTGTGTCTGCTACATGCCCACATTCAAGGAGAAAATGCCCGTCTTGGGGCTTATCCTCAGGTTCCCTCTAATTCCACCATGTCTTATATCCATTCTCTTCCATTTTCATGAGTCTCATTCATTTACTCAGCAATCATTATTTACCCCTTTCATATGCCAGGGACTAAGTTAGGGATGAGATACTGACACCTAAGATAATGGCAATAATCTTTTTCTTTTAATTCTTTTTAGTGTTTATTTATTTTTGAGAGAGACAGAGTTAGAGCGGACGAGGGGCAGAGGGAGAGGGAGACACAGAATCTGAAGCAGGCTCCGGGCTCTGAGCTCTCAGCACAGAGCCCGACGCGGGGCTCAAACCCACAAACTGTGAGATCATGACCTGAGCCAAAGTCGGATGCATAACCAACTGAACCACTCAGGTGCCCTGATAATGGCAATAATCTTATACACTGCCAAGCACTGGGCTGCAAAGCTTTATCTGCCCTACCCCATTTCACCCTTACAACAACTTCACAAAGAAGGGACTGTTCCCCCATTTTACAGATAACAGACCTGAGGCTCAGGAAAGATAAGACATTTGTGCAGAAGAACTTCTGGGTAAAGATGGTAAAATAACTCGAGCTTAGAACATCTCTCTTCCCACATTTAACACAATGAACAGCAAAAGTGAAAACCACAAAACAGTGAAAGAAATTATCAGTAAATTCTAACAAGCACCTACCAGACCATGCTTTTCCCACAGATAATGGCTATACACTCAGGATCAAATACAATTAGCAACAATCTGAAGGCACAAGAGACTAAACAGAAGCAAACAGAACCTGGAGGGGAGTCAAATCTTGCTAGAAAGACATGGAAGGAGTTACCTATGCTTGTAGTTTTCAGCCTGTGAACAGGCTGAAGTCGCCGCCATGAGGGGTGCCTCAAGCTTTAATTTCAAAAAAAATCCAGAGTCTTTCTGGCCTAAAGAACCAGAGGACAGAATATGCTGGAGAACAAGGAGAAAGGGGAAATATTGGGAAGGAATGGTCCAAAGAGAGAAAGCCCCAAATTCTGTGTGTAAACTCTGACCAGATCCCAAACCACTTGAGGATAAAGCAGACTCCAAGTAACCAAGCCAAAGACAGGGGAAATGAGCTGAGTTCGGTTGCTCCCCAAAGGGCAGTTTTGCAGTTTGGATCTGCCTAAGTTAATTTGCTTCCTAAACCAAAAATCTCAACATTCTCAGAGCACTCCAACAGGATCTAGAATCTCCATAATGTGAAATTCATATGCCTATGATATAATGCAAAATGAGTCAATATACAAAGAACCTGAGAATATAATTTCAGGCTTAAAAGAAAAGACAATCAACTGACACCAATCCCAATATAATCCAGATGTTAGGATTAGAAAAGGATTGTCAAGCAGCTATTATGATTCTGCTCCGTGAAGTCAAGGAAAATATACTTTCAATGGATGAAAGGCAGGAAATCACCGATGAGAAAAAGAAACTATACCTTAAAAGAACCCATGAAAATTCTAGAACTGAAAAACACAATATGTGAAATCATAAATTTCTGGAAGAACTTAATGAAAAGAGTTGAAGAAGCTGAAGCTAGATCAATAGAAACTTTCTAATCTGAAGAACGGAAAGAAAAAATATGGGAAAATATGAACAGAGTGCCAGGGACCTGTAGAATAATGTAAAAAATGTCTGCATATGTGTAATTTGATTTCTAAAAGTGGAAGAAAGAGAGAATGGGTCCAGAAAAACATATTTGAAGAAATGATGGCTTCAGCATTTCCCAATTTATAGAAAGACATACATTTATAGATTCAAGAAGTTCAGTGAATCCCAAGCAGCATTAAGTGTAAACAAAGACACACATAGGCAAACCCGGTCAAACTGCTGGAAACAAAAGTAAGGAGAAGCTTTTGAAAGCAGCCGGGTACGGCGGAGGGGGGGGTGTTGGGGAAGATACATCACATAGTGGGAGAGTCTTATGAGTCACTGCTGAATTCTTATTAGAAATAATGGCCACCAGAAGACAGTGGAACATCTAGGGGAAGGGTAGAAGAGGCCCTTAGCAACCAAGAATTCTATATTCCTTGAAATTATCCTTTCAAAAGGAGGGCAAAGTAAAAACATCTTTAAAAATCCACCAGCAGTAACAAGGAAAGAAGTTCAACTTTATGCCAGGAACGTTGAAAAAAAAAAAAACAAAGGAAGACAGGAGCAAAGAATTCTGAGGCAGTGCCAGAGCATCATAAGTAATCTCATCATTCCTTCCCTAGAAGTGGTATGGAGGAAACCGGGTGAAATGGCAAAATCCTGATAACATTCAGGAGCTGGCCCACCCCATTCCCATTTGGAGAGAATATGACCGAGTAAATGAAAAGGCATCTTGGAGAAAAGTCACAAAAAAAACCACTTGGGAGCAGAAGCCCCTATACACCACCGCAGAACCATGACCATGACCATGACCTTGACCATGACCTTGACCTTGACCATGAACATGACCATGATGGAGTGAAGAAGGGCACCAGCAATTGACAGTTTCCACATCACTGTGCTAGGTTGGGGGTACGCCCACGGGAGTGGTATACACACCCAGCTGGGTGGCATGGGTACTGAAACTGGATGTTTTCATGGTTCTCAGAAAAAGCTCAGTTGCACACAGTCCCACCCACCCCTCTCCCATGTCCTAAAACTACGGAGAAGTAGACAGCAGGCACCCCACCGCAGCCCTCCAGCTACGGTTCTGATGGGAAGGTAACTGAGTTTTAAATAACATACAAAGGTTTTCAAAAAGAAGTCACCCATATTTTATATCAAGCCAAATAATCCATGTTAGTCGCAGGCTAAATAAAAAAGAAATAGGACAGAAACTCTGAAAACATTCCACATAGAGAAAAAAAAAAATCAATCCAGTCTGGAAGAACACCTAGCCCAAACCAAGCAACAGAGGTACACTGTGTGAATTCATCACTTTTCAGACATATATATTCTAATAAAGAATATGACTTTATGGGGCACCTGGGTGGCTCAGTTGGTTGAGCATCCAACTCTTGCTCTCAGCTCAGGTCATGATCTCTCTCTCTCTCAAATAAATACGTTTAAAAAAGAATGTGACTTTAATAAAATAAGAACACAAAGACAAAAGTACTAAATTACAGCATGAGATTAAAAGGGAGATTAAAATGTTAAAGACAAAGTGTCAGGCAAAATCTTCATTCAGATCTAGCAAATCACTTTCAAAAATAAACATGTAACATAAGAGATGTGGCTAAACATCAAATTACTTTAATGGATGCAAAACTTTATATAGTCATAATGAATATTGAAGGAAAGAACATTAAATTTAAAGCAATTAAAGAATAGATGATGAAGACAATCTAACACGAAAATTATTGATGTCCTAGGAGTGAAAAGTTGCAATAATTAAAGAAAGAAACTGTAATACAGGAAAATATGATAGAGAAAAACTTCTCCAAAGTGTGAGAATTCAACCTTTTAATCAAAAAGATGTACTGTTTTCCAATAACATTGATAGAAAAAGATATTTCGATTTATGCTTTGCTAACTTACGTGGAAGAATTAAAAAAAAAATAGAGTTCTTTGGCTATCCAGGAAAAAAATCCAATCATCTATAAGGATGAGAAATCAGATTTTCCACCGCAATGATCAATGGAAGAGGACAGTAGAGTAATATCTGCAAAGTCCCAAGGGGGAGAAAGAAGTGACCTCAAAATATTACATCCCATCAAAATGTCATTCAAAGGCAGACATTCTCAAATATGCAAGAACTCAAGGACCATAGCATGCATGCACTAGCCCGTCTTGAAAGCACAAACTCTACTTGCTCAAGAGTTAAATCAGAATAAAGCAAGTCAGAAACAAAAACGCTGGCCAAAACCCTGGTGGTGAGCATCCAACCCATTTAAATATAAAAGCAAAGTGAAATAATAGAAAAGTGACGGCACGGAATGGAACGGAACAGAATGGTCATAACCTTTACTAAGAAATGACAGTGACCAGCAAAGACTGGTAAGAGGGGAGAAAGAGGCAGAGAGAAGTGCATGGCATTAGTCTCATATCTTCTAGCAGGCCATCAGTTGCTGGTATTTAAACTTAAGATGTGATGGTCCAACTTTTCATGGTTTTTATCAGCCTTTTTCCCCCCTTAATCTTAGCACAGGAGGCAGATACCAAGGAATAGTTGCAAACATTTGTAGATGTTTACCATATGCTTACTGCTCTAGACTCTTTACGGACTAATTTATTTAATCCCATCCATAACCCCATAAAGTATAGTCTATTACTAGCCTCATTTTACAAAAGAGGAAATAAAACACAGAGAAGTTAACTAACCAACCCACAGCTAACAAGTCATGGAATCAGAATTGAAACCCCGATAATCTGACTCCCCAGTCCATGTACTTATTGCTCAGTGAGCATGTGAAGTGGCCAGAGTGAGACATTCAGCTTCTGTTTGTCTAAATAAACTGTGTGTATCCAAGCACGGCATCCACGTGGGTCAGTACACAGCCTGCTGGGCCAGGTGAGGGTCCTGCTCTAAGAGAGGTTTAGGGATGCCTGGGTGGCTCAGTCGGTTAAGCGTCCGACTTCGGCTCAGGTCATGATCTCACAGTCCATGAGTTCAAGTCCCACATCCGGCTCTGTGCTGACAGCTCAGAGCCTGGAGCCTGCTTTCGATTCTGTCTCCCTGTCTCTCTGCTCTTCCCCTACTCATGCTCTTTCTCTCTCTCTCTCAAAAATAAATAAACACTAAAAAATATATAATAATAAAAAAATAAAAGCTTTCAAAAAAATTAGACTTTTGGAAAAATTTTGCTCACCAATGTACTTACCAATTCTTTTTTTTTTTTTTTTTTAAGCTCTGTACCCAATATGGGACTTGAACTTACAGCCCTGAGATCAAGAGTCATATGCCCTACTGACTGAGCAAGCCAGGTGCCCCTGTGTTTACCAGTTCTTAAAGGTTTTCCAGATGAGGTGGTAGCTGTGGGTTGAATTGTAGCTCCCCAAAAGACATTTATGTCCTGACCCCCCGTATCTATAAATTTGACCTTATTTGAAAATAGGCTCTTTGCAAATGTAATCAATTTTAAAAGAGACCATATGGGATCAGGGTGGCCCTATAAGTAAAAAGAGATTTGTAAACATAAACACAAGCACACACAGGCAATGAGGCTGTGTAAAGATGAGGTAGAGACTGAGGTCAAGGTCAAATCAAGCCAAGAAATGTTAAGGATTTCCAGCAATGACCAAAGCTGGGAGATGGACGTGAAACAGATTCTCCCTCGGTGCCTTGAGAAAAATCCAACGCTGCCAACACCTTAACTTCAGACTTCTACCCTCCAGAGATGTGAGAGAACAAGTTTCTGTCATTTTAAGCCACCCAGTGTGTGGTACTTTGTTACACCAGCCCTAGGAAACGAATACAAGGATGATAACACCAAATGTGACTATTTGATAGTGTGAAGTGTGGCATGTGAAAGATGTGCATGACTCATTGAACTGGTATTTCCAAAAACCCAGTGTATAATGTCACAAAATCATGCACGTAAAGGAGCCATTCAAAGTGTAAAATGGCCTGGTACATTGCAGTATAACAGGGTACAA
Source organism: Neofelis nebulosa (assembly GCF_028018385.1). NCBI lineage: Eukaryota > Metazoa > Chordata > Mammalia > Carnivora > Felidae > Neofelis > Neofelis nebulosa. The sequence continues at coordinate 78,440,267 of NC_080786.1, read as the reverse complement.
AAAGTTCTCTGTAAGGTTTCAGAATTCACATTGCAGCTATAACCTTTAAGAAACTATCACTCATCCTTTGATCAAAGGAAACTATCCACAATTAGCTGAAAAGGCTGCTAAAACCCCCTTCCCTTGTCCAACTATTTATCAGTCTAAGGCTGGGTTTTCTCCGTATATTTCAACCCAAATAATGTATTGCAACAGATTGAATGTAGAAGCAGATATGATAACCCATCTGTCTTCTATTAACCTAGCCATTAAAGAGATTTGCAAAAAGGTGTAAAACGATGCAACTCTTCCCAAGAATTTTTTTTTTTTTTTTGCTTTGAAAATGGAGTTACTTTCATGAATGGAGTTACTCATGTTAATGTGTGATGGGTCTATTATTATTTTAAATCACTATCTCAAAATTTCTCATTTAATTTCTAATACAATCAACATCTTTTTTTAAGTTTTTTTTAGTGTTTATTTTTGAGAGAGGGAGAGAGACAGAGTGTGAGCAAGGGAGGAGCAGAGAGAGAGGGAGACACAGGATCCAGAGCAGGCTCCAGGCTCTGAGCTGTCAGCACAGAGCCCGATGCGGGGCTCAAACCCACAAACCGTGAGATCACGACCTGAACCGAAGTCAGATGCTCAAGCAACTGAGCCACTCAGGCGCCCCTCTAGTACAATAAACATCTTTAAATATGGCTCATTGCCAAAGCATAAGAGACTCTTAAAAACTGAGAACAAACTGAGGGTTGATGGGGGGTGGGAGGGAAAGGAGGGTGGGTGATGGGTATTGAGGAGGGCACCTTTTGGGATGAGCATTGGGTATTGTATGGAAACCAATCTGACAATAAACTTCATATATTAAATAAATAAATAAATAAATAAATAAATATGGCTCATGTATATAGGAGCTTTGGGGAGATCCTTGATGATTTTTAAGCCTAAAAGAATCCAGAGACCCAAAATTTTACTAGGTTACAAGGTAAAAACAATAAGATTTGGCAAATGTTTGGTGGAGATGGAGAGAGAGAGAGCAGTCTTATTCTACTCTCCTGATGGGGATTATGTCAAGAACAGGCTTTCAAGGAGAGATGATGCTTCACTGGGAGAGCAGGTTAGAAACCAGTCTATGAATCAGAAAAAGATTATGGGGGTTGGGGGTAGAACCTTTGCAGGAAAGAATGTCACAGAAACCAAGCAAGGTAGAATTCTCATGAAGGGAAGTGTTCAATAGAAGCAAAAACTCTAAAGATATTCAACGGGGTCATTACTGACCAGCTGGCAGCAGTTCTAGAGGAGAAGTCAAAGAGGCAGCTGGTCTGCTCTGCCCTTAAGTAACTAGCTGGAGGTCAGGCAGAAGTGAGAAGAGTGGTATTTAATGGTGGGTGAGAACAAGGCCAGAGGAGAAGCAGAAATTCAAAATTCAGAAAAGGGAAGCATAAACAACAACACCAGGTTCCCCAAGAAGCCCAGAGGATAGGATTTTCTAGAGCTCAGAAGACCGTGGGGCATAGAAGGCAAGCCCTGAAGGGCTTTTGAACCCAACTATGTGATTCAAGTCTTGCTGGTGCCATTTGCTTTAAGTGCTAGGGACTGAATATTTATGTCCTCCCAAAAGTCATACCTGGAAACTCCAACCTCCTCCAAATCCCCAGAGTGATGGTATTTAGGGATGAGACTTTGGGAGATAATTAGGTCAGATCAAGAGTGAGCCCTCTTGGGGCACCTGGGTGGCGCAGTCGGTTGAGCGTCCGACTTCAGCCAGGTCACGATCTCGTGGTCCGTGAGTTCGAGCCCTGCGTCAGGCTCTGGGCTGATGGCTCAGAGCCTGGAGCCTGTTTCCGATTGTGTGTCTCCCTCTCTCTCTGCCCCTCCCCCGTTCATGCTCTGTCTCTCTCTGTCCCAAAAATAAATAAAAAACGTTGAAAAAAAAAATTTAAAAAAGAGTGAGCCCTCTTGAATGGGATTAGTGCCTTTTTTTTTTTTAAGTTTATTTATTTTGAGAGAGAGAGAGAGCATGAGCAGGGGAGGGCAGAGAGAGAGGGAGACAGAGAGGATACCCAGCAGGCTCTGCGCTGCCAGCTGGAGCCCAATGCTGGGCTCAAATTAACGAATTGCGAGATCATGACCTGAGCTGAAATCAAGAGTTGGAAGCTTAACTGACTGAGCCAGCCAGGCGCCCCTGCCTTTGAAAAAAGAGACCGGGGAGTTTGCTTCTCTCTCTCCTTATCCCTGTCCCCCCTTCCACCATGTGAAGATACAACGAGAAGACAGTTGTCTGCACACCAAGAAGCAGGTTCTCACCAGATACCAAATCTTCCAACACCTTCATCCTGGACCTCCTAGCCTTGGAACTGGGAGGAATAAATATTGTTGTTTCGGCCACCCAGCATATGGCATTTTGTTCTAGCAGCGGGAGCTGAGACACTAAATAAGGGATTGACAAGCTACCTAAGCTCTCTGCGCCTTAATTTCCCCTGCTAGGAACAGAGAGAGCGATAGTATACACCTTCAAGGGGTTTCATAAAGGCCACATGCGTTAACACGCATCAAGAATTTAGAATTCTGCCTGCCAGTTGGAACATACGTGACCAATTGCTGTCACTGCTAAGATGGAAAGGAAGGGAAAATGGTGGTGTCCACCGTCTGTCGTCAAAGTCAGTAGGTGGGAGAGACGAGCAGAGATGGCTCCTGCCTGATATCCCTACTCTTTTCTGGAGTACTTAGGAGGAAGCAGGTGGTCTAGTCGGAGTTTAAGGAAGGTGGCATGATTCTAAAATACGACTCAGTGGGACGTAAACAAAATTGTTCTCTTTTTCGACTACTGTCTTCAACCACACTCTCAAATCCTCCTTTCTGGTTTATAAAAAGGCAGGTTAAAACTTCAAACTCACCCCCCCCCCCCCAGGCTGGAGCTGGGATTCCAATGATGGACAACACTTCCAGTTGAGGGGCAGGCAGGAGGGAGAGGGGGAAGAGCAAAAGTCGAGCTCCCTAACCCCGCCTTGTCCTACCCCTCTCTGTGGAGGCAGCTGCCTCTCTGGCTAACGCTGGCCGGGCCTGCTTGTCCTCTGTGTGGCAGGTGTCCAAGAGCTGAGTCACCCTCTGGTGAGGGACCCCAGGTGGGAGCTTGCCCCACTCCTCTACCCCCCAGTGCTCACACCCAGCAACCTGCCCCAACCTTATTAGGGATCGACACCTATGAAAGGAAGACTGAGGAGGTCGGATCCGGCCCGGAACAAGGTGAACACTGACACAAAAGCTCCAAGAACCTGGTGGGTGGCTCTGCAGTGAGGACGTCTGTCATGCCCCCGATGGGGCACAGAGGTCCAGGGCTTTGTACCCGCACTTCACTCGGTCACTAGTCACGGGCTCCCCAGGAAGGGTGTGACCACCCAGGAGGCCACTGTGTAACTGTGGCCGAGTCTGACAGGGCTGTCCACTGACACCTGCCTGCTGACCAGTCCCTGCAGCTGGTCAGCAAGGGTTCCCTTGGAGGGAGTCTAGACAGCCCATCTCTGTGACAGCCACCCCACACTCCCCTCCGGCTTTGAGGCTTGCCTGCCTCTCCCACCTCTACAGAATCTGAGAGCCCAGGAAGTTTGCCAGCAAGTCTTTGGAGAAGGAAGCAGGAAGAAGTGTAAATTTTGGAAATGCTCTTTATCTGTAATTGTAGCCCCGAGCACCCATAATTAGAAAGGCAAATTTACTTCTAAAGAAATCGCACAGCAATTCCCTGGTAAGAGACGTTTTGGGGATTTTTCTGCTGTGCTAAGTCTTAACTGACTCCCACCCCCACTTGAAATCATCTAAAATCAGGAGTGCTGACCATCAAGAACACGGGGGCTTCTTAAGCCTTGGACACGCCCTTGCCCATCTGGATTTGGGGCTAACACTGACCGGCTGGGCCCTTGCCCAGGAAAACGTGAATTGGACGAGAGGTAGGGTTTGAGGAATAATTTGTATGATTACCTGCAAGTCTCTTTGAGGGTCATTTTAAGAATCCAGAGACTGGCACATTGCCAAGGACCCCAAAAATGTTTGTGGAAGGAAACTTCTTCGCGAATCTGTTCCTATCACGAAATGTATCTGGGATGAGCACAACTCTCAGTTAACCACTCTGCCCTCACTCATTAAGTTCCTGTTAAAGGGAAAGCGGATTTTATTTTTAGGAAGATGGATAGGCAGGCAGTGACTAGGAGAGGGCGAGAGACGAGCGGAGGCATTTCCAGAAAGATAGCTTCTCATCCCCATATATGACAGAAAGGCTTGCGTAAAAGCTCTCAGGCTCTTGTTTCATTATCGATAACCCTGAGGTAGCTACTTATCATTTGTAAGTGTGCAAACTGAGCATATTCTTATCACATAAATTACGAGGCGCTCTATAAGGATCGAGATAGTAGGTAAAATGCTTAGCCAGCATGACACTTGAGGTGGGGTGACTAGAGTTGTTCATAGGAACAGAGGGCTGTGTTTCACCACAGGGGAAGAATGGCAGGAGAGAAGAGGCAACGAAATCCGGAACAGAGAGGTCCTTTCCTCAGGCAGAAAACAAAGGTACGTGGTTACCAGTCATTTATTTGTGCAGTCATTCATTCAAGATATTCACTGAGTGGCTGCTGTGTGCCAGACTGACTCCAGGTGCTTGGGATTCATTTGTGAACAAGACAGGAGAAGAGTCTTGCCCTCAGGGAGCTTCCGTTCTAGAGGAGAAAGCAGACAATAAAAGCATACAGTGATGAGGAGAGGAGGGCTGCTGGCTGCAGAGGAAAAAAGAAACCCAAAAGGAGAGCATGAAGGGAAATCAGGACTGAAGGAGTGAAGTGGAACAGAAGGAAGGAGGCTGTGAAGGTAAATATATTAGCAAGGTAGGTGGGGTGCTTGAGGAAGTGAGCCAGAGCAAAATTGTACAGGTGAGGACCAGTGGGAATCGTGGGGAGAGCAGCCCCAAAGCTACAGCAGAGCATGGAGGCGGGAGCCTTCCAGAACAGGCTCTCTGGGGACAGCAGGGGAGCCAGGGTGGCGGGGCCACTGAGCAAGGGGCAGAGAGCACAGAGGAGCCACTTTGAAAGATGACAGACAGATGGCACTGGCTTTGTAGCCGCTCTGACTTTGCTTTTGCTCTGAGTGAAACAGGAACCTTTGCAGGATTCTGAACAGAGGAGTGACAGTATCTGACTTTAAAGGGGTTATACTGGCTGTGACGGGAGACCCATAAGAGGAACTTCTACCACTGTTCTATAATGGTTGATTCAAAGGAATCGGTTCCCAGATAGATCACTTAGCTTATATGGGACAAGTCCCAGCAGGTAGTGGCTGGGATTGCACAAAGCAAATGCTTTCTTAGGTGAGAGAAATGCAAAAGGATGCAGATCCAGACTTTTCAGGCTTATTTTAATGCATAAACCACCCATCTTCAGCAAAGAAAAGAAGACATGTTTAACATGCAGACAAAAAAAAGAAAGATTGAGAGACAAACTTTGTCCTTTATTTTTACCCAATTAGGATTTTAAATAGGTATTACCCGCATAGGATACTTCAAAGTTACAAAGGGTGGAAGGGTGTCTTTTCCTTTATCTGTTGCCTGTGCAACGCTTCCCTTCCATGGAAGCAAACCTGGTCACCATTGGCTGTGTAGCCTCCGAGGGCCACATACAAGAGTAAATGTGTACCTTATTGTTAGGGACTGAATTGTGTCATCCCGTCCTCCAAGTTCATATGTCAAAGTCCCAACCCCCAGTATTCAGAACATGATTGTATTTGGAGATAGGATCTTTAAGAGGTAATTAAGGTTAAATGAGGTCATTGGCATGGGCCCTAATCCAATATAACTGGTGCCCTTATAAGAACACAAGATCAGGACACAGACATGAGGAGAGACCAGGAAAAGACACAGGGGGAAGATGGCCATCAGCAAACCAAGGAGAGAGGCCTCAGGAGAAACCGACCCTGTGGCATCCTGATCTCAAACCTCCAGCCCCCAGAACTGTGAAAAATGAAGGAAATAACTCTCTGTTGTTTAAGGCAGTCTGTAGTACTTTGTAACCATGGTCCTAGCAAACTGATACACTTCTGTATACCTTAGGGAGCAGTATATATATATATATATATATACTGCATATATATATATATATACACACTGTATATGTGTGTATATACACACTGTATATGTGTATAAATATATATATATATACACACACTGTATATGTGTGTGTGTGTGTATATGTATATATATATATATATATATATATATATATAGTGAACTGAATCTTGTTTCTCCCCAAATCCATATGTGGAAATCTAACCCCCAAGATGGTGGTATTAGGAGGTAGGGCCTTTGGGAGGTGGTTAGGTCAAAAATGAGGTTGGAGCCCTCATGAATGGGATTAGTGTCCTTATAAGAGACGAGAGAGCAAGCTCACTCTTCAGACACAATGAGAGGTCAGCAGTCTGCAGCCTGGAACAGGGTTCTTGGCAGATTCTGACCATGCTGACTCCCTGATCTGACTGCCAGCCTCCAGAACTGTGAGGAATACATTTCTGTTTCTTACAAGCCACCCCATCTATGGTGCTTTGTTATAGCAGCCCGAACTGATTAAACTGTGCATTTTTTCCCACAATTTGAACAGATTATATATACTATTATGCACTTTGCTTTCTTCATTTAAAACTGCATCTTAGAGATCACTCCAGGCCAGTATACATGGAGTTGCTTTATTCTTTTTAAAGACTGCAGAGTTTTCCACAACATGAATTTCAGTAGGCTCTATGCCCAACGTGGGGTTCGAACTCACAACCCTGAGAGCAAGAGTTGCATGCTCTACCAACTGAACCAGCCAGGTGCCCCAGCATGGATATTTAGTAATTAAATTATTTAACCCTTTATTAATGGGTATTCAATTGTTTCAAAACTTTTGCTATTACCCAAAACATGTCACAAGGAATAACTTTGTATACACGGTCATTTCATACACGTGTTTGATGTAAGTAGGCGAGATTCTTAGAAGTAGAACCACTTCTCTGAAAATAAATTTTTTCAAATTTTTTTATGTTTTTATTTTATTTTTGAGAAAGAGAGAGACAGAGCAAGAGCAGGAGAGGGGCAGAGAGAGAGGGAGACACAGAATCTGAAGCAGGCTCCAGGCTCTGAGCTGTCGGCACAGAGCCTGATGTGGGGCTCGAACCCATGGATGGTGAGATCGTGACCTGAGCTGAAGTTGGATGCTGAACCGACTGAGACACCCAGGTACCCCTGAAAATAAATGGATTTAAATTTTTGGCAGATATTGCCAAATTACCTTCCAAAATTACCAACGTACCCTCCAATCAGCAAAACTTTCTGTTTCCCCATAACATCACCAATATGTGGTATCATAAAACTATTTGATTGTTGCCAATATACTGGTGAAAAATAGTATGTTGTACTTATCATAGATAAAGTTAAGTGACTTTTTACAATTTTCAGTATTTTATTTAACGTAAGAATTGAAATTTTCAGCCCTTTTCTCCTCCCATCCTGCATGGAAGTCTGGGCACCATAACCACTAATCTGGCCGCAGGAGTTTGTCACCCTGTGGTATTTCAAAAAAAAAATTTTTTTTTAACGTTTATTTTTGAGACAGAGAGAGACAGAGCATGAACGGGGGACGGTCAGAGAGAGAGGGAGACACAGAATCCGAAGCAGGCTCCGGGCTCTGAGCGGTCAGCACAGAGCCCGACGCGGGGCTCGAACTCATGGACCGCGAGATCATGACCTGAGCTGAAGTCGGACGCTTAGCCGACTGAGCCACCCAGGCGCCCCACCCTGTGGTATTTCAAATCCTGTTTTCCTATAGTATATGCCATTCTTTATGCCACAGGGGGCATCACAAAGGATGATCACCATCACCGTAGTTGTCTCTAGACACCCACAGTCTAGCTCATCAGATGACGTATAAACAAATATTTACAATTCCGAACCTACCTGGAGGAATCCAGTACGATTTCAAAGTGGAGGTGATACTCGAGGTACTTACAGGATTCGGCCAAGTCAGAAGCCATTCTAGACAGATAAAAAGGCCTAAAATTTAAAACACTGCATGCTCGGGGCGCCTGGGTGGCTCAGTCGGTTAAGCGTCCGACTTCGGCTCAGGTCACGATCTCACCATCCGTGGGTTCGAGCCCCGCGTCGGGCTCTGTGCCGACAGCTCAGAGCCTGGAGCCTGCTTCACATTCTGTGTCTCCCTCTCTCTCTGCCCCTTCCCTGCTCATGCTGTGTCTCTCTCTGTCTCAAAAATAAATAAACATTTAAAAAAATAAATAAAAAGCAAAAATAAAATAAAATAAAAAAATAAAACACTGCATGCTTGGAACATCAAGTAGTCCGGTAGGACATCTAACACAACGCAGGAAAGACTGTGGTTGGACGGCCTCCCCTTCCTCGTACAGGTTTGTAAATGGGGACACTCACACTCGCTGTGGTTTATAGCTGAGGTGGCTTTCTGGCATCCACAGGTGCCTCTAATTCCACTCCATCCTACTCCAATTTCCTCTCCTGGGTTTCCTCACTCCAACCAACCAGCTCTCAAAAAGAGTTAGAAGCCAAAAAAAATTTTTTTAAATACCTGTATCATTTTTTTCTGATTAGAGTAGAAAACCTCATGCAGGCAACTGAAGGTATATAGAACACTATGAAAAAAATTTAAAGAACAAAAATACTAACTCCCAGAAGTTTTGCTGGAAATCTTTGTAGAGGTCTCCCTAAACTCACACACACACACACACACACACACACACTCACACACACGATGTTAAATATATATTTCATGTAAATTATATAATATTTTTCACTAAATGATTATAGAAATTTTCCATGCAAGTGAGTAGAGCACTGCATTATCCTAATTACTCCCTACATAATATTTTATTCTATTAGAGCTACCAGAATTCATTGACTAATTCTCTTTTGTGGACATTTAGGCTCTTATACAAACATTGCTATATTGAACAGGCTTGTATATTTATGCACATCAAGATTATTGTATTTTTGGTGTAATGATGTTTTTTTGATCAGTTGGCTGTTGAACTGACCTCAAGCTAACCAGGTCTTCCCAAAAAAGGACAATTTCTAGTCATTGCCTTAAACTCATTTGCCTCCCTCCTTCCTGGCACAATTTTCAACTTAAGAAACGTATTCCTCCTATCATTCTTCTCCCCAAACCTCCCAGGTCTGTCTTGTGCGGGCTGGACAGCACCTCCCTGTCAGTAGGTAAAAATAGAGATATTGCTGAGATGATCATTGGTAACATTTTCTTCCCTCTCTGAGTTTTTGTGAAGTTAGAATCTGAAAGGTTCCCCCTGTGCTCTTTCTTTGAAATGTAGACACTTCGTCTTGAGCCCCCAAAGCCTTAAGGCTTCTCTCTAGGTTTGGTGTACATTATCAAATAGCCCCTTTCACCTGCTACTCCACATAACAGACTGTGCTGTGTATATGACATTATTCTGCTGCTCTGTAGATTCTGGTCTTTGGAAAAAAATCGCACTGAATGTTTCTTCTAGTCGTGAAGGATACTGAGTCTACTCAATGTCATTAGTAATTATGTTTTGCTCAGTACCAAGAACTGCCCCTGTAGATCCTACTGTAAGTCACTATAAATCACTCCACCAATTTGAGCCTCAACTTCCTCATTTGTAAACTAAGAAGGCTGTGCAAGAGGACCTCTGGAGTCCTTACTGCTCTTAAGGCTAGAGTGATGAACGGACTAAGCCAAAGGAATGAATGAACATATTACTCGACGGCAATCTTCTTATGATTTTATTACCTCAACAACAGCGCAGGACCACAGTGACAGGAGTGTTCCGAGGACATCTTGAGTAGTTATGACAATAGGCACAGTAGAAAGAAGGAGCTTTAAGGAGATAAATATTGAAGAGGTCAGAGGTGGCAAGGGAAGGGAAGCCTCAGCCTATTTACAAGGAAGAAATTTTACCCTGAATCCTGTCTCCAGTTACATCTGCAAGGTTTCAGGTTCCCCAGACTCTTCTCTTCAGTAGCCTGTCCTCAGATCACCCTGTGCATATCTGAACTGTCTGTCTCTTTTCACCCTTCCCCCAACTCAGTGGACCTCCCCACCTGGATTGGGCTACAATTCACATCCGTATACAGTGAATGAGCAAAGAGAAGTCTTAGCAGTTCCAGAAAGGAATCCAGCAATGTCAATGCCTGACTGGAAGTGGCACTGTCACCGTCCTGTGGGGAGTCAGCATGACAGTGGATGTTTATATTGATGTTACCATACCTCATACTATAGCCATTGACAGCCCTACAAAGATTTCAGGAAAGAGAGCTTAGGAAGAAATGATAAATTGCCAAAGGGTATGGAATTTTGATTCTCACACCATCAGATTCTCAAAAATTCTGATTCTCCAGCTTTCATATATGGCCACCCTTCTCAAAGTGTCAATCATTTCAGCAAATCTCCTAAGAGCCGGTTCTCAACTACAAGGAACCAAAGGTAGCTTCTGCCATGGCTTGATTTCCCTGCAGCAATCGCTGATGTGATGTCTATCATTATGTAGTGGTTCTCTCTGATCTACACTTCCATGTAACTGGAATCATACAGTATTGACAATTCTGGGTCAACATAATGCTCACTCAACATAACATTTCTTAGATCAAGCTATGCTGTTGGGAGTATCAGAAGTTTGTTCCTTTTAATTGCCGAGTGGTAGTCCGCTCAGCCTATACAACAATGTGTTTATCCATTTATCTGTAGCTGAAGATTTGGGTTATTTTCAGCTTGGCTATTATGAATTACGGATAAACCAGAGACGAACAAATGTGTTGGCCTCAGCCTATGGCTAGTGATGCTCTTAGCTAGGATACCTGCAGTCCTCTCCTGGGCCCATATTACTTGTAGCAGGCCCCCACAGATACTTCCCCAGCTAGAGTCAATGTTGTGGCTGGATCAGCCCCTGTGGTTCTTATTATAAATGCAGGACGCACTTTAGCAGAAACCACCAGGGGACTTTGAGCAACAAAACTTATTCCCCACAGGTCTTGGAGAGTACACGGAACACCCAAGGTCCACCCACACAGCAAGGGCATGAGTTGGTGGGTGGGGAGAGATTGAGAGAGAGAGAGAGAGAGAGAGAGAGAGACCTGGGGCTCTGCCTTTATTAGGGTCCCAGAGTTGGGATATCTAGAATTCCAAAGACTCACTCTTTAGTGGCTAATTTGAAGCCAAGGATGGGGACTGGGGTATAGAAAGGGAGAAGAGGGTTCACACAAATGGGCCGTTATTTAGGTTACCCAGGGCTTTCTGAAAGAAAGAACTTCATGGGTGAAGGCAGCCCAATTTCTTATCTGGTTGTTTTGCTAGCACTTGTGACATACAGCTGGTGATGTTTATTCAAGATGGATGATTTTGAAATGGATGCCATGGCAATCAAAAGCTTAATGTCAGGCACATAAACTAAAATTAAAAAGCTTAATGTCAGAGACTTACATGACAATATTCATATACAGCTCTTTTGGTAGCAGATGTTTTCTCTTCTCTGGGTGGTATGGTAAGTGTATGTTTACTTTATAAGAGACTCCTGAACTGCTTTTCTGCAGTGGTCATATCATTTTACATTCCCAGCAACAAAGTAGGAGTGTGCCCATTGCTGTATATTCTCAGAACAGTTGGCATTGTCAGACTGTTTAATTTTAGCCTTTCTGGTCCTTATGAAATGCCATTCTTCATGATTTTAGTTTATATTCCCCTGATGTTAATGAGTATATTTTCATTGTGAAGTATCTGTTTATATTTTTACCCTATTAAACAAATTGGAGTGTTTGTCTTATTATTGAATTGTTAGGGTTCTAATATCTACGTCTGATTCTGGATAGTTTATTCTGATCTATTGATCTATATGACTATCCTTCCACCAATATCACCCTGTCTTGATTTCTATAGCCAAATAATACATCTTGAAATCAGGTAGTATAAATCTCCACTGCTTGTCAAATTCTACAAAAAGGCCCAGTGATATTTTGGTGGGGGTTGAATTGAATCTATAGATCAGTTTGGGGAGGATTGCTACCTTAAGTATATTGCAACTCCCAATCCGTGAGCATATTATATCTCTCCATTTACTTACTTATTTTTTAACTTTGTCAACATGTTCTGTAATTTTAAACATAGAGGCTTTAAATAGTTTGATGTTATTACAAATTGTATTTTTAAAATGGCATCTCACTGTGGTTTTAGTTTTAATTTCCTAGATTACTAATAAGAATAATTTTTTCCCATATAGTAACAAATTATATATTCTTCCATACTTTTGTTCAATTTTTATAGGACTATTTTTTCGTTCTTTATATCTTCTGAATGCTAATTGTTTGCCACCAGGGATATGTGGTGCAAATATTTTCTTCCATTTTGTGGTTTGTCCCTTTCACTTCTTTGGGGGTATTTTCCAATTAATAGTAGACTTTAATAGTACCATAATAAGATTTAAAAATCTTTTGCTTTATTATTTATGCCCTTTGAGTCTTATTTATAAAATTCTTTCTTATCTTTATATTTTTTCTAAAAATTTAAAGTTTTCTCTTTCATATTTAAGTCTTTAACTTAGTTACAATAAACTTATGTGCATGATCCAAGAAAGAGATTCAATTTCATGGTTTTTAAAATCTATATAACCACTTATCCCAGCATCATTTATTGAATTATCCATTATTTTCCCACTGATCTGAGAAACAGCCTTCATTATGAATACAATTTTCATATATGCATAGGTTCATATCTGATTCTATTTCTTTGTCTGTTCCTGAATTAAGCCACACTGTCTTCATTGCTATAGCTTCATAATAAGTCCCATTATGCGGTAGGACAAAAATCTCCAACCATGTTCCTTCTTCAGGGAATCTTGTCTCTTCTCAGCTCTTTGCTCTTCAATAGAAATGTTAGAATCAGCCTGTCAAGTTCCATGAAAACCTTATTGGAATTTGACTGGAATAGCATTGGCTCTATAGATCAATTTGAGATTTTCTTATAAATTCTTAAATTATTATCTTTTTTATAATACTGTCTTTCCATGCATGAACCATGTCTTATTTTCAATCTCATCTTTTGATTTCCATCAAGCTACCCAATGTCAGGCCCAGAGGAGAAACTCAACATATTTTGTTGAATGTATTGATTATTTTTTTTAATGTTTATTTATTTTTGAGAGAGAAAGGAGAGGCAGAGGCAGAGTGAGGGAGACAGAGGATACAAAGCAGGCTCAGTGCTCTCAGCACAGAGGGGCTCAAACTTACCACCTGTGAGATCATGACCTGAGCTGAAGTTGGACGCTTAACCAACTGAGTCACCCAGGCACCCCTGAATGGATTGATTATTGAAGAGTGGGGGTAAATCTACCTAAAATCTCTGGGACATCTTCACCACTACATTGTTAGCAGGTAGTCTTGTTTGCAGTGAAATACGTCCAGGAGTCCTGAAAAAGGGTATACTAGCTTGGAGAACAGATAGAGAGCATGGAGAAAGAGTAAGGGCTTCCAGATGATGCCCACAGAAGTTTCTTGCAACACAGCACTTATCTTGCCTACCCCCAGCCAGCCTCTGTGCATTACCTGTGTAGCACAACCTGGCTTGGCAAGCATAACCAGTTCAGTCACGGTGTGTTCAGGATGAATTGAGGAAAGAATGATTTGGGGGCTGTCAAAACCAATGTAAACAAAGCAAAGGTTTTCCTTGTGTTTAATATTCCGGAGAACTACTGGAATCACTTTTATTTCTACTGTTAGAAGAAGGTAACTAAGTATAGTTACTTGGCTTGAACCCCATGGCAAGTTGAATTTTTATAAGTTTTAATACAAGGCAAGTTTAAGAAAGAGTTAGTAAAGTGGCGCACCTAGATGGCTCAGTTGGTTGAGCGTCCGACTTTGGCTCAGATCATGATCTCACAGCTCGTGGGTTCAAGTCCTGCGTCGGGCTCTGTGCTGACAGCTCAGAGCCTGGAGCCTGCTTCGGATTCTGTGTGTGTGTCTCTCTCTCTCTCTCTGCCCATCCCCCACTTGCTCTCTGTCTCTCTCTGTTTCCCAAAAATAAATACACATTTAAAAAAAAGAATTAGTAATCTTATTAGGTAACATTTTACTCCCATGAATATAGTGTGATTTCATCATCAGTTTTCCTACTAGACACTGATTGGTGACAATAATATAAGCAATGTAACAGAAGCATTCAAAACAAAAAAGATTTATTTTGCATATCAGAAAAATAAGCTATCAAGTGTATGATCACTTCGGAGAAGGTTCTTACCTTATAAAATTGTTAGTGGCTCAGGAAAAATTACCACAGCATAAAGGAGGCAACAAATGTGTTCCCTTCCAAGCATTTGTAGCCTTCAATCTTAGAGATAAGCATTACACTAATTAGAAGCTGCCCGCCATTCTTCAATGAAAAACATTTATTTCTCACTTAATCCTTTTTTCCATTTAAGAAGAGGGGCTTAAATGCTGTTTTTCCACAGAGCTGTATAAAGAAACTTCCAGGAAGCTTTGGGTACCTCAGTGCCTTCTATGAAGTCCTGCGGGAAGGGAATGGATAGCAGGCTGAGGACCCCGGACTCTCCACCTTCTAATTCCTGAACTTGCCATAACCCACACAAGTTCTAGGACTTCAGATTCTCTGGCCACGGCAGCCTTACCCATTTCTCCCTCTTGATTTCATGTTTGATCTCAGGAAGATCTTGCTCAGAAACAGGAAATCATTAAGCAAGTGCTGACTTCGAGGGAAAACAGGGATCTAAAAAGGATGTTTACCCAAAAGAGAAGGAAACCAGGCTCAGTGACAAACTGACGAAAGGAAGTGGTGCCTCTGGTTTAATCTGGACAACTGACTACCATAAACACTTCCTGCTACTTTCTGCAAAACTGTAAGTGGCCTGAAAATGTACTTGGATGGGTCAAAAAGGTAATCGGAAAGTCACCATAATTGAAGAAGCAGGCTCCTATCAACTGTGATCAGCTCCTAGAAGCTCTATCACAAACAGACACCCATCCGCCTTAGAATACATTTTCATAAGGCTCATACGTCCATAAACTCCGAATACCTCACCCCTGCTATCCATAACATCATCCCTCAATATATAAGTAGCCCGGTGTTAAAATACCTCAGAGTACATTATGGAAATGCAAGATGACAAAACAAGTTCATTAAAAGGCAATAATTCTCAATACAGAAATAACATCCCAAGAGTGCCTTGCATGAAACAGATATCATAGGAGAAAGTGGGCTTCTGATAGCTTCGGGCGTCCAAATGGTAAGAAGGTCACAAACGATTTTCCCTTTTGGACTGATACACCCACCACTTTCTCAAGAACACAGCCTTCGTGTGGTAGGATAGAGTCGTGTGTAAACCCTATATCTGTTTATATTTATTCTGTGAGTAGAGGCTGAGACATCCGGGTAACTCACGCTCATACTTCTTTTACCTGACTCATACAAACACTCCAACTGAATTGAACAGCAAAAAGTAGGCTATGGTTATATCCTAAATTTATCATTCTAATGTAGAAATATCTCTAGAATTGAGTCTTTCCTCCCAACTCAATCACTACTGCGTTTGTCTTCTCTTGCTGGGATTCCTAACAAATAGCTTCTAATCTGGTCTTTCAACAGTAATAATGTCAGCAAGTGACCTTCCTATGATACCAGTCTGATCATATTATGCTCCTGCTTAGATTTTTGTTGGCTTCCCATCACCAAAGATGAAGTCCAAACACTTTACCCCACCAGTCTCTTTCCCTGAGCTTGCCACATGGAAGGTCATCTCTGGTCTTTTCTCTTACTATGTTTCTTTCCAGTCACATTGAATTTCTCACCTTCCTTATCAGCCCATTTATGCTTTTTTTGACTTTCACTCTTCACTCTTTTTGGAATGTCTTCCTTTGCTCCTCAGTTTAGTAAATTTCTTCTCCTTTTTTTAAGACCTAGCTCAAATTGTATTCCCAGTGCACTTTCTGATCCTCTCTTAACTCCTAACCACATTTTATTAATTCATATGGAAACAATTATTAAGACAAAGGGAAATTATGAGTTTATATGTCTCTCTTCCCTCTAGATAAGTGCTGTCCAGTGGAACTTTCTGGATGATGGCAATGGTCTTCTGTGCTTGTCCAATAAAGTAGTTACTAACTGTATATAACTATCGGGTACTCGACGTGTGGTTAGTGTGACTGAAGAACTGAATTATTTTATTTTATTTACATTAATTTGAATTTAAATTTAAAAAGCCACATGTTTTAGTGGTTGCAAAATTGGACAACACAGTTCTACTCTGTGTTGTGTTCTACCTTTTTGTTGAATGGCTAAATGGATGGATGGAAACAATATCAATATTTTACATTTCAAGATCCTCCCGTTATTATACGTGCTTTCTAGCCCTGAGAAGAATATAAGGTTTCCCAAATGTATCTAGGAGGCCTGGAGGTCATAGTACTCATTTCAGAACACAATGAAATTGATATATTTAATTCAATTATAAAACTCAAGAGTCAGAAAATGTTATCATATTATATCCCCAAAATCATACATGAGGTATTTTAAAGATCACTTTTCAGCAGGATAAATCCTCTCATCCAATTTATGAAAAACTTTAAACAAAGTTTCTTTGTTTGTTAATGTTTAGTTATTTTAAGAGAGAGAGTGAGCAGGGGAGGGGCACAGAGAGAGTGAGAGAGAGAATTCCAAGCAGGGTCCGCACTGTCAGCACAGAGCCTCACGAACCGTGAGATGTGGGGCTTGAACTCACGAACCGTGAGATGATGACCTGAACCAAACTCAGATGCTTAACCAACTGAGCCACCAGGAGCCCCTCAGATGTATTCTTTAACAATTAAATGTTTATTTCCAGAACTACATCCAGAAGCTTGCTGTGCTCTGTCCTGAGAAAACATGGATGGAGAACTGAGTTTATTTGACAGCTGACAGTGAAGGTGGGAAGTTGGTTTCTAAAGGATAAGAAATGCTAGAAGCAATAATAAATGACCCCAGACATTTCATAACACAATCCATCTTAACAGAATAAAGGTTTATTTCTTGTATGTGCCATTGTCTGATGTACGTTGAGGAGCTCTCTAAGGAGGCTCTCCTCCAAAGGTGCCTCAGGGATACAGGGTCCTTTCACTCCATGACGCCCATTATCCATCATTAACATATGACCTCCACTCTCACTGTGGAAGGAGATGACAGTGTGTGGGAAGGCACATCAGACTCTTCATTACTTCAACCTGGAAGTGATACCCATCTCCGCTCCATTGGCCGGACCTAGTTATGGGACCAACAAGGGACCCTGGGAAATACAGAGGAGCATGCAGATATCAGGGAGTTCCAGAAGAATCTGTCACGATGCTTAAGGCAATAGTCAAATCTATTAGAATTGCCCTTAACAATCCTTTTTAAGAATTTTGGGAATACACAAAGTAGTTGCCATCAGTAGCTATATTGAATGAAAAATATCTATCTTTATAGAATGGATAACACTCAACCTCGGTATTAGCTCATGTGCAAGAAAGATAAGTCAAGAACAGCAAAGGAAACACACGCTCCCATCTCAGTTCTCATGTTCACTGCAAAGACTAATTCCCTACACATTCTGAATATCTCTCTCTCTCAATAAATGAAGATTTTTTTATGAGACTGCTCTATAGTAGGGAAAGATGGGGTGTCACAATAGCTTCTTTTGTTAAATATGGGAAGTCATGGCATATCTTTATCTTCTCTTTGATCAGATTACTACTTTACAAATATCCTACATCTCTGTTACACCTGAGTTACACTCAGGGCTCCTTCTCTTTATTATTGAAGACAGGGAGTATGCTATTGCCTGGGCTGGGCTGGAAACAATTTCCAGTTTCCAGAGAAAACACTCACTCGTTGAAAGCAGTTTGGCAGGCAGACATTTACAACATTGTACCCTTCTTCATAGAATTATCCGTCCTGAAATTATTCTGTGAGAGAAAGTTTTCCAGGGTGGGAAAGCAACTCAATAGAACTTTTCATTTGAATACCAGAATTCGTACTTCCTTTTTTGTGGCTGTGATTTTGTTATGAGTAAGGAAGACAGTAAGATCTTTGTCTTTGGGATTCAGTGTAATGCACTCATATTTACTAAAATAAATGTGCCTGCCAAGTAAACAAGACTGTAAACTAGATAATATCTTGCTGCCAATAAGTCAAAAGGAATGTGTGAGTTGGAGAAAGACTTGCTACTTCAACCGTTTTGTTTTGTTTTGTTTTGTTTTGTTTGCCACTTCACCTCCTATCTGAGCCCTGACTCACCCTTTGCTAGACTTCAGCTAGTCAACACCTATACATGCACAGGACTGGAATATTAAGGAAGTTTTCTACAAACTCAAATTATAGAAAACAGTTACACTTTCATAAGCCCGGGTTTTACAGTTTACTCCGTTAACACCATCGTTCAAATTCATCTGTGAGTCTATGAGGTATTCCCCCTCATCTCCACTTTCCAGTTGTAATTAATACTCCGCCAACCAGCCCAGAGTGAAGATTTCCAAGTTTTTCTGGGCTCTGACACCATTCCCCAAAATAGTCAATAGTCAGGCATTTTGCCCCGTCTGCCTACACATCTGCCAACGTGTTTCATTTCTAGGTATAAACATTATCCTAATCAATCACTGTGACACCCTGCTGTAGACTAAATATTTGTGTCCCTTCCCCAAATGTATTTACTATTGAAGCCTAAACGCTAATGTGTTGGTATCTGGAGGCCATTGGAAGGTGATTAGGTAGAGCCCTCGTGAATGGGATCAGTGCCCTTGTAAGAAGAGACATGAGAGAGATGATCGCTCTCTGTCCACTGAGTGAAGACCCAGCCAGAAGACGGCCATCTGCAAACCAGGATAAGGGTCCTCCCAGAAGCCAACCATGAGAGCATCCTGATCTCAAACTTGCCCACCTCCAGAACTAGGAAATAAATTTCTATTGTTTTAGTCATGCAGCCTAAGGTATTCTATTTATAGCAGCCCAGACTGACTGAGGAACAACTATATAATGGAACACTATACATCCATATAAAAATCACATTTACAAACTATATTTTATGACATTTGACTTACCTGAGAAAGGGTGAACACTGGCTATTCACTACAATCCCAATTTTTTAACAAACGTGCCGCATACTCCAACTTTCCTATTCCTCCTATCTCTTTGAACAGGTCTATTTCTTCCAGGAAAAATACTGGAAAAGCAAAGGTTCTGTCTTAGGTCACTCCAGGTGGAGTCGCTCTGCACTTTCTCCCAGCTTTGCCACAGACCACCTGTTTCCTGCCACACTCTCCTGAAAGCTAGCCCCACAATTCATTGTTTCCTCTCCACGAACACTAGAGGTTAATGTGGGCCAAGCCTCACCTTATTTGATTGTCCTGCTCCTTTCTTGTCCCCAACCCCACCACAAAAGACTTTAATAACAGGCTCAGGAAACTTGAGGAGACTACCACACTGTAGGAAAAGCAATCCCAAGGAAATATTCAGAATATGGCTTTTGCCAACGTCCAAAAGAAAGTCCCCAAAGTTAATCCCAGCACAGGGAGCCCTTGCAAAATAACTCCATTCTTGACCTGACTCCCCGGTCCTAAAGCTCTTCCTTCCTTCAAACACCTCTTTCTCTGCTGTAAAAAGTATGCAGTTTAGAAAATACGTTAAACGGAGATTCATTCCACCTTCAGATCCATTTACTGGAAACTATATATGATAGCACAGTCATGGGACTCAGAGTTCTCAAATTGTGAAACAGTGTGGAAGGTAACCAAGTAACTAGTGCGATAGGTAAGGGCACTTGCATCACACCGTGAGGCATTATTACCATAGTGGTGATTACTGACTTGTTTAGCAAGCCCTTCATGGGTGTTGCCAAAATTCCTAGAATTCAATGCATGCAATAAATTCAAAAATGTTGAGAACCCAAACCTAGGGTAGGTTTTTTTTTCCATTTTAAGGTGAATTCCTTTTCTTATTAGAGATGCTGCCCTTCTATTCATAGGGATGAAGATTACGATAAAAGGAATCAGCTATCTTTCAACACACTTGGTTAAATTTCTTAAGAACAAAGAAAGCCCACAGTTCCTTCAGTTTTTGAGTGAGTGACCCCTAGGAAAACTCAACTGGTCCTTAGGAAAGATTAGCAACCCTTGTGCCAGAGTAAAACGAACATCCATGCGTCTAGTGCGGTGTTTTATTTTAGTTGAAATGTAAGTGACATGTGACATTATATTAGTTTCAGGTGTACAACATGATTTGATATAGAGAGATACATGGATAGATAGATAGATGGCATGAGTTGTTTAAATGTTAAATATACTCTAAACCAACTTATTTTACCTCCAAACTATATTCTAAAATATTCTGACAATTTTTGTTTAAATTCTACTTTGGGGGTTATCTGTGACACCCTACCACGTCCTCCAATACCGGAACTTAAGAGATCACTATCAACTTATACATATACACCAAAGAACTGATAGAGTCAAATGTTTATTCTAACAGTCTCTGGGAACTAGAATTAGGAATGTTTTTCTGTAAACTGTTTCGCACTTTCCAATTGTTTTGCGATGAAAATTCATTACCTTTGTAATCAGAAAAATATATATATTAGGGGCACCTGGGTGGCTCAGTCAGTTTAGCATCTGACTCTTGCTTTTGGCTCAGGTCATGATCTCACTGTTTGTGAGACTGAGGGATTCTCTCTCTCCCTCTCTCCCTGCCCTTCTCCCTGCTCATGCATGTGCTTTCTCTCTCTCTCTCTCTCAAAATAAATAAATAAACTTTAAAAAAAAGAAAAATATATATTATTAAATGTTTTGGCCACTGATAAATGACCAGCAGCTTACATAAAACCAAGTGCCTTTATACTTCAATAACAAAGAAATACAAAATACACTTTAAAGTCTGCTTATTCATTGAACTGAAAGCCAAAAGAGCCAGAAATGTATAGGCTAAGCAACTGATAATTCTCCAGTATCATGAAACTCTGGGGTTGCATTTCCAGCCACGGTAGAGCAATGGAGTCTGGAAATATCCCTCCCACCACAAGCAACTAGAAAACTGGAGGAAACAGAGGAAACACAGAGTTCAGATATTGGACAACAGGTAGTGCAGGCTTATGATCCCTGGGAGAAGGGAAACAAATGAGGTACGCCCTACACTCGCCCAACCTTTCCGCCTGGAGGCAATATCCAAATTGTGGCACAACTAGAGGGGGACTCAAACTGAGCTGAGGAAATAAAGATTGGAGCTCAGGAAGGCTGCAGAGACTAAATTTATAGGGCATAATTCCTAAAAAGGAGAACAATACAAAGAAAAAATTCCAGAAATAGGGATTTGTATAAAGTGTACAAACTAAAGTATAATTTAAACAAAATTGTCTTTTCATATTTGACTAAAAACCAGTCCGTACATGATAGAGGGAAATCCCATGACATCAAAGAACGATTTGTTTAAAGAATTACTTCCAGAGAAAGACAGCCAAAAAATTCACAGAGCTTATAGAGCACCCGGAATTGTTCAAATCCCCACTAATTAGAGCAGAGAGGCCATATGGAATACACCAGGCCTTTAGTAGAGACTCCAGGAGATGCAGGCTAAAACAGTGGGGATAAATTAGCTTTACAATACACGCTATTCTAGATTCTTCCTAGAAGATGAATCCACAAATAATTTAACTGCATAGCAAAACAAACAAACAAAAAACTAACATTCTTTAAAGACATACAACAAAAGCCAAAGTTCAGTGATCTAAAATTTACAATGTCCAGAGCTCAACCAAGCCTTACTAGATCTATGAAGAAGGAAAATGTGACTCATAACCATAAGGAAAACTAGTCAATATAAGCAGATGCAGAAAGGCCAGGGATGATGGAACAAAATGAAAGGACATGAAGACAGCTATTATAAATATGCTTCATATTCTCAATGATATAAAGGAAAACAACATAATGAGATAAGAAATGCAAATACAAAAAACAAATGAAGGGGTGCCTGGGTGGCTCAGTCAGTCGAGCGTCCGACTTCGGCTCAGGTCATGATCTCACAGTCTGTGGGTTTGAGCCCCGTGTCGGGCTCTGTGCTGACAGCTCGGAGCCTGGAGCCTGCTTCCGATCCTGTGTCTCCCTCTCTCTCTGCCCCTCCCCACCTCTCACTTTGTCTTACTCTGTCTCTCAAAAATAAATAAATATTTTTAAAAATTAAAAAAAACAAATGAACATTTAGATACTGGAAAGTACTATATCTGAAATGAAAATTTGGTTGTAGGTACTTTTGCCATAACTATCTTTGCCATAGGCATTTTTGCTGCAAGCATTTTTCACCACATAACTAATTGGTCATAAGACAATTTTATAGTAAAAGATAAAAAAAAAAAAACTGGTTTGTGTATTGTCCAGTGAGAGGAGCCAATGTGAGAAGGCTACCTACTGTATGATTCCAACTATATGGAATAATTCCAACTAATGGAAAAGGTAAAACTGGAGGCGGTAGAAAAATCCATGATTGTCAGGATTTGGAGTCAGAGCTTAAACAGGTGGAACACAGAGAATTTGGGGGCAGCGAAAATACTCCATAGGATCATATAATAAAGAATATATGACAAATATTATGGTTTTTAAAAGGATAATATTATTATACAATAATACAAGTATTATTTTTTAGTTTTTTTAATGTTTATTTATTTTTGAGAGAGAGAGAGTGGGGGGGAGGGACAGAGAGAGAGGGAGACACAGAATCCGAAGCAGGCTCCAGGCTCTGAGCTGTCAGCACAGAGCCTGATGCTGGGCTTGAACTCACGAACAGTGAGATCATGACCCAAGCCGAAGTTGGACGCTTAACTGACAGAGCCACCCAAGTGTCCAAATAATACGAGTATTATTATACTTTTGTCCAAACCCACTGAATGTGAAACACCAAGGGTGAGCCCTAATGTAAACCGTAAACTCTACATAATAATGATGTCAATGTAGGAACATCATTTGTAACAAATGTACCATTCTGGTGGGGGATGTTGATAATGAGGGAGGCTGTTTAAGTGCCATGGCCTCTCAATTTTTTTTTTTCATGAGCAGAAGATTTGAGCAGGAACTTCACAAAGGAATATATAGAAATACTCATTATGCACATTTAAAAAATTTTAACCTCATTTGTCATGAGGGAAATATAAACCAAAACTAAGATGAAATCTCACTTCACAGGCACTAAAATAGCTAAAAGGAAGAAAGACTGAAAATAATAAGTGTTGGCAAGGATGTGAAGCATCTGGAAGTCTCATATGCTGCCAGTAGAAATATAAAATGGTACAGTTACTTTGGAAAAGAGTTTGACATCTTTTTTAAAAGTTAATTTTTCCCCTACCATTTGGCCCATAAATTCTACTTCTAGGTATTTACTGAAGAAAAGTAGCAACATATGCCCACAAAAAGAGCTGCCCAAAATGCTCACAGCAGATTTATTCGTAATGGCCAAATACTAGAAAGGCCCCAAATGCCCATCAATGGCTAAACTGATTGTGTTCCATTCATACGATGGAATATTACCGAGCAATGAAAACGAACAAACTGCCATTGAATCGAGAAACGTGAATGATTGGATTGGGTAAGACTGTCCTGAGTCTTAATCTCAGCACTGCTTATTTACCTAAAAGCCTTCAGCTCTTATCCCCATCAGAACAGTTCCCTTTGCAAGAATATGTTCTGGGGAAAGCCTTACGAGTGGGATGGTCACCAAATTCTCATTGGAACTCCTAACACTTTGCCGATATAGAGAAAGCCCCTTCTCATGTCCTTACTTGAGTTTGTTTTTCGGTTTTGTTTTTTTTGGGTCTTTTGATCGATGGATCAGCCTTTTTTTTTTTTTTTTAACGTTTATTTAGTTTTGAGAGACAGAGCGAGAACGTGAGTTGGGGAGAGGCAGAGAGACAGGGAGACACAGAATCTGAAGCAGGCTCCAGGCTCCTAGCTCAGCACAGATGTGGGGCGTGAACCCACAAACCGGGAGATCATGACCTGAGCCAAAGTCTGATGCCTAACTCACTGAGCCCCCAGGCACCCCGGGATGGATCAGGCTTTTAACTCAATGTTTGCTTTTGTAGGGGCGCCTGGGTGGCGCAGTCGGTTAAGCGTCGGACTTCAGCCAGGTCACGATCTCGCGGTCCGTTAGTTCGAGCCCCGCGTCAGGCTCTGGGCTGATGGCTCGGAGCCTGGAGCCTGTTTCCGATTCTGTGTCTCTCTCTGCCTCTCCCCCGTTCATGCTCTGTCTCTCTCTGTCCCAAAAATAAATAAAAAACGTTGAAAAAAAAATTAAAAAAAAATGTTTGCTTTTGTATATCATAACTCAGGACTTAATATATTTTGCCAGTAGTATGAGCTTTACCTCAAAATAGCTTTTCGCTTTACTGCTAAGCTTGACAGTCCCACTATTTTATAACTGTGTATCACCTTCAATTGTAAGAATTATTTCTTTTTCGTTATTTAATTCATTGGTTTAGTTTCTTGAGCTTAGGTGCGAGAAATGACATGCTCTTACCAGTCAAATCTGAATAATGCTGGGTTTTTTCCTTTCTTGGTGAAGGGTTGGGGAGAGGTGGGTGAGTGGTCATAGTTTGGTCTAAAGTGAGGTTTCTTTTTTCGGTTTATATGTGATGCTTGTTTGTTATGGAAGATTGCTGTATTCCCCTCTTTCCCCACATTCTGGAAGCACTCCTTCCTGCAGATCTCGCATCAAAAGTGATTCAGGTGGGACTAACTCCCTGTACATATTCCCCGCCCCCACCGCCACTGCTCTCCTCCATTACTAGTAATAGAAGTGGGTGTGTGCCCGTTAGATCAAGGCAGCCATGTGACCTAACACGGTTAATCACAGACTGCAGGGGTTTTGGGTTTTAAGTGAAATATAGCTTGTACACAATGTGACATTAGTTTCAGGCGTGTGCCTAGTGATTCCCCAGCTCTGTATGCTATGCTGAGCTCACCATCTGTCACCCTACAACAGTATTACAGTATCATGACTATATTCCCTATGCTGTGCCTTTCATCCCCATGACTTATTCATTCCATAACTAGAAGCCTGTGCCTCCCACTCCCTTCTTCTCATTTTGCCCAGCCCCCCCCCACCAGCCCCCTTCTCTCTGGCAACTGCCAGTTTGTCCTCAGGAGGGTTTGACGTACAGACATCAGAAGAGCGAAAAGTTCTTCAGTTCGGGGATGCGGAGCTAGAAGAATGACAAAAATAGACATCTTTTCCCGCCGTCTTCTCTGGTCTCACAAAAGAAGCCATCTGTATCAAGGAAAAATGTTATCGATCCACTAACAGAGGCAGAGACCAGATGAAGTGAGAGGACAGTTAGACTCATCACCATGTCACTAGAGCCCCTGGATCTAGACTGAAGTATGCTCTATCCCTGTGATTTTTCGTTACTTGACTGATACATTTTGATTTTTGCTTATACTGGTCGGAGTTGTGTTTCTGCTACTTGTAGCCCAGAGTCGACGATAAAACAGAAAAGTATGAAAGGGAAAAACAAGTACTATTAATTCCACCATCAAAGATACCTGGATTTTTGTAGTATTTTTGTGAGTTTTTATTCCAATTATTTTCTATGCGTGCTACTAACTATACCCACAATTCTGTATCCTTTTTTTTTTTTTTTTTTGTAAACTTAACTTAAGTATAGGGGCGCCTGGGTGGCTCAGTCGGTTGAGCGTCCGACCTCGGTTCAGGTCATGATCTCGCAGTCTGTGAGTTCGAGCCCCGCGTGGAGCTCTGTGCTGACAGCTCGGAGCCTGGCGCCTGCTTCAGATTCTGTGTCTCCCTCTCTCTCTCTGCCCCTGCCCCGCTCATGCTCTGTCTCTCTCTCTCTCTCTCTCTCTCTCTCTCTCTGTCAAAGATAAATAAACGTAAAAAAAATTTTGAACTTAGCATAATTATATAAGCATTTCTTGGGTAATTCAGAATTATTTGCAAATATCATTGCTCATGAGTATCTCATCATGCAACCATGCCATGATTATAACCACCCCTCCATTATCGGGTACTTAACTTGTCTCCAATTTTTCTCCATTATGAATTCTACTACAATAAATATCTTTGTACCCAGAGATTTTTTTCCTGCCTTTAGGGTTATTTCCTTCATATATAATCTCAGGAATTTAATTATTGGGCAAAACATATGAACATTTTAAATGTCCATGGTAAAATGTTAGTAATTTATACCCAAAGAGTTGTTGTATTGTTAATAACCTCAACAAAAGTGCCTAAAGATACCAAATTCATGACTAAATTAAATATTACTACTTAAAACGATCTTTCATTAGTTATATAGTTGAAAATAACATGGCATAACTTTGTTTTAATTTGTATTTATTAAAAACGTATTTGCATAAACTTATAAGTCATTTCCTTTCTTCCTTTTTGTGGCTTGTCTCTTCATGTCCCTACCCATGTGTTTACTGGGGACATTGTGTTTTTATCAATTTGACTTTTTTTCTTAATTTTCTTTTAATGTGTATTTGTTTTTGAGAGATAGAGCATGAGCATGGGAGGGGCAGAGAGAAGAGGAGACACAGAACCCGAAGCAAGATCCAAAGTCCGAGCTGTCAACACAGAGCCCGACGCAGGGCTTGAAGCCACAAACTGTGAGACCATGACCTGAGCCAAAGTCAGATGCTTAATCGATTGAGCCACCCAGGCGCCCTGAACCTGCAATCCATTTCAAGCTCATATGAGCTTGTTTTCCTTTGTTCTAAACAAATGGAATGCATAAAGTTTCTTTGATCACATATTCAACTTTTGCATATTTTAAGGTCTAGTTCTGGGCAATCTGATCTCCCATTATTCTGTCTCTTCTTACACCAGGAATATTCTGCTTTAATTGCCATGATTTTGTAATGTGCTTCAACATCTAGGTAAGGCTAGCTGCCATGCCCACTTGTACATTATTATTTTTTTAATTTTGTTGTTATATTGTCTCACTTGTTTGCTCTCAGGTGATGACCACAAAAGGAGAAAACGAACACCTCTGAAAATTCACCAGCAGGAGCAAAATAAGAAAAGGAGCATGGCTACAAGTTATCGTCTTCAAAATGTGGCTATTGAGGAAAGAAAGAAAAGATTCTTTCAGAACAAGACCTAGCTTCTAATCCCGCTACAGCCCCACCATGTTGGCACTGAGGAGGGAAGAACACTGGACAAATTCCTGAGTTCTCACTGATACCACCCGAGGGGAACACAGACAGAGGAAGTAAGCAGCCCAGGAAACACTCATCAGAGTATAGGCCCCAACTTCAGATCTTGGTGGACACAGGAAAAGCCCCAGGAAACCATCAGGAACTCAGAGGTATTCTACCATGAGGACAGGAAGCATGGCCAACACGACAGCTTAATTCTTAGGACCAGATATTTAACATCAGTTCAGAAGACAGACTAAAACCCGGGGTACTCAACAAAGGCTGCATACAGCCCCCAGCAGAGGTCTGTTCCTAATCCTTCTGCCCTCAGTCTCAGACGAGGGGACAGAACGCAAGATTTTAGCTCCACCCTGTAGCCTGGAGGCGAGACTTGCAAGCGTCAGGGATGCAAGTCCCGGAGAACTCACCCTCACTGTCTCGGGGAGAGGTGAGGGTCTGGAAACAGCTGCCCACAGGCACCACCAGCAAGCTAGAATTAATCAGGTCTACTACAGAAGAACAAGGAGAGAAACAAGCACAGTGTGCCAGAGAGGAACCAAGAACCAGGTGGGCAGAAAAAATATATAAGCCAAGCAAAAAAATTAAAAAAAAAAAAAACCAAAACACCTAAGAGTGTGTGTTCTGTGGAAGACTGTGATGAAAGCATGAGTAAAATAATGTGTTCAGAGGGAGCCCAGCAACAAGAGGGTAAAGCAACAGAACTTCCAGAATATTGTTAAGTAAGAATGGAAACAGTAGTTGTCTTGTCTTGTCCCCAGTTTTGATAAGGACATATTTGGTGTCCATTATTTATTATAATGCTAGTCACTATTTAGAATTTGTTATGCTTTGGGGCGCCTGGGTGGCTCGGTCAGTTAAGCGTCCGACTTCAGCTCAGGTCATGATCTCACAGTAGGTGAGCTCGAACCCCACGTCGGGCTCTGTGCCGACAGCTCAGAGCCTGGAGCCTGCTTCGGATTCTGTGTCTCCTCCTCTCTCTGCCTCTCCCTTGCTCACGCTCTGTCTCTCTCTGACTCTGAATAATAAATAAACATTAAGAAAAATTAGAATTTGGTACGCTTTATCATGGGAAGGATTCAGCATTCTATCTCCAATCCATAATGTGTTAGCAACAAATGGTTGAACACTGACTCAACCTATTTCAGCTGGCACAGACAAGTTATTTTGCAAGGTCCTGTTTTCCCCTCGCACCACACTCACAAAGACCTTCAGTCCAGTCCTCAGAACTTGTCCACCTGAATGAGGAGCGAGACATTTCATCGTATTTCCATTTAGCAACCAGACTTTCTGTCAGACAGCAAACTTAATGACTCATTTTACAAAGGCAAGTTTTTCCACGACCAGTATTTACAAGATTGCTGACATTGGAGCTACAGGTTGTATTAATGCCCTGTCCCCCCAAATGTCTTGAAACTAGAAAGAAGGACAGGCTAGAGGGACTGGGATTTATTTTTTCTACGCACATGAGCTTTGGAGCCAGGTAGCTCTGAGTACAAAAAACCCTTGCTCTACAATTTACCCATCGTGATTTTGAACCACAACTTAGTTTCTTCGAGCACCCATGTTCTCACGTCACAGGTGGGTCTATGGATATATAATTTACAAGGGGTTGTAAGAATTAAATACAATAATGCATTTTAAACAGGTACCTCAAAACGGTTCTTTATATCATTTTCAATTTTTTTTTAACGTTTATTTATTTTTGAGATGAGAGAGACAGAGCATGAACGGGGGAGGGTCAGACAGAGAGAGGGAGACACAGAATCTGAAACAGGCTCCAGGCTCTGAGCGGTCAGCACAGAGCCCGACGCGGGGCTTGAACTCACGAACTGCGAGATCATGACCTGAGCCGAAGTCAGACACTTAACCGACTGAGCCACCCAGGTGCCCCTTTATATCATTTTCAATGCTATTATTTAAAAAAAAATTATTATGTGCCTGGCACATCACAGAAACTCAATAAATATTTACTGAATGAATAAATGATCTCTATAAAAAATTCAGAGATGAAATAGAAAGTCTAAGCCCACAAGAGATTTACCAGCTAGGAAATTAATTGCAAATAAAATAAATCTAGATGAAACTGGAGTTCTAGGTTTGATTTCATGGGGCTTAGCAACTTAATTCTTTTTTTTTTCTGAAAAAAAATTATTTTAAATTCCAGTCTAATGACGGAATTCTGTTACCTTTTTTTTTTTTTTAATGTTTATTCATTTTTGAGACACAGAGAGACAGAACATGAATGGGGGAAGGTCAGAGAGAAAGGGAGACACAGAATCTGAAACAGGCTCCAGGCTTTGAGCTGTCAGCACAGAGCCCGACGCGGGGCTCAAACTCACGGACTGCGAGATCATGACCTGAGCCGAAGTCAGCCGCCTAACCGACTGAGCCACCCAGGCGCCCCATGTTACCTTTTTACTAAGTATTCTTCCTAACTAGATCTCAGCCTGGTTCCTGAGTCACAAACTAATTTCTGACCCCTTGTATTCTTTGGATGCAAATACAGTAGAACCTTAGTTTGCAAGCATAATTATTTCCAGAAACATGCTTGCAATCCAAAGCACTGTATATCAAAGCGAATTTCCCCATAAGAAAAAATGGAAATTCAGATGATTTGTTCCACAACCCAAAAAAATTCATATAAAAATGATTACAATACTGTAAAACAAAATCACAAAGAAAATACAAAACATAAAGAAAAATAAACAAATTAACCGGCCCTTACCTTTGAAAATCTTCGTGGCCTGTGTGAGGAAGATGAGAGAAAGGAGGGTTATTGTGTAGGACGACTTTCACTGTCGCTAACGGAATCACTGCTATCTATTGGCTCAGTGGAATCTTTTTCTTTTGTTCAACTTTAACAAGAAACCTACCTAATGACCTAGAATGAAGCAAAGCATTCCTAAGCTTACTTTTGTATGGAAAAACAAAGGTCTGTCCGTAGGCGCTTTGAAATGACAAAAAATACACTAGGGCCAGTTGTAGGCACCTTCCAACCTTCTGAAAAATCACTGATTTCTGCCAAACACCATGGCCTGAGACTAAGCATCTGAGCATGGGAGACAATCACCCACAATCCCACAGAGAGAGACAGAGACAGAGACAGAGAGAGAGGAACCATTGGCTCAGTTGTGATCATGCGACATTCGGCGTCACGTACTATTCTTCTTGCAAGACATCGCTCATTTATCAAGTTAAAATTTATTAGCAATGTTTGCTCGTCTTGCAGAACACTCATAGAACAAGTTACTCGCAATCCAAGGTTTTATTGTAACAGAAATCAACTCAAGCTGGCTTAAGTTAAAAGGAGAAATTGTACAAAAATCTAGGAACTGGTTCTCGGGGGACCCACGGGCAGCGATACAGCTGTGTCAAGAAGGAATGGAAACAAAAAGGGGAAAGCTTCTGGGAACTAGAATGCTCTCACTCTCCCTCCAACTTTCAGTTCTATTTCTTTCTTTCTTTTTTTTTTTTTTAAGTTGATTTATTTACTTTGAGAGAAAGTGAGTATAAGGGGGGGAGGAGTAAAGAGAAGGAGAGAGAGAATCTCAAGCAGGCTCCGCGTCATCCGCGCACAGCCTGATGCGGACGGAGCTCAAACTCACAAACCGTGAGGTCATGACCTGATCTGAAAGCAAGGGTCAGACGCTTAACTGACTGTGTCACCCAGGCCTCCCTTCAGTTGTGTTCCTAAGACTGGTTCTTTCACCAAGATGAGCCTCTTCTCTCTCTAGACCGTCTGGCAGAAGGTAGCCACCCATGAGCCTTGAATCTTCATGTTTGGCATATATCCTCATTCATATTCCTGAGGGAAATTGGGTTGGCCTGGCTTAGATCAAGCACCTGCCCTGGTTCATTCAACAGCCTCTAGGACAAAAGGATCAGAATGGAACACAGAATGGACCACCTTCACTGCTTGAACTGAAGGACCGGGGGTGGGGGGGGTGGGGAGGGGTGGGGGGGGGTGGGGAGGGGTGTGGCGGGGAGGGGGCACCAGGGAGAAATGGCAGGACATCCAGTAGATGTCGACCACACGTAGCCCTTACCACACACTGACCCTGAGCCTGTTCACAGCCCTGACTCTAACCACGGACTGAACTGCCCACTAAGACTTCATCTTGGCCCAGGGACTCCACTTACACTGACCTTGTAAAACACACATAACTGATAAACTGAAGAGATCTCACTTCGCTTCCTTTTGGGAAAATGTGGTTTTTGTTCAAAGGGCATGTGAATTTTTTTCTCTTTTTTTTTTCTTTATTAGAGAGAGACAGAAAGAGAGAGAGAGCAGGGGAGGGGCAGAGAGAGAGGGAAAGGGAGAATCCTAAGCAGGCTCTGTGCTGTCAGCACAGAGCCTGACATGGGGCTTGAACTCATGAGCCATGAGATCCTGACCTGAGCTGAAATCCAGAGTCAGACACTTAACTGACGGAGCCACCCAGGTGCCCCAGACATGTGAATTTTGTTCAAACTCATGTTTACTTACTATAAAATACCCGAGTGAGAACTAAAAGGTTAAAGGGAAAAAAATCTAATTCTTTCAAAACATTCTTCAAAACCTGGATATTTCTAGAAATTCCTGAGTAAAACACTAGATGAACAAAATTTCTGAATTTGGAGGTTACTATTTCCAGTTTGGTCTCTGTGGGTGGGGTCACGCTGACTTTTTTAGTCTCTGCACAGGGTGTAATATATTCTCATCAACCAGTCCAGGCACAGTAAAATTCAGAGGCTGGGGTAAGTCAAGACCTTACTTGGCTCCAGCCTCCCTTAGTGGAGGAGGAATTTTAATAGCAAAAGTTTTAACATTGTAATGTTTCAATGTATACAGATGTGATATACATAGAGACCACAATGTAAAGCGATCCGGACAAAGAACGCTATTTGATTATAAGCATCTATATTTTATTTGAAGTGCTAAAATATTAATTCTAACTATACTGTGAAAAGTTAGGCATATACATTGTATTCCTAGAGCAACTACTAAAATATACCACCAACACATAGACAAAAATCCAATAAATAAATTAAGATGAAATACTATGAAATATTCAACCAATCCACAAGAAGTCAGGAAAGAGAATAAAATGGGAGGCAAACAGAAAACAAAATGGTAGCCTTAAATCCAACCATAACAACTCTTGTATTCAATATGAATTGTCTAAAACACCAATTAAAAGAGAAGGTTTTCAGATGGGATAAAAAAACAAGACCCAATCACAAACAGTCTATAAGAAAATACATCTTAAGTATAATAATACAATTGACCCTTGAACAACATGGGTTTTATTTTTACTTTTTTAAAGTTTATTTATTTATTTTGAGAGAGTGTGTGTGGGGAGGTGTGGGGGAGGGAAGGGCAGAGAGAGAAGGAGAGAGAGAGAATCCCAAGCAGGCTCTGCACTGCCAGGGCAAAGCCCAACGCAGGACCTGAACCTGTGAACCATGAGATCATGACGTCAGCCAAAAACAAGAGTTGGACGCTTAACTGACTGAGCCACCCAGGCACCCCAGAACAACATGGGTTTTAGTTGCATGGGTCCACTAACACACAGATTCCTTTTCAATAAATACACATACAATAATGTAAATGTATTTTCTCTTCCTTATAATTTTCTTAATAACATGTTCTTTTTTCTAGCTCACTTTATTGTAAGAATACAGCATATCATACCTATAATATACAGGACACATGTTAGTCAACTATTTATGTTGTCATTAAGGCTTCTGGTCAATAGTAGACAAGTTTTTGGAGAGTCAAGTTTATACACAGATTTTTTTACTGTGTGGAGGGTTGGTACCCCTAAACCCCACACTGTTCAAGAGTCAACCGCATAGATTTAAAGCAACATGATGGAAGAAGATATGCCACGCAAACAGCAATCAAAAGAAAGCTAGAGTGCCTATATAAATTCCAGACAAAATAGACCTCAGAATAGGGAAAATCACCAGAGATAAATAAAGGCGTTATATAATGATAAAAAGTAAACTCGCCGAGAAGACATAATATTAAATGAGTATGTACTTAATAGGAGAACTCCAAAATACATAAAGCAAAAGCCGGCAGAACTGAAGAGAAATAAACAAACCCATAAGTATTATTTGAAGATATGATGGGGCCATGAAGATAACACAGGACCACTAATCCTAAAATATTGGCCACAACTTCTCTCAGGAGGTATCGGGCAGATTGGCTCTGTTTCCACAAAGAACTAACCCCGCTCCAGGGAGCTTACGGTGAGTGTGGCACTATGTCCAGTGCTGTGAAGAAGCCACCTTGCCCAGATGTGGGACTGTGAGCATGGCCAGACATTAGCTACTTGTTGAAATTTTAGGGAAAACCGATAGTAATTTTCCAGCAATATCTCCCTGAGAAACCTAAGAAAATTCAAACATGCCACTGAGAGTTTATTGTGGGCAGGTGTTTTTGCAATTCATCATCCACTCTCCCACTTCTGGTAACTGTCTCCTGTTTTGCTTTAGAGAAAATACCCTTTCTTCAGCTTGAGCCATAATCAACTTATGTCAATAAATATAGTCCATCCTCCTGAGCGAAATAATTGGTCATAGATGGGCATACAATGTAGCCAGAGCCAATGGCGTGCAAAGACATAGTTGCTGGGGCTTCTGGAAAAGAGAACTTCCACTCTCCTCCTTGGGAACCACCAGAAAAGAGGATATCCCTTTAGCCAGATGGTGGGATGGGAGGGTGCCAGAGCTGGCACGGTACCAGTCAGTCTTTTGTTTTTTTTTAAGTCCCTCTCTCTCTCTTTTGAGAGTGAGAGACAGAGCGTGTGCACGCAGAGAAAGGGCAGAGGGAGAGAGAGAATCCCAAGCAGGCTCTACACTCAGCACAGAGACCAAAGCGGGGCTCAACCCCATGACCCTGGGATCATGACCTGAGCCAAAATCAAGAGTCAGACACTCATCCTACTGAGCCACCCAGGCAACCCTACCAGTCAGTCTTTTGATATCCTGAGGAAAAGTCTAGAAGTATACGGTGTAGAGCCTGGGTGTTAAGCCTACACTGCTGAAGGCAGAGTAGAAGAACAGATAGAAAAAGGTCTTTGATATCACTTGAGCCTCTGGTTTAAGCCTTGCCTCATGACAGAGCAGCTGCTCTGGTATTTTCCATCGTGCAAGGGAATCTTTTTTTTTTTTTTCCTCTCAAGTTACAGTTGGGTTTTCTGTCGTTCATAACATGGAGTCCTCACATACAGTTTACTCCTTCCTCTCTAAACCCCATGTCTTTTGTGGGACTCAAGTGCTTCTACTTTTAATGCTGAAGAGTACCTTTACTTGTAGACAATGATGGTATGCAAACATTTTAAAAGACAGGGCTTTGCATGTAGAAATAATAATGGCTTCATGATTAGCAATACACATGCAAAAGGGAATCATTCAGAATTTAAAACTGTAAGCAACAAAACCGTTTCCCCTTTCTGTTTATAAAGAACGCTGTTATTGACTCTACTTTTGCTAAAAACTCTGAAAAGCTTTATTCAAGCTATTGTCTCCTGGGAAGATATGTACCACGATCAATCACCTGTTTTCTTTTTTTGGAATATTTTGACAATTAAAATTGTGTATATTTAGATGTATAATGTGATGATTTGCTATAGATAAAAATGGTGAAATGATCACCACAATCAAGTTAATTACCATGCCCATCACCTCAGATAGTTCTTTTTTTTTTCTTTTTTTTCCCTTCTTTTCTTCTTTGTTTAACACTTAAAGAACAAGAATAGATTCAGAAGGTCCAGGTCTTGCCAGACCCTGTTGGTGCTGAAGGAAAGAATGGTTTCCAAATTCCTTTGTGTGTTTTGCATTGTGGACGGAAGCTACTTCCTTGAGGGAAAATTCTTTAAGTATTCTGGAAAGCAGTCATCCCAAACCTCAGTAGAAAAGAGTCTAACTATCCAGTGGAACAAGGATTAGGTGCTTAAATTCAGGAAGTTCCTAAAATGAAAATGTTTTCATAGATCAGGTTTAGTTATATGGAGAGACTGAACTGGAGATAATTCTGCATAGGGATGAGATTCCAAAGGTTGGTCTTCATGAGGCATTTATCAAGGACCTGCAAAGGGACTCGGTGGTGAGGGAAGCTCAGTTCTTTCCCATCAGTCGTCCCTGGCCTGGAGGAAGGATGTCTTTCACATTCAGGACTCTCATCTAGCATAACATATAGCGGGGCATAGGGGCACAGTGTGTGCGGAAGGTTTGCAGGAAAGAGCGAGCCCATCAGAGAAGCTTCCTGACTAGGTGGCTCTGAGGAACAGGGAGGATTTCAGCCTGTGGAGATTGAAGTCACTTTCTGAGCTAGAGAGAAGAGCATGAGGAAAGACACAGAGAATCCAAAGTACAGTCAGTCAGGGGCCATTAGTAGTCCAGTTGGGATGGGACATAGCCATAGAATCACCTTCTCTGACGCAGCTCTACCGGGGAAAGGCATAACTCACCATGAAAGCCAACTCGGAGGCCCTCAGATGAGCTGGGTGATTGACTCCTTACCAACACTCCCAAGAGGACGTGTACTCCTAAACAAGGGCAGGGTCTAGGGGAGAAGGTCTCTAGACCTGGGTTTGATTTCGAACTCTGCCACCTAATACCTGTGTCACCTTAGGCAGTCACTCTCAGGCTCAGAACCCAAGTGCGAAAAGAGGAGAATAATATGTTTCTTGTGTACCTCGCAGGATTGGCATGAATGTGAGGAAAAACAATAGACACAGAATAACACTGTGAAATACTTTATGGTAGTCAGGTATCTTGCCATGTGTGCAAAGCACCCCAGGAAATGTTATTAACCTTTCATTGCTACTACATAGCAGATCCTTGAGGCCAGGGACCATGTCTTCTTCAGGAACATAGTATATAATTTTTTTTAAAGGACTTGATGAATGAATGAGTAAATGAATGAATAATGTTCAGAGCCCTCCAACTAGGTAGTAAAATTAATCTCCTAACTACACTGAGAACCTGTAGACTGTTCTTTCACTTTTGGTTGTCTGGCCCAGTGGAGGTTCTAAGTTAGTTGTGATCAAACGGTGTCATAGTAGAGAAGGAAGCCTGTAAAGGTGGAGTCATTGACGTTATCTGCATAGAGCCCATTAGAGTCCCCATCCCCATACACCTGGAGCCAGACTTCATCGCCCATCTCCAGATGGAGGAGCACAGAGCCAGAGGCCTGGTCCACATTCTTCTCCTGGTACTGGTCATAGGTGAAGAGCATCGCCTTGTCTCTCTTGTAGAGACTGACCTTGACGTCCTTCAAGTAGACTGTGATGTGGTAGGAGAAGTAGTATAGCCCGGGAATGTTGCAGTGGAATTTTCCAGTGGTAACATCATAGTGGTTTTGCTGATTGTAGAAGATTTTGGTAAAGCGAATGGGAACATTGGGGACTGTGACCCGGCTCTCCAATCCCACACTGAACGCTGAGCGGTATACGTAGGCACTTTCTCCAGGTTCTCCTTTCCTGCCTGGGATTCCTGGAAAACCTCGGGGACCTTCAATCCCAGTTACTCCAGTTTCACCAGTGTCACCCTTAGGACCAACAAGGCCTAGAGAACGAGAAGACTTCAGTGACCACAGAAACAGAACTCCTGCCTAGGTTAGTTCTAACCTAAAACACCGTCCTTATCTCCCTTACCCACAACTTGCAGAGCAGAGATGGGGGCTCCCAAAGAGGTGAGTTATACCTTCTCCTTCTACATCCCACAGCAGGCTCCCGTTAATTCATCTCCAACCTCATTCCCTGTAAGTCTCCATCATAGACCCTCCACCCTGCCAGCCCTTCACATGTTGGCTCAACCAACCATACTTCTATCCCCTCTGTCTGGAATGCCCTCTCTCTATTCGGTCTACCCATCCTTTAAGGCCGGGCTCCAGTCCCACCTCCTTCTTAAAGCCTTCATTGTTAATAATCTGGATCTGCATTGAGAGCATTTTGTCTTGGTTCCGCACTTCGGGCATTAGTCCACATTCAACTTGGCATATTTGGAATAGGCTTTCTCGTAGTAATCCTTAACAGCTTTGTGCATTAGACTTATGTCCTTAATCAGACCAAGAGCTCCCCAGGAGCAGGACCGTGAGCTGTAAGAGTGTGCATTATGTGTGAATGCCCCTGGGTAGAATGGGAAGTTAGTGGAAATGAAGGGTAACATGAATGTGAACAGATTGGGCATAGTGATGGATGAGGTGGGGATGGGAAAAGGTACAGAGAACGTGATGTGGCTAGAGCAGAGTTGAGCGTACTAGTTTTACAGGTACCACCTATTCTCAGAGGCGAACCCAAATCCATTTCGGGTTGCTTGTGGGTCACAGAAAACAAATTTGCTTCCTCCTTGTGTCTAGGCCTTAGTCAATAGCTAATGCCTCTTCCACCCCACAGAAGTCTATGACAATGGAAGCCGAAAACCTTGTTCTTACCTGGATCTCCTTTCTCACCCTTTTCACCCGAGGTGCCATCTCTACCATCCCGGCCTGGGGTCCCATTGTGGCCGGGATGCCCCGGGATGCCTGCCATCCAACCTGTGCAGGCCCCTTTTGGCAGGGGAACCACGACGCCAGGCCCTTCTGTCTCGGACTCCTGGCCACGAATGGGCAGGACCAGTAGCAATAGAACAGCTCGTAGCAACAGCATCCTGAGGCCTGGAACCCAGATCCGCACCGTCAGCCCTGCGAGCAGACCCCACACAGCACACCCTGTCAGGACCTATGCAAGACCAGGGCCATCTCAGCAGCACCCACTTCTGAGACCTGCTCTCTGAACACTCACCTCTTCCGGAAGACTGTTCTAAAAATTTCCACCCACCTTGATCTCTTTCTGCCCTGACATTTATAATACTTAGCATTATTCTTTGTGTATGATCTCCTTTCCTCA
The DNA here is from genome assembly GCF_028018385.1 of Neofelis nebulosa. Taxonomy (NCBI): domain Eukaryota; kingdom Metazoa; phylum Chordata; class Mammalia; order Carnivora; family Felidae; genus Neofelis; species Neofelis nebulosa. Next base: position 78,402,179 of record NC_080786.1, on the reverse strand, counting down.
ACAGATGGTGAGTTCAGTGAGGGCAGGACAACACTTTTCAATTACCTCATGTCTGAGCACAGGACCAGCCTCCTTAGATCGAATTCCAAGAGTCCATTTGTCAAGAATCTATCCCTTGAGTTTTCCAAGGATGATGGCTCAGATCCTCTCCTTCAACTCTAACCAATCTCTCTCTCTCTCTCTGCCTCCTTTTATCTTCTCTACTTCCCTCTCCTTCATTTCTATGTCTGTTCTTCCTTCTTTCTCTTTCATTCTTTCTTCCTCTCCCCATTTCCTAGATCACATGATAGACCATTTGGGTATTGCACACACACACACACACATACATACACATGAGTGCACACACGTATACACACACTCGCACAAGGCACACACACACAGCCTTTCCCTGAGTCAGACAACCAGAGACACACTGTCCCATGAGGATATGCACTGACTCTGCCTGGGTCACACTTAGCAGCACTTCCTTACCTCCCTGATCCCTATGCAGCTTTCAGGACACAGTGGGGGTGTCTTCTTTTTCAGGAAATCCTCCCTCCCCAATCTGGGTTGTTTGCTCCTCCTTTGCACCCCCCCCCAGTGCCCTCACTTACCTCTAACATTGCATTTCCTGCACTACACTGTAATTGCTGATTTGCTCATTCATTTCTCCCATTAAACCACAGGTACCAGGGATGAAGACTGACATACTACCAGCACAGAGTAGGGACTAAATACTTTCTGAGGAAGAAAAGAAAGGGCAAGAGAGCCAGAGAGAGGAGGGAAAGAGGTAGGAAGAGGGAAAGAAGGGTGGAGAGGGGAGTGGATTTTAAATGTGTCTTCTGGGAGCCCTAGCAAAAAGTTCAAGTGGTACAGGTGGCCAGGGACACCTTTCCAGAACCGTTCCTTCATATCCCCCTCCTAGAAGATGATACTCTTCCCTTCCCAGTTTCTGCCTCTGATATCAGGGTGATCTTAGTCCCCTGCCTCTGATAGCCAGCTTCTTGGTCTTCTCAACCTTCTCTCACCAAGGAGTCGAGAGAAAGCACCACAGAAAGGAAAAAGGATCCTGGATCACAGTCATTACTAAAACCCTCTGTGGAGTGTGAAAGGTGCCTAATCCCAAGAACATGCTTCTAAGTTAAACACAGCCTGTGTGTATTTTTCTACTCCGAGCACTCACTATTTTTCATCAATATGCTTATCTCTCAAGGGTTATGCAATGTCTTCAGAATTGGGTTTGGTTTCAGGAAACAGTTCCTCCATGAGGGATGCAGGAAAGACACTGATTGGCAATTTTACCCCCAAAGAGGTGCATGGCGTCTAGAATCCCATTTCTATGTCCCATCACCTGGGGTCTATGTGCCCTCTCAATGTGATACAATCAACCCATCATTCATTCATATATATTCATTTTTCATAGATAGAAAGAGAGATATGGATGTAGGTGTAGATATGGACACACACATGTATTCACTAAAACTAATAACATAAACATCTTGGAAACCACAGAAAACAAAAGGATCCCCAGTCCCAAGACTTTCTCTGTTTATTTTTAAACATAATGAAAAATGTACTTTGCACAGAAATTCATTCCCAATTTTTGCCTTGTTATTTTCTAGTTCACATAATCATCATTTTAACGGTGTATGTGCTCCTTCCTCAAGTGGATATAGCCAACTATACGGAACCATTTCCATTGTGTTCAACTTTTAGCTTACTTCCATTTTAAAGTATTATTTTAAAATCCATAACTAATATCCTTGGTCATGGAGCTTATCCACAACTCATATTCTGTCATGACATATTCTCAGAAGTAATATTAGCGGACCAAAAGGTATGAACATTTTTAAGGCTCTTGATGCATATTTCCAAATTGCAGTTTGTTATACTGTTACTAGGTCGTGTGTTAGCGTGTGTATAAGAGAGCCTATTAACTACTCTCACCAGCAAAATTTTTAAAAACCTATTTTTGTTGTTGTTAGTTTAGGGAACAAAAGAAATGGTACCTGGCTACTTCGATCATTAGTGAGTTGTACATTTTATCAAAGTCCTGTTTTCTAACTTAATTTCCTATCCCAATTTAATTTCCTCATTCATTATACAATCTGTTAGTGGTTTTTGTCACTTAATTTATTAGGGACACAATGTGCTTTTTAAAAAATTTTTTTTAATGTTTATTTATTTTTGAGAGAGACAGAGAGAGAGAGACAGAGAGTGAGCAGGGGAGGGGCAGACAGAGAGGGAGACACAGAATCCGAAGCAGGCTCCAGGCTCCGAGCTGTCAGCATAGAGCCCCACGCGGGGCTCGAACTCACAAACTGCGAGATCATGACCTGAGTCAAAGTCGGACACACAACCGAATGAGCCACCCAGGCGCCACATGTGCTTTTGAATCAATTTGTGTGAGCTCTTTACGCCAACACTTTATCGTATATGCCATGACTATTTTCTTAAGTGATTATTCTGTAGATTATTCTTCTGTTTATCCTGATTTTGAAGTGGCAGAAGTCTTAGTTTTTAGAGTCAACTCTGCTGATATTTTTCTTTGCCTCTAAGTTTTAAACAGTTCTCAGCCATTCTATGTTTTGGTAAATATTCTATTTTTTTATCCTCTGATGTTTGATATATTTTAAATTTCACTCTTTAATTCATCTTCAATATTTTGTTTTGGTGTAAGCTGTGATCTAAAATACTCAAATGATTTCTCCCTATTTGAAGACTGGCTGTTTAAAGACACTTTCAGTTCATCTTCTCCCTCTCTATTGAGCTGATAGATCATTTAGCAGAGAACAAATATGATCTTATAAATAACGTGAGAATTGAGAATGAGGTAGACTGATAGAAGGAGGGGTAGAAACTGAGGAAACATGGCAGCTGAGGCAGAAAGGACTGGACAGACTCTGTCCCCTCCGCAGTGGTGGTGAATCTCTAGCCAAGGCTCACTCTTTCCATCTACATGTACCGTTGTCGCCCTCTACTGATTTCAAGGGCTCAGGAGGGCGTAGTCCATAGCTCCTGAAAATAAAATGAGACACAGCATGGGCTTGGCTTGCCCCACAATAAGAAGAAAGAGGTGAGTGAGATTAGAAGCCAAGGAGGAGAGGCCAGCCAAGCCCCTTTTGTGTTTAGGAAGAATGCTTGTTCTGAGGCTTTGAAGACTTCATATGCATTGGAAATTTCTCACTATTTGTCACCTTCATTCTTTCTCCTTCTGGGCTTAGCATTACAAGTCCCAAGAAGACCTCTGAGAGGTTCTGTGCTTGCTTTCTCCAGAAATGAGGAGGGCAGAATCCATGAGGCTGTGTCCTTTTCCACAGGGAGATGGGAAGAGAGAATCCAGAATGCGAAAATTGGTGGGGGCAGCTATGGAAAGACCCAAAGATAAAAGGAGATTGGGGGCTGTCTCCAAACTGTTGGGGGGAGTGTGATGTAAGAAGGTCTCTGGGTTCTCTGGTTCCTCCTCCTCTTTGAAAAATCAAGATTCTATTCTCCCAGCCTTAGGGAAGGCTTTCAGCCCTCAACACTTTGGCGTTATGGACAGATTTTTCCACTAACAGTGACAACCAGTCTGGGTTCCATGACAGTGGCATGGGGTGGAGGAGGTACTGAAAAAAGGGGTGGGGTGGGGCACCTGGGTGGCTCAGTTTGTTGGGCCTCCGACTTCAACTCAGGTCATGATCTCGCAGTTTGTGAGTTCGAGCCCCGCGTTGGGCTCTGTGCTGACAGCTCAGAGCCTGGAGCCTGCTTTGGATTCTGCATCTCCTCCTCTCTCTGCCCCTCCCATGCTCATGCTCTGTCTCTCAATAATAAATAAACATTAAAAAAAAATTAAAAAGGGGGGTTGGGGTGAAGATGGGTGCATGATTCTAGGAATTTTCTTGTTCTAAGAACAGATTCTGGTTGCAGAAGAAAGTTGTCTTCTAACCTAGTTCTGAGTGGAAAAAGCGGCAATTGATAACAATTGAAGGCCAGTGCAGAAGTGTCTCTTAAAAAAATGTATTCCAAAATTATCTGTGTTCTTTGCTTAGATATGGCAATTGTTACGCTTTGACTTTGAGAGATTTCTATTTCTACAGCGGAGAACACTATTAAACGAAACTGTAATCTAAGACTCAATGGTGCCTGCAGAGAAAACTCTTATATGGATCATGAAGCTAATTCCCAAGCTACACTTATAATTCTGTTTCTGTAGAACTCCATTTGTAAAGTTCTTGCCTAAAATGTCTCATGTAATCTTCACAACCATTTTGAGAGATGGTGTGAAAGAGAAGGACATCACATTCTCTATGATCTTGGTGCTCGGGTGAGAATAATTTCTTCTTACCTATAATGTGTTTCAGTCATGTATTTGTTGGAGGATTAAGAGGCGTAATCCATATAACGTACTTAGAACAGGGCTTGGCACATGTCAGTGCTTAATAAATGTTAGCTATGACTGTACCCATTTTAGAGATGAGGGAAGCAGATTCAGGAAAGTTAAGTGACTCACCCAAGAGCCTAGAGCTCTTAAACGAGGAGGAGCTGGAAATCAAATTCTGGTCTTCCAAAGCCCAAAAATAGAGTCTTAGGCATAGTTCAGAAGAGGAAAAAAAATGCATCAGGATTACACATCTGCCTTTTCATATTCCACTCCATGGGATGGGGGACATAAGAAAAAATAGAATGAAAAGCCCTCCAGGTTATGATGCAAGTGCTCTGGCTTTTCGTCTAGGCTCCACCGTTAACTCGCTGGGTGACTTACTTATATCCACCCCACCCCCAAATCTCATGTTCTTTGCCTCCAAATTATTAATGATATTATTAATGATTATTAATGATATTAATCCTTACGCAACCTATTTCACAATCTTATTGTGAGAATCAGTTGATTAAAAGTCTGAAGCATTTTATAAACTTCCACACATATAAGTCAAGAGAAGGGAAACTAACAAATATTTATGGACCACCTGCTATGGACCACTGTACATCCACCTGCCCTTTAATCTTATTTCAGCCCTACTACTCCAGGAAGTAGGACTCAGTTCCCACACGACAAATCCCAGGACCAGAGAGGATTAATAACTTCTGCCCATGCATAACAAGGAAGAGTGTGGAGGTGCACTTTAAAATCCAAAGGCCGAGTTCTTTCTACTGCACTGGCTCTCATGGTACACCGTGTATAGGCATGGATCCATTCATTCTTAGAATTATATGAAACCATAAGAGACTCTTAAAAACTGAGAATAGGGGCGCCTGGGTGGCTCAGTCGGTTAAGCATCCGACTTCAGCTCAGGTCACGATCTCGCAGTCCGTGGGTTCGAGCCCCGCGTCCGGCTCTGGGCTGATGGCTCAGAGCCTGGAGCCTGCTTCTGATTCTGTGTCTCCCTCTCTCTTTCTGCCCCTCCCTGTTCATGCTCTGTCTCTCTCGGTCTCAAAAATAAATAAACGTTAAAAAAAATTTAATAAAAAAAAAACTGAGAATAAACTGAGGGTTGATGGGGGGGTGGGAGGGAGGGGAAGGTGGGTGATGGACATTGAGGAGGGGACCTGTTGGGATGAGCACTGGGTGTTGTATGGAAACCAATTTGACAATAAATTTAATATCAAAAAATAATAATAATAAAATTAAATTAAAAAAAAAAGAATTATATGAGGGATGGCCATGGTGTTCTCTGGATCCTAAAGGGCCATATTATGATCTCTCATTTTCAATGCTAAAATTTATAAGAAATTCCAGGACACCTGGGTGACTCAGTCAGTTAAGCGTCTGATTTCAACTCAGGTCATGATCTCACGATCTGTGAGTTTGAGCCTGGCATCAGGCTCTGTGCTGACAGCTCAGAGCCTGGAGCCTGCTTCGGATTCTGTGTCTCCCTCTCTCTCTCTCTGCCTCTCCCCCACTCACACTCTGTCTCTCTCACTCTTAAAGGTGAATACATGTTAAAATAAATTGTTTAATATATAAGAAATTCCACTTTCACCTGCTGGAATTTCAGTAACAACAGCAGAATCCTACGAAATGCAAGACAGAGTCTCCTTTAGGGCTGGCAGGAAACAGAGCAGTATGGCGGGGGGGAAAGGTCAGCAAATCTGTGCCAACCCTTGCAGCAGGAAAGGGCATTAAAGCACAGATCACTCAGTCCCTGAGAGCCAAATGAACCCCAGAAATCATCTCACCCCTGCCCTGCTTCTACAAACAGGAGGTTAAGGAGAAGGCACTTATTAGATCCTTGTAGAGGCCAGCTCCCACACTAGCAGCTTTCACACATTATTTTATTTATTACTTATTTTAATTTTTACAAGAACTCCATGAAGTAAGGAAAATAATCCCAACTTTAGAAATGGGTAAACTGAGACATTAAGGACATGACCCCTGAGAGATTCTTGTTCTGACTTCCAAACCGGTAAGCTTCCCATCACATTACACTGCCTCTAAAAAGCCTCTCAGACTCAGCTTCGGAATCTACTGAACGCGATCAGGTAAGAGGAGGGACGTGAGAACACTTTGAAATTGGTCAAGGATACTTTGGAGTAGAAATTACATAAGGCACTTTCAAACTTGATTTCTTGTAACCTTCCCCACGGCCCTGCTCTTGATTCTACTATAGAGAAGAATCTGAGACTTGAAGAGACCAAGATGTTGTCTTAAGATCACGCAATTCTGGGGTGCCTGGGTGGCTCAGTCGGTTGAGCGCCGACTTCGGCTCAGGTCACGATCTCGCGGTCCGTGAGTTTGAGCCCCGCATCGGGCCCATGTGCTGACAGCTCCGAGCCCAGAGCCTGTTTCAGATTCTGTGTCTCCCTCTCTCTGACCCTCCCCCATTCATGCTCTGTCTCTCTCTGTCTCAAAAATAAATAAACGTTTAAAAAAAATTAAAAAAAAAAAAAAGATCACGCAATTCTTAGTATCCAAGGTGGGGCGGCTGGGGAGGAAAAAAAATCATACAACTCTTGTGGGTTATATGCATTCGCCATTTTTAAAGGTTAAAGTGGTAGAATATTGGGAGTATCATTTCACATGGTACAACCTAATGATGAATGACAGAATCAGGAATCAACTCAGTTTGGTCTAGCTCCCAGGAGGATTACCTGAAAGCTTTCTTTCTTTTTTTTTTTTTCTTTCATTTGAGAGAGAGTATGAGCAGGAGAGAGAGAGAATCTTATCCTTTTAAAAATTTTTATTTATTTCTAAGAGATAGAGACAAGGGGAGGGTCAGAGAGGGGGACAGAGAATCTGAAGTGAGTTCTGTGCTGACAGGAGACAGCTCAATGAGGAGCCTGAATTCACAAACGATGAGACCATGACCTGAGCCAAAGTCAGATGCTTAGCTGACTGAGCCACCAAGGCACCCCTTACCTGAAAGCTTTCACTCAACCCTAGGAGAGCTGTCAGCATTCCTATGCCCAACACACACACACACACACACACACACACACACACACACACACATTCTCAAGAACTAGTAAAGCCGAAAATCCCTCCAATGCATTTTTAGAATCAGTTGCTCTCCACATGAAAAAAATCCTGACTGAAAATTTCTGCTGTCCAAAGCTTCTACCTTCTGACTTCAGCCAAGTCGGGCCACTAATCTCTTGGCTTGACAAGGAGTGGGTGGAAAGTCTGTCCCTGCAGCCACCTTAGAAAGGACAAGAAGCAAGTCCTGTGTCTCTCTCTAAAACTCCTCAGGAGTTAAGGGAGGAAGGCAACGAGGACTGCCAATCGAGCTGCAGGGCTCCATTTCTATCTCTCTGCTTCAAGAGCAAAGCTGACACCTTTATGCTCCTTTGGGCATGTTCTACCAGCATAAAGGGCTCCCCTGCTCCACTACCTTGTCTGGAGGAGCTGGCCTTACCCCCAATGGAGGGAGTCACCAGGAGTGAGGTGGCTGCATTCCCTGTGAGGACTGGTCTGAAAACCAGAACCTCTCCAGACCAGGGATCCACATCCACTGACACAAGAGGGATGGCCTGATCTCTAAAATCCTTCCTGCTCTGACGTCTGCCTCCTACACTGAAAACAACCAGATGCCTCAGGCACAGCACTTGCTGGGGCCAGCAGGATCGGGTGTGGCAAAGGCCAAGCAGACCCATTGGTTTCGGCCAGAAAATGTCTTCTAAAAATAAGATTTTCCTAAGTTTTCAGTATATGCCAAGCTTGCATGACTTCATTTGAATGTCTCAATCGTCCTGTGAGATATCCCCACATCCCCATATTTACAGATTCCCTCAAATCCAGACAATGATTATGTCTCACTCATCTTTGCAAGTCTACCCAATGTCTGGCCTATAGAACTTTCTCAATCGATATTTGCTGAGAAGAGTCAAGTAGCAGAGCTGGTTTCCAGACTCAACCTGAGGTCAGAGCTCAGGCTATCCCCGAGCTGCCTACTTTCCTTGCCTACCTGGTCAAGCTGAGGAGTGCTTTATTTCCTTCTCTTCTTATTTAATTGAACTCTATCACTGGACCATCCCTCTTTCCTCACAGATCCCAACCTTTTCTCTGGGTAGGCATCTTGCCACAGAGTGAATTGGGCAAAATTCAAGATTTTCACCAGAGGAACAGCTCCTTTACTCTTGGAGCTGTGGGAGAATCAAGAAAGAAGCCCAAGGCCTGTCTGCCTCCACCAGTGCTGCCCTCACCAGAGTTTTGCCTGTACAAGAGAGCCTGGGCATACCCCAGCCAGAGGCTCCATTGCAAGGCAGCCATCCCCACCCCCGGCCTGGAACTGTGATCAACTTGATCTTACCCTCAGGTGTAGAATCAGACCCACAGACTGCAGTCAGGATGGAAGTGAGGAGATGGTCCAGCCTCAGCACCCTGGTACTCATGGGGGCAGGCGGTCCCCACCCCACAGTTGTCTCTTCCCATTGGCTAACCCTGTAAGGGCCAGAGGCCAGTGGGAGGGCACCTTGCCCCTGGCAGCTGCCTCAGGTCTCCACTCTGGGGAACCTGTTGCAACCCCCCCTTGGGCTTGGGAAGCCAAGTGGATCCACAGTCACAACATTCACATTCTCAGGTCTTGGCTCTTTTTTTTTTTTTTTTTTTTTTTTTTGGCTTCCTACAATAGCAGTAGAAGATGGGACAAGGGTCAAGACCGGAGAAAGGAAAGCAAGCTACAAGCTATCTCTCCATCTGTGGGAGAAACTTCCTCCTGTAAAATGAATTGCCCAGTGGTCCAGTGGACCTCCCTCTCCCCATAGCTTTGCCCTAATAAGTCAGGGACCCCGATTACCACCACCACACTCCTGCATCACTATGCATGATGAAGTGTGACATTTTGTGGTTCAGACACACCACTTCAGAAGGGAGAATGCTGCAATAAAGTAAGACATAGAACATATCCTCCACTCTCTGGCCTGGACCTCAGATGTGGGGAAGACTTTGTGTGTTCATTCTGAGAACTGAGGTAAAGGGAAGTTTCTGAAGCAGTGGGTGGCAGGGCCAGATTAAGATCCTTAGAGACCCTGCATTCCAAAAGATTATGGAGCCCCCAAACCTATTCAAATTCAACACAACAGAGAACTTACATAAGATATAATATTAGAATATCTTTCAAGATTTTCTGGTTCCAAAATTCCAGATAACGTTTTGAAAACTAACTTTTTATGGGTATGTGAGTCCTCATTTTGCCAGTGCCTTAGGCATATTGCTTAATCTACCTATTGGTGAACCCCGCTCTGGGATGGGATTGGCCTGGAAGACCAGAGGTTGCCACCTACATAGGTGTTGCTAGAAGGCTTAGGTTTTTTTTGTTGTTTTTTTTTTTTAATTTTTTTTTTTCAACTTTTTTTTTTAATTTTTTTTTATTTTTGGGACAGAGAGAGACAGAGCATGAACGGGGGAGGGGCAGAGAGAGAGGGAGACACAGAATCGGAAACAGGCTCCAGGCTCCGAGCCATCAGCCCACAGCCTGACGCGGGGCTCGAACTCACAGACCACGAGATCGTGACCTGGCTGAAGTCGGACGCTTAACCGACTGCGCCACCCAGGCGCCCCTAGAAGGCTTAGGTTTGAAATGGCAACATTCATCACGTTAGACTCTTTCTTGGCAAACCCATGTTTTGTTTTTAAATGCAGGATCAGAGCTGGCCCCTGCAAGCCATGAATTCTCAGGCATTAAATCACGACCCCAGCTAGGACTCAGGATCCCAGCAGCAACTTCTACAAGACATTCAGAAACAGAATGTTCTCAGGCAGAAGTAGGCAAGTGTCTGCCTGTCCCCAAATACCACCTCTGCTGGCTACACAGAGCCTAAAAGTCCACAGCAAAGTGAAGTAAAAGTCTGACCTAAGGCCTCCTGCTAATATGCAAATTTTCTAGAGAAGTCACATGATGAGGCACCTGGGTGGTTAAGCATCTGACTCCATTCTGACTCAGGTCATGATCTCACAGTCATGGGGTCAAGCCCCACGTCGGGCTCCTTGTTGTCAGCACAGAGCCTGCTTGAGATTCTCTCTCTCTCTCTCTCTCTCTCTCTCTCTCTCTCTCTCTCTCTCTCCCCTCCCCAGCTCATGCATGCAAGCACATGTGCTCTCTTTCTGTCTCTCTCAAGATAAATAAACATTTAAAAAAAAAAGTCACATTAGGCCATTGAGATTGGAGTCATGAGTCCCTTTCCAAGGGCCCACTGGCTTAGATAAGGGGCCAGGGAAAACAAGGTTTAATATAGTTTGCCAGGTAGGTTGGACCAAAGAGAAAACAGAAATGGTAGCTACTCTCAATTACGTCACTTTTGGTTTGTGTTACTATCTGTCTCTCCTCACTACAGTAGGAACCTCATGAGAACAGGAGCTTTGCCTTTTCAGTGTTGTCTCCCCTGGCCCCTAGAATATGATCTGGTACAAGGTAGACAATAAAAAATGTTGAATAAATGAATAGGGAAGTGATCATATTTAATCTTCCCGGCTGTCTCATATTTTACAAATAAAGCATCTGGAGTTCTTCGAGATAAAGTGACTTGGCCAAGGCACAGATCTAAGATTTGAGCCAGATCAGTCTGACTACAAAACTCGTATGCTTTCTAATACCTCATGTCCCTCATTTTTCCTGATGGACTATGAAACCCTAAGATTTACTCTTGTACTTTAGTGTAGCTTTCGGGTTGCCCCCGCCCCCCCCCCCAAAAAAAAAAACATTTTCTCCTGGCTTTCTGGGAATGCAGCTGTTTACAGCAGGCTTTAACTGTTGCACAAGGTGGAATGACTTTAGCCCCAAAAGCACAGCAGGACTGCACTGGGTCTGGCTGTCAGCCAGCGACATTGTGAAAGCCTGTCATTTTGAGACCTCAGAGAAATCTGCCATCCACTACAAAGGTCACCATGTGGAAAGAGGCAATTCTGTGGCATAGGGGCTCAGAGACTGTAACTGAAGAGCATTCAGCCAGGAGTGCCTTGAGGCTAGTCTTCTTTCCCAGGACGGAACTGTCACACCCTATAGGAAATGATCACATTAATGTGATCATTTCACTCTAGGTAGTGATGATGGCTACAGTTCAATCCCCTGTCAGCTTGTGAATTGCAATATTAAAACAGCAGGCTGCATGACTAAGTTTCCTGTAAGTATGGCTAAATATTGCCATATATTTTTCGCTTAATTGTGATTTCAAAAAATAATCTTAATCGAAATAATTAAACATAATTACTATGTTTTGAAAAATAATCCAGAACACTGGAGCAAGGCAGCAGACAGCATACCCTGCAGCCTTCTGCTCCTTCCCCAAATACCTATAAATGGCAAGAAAGGAAAAAATTCTTGGCTATAAAAGGAAAAAGTCTGGCTCTAACTGCACTTCATCCAAGTGCAACTTCAGATACTAATTTAAGCACCTATTTTCCACTCATGCTTTGGATTAACAGTAATGCACTTCCATTGGCAAGAAGGCCAGATAAGCAACCCTAGATTCATAGCTTTGAGAACCTGTGTCCTGGGGCCCCTCCTGATACCAAAGTACTGTTTGAGTCCAAGAATTTTCCACAATCATTTTGGAACTGCTGGAGAAGCAAAGGAAAGGAGAGAGTGTTGCCCAGAGATCAGGAAGCAGCCCCTGCCCCTGGGCCATAGCCTGTAAGCCTACACTCACTGTACTCCTAGAGGCTCCCCCACTGCAGTGAAGAGCAGCTAGGGCCACTGACACCACCGGGGGCACCACCAGAGACACAAAGCTTCTTTGTTTTGCTCCTTTCAATCTTACACAGCTGTCTCTCCTTCGCAGAACCTAACAGGAGCTCATCTGGCAAGGGAGTCTAGGATATGTCCTTTCAGACCAGCTACAGGAGTGAAAGGGACTATAGAAAAATAGATATAGGGCTGAGTACCAACAGACATAATCTGACATAGGCCACACTTCAACAAATAGAAGAATTTACACCCAAGGAAACAAAGCTAATAGCCAAAAAAGGGTGGGGTAGGGGACCTAAGAATAATTGTTATATTTAGAGAGGTGACAGGAAATGGCATACAGAAAAAATAATTAGTGAATATTCGGCCATAGTAGGAGGTGAAAATAGTTTACTCTTCTTTAAATCACCAAGTTTGTGGTGATTTGTTTTGGTGACCCTAGGAAACTAATACAGGGACGTAGAGCTAGGGAAAGTTTTTATGTATAATACCAAAGGCATGATCCATCAAGGAAACAATGATAACTGAGATTCCAGCAAAATTAAAACTTTTGCAGGGAGTCTGGGTGACTCAGTTGGTTAAGCATCCGATTCTTGATTTTCGCTCAGATCATGATCTTGTGTTTTGTGGGTATAAGCCCTACATCCGACTCTGTGCAGACAGTGCAGGGTCTGCTTGGGATTCTCTTTCTCTCTCCTTCTCTCAGCCCCTCCCCCACTTGCTTTCTCTCTCTCTTCTGTCTCTCAAAATAAATAAATAAACTTTAAAAAGTAAAAAATGTAAAAAAGTGAAAGTAAAAAATAAAAATAAGTAAAATAAAAATTTTGCTCTGTGAAAGACCCTGTTCAGAGGATAAAAAAGCAAGCTACAGACTGGGAGAAAATATTTGCAAACCATAGATCTGACAAAGGATTTGTATCTAGATTGCATAAAGAACTCTTAAAATTAAAGAGAAAAAAAATCCAATTAGAAAATGGTCAACAGACATGAAAAGCATTTCATAAAGTAAGATATATGGATGGCAAATAAGCACATGTAAAGATGTTCAACATTATTAGCCACTAGGGAAAAGCAAATTAAAACCACCAATGAGATATCACTATGCACCAATTAGGATGGCTAAAATTTTAAATGGTAAGAAATGCTATAATGGAGGGTAGATATTATGCATTTGTCAAAACCCATAGAATGTATGGCACAAAGAGTGAACTCTAATATAAACTATGGACTGTGGATAATTTGTTTAAAGGTGGGGAAAATAGGAGAACCTGGGTCAAGTGTTCAACTTCGGCTCAGGTCATGATTTTGCAGTTTGTGAGTTCAAGCCCTACATGGTGCTCGGTGCAGACAGCTCAGAGCCTGGATTTGGATTCTGTGTCTCCCTCTCTCTCTTCCCCTCCCCACTTGTGCTCTGTCTCTGTCTGTCAAAAAATAAATAAACATTAAAAAAATTAAAAACAAAATTTTAAGGTATGAAAAATAAAGATCACATTTTTTTAAAGATCGTAAAATGGTGAGAATACTAAATTTGGAAAAGGAAATGATGAAAATAGATCACTCATAATCTGCCAGTAGAAATGGAAAATGGTATAGCCACTCTGGAAAATAGTTTAGCAGTTTCTTAAAATATTAAATAGCTGTCACACTCCTGTGCATTCATCCCCCCAAAATACCTGTCCATAAAATCTTGAGTATCCCTGTGCCTGTATATCTTTGCTCATTTGGGTGAGTAAATACTTAGGATAAGTGGAACTTCAGGATCAAGATGTATGCACATCTTAACTTCTAAAAGTTGTTGTAAATTGACTTACAAGAATTCCATAGCGATTTCTACTCCCAACATGGTATAAGAGTACCTGTTTCCTTATACCCTCACCAATATCAGATACTGCCAAACACGTAAATATTTGCCATTCTAATAGGTTTTTTTAAAGTATCTCGTTTTAATTTGTATCTCTTTGATTCTGTGTGAGGATATATTTTTATATATTTATGGGTTATTTGTATTTCTTTTCCTGTGTGTTGTGTTCTATTCGTGTGTTTATTTCCTTTGTCCATTTTTCCTATTGAGTTATTTTTATTAATTTTTAAACATTGTTTGTATACCAAGGAAATGAGTCCTTTGTTATATATTTTTTAAATATATTTATCTTTTGCCTTTACAAAATAGGTTACGCAAAAATGTTTTGCTTCCTGTTTAGCTTCATTCTTTAGGTTTTGTTTTGTTTTGTTTGAGAGAGAGAGAGAGAGAAAGACAGCACAAGAAGGAGAGGGGTAGAGAGAAAGGGGGAGAGAGAATCCCAAGCAGGCTCCACACCCAGTGCAGAGCCCAAGGCGAGGCTCAATCTCACAGCTGCAAGATCATGACCTGAGCTGATATCAAGAGTCAGATGCCTAACCGACTGAACCACGCAGGTGCCCCTAGGAGACCATTTTATAAAACTCCCCACCGTTGTACTCTAACATGAAGCCTGGCATACAGAAATGCTGATCTGGCAACGAGAAGTGTGGACCAAGAATAGAAAACCTACATCATAGAGCATGTTTTCCTGCAGGCTGGTTGGGGGACCATGATAGATATTAAAGGACTGGTAGCCATAGAAAGAAAGGGTCTTCATCATCAGGAACTCTAATTCCTACCCCTCCTTGAAGCTAGGAGTTACCACATGACATAAGTTACCATATTCTCATATTCACCTAGAGAATAGGAGAGAAAGTGATGTGTGCCTACTTCCAGGCTGAGTCTTAAAATGTTGCATATGTGATGCTTCAATTTCTTCTCTACTTATGCACTGCAATGCCTGTGACCCGGTTTTTTGAGGGGAGGGTTTGAGGATTGGTTTTTTGTCACAGAACTACACGTTTCCTTTCTATTCCAAGCTTACTGAGAAGTGACTGACAAATGTAATTGTATATATTCAAAGTGTGTTGGGCACCCGGGTGGCTCAGCCAATTGAGCGTCCAACGTTTAATTTCGGCTCAGGTCATGATCTCACGGTTGGTGAATTCAAGCCCCGCAATGGGCTCTGCGTTGACAGTGCAGAGCCTGACTGGGATTCTCTGCCTCCCTCTTTCTCTGCTCCTCCCAATCTCTCTCTAAAAAATAAATAAACATTAAATAAATAAATAAATAAATAAATAAATAAGTAAATAAATAAATAATAAATACATAAATAAATCAAATTAATTAATACCTCCATTACCTGACACAGGTAACTTCTTTCTTTCTTTCTTTCTTTCTTTCTTTCTTTCTTTCTTTCTTTCTTTCTTTCTTTCTTTCTTTCCTTCCTTCTTGGGGGCACGGGGGTTGATGAGAATGCTTAAGATCTATTCTCAGCAACTTCCAAGTATACAACACCTATTATTAACTGTAGGCCTGTGACCCAGTTTTGACCATACAGACAAAAATGATGTTGTAGGGGATGATGGGAAACTCACACGGAAGAAGCCTGGGAACCCTAAGGGACTGTGGAGCAGAACAGGCTTCCTACCTGTCCTGGACTATTCCATGAGACAGAAATTAACTCATCGTTTGCCTCATTGTATTGGTGGAGCTCTGTTGCAGCCGCTTACTAACCCACGTGGCATGTGGTATTCCATAAAGACAATAGTACCGCAGTCAAATAGTTTGGGAAATGAAGGGGAATAAAAGTATGCAGGTTCCCTTTCTATAGGGAGTGTCTGAACCTGGCTACATGCTTTCTTTGGTCCTCTATTGCAACTTGAGGGAGAAAATGGCTGACGTCTTGTATTCTCTTACTGGTTCTGAAAAACACATCCGAAAGATGCTGATTTCGAAGATTTCTATTTGCCCTAAATATTGCATAATGCACAGCAAAGTGTTTAGTGTGCATTCAGAACACCACCAAATTTCACAGAATCAAGGCTGCCTTTAGTCCACCCACTTCAGTCAGATCATGTTATCTCTAGGGGACAACAGGCAATATTACAAAACCATCCAGAATAATTCTTCCAAAAGGTTCAGGAGGGTTTTTGTTTGTTTGTTTGCTTGCTTGCTTGTTTTTATCTCATTGTGCTGTATTCTTTCTCATCTAAATAAATGGAAAGGTGACACAAATGTTACCCAGAGAAGAGTCATCCTTTTTTGTGTCTTTTAAAAGGTCTTAAAAATGTACTTCAATCACAAGTCATTCAGCAACTATTTCCTGAGTGACTACTGGGTGCACCACCACAGAGAAGAAAATGTGATGTCCAGATTGGAAGGCCAGGCCCTCCAGAAGCGTCAGCAATGATGTCCGGTGCTGAAATGGCTCCTCTGTCGCCCACCTGTGATGCAGGATTTGTGGAGAGGCTCCTCACGTGAGGCCTGGGAGGTCTGGGCATTTTGACCTCTGCCAGCACCAGCGAGGGTGGCTGATTTTGTAGAAATCGATCGGGGCCCAAAGGATTGGGAGAGCTTTGGGCTGTCTCTGCAGTGGGCTCGTCAACAAAGTGTTTAAGAGGATCCAGGTGATGCGTTTTCTGACTATTCTAATAGTCAGAATCCAGAAGATTCTTCCGTCCAGCCCCAGTACTTACATGTTCTCACGGAGAAACGGATATGGTGATGGGTAAGACAACCGGAGAGACCGAAGCAGAGAAGTATGCTGAGAAACGTATTCAAGACTGACTGAATGAATGTGTTCTATAAAAGTGTGAAAATACGCCAGAGTAGATCGTGAAGGACTATACTTTCTTTTGACCTGGTAGACATGTCCAGTGCTGTTAATGCAGCAAAGGGCTCTGTGTGCTTTAAAAGCTCTCTATTGATTCACAAGCTTGGGCTGGATCTGAAGCAGGTTCCCCACCTTGGGAAGGCATCCCCACAAACTTTCAAGGGGTGCTGAATGCAGTTACAGGCTACGATTGGTTCGACAAGAGCTCAGTTCCCACGGTGCTGGTCTGCAGAACTCCCCTAAGAGACCCCGAGGGGGCTCTGCTCTGCTCTGCCTCCTCTGCAGCTGGAGTCACCTGCGCTTCACAGCTGGCTGGTCTCAACCCTCCTCCCTCCCCATGGATGTTTAAGAAGCAGGAATCAAAAGGTAGAAGAGGGAGGCACTCACCTCCAAGAGTGAGTGGGAAGGAGTGAATGGACCAAGGATAAAGCCAGGAATGAGATGAAGAATTCCAGGAATGACAAGTCAGAGGATCTTGTAAGCTGTGGTTGGAACCCTAAGATCAGGAAGAGCACTGACTCCTGATGTCGCTCCCTACTCTCTTGCAGACTGGCTGTGAGGACCAAATGAGGTCCTACCTGTCAAGCACCAGGGACTTTCTGAACCCTGTGGCTCAGTGGCCTCTGTCAATGCATTCTCTCTGCCACGCATCCCTCCTCCGTGCCTCCGTGCCTATGCATGACCAGGATATCCTTCTCCTTCTCCACTTGGAGGAAACGCTTGCTCCGGGAGACCAGCTCAGATATCAGCCCATCCCTGACTACATCAGGAAGTCAGTGGCAGGGTTCCGTGCCCCATAGTATTTGTCACACTGTGTTGTGATGATGTTTCCACATCTGTCTCCCTCAACTGCACTGAGAGTTTCTCACTCACCTTCACACCTCCGTGGTCTCTTCTGATGCCAACACCTTCTTGAGGACAGGGGTGCTCAGGAAATAGGTGTTGATTGAAATGAACAAATACATACATAAATAAAGAAATGTTCTTATGGCCATATGGAACAATGTGGGTTGGAAGACAATGCAGGGAGAAGGAAATAAGACTCCCTGTGGATTTGGAAAGATCTTTATTTTGTTGTGCAGATAAAAATCATTGTAGTCTACCAATTTGAAACATACTCTGTCTCCCAAGAAAGAGATTTTGTCATTTGGACAGGGAATGGACAAGGATAAGGTAGCCCCACAACATAGCTTAACCTTAACAGAGAGAGAGTCTGGCTCCATTTTTAATGTTTGACTACTGACAACTTTCAAACTCCACCTTTCTCTTTCCCTTTTGTTCCACATCTGAGCAAGCTGATAAAGTGTGTACATCCTCTCCCTTGGTACCAGAAGGGACGTTCAAACCACACAAAACCCAGCCTGTGCCTGGTAACCTTTCTCTTGGCCCCACCCCACCCCAATCACAGTAAAATTCAAAGCTGTGGGACACCTGGCTGGCTCAGTCAGTTGAACATCCAACTCTTGATTTTGGCTCAGGTCATGATCCCATCATGGGATCGAGCCCCATGTCAGGCTCCACACAGAGAGTGGAGCCTGCTTGAGATTCTTTCTCTCCCTCTGCCCCTCTCCCCTGCTCACACACTCTCTAAAAATAAAGTTAAATAAGTAAATAAAACTAAAGCCACTCCCTTGTCCCTTCACTCAAGTCATTTCAGATTAGCTTGGATATTTGCCTCTGCTCTGCCCACGAAGGCTTATCATTTGAGTAACAAACCTTTTCCTGTGTGGCATCAGCAGCAGCCTGGACATCAGAGCCTTTTTTTTTTTTTTTTTTTTTTTTTTTTTTTTGCAGGGGGTGGGGGGCAACCTCAATCCTGCTCTCCACAGGGCAACCACAGACAGTAACTTTCTGAAAAATTTTGAAATATACTCTGTATCTAAGAATAGAGCTATGTCATCGTTAGGGGAGGGGCTGGGAGAATGTGGCCCCATAACACAGTATAAATCTCTGAAAAAATTTGCTAGACAATTGTGCCAAAGGACCCCTTCCTGTCTGTTTTCTTAATTTCTGCCCCATTTTGGCCATGCTGTCAAAGGGCTTCTTTATGAACAAAGTGAGACATTCATTTTTGTTTTCTTGATTCTAAAGCGATTTTCTTTAGTTTTATGGGAGACACTCCTCAGGTGTTTGGTGACCCATTCCATTCCAGAAACAAATCAGAGGACTGAAGACTCAGCCAGATTCATCAGGTAAAAAGTTAAAACCAAGGAGCCCTAACAATTCCAAAATTAACTAAATTCAGAACTAAAACTAACTAACTCCAGAGCTCAATGTGCTGGTTATTAGCCATGATTTCTCAGCGTTCAGCCCACCCTTCTAATCTCTACTTTGTGGCCCCGGGGGCCACTCACCTCCTTTGCCAGCTGTTCCCTATGAGGCTTGGCCAATAGGGCAGACTGATGGGAAGAGGGGAGGGGAGAGGGACCCCCGTGTGCCTGACTTCCTCCCAGCCTCCTCCGCGACTGCTTTTCACACTGAGAGCAACAGCTCGTTCCAGTAGCTGCCCTTTGCCATTTTCCCAACACTTCCACAACCAGCCTCATCACGCCCCCACCCCCCACCCCCACCTGCCTTTCAGAGTTCGGCATCCAGCTTTCAACCAACTTCCCCCTCCTGGGACACCTGTCCCATGGGCCACCTTCAACCTCTCCCCTTTGCTCCCTCAGCCAGTGGGCTGGTAGCTGCTCCTTGTGGTTAACATCTCCATGATCTCATATTATCACATTTTTTTTTCTATTTTAGTTCTCTGCTAGCTGAGTAACAATTCTTTATGTTGAATTCTTTCCATTATAATCCGTATGGTGTCTCCATCAGTGATTGGCCCCTGACAGAGATCTAAGACTAAGCAATTTTGTAAAGTTTATTTATTTTGAGAGAGAAGGAGAGAGAGAGAGAGAGAGTGAGCACATGCACACACGCAAGCAGGGGAGGGACAGAGAGAGGAGAGAATCCCAAGCAGACTCCACACTGTCAGTGCAAAACCCAAGGCCAGCTGAATCCCACAAACCCTGACATCATGACCTAAGTCTAAATCAGGAGTCAGCTGCTTACCAGACTGAACCACCCAGGAGCCCCTCCAAAACTAATCAATATTTATTTATTTATTTATTTATTTATTTATTTATTTATTTATTTATTTATTTTAACGTTTATTTATTTCTGAGACAGAGAGAGAGAGACAGAGCTGAGCAGGGGAGGGACAGAGAGAGAGAGAGAGAGAGAGAGAGAGAGAGAGAGAGAGAGAGAGAGAGAATCTGAAACAGGTTCCAGGCTCTGAGCTGTCTGCACAGAGCCCGATGCAGGGCTCAAACTCACGGACCGCAAGATCATGACCTGAGCCGAAGTTGGACACCTAACCCACTGAGCCACCCAGGTGCCCCAAGCAATTTTTAAAATAAATAAACTTTAGGGGCGCCTGGGTGGCTCAGTCAGTTAAGCAGCCGACTTCGGCTCAGGTCATGATCTTGCGGTCTGTGAGTTCAAGCCCCGCGTCGGGCTCTGTGCTGACAGCTCAGAGCCTGGAGCCTGTTTCAATTCTGTGTCTCCCTCTCTCTGACCCTCCCCCGTTCATGCTCTGTCTCTCTCTGTGTCAAAAATAAATAAACGTTAAAAAAAAATTTTTTTTAATTAAAAAAAAAAAAAATAAATAAACTTTAAACAAGTAAAAATAAGGAACGGAAAAGCTTTTTTATTAAAAAAGGAAAGAAAACAATTGGCAATAGATAGCTCCGAAGATAATTCAAAACTACATAAGGTGAAATTTTATGACAAAAATTTCAGGAAAAAAAAAACTAAAAATTAAATAGGTCTGAAAATAATTCAAAAAAAGTAACTAAAAACTAATTCAAAAACTAAATAAATGTAAAAATATAGAGCTAAAAACTACCAAAAAAAAGTCACACTGAAAAAAACTAAAAAAGCTCACGATTACAATAACTGAAAAGAGAAACTATGAAGAACTAAACACTGAGTCTAAAACTAAATATTAAGTAAATAATTCTAAAAGCTAATTCAAAAATACCTGAAGATAAGTAACTGGAAACAAGCTTCGAAAACAAACTGAAAACTACAAAATTAAATAACTTGAAAACTAGCTCAACATAAATGAAAATTACAATACCTGCTAAAACGAAGAAGCAAATAACTCTAAAATTAATTCTAAAACTAAAAAGTCTACACGTAAATCTCTGTCTACATGTAAGTCAACATGGACCGAACCCTCCCTGAAAGTAAACGGCCTCGGCGATCAGGGACCAGCGCAGCACCAGTCATTGGCACGGACTCCAGTAGAGACCCCGCGCACACGCGGGTGCCCGAAGCCGGCTCGGATTCCTGCCGGGCCCCGCGGGCGTCAGTACCGAGTCGGGCGCTCGCGCAGGCGCGCGTGTGGAACAGCCCCGAGATTCGCGGGCGTCTGCGCGGAGTCCCTCAGCTCGCGCTGGCGCCTGAACAGCCCGAAGGCTACTGCACGGAGTCCAGGCGTTCGCGCAGGCGCGTGTGGAGCAGCCCCGAGGTTCGCGGGCGTCTGAGCCGAGTCCCCAGGGCTAACGCTGACGCGTGTGAAACAGCTCCCAGGTTCTCAGCGGCCCTCGCCGGGAGGGTGGCCCCCGCGGGCAGGCCGTGGGCCCTTCCTCAGGCTTCTGGAAGGCGGTCCTATCTCACCCCACCCCCACCCCCAGTGGCAGATCCGCAGGGTCCGAGGCGGCCCCCTGGCTGCTTTCCCGCTGGAGGGTGGGCCGGGCCCTCGGCGTCCGCAGCAGGCCGGGCCCGGAATGGAGGCGGCGTGGGGAGGCCCGGCCGAGCGGGGGAGCAGCGGTGTTCTAGAACCAGTGTCAGTTCTCGGGGGAGGGGGTGCGCAGGCATCCTTCCCTCGCCTGCTCTGCTTTCGCCCGGAAACTAGTCGCGTCCCCCGCAGGGCCGAGCAAGGCAGCGGGCACCGCAGCGCTCTCCTTAGTTGTGTTTGTTGGCCTAAAATTCCAAGAAGAAAGTCAGAGGAGCAACGGCTAACAGATTCGCTCTTTGTTCTTTCCTCTTTCACACCCAAATGTTGTCACTGCCGCCTGTGAACGAAAGGGCTGCGTCTCCAGGGGCCGTGGCCTCAGTGCCCCAGACAAAGCCGGGCTGGCGGTGATGGGGGGTTGGGGGAGTTGGTTAGGGGTAGTGGCCGGGGACCGCAGAGCCACCCTCTGGGAGGTCGGGGGTGAGGCCAGGCTCTGAGGCCTTCGGCAGCCATGGAGCACCCAGGGCCTGGGGCTGGCAGGGCTGGAGGACAACGCAGGAACTGGGAGACCAGCCAGTTCCAGCCGCTCCACAGGTAAGTGGTACCTGGGGTAAAATGATGACCAGGCACTGGTGCCTGCTTTCCTCTCCCTCCTTGGGGCCCTGGGCCGGGGGTGGGGGGGGGGGGGGGGGTGGGGAAGGGACGCTCAGACTGGCACGGAAGATCTCTCACACACTTGGCCACATGTTGACTGCATTATTTCAGGGCCACCTGGGCCATTCCCTGCCTCCAGGAAGGATCTGCCGGAGCCTGGAAGGAGAAAGGATTATCCCAGCGCTTCAGGACCCGGGTAGCACCTCCCTGCTGGGGACTGTCCATGTGGCCTTCTTGCTGGCAATTCCACAGGTAAGGGATGGGGTCCCCACTCTAGTCTAGGGCAGTGTTTTCCTAATGTCTTAAGATACAAAGTTTACATCTTGACAGCGTATTCACAAACACAGATACACCTATTAAAACAAGTTTTACATCAGACATTACCCTCAGATTAGGAGTATGCTTGTCTTGATGAGCACTGAATAATGTATGGAACCGTTGGATCACTATATTGTACACCTTAAACTAATAAAGCACTGTATGTCGACTACACTGGCATTAAAATTAAAAAATGAATAAATTTAAATGAAAAAGCACATTACCTTCAGCATGAGTGATGCCCTTTAATAGTTTGAATTGTGTAATTTCATTTTTTTTTAAGGCTGGTCTACACCCACTGAACGGATATTTTTACCTACTAATGGATCAAAACCCACAGTTAGAAAAGCACCATTATAGGGCATGGCAGAGGAAGAAAGAAAAGAATAAGCAGAAGGAGAATGGTAGGGGCATGGGAAAGGTAGAACAGAGAAAGAAGGCAAGGACAGAGTGCAAAAAGGTGTTTTGTGGGAGGTCACACAGGTGCCTGCCATCATGTCCCTTCCAGGGCATCTGTTCTAAGATACACTACCACCCCACTCTGTGCGTGCCCTTAGGGCATCCTTTTCCATGAGACCCCGGCCTACTTGGTGGCAAGGACAAAATCTTTTTCACTTTGGAAGCCCCGCACCTCCCAGCAGAGGGAGGCACAGTCTTAGAAAACAGGCCATAGTCAAAGCTTTCCATTTTCCAGGGGAGGAAAATGCCTTGGAGGGTCAGCCAGTCAGTGATTATTTAGCACAGTCAAGATTTGCCCAGTGGGTCACAAGTATCAGTTTGTCATCTAAACTGAAGATAATACCCATTTTGGAGAGTTAGAGGATTAGCACTATGTACATCAGGAACATACACATGTCTGGTACATCATGGAAGCTCAAATAACACCTGCTATTATTATTTTTTAAATGTTCATCTTGAGAGAGAGAGAAAGAGCGAGTGGGGGAGGGGCAGAGAAAGAGGAAGACAGAGAATCCCAAGCAGGCTCTGCAGCTGTCAGTGCAGAGCCTGACTCAGGGCTCAAACTCACAACCATGAGTAGGGCGCTTAACTGACTGAGCCACCCAGGCGCCCCAGCACCTGCTGTTATTATCGTTAGTAGTGACAAGAGTAAAGAAACGCCACCTCAGGTATGCTCTGTCACTATCGTTTTGGGGCAGTTTGGCTGCCAATGTCTTCATCCTAGATAAAAATGGAAATCCTCATAGACACATAAGGAAATGACCTTAGAAATAAAACCAGAGGAAATATGTGCATGCATAAATTAGCAAAAGACTAATTTAAGCATGTAGACTTTAACAGATGTTCAGCTTGGCTATATCAGCACTTTAAGTTGCTGTACATTCTTGAAAAATTAATGGAATGACTTATTTCCCCACTGATTTCAGTCAGTATTGGGGGGAAGACAACCCTCATAGGCTCTAGCTACTCCTAGTCTGTGTGACAAAATAAATGCAAAGAGTACTGTATAGAAATGGATAATATAAATGGGAAAGATGGACCAGAAAAAAATCATGGTGGTAGGAACTCAAGATCATTCTCCCACAATCTTCACAACTTAGTTTGTAAATAAAAATGCTTTAGCGAACTTAGTTTTAGTGTTTAATGTTTAAAATACTGAGTTGTTTTACTTTAAAAAAAAGTTAAGTTCATCTATTAATAAGCAAATTCAGTACAGAGTTTATACTAATCAGAAAACACTTTTTTGGTTAAGTACAGACATTGACAAAATCCTGGGTTCAATTATTTTGCTCTAAATTTCTCCTTTCCCTTCTTGTCCACTAGATGGCGGATCGGAACCACTCTGGATCCTGCCAATGCCCTGGCAGCTCTTTCTGCACCGATTTTAAATGGCCAAACTCTATTTTTGTTTTGTTCCTTCCAGATTTTGCTCTCATCCCAATCTAAAGAAACATAAACTTTGTGAACATTTTAGGACACTCTGTGGCATACAAACAGAGTTATTTTAACTGGGGAGCTGGAGCTGCCTTAAAAAAGCTTCTTGTTCCTTGCCTGAAGGCCTGAGCCAGGGGGATTTGTCCTGTTCCTTTGGAGGAACATTGGATAGTACTGTTGTGGTAACATGAGTGAAAGTACCCAAGCCAGGCACTGGGCTAGGAGTTCCATCTCATTCATTCTTCACAGAGAGACTGTAAGGTGTCACCTCTGTGTTATAAAAGACAACATTAAGAACTTAAGCCACATTGAGGGTAAGTAACTTGGTCCAGAGCTGAGTTTGAGCCTGGAACCTCAAATGTTTTCGCTTAACCACAGTGCTATGCCACCTGCCTGGTGCTGTTACCTGGTGGATGTTTAACCATGGGGCTGATTTCTGCCTCATCTGCCCCACTAGCCACCTAGGTCTCAAAAAAGGAGTCGTCTCAGGATTAGTCTAGGCTGTCAGGCTGAATCAGGACCTTTTGCAAAGTTTTTCTCTGTGAACTAGAGTTTAAACTTGCACACTTAGACTAGTATATCTCTGAAGTGTGTATTTCCTTCCAAACCAATCTAAGACCAAGAGGAATCAGAGTTACTAATAAGCACCAAGAGAGAACTGGTATCTTTCATATAAAAACTAAAAAGCTAAGAAAAACAATAATCAGTGTGAAGTCTCAAAATGGTTAATATTTCTTTCAAAGAAAAAATAATATTTACCCGAGCATGCAATTTTTGCAATGTTTCATGACAAAGCTTGTTTCACGCTGAAAGAAAAAAAAATCACTCAGAATGAAGCCAATTTTAATTTACACACACACAAATTTAAGTAAGCAAGTATTAAAGGAATAAGGCCACCACACACATAAAGCACTGTATCTATTTATGTGTATATAAATGTTTGTTGTCATCTTTTTTTTCCTCTCATATATCCAGAAAATGTTTCTGTAGTTCTGACTCATTTGGCCCTGGCGTCCTCTCCCACTTATCCACCTACCATGCTATGTTCCCTGTGTGCCTTGATTCTGGGTCCACCCAGCTAGCTCTGTTCCTACGGAAGTAAGGAATGGCAATGAGCCCACCATTCTCCATTCTTCCCCGTGTACACCAAAAGAGAATGGAAATGAGCCCAAACTATAGAAGCTGGTGGGGAAACACACGTCTCGTTCAGGTGTTGTCCCAGCTACGAGAGTAACACCAGGTCTCGGCCTCCAGTGGCTCCCCACTGCCTGCACCTGCAGAAAAGCCCAACTCCTCAGCCTAATTTTTTTTTCAATATATGAAGTTTATTGTCAAATTGGTTTCCATACAACACCCAGTGCTCATCCCAAAAGGTGCCCTCCTCAATACCCATCACCCACCCTTCCCTCCCTCCCACCCCCCATCAACCCTCAGTTCTCAGTTTTTAAGAGTCTCTTATGCTTTGTCCTCAGCCTAATATTTGAGGATACCTCCCTCCTCCTTCTCGTGTCCTTCCACTCCACCCATGAATCTTTCAAGCAGGGCTCCAAATCACCACTGAACTTGCTCATTTAGAGGTAGCTCAATGATTTTCAGAGGTTCCTGGGTCCACTCTTCATTCCCCATGCAGCTGGCACAATTTACCCAGCTGCTGCAGTGGGCCTGTGGCCTTCACTTCCTGGCCTCATGCTCAGACTGTGCCAGAACTGGCTCTTTGCCTCCTATCCTGCACACCGTGCTGCCCCTACTAAGCTGTCTGCTGCCATAGCCTTTCCTTGATGGGCCTAAGCTTTCCTCCAGTTTCTTGAGACCTCCTGAGTCGTAGGTGGTCAGGCCACAAGTGAAGAGTTGTCCCAAACCACAGTGCCTGCCTCCTTCCTTGATTTGTCATGCTGCTGTGTCACACCCATCAGGCTACACTGCACTTCCCCACCCAAGCCCCATCTGCGTCCATAACTCCCTCTGGGCCCAAGGCACCTTCCTCCTGGCTGTCTCCAGAGGCCCTGTCTCCACATCCCTCAGCGGCTGCCAGTGTCCTTGTCACTGGGTGTCCCTGTATGCCTTGCCCAGAGTGTACAAAGTTATGCCCAGCAATCCCGGGGGGGTAACAGTGGTACAGGAATGAACTGGGGTGATAATGTCGCATGTGTCAGAGCTTTGTAAAGTGCTAGGCAGACATAAGATCCTGGTATTCCTGATCCTTGAACCTCCCTCTCCCTCCCCCATTGCCTGATGCCCCTGAGTCTGCGTTCTGTCCAGGAGTCTCCTGTCCTCTCAGGGACCAGCCCACAGCCCAGCTCCCACTCCCGCACACAGTGCACCGAGGCCCCTCTGAGTTCCTAGAGCCCTCACTGTTGGCGTCATTCTCAGTGGCATTCCATCAGACCCTGTTTGGTGAGCCACACTCAGGACATCTGGCTCTGCTGCGAAAGAGTTGGGTGGAACTGACCCCTTGTTTGCCAGACTATAAAAGAAGGGGCCAGACTACCTCTGGACCTGTCTTTCGGTTCTGATGTTTTATGTGTGTAGGCTTTTTCCTTCTCTAAACTTTATGCTTTTAATCCCCATCACAACCTAGAGCACAGTGCCAGGCTCACAGACACCCTATAAATGTATTTCTGGGTTGGTAACTGAATAACGGGTTTGTCCTACTGATGAGATAAAGTGATTTTTCACTTTGTGCTTTTTTTAATTAAAAAATTTTTAATTTATTGTTTTCATCATGATAACTGTAGTCTTTAATCCCCATCAACTATTTCACCCATCCCCCCACCAGCCTCCCCTCTGGTAAACCATAGGTTTGTTAAAGAATCTGTTTCTTGGTTGTCTCTCTCTCTCTCTCTCTCTCTCTTTTTTCTTTGTTTAATTTCTTAAATTCCACATATGAGTGAGATCATGTGGTATTTGTCTTTTTCTGACTTGCCTCACTTAGCATTATACTCTCTAGCTCTATCCATGTTGTTGTAAATGGTAAGATTTCATTCTTTTTTTTAAAAAAAATGTTTATTTATTTTTGAGAGAGAGAGACAGAGCATGAGTGGGGGAGGGCAGAGAGAGAGGGAGATACAGAATCTGAAGCAGGCTCCAGGCTCCAAGCCTTCAGCACAGAGCCTGATGTGGGACTCAAACTCATGAACCTTGATCGTGACCTGAGCCAAAGTCGGATGCTTAACTGACTGAGCCACCCAGACGCCCCTAGATTTCATTCTTTTTTTATAGCTGAATAATATTCCACTGTATACACATAAACCACCTCTTCTTTATCCATTCATCTGTTGATGGACACTTGGACTGCTTCCATAGTTTGGCTGTTTCTAAATAATGCTGCAAGAAATGTAGGGATGCACGTATCCCTTTGAATTAGCGATTTTGCATTTGGGGGGCAAATACCCAGCAGTGCAATTACTGGATTGTGGGGTCCTTCTA
The DNA here is from genome assembly GCF_028018385.1 of Neofelis nebulosa. Taxonomy (NCBI): domain Eukaryota; kingdom Metazoa; phylum Chordata; class Mammalia; order Carnivora; family Felidae; genus Neofelis; species Neofelis nebulosa. The sequence goes on along the minus strand of NC_080786.1, from coordinate 78,374,409 downwards.
TTTTTAATTTTTTGAGGAACTTCCATCCTGTTTTATATAGTGGCCACACCAGTTTGCATTCCCACCAACAGTGCACAAGTGTTCCTTTCTCTCCACGTCCTTGCCAACACTTGTTTCTTGTGTTTTTGATTTGAGCCATTCTGACAGATGTGAAGTGATCTCTCATTGTAGTTTTGATTTACTTTTCCCTAATGATGAGTGATGTTGGACATCCTTTCCTATGTCCATTGGCCATCTGTATGTCTTCTGTGGAGAAACGTCTGTTAATGTCTTCTGCCCATTTTTTTTATTGGATTATTTGTGTTTTGGGTGCTGAGTTGTATCAGTTCCATATATGTTTCACTTTGGACACCCCTAAGTTTATATTTTCTTTCCCCTTCCCATAACTGGAATAATGTAGTTAGAATATTGAAGTGTAGTCAAAGGCCAGTTAGAATATTGAAGTGTAGTCAAAGGCCATATTCTACAAATACGGATACTTGGGCACCAAATTAGAGATTCTGACTCACTAGGTTGGGTGGAAATCTGCGCTTGCGACAAGCCCCTCAAGTGATTCTGAAGCTATAGCCTCTGAGAAATATTACTCTAAGAAGTAAGGATTTTAGGACAATGCAAAGAGTAGAAATTTCTTCTTTTTGGTGGCAGCAAGTGATGTTTTCTTTCTTTGTGGGAAGAAGGTTGGGAAGTCGTCTTGAAAGATGGAGCCTCAAAGGGAGAGGAGTGCCCACCACTGGCCTGTCTGTGGCAGTTTGAACTTTCAGCAGTGCAGTAGCTAGAATAGCCCCTGTGGCCGCCATCTCTGCCACCGTGGCTACTCTTTTCATGACTTTATTGTGCCAACACTAGACTAGCCGAGGGAAGAGGGTGGCTGAGGACAACTGGAAGAGTCATTCTGTTTGGTTGATTTGTGCCTGTCCTATGGGAGATGCTTTCTGCTGGGCATTAACGTAGGTTATGAAGATGTTCACACTCCATGCCCACTCCATGCTCTGGGTCCACTAACCACATGCCTCTTTCCCACGCACCTTCATCCCCAATCTTCCAATGTTTTCTCTTTTCAAGTCCCTGACCAACTGGCCAAGCTATTCACCACTACCCACAAGCCTCTGTGCATCCTTGCCTCAGGCCATTTCTCTCTCTTCACAAAGCAGATGCCTTGATGCACTGCCTGATACCAGCGTGAGGAGGGGATTTTCACTGCAGTCCCTGAGGTTCTCCTAGGTGAGGATGCACTACAGTAGCTGCCCATTTTTCTCTCGCACCCACATACCAACTGACCTGTCCATGAACCAAGCTTAGCCTTTTCCCTCCTCTGTCAGCTAGAAATAGGAGCCTTCCAGGTAGTCTGTAGAGGGCTGATGCTAAGATGACCTCCAGGCGTTCACTGTCTTGGGTAATCCCCTTCCCTTCAGTGTAGGCAAGTCCAGCGACTTGCTTCTAATCAATGGGAATATGACAAAGATGTTGGGAAGTACATGAGCATGTGTACTTAATACACTATAGAAGGTTGTAACACCCATCTTGCAAGGACACTCCCTGTGCCTTGTTTGCTGTGAAGAAGCAAGTGGTCATGTTATGAGCTGCCACATGGGAAGGAACATGTGACAGGGAGCTGAAGGGGGCCTCTGGGTAACAGCCAATTAGAAGCTAAACCCCTGCGTGTGGCAGTCTGCAAGGACTCTGACAATAACCACACGGGGCTGGAAGCGAATCTCTCCTCAGTTGGTGCTCAGGTAATGATCACAGCCCCAGACAATGCCTTGATTGCAGCTTTGTGAAAACCTGAAAATAGGACCCAGGTAAGTCATGGCCCAAATGTTGACCCACAAAAACTGTGAAATAATAAATATGTATTGTCTTAAGCTGCTAAGTTTGTGGTAATACTGTTAACGCAGCAATAGAAAACTAATACACAGCCAGAAATGTGAGCTGAGAGGCACCGGTACAGAATGGTAGGTGACATGGGAGCCTGGGTCACTTGCTCATGCAGGCTTCCTGTATTGTCTGGTGCCGCACATGGCTGTTCCCAGACTTACCACTTCCAGCTTGTGATGGAACGCTGCTGCTTCCTCCCAACCTAGGTGAATTTGACAGAATGCAGCTCCTGATAGATAAATCTGGATACTTGGTCATTTCATGTCCCATGGCTAGGTGCTTAATCTATACCATGGCTCACTAGCACATGGGAATCTCTTTTCCAAACGATTCTCTGCTGCAGATGGCACAGGCTTGTATCAGGACCCTGGGGCTTTACGTTGTCATTCTGTTCTTCTCCACATGACATATTTTCTCACCACAGATAATTCGGACACCACAGGGTCTATGTGGCTTATAGCCCACTGATTGTACTGCCCCGGCGGCAGGGATGCTTGCACCTCAGCCTGGATCTGCTGCAAAACCCTTTCCTGCTGGCAAGTTTCCTTGTCACTGAGTAAATGGGAGCAGTTATTTCTAAATATGGAATATGCTGCCTCCAGAAACCAAGAGGACTGCCAGGCATTGTGCTTTCTTTTTAGTTGCATGAGATGTGAGATACTAATTTGTCCTAATTTGATGGAGATGGGAGAATATGGCCCAGCTTGCACCAAACCTCTGGATCCCTAAGAACTTTGCCCATGGGGTGACCCCCTGAATCTTCATTTAGCTTTTTTTTCTGTCCTCTGGCTTGCACAGGTCTTACCCAGTCCTCCAGTATATTGGCCACTTCTTGCTCATCTGATCATTAATAGATGAATGTGGTCTTTGCAGAATGTCCAGGTGGTCCAGGTCCTTAAGGCTATATTATGCAAGAGGGCAGACTTAACATATATCAAAGGCAACACTGAATTTATACCATGTCCTGTGCCATGTGAATGTGAACTCCTCTGATCATCCTTCCTAATGAGGATTGAAAAGAATACATGTATGAGATTGATGGCTGTTTACTATGTATCCAAGGCCATTTAAATCTGATCTAGCAAAGATACCCTATCTGGCTCAAAGCTGCAATGGGAGGCTACTACTTGGTTGAGTTTATGGTAACCCACCGTTATCCTCCAGGATACATTCAGTGTTTGTGGGGGACATACTCATGAATGGAAAAGGCCTATGATAAGGACCATTCCTGCCTACTTCACGTATTTAAGGGTAGCACTAGTATTTGCCGTATCCCTTCATATGGTATGGGTTTTGATTTACTGTCTTGGCTGGGAAGGGTACACTTGTTTCCCGGGGTTCTACTTGGCATTCTCCACTATGATAGCCCTTACACCACAGTCCAAGGAGCCAGTGTGGGTTCTGCCAATTCCTAAGCATGGTCATTCCATTGTTTGGGGAACCAGGGAAATTACCAGCAGATGAGTGTGTGGAGTGGGTGGACCTACCATGAACCAGACCTGGGTAAGAACTCCATTTATTACGCTACCCCTTATGCACCCTACTCCAACAGGGGAATTACAAGGATGGTTTGGGTTCCTGGATCTCTCAACTCAGACCATGCATCCAGTAGACCTGAAAGTCTTTGTATTCCTATTTCTTTCAGGGTAGGTATATGAGTAGATGGGTTTGGAGAAGGGCTAAGGAAATCATTATATTGTTGCCATCGTGTTTGCAGGGTCCTCTTTTGTGAGCTGCTGTCAGTAAGTGGGATTTAGGTTGGAAAACTGGTCAGGTTGGAAAACAGAGAAAGTGACCAAGACTTTTGATGGTCATGACTGTGGTTCGCCTCCTGATCATACGTTGGATTTATTTTGGTTCTATAGGTTGAGCAGTACTCTCATCTGCTATTCATCTATCACGTCTCTCAGGATGCTATGCTGTATTAACCACCTCCCCAGCTCTCTGTGACTCAGACCTCTCTGACTGCCTCTGACATTGTCACTCATGATAACTTGCTTTTGAGAGTTAAGTATTGCCATCTGGCTTCTATTTTGGAATTCTGTTGTCCCCATTGCTATCAGAAAACCCTGTTCTGTCCCCACATTTCCTACCAGTGATCTTGGCCTACAGGGGACAGTCCACCATCAAGCTTCTTAACAATACTGAAGCCCCCTCAATCAGCACATCCCTTGTCACTTTGAAGAACACTTTATCCTGAGAACAGAGGAGGCTAATCGCTTTTTGGCCTTCCATAGTATATCCCAATCAAGTGTCTTGACTTCTTCCCCCACTGCTTGCCACTGCAGGCCAGCATTCCTACCTAGTGTGAGTGATTGCTTTTTCCAAGTTTCCAAGGGACAACCAAATGCTGTCACCTGGATTCTTTGCCTAGCTATTAAATACTATGCCACAGGTTTTTCTCCCTTTTCCATCCAGTGCAGCCCCATATAGTCTCTCCTGCTTGCTCAGCTGGATTGTGTCACCCATCCAGCCAGCTTTTTCAGTAGGTAGTCCTTTTCTACCATTAGCTGACCCAGCATTCTTCATCCTGGCTATAGCTCTGGTGGTCAGGAGTGAAGAGTGGGGTAGACCATTGAGGGGTAAGGGAAGATATGTGTTGTGTTACAAGGCAGAAACCTCTATGTCATCAAGCTTCAGCCTTTAACTGAAGAATGCGCTACCTTTGTTATCAACAGCATTCAAGGGAATATGGAAATTTAAGACTTTCAAATGCATCAACCCAGATGACCCCATTTCAAGTCTCAGCATCCCATTTTTTCCCAATCAGGACCTTGACCTTGATGTGGGAGACTAGATGGAGTTGAAAACTTAACCTCCTCTGGAACTCCTACTCCTATAATTTAGTTTTGGGGTCTGGCCCACAGAACTTGTGTGTGTGTGTGTGTGTGTGTATGAGAGAGAGAGAGAGAGAGAGAGAGAGAGAGAGAGAGAGAGAGAGAGAGAGCGCGAGCCCAAGTGAGGGGGAGGGGCAGAGAGAGAGAATCCCCAGCAGGCTCTGCGTTGTAAGTATAGAGCCCAACTCAGGGTTCCACCTCACAAATCATGAGATCATGGCCTGAGCTGAAATCAAGATTCAGACACTTAACCCCTTAACCACGTGAGCCACCCAGATACCCCGCCACAGATTTTAATTTTATTTTTTGCCCTCTGGCTGTAGGATATGTGATCGCTTTATATGTTGCCGATTAGACCCTCTGGCTTTCACACCTGGTCTGGTACTAGCAATGAATCACCCTCAGCCTTTGTCTTGTTTTAATTAATAAGCCCTCCCTTCCCCCAAATGGCCATCCAATTCCAAAATTCATATAATTACTATTTCCTAAAATCCCTAAGATATTGCATCTGTCAGTGTACTCGTTTCCAAAGGCATCCCATTCCAGTTTGCCACTGGTGAAAGTTTTAACAATTGCCATAGCATTCCAGGGGCTATCGGTACTCCATTATCACCAAGGATGGGTTCTCATTACCAGCAGGCTGGCAAGTGACCCAACTACAAAATTACATCTTAGAGTCTTTTTCTAGGACTACTTCTTATACGCGCCATCATAAGTTGAATTTACAGGAAACAGATTCTGAGATCTGAATGGAGGTTTTTTATTGGTTGGTACTCTTGGGAAAATACCTGAGAGGGCTCAGGGAAGCAGGACTGGGCAAAAATACTGTGGTGCAAGTGCAATAGAGATCTGGAGCTGAGACAGTCCATGAGCTGTGCCACCCCAAGGCAAAGAGGTTAAGTTTCTCTCCTCCTCCTAGACTAGTCCTTGAAGGTGGGCTACCCCCAAGGAAATGTGATTTTGGCTGCAGTGGCTCTGGTGGCTGAGCACAATTTCTAGAAAGGACTCAGCTGAGAGCTGTCAGCTCTCGACAGTCCCAACCGCTGGGGAAGTGAGGGTCTCAGCCCTAAAAGGTAGCACACCAGAGCACCCACTACACCTACATTTCCTGTTTTCAAAATTGACACTGTCATTCACTATTTAATCCTTTTCATTCTTAACAGCAATCTTCTTTTATTTTCCACCCCAGTCATCTTTTTCTAGAGGGCCCATAAAACATAATCCTTGTCTGTTTCAAAAGGCAACACACTAAGTAGAGTTGTACTCAACTTTTAAAAGCCCTCTTTTGGGGAGCCTGAGTGGCTCAGTCGGTTGAGCCTCCGACTTTGGCTCAAGTCATGATCTCATGGCTCATTAGTTTGAGCCCCATGTTGGGCTCTGTGCTGAACCCGGAGCCCACTTTGGATTCTGTGTGTGTGTCTCTCTCTCTGCCCTCCCCCATTTGCACTGTCTATCTCAAACATAACTAAACATTTTTTAAAAAGCCCTCTTTTAACATTAAAAACTTCACAAATCTCCACATAATACCATAATGGTAAATGAATGGCTATTTTTAAAAAAACAAAAGCTATTATAAATTTATTAACTGGCTTAATCACATGAACACCCAGGTATACTACAAACAAAGTAGTATGTAATTATATAAAGACTCTTCTTGTTCTGGTGACAGAGACAGTGCATGGCGGCCACATAAAATTATGAAATGCTAGGGGCACCTGGGTGGCTCAGTCAGTTAAGCGTCTGACTCGGTTTTGGCTCAGGTCATGATTTCACAGTTGGTGGGTTCAAGCCCCATGTTGGGCTCTGCACTGACAGTGTAGAGCCTGCTTGGGATTCTCTCTCTCCCCCTCCCTCTCTGCCCCTCCTGAACATGCTCTCTCTCAAAATAAATAAATAAATAAACTTGAAAAAATCCGTCTATTCTTAAAAAAAAAAAAAGATTATGAAATACCTAGGTTAGGATGCTACCTATAGCTGTGTTCAGGAATGAAATGGTTGTCTAAGAAGGCAAGTGAGGTTGAAATCTGGCCCAGCCTCTAATCACCAAGTTTTTCACTCCATTAAGGGGTTGAATATACCAGAGGAATGTGGCACATTTTTTAAAACCAATTGCCCAAGCATGCTATCATTCAGGTCTCTCTTTTCTACTTATGATAATGGCATCTCTGTGTCAGCCCTGACCCTGCCCAGTAACTAATTATAAGTCTTAACTCTGAAGTCAGACAGTCCTAGATGTGGATTCTGGCTTTCTTGCTTATTTGCTGTTAACCTTATCCGTCTAAGCCTTGGTTTTCTTATCTATAAAATGGGGGTATATCTCCCTCTGTGTGGTTGTGGTGTTTGTTCAGGTAGCAACTGAATACCACCTACCTTTACAGATCTTTAGCAACTTTATTATAGAGGTATAATTTACATACGATAAAATGTACATACATTAAGTATACATTTTCATGGGTCCTGACATTGTAAACCAGTGACCAGAGAGGTTACCTGTGTGTTTTTTATACTCTCCAAGAAGTGTACCAGGCCCTGTGAGAGTTAGAAAGTAGTATAAAGGATACTTAATCTGGTTAGCCCCTTGATTAGGTTAGGCATGGGATATATGTACTCAGAGCCCCATGCTTCCTCTCCCTAACACACATCACACACATCACATGTCACCCTCCTAGGCTGTAAAGCTACTTGAAGGCAAAGACCTTCTACCTTGTTTCCTGATGTACCCCCACCACCTAGAAGTGTCTAGGCACTTTGTAAGCACTAGTTAAAATACAAATGAATAAACGCATAAAATTAACAATGAATATGTTGAGCTTGTATCAAACAAAATTTATACTCATTCATTTAGAGAAGACCCAGATCAACCTTATGAGTTAGGGGAAAGCCCTACAGCAAAGGTTGCATTTAAAAGGGGTCAGATTGGGGCGCCTGGGTGGCCTGGTCGGTTAGGCGTCCAACTTCGGCTCAGGTCATGATCTCACGGTCGGTGAGTTCAAGCCCCGCGTCGGGCTCTGTGCTGACAGCTCAGAGCCTGGAGCCTGCTTCAGATTCTGTGTCTCCCTCTCTCTCTGACCCTCCCCCATTCATGCTCTGTCTCTCTGTCAAAAATAAATAAACGTTAAAAAAATTTTTTTTAAAAAATAAAAGGGGTCAGATTTCAGTAAGATGTAGGAAAAATTCAGAACTAAGAAATGAGTAAAGATAAAGACTTGCCTAGGGCCCATAGGGCATGTGTCATGGTAGGGTTAAACATTATTATCAATCTTCTGATTTTCATTGAGCATCTGCACCACCAGATTTCTGGGCAGGGCTCTGGGATTAGAAGATGATCACAGCAGCTGCATGGAAAAGTGCTCCCTCTCACCAACAGCCAGTTACTAATAGAGGTATGAGCCACATGCATTCAAAAGGGCAAAGACCTCGACTTCAGACTTCTGATGTCTCTCCCTTTATTTCAATTTTTTTTTCTTTTTAATGTTTATTTTTGAGAGAGAGAGAGAGACAGAGTGCAAGCGGGGAAGGGGCAGAGAGAGAGGGACACACCGAAACTGAAGCAGGCCCCAGGTTCTGGGCTGTCAGCATAGAGACCCACTCTGGGTCCGAACCCAGGAATGGTGAGATCATGACCTGAATCTAAGTACATGCTTAAGCGACTGAGCCACCCAAGCGCCCCTCCCCCTTTATTTTTTTTAAAGTTTATTTATTTTGAGAGAGAGAGAGGAGAGAGAAAATCCCAAGCAGGCTACACACTCAGCTTGCAGCCCAATGTGGGGCTCGACAGTTCTCACGAACTGAGATCATGATTTGAGCTGAAACCGAGAGTCCCGGAGGCTTAACGGACTGACCGCCCAGGCGTCCCGCTGTCTCCCTTTTAAGCACAAAGTTTGCCAGGCAACCACCAAGGTGGAGTTACAGGGCAGGATAATCAGGGTGCCCTCTTCTGGCCAGGGACCGACTCCACCCTCCCCAATCCCCCTCTTTCCTTGGGGTGAAGTAGGTTGCAGGCCAAATTGTGTCCAGGCAGAAACGTCAGTGAGACGCCCCAGGACTACCGATCAAGTCCACGGTGCGGTAGAGGAAAACAGGACTCCCGAGGCCCTCCGCAGACCGCAGGCTCTGGGCAGGTCCACGCCCCGTCCGGCCCCTCGTGGGAGCCGTCGCAGACCCCACCCCGCCCACTTTCGCAGAGCATGCCGGGGCCGTCGTGCCCGCGGCTCTTCCCGCCTGGGTCTCAGTGTTTCCCTTGCCCTGCAGCCTCCAGTCCGAGGAATGCACGGGGACAGCGTGGAACTTAATCTACACCTCTTTGTCACTCTTGCCCCAGTCTGTGCGACCCCCAAAGCGTGTCACCTGTGCAAATAAAACGGGGTAGAAGTTAAGAGCCCCCTGGACGCGGAGCGCGCTCGGCGAGCCGGAAGTGACGCACTCCGTGCCCGCGTATTCCCGCCCTGCCCTTCGCCGGCTGTTCCGTGGCGGGAACCCGGGCGACTGTCCTGACGGCGGCTACTGTAAGTGTCACCCGGTCTGGCGGCTCCAGGCCTCCGAGGCCTGATGGTCTCACATTGGGGAACGGAGCTAGAATTTCGCGGCCACCTCGCCCCTTCCCTATCCCCGGGAGCCCCGGGGACGACCCTGCGGTATCCTCGCTCCGGAGACGAGCGGCTGAGAGGCCCAGGCAGTGCCCAGGAGCAGGCGAGCCAGGGATAACGGGCGACCGGCCGGAGAAATTGCAAGGGTGGCCTTCGCTCTCCTCACCTCTTGCGCCCTTGATGCCCCTGTGATGTCTTCCCCCGTCGCTCCCATTCGCAGAATGGTAGCTCAGTACAGCATCTTTCAGAGCCCTGCTTTGGCTTGCAATAGTGTTTAGTAATTGCTGCAACCTGTGGCAGGGATGGAGGGAATAATCCAGTAACGCTAAAAAGCTAGGCTGTTTACAGGTTTTAATCATTTTTTTACCGAGTATTTACTCATATGCCAAGCATAGAGGTATGTGTACACAGAAGTATGCTTTTTCTGTGTATTTCTTTAAAAAAAAAAAAAACATTAAATTGACATACGATATTAGTTTCAGGTGTACCACAGTGCTTAAACGTTTGTATACATTGCGAAACTATTGACTACATTCCCTGTGCTGTAGGTTACATCCCGTGGTTCAGTTTATTTTATAACTGGAAGTTTGTGCTTCTTTTTTTTTTAATTTTTTTTTTCAACATTTTTTATTTTTTTTATTTTTGGGACAGAGAGAGACAGAGCATGAACGGGGGAGGGGCAGAGAGAGAGGGAGACACAGAATCGGAAACAGGCTCCAGGCTCCGAGCCATCAGCCCAGAGCCTGACGCGGGGCTCGAACTCACGGACCGCGAGATCGTGACCTGGCTGAAGTCGGACGCTTAACCGACTGCGCCACCCAGGCGCCCCAGTTTGTGCTTCTTAATCCCCTTCATTCATTCTGCCCCCTCCCTTCTGACAAGCACCAGTCTGTTCGCTGAGTCTGGGTTTTGTTTTGTTTTGTTTTGTTTTGTTTTGTTTAGATTCCTCATGTAAGTGAAATCATGCAGTATTTGGCTTTCTTTTGTCTTTGGTTAGTAGAACATCTGCAAGGTCTGTCCGTGTTGCCACAAATGGCAAGATTTTTTTTCTTGTTTATGGCTGAGTAACATCATGTGTGTATCACATCATCTTTATCCATTTATCCACTGATGAACACGAATTGTTCCATATCTTGGCTGTTATAAATAATGCTGCATTGAACATAGGGGCGCATAGATCTTTTTGAATACCCAATAGTGGAATTGCTGGATCATATGATACCTCTGTTTTCTAATACTTTGAGGAAACTCCATACGGGTTTTCATAGTGTCTGCACCAATATAATTCCCACCAACAGGGCATGAGGGCTGGCACAATTCTTTTATTTACCTTTTATTCTTTTATTAACTGCCTTATGGAGTAGGCCTTAGCTCCTTTTACAGAAGGGGAAGCTGAGTCTCATAAATGGTAATTCAGTCACCAAATACTATGGAGCATCTATCATGTACTAGTTACTGCTCTAGGCCCTGAGCAAGAGCAGTGAAAAAAACAGAATTTTCGGGCAAGCTAACAATGCTCTCTTATCCCTAAAACAGCCTTCTGCTGCCTGTAAGAAAGTATATCTGAATGTTAATAGTGGTTATCTTCTGGGTGAGATTTTTGCATGACTTTTTAGAACAATTCATGCTTTCCCACTTTGTTTTGATTTCTTCAGATGAGCATGTTATTAAGCAAAAGAACTGTTTCCATTTTAACAACAAATTCCCAGACCCAACCCTCCCCACAAAACAGCCTCTTCAGAGTCAGCGGTAGTCGTTGGCTCTGCCACTAAAACAGATCTTTGAGTAGAGCTCTAGGCCCAAGAAAAGAAATGCAAGTTCTCATTTGTGGTCCCAACTCCTCATTGCTAAGTCCGTCCCTGGGTCTGAGCTAAAGCTAGGCCCCTGACTGAAATGGAAGGGACTGTAGAGGCCCATGCATAGTTTGGCCATTAATGACATCATATTTGTCAAAAAGTGTAGAATTCAAAATTTTTCATTCATAAATTTATCTTTGTTCTGTAACTCTCTCATTATAAATAAATTCTAAGTGTCCTAAGCTCTTCGGCCAGTTTTATGGTCCCTTTAGTTCTCAGTACAGTACATTTAGAAGATGCTAGGTCATGAGGTGATGTCCTTTATTTGGTAAGTAATTATTGGAATATTTTGCACAAGGTTAAGGGTGCTTTCACGCCGTATGTCCTCATAATGATTTCAAAAGAGCTTTTCCTTTTCTGTCTTGCACCTGGTCAGGGTGAAGTAACCATGCAGGCTTTTCTAAAAGGCACATCTGTCAGTACTAAACCACCACTGAAGGATCGAGTAGCTGCCACAGCTGGAAGCAGTGGAGAGAACAAGAAAGCCAAACCTGTTCCGTGGGTGGAAAAATAGTAAGAATGCTTGTGGTTTTGTTGAAATAGTTAATATATTACGTCTCTAACCAGTTTTGATCACTTTTTTTTTTTTTTTTTTTTTTAACTTACGGGGAGAGGGATGATTTGCTTTGTTTAGATGTCCTTAAGAATCACCCAATTAGGTAAGTCATAGAGCCTTGCAGCTGAAACTACTGTAGAATGATCTAGTTTAATTACTTTATAGATGAACTAAGGTCTTCTGTATAACTCAGGTCTGTGGTTTAGGGATTGAGATACAGCAGAAGAAAACAGTTTCTAGAAGGTGACCATAAGGTCTTGTCAGGAGTTCCATTTAAATCCAAATAATCTGTTCCCCCTTTCATTGCTGATAGGTGGACATTGTTGAGTTTTTGCTTATGCGTTTTGGCAAAAACGCTTGAGGTGGCGCTTAAATTTAAATCAGCTAAGTGATATTATGACAAGTTGTTTTAACCCTTGGTGTTATAATAATAGCCTCAATTATTACCAAAAGTTTGTGGATTACTTATAGGTCAAATAAGATCCTCCTGTGTTTTATTTGCTACCAATGATGGTTTTTAAAATGGGAGATTTCACATTCAAATCTAGATTTTTAATTTAAAAAATATACCGGGGGGGGGGTGGGGAACCTAGGTTTTCAGCTTCTCAGGGGATTAGACAGCACTAGATGCAGATTCTCCCTTGACACCATGAGACCTGAGTACTGCTTCTCGTTCTGGCAAGGTCATATGTTCTTCAATTCACCATCGTTCTTCTGTTTTCTGTTGCCTTACACTCTGCCTTCTTTACTCTTGCTTTCTCCCTGGCCCCTGCAGGTATTTGCATATGAAACCCTGGTGTATAACATACACTGGTTTCCCTAGAAAGCATTATCTGACATAAAATTCCCACCCAGCATTGACCTCATTTATTAGAAATGTATAAATCAAGTAAGAGCTTTTAGCCAACTAACTAAGTGCAGTACCTAATCTTAGGGTTAGGAGTATAACTTTGTTCCAGTTTCTCTTAAAATCACTACTGATGTAAGATGAAAATTACATGTTGTTATACTTCATTTTGGTTAAACTTGTTATTTTGTTAGCCCTCAGTCAAGTGAATAGGTATGCATTTTCTGCATAGTTAGGTGATGGATGAAATTGGTATTAACCAATTAACTATGTTAACTGTGTATTAACTATATTAACCAAAATAGTTGCTTATTCTGGGTTACTAAGTAGGTCTCTCTTTTCAGCTTAAGTGCATGATCTTATCAAAATACATTATGTTCTAGGCCACTGTTTACTTTAAATTTTTAACCAGTGGACATTTGTGGTGTAATAAAGCAAACTATTTTTACTTAATTGTTGTAAGTACTCTAGATGCAAGCAATGCATGTAAAAGGAAAAGTGATTTCACTCCTTCAGTATATATTAGCTTAAGGTAAATACAAATGGGGCTTCCACCTACTTCCAGTTATGAAAGTTTCCCATTTTATCACCAATATATAAGAATTATCATTGGTATTTTAGCAAAAGGAACACTTAAGACACTACTGTAGCTATTATACTAAATAATCTCTGGGGTTTTTTTCCAGTCGCCCAAAATGTGTGGATGAAGTCGCTTTCCAGGAAGAAGTGGTTGCAGTACTGAAAAAGTCTTTAGAAGGAGCTGATGTGAGTAGCAAATGATGTGTCACGTCATTGGGAGATTGCACATTTAATTTACTTACCCTCTTCCTTCCTTTTGTAATTGCCTGCTCCCCTAAAATACTAGCTGTACATACAGTATGCCCTTGATAACTATTTGTACAGTGGATGATTGGTTCAAATATTGATTGAGCATCTCCCATTCTGTCCTGTGGCATTGTTATGTAATACTCAAGTGGAGACCATTGAACGAGACACGCTGGGTTCTTTGGCTCATGAGCTTTTATTTTGGTGGAGAGTGACAGAATAAATCTGCAAGCCAAATAAATAAGAGAATTATAGATAATTGTGCTCTGAAGAAGAGTTAGAGATTCTTTGAAACTAATTGCTCACCTAATGTTAGGATTTGGTTTGAAGTACAACATAAAAAACATGAGTATTTCTGCTTATAGCATTGTGTCTCCTGCTGTGGTATGTGAGATTTAAAAGAACTCTTTATGGATGTGAGGGTGATCTGGCTGTAACATCTGTCACCCCATTGATGGCCAGGGTTGATTCGGCTGATCTGGCTGGCTAGGCGGGTGTCCCCTTCCTCCCTCACCGCTCCATGTGTGTCCCTCCCGAAGCTGGGTGCTCGGTTGAAGAGGACAACCTTCCCCGATAGAGGAGGACCGTTCTTTGGTCAAGGGTGTACGAGAGCTGCGCTCCCCTGCCGAAACCTCCAAACAAGCTCTCAAGGTCCATTTGTAGGAGAATATAGGGTAGTCAAGTTTCCAAGACTCCAGACACATCCAAATGAGGTGCTGCAATTGGCAGTCTGCCTTTCTTAAAAAACAAAAAAAACCCCAAAAAACCTTTGAATGACTTGCATCTTAGGTTATTCAGGGGCAAGATGACTCTGTAAGAAGAATTAGCAGTTTAAAGTTGTATTATGAAGTGCTTTAAGAACTCAGTAAAAGAAGGGGAAAAGTTGCAGATGAAAGTGGGATGTGGTTTTTACTTTTTTTCCCAAGGAAGAGTTGCTTCCTTCCTCTCTGCCTGGCTACTTTGGATTAGAGGTTCTTTTGGCTTTTGCTGCCATTATTCTCTTCCTGGAATTATACTACAGTAGTACATATTTTGAAAGTAGTTCTATTTCTCAAACTATTTAAAATCTTTGCCAGTTTTTGTTTTGATTTGATCTTGACACAAATGTCTTTGCCTTTTAATTTTGGTGTATACAGTTTCTTTTTAATTAAAAAAATTTTTTTTAACGTTTATTCATTTTTGAGAGACAGAGAGTGAGTGGGGGAGGGGCAGAGAGAGAGGGAGACACAGAATCCAAAGCAGGTCCCAGGCTCTGGGCTTGAACCTGCACACTGTGAGATCATGGCCTAAGCTGAAGTCGGATGCTGAACTGACTAAGCCACTCAGATGCCCCTGGTGTATACAATTTTAATTGTATAGTAATAACTACACAGACTGCAGGACAAGATATATTTTAATTGGTAGTATTCTCAACTCTTTAGGCATATGTAGTGGGATTATGATCCAGTTGTTGACTTTATACCATCTATCTTATAAGGCTGAATTAAGTTTCTTTTTTAAACCTTTGTTTAATATTTTATGTTTGTTTTCAGACCAAGTTTTAGAAAACTTAAAGATGAAATATTTTTTTAATAAATGCTTTTATGTTTGTTTATTTTTGAGAGAGAGTGCAAGTGGGAAGGGAAAGAGAGGGAGATACAGAATTCGAAGCAGTCTCCAGACTGAGCTATCAGCACAAGCCCAATGTGGGGCTCGAACTCACGGACCATGAGATTATGACCTGAACTCAAGCCAGACACTTAACACTGAACCACCCAGGTGTCCCAAGATGAAATAATTTTTAAATTCTATAGAGTAAAGAAAAACAATCCATATCTTCATTTACTTTAGTGTATGTGCTGCTGAAGTGAGTACTCGTTCCTTCATTTAGATTAAAAGTTATTAAAGTAGAATTATAATAGATGTTTTTCAGACTTTTTTTTTTTTTTCAGTTTATGTATTTATTTTGAGAGAGAGTACGCAGGAGAGGGGCAGAGAGATAGAGGGAGAGAGATAATCACAAGCAGGATCCACACCGTTAGCACAGAGCCCCATGTAAAGCTCAGACTCAGAAACTGTGAGATCGTGACCTGAGCCGAAATCAAGAGTCAGTTGCTTAACCGACTATGCCGCCCAGGCACCTCCAGAAATCAATTTTAAGCCCTAATATTCCACATACAGTTCTTGAACGCACCATATATATCACTGTTATGTAATGTAAGGCTTAATAAGTTTGCCATGTTTCAAAGAATTTAAGTTATTGTATGTGATAGTTACATGGATGAATTACTATAAATATTGAAGCATGCATGAATCAAAATAATAGTAATGACCTTAAAGGGGCACCTGGGTGGCTCAGTTGGTTGAGCATCCAACTCTTGATTTCTGCTCAGGTCATGATCTCATGGTTCATAGGATTGAGTCTTGTGTCAGGCTCTGCACTGACAGCACGGAGTCTGCTTGAGATTCTCTTGCATGAGCGCATGCACTCTCTCTCAAAAATAAACATTTAAAAAAAAATAGTTATAATCTTAAAGACGAAGAAGCCCAGGAATATTTTTTTAATAAAATTGACGTACCCAAGTTGACTAGCCCAGAGCTACTAGAAGGAGCGCAATAATAAGGATTAGAGTGGAAATAAGTAAAATAGAGACTAAACAAACAAAAACAGTAGAAAAGATCAGTGAAACCAAGAGCTGGTTCTTTGAAAAGATAAACAAAATTGATAGACCTTTAGCCAGACTCCTCAAGAAAAAGACCAGACTCAAAATCAGAAATGAAAGAATAGAGATACCAAATGACACCACAGAAATACAAAGAATTATAAGAGAACATGATGGAAAAGTATATACCAACAGATTGGACAACCTAGAAGAAATAGATAAATTCTAAAAACATATAATCTTCCAAAACTGAATCAGGAAGAAATAGAAAATCTGAATAAACCAGTTACTAGTAATGAAGTTGAATTGGTAATCCCAAAACTCCCAGCAGACAAAAGTCCAGGACCAGATGACTTCATAGGTGAATTCAACTAAACATTTAAAGAAGAGGTAATATCTATTCTTCCCAAACTAGTCAAAAAAGTAGAAGAGGAAGGAAAACTACCAAATTTGTTCTATGAGGCTAGTATTTTCCTGATTCCAAAACCGGTTAAAATGCTTAGAAGGTTTTTGGTGTTTGTTTTTAAGTAGTGAAACTCATAGCTTGTGTCTTAAGCTATGTTACTAACGTGATAGTAGCAGTCTTCAGTCTATACATTTGTACATCGGTTTATTTATTTGACACATGTTGAGTACAGTACAAGATGCTGAGAACACAGATATGAAGAGAACAAACAAAGTTCTTGACCTTCTTACGCTTACCATCTAGTGAGGTAGACCGGTATTTTACAATCAAACCCAATCACTAAGTAACAATTGTAAGTTACTGTATATAAATAAATAATTACAAAGTGCGTTAAGTGCAAAGACTGATGAGAGAGTAACACAAGAGTTCCACTTTAGACTGGGTGGTCAGGGAAGGCTTCTGACTTGTAATGCAGTAAGAGTTGGCTAAGCAGAAAAAAACAGACCCTACCTAGCTCATGGGGGAAGCATAGGCCATAAAGTGCTTAGTTGTTAGAATTCACTGTAAGTTGGAGCCTAGAAGGTGAGAGAGTTGGTGAGCAGATCATGGATGTCCTTGTAGGTATAGGTTGATTTTTGTCTGGTTTTGTTTTTCTAAGTAGAGTGTGAAGTCAGTGAATAGTTTTTAAGTGGCAAGCAGAGTGGCATCTGATTTGGGTGAAGAATGGATGGGAAGGCCGAGGGTTAGACAAGAGTGGAAACACATGAACTGTGCTGCCTAGTTTCCTATGTGCGGTGATTTCTGTATGTGAAAGGACGCACTGAAGAATGCAGTTTTGTAACAGCTCATTAGATTTTTGTAGATTTATCAGTCTGTACCACAGATTGTGTGCTTGATATGAGCCAAGCTAACAAGATTTAAGGTATACAAAAAGATAACTAGTGATTTAGTTTAATCCTTTCTTCCTCTAATTAATTCTCCCTGATATATTGGGCATCCCTACACAGTATATAATCATGGTATAGAGTACTACCTAGCACTTAATAAATGTTTTTTTTTTTTTTTTCTCCTACTCTTGGAACATTATCGAGAGCCCTGATGGGTCTTTTTCATTCCTTTTTCCTCAGTATTAGCCAAATCCAGGTTCTCCTTTGGTCCATTTCCTCTTTGAAGCAACTGACATGTTTATAAAATATAAAATCTTGCCCAATCCTGAGCAAAGGGGTGGGATAGGGCACTGAAAGAAGCCTGAGATTCCAGTTTTGGGGTGCCTAGCTGGCTCAGTTGGTGGAGTGTGAGACTCTTGATCTCAGGGTTGGTTGTGAGTTTAAGCCCCACACTGAGTGTAGAGATTACTTAAGAAATGTAATCTTTAAAAAAAAAAAAAAAAAGTTCCTAATTCCAGCTTTGAAAGCTTCACTTAAGTATATTGGGAATAGAGCAGTCATAAATATGGATTCAGCTTAAGATATTAGACATTTTGGAAGAAAGTACAGTATTACCTGAAAAAAGAAAAAGCAGGATTTACAACTGCTAATACTGTGATACTGGTTATATGAAGAAATATTTGTATTCAGATATGTGCACTATTAGGGAAGTCATTGCACTGTTCCATAGACATTTTCAGTCATCATTTTCATCTATTTGTGCCAGAATACAGTTTTTAAAAAATGAAATTTAACTTCTACAGCTCCCTAATCTCTTGTTTTATGGGCCACCTGGAACTGGAAAAACATCCACTATTCTGGCAGCAGCTAGAGAGCTTTTTGGGTAAGTTCAAATCTCTCTGTTTAAAAAGGCCTTGACACCAAAAATCTCTGCTTTTCTTTCTCTAAAAATTTATATTTGGTTTCTCTGCATGGTTATTGGCTTTGTTTTTATTTCTGTATTTTTTTATTAATTCAGCAGGCCCATTTCAATTTCTTCCCCTCCAATAAATAAGCTTGGCTACATCTTTTGTAATCTTCATTTTGAACCTTATTCAGATGCTGGAATGTACTACAACACCGTAGCGTCATGATTTTTCATCACTTGAACTTTTTCATTATGATTTTTGGAGCCCAGAGGACCTATCCTATCTTTCTTCAATCATGCCAATACTCACCTCAGTCTGTTAATGGTGTGTTCGCATCTATGTCCTTGTGTGATAGAATCTGCTGTGTCTGATGCTACTGACCCACACCACCCCTTCCAGAGTTTCTTCTGGCTCAGGCCTTTCCAGCGTTGCCTCTGGAGTAACTAGGCCAGCTCCTTGCCCTCAAGTATCTTGAGTGAGCACAGTATGTGGTAGTTGATGCAGTAGGAGTCCAGGAACACCAGGAAATCTGTGAGCCAATTTCTTAGATTCTTCTTTCTGGATTGACTGTCTTGGCTTAGCCAACCATTTTAGAGCAGCCCTTGGATTTCTCCACAGTTTTTGTATCAAGCATAAGGTCAGAGGGTACATCTGAAATCCTACACGTAAAAATAATCAGATGCCTCTGAAAGCACCAAATATGTAGAGATAATTAGTTCTATGTGAACTAATGTGAAGGAACTATGTGAAATGTGAAGGAAGAAAAATGGGGAAGCTGCTGTGAACCTAATATTTTATTTATTTGACAGCAACTTTTGTTTCTCAAGGAAATTATAAAAGTTATTTGGATTATTCCACAACTCCAGTCCAAACTGAACCAGCCTTAGCAATGTAGTCATAATGAACTTAAGTACTTTATTAGTTTTTTGAGAGGTCAATCCAAATTATATAACTTTTAAAATATCCTCTTAAAAATAATGTTCTTATAGAACTAAAAGAACTTTAATTATGAATTCCACATTTCATAGTATATGTAGTTTTAAAATAGAAAATATATACACAGAGCTTTGTGTGTTTATGCCCAAAGAAAAATGCCTAGGATCTCATGCTGTTTAGGAAAAATAAAGAGAAGACTAAATCCCAACTCTTTTTTAATTAAAAAATATATATAATGAAAAAGGGGAACCCATTTTCAAAACACTGGTGTGGCAGGGTGTTTTAATTGTTCTTTTAATTTTCTTCTGATTTCTCAGATGGTCCTATGGTGAGCTACTTTTTTTTTAATATTTATTTTTGAGAGAGAGAATTTGAGAGCACACGTGAGCAGGGGAGGGGCAGGGGACAGAGGATCTGAAGTGCGCTTCTGTGCTGACAGCAGAAGCCCAGTGCGGGGCTCAAACTCACGAACCAAACCATGAGATCATGACCTGAGCTGAAGTTGGACACTTAACCGACTAAGTCACCCAGGCACCCCTGGTGAACTACCTTTAAGAATTTTTTTAAAAACTCACTTAAGAAAAACTTCATGTATTAATTCAGTAATAGCCCTGATAGAAAGCCACCTTATGGAAATAATCGAAAATATGCTCTATTGCAGCAGTATTTAAAATTGAACATATTTAAAACTATCTAGATGTCCAACAATAAATTAAATTAAGCAAATGGTAGTCATAGGATAGAACATCATAAAGCTTTTAAAATGGTATTTATGGGGCGCCTGGGTGGCTCAGTCAGTTAAGCGTCCGACTTCCTCAGGTCATGATCTCGCGGTCGGTTAGTTCGAGCCCCACGTTGGGCTCTGTGCTGAGAGCTCAGAGCCTGGAGCCTGCTTTGAATTCTATCTCCCTCTCTCTCTGCCCCTCCCCAGCTCGCGCTCTATTCTCTGTCTCAAAAGATGAATAAACGTTAAAAAAAATTTTTTTAAATGATATTTACGGTGGTTCTGATAATATGGCAAGATGTTCATGATATAATCCTAAGTGAAAAATTGATTTAAAATGTTATAAATTATGTGATACCATCTTTTTTTTTTCCCCATCTGCTTTTTAAACTGCATGGAAAAAAAACCTATGTCCATGCAAAAGAAAAAATATAAAAGTGATTGCCTTCTATCTATAGTGTTTACTAGGTGGATTTTAAACTACTTCAAAATGTGCCATTTTTAAAATGTAGTTTAAACCTTGGTTATTTATATGCTGTATGATGTTTCATATTTGTTTCATTTTGACATAGGCCTGAGTTGTTTCGATTGAGAGTTCTTGAATTAAATGCATCTGATGAACGTGGAATACAGGTTGTTAGAGAAAAAGTGAAGAATTTTGCTCAATTAACTGTGTCAGGAAGTCGTTCAGAGTAAGTAAGCTCACTTTCCCTTCTTCATCCCATGTCATTGCATGTAAAATACTTCTCTGCCAAATGTCCAACTCCTTTTTCTTTTTTAATTTTTTTTAAAATTTTTCTTATGTTTATTTTTGAGACAGAGACAGAACATGAAAGGGGAGGGTCAGAGAGAGGGAGACACAGAATCTGAAGCAGGCGCCAGGCTCCGAGCTGTCAGCACAGAGCCCGACGTGGGGCTGGAACTCACGGACTGTGAGATCATGACCTGAGCTGAAGTCGGATGCCTAACCGACTGAGCCACCCAGGTGCCCCTTCTTTTTTAATTTTTTTTAATGTTTATTTTTGAGAGAGACAGAGCACAAGTGGGGGAGGGGCAGAGAGAGAAGGAGACACAGAATCCGAAGCAGGCTCCAGGCTCTGAGCTGTCAGCACAAAGCCCAATGCGGGGTTCCAACTCAAGGACCATGAGATCATGACCTGAGCTGAAGTCGGAAGCTTAACCGACTGAGCCACCCAGGCACCCCTGTCCAACTCCTTGGATCATATCTTTTTTTTAAGATTTTATTTTTTTAAGTAATCTCTACACCCTGTAGGGCTCGAACTTACAACTCCAAGATTGAGTTATATTCTCTGCTGACTGAGCCAGCCAGGTGCCCAATTATCTAAATTATTTAAACCCACCAAGTGACCTTTCTATTATAATAACTAATTTTAAATTGTTTACTGTCAAGAGTTTTTAACTGATGTTTTGTCTAAGGAGTATTAATCAAATTTGATAGTTTGGTGGTACACTCATAATAAAAAATCCAGATTTTTGTTATTGTGTTATTTGAAAAAAAATTCAGGTATCTTAAGCTTCAGTGTATATTTCATACTTAGGGTGACCATATAAGTTCTTGTCCAAACTCAGACACTTTTAGACTAAAAGAGGAGGTATTATTAATAATTTAAATAGGACTGCCCTGAGTTAAACAGTGATGTTTAGTCAGCTACTTATACTGCTTAGATGGCAAAGTACCAAGATAAAATTTTTGGAAGCTGGTATATATTTAAATTTGTATCTGAGCATATTTAAGAATTTGTAGAAAGTGATTTTTGATATCTACCTTGGCCTGACAATGCATATAAATCCTGTATTTGATAAGGGACTTAGATCAAAAATATATAAAGAACTCTTACATTTTAATGATAAAAAGAAAACCCAGTTTAAAAGGCAAAGGAACTGAATAGACCTTACACCAAAGAAGATACAGTAGTTCTCCCCCCGCCCCGCCATTATATATTGTTTCTGTGGTTTCATTTGCCTGCACTCAGCTGAAGTACAGAAACAAATGATCTACCTTCTGACATAATCCTCAGAAGGTCATTAGTAGCCTGACATCACTTCATCTCATCACATAGGCATTTTACTATCTCACATGATCACAAGAAGGGTTAGTACAGTCTCATAAGTCTCATTCTGAGACCATGTTCACATAAATTTTATTACACTATAATTGTAATTGTTCTATTTCATTATTAATTACATTATTGTTCATCTTTTCCTATGCCTGATTTATAAATTGAACTTTTTCATAGGTAAGTATATAGGGGGTATGTTCAATAGGAAAATACATGGTATATATATTTATTGATATGCCGTTTGGTGTACTATCCTGGGCTTCAGGCATCCAGCAGGGTCTTGGAATGTACTCCCTGTGGATAAGGGGGGACTACTATACAAATGGCCAGTAAGCATGTGAAAACATGCTCATCAACATCATTAGCCACAGAGAAATGCAAATGGAAACCATGATGAGATACCACTTTACACATACTTGGATGGTTGTTATCAAAAAGAAAATAATTCATATTGGTAAGAATGTTAAGAAATTGGAACCCTTATACTTTGCTGACTATAATGTAAAATGGTACAAACATTTTGAAAGTACTTTGGCGGGTCCTTTAAAAGTTAAACATAGATTTACCAGATGACCCAGCAATTCCAATCCTAGGTATATAGCCACAAGAAATGAAAAAATAGGTCTGTTCAAAACATGTACAAAAATGTTCATAGCAGTATTATTTACAATAGTCAAAACATGGAAAAATCCAAATATCCATTAACTTATGAATGACCGAATAAACTGTGGTATATCCCTTTGCCATATTATTTAGCCATAAAAAGGAATGAAGTAATGACGCAACAAAATGAATGAACCTTGAAAGCATGCTAAGTGAAAGAAGCCAATCACAAAAGACAACATATTATTCCATTTATATGAAATGTCTAGAATATGCACATCTGTGGAGAGAGAAAGTAGAGATCCATGATTGCCTATGGCTGGGAGAGTTGGGAGAAGTGACTCCTAGCGGGCATGGGGTTTTTTTGGGGGACCATGAGAATATCCTAAAAGTAGATTGTGGTGGTGATATGTGAATTATAACTCCTGTTTCTCTGAATCAGTGGGAAGCCATGTCCACCTTTTAAGATTGTGATTCTGGATGAAGCAGATTCTATGACCTCGGCTGCTCAGGCAGCTTTACGACGTACTATGGAGAAGGAGTCTAAAACCACCCGATTCTGTCTCATCTGTAACTATGTCAGTCGGTATGTGTATTGCCCTGAAGATAGATGCTAGGCAGCCTTATTTTGATAACTCCAATTAGGGAGAAAAAAACTTTAAATGTTTCAAGGCTACAGTAATTTCTCCTCTATCACATCTTGATTTGTTCTTGATAAAAAGGTCTTTGGGGGGAAATTCTTTAGACACTGACTTTCTTTTCCCCAATATTTTACAGAATAATTGAACCTCTGACCTCTAGATGTTCTAAATTCCGCTTCAAACCACTGTCAGATAAAATTCAACAGCAGCGATTACTAGACATTGCTGATAAAGAACATGTCAAAATTAGCAATGAGGTAATTCCTAATTATTGCAATTACTAATTCCTTTGATGAATTCATGTAAAAAGGTCCTGAAAGCATCAAATGTGTTGCTTTAATTTCTGATACCTTTAGGCAAAGTTAAGCTAAAAGAGTGACAGTTGGAATGTCGAGGAATTATAGCTTCAGCATTCTTGTTACTATGAGAAGTTTATTATATTTCAGAGACCCAGAACTGGGGCAGATTTCATACACCTGACACAAATTCTGCAAAAAATCTCTGCATAATGACAAGATTTTAGTGTCCTAGCTAATGTTTCACTTCAGGAGCAAATTTGGTGATGAAATTCAGGTACAGAAAGAGACTATATAGTCCTAATTCATTTTAACAGAATTTAACCATAATTTGAATTGTTTTTGCTTCATGTATTAAATAGAAAATAGGGTTCGAAGTGTGGAACATCTCTGTCTCTGCAAATTTCTTTCAGAGGCAAAAGATCCTTCTATTGAACTGATGCTGTCCTTCATGAATTCTGCCATTTTATAGGACTGATAATATTCCCCTAAAAATGAAAATACATTTTTCCCCATTAACTCTAGGCTAAAACAGTGTTTTTCCACTTTCCTTTATTAAAGCCAAAAGTCATAATTGGCTGTCCATCACTGGTAAAAAAAAAAAAAAAAATTTTTTTTTTTTTCCTAGGGAATAGCTTATCTTGTTAAAGTGTCAGAAGGAGACTTAAGAAAAGCTATTACATTTCTTCAAAGTGCTACTCGATTAACAGGTGGAAAGGAGATCACAGAGAACGTGATCACAGACATTGCTGGGGTAAGATTGAAATTTTTAGTTGGCTTTGTGGCTTTTAGAAAATTTTCATCAAATATATACAGAATGCTTAGTATGTGCTGGTTTATTCCATTTGGGCAGCTTTAACAAAATCGCATAGGCTGAGTGGCTTATAAACAGAATTTCACAATTCTGGAGGCCGGGCAGTCTGAGGTCAAATATTATGTATTGAGTATCTGGTGAGAACTAACTTCTTAGTGCCTAGACTCTAGTTTGTGGACTAGACTCACTGCATCCTCCCCTGGCAGAAAGGTCTTTTATAAGGGCACTAATCCCATTCATGGGGGTTTCACCCTCAGGACCTAATCAACCTCCCAACAGCCTCCTACCTTCTTAACATCACAATAGGGATTTTTAATAGGAGTCTTGGGGTTATTAGGTTATAGCATGTGCCAAGTACTGTGCTAGAAACCGTGTAATAAGGGAACAACCTGGAAGCATCACAACACTTCAGGGATGTGGCATTAAAATAGATTTAACAGCTATCCCTGTTCTGACAAATCTCTTCTGGCCAAAAGGTCATACATATATAGAGGGGCAATATCCTACTTAGAGAAATCATTTGTCAGGGTTCACCTCTACTAGGATTACTGCTACTACTTTTAAAACTTAAGTTCCCAAAGGTATTTTTCAGTGCCGTAATGAAATTGATGGCATTAGTTGCCTTTAATTTTCTGGGTACTTTGGGCCTTCTGAGAGCAGTCTCTTATTAGTGGCATCTTTGTTTGGAAAGGGGTGGGGGCACTCTCCTTTAAAGTCTTTTTTAAACTACTTGGCTCATTTGAGCCACTGGGGTATGACAGCAGCCAGTAGGGACAATTTTTAGCTGTTCACCCACTGCCCAGATCAGCTATTCTTGTTTCATCATGGGCTCAAACTTGAAGCTATCAGGAGCAAAGGAAATTTTGTAGACTTCACAGACATTAAGGGATTTTTGAAAGCAAAATGCATCACCGTGGATATAGAATAGTGACCGGACTAATTTAAGGTGGTCCAACACAGGGTAAAAGGCCAGGGCCATATGGAAAACTCAGCTCCCTAGCTTTCTGGATCATGTATCAGGAGTTCAGGATAGAAGCCAAAAAGGGGCTTTCCAGCTCTGCATGGGTTTAGTTAAGGTTAACAGCTCTACATCCCATGCCACGGGACGTCTTTTTGCATACAATGAACTACCCTACCCAGGCCTGAGAGAAAAGTGGGTTCAGGCATGTTCAGACCCAGAAACCAAATCTTCTGACCTTTTTAGGTAATACCAGCTGAGACCATCGATGGATTATTTGCTGCATGTCAGAGTGGCTCTTTTGACAAACTAGAAGGTGTGGTAAAAGTAAGTCATCACTTCACTCCTAACTATGGGGAAGGGAAAACTTAAAAGAATCACCCCAAATGCTGTACTTTCCTGTTGCAGAATTTAATAGATGAGGGCCATGCGGCCACTCAGCTTGTAAATCAACTTCATGATGTGGTTGTAGAAAACGAGAACCTTTCCGACAAACAGAAATCCATCATGACAGAAAAACTTGCTGTAAGTAGGCACCTGTTTGCACACTTCAGCAAAATGTGGAACTCCAAGGGAAATTTTACTAACCTTTAATTTTCTTTTAACTTTCTTGTAGGAAGTAGACAAGTGCTTAGCAGATGGTGCTGATGAACATCTACAACTGATCAGCCTCTGTGCTACTGTGATGCAGCAGTTAACTCAGAATTGCTGAAATGTTCGTAAGATGTTTAAAACTTACACAAATAAAATAACCAAAACACCTTTAAAGTGAATATACAATTTATTTAACATTCAAACTTCATTAAGACATGTGCAATATGGCAATTTTAATTACTGGGGGGTTTAACCCTACCTAGGATATGATTGCTTGCTGGGGCTTAGCAACAGGGTCCAGTTCACACTTAGCACTAATTAAATACTTTATTGAATAAATACAATACCAAACAAAATGCATTCAAATGCTTTCTAAAAAAAAAAAAAAAAAAAAAAAAATCAATTTTAAAGGCCTTTCTATTCAGGCTAATGACAAACACAATAAAGGCAGATATGCTAGTTTAACATAATTGGCTGATTTTATACAGCACTTATATCTTTTAGTCCACAAGTATATTATTAAATGATAGAGAACATCTAATACAACCATTTCTACAGAACTAGGAAATAAATTTCTAAGAAAGAAAGATTTTACAGACCCCATCTTTTATACCCAACCCCAACAGTCTAACTCTAAAGAGGATAAAGCCAATGCCTTTCTCCTCACAAGAGCTCACGACTAAAGTCGCTTTGCTATCAAAATCTGTATTTCTGATCCGTTATGAGCATTGAGACAAGATTCAAATATTCCCAAAGAAAGAAGCACAATGCACGTTGTGATCGCCTATTCAGCAACAGCGAGCACTGCATTCAAAACTATCTCATCCCAGGAATTAAATAAGGTCAGCCACATTCATTGGCATTTCCTCCACTGTAGTATTGTAGAAAGTCTCAATGTCACGAAGAATCCTCTTGTCTTCTTCAGTAACAAAGTTTATAGCCACACCTTTCCTCCCAAATCGACCCCCTCTGCCAATTCTGTGTAAGAAAAAAAAAAATCAGCAATTAGAATGTTTCTTCTCAAATTCAAATGAACTACTGAACATGATGATCCACTTGTTAACCATCAGCTGCTGTTTACTTAACAAGGTTACAGTTCGTGCTTCTAATTGGAGCACTAGCTGCTAATCAATATCTAGAGAAAAAAATCTTCCTTTGCAGTTAGTGCCAAAAGGATTCAAGGCTTGTCTGGCTGCAAAATGAGATTTTATCAGGTGTCTTGAGCACTACTTTTAAAGCAGATGACAGTATTGTGTTTGGGGTAGTGAAATTAAAGCCCATACCAAAGTGGGCCAGCCAAGAGCAGATGTCAGCCTGGGACAGATGTAAACACCAGGGATAAAACAAAAAGAACAGTTATGTAATCCATTTCGACGCACCTCTGGAACTGTAAACTGTAAATACAAATGCTGCAAGGTTAACTACTGCCTAAAACTCACAACTTTTTCCAGTGGGAAAACAAGCATTTGGTATGGTAACCCAAACTTATCACTGCTTTTTTGCTCAGTTTCACACGTTGTAACTCAAATTACTCAAAACGTGTTTACCTCCAAAACAGCTTTCTACCTTCCTGATAGAAACCAGACAACACAAACCACCTACTAGACTAACATACAAAATGCCTTGGCTGGAGCAACTTAAAAATATCAAATAATCATGACAAAAGAAAAACAAATATAAATACCGACTCGCTCTTTATTCAAACAGTGTGCTGTTTCGCTTATGATTCCACGTCCTAAATTACGTCAACGCCGTTTCTGAGCGCCATCTCGTCATCAACTGCTGCTATCGACTCCTGTATTTTTTAAAAAGTCTTTTTTTACATCATATAACAAAGTACAGTTCAATTTACTTAGGGATAAAGCCACTATAACTAAACCAGGGACTGCTCAAATTGCTACCAGACAACACCAAGAAAATCCCAACTACAGAGGAATCATCGAGAAAGCACATGGACACAGAAACTTCACTAAAAACTCAAAAATAAGCTAACACCAACAGATCTAAACAACCAGATTTGTATGTATTAAGTCCACAATTTGGGCAACATTTACAACTGTTTTCCCACTGTTAAGATGACCAATCTTCCCAAGTACAATTTTAGTTACACCTTACCAAGTTACTAAGTCTTTTTACTTCCCTGATTTGAAGTTACCTTTCAAATAAATCAGTCAGTAGAAAAGCCATACATGAATTCCTTTTCCCAATGCAGTCAAGATGCCACCTACTCACCTGTGAATATAGTTTTCACGATTGGTAGGTAGATCATAGTTTATAACCAATGACACTTGTTGCACATCAATCCCACGAGCCTGAAATACAGTAATATAATGTTCAACTCAAAGAAAAAACCCCACACAGCTATGTAATGTAGGCCACAAAATAGTAGTGAACTATGTTAAGTGGTATAGCCCACTGTGGAGTGTGGTCTTTTCTTTATTCTCCCAAAGAGCCCAAGTTGGTAAAGGTTATTAAAAAACCTTCCCCCCAAAACAAACTTTTGGTAGATTAAACACAACAGTAAGAGACTTACCAACAAGTCAGTAGTGATCAGAACGCGGCTTGACCCTGATCGAAATTCCCTCATGATAACATCTCTTTCCTTCTGGTCCATGTCACCATGCTGCAAATTAACAAACCTTAATTCAAGAATCACCAGTCAAACCAATATTTAACTTTATTGACATGTATGAGACCAAGCGTCCCTGGCTGCTACAGGAGTATAGCAGACAGGTATAGTTAAGAAACAACTTTATTTTGAGCAGGGGGAACGACAACACAGCACTTAACAGCTATATTGTAGTCTAAATCCTGCTTTAATGAAAATACAACACTGTAATTATCACTACTAGGTTACAACACCTCTTACCAGAGCAGAAACTGTGAAGTCCCTGGCATGCATTTTCTCAGTGAGCCAGTCCACCTTGCGCCTTGTATTAAGAAAAATAACAGCCTGAGTAATCGTCAGGGTCTCGTACAAGTCACAAAGTGTATCCAACTTCCATTCCTACAATATTTCAAAGTTAACAGTTATTAAAATCTAGTTTCCAACTCCCATGAGAAATTCATTGTTAGGCCTAATACATATAGCACCAAATCTTAAGACAAAGGACACTGGACATTAAGAAAGAGGTCCACCCCAGTCTTTACAATCTAGTGCAGTTATTTTTCTTCTTGTGTGTACTCTGCTAGCATTACTACAGAAACTAAGACAATCTTAGGTTCTGTAATTTTAGCACAGTGCTTATACAAGAAGGTTAAAAAAGAAAAAAGCTACATCTTAATGTCTAGTAATTAGATACATTACCTCTCTTTCAACATTAATATAAAACTGTTTGATTCCTTCAAGGGTCAATTCTTCCTTTTTCACCAGAATTCGAATTGGATCTCTCATGAATTTTTTGGTCACTTCCAACACATCAGTTGGCATTGTGGCAGAAAGCAACACAACCTTAAAAAGACCATGCTTATGTTACTGCACAAATAACAAACTTTCACAATACTCAAAAAACAGACCAGCCTCACAATGAAACTGTGTTACAGTTCTGCACCAATTGCTTTAAGGGAAAAGACCAACATTTCAATTGTACTGCAACCTGCATTAACCAAAGTCCCAACTACTATAGGAGAGGGAGTAAAATTAAAGCTCACCTGAATACTCGTATTTAATTTTTGGAAAATCTCATAGATTTGATCCTTAAACCCTCGGCTCAACATTTCATCTGCCTCATCCAAAACAAACATTTTGATCCATTTTGGAGCTGACAAAGACAAAGCCATACATACTATCAGCTCTAGATTGGTAAGAATAGGATTGCAAATTTTAATTTGTAATAGCAAAAACAAATTATATTCAATCAACAATACTTACAAAGGTATCTTCTGTTTAACATATCAAACACTCTTCCTGGTGTACCAACAACAATGTGTGGTGCTTCAGCCTGCAGTTTTTGCATTTCATTCCGAACATTGGTTCCACCAATGCAGGCATGACAAGTTGCTCCCATATAGTCTCCAAGGGCCAGAATTACCTTTTGGATCTAAAAGCCAATACCCTTAGTTATTATGCAGCAGAATTATAGGCTGGGACTAAAAATTCCAAAGCACAATGGCAAATATCTGGTCTGCAAATAGCTTCTATGCATGCACAGCACTTAACTACTTCCAAGCTTAAAATGCAGACTGATCTAACAGCTTCCTGATAAAATTCCCTTAAGGTGTCTTCCTTATGCCTTGTCAAACTTGGAATCTTGTTGCCCCAGATACCAGCTATGTTAATTAAAAGATCTGAGTTCAATCATTTCCTACATTGCTTTTCATTGTGTAGGAAGCGGTCAATAGTGGAACAGTGGAATGATCTCTGCAATTACATCTAGGACAACATGTGGATACTTAAGTTTTCCCCAACTACTGGAATTTGTCATTTTGACCTTAATAAAGCCTAGTTTTATTAGCAAGGTTTTACTTCAAAGCCAATATAGCAGTGAGCTTTGAAAACATAGCATGCAACAGATGCATCACAAACTACTGAGACAGTCAAAGAACATGTCACTGCAGTTTTCATGTTGCACAACTGCATTCAAACTTCAAAATGGGAACAGACCTAGTCCACCCTAGAAAGAAAACTTTGGTTTCTCAAACCTCTTACACAACCTTGCAAACCATACCTGCACACCCAGTTCCTATGTTGAACTTTCAACAACTCCCTGCATGCATGGACAATTAAAAGGAGGGCTCTAATAGGACCGATTTACACTAAGTTTTAAATTCTTCACAGTTGTGAAACCTGAAACCTATGCAACACGCAAGCAGTTTTTTTTGAACTACACTATCAATACCTGTTGAGCCAGTTCTCTGGTGGGGGCCAATACTAGTGCTTGGGTCTCCTTGAACTCAATCTCCAACTGTTGCAGGATGGAAATAGCAAATGTGGCTGTCTTGCCAGTACCTGACTGAGCTTGAGCAATCACATCATACCCTAAAAAAAGTAGGATACATATTTACCGATCCCACATCAAACCGCCACTTCTAGTTCACACCATGTATTCCGTTTGGAACATTAATTATGCCCAAATCATCAAGTGATCAGCAATGAGCATTCTCTTCATTTCAGGTCAGTCCCGAAAGATGATTGCCATCATTTCACTTTAAGGAATACAAACAGGTGCTAGTCCCCCAGAAGTTATTTTCCCTTTTATGGTCCAGGTCTATGTAGAACAGTTAATTCATTCCTATCAAGTGCTAACTAGTTCTTTTACCTTTAATACAAGGAATAATAGCTCTCTGCTGAATAGCTGAAGGCTTCTCAAAACCGTAAGCATAGATGCCCCGAAGAAGAGACTCCTTTAAATTCATATCGTCAAAGTTATCAACAATCTCATTCCAGTTGCTCTGTAAGTTACATATAAAAAAGACCGAGTAAGTGGGATGAACCGGCTCACCTTTCCACCGTTTCAAAATCCACACACATTCCTTACCTCGATGACACCATCGGGGTCCATTCCCTCTGGGCCTCCATGTTCTCTGCCGACGAGAATACTGCAGTTAGAGAACTTCCCTTTCCCACGTCTTCTCAGGGGCACACCAAGGGACAGCCCTATTCTAGGCG
Organism: Neofelis nebulosa; assembly: GCF_028018385.1. Lineage (NCBI taxonomy): Eukaryota > Metazoa > Chordata > Mammalia > Carnivora > Felidae > Neofelis > Neofelis nebulosa. Next base: position 78,342,929 of record NC_080786.1, on the reverse strand, counting down.
GCCTCCTCGGGCTACCCTCCCCTGCACGTGTACACTCTCTAAAGCACAAGAGGGCCCGTGCGCGCCTGTCCGAAAGCCGAGAATAGGGGACGCCCGGAAAGGCCCCACGGACGGCGGCCCTTCCCCCCCAGACCCGACCGCCGGGCGCTGCCGTCTCGGCGGCAGACCGTCTCGCGAGAGCTCCACGCGCTGAGCTCCGCCCCTTACACTGCGCAAGCCGGGGTGATTGACGCGGGCCGAGGCCTGGCAAGAGCTGTGCCAACGGTTCGCAGGGACCCCGTTGCCGGCGCGGTCCCAGCCGCCTTGTGGTGGTGGCGAGCGGGCGCCGCTGTCACCCTTCCCCCCACCCCACCCAAAGTCGAGCACTACAACTCGCGCCATCCGCCGCCAATAAAGCTTTCGGGCCCGTTACAGTGTACCGACTGCGGACTGCGCCACCCCTTTAAACGTGGCCCCGTGACAGGGAAACCGGCCGCGGTTTCAAAGCGTCTTCGGGAGGAGAGAAGACACCCTCCAACACCACTCCGTTTTTGTACCCTAGTCACCCCACAACCCAGGCCCTACCCATCATGGAAGCTTCTCGAAGGGCAGGGGGTTACTGCACCCCAAGGAAACGCCCATGAACCCAGAGCTCCCTGCCCCACGCCGTCCATTACACTGTCCCCTCGCGTCATATGACCTTCACCACAAACTACCACCACCGAGAAAGCGCCATACCTGTTATAATCCGCGGAGCCACCAGACATGATCCGAAAAAACACTCAGCGCCCGACTGGAAAGACAGCGGTACCGCGCCACCCGTTTTTTATAGGCTCGTGGCCGGAACCCGTTTTCTGCGGAGGAATTTTCTTGTCGCTCTTCGGTCATCCACCAAATTGTGATCCTGGGGTCCTTACCTCAGAAAATATCGTAAGCAAGTGGGTGGGAAAATCCAAATTTAGTGATTTCTGGATCTTACAGGGCCGCTGGAAATCCCAGGACCTTGGGGGAAGGTTGGGACTCTTTGCCTTGCGGCGGAAGAATATTGCAGCAAGGGGTGGCCAAACCAAGCTCCCGGCCCGCCCCGCTCCTACGGGGTTTCCGCGTCCCTGAAGCAGAGACGGCCGGGGGAGCCGAGCGGGACCGGGAGGCGGAAGCCTGGGGCGGTTGCGTGCTGGGCAGCCGGCGTTTCCCCGCGGGCCAGTGGGGCCGAGCTCGCCGTCCGCCGCCGGCGCTCGGGGCCCGCGACTGGGGCACGGTCCCGCTCTGCACCTGGGGGGTGGGGAGGAGGGGTTCGGGTTCTTCCGCCGCCTCCCGCCGCTGTTCAACTCGACCGTGAAGAGCCTTCTGGCCGCTAGCTGAACGCTGAACATCTATTCAGATCTTAAAAGTGTGAAACTTACTGCGAGGGAAGATGTCGGCCACCCAGCTCGTCCCAGAAAACCCGGTGCACCGGAGTACATTGTGCCAAGCGGGAAAAAACTGTATAGTGTCGTTTACAAATGTCTCTGGAGTAGGCAACTCTGTTCTCATGTTGCCTCTGGTCTTCTCTCGTTCTCTTTTTAAAATAACAGTAATTTTAACGTGTGAGGAATGCCCGATAAAATCACTGAACTTTTGCAAATGCTTAACAGCTAAGGAACGAGTAATTTTCCTGTGATGCAGGAATGTAAATGGACGCTTCCGGCAGCTACAGCTCCGTGCCCCTTGGGGACTAGATAGATTTTTGATTCTAGTCTATGTTGGTCTTTTTGTTTTTGTTTTTTCAAAAGGCTTTGAACTCTAGTTGTTTAATACCTAATGCATGTTGAATTAATGGAAAGTGAGAGCAGTACAACCCTTGCTGCTTAAATAAACTGCTTGATTCTTTAAGCCCCAGAGATTTGCAACGGTGGCCCTAACCCAGGCCTGTTGAAAAAAAAAAAAAAATCAATGTATTTAGTCATTTAACTTTAAAATGCTACCCACACTGCAAGATATTGTCAAGGGAAACATTTCCTCATTAATTCAGACAATCACCTAAAGTCAGCTAACGAGAAAAACTGACTCTTAATTATCTGTATATGATAGTTAATTCTGAATATATTTTTTTCCAAAAAATTTATTTGAAAATTACTGGCATGCCAGAAACTGTGACTAAAGCTAATACCAAGATGACAAAGTAGACTTGGGCCCCAGTTTAGGGCTGCTGCTCCTTACCCATCCCCCTGTAATAATGATCAAATTCAGATTTGAGGTAATGCCAGACATTTTCTGAGAATGGGTCAAAGGTCCTTACTGTCTCATCTAAAACCTACTAAAACTCTCCGGGGATATAAGAAACCCAAGGAAATACTAAATCAGAAAAATGACCAACCATTTAGTCTCACTTGAGTCCTTAGGGTGAAACCAATGAATCACAGGGTGAAATCAATCAACAGTTAACACCTAATTGTTGAGTGTTTACTTTAGATTTAGCGCTACTGTTACATGCTGTGGAGGATTTCCAGAATCTCTTTTAAAAAAAAAAATAAATAAAGGTTAGATTCTGGTTTAGATCACAAGTGCTAAAGAGGTTTCAAGGTAAAAAAAAAAGGGGGGGGGGGGAAGCATCCCAATCAAAAATCCAGTAAAAATCCACAGTCAAAAGCCAAAGCCACAGTGCCTGCAGCGTTACAATGTATTTCTAATAAATGCTGTGCTTACGGAACATTTGCATGTGGTTACCAAATACCACTAAGTAATAAGTGAGTTAAAGATCCAAAATATACATATTAACAAAGTTTGTATACCAACAGAGAGCATATTCTTTTATGGTTATGATAAACTTTCTACTTACCTGAGATCTAAAATTAGATAGCCTTCTCAAAGTCAACTGCACCTGCTTCTTTGCTACCCCGGATCATGTGAGGCCATGTATACTCTTCAGTAGCCTCAACTGACCATTCTAAATCCAGCTAGCAATTGTAAGCCACTGTTGACCAGAGGAAATCCAGGAGTTAGTACGAATTTGTCAGTACAACAACAGAACCTTCAAAACAGTAGGCTTTATGTTGATGGTGATGGCTCCTTACAGAAAGTACCAGGTATTCTTTTGAGGTTCCCACATTATTTCAAGTCCATCTGTTGATCTTAGGTGATAGTTACGCATTTAAAGCAGTGTCCTGACAAGCTATTGATATGCGTAAGTTTGTTAAGGCACATGCTTTGGATCTTTCACCAGTTTATTACTTGTGAATGTCATTTATTATTTGGTAAACACACCACATAATACGTGCTGTCCCTACATCGGTCATTTAAGTGTTTAAGAAGAATTGCCTTGAGCTGGATAGGGACAGTGGTGCTACTTACCTCTTTATTATTCAGTTGCTGGAGGAAATAAGAGGCTAGATTCTACCTGAATATAGGCGGTGTCCACTGCAGCAATTTAGAGGGCAGCACTCACTGACACAATCTTCACAATAACTTTGAAAACACTGTGCATAAAGATAAGTAAAGATTAAGAGAGTTGAAGGAGATGGAGAAAATTAAGAGGACCACAGAAGGGAATGTGGAAAAAGACTGGGTTTAAATCTGTTAACCCAACATCCTTAAATTCTATTGTGTAACCAAGATATGGAGGGTTGGGTTTTTTTGTTTGTTGTTGTTGTTGTTTTTAGCTCTACCTTCATAAAGACTAAAATAAAAACACATTATTGTACTTCAAATCAGTACATCTAAAACTGCAGTATACATAAAAATCAATGGGAAGATCTACTTGAAATGCAGATACAAATGGGTGCTGCCCTCCCACCAAGATTCAGATCTGATCTGAGGTAGGGCCAGCTTTTTATTTTGAAAATCTTGAAAACTAAAGAGTTGCAAGATTACAGTAATGAACACCAAATGTTTCTCGCACTTACCAACTGTTAACCGTTTACTATATTTGTTGTCTTTTGAGTTTTTTCTGAACTTTCTGAAGTTTTAGGCATAGTAGTGACACTTGACTCCTAATACTTCAGCACTACATCCTAAAAATATATTCTTCTTCTATAAAACTACAGAAATATTGTATCCCCCAAGTTTGCTATTACTATAACACCTACAAAGCTATCAATATTCATCATTTCTCAAATGTCCCCATAATGTACTTTATAGCCTTAAAAATAAAATCTAGAAATCGATCAAGGGTTAACCATTATATTTAGTGACCCAGTCTCTTTAGTCTGTTTTCATCTAGAACAGTACCCCCCTTTGGAGAAGGGATTTTCTCATCAGAAATTCTACCACAGGGGTGCCTGGGTGACTCAGTCGGTTAAGCACCTGACGCTTAATTTCAGCTCAGGTTATGATCTCGCGGTTCGTGAGTTCAAGCCCCAAGTCAGGCTCTGTGCTGACAGCATGGAGCCTGGATATTCTCTCTCTTTCTCTCTCTCTCTCTCTCTCTCTGCCCCTCCCCCGCTCTTGCACGCCTGCACATGCACACACGTGAATGCGCACTGCCTCCCTTTCAAAATAAATGAACCTAAAAAAAGAAATTCTAATATATATTCTATATATATATACATATATATATATAGTATATATATATATAGTATATGTGTATGTGGATTGGCTTGCATTTCTTGTGACCTCATTAATCTAGTGTGGCTGTGTTTCCTGTCTTCTAGCACATTCAGTTTTTGAAGATTCCAGACCTGTTTGGTTTTGTTTCTTTGTTTTAGAATGTCTCACATTTTGAATGTGTCTGATTGTTCCCTCCTTACTAGATTCAGTGTCACCATTTTTTGGCAAGAATATTACATCTAGGTGGCAAAGCATCCTCTTGAGTCCATCATAACAGGAGATGTGTGGTGTTAGAGTTCCCATTACCCCCAAGTGATTCTGATTCAGGTTCATCTACAGACATTTTGAAAAACACCTGCTTGTAAAGCCTGTTGAAGTTTTGTGTGTTATTTGAAGTCATGAGACTTGGCCAGAATTCTGTATGACCAGCTCTAATCCTTTATTGGAAGTGCTAAAACTATTAACAGATAACTATTATGGTATGTAGCCTGGGGCCAGGTCCTTGCAGACAACAAGAAAATGAAAAAGGCACCCTTCTCACTTTGAGTCCTACCAAGAAAGGAAAATAAGTACACAAAAACAGCTTAAGAGAACATTTCTCAATCAGGTGATCAAAGATTAGAAAATTTGACAATACTCAATAGAAAAACACATACTCTTCTGTTGGTGGGAGTTTAGTGAAACATTTTTCGAGGATATTTTGACAATATGGTGAATTAAAATGCACATGTCCCTTGACCCAACAATTCCCGTTGGGAATTTTAGCCTCTGCGTATAATAGCACAAGAACCCAGAATCTGCCCTGCCCTCTCCCCATTTCCCGTTCTCCCCCGCCCCCCGCCGCAAAGAAGGAGAACATCTATTCCTTTCGTCATTATTTTAATAGCAAAAAACCTAGGAACGGTCTAAATGTCTATCAAAAGGAGACTGGTTAATGAGTTGTAGGCCATGCACATTACTTAGCCATTGAAAACCAATGAGGTCCACTTTTCTCTTCTAAGAAGATGCAGTAGACACACTTTTCCCTATTTCTCCCGCAAAGCACAACTAAAACCCCCGGACGTTGTGGATATAGCAGACACAAGAAGGCTGAGAGGTGGACAAGAGGGCAGGCTGGCTGGAAACCTTGAGACGGACATGTGAGTTCCCTGGGTTTTTGCTCTTGCCTCCCATGTCTGGGTGGTCTGAAAGCGGCTGTGCGTGGCATCAGGCGGTGGCCGGATCAAGACCGGCCTCGCCCCGCGGGACATGCTGCTCACGTGCTCTGAGCTGCTCGCCAGCACTGTGGGTGGGCTGCGTGGGCCTTGAGTCGGGTGCGGGACGAGCACTCCCATAGGCACTGCCCGGGCTGCGGAATTGCCCGTGGCTCTGGGGTCCCTACAAAAGCAGCCGCTGAGCCCATGCGGCTCTGGCTGGTAAGTACTTGGGGTCCCAACACCTGTTTGGCGGTCGTCTGCCCTGAGGGCGCCCGGCTGGCTGTGTCTTCCCAGGCTGAGGAGGTGAGCTCTGGCCTGACCGTCCAGCTCTGCTCCTACACAGAGCTGATGCAGTGGTCAGGGTGCTCTGCTCCCCGGGCCTCCCTGTTTCTCCCTCGTGGGAAAATTCCTTTTTCTTGAGCTGCAGAAAAAGCTGGTGCTTCTCTTCCTGGGGGGACCCAAAGCTTCTCTGGCAACTTCAGAATCTGTTCCTGGGTCTCCTCGGGTGACATTCTCCCCTCCACCTCCTTTTTTTCTTCCTTCTCTCCTTTTCTTCCTTCGTCTTCTGCCCCATCATCCTGCCCACCTCTTCCATTTCATGCTCCGTGTGCTCCCACTCAAAGCCAGACTCGGGATGGGGCTGCAGGGAGGCAGGTGTTCAGGAAGGACCGTCCCTGGCCCAGGTGGAAGCCCGACCCCCCAGCTACTGGTCCCCGGTGCCCGGTAGACGGGCAGCTCAGTCTCGACCTCATGCAAGGAAAAAAAACCCTTTGCTCCCTGAAATACTCTGTTAAAGGGATGAAAAGACAAGCTACAGCATGGGAGAAAATATTTGGAAACCACATATCTGACAAAGTACGGTTGACCCTTGAGCAACACGTGTTTGAACTGTCTGGATCCACTTACACACAGATATTTTTCAATAAATGCAGTACCACTCTATACAATGTATTTTGACTTTCTTTTTTTTTTAATTTTATTTTTTAGGTTTTAAAATGTACATCCAAATTAGTTGGCATATAGTGCAACAATACGTTCAGGAGTAGATTCCTTAGTGCCCCTTCCCCATTTAGCCCCTCCCCCTCCCCCAGCCCCGCCAGTAACCCTCAGTTTGTTCTCCATATTTTTGAGTCTCTTCTGTTTTGTCCCCCTCCCTGTTTTTATATTATTTTTGTTTCCCTTCCCTTAGGTCCATCTGTTTCGTCTCTTAAAGTCTTCACATGAGTGAAGTCATATGATTTTTGTCTTTCCCTGATTAATTTCACTTAGCATAATACCCTCCAGTTCCATCCACGTAGTTGCAAATGGCAAGATTTCATTCATTTTGATTGCCGAGTAATACTCCATTGTATATATATATACCACATCTTCTTTATCCATTCATCCATCGATGGACATTTGGGCTCCTTCCATACTTTGGCTACTGTTGGGAGTGCTGCTATAAACATGGGGGTGCATGTGTCCCTTCGAAACAGCACAGCTGTATCCTGTGGATAAATGCCTAGTAGTGCAATTGCTGGGTCGTAGGGTAGTTCTATTTTTAATTTTTTGAGGAAACTCCATACTGTTTTCCAGAGTGGCTGCACCAGCTTGCACTGCCACCAGCCATGCAAAAGAGATCCTCTTTCTCCACATCCTTGCCAACATCTGTTGTTGCCTGAGTTGTTAATGTTAGCCATTCTGACAGGTGTGAGGTGGTATTTCATTGTGGTTTTGATTTGTATTTCCCTGATGATGAGTGATGTTGAGCATTTTTTCATGTGTTGGCTGGCCATCTGGATGTCTTCTTTGGAGAAGTGTCTATTCTTGTCTTTTGCCCATTTCTTCACTGGATTATTTGTTTTTCAGGCACAGAGTTTGATGAGTTCTTTGTAGATTTTGGATACTAACCCTTTACCTGATATGTCATTTGCAAATATCTTCTCCCATTCTGTCGGTTGCCTTTTAGCTTTGCTGATTGTTTCCTTCGCTGCGCAGAAGCCTTTTATTTTGATGAGGTCCCAGTAGTTCATTTTTGCTACCATTTGACTTTCTTAATAACATTTTTTCTAGCCTACTCTATAAGAGCACAGTATATTATATATATAACATACAAAATATGTGTTGACTATTTTTAAAAATTTGTTTCTTTTTTAGTGAACTCTACACCTAATGTGGGGGTCAAACTCATGACCCTGAGATCAGAAGTCACATGTTCTTCCCACTGAGCCACCCAGTTAACTGACTATGTCCATATTGGTAAGGCTTCTGGTCAACACTAGTAATTAAGTTTTGGGGGGGGGGGGAGTCAAAAGTTATGTATGGATTTTTGACTGCATGGGGGATCAGTGCCCCTAACTCCTGCATTGTTCAAGGGCCTACTGTACTAGTGTCTAGATATAGTAAAACTCAAAAACTCAGGGCGCCTAGGTGACTCAGTCAGTTAAGTGTCTGACTTCCATTCAGGTCATGATCTTGCGGTTCGTGGGTTCGAGTCCCGCATAGGGCTCTGTGCTGACAGCTCAGAGCCTGGAGCCTGCTTCGGATTCTGTGTCTCCCTCTCTCTCTCTCTCTGTTCCTCCCTACCTCCCCCCCCAAATAAATAAACATTTTAAAAAACCTCAAAAACTCAATAGCAAAAAAATCAAACAATCCTATTGAAACATGAGAAATAGACACGAAAAGCCATTACATGGAAGGGGATGTATAGATGGCAAATAAGCACATGCAAAGATGTTAAACATTATTAGCCATTTCAAAAATGCGAATAGAAACCACAATGACTTATCGCTATACATCTAATAGAATTGGCTAAAATAAAAACAGTGACAACATCTGACAAGGATGCAGAGAAACCGTGTCTCTCATACATTGCTGGTGGGAACGTAAAATGCTACAGCTACTCTGGAAAACAATTTGGCAGTTTCCTACAAAACTAAAGAAGCAACTATCATATGACACAGCAAATGTTACTCCTAGACATTTACCAGAGAGAAATGAAGACTTATGTTCACACAAAGACTTGTACATGAATGATCGTAGCAACTTTATTTACAATAGTCAAAAGCTGGAAACAATTCAGGTATCTTTTAATTGGTAAACAGTTAAGCTATACTACATCTAGCCATGGAATACTACTTAGTAGTAGAAAGGAAGAACTATTCATTGATACACACACAACCTGGATGAATCTCTAGACTATTAGACGGAGTAAAAAAACCCAACGTAAAAGGTTACCTACTGTATGATTCCATGTATATCACATTCTCGAAAAGACAAAATTATAGAAAGGGAGAGCAAGTTAGTAGTTGCCAGGGTTAAGGAAGGGGCAGGAGAGAAGTGGGTGTGGCGATGAGAGAGCCACAAGAGAGATCCTTGTGGTGACAGAAGTGTTCATGCCTTGTCTGTATCACTGTCAATATCCTGGTTGTAATAATGTTGTGTAGTTTTCCAAGATGTTACTTACCATCGGAGGAAACTGAGGAAAGAGTACATGTGTTATTTCTTGCAACTACGTGTGAATCTACCATTACCTCAAAACAAAATTAAAACTAAAAAATAAAGAGAATAATCACTAAAGGTATCATGGTATTCCAGGTTGGATACTGGAATAATAAAACGACAGTGGAAAATAACAACAATGAGGTCACTAGACCTGTACCGGTATGGAAAGATTGTCAATATATGTTGTAAACGGAAAAAGTTTGTTGAAGAACATTACGTTTAGCAAGATCCTATTTGTGTTAAAAAATGGATAGATATACACATAGTTTTATGCAGAGAACGATGCTATCTTAGTCTGTTTGGGCTGCCATAACCAAGCACCATAGCCTGATGGCTTAGACAACAAATTTATTTCTCACCGTTCTAGAGTCTAGAAGTCCAAGATCAAGGTGCCAGCAAGGTCTGTGTCTAGTGAGAGTTCTCTCCTTGGGTGGCAGAGGGCAGCCTCCTCACTGTGTCTTCACATGGCCTTTCTTAAGTACATTTGGGCAGAGAAAGAGAGAGGAAGCAAGTTCTCCGGTGTCTTAGCTATAATTATTTCAATCAGACTTTTCCAGGAGGAAACTGATTTCCTCTAGAGGCAATGAGAGAGAAGAAAATTTTTTATTTTCTACTTGACATACTGTTGTTTGGTTTATATTTTTTGTACCATTGGTGTATCTCACATCTATAATTTTTAAAACAATAATTCTGTATGATACGGACTGAACTGTGTTCCCCTAAGTTCATAGAAAGGAGTCCAAACCCCTGGTGTGACTAGATTAGGAGATAGGGCCTTTAAAAGGTGATCAGGTTTAAGTGAGGTCATAAAGGTGGGGGTTCTAATCCAAAAGAACTGGTAAAGAACGGGTGGCTTTGTAGGTGGCTTTTTAAGAAGCGGAAGACACCAAGGGTGTGCATGCGCACAGGAAAGGCCATGTGCACACACAGTGAGAGGGTATCTGTCTGCAAGGCCAGGCGAGAGGTATCAGGAGAAAAACCGAACCTGGGGACACTTTGATCTTGTGCGTCCAGCCTCCTGAACCGTGAGAAAATAAATTTCTGTTGTTGAAGCCATTCCATCTGCGGTATCCTGTCATGGCAGCCCTAGAAGACCGATGGAAGTCAGGTTCAAAGATCCGACCACATCTGGTGTAACCTATGGGGCGCCTGGGTGGTTCAGTCGGTTAAGCGTCCAACTTCATTCCAGCTCATGATCGTGCAGTTCGTGGGTCTGAGCCTCACGTCAGGCTGTCTGCCATCAGCACGGAGTCCACAGCCTGTTTCAGACCCTCTGTCCCTCCCCTCTCACACATGCTCACTGTCAAGAATCAATAAGCAGCTTTTTAAAAAAAGATGCGTTAGGGCATGATTTTGTTTTGTTTTTTTTGTTTGTTTGTTTGTTTTTTTGTTTTTTTTTTTTGATTTTGTTTTTTAACACAGCAGTGTTTCCTTTATCAAAGGACTAATAATAGATTTAAACAATTTATTATGTGATTTAATTTGTAAGAGTTATGCCACTTTCTCCATCCTTTTTATCTCTCTCTCTTTTTTTAATGTTTCTTTATTTTTAAGAGAAAGAGAGACAGAGCATGAGTGGGGGAGGGACAGGGAGAGAGGGAGATACAGAATCTGAAGCAGGATCCAGGCTCTGAGCTGTCAGCACGGAGCCTGCCGCGGGGCTCAAACCCACAAACCACGAGATCCTGACCTGCGCCAAGGTCGGATGTTAACTGACTGAGCCACCCAGGTGCTCCCTTTCCTTTTATCTCTTAAAATTTACTCATCCTCTTAGGGTCAGCCCAAAAGCCTTTCCTTCCACCACGCCCTTCCAAAATACCCTAAAAAAGAAGCGATTTCCTTCCTTGGACTCCCATAGCCATTCTGTGGTACCTCTTTTACGATAGTCATCATGTTCTAGCTTAGTAGTTTAGCTTAGGCATCTCATCTGTTCTAAACTATAAATAAGCATCTTGAGAGGAGGGTTTCATCTTTGCATCTCCCACAACATGAAGCCCAATGCTTTGAGGCTTACATTAGTTTCTATTGCTGTTGTCACTCATTATGCAAACTTAATGGCTTAAAACAAAACACAACAAAAAGCATCAGCTTTTAATTCTAGAGCTCAGAAAACTGCAATGTATCTTACAAGGTTAAAATCAAGAGGTCAGCAGAGCTGTGCTCCTCCTTGACACTCTAGGGAAGAATCTGTTTCTTGTCTTTTCCAGCCTCTAGAGGCTGCCCACATTCCTTGGCCTCTGGCCACATCACTCTGGTTTGGGGCATTAGGATGTGGACATCTTTGCGGGGCGGGGCGGGGGGGGCGGGCATTATTTTGCCTATAACAATGACCAATCAACATGTTGACTAGTGTTTACAATAAATATTGAGGGGAGACAGTAAACAAATCATTAGAATAGAATAGAGGTGATCCAGAAGAGCTTCTAAGAAGTTGTGAATTTTGGTCCAAAAATGGCAAAAGGACTTTTTTGCTTCTTTGATTTGTAGGTCAAAGGAACTGATTAGGAGAAGAATTTTTCATTGCTGGCAGTAATTCCTTACACATATAGTAAGCACTCAACTATTTTTTGAATGAATGAGTGAATAACTAGAAGAATGAATAGTAGTACTCACAGACGGAGGAACAGTATCTATTCTACACTATTTATCTACAGTGATTTGCAATGTTGATATTCTGTTTAATTTCTTTTAGAGAGTCTATTACTCCTTGTATGGAGAACTATCCACATTCAAAAAGGACACATCCTCATGTTCCCTCCAGCTTCTATGCCAATTTCTATCCCCTGGAGTGGTGATAATTTACATAAACGTTTTTTTTTTTAATGTTTGTTTATTTTTGAGAGACAGAGAGAGAGAGAGAGAGAGAGAGAGCAGGGAAGGGCAGAGAGAGAGGGAGACAGAATCCAAAGCAGTCTCCAGAGCCCCAAGCGGAGATCAAACTCATGAACCATGAGATCATGACTTGAGCCAAAGTCAGACGCTTAACCAGCTGAGTACCCAGGGGCCCCAACAAGGAGCTTTTTAAAACTGTCTGGAGTGTGAAACAAATTGTAATTCTACTTGCAATTTCTTAATCTTACTTTTTTAATGGTACAGATAATACTTTTTTTTTTTAAGTTTATTTATTTGTTTGGAAGGGGGGGGGCAGAGAGAGAAGGAGAGAGAGATAATCCCAAGGAGGCTCTGTGCTGTCAGTGCAGAGACCGACCCAGGCTTGAACTCACCAACCGTGAGACCATGACCTGAGCTGAAATCGAGTCGGCTGCTTAACCAACTGAGCCACCCAGGCGCTCCAGTCCAGGCCATACCTTAAAAACAATAAAGGACATTTAAAAGGTGAAGTTTTTCCTAACCCTACTGCATTAAGAAACAAAGCTCAGGGCAGCAGAACATTTCCTCTTGTTCGCTGCCCCATTAGTTGCTTTGGTATTGTCACTTCTGCCAATGTTATTTGTGAATTCTGTAAGGGGAATCTGCCCAAAGTGCAGGCTGGATCTGAAGCACGGGCTGCTGGTGGTGGTCCTTAGATCCAGTCTTTACATCGGAATCCGTGGTGCAGTAGACATAGAAGTGAGGCAGGAGTTTACAGACCTTGTTGCCTTGGTACAAATCCGGCCATTCAATTCTTCAGGCTTCATGACTGTTGCCATGCTTGAGCACGATCTGAGCACCATTATTTACCTGATATTTTTACAGGTTGACTTGTATTTACTCCACTTGAGTGAATCATAGGTTTAATTTGTTGTATTTTTCTAATGCTGATCAAAGTAATGACATAGCTGTCAAAATAAATACTGTATGTCAATATACTCCATCTGAAAATTCTGACTCCTTGGGGATACACTGGAACAGACTGGGGGCCTCCCGAAATCCAGCCAGACTATGGCAGAGGCCAATTAGATCTTGGTTTCCAGTGCTGAATTCTGAATGAGAAGCCTGCTGAAGTCTGTGATTAGCCCGATAAACATTAATTGTCAGTTGTTTTTGGTGAAAACTATTTTCTATTTTATCAATAGAACTTGGGCAAAAAAAAAAAAAAAAAAAAAAAAAAAAGCAAAACAAAACCAAAACCTCCTAGAACTGCCATTCTGCTATCTTCCTGACCCCCGTTGAAAGGCTGAGGCGAAACATAACTTACTGGTGCTCTCTGAGACTGTTTCTGTTTAAGAAGGTTTCCTTTTTCCTTTAGGTAATCTCTACACCCAACATGGGGCTTAAACTCACAACCCTGAGATCAAGAGCCTCGTGCTCCACCAACTGAGCCAGCCAGGGACCCCTTAGGAAGGTCTTCTAGTCTTCCCTGAGGAGAGAAGAGTCAGGGGGTAGCGTCCCCTTGCTGGAGGCTTTTATTTTTATTTTCCTTTAAAATTCTTTTGAAAAGTAACTTTAAAATTTTACGCTTACACTCGATCTCAATAAAAATAAATTATAGGGGTTCTAATGTCATTTAATGAACTTTGGGGCAGGGCTCCTGGCTGGCTCAGTCGGAAGAGTGTGCAACTCTTGATCTCAGGGCTGTGAGTTCGAGCCCCACATAGGGTGTAGAGATTACTTAAATAAATAAAAGAACTTTAAAAAAATAAGCTTTGAGGCAAGCAACCTATTATGAACACAACCTATTATGTCAAGTACTTGAAATTTTCAAAGTACTAGGCTTATTATCCTCCACAGTAAATTAAGAAACTAGGGATCAAGAATATGTATAGAGGCGACTGGGTGGCTCAGTCCATTAAGCATCCAGATCTTAATTTTGGCTCAGGTCATGATCTCATAGTTTGTGGGTTCGAGCCCTGCATCAGACTGTGTGCAGACAGCATGGGGCCTACTTGGGATTCTCTCCCTCTCTCTCTGCCCCTCCCCTGCTCACACATGTACTTTCTCGAAAATAAAATAAACGTGAAAAAAAAAAATTAAAGTGTATGTACCATCTGGTAATCTCAGGAATAGGGGATCAGATAGGAGGAGAAAAGGACTTACTTAATTGTAATTTACAAGGCTCTATCTCTTGTGGTCAATAAAAAATACTAAAAATTTTCCTGAGATGTCCACTGCTATTCACATGTGTTTCCTTCATTCATTCATCATTTCATCTCCCTACTATCGCAAAGCAAATACAACTTTGCCGTGTTTCTTTAATCTACAGGATATGTTTGCGGTAGAAAATGGAATGTATTCACTTAAATTGGCATTGAATTTTGATAGCCTTGATTTAATATGACCGATCTTTCTACATAACCTGACGTCTCTTGTGTTAGTTGATTAGGAAACCTCAGATCCCTGTGTCTAGCTGTCTTATGCTGGCTGTGCAAGTAAAATTAAATGTTGATTCTAATAAGCGTACATCTAAACACACCCTAAAACCTGGGCACTTGGAGATGGGGCTGCGGTAAACTCAGCCGGCAAACTGCCTCCAGAAGGCAAAGGAGACGCTCCAGACAGAACTCCCTGACAATCCAGAGGAAGTGATCCTCTGTAGAGAGTGCCTGGGTGGCTCAGTCGGTTGAGCGGCAGACATCAGCTCAGGTCATGACTTCGGGGTTTGTGAGTTCAAGCCCTGCATGGGGCTCTGTGCTGACAGCTCAAAGACTGGAGCCTGCTTCAGATTCTGTGTCTCTCTCTCTCACCCTACACCCACTCCCACTCTGTCTATCTCTCTAAAAAATAAATGAACATTAAAAAAAATTCTTTTTAAGTAGAGCCAGGGAGTGCCTTTCTGTAAGAGTTTAGATTAATCAGATCAAAGGCTGTCTGATAAGACAGAAGGATGCTTGTGGGACATTGGGAGTCCCTGAGGGACAGACTCTCAGAGGGGTACAGATTGAGGCATAATTACTAAATTTTCTTTTGGGGTGCCTCTTTTTCCAACTTGAGAGACCTTCCTTCTTTGCAGGGACCCTGGTTCCTAGAGGTAAAACTGTGGAGGGGGGTTGGATTGTACAGAGATTAAATGATTTATCTCAAAATGCTCGCATCTGAATGCTTTGATTGAGTGGAGAGAGATAAGAATTCCCATGGACAATCCCTTAGGCTAACAAGCATGAAGTGAGGTTTCAAAGCTTTCCAGGGAACTCTGAATAATTCAGTTTGTGGATCTAGGTAGATTCTTTAGGCCCCCAGGGGCATTAACAGCCCCACATTTGTTCCATCCTGACCTCCTCCTTTAAGAGGAACTTTAAAAAAAAAATATTTTAATGTTAATTTTTGAGAGAGAGAGAGGCCAAGGGGAGGGGCAGAGAGAGAGAGGGAGACACAGAATCAGAAGCAGGCTGCAGGCTCTGAGCTGTCAGCAGAGAGCCCAATGCAGGGCTCAAACCATGAGACCATGACCTGAGCTGAAGGTGGATGCTTAACCGACTGAGACACCCATACGCCCCTTTAAGAACTTTTTGTCTCCATATATTAAAGTCTTGCTTTTGGGTTCAAGGAAGATGATAAGAGCTAATGAAAATAATGGTAAAAAGTCTGGCTAAAAACAATTAAACCCTCAAGGAAATTGGAGTGGAGACAACAGCCCACAAGGCTTCTTAAATTGGAAAGCGAAAGGGGAAATGATGACAAAATTAGCAGATGAGAGAAAGCTTGGTCCTCAATGGGGCGTGGGGAAAGCCAATGGACAACTCATTTATATCATAGAACAACCAAAAGACTCAGAAATTGGAAGCTTCCTTTGGACATGGGATGCGAGACTAAAACATGAACACAAGTTGAAAATCCTTTGAAAAGGCAGAAACCTCCAGAACAGAGAGGAGCAAGCCCATTTCTGCACCAGAGCACCTCCAGACTCTGCTGAAATGCAACAGGGCCCAATAAGTGCCAGCTCTCTGCCAGCCCTGGATTAGATCCCTGTGGCTGCAGAGAAAACTCAGGAATAAAAACGGACCAAGTTGCACATCAGGCTGAAATCACCAGAAACTTCTAGGAAGTAAAGTAGGAAAAAGAAGCCCAAGGACCAGAAAATCCCATGGGCCCATTAATTAAACCTTAGAGTGACTAGGAAATCCAGAGTTTCCTACAAGAACGATATCTCCTTGAATGTGAATGAGCGAGGAAGAACCACATATGGTCAAAAGCATTTGGCCAGGGTCTCAGGGACAGGGGCCTAAAGAAAAATGGCAACAATGTCTCCAGATGCTCATAAATTTGCAGTATTTACTCTCTACCATTTATGAGACCAACCAGAGGCTGAGGAGCGAACCTGGCCCTCTCTTTATGAAAAGGCCCTTCACAGCATCCTGGGGGTACAGATCAGAGGACAGTGGCTTCCCAGGTCCTTCCTTTGCACATGTGGTTGACCTCCCACCTCCCAAGACCAGCCCTAGGCTCAGGCCATCCATATTCTACATGGTGATCTATCTGGAGGGTCCTCAGGAACCTGAATGGGAGCCCTGGGACCTGCGACTTTCAAAGTCAAGTACATTCCTGTTTCCCGCCTTTCTCCCAACAGCCGTCAGCCTCCTCTGACTCTGATTCAGATCCTGAACTTAAAAGAAAATTAGAACCTGGATCCCAGTTCTGTCTGAAAGACAATGGAACAGAACAATTCTACGTGCTCACAACTCTTCCCCTTCCCAATGCAATGAGAACTCATTGAGTGAGGACAAAGGAAAAAAGAAAAAGCAGATTTCAGGAATTCCTTCCCTAGTAGTAGTTGGGCAACTTTCCCTCCTTCATGCTGGCTAATTTAGAGGTTTGACTTCAAATATAATGAAGTAGTAGGTTTCTGAACTGAGGGTCCTCCTGAAGGTACACTAGAAATTTGGGGGTTAATGCAGAGAACCGTGGTTTTATGGTCTTACACTGTTAGGCTTGGGGAAGGGCCACGTTCACACTCAAAGGTCTACCTACTACCTGACAGAGAGGGTTTTGCTGTGCCATAGGGGTTAATTTTTCAGTTCTCTTTGCTGCCACATGACTAGGCCTGGCCCAGGCCTACCACAGGCATATGGTGGATGACCTATTTTGTGACTGTTGGCACCAAATCCAGAGTTCTGTCTGATATTCAAGTAGGGATGCTGGCTAGGCAGTTGTATCGTATACATGAGTCCAGGGGGACCCAGGGGTGGGCGCACAAGAAATCAGGTCGGAAGATCTCAATGTGAGAGTCACTGGCATATGTATGGCATTTAAAATCATTGAACTGAACAGAATCACCTAGGGAATGAGGTAAAATGATAAGAGACTGGGTGGCAGACTGAGTCCAGAGGCACTCAAGACGTAAGGTCGGCCAAGGAACCAGAGTCCGGCAAGCAGTCTGAGGAGCCGCCAGCGAAGGAGGAGAAAAAAAGAGAGTGCGACAAACCAAGGGAACAGAGGGTTTCAAGGAAGTCACGTACAACGGTTCAAACGCTGATGGAAGATGGAGTTCATGACTAAGAATCAACCACTTGTTTACCAGATGGAACGCTGCTGGTAAGATTGGCCAGAGCAGTTTCAGGGGTAGGGTTAAAAGCTTGACGTGTGTGGATTAAAGAGAAACTAGGGAGTTAAGATTCCACACGTAGTGAGCTGATAGGGTCTCAATATCCACCTACGACAACTCCCAGAAATGCTAGATAAATGAAAGTAAAGATTATTTTGAGTTTAGAGCCGAGGGGCGCCTGGGTGGCTCAGTCGGTTACGTGTCTGACTTCGGCTCAGGTCATGATCTCGCGGTCCGTGAGTTCAAGCCCCGCGTCGGGCTCTGTGCTGACAGCTCGGAGCCTGGAGCCTGTTTCAGATTCTGTGTCTCCCTCTCTCTGACCCTCCCCCGTTCATGCTCTGTCTCTCTCTGTCTCAAAAATAAATAAACGTTAAAAAAAATTTTTTTTAATAAATAAATACACTTAAAAAAATAAATTCATAGCTGAACTTGGAAGGATAAAAGGATATTGCAGATACCCAAAAGGAAGAAGGAGGTAAAAATGGGACCAGGAAGCATACAAGCTGACTCCACAGCTACCTAAGTGTTTACCTGGGGGCTTCATTGTTTAAAAATTAACTTTTTAGGGGCACCCGGCTGCCCCAGTCAGTTAAGTGTCTGACTTTCGGTTTCGGTTCTGGTCATTGCCTCATGGATCGTGAGTTCAAACCCCACCTCTGGTTCTGCACTGACAGTGTGGAGCCTGCTTGGGATTCTCTCTCTCCCTCTCTCTCTCTGCCCCTCCCACGTCTCTCTCTCTCTCTCTCGCTCTCTCAAAATAAATAAATAGACTTTAAAAAAACTTTTAGGGGCGCCTGGGTGGCTCAGTCGGTTAAGCAGCGGACTTCAGCTCAGGTCACGATCTCGCGGTCCGTGAGTTTGAGCCCCGCGTCAGGCTCTGGGCTGATGGCTCAGAGCCTGGAGCCTGCTTCCGATTCTGTGTCTCCCTCTCTCTCTGCCCCTCCCCCATTCATGCTCTGTCTCTCTCTGTCTCAAAAATAAATAAACATTAAAATTTTTTTTTAATTTTTTTAAATAAATAAAAAATAAAAATTATCTTTTGATTTTGGGCTAATTTTAGGTCAGCAGAGAAGTCTCAGAGCTAGCACACAGAGTTCCTGTGCATACCCCTTGCCTGGATTCCCCCATTGTTAAAATCTCCAGAGTCGAGCTCCTCAGAGAGGTTTGGAGTTTGAATTTCTTTCAACAATGAAGTCCCCCACACCCCAAATTGAGACTTGAACATAAGAACCCGTCAAATGCAGTGACATCACAAGACTCTTGGCAGAATCAACCGAGAATGGATCTGCCAGGACTGTTTTTCACCCCGGGGCACAATGGGTTCTCTGGGGAAAAAGCAATCTCTGCTACAGATGAGCTCATAATCAAAACATGGACACACATGAAAACAATGCACCACACCCGAGAGTGTACTTAAAACAAGCAATTCAGTGGTCATGAACTTCAGATAATGGAAAGGCTATCTGAAAGAAAATGTGAAATAAGAACATGTAAAATGACTAATACATAGATGACTTGAGTCCCTAAGAAGAGAAGGAGACACTGGACAAGGGAGAACAATTCAGAAGGTGGGTGGAGAACAGGGCTCCTCTTTGCTCTTTGTCTCCCCTTCTCACCCCCTCCCTTCCTTCCTTCTTTTAACCACCACAAATGCAGGAGGAGAGCCAAAAATCCTTTTCTAGCTTAACAAACAAACAAAATCACAAGTATTTACATCTTTCAGAAAAAAAAAGAGACAATAATTTAAATATTACAACCAGACTAGTAAGTTGCTAAGAATAACAACCAGGAAGAAATCCAACTTTAGAGGATATAAGTAGCTTATACGAGGGGCCCCTGGGTGGCTCAGTCGGTTGAGTGACCAGTTCTTGATATCAGCTCAGGTAGTGATCTCGAAGTCCTGGGATCAAGCCCCACATTGAGCTCTGCATGGAGCCTGCTTGGGATTCTCTCTCTCCCAATCTCTCTGCCCTTCCCCCCTCAGAATACAAAAAAATAAATAAACATTAAAAAGAGTAACTTACACAAGCCATGGCAATAGTCTCTGAACTATCATTTTCCAACTCATTATACAGTTTTCCAGCCCTAATTCCCTGAGTCTGCCAGTACATTTATACAGGTCCCAGCTCTCAGGGGAGTATTTAATTTGGCAGCTTACTTTTGCTTACAAGATTCTATCCTTCGTGCTTTTAGTGTTATAAAACACCCCGGAGGGTCCTCTGATGCGAAGGGATTGCAAGTCTCACTTTCACTGGGACATCTTCATCCCTCGTGTCACATTGAGTTTTGTGTTTCTACCAGTGAGTTCCTCTTCACGAAATCCCCCGGCTGTATACCTGGAGTCTGGAGATGGGCAGATTCATCAACATTCTCCCATCAGTAACTTCTTTTTTTTTTTTTTTAATTTTTTTTAACGTTTATTTATTTTGAGACAGAGAGAGAGAGAGCATGAACAGGGAGGGTCAGAGAAAGAGGGAGACACAGAATCTGAAACAGGCTCCAGGCTCTGAGCTGTCAGCACAGAGCCTGACGCGGGGCTCGAACCCATGGACCACGAGATCATGACCTGAGCCGAAGATGGCCACTTAACCGACTGAGCCACCCAGGTGCCCCAGCCCATCAGTAACTTCTAATCACACCCAATTTCCCTCCTAGTGACACCACTTTTCCTTTCTTAGCTGCACTTTCATTTGTGTTGGACAATTCTTTCTTTTCATCATCCATTTTTGTAAAACGTCATGTGGGTTTATCACTGGGAGACGCAGTGGCAACTCTGGTGTCTCCCAGTTGGATGGGGGGCCACCAAATGGGGGGCAATCCAATCCGGTGGAAGAAGGCAGCACAGGCAGTGAAAGAATTCACCCAAGACAGAACAAGGGAGATACAAGTTTCCTGAATACACCGCAAGGAAGCTGGGGGCGGGGAAGGGAGGAGGAGGCAGGAACAGCAAAGCACAGACTGCCGTGAGGTTGGGGGGAGCTGTGGTTAAGTGTGGAAGGTGAGGAAGTATGGAAACCAATGGAATCTTCCTTTTTTGGTACCTGCATCTGGGTGTAAGTAACCAATTGGTCAGCTAGGGCTTGTGGCTATTTTGAGGCGGGTCGCCTGATGGGCCTGTTTGTATTCAGCCCGGGGGTTGGGGGTCACTGTGCGTCCTTCGACCTTACTCAGGTTTCCATTGTTCAAGTTGGTGCCTATAAGCAGCCTCTACAGCAACCACACACCTTGGCAGACTGCGTGAACTGAGTAACAAATGTGCTGTGTCGAACCATCAGCGGAGTCAACAGGAATCTATGAAATTGGCCACTAATCACGATGCACGTCTGTTATTTCCCTGGTGTTTGCAGAACCATGAAATTTGTACTATGTAATTACTCACAGGTAATATACCATGGTAACTGCAATTTGCACCATATTGTTGAGGGACTGGTCTTAATTTAACTCAACTGCTGCTGCTGAAATTTGTGCCAAGTAATGATTGCCAGTACTCATTTCGTGTCCAGAATAGGATCGAATCGGTTTCTGGCAGAAGAGGTTATCGATACAGAAGTTCTAAGTTAATTACTTTGGAATTAGTTCACTCAGGTCAAAAGGTGGCTAAGGTCAAAGCCTGGTGCCTGGGGAAGTGTGTCCGTACTTAAGAGAAACCAAGTACACGGACCCTTGACTGGCTCAGTCCGTTAGAGCAATGGGACTCTTGATCTCAGGGTCATGAGTTTGAACCCCACATTGGGCATGGAGATTACTTAAAAAATTAAAATAAAATAAAATTTGACTTAAAAGAGAGAGAGAGAGTATATACAATCTAATTTCTTAGAAAAAAAGTTTGAACAAAGACCTTTCTATGATCGAACAGACAGGTTAAATGTCCCAGTGGGAATTTCTGTTTTAGTTTCTTCTTTCCCTCCCTCTTCTCCCTTTAGTCATCAAAACAATTCTTTTCATCAGAGTCTTTTAAAGTTTAACCGTCAGAATCACTCAGGGCTTTCTAAAACACAGATTGCTGGAAATCGGCATTCCTAACAAGTTCCCAGGTGGTGCCGACCTTCTGGTCTCGGGACTACACTTTGAGAACCACTGCTTTTGATGGTAGACTCAGGAATGGAACTGAAATTTTTTCAATTAACTGGATAATTAACAGAATTGTTGACTAGTGAAATGTGATCAAGCAATGAAACAGAGAAGCAGCTCCCTCCGGCCATAATTTAAGTACTCCCTTGAGGCAAATCCACAATTCTGTAGCATCCTGCTTTTTCTCATTACAAATACAAATGTGCCTTCTAGTACATACATGTGAAAATTTAAACATCTTCAGAATACAGTTTAGCTATTTTGAACGTTTGCAAAAATATCTGTGACAAAAAGTTAAGACCTGAGGACAAAAAAAAAAAAAAAAAAAAAACCAACCAAAAACAAAAACAAAAAAAAAACCCCAAAACAAAAACAAAAACAAATTTTTGCTGTGAATGGAAAGAAACAATGGCTTGCTTTTTGAATCAAGTAGGTTTTGAAACATCATTTAAAAGCTCACAGGAAATCAGAATAAAGTTATAGTGTGGTCAGTAGTCTTATAACTATGTATTATATTGTGTTATAGTGTATGATATCTACTATTTTATTATACTATACAGTGTTAATTTCCTAGTTTTGATAACTGCACTATGTAAGATGCTAACATTAGGGGAAACTGGGTGAAAGGTGGGATACGAGAGCTATCTTGTTATTTTTGCAACTCTTCTGTCAGTCTAAACTCATGTCACAATTTTAGAAGTTTGGAAAAGCTCATTGGAAGAAGGGCACTGTGATAGCTGGATATTCACACATTTAAAGAAGTATGTATAAAAAACCACCTGAGTTTCCTCATTTATTGCTACAGAAAAGCTCAATTCTTTCTACTTGGCACAATCTCAGGATCCATTCTGAGACAGTGTAGATGGACTTTATTGGGACACCAACTGAACTTTGGTGGAGTTGTAGAAATGCACACTGCTGAGCTTTTTTGAAATTGGTAACGTTTCACTATTATCTTCCTCTTCTAAAAATTTTGATTTTCATTTTGTGAATAGGTAACATATTTATGCAATTTACAGTTTATTTTTTATTTTTTTTTTAATGTTGATTCTCATGAGAGCTTGAGCAGGGGAGTGGCAGAGAGAGAAGGGGACAGAGGATCCGAAGCCGGCTCTGTGTTGACAGCACAGCAAGGCTGATGTGGGGCCCGAACTCAGGAACCGTGAGACCACGACCTGAGCCTCACGCTCAACCCGCTGAGCCACCCAGGTGCCCCAAGATTTACAGTGTCAAAGATATACAAGTATATACAGTGAAGAGTCACCCTCTCACTCTTGTCTCACTGCCACCTAATTATTCTCTTCAAATCCAACCAATTATGTTAATTCCTTCTGTATCCTTTAGATATATTTGTTAACACACACGCAAGGAAATGCATATCTATTTTACGGAACATGAGAGATACTTTACTTTTTTGCATCTCTCTCTCTCTCTTTTATTCCTTAATATATTTGGAGATACTATTTCCATATGCGTACATAATCTTGATCCTTCCTTCCGTCCGCATTCTACTGTATGGTCACACAGTTCATTTCACTGATCCCCTTCCACGGACACGTACACATTTCGCACCTGTTGCTGTACACACAACGCTGCCCGAACAGCCCCGCACCATCATCATTTGCGCATGTGCAGATCTGTCCTTGAGAAGCCGGACTCAAGGGGCAGGTGTGTGAAATTGTCATTTAGAAGAGGGTTACTTTATTACATGCACTTCTGGATAAGTAATAATACACTTTGTACAAAATGTCCAAAGAAAGGGTGAGTGGTTACAAAGTAGTCTTTCTCATACTCCATTCCCTTCCAGCTGCCTTCCCCCGAGGTAACCATTGCGACTTAGCTCTTTGCTATGGGGCGATATTTCTGGCCATTTTAATCCCATTTTTTTTTTTTTTTTTACAAGATCCTTGGCCAGTGGGACATCCTGTAAGTGCCCAGAGCTTCTGAGTTTGGGGTCAAATTGTAGAAATGGATGATATATAAAAAAATAGCCCTAAGGGGCTGCGCACTTGATAAAATAATAAAAAAGGTAACTGAAATTTTTGAATGGATATTTTATAACAGCCACTCGGAGGTTAACAGTAGACATATAACCCTTTTAGCACAAGGGACTTGTGCTGTTTTCACACTCATGTATGGTCATGAAGTACTGAAAAACATCGCAGGGATCAGGATAAATACTGGCACACTTGTAAGAAGTGAGAGTATACACCCAGAGGTGTGACAACTTTTGCTACTGTGTGGGAACACCGTTCAGGCAAAGAAGTTTTACCTGCTTCATGTTGATAGCAGATGACATACCCAGAGACCAATTTCTTTTTCCAAACTGGAAGTCCTCTCTCCTCTTTTGTAAATAATTTTAAAAAAATTCATTAACCTTGATATGCTCTGATATGTACACGTGCATACACTTAGATAGTCATATCAATGTAAATGACAATACTTAAAGCTTTATTTTTTTTTCAACGTTTTTTTTTTTTTTTTTTTTTATTTATTTTTGGGACAGAGAGAGACAGAGCATGAACGGGGGAGGGGCAGAGAGAGAGGGAGACACAGAATCGGAAACAGGCTCCAGGCTCCGAGCCATCAGCCCAGAGCCTGACGCGGGGCTCGAACTCACGGACCGCGAGATCGTGACCTGGCTGAAGTCGGACGCTTAACCGACTGCGCCACCCAGGCGCCCCTTAAAGCTTTAAAACTCTAGGTTTAAAATTTTTTTTTAACGTTTATTCATTTTTGAGACAGAGAGAGACAGAGCATGAATGGGGGAGGGTCAGAGAGAGGGAGACACAGAATCTGAAACAGGCTCCAGGCTCCGAGCTGTCAGCACAGAGCCCGACGCGGGGGGACCGCGAGATCATGACCTGAGCCGAAGTTGGACGCCCAACCGACTGAGCCACCCAGGCGCCCCTAAAACTCTAGGTTTTAAAACAACTTTATCAAATACATAATTTGATGTTTATTTTGTCTTAATTGGGGATTCTGAAGGAAAAAATATTTATGCATAAATAAGAATACATCTATAAAAAACATGTTATGTGTTATGTAGGAACTATACATTTTATATTTTATTTCTCTCTGTTCAGAGACAGGCCTCCCTGGGTTTCTCATAATTCTGCACATCTTAAGAGCGGAGGCAATGGCTAACTTAGGTCTGGAATATCTTTCAAGGATGTTTGTACAACGAACGGCCCTGGGAGTAGAGATTGTGTCTCCTTCCTGAGCAAAGGGCAATTTTATTTACTGGCCATTATAATAAAGATAATGTCTCCTTCCAGCACAAAGGTCAGGTGGGCTTACTGCTTATTATAAAATATTTGTCTTCTTAAAATTTGGGGGTCCTCTCCTGCTATGCAATCCACCGTGCGTGCAATGCGGCGATCAGCTGACCCCTTTTGTGTCACCCTGTGAACTGCAGGGGTGGCTTTGTGTAATATCGTCTCTGATCCAGGTATCCTATACCTTCTGTCAGGATCATGGAACTATGGAGGCTAACGTGTTAGCTTGAAACTGGAGTGAAATGTTAGATTATTCAGTTCTTGGCGCTCTGAACTCTAACATTTTTTAAAGTCTCCAGGTGAAATGTTGAGGATTAGCTAAGTATCTCAATAGTGTAGTAGTTCAAGGTTCTAAAGACAATTGTGGATTAGAAAAAAATATTAAGTTGGCAGGAAAGTTCGCTATAATACTGTTTTTACACTTTTATCACAGAGGTGTCATATCTTCTAAGTTTACACATGAAGGGTAAATAGAGGAACTCTGCAGTTCTCATAAATTGAAGTGCTGTCTGAGGTCTATGAGACTGGTTTCTGATTATACCTGGTATTCAAATAAACACGGAGAAACCCAGTTGCGTGCCCATGTTTATCTTTATACACTTTAAAATATTAGTGTAAGCATTATTTTATAAGCTGAGTGTTTGGAATCTTGAAACTTGCATTTAATTTGCCATTTTGTAAAATGCTAAACTTTTCGCATGAAATTACATGTTACGTTTTTTAATTTTTCTTTCTCAAATGGCAAAACCAGGAGAAAATATATAGCTATCACTCACATCCAGAATATATAAAAAGACAGGGGCACCTGGGTGGCTTAGTCAGTTAAGCATCTGACTCTCGATTTCTGCTCAGGTCATGATTTTGCAGTTCGTGAGATCAAGCCCTGTGTCAGGCGCAGAGTCTGCTTGGGATCCTCCTTCTCGCTCTCTACCCCCCACCCCTGCTCTCTCTCTCAAAATAAATGAATATTTTAAAACATGATTTATCCAAGTAGTTGAGTAGTATTACATAAACTTGGCTTATATTTACTTTTTATTCTTATACTTCATTTATTTAAAAAAATTTTTAACGTTTATTTTGAGAGACAGAGAGAGACAGATCATGAGCAGGGGAGGGGCAGAGAAAGGGAGACACAGAATCTGCAGCAGGCTCCAGGTTCTGAGCTGTCAGTACAGAGCCCAACGGGGGGCTCGAACCCACAAACCGTGAGATCATGACCTGAGCTGAAGTTGGACGCTTTACCGACTGAGCCACCCAGGCACCCCTATTCTTATATTTTAAAAGTAAAATGAAAACCCTATAAATCTTAGTCAAAAGGATTTCTTAGGGTCTTTTCAATTGGAAGCTGTGTCTATGATTAATATTTTACAAATGAAATGGGTCTCCTGAAAAGACAAATGAATTTGTCTTTTTCATTCCCTTTTCATAACTACCAATTGTTGGCTCAATGTAAATTTGCCTATCTCTATTTTTTATTTTATAATTGAAAGGGACACCAGGTCATTCAATGAAAGCTAAGTTTTCCTTTTTCTCATCTAAAAATGTTTTTGATTTTCATATTAGAAAACACTTGATATACTGTTTAAACTTTTATTAATACTTTAGTTATCTTAATACCATAATTTATGTTTTTTACCTTTATTTTAATCAGATGTAATATTAATTCTCATCTAAACCTAAACTTATCCACTTGGAAGTCACCTTCTCCCAGAAAAAAAAAAAATCCCTTTTAACTTGCTGTCTTCTGAAGACTAACTTTAACTTACTCGATGCATTTCTACAAGCCACACAGTGTAATTTTACTGCCGGGCACCGACAGAGTCACAGAAAAGCATTTATTTGCCTTCCCTCCCAGCCAGGAGAATTTTGTTCCTTCAGATTTAATGGGTCACTTTTCTTTTCTTTTTTTTTTTCTTTTTTTTTTTTAATTTTTTTTTCAACGTTTTTTATTTATTTTTGGGACAGAGAGAGACATAGCATGAACGGGCGAGGGGCAGAGAGAGAGGGAGACACAGAATCGGAAACAGGCTCCAGGCTCTGAGCCATCAGCCCAGAGCCTGACGCGGGGCTCGAACTCACGGACAGCGAGATCGTGACCTGGCTGAAGTCGGACGCTTAACCGACTGCGCCACCCAGGCGCCCCAATGGGTCACTTTTCTTGAGAAACTTTAGGATCCTTTCTGCTAGATTTGTGTAAAGTCTTAGCAGTTTTTTGAGACCAATTGCAGGCACCTCGTTGAATAAGAGATATTTTACTGGAAATTATTTTCTAATTTCCTCCATGGTTGAGTTATCTTAGATAATTCTAAGGCTTCTGCCAATGGAGCCTCTTGTTCTCTGGTGTTTGTGGCATATCCACACCAGCCCTCCAGGAATGGATACCTTTTCCTGCCACAGGCTTCAGAAGGGCCTTGATGGCGCCTTGGTGGCTCAGTCAGTTAAGCTTCCGACTTTGGCTCAGGTCATGATCTCCGAGTTGGTGGGTTCCAGCCCCATGTTGGGCGCTGTGCTGACCGCTCAGAGCTCAGAGCTTGGAGCCTGCTTCGGATTATGTGTGTGTGTCTCTCTCTGCCCCTCTCCCACTTGCGCTCTGTCTCTCTCAAAAATAAATAAACATTAAAAAAAAAAAAGGCTAGAGTCCCTTCCTGAGTCCCACATCTTCCTGGGTACATATGGACTTTCACATGGGGGAAGATCATAGCCAGATAACAAAAGGCATTAGGAAACTCTCAGGCAAGTGGAAATTGTACAGCAACTCGGTAAGAACAAGGAAAAAAGGGATAGAAATGTACTCACTGAGAAAGCCGCCTCCCAGCGGCCTGGGGTTTCCTAGAAGGACCTTCAGCCACGTGTTTGTCCTCTGGGGGGCAGCAGTTCCCTGTAAAGCAAGAAACATAACCTTGGAAAAAAGAGCTTGGGCCGTAGCCTTTCTTCACTCCGCTTCTCATTTCACCAGTGAGGGAAAACCTGCTTCCTGCCGAGGTTGGAATCTCGCAAAGAATCCTCACTCACCAGAAAAAGCTGAATCACCTTTTAAGTGATCACCTTTTAAGCTGAATCACCTCTCAAGGGTTCAAAAAGTGAAGACTGTTGGTTCTCCTTCTGAGTCAAGGGACTAACAGAAGGGTCTCCACCCATTTTACGGGTCCATCTTTTTTACCATTATCCGCAGGTCAGTATGGTAACAGCAACAACAAATACCACACTTACTGGATGTTCTAACCCACTGCAAGTTTTGGGCAGTGTATCGCCATTAAAAGGTATTTGTGTATTTCGGGTGCCTGGCTGGCTGGTGTGTGTGGGGGGGAAACATGTGACTCTTGATTTCTGGGTTGGGAGTTTGAGCCCCATGTGGGTGTAGAGGTTGCTTAAAAATAAAAACATCTTTAAAAGATGTGGAGGTGGGGGGCGCCTGGGTGGCCCAGTCAGTTAAGTGTCTGACCTCCACTCAGGTCACGATCTCCCAATTCATGAGTTCAAGCCCCATGTCAGGCTCTGTGCTGACAGCTCAGAGCCTGAAGCCTGATTCGGATTCTGTGTCTTCCTCTCTCTGTGCCCCTCCCTGACTTGTACTCTTTCTCTTAAAAATAAACATTAAAAGGGGAACCTGGGTGGCTCAGTTGGTTAAGCGTCTGACTTCGGCTCAGGTCATGATCTCACCATCCGTGAGTTTAAGCCCCTCATCGGGCCCTGTGCTGACAGCTCGGAGCCTGGAGCCCGCTTCGGATTCTGTGTCTCCCTCTTTCTCTGACCCTCCCCTGTTCATGCCCCGTCTCTCTCTGTCTCAAAAATAAGTAAACACTAAAAAACAATTAAAAAAAATAAAATAAAATAAACATTAAAAAATTTTTTAAATAAAAAATAAAAATGAAAGATATTCATATCTTTAGTATAATTAGGAAAGAATTTATGGGAATCAAATCTAATGACATAAAGAATGGTCATAATATATGTTGAGTAAAAAATAGAGATTATATACTACATTTACAGCATGATTCTGTTTTTGGAATACCCACACCTACAGACATTTGGAGACATTTCTAGAGAGTTATAACCGAAATTTCTACAGCAGTTTCATCTGGCTGGTGAGATTACAATAGTTTGTGTTTTCTGCTTTACATTATTCTGTATTTTCTTTTTTCTTTTTTTTTAAGTTTATTTATTTATTTTTGAGAGAGAGAGAGAGAGAGACAATCCCAAGCAGGCTCTGCGCTGTCAATGCAGAGCCGGACACAAGGCTCAAATCCACCAACAGTGAGATTATCACCTGAGCTGAAATCAAGAGTCGGACGCTTAACCGACTGAGCCACCCAGGCGCCCCTTTCATTCTGTATTTTCTAAATTTCCCACGTGAAACATTAAAGTACGATATACCACAAGATACATAAAAAGAAAGAACACACGTACCTGAAAGAGACGTTAATCGGGGATTTCAACCTTTAAATGAATATTTAAATATGAATGGCCTCAATCTTAGTCCTACGTTTTCCTGTCATACGTCCTGGCTTTTACTTATTAATATTGATGTGGCACATATTTGGAGCATCAAGTTGTTTGGGCGTGGATATCATTTCAGAACTGAGCAGTAGTAGCCGTTCAAACTAGAGAGATTAAATACAGGACAGAGGCATCTGCTAAATATTCTTTTAGGGCAACTCTGAGCAAATTATCACTCATATCTTTCTCCTTCTCCTCTTGGTCCATCAGGTTCTAGATGGCTTCATCACATAACTCTTTTTTTTTAAATATTTTTATTATTTTTGAGACAGAGACAGGGCATGAGCAGGGGAGGGGCAGAGAGAGAGGGGCACACAGAATCCGAAGCAGGCTCCAGGCTCTGAGCTGTCAGCACAGAGCCCGACGCGGGGCTCGAACTCACAAACCGTGAGATCATGACCTGGGCCGAAGTCGGACACTCAACCAACTAGCCACCCAGGCGCCCCCATCACATAACTCTAGACCCTTAGGGAGAATGGGCCACAGCTGTCATCTTGTCCCACCCTCCTGCCCGGCTAGAAATGCTTCCGGATACCTCTGACTTCCGGCCTCTACTTCAGCACCTCCAAAGATGTGGAGCTCAGTGCTCCTGCCTGAAATGCCCTTCCCCCTTTGTCTGCCTCAGAACTTCTACTCATCATCCAATATTCAAACCAGGTGCACTGTTTCTGTGAGGCTCGTGTGGCACGGTCATTGGTGGTTACGAGCGTGGACTCCGGGGTCAGAGAAACCTGGGTTCTGTCCTGCCTCCCCTCCTACACTTGATCTGTGACCTTGGCCAGCGTCATCTCATCTCTTTGAGACTTGGTTTACTTACCTGCAAAATAGGATTCATTGATGTGATCCTGTGTATGCGATCTTCAGATGTTAGCCCGTAGCAGGCAGGTAATAAATGGTAACTACTCCCATATGGCACATCAGTGGTTTCAACCCTGACCTACAGGTTAAAATCACCTGCAGAGCTCTTTTTTTTTTTTAAATATTTATTTATTTTGAGAGAGAGAGCATGAATAGGGGAGAGGCAGAGAGAGAAAGGGAGAAAGAGGATCTCAAGCAGTCTCCATGCTCTCAGTGCAGAGCCCGATGCAGGGCTCGACCTCATGAGCCGTGAGATCATGACCTGAGCTGAAATCAAGAGTCAACCGACTGAGCCACCCAGGAGCCCCATGTGCAGAGCTCTTAAAACTTGATTTACCAGGTCTGAGAGGATGCTTGTAGCGAGGTATTTTTAAAAGTTGTCCAAGTGATTCTAATGTGTAGCCAGGCTGAGAACAGCAGCTCTGAAAGTGTG
This sequence comes from Neofelis nebulosa, assembly GCF_028018385.1. Taxonomy (NCBI): domain Eukaryota; kingdom Metazoa; phylum Chordata; class Mammalia; order Carnivora; family Felidae; genus Neofelis; species Neofelis nebulosa. The sequence continues at coordinate 78,312,191 of NC_080786.1, read as the reverse complement.
GTCCCTGGACTCTTCCGGAACCTGTTAGAAACTCGGCTCCAGGTCCCCGTCACAGACCTGTGGGGTGAGAAACTCTGAAAATGGGCCCTAGCGATCTGGGTTTTAACAAGCTTCCCAGGAGATCCAGTTGCATGCTTGCATTTGTGAACCACTGCGTTAGATTGTGAGCTGAAGGTGTGAGCTGTGTTTGTCTTGTTCAGTGCCGTATTCACGGGCTTAATGCTGCACCATATGCAAATTGAGTTCCGTTTAGTTCAAGTCAAATCGAGATGTTTCCTTTTTTTTTTGAAATTTTTTAAAAAGTTTATTTGTTTTGAAAGAGAGACAGTGTGAGCAAGGAGGTGCAGAGAGAGAGAGAGAGAGAGAGAGAGGGAGAGAGAGAGAATCCCAAGCAGGCTCCACACTGCCAGAACTCAAACCCATGAAACCATGAGATCATGACCTGAGCCAAAACCGAGAGTTGGACGCTTAACCGACTGAGCCACCCAGGCGCCCCAAGAAATGTTTCTGGGGCCCTAATTTTCTGTTAAGGCACGATGCCTTGATCCTGGGAATATGATGCTGTACAAGATGGGACCTTGCCCTACGGCTTGCTTACGGTCTCGGACTTGACTCTTTCTTCTGGATCTCACTCTCCTGAAAACACACCTCTACCTACCATTGTAATTTTTATGCTGATTGATATATATTCCTATATGTCTGTGTCCCCCCCACTAACCTGATCCCCTTAGGGCAGGAACAGCCTGTACTCATTGTCTTAGGACATGCTCAAAAGCATTCACATTGCTGGGCCTGGGTCTGCATTCAGAAGCAATGGAATGTGTTCCCCCAATGTACAATGATAGAAGAAAAAAGGTGGGTTTGTCTGTCAAGGGTTGATCAGGGAAACAGAACCACCATGAGTATTATGGTACAAGGGTTTTATCTCAGGGATTAGACCTTACACCCTAGCAGGAGAGACTAGGGAAATGAACACCCAGGGAAAAGAAGCTGGAGGATGAGAGAAAAGTCACTGATGAGGCTTCCTCAGGCTCTGCGCTGTTGGACAAATCAGAGCTCTTAGAGAAAATCTGGATGAGCGCCTCCAGCCGCAGAGGGCCTGTGAAGGGGAGTCCGTGAAGAAATCTGGAGAAGGCCGTTGCTCTGCTGGCCTGATATGGCTGAAGGTCAACCTGTTCAGTGGTGGGAAGAGAGTTACAGGCAAAGCAGGAGGAGGGGAGGGGCAGGGAGGAGGAGGATGGCTGGAGCCCTGCAGCGCCCCTGTGTCCTCACTCATGGACACTCATGACGCCTGATCATGGCGTCAGACAGACAGCTGTGGTTCACTCCACCTTCATCACACGCCCATTGCTCTTTTGAGCAATTCTAACCTAGAACCATATAAGGAAGGGGTTTCTCGGCAGCATATTTCCTGCGTAGCCGAGTTGACACGGTACTAAACCACCCAGCTCGTCAATAGTCCCTCCCTAAAAAGCTGGCACTTGCATTTTTCCCCAAGGGCTGCTATTTCATCCATTCCCCCCCCCGCCCCCCAAACATTCAACTTTACTGATAATATTGTTCACCTCCATGTCCCCACTACCCTAGCTACCAAATATCAGTTAATAGTTGTGGTCTGTTTAGAGTAATAACCATTTTTAAAAACTGTTCATGTAGGTGCCTTTCAGACAAAGATGGCCCATGCTAAACGCCTGGCAAGTTCCTTAAGGAAAAACCATGTGATGGGCATAAAGCTGAACACAGTCCGTGGTTGAGGAGTCTTATAAATGTAAGAATGAAAGCAAGAAGGTATGACTCATTCTGGAAGGAGAGCAAAGCCATAAATACTAGAATAAAAATTCCTCACTGTCAATGCTGGGAAGTTCTGCCAGTTAACCCTATGCTTCCATTTAGTGAGAATCCTAAGTGTCAGAGACTTGAAGTCAAAACACAAAGGAAGTTACCGATTGATACTTTTTGTATGGCCACTTGGTCTCTAACATTTCTGCAACAAACAAAAACCCTCAGCTAGATCCCTCCCTGAACCCCCCACCCCCACCCCTGAAACACTATCTTGGGCAAGTTACACTCAGTTTCAGTGACCACACTGCTTCTACGCTTGACTGCCACACCTTCTCCATATCTCCCATTAGGCATTACACGTATGCCCAGCTACTTACTAATAGTTCCGCCTGGTGTTTATAGGCATATCACAGATATAGGACCCAAGCCCTTAATCTACGGCGTGGGCTGCTTTTCCTTCAGGGCTTCCAAACTTTTCCTTTGTGTCATTCAAGTCTACGCTTAAGTCTCTTTTCTTTAGAAAACCCCATCCTACTCACCCAGTCAAACCTTCTCCCAACTGTACGTTCTCTAACTCTGCTACATTTCCCTTATTTGCCATCTCTCCCGCTAGAAAGTAAGGCTCATGAGGACATGCACTGCTATTGTTCTAGGACCTAGAGCAAAGCAACATAGCAGGCATTTGACATTTTTGAACAATAAAATCAATCAATCAATCAAACACTAACAAGTAGTTATTTGAAATAAAGACACAAAATCTTAACAGATAGTCCCAGATGCTCTGAAGGGAAAAATAGTGGGGGGGTGTTGTGTTTAAAGACAAAATGAACGTGGGGGCTGGTGAATAGGACTGTCAGAGAAAAGTCTCTCTGAAATTATAACTAAGACTTAAAGCATGGGAAGGCAGCTGCCTTGCTTAGAGCGGGGGAAACTCATGAAATCAAAAGGGACTAGGAAGTATAAAGGATCTAACGTGTGAAAGAGTGTGTTCAATTCTGAGAATTGTTGGAAGACCTTTGTCACTAGAGCACTGTGAATGAAGAAGGGAGTGGCTTGAGATATGAGAGGTGGTTACAGGCGTTCTTGGAGACAACGATATGGGGTTTTAGTATTATTTTTTGTAAACTGAAACCGGCGTAAAGTTTTAAGTGTGGGAGCGGCAGGATCTTGTTTTTTTTTTTTTAATTTAGTTTTATTTTTTGATTAAATTTTTATTTCTTTAATATTTTTACTTTTTAAATTTTTTTTTTAGCTTTTTAAACTATTTATTTTTGAGACAGAGAGAGACAGAGCAGGAGCAGGGGAGGGACTGAGAGAGAGGGAGACACAGAATCCGAAGCAGGCTCCAGGTTCTGAGCTGTCAGCACAGAGCCCGACACGGGGCTCGAACCCACGAAACCATGAGATCATGACCTGAACCGAAGTCAGACGCTTAACCGACTGAGCCACCCAGGCGCCCCAATTTATTTTATTAAATTTTTAAATTTTAATTCCAGGATAGTTAGGATACAGTGTTATATTAGTTTCAGGTGATTCAACAATTCTACACCTTAGTGTTCATCATAAGTGTACCTATTTCATCGATTTTTTAGAAGTTTATTTATTTATTTTGAAAGAGAGAGAGAGTGCACACGCTTGAGCCGGGGGGGGGGGGGGGCCGGCGGGGGGCGTGCAGAGAGGGAGACAGAATCCCAAGCAGGCTCCACACGGTCAGCGCTGAAATCATGGATTTCACAAACCATGAAATCATGACCTGAGCCGAAATCAAGAGTCAGACGCTCAACTGACTGAGCCACCCAGGCACCCCTTGATTTCATATCTTTATTCAGCGATTGAAATATCTTAAATTATGTGCCTTTTGGGTCAGTCCATTTCTTTGTGAGTTACTGGAAACCACAGACCAGTTCCCCATTTCCTTACTTCCCTCAGTGACATTACCATCCCCTTAGGCATGCTAGACTGGAAAACTTTTTGTCATTTTTAGTTATTCTTGTCCTTCATTCTTCATACTTAGTAAGTAATTTGTCAGTTTTTGAGATGCCACTTATACCCATCTTGAACTGTCTGTTCTTATTGTGACAATCCTAGTGTATATAATACTTACAGTCATCTATCAGTCCGTCCATCCATCCATCCATCCCTTGTAGGTTTCATAACCCTCCTGTTTTCAAAAAGATTTAAAAGACTTAATAAAGTAGAACAATGTAAAGCTGGATAATTAAGATTAAAAAGAGAACAGAGAGGGCCTAAATCAATTGTCCTTACCATTGGATGCATTACAATCAATGGAAAACTTATGAAAAATGGTGATACTCAGGAGATTTGGGCTTATATTGTCTAGAGCTCCCCAGGTGATTCTAACATGAAGCCGAGGTTCAGAACCTGGGGAATCTGACATGAAAGACTAGATATTACCAGGCACCTGATATGAGTCGATTACAACTTTGGCATCCTGGCTATGGCTGCAAAGGTAGAAAGGGATGTATGCTGTGTTCAACACCCCTCATTGTCTGACAAAACATTTTCCCCCATAGGGAAGCTCTAAAAATAATATATTGTGTATGCCCTAGTAATGCAATAATAGTTACCCTTTATTTTTATAGTAATCTCTGTACCCAACGTGGGTTTCGAACTCACAACCCTGAGATCAAGAGCAGCGGGCTCTGCCGACTGAGCCAGCCAGGTGCCCCTGAGAGCTGCCCATTATTGAGTGCTTGCCAAGTGCTGAGCATTATGCCAATTAAAGGAATGAGCTGCTTTAAGTCTCACCACACATCTATGATGTGAGGGTATTATTAACATCATATTTCAGATAAGGAAACTGGGGTCTTGAGAAATTGAATACATTGCAGCTTTTGGACTTAGGCCGTCTAACTGCGTGACTCTGATCCTTAACCGCTTTGCATACTGTCTCCCATGTGAATACACTGGGCAATCCCTCCAGTTAAACTTTTGCAAAAGACAGAATGGTGCTCAAATGGAGATTCTTGGAAAATGAAGGCTGAAGGAAAATAACCTAACAGAAGGTGTTGACATACTATTTTGCTTTTGGAGGGACTTACTCCAGGGAAAGACACCGGGACTTTTCAAAGGGTGGGTTGGTATCATGTCTACTGGATCCTCTCACGTTTCCTCGCAGGGGCCTTGGGGAGGTCTGGCCTTCCCCACGAGGCGAGGGCACAGAGCAGCAGCACAGGGGCTGGAGCATGTGTGCAGGACATCCTGGGATGAGACCAGCCAGCCTTAAGTCTTTTGGAACGAGGCTGAGCAGGAAATGGGCGATGGCGTAAAAAGCCAACAAGGGCATCCTGCCTGAGCTGCTAGGCCTAGACAACGTGCGGAAGGTGGACTGGGCAAGAGGAAGTTCCCACGCCAAAGAGCATGTGGTTCCAGAGCCGAAGTCAAAAACGTGGGTGTGCCTTTGGCTCAGGAGTGGGAGGAAGGCGCAGAAATTTCAAAAAGCGTAAAAGGTCGGTGCTGGGTCACAGGAAACTCATGAATATTTTATCTTTAAAAATGTCCAAAGTGGACCTACTTGATGTTGCTGAGTAAAGTGAGAACTGTAGGCGTTACGTGACAGCCCCGAGTGGTCATTCTTGCATTACGGCATGGCAGACTAGAGATGGCTGGGGGACTGCCTTGAGTCCAGCTGGTCTCGCTCTGATCTGTGCACTCCAGAATCTTCCCAATAATGGGTCTTAAACACTCTTCGGCCCATCTCAGCTCAAGAGATGTAAAAGGCACTCCATGGCTGACCTCGCTGAAACTCCCACCCGGGCTTCATTTTCTCTGTCCACGTTGGCCTCTCCACCTCCGCACGGCTTCCTATCACATTAGTCAAGCTCCTGCCTTGCTCCCCAAGTTATCGTGGCTTGGATTAAATGTCTGTTCTATGTGCGTTAGTCTTGACTGCCCAATGTGATTGTACGCTCTCTGAGGGAAAGGATTTGTCTTTTAAAACTTCTCTTCTTGGGACCTCATGATAAACATGTGGAAAACGGCCAAGGCCTGCCACCTGACTCCAAACAGCACCTGCCACAGTGAAGTAGTTAAAAAGGGGTTTGGAATTGAGATAGTGATCATCTTGGAATCAGTAGGTATCTTCGTGTGGTTTTTTATAATGACAATGTTGATAATAAGGCCTCCTGATAACATGGTGTAGCACAGTTCAAAAGCTCTGAGTTTGAATGCCAGTTCCGTCACATATTGACTGTGTGACCCTGGGCAGGGCACTGAGAGCTACAGTTTCCTCCTTGTGAAAGAAAGGTGATCACGGGGACCTCAGAGTGGTCATGAGGATTAAGTCACACCAAAAGGAAATGGTCTAGCACAGTAAATGGCTGTAACAGGCATTCGATCCATTCAGTACAGAAAATTTAAAATCTCTATTGCTTTTTAAAAAGATGTTTATTTTGAGAGAGAGAGAGCATGCGCACATGAGTGGGGGAGGGGCAGGAAAGGGAGGGGAGAGAGAGGGAATCCCAAGCAGGCTCCTCAACGTCAGTACAGAGCCCAATGCAGGGCTCGATCCCACAAACCACGAGATCGTGACCCGAGCCAAAATCAAGAGTCAGACGCGTAACCGACTGAGCCACCCAGGTGCCCCTTTATCACTTTTTATTCTACTGGCTTCCCATTTTCTCCTTTCCTCAGACCAAAATGATAATTTTACCTTTCTTCAAAAGGTGTTTGAAATTAGGTATTTTCTGATAAGAAGTTGGTAGCATATTAACAAAAGATTTTTCTTTCTTTTTTGATAATTATCTGGATCATAAAAACCAATAATAAAATGAAATTACCTTTAGGTTTAGGCTGGGAATCAGGAGGAGGAGGAAGGGAAGGCTGAGAGAGAGTCCTCAGATTGCTGGTAGAAACCTGACCCGCTAACCCTGTACTGAGCACCCATCAGGAGGTCTTGGTTAGCAAAGCCTCACTTAAAGGATTCCTGCCCCGGTTAGCAAGGACGCTCTAGAGTTGGGCTATGAGTTTCCATGGCAGAGCCGTAGCACTGGCTCTCCCACCCACTGGGCTTTGCTGAGGACAAAAGAAGACCACCAGGAACGAGAGCATCAAGACTGAACTTTATTTCACCCAGCAACAGAACAGTAAAATGGCATTCTTCTCTGTAAATTGTATCCCATCTTCTTGTCCTTCCACGCAGGGCTGGTGATAGGGGTTGTTGGGGCTACTGGGCCAGGCGTGAAGGTTCTGCCCACTGGTCAAGAGACCTCACTCCCAGCTGCTGGCTCGGCCCCTGCCTCCCGAGGTCGGCCCATGTATTCGCAGGGCCTTAGATGCCTCTGTAAGTATAGTAAAACTCTGTTAATCTGCTATCATTCGGTAAAAGAAAGGTGAAGCCACCAGTTGACAAGACGAGACTTTTTCCTGTCATCATCGGTTCTTTATTTAAAAGCACAGATGATATTTGAAATGAAATAAGAACTCGGAGGCTCAAATGCATCCAATGAATCGAAGTAGCAGGGACACATTCATCCGCAGTAAGCGCAGCCGTTTAAACCCCTATCTTGTCTCCCTAGGCAAAGGCATAGCAAGGCTTAGAAAATAAATGCCTCCTCGTGGTATAAGGCACTTGGAGACAATCACATTGATCATACTGTTCTCCTCTGCAAAAATCAGTACCTTCAATGTCACAGCAAAAAGATGATCTGATCATAAAGGGAGGCCAGAGAGGAATTTCCTCATAAAATTTCTGAATGAAATTTGCATCACATCTTATGATATTCCCTTGTCAATGATTAAAAAAAGGTTTTCCTTGGCAAGCCTGCCTCTATATTCCTTCTTCTGCTTTCCATCCTTATCATTAAACTCAGAGCTGCTGGGGCGCCTGGGTGGCGCAGTCGGTTAAGCGTCCGACTTCGGCCAGGTCACGATCTCGCGGTCCGTGAGTTCGAGCCCCGCGTCAGGCTCTGGGCCGATGGCTCGGAGCCTGGAGCCTGTTTCCGATTCTGTGTCTCCCTCTCTCTCTGCCCCTCCCCCGTTCATGCTCTGTCTCTCTCTGTCCCAAAAATAAAAAAAAAATAAAAAAAATAAAAAAAAATAAAATAAACTCAGAGCTGCTAACAACTAAGGATTACTCGATGTGGTCTGGACAACAAATAAACAGGCAGAAAACTCCTATTTGAAAGCCTTGTTGCAAAGGCTCCTTAATGACTAAACGGAGATTATGGGCTTACAGGAAACACTGTCACCCAGAAAGAGACTTATCAGGACAGCTTTTTCATGTGGGAGTAATGTAACTAGCCCTTTTGGAAACAGAAAGTCAGTTCATCTACTTCCGCCCTATCCTCTCTTTGGCCACGCTGGCTTTCTTTCTTGTCCCTCTTTATAACCTCTGGAGGTTTTATTATTTTTATTTTTTTCCCATTAAGAAATTCAGCATTCAGTCTCTTGACTTCCCTTATTTGCACTTGTGCTCAGGGATCAGATGCCACACTTTATTCAGAATGTCACGAATCTTTGTATGAAAATCGATGGCATGCATTTTAAGGTACACACTCGTCATCAGAAAAGCAAATTGCCACAGGCCATAAGGCACATCAGTTTGTCCATTTTCTGTGCTAGTTAAGAAAACTTCTGAGGAAGTCCCAGAGAGGATTTAGGGTTCTGCACACAGTTTTATGTCATCCAGAGATTGACGGTGTCCCCACTGGGAGTCTCACCCCTTCTTTCTAGGCTGTTCTGAAGCTTCATGGCTCTCAGTGCATTGTATCAAGATATTTAGACAGTGGAGGGAAGGAATGCTGACATGCTAAAGAAAGACTCATGGCTGCATAAATTAATACAAAGCATCAGAGAGATCAAAATCATGAAATTCTTTGATTTCCACAGTTGGATTCATTCCATTAACTGGCTTCCAGGGGCGTCCGGGACATTTGGGGGAGGTTTTTTCTGGAAAGTCAGGTATCAGGTTAAATGAAAGGCTATTTTTTTCTATCTGGATGTCAGGGATCCAATCATCATCAATCTCTGTGGGAGTTGGTGGTGTGTTAGACATCACAGCTGCAATGAGATCTGAGTCCTGAAAGTCAGGCAAGGTAACTGCTATACCTGGCTGGGCTAGGGGAGGGAGGGGTGTTGGCCCTTCTGTCTTCTCTTGTGTCTGTGCAGAAGAGGTAGTACTATCTTCAGAAGAACTTGCCAAATGCTCTATTCTCCAACCATTGTCCTTTTCATTGTCTTTTCTTTTATTTTTATATTTTCCATGGCCATGACCATGCTCATGGGTATGTCCATGGGCTAGGCCACGTCCCCTTTGATGTCCATGGCCAAGGCCATGTCTCCCTTGGTGTTCAAGATCATAGTCAAGTTCCTGTTGATGTCCATGACCAAGGCCATGTTGCTGTTGATGTCCATGGCCAAAGCCATGTTGCTTTTGATGTCCATGGGCAAAGCCATGTTGTTTTTGATGTCCATGGCCAAGGCCACGTCCCCTATTGTGCCTATGGCCTTGGTCATGCTCATGTTTATGGCCATGGCCAAAGCCATGTTTTATTTGCTTTCCATGACCCCAGCCATGCCCACGAGTGGGTCCTTGTTCTTTTCCTGAATCCTGCTCTTCATCTTGTACAGATGCCATGGAAGTGTGGGGTGGACTTACAGTTGTTCCTTCTTTTGTTTTCTCCACTTGTACTGATCGGAAAGGTGAAAAACCTGGAGGCCTTTTCATCAATGTGGTCTAAACAGGAAATATTAAGATGAATGCATTACTGTGAAAACCATACTATCAATGAAGACAGAAGGGACTGAATCTTGGCAATGCTATCTTGGTTTACAGTGGGGCAAGTCTACCAGACTTTAAACACTATATTAATATTGAAAAGAGGATGAAATGAATATTTTTTCCTCTTTTGATTGATTTTATAATTTGTGGGTATTGTGGGTAGATTAGATTAGATTGTGGGTATAATCTAAGCTGGAGAGTTTTTTCTTCATCTGGAAAAGTTGGGTGGTTGAACTACATGATCTCTAGCGTACCTTCTAAGTCTACGATTATATACACCACAACACATTATTTATTTATCGATACTGTTTCTTTTAGCACAATTACTGTCTTTATCCTAAAAGGTCCTATGTGGGCTTTTATGAGCTGAATATCTAGGGAGCGTATATCCACAATTACTTTGTTGGACTGAAACACATTAGGACATGTTCACAAGCTTGAAATGCAGTCTTTGTATAATGTTTGTGTTAGGCTATATACATACATACACATGGCAAAAACCTAAGTCAGAAAAAGAGTGAGAAGAGGCCGAATGCATTGAAGATACGGACTTGTGGGTTATTTCTACCTACAATTTCACTACCTGTGAGAATGTGATGATTGGAAGCAATGTCTGGCGGTGCAAAGAGCATGGTTTTGGGCGTCACACCAGTCAGACCCTACTAGTTATCAGCATGACAGTGAATAGCGTGGGTTCTTATTTGATCTAGATTTGAATCCAAGCATCGCTGGCTTCACTTCTCCCATCTGTAAATAGGATAATAATAGCACTTGCCTCATAGAGGTGTCAGGAGGAAAACATGTGTGAGGCTCTCACTACAGAGCCTGGGACAGAGATGCACTTCATACTGTTATTATTCACCTTAGGACCTCAGCATCTTTGTAATATTTAGTATCATAACATTGACAACGGGGAAAGTCTCACTTACCTCCCAGGGATCTTTTACAAATTAAAAAAACGATGCAAACCAGTGCTTCCCAAACTTGAACATGGGTATGAATCCTATAGCGATCACGTTAAATGCAGATTTTGAGTCAGTAGATGTGGAGTGGGGCTGAGATCTGCATTTCTCCAGAGCTCCTTGGACATTAGCAGTGGGCACTGGAGAGCTGTGCCTCGTCTCAGGCTCTCCTCGAAGGTACACAGCTTGTGTCAACTCTCCCAGCAGGGTGTGCACTTTGCCAAGAGAGTACGCACTGACAATGGGATGCTGACAATGCGTGACAAGTAGTTAAGAGGGCTGCTGCTCTCATTTCTAGCCATAAAGAGATCAGCACAGAAATGTGAGAGTTCTCCCCATTTTAAGAAGATAGTTTCCCAATTCACTTAAATAATGGTTTATTTCCAACCCCCAAATAGGACTTCAGAATGAGCAACATTGACCCAAGCTGACTGTAATGAGAATCATACCTCTCCCCGTGATTGACAGTGGACAGTAGGGTAAATTTTCTTCTCCCAAGGTATCACATAAACTTCAGCTTTACAGTCTAGAATTTTCTATCCATGAAACAGAAGTCAAAAGAGAGAACAGTGTTATTCATGAGATGCTTAAACAAGTATAACACATCAAAAAGGTTTCCAAGGAACAAGTATACAGTTGTGTTACTACTCACTCCAAATTTATTGGTATTGCAACTTTCTGTCAACTCTTCATTACTTTCCTTGGAGCACGTGGTTTCCCTGGCTGTGAACTCAATAGAAAATTTCTTTCCAGCCACCACCTGGAAGATTAGCACAAAGGAGGAGCCTGATTAATATTGTTTAATAAATCATATGTTTTTACCCTAAGGACTTTTAGGGAAGAATATTGCCATTTGAATTATATACTGACCAAATGAGAGTTGCACAGAAAAGTACAAATGTTTGACAACAAAACTTTCAATCTGTATGCATGTGAAAAATATTTGGCTAATGGCTAGTCTCATTTCCTTTTCTCAACATTTTTTATTTATTTTTGGGACAGAGAGAGACAGAGCATGCACGGGGGAGGGGCAGAGAGAGAGGGAGACACAGAATCGGAAACAGGCTCCAGGCTCCGAGCCATCAGCCCAGAGCCTGACGCGGGGCTCGAACTCACGGACCGCGAGATCGTGACCTGGCTGAAGTCGGACCTCATTTCCTTTTCTAATGGGGGGTGGAAGCAAACTGTAATTTCTATTTTTATATTTTTCTGAGCTTTATTGTTCAACTGCTGCAAAATTCATGAATGACTCAAGGGTGCAAGTTGTAATGGAATCTAAGAAAAGTAGGAAGAAAAACTTAAACATTTTCTTTGAAAATACTGAGAAATACTGAGTTAGTACCACCATAGAAATTATGGAATTAGAAAAATTATTTGCATTTTTGAGCTTCCTTCTCTTTCTTTTTGATATTAAGAATTTTTGTTTGTTTGTTTGTTTGTTTATTTATGTTGAGAGAGAGGCAGTGAGAGGGAGAGAGAGAGAATCCCAAGCAGGCTCCACGCTGTCAGTGTTGAGCCCAATGCAGGGCTTGAACCCACCAACCATGAGATCATGACCTGACCCAAAACCAAGAGACAGATGTTCAACCACCTGAGGCCACCCAGGCACCCCCAAGAATTTGTTTTAATCTCTATCAACAGCATTAGTCATTACACAATGCTGTCTTCCATTAAGCAATTTATGGCCCCAATTTTTTTTCAGTCTAGGAGAGGCACAATTTATTTACAAAATAAAATCATGTTTTTAAACCACTCTGACTTTAACCAAGTCCCAAGTGTGGCTTTTTAGGTCATTTTAAAATGTCATATCCTATACTTATTCTATCCTTGAAAAATACACGGCATAAAAATGTTTTTATTAGGTATTGAAAAGTTGGTGTGGTTTCTAGACCAAGGTATTTGGTATTTAATTCTAGTATTTAAGTGTGTGTGTGTGTGTGTGTGTGTGTGTGTGAGAGAGAGAGAGAGAGAGAGAGAGAGAGAGATTATGTAGCCATCAAGAGAATACATCATGCATATCTGTTGACCTGGAGGGATGACCCTTAGTGAAAAAAATGAAGTTATGGACTGATAGTACAATCCAATTTTTATAAAAGCAAACGTCAACAGCTTCCCTGTCTCCTTACACTTTGTAAAAACATGGGGAAAGCATGATGGGAGGCAGGTGAGGAAAGCAGAATTGTAGGAAGAACTAAAGCTCCTCCTCCCTCTTTCCTGCCATGGTCTTGCTGGGTAAGCATGGTTAAAATCTTAAGACGAATATAATATTTAACTTCTAAAACTCCAAGTGTATGTGTAAGTGGTGAAGAAGGTTCTAAGAGTGTTAGAGTCTATGCTTTGGTGGTCATTAATTTTCTTGCTCATTTCAGAGTATACTTTGATCCAATTTTTTAGCCTTAGGGTTGATCAGTGTGATGTTGCCTTAGAAAGCTGACAACATATAATGCAAACCACAGTTGTAGACCCAACTTTATTCAGGGTCCAGAGGGGAGGACCTTCTGTTTGAGGGCCTCAAGGTCACATCCATATTGCCATCATCATCAAGTATCATTCTTATCAGAAGTCTTCCTGCTTAAATCCATCCTGCCCAAGTTTTGCTCTTAAAGTGGAGAACGCTATATAGCAATATAAGTTCCATATGCATTTTAAAAATTAAATTAACAAGCTAGAAAGATATAAGTAAATATTCATCAGATCTCAGGATGAGGAAGGTCTTTCCTAGGTGAAAAGCAGAGGAAGGAAACCTAAAGGAAGGAAAAAAATGTCTAAATTTGATTATACAGAAATGAAAACTGATTCTCAAAAATCACAGTAAGCAAAGTAGCAAGGCAAACTGGGAAAAAATATGATGTAGGATCGATATAAAGCCCAGCGCCAAAACCAATGTGCAAAGGACGTGAATAGATATTTCAGAAAAGAAGTTAAAATGGTCATATGTCCTGGAAAAAAAACATTTACTTCATTAGTAACCAAGGGTATGCACCTTAAAAAAGCAATGCAACATCGTTTTTAATCTCCCATGTTGGCAAAGATGAAAACCAGCGATGATGCCTGGTGTTGGCCAGGTGTGGGGAACATGCAGCCTCAATTACTGCTGGTAGGAGTAGAATTCAAGACCATTAATCAGTGTCTAAATACCCAGTTGATGCGCATGTAAATTGGCAAAATTGCCAATGTTTTTGTAATTTGGCAATTTGATTCGTCTTAGACATATACATATCCCCTGACATTTCTAGGACTTTGTCAAAGGAGAAGTTCCTTAATGTGCACACACAGATCCTTGACGTATATTCGTTTGAGCAGAGGCAGGGAGGAACACTGATGGCAGCGGCAGCAGGGGTGAGGCAAAACAAACAGCATGTGACAGAAACCACAGCCATTCACATGTGAAAAATAGAGGATTTAAGAAGTTCTCAGTTTCTGAAATATGACACCAGCTTGAAATGGACATGCATTCAAACAGGACTAAACATGCAAAGCCAAGGCAAGACTAAAACCGTAAAATAAATCTCTAGCAACTTGGCAGGTTGGTCATTTGGAGGTTGGCTCTTAGCAACGTCATCTTTTTTTTTTTTTTTTTTTTTTTTTTTTTTTTTGGACAGAGAGAGACAGAGCATGAACGGGGGAGGGGCAGAGAGAGAGGGAGACACAGAATCGGAAACAGGCTCCAGGCTCCGAGCCATCAGCCCAGAGCCTGACGCGGGGCTCGAACTCACGGACCGCGAGATCGTGACCTGGCTGAAGTCGGACGCTTAACCGACTGCGCCACCCAGGCGCCCCTGCAACGTCATCTTAATGATAAACTGGGTTTTAGTAAATTGGCTGCTTCCATCAAGGCTGTACCTCGAAGATCTACGAGCAAATTCTTCTCTTTCAAGGCAAACAGCAACAAAGATTAATTTCTTACAAGTAAGTTTGAAATTTTCACAACATTCCCGATTGATCTGGCAAAAGAAGGGATGTGGGATCCCTTCAATTCACAGCATTACCTGGTGGTGTTCCCTGGCATCCTTGCATACATCTAGCGCATACACGCTAGAAGGTTGATGTGCTAATTTACAGAGAGAATTGTAACAACTAAGACGGCTATATATTCGCGCTTGGGAATTAGTGGTTCTCTCCCTGACAGCAGACCTCTGGCATGTAATAAAGGGCAGACGACGGTGCTACTACGACAACATTACGAATAAGGGACATTCACAGGGGAGCAGAGATGTAAATTGCAAAGGAAAGGTGACAAACAGGAGTAGCACAGATTGATATCTTCCCCAAGTGAATTCGGTGTGGGTCACGTGCCAGCGAGACCAGGGAGAGGGTAATGACATGGGGGCGGGGGGGGGGCAGGAATAAGTGCCTGAGTAGGAGACAGATCAAAGGGTCAGGTTTGAGTCACTTTAATACCATTCATTTAGGGGTTTTCTTCCGGTTATAAAAAAAAACTAAAACAGGAAATTAGAAGGATGGAAATAAATAGCCCATTGGGCTGTCGCCTAAAAACCACCACTGTGAATAGCGTGAGGCACCTGTTTCTTTTCAGCATTGTTTTCTGTACTTTAAAAAAAAATTTTTTTTAATGTTTATTTATTTTTGAGAGAGAGACAGAGACAGAGACAGAGACAGAGACAGAGACAGAGTGTGAGCAGGGGAGGAGCAGAGAGAGAGGGAGACACAGAATCCGAAGCAGGCTCCAGGCTCCGAGCTGTCAGCACAGAGCCTGATGCGGGGCTCAAACTCACAGACCGTGAGATCATGACCTGAGCCGAAGTCGGACGCATTATCAACTGAGCCACCCAGGCGCCCCTGTCTTCTGTACTTTTTCAAAGATGAATGTGTGTTCAGTTTTATGGCTTCTTGTTTTCCACTGCATATTTTAACACGGGTCATTGCCCACACGCCAAGAGCGCCTCAGAAAGATACTTTAAGCTGCTGCTTATTTGCTCCATTTGAAGGGTATGCCAGACATATTTCATCACCTCTGTATTATTGATCATTTTGACAGTTTACCTTTTCTTTTTGGCTTTTATTGTTAAAGCTGCAGCGAATATCATTGTACATAAAGACGACTTCTAGTTTCTAGTTCTAGAAATTCAATTACTAAGTCAAAAGTATGAGCTCGTTTTTAGTGATATTTCTTTCACCAGATTATAAAGATCATGTTGGCTTGCTGTAACAGTTTGGTTTTATTTTGATGACTTTTCTTTAGCTGGTATTTACAGAAGCCAGTTTTGAGGTCTACCATAGGACTCTGTTCATGAATACATTGGTCATAGGTTGCTGGAGTGGAAGGAATTTGGGATCTATTAATCCAGGCACTCGATTTTCAGATGGGAACACAAGGGCTGAGTGAGTCTGAGTGGCTGGCTGTGGGGTTGCTGAGGACATTGGTGGTGCTGTGGTAAAGCTGGGTCTCTTAACCCCTGGACCAGGACACTCCTTTGTCTCTATTGACAGGGCATGGAAAGAGAGATGAATCCCCAGAGGGTACATTTGTAGGAGGGAAGGGTCCCCCAGGTAGGGGAGAAATGACTTGGAGGTGAGAGGGTGAAGACAGCCTGGGCAGTGACAGATGATGGGGCTGAGCCCAAGGCACAAAGTGATGCCACAGTGAGAGATGAGTCCAGAAAGGCAAAGAATGACTCTTGCTTTTCCTAGCACTGAATTTTGTTAATTATAGAATAGTTGCTAGTATTTAGAGAGCGATTGAGAGTTTGAAAAGTGACTGACATATATGTTCTTATTTGATCTTCACCCCTATCGTTTACAGAGAGAAAATGGAGAAAATGTTCTAAGTGACTCTTCCAAGATCACTCACAAAGAATGCAGCGAGGTTGGGACTTGAAATTCAAATCTCCCAAATCCTGTTCACCGTGACACTGGTTCTCAATGCAGAGCCAAGGACAGTGGTAAAATTAGTAAGCCATTCACACATCGGCTATAAGATCACTATTTTTGTAGCATAATTTACAGACCTGTACTGTTGCACTTTTCACGTGGTCAATCTTGAAATAGAACGTTCCATTATTCTCTGCATTAAGCTTTGCAGTGGAATGATTCAGAGCCACCTCCAGCTCTGGGCTGTTGACAGGTATCTCTTTGGGACAGCCAGGGCAAATACTGGGAGGCGGTTCTATAAAATCCTCTCCTGAAAAAAATCAGCTTTTAAGTCAGCGTGTCACTGAAGGAGAAGTGTATCCTACTACCTCCCCTGCACATGACCTGCAGGGTCATTTACAGAGGATCACATGACAGCCCAAGGCCCAGGAGTGAGTGGGTGGAGGTTGTCTGTCTGACCTTCACCTTACTGCCTCTCCTCTTTTCCTCTTCTCAGAGCCAAGTGTGTTTAGGGGAAACATTCAGTCAGGAGACACTAGTGGCTCAATTGATATGCTGTACTTTTCCTAAGTTTTTGCATTTGTCATGGAAACTGCAAAAAGCAATGCTTAACTTAAAGGAAAGATTCTCTAGTGGGAAAAATGTAAGTCCTATTTTTCCGGGGAGCAGGCAGCTTCAGTCATGCTTCTCATCAGGAAATGTATACAACTATCTTCCGAGGGTGAGAAAAACTGACGCTTGACATAAGAAATAAGGACTTGGCCATAATCTTGCAGTATTTCCCTTTCCCTCCATTATAACATGTAGGGGAAAAAATCTTTAATTGAAAGGCTTATTTTTACTCTGAGTGGTCAAAAATGAGATGCAGCTTTCCCCATTTACAGCACCTGATTTTAGGGACATCTTGTACAAGGAAACTGGCTGGTGTTGTACCCAGAGGCCAGCAATTTCCCCTTTTGCCACCACATTCCCTCCCGGCTACTTCCAGAGCAGTCTCCCCTATGCCTACCGCCATACTGCTGGGCAGAGATGGGCTAAGTTGTTCTCAGTAAACCTGCTGGTCATATAGACTTTGTGGCAAATGACAGACACCAAAGCACGAGTTCTGTGAAAAGACCTAGCTAGTTGTCAGGGACCAACATGCAGCATAGAGCACTAGCACGCATCAGCTCCTACCTGGATAGAGTTCACACTTCTGCGACAAAGAAGCAATTCTTAGCTGCAGATCCACGTGTGCATGATCTGTACATTCACCGATATCCTGGTTTTTAAAAAGGACATAGGTACATAAAGTAAACACATGTTTAAGAAGCTTTAAATAAACAACTAGTATACTAAAAATAGTATATTGACTTTACAAATCATCACATAGAGAACCAAAAGGAAACACAGTCTGATCGCAAAGGGAGAATAAAAAACAATTAGTTAACAGCATCAACAATGAACAGTAGACACAAACCCACAGAAACATGAAACGAGATGATAAGAATACCTAGTATAGAAATAATAACCATATAAATGAACGGATAAAATTTTCTTTTAGAAAGGCAAATGTTTTTAGATTAAGTTAAAAACAAAATTAATGTATTGCATCTTCAAGTATAATTTCTGATCATAAAAAAAGAAAGGTTAAATATAATGAATGAGCAAAGCTATAGGAGGCAAGTATGACAAAAAAAGGAGCTAAAATATAATTAATATTGGAAAAAGTAAAATTCAAGGTAACAAAAAACCTCACAAATGTAGTAAAAAAGATTATTTTATTTTTGTAAAAGATACAGTCTAGAAGCATGGGATCAAGATACATAAAGCAGAAAATGTATAGGAATAGAAATGGATAAAAATCATTGTGGTGGGAAAATTTAATGTACAAGTATAAACCTAAGACAGGCCAAATGGAATAAATAAATAAATAAGGTCACAGAAGACTTGAGTAACATAATAAAGATTTATTTAAATCATAATTTCATACAATACACATGATTTAAAGTGACACTTTCATAAGTATGATGCAAAATTTTTAATCGCTTCCATTCTAGGTCACAAAAACGGCTCAATAAATTTAGCAAATCAAAAACAATACAGGCCATGTTCTTTGGCCTCAGCACCAAAAAGAAAAAAAAAAAAAAAAACTCCCTGAAAATTAATGACGTAAATTGAAACAAATAAACAACTTGGAAATATAAACACATTTGCCTAAATAGGCAGGGTTCCTTGGATAAGGAAAAAAGTGAGAGACGAAAGAAGAAAAATGAGAATTCCACATCATATTGCCAGAGCACCATTTAGAATTACCTTGTGGCTTTATATGCTTTTGTAATTTAAAAAGGGAGAAGAGGGGCGCTTGGGTGGCTCAGTCGGTTAAACGTCCGACTTCGGCTCAGGTCATGATCTCGCGGTTCGTGAGTTCAAGCCCCGCATCGGGCTCTGTGCTGACAGCTCAGAGCCTGGAGCCTGTTTCCGACTCTGTGTCTCCCTCTCTCTCTCTGACCCTCCCCCATTCATGCTCTGTCTCTCTCTGTCTCAAAAATAAATACATGTTTAAAAAAAAAAAGGGAGAAGAGAAACAAACAAAACAACTCCAAATGTAGGTGTTTCTCTCAAAAAATTCAAAAAGGAAACAATAATAAATAGGCTCAAGGAAAATAAGAAGGAGAAAACAAGATAAAGCCAGATTATAAACTTTTCAAAACTGATAAGTTAGGAAACAGAAAGCACTAGCATTAAAAAATAAATCCAGGGGCACCTAAGTGGCTCAGTTAAGCATCTGACTCTTGATTTTGGCTCAGGTCATGACCTCATGATTTGTGAGACTGAGCCCACATAGGGCTCCCTGCTGATAACTAGGAAGCTGCTTAGGATTCTCTCTCTCCCTCTCTCTCTCTCTCTGTCACTCCCTGCTCACTTGCTTGCTCTCTTTCCCTCTGTCTCTCAAAATAAATAAATAAACATTTAAAAAAAAATCCAAAAGATCACTCTTGAGGTAAGGAAAAAAATCAAATGTATATGAAAGGCAACATAGCAAAGTATACAGAGGAGTATAAAAATATAAGAGAATATTATAAACAAGTATATGACCATTTAAATCCCAAAGAAATAGATACTTTCCTCAAAAACTATAAATAACCAATATTGACTTAAAAACAAGAAGAAAACTTGAATAGACCAATGACTGGAGAAGAAGGAGAGAATGCTATTCCTAGTCTAAACTTCCATTCTACTTTCCACCTCCAAATAACAGAGATGTTTTATGGATGAATAATTTCAAAAATTAAGGTATATATATTCCCATGTTATATAAACTGTCTCTGAATACAGAAAATAGTGGCAGAGGTGCTTGGCTGGCTCAGTTGGTGGAGCAGATGAATTTTGATCTCAGGGTCATGGGTTCAAGCCCCACAATGGGCATAGAGATTACTAGAATAACATAAATCAACTTAAAAAAAAAAAAAGAAAATAGTGGCAAACTATTTTCATTCTGTAAAACTGTAATCAAGATATTAAAACCTAAAAAAATAGAACACACATACAAACACACACCCAGAAACTGTTAAGCCACTTTCATTTGTAAATATAGATGTAGAATTTCTAAACTAGAAATAGGATCCAGAAGCATATTTAAATAATAATTAACACTAAACACATAGTGAGTTCAGTTTAAGAATCTAAAGATCGCTGTTAGGAAAGCTGTCAAAACAACATAACAGATTAAAATTAGAAAAATTTAATATCATATTTTAACATCTATTCTAAAGCTAAATTCAATACCAATTCCTTATTTAAAACCAAACCAAAACAGAACAAAACTCTTTAAAGAACAGGAATGTAAGGATGCTTCCTTAACATGACAACGAATGTCTGCCTGGAACCCACAGCAAAATAATGACAAAATTCTAGAGGCTTTTCAAATAAAATCAGGCCTAAAACATGACAGTGTGTAATCACCATTGTTTCAAAAATTATCTCTGGCTATTTGGGTCAATTCATTGAGATATAGAACAAAAAAATAAGCATCAGAAAGAAGAAAATAAAGGTATTTTTTGCATAAGATATTATTGTATGCCTGGATGAAAAGAATCAATGAGAAGCTGTTAGAGCTAATAAGAATTCAGTGAAGTTGCTGAATATAAGAAAAATAAATAAAAATTGATACAGTTGTATATATAATAACTTATTTAAAAGAGAAACAATACAAACATAAGGATTTAATTCCTAATAGCAATAACCAGCAACAAAAAACAAAATGAATCTAGGATTATCATTAGTGAGAAATATTCTAGATATATATACAGACAAAAAAAATCACTAAAAATTGTCCATGTCCCCTACAAAAAAGGGAAATATACTAAGTTATCTTTGGATATTTGGGAATGTGTGATTCAGTGGTATTTGTTTCTATGTTTCTGCATTTTCTTAAAGTTTTCTATATATGTATATTTCCAATAAAGGAACATATATATAATGTCATATTTTTTAAAGATACAGCGAACACCACATTTACGATATCTTTTTTTTTTTAATTATTATTTTTTAACGTTTATTTATTTTTGAGACAGAGAGAGACAGAGCGTGAACGGGGGAGGGTCAGAGAGAGGGAGACACAGAATCGGAAGCAGGCTCCAGGCTCTGAGCTGTCAGCACGGAGCCGGACGCGGGGCTTGAACTCATGGACCGTGAGATCATGACCTGAGCTGAAGTCGGCCGCTTAACCGACTGAGCCACCCAGGCGCCCCCACATTTACGATATCTTAATTTTGGATGGGGTGAGGAAGCTGGAAGTAGCCCAAAGGTTCTCAATTCTATCGGCATATTTAGTTTACATGAGAAGATTTTAGATCATTCTGATTCCAGGGACACACCCAGGCCAATTACATCAGAACGTCTGGGGGAATGGCCTGGGAATAGGCATTTTTTAAAGCTAGCTGAGTGATTCTAATATGCAGCATGGCCTGAGAACTACTTATGAAACCTCTTATGTGGTGCTTTTCAAGCCTTAGTATGCAAACAAATCACCTGAGGATCTTGTTAATATGCAGATTCTGATTTAGAAGGCATGGGGGTGGTTGAGATTCTACTTTTCTAACAGCTTCCCTGGTGATGCTGATGCTGCTGGTCATTGTAACACACTTTGAACAGCAAGGCCTTAAACTATACCAATGTGGGCAGAACACTTCATTTCTTTTTCTTTTTTTTTTTTAATTTATTTTCGGGACAGAGACAGAGCATTAACAGGGGAGGGGCAGAGAGAGAGGGAGACACAGAATCGGAAACAGGCTCCAGGCTCCGAGCCATCAGCCCAGAGCCTGACGCGGGGCTCGAACTCACGGACCGCGAGATCGTGACCTGGCTGAAGTCGGACGCTTAACCGACTGCGCCACCCAGGCGCCCCCAGAACACTTCATTTCTATTCCATGCCCTTAAGCTATACTAACACCTCTGTGAGACAGGTGTTGTTCTTCACTCTTTTAAAATTTTTATTTTAATGTTTGTTTTTGAGAGAGAGAGAAAGAGAGTGCAATGAGGGAGGGGCAGAGAGAGAGAGAGAGTGAGAGAAAGAGAGAGTGACAGAATCTGAATCAGGCTCCAGGCTCGAGCTGTCAGCACAGAACCTGACTTGGGGCTTGAACCCACAAACTGCAAGATTATGACCTGAGCCAAAGTTGGACGCTTAACCAACTGTGTTCTTCACGCTTTTATAAATGAGGAAGTGGAGGCCCAGAGAGGCTGAACCAAAAATCTGATTGGCTTTGTGGCTCCAACTGGCCTTTGAGTGTCTCTCTGTGTTGCAAATAGAAAACTAAATTGAGGCCTCACAAATAGAAAGATTAAAGCTAGAAAGGATGTAGGCTTATGTAACCTCAAGCCGTTAACTAAATGTAAAAGCAGGAGGTGTTAATGGATGCTTGAACGTCAGACTTGAATCAAACTGGCAAAGTTAAATAGTAGTGAGAACATATCTTTTTAGAAGATTCCTCTCTCTTTTTACTGTTTTTTTTTTATTATGGTAAAATAGATACAGTGTAAAATTTGCTATTTTAACCATTTAAAAATGTACAATTCAGGGGTGCCTGGGTGGCTCAGTCGGTTGAGCGTCCAACTTCGGCCTAGGTCATGATCCTGCGTTTTGTGCGTTCAAGCCTCGTGTCGGGCTCTGTGCTGACAGCTCAGAGCCTGGAGCCTGCTTCGGGTTCTGTGTCTCCCGCTCTCTCTGCCCCTCCCCTACTCACGCTCCGTGTCTCTCTGTCTCTCAATAATAAATCAACGTTAAAAAAAATTTTTTTTAATGTACAATTCAGTGGCATTAATTGCATTCAGTCGTGTGCTGCCATCACCACTGTTTCCAAAAATTTTCATCACCTCAATAAACAATTATTAAACAATAAATCCCCATTCTCCCTCCTCCAGCCTCTGATAAGCTCTAATCTACTTTTTGTCTCTATGAATGTGCTTATGCTAGGTATTTCATATAAGTGGAATCATACATTTGTCCTTTTGTGTCTAGCTTATTTCACTTAGCATGATTTCAAGGTTCATCCACATTGTAGCATGTATCAGATCTTCTTTCCTTTCTATGGCTAAACATTTTCCATTGTCTTATCCATAGATGACATTTCGTTTACCCATTCATCTGTTGATGGACCTTTGGGTTATTTCCACCTTTTGGCTATTGGGAATAATGCTACAATGAATATTGACATCCAACTAACTGTTTGAGTCCCCGTTTTCAATTCTTTTGGGGTATACGCCTAGGCGTGCAGCTGCTGGGTCATATGGTAACTCTATGTTTTTCTTTTCGAGGGACTGCTAAACTGTTTTCCGCAGTGGCTGCATCATTTTGCATTCCCAGCAGGAATATGCGAAAGTTCTAATTTCTCCACAGCTGCCTCATTACTTGCTATTTTCCAATGATTAAAAATTATAACCATCCTCTGGATCTGAAGTGGCATCTCACTGTGGTTTGTAGTCACATTCTTCTGATGGTGCTTATTGGCCATTTATAGTTTTTTTTTAGAGAAATATCTTTAAAAAATTTTTTTAATGTTTATTTATATTTGAGAGAGACAGAGACAGAATGCGAGTGGGTTAGGGGCAGAGAGAGAGGAAGACACAGAATCCGAAGCAGGCTCCAGCCTCCAAACTGTCAGCACAGAGCCCGACGTGGGGCTCAAACCCACGAACTGTGAAATCGTGACCTGAGCCGAAGTCAGACACTCAATCGACTGAGCCACCCAGGCGCCCCGAGTAATATCTTTTTAATCCCTTTGCCTGTTTTTAAATTGGGTTGTCTTTTTGTTGTTACATTGTAGAGGTTTTTAATATAGTCTTCATCCTAACCCCTTATCAGATAAGTGATTTGCAAATTTTTTCTCCCACTCTGGGAATTTTCCAATTATGAAATTAGTATATGCTTCAACAGAAACATTGAGAAGGACTGAAGAGTTCCAAAAAGTATGAAGAATCAGAAAAAAACACCTATATTCCCACCTGAAGGTTAATGATATTTTATATTTTGGCATATTTGTTTCTCATCACTATTGATACTTATGTTTCCTTTACACGTTTGAATGAATCTGTCTATATAGTTCTTTACCTTATTTTTTTTACTTAACATATTATAGCCATTTCACTAAGTCACTAAAAACTTGAAACAGAATCTTAATGGCCACACATACTCTACTATATGGATATACTACTATAATTTATTTAACCATTCCCTACTGCTGAAGATATGTTACTTCCAATGTTTTTCTATTAATAATAAGGCTGAAATTAACACCTTGCTGTCTGGATTCCTCATTTTCCTCCCATAGTTTAGAAGCCTAAAAGTCAAGTTACTGGATTTAAGTCATCCATTGCTTAAAGCAGTCTTTGGCTAAAATGCCAATATCCTTGGGGAGGTCTTCATGCCTTAGCTATCTCTTTTTTTTAATATATATATATATATATATATATACACATACATATATATGTGTGTATATATATATATGTGTATATATATATGTGTGTGTATATATATATGTGTATATATATATATGTGTATATATATACGTGTGTGTATATATATATATATATATATATATATATATATTTAACGTTTATTTTTGAGACAGAGAGAGACAGAGCATGAACGGGGGAGGGGCAGAGACACAGAATCGGAAGCAGACTTAGCTATCTCAACATGTGCTAATGACGATTACCTTGAGATGATCTCTTTTAACATAATTTTGGTTCAGACCAAAAGATATCATCCCAGAAAGGGTCCGTAAGGGATGGAGACTCGGGATGTGTTTGTTAGAGATCAGAGCAGGGGAGAAAGGGTGAGAAAACAAGCAGAGACAAGTTGAAAATGAGGGACTGTTCTGGGTAGAGCTTGGAGTCAGGACATTGAGCACATGGGGAAGAAAAGAAGATAGGAAAGTGAAGGCGTGAAAAGACAAACTTGATCATGGCATTATTTTGTCTCAGGCTCTTCCTACTCCCTGCTTATATCTGTAAGGGCTATTGCTAGATGTGCAGATTCTCTGACCGGGTAGGTAAGGCAGCCTGACCATGCTGAGAGCTTCAGAATCCCCAAGGGAATGTGAACCGGTGAATGTCACCTAACATTTTAGTGACTGAGTCTTCCCACACAGCTGAGACTTTCCACGCTTGGAAATACTGGACACAAAATGCTAAGAACTTTATAATTAGATTTTTGCCTACTTACACCATTCAAAAGGGACTTGCAGTCTGGAGTTAAGAATAGAAAATGTTCCTTGGAGCAATTCGTCTGCACAATTGAGTAAGTAATTTCATAATTCCATCCAGCCACCACCTGAAACAGTTTTGGACTGAATATTTAAAGGGCACTTTAAACATCACTCACAGTGTTATGACGAGTGTAGGCTCTGCCTGGCTCAAAAATATGAACGATGATTATTACCAGGCAGAAGGCATTTCTGAATAAATATTGAGCGCTTTATGACTCTCACTCCCTCCCCATGTGCACGCACGCACATATGCACACGCACGCACCACACTCCTACACATCAAACAACCAAATGCAATCTACACGCAGAGGTACCGTATTTCCTTAAGTAAGACCTAGCAGTATTTCCTCAGCTAGGCGGCAGGAAGAAAGTCTTCCACTGAATTTGTGAAATATGCATAATGCTGTTCTAGATGGATGAAGAAAACTCTGGAACTTGGGTGACTTTGACCAGTAGGTCCTCAGGTTCCCAGACTGCCAGGCAATGAGATTTCTCCTGCTTTATCTGGGCCCCGTTGCACCCTGATAGCTGGCTATGGACATAACTGAGCAAAACACATGTATTGCATGAAAGCAAATTGGAAGGTCGATTAAAAGCAGGGAATGTTACCGACCAAAGTGAGTCCTTCGTAATTAGAGGCTGAAATGCAAGGGAGCCAGTCGACCGTCACTAAAGGCTTAACGAATGGAGGCAACGAAAAGACCAGAGTTACAAGTATTTACTTTTTTTCCTGATGGTACGGAACCTATGATTTAGAGGGTACCCAGAAAGCTGGGCCATCTTTTTAGATACAATTTAATTTTTGGAGCCAAGTATGCCTCATGGTAGTGAGGTATTAATAAGGTTTTCTTAAGACCCTAAGGACAGAATGGCTTTTCCACTGCACTGTCTCTACAAAGAACATGTAATACTGACTACCGTGCGGAATGAAAAATTAAAGAACAAACCTGTCTGTGGGCCCTCTTGACTTCTCTAAGAGCAAAGAGGTGGGAACGACCAGTGTGGTTGTTAAAATGTTGAATGGCGTGTCTGAGAACGGGCTCCAGGTCAAGGCTCGCAGTCGATATGGGGTGCACACAGCCAAGGCAGTCATACTGGCTTGTCACCACAGGACCCTCGGCTTGACAAAGAGCAGGCAAAAGGGCAGCATTAATGACTGAAACCTTCGTTCACATATGCTTCCCTAAATAAGATAACTTAGAAGGCCCTGGTAAACTTTCCAGTAAATCCTAGTATACATTAAAGAAAGAGAAGGCGAGGGGCGCCTGGGTGGCTTAGTTGGTTAAGCAACTGGTTTTCGATTTCAGCTCAGGTCACGATCTCACGGTTCATAGGACTGAGCCTTACGTTGGGCTCTGTGCTGGCAGCAGAGGTCCTGTTTGGTATTCTTTCTCTCTGCCCTTCCTCTGCTCTCTCTTCCTCTCTCTCTCTCAAAATAAATAAATAAAGTTAAAAAAAAAAGTGAGGGGCGCCTGGGTGGCTCAGTCAGTTAAGCATCTGACTTTGGCTCAGGTCATGATCTTACAGTTCGTGGGTTCAAGACCCGGGTCGGGCTCTGTGCTGACAGCTCAGAGCCTAGAGCCTGCTTCAGATTCTGTGTCTCCGTCTCTCTCTGTTCCTCCCTCACTCATGCTCTGCCTCTCTCTGTCTCTCAAAAATAAATAAATAAATAAATAAATGTTAAAAAAAAAAAGTGAGAATGCAAGACCGCTTTTTAGCCAGAGAGATAAACCTATATTATTTACTTAGGAACATCTTACATGCATACTATTGTGCACTTATTTTAAATTTATTTAAAAGTAATTTTTAAAAAAATTTTTTAACGTTTTTTATTTATTTTTGAGACACAGAGAGACAAAGCATGAACGGGGGAGGGGCAGAGAGAGAGGGAGACACAGAATCGGAAGCAGGCTCCAGGCTCCGAGCCATCAGCCCAGAGCCCGACGCGGGGCTCAAACTCACAGACCGTGAGATCGTGACCTGAGCCGAAGTCGGACGCTTAACCGACTGAGCCACCCAGGTGCCCCTATTTAAAAGTAATTTTATTTTTTTTTATTTTTTTATTTAAAAAAATTTTTTTTCAACGTTTTTTATTTATTTTTGGGACAGAGAGAGACAGACCATGAACGGGGGAGGGGCAGAGAGAGAGGGAGACACAGAATCGGAAACAGGCTCCAGGCTCCGAGCCATCAGCCCAGAGCCTGACGCGGGGCTCGAACTCACGGCCCGCGAGATCGTGACCTGGCTGAAGTCGGACGCTTAACCGACTGCGCCACCCAGGCGCCCCAAAAGTAATTTTAAATCATAGAAGTAACATGAATTTAGTGGCGCCTGGATGGCTCAGTCATTTGAGCATCTGACTCTTAGTTAAGGGCTCAGATAATGATCTCAGTTTGTGGGTTTGAGCCCCACATCCGGCTTCTGCTTGTGCAGAGCCTGCTTGGGATTCGCCCTTGCTCTCTGCCCCTCCCCCTCTCCATCTCCATCTCCATCTCTCTCTCCCTCTCCCTCTCTCTCAAAAATAAATAAATAAACATTTTTTAAAAGGGTGACATGAGGGGCGCCTGGGTGGCTCAGTCGGTTAAGCGTCCGACTTCAGCTCAGGTCATGATCTCATGGTTTGTGAGTTCGAGCCCTGCGTCGGGCTCTGACCTGACAGCTCGGAGCCTGGAGCCTGCTTCGGATTCTGTGTCTCCCTATCTCTCTGCCCCTCCCCAACTTGTGCTCTGTCTCTCTATGTCTCTCAAAAAATACATAAATGTAAAAAAAAAATAATAAAATAAAAGAGTGACATGAATTTATACTCTTATAAAAAGTAAAACATTACAGATACATCTTATTTATTTATTTTTTAAGAATTAATCACAACTCCTTGAAGCTTGGCTCAGGGTATATAATACATTTTGTATCAACTCAATGCAAAAAAGGTGTTTTGCACCTGTTGTCAAGTGCCAGGTGTGGAGCTAGGCACCGTGAGTACGTTGATTCGTTAGTAATGGTCACTGCTGTGAAGGAGTTGAGTGAGAGAGTCAGAACTGCAGATGGGCCATGTCAATATAATTTGGCAACAACTTGGAAAGTCAGGAGCCCAGACTGAGCTCAAGTAAAACTTTCCTGAGGAGAACAGGCCCGAGCCAAGAGGGGCCAAGGTCAACCAGGTAGGGGCGCCTGGGCGGCTCAATCGGTTAAGCGTCCAACTCTTGATTTCAGCTCAGGTCATGATCTTGTGGTTTGTTGGATCGAGCCCCCACATCAGCCTCCACACTGACAGTGCAGAGCCTCCTTGGGATTCTCTCTCCCTCTCTCTCTGCCTCTTCCCTGCTTGTGCACATTCTCTCTCTCAAAATAAATAAATAAACTAAAAAAAAAAAAAAAAAAAAAAAAAAAGATCAACCAGGCAACATGAGCAATAAAGCCTGAGAAGGAAGGATAGCTCCCAAGAAAGCAAGTTGAGTCAGGGACAGCAGAGTGGGACATGGTGTATATACATTTTGCCAGGGCTTAAAGCAGGAGGGCGGGGGAGTGGGGGCCTATGGAGGTCAGAACAGTCAGTGGAGAGTCCTCTGCTACTGGGCCCAAGCCCCACCTTGGAGGCCAAGGGTTACTAACCATATTCCCAGTCCCCTGGGCTCCCTCGTGAGCCTGATGAAAAACCCGGCCCCTCTGCAGGAAAATGCGCGTACTCACAATGCTCTCCACGTAATTTCAGGGTATTCACAGACCCTCTAAATTTGGTTAAGCATGGTCTGCTGTGAGAATGGGGAACCACTGAGGGGATTGTAATAAACCAATGTAACATGTTAAAAAAGAAGTACTTTTGTATTAAATTACAAAGTAGTGTTCCTAACAGATAGCCCTAACCCATGGGTTAGTAGAAGCTCCCACTGTAGAAAGGGGAAGAGCCATGGGGCTGTCCTAGGCCCCTTCGCCCAGTGGGCTCTCCCTGCCCAAGCGAGTGCCATCAGAACAGAATCAGGAGGCCGGGTGGGCGGTGTTCTACAGCCCGTCCTCCATCGTTAGCAGGTGGACACAACCGTCCCTGCAACTGTTTCTTGGTCTCTCTGGAAGTGTGTGTGTCCCAATAAAGACTTCCCCGCTGAGTAGTCATGGCGACCCCCAGTTATGGTGACAGTGGTGGGCAAGTTAGAAAACTGGAATACAGGGGAAAGGGGAGAGAACTAGTGATGGAAGAAGAAAGAACAATGAACAAGAGGCAGAAGGAGATGGAGAAGAGAGGAGGCGGGTCGGCCTCCTCTGGGGCAGCTGTGACTGGGGGTGGGGAGGGGAGACTAATGGGGGGCTGGAGAGAAGTGGAGTCTCTTCTGTGTCCCAGTGATTTTCCACCCTGCCCCAACATTTCTAGAGAGAGGTTTTTAAAATTAAAAGAAAGATTGTGACTTTTGATTCTGAAACACATCTGGTTACAAAGGTTTCAGATGAGGGATGTGGACCGAGAAGTACATTCTGAATGTTTGGCTAAGCTTTGCCGCTCACTATATACAATTGCCGTGTACTGGATGATAAAGTTTGCTTACAAGAGAAAGTGTTTTTTTGTTTTTTTGTTTTTTGGTTTTTTTTTGTTTTTTGAGAGAGTGAGAGGGAGAGAGAGAAAGAGCAGGGGAGGGCGAGAGACAGAGACAGAGAATTTTGAAACAGGTTCCCTGCTCAGTGCAGAGCCCAACAGGGGGCTCGATCTCACAACCCTGGGATCATGACCTGAGTCAAAATCAAGAATTGGCCGCTCAACTTACTGAGCCAACCAGATGCTCCGAGATAAAGTCCTTAAACTGCGTAATCAAAACCTACTCCAAACAAACAAGCAAAAAAAGATTTTAATTACTTGTATGTTCTTTTCTGCTTTTGGACTGGTTTTCTTTGAAAGCAACTTCTTGTAAGAACTGGATATGGAAGAGGAAAGCCAAGAAGGTGAAGAACTCAGAAAGATTCCTGGCCAAGTTTGACCTCAAAGCCCATGTTTTTCTCCCTCCCTCTTTGCCCATAATTGAAGGCAGCCCTTGTGCCTTCTCAGCCCTTCTCAGAGCCTTTGCGCACAGAGGATACAATGCTGCAGTCGGGAGGGGAGTCGGGATGTGCTGAGGGGATGACTGGCCTGATCCTGGCCCTGACCTTGGACTCTGCAGCTCCCTGGCCCCGCCCCACCCCCAAGGCTGCCACCATCCACCAGGAGGGGGCTTCTTCTAGGCTGTGCTCCTGGCACCACACTGACAGGGTTCATTTCCTCCCTGGCTAGCACCCCCCAGGTAAAGCCAGCTACCTGGAGTAATCTGGCAGGTCTGCGTAGCCACGGAGAATTTTGTATTCCCTCTCTTCCCGACGGTTGCGGAGCATTCTCCTGTGGCCTAAAAAGAAAAGAAAAAGAAAGAGAGAGAGAGACCATTTATCTTCATCTTTCAAATGGAGAAGTACACCTAGTACTATGGCTCAATATGACTTTCCCTTTTTTTTGAAACTTGCCCCCAAAAATTTTCTAATGAGTTTTGAGGCACCAGAAGGAGAGCTTTTGTAGCCTAACGATTATTTATTTATTTATTTTTACAAGCCACTGAAATCACGAGATGTTGGAGGAGAGGCAGGATAAAGGCAAGGTTTTGAAGTACGTTTCCTTTTCACCAAAATGTATGCAGTGCCTTAGAACCAGCCTAAGCTCTCCTCTTGATTTCCCTTTCAATTTCAGCGTTGAAATGATGTGCAGGACGCCAGTGTTGTGACATGAAGGGGTGAATCCTGGGACTGTGGAGAGAACGGCTTGCTTCTGGGCACTGTCCGTACTCCCCCGTCATTAAGGTCAAGCGATCAAGCCGTGCTGTGCCAGGCACTTCGGCATTTGGTGAAGATAGCCATGGCTATTAAAGAAGGTTCTTTGCATACTGTATCTCATTTCATGCTCCAACAACCTGATGCAGGCAATGCTAGCTGCCCTTTACGAGGCAGCACACCAGTTCTGAGCGGTCAGCTAGTTGGACGCAGAGGAGGATTTACACTCAGGCAGATGCAAGTAAAGCACCCGTGATCTCCCCTCACCAGCCCTTGATCTTGGCCCAAATGTTGATCTGTTGTGTCTTTGGGGACTGGCCCGCTGTCCTAATTGGTCATTAGAGTGCCCTTCTCATGGAGGGCTTTCTCTTTGTTTAACTGCTGGCGTCTCCATGCTCTGATACAGAGAACGGGAACACAGACACCAAGCATCTGACTTTTGTACACATTGGAGGGTTTACATGCATTCCTTACAAAGAGGCCTAACAATACTAACATCTCTAGCTCTAAAAAAAGAAAAATCTGACAGTCTTGGTGGAGAAAACTGGGGGCTCGGGAACCATCAACCAACCTACTTACAGCTTGTGCAGATTCTTTGTAGTCACAATCCTGCCATGTTTTGTCACTTTGAACAGAACAGTCTCCCTCCCTGATTTGGTACTTGAAGGAATAAAATGTCTCAGGGTCATCCTGAAAAAAAGCAACCAAAGACACATAGGGTTCATCCAAATGCTCCAACAAATACTTTGTGTGGGACCCAATGCAGATATGAATATTCGATCTTGATTTAACAAGAACAAAACATTTATTAAAAACACTGAAAGTTATAAATATTTACTTGGAAGAATGTTCATAATGTATTTACAAATATGTATTTGTAAGTTACAAGATTATCCATAGTATTAGCCCATTTTTGTGGAAACCAATTTATAGGTATACATAGGACTTTTAGAAGTCTGGAAAGTTATAAAGTAAAGCTGTTAAAATGCTTGTCTTTCAGTGGTGCAGGTACAGCTGTCTCACTTTGTTTTCTTTTTTTTTTTAACTTTTTTTAAACATTTATTTATTATTGAGAGACAGAGAGAGACAGAGCACAAGCATAAGAGGGACAGAGAGAGGAGTAGACACAGAATCTGAAGCAGACTCCAGGCTCTGAGCTGTCAGCACAGAGCCCAATGCGGGGCTCAAACTCACAAACCAGGAGATCATGACCTGAGTTGAAGTCGGATGCTTAACCAACTGAGCCACCCAGGTACCCCTGTCTCACTTTGTTTTCTAAACAAACGTTTATGAGTTGTCTTGTTAAAAAGTAAACATATATTTCTTTTACACCAAGAAAACAAGAGGCCTTTTTTTCATTTTCAAAAAAAATGTTAATGGTTATCTCTGAGTGGTGCGTTAATTTTTGGTAACTTTAGTATTTTTATTTGCTTTATTTTTTTTCTGGCATGTCATGAGATAATAGATAAACCCTTTATTTATTTATTTATTTTTAATGTTTATTTATTTTTGAGACAGAGAGAGACAGAGCATGAATGGGGGAGGGTCAGAGAGAGAGGGAGACACAGAATCTGAAGCAGGCTCCAGGCTCCGAGCTGTCAGCACAGAGCCTGACGTGGGGCTTGAACTCACGGACCGTGAGAACATGACATGAGCCCAAGTGGGACGCTTAATCAACTGAGCCACCCAGGCACCACAATAGATAAAACCTTTAAAGTGAAGGTGCTTTAAAGACCTGTGAGGCATGAAAACATAAAACTCCTAGAAGAAAACATAGGCAGTAATTCCTCTGACATGGCCCTTTCTCTGACATTCTCAGGCAAGGGCAACAAAAGCAGAAGTAAACTGCTGGGGATACACCAAACTAAGAAGCTTCTGCACAGTGAAGGAAGTCATCATCAAAATGGAAAGGCAACCTCCTGAATGGGAGAAGATATTTGCAAACGACATATCCGATAAAGGGTTAGTATACAAAATATATAAAGAACTGATACAACCCAACACCACAAGAAAAAGCAAAAAAGAAATAACCCAATTAAAAAATGAGCAGAGGACCTGAATAGACATTTTTCTGGAGACAATATAATGGATGGCCAAAGGACACATAGGCCAAAGGACACACAACATCACTCATCATCAGGGAAATCCAAGTCAAAACCACAATGAGATATATTATTTTACACCGGTCAGAACAGATAGAATCAAAAAGATAAGAAATCATAAGTGTTGATGAGAATGTAGAGAAAAAGGAATCCCTTGCACTGTCAGTGGGAATGTCGATTGGTGCAACCACTCTAGACAACAGTATGGAGTTTCCTTAAAAAAGTAAAAATAGAAATACCATATGATCCAGCAATTCACTACCAGGTATTTAGCCAAAAAATCCCAAAACACTAATGTGAAAAGATATACACATCTATATGTTTCATACAGCATTATTTACAATAGCCAAGGTATGGAAACAACTCAAGCATCCATTGATAGATGACTGGATAAAGATTTGGCATATATATAATGGAATATTACTCAGCCATACAAAAGATTGAGATCATGGATGGAGCTAGAGGGTAATATGCTAAGTGAAATAAGTCAGATAGGGAAAGACAATACCATATGATTTCACTTAAATGTGGAATTTAAAAACTGAGACAAATAAACAAACATAAAGCAGAAACAGATCATAAATACAGAGAACAAACCAATGGCTGCTATAGGGGAGGAGCTGAGGAGGTTGTGCAATACCGGTGAACGGGATGGAAGATACGGGCTTCCCGTTATGGAATGAATAAGTCACAGGGATGAAAGGCACAGCATAGGGAATACAGTCAATGATATTGTCATAGCATTGTATGGTGACAGATGGTAGTCATACATAATAATGTGTAACATGGACGGCATAATGTGTAGACTTATCACTATATTGTATACCTGAAACTAGTGTAATGTTGTGTCAACTATACTTCAATAAAAAAAGAAAAGAAAGAAAAGAAAAGAAAAGAAAAGAAAAGAAAAGAAAAGAAAAGAAAAGAAAAGAAAGAAGAGAAAAGAAAAGAAAAAAGTGCAAAGGTGTTGAGTTAGATGAGAGCTTTCCAGATGTAAAGTCCTGACATCTCAGGCGGCAAGGGACCGGAGAGGTGATTTTGTCCAACCCTACACTTTGCAGGTGAGAGAAAGGAGGCCCTGAGTAGATGGGCATGGCTGAAGCAGTCCCCACACCTTGGAAAGGCAGAGGCAGCCCCAGATCCCAAGTCTCCTGACTCTCAGAGCCTGCTGGAGTCGTGTTAGGTGCATCTGGGATGACTAAGTCAAAGAGGATAGTCTCCAAAGTTCCTTCCAGATCTCAGATTTTGATAAAGAAGTAGGTGGGGGGCACCTGGGTGGCTCAGTTGGTTAAGTGACCGAGACTTAGGCTCAGGTCATGATCTTGTGGTTTGTGAGTTCGAGCCCCGCGTCGGGCTCTGTGCTGATAGCTCGGAGCCTGAAGCCTGCTTCAGATTCTGTGTCTCCCTCTCTCTCTGCGCCTCTCTAGCTTGCACTCTCTCTCTCTCTCAAAAATAAATAAACATTAAGCAAAAATTAAAAAAAAAAGATGTTGGCTGTGGTGGTATATAGATAGTGCTCACATGGCAAAGTAAAGCAGGATTCTATAGGCTGCTTATTTATTTATTTATGAGAGAGAAGGGGGGAAGGGCAGAGGGAGAGAGAAAGAATCTTAAGCTCCACACTCAGCACAGATCCCAATGCAGGGCTCAGTCACACCCTGGGATCATGACCTGAGCTGAAATCAAGAGTGGAAGTCTCAAGTGAATGAGCTACCCAGGCGTCCCTCTATGGACATTTTAGAACGAAAAAACCCACATTTGCCGTGGATGTCAGCCAATGAAGATCACACTAATCAACTGCTGCTTGAGAGTGCCAGGACCACATATCTACAGCATTACACTAGTTTGTGAACCAGAAGGGCTCAAATTTACTTTCAGGAAAAAAAAGAAATTCTGTCCACTGGGCTTTTTTCTTTATCCTGATCATGTCAAATGACTAGCTTTCCCCCCTCTGCCAAAGTAAACAGTTACATAACTATCACAGGCACAAAGTTTTATAGTGAAATTCATTTGGACAAATTATTGAAAGATCTGTATTTTTTTAAATCACAACACTGTCAAGATTCGTCTTCAACCTGAGTGCACCAATTTGTTATAAAAAATATTAGAAAACACCTAGAACATTGCTGTTACCCTTGACGCATTCAGCCATACAGACTTCATGGTAGATATTTGGCCTGATGCATGTTAATCTCATTTCTGCCTCCTCTTAGGTATAACTCCCCTTTCCTCTAGCTTTATTGAGGTATAGTTGACAAATAAAAATTACATATATTTCAAGTGTGCAATGTGATTATATATATATATATATACACACACATACACACATATACACACATGTTGTAAAGTGCTACAAACAAGCTGATTAACATATACATCATCTGATGTAGTTCACCTTTTGTGTGTATATACGTATGGTGAGAACACTTAAAATATAGTCTTCTAGCAAATTTCAAGTATGCAATACAGTATTATTAACTGTAAGCACCATGATGTACATTAGATCCCCAGGACTTGTTCATCTTTTTTTTTTTTTTTTAATTTTTTTTTTCAACTTTTTTTTTTTTTTTGGGGGGACAGAGAGAGACATAGCATGAACGGGGGAGGGTCAGAGAGAGAGGGAGACACAGAATCGGAAACAGGCTCCAGGCTCTGAGCCATCAGCCCAGAGCCTGACGCGGGGCTCGAACTACGGACCGCGAGATCGTGACCTGGCTGAAGTCGGACGCTTAACCGACTGTGCCACCCAGGCGCCCCAGGACTTGTTCATCTTATAACTGAAAACTTCTACCCTCTGACCAGCATCCTCCATTGTGCTCACCTCGCAGCCTCTGGTAACCACCCTTCTGCTTTCTGCTTTGGTCAGTTAGACCTTTTTAGAGTCCACGCATAATGAGATCATATGGTATTTGTTATACATCTCCCCTTAAGCACCCCCTCCCCACCTGAGATCTGGAGGTCTTTATTTAAATCTTTAAAAAAGTTGTTTTTTAATGTTTTTTTTTTTTTTTTGAGAGAGAGAGAAACAGAGTGTGAGAGGCAGAGAGGCAGAGAGGGGAGACACAGAATCTGAAGTAGGCTTCAGGCTCTGAGCTGTCGGCACAGAACCCAATGCGGGGCTCGAACCCACAAATGGTGAGATCATGACCTGAGCTGAAGTTGGACACTTAACCGACTGAGCCACCCTGGTGTCCCTGGAGGTCTTTATATTTTAATCTAGAGCTAGTCATTTAGGAAGTTCTTTTGCTGCAATCTGAGTTCCTGGATTCTCCTAGTCTGCATAGTTTCTTTCAAATGACTCCATTTACTTTTGTTTCCTTTCATCTGAGGATGCTGCTTCTCTGATCACCCAGGAACCCAAGCTTGGTGGCCCAGGACGAGTCATACCCTGCCCTGCACTCCCGGGCCAAAGAGTCGTAAGCTTCTACCTCTGCTTGTCAGTTCTTTGGCGATTGTTGGTGTGTGTGTATGTGTGTGTGTGTGTGTGTGTGTGTGTGTGGTGTGGGGGAAGGGGGCTGGGCTCCAAGTGACAGCACAAATCTCAAATGATCTCAAGGTAAGGCACAGCTTACTCACCGTCCTGGTGACCTCAGTTACACGGTACAACACAAACTGGTTGCCACTTTGGTTTCTACTGTTATATTTCTTCAGAGCAGTGTCCACAGCCTTGAATAGGTCTTCATCATTGCAATCGATATCTTGTGAGAAGGACTCCTCGGTTAAGCTTGGTAGCAGCCTAGAGCAAAGGAAAAGCACAGCAATTAATTTCATGATTTAGCAGTCTCCCTCCAGGAGCTGAGGGATGGTTTCACCAAGATCCGGGCGCCAACTTGAATGGTGATTTTAGCTATTCTCAATCCTTTATCTCCCCTGTGCTTTCCTCTCTCTGCCTCAGCACTCTGGGTCCTGGTGAACTCCTGCTTTCCTATACTATCTGCCCTATTTCCAAAGGACAAATGGCTCTGTTGGGTTGGTTATCCAAGCAGATTTCAGGCTAAAACATTGCAACACTGAGGTTATTGGCCCGCTTGTTTGCATTCAAGAAGCACGTGGGAGCACAGAACACATTTCCAGGTGATTGCACAATGTTGTATTCCAAAGCAGAACAGAAAGCAATGAAGGAGGAGGAGAAAACACCAACCACATCTGTTATTCCCTGCCCCAAATGACTTTCCCAAAGCTGTTTCTGAAGGTCACTACATGGGACAACAATGCAACAATGAGTACAATGCAAAGATACCTTTCAATAGTTTCTTTGCAAGATTTCTAGCTGCCAAAAAGCATGTTGCTACCAATCACATGGCATGTCTGAGGAGCCCATGCACATGGGGATAAGTCTCATACCAGCACACTGGCAAAACTTAAAATAAAATATGTGTATCCTATCTGGTTTCTGGTCAGGTCTCCACTCAGTTGCATTGGTTTCGGAAAGAAGAATGCTCCCAAGGGTGGAGGAGACAGGAGAGAAGCACAAGAAGAGATGAATTGAGTGAAGTCCTGTGTCCCCTATCCTGGCTTGTTTTTTAAAAATTTTTTAATGTTTATTTTTGAGAGAGAGAGGGAGACAGAGTGCAAGCAGGGGAGGGGCAGAGAGAGAGGGAGACACAGGATCTGAAGCAGGCTCCAGGCTCTGAGCTCTTAGCACAGAACCCGACACGGGGCTCGAACTCAGGGACTGCAAGATCATGAACTGAGATGAAGTAGGACACACAATGGACCGTGCCACCCAGATGCCCCGCTATTTCTTTTTTTAAAGTTTATTTATTTTGAGAGAGAGCGAGTGCATGGGCAGAAAAGGGGCAGAGAGAGGGAGGGAAAGAATCCCAAGTAGGCTCCACACTGGTAGAGCATAGCCCAACACACAGCTGGATAAGGGGACAACACGGGGCTCGATCCCACAAACTGTGAAATCATGGCCTGAGCCAATATCAAGAGTTGGTCACTCAACTGACTGAGGCATCTAGGTGGCCAGGTGGCCACCTTGCTTCTTGTTTCTGATATGGTGGATATGGATGTCTACTCATCAAGCCTAAGGAAACTTTCCGATCAACTCCAAATTCTGATTCCAACTACTCCTGGATTGTGCACCATTAGAAATGTCCTCACTTTCCCAGCCTCAGCATCTTTGTGGGCCCCTCCTTCTTCTCAACCTAAGAACTTACCCATGTTTCTTTCAGCCTTAGTTTGTTTTTTTACTATACACGTCCTGCCCCAACACACACACACCAACCTACCTTCTGCCATTACTACACAGCTGAAACTGCTTCAGTAAGTCAGGAAGAGAGCCCTTTAAAAAAATATGTTTATTTATTTTTTAAATGTTTATTTATTTATTTTAAGGGGGAGAGGGGCAAAGAGAGAGGGAGAGAGAGAATCCCAAGCAGGCTCCATGCTGTCAGCACAGAGCCAGATGCTGGCTGGATCTCACGAACCATGAGATCATGACCTGAGCTGAAATCAAGCGTTGGACGCTTAAACCAACTAAGCCACCCAGGCGCCCCAAGCCTGAAGTCTTACTAGCCTGTATCTAAATGCTTGAGCCCTGAGTTGGGAAGAAAGGAAAAGAAAGAGGACTTGAGTGCGGAAAACAAGAGTCCTCCGGCACCAAAATGAATAAAGAGAAGTTACCCGAAACTAGAGCCTCCCTAGCCCAGGGAGAAGATAGGAGAAAAACAGAGGGCCCTGGAATTCCTGAAGCAGAGAACACCTCTGTCCTGCTTTCTGAGCATGCAACCTGGAAGGCAGCAAGATTCCAGGGAGAGAACAGCCATACAGTATCTCTTGGCAGTCATGTTCATTAGCAGTCTTGCAGAGACCCTTATATCCTCAGTTTGATACAGCAGTATGAGATAAACTAGACCCAGAGAGGGATGGGAACAGGCTTGGAGGAATTCCTCAGCAGGAGAGAACTGGTGAACCAATGATGAAGAATCAGACCTCCTTCTTGTGCCCACCACCCAAACACCTGGGCACTACATGAAATTCGAGAACTGTGGCACGACTTTGTGTGGAGAGTAGTGGGGTCAGGGGAGTCCAAGAAGGACTGAGGTTAAGTTTCCTATTAGCCTACTAGGATGGCAGACTGAAACAGAAATTAATTTGTTCTGAAAATAAGGTGATATTTTGGGGTGCCTGGGTGGCTTTGTTGGTTAAGTATCTGACTTCAGCTCAGGTCATGATCTCATGGTTTGTGAGTTCAAGCCCCGTGTCAGGCTCTCCACTGACAGCTCAGAGCCTGGAGCCTGTTTCAAATTCTGTATCTCCCTCTCTCTGCCCCTCCCCCACTGTGTTCTCTCTCTCTCTCTCTCTCTCTCTCTCTCTCTCTCCCCCCATCCCTCTCAAAAGTAAATAAACATTTTTTAAAATTTCCTAATTAGCCTACTAGGATGGTGGCATGAAATGAAAATTACTTTGTTCTGAAAATAAAGTGATGTTTCTTGTGCACTTGAATTTATGGTAACACCAGCTATAGCATAAGTACTCATAGAGGAAAGACTCTAGAATTAAAAGAATTAAGTCCAGGGAAGAAAGAGGATTGGAGATTTGTTACAAGGATTTGGGAGCCAGTGACTTATAGCACTGAGATCTTTCCTTTCCATTTGTCTCTCTCTTCTCATGCTATCTCCTCCCCTACCCACATTTTGCCCCACCCTGAGTATGAAAGTGAGATTAAAATAACTTGAATTTCACATTCATTGTTGGTCACATTTTTTTTATTTATGGTTCTAATTCAGAACATTAATTTTTCCCCGTCGAGGAAATCAGACTTTGGAAGCGTATATGCAAAAAACTTCAAGACGTGTGAAAACTCACTCTGGAATATCCCTGGGCATGATTCAGAGGCTGACTGAGGGAAGGGCTGAATCTTTGGGTTTAGAGCATTGCTGTGGTCTGGCAATGAGAAGCTAGGAAAATTGGCTTCCGGAAGAGGAAGAACTTCACCTTTCTTTAGTGGAGAGAGTCGGTAAATATATCCAATTTGTCTCCAGTGGAAGGGAAAGTGTCTCTTACCTGGACTTCTTTTTTCTGAGTGCCTAGATGGTGGGCCATGATGGTGGTGATGGTGATCTTGGGGATCCTCACTATGCGGTGGTGGGTCACAAGGTCCATGGTCAAGGAAATCATGGCCATGGGGATGGTGTCCATGGGGATGGTGTCCATGGGGGTGATGTCTATGGGGGTGATGCCCATGAGGAGGAGGTCCATGAGGATGGTGTCCATGGGGGTGATGCCCATGAGGAGGGGGTCCATGGGGATGGTGTCCATGGGGGTGATGCCCATGAGGAGGAGGTCCATGAGGATGGTGTCCATGGGGGTGATGCCCATGAGGAGGGGGTCCATGGGGATGGTGCTTACTGGAACTATGATTATGAGGGTGTCCGTGGGTCCTATTGGTGCCAAAATGGGGATGATGACATTTTAACTCTGGAATGGGCAAAACTTGGGGGGCTTCTGCCTGAAATGGTGGTCTGTCTGATTGATTTTTGTCTTCTAGAGGAGGAAGACATCCAAGTTCATGTGGCTTGTGGGGATGGTCGTGATCTCTAAATTCATCAGGCTTAAATGGAGGCTTGCCAGCAAGAGAATGCTCATGCCCCCCAGAGTGGAGGGGATGGCCGAAATGCTGTTGTATGCCACTGATGTTTCTACCATCCTATTAAAGGATACAGAAAAGTGAATATTATTACAGAACACAAAAGAAGTTAGATGCACAACTTGATTTAGGTCTAGGGCCTGCAGACTTTTGTTGTTTTTTTTTTAACGTTTTTATTTATTTTTGAGACAGAGAGAGACAGAGCATGAACGGGGAGGGTCACAGAGAGAGGGAGACACAGAATCTGAAACAGGCTCCAGGCTCTGAGCTGTCAGCACAGAGCCAGACGCGGGGCTCGAACTCACGGACCGCGAGATCATGACCTGAGCCGAAGTCGGACGCTCAACCGACTGAGCCACCCAGGCGCCCCTGCAGACTTTTGTATTCCACAAATCCACTTTTAAAAATAGGATAGCAAAACAGTATTCTCAAGCTTTTATCCCCCCAAGTTGACACTTGAAATACAAAGACTATCATCTACCGTCATCATTATTTCACAATAGTAATATTTTGATAACACAAGAGTCAGAAAGATAATCTCAGAGTAAAGAGTGGTTCTTCAGATGGAATAAATGCTGTATTAGGAAACAGTATTTATTATCCCCATTTTTCTCATTTCAGCATAAAATGGTGAAATTATATTCTAGATGGTATTCATCTGTAGATCAACATCTGGAAAACTAGTGCCTTATACTTAATATCCTCAACAGAGTTCTGAGGCTTTATGGTATAAGCATCTCTTAGTCTTAAAGGATGAGTACTTCACCTCTTCCCTCTCCTCCTTGTTCAGATTTTAATTTAAAAAAAATCTGTGGATGCGATGCCTGGATGGCTCAGTCAGTTAAGCATCTGACTTCAGCTCAGGTCATGATCTCACAGTTCATGAGGTCGAGCCCCACGTCAGGCTCTGTGCTGACAGCTCGGAGCCTGGAGCCTGCTTCAGATTCTGTGTCTCCCTCTCTCTTCCCCTCCCCTGCTCGTGCTCTTTCTCTCAAAGAATAAACATTAAAAAAAAATTGTTTTAAAGCTGTGGACCCATGTTCATGGTGACAAAACTGTCACGCCCCTCCCCCATTTTGTTTTTTGGTCTGGCATATGGATATTTGGATTATTTTCAGGTTTTTTGCTGATGTGAAAAGCACTGTAATGAATGCCTTGGTAAAGAACAAAGCCTTCTGGGACAGATGTGAAATATTGCTTTGTGCCTCAGTTTATGTATCTTTATATAATATGTTTGAGGCTAATTCAGTCCCCTTAGGCTCTATGCTTAATAATAAAAGTTAGAAATTATTTTTATTTATTTATTTAAGGTTTTTTTTTGACATTTATTTATTTTTGAGACAGAGAGAGACAGAGCATGAATGAGGGAGGGTCAGAGAGAAGGAGACACAGAATCTGAAACTGGCTCCAGGCTCCGAGCTGTCAGCACAGAGCCCGACGCAGGGCTCGAACTCACGGACCGCGAGATCATGACCTGAGCCGAAATCAGCCGCTTAACCGACTGAGCCACCCAGGCGCCCCAAGAAATTATTAAGTCTCAGCACTGGTGCCTTAACCATAAGGGCCATTTTCATATTCATTAAAGGGTGACTGAATTGGTTATGATTTTTACTTTACGAATCTTACCTCTCCCCAGTTCTTGGAATTTTTTTATGCTTTTTGTGTCATACCAGCAATAGTACCCCTTCCCCAGGGACCTATTCTCTCCGTATTTCTTTTCAGCCACCTCTCACCTCTCTGCTTCTCTCTTTCTCTTTCTCCCCTCCACCCCCAGAGCTATAACAACAAAATACACTCTGTGTCTGAAAATATTTCTTAGTCTGGCCTGCTTCTGATAAGGACTCCTTAGGCAACCCACCTCCAAGTTGAAGACTTCACAGTTTATGGCAATGTCATTTGGGGTTTCCAAGTCTGAGACTCCTACATCATAGGACAAATCTGCTCTGCAGAATCCAAAGGCCTATAAAGAAGAGAGAAGCCTGTTAGGGTGTGTATGTGTGTATTCGTGTGAGTGTCTATTTCTGTGCAGCTGGTATGAAGGTTCCCAGCTATAGTTGTAAACTTTCAGACATTTGGGAAAGAAAAGGAGCTTTAGAATAATCAGGGTACTATTATCAAATTTCTCCACTAATTATTTAATAATCTTTCCTAGAAGAAAGTGCAGGTTCCAAAGTGTCTCACTTCAAGTTGCTGTGGTTTTCTTCCCTGAGTGGTGACCAGTGCTGAGCTTTCCCACGGGGGTCAGTGAGGAAACTACATCATTGATGCCCTGCCTTAGGCCAACCCTTCTGCACCGAAGACCCAAATTGCCTGTGCCTAGAGAGAATTAAGAGTGGTGTAGAAGAGGGATTTGTGTACAACTTTATCCAGCCCCTTGAAGGAAAGTATTGGAAAGGAAGTAACCAGTATGAAAATGGCTTGCGGGACCCTGTCAAAGTAACCATCCGCTGGCCTTACTGGGAGTACAGAGGCTACCGCTGGCTTGCACCCCTATGCCCTAGAGTCTCCTAAACCCAGCTGTCAAAGGTAGACTAGGACAAGAAGAAATGCTTTTCTAGAAGAGACGGATAATCACTGAGGTCTGAGAATAGTTTTGCAGTCAGACAGACCTATGTTAATTCTGGCTTCACCATTTATTAGTTGTGTGAGTTTAGGCAAATTACTTAAAATTTCTAAAATCCAGTCTTTGTAAAATGGGCACAATACTATCTTCAGGATGTGGGAGGGCTTCATTAAATGAGATTATGCTGCAAAACACTTAACATTGAGACCCCTCTTTTCCAGCTGCCATGTTTCTGCATGGCATCACCCACAACAAGATTGTTAAGAATTTGTTAAGAAGGGATTGGGAGAGGGAGGTGTCTTTTCTGGTGGCCACTAAGCAAGATTCTAGAACTGCTTCAGGCAGGAATGTTGAACAGCCAGAAAAGGAACTAATGAATGAATGCTTCCTTGCTTTTGACCCTAGAGAGCCTGTTGTTAAACCTCAGGATTATCCTGGCCTTGAAATCAGAAGGCCATTGTTAAAATTCTGTGTCCTAACATTTTCTAGCTAAGTGCCCTGAGGTTAAGTGGTTAACCTTCTAGGGGTGCCTGGGTGGCTCAGTCCATTGAGCGTCCGACTTCGGCTCAAGTCATGATCTCACGGTTCGTGAGTTCGAGCCCCACATCAGGCTCTGTGCTGACAGCTCGGAGCCTGGAGCCTGCTTTGGATTCTGTGTCTCCCTCTCTCTCTGCCCCTCCCCCACTCATACTCTGTCTGTCTCTCTCTCTCTGTCAAAAATAAATAAAAACTTTAAAAAAAATT
The DNA here is from genome assembly GCF_028018385.1 of Neofelis nebulosa. NCBI lineage: Eukaryota > Metazoa > Chordata > Mammalia > Carnivora > Felidae > Neofelis > Neofelis nebulosa. The sequence continues at coordinate 78,268,346 of NC_080786.1, read as the reverse complement.
TTAAAAAAAGTGGTTAAACTTCTAGGCTGTTCTGTCCCAGGAAAATGGAGGCAGGCATTTGCTTCTCCTCAGCAGGGTTGTTACAGGGATCCAATGAAGCAATAGTATGCATGTAAACTACACACAAATGCTGAGTATTATTAATAAGATATTTCAGCAGATACAGGAGTATCCATTTATAAGTGATTAGGAGAAAAAAGCCCACTGCATTGAGCCTTAGGAGAACTGGATTCTAATCTCAGCTTGGTTAGGAACACTGGGAAAGACACTTTGCTGATCCTCAGTTACCTCCACATTTGTCACATGGGGCCACTGTGAGGAATAAATGAGATGAAGAGAACACAGGCACCCACTGATGTGTAGGCTCTTAATATAAGCCAGTTATTAGTTTTAGCTAAGTCTTTAATCCTAACGGGTTAGAAAAGACCTCAGTGTTAAGTTTAAGTGTGGTGTATATTGTAAAATCACAGTCTCATGATTCACTCAACTCCTCTGTGCCTCAGTTTCTCCATCTCTAAGTCAGAGATAAAAATAAGATCTACCTTATTGAGTGGTTGGGGGGTTAATAACGTATGTGTAAAGCACTTGGACAGGTTCCTGGCACATAGTAGGTGGTCTCTAAATGTTACCTAGTATTTCACAGACATGTATTATACTCACATTATAGTGCCTGGGAAAATGGTGGCTACTGGAGCAGTTCCTCACAGAGAAGTCCACGTAGTAATTGGTTCTTTCCCCTCCTCTCTAGAACAAATTGGATCAAAGCAGTTTCAGGAACATAAAAATTAAAAAAGAAAAAAAAAGCAGTAGATACCTGCTCTCCAATATGCTATAAAGCACCGTGGGGATTCAAAATCACCAACATGTGCTATTTTTCTTATGACCACTGCCTTTAAAAAAATTTATCAGAAATAAAATATATTTTTATTAAAAAAATTTTTTTTAATGTTTATTTATTTTTGAGACAGAGAGAGACACAGCATGAGCAGGGAAGGGGCAGAGAGAGAGGGAGACACAGAATGTGAAGCAGGCTCCAGGCTCTGAGCTGTCAGCACAGAGCCCGACGCGGGGCTCGAACTCACAAACTGTGAGATCATGACCTGAGACGAAGTCGGACACTTAACTGACTGAGCCACCCAGGTGCCCCAATAAAATATATTTTTAAAGGGGTGCCTGGGTGGCTCAGTTGGTTGGGCGTCCAACTCTTGATTTCAGGCTCAGGTCATGATCTCATGAGATTGAGCGCCAAGCTGGGTGTGGAGCCTGCCCCTTCCCTGCTAAAGTGTGAGCAAGCATGGGTTTGCTTTCTCTCTCTCTCTCTCTCTCTCTCTCTCTCTCTCTGTCTCAGTCTCTCTCTCTCTCTCTCTCTCTCTCAAAAAATACTGTTTCATTGAAAAGGGCAAATAATATAGACACAATCAAGCATAGTGAAAAATCACCTTTCCTGTACCTGATCTCTTCTTCCCAAAGGTACCACTACCACCTGTTTGATGGGTTTCTCGTAGCCTTTTCCTAAATATGTCACCCATGTACCCATATATCTAATTAACATAAATGGGCTCAGAGTCTAAGTGTTGTCTCTAACTTGCTTTTCCCCTTAGAAACTCTTCCCAATGCATATGGATCCAAGACATTCCCTTTAGTAATTGTGCTATATTCCTTCCATTCCTTCCATTCCATTCAGTAGCTATTCATACTCCCCACAACTCCAAAAATTAAAAAAATCGCAGGAAAGCTGCAACAGAGACCTCAGTTTGAAAGTAGCGCAACACGTGAGGCCAGTGGAGAGGGCCAGGGCCCCTGGGTCTGCGCCTGCCAGGCCGGAGCTGGGCCCTCAGACGCCAGCTGACGTGAGGGGACACTCACCGCTCTGGCAACTCTCTCCACTCGGTCCACTCTGAAAAAGGCAAAATCTCCATTCTCTCTTTTGTACTTCTCAAAGGCTTTGTTGGCTTGGTCTCTATAAGACTGAGTGTCCTCAAAGAAGTCAAAGAGTACAGGGCTGTCTTTGGTATTGGCCAGTGCCGAAGAGACTGGAGAAAGAAGATGGCAACCTTCCATTACCAGAGGGTCGGAAATAGCAATGTCAATACTGGGACTTCATATGTATAAGCACGTTGGCAAGAAAAACAATAGCTTCCGTTTTACAGATGGGTACATTGAGGGTTGGAGAAGCAAAGTAATTTGCTCAAGATCAAATCAGCCCATCAACAGCAGGGCTGAACTTAAAACCAGATCCTTCTGATGCTTATGTCTCTGTTGTGACTCCATTCAGACACCTCTCCCATCACTCACAAAGTGTTCATATTTCACTAAACTCCTCCTGTCTCACCCAGGAGGGAGAGGCATCATTAACATAGTTTTTGCCCAGAGAGAGAAGATACAGATCACCCTTTCTTCAAGGTGACCTCTTAAAGGGGTTGCTTGACTGTTGAATTTTTGTATATTGAATCATATTGAAAATCTTATATATTGAATTTCTTTAAAGGAAGGTATACCAATAACAGAAGAAAACCCTCTGCTTTTCCTTCCACAGAGAGCAAATAATAATTGATTTTCTGAGGGCGGGGGCCATTCCTGATATGTGCATCTTAGTATTATATGGTGAATACCACAGTATGATTGAATTCTACATTAATTTAGAATTAATTAGCATTTGAACATATGACCATACCAGAACTTGTGGTGCAGTTAAAATCATTCAGTCTAAGATCCTGAGATTCATTCAAATATGTAGCTATTACCTTACACTGTCCGATCACCTGTAAGAAAGAGGGAATTATGTCATCGCACACTGCCTTTGTCGGGTTGAATGTGAGGGGACAAAAAGTGATGTCACATACTCCTACTATCCACTGAGAATCCACCTTAGTTTTCTCTCACCAAGTCCTCTCTCAAAACCTGTATTTTCTTAGTCTGTTTCTGTGGGCTGGGTGCTATATACATCTAAAACCCTCACGAGAGCCAGGGAGAAACTGTTTAAACAGATCACGGCCATATCCCAAACATTTTCAAGGGAAAACAGTGCTGAAACTCCTTGGTAGGTAAACGTCTTATTTTCTAGAACTGAAATTTGATATACGTGCTTATTCGTCTTCTTGCTCTCTTCCTGTGGCGGAGAACCTGGCATCTGAGTACCCACGTGCAATATGGAGAACGAGACCCTGTTCCTCAAGGCAACTACACTTACTCCCCATGGCTATTCCTGCCAACGAGGCCAGTCTTCATAGGGCACAGTCACAGGTTCATATGTTCTCAGACACACGGACTCTCAGGGCCTGAACCCTTAAAGTCCAGGTACCCCAAACCCCTCCTGTTATTTTACAGCTGAGGAGGCAAAAGTCTAGACACATGAGGTGATTTTCCCAAGGTCTCACAGCTGGGCATGTTATCCCAAGGCACCACAATCCCCAGTGACTCAGCCTGAACTGGGAATCCCAGGAATGACTCCCAAGAGACTTTACTCAAGGTCAACATAGTCTTCACGAGTCAAGAGGCAGGATCTGCCCTTCCTTGTTCACTCTGTTAGCGCAGGCATGCTGCTGCCCTGAGTAAACAAAATAGACAGAAGTCTAGAATGATACAAGTTCAAAGTACCCTGTTTACTTACAATCTCAGATAAACGCTTAGAAAGAGCTGGGTCACAGTCATCCCAGTGTTTCCTGGATAGGGCTGGGCAGTCTGATTCTTTCACATCTAAGACTAAATAATAGACAGCTGCAGATTCCTGAGGAATACCAGAAGAACAACATGTGAGTAGCATGTGGGAGCCTAGTGCTTTTTCAATAAAAGCAATCTCTTTATTTCTTTTTATTTTTTAACATTTATTCATCTTTGAGAGACAGAGAGAGACAGGGCATGAGTGGGGAAGGGGCAGAGAGAGAGGGAGACACAGAATCCGAAGCAGGTTCCAGGCTCTGAGCTGTCAGCACAGAGCCCGACACGGGGCTCGAACTCACGAACCGCGAGATCATGACCTGAGCTGAAGTCGGACGCTCAACCAACTGAGCCACCCAGGCGACCCGCAATCTCTTTATTTCTTAAAGAGAATTCCTGCTTCTCTCCAAATCATCACAGATGTCCTACCTTTGTGTCATTTGATCTACTTCTTTTGAATAAATAGCTTCAAAGAGTTACTTCCAAATGTTCTTTTTCACTGGTCATGATGTTGCTTCTGCCCACGAGCTTTAAAAAGCAACCACTGAGCAGCAGTGTGGGTTTGGGTGGAGGTGTTGAAGGTGCAGGCCCAGAATTATAAGTGATGACAGCCTCCGATCTGTATGTGCAGTTGTGTCCTCTTGCCCAGCTCTATTCCTGAACTTGGATTGTTTTGCCTTGATTTCAACCTGCCCAAAGCTTAAACACACTGTCTTCTCCTACAAGCTGTCTCTCTCTCTCAACTTCCCCTGCCTGTTGTCCGAGGCGTCATTAATGACTTATTGCCGTAGTCTCTGGCTTAGAAATGTGAGGGTGACCTTGATTTCTTTCCTTTGCTTTTACTTTCCAGGAGCCAGGTGTTCAACGGCCTGTCTTTGAAATGTCTCATGTCTTTTCTTCATTCTCCCTGCTCTGATTTCCATTGCCTGGGGCTGGTCCTCATTGCCTCTTTCCTGAGCACAAATGGCTTCCTAGTTCATGTCTCCTGTGTCCATCTCCCCAGGCACACCGCCCCCCCCCCTTCCTCACCCACCCACGCACCCTCCTGCTGTCACTCAGAGGCAGCACTGTGCCAATTTGTCCTGTGCCTGCATGTGTCACAGAGAGCCTGGAACGGGACTCACGGTCACTAAATTGCCGGTTGGACCCTAAATTCCTGAAACCCCTCTTGTTCTCTGCAACCTGTGGTGCCTCTCATACCAGCAACAAGTGGAAATTTCTCTGCTTCTGTGGGGCCCCATAGTCTGTCCTCCTAGATTTCAGTGGTTTCACCAAAGGGTAGGTTTTTTGGGGGTGGGGTGGGGTGGGGAGAGAGCCCTTCTTCCGTTAATCTCTTTCAAGGCCTCAGATCCACTCCAAACAAGCATATAATCTTATTAAGTGAAAACAGTAGGCTCTCTTTGCTTCACGATAAGCCTACAGTCAGTCTTCTGACCTGCTAACTGCTCCAAGGCCCACAAAAAACTTCCAGAACACTCCATTCCCGCTGCATTCAATTATTCCCTGACACTCTCCTTCCTCATTCCCTGTCTACATCCTTCTCCCAACCAATTTTAAAAGCTCTCCTTCCATTAGGTTACTTCTGCGTCTATACCACTTGATTGCTAGAATGTGTCCCGTCTTAACAGTTTGCCTGTGTGTGTACGTGAGCTGATGATTATTTCCTTGAGGGTCCTGCCGACACCTTATTCTAATTCTTCTCTCCTGGTACTTACTGTTTGAGTTGGCTCAGCATACATGCTTATAAGTACTTACAGACTGATTCATAATTAAGGAGATATTAATAGCAAATGTTAGTTTGAAGGCACACCCCCCCCCAAAAAAAAAAAAAAAAAACCCAACAGTGTGGAGGAGCAGCAGAAACGAAACCAGAAACCCTACCCAGAGACATTTCATTGTGCAAGGCAGTAAGCGTGGGGCCCGACACCACATTTGCCCCTGGGGCCTGGTCTCCCAACTCAGCTCTACCACAGGCAGTTCCTCACCACTTTGTCCAAATGGGCATCAGCGACCCGCAGCAACTGGAAAAGGTAGCCTTTCCACCGTCCTTTATTGATCAGGTCTAGCACTTTCCTGGCCAAGGGCTCAGTAGCGTCGCAGTCTGTGGGACGCAGAGCGCAGGAATTCTGCAGCGTGAAGAAGGGGATGAGAAGCAGGGCTGTGGTGAAGGCTCTCATCTTGTTAAAACGTGGAAACCATCCCTTGCTACAGTATGTCCCAGCAGAGAATTTTATACAGACTTTCTGAAGATACACACACATGCACACACAATTGATTAAACAAAGTGTTTATGTATTTCTGTTGTGTAACCGGGGAGAGTCACCTTGACCCCTGGTTAAAATACCTGCCAACAGGCTGTAAATGATTAGTGGGTCCTGGGGACAGAAAGTCGAGACACGCCACTGGTGGGTGGGTGGACTTGTGATCTGCACAAAATCTGGATTTTTCTAGTAGTAATAGAGGCAGAGCGTGTTTTGGTGCATAGGCACTGTTTACCTTGGTGTGTGGGTGGGATTGGAAGTAAAGCAGGTTTCCTTCCTCTGCCTGCCGATCGCCGCCAGAAATCTCCCCATCGCTCCCCTGTTCGGATTATGTCCCCAATGTCCTCAGTAGAATGCAGCTGCATTATTTAAGGGAGGTAACACGTTAAACTCCTAATACCATAAAAGGAACTGAATTCTGAATAAGATGGAAGGATTAAACAGCTGTTACTTTGGAGTCAGATCTGAAGTTCAAACCTGCCCTGTTACTCTTAGTGTGTGATGCTGGGTAAGCTATAAAACCTCTCTGATTCTTAATTTTCTCATTTACAAAATGGGGATTCATCCCTTTTGGCTGGATCGTGTGATACTTAAATAGAAAACACAGATAAAGGAACCACGACACGTCTTGGCACAGATTCAGGTACTGAATGCATGATGCTACGTAGTCTTGTTATTATTACCACTGGTGTGTCTGAGAAGAAGTTGGGGACGCCCCAACTTGTCATTCACGGTTCTCAGTGGCCCCCTAAGCGTGCTAAAGAGAACTGGTTCATGTGGAAGAGAATGGTCGTGAGGGTAGTAGTCAAGCAATTGGATGCCCATCTCTGAGAAGGGGTTGGGTGGGCTATACCTGGGAGGGACTCAGAATGGCCTTAAGCTGATATCGCGCCCCCATCCCTCCAGAGAAACAATGTAGCTGTATGCACTCTTCTTACCAGCAGCTGACCAACATCAGAAAGGACCAGAGGGACTTAGCTGAGGTTCCCTCCTGAGACTAGTCCCTTAAACAGAAGCTCCCCACTCTCTGCTCCCTCTGCAGGGAATGTCCGTAAAGGCCATAGTAATAGTTCTCATAATTGAATCACCTGAGGGGCTTTTAAAAATCCTTGTGTTCAGGCCTCTCCCCGGAGCAATTAAATCAGGATCTCTTGGAATGGACCCAGGTACTGGTGCTTTGAAAACTTCCAGGTGATTCCAATGTGCATTCACGGTTGAGAACCACTGGGCTCTAAACAGATCCTGAATAGAGAGAAAGAGTTGAAAGAGAGAGAGAGGGAAGGGAGAGGGTATGTGAAAAGCAAGGCCTCACTTCCCAGAGTCCCAGGTTGGTTCAGCAAGATACTAAAAACCCGTTGTGAGTTATGCTTGACATTGAACTTTTAATGTTAGCGACCCTAGCTTTTGAATACCGAAACAGGACCTCTTCAATGAAATGTAGAATGACAGAAATAGTCTGGAATCTGGCCAACGTGTTACTAAGGGGCTCTAACCTGTGGTGGGGCTGGGGGAAGTCTATCGATGAACACAAAAACGTATGTTTCAATGAGCCGAGCTCCTTCATTAAGGCTTCTATTCTTGCTGTACTGGCCACCCCCAGTATGGAGTGCCCTCAGGGAGCTAAATGCTGGTGGAGGGAAAGGCAGGACGTGGAAAGGCCCCCACAATGAGGATAAGCTTTTCCTACAGTAGTTTTGCTGAGATTAAGGCATGCTCACGAAAGCAGCGGACATCCTTTCCCCCCACCTTCACTGAACCTTAAAGAGTTATCCAATGCTGGTGATACATTGTATTTCTTGCTAGACCCTGATTGAGACAGGGTCTAAGACTCCAAATGATGCCTCTACTTAATCGTTTTTCCTTCCTAAAGGATGCAGCTAAGAGTAACAGCATGTGAATATTGTCTACTGCTCTTAAACAAATGCTGTCAAGGCACAGAGGTGACTCTCCAAGAAACACCTGCCGGGATGGAAGACAACTGTTACTCTGCAAATTCTTTGTTGTGTTAGCTTTGCTAGGGCTTCCATAAAAAAGTACCATAAACTGAGTGGTTTAAATGACAGAAATTGATCTTCTCACAATCCTGGAGCCTAGAAGTCCAAGGTCAAGGTTAGTCTCTTCTGAGGCCTAGCTCTCCTTGGTCACATTTTCTCTGTGTCCCCACATGGTTTTGCTTGTATGCTCATCTGTGTCCTGATCTCTTCCTACAAGGATACCTGTCATGTTGGACTGGGGCCCGCCCTAATGATTTCATTTTAACAAAGTTACCTTTTTAAAGATCTATATCCAAATATAATCACGTTCTGAGTACTGGGGGTTAGGACTTCAGTATGTGAATGCTGGGGAAACAATTCAACCCATTAACGCCTGTCAAACTTCAAAAGATATGTGTGTATATGTATATGCAGGTGTTACATATATTTGTGTAAACGTATATACACACATAATATACATATATGTGTATATTTTATATACATATTTTTAAGTTTATTTATTTTGAGAGAGAGAGAATGAGCTGGGGAGGGGCAGATAGAGAGGGAGAGAGAGAATCCCAATCAGGCTTGGTGCTGTCGGTGCAGAAACTGATGCAAGACTTGATCTCATCAACTGTGAGATCATGACCTGAGCTGAAGTCAAAAGTTGGACGCTTAACCGACTGAACCGACTGGGTAACTGGGTAACTTGGAACCACCCAGGCACCCCTACCCTACATGTATTATTTCTTAAGTGAAAAAATTGAGAATGAATGTTGTTGGGCCCTTGATTTCCACTCTGAGCAAAACTATTAATGGAATCAGAAAGCTTCCCATCTTTGGAGCAGTGTTTGCTTCCCTCCAGGCTCAGCCATAGGCCACAGACTCTGTATTCCAACAGTGAAGGTAAGTGAGTCTATCAAGTTCTGGGGAGTGGAGACTATTCAAACAGGTAAGAAAGAAACAAGATTCCACCCTCAGGCCGAAGGCTATGCAGACAATATCTGACCAATACTTGCTGCTGAAATAATTATGGAATAAAGGGAGAATGAAACTCTGATGAATCCCAGTTTCTTGATACCCTTCAATTTTTATCTCATTTTGATCAAAAGAATCAGTGTGCTCTTGCCCAGATGGAAGAGGGCATACCTAAGTATAGCAGGCCCTGTATCAGAGATTTAGGTAAAAGTCAGTAAGATTGCAGAAGGAGAGGCTGAAGACATGAGAGGCACAGTGGCATCTGAACATGATATGAGGCCTTGGATGGTTCAGAAGGGATGCAGCCCAGTGTACAAGTAGAGTGTAGCCTCATAATTCCCACTTCCAGATAACATTATGAAACCGAGAAGAGTCAAAAAGATATACTTTATGAGTCACTCTGTACATCTGACTTCTCCTACAGGGGACCATGCCTTCACCTGAGGCATGAGAACTCTACGTGGTTCTCAAGGTGGGAGAACAAGAGGGTTGGCCTGCTGGGCTGGTCCTGGGCACTCAGCAGAGCGTTGTTCCTTCTTGGGGAATGGCAGGACAACCACCTTCTTCTCCTCAGGGTCCAAGAAGAGGAAGGAAACATCCAGACTTTCTCCCAGGGGATCTGTGGTGAGCTCCAGCTGCACAGGGAAGGCCTCAACAGGGCTGTTTTCCTGAGTATCCTCAGGCTTCTCATCATCCAAGTCGGGGAGGTACTGGACAGATCCTTTAGGCACGGCTTTGGAGGGCGAGTTAGTAGGGGCTATGATTTTCTGCTGGGACTCTTCCACTGTGGGGAGTTCCGCAGGTCCCTGGTTAGCTGCAGGGTTTTCTCCTCCAGGGGCGGGAACCTGAAATAAGAACATTTTCAAATAAGGGAACATTCCCTGGAAAACCTCCTGCCATACCTGGTACGGAACTAAGCTGTTCTGAGACTTTCTGATGGAACGTTTCAAAGAGATACTGGCTAGGGTTACTGGGTGGCTCAGTTGGTTGAGTGTCAAACTCTTGATTTCGGCTCAGGTCATGATCCCAGGGTCATGGAATCAGCCCTGCATTGGGCTCAGTGCTGAGAGTGGAGCCTGCTTGAAATTCTCTTTCTCTGTCTCTGTCTCTCTCTCTCCCTTGGCCCCTCCCTCACCTACTCCCCACAGCTCTCTAAAATAAAATAAAAAATTAAGAAAAACAAAAACAAAGGGAGACCAGCTAGAGGGATGAACTTCAGGATTAAAAAGCAAAACCAGATAACAGAAGCTTGACTGCAAGCCTCACAAATTCAGAGCTAAACAGTGGTTCAGGGAGGTTAAATGGTCTCTTCCAAGTCCCTGGTGAACCACCACTCTGCTCTCAGTAGTAAGTATAGCCCCAGCCATCTTATTGATTGCTTATTCATTGCCAGGCCATGTACAGGGCCGTTCCTCCAATTCCTCTTAGGGTTTCCCATAGGGATCCGAATGAGGTGGGTGTTGCAACCCCATTCTACACACAAGGCAACCAAGACTCAGACAGGTAAGAACTTGCCCAGGGTCACACAGCTCGCAGGTGGCAGAAAGGACAGGGACCAGGTGTCCTGTGTCAATCATCCTCTCAACTACAGCTGGCTGCCTTATAGTAAACACTCAATAAATACTTTTGGAAAGGGACTGGATATTTCCAGTGAAACAACTTCTACCTGCAGTTCAGGGTAAGGCTCTTCAGGACACTGGATTTCAGTGTCAGAAATCCACTGGATTTTGGTGTTCAGAAGCCTGAGCCATCTGAGCTGGGATGTTCCTGTTTCTGAAGGAGTCTTACTTATTGTATAGGACCTCTTTGTGACTAAAAAAAATAGTGTGATAGGTCTTTAGCCACCCTCAGGGTGTGGCCTTGGGGCAGCCTGAATACAGTGGTGATCACAGATTTTAGGAAATGGAAAGGAGAGGGTGGGGTAGGGGCCCATAGGATTTAGATGATCTGCTCTCTTCACAGGAAGACAAACAATTAGACTGAAAAATACCTGTGGTTCAAAGAAGTCACAAGTCACGGAGACAAACTTTTGTAATTCTCTTTCAGTCAGTGTACCTTTGCAAAGACCAACAGGCTAAAGACAGAGAAAACACAATGTCCTGTGAGTATTATGATTATCAATGACTATAAATGGAAATCCATTAGCTTTCTGCTTGTGTAGACACACAGGCAATCAACAGTTTTATGTTCTTATCATGTTATGGGCAGACTCTGAGCCAGTTCTCACTAGATCATTTTTACCAAATAATCACCCAAACTAGGCTAAATCGCCTCCAGTGATGTGAAACTAAGGATTTCTTGAGGAACAAACCCAATTAGAAAATTCTTTGTATTGAGCAGAAATCTGTGTCTATAGAACATCTACCTCTTGGACTTACTTCTACCCTTGAGTCATTTTGAAAACCTGTTTTCATCTCTCATGTAATGGTAGCCTTTTATGTATGTTCCACCCGAGTTTTCTCTTCTCACATAAACTTCCTCTTAGTTCCTTTGACTTTTTTAAAATTTAGAAATGAAATAATTTCATTTCCTTAATATAAATGTAATAATAGTTATTTAGAATATGGATAAACAAAAAGAAAATTAAAGGACCTGTGACTGCATGGAAGTTAACTGTTTCCTACAATGATTTGGTTTCTTCTGACCTTTTTTCCTTTGCATACATATTTTCTTCTAGATAAACAGGATTATGTTACATATTTTATTTTATAACTCTCTTTTGTCATTTAATAATATATTGTGAAAATCCTTTCATGGCACTGAATAGTCTTCTGTGATTTTCTTTATAATCGCTACCTAATATTCCTCTGCATTACTTAACAAATTCTTAGTTACTCCCTTTGGGTAAATTCCTAGAAGAGGAATTTTAGAGTCATACAGTGTACATATATTCGAGCACAAATAGAATATTTTAATAAAATGTTGCCTCGATTTCTAAAGAACTTTTAAGAATATTCACATGGAATTTACTAAAATGTGTCTAAATGGCTTGCCTGAATATTACTCTATCACTCATTTCCAGAATACGCAAAGAGAAGATTTGAAATTCCTTAAGATGGGAAAATTTATTAATGTAGGAAGTCCTTGGAGAATGGTACTTCAGCTTCTTCCTTCTCCAATTCATCACCAAACCATATAGGGGATGGGCTCTATGAGAACCTTCTGGAGACACTGCAGTTACCTGTACCAAGCAGAGCCTGGTCACTCCCACTCTAAGATTTGCTGAGTTACTCTAATTCATAGTCCTACCTGGTGCTCTAACTAGAGTGGACCACTAAGAGGGAGTTTGTGGGCATGCTTAACCTGTGAACCCTAGAGTTTGGGGACATATGGGCTATGAATATTGGTATCTGCTTCTCTCTCAGAGCATTCTGAAGGCAGGATCTTGGCTAAAGCAAGATCCTACTATGGTAGGGTAAGGAGAAAGAGAGAAAAGAGAAGGATGTTCACACTGTTTGGAACAGTAAAAATGTGTGAGGGTTCCATGGGCTAAGCAAATGTCATAGGTAGGGCTCTTTTGAAAGTACCTACTCAAGGGACAATCTTCCAGAGAAGGGGCATTTAATAGTAAAAACCTGTGGGGGCTGAATCTGAGAAGGGGTGGTTCCAAGGGGTCAGCTAGAGAATACATCATCCTGCCAAGAAAGGACCTCTGTACAAACCCACACCTGTATCGCCTGAGAGAAGCAGGTCTGGAACTTGCTTTATGGAGATCAAGAGAAAACTACAACTTCAGCTATATAAAAAAGACTTTGTACTTTTTTCTCTTATTGTCTCTCATTCTTCTTGGAAGTTGGATGAGCCAGAATTAAACAAAAGATTATGAAAGGGGAAGAAAAGTTGAGAGAATAGACCTGACCCCTTTCTCACATCAGGTCCTAAGCTCTAAGTCAGGCTGAAGCTACAGAGAGAGAAAAAAGCTTTGCATTGGGTAGAAGATAGAAGTTTTAGTTCAGAACTGATTGAACAGATTTTATTCATACCCCAGAGTGAATCTCAATTACCTAAGTGAAAGTGTTCTTATTACAGAAAATGAACAGAAAATTATGCGATCTGCCCCAGATGTTATTGACAAGTGAGAAAGACAGACCCTACAGAATAGGATGAAGATGTTTTCCCAATTATTCCTTGAGAAAATTCACCTGGCTGATTACACGAGGCTTTTGAGACATACACTTTAGATTCAAAGACACACATTGGTTGAAAGTTAAAAGATGGAAAAAAATAAAAATAATGCAAACAATAACCAAAAGAGAGCTGGGATGGCTATACAAATATCAGACAAAATTGATTTTAAGACAAAAATTGTTAGTAGAGACAAAGAAAAACACTTTATAATGCTAAAAAGTTCAATTTATTAGGAAGACACAACAACTATAAATATTTATGTACCTAACAACAAAGCCCCAAAGAACATAAGCAAAAACTGACAGAATTTGAGGGAGATAAAGACAAGTCAACAATAATGGCTGGAAACCTCACTTTCAATAATGGATAGAACAACTATGCAGACCATCAACGAGGAAATAGAAGACTTGAAAAACACTATAAACCAACCATTACAGAATGCTCCACCTAATAACAAGCACAAAGTATACACTCTCCTCAAGTGTGCAAGGAACATTTTCCAGGATATACCTTATGTTAAATTATAAAACAAACTTTGATAAGCTTAAAAGAATTGAAATCAAATCAAGTATATTCTCAAAATACAATGGAATAAAATTAGAAGTAGATAACAGAAAAAACTGAGGAGTTTTGCAAATATTAGACAACATAATCCTATATAACCAATTGGTCAAAGAAGAGATCACAAAGAAAATTAGAAAATAGTTTAAGATGAATGTAAACCAAAACAAAACATACGCAATTTAGATGCAGCTAAAACATTGCGTAGAAGAAAATTTGCAGATGTAAATGTTATTTTTAAAAAAGAAAAAAATGAGGCGCACCTGGTTGGTTCAGTTATGCATCCGACTTCTGCTTAGGTCATGATCTCATGGTTTGTGGGTTTAAGCCCCATGTCGGACTCTGTGCCAACAGCTCAGGGTCTGGAACCCGCTTCCAATTCTGTGTCTCCCTCTCTCTCTGCCCCTCCCCTGTTCGTGTTCATTCTCTCTCTCTCTCTCTCTCTCTCTCAAAAATGAATAAACATGAAAAAAAATTTTTTAAAGAAAAAAATTGATAGCAAATCATTTACATAACTTTCCATCTTAAGAAACTAGAAAAAAAAAAAAGAACTAATCCCAAAGTAAGCAATAAGAAGGCCATAATAAAGAGCAGGAAGGAAATAAATGAACTAGATGATTAAAAAAAACCAAAAACTGAAACTGAAAGTTGATTCTTTGAAAAGATAAACGAAATTGACAAAACTTTAGCTAGACTGACCAAGAAAAAAAATGACTCAAATTACTAAAATTGGGATTAAATAGGGGATATTAAATCTAATATTTCAGAAATAAGAAGCGAATACTATGAACATCGTCCTGTATGCTGAGAAAGGAAGTAACATAGAGGAAATGTACAAATTCCTAGGAAGACACAGACTACCAAAACTTACTCAAGAAGAAACAGAAAATCTGAATAGACCTATAACAAGTAAAGAGACTGAGTTATTAATCAAACAAAAACAAGAAGTTCTCACAGAGAAAAGCTCAGGCCCAGATGGCTTCACTGGTGAATTCTAATGAACGTTTAAAGAAGAATTAACACCAATCCTTCACAAACTGTTCCAAAATAAAATCAAAGAGGAGGGAAAATTGCCCAACTCATTCTATGAAGCCAATATTAAACTCTTAGGAAATCAGGCAGAGACAATACAAGAAAACTATAAATTAATGTCTCTTATGATTATAAAAGGATAATCCTGTAAGAAACACTGGTAACTGAATTCAGCAACATATAAGAAGAATTAAACAGCATTATCAATTGTTCCTTGAGGGGAAGAAAAGCATCTTATGGATTGTAACACCTCATGCAATAATTTATGCTCAATAAGTACATATAGAGATGACTTGTGAATGCAAATCCTAAATCATTTCTGAAGATGTTCAGGAATACTTACCACAGAGTCAGGGGGCTGAAGTGCACAGCTGCTGGCCTCCTGTTTGGTACACGGTGACTCTTTGATTAAGTACTCCACAAAGAAGGCAAAGCCAAACACCCACTGGTATGAGACAAGAGTTGGGAAATAAAAATCAAATCTTACCACATGGAGAAATGGTTTGGGTTTGGCAGCATTTTATTTATGGGAACTGTACATCCTCAGCATCATTGTCAACACAGGCCTCCTGTTGACCCTGTATCCCCATCAAGATCAAAGCAAGTACTGCGATTTTGTTCCTTAAAGAACATAACATACTTTCTTCCCTTCTTAAGGATTTGAAAGGGCTCTAAAAACCTTCCCTTAGGTGAGCTTATTTTTCCTCACTGGAGATTTGTTTTTAGTTTTTTGTCTATATAATTCATTCAACATGATCCAAATACAAATGAGCCGCCATTTTCCCTACTCTGTGGAGCTCATAATCCACTCCGGACCTTAAGATGCAGCACAAACTGACTTGCTAAACGGTCCGTGGTCAATCAAATACGCGCACGTAGCAGTCAATCAAATATGCGCACGTAGCAGCCAATAGTGAGCCTACGTAGAATTGCCAAGGAGACTAGGAATCCATTTCCCTTATAGCCTTAAGGCGAATGAGGTGACATGCAGTCCCACGACTCTGGTGGAAATCCCATGGCAGTTTCAGAAACTGACACATGATTGAATTGTGCATCAGGCCTACTGAGGTAGAGAATGAAGAAAAGGCTTTCCAGTGCGAACTAAAAGGAGTGCCTTGATATCCACGTCTCAGCTTAAGCATGGACAGCAAGTGTTATGAGACACATTGCTGGCATAACAGCTCTTCAACCTCACCTGGCCAGAAGCCCGCGTGACTTGGAAGAGAGAGTATTGCTTTGATGCGCTCTCTTTGTTGTATTTTGCAAGGGACTCGGCAGCAGTTTCCAGAACCTTGGGATTTGACAACTTAAAGGGGCTGGGGCAGTCAGGGCACGTCATGTGAATACTTCTTCGAGAAACTGTTGACGCCAAAGAGAGAAGTTGAAAAATAAAATTTCTTAGTGAGTTTTAATCCCACAAATCGTACGACCGCAAGAGACAGAGATTGAAAAAAAAAAAAAAAACAAAACAAAAAGATAATCGTTTTGACAAGGATGGACTAGAAAAGGCATTATCTGGAAAGAAAGCTGTCAACTGTGGGTTTTCTGCCATGAGTGTGTATTACTTTCATTATTCACAAAAATTAAAGCAAGATTTTTTTTCACCTCAAAGGTTTTTACCCTAGGAATTTTGTTCAAAAATACATAATATATGTGTTTATTTTGATGTAAAACCTTTTTCCCAGTTAGTTTAGTATCTTCCACCATCGTTGCCTCTGTCAGGCAGACTGAGTGTCTTAAAATGTTAGGATTTCATCACTGTCACGTCTAATCCACCTTTAAGTCCCCAACACCTAACACAAGGTCTATTGCATTGTAAGTGCTTATTACCAAATGCTTGTTGAATGAACAGATGAGTGAATGACATATGGAAGGTAGAAGCACACCCTCCCAGATAAGAAAATACAAGTGAGGGGAAGTCTGGGTGGCTCAGTCAGTTAAGCGTCGGGCTTCAGCTCAGGTCATGGTCTCACAGTCTGTGAGTTCAAGCCCCATGTCGGGGTCTGTGCTAACAGATCAGAGCCTGGGATCTGCTTTGGATTCTGTGTCTCCCTCTCTCTCTCTCTCTCTCTCTGCCCCTTCCCCACTCATGCTCTGTCTGTCTCTCTCAAAAATAAATAAGAACATTAAAAAATTTTTAAAAAATACAAATGAGCCAGAAACAAATATTGGTCAAATCACTGTGGACTGGATAGAATAATCAGGCTTAAGGTGTAGCCAGAATTTCTGATTGGGAGGACCTGGAGGTGGCAAAACTCATATGAATGTCAGGTAAGAGAACTTTTCTGGGAGTTATTTTTGTAGAGCAAACGCATTGTTTTGATCAATTGCGTGTTCATTTGCATGCATCTGGGCATATTGTGAGGCAGTTTCCTCAGTTTGTTGCTCCTGGCACCACCCCCATGTGTCACTTCCTGACCTCCCATACCTCTGGCACCTATGACTTCCATTTTCAGTTCCCATCTGCCTTGTTAGCTGTTCTCTTATTTACGTAAGACTCATCTTCACAACCAGGAAGCTTAAACCATGGCTAAGAAACTATTTGCTCTGTTGTCTTATCTCCCAAAGGAACCAGCAACATTGTTATCTCCTAGAGCTTGTTAGAAATGCAGACTTTCAGGCCATACCCCAGATCTATAGAATCTAAATCTGCATTTGAACAAGACCCACCCGGGGAGTCACAGGCGCATAGTGGTTTGACAAGTAGCCATATCCTATTTTCCCATACCTTGGATGCTTGCTTTCCAAAGAAGGATCCAGAATAAATGCATATGCGTATTTGAAATGTCATTAGTTTCAGCCCCATTCTCAGTTCATTTATTCAACAATACTATGGACTCCTTACACCTGATAGGAACCCAGGGAGGGCTTTGGCAGGAAGGAAGAAGGATTACCTGTTCTATGTGATGTAAGATAGGAGAATCAAATCAAGGCAGTATGTTGTGTTCCAGGAGCGCCTAGGCTCAAGTTTTATAGGAATGAGAACAGGAGAGAAGCTTTCTTTTCTTGAATAGAGAACATGGTAGAATAAGTGGCATTGGCAGGGGTCCGCAAAGAATGGGTGTAAGTTCTAAGGGCAGAAGGTATCAGGCAAGGGCATCCTCCGTGGAGGAGGAGGGACAGGCAGATGTGGAGATTGGAGAGTGCAATGTGTGTTCAGAAAATAGTGAAGGATCCAGCTACAAGAAGTGCAGAGTGGTTGTGGTCAGGGAAATAATAGCAGAGAGAGCTAGAGAGGGAGCCTGGGGACCTGCATAGAGATTATGCCGTTTACATCAGACTGAAAATTCAGGGTTTAATGCAGTCCTCACTAATAAGTGATTGCAGGTGATTTAAGAAGATTCATCATGGGAAGAGGAGCAGTGCAAGTTGGACTTCACGGGAGAGGCAAATACTGGATAGAAGAATGTGGCCTTTGTATGAATAGGAAATAAGGGTGGGAGAACCCTGTATACTCTAGGCATAGCCCTATTTCATGCTCTTTTTCCATATTTTATTAAAATGAACAAATTCAGAGGGCTCTCTTACCTGGGCGAAGAGTACAGTTGTAAGCAAGTACATAGAGAACTCTTCCTGGCCTGTTAACGTAAAATAATGCTTTGCATTGACCATAAACCTGGAACAGACAAACACATTTTATGACGTCGTAGAAAAAACTGACTTTTAAAAATATTTCCCAGAAGGGAAGGAAAAATAAGATCAAAACAGAGAGGAAGGCAAACAGTAAGAGACTCTTAAACACAGAGAACAAACTGAGGGTTGCTGGAGGCGGTGTGTGGGGAGGGTGGCTTAAATGGGTGACAGACATTAAGGAGGGCACTTTTTGGGATGACCACTGCGTGTGATATGTAAGAGATGAATCACTGGGTTCTACTCCTGAAGTCAAGACCACACTGTGTGTTAACTAAGTTGAAGATAAAAGTAAAATAAAATATATATAAATAAATAATAATAAAAACATAGCCCCCAAATTAGACTGGATGCTTTATTTTTCAATAATGAAAAACAAAGATCAATTTTGGCAGTTTTGAGTGTGAGAAATCACCAGCAAATCAACAAACAGTTTAACCTTCTTCTGAGACGCAGCTGGACCCCATCTCCCAGCCTCCTTCCAGATTAGGTGTGACTGTGTATAATTGAGTTGCAACCACAGGAAGGTGAGAAGTGGCTGTAACAATTTCCACATGGGCCATGAAGCTCTGCCATGCGTGGCCTGCCCACCATGCTCTTTCCATAGCCTTATCCAGATGACCATGGCAGTCACAGAAACCACAAGTTGAAGGTGGCAGTCTGGAGCCACAATGTGGAAGGAACTTGGGTGTCCTCTTCATCAGGAATTTCTATTTTGAACTTTACATGAGTGAGAAATAAACCGCTATCACGTTGGAATCGGTATATACTTTTTAGGGTATGTATTATAAAAAGTTTTTTTAACGTTTATTCATTTTTTTGAGAGAGAGACAGAGCATGAGTGGGAGAGGGGCAGAGGGAGAGGGAAACACAGAATCCAAAGCAGGCTCCAGGCTCTGAGCGGTCAGCACAGAGCCCGAATGCAGGGCTCGAACCCACAAACTGTGAGATTGTAACCTGAGCTGAAGTCAGGTGTTTAACCGACTGAGCCACCCAGGTAACCCATTTTAGGGCATGTATTACAGCAGCTAGTGTCACCTTAACAAATATAATTCATAACAGGGTAAACACACTCTTTGCTCATCAAAATCAGATAGGTGCAATTTGACAAATTTGGTTAAATGATTAGAAAAGTACTTTACTTCCAAACACAGTCCTGCCCTCAAAATATAGTTTCATATCGGTTAATGGAAATAACCTCAGGATAATTGAGAATCAAAAGAAAGCTATGTTATTTTCAAGCCTCTTCAACAGTCTCCTTTGAAAGGATGGATTCTGAGGCCCTTTAGGTTCTAGGAATCCAGGAAATCCTTCCATGGCACCTCTGGGAGCTCTCATACTGTAAACCCTCCCTCTCCCCAGCCCCATGTCTCATATCAGTGTTCACTGAAACAAAAGCAAAATAAAACCAACAAAGAAGCTCTCCCTCCATTGCTTCTACAGTCTTCCTTAGATCCATGTCCACAGCACTGTATCTCTGATCTTTTTTCTCACAATTTGAACACTAGCTCAGAGACTACAGGAGGGTCTTGGAGGTAGGAAACAATTTGATGGCAACATCAATTCTGGGGCTATGGCTCCCACTGGGACTCACAGAAACTGCTTCAATTAGATGCTCTTTGGTCTACAGCGCAGGAATAACGACATGGGCATTGTGCCCAAGAGATTATAATGAAGAACATTAAAGAGTGGCACATAGCGAGCAATCTTCATTCAGCTCAGAGGACACCTAGCTTCTCCAGAGCTCCTGGACACGAGCACTTACCGATTCATGAAGGGTCCTCACCCCACAGTCCTTCCATGCCTTCCTGCTGAGTACATGGCAGTCAGTCTCTAACACGTCCAGTGTGAAATAGAACAGAGATCCCAGGCTGTTAACCTGTTGGAGGGGGTTGAGAAATGCATTGTGTCCCACGTGAAGCAGAAACCCCTAAAGACTGGCCAAAGAGTCTCTGTTATGGTACAGCCAAAGTCTGTGATGTTTGTGAAGATTTTTGACAACCCGTGGGACAGTAGAGAAGGGTCAGAGTACGATAACTATTAGCACAATAACAATAGGGGTGTGGAGCATACCCTGGCAGAGGAGAGGGGAGCGTTCTTAGCAGGGTTTCCAATTCGGAAAGTACCTGGCAATATGTGTCCCTGGGTCCCCCCTCCCTGGTTGTTCTCCTCAGCTTGTGCAAGCACATGCCCTGGACAGGGGACTGTCACTTGCCTGTCTGTGTTCTCGGACGTCGCTCACTCGGTTGAGGCTCAGCACGTAGCCATCCTTTCGGTCCCTGTTGATGTCCTGCAGGGCAAAGCCTGCCAATTCCAGAATACCTGAATCATTGCAGCTGCGGGCGATGGGAGGCCAGAATCTGAGGGGCGGCAGGGGTGGAGATCTAGCCCCGCAGCATGCAGCCAGTGCACAGAGCACCACCGGTAAGAGCAGACCCATTCTGTGGGGAACAAGGCCCAGTATGGGTAGAGCTACAGGGACGGGGCTGTTTATAGTGCTCTCTTTGTAATCACACTTTGAACTGGTAATCAGATTTGAAACACAGTGTCCCATTTTATCTCCTTGAATTCTAAGGGTGGACTTCCCTGAGTCAGTACTTTGCCTGGGATTTACCAATGTTTCTAACCTTGGACTCCTGAGCAACCTCACAGTCATGGGTCATGTAAACAAACTTGTTTCCTAACCTTTTCCTAAGAAGCCATAATAAATACTTGGGTCAAGGCTTGTAGGACGTCATGAATGAATTCTGGTTTGTGTCCAGGGTCCACCTGAATCAGAATATGTGGACTGTCATCTTCCCCCTTCTCCCCTAGCACTTGCCCTCCAGCTGATGTTCTGGGCTACACTAATAGTTATCCCCGGTATGGAACCCGGGGTTTGATCTCAATGGTACTCAGTGAGTTCAGATTTCCTTCGTGACCTCCCATATTCACCATTCTTGTTAGATCACATCACCTACATGAAGCACCAGTGACATTCCTAAAGCAATTTGGGATGTGGCTAGAAAGTGTTCTATTTAACCTTATTTAAGTTTTCTAAAACAAATACTGCATTTAAGCAAAGAAAACAAAAAAGAAGTGGATGGTACATCAATAGTTCTTGCATCATATTTCAAGCCCACCTCTCTGGATATGGATCTGTATGGAAGCAAACTCGTTACACACTGTGGTTAAGAAGAGATAGGTAATCACTCAGAATAGAAGGAGAGATAAAGAATTTCCCAAACTAAAACTAAAGGAGTTCATGACCATTAAACCATCCCTGCAAGAGATATTAAAGGGGACTCTTTGAGTAAAAAGGAGAAACCAAAAATGACAGTATAAACATAGGAAACATGGAAGCAGTAAAAATGAACATTCCTGCAAAAAAAAAAAAAAAACAGTCAAGAGACTCACACAAGAAAAAGGATATAAACTATAACAACATATACCTAAGATGTGAGGAGGAGAGAAGGGGTTCAAACTTGAATGACCAGCAATTGAATATAGACTGCTATTTGCAGAAGAGGTTATGTACAAAATAATGGTAACCGTATACCAAAAACCACTAATAAACATGCAAAGAATAAAGAGAATGAAATCCAAATATATTACTAGAGAAAATCAGCAAGACATGAGAAAAAGACAAGAAAGGATCAGAGAAACAACCACCGAACAAGTAATAAAATGGCAACAAATACATATCTATCAATAATAACTTTGAGCATAAATGGATTAAATGCTCCAATCAAAAGACATGGGGTGACAGAATGGATATAAAAAAAAACAAAACAAAACAGACCCATCTGTAAGCTGCCTACAAGAAACTTATTTTAGACCTAAAGACACCTGCAGATTCGAAGTGAGGGGATGGAGAAACATCTATCATGCAGATGGGTGTC
The DNA here is from genome assembly GCF_028018385.1 of Neofelis nebulosa. Lineage (NCBI taxonomy): Eukaryota > Metazoa > Chordata > Mammalia > Carnivora > Felidae > Neofelis > Neofelis nebulosa. Next base: position 78,246,245 of record NC_080786.1, on the reverse strand, counting down.
AAAAGGAGGCCAGAGTGGCAATACTTACATCAGACAAAATAGACTTTAAAACAAAGACTTTAAAACAAAGAGACAAAGAAGGACACTATATAATAATAAAGGGGATAACCCAACAAGAAAATATAATAATTGTAAATATTTATGCATGTAACATGGGAGCACCCAAATATATAAAACAGTTAACAACAAATAGAAAGTAACTAATCAATAACAATGCAATAATAGCAGAAGACTTTAATACCCCACTTACATCAATGGACAGATCATCTAAACAGAAGGAGACAATCAAGAAGGATTTTCTGACCACAACACTATAAAACTTCAATTCGACCACAAGAAAAAATCTGGAAAGACCACAAATACATGGAGGTTAAAGAACATGCTACTAAACAATGAGTGGGTCAACCAGGAAATAAAAGAAGAAATAAAAAGTAGATGGAAACAAATGAAACAACAATGGTCCAAAACCTCTGTGATGCAGCAAAAGTGGTCCTAAAAGGGAAGCATACAGCAATACAGGCTTACATCAAGAAGCAAGAAAAATCTCAAATAAAAAACCTGAACTTACACCTAAACGATGTAGAAAAGGAACAGCAAATAAAGCCTAAAGACAGCAGAAGGAAGGGAATATATAATAAAGAATTAGGAAAAAAAAAATAATAAAATAAAATAAAATAAAATAAAATAAAATAAAATAAAATAAAAATTAAAAAAAAAAAAAAGGGGCGCCTGGGTGGCGCAGTCGGTTAAGCGTCTGACTTCAGCCAGGTCACGATCTCGCGGTCCGTGAGTTCGAGCCCCGCATCAGGCTCTGGGCTGATGGCTCGGAGCCTGGAGCCTGTTTCCGATTCTGTGTCTCCCTCTCTCTCTGCCCCTCCCCCGTTCATGCTCTGTCTCTCTCTGTCCCAAAAATAAATAAAAAACGTTGAAAAAAAAATTAAAAAAAAAAAAAAAAGAATTAGGGCAGAAATAAATGATGTGGAAACGAAAAAAACAATAGAACAGTTCAGGGCGCCTGGGTGGCTCAGTCGGTTAAGTATCAGACTTCACCTCATCTCAGGTCCTAATCTCATGGTTTGTGAGTTTGAGCCCCACATCAGGCTCTCTACTGTCAATACAGAGCCCACTTCAGATCCTCTGTCCTCCTCCTCTCTCTCTCTCTCTTAAAAATAAACATTTAAAAAATTTTTTAAAATAAACATTTAAAAAAAAAACACAGAAAACAATAGAAGAGATCAATGAAACTGGGAGCTGGTTCTTTGAAAGAAATTAATAAAATTGATAAACCTCCAGCCAGGCTTATAAAAAAGAAAAGAGAAAGGACCCAAAGAAATAAAATCACAGATGAGAGTGAGAAGAAACAACCAACATCAGAGAAATGCAAACAATTATAAGAGAATTTTATGAAGAGTTGTATGCCAACAAATTTGACAACCTTGAAGAAATAGATAAGTTCCTAGAAACATATAATCTACAAAAAGTGAAATAGGAAGAAATAGAAAATTTGAACAGACTGGTTAGTAGCAAAGAAATTGAATCAACAACCAAAACTCAGCAAACAGAAGTCTAGGACCAGACAACTTCACAGGCAAATTCTACCACATATTTAAGGAAGAGTTAAAATCCATTCCCAAACTATTCCAAAAAATAGAAAAGGAAGGAAATCTTCCAAATTCATTCTATGAGGCCAGTATTACCCTGATACCAAAAACCAGATAAAGACACTACAAAAAAAGAGAACTACAGCCAATATCCCTGATGAACATAGATGCAAAAATCCTCAACAAAATGTTAGCAAACTAAATTCAACAATATATTTTTAAAAAATCATTCATCACAATCAAATGGGATTTTTTTCCCCCAAGTTGCAAAAGTGGTTCAGTATTCCCAAATGAATCACCATGATACATCACATTAATAAGGGAAAGGAGAAGAACCATATGATCATTTCAATAGATCCAGAAAAAGCATTTGACAAAGTACAACATCCATTCATGATAAAAAAAAAACAAAAAACCCTTAAGAAAGTAAGTTTCGAGGGAACATACTTCAACAAAACCCACAGCTAACATCATCCTCAATGGGGAAAACTAAGAACTCTTTCCCTAAGGTCAGGAACAAGACAAGGATGTCTACTCTCACCACTTTTATTCAACATAATACTGGAAGTCCCAGCCACAGCAATCAGACAACAAAAAGAAATAAAAGGAATCCAAATCAGTAAGGAAGAGGTAAAACTTTCACTATTTGCAGATGACATGATACTCTATGTAGAAAACCCCAAAAGACCAAAAAACTGCTAGAACTGTTAAATTCAGTACAGTTGCAGGATACAAAATCAATGTACAGAAATCTGCTGCATTTCTATACCAATAATGAAGCAGTAGAAAGAGAAATTAAGAAAACAATCTTATTTACAGTTGCACCAAAAATAATAAGATACCTAGGAATAAACCTAACCAAAGAGCTGAAAGACCTATACTCTGAAAACTATAAGCATTGATGAAAGAAACTGAAGAAGACGCAGAAAAATGGAAAGACATTTCATGCTCAGGGGGTTGGAAGAACAAATATTGTTAAAGTGGCTATAGCACCCAAAGCAATCTACACATTTCATGCAATTCCAATGAAAATACCAAAAGCATTCTTCACAGAGCTATAACAAAGAATCCTAAAATTCATATGGAACCACAAAAGACCCTACATAGCCAAAACAACCTTGAAAAAGAAAAGCAAAGCTGGAGGCAACACAATTCTGGACTTCAAGTTATAGTACAAAACTGTAGTAATCAAAATAGTATGGTACCGGCATAAAATATACAGCGATCAATGGAACAGAATGGAAAACCCAGAAATAAACTCACAATTATATGGTCAATTAATCTTCAACAAAGCAGGAAAGAATAACCAATGGGGAAAGGACAGTCTCTTCAACAAATGGTGTTGGGAAAACTGGACAGCTGCATGCAAAAGAATGAAACTGGGCCACTGTCTTATACAATACACAAAAATAAATTCAAAGTGGATTAAAGAACTAAATGTGAGACTTGAAACCATAAAAATCCTAGAAGAGAACACAGGCAGTAACCTCTTTGACATCGGCTGTAGCAGCTCCTTTTTAGATATGTCTCCTGAGGCAAGGGAAACAAAAGCAAAAACAAACTATTGAAACTTCATCAAAATAAAAAGCTTCTGCACAGCAAAGGAAACAATCAACAAAACTAAAAGGCAACTTACAGAATGGGGGAATATATTTGCAAATGACATATCCAATAAAGGCTTAGTATCCAAAATATACAAAGAACTTAAAAAAACTCAACACTCCTAAAACAAATAATCCAATTAAAAAATGGGCAGAAGACATGAATAGACATTTCTCCAAAGAAAATATACAGGTGGCCACAAGACACATGACAAGATGCTCAACATCACCCATCATCAGGGTAATGCAAATCAAAATCACCTCAAACCTGTCAGAATGGCTAAAATCAACAACACAAGAATCAACAGGCGTTGGCAAGGATGTGGAGAAAAAGGAACCCTCATGCACTGTTGTTGGGAATGCAAACTGGTACAGCCACTGTGGAAAACAGTATGGAGGTTCCTCAAAAAGTTAATAATAGAACTACCTTGTGATTCAGCAATCACACTACTGGGTATTTACCCAAAGAATACGGGAACACTAATTCAAAGGAATACATGTACCCCTACCTATGTATATAGTAGCATTATTTACAATAGCCAAGATACAATAGCCCAAGTGTCCATCAACTGATGAATGTATAAAAAAGTTGTGGGGCACACACACACACACACACACACACACACAGATACATATATGTGAAATATTGGCCTTAAAAAAGCACGGAATCTTGCCATTTGCAACAACATGGATACAGCTAAAGCATATAATGCTAAGCAAAATAAGTCAGAGAAAGACAAATGCCATATGATTACACTCATATATGGAATTTAAGAAACAAACATGCAAAGAGAAAAAAATAGAGACAAACCGAGAAACAGACTGTTAATTACAGAGATGGTTACCAGACAGAATGGGGGAGGTGAAATAGGTGATGGGGATTAAGGACAGCACGGGTGACGTATGGAAGTGTTGAATTACTACATTGTACACCTGAAACTAATATTACACTGTATTTTAACTGGAATTAAAATAAAAACTTAAAAGAATTAAAAGAATAAACTTATGTGGACATGCATAAAACAATAAAGAAAACACAGCTAATGATTGGGAGGTGGGCTGGAAAGTCAGTAATACCCTGGTCAGCACTCTTGCTTTGTTTCTTTCAGCTTCTGCTTGGGGTTCAGGAAGTTACTACTGATCGAAACTGCAAAACATAAATATCATCTTAAACTTTCTGTTAAGAAAAACCCATACACATATCAGAGGTACTTTCTTGCAAGAGAAAAAAAAACAAGACTGGAGGGAGGCTTTCAGATTAGGATTTTACAGCAGGGAAGAGGCCAGTCTTTGGAGTCAGACAGACCTGGGCTTCAGTTCCACCTCTGCCTTTTGCACGGTGGAGGGCCCGGGACACGCAGACACTGCGTGTGCGTAGCATTTAGTTCCTTTCTCCGCGAAACAGCCCCACGCCCAGTGCACACGTGCGCACGCGCACACAACGTTGCACCCACTTGGAGAAAGAAGGGAACGTGTTTGGTGTCCCCAGGAGCACCCCCCCGCCCAGGTATATTTGTGTTTGGTTCCCATCGCGTGTGGGGACGAGTTTAGTGTCAGCGGAGAAGTTTGGTTGCAGCTTAAGAGTGAAAGGCAAGGCTGAGCATACCTTCGGCCGGGCTCTGCATCTCGGCTCTGGTTTAGGGCAATCGCCTAATCCAGTGCTTCTCCGCAGACACAACCCCACTCACACATGGCAGTTTAAATTTTCTAATGGCCATGTTTGAAAAGTAAAAAGAAACCGATAAAATTAATGGTAATATTTTGCTTCACCCAATGTGGTCCAGACGTTATCATTTGAATCTGAAATGAATACAACAGTGAGCAAGGAGATAAATTTCCCTCTTGGTTCCACACTGCAGCATACCTCATTTAAGGTGCCCAGTGGTCCGATGTGGCCACGTGATGAGGCCATACAGGCTCTTCCCTGTCAAAGGAAGGCGGCTGGATCATCCACCTCCTGAGGCTGTCCTCAGGACGGGACTGGGAAGGGACAGGGAAGTGTGAGCAAGGTGTCTGTCAAGCACTGGCACATAGGGCGCCAGGGGACAACGTCTGCTCGCAGTGCCATGAAGTTCCTTGTGTCCCCACCTTGTCTCATTCAGTGAGGATCCCACTCGACTCTGCTGGCCGCCTTTTCCAGATCCACCTGAACAGAGTCACCAGCAAGTAGGCTAGGATAGGAGAAACAGGTGAGTCGGGTTAGAGGAAACAGGGCTGCTTTGCCTTGAGCCAGGAGGGGCCGGTACCACGTCTCCTCCTCATCCGCCCGCCTCCCAACACAGGTGTGATTCAGGATTGTTGTTCTGGAGCAGGAAGCAGTCAGACAGGCAGGACATTATTTGCTGCAGAGCTGGGAGAGGCGTGGTGCATGGGATTGGGTCTCTGGAGAGTTAGACAGGTACCAAGTCTTGGCTTGAGAAGGCCTGGAATATCCTTCCAGCATATTCCGTATCCTGCCAACGCCCAGCATTATAAATAACAGACGACACTAATGAGTTCTCGGTATGTGCCCAGCCCTGTGCTAAACAGTGTGCATTCCTTCTGTCACTTAAAGTCCACGACCAACCCAGGGCGGTAGGTGCTACTATTATTCTCATTATTCAGACAAGGAAAACTGAGGAAGAGAGAGATGTAGTGGGTTGCCCAAAGCCTTGCGGTTAGGGTTTGCATCTAGCCAATATGGCTTCAGAAAGGAAAGCCCTCCTGAGTGGATACTAGGAAAGCAACAGGGGGAGAGACTAGCTCTGCTGGGGAAGTCAAGAAAGACTTCCCGGAGGAGGTAACATTCTGTCTGGGGCGGGAAGAATGAAGAAAAGTACTCCTGATAGACAAGGCATGAAGGGAGCCCCAGGAAGTGGGAGCAGGAATCAGTAAAAATTTTAAAATGTGAGTTACATTGCCACGTAGTACTCCATTGTGTATATAAACCACAATAAGCCATACAGAGAAAGACAGATACCATATGGTTTCACTCTTATGTGGATCCTGAGAAACTTAACAGAAACCCATGGGGGAGGGGAAGGGAAAAAAAAAAAAGAGGTTAGAGTGGAAGACAGCCAAAGCATAAGAGACTCTTAAAAACTGAGAACAAACTGAGGGTTGATGGGGGGTGGGAGGGAGGGGAGGGTGGGTGATGGGTACTGAGGAGGGCACCTTTTGGGACGAGCACTGGGTGTTGTATGGAAACCAATTTGACAATAAACTTCATATATTGAAAAAATAAATAAAAATAAAATGTGAGTTACATAGTTTGCCCCACCACCCCACCCAATAGCCTCGAGCTACCTTTTAGCAGTCCAGCTCCCAAAGAACCCTACATCGGGAGCATCTTCCTCTCCCTTACTTTTATCAATCATATTTAGGTAATGTTTGAAAAAAATTCAGAATGTTTGGGGTACGTTTCCTAGTATCAAAAATATTCTTAGGGCAAATCTGCCTTACAGTGTCATGAGTGAGATGTCTTCTAAGAACCCCTATGGTGTTGTAGCCAAGAGGACATCTGGGCCCAAACAAGCCTGGGTTGGAATCCCAGCTCTACCATTCATCAGATGTGTGGCCAAAGAGGGGTTCCTCCCCCTCTCTGAATCTCAACCTCCTCACTGATAAATTGAGGCCACAGTTAATCCACAGGAGGGATGTAGAGGGTCAGGTGGGTTCCAACACACAAATAAAGTGCCTGGCATACAGTTTTCCTTCGACACCTCACAAAGAGATTTTTTTTTAAGTTTATTTATTTATGTATTTAGAGAGACCGGGGGTGGGCAGAGAGAGAGGAAGAGAGAGAGAGTCCCAAGCAGGCTCTGTACTGACACTGCAGAGCCCAACTTGGCGTTCCATCTCATGAAGTGTGAGATCACAATCTGAGCTGAAATTAAGAGTCAGATGCTTAACCAACTGAGCCACCCAGGCGTTCCTCACCAAGGAGATTCTAAAAGGTAAGAAGGCACCCTCAGGAAACACAGGTAGGATCTCCAAACCCGCATCTCCTACTCACGGTTGTGAATGAGGTTGGAGGGAGCAGTGCTGGTTTATGAAGAGATGTCAAGCACATGTCAACAGAGCAGATCACACATTCAGGCTTTCCTAAGGATCCAGAGTCACTGAGATCTAGAGGCTGACCCACACTGACCCTACGCACAAGCAGCTTATGTAAAAATCAGAAGCCCACTGGTTAATTTACACTGGAGAGGGATGCCTTTCCAGCATCTCCCCAGCAGGCTGGACCAACACTGACAAGTTTCTCCCCTCTGATCACCCTTTTGTATCCTGCGAACAGACTTCATTGTCACTTCAGAATGCTAGGCAACCATACACTTGGCTGAGCCGCAGCCTTCATTAGCTGGCTTCCACTGCCAAGCACACACCCTGGTTCCAGAATTAGAGCTGGGGGCAGAAGGCTCATCTTTAATTAGGCACAGTTTCTCTCTGAGGAGCCGCCCAGCACCTTGCTCGGACCTGGGACTTCCCAAATTACCTCACCAACACCTTTACAAGCCAGCTTGGAGGGTGCGGCCACTCTGCAGATGGCTTCCTTTACCCAGAAGTGCTGGTTCTCATGGGTCTCACTCCCCGTGGATGGCTTGATTGCAGACTCCACCCTGACCAGGACCACTCACACTCTCACCAAAGAAGGGAAGGGGCATTGATACCGCTGAGTGCTTGGTTCATGCCAGCACTGTTGAGGGGCAGGTCTTACACTCCATCCTCAGACTCTGTTGGAAGATCTTTCTATCCCTATCTGATGACTGTATCACCCCAAATCATGTGCCCTTTCCGATATCCCATGTGTGGTAACACCTGCCAGATTAACAGAACCAGAACTTGACCACAGGACACATTCTCATGGAGGGGTGGCCGCTCTGGCACATTTTCTTTCAGTGGAAGCTCAGCTATGATTCAGTTGTTTGTTTTCTGGATTTGGCTTGAATGGTTGAGGTTAAGGAGATTCTGATGAAGAAATAAAAGGATATGGGTTTGAGGGTGGCGAAAATGAGCAAAGGTGATCGAAGGGTATGAACTTCCAGTTATAAGATGAATAAATTCTGAGGATCTAATGTATAGCATGGTGACTCTAGTCAACGATACCGTATTATGTGCTTAAAGTTAAGAGAGTAGATCTTTTTTTTTTAATTTTTTTAACGTTTTATTTATTTTTGAGACAGGGAGAGACAGAGCATGAACAGGGGAGGGTCAGAGAGAGGGAGACACAGAATCTGAAACAGGCTCCAGGCTCTGAGCTGTCAGCACAGAGCCTGACGCAGGGCTCGAACTCACGGACCGAGAGATCATGACCTGAGCCGAAGTTGGCCGCTTAACTGTCTGAGCCACCCAGGCGCCCCAAGAGAGTAGATCTTGAATGTTCTCACCAACCCAATGCCGCCCACCAAAAGGAAAAAACAAAAAAACCCACAGGTAAGTATGTGAGGCAATGGATGTGCTAACTAACCTTATTGTGGTGATCATTTCTAAATATACACAAATACCAAGTCATCAGATTGTATACCTTACGTTACTATAAGGTTATATGTCAATTATATCTCGATGAAGTTGGAAAGAAAAGGGATATAGGGTGGCTAAAGTTGAGTGGAACAAGAAGGAGGGGTGTTCCAGGGTGTTCACCAAATCCTATTGAAGAGAGACATATCTGGTAATAATTAAAAGAGAATTTTAAATATAATGAGGCAAAAAATAAATTACTCAAAATTGCCAGTACCGTTTTCTAAATATTCCTTTTTGTAGAGTTTGACTTTTTGAATCATGCTAATATTTTAATTATTCCAAACAATAAAATTAATTCAATAAAGCTGGGGGCAGAAAACGAAAATCGAAAAACGAGTACAAATTGAAACACATGTGTCTGTGTTTCAAATGAATACCAGACACAGTGAAAGGGGAAAAGTGGAGAAATCCAAGCAACTTTTGAACACAATTATTTAATTACATATCATTAGTGTAAAGAAAAAAGAAACACAGACAAATCTTGAACTTTACTTAGTAGGTTTGGTTTTCCTTAACGGAATGGATGTAGCAGTTCCTGAAACTATTTTGTGTGTTTCAGTATTGAGCAAATGTTTTGCTGTTTGGCAACAAGGGTTCTCCCCCAGGAGGAGAGTAAGAATAGGGAAAGACAAGGAACATTCTGAGTTTGGATCCGTGATAGAGGGAGCAGTACAAATTTCATAATTTTATTTTTTTAATTTTTTTTAATGTTTACTTATTTTTGAGAGAGAGAAAGAGACAGAGCACAAGTGGGGAGGGGCAGAGAGAAAGGGAGACACAGAATTGGAAGCAGGCTCCAGGCTCAAGTCAGTACAGAGCTTGTCGTGGGGCTTGTACTCACAAACTGCAAGATCATGACCTGAGCAGAAGTTGGACGCTTAACTGACTGAGCCACCCAGGAGGCCCGAGATTCATAATTTTATGTAGACTGCATGAGTGCAAGCTGGACCCGATGAAATGACTATTCTTTGCAACTTCATCCACTGTGAAGTCCTGGAAGCGAGAGCACTCAGCCCATGCAGTGCTCGGGTCTTGCTTTCTAAGTAGTATTCCCCACTAGGAGCAAGCAAAGCTCCTCAAAGTAATGGTTGATCCCAGGGAAAGTGGAAAAGTAAGGAAGCCCTCAAGAATGACAGACTGCCTCTGAAAAGAAGGCATTTGCAAGAAATCTGGCACTACCTGAGCGTTACAACAAATGATGAGGGTAGTGAATTACAATCTACAGAATGAAATAGAGATCCCATACTAGTACTAACTAAATAAGGAAAAAGGTGCAACTTTTGTTTACAATAAAATGACAATGACTAAAAATAGATGAAACCATGGGGTCGGAAAATCAACATGGTAACCATTGTTGCAATAATGAACTGAGGGGAGAACCATCAGTGTATATTAAACTATCAAGTGAAAATTTTTACATGGAATAGATTATCCATACAATCTTAAAGTATCTCCCTACAGACTACTTATTAATTAATAAGCTACTTATTAATTATAAGGGGAAATTATAATTATACAGCAGGGAAACGTGGAAGACATCACCTTAACCGAGGGATCAGAATTGACATCCCCAATAATGGGACCAGTAGATACCATATGTTTTCTGATGTGATACACTGAGGACACAACATCCCTTCTCTGGTATTCCTGGGGGAAGGGGAAAGCATAAACTAAATCTATTGTGAGCAAAGATTAGGTAAACCCAAACCTGGAGGGCATTCTACAGAACAACTAGCTTGTACTCTTCCAAAATGACAATTCGGGAAACACAAAGAAAGCCTCAAGAACTGTTCTTTCTAGACTAAAGGAGATTAAAAAGAATTTATAGCTGGTGTGCCTGGCTGGCTCAGTTAGTGGAACATGCAACTCTTGATCTAGGGGTTGTGAGTTTGAGCCCCACGTTGGGTATAGAGATTATTTAATAAAATATAATAAAAATAATTTTAAAAAGTTAGAACTAAATGCAATGTGTGCTTCCAATGTGACCTTGGACTGAATCTCGGGATAAGGAGGAAAGATTGCTCTAAAGAATTCCACTGACATAGCAATTTTTTGCATATGGAATGTAAGTTATATAATCGTTTGTATCTGTTAAGTTTTCTGAATTTGAGAACTATGCTGTGATTATGTGAGAAAATGTGCTTGTTCTTAGAAAACAGACCTGAAGTTTTTAGATTGTGTTGAGGCGGGGTGGGGGGCAGAGAGAAACATCAAAAAAAAAATCAAAATAATGAAATACCAACAGTTGGTAAATCTGGACAAAGGGCATATGGTACTTTGTAATTCTTCTGCAATTTTGAAGGCAAGAAATACAATAAAGATTAAAATTTGCTAACTACACAAATACCAAGTAATGACTAGGAAGCAGGAAATTACTGTCCTTAGCATAAATGCCCAGAGGCTGTGGACTGAAGGTGTGTGTCCCTTCACAATCCATATACTGAGGCCCTAATCCCCAACTTGAGCAGCAACAGGATTGTTTGGAGGTAGGGACTCTGGAGGTGATTGGGTTTGGATGACATCATGGGGTGTAGCCTTCAAGATGGGATTGGTGCCCTTCGAAGAGGTTTAAGAGACCAAAGTTCTCTCACTCTCTCAGTCATGGGAGGATGCAACCAGGAGGGGAGTGTCTACAAACCAGGGAGAGTCCTCCTCAAGAATCCAACTGCGCTGGAACCCTGATCTTGGGCGTCTGGCATGCAGAACTGTGAGAAGTGAGCTCCTGCTGTTTAAGCCACTCAGTCTCTGGTATTTGTGAGAGCAGCCGTAGCTGACTAAGCACTAAGTAACAGGAAACCCGAGCGCTCTCCCAATGAGACGACTGAAGTCTTGTACCTTGAGACAACATTCCCAACAACAGCATTACACGTGGATTCCCAAGGTGCCCAGGTCACACTCCCACCAGCACTGCACGCTTGCTTATGTGCATTTTTCTACCAAGTCACTTGCCACACAAGGGATCCCTGCGCCAGTTCTGGAGCCTTGGGTCAAGAAGCCTGATGCTGCTTGTGCTGACCAGCCTTGGGCCCTGAGCCTTCCTCCTTACCATTGCTTCTTATAATCTCTGCCTCATGCTCTTTAGATCCTGATACTATCGAGGAGGAAAGGTTTCAACAGTTTAAACCTAGGACTGAGTCACTGATTCCCTTAGTTTGTTCATTCATTCAACGTGCAGGCTGTGTGAAGGGCCTTAGCCAGCAGCCGATGGAGACAAGGGCGAAGGAGGGCCAGAAATGGCTGCAGAGGTGTGATCTGTGGAGAACATGAGGAAGGACTGCCAAAGACAAGATGTATGAGAAGGAAGAATAGCTTCGATGGAAAGATGGGAAAGTGATGAGGAGCTGAATTTTGGAATAAATGTTGGGTTAAATATGCTGGCAGGATATCCAGGTGACATTTGCCAGACGGCAACTGCTCAGAGTTTGCCAACTGAGCAAGAGCACTGAAAGATAGCCTCTTGGAGTTGGTAGTAGAAGCCCCAAGGGTCGATAAGGCCACCAGGCCTGAGTTTAGGGCAGGAGTCAAGAACAGAATGTTCACACTACCTCTGTTGGGATTTTACAGACTGGATGTCAGAGTCCTACTTCATTTCTATAATTTTCTATGGAAAAAGACTCATTCTTTTGTAAGAAGGACTCATTCTTTACACGATGCCATCCCATCGTATATATAAGTTGACAGTGTTTACTTTCCCAGGGCCAGTGAGGCCAAGAGAACCCAGGCTTTCTCATGCCATAATTAATCTGTGCCATGGCAGTATACAGGGCACAAAATTAAAACAATGAAGGTGGCATTGGCTTTATTCATTTGGTTATGTTACAAATGAGTTTATCTCAATGCTTCCCACGTGAATCACCTTACGGAAACTACCCACACGGGGATTCAGGCCTGTGGGAGGGGTCCAGTGAACTGGGGATTTTCCAGTGTGGTTCAAACAGCTTTAGAAGATGGTCATTTGTGCTTCATTCATCAAACTCCTCCTGAGGAGTTTAGTCCAGGTACTAAATAGCAGGGGAGAGGGAGATGTGAATAAGACAGAGGCGCAATCCCTAAAGCACACATAGCCTATAGGAGAACAGACATTTGTAAGGAGAAAATACAGTACCTCGTGTGTGTGTGTGTGTGTGTGTGTGTGTGTGTGTCTGTGTGTCTGTGTGTGTGTGTGTGTGTGTGTGGCCAGTAAGCCTCTGGTCACAACACTTTCATCAACTGATCAATAATATATAACCTTGTTTTCGCAGATTTCTGTTTAAAGACGTCTTATTTCATATACACTTAGTTCACTAACATTGCACTCATGGACACGATGACTCCTGCCTGCATGATGCTTACCTAACACATGCATTTCCGGCCTTCTTGTTCTTAGGAACACTACAGAGCACACCGGCACTATGCTCGGGGGCCGTGTCAAGCAGCAGAATCAACAAAAAGCACAACATTGTGAAAAACGGGGCACTAAATAGACGGTGAAAAGTACACTGAGTTACAGCACGAGAGCAGCACCAAGGAGCAGTCACCTTGTCTGACATCAGCCAGGACCTCCAGCTGCCTCAGGAGACCCAGCTTGTTCATCACTGTGCACACGCCGAGGGGTGACCCTGAAAATAGGATGGGTATGAATTTGGGGGTACAAATGAGGATTAGGAAGTAGGTGGACTCGCAAATCCAGAATCTGCACCTAATGAAGACTGACTCCCTCCGTCTGTCTCTGTGTGTGTCTGTCTCTCACACATGATGACACAATGCTATGGGAGCACAGAGGAGGACAGGCAGCCAGCTATCTCACCACCACATTGGAGGCAGGGAGGAGGGTTCTGTCCTCCAGGATGGAACACCTCAATTATGCCCCTTGCTGGTAATTACCATGAACTCGCTCAACTGAGCAGTTCCTGTTGGTGCTGTGAGAGTAAGCGTGGGTGGGAGAGAGGGGGCAGAGAAGACAGCAGGGAAGAGGGATGAGAATACAGGGGTGGGTTAGCAGAGAAGGAGGGAAGACTGAAAACTTCTACCCTGAATCTGGAGGGAACGGGTCCACTTTTTTTTTTTTTTCTTTTTTACATTTCCCACCCCTTCTCCACTGCACCAATACCTTCCAGCTAGGGACTGAACGGGGAACAACATTTCTGAAGTCGTTTTCTTTCTTTTTAAATTATGAGCATCACCTTGCCATTTTGCAGTGTTCAAAGACTTGGTTAAGTTTCCTTCTCTTTCAAAATGCAGCTGAGAAATCTTGGGGGATTCTGAGCAGTGCCAGTGGCAGTACTGATGAGCTCTCAGGATCCAGGTCCTCAAAGCATATAGAGAATATAGAGAATGTTAGAGATCCCTGGGAGGAGACAATAGTCTGCAGAACTCAGAGTTTATTTCTGGGAAATAAGTAAATAATTAATTAGCCTTGAGGTATGTCCCTTTCAAGGCTCTGTCTTGCATGCCCTCAACCAGGCTAAAGGATGTGTAGCTGAGCTGGGCAGAGACCTCGGTGGGACCATCAGAGGAAAAAGATGTGTTAGCCCTTTGCCACTCTGGCAGCAAAAGCATTAATTTGTCCTTCACTACTTTTCTTGAAAACTTCGAAGCTATCACAATCACAGATTCTTAAAAAGAACAAGGAAAGGGTGGGGAGAGGAAGAAAGCGTATGAAGTTCTATGCAGGAAGCTGCTCAAAAGCTTAAGAAATTGTCCCTGTAACTTTTTTTAAAGAACCAGTTTCCTCCTCTTGAAAATAAGAATAGGAAAATCTCTCTGTGATGTTTGGTGAAACTGGGGTCTTTAAGACACACTGGAAATGTTTGTTCCTGTCTCCCTTCCTATAGGAAGATGACCTTCCTACATGTTGTGTGATAATTATATATATATGTATATATATATATATACATATATATATATCTCACAGAATTGAAGTGTTCTCAGATATTGAGCAGGCTACCCACCATTCTCTTTCAATGACGTACCACAATCCTGAGAAATTAGATGACTTTCCCAAGATCATGTATCCAGCCAGGAATTGAATCCCAAACCCTCCAAGCCAGTGCTTTCCTCAGTGAGTGGGTGGTGTTTGTTGTTCTCCTTCATCATGAATCTGGTTGAGTAAATACTCAGAATATTAATCCATTAACTACAGGGAAAAACCAATATACACCCCACAGCTTCAATCCAGCTTCTGTTAATACAAGGTCCCCTGGCCTCTGATGGGCTTTTATCAAAGGACAATGACCTCTGGAGCAATTTCATTTTCAACCTTCAGTGTGGTCACTGGCTTCAGGGATGGGTGCTCCCAAGTGGGGCCTCTGCTGTGCAATATGGTAGAAAGGCCCAGGGCTTATAGTTGGGTAGGTCTGTTGGATGGAATCTGTCACTAGCTGCATGATAGCTGCATGATTTGGGGCACAGGTACAATCTATTTTCTCCCATACTCAGTTCTCTCTTCACTAAAAATGGGGACAACATGTATATTTTCCAAGACTAAATGAGATCATGCATGTGGATGCATGCTCTGCCAATTTAAAGTCTTAATACTTGGTTCTTCTCTTCCTTCTTCTCCTTCTCTTCCTTCTCCTTCTTCTCCTTCTCTTTCCTCTCCTTCTTTGCATCTTTCTCCTTTGTCTCCACCTCCTCCTCCTCCTTCTCCTCTTCCTTCTCCTCTTCCTTTTTTTTTTTTTTTGGCTCAAATGCATTTATGCCTTTTAATGGAGTTGAGTCAAGGGCTTAGAGAACTCACAAGTTATTTAAACCCTTTTCTCATCAAAAGAATATGAACAAAGCAATTCATGTGCACTATAGAGGAATTCAAAAGAGCGAAAAGTTAAAAAGATGACAATATCCTACTGCATGCTAATAGTTGATGGATATCTTTCTAGATTTTCTTCTATATACATAGAATACACATTTTATAGACAGATAACATAATACTGAGTTACTATATTGTAGCTTGCTTTTGAAGTCCAGTAATAAATCATGAACATTTTAACGTACAGATAAGCCCATTTGCACAACTTAATTTTTAACATTGGCAGTTGATTCTATTATTCAAACCAATTCTCTTTGATGGATATGCAGATTGTTTCCAATTTGCTGCTGTTATATACATGCTACAATTAACATTCTTGTGAGTAAATCTTTGTTCACACCCTTAATTATTTTCTTAGTACAAATGCCTAGAAATGGAATTACTGGATTAAGCCGTTTCCTAATTTAAAAGGGTTTTAAGAACTTGGTTCTCATAAAGATCATTCAAGGTAGCAGTGATCCAGCTTCTTCAGGATGCCCGTGTCACCGTCAGAGGCAAAAGAATAACTCGGATGTCCATCCATCCTAATGGGGTTCATGCTTGTGGGTTCCATCCTGCTTTCCATCCCCCCATTTGACAATTGATCTTCTATTCTTGAACACCTGCCCTGTGGACTTCAGGCTCCAGGAGCAGATATGAACACAGTCTTACATGGACTGTTTATTCAGCCCCCACAAGAAGGGGGGACATAATTGCACAAACCAATTCCCTGTAATACCTCCCACTGTCTCTGCTCCTCTGGCTGAACCCTGACCGATACAATCATGAACAAAAAGAGATCTATTGGAGATGACACTGCTGTAGAGACAGAAGTGACAGTGCACACAGAGGAGAAGGGATGGGTCTAAGCTATATTAAAGACGTAGGAAATCAAGACTTGGCAACCCAACAAATATGGCAGTGAGGAGGAGGAAAGGGGGTCAGGAATGAGCCCAGAGGTTTCAGGTGAGGTGACTGTGTGGAGGGATTTTGCATGGGGGGGGGCGGATTGGGGAGGGAGGACTGGAGACCTGAGTTTGGGACTGCTAAATTGGGAAGGCTTGACAAGTCTCTAAGTAGAGAGATTTGTAATAGGTGTTGGATACATGCCTGCAGCTTGTGGGGGATGAACAGTACCATCATCAGAACCCCATAGAAGGTAAAACCATGGGAGTGGGTGAGTTCACTCTGGGAAGGCAGATAAGGTAATAAGGTAAGAATTGGGTTGGAATTCTGGAAATACTAATATTTAGGGAAGGAGCAGAGGAAGATGAACTGAAAACAAAACAAAACAAACAAAAAAATAACACAGAAGTCTGAGACTGAGAAGCCACAGAGGAGAAAGCTGGATTCCATCAATAAGGGAGGATTAAATTCAGAAAAGAAAGGGGGGTCAGAGGATCAGATGCCATTAGGAGCTTAAACCAAATAAAGGGCTAAATATGTGTCCACTGGATTCAGCACCCAGGAGGTCCCTCGCACCCATTGTTGATGGCAGTTTCAGTGGGGTGATGGGGGTGAAAGCCACCTTTCAGTAAAATAATAGACGGGAGTTCAAGAAGTTGAGACAGGACCATTGTCTTTAAAGGCTTGGCTGTACATAGAAAAAAAGAAGCAACATATGAGAAAGAGGAATACAGGATTGAGAACGAGCTTTTTAAAACGTGGGAAAGATTTGAGTATGTTTGTGGTGGTACAGGCCCATTAGAGAGGAGAGGTTAGAAAGAGAGCAGAAGTGGGAAACCTTGGAATAAGGCCACTCAGTCACTTGACCCTGTGGATGAACTCGCCAGGCAGAGCATACAAGATAGGAAGAGTTGAGAGAAAAGTCCCGGGGTGCTAACACTTTGGAGATAGCTCAAGGAGATGGAGACAGAAGACAAACTCTAAATGGGAGGCAGATGACAACCTCACACACAGATTAAACAGTGAAAGAAGGAAAAACAAACCAGGGCATCCATGGTTTTGGCAAATAAGGAGGTTGTTGGCAACTTCTTTTCCAGAGTAATTTCATTCTATTGGTTCACACCAATAGTATAGTCAAAGTATAGTGGATTGAGACTTGATAGGAATATAATAAATTATCTTTTATTTACTAAGGCAGATATAAGTTAGCACTTTGTGGGAGAAACAGCAATCATGGTGAGTGATGGCAAAAGTTCAGTAAGTGGGCGCTCTCGTGTCTTGGGGGTGCAGATGGGTAAAATCTATTTGGAAAACAACTCGGCAATAAATGTCAGTAACCTTAAAATAATCATATTTTGGAGTATTCTACTTCTAAAACTCTACCTTTAGAAAGTATTCATAAATATTGGAAGATTTTATGCATACTAATGTTTATTGTCAGGCCGCTTATAACTGTGAAAGGGTGGAAACCACCTAAGTGTTCAAGGAGAGAGAAGGATTAAGTAAACTATGGTAAATCCATTTGCTGAACTACTGACTTAGTTATTACAAATTACATCTGTGAACCCTATAACACAGAAAAACGTGGTAACAAAGAAAAATGTTTATGTTACAATGTTAAATTACAAAGACTGGCTAGACCACTGCAACTACAGGGTAATCACATGGTGTTTATAAAGCACCTCTGCGTGGGGTGGATAGCATGAACATAGTACAGAAAAATGTTACAGTATCTGTATCTGAGATACAGGACTATATACAGGAGACATTATTTTTACTCTTTCAGTTTCCCAGTATTTTCCAAATTTTCTTTAGTGAACGTGTAACATTTTAAATATTTTTTTTGAGAGAAAGAGAGACAGAGTATGAGTGGGAGAGGGGCAGAGAGAGAGGGAGACACAGGATCTGAAGCAGGCTCCAGGCTCTGAGCTGTCAGCACAGAGCCCGATGTGGGGCTCGAACTCACACTGCGAGATCATGACCTGAGCCAAAGCCAGATGCTTAACCGACTGAGCCACCCAGGTACCCCTACATTAAAAAAAAAAATGTAAGTAAGCATTTGTTAAAAGGAGGTTTGGTGGTAAAAGGGAAGGGGAGGGATAGGGAAGTGGCTTGAGAGAAGGGAGTAGGTTTTTAGGATGGGGATTATCTGAGAGTATTTGTGGTCAGTGGAAAGGGTGAGGCTGATGTTGGGAGAGAAAAGATGCCAGGAAGGACAGTAATCAGAGATGGGGACCTGGGGATTGGGTGGGCAGAGGAGTTTGAGAGAGGGGAAAGACATTTACTTTGAGCAAGAGAGGAGGTAAGAACAGGCAACTCTGGAGATGTACCAGAGGGAAATGGAGGGAACTTTCACTTGGGAACATTTATTTTATCTGGAAACTGGGAGTCTCAGTCTGTTGAGGGTCAAGACGTGGGAGGGAAGTGATGTCACTTACCATGTCTCATCTCAACAAAGATTTTATTTGAGCCTTTCTAAGAACAAGGCAATGTTCTATGCAGGCTCAAGAATAAGAGGGTGAATTAAAATGAACCAGACAATCTGAGACATGCAAACGAATGGCCACAAAATAGAATAGAAAGGGCTCTGTGCCATAAAACAGGTCCAGAAAAGGGCAGGGTTTTACAGCTGGGGCTTAGGGAAGGCTTTTTGAAGAAGAGGGTATTTGAGATGGGTCTTGGAATAGCACTTACACATATGGTTTGGGGGCGTTGGGGAGAAGACAGGGAGTAGCGTGAGTTGCACATGACCAAGAAATCCCAGGGCGTGTTCAGACGAGATCTAGTAGCTGAATTTGGTTAGAGCATAGTCTGTACAGGAGACAGGATATTAGAAGGGGTGGGAGCCGATTTTGTAAGGACTTGAATGCTAAGGTAATGAATCTAGACTTTATTCCATGTAGTAGGGATTTTTAATTTTTAAATCATGCACCCTATTAGTAACAAACGGTTTGAATATGCATCCCCAATATGCATATGACTATTTAGTACATATGTTTATATCAATAATTAATATGTTAAATATTAGCAAAGCTTAATTTCTTTCTTTGTAAGTAAAAATAAAAATAGATTTCTTTTTGGGGCGCCTGGGTGGCTCAGTGGGTTAAGTGTCTGACTCTTGGTTTCGGCGCAGGTCATGATCTCATGGTGCATGAGATTGAGCCCCGAGTCGGCTCTACACTGACAGCGTGGAGCCTGCTTGGGTTTCTCTCTCTCCCTCCCTCTCTCTGCCCCTCCCCCACTCTCTCTCTCTCTCTCAAAATAAATAAAGTTAAAAAAACCCTCAACAATCAAATAAGCAACATGATTTAAAAATGGATAAAAGACCTGAACCTCAACAAAGAAGAGATACAGATGTCAAGTAAGCACATAAAAAGGTGCTTCACATCATATGTCATCAGGGAAAAGCAAATTAAACCAACAACGAGACACTACTACACCCCTCTGGGAATGGCCCAAATCCAAACTATTGACAACTCCAAATGCTGGTGAGAGTGGAGAGAAAAAGGAGTGTTCATTCATTCCTGGTGGGAATGCAAAATGGCAGTCACTTTGGAAGACAGTTTGGCAGTTTCTTACAAAACTCAACATCCTCTTACCATACAAATAATCCAGTAGTTGTGTTCCTTGGTATTTACCCAAATGAAATGAAAACTTATGTCCACACAAAAACCTGCACATGGATCTTTATAGCAGCTTTCTTCACAATTTCCAGAACTTGGAAGCAACCAAGATGTCCTTCCATTGGTGAATGGACAAATAAACTGTGATATATCCAGAAACGGAATATTACTCAGCACCAAAAGAAACTGAGGCACCAAGCCTAAAAAAAACATGGAGGAAGTGTACCTGCATATTATGAAGTGAAGAAAGGCCATGCGAAAAGGCTACATACTGTATGATTCCAATAATATGACATTTTAGAGAAAGCGAAACTGTGGAGATAGTAAAAGGATCAGTGGTTGCCAGGGGATGGAGTAGGGAGAGGGATGAAGAGTCAGAGCACAGAGGAACTTTTAGGACTTCTCTGTATGATACCATAATGGTAGACACTTGTCATTATACACATGTCCAAACCTACAGAATGTAGGACACCAAGAGTGAACCCTACTATGAACTGTGGACTGGGGTGATAACAATGTAGGTTCATTGATGATAGCAAACATAACACTCTAGTCAGGGGTGCTGATAATGGGGGAGGATGTGCCTGCGCAGGACAGAGGTATGTGAAAAATTTCTGTACTTCCTGCTCCGTCTTGCTGTGACCCTAAAACTGCTCCAAAACATAAAGGCTATTTTTATTTATTTATTTATTTATTTATTTATTTATTAAAAAAATTTTTTTTAACGTTTGTTCATTTTTGAGAGACAGGCAGAGACAGAGCACAAGCAGGGGTGGGGCAGAGAGAGAGGGAGACACAGAATCCGAAGCAGGTTCCAGGCTCTGAGCTGTCAGCATAAAGCCCAACATGGGGCTCAAACCCATGAACCATGAGCTCGTGACTGGAGCCGAAGTCAGACGCTTAACTGAGTAAGCCACCCCGGTACCCAAAGGCTATTTTTTAAAAGGAAAACTCATTGTCACATGATCAGATGTATGCAGCCAACAAATATAGTAAAATATTAAAAACTGGAGAAATGGATTTCTGGTGCTTTCCCCCACAAGCCAGTGATTTATCTTGTGCATTCCCTGGGGTTCGACCCCCTACTTAGGAGACCTGTGATCGTATGAATCCTCCCTTTGTAGGATAGTACCATGATCTGGGCCTTGTGCATCTGACAGCCCAGTAGGAGGCAGCTGGAAGGAGAAGAGCTGGAGAGATCAGTTAGGAGGAAGTCATTCTTTTTTTATTTACTCATTGCACTCTTCCTCCAGGCAATGCACCAAGAGGAGGTGAAAAACATAAAAAGGAATACAATGGAGGATGCGCTAGAGATGAGAAAAACATTACTGCCCAGTCCAGTTACATCTGGGCTCTTCTAAGTGGGGACCAACGCAACGTCAACGGCAATGTCATCTTGAATGACTTTGGGTAAGGTGACACTCGGGGAAGGGGGGGATGATGAGACCTAGTTAGGAAAAAGCCTCGCATCCTGCAGAGGTTACTGTTGTTTCCTGTATTGAGGGCCCGGGAATGAATTAACACCATTGGCTGCCCTTGAATCACCAAACTACAATCCACACAGGCTTCTGCCTACTCATTCCCTACATAAATCCCTGCAGGCCGCTCGTGCTTCCAGCAAAACCCCTTTTACTCTGTCCTCTCTCACCAGCGTCCTTCCTCTTCTTCGTGCTCTCTTTGTCCTCGCCTGCAAACTGATATACCACCAAGCATCCCTCTTTTGCCCAAATCTTTCTTTCCACTGTGCCTTCTGAAACCCCTTTCCCTAGTTAATAAACCTGCCCATCTTATTAACCTAGTCATTTCCTGGGCTCAAGTCAAGCTTGGCTTTCCCCCAGGATACAACTTCTCCCTAAGAACTTTTGACCAGATGCTGACACCTAGTAACACTGGCTTCCTCCCCATTTGCCAGTGCTATTTCCAAGAAGTTTAGGCCTCTATGCTTGCATAAAACCTGTTTCTTTGAAGGTCATGACACATGGTTGTATCAGTCTCCCCTTCCGGTTATTGCCCTCTTCTGACCTTCTGGTCACTCCCTCTCAGCTGTAAAGTGTTTCGCTCCAGGCTTACACATCTGCCCTCCACCCTCCCTCTGCTGTTGTTCAGACAAATGCATCATCCCTATGGCAACAGTCTAGCTTCTTTCTTACTTGACCACTCTTACTCCAGAGACCAGTATCCAACACGGAACCACCTTGCTCTATGACCACCATTTTCCTCCCAATTCCATTTCTCCTTATTTCCACTGTTCTAGGACACTTTGACAAACTACTACCTGAAGGCCAGATGCAGCTCACTGTTAACTGTGTAAATAAAGCTTTACTGGGACACAGTCCTACCCATGTGTTTATGTATCGTCCATGGCTACTTCTTGCTACAACAGCAGAGTCAAGGAGGTGAGGGAGACACCATATGGGCTCACGAAGCCTAAAACATTTACTATCTGACCATAGAAGAAGTTTGTTAATAACCCCCATTCTAAGCAAACAAAATAAAAATCTTTTTCCATAAAACTAATACATGAGCATTATAGAAAGTTTAGGAAATACAGAAAATATTAATACAATAAAGACAAACAACTCCTCATTATTTCACAACTCAGATATAAATCACTGTCAATATTTTAGTATTTTCCTTTCTGTGCAGTGTAGTTTTCATGCCTGGATGTGTGTGTGTATATGAATATGCTTATACAAAGTTAGGACCTTGTCATTTGAAAATATATTCTGAATATTTTCCTATATGAATTGCTACGTTTCTGTAACGTGATTTTAAATTTCTGTGTAGCAGTCCACGGAATGGATGTAACGAAATTTGGTCAGTCATCACTCCCCAAAATTTATCTTGTTTACAATTTTTGCTCTTTCAAATAATGCTGTGATAAACGCTGCAAACACTCTTAACTCTGGAAGGCCATGAAAGGAGGGTCAGGGTCACCACCTACTGAACGGACATTTCATGTTTTCTCTGTATCTCTAGTGATAAGAATGCTAGTTACATCAGCATGTATTTCACATTTTCCTAGTGGTGCTTGGGGGTTTGGGGACCTGGGTCGGGGGGTAGGGAAAGGGCTAGAGGCTGGAAGGGCAGTATATGCTGGTACCAGCAATATTTTATGCAAACAATTAACTGAGAAACAATGGAAAAATGCTATATTATATAGGCTACATATTCTTGCATTGAGTCTTAGAGACTAAAACAATAGAATTTACCCTGTGATGAATAAAATTTTAAATGTTGGGTGACCGGGTATTACGAACCAAAAAGGGAAAGATTCAGGGATGGGAGTCAGTTTGGAAGATAAACAGGCCAGTTGAGGTTTGCACATACAAAATAGTTATATTTTATGATAGTCATGCTGTATGATCTTGAGCCATGCAAATAAAAAAAAAATTTTTAATGTTTATTTTTGAGAGAGAGAGACAGAGCATGAGCAGGGGAGGGGCAGAAAGAGAGGGAGACACAGAATCCGAAGGAGGCTCCAGGCTCCGAGCCATCAGCCCAGAGCCTGACGCGGGGCTCAAACCCACAGACCGCGAGATCGTGACCTGGCTGAAGTCGGACGCTTAACCGACTGCGCCACCCAGGTGCCCCTTTAAATTTTTTTTTTTTCAACGTTGAATTCCTCAAATTTTAAAAATTAGCCAAAGATTGAGTATTTTTAAAGTAAGTACCGGTAAACCTTGTTTATGACATTGCTCTATGACTGCCCCATGGAAGAGATACCTAGCACCCTTTTTTTCATGAGCAGCAAAATTTTGATGGGAGATTTTGATGACTGCTAGTCAATTATTCTAATGTTTGCCATTATTATGGCTCTCAATCTTACTATCATCCTAACCCTCGCCAAATATTGTCAATTAGTGGTAGTGGCACAGTACTGAAAAATATACCTGAAATTCAATAACCTTGGAACATGAGTTAGATGTGATTAAAAAGCCACCAAGAAGGCAAGGAAGGGAGACACATGTAGTGCTATTAATTTAGAAGTGAGCACTCTGCAACATATTAAAGATGATATATAAAGAGAGAATATAGACAGCATCATTAATGCAAGAAATGTGCTATCAGGGCAGGAGACTTAATAGCTCCATAACTCATCCTCTCTAAATTATGTTTATTTTTGCGAAGAAATTTTTTCTGGAATATGCACGTTTTCAGTAACGCTGAATCTTCAGGTATGCATCCGTTAGATAAAATAAATCACGTAAGAAATTGTTCCTGATAAATTCAAGTGAGGAAATCCTGGAGACATTTGGAAGTGCAGTGTTGGAATTCAAAAAAGAGACCTATACTGGAGCTGTAAAGTGAGATGTTACCTATGCAAGACTGAGAGTTTAAAATCATGAGACTTGCCAAGGGGAGAGTACACATTTAAGAGAAGGTCAAGAACATAATCTTCGGAAGCCACCAAATTCAGAGGACGGGCAAGAGGAAGCAGAGAGGGAGGACACTTATTGAGAACCTAGAACATGTCAAGAAGGCTCTAAGCATATACTTCCAGCATCTCATTGAATCCTATCACCCTGCCAGGCTGCTGTATACACTTGGTTGTAGGACGAGGACAGTGATGGGTGAAAGGTAAGGCAGCTTGGCCCAGGTCACTCAGGTCTGTCAGATTCACTGCTTCCTTGAGAGCCATGAGATTGAGGCATTATTAGCCTGACACAGAAAAATCAAGGGCACAATTTCAGGACAGAGAGGAAAGCATAGAGAGGAGGTAACTCACATGAAATGAACCAGTTCCCTCTGCCTCAGTGAATGGCACCACCATCTACCCAGTTTGCAAAGCCACAGATCCAGGAGTTATCTTTCACACACCCCCTTTCTTACCCCCATATCAAATCCATGAGGCGCTCCAAGGATTTCTACCTGAAAATTATATCCTAGTTTCACCTCTCCTGTCCACCACCTTACATTGAGGTACACACTTATTTCTGCCCTAGAAAGCTCCAGTCCTTCCCTATCCTGTGGCTGCTCTGGCCCAGCTACAATCTATTTTTCCCTACAGCATCTAACAACATGATTCATTATTGGGGCTGACCTGTCCATTTCAGAATGTGTAGCATCTTTGGCCTCTGTCCGGTAGCACCCCAGGTGAATGCGTCCATTGACTTCCAAATGTCCCTCTGGGGGAAAGGTGACACCCCTCAGCTCCACCTCACCCAGCTCCAGGTTGAGGGCCACAGAGCCTGGGGGGGTCTTTTAACATAAATCAGATTATGTCACTGCCCTACTTCAAACCTTAAGTGGTTTACCATTGCACTGACAACAACACTCCGACTCCTTCTGGGGACTTCAAAGCTGTTCATGATCTGGCCCCATCCACTTCTTCACCCTCATCTTCTAAAGCCCTCTTCCTCTTCTTAACTGCTTCAGTCCAGCCTCCTTTCTCATCCAGGGCCACATAGACCTATTTCCTGCCTCTAGGCCTTTGTGCCTACTATTCCCCCGAAGAGTTCCTCCTTTAGCCCTCTCTCTTTCTTCAGGCTTAGGCACTGATGCTGTTGTAGGTGTGAGGCTGACAGGAGCCATCCCAGCTATGACTGAAAGCGTCATGGAGGCGGGGGAGAGATGGTATCTTTTGAACCACTGGACCCGGCTGTGCCTTAGGTAGGACTCATCCATCTGAATTCCTAGCACCCAGCGCAGTAACATTCCCCTTTCACTTATGCTGGGTTGGGTATCAACCACCTGCCCTGGAAAACACTAGTTCTCCATGTGCTCCCTCATAGCAATACCTGTGTAGCAAGGGCGGAAAGCGCATGAGTCTCTTTTGGTACTGAGTGAAAGGTGCCTTTTCAGGATCCTCTTGCAAGCTCCCTTAAGGAAGGACCAGACTCCTTGGCAGACTTGTTCGAACCCTCCTGTTCCCAGCTCTCTACTAAATCTCTCTCCTGGCACCCTGCCCCATCATCTCTGTCTTTCTTCTTCCCTGTCTTCCCATAGTGTGCCCTAAATATGCTTAAAAATCCTCATTCCTGAAAAGGAAATCTTCCCTCGACCCAGTTATATTTTTGGATTACATCCTATCTCTCCCACTCTTCACCATCAAACTGCTTGAAAGAGGAGAATGCACGTGCCCCTCTATTTCCTGATCATATCCCACCAGCCAACCCTCTGCAGGCAGGCTTTGACACTCATCCTCCTAATGAAACCACATCTGCCAGGGGTCACCATGACCTCCAAATCATCAACTAACCTGTGGATTTTTCTCAGTCCTCATTCTTGTTGCTCTTTCTGCAGCATTCAGCCCAGTTGACCATAACTTCCTCATCTTCCCAGGCTTCTGAAATACGTAGTGGTTTTCCTGCCTTCCTGGCCATTCCTTCTGGTTACTGGAATATTGGCAAAACCTCTAGGCAAGAGTAATATGGTATCAGCCCTTGATCCAGTCTCCTGGTTCAAGGGAAGCAACTCAACTCTTTGTTTTTTTGTCCTTAGCACCTTTTATTGAAGTATAATCTCCCCTTTAAAATTATGTCTGGATGGGCCTATTATTTAGGTGGTGCAGAACCACCTAATGGTGGTAGACAAAATGTTGAAATTGTCTAGACACCATTCTATTATATGCACTGTTAATTCCTTTATGCAATCTGAGCACTTGGATAGTATCTACAAACATTCACTGGATTTACCTGTCCAGGTATCCCTCCTGTATTCATACTATAAACCAGAGCTTTAACTTGAAGTCTTAGAATGGATTGGCTCGAAAGACCAGTCCTCTATCACAGAATGAAGTGGATACAGTACCATCAACAGTTATTTTAAACATAAATGAAGAGATAGGGGAGCCTGGGTGGCTCAGTTGGTTAAGCGTCTGACTCTTGATTTCGGGTCAGGTCATGATCTCAGTCATGAGTTTCAGCCTCATGTCAAGCTCTGTGCTCAGCATGGAGCCTGCTTAAGATTCTCTCTCTCCCTTTCCTTCTTCCATTCCCCTGCTTGTGTGTGCTTTCTCCTTTTCTCTCTCTCTCAAAAAAAATAAATAAATAATGAAGAGATATGTTTAAAGTGAGGCTCCTGTGTTAATTGCAGATCACCCCTTACCTGGATATTGGGGAAAACCAATAGTTGGTTTGTACAAAGTTCAGGCTCTGGGTCCTCCTTTAGCAACATTTTCTGACTCTTATGAAATGAAAAGAATGATTTTCTCATAAGGAAATGAGCATGTTCTATGACCTGTGAGCAGATCCTGGTCTCATCATTTTTCTTGTGCATAGTAATATGGCTGATTTTTGTTCCATTTTATTTCTGTTTTCATTTTGATTTTGCTTAGGGACATTCATGATGTGTTTGTTTTGAAGACAGACCACACATGTGAGCCTGGAGGGAATAGGCAATAATCATGACCACATTTCAGCTTAGAACCTTCTCTAATAAGGAAGGTCCTTCAGTCACTTTTATTTATAAGCTAATATTAGGCTGACAAGAGCACCTCTCAAAGTCACAGTTTCAATCATTTTTGTGAGGTCAAAGAAGGCAGAGAACACAATGGTAGTGGCCAAGCGTCAAAACAATGACGATCAAGTTGCCAGCCTTATACCTTCCATGACACAGAACTGCCACCACCCCCTCCCCCCCGCCCCCACTTCCATCCTCTGAAAAATGAAGAGGAGTTGGGATTGAAGACTTGATATTCATCTAGACCAGTGTAGCACCTGCTTTGATAGCAAACGAGGCCCCACCCATACCCAGACTTGGACAATAATGGTGGCTATGTTCCTGGGCCAAATCTTTTCATCTCTGACATCTAGATCTTGAAGTGTCTGATTCTCCCTGGGCAAGGACGGACCACTGGACCAGCAGCGACAGGAACGCTAGGCTGCGCCACGTTGGGTACTTTGCCCACGTGGAATGCTTCTCCTGAGGCTGACTCCACTGAGGCCACACCCATGAAGGAATGGCGCAAGTCGTAGTGGGTCCGGTGTCCCGGCAGGGGTGCCTGGGGGGCTGCCACCACCACAGGTCCCACCACCAGGGCAGCTGCAGGGGGGTCAGCCGGAGGAGGTGCAGGTACAGCTGAGTCTGCCACAGGGGACGCTTCAGTGCCATCTGGTTGGGGTTGCGGGAGCACAGGCTGGAGAGAGGACCATTTCTATATGTTAGCTACCTTTCTCCTCCCAAGCAAGGCCCCCCACGCTTCTGGATGGAATCCCACCCAATTCTCTCAAAGTAATAATTTTCATTTGCAAGGAATCTGGCAAAAAAAAAAAAAAAAAAAAAGAACTACCTAGGGGCAAAGGATTGTCATCAGGGCCACAAGGGAGAGGTAACTGGCCTCTGGTAGCCAGCCCCTTTCTCACCAATTATCTTGGGATCAGTGGACTCACACATCCACCCCACAAGCAAAAGCATCCTGCCTTACAGCTTTTCCCAGTGGTGTCCCCCTCCTTATCATCTACACCTGCAGCCACTGGGAGCTTCCAGGCATATCTGGCCACCTCTTCTGTCCGGCTCAGAATACCACCCCCACCCCCTGCAAATAGAAAGGCTCATGTGTCAACCGCTACCTAGGATGGGCTCTACCCTGCAGCCACTAGCTCCTGGGAGGGGGAGGCGTGGCTAAAACACGCTTTCATTTGTTGATGATTACATATACCCCACAGCTACTTATACTGTGGGGCTCAGAAGGGCAGGGCAGCAAATGCCCTGTAATTACTAACACACTGCGTAACTGTTAAGGCATCACTGTATTCTGAAGATGAGGGCAGGTATATCCATGATGCCCTTACCTGTGTCTGGAACACGGTGCAGGTCACTGCAACATCTTCCCCACCCACCTTCTCAGTGAGTGTTGCCTTACAGAAGCCATATTGCTGCCCAAAGAAAGAGAGAAGCTATTGGAACTGGCTTAAAAAGCGGATTTTCTCCCCCCAAGTTTCACTGACACTCCAAGTCAGAGGGGAAACAACTAATGCTTAATCTTTTAACATTTTTTCCCCTGAAGTAGTCTAGTTTCTGTCTCTAGAAGATAGGCAGTACGTAACTCTAAGCAGAAGGTTGGAAATACAGGTATGCTCTGAGATTGTAAGAGATCACCCGTAATCCCAGAAGGAGTGGTGACCCAGGAGAACTTCTGTTAACATATATGTATTCTCTACTTATTTTTAGATATATTAAAAAATCACTTAAAAATTAGGATCATTGTGAAGCGCCTGAACGGCTCGGTAGGTTAAGCATCTGACTCTTGATTTCCAGATCATGCCCAGGGCATGATCTCACAGTTCGTGGGATTGAGCCCTGCGTCAGGCCCTGCACAGTCAACGCTTGGGATTCTCTCTCCGTCTCTCTCTCTCTGTCCTTCCTCCACTCTCTCTCTCTCTTTCTCTCTCAAAATAAATAAATAAACTTTAAAAAATTAGGATCATTGTGACTATGTCATTTTGTCTCCCGTTTTTCACTCACTATAATAACACTTTCTTCTATCATTCATTATTCTTTCAAAACGTATTTTTTTAAGATCTGTATAATTTTCTATTTACATGTTGTTCTATGATCCCCTCCTGTTGGACATTTGAGTCTTTTGGGGGTCATTTTGAATCCGTGATGAATCATCTTTTTAGGTCTATTCCTGGCGAACATCTCTGGTGATCTCTTTACGATAAATTCCTAGAGGTGGACATTACCGCATTGTGGACTTGAAAGGTGTATCAGAGGTGTATCTAGAAAATCTACAACACACTCCTGGCAGCTGGGCATGACCCGGCCTCATTAGGAAACAGCCTCTGCCTTTCTCCTACCTCCAGGGACCTCCAGTGGGTGAGATGACTTGATGACAGCTGGTGAGGGGGAAGGCCACGTTACAGAGGAGGGCCTGGCATGACCCAGCCCCCCAGGGAGCGGGTATTCTTCACTGTGACCTCTTTCTCCCCAGCCCCCCAACACCAATTGCTCCCAGGATCCTCTGTGCTACAACCAGTTCGGCCATCCCCGGGCCCCCGGCCTGCTCACCTTTTCTGCCAGCAGGTTGCACTTAGCTGGATCCGTGACCTCTGCAGCAACACAGTCAGTGGCAGCCACCGCAAACTCCACGTACGTGGAAGGCGGAAGAGGCTGATGGGAACAAATGAAAATGCATGTGAGGCCACGTGACTCAACCAGAAAAGGCAGGGAAGGAGAGGCCGGAGGGAAGCAGCCAGGGCTATGCGGTTGCACACTCCCGGGAACAACATTGGCGTAGACCCCACCGCGTGGCCGGGAAACATGGCCCCGGTGGCTTACCCAGGACGGTTACCGTGGGACGCTCACACTGCTAAAATAACGCTATTTGGTGTAGTCTGGGGTGGGGGTGTTGGGAGAACCACAGATTCCGGTTAATTAGCCTCCCCACCTATACCTGTCATGTATTGCCAAGGATGCCACGGCTGGCAGCCGGGAGGCCACATTTCTCAAATACCAGAATTCTGTGGCGCTCCGGTGTGCTGAACGGTCCACTGCGTGGTTCAGTGTGTTTCCATGATCCAAAAGGCATTGTGGGATCCTGCCACTACATGCCCACCTTTCTAAGTCTCAGCTAGGAGAGGGCCGTGGCTGATGGGTGGCCAGGCGTGATAAAGACGTGGCGCCCTGGGAATTTAGAGCGAGTGCTTCTGGATAATGTCGAAACTCCCACTCGCTGCACAGCGAGCCCTGGTGTTAGCTAGTATTGAGGAAGCCAGGGCAGACAGCGGCTGTCAGAGTGACTCAGCAGGGGTGACGTACCGAGGGTTCTTTGGGTCCTCGGGACACCCGGTGTCCTCATATCGCTCATACTCCTAAGGATACTTTCTCTCCTTTTTCTCACCACCCACCTTGCCTTCCTGTCACTGCCTCTGCACCTGCTCCGTCCCTCCCCGCTGTTTCACCACCTACATTCAAGTGCCACCAAACCACCCCGTCTGTCCGAGGGCCTCAGTCTTACCACAAGTTGAGCCCGGGAGACTTCCACAAGCTGAAAATAGGAGCCATTGCTCTGAGTGTTGAACGCGGTCAGGGCAACCTCTACTGCGTGCACTACCTTGGTGTCGTTCAGCGGGGCCAGCAGGGGGCACTGTGGGCACACCTTGAGCACGTCCTCCGCAGAGTCTAGGCCCAGAGAGAAATCGAATCTGGGTTGTAATTCTCCAAAGCGTTCACCCCAGCTCTGCTTATTTTGCAAGGCCTAGGACATGCTCCAAATGGCTTCAGGTGTTTTCTCTGCTTCTTACTAAACCTTCAGGTGGCTCCTGTCATGCTGACATTTCAGCAGGAGCCCCTCTCGCCAAGGGGCAATTTCCACCTCCAGTGACAACAGCTCCTTAAAAAAACAGTTTTACAATTCCAGATCCCAGGAGATTTGGCCCCTTCTTTTCCTCACCAACAAGGAAGCTCAAACTAGTTACACTGAAAACAACGCAGGTCCTTTCCTCACTCCACAAGGTAAAAATAAGAACAATCATCATCATCATCATCTCTACCTGGACTGGAATCACATTTTGCAAACAACACGGTAAACTGGCCATCCTGTTTCAGCACCTGGAAATCACAGTCCCCTTCCACAGCCTGGAGAAATAAACCCACAGTGAAGCCTCAG
The DNA here is from genome assembly GCF_028018385.1 of Neofelis nebulosa. Classification (NCBI taxonomy): domain Eukaryota; kingdom Metazoa; phylum Chordata; class Mammalia; order Carnivora; family Felidae; genus Neofelis; species Neofelis nebulosa. Next base: position 78,214,695 of record NC_080786.1, on the reverse strand, counting down.
AAGGAGGGCTGGCCTTTCATTTTCCACTGGGATCCCGGGGCTGGGGTGTGGGGCGCTCCCTCAGACGTGGTTGTCAAAGATGAGCCTCATGAAATCGCCTTGACCGGGTGACCCTGACATACGGTGTTCACTGGTGTGGGGGAAGGGCTACAACAAGAGGGCTGAACTGTTGTAAAAATCAGCCCCAGGGAAGGCAGCATCCAATGGTAATTTTAGCGACTGCACGCTGGCTAGCCATGAAGGCAGGCTGGGGAGCTGGGCAACACGGGGCCTGCACTTTGCAGAACCACCAGGGACCTGGCTGGGGCACCACCTGCAGTCACTCTAAACGGGGCACTCACATGCTCCATCAGTTGTCTCACGGTGCAGTTTTCCACGGGGGTGGGGTCCCGTATGTAGCACGTGGTTTCCAGCATGTCTAATTCGAGCTCAAACACCTCCCCCATTGGCCGCTGCGGAGACACAGAATGAAGCAGTGAGCAGCCTGATCCCGTTGCGTGGGCGAGAGCGTGAGCACCCAGCGGGCTGGAAGTAACGCCTGTTGTAGAGGCGAGGGACAGGTCATTGCTACTGTTAGTCTGCACCTCCACCGAGCTCTGACCTGGCCTGTGGGCAGGACAGGGACCAGGGCTTCTCAGGTCTACTTCTGTCGGCTGTGCGAGCTCAGACGGTGTTTGCAAGGAAGAAGGGACCGTGGCCTTGGACGGGTTGATGGAACCACAGTCATCACCCTGAGCTCTACTTGGAAGCTAACGTGAGCACTGATACTTCGCTTTGAAAATTTCACGCTTCGATCGGCGCTTTGAAAAAAATCAGCTTTCGTTTTTTCTCAATCCAGTGGCAAAGGTGGTGTAGGATAATATCTTACCTTAATGGTCTCTCCTGTATCTGCTCCATCCCTCCCTCTGCTTCTTTCTGCTTTCCCTCTCATCATCTAATTTCCCTCCTTCTCCATTTTCTTTTCCTTCCTAAAGGAAAAATTGTCCTTGGCGGTTTGTCATTGGGCTTGCCTAGTTGCTGCCCTCTACTGTCCCCTGCTGGAGACGAAGGGGAAGCGCGAGCCTCCCTCTGAGACTGCGGAAGCTGTGAGTTGGTGGTACCGTCTAGAAGGAATAGCAAGGAAGGCAGATAGGGGAGCCCTGAAACTCCTTGTGGTTATTCTTGCCAGTTCATCTGTTTCTGTATCCTTTCTGCAAAGGCTGGAAAATCCAGAATATACAAGTATGTTTTTTTTTTTTCTTTTAGCCCAGCTCTGATTGCCTCTCATTTAGTTCTGCCTGACTCGCTACTACCTGAAACCTAGGGATCTCTTTGCCAAGGAGAAGCTGTGTTTTATGATGTGCAGATGTGCCCAAATTAAACGTCCTGAAGACACTCGCAGCTGCAGGAATAGAAGCAGGTACTCCTGGGTTTCTCTAGGAAAGCACCTGTCAAGCTCTGCCTTTAGTGAAGATTGCAACCTCCGTTCCTTACTTTTCCCTCAAATGCTTATGTTGTGTGTTATTTCCCCTGACCTCATGGGTGTTTCCTCTGAACCACCACTGGGCGTCAGTACATTTGCAGCCCTCCTAAAATCCATCCTGATGTCAAATATTTGTCCCACCGTGAGATCAGAGGTTAGTCCCGACATCCAGATACTTACTTTATTCCCTCCTTTGGGTTGTAAATATCTTGTAGGCGCTATGTCTTTCTCACTTTTATGTTAGGCTGAACCATTAAAATGCCAATATTTGACTGGTTTTAATATACAAAAGTAGAAATTTCTTATGGTTCAGCTTAATATCTCTCATGGCACGTGACACTGGTTCTTGCCCGTGAAAGGCTTGTATTCAATTGTTTGCTGCAAGAATCATCCTTCATCAGATATAAAATCTAATTCAAAATAGGCAGTAGACATATACCTTTTCCCCATTGCCCCAAATCTCTCGACTGTTCCACAAGCCATATTTTCCAGCTTAATCTTTATTGTCACTGGCTTCAGACTGCATCGATTACTTGCCTAGCTTGTAAAGAGGTAAACGCCATTCGTGCCAAGATTTCTTTCTGAGAGGTGGGCACCTCTCTTTGGGAGGTAACTCATGTAGAGGAAGGAACATGGGTTCAGAATCAAATCCCAGCCCAATGTTTACAAGTTATATGATCCTGAACAACAACAAAATGCCCTACTGTCAGAGGCTCGGGTTTCTCTCATGTAAGACAAGGACAATACCTACCACACAGGATGGGGGGCTGGGAGGGAGTAAGGAGATCGTGTATGGGAAGGGGCCTGGCGCACAGTAGATGGCTGTCAAATGCTAGTTTCATTCATTGTCAGTCTTCATCCAGAGAAACCGAAGCAAAGAAAGAGAAGTGATTTCCAATCAGCCAAAATCCTGCATCTTGTGCATCGAATTTTCTGGCAAGCCGCACTTTCTACATGTGCTGTTCAAAATATTCCTCGAAGCCCTTCTTGTCCCACACACCTCCTCACCCCCATCCAGCACCCTCTGAGACCCATGACCACAGCTCAGAATGTCTCGCTCCCCCACTTGCCCCCTCCCCCACTCCTGAGAAGAAATCAGAGAGTTTGACCCTCTGCAGTTTCATTGTGTTGGGAGATGTGATCTTTGAGACTCCCAGCTGAGCTCCATACATGGGTTCTTTCGGCTCAGACACAGAAGGCTCACTTACCCGAGGCCACACCTTCACTTTGTCAATCTGGTTCAAGGTGTGCTTGTAGCCCTGAAGAACGTGGTTATTTATGTAGTCCACGGCCACCAGGGCTGCTTGCTCTGTTTCTGGGTCATCACAGTCCAGTTCCCTATAAACCAGACCTGGTATATGCGGGGCAGCATGGCAGCCCCAGAGCTGAGCAAGGCAAAGGAGCAGGGCGAGGGACTTCATGGCTGCTCCAGAGGGACCCTAGCAGGTGGGCAGATGGCTGGAAGCCTCAGGACCAACCCAGGGGCTCTGCTCTGAAAAGTAGACCAATGGAGGGCCAAAGGCTTTATTTATCTGTCAGAACCTGCCGGGGGAATTGCATAAGGACGTGGGATGATTTCTGTTCTGGTTCCAAGTAAACCCTTGCAAACATCAGCCCCGGAAAAGCAAACAGGTTAGGACATCTCTGGTCCCCAAGAAATCTGCCAAAGTCAATGCTGCTGGGGGAAGGGGGTGGGGAGATGCTCCGGAGTCAGCTTGGAACACAGAGGGGAGGAGGTGTGCACCAAGGCAAGGTGAGGAGGGGCCGGCACAGCCAGCCCTGGAGTACTGTGGGTTCAGCAGAGGAAGTGCCCTCTACTGAGATCTGAGCACGGCATGGGGCCCGTGAGGGGAAAGTAGGGCCCGGCAGCAAAGTGATAAAGTCGTCTAATATGAAAGAGACTTATCTCCTCCTGGAGGGAGAACGAGGCCCACAGATGTAGCAAAGATACAGGTGATCTAGAGTGAGCAGGGAGAGCTTTGGGAGATGCTGAGACCTTGGGTAAGGTCCTTGAAGAAAAGAAGGGAGGAAGGGAAAGATTTCTGCCTGAAGTGTGGAACAGGGGTGAGAGGAGGGTTCCCTGCAGCAGGGCGGGGTGGGCTGCCCTTTCAGAACGCACGGCCTGGGCCCTGGGTAGCTGGATGCCATTGGCGCCTCGGCCAGTTCACAAGTGTGAGGAGGGGAGCCCTGGTCTAACAGAAACTTCCTTGGCCAAGCTCTGGGCTTGAGTCCCACGCTGCAGGCTGAGCTGCTTTGGGGGCAGCTAAGAATACAAACACTTCCATGATGCCCTTCGCAGCCTTAGCCAAATTAAGGTCCTGATGGCCAGAGCCCAGGGCCACAGTGTGTGTTCCAGGCCCTGCTCGTAAGTGGCCCTTGCCAATCCCAGTGGAGGGTGGGCACGGCAGTGAGAGGCTTGGAAAATATCGCAGAGAGACCTGTCTGGGTTTAGCCTGGAGCAAAGAAGCCCTAACATGAAGACCTACCTGTTCTTCACATATTTAGAGGTCACCATTATGTGGTAGACAGATTTACCCAGTTGTCTGAGTAGTGTTTCAGAGGACAACACTTCATTTTCTTGGGGGGAAAAAAAAAAGAAGGAGACCTTCTACAAGGAAGCTTATCCATATCAATTTTCTGGGAGCTTGGAGGTAAGTAAGGGGGATATATGACATGGCCAAGAAGGCAACCGTAAGGACTTTTGGCACACTCCCTCCCAAGTGCTCACACCATCCTGTAGAATCTTCATGACAAACGCTCAGAAGCTGTGGTCGGGACTCCATGTTCTCTCCGAGAACGGCGTCCTGGCTCTTAGAGACACAACACAAGCTCTGGTCATCTGGCAAGTTGATCCTCAGGACCAAGGGTGACCTTTCATCCACCTTCTGCCCTATTTCCTTCAGGGCTTTGACTCATGAGCACCTCTGTGTGGGCGCAGTGCTTTTCTTTTCAATAATCTTTCAAGATACAAAATGCGGCCATCACTAAAAACTGGGAAGCCAGAAAAATATATGCAGTGAGTACGTAGTTCATATGTCAGAAGCTCGAGTGTATAAAATCTAAATGTATCCCCCCCCCCCACACACACACACACTGGAATTTCTGAGTCTGAGCCCCCTTTTGTGAAATTTAACCCGGTCAGTTATAGGTGGCCTTATTTCTCAGCTGCTTAGTTGCAGCCCAGTCCCATTTAGGTTTGCCCCTTATGCTGCTTCTGGCCCCCCGGGGTTAGGAGGAAGCCTGAGTCGGGAGGGGCAGACTTATACAATACCCTTTAGTTAAGGGCAGAGAGGGGTGTCCACCTTTGCCTGTGCTGTAAGGGTCTGCGCTGGCCCCTTCGGCCAGGTGACCCATCTCATCTGGTCCTCAGGCACAGCCAGCTGGCCTGTCCACCCACGAGCTAGCTAATGTCCTGCTGGCCTCATCTCGTCCTTAGCAAGATGTCCCTCCTGCATCCTGTGATCAGGCGTCCCTTTGTCTCTGCCCTGGGACCCTTCCTAAACCAGAGGCCTTTTTTCAGCTAAGTACTACCCCCTTCTTTAAGCTTTGGAAAATTTGGCTATTGAGGCCACCCAGGGTGTAGCGGGCTTCCCGAGGCTGCCTTTAAGCCCATCCATCTAGATACTGCAGTCATGTCCCCACCACTGCTCTGGTGCCATCCTGCTAGGCAGGACTCCTTCCGTGATGTGATGTCTCCTTGTGCTACCCATGCACCCCTTCCCTGCCTCCCACCCCTGAAATGAGGTTCAGGGTCTCTGATTTGGGATTTCCACGCTGTTCGGGGGTGGTTCAGCTCTCATCCCAACCTGAGGGTGGGGAGGAGGGAGAAAAAAAAATGTTCAGTTTGATCATTTTTTCTTGCATTTGGAGCACTTCTTTTGGTATCTTGGTTCTTAGATCTTCCATGGGTGACAATTTCTAAAGCACTAGGGATGGGTTTGGTTCACTGATGGTAGAAAAAGAAAGCATGTAATAAAGAGCAACTAATATCTCACCTAGCACCCTATCAATCCTATCAAAACTCATCCATAATCTCATCATCCAGAGATACATAGCTCAATGTTTCTTTTTCTTTCTTTCTTTTTTAACAGTGGCAATGTTTTGGGGCATTTCCATCTTGTCTCTTTTTTTCTATGCCAAGAATTATATGTAATTATTTTATATATAATAATATAATATAGATCATAGTGCATATGGAACTTTATCTTAATTTTTTCATTTAACATTACAATTTGAATATATTCCCACATCATTAAACACACTTAGAAAACATAATGAGTGCCTGTGATTCCATCGTGTGTATCACAGTGTAACCATTCGCTTATTGTTGGGTATTTTTTTACTTTGTTCTCAGTTGATTACTATCACAGAGAAAGCTTCAATGAACTTTTTTATTTAGGAATCTTTGGCTTTCTAGTTCTTTTTGCAGGATGGATTCTTAACCAGTGAAATCACTGGTTCAAATAATTTGGACAATTTTAAAGCTCTCAGTTTTTATGCCCAAATTGCCTATTAGAAAGACCATGCCGATTTATATCTCCACCATTTGACTGGTAGGTCAGGTCGGGTGTTGTCTCATTTCCTCGGCTACTGTTTCCATGCTGACTTTTACAGGAACTCAGCAATGGGAAAAATCATCAGAACCCTTTTTAAACGTATTTTATGAGTATCTTTGGTTTTATCGCAACTACTCCATATGTCTAATACTTACACACTGAAATACTTTAAATTTTTTTTAACGTTTATTTATTTTTGAGACAGAGGGAGACAGAGTGCGAGTGGGGGAGGGGCAGAGAGCGAGGGAGACACAGAATCTGAAACAGGCTCCAGGCCCCTAGCTGTCAGCACAGAGCTTGATGCGGGGCTTGAACCCACGAACCATGAGATCATGACCTGAGCCAAAGTTGGATGCTCAACCAACTGAGCCCCCCAGGCGCCCCAATGCTTACAAACTGAAATACTTTAGAGTCAAGCCGAATAAAATGGTCCCTGATTTTTTTTTTCAATTTCCTTAGATAGAAGTGTTGCCATTTACCTACTGACAATGAAAATGAAAATGAAAATAGATGATATCTTGGTATGTTTTCTAAGAAATTTGTAGCCAAGGGTGTCAAAGGGAGGGCTACAGGTATCCACTGTGTCTCATGGCACAAATTTCAAACTTGGGAAGGTTTTCACATGCCAGGTGCATGCACTTATAAGTGATCTTGGGTTCGTTTCATCCACCTGGCTCCAACATTTTTGCATGCCAATTGGGGATGGGCATTTACGCCGCCACTTTCTGGTCATTCGTCTCATTGTTTTAACTACTTATCTGTGCATTTATCTGTAAGGCCCACATCACTGTACTAAGACAATACTCTTTCCATTTAAGCCATGTCTGAGTGTGCTGAGGTTATCAGAGGTTTGCGAAAGCTGGTTGAGGAGAACGGGCCCAAGAGCCTAAGGGCCAGTAGAAGGTCAACAGCCTGCCAGACATGGCAGCAGGGCTCTGGGCAGAGCTTGCTGGATGGAGCCCCCCCGTGTGGCTGATGGCAGGGTTCTCAAGATGGCAGCTGAAAATGGCACCAGGTCCTCTGCAGTTGTTGGTAGGGCTCCCCACCAGGGCAGTGATGCATTTGAACCAATCCAAGGCAGATATTGCATTCATAGTTACCAATCAAGAGCCAAGACAAGAAGAAGGATCATGGGGTCAGAGTTGCCGGGGTTTGCCTGTGTCGGGGCCCTGCCAGCAGACACAGGCCTCAGAGGGGAAGGATAGAACTAGAAGGGGGTGTAATACCGAGTCACGCTTTGAGAACTGAGGTGAGAGCTAGCAACCCATTCTCTCACGCAACAGAACACGACAAGTGTACGTCAGCAGCAGGCAGAGGGACAATTGGTTTTCGCAGGGAGGAAGTGGCAGGGGTTGGTGCTTTAATTGCTGGGCTGGATTTCTGGCTCTGCCCTTTTTTGGTACTTAAAGGGCCTCGGCCCAGAGAAGGCCGAGTATTAATTTCTGGTAAGCCTGGTGTTTCTTCATTCATATGGGCATGGAACAAACGTTTATCGAACACCCAATATCTGTGATGTCAGGTGCCTGGATGTAGAGTGATGAGAAGACACCATCTGCCGTAAAGGAGCTCACCTTGACTCACGTGGCCCAGCAACGTCTCATCAGCTAAGAACTCTAGATTATTATACAAAATCATCATAATGTTTGTCTTGTGATGACAGATTGGAATTTATTTCTCTAATCCAAAACATCGGTCAATGGAATACAAACTACCCTTGTCCAAGGACCAATCGGGTTTTCTGTGAAGGTAACTTAGCACCAGTTGCCCTGGAAATAATTTGGAAAAAGCCCTTTGTACTCAGTGCCAACACACTAAAATTGGGAGATGTGGGGCTGAACTCAGCGTGGCAAAAATTAAGTCACAGCGACCAGCGGTGATTAATTACTCCCTTTCTTTGGGTGGGGAAAGAGTTCCACAAGCTTCACCCATAACCATGACCTGGATCTGCAGATCTAAACCCCAAAAAGAAACTGCATTTGAGGGGATCGATGGGGGAAGAGTAATCCTGGACTAGGGCGGGGCAAGGGCCAGGGTGAAGGTGTAAAATTTAAGGAGTCGCTCATCCTCAGGGTTGCATCTCCTTCAGTGTTGTACCCTAGGCCTCTCCTGTGTCACACTTTAGTCCCAGCCCTGGAGAAGAGGCCTTATCTAAACCCAGGACAGAAATCTTTCTACTCTTTCAAGGAAAGTTCTTTAATCGTTCTGGCTGGTGATGCTATGTGTGAAATCTGCCTCAAGAACACAGTAATCCTTGAGGTTAGCTTTTCATGATCACAAAAGAAACTATCTTTTGTTTGAGGGAAAACTTCCTACCGTTCTTACCATTCCCTGTGGCCTTGACACCCACGCAAACGTCCAGTCTCGCAAAAGCTAGAACCACCATAGGGTTAAAGAAAGAATGGGGAGATCAGGATTTTTGAGGCTGGAATAGCTCCTCCTCAGGAAAATGTCACCACCGGAGCTCGTGTTAGTGATTCCTTATTCTGTGGAAATCACTGTGTTTTCTTCATAACTCCACAGGAGCTTTATTATTCTCATCTTTCCTCCTTTACAGGCTCAGAGAGGTTCTGCAACTTGACCACATCACACAGCGATGGAGCCTAGATTTAGCCCAATCATTTTTTTCTCTATTAACCCCAAACCAAAAGACCAGAGGGCCCAAAGAAAGCTGAGAAGGTTGACTGCTGTGCATTGCCTTTAAGTGAGCAAATCATTATTCTTAATAATAGAAAACATGGCTGTGTGCTATAGTTGAAGAAAGGTGAAAAAATAGAAAAATGTATTGAGCTTGGTTAACAATTAAAAGAATAAATAAATTAATTTATTCACATAATTTCAGTCAGTGGAAAATACCTGGAAATCAATTTTGCAGAGGAGACTTTGACCTATTGACTTTAGCGATGACTCAGTGGGTGTTGAAATTATCTTGACTTCAGGTTTAGAAGGTAAATAAAAGGTAAGTCATTACATTATTTCTGGTTAAATGTTTTCCAGGAGCATGAGAGTCAATGTAGAAAATCACATCCATCTGTCCTGCTGGTCTCTGTAATCAACTTTTGATGTCTTCAAAACAAGGTGAGTGGCACTTTCAGACAAGAAGGAAGATTGTCCTCAGATGGTCACATTGGGTCTGGCTGTACAGCACTATGTTGGTTATTATAAACACACAAGAAAAGTGTAAGCTGTGGTTCCTGCCCTCAGCTGACGTTAAATCCACAGGAACACAATGCCCCGAATTGGAAAGGGTCTCATGGGACAACAGTGTCTATGTTATTTTTAATCTTGTGTCCCTAGGACCTGCCTCCTGCCCAGCGCAGATTGGGCCCCTATGCACAATTGCTGTCCGAGAGGCATTAGGGCAACTTCCCACTCAGCTCAGAGGCCCCCCTCCAGTGTGTGTGGTGTTTACTTGAAGACATTTACATACAGGAATCTCTCCACCATGCTGGCAGTCCATTCTATTGCTAAATCACTCTTTCCTTCACATCAAGTCAAGACCTGCCTACCTTGTAACCTCACAAATGGGCCCAGATTCTCCCCCTCAAGATCTACATAGCCTAAGTCAATTCTCTGGTCTATATGTTGGCCTGTAGGTATTTAGGGATATCCATGTTGTATCATGCTACCCTTCTCTGACCTCTGTTATCTCTTTCTTCAGGTACTTCTCAGGTGTCTTAGTTTTGAGACCACCTCATCATCTTATTGAATAGGCAAGTCTAGCACCGGTGGTTAGAAATAGGATGAATCATCTTGTCACTGGGGGTCACAGGGATCTGAGTGGAGGCAAACTTGTACATGCACAGGTGAAGGGCAATTCAGGAATTAGTTGATAGTGACATAGGCCACTTGCCACTCATAGGACAGGAGGATTTCTACTGGTTTCCAAAGACTTACCTGGACTCTCAAAAGGAGTTACAATGAGACTAAAAAACAGAGAGAACATTCTTCTCCATAGATTAGACTTCTTAAAAGTGGAGAGGGAACATGTATGAGGCTAGTTAGTGGAAGACCAGTAAGAGGGGACCAAGTCTCCATTCGTCTTGAATCTAACAAGGCTCTCAGCTGGTAGCATGTCTTCACTACTTGTTACGTGATCTCTAGAAAACATGTAGGGATGTGGAACGTCATTGCTTCTGGCGTTCTTGTTAGAACATTAGAAGGCGACAGCTTGAAATAGAGAGGGTGCCAATCACAGGGCCAGGGCAGGTAATGTGGGCAATTTTCTCTTTCCATGCTGGGATTGTGCAACAGGCAGCCACATCATTCAGCACATTAAGCAACAATTGAGCCTCCAGGACTCAGATTCTAATGGAGACTGAGGCAGCGTGAGGATGCATATTAGCAGGAAGGTAAGGGTAAGTAAGATGGAGAGGGACGGGATGGGTAGGGAGGAAGGAATGGGAGCAGCTTAGCATGAGTAGGAGCCCCACACTCGGAGTCGGAACTGACCCCTGGTGCCACTATTTATTAGCTATGTGACCTAACTAGAGATTTCATCTTGCTATGCCTTAGTTTCTTCATCTGTGAAATATGGGCAATAAAACCTGGCTAGTAGATATGTGCTAAGGATTTAGTGAGAACATTTGCAAATTCTCCACCTCGGGTGGTACACGGTGAACTATCAATAAATGGGGGCTCTTTTTAAAATTTAAAAAAAATTGTATAATTTTTTTGTTTTGGAGAGAGGGAGAGTGCACTTGAGCAGGGGAGAGAGGCAGAGAGAGAGAGAGAGAGAGAGAGAGAGAGAATCTTAAGCAGGCTCCACGCTCAGCACAGAGCCAGATGCAGGGCTTGATCCCACGACCCTGGGATCATAAACTGAGCTGAAATCAAGAGTCAGACCTCAACTGACTAAGCTGCCCAGGTGCCCCATCATATAGAAATTCTTAATTAAGAAGTATGGCTATTGAAATAAAAATAAAAATACTTAAATAAGGGGCGTCTGGGTGGTTCAATTGGTTGAGCATCCAACTCTTGATTTCAGCTCAGGTTATGATCCTACGGTTTGTGGGTTCAAGCCCTGCATCAGGCTCTGCACTGTCAGTGCTTGGGATTCTTTCTCTCCCTCTCTTTCTGCTCTCCCCACCCCCGCTCACACTCTCTTTCTCTCAAAATAAAGAAACATTAAAAAAAATACTTAAGTAAGTAAAATAATAGATCAAATATAGACCAGGAAAAAATTCAATCTGGAATCCCCTTAAGTGCCTCCTCTCTGTCTTTTAAATGCAAATTTTGTGTAGGGATTTGCATAGCAGGCAGATGTTGGAAGCTGAATTCTCACCAGGGTCCACATCTTGTCCTCTGCCCACTACCCCACGTGGCCATGGGCCCCCCATTTCATTCCATAGTGGTGGGTTGCCCCACCCAGAAGCCTAGAGTGGTCCAGCAGGTGTTGGCACTTAGAAAATTACCTATAGTCATACCCTGGCGACACAGATGAAGGACAACATGCAAGGAAAAATGTAATTTTCTTTTGAACATCTCACAGTCTCTTCCTCGAGCTTACTGTCCTAAAATTTGCATTTGAAACTTTATTTCTGTTGACACATGGATCATGAATGACAATGCCAATATACATTCTGTTGTATTGCAACTTGATTTGCATAAGTACTAAAGTTCGCTGCTTGGTCAACATGCTTTAATTTTTCATATGTGTATGTATGTATGATTGTGATTTTTCTTTTCCAAAACAAATGTCGCGTGGTTTCTAAAAGTTGGGAAAAAAATAAAAGTTGGATCTTCCCCTCTTAAGTTAAATGGGACAGAGCTACATAGCTGGCTAGGAGGTTTTGTGTGGTCCCAGAGCCTCGACCTCCTCCTAGGCTGTGTTGCTGTGTGTCTGAAGACTGCTGGACAGACACCAAGACACCATCTGCAAGAGGGGGTGGGGGGCCTTCGGGGGCAGAACCCACCTCCCTGGAATAGAGCCAGGCCTGGAAGGCCTGCCTGGTACTAAAGCCTCCCCCGTGGTCAAAGGGAACAATAAAATATTGTCTGTTACTTAGATTTGTCTCCTGCCTTGCCCTGCTTTGAACTCATTATCTAAGCCCTATTATGAGAAAGAACTGAAGACAGGCTGTCCCCAGAAGACCTCAGGAAGTTCAAGCATTTCTGTTTTGATGCCTGTTGACAGCCTGTAACACAGAAGAGCAAAGAGATCTTCCTCCACTGTCTGCACAGAAGTCACTGTGGCCCTAGGTGCCCCACAACCATGGCTGAGGCGGGAGAGGGCAGTGTCCAGCAGTTAGGGGTGCCAGGACGAGGGCCAGCAGTGCCTGGGGGCAGGCGGTACTGCTGTCATTGAACCTATGTCATTTGATCATTGTTTTTTTTTTTTTTTTAATCTTTTAATGTTTATTTGGAGAAAGAGAGAGAGAGAGAGCTGGGAGGGGCAGAGAGAGAGGGAGAGAGAGAGAATCCCAAGGAGTCCTCACTGTCAGCTCAGAGCCCGATGCAGGGCTTGAACTCACAAACTGTGAGATTGTGACCTGAGCTGAAATCAAGAGTTGGATGTTTAACCAACCGAGTCACCCACGCGCCCCCATTCGATCACTGTTAGAAAACAATGTCCACTCACTGTAAATCACTAATAGAGGGTATATTTGGAGACAAGAACAGAGAACGTGACGTTCAACGAAAGCAATTTGGGAGCATCGCATTTAAGAAGGAATAGGAAACGGTTACCCCAGAAAGTATAAACCAACAGAGACCACACATAATTTGGGAGATTGGAGAGAGAGAGAGGGTGGCAGCATTATCTTTTTGTATAAAATCCAAAACTAACAGTTCAAGGTTGATTTACTTTCTGATGTAATAAAATGTAGGTCTAAAGTCAGCTTGTTATTCAATATGTCCTCTGTCCGTGAGCTCAAAGACAAGTCCAGGGAAAAGTTATTGACCAGATACCCTGAGGCACAGCAGGAGGGTGCAGGGTAGGGGGTCTAACGGCCCCTGAGTGGCAGTGTAACCCACACGTGCCTGCAGGCCTCAGTTCTACCTCCTCTCCAATGCTCTGGTGGTGTCACTAACGCCCCGGGGCCAGTTTCCCTGCTGGGGTGAGGAGAATAGCCATGATGCCGAGGGGGTAGTTTTTGTGCCATGAAAGGCAGTGGCAGGGTCTGGCTCTGTGCCACACACAGGAGAGGCGCACCATAACGTCTCCAAAGAAGGTGTGTGGATGGGGAGGGGGAAGGTGATGGAGGCCATGCTCCAAGAGTGGAGGAAATGGCTCCACGCTGGATCCAGCGCGTCATTATGTCATTAGGAAGGGTCTTCCCATGAACCGGGACCGTCTTCAACAAACGCTGGACCAGGGGTGGCCCAAGGTGCTTCCTTGCGTGCCCATACCCTACTAGATTGGCAAGCCTCCCTGCAGCTCTGTGTTGGCAAAGAGTCTGAGCTGAGGGGTCCGTGGGGGTGTTGTGGAGGGAACAAGTCTGCACCCCCACCCTGCACTGGCTGGGTTCCTTCTGCAGCGGCTGGCCCCTGGCCATCACTGGGTTCCCAGGGCCTCCAAAGTTCATGTATACGGTAGCCGCTTAATAAATGTGTAATCAATAATGTTTTCCTCTCCAGTTTCCCTTTGACAAAGTCTGCAATTAGCCCTCATTGTTTTTACACCAAATTACGTCCGTGAAGTCTTCCACAATCCAGCTCTTTCTCTCCCTCAACGTAATTTTGCCCACTCCCTCTCTACACCAGACACCAGTGGGCTTTTCCCAGGCTTCACAAGAGCACACAGGGCCCCTGCCTGGGGGTCAGTTGGGGCCGGGCCGGAGAGCTAAAAAGACCCTCGAACCAACTGGAAACCTGGCAGCCATCAGTCCAAATTTTCGCAGGCAACCCCTTAGTCCTCAGGAAGTGCCACAGCGCCCTCCCGTGGAAATAAAGAAGCCTCGCGGGTGCTGGGCTTTCCCTCTGGAGAGTTTTTGTAATCTGCGTCTGCAAACTCGGGGTGTGACTGGGCCTCTGAGACCAGCTCGCTGGCCGTGGCTTGCTGTCAGTAGACGAAGTAGGCGGCAATTCTAAACACAATACCACTCACTATTCACAGAAACAGCTAACGCATTTTATTACCGTTAATATACGTCTTAAGAAGATGCCTGGCTCGAGACCACAAAACAAATAGCCCCACAACAAACAAACAAAAACCAGACAAACAGAAATAAAAAGAGAAGAAAGCAATCAAAAGGGGGAGAATTGCACCAACATACAACCAGAAAAAATAATATAAAAGAGATTTTTAGATGACTGTAAGCCCGGCACCATAGAAGTGGCCTATATTCGGGGCGCCTGGGTGGCTCAGTCGGTCAGGCATCCGACTTCAGCTCAGGTCACGATCAGGTCGTGGGTTTGAGCCCCGCGTCGGGCTCTGTGCTGACAGCTCGGAGCCTGGAGCCTGCTTCGGATTCTGTGTCTCCCTCTCTCTCTGCCCCTCCCCTGCTCATGCTCTGTCTCTCTCTGTCTCAAAAATAAATAAAAATATTAAAAAAAAAGTGGCCTATATTCTTGCATAAACGGATAAAGTTATTTATTAAAAGAAATGGAAAACTGTGACATGAAAGACAGCGAAGTTCACAAAGTTTACAATTTAATCATATCATTGGTATATGCAATAATTCCTTTATCTACAATGTCATAGCTCAGGTGAATATATAACTTTTACCAAAGAAAATAACTTTCTCCCTGTCTCCCTATATAATCGTCAAAGGTGGAATGTTGTTTTCAAATGCATGACCATCTTGAACAGGCCTGGGAGTGGCATCCCAAGGTCTGCCCTTGCATACGATGTAATAGTTGCACCTTGGCCCTGCTCCTCTGGGCCTCTATGCACATTTCTCATGGATTCCTTCTTCAGGGAACATTCTCAGGATGCAGCCTGGCCCTAGCCCTCCCAGCCCCTTCAGTCCTCCTCTGCACTGGCCCGTGACATAAATGACATGGGCCGTAGGGGCTTCTGTGCAAGATGCCCCTTCAATGCTGGGCCTTAGGGCGACCGACCATACTGGTTCACCTGAGACTAAGGGGTTTCTGGGGTTGCTTTGCTTTTCCCTTTCCCCCCTTTTCATATTTAGTACATGTCCTCCTGGCACATTCCGGTCTTTTCTGTGCCTGGAGCCAACTGAGAAAGTAGTGGCAGTTTCCATTTCGTCTCTGCAGAAATCCTTCGGCAGTTGCCCTGTTTGGTTTTTTCCCAAAGTGAGTGTATGTGGGGGGAGAGGGTTGTCACAAAGGCCAGAAATCCACACATGTGCAGGTCAATGAATGTTTCACCCTGTTGGACACTGGGGACAGACAACCTGTTAGCGTTCCAAAAATATGATGTTTGGGGCACCTGGGTGGCTCAGTCAGTCAAGCATCTGACTCTGATTTCGGCCCAGGTCATGATCTCACGGTTTGTGAGCCCAAGCCCCATGTCGGACTCTGTGCTGGCAGCAGGGAGCCTTCTTGGGATTCTTTCTCTCTCTTTCTCTCTCTCTGCCCCTTCCCTGCTTGTGCACGGTTTCTCTCTCTCAAGATAAATAAATAAACTTAAAAAACATATACGTTTTACCAGAAATGCAAATTGCTTCAAAAACAGTTCAATCACATATATTACAGAACAGCAATAAAAACTTTTAGTCAGCTTAGGCAACTATGACAAATTACCATAGACTGACGCTTTAAACAACAAACATTTATTGCTCACAGTTCTAAAGGCTGGGAAGTTCAAGATCAAGGTGCTGGCAGATCCAGTGTCTGGTGAGGGCGTGCTTCCTGATTTGCAGATGGCTGTCTTCTCGTTGTGTCCTCTTGTGGTGGAGGGATCGTCTCTCTCTCATGTCTTCTTAGAAGGGCACTAATTCCATTCATGAGAGCTCCACCTCCATGACCTAATTATCTCCCAAGGGCCCCACCTCTGAATACCATCATACTAGGGATTAGGTCTAAAACCGATGGATTTTTGGGGGGGAGGACACGTTCAGCTCATAGCAATAACTACTATTTAAAGAGCGCTTGCTACATAGCATGTACTGCGGTAAGTTTCAAATACATCATGTTGTTTAATGGTCGTAATATGAGGTAGGGGAGGAGACTGAAGCTCAAAGAGGTTAAGCTATTTGTCTGGAGTCACAGAGCTGAGCTGTTAATTGGCAGGGAATCCAAAGTCTCACTGTGCAGTCCACACTTGGACTCACACCTGCAGACTTGGGGTGAAGCACGATCGCACTTGAGCAAACTGCTTAGAACACTGCAGATTCACAGACTGCTTTCTGGGCAACTGTGGGGGCATATCAGTCAAAGTGTCTTCTTTCTGGACCTGAGTCTCAGTCATTAATTTAACTCTTTCCAGAACAAGAGTTAAATAAAAGATATCTGTGCACTCTAGGAATTGGCCAGAGTTTGGCCGGATAGTCTGATATTCCATGATCACTCTGGATTCAGATGCTGCACCAAAATCCCAGGGATGACATGCCCCTGGCTAATAGCCCATGGCTACTGTTAAGCCAGTTCCTCCTGAAAGTGAGCCACAGTGATAAGGTCTCTGCTTGAAACTTCAGACCCTAAAGTTTGTGCTTCAAAGGCCACCAGAGAAATGAAAAACTCAGTGTGGTATTTTGTGACAGTTTGGGTTTGCATCCCCTTTGATCAAGTTCTCTGCATGCTGGAGCTGACTGCTTGGGTTCAAATGCTGGCCCCACCACTTTTAAGCTGTGAGATGTAACTCGGCTTCCTCACCTGGACACTGAAGGTCACAGTCTCTCTTTCATATTAATGAGCTCATCTGTATAAAGTACTTGAACAGAACCTGGCCCATAGCAAGCGCTCGATAAATATTTTTTGCTAAGAAGACAGTTTTCAGTGTTCTTCACTTGAAAACCCTGTAATACATAGAATCTTCTGGTTTCAAGGCAGCACACATATGATTGCTACAATCTCCCAAGCCTAAGAACCCTCCCTGCAACGTTCCTGGATAGACGCTTATCTACTTGGTAGGGAACCAGCTGTCTCAGGGACATTTTGGGACATTAACGTCTGGGAAAAATTTATACCATAGTGCTAAAAGCTCGGGCTTTGGAGCCTGGTTTTAAGATCTCCCCACATCTCTACCTCCACCATTCTGCTCCAACGGTTTGTAACAAGAAAATCTGTGAAACTTTGATACAAATCATTCCACATTACAGGGTGCTTCAGACAAAGTGAACTAAAGCTCAGAGTCAAATGATAAAAGAATATTCTTTTTTAGCTTCTCAATTCATGGCTGTCTGGCCCATGGATTAACAGGTGTGACAAGGCCCCATTAACATTATTTGTAGCAAGAACACAATCTCTATGGGGTCTTTCTAGCCAAGACTACTAACTCTAGCTCTTACCATGTGACCGACTCTTGCAAAAATCTTAGAAAGAGGAGGATGAGCCAGTGCAGATAACGATCAGGAGTTCTCTTGGGCTAAGAAGTGTAAGGGAGCAGTGCCTGAGTGGCTCAGTTGGTTGAGTCCGACTCTTGATTTCAGCTCAGGTCACCATCCCACAGTTCTTGAGTTTGAGCCCTGCGTCGAGCTCTGCACTGACAATGCGGAGCCTGCTTGAGATTCTCTCTCCCCATCTCTCTCTGCCCCTCCTCTGCTTGCGCTGTCTCAAAATAACATTTTTTAAAAAAACTAATAACAAAATAATAAAATATAAATAAAAGTTATTTTTAAAAATGTAAAATGTTGATGTTTATTCCTAAAAAATGCTCAACTAGGACAACCCAGTACATAATGAACATCAAATGTACCAAAAGTCCACTAAACTTTATATGTATTTATGTGGTTTCATTTGAATTCTAAGATCTCCAGCATTTCAAATAAGCCTCTTAACTTTGTCCTTTTCCTTCACAAGTGAACATGCAGTTGTGCTCAGGTCCAAATAGTACCTGTCAAAGTGTGCTGCTGCTTCTCACCTTGTTAGCTGTACTGAGCTGATGAAGTTTTCATTTTTTCCCCTTTTCCACTCATTTTTGTAAATCGGGGGCAAAATGCAACGAAAAAGCAAATAGTATCACTGGCTGCTGAAGAGACAAAGGAGGGAGTGCTTCTGGAACGACACGGATGGCTGGAAGGCAGCTCCGCACACACAACAGAAATTGTCCCACTCTATGGAACTGTGCAGTCCACAAGTATATGAAAAGTAGTGTGACGGGGCTGCAGAAAAGTGAAGGAGATTCAAAAACCAAGTCTACTCAAGTCATGTGCCACTGAATCAGACGCCACCTGGGGAGGCAAAAGTAATCTACAGGTCACACGCATTTTTTAGGGCCAATGGTAATCCTGATTCCTAACACAAACCAAAGGCTTTTTAATCATGAGGTCAACAGAGATTATGTATGTGAAAAGTACTTTTAAACAGTAAGGTATCCATATCAGATTATTCCCGAATGAAATGAGAGGAAATGTATTTTCTCAGGGACAATTGTACCCCAGTCTCTACTCAGTTTCTTCAAGCTCCTTTCTAGAAGATACTATGTGCGTTTAATTGGGTATGGGGACTGGATCATTACCACCCTTTTTGCAGGTTTGTGGGTCCATCTTGGCTGATGGGAGCTCAAGCCGACTAGCCCGCAGGAGCCCAGGGGGACACAGGGTAGATCAAGGGAAAGCGACCAGATGGGATGGAAGGACAACAGTGTAGCTAAACCAACAAGAAACAGGAGTCAAGAAAAAAATAGCAACAAAATGTATTTAAAAACAGACTTCTCCAGTTGGCATTTTGAATGAAACAGCTAACAATGAACTCCAACCCTTCATATTGTGTTTCTTTTGCTCCTGGAGTCCTCTTGCAGCTTTAATTCTTGAAACTCAGCCAGCAGCACCAGACATTAATCCCCAAAGGGAGAGGTATTATTAAACCTTTTGCTGGTCATTCTTTTCTGAATACAAATGGACAAATTCTTAAACCCTCTTGCTCATTTCATGACAATCATCAGGAGAAAAAAATTAAGCCAAACTTGCATATTGAAAATAAGAACAAAAACATATACACACACACACACAAACACCCCTGTTGATAATAAATATCGCTGATTCACTTATGTTAAACAAAGTCCAATTTTATTCACTCTTAATATCCTTGCAGTCCATTGTATACCTTCTGCACTGATCCTTGTTTCAGTAGCTGTTTGATACCTGAAGAAAGAAGGAACAAATGATTCCATCAACAAAAATGTCACTTCTGTAGAGTTCGAAGAACATGTTTCACGCAGAGGCTCACAAAAGGCCACATGACAACAACGGATCTGAATTGTTCAAGTTCATTGCATGTGGATACCCTTCACCCCCCACACGCACATGTAGGTCCAAGACAGCCCCTCATGACTTTCTGGTGCTCAAGCACACATACCACACATAATCCCACAAAACCCTACCAAATGAGAAGTGAGAAGAGGCCATCAAAATGGAAAGAAAGCTCTTCAGTTGTCTTCCATTCCCTCCTCTTTGTCTTCTTTTCAGTTTTGACCTCTTCCACCGTTCTCTTTCCTCTTATTATTTAGGACACACCAACTGGGCCCTTACCTCATCAGCCATCGCAGACACCATCCTAAGGCCCCTAGCCCTTCTAATGTACACCTCACCCTTCCCTCTACAGTTTGGTCCAGACACCCCAAGTTTTAAAGCCCAGCACACCCAGCCTTTTTTTTTTTTAACCCAGTGACAGAAGAATTTTGAATATGTCTTTTACAGAAAGTCAAGTCCAATTCCTAGTTCTATCTGCAGTAGGGTTAGTGGTTGATGTGTGATGTCACTGGAGGGTTTTGTTTTTATTGCCCCTTTTTAACCGCTGTTCTCATACTCATATACCACATATACGCACGTACTCTCTCTCTCATTAGACTGCTCACCTTCTCGTGCTTCCTCTGTTAACTGTTCTTTTGGAAAATCTACATCGAAAGTGATTATCAAAGAGCCCTTAATATTGTTGTTGTCAAAGTTGGGGAGCCCTTCTCCTTTCTTCCATAGCTTGGCTCCTGGTCTGGTGATCTTATCCCGGGAAATATGTACCTAGAAAGCAAAAGGGAATGGGCTGGAGTAGGATGGGTACTTCTGAAGTACGACACACGGCTTCTAGTGAGCACTGGTGCCCAGAGTTCACGTCACAGCTCAGTAGAGCAGCAAGGAGAAAGGGACAGGGAACCGTCATCAGGGCATTGAAAGCCAAAGAAATAGGTTTTCCAAATAAAAAGAAAAACCAAACACATAATCTCAAAACCATCCACATGGAAGAAGCAGGAAACTGGTCTGTTTACCTTGTGGCCATCCAAGTGAGTAATATCCATATCAAAGCCCACCAGAGACTCGACTAGTGAGATTGTCACGTTTGTATATAAATCATCTCCTCTCCTTTCAAATATTGGGTGCCTAAAAACAGAACAAGGCAAAAATAAAAAACTTCCATCTTTGGAAAACATTCAAAGGGTTTTTAGAAAAATCTTGGGAAAGGATGAATACCACTCTTTGAAACAACAGGCATTTACTAGACATTCCTTTGTGGATAGTATTAACTGAAAAATATAAGGTTATGTAAAATTTATTATATCCTATGTTTAAGGAGCTTAGAAACATCAGAAGGCAAAGCACATAAGTAAAACTACAAGTAATTAGACTACAGAAAATTCGCTTTGATATACAAGTGCTCTGGATTACAAGTATGTTTCCAGAACAAGGTTTTACTGTATTTGCAAATGACTTATCTGATGAAGATCTATCAGATCAAAACCTATCAGACTCAACACTCAAGACATAAACAACCCAGTGAATTAAATGGGCAGAAGACATGAACAGACACTTTTCCAAAGGAGACATCCAGATGGCTAACAGACACATGAAAAGATGCTCAATATCACTCATCATCAGGAAAATACAAATCAAAACAACGATGAGATACCACCTCACACCTGTCAGAATGGCTAAAATTAACAATACAAGAAACAACAGGTGTTGGTGAAGATGCGGAGAAACTCTTCCATTGTTGGTGGGAATAAAAACTGGTGCAGCTGCTCTGGAAAACAGTATGGAGGCTCCTCAAGAAACTAAAAATAAGCCTGGCTAGAGGTTTATCAATTTTGTTTATTTTTGCAAAAAACCAACTCCTGGTTTCATTGATCTGCTCTACAGATTTTTTTAGATTCTATATTGTTTATTTCTGCTCTGATCTTTATTATTTCTCTTCTTCTGCTGGGTTTGGGGTGTCTTGCTGTTCTGCTTCTAGTTCCTTTAGGTGTGCTGTTAGGTTTTGTATTTGGGATTTTTCTTGTTTCTTGAGATAGGCCTGGATTGCAATGTATTTTCCTCTCAGGACTGCCTTTGCTGCATCCCAAAGCGTTTGGATTGTTGTATTTTCATTTTCATTTGTTTCCATATATTTTTTAATTTCTTCTCTAATTGCCTGGTTGACCCATTCATTCTTTAGTAGGGTGTTCTTTAACCTCCATGCTTTTGGAGGTTTTCCAGATTTTTTCCTGTGGTTGATTTCAAGTTTTATAGCATTGTGGTCTGAAAGTGTGCATGGTATGATCTCAATTCTTTTATACTTAGGAAGAGCTGTTTTGTGACCTAGTATGTGATCTATCTTGGAAAATGTTCCATGTGTACTCGAGAAGAAAGTATATTCTGTTGCTTTGGGATGCAGAGTTCTAAATATATCTGTCAAGTCCATCTGCTCCAATGTATCATTCAGGGCCCTTATTTCTTTATTGATTCTGTGTCTAGATGATCTATCCACTGCTGTAAATGGAGTATTAAAATCCCCTGCAATTACCACATTCATGAATGAAAATGGAATTATTGCAACCAATCCCTCAGAAATACAAGCAATTATCAGGGAATACTATAAAAAATTATATGCCAACAAACTGGACAACCTGGAAGAAATGGAAAAATTCCTAAGCACCCACACACTTCCAAAACTCAAACAGGAAGAAATAGAAAACTTGAACAGACCCATAACCAGCAAATAAATTAAATCAGTTATCAAAAATCTCCCAACAAACAAGAGTCCAGGACCAGACAGCTTTCCTGGGAAATTCTACCAGACATTTAAAGCAGAGATAATACCTATCCTTCTCAAGCTGTTCCAAAACATAGAAAGGGAAGGAAAACTTCCAGACTCATTCTATGAAGCCAGCATTACTTTGATTCCCAAACCAGACAGAAACCCAGCAAAAAAAAACCAAACAAACAAACAAAAACCAAAAAAAACAGAACTACAGGCCAATATCCCTGATGAATATGGATGTAAAAATTCTCAATAAGATACTAGCAAATCAAATTCAACAGCATATGAGAAGAATTATTCACTATGATCAAGTGGAATTCATTCCTGGGCTGTAGGGCTGGTTCAACATTCGCAAATCAATCAATGTGATACATCACATTAATAAAAGAAAAGAACCATATGATCCTGTCAATCGATGCAGAAAAAGCATTTGATAAAATTCAGCATCTTTCTTAATAAAAACCCTCAAGAAAGTTGGGATAGAAGGAACATACTCAAACATCATAAAAGCCATTTATGAAAAGCCCACAGCTAATATCATCCTCAATGGGGAAATACTGAGATATTTCCCCCTGAGATCAGGAACACGACAGGGATGTCCACGCTCACCGCTGTTGTTTAACATAGTGTTGGAAGTTCTAGCATCAGCAATCAGACAACAAAAGGAAATCAAAGGCATCAAAACTGGCAAAGATGAAGTCAAGCTTTCACTCTTTGCAGATGACATGATATTATACATGGAAAACCTGATAGACTCCACCAAAAGTCTGCTAGAACTGATACATGAATTCAGCAAAGTCGTGGGATACAAAATCAATGTACAGAAATCAGTTGCATTCTTATACGCTAATAATGAAGCAATAGAAAGACAAATGAAGAAACTGATCCTATTCACAATTGCACCAAGAATCATAAAATACCTAGGAATAAACCTAACCAAAGATGTAAAAGATCTATAGGCTGAAAACTATAGAAAGCTTATGAAGGAAATTGAAGAAGATATAAAGAAATGGAAAAACATTCCGTGCTCATGGATTGGAAGAATAAATATTGTTAAAATGTCAATACTACCCAAAGCTATCTACACAGTCAATGCAATCCCAATCAAAATTGCACCAGCATTCTTCTCGAAGCTAGAACAAGCAATCCTAAAATTTGTATGGAACCACAAAAGACCCCGAATAGCTAAAGTAAAATTGAAAAAGACGACCAAAGCAGGAGGCATCACAATCCCAGACTTTAGCCTCTACTACAAAGCTGTAATCATCAAGACAGCATGGTATTGGCACAAAAACAGACACATAGACCAATGGAATAGAATAGAGACTCCAGAATTGGACCCACAAAAAGGATGGCCAACTAATCTTTGACAAAGCAGGAAAGAATATCCAATGGAAAAAAGACAGTCTCTTTAACAAATGGTGCTGGGAGAACTGGACAGCAACATGCAGAAGAATGAAACTAGACCACTTTCTTACACCATTCACAAAAATAAACTCAAAATGGATAAAGGACCTGAATGTGAGACAGGAAACCATCAAAACTCTAGAGGAGAAAGCAGGAAAAAACCTCTTTGACCTCAGCCGCAGCAATTTCTTACTTGATACATCTCCAAAGGCAAGGGAATTAAAAGCAAAAATGAACTATTGGGACCTCATGAAGATAAAAAGCTTCTGCACTGCAAAGGAAATAATCGACAAAACTAAAAGGCAACCAATGGGATGGGAAAAGATATTTGCAAATGACATATCAGACAAAGGGCTAGTATCCAGAATCTATAAAGAACTCACCAAATTCCACACCCAAAAAACAAATAATCCAGTGAAGAAATGGGCAGAAAACATGAACAGACACTTCTCTAAAGAAGACATCCAGGGGTGCCTGGGTGGCTCAGTCGGTTAAGCGTCCGACTTAGGCTCAGGTCATGATCTTGTCCGTGAGTTTGAGCCCCGCGTTGGGCTCTGTGCTGACAGCTCAGAGCCCGGAGCCTGTTTCAGATTCTGTGTCTCCCTCTCTCTCTGACCCTCCCCCATTAAAGCTCTGTCTCTCTCTGTCTCAAAAATAAATAAACGTTAAAAAAGAAGACATCCAGATGGCCAACAGGCACATGAAAAGATGCTCAACGTCACTCCTCATCAGGGAAATGCAAATCAAAACCACACTCAGATACCACCTCACACCAGTCAGAGTGGCTAAAATGAACAAATCAGGAGATGATGCTGGAGAGGATGCGGAGAAATGGGAACCCTCTTGCACTGTTGGTGGGAATGCAAACTGGTGCAGCCGCTCTGGAAAACAGTGTGGAGGTTCCTCAAAAAATTAAAAATAGATCTACCCTATGACCCAGCAATAGCATTGTTTTCACTCTTATGTGGATCCTGAGAAACCACGGGGGAGGGAAAGAAGAAAAAAAAAAAAAGTTAGAGAGGGAGGAAGCCAAACCATAAGAAACTCTTAAAAACTGAGAACAAACTGAGGGTTGATGGGGGGGTGGGAGGAAGGGGAGGTGGGTGATGGTTATTGAGGAGGGCACCTGTTAGAATGAGCACTGGGTGTTGTATGGAAACCAATTTGACCACAAATTTCATATTAAAAAAAACAAACTAAAAATAGAACTACCCTAAGATTCAGCAATTGCACGATTAGGTATTTAACCAAAGGATACAAAAACACAGATTCGAAGGGGTACATGCTCCCAATGTTTAAAGCAGCACTATCAACAATAGCCAAACTATGGAGAGAGCCCAAATGTCCATCAAGTGATGAATAAAGAGGGTGTGTGTGTGTGTGTGTGTGTGTGTGTGTGTGTATGTGTGTCTGTGTATTTTTGTTTGTTTTGTTTAAAATAATTTTTTATTGCCCACGATATTATTTTTTTTGTGTCTTTTTTTAAAATTTATTTTCTTTTTTAATAACTATAAATTCAAGCTTAGGGAAGCTTGCCTTTGTCTTGAAAAAACAACAACAACAACAACAAAGCTGTTATATCATTTGCTAACCTGATCTCATTTTAAGAGAGAGATGGTAATTATATTGTAACAGTAAAATTTATACCATGAATGATGCAGATCTAAGTCTGGTGGCATTAAAAGGAGATAGTGTTGTTGACAAAATTATAATCTGCTGGTGGCATTTGTGGAAAAGAAGAACTTGAAATTTTTAAATAACAGTAAACTCCGTTAGAAAATTCTAAAGTGTCTCACAGACCAAAAAGGGAATGAAGTTAGTAAAATGCCTCAACAGAGTTTGAATAAAACCCTGGATATGAGAGTTATTAGAACTTGGGTATGTAAAAATAGGGTGGTAGGTTGGGGTCATGCTTACAATGGTCTCAAGTTCAAATAAACTACTGTGACAATATACCACTTCACAGGTCACACACTTTCCCACAGGTTTTTCTTTCCTTTAGTAGGTCCTGGCAGCAGGTGTGCTCAGTTGCCTTCCAATACACACACACACACACACACACACACACACAATCAAATATTGCTCAGCCACCAAAAAGAATGAAATCTTGCCATTTGCAATGATGTGGATGGAGCCAGAATGTAGTATGCTAAGTGAAGTAAGTTAATCAGAGAAAGACAAATACCATATGACTTCACTCATGTGTGGAATTTAAGAAACAAAACAGATGAACATACGGGAAGGAGGGAAAAAGGAGAAGACAGGGAAACAAACCACAAGAGATTCTTAATGATAGAGAACAAACTGGGGGTCGATGGAGGGAGCTGGGTGGGAGATGGGCTACATGGGTGATGGGCATTTAGGGGGGCACTTGCTGGGATGAGCACTGGGTGTTGTATATAAGTGATTAATCACTGTATTCTATTCCTGAAACCAATATTGCACTGTATGTTAACTAAAATTTAAATTAAAAAAAAAATAAAGATATTAATCCTTCATCAAAAAACAAAAACAAAGTGGTAACAAGAGAGAAATAATAAACAAGAAAGCCTGAGTCCCAGGCAAAATTCTTGTATAAGCGGCACTTCATGCTGAAGAAAAACTGCATATCATGTAATAGAAGGTTCTTTCTACATAGAGTCCTCCAATCTTGTATGGTGCCATGCTTCCTCAGTCGAAATCTCAGGTCTCCTTGAATACCACTTGTATTTGCCTCTCTTTTACAACTCCTTACTTGTTTTATCAGTTCTTTCCTCCCAACATCTTTTGGATTTGTAGGTCGTGAGTAAATATATAATGGCTCAATCCTAGGCCCCAACCCCTAATGTTTAGTATTGTTGTAGAGTTACAAATGATCATTAAGGCATTTAAGTGCATGAAACAGAGGAAAAAGTCTAGCCATGTCCTGGTGGCTATCCAGATTCTCTAACTCATCTGAAAAGCGGGGGCTAAAGAGAGGGACTCCAAAATCAGATCACGTACTTGACAACTTTGATTCGGAACCGCAGGTCTCCTGGCTCTCCATCCACATGAGGCTCACCTAATCAGAAGAGATGATGGCATGTTGTAAGTCACACAAGTTGAACACTGCAGATCTATCCGCAGTTGAGAGAATTTTTTAAATCCATTACCTTGGGTGTTGCCTACCAAATCTACCCATGAAAGCAGTATCTCTAACTGGTTATATCAAGTTTCGGATTATTAGTAAAGATCACCTGTGTCTCAGGCACAGCAATAAACAACTTGAACTGTTTCCCAAACAAAGAAAGATTCATTGATTTCTTGAACCTGAAGTCTTAAAGCTTTTTTTTTTTTTTTTTTTTTTTTGGAGTTTTAAATTTAACCTCAAGGGGAGGTCTGAGAGTATCTTATCAATGCCAAGTAGAGCTATACATCTTTCATTGCTGAGTTAAAATTAATCCATTAAGGTCTGGACACTCTATTTCTTTATTTATTAAACAGATTTTTTTAAGTTTATTTATTTATATGGGGAGAGAGAGCACAAGCAGGGGAGGCAGAGAGAGGGAGAGAGAGAATCCCAAGCAGGTTCCAAGCTGTCAGTGCAAAGCCCGATGTGGGGGGCTCAGTCTCACAAACTGTTAAGATCACGATCTGAGTTGAAATCAAGAGTTGGGACGCTCAACCAACTGAGCCACCCAGCACCCCTGGACACCTTAAATTTTGATATAACTTAGGCTACTAGATAAAAAGTTACTAAGTGGTAACTTTTGGCCATTATATTCAAAAGATACACTGTAATGCTATGGCTTAACGTGGACAACCACGAAGGTCCTGAAAGGTTTAAACCGGACAAAAGACTGTGGGACATGATACGTGCATTTACTATGTGGCCATTAGGATAGGGTGTGAGGTGGGGGTGGGAGGCATTCACAAGCACCCAGGGAATAGAAAGTGAGGACAGTAAAACATCAATATCAACATCTCACCTTCCCCAATAAAGGGATACTCCATGCCATCTCTCACCCCAGGTTCTATTTCTACCTCCAGCGTTCGTTCTTCATTCACTAGTCTGAGACAAAGAGAATTTAGAAAGAAAAAAAATGAAAATACAAACCAAACCCCAGATACACATAATTAATTTTTTTTCTGTTCTATCAGAGTCGTTTCTTGGAAGACTGTTCTGTACCTCTAGTTGACAAAGTCATCTGAGATCCATTTACATCTTCTATTTGCCAAAAGCTAGGGCAAAGCTACTCTACCTTATATAATCTTGTAACTTGCCTCCGAAGAAACCTGCAGTAGACTGATTACTTTGAACCATGTGATCAATAACAGAGTAAACTACTCACACTTACATAAAGGGCACCTGGAACCACATGGTCATGTTTACCAGGAATCAGCAGCAAAGTTTGTCCTATCGGATATTTTTCCTGATCCCAGGATCCCAGGATATATATATATATCATACTGTTTAATTAAATAGTTGTGTTCCTAACATAATCAGCAAAGAGTCTTTCTCTAATCTGACATGTTAGCTAGACATATAGGACTGCTCTAATATTCCGAGTGGGAAAAATGAAACATTAACATTTGAGGAGGATATTCAGAAATAAAGGGTACTGCTTATTAGTTCAGAAACACAGAAGGCAATATTTAGAAGAAATACTTTTGGAAAATATAAAAATGTACATGTCTTTGTTCCATCCTCTGGTAGAACTTGAGAGCGTGTGAAAGAAGGGTATGGAAAGATAGGGGAAAATCTAGATCTAGACCATTAGCATTAGACAAATGACATGATTCGAGTGTCTCTTGGTAGAACAAAGAAAGCGCTCCACTTACTTGACATTAGGGCATTCATCACAGACCACCTCTTGGGTCATTTGGAAGCGCCCAGGGCCCAGCTGGGTAGTCCGCATCTCCTGCCGGCAGTTGCATTTTCGTTTGCCAGGAGCCTGCCTTGCCACAGGTTTGTTTCTAACTACCTAGAAATACATAAACAACGTCAGCTTCTCTCTCTGTAAAAAAGCCTCTGGTTTCCTCAACTGATCAGGGCTGCACACACGCCCAGGCCAGAACTTCCTCTTCTCTGGCAAGCTACCCCTCAGGGAGACCCGAGGCGACAGAAGTCTCTGTGGACTTACAAATCAGACCCCCCACAGGAATGAAGCAAACGGATGCTTAAGTGATTCAAATTCTGAAGCTGGAGAAGAAAGAGGGGAGTCAGAAGAGGGCCAGAAAATAACGTGTATGATATGGGCATTTCCGAGCCACAAGAAAACACCGCTGAGTTAAAGCAGTTCACAGAATTGCTATCCTTGAAGAAATCTGAGCCGTGCAAAGCAAAACCACAGCCTGAAGAACAACCACAGCCCTCAAAAGCTGATATTAGCTGCCACCATACCATTACCTACGATAAACCCAATGAAAACACTTCCTTGTTTCAGGCAACTCAATCCAGGGCTGTTTCCCACTGTTATCTCAATTCAGACACTGAATATGTAAGGGACACAATAATCATCTCTTTGTAGTTGCTTGCAATCAAACACGCCAATCGCTCAAGGTATGTGGGAAGCAGTACACGTGAAGAAACGTATTCCTGTGTTTGCCTGTTTAGTTAGCCAAACGTCGAATCACAAGGCATGTGCTCAGGCAGCAGGATGACACAAATGTTTGGGAGAAAAATCCCTTAAAGCCTACAAATATATGAAAGCCCAGGTCAGCAGAATAAATGACAACAGTAACAGTAATTAGAGCAGATACTTTATAGCACATACTACAAGGCAAGCGATGCTTTTACACGTATGAACTCAACCAGTCCTCACAACCAGCTCATGAGGCAGGTAGTGTTACTGTCCCCGTTGTACAGGGGAGGGAATGAAAGCACAGAAAGGTTCAGGAACACAACCAAAGTCACATAACTAATACATGGCAAAGCTAGTGTTCGAAACCAGGCAGTCTAGCTCCAGAGTCCATGCTTTTAATTACTATGTTCTCTCTCAAGGTAATTTTTCCCGGAAAAAGAATTTTCCACAGAGTCGTTTAAATAGCAAGGCCACCAGCATAGATTTTTGTTTCGGGACACACTAACTGCAAAGAGTGATGTACACAGTATATATCGGTGATGTCTGCAGACAACAGGTCTGCAGGGAACATGGGGGTTAATCAGGCTCACCTCTTTTCTCCCAACCCAACAATCCATCTTGCTTTTGAAGGAGAGACGGCCCAAATACTTTCACTGCCCTTTCTCTCACCCTTCAGACTGAACAACAGTATGACGAGACAGCTGCATCCTCTGTAATTGTCCAGTCCTCTTTTTTCAACTCTTCAGAGCAGAAGCCACAACTAAAGAAAATGCTTCTTGTCGAGCTGGTACATATACGTGGGCTACCAGCTAGCTCCTCCCAAATCCTGGAAACACTGTAAGACGTCAATTCCAGGAAACAATAATCATAACACACAATTTGTGAGAAAGCTTCAGAGACAGAAGGCTGTACTGAACCGGTATGTGTGCAGCGTGGTGGCTGCATCTTGGGGCAGCGGTGGCTAGAGGGGGCACTGAGAAGGTGTCAGGGAAAAGCAGTTGACTTTTCTGCTGTTGCCTTGCTCCTGAACGGCCCTGGGACAAGTTTGGGTGACCCCCTCTTCTCCAAAACAGACAGACCCCAGACAGCAAACAAGACCAAAAAAAGCCCTCTCAGAAAACAAATAAAACACAGTTAGAACCACTAGGCAAGGGCTCGCCCCAAGATGCCCTACCAGGGCAAGAAAGTTGCTGATCCCCATGGTGGAGGGAGTATGAGCTCAAAGGTCAAAAAACCATCTAGACACCTGAGGGGTCTGACTACATGCCTTCCACCTCCCACCCCCCAGAAAAGACAACAAACCGGATAAAACATATATTTTAAGCAAATGTATTAGAGAAGACAGACCAAGAATTTAAAATAAGCATGGTAATATTTAAGGAGATAAGGGAAGGCATCAGCGAAGTGAAATAGAATAAGAAATAATGTAAGAATCCAGGAGAGATATTATGTATAAAAATATGAGTTGAAATAAAAACACAGCAATGGGATACTATTAGGATGGATATAGCTAAAGACTGAAGTAATGAGCTGGAAGGCCCAAATAAGGCACTCTTCTAGAAGAAAGCAGGGGAGGCTAAAGAAGCAGAATTAAATATATATAGATATTTATTATATATGTACATATTATATATATATACACTTATATATTTATATTTATAAGAAAATTAGAAGACAGAGGCAGAAATGCCAACAAAGAGGATTATATATCCAAAAACACGGAGATAAATTTTCCAAGACTAAAAAAAGATAACCTCAAATTAAAAGATCCCGAAGTTTTAGTAGAAAATATTATGTGAATCGTTTTCTGATTTTAGGGCAGAGAAGAATTTCTTACACAAGACACAAAAACTCACCATAAAAGACTGATAAATTTGGCCACACTAAAATCAATTACCTCTGTTCATTTAAACAAATCTTCGATATAATGAACACACCAGTTACAAACTGATAGGCTATATTTTTATCACATATGGCCAACAAAGACCAAACATATGAAAGTGTTTATCCTAATTAGCTGAGAACATGCAAATCAAGAGCGTAATGAGGTAGCATTTTTACCCATTTGACAGGCAAATATTGAGAAGCCTAACAATTCACGGTTTTAGAGAGGTGGCGATCTACAGGATCTCTTATAATTGGCTGGCGGAAGTGCTGGTACTAATCAACTGAGAAAACAATACGGAATTATCTTGTACAAATGAACGTTGGTTCATATTACCCAGCAATTCCATGCTCACATATATGCACCCAAGAGAAATTCTTGCTCACATGTACCTGGATGTGTGTATAAGAATGTTCACAAAAGCACTATTGGGCAGTGGAAAAAAAAAACACTGGAAATAACCTACATGCCTACTGATACAATGTGGTCACAATAAAATTCTACTCAGCAGAATTACATGTTACAGCAACAACAGGCAGCAATCTTGATGACACTATAGTGAAAAAAGCCAGTCCCAAAGACTGTAAAAATAGCATCCTACCATACACGAAGTCAAAAGCAATAAAAACACAACAATATCTTACTCAGGTATTCATGTACATGTAATACAACAAACAAACAGGAGTGCCAAGGGAACAATAAAGACAGAACACAGGACCGGAGCTCCCTCTGAAGGGGAGGCAGGGGGATGGAACAGGGAAGTACGTGCAGGTAGACAGACATGGTCTTGCTGTATTTAGTCCTTGGGCTGGGTGAGGAGCTCATGAAACAATGGGATTATGAACCTGGGATTACGATGAACTCAATTCTGTGCATCTGGTCACTCTCCCCACCCCTGAAAGACAGAGCAGGTACCCAGAGATTTCCTGCTTTTAGTCAAAAGAACAATTCTGGGAATTAATATGAATAGCTGTGTTGTTTGAACTTACTTCCACAAAATTTCCCGCATATACTTCTTCCAAAGTAACTTCCAAATCTACAATAATATCACTTCCTCTTGGAATATTTCTGTCTTGCTGACGAGGGGTTCCTCCAAACATGAAACCAAAATCTCCAAAGAAGCTGTGGATAAGTGTAAAAATCATCACGAAAAGAAATCAGAGTTCATGTCTTGCAATTATTTCATTTTCTTCGCATTGATACAATATTGTGTCCTACCAACATAATATTGTATAAAAACTGACATTTTTAATACACTGGAGTCATACATCACACACAATTTTTTGTCATACATCATACACAACTATATTGCCATATCCCACAGAAAAATTTTACTTTTTAATACATATTGTCCACACATATGGTGCAGTGCATAGTGCATCCATGAATTCAAAGTTGGGCATAATCAATGACCTACTAATCTGTTTTAATATCAAGGAATATCAAGATATAATGGACTTATCGAGAAAGGGCATAGTACATATAAACTCATGTAATACTGACTCAAATGGTCATTTTGAACACTTGTAATGTTCACTTTGTGTAATTTTTAGAAACTAGCTTTAATTAAAGAAGCTACTGTTCTGTACAAAACTCTTGGGTACATAATTAAATAAACTAAAAAAGCATCAGACTTAGTACAATTCTGGACCTTAAGAAAAAGGACGTTCTGATCTCTACAAGATCAAAATCAGTTCTTATAAGTAACAAAAGCATCACTTTGAATTAATACAATGACCTTCAAATGTGCAGGTGTTCTAATCTTAATGTTAATTTTTGATGTTAAGAAGCCTCAGATGTTGGCACAGTGATGCCAGCTAGATAACTACTTCCCACCCACCAACCAATCTTGGTGAATAGATTCCCTGAAACTTCAACAAAAACAGAGAGGGAGGATTGGGGGGGGGGGGCGGTGGTACAGATGGCGTTTTCTCTCTTTCTGGCATCCCTAGGTATCACTTCTAATTGTCAAGGGAACGGGACACTTCCCTAGTAGGCTAAAACAACCAAATCAATCCTGGGGAAGAGAAGGATTTCCTAACCACATTACCCACACATCTTCACAAGTCCTGAAAAATCTACTGTCACCCCCAAATACTAGATGGGGGAGACTATTGTGTGCAACAGTGATTCTTACCTTCTTTGGGAAAGGGTTCACAAAACCCTTTAAGAATCTAAAGAAAGCAATAAACCCTCTCCCCATAGAAAAGCATCCTCAAACATCTTTTTGTTTATACCTTGATTTGAAACCCCAGATTAAGATCTTATATGGCATCATCAGGGCACACGAAAATTCAAATGCTCAACAAAGAAGGGTTCAAAGAGTGGGAGGGAAAGGTGTTTATTATCCCAGCCACTCAGCACTCCTGGAAAGCCACGTGTGACAGGAGACAAAAAGCCTCTACTCTAATTCCTTCCACCAATGCCGATTATTGTAGGTGTCTCTCCTGTTGATAGGATGAAAAAGAGGCAGTTCTGGGTATGGGAATAGAAATCTCTCGCTCTCTCTCTGCTCATAAGAAATAATCTCATTCATTAATGGTTTGCAGATTCTAAGACAGCGAGGGGACAACATACAGTGCCCCCAACATTGTCAAGGGTGACTTGACTGATTCAGTTGACTGGACAGGAACCTGTATTTTCTAGAGCTTTATGAAAACAGAAGAGTATATTCCCACAGGGAGGAGGATGATTGACCTTGTGGTCAAGAATCAGTTGAGCTGTACTCTTCATCAAAAGCTTCTGAAGCAGGCAACAGGGATACATCTTTAACAATGACCGAATGATCCATTCTCAGACACTAATACTTTGCAGATGGGCAAATTACTTACTGTGAAAAAATGTCTCCATGGGAGCTCTGATGCCCATCTTTTAATCCCTCTTCACCATAAGTATCATATTGTTTCCTTTTCTCACTGTCTGACAGAACCTGGGGGGCAAAAGCCAGTGGAGGAAAAGATCAGGGGTTGGCAAGATGTGATGAAGGTACATTCATGTTTTTTTTAAATTCTGATACTGGGTCTAAGATTTTTGTGGAATGCAGTTTCCACTATGTATTAAGGCATGTTTATATTTTCTTTGGCAGACGAAATTCTTTGATGCACTGTTCATTTGGGAACTTCTACATTGCTCAACTCATGTCTTTAATTTATCAAAATTCGCCCAGTCACATAAAAACCATATCTGAGATAAGCAATGTGGCTATGAAGGTGAGGGCAGCAACAGGAAAGAGGGGAGATGAATTCCTCAGGGTTACTTCCCATTCAGTGTGATTCTTGTGCTCGTGCAGTTAACCTGTATGAGGCAGTAGCTCTCTGAACCATAAATTAGGATGGAACTATGACAGATTGCCATTAGTGACAGAAGCAGTAAATCAGGACAGCATGAAAATCTGCTCAGTCCTACCTACATGTCCATATCATATACACCCCTCCATGTTATACACATTAGGAGACTGACAAGTCAAGGGAATCAAATGGCCCTTCAGAAGGGTCTATCCTGCTCTATTTTCACATTCCCTTTTCTATTTTGGGCGGTATCTGGAAATCCATTTGTGGAAGAATGCTGTCTGACATGTGTATGTTTAAGTTTGTAATCTTCTGAGTTTGAATTACAGAAAGTAAAAAACAAAACAAAACACTGCTCTATGAAGACTGCTCAAGGTCAATTTCACAGCTTGAAAAGACTGGACCCATTTGAAGAATATAAAAACTAAATAAGCTTCCATACTCTTTAAAATTTGCTTTCAGGGGCGCCTGGGTGGCGCAGCCGGTTAAGCGTCCGACTTCAGCCAGGTCACGATCTCGCGGTCTGTGAGTTCGAGCCTCGCATCAGGCTCTGGGCTGATGGCTCGGAGCCTGGAGCCTGTTTCTGATTCTGTGTCTCCCTCTCTCTCTGCCCCTCCCCCGTTCATGCTCTGTCTCTCTCTGTCCCAAAAATAAATTAAAAACGTTGAAAAAAAAATTTTTTTAAATAAATAAATAAAATTTGCTTTCAACATGCTCCCCACCCCCCCACAAAAAAAGAGAGAGAGACAGATAGAAAAAGCTTCCCATCTATTTAGAGAAATCTGAAGTATTTGCACACATATAATTTTGACAGTTAAATAACTTTATACCTTCTTGGTCATTTTAAAACTTCTGTTTAGACAGCAGATTGAAGGGTTATTTCAAACCCATACTTGCACTGGCTCAGGAAAAGAGGTTGGAAGTAGATGGGGCTTGCTGACTCCGCAAAAGAAAGGGAAGACCTGACTAGCATATATAAACAGGACACACTTCTGGCTCAGGGCTGAATGATGTGTAAGGAGCCACTAAAATATTTTATCTTTCTAAATTTAC
This sequence comes from Neofelis nebulosa, assembly GCF_028018385.1. Classification (NCBI taxonomy): domain Eukaryota; kingdom Metazoa; phylum Chordata; class Mammalia; order Carnivora; family Felidae; genus Neofelis; species Neofelis nebulosa. The sequence goes on along the minus strand of NC_080786.1, from coordinate 78,179,488 downwards.
CTTAAATGTTAAAAGAAATTGCGTATATAAGAGAGAACATTCTTTTTTCTTTTTTTAATGTTTACTTATTTTTTTAATTTTTTTTTTTTTTTTAACATTTATTTATTTTTGAGACAGAGAGAGACAGAACATGAACGGGGGAGGGTCAGAGAGAGGGAGACACAGAATCTGAAACAGGCTCCAGGCTCTGAGCTGTCAGCACAGAGCCCGACGTGGGGCTCGAACTCACAGACCTGTGAGATCATGACCTGAGCCGAAGTTGGCCGCTTAACCGACTGAGCCACCCAGGTGCCCCTTAATGTTTATTTTTGAGAGAGAGAGAGAGAGAGAGAGAGAGAGAGAGAGAACGTGAGAGAAAGAGAGAGAGAGAGAGAGAGCGTGAGCACGGGAAGGGCAGAGAGAGAGAGAGACACACAGAATCTGAAGCAGGCTCCAGGCTCTGAGCTGTCAGCACACAGCCTGATGTGGGGCTCAAACTCATGAACTGTGAGATCATGACCTGAGCCGACTGAGCTACCCAGGTACCCCAAGTGAAAGCATTCTTAAAAGGAAAGACAAAAGGGTTAGTCCAAAAGTGACCAGAGTACTTGACTAAAAGCATTATGATAGACCACATGGAAAGGAATATTTGGTAAATATCCTCAAAAGGAAAAAAAAAAAAAAGCTACTTCAGGGAAGTAGAAATGGGGCAGAATTCACTTAAAAACAACAACAACAACATAAAACCTCAAAACTCTTATCATCATGTGATCTGCAGTTTCAATATTTTTACTTTCAAGTCTACTGTGGTCTGGTCTTGCAAAGAAATGAATCCCACACATGGGTCTAAAAGAAACACCATTTCAAAACCCCCAAACAAAAACTATTTTAAAGTCAGTCTCTTTACAGACAGCAGAGGCCTCTGTAATAACCCTCCCAAAAAACTACCCTTAAAGTTATCTATTATAATTCACTTCTTCCTCAGTTGTCTTCTAAGGAATGCAATTTTATTCCATGGTCTTAGAAGCTATTTTAATTTCAAAAGAAAGAAAGGTTCTTAGTTGACTGGCCAACCAACCTAGAGTCTCAACTAATTAAAATGCCAACAGTAACCCCAGTTCCATAGAGAAGACAAATTTCTATTCACAAAAGACTCTTCAACTTAACTGGGATTTTGATTCGTGAACACTAATGTATCTACTGACCAAAGGCAATCAAATGAATGATATAAAGAAAAAAGAAAATTAGACCTAGTGACTAGAAAGGTTCTTAGAGTTAAATAATCTTCAATCTCACGAATGATTTATGTACAGCCTGCCTAGGTCATAGCTAAAGAATATGGTAGACTTGAAAGAACATGGTAAAGTCTTAGCAGCAGCTTCCCTAAAAAATATTTTGGACTATTGGGTTCCTAGCAAACAATGGGAATATTTATGGGAAATACAGTGCAAAATATGGAATCCATATGATCAGCAAGAAACAAAATGTTCTGCCTAATTTAAGAGGGTCCACCAACGCTCTCAAGTTTATTTGTGGGTTCCAGGTTAGGAATTTTGGTCCTATAGGATCCCTGAAGGTATCAACAGGAAAAGGGGGACTCCATTAGGCCTAGGTTTCCCCTAGGTATAAGTCACTGTTTCAGGTCAGTGGATTCTTTAATTTAGGCCTTGGGATCTCTTCCTTTTGGGTTTTTCTGACTACTAAAGTATTTTTCGGATTTGTTTCCAGCCTTCTCACTATCCAGGGATTTAACTTGCATTCAAAAGTTTTAGTTCCATAACTTTCAGAGTTTATTTTTTTCTGTGTCCTTCTAGAAAATAGCAATGGTGACTAGCATGACGACACTGGAATGTATAACTGAAATCTGCCAAGACAGCAGAATTTCAATGTTCTCACCATAAAAAGAGACAAGTAAGTGAGGTGCCAGACGTGTTAGTTACATGGGCAGAATCCTTTCACAATATATACATATATCAAATCATCATGACATACACTTTAAACATCTTACAGTTTTGTCAACTATACCTCATTAAACCTGGAACCCCTCCCTACCCTGATCTCTTAATCTATTTCTAGAGGAAAGGTGAATTGCAGCACATGAAAAACAGCTAACTCCTGGGGCACCTAGGTGGCTCAGTCAGTTAAGCCTCCGACTTCAGCTCAGGTCATGATCTCACAGTCCGTGAGTTCGAGCCCCAGAGAGTGTCAGGCTCTGTGCTGACAGCTCAGAACCTGGAGCCTGCTTTGGATTCTGTGTCTCCCTCTCTCTCTGCCCCTCCCCTGCTCATGCTCTGTCTCTGTCTCAAAAATAAAAACATTAAAAAAAAAAAAAAAAAAAAAGAAAAAGAAAAACAGCTAATTCCTAATTTAAATAGACAAAAGATTATCAGAACTTATTTATAAGATTTTTTCACCATAGTGTTGAAAGAATCTGTGTATAAATTTTTCAAATAGTATATAATTTATTAAGCATTCAACAAATATTCCTCAGTGTTATTAAAAATGAAAAAAAGAAAATGGAAATAAGAATATGCCCAGCTCTATATTTTATGGTGACCTAGTGTAGATTAAACGAGATGATATTGAAAGTGTCTTCCTCTCCAGATTAGTTTGCAAATTGCAAACTGTAGCTGTGTTTTGTTTGATCGGCACAAAAAAGAAATTTTTAAATCGAATTAGTTACAAAAATGTTCCAGTCAAAAGAATTACATACAAATCTGGATTAGCACTTCTCCTGAAAAATTAAATGACTTCTCATTTAATTTAAAATAAAAACACCATGTTTTTTTTTTTAAATGGCAACACCATGTTTCCATTTGTACATGGCAAAAACTGGCTGGGGTTGAAAAACAGCGTCCCTTGAAAGGGGGCAAGAGGGCTTTAGTTTGTCACAGTCCTCATCGTTCCCTTAATAGGGAATCCCAATACGGAGGCAGAGTAGCCACGGTCATGTTTTATCTTCTAACCGCCCTGCACGCTGTGTGTCTGGTCCATGTGGGCATGTGGATTTGCAATCTTCATTCAGACTTTGATTCTATTTCTGGCTCTAGCTCTCAAACTGATCGACTGAGGATCAGTCTACTCATGAATCTATCAATCATTCTTTCATCTTTTTCAACATTACCCTCCTTAATAAAACAAATACTGTTGGGAAAAAGTCAGAAAATGGCAGGATGCTAACGCTAATGTACAATATAACAGCAAACACTGACTTTACTTTTACCCATTGTCTATTTTGAAAAAGAAGTGACCTGAAAGAAAGGAGTGCTACTCTGTGTTACACTGTCTTTTCTGTAACTGTAGGTTTCATTCCTATTTCATCCTTTTTACTGACTCACCTCATAAGCAGCACCTAGATCCTGGAATTTCTCCTGAGCTCGAGGATCATCGGGGTTCCGGTCAGGGTGAAGCTGTAGGGCCAGTTTCCTGTAGGCCTTTTTAATGTCTTTTATAGATGCACTGCGAGGCACCCCCAAGATCTTATAGAAATCTCGCCTGGGGAGTAGGGAGAGGGAAAGCGTACTTCATTAAAGAAGTATACATTACATTTTTAAAAGTGAAATTTTTTCCTTTACATTAGGTCTGTGAATGAGCGAAGAGGTAGGAAAATGAAGATATACACGTGATACACAAAAAAAGAATGACTACAAAGAGAAACCTCGGAATTTGTAACGAGTTCTTACACATTGAAGCAATCACAATGACAGCCTATGTACTTTTTGAACTTTGCTGAAATTATTCAAAACATCTGTGGTATACTTCTCTTAAAACTATCTTCAGGCAAGAAAACTATTATTTATGGTCATATGTGTTACTTTCAACCAATAACCGTATAATCAAATTAACTCTCCTTTTTCATTCCCTCTATTAGTGACTTTAAATGACTTCTGGCTGTTTCCAAAGGTCAAGTGACAACCTCAAAGGGCGATTTTCTTTACAAGATTACATCGCATAAATGTTCTAGTAGAAGCTTTGTTTGAAATGTTAAACATGAAGTGACTGAAATTAAGTTCAGAGGCTAACATGGAGGTTAAGCCAAAATCCAGTAAAAGCCCTGAAGAAAGAATAACATCTATTTGGATGTATGAGTTGTGTGTTTTTTTGCTAAAAGCGGAAGTATCAATCTTGCAGTCATTGTTAGTAGTTATACTAGTTTGTCATGGTCAAGTCTTAATTATAGACAGCTGCTGAAGCCCACATACAGGAGCCTGTAAGTCTCAGCAGCTACAAATATACACATGGCATGATATGTATGTGGGAGATAAGGGCTGATCACTGACCACCTTGCACGGGACTATGCTTGAACCAAATTAATTACAAAAGGAATCTTTGCAAGAAGGGCCAATGGATATAACAGAGTATAATAAACTTTCAGGGCAGGGACTGTAGCCCATAGAAGATATATATATATATATATATATAGATATATAGATATATATATATATATCTATATATATATATATATACACATACACACACACACACACACTGAATGAAATGAATAAACGTGCTCACAAACACCTACTCCTTTTGGCAGAGTCACTTGAGCCACTGAAAGTTATTCTGAAAATGCATTTCTCAACAAAGGGGATGGGAAAGTTGTTCACAATGGACACGCTAATGTAGCAGCGATGGTGATTTTAAAATGTAGTGGGGATAAAATGCATTGGGGTGCCAGGTGATATAAGCCACCACACTGAGAAAATTATTCCATAAGCTCTTAGTCCCACTTTAGGAAAGTCATTTAATCATTTCATGTAGAAGTTTGTAAAATGGTCACTCCCAAGGGATTCCATGAAAGTTAGATGCGTTAGCCTCCTCCCAAAAATCTGCAAACATCTGACATCTCTTGAGACAAGGACTAAATCAAAAGGTTCATTAAAATTAATAACAAAAGAGCTGTTTAAAGAATGAGTCTCACTTAGAATAATACAAAAATAATGTAATGTAATAACAATATAATAGTATAAATATAATAATAATATAAAATGGCTAAGTAACAGCTCAGAAAAAATCAGGGAAAAGATGACTGGCATAGTTTAGCATCAATATTACAGTTCCCAAAAGACTTCTTTATAAAAGGCTGATGTTTAAAGCTAAAGAATTAACAGTAGTCATATTGACATTTGTTTAAATATCTTAGGGTATGTGTTGCTTTAATTAAGTACTAACAAAAACTTACTAAGAAAAACAAGCATTACCTAGAAGAATTTTTAAGAAATTTGAAATGTTTCACAAGATAAAGAAGACAACAAAGTTTAAGCAGACGTGCACGGGGGAAAAAACTTTTAAGAAATAACAAGCACTTTCAATTTTAAAGCTTTGTTAAGTAGCACCTCCTCCATTTAGAGAAACTTATGAATTGTTAGAAGCTAAGACTTTACTATTTCCCCACATTCTAAAATATGAGCCTGGCAGATCATATCCCGTGGTCACCAGGCTTGTAAGATCATGGATCTAAACGGATGGAAGGATCCTTAAGAGTTCAGGTGGTCCTATTCCCTTCCTACAGGAGGAACCTTATTACCCTCAGGTTACAGATAAGAATTTAGGTGGTTCCTTCAGAGTCACATAATTCGTAAGTGAGGTGGGTGGTCTTGAATCCCAGCTCACTACCCGTTGGTGAAATGCTCTTCCCGCTCATAAGATTATTCAGCTTCTCAAGAATGTACCATGGAGAGAGACAGTGAGGCATGATGACAGCTTAGGTTCAATTATCTCAAGAAGCTGGGAAGTTCAAGAACTCTCCAAAGCGTCTGCCTTGCTCCTTCAATCCAATTTCCTCTAGTCCCAGCATGGCTTTCCTACGTGTTCTCACGTCTTCACTCAGACTCGCAAAATAACCCACCCACTTTAATGTCAGCCCCTCCAATGGCTCGATGCAGGCTCAACATTGTATGGTCCCCTTTTCCATCCAGCTCAGCAGTACCCCCACCCTCCACAGTGTGTCTGGCACTGCATCCAAATCCCACTCCTCTGGGCAACTCTAGCTCTAAGGGCCTCTGGACCTAAGCTCCTCTCACTCGAGCCACCCACTGCTCTCCTCTCCAGCCCGCTGGCCTGGCCCACACCAGCCATTCTTCTGCCCCCACCGCCTCACCTCAGCAACGCCCCTCTCCACTCCCTCAGTCTGGCAATGCTCCCTCTACCCCAGCCAAGACTGACCGACTCACGGGCCCCGTGCCCGCGGGTGCCTGTTCCTCACCCGGCGATCACGGCCCCGAGGAGGTACAGCAGCAACAGGCAGAAGGTGCCCAGGTTCTGCGGGGCCATGGTTTCTCTGTGCCGGCCTCTGTGCCGGTCCCTAGCCCACGCGTTCCTTACAGACTCCGCCGCCGCCGAGTCGGCTCACCAGCCCACCCGGCGCTGAGAGGCCGCCTCACACCGGGGTCTCCTCCTCGGTCCGGAGCTACAGCTAGCTCGCCCCCTCCCCTGCCAGTCCACTTCCCGGGAGTCCCGAGTCCCCGGGAGAGAAGCCCCTAGGAGGCGAGAGCCAATCGCTGCTCGGGACATCACACGCGGCCGGCGCCTCGCAGCCAATCAGCGCAGTACACTTCACCTCCGAGGAGGCGCGGGCGGCCAGTTAGGCTTCCGAATTGCAGCCGCAGCTCCGGGCCTATTAGAGGAGAAAACGTCAGAGGATCGCGCCGCCGCAGGAATCCGCTCAGGCCCGGTAGCGGCGAGTCGTAGAAATCTACGTAAAAAGGCGGTCGGGGCGAAACGATGCCAAGCGAGGGCACCCGAGGTATAGGAATTCCCCCCGCCCGCCTCCTCGGACTCTCTACCAATCACGAAGTTCCTCCTGCAGCACTGACCAATTGTGGGAGGGAAGGTTTACCTCGGTTACAAGTCTCGGAATTTCATTCATGTAGAGCTTTGAGCTGGATGCGGGAGCAGAGGGACTTTGGAGGAATGGGCGGAGACAATTACTCTACGCCAAACGTAGGGCGGACGAATTGCTTAGGAAAACTTATTTACCCTCTTCGAACAATCCCGGAAGAAAATTGCCTGGGTTTCACGGAGAAGAGGCTATGGAGGCAGACATACTTAGGTTCGGATTCGGCTTCCACCACTTCTTAGCGGTGAGAACATACCCCCTCCATACCCCCTCCCATACCCCCCCCCCAAGTCTAGCCTAAGCTTTATTTACAAACCTGAGGCAAAACATTTTACTGGCAATGTTGTGAAACTTTAAAGGGAGAAAAGCTGTAAACCGTCTAGCACAGCGTCTTGCACAGTAAACACGCAACGAATAACTAACATCACACTTATGAGAACTCTTTGATTCGCCCCACCTGCTTTTGTTCATCTGATTAATTGCACCACCACCTACTTGTTCACGACAAAATTGTAGGTGTCTACCTTGATTCCTCCCCTTGTGTCCCCTATCCAAATCTTTGCCTTTAAACTGTATCCTGAATCTTTTCCGCTCCTGTACATCTCCACTACCTCTCAGGGCCAAGTCACATCATCTCTCACTTGTCAAGGCCTCCTAAGTGGTTTTCCTGCCTCCACTCTTAATATTTTAGTATCTTGTGTTCACTCCTGACCCCCATCCCCATGATATTTTACAAACATATCAGATCCTGTCATTACCCTGCTCAAAAGCCCCGAATGGCTTTTCACTGCATTTAAAATAAAACCCCAACTCTTTATGATAGCTTGTAAAACTCTGTATATGTCACAAGAGAGCTGGAAAAAGAATTTTAAAGCTTAAGATGATCTGTACCTGCACCTAAGGAGTATACTCCTTACCATGTTCCAGCAAAACTGTTTTTTTTCTTTTTTAAATACACCAAACTTATTTCTCCCTAAGGCCTTTGTTCTAGCTTTTCTCTCTGCCTGAAGCACTCTTCCCTTAGTTCTTAACATGGGTGACTCCTTTTTCCACTCAAATCTGTTGGAATGTCACTACTTCAGAGAAGACTTCCTTGACCAACCAATCAAAAACAGCCCCTACTGAGTCCCTTACTCTTACACCATCCTATTTTTTTCCATCCCTATCCCCCACACTCACACAACTGGATGCCAGTTTCAAGACAGCACGAACCTGGACTCTTCTGTTCACACCTGAATAGAGCAGCACCTTAGAATGAAGCCTGCCACAGAGTAAAAGTTGCTTTGACTGCGATTTTCACATGATGGCTTATTCTTCAGTCCTCAGCTCAGATTCAGCATTGACCCCCCTACCTCTCCCTCCAAATTCATAGCACTTATTAATATCTGAAATTGTCCAATTTTTTCCTTAATACATATTATCTATTCTTCCTATTAAAATATACACTCCAAAAAAGGATCTTATCTATTTTGTTCACTGCTGTAGTCCTAGTGCCTAGCACTGTGCCAGACACACAGTTGTGCTCAATAATCATTGCTGTTGGAACAAAGGCATAAGAGATGACAGAATCTGTTCAAGGTAGTGGTGCAGCTTGAATTCTCACCCAGATCTGTTTGAATCCAAAGACCCTGTCTCCTGACTCATAGAGGGAAGAGGAAGATAAGGTTACTGCTTTCAGGAAAACGCCTAATAGGGGAGGCCACATCAAAGAGAAACTAAATTGCATTTTATCGCCTTATTTACTTTTGTATCTCCCACACCTATAGAGGCCATAAACAAACTAAGAAACCAGGAAATGGCTAAAAATCATTACGTGGAGGCTTCGAGGAAGGAGTGATGTCTTCTGTAGGGTGGAATCCAAAAAAGCTTCGTGAAGGCCCTAACGTGGCAGGACAGCTAACAAAGTTAAGGAGCTAATCCTGGGGGGTTGCTTCAGACGGCCTGGGTTTCTATCCTGGGAGCTCTCTTGCTGTGTGACCTTAGGGGTCTATTACTTAGACCTCTTTTACCTCTAGTTTACTTCTCAGTAAGTCAAGTGTACTTAACTTGAAGGGCTCTTGGGAAGACTGAGATAATAGCACATAAACGTGCTTTACACATTGCCGGCCCCTAGTAAACACTACAAACGTAAACTGTCATTGTTATATTACTGATCAAAGCGCGCTGACCTTACCAGCAGCTACTGGCTGACCTTGGTTGGGTGGAGCAATAAAAAATTTGCTACTTCCCTGCGTGGGGAGGCGCGGCACCAGAAAGCTGCCAGGCCTGGCTCCAGGTCCCAGCACCGGGGACTCTCGGCCTCAGCCGAGTTTTTCTCAGTCCGCGGGAGAACCTGGCGGCCGCTCTAGCTGCGTGGGCCTCCGGTTCTCTGTGGTGCGAGGCCTGGCGCCTGCGCAGTGGAGGAGGCGGTGGGCGAGGGGCTGGGCCGGGTGCGCGGGGCGCGGCGGCACGCGGAGGGTGCGGCGGAGCGGCCGTGCCTTCGCAGGTAACTGCGCGCGGGCCGGCGCCAGGGAGGGAGGGTGGGGAGGCTGCCCTGGAGATGGCCGGGTTTCGGGCCCGCCACGGGGCCTGTCGGCTGGGCCATCCCGGTTCCCAGAGTCCGGCCGGGGAGCTGGTGCGGCCCCGAACCCGGACAACATCGGAGGTGTCGGCGAAGCCCCCAGAGGACCTCTGTGGTCTCAGGCCGCTGTCCCCGCCTGAAAACCCCAACCCCAGCCCTCCCCGGGGCTGCTCTTGAGAGCCACAGAGCCCTTGTTTGTTTACGAATTTAGCCGTCTGGAGTCTCGCAGTTAAATGGAGAGTTCGTACCCTGGCGTTTGGTCGCACACGTCAGGAACAGGAGTTCAGTATCTCACAGAGCGGTCGCTTTCCGTTTTGGGGCGAACTGAGATCTTTCTCACGTTAACTCCGATCTCTTTTACTCAGAACAACGCTAAGCCATTCCCTTGTATGAAGCCAGCTGTCGTTTAGCCTCTCACACCCTTCTTTCCGGTTCATGCTCCCACATTCCTTTACCTGGCCCTTTGTGGCCTCACATCTAAGGCCACTCATTCTGGTAATCCTCTCCTGGATCCAATCCCGTTTTCGGAGATTCTTCCCAAACTGGGTTCCTAAAGTACATTTGTAAATAACACGGTTCTCAAGTCAGACAGACTTGAATTCTGATCCAGAACAGTGCCAACTTAAGAGTGTAAGTCCCTTGACTTCTCTAAGCCTCAGTGTTCTCATCTGAGAATGGGGACAATCATATTATCTCCAGGTGGTTGAGAGAACGAAAGGAGGTGAAAATGAAAAATATTTAGCGTGCTACCTCGCAGGTATTAAGCATTCGACTGATGTCAGTTATTTTTGGAGCAGATAGTTCCCCAAAGACGCATGCCTTTTTTGGAATGAAAGGCAAAATACAATTATAGCAATAAAACATTTTCCATCAGTCGTATTAAGGAAGGTTTTTTAAAGTGATATTTTTAATGCTGAGGATTGCTCAATGGTCAAGTGGTACCCCTTGGTCAAGTGATGATACAGTTTGATACAGTCATCTTGGAAAGCAATGGGAATATGTATCAGGAGCTTTAGAAATGCCATTTACTTCATTTCACAAATGCACATCTGAAAATTTTCCCGGAAATAATCATAGTGCAGAAAATACACAGAAAGACAGTAATATAGTATTAATTATAACATTTAAACTCTTCATTATTTTAATTGACGTATAGTTGATACACAGTGTATTAGTTTCAGTCGTACAACGTAGTGATTTGACAACTGTATACATTACAAAAATACCACAAGGGTGGGTGTCATCTGTCACCAAAGTTAGTACAGTATTATTGACTAGATTCCCCATGCTGTACTTTTTATCCTCGTGACTTATTTTATAACTGGAATTTTGTACCTCTTAATCCCCTTCACCCTTCACCTACATTTAAGCTTTTTTTTTTTATAGTGGAAAATTTTAACATACACAAAAGTAGAATAGGTAAATAGACCCCCATGTGCTCATCACCCCGCTTCAACAATGATCAGTATTTTGCGTGCCTTGTTTTTGTGAAAACTTTTAAACCTACTTAATGTCTGAAAATAGGAGAACAGGTGAATACATGCGGGTACATTTATTCAGAGTGACAGAATTGTATACATGGTATTATCGCACATTTGAAAATTCAAAAACTAACCTCCGGTCTGTGTAGAAAAAGAGATAGAAAGGAAACACAAGAGTATGTTAACTAGTTTCCCTTTGATGGTGGAACAGTGGATGATTTCTTCCCCTTCTGTTTTTAGCTAGAACTATCCCATAAAAATTGTATATTGTTAAAACCAAGAACCAACAAGCAAAATCTAAAAGCACTGCACCTGAACTAAGCACAAAGAATATGCCAGAACGGGTTCACTGTTACAGAGAATAAAGATGATCTATTTTTGCAGCCTATGCTCGTGTGAGTATTCATCTGCCTCATGTTAGTGCTTCATATTGAACTATATGTCAGTTAACACATCCAGAATTTTAACCTGCCATCCTCTATGTGTAAGTGATTTGACTTGGAAGTCTTATCCCCCTTATTCTGACTACCATTCCCCCTCAGGGCAGGCAAAGATGTCCTGTGAAGAGATGACTCATTTCTTCCTTTCCTGAGCAGGAACTCATACTTCATGCATTTACACTCTTCCTAAAACAACCACTTCAAACAATTCAAGGAAGATAATTTTGTTTCATCACATTTTTCTTGTTCAAATGGGTTGGAGTGAGATCTGACCAAGAATTCTGCTCTTGGTTGATGAACTAGATCTGCTTTTTAAACTGACCTAGTACATCTTAAAATAGTTAAGGGAGGGGTCACCTTAAAGAAACTGTGTAAGTGAAACAAAACAAAAAATCAAAAGAAAATGCATAAATGAGTTTTGTTCAAATCAGTCTGTGAAAAAACTTTTGTTTCGTAGGTATGCCAAGAAGTCTTTTCACACAGATGTCCTTAGAGATAATATGGATCAGTCCGGAGTTCTCCTCTGGGTGAAAGCAGAACCCTTTATAGTGGGTGCCTTGCAAGTCCCCCCTCCATCCAAGTTCAGTCTTCACTATCTCAGGAAGATATCCACCTATGTGCGAACCCGGGCCACAGAGGGGGCTTACCCACGCCTGTACTGGTCTACGTGGAGGCACATTGCATGTGGGAAGCTGCAGTTGGCCAAGGATCTGGCGTGGCTTTACTTTGAAATATTTGATAGTCTTGCAGTGAAGACACCAGAAGAGCGCCTGGAATGGTCCGAGCTTCTGTCCAACTGCATGTCTGAGGATGAAGTCGAAAAGCAAAGAAATCAGGTATAGATGTATATGTATGTGTATGTGTGTTTAATTGTTTTGAGAAAGAAACTATTTGTAAGTTTTGTACTAGCTGTGCAGTGTGTGGTTTTAGGTGAATGATCATTGTGATCCCAAAGTGCCTTTTTTTTTTTATTTTTAAACAGTTCCATTTGGGTGGTATTTAATGAATTAGCTCTTACTTAGCAATCCCTATTCACCTACTTCCAAAACATTACAAGAGCACAGCAAATGAAAGAAGCAAATACTTTCATTGACTTTAAAAATATTTTTAAGGTGAGGGGTAACCTGGGTGGCTCAGTCAGTTAAGCGTCCACCTCTTGATTCCCACTCAGGTCATGATGTCATGGTTTGTGAGATCGGACCCTGCACTGGGCTCATGCTGACAGTGTGGAGCCTGCTTGGGATTCTTTCTCCCTCCCTCTCTCTCGGGCCCTCCCTGACTTGAACACACGCATGCCCTATCTCTCTCAAAGAAAGTTAAAAATATTTTAAGGTGAGTCAGTGCTTATGAACCATTGATACATGGTTCATAAGGGCACCCGACAGTTTTTAAGTAAGCATCTGCTATGTGCTGGGATTCAAAGATGATTGGAATAGCATCTCTGCCCTCATGGAGCTCCTAGCGTAGTAGGGGAGGTTGGTGTGTGAAAAAGTGCTATTTGATAGTGTAGAATGTACAATAGTAAAAGTGTAACGTAAAGTGCAGAAATAGAATAGGGAAGAGAATGATTAGTTCCGGTAATCAGGAAAGACTTCACAGAGAAAGTATATTAATCAGAGTAGGCTCCTTATAGTAATAAGCAATCCTGGCATTTCCGTGGCTTGGTGCAGTTAACAGTTTATTTCTCCTTCAAGCAGCAGTATGCCACAGGGCATCCGGTTGGATGGATCTCTAGGCTGCTGTTGTCCGAGCAATAACTCAGGGATCTAGTCATCTGTCTTTTGGAACCACAATTATATTAGCTTTGCTGCAGTTAAAAACAAACAAAAATGAAATTCCAGTGGCTTACGGTAACAAAGGTTTGCTTCTTGCTTATTCTATGTGCAGCTTGTACTTTAGCTAGGCCTCTCTTCCAGGTGATGGCTTGACTCCCTGTGTCTCCTCATTTGGGGACCCAGGCCGAAGAAACATGTTCTGTGTTGGTCGTGCCTATTCTTAGGACAGAAGGGAAAAGCAGCAGAGCAGGAGAAAGCTCAGGATGCCTCTTAAAACTTTGGCTCTGATGTGACATAGACTGCAATGACTTTCATTCCATTGGCTAAAGCTTTGTCATATGTCCATGTCTAAAATCAGGAAGTTGGGGAGATAAACTACCTCACAGGAGGTAAAGAACTCCTATGGCCATGTATCGGACCCAAAAGCCTCCCGGAGGATGTGGAAATGAATAATTGCAGGCATGATACAATTTTTCCCAGCCATGTCCACTAGGGTCTCGGAGTCTTTTACTGCCATTTCTCTTGGGAGAGTTTTTGGGAGACTCAATAGTATATGTCAATCCACCCACATTCCATTGACTATAACTCAGTTATACCATGTCTAACTTCAAGAGAGGCTGGGAAATACTATGTAGTCGTGTGCCCAGGAAGAAAAGCAAAGGTATATTTAGTTAGTACTAGTCACTCTCTGCCACATGTCGTAATATCTAAACAGGGTTTTGGAAATTGAAAGAAATTGCAAGCAACCAAGAGATAAAGAACAGTATAGTTATTCGTTAATTAAACATTTATCGAGTGTCTACTATGTGTGAGGTACAGTAGTGGATGCTGGATACAGAGATGAATGAAACCTTCAAGAAGCTCCACATTTTTTGAGTGCTTATTATGTGCTATGTGCTATGGTAATTACTAGGAATAGAAAAATGAAAAAGACAAGGATCTTATAGTCTCTTGAATAGGAAAGTATATGAAGGAATAATGACAACATATAATTATTCAATGGAGGTATGTAGAAAATCAAGGAATTTTGCTGAGCATAAAAATGCCAGTCCCAAAAGGTTACATATTATATTTATATAACATTCTTGAAATGACAAAAATAGAGAACAGATAAGTGATTGTCAGGGATTAAGGAAGGGGTAGGTGTGGGAGGGGGAAGTAGGGAGTGAGTGTGGCTATAAAAGGGCAACGTGCAAGATCCTTGTGTTGATGGAAATGTTCTGTAACTTGGCTGCACCAACGTCAGTCGCCTGGTAGTGCTACTGTATTATGGCTTTGCAAGATGGGGAACTGAATACAGTGTACACGGGGTCTCTCTATCCTTACAACTGCATGTAATCTCAAATCTACAGTTATCTCAAAAAACTTGATTAAGAAAGTAAACGTTTAATAGGTAGATTCATGGGGTTCCATTGACAGTTGACAGAGTAGGTCTAGGTGATCCTGAGATTCTGTATTTTTAAGTTCTTAGGTAGAGTGATTTTCAGCTATACTATAGGTATAGTACCAGATGTGTTACTTTTTTGTGCCTCCTGTATGTGCATGGGAATGGATATCTGAGGATAATCATGAACTTCAAATCCTGGGCTTCAAACCAGACCCTTTTTCAAATACAAAATGATTTATAAACCTCTATCAGACCAGTGATATTTTTTTAAGTCACACACTCTTTGAAGAACTTGATGAAAACCTGAGTCCTACTCCCCTATAAAATGTACATACACCAAAAAATTACATACAGTTTCAAGTGTTGCATTGAGACCCTAAACTTTGTTGATGAGTCTGTGAGTCTTAGGTTAGACCAACCTCCAAATTTTGGTGAAATTTCCTTCTTCCTTTCTTCCATTAATTTATTTATTCAAATGACTAAAGTGTTTCCTTTTTTTTAATTGTAATTTTAAACTTTTGAAATAATAATATACTTTTTAAAAGTATGTACTTCATCTTTTCCACTTCATCAATTTTGGGAGAGAATGTCTACAGCCAAAGATGCTACATAGCTTTCCAAGAAGGTAGGTGACTTCAGTTTAATTGATTTTAGAAACTCCTGGGTATCAGAGACCTACATATCAAATGCTAGCAAGTTTCTACATTTTTGTTCTTAAGATCAGCAAACTGTTGGGGCGCCTGGGTGGCTCAGTCGGTTGGGCGTCCGACTTCGGCTCAGGTCACGATCTCACGGTCCGTGAGTTCGAGCCCCGCATCGGGCTCTGGGCTGATGGCTCAGAGCCTGGAGCCTGCTTCCAATTCTGTGTCTCCCTCTCTCTCTGCCCCTCCCCCGTTCATGCTCTGTCTCTGTCTCAAAAATAAATAAAAATAAAACGTTAAAAAAAAAAAATTTAAAAAAAAAATTAAAAAAAAAGATCAGCAAACTGTTGCGAATTTATTTTACTATATCTACTTAGTTGTAGAATAGGGACTGATGTGATTTTCTTTTTTTAAGTTTATTCTTTTATTTTGAGGGGGGTTGTGAGAGAGAGGGAGAGGGAGAGAGAGAGAGAGAGAGAATCTGTCAGTGCAGAGCCCCATGTGGGGCTCAATCTCACGAACCATGAGATCGTGACCTGAGCCAAAAATCAAGAGTCAGACACTTAGGGGCACCTGGGTGGCCCAGTCAGTTAAGCGTCCGACTTTGACTCAGGTCATGATCTCCTGGTTCATGGGTTCGAGTCCCACATTAGGCTCTGTACTGACAGTTCAGAGCCTGAAGCCTGCTTCAGATTCTGTGTCTCCCTCTCTCTCTGCCCCTCCCTCTGCTCATGCGCGCATGTGTGCTCTGTCTCTCAAAAATGAATAAACATTAAAAAAAAAGAGACACTTAACCAAATTAGCCATCCAGGTGTCCCTGGACTGGTGTGGTTTAAAGACATGTGTTCTTTTCTTCTTGGACAGCTTTCAGTGGACACCCTACAGTTTCTGCTCTTCTTATATATACAGCAGTTAAACAAGGTTTCCCTGAGGACATCTTTGATTGGAGAAGAGTGGCCTAGTCCCAGAAATAGATCTCAGTCTCCTGACTTGGCTGAAAAATCCAGTTGCCATAATAAGGTACTGTTTAAATTTTGGTCTCCTCTGAAAGGGAATTTGTGAGGAAGATGATTTGTCTTCATTAAAAATTGTGTTAGGATTACTTATATAAGCCAGTCATTTGCTGGCATGCTTGCTTTGTTTTGCTTTTTTCATTTCTTTTCCTTATTATAAAACAAAATAAATATTTTCAATCTTAGTCGAAATAGGTGATTTCTGCTCCTTTGGTGACACAAAAATTGCATGATTTGGGGGCAAACTATTCACTGTACTCTCATTAGAATTCTCAGTTTTGCAAATGTCAATGAATTTGAATCTACTTATTTGACTAAGGTAGGATAAATGAAAAGATGTAGTATTTGCAAAGTCTGTTGAGATCTACTGACGAAACTTCTGTAAAAATATCTTCTCATATGTTTAAATGATGTGCTTCAGTATGCTTAAGCTCAGCATGCTTATGTAATATTATATGATGTGATGACCCAGAAGTTAAATTTAACTGCCTCATGTTGTGAGTTTTAGAAATTGTGTTATTTCTTCTGTCTTTGTAAGGAAAACTGAAATGGTTTTACCTGTTTATGTAAAAGTATTCTAAAGAACTTTAAGGAAAACATAGACCTCAGTATTACTGCCATGTGCAGGTTCCTTAAAAATGTTCTGAGGCGCACACACACACACACACACACACACACACAAATTGTTCTGAGGCAAACAACAACAACAAAAACCTCTCTGATATTTGGTACTTTTATAATCTTTTTCGAGTAAATCTGGCCACCCTTATATTCCATGATGCTATTCCCTCCTAGTTCTGCTTTTAATTATTCCTTCTCACTCTTCTTCATGAGCTTCCCCCCCTGGCCCCAACAGGCTGCTTTTCCCCCCGGATTCTGCCTGGGGCCATTTTGTCTTCTCACTAGACATATTCTTTTTTTTTCCCCCCCCCCTCACACTAGACATATTCTTTAAACATAATTCTTCTCTTCCCATTACTCTATATATCTCAATGACTCCTGAGTTTGTCTGCATTTTAGATTCCCCTCTTCACGCAGATACCCTATCTATACCTTAATTTCAGAATGCCCAAGTCCAGATGTATTAGAAAGGCCAATAATTGTGTGCTCTTTCCACATGTATTTCCTGTTGAGTGGGTACCGTATAGAGACGGTGTTTTGAACCATCTGTAGTCTGTATTCAAATTGGCTCTGCCACTTGGTATCACATGATTTTAGGCAAGTTAGTTAACTTTTCTAGGCCTTGGCTTCTCTTCGGTAAGTGGGGATAATATTGCACATTTCTGGATGGCTGTGAGAATTCACTAATATAATAACATGAGACTTGTTTCATAGTAAGCGCCAGTAAATGGTGACTTAGTTTGTGCTGTAGCATGACCTTTCCCTACAACTGATTAGACCAGAGATGGACCCTTGACTAGAGTAACCCATTCATAGGTATGTATGTGAAATTGGTCTGATTGGAAATGATGACCTGGCCCCGTCAGTAGCCCCAGGAACTGAAGAAGTTACCAGTCTGTGAGGGGTGCTTGAGCTGGTGGCTCAGTTGACATTGGTACCAGAATGGCCACCATGTTCATGAGTGCCCTGGAGTTATGAGGGATTAGAAACTGAAGTAATCAGAGAAAAAGAGTAGAATGGAACAGACATGTAGAGACATTGGCCTCTGAGAAAGAACCAGGTTTAAGGTAGCCTTCCAGTTCCAGTTCTTATGAGGCCTACCTACACTTCAGTTTGGGAGATGACCACGTGTGCCTACAGTAAAATCTCCCTTTACTTAAATTAACGTATATTCTCTATGCCAGTGCAAGTTACCACCAGCTTCCAATGCTCACTCTCTCAGCACCTGTACCTAGTTATTTGTCAAGTCTTCCCGATTCTGCCTCCAAAATAACTCTAATTTAAAAATCTGTCCCTTTTCAGAAGACCTGGCTAGCTCAGTCAGTGGAGCATTCAACTCTTGATGTTAGGATTGTGAGTTCGAGCCCCACGTTGGGTATAGAGATTACTTAAGAAATAAAATCTTTAAAAAATATATATATATATATATATATGTGTGTGTGTGTGTGTGTGTGTATATATATATATATATATATATATATATATATATGTAAAATAAAACTCTGTCTCTTCCTCTTATATAGACCATAATGACATTTTGGAGGTGGGGGGACCTTGATTTCCATAATTAGATCCTACCTGGTCACTCTGCTTTTAATCTGCACCCCACCCACTACACTGGACTTTCTAAATGCAGAAGGATTATATCTGTCTCCTGCCAAAGCTGCCATCAATGAATTATCATTGTCACTGCCGTTTTCATCTTGTGCTCCATGGGGCCACCTCAGGGCCTACGATGGGTGAGGAGGATGCAATAAGGGAGATGAAGAGTAACAGCTCTGCTTTGACATTTTTTTTTTTTTTTAAGTATTTATTTAACTTATTTTGAGAGAAAGAGAACACACGCATGGGCACGAGTGGGGGAGGGGCAGAGAGAGAGAGAATCCCAAGCAGGCTCCGTGTTGTCAGCACAGAGCTTGATGCAGGGCCTGAATTCACAAACCATGAGGTCGTGACCTGAGCCAAAACCAAGAGTCAGATGCCTAACCAGTTGAGCCATCCAAGTGCCCCTAACATGTTCTTTGGTATCCAAATGAGAATTTATTAAAAAGAAAAAAGGGTACAGCTATTTAGAAAATAGCCCTAAAGTCCCTGGCACACAAAATAAAGCCCAGATGTTTTATTAGGGTTTCCTACAGGCCTTTCCTGATTGGTCCCTGCCTACTATTTTAACTTTACCTGACACTTCCCAGCATGCTTCCTAAATCCCACCCAGAACTTCCAGTTTTCTGAACACAACAGGTAATTTTATTCCTATGGGTCTTTGCATATGCTGTTCCCTAGGCCTAAGCCTTTTTTAAAAATATGTTTGCGTTAATTAAGAATCTGTTCAAACAGCACTCCACAATGATTGTTTTTCCCCAAGGGAGTTCCTTGTTCCTCTCATGCTCCTAGCATGTCTTCACATATCTCTGCCCTAGGTCTTATCTCACTGTGTAATAGTTGCTCGCTTATATTGTTTTTTCACTACATAGACTCTGAGTTCCTTGAGGACAAGACTATATCGTAGCCAATTTGCATAATTCATTAGTTAACACTGCTCATACCACATGAGAGATATTCACAAAATATCTGTCAAATGAATGAGCCAAGTCACTGAGACATCTGCCAACTCCAAGCTTATTCCAAAAGTTATAACTTGTCTTAAATCTAGCTACTGTAAGATCAGTTGCATTGTTTCATCCAGTGGAATTTGAAGTTCCTCCTGTAATATGAGAAGGTAAGTAGAGAAACCCAACATGGGACCCCTGGGTGGCTCGGTTGGTTGAGCATCCAATTTTTGGTTTCAGCTCAGGTCATTATCTCAGGTCCTGGGATTGAGCCCTGAGTCAGATTAAGATTCTTAAGGTTAAGATTCTGCCTAAGATTTTCCCTCTTTCCCTCTGCCGCTTCCCCTGCTGTCTCTCTCAAATAGACAAAATGACAAATAAAAATAAATAAAAAAAAGGAAACCCAGTGCTTCATCGAATGTTAGATCTGAAACCTAGAGTATTTACCAGCTCTGTGACCCTGGGTAAGATTCTTAACCTTTCTCTATCTCCGTTTCCTTATTTGTAAAGTGAGCATGGTAATGGCATCTTTTGCAAGATTGTTGCTAGGATTAAATATGTTAAGGTTTGTATAACACTTACTGGTTGGCACACACTAAGGATTAGCTGTTAGTATTACTTTTGAATTAGCCAAAGAAGGCAGAGAATCTGTTTATACCTATCACATATATTTAAAAAATCTTTATGAGGTGTACATTGCTACCTTAAATGCTTTTTAGGAGATGAGGCAAAATATAAATACAAAACAATTAAAATACAACACTTTCAGGTCTTGTAGAATCTCTTTGTTAAGTGTGCTTTATTTTGATATTTTTTAGAACTGGAATGATTACAGTCACCAAGCATTTGTCTATGATCATCTGTCAGACCTCCTTGAGCTGCTTTTAGATCCAGAACAACTCACTGCATCATTTCATTCGACCCATAGTAGTCTCGTCTCTCGAGAAGCTGTTGTGGCCCTCAGCTTTCTGATTGAAGGTACAGTGAGTGGAGCCAGGAAGATATATCCACTTCATGAACTTGCACTGTGGCAACCACTACATGCAGAAAGTGGCTTCTCAAGGCTCTCTAAGACCTTTTCTTTCTACAAGCTGGAAGCCTGGCTGAGAACCTGTTTGACTGGGAATCCATTTGGTACATCTGCCTGCCTCAAGTCTGGAAAGAAATTGGCTTGGGCTCACCAAGGTATTTTTCAGTATTTTCATCTATATTAAAAATTGGATGACAAGTGAAGGAAGTGTGTGTTTTCTGGTGTATTAATAGTCCTACATCTTTTGTAGAAGACCTGAAAAATATTGCTACTATAAGAGAGAAGAAAAGGGAACATTTCTCTTTTGTCTATGACTTTTTCCTGTCAAGGCAGCAAGAGTCAGAGAGTTGATTTGTGATCCTGGATCGTTGTGGTTACAGTTAACAGCAATTCCATCTTGGGTCAGTCCTCTCTTTCTCTGCTCTTCTTTATTCAGACTCTTTCTCCCTTGCCCTCTCACATGCTCCTTTGCTTAAGGCTTTCCTGTTTTCCATGCACCACAGCAGCATTTGGCCTTTCCACGGTTACAGCGTCAGACAATTGGTGTAGAGATGGGGTCCTATCTAGGCACACAGACA
Organism: Neofelis nebulosa; assembly: GCF_028018385.1. Taxonomy (NCBI): domain Eukaryota; kingdom Metazoa; phylum Chordata; class Mammalia; order Carnivora; family Felidae; genus Neofelis; species Neofelis nebulosa. Next base: position 78,158,596 of record NC_080786.1, on the reverse strand, counting down.
GAAACAGATTAGATTTTTCTAAATTGGAAAACTCAAGTTACAGTAAAGAAAATCCTGGCCTTGGTCACATCAAATACCTATTCCTGACAGTCCAGGATAGGTTCAGGTGCCGCATGACTTCTGGCCCAGGTAGAAGTTTTAAGAGAAGGGGGCTCAGATGGAAGTTTAAAAAGAAGTAGGTGCCTATACTGAGGCAAATTGCAGGCAAAATTAATGAAAAAAAAAACCCCAAACTAGAATATACTCCCACAATCTCTGAATTTCAAAGATAAAGGAAAAAATAGGCTCCATGTAATTAAAAAAATGAGTTTTGTATCAAATTTTTATAATGCCAAAAAACAAAACGATTGAGCAACATATACAGAATCTTGAGTGAAAAGATTGTGATCCACGAATTCCGTGTCTAACCAAGCTATTGCTCTAGAGGAGGTCAAAGACTTCCAGATGTCTAAGGGTGCCATAAATATATAGGACATATTACATAAATTTTTGATGTTGATAAAAGAATATAGGCTCAAGCAGTTGTTTAGATGTTAACAGTAGTCACTAGTAGGAAAAAGAGGATATCTAATCTCTTAGGATTATACCGAAATGTTAATGGTGGTGGATAACAAGATCACAAATAATTTTTATCTTCTTTTGCCACTATTTAAAATTTTTCTACAATAACCATGTGTTACTTATTTAATAAAAGGAAGCAGTAAGTTGTTTTTTTTGTTTTGTTTTTAAAAAAGAAGAATCACATACTCCTGTGACCTCTTCCTATTTGGCCAGTATTCATTTATCTACAAGGGTATCCTGATGGCTTGCAGGGAAGCACAGTCTGAGAAGCCAGTCACTCGATGGCGAGACTGTGTTAGGAGGGTAACAACTCCTGCACAGATGTTTTAAGTGTCCGTGTGTGTGAGGCACTGTGTGTGGAAGGAAAATATGCTCTCAGTCACTAATGATCTAGGGATTAAAGACCTGAATCCAAATAGAATTCATGGAATACTGTGGTAAGTAGCTGAGGAGGGGATTGAAATTAGTATTATGGCAATTTAAAGAGATTATTTCAGGACTGGGATGATAAATTGAGTCAACTTGGAGAAGATATTTGAGTTATTTGAGTTGGGCCAGTTCTGTCACTTTCTGGCCATGTGAATTTAGGTGTATTACTTGAATGGTTACACATGAAACAAACCTTAGATCTGTAGGCAATCTTGAATGGATTATAGGTTTCAAAAAATTTATGAAATATCGCAAACGTACTGGGAAACACAGAGAACAGTATAGCAAACACCTCCCTACCCAAAGCCCAGATCTAACATTTTCCCAAACCTTGTATGTATCTAATTTTAGACCCGTATACACACATAGACATATGTAACCTCATATGGTTGTTTTCTTTGATTTGAAACTATCTCATTTATATTTTTCTTACCTAGTTGAAGGGACGACCAAAAGAGCTAAGATTGCTTGTAATAGTCATGTGGCCCCTAGGATGCACCGCATGGTGGTGATGAGCCAGGTTTACAAGCAGACCTTGGCCAAGAGCTCAGATACTCTGGTGGGGGCACACGTAAAGATTCATCGTTGCCACGAATCTTTTATATATCTGCTGTCTCCCTTACGGTAAGCACAGTCTCCACAGTGTTCTGATATTCTGACGTTTTCTTTGGACTAGGACTGATCGTCCTAGTCCTCTGATTTTGCTATCAGAGAATAGTTTTGTAGCACAATATTCACTTATTCTCACTGGGGAATTCACCTGATTTTTTTCACATTACAGATCTGTGACCATTGAGAAGTGCAGGAATAGCACATTTGTCTTGGGCCCCGTACAGACTGCTCTTCACCTCCACAGCTGTGACAACATTAAAGTCATTGCTGCCTGCCACCGTTTGTCCATCTCTTCCACGGCAGGTTGCGTCTTTCACATTCTGACGCCTACACGCCCACTTATTCTCTCTGGAAACCAGACAGTAACTTTGGCCCCTTTTCACACCCATTATCCAATGCTGGAGGATCACATGGCCAGGACCGGCCTTGCTACAGTGCCTAACTATTGGGATAATCCAATGATTGTGTGCAGAGAGAGCAGCGACACAAGTGTCTTCCGACTCTTGCCACCTTGTGAATTCTATGTATTTATTATCCCCTTTGAAATGGAAGGGGATACGACAGAGATACCTGGGGGGCTTCCATATGCATATCAGAAAGCACTGCGTCAAAGAGAGCAGAAGATACAAATCTGGCAGAAAACTGTGAAGGAGGCTCGTTTGACAAAGTAAGTGTTTTCTAGAGGAAGAATTTGCCTTATATAAAATTCCACGGGAAAATTAATCTGTACATGTTTACAGCGTGGTAAAGTAATCAGAAAGATAGAGGGTGTCTTTTAAGGTCCCTATTCCAGGCTGTTTGGTTGGGAGATGGGAGCACTTAGAGGCCCAAGAATTAGACTCACTTCTTTTCAGAAGCTTAAGTTTGTTGACAGATAAAGGACTCTATAAATGAAAGGTCATGTATAGACTATGCCATATAATCCAATACTTGAATGAATCAGCTTAGTTTTTAATTTACTTCTCCACACTCTATCGGTGGTTCTCAACCTTGGCTGTGTGTTAAGGTCATCCAAGGGGCTTGCTAGAAATCAGATTTCCTGGCATCCACCACAGACCGACTCTCTAGGGGTGGATTCCTAATGCTGCTCCAAGGACTGATGCTAGTTTTGGTCAAAGTTTTCCCTAATCTGCCGTAAAATGTGAAAAATAAGCATAGTGTTTTAAAACAAAGCTAAATTTCATCCATTTAAAATGTTGTCTTTTATTCTGGAATTATAACCATCCTAAACTTGGGGCGCTAAAATATCTTATTTTTAAATTACATGCTGTGATAGTAGATGATTATGGTTTATTATGTTCACCACAAAATTTTATTTCAAGGTACTAGTCTTTGAACTCTGGAAGCCAGGGACTCACTGTATGGTTAACAGAGTTTCAAAAAATGTGGCATGGGTAGTCAGGGAAGATTTATGGAGGAAGTAAGAATTTGTGTTGGATCTGGAAGAATGAGCACCATTTGGATAGAAGCTGAGGAGTGTGCAGAATACTTTTATATATACTGTATTGTATCTGACCAATATACATATATATATATAAATATATTTATATATATATTTATATATATATATTTATATATATATTTATATATATATTTATATATATATATTTATATATATATATATTTATATATATATTTATATATATATATATTTATATATATATTTATATATATATATTTATATATATATTTATATATATATATTTATATATATATTTATATATATATATATTTATATATATATTTATATATATATTTATATATATATTTATAAATATATATATATATATATATATATTTTTTTTTTTTTTGGTGGTGGTAGTGCTCCAATGTACAGAACTCAATAGAGCAGTTATTTGGATAACTAGACACAATTTAATGTCTATCCCATTAAAGCGTTTTACAATCACCTGGAGGAAAATGAACGGGAACCAGTGTTCTTACATTATTTTTGCTCGTGACGGCACTTTTAGGGATCAGAGGAAGCAGTTCCAGGTACTCGTGGAGAACAAGTTTTATGAGTGGCTGATTAATACAGGACATCGCCAACAGCTGGACAGTCTGGTGCCCCCTGCCGCAGGCTCCAAACAAGCAGCAGGATAAGACTCCTACGTGGAAACACTGGTGGGCATTAGAACAAATTATCTTGGGAAAATCTTAGAAGCATGCCAAAAAAACTGTACAGAATATTAGGTTACTGGCCACTGCCACTTTTCCCCCATCGCTCCCACCAGCATATACAGACTTGACATACCCATATTGACTGCATTTTACAGTGAGAAGACCAACCAAAATATTCCAAGTGGAGCCTATGGAATACTGGGCAAATATAATGGGCAAGTTTTACTCTTTTTGCTTCTTGCCAATACAGGTTGTACTTCCAAAGATACTACTTTCCCCATTCATAGCTTTTCTAACCTTTCTAACACATCTTTCATCTTTCCCATCACCCTACACGCAAATCAATTAAGTCAGCGAATTTTTGTTAGTGGCACCTATGAACATTAATAAATTACCAGAATTAATCCAAACGAAGATTTGAATACTGAAGGAGCGTGGATACAGATAAATTTACCAGAACTTAATTTAATCCAAATATAAAATACTCTTTTTAAAATAGAAATTAATTTGCTTTTCTCTATTTTTGAAGTATTTTTAAAGACTAATAACAGAAAAACAGACGGAAGATGTCAATAAATAGTGCACAGAAAAATACAAACACAAAGATACTCACTTTTATTTGTAAGTAATTTAAGAGACTTTTTTCCTCTATTGGATTGACAAGGATCCAAAGGTGGTATACAACACTAGAAAGACATTTCATTTACCACTGGAAAACGTGGACATTTGTGCAAACTTTTGGGGGGATAGTTTGACAAAATAAAAATTCTAAATGCGCACAATCTCTGACTTGGCAAGTTCACTTCTTAGAATTTACCAATTTAACAATTTCACTGATTAGAATTTATTTTACAGATATATTCATTTATGTAAAGATCTTTTTTAAAAATAAGTTCATTACAGCATTGTTTGAAATAGCTGCAGACTGGAAAACAACCCAGATGCTTTCCAGTAGAGGGCCGGTGCCTAATGAATTGGTTCATCCATGTTCTAGAATGCATCTTTAAAAAGAATGAGGTATAGGGCACCTGGGTGGTTCAGTCAGTTAAGTGTCCGACTCTTGATCTCAGCTCAGGTCTTGATCTCGGGGTCGTGAGTTCAAGTCCCACATTGAGCTCCAAGCTGGGCATGGCACTTACTTAAGGAAAAAAAGAAAAAGAATAAGGTATATCTGTGGGTGCTGATACTGAATCATCTCTAAACTGGGGGGTTGGAGCGGTGAAGGCAGAAGAGGAGGAGTAAAATATTGCCTTGTGTGTTTTCAAAAAAGAAAGGGATTATCACACATGGTTATGTGCTAATTACATGCCTTAAAAACTTCTGAAAGGGTTTAAAGAAATTACTGAAAGTGTTGTCTTTGAGGAACAAGGCTAGACGTCTAGGGTGAAAGAAAACATTCTTAATTTTTTTTCATATAGAATTCACATACCGTGAAATTCACCTTTTTAAAGTAAAGGATTCAGTGGCTTTTATTAATACAGTCACAAGTTTGTGCAACTTTCATCCAGAACATCTTCATCACCGTGAATATAGACCCCGTACACGTTAACAGGCACTCCTTATTCCTCCACCTCCAGTATCTTCTCTCTTCTCCAGTCCCTGGCAACCAGTAAGCTACTTTTTGTCTCTTGATTTGTCAACTCTGGACATTTCCTGTAAATGGAATCCTACAACGTGTGACCTCTGTGCCTGGCATCTCTCACTTAACATCGTGATCTTAGGGTCATCTGTGTTGTAGGATGTGTCAGTAGGTCATTCCTTTTTGTGGCTGGATAATATTCCAGTGTCTAGATAAACACAGTGAGGTCTGTCTGTTTATCATTCGATCTGAGATTTGAGGCATTTCCCTTCTCAATTGTTTTCAAGTTTATTGTGAATGGTGCTATGTTCCTTTTGTGCACAAGTGTTTTTGTGCATGTGTGTTTTCGGTTCTCTGGTACACACCTAGGAGTAGAATTGCAAGGTCATAGGTTAACCTTTTTAGAAGCTGCTGAACTGTTTTCCAAAACTGCAAAAACTTACTCTTTATTGTCTATATGTTGTTTGCATTTTGAAGTATTAAAAGAATTTTATAGTATTTAATAAATGCTGAGATTAAGAATTGGAAATCTGATAAAATTCCCATTTCCTTTGGAAAGAAGAAGGTAAATCTTAGTTTAGACTAATCCCTATAGACAGCCACTTTTTCATGTTTGTATATGATTGTCTTTTCTATTAGGAACTAATATGACCCTCAGAAGAATATAATTAACCTTAAACCTTATGTATCTTATCACTCTAAACTGTCGTCTGACCTTGATTTATATGATTTTATAAATGCAAGTTTTTTCTTATGTGCACAAAGGCAACAGAAAATTAAGTTATTAATATTTTTCTTTTGTTATCTTCAGGGCTCTGGAAACAGGAGGATGAATGGACGATGGTACATGTCTTGAAACTAAACTGGGAAGATGCTTTTGCTGCTTAAGAGATATTGGGGCTTTTTCCTTCCTATTTAAGACCATTCCTTGATTTCCATTCCACACTCATATGTTATTGCTTATGTTGAATTTTAGACGAACTTCCATCATATAAACATTGTTTATAGAACATCAGGAAGCTCATCTTTGTGTTGCCAAAATGAAGGAGTTGATGAAGGCAGTTTCATCGTATTTACGTTAATATTAAAGTGATGGAGTGTAGATTTGCAAGTAAACTTCACATTTTAATTTGTATGACGAAAGGGTCTCATCCTTTCTAGAGTTAAATAAGAGTTTTATAGTTCTGTGTAACTATTTGAAAGGAAATTGCTACTCCTTTTAAAAAATAATTGGAATGAAAGTATAGTTTGTTGGTGTATAAGTATAGCAGAGATAGTTTTATACAAAGATATTTTAGTCCTTAAAAGTATGAAGCAATGAAATTGTGTAAAACCCCTATTTTTCATTTTGTGCTTCCAGGTTTCAATAAGCAAACTCTAAAAAGTAATTTTCTCCTCTTGAGAAAAAGATAGAGCTTTACTTTCAATTTTAGAAAAGGTTTTATGGGGGAGGAAAGAGTTTTTCCTCCATCCTTCTAGGTTCTTTTGGCTAGTTGACTAATTAAATTGACATCAGACATATTAACAGGAGGAAAACAATTTTAATTACATATCTATGGGAGCCTCCTAAGGACAGGAGCCCCAGGAATAAGTCAGGCGGTTATGGCTACTGTGCCACCCTGAGCTAAGGACTGGGTGGGATGTGGGCCTGAGGGGGGGACTTCTCAGGATAAAAAGAGCAGATGTGTGGTGGTTAGATGTTTGTCTTGTCCTACAGATGAGTCATTTAGATTAAAAGTTCTCTCTGGTAGTAGCTCCCATTCTGGGCCAGGCCCCCTGTCTCAATTATTTTAGATAGTTAAGGGAGAGGAAAAGTTTTTCTTGAATCTGCAGGGTCTTGTTTGCCTTCAGCTCCAAATAATCTACATGCTAAAGTAGCACATTTTGGGGTCATGCATTCTGCTCCCTTGCAATTCCCAATGTCATTCTTTGATATGATATCAAAATAAAGTTTACATTTGATTGGGAAGGCTATATTCTTTAAGATAAAGGAAAATAATTATTAAATTATTAAATAATTATTAAATTATTACGTGAATCTGCTGATAAACATTGTTTCGTATGCTCACTGGTCATTAAACTAGTAATTGTATTAAAAAAGGGCTTGATCTTTTCTTTCTAAAGTGGAAATTAACCCTCAGAATGTGTGTTAATTCTAATTGAGGTTCATGGTTTTTATTTTAAGATGGAATTCAAGAGAGAATTCAATAAAGAAACACTGGAGTTTTGGACGTGTGTTTTGGAAATTATTGGTTAGTGAAATTCATGATATTAGATACTTTCTTTCCAGTTTATCAAATTCAGAAAGCTGGGCACATAACTTGATAATTTGTTTCTCAATAATCTTCATGTCAAGGTACATTTGCTATTTTTGGAATTGACCATAATGTCTTGGGGCATCCCATTTGTTGGTGAGCTTTATTAGTAGAAACAGGAGGAAGATGGGCTTTTGAGAAGAATATACTTGACCAGGAAAATGAAAATGGAGAAGAATTGATTTGTTTCTTTGAATTTACATAAAAGGTAATCTCATTCTAAAAGTCAGAGGTGTAATAGTTGCCCAGAAATGTTCTCTAAACAGGTCTCCATATGATATCATGGCAGAAAAATTCCACCTAGCAGGTGGCAGGTTTGGCTTAGCTAAACCTTTGCAGAATCATAATTTCCACAGTAGCTTTCTGTCTCTCAGGCTGTATACCGTAGAGCCCTTTCTTATGGAGTGGAGCTTGTGTGCGTGCCTCGACAAATTTTCAAACTTAAAGAACAATTGCACGAGTCTGATTCCCCACATACCCCTTGTCCAGATTTGCCACTTGATGATAACGTGTTACTACATTCACTTTGCCACTCTAGAGAGCAGTATTTTTGCTCAACAATTTGAGAGTAGGTTGCAGACATCTCAAACCTTTACTCCTGAAGACATTAGCGTGCATGTCCTAAAAAGAGACATTCTCCCATGTTGTCGTAGTACAGATTCTTAAATGGAATGAAATCAGGAAATTTTACAGTGGCACAATATATAGTCTGTATTAAAATTTTTGCTAATCATCCCAAAAATGTCCATTGTAGTGACAGTTTCAAACACAAGATCATGCATTGCCTTTAGTAGTCATCAAATTTCGTTGCTTTGGAACGTGTTACTTCTATTCAGAATTAGATGGTGGCCTTTTGACTTTTCTCCTGCAAGCTTTGTTGGAGGGAAAAAAAAAAAAAAAGGCATTGATTTTCTAGCAAGCAGCCACCTTGAAATCCCCAAATTGCCCAGGTAAGAGGGACTTTTTTGTTTTTAATTTTGAAAACTTTGGCTGGGTTTTGGTGCCTTGACTCAGCAAAGTCTATAATGCAGCAAGGCTTGGTAAGCATTAGAAGGGGTACTGAAGCTTTCCTTTATTTCATAATCCCAATTGTTTTTCTAGAAACCATCAATAGCCTCTAAATGACTGACTCAATTTTTGGATCCTATTCTCATGACTAAGCAAATGTTTGATTTGAAACCAGCCCAGTATAAATGTCTCTGTGCCTCTAACTCTGTAGCTATTCCGGATTTCAGCACTGGGGAAACCAATCTATGCACCAAAATGTCTAAATCTGGAACCAAGGTAAGTCAACGGTCATGCTGATTTTTAGCCTACCACTTTCTTTTATGTTTCCTTTCTTTTGGAATGTTTCCTCTTTTCCAATGTACCTAATGATACATCGAAAGAAATGTGGAGAAAACTTTTGCTTCTATGCCTGAAGGTAAGTATGATAGTGTTTTAAAGGTTGAGAATAGGAGAGAAGGTTAAGAAATGCTTATTATATTTTCTACTGTAGCAAAATTACCCAACAGTTTATTAAGGGTTTATCTCTATGTGTGTTACCATGTTCAGTATTGTACAGGTATATAACGTGTTAATATCATCATGATTTCTGCCTTCCAGCAACTCATATTCTATGAATTTCCACAGGAATAGGACATACTGATAAGAGGAGTACACGGAGTAGAAAACTTTTAGTGTTCAGTTAAAAGTCCGCTCTGTGAAATTTAGGCTCCATCAGTGATGTCCTAAAAGACTAATCAAGTGAATTAAATCCTATATATCCCTTTCATTCAAGCAGTTATTTTTATCCCTTTCCTGAAATAAAGTGCTTACTTACGTTAGGAAAATTGCCTCTAAAATATTTGATTCACAGTTGTTGGACCAGAAATCGATCTTTTAGGCAGGGCTTTAGAAATGAGGGTATCTACCTTCATTCTATTATTTTAGCTCTTCTGCTCACCAGTGAATCTAAGGCAAAGCCATCAGTGCCTGATTTCCACAGCACCCCCCCTCAACTTGTTACTTTGAAAAGTTTCAAACCCAATGAATCTTGAAAGAATAAGAAAGAAATGTTGAATGAATACTTCTATATCCCTTACTTATATTGTCCAGTTGTTAGCATTTTGCTAGATTTGGTCTGTCTCTTTGTACTAAACCATTTGACAATAAATAGCAGGCTTAATTCTTTTGCCCTAAGTACTTAGTCACGTTTCTCCAAAAACAAGGGTATTCTCCTATATAAACATAATACCATCTTGTCTCCCAAACTTGTCATAAATACCAAATATTCAGACTATATTCACATTTCCCCCAGTCGCTTCCCCAAATGTGCTTCATGGCTGGCTTTTCCCCAGATACAGGATCTAATCAAGGACCATGCATTGCATTTGGTTGCCATGTTTCTTTAAACTTTTTCCTTTAGCCTCTTTTGTATGAAACAGTCACCCTACTTTTTGTTGGTGTTTGAGACACTGACATTTTTCTAAGTCCAGACCAGTTGTCTAGTACAAAGTCCTGAGATCTGGATTTACCTGATTGTTTCCTCTTGTTTAGATTCAGACTAACCATCTTTGGCCAGAAAGTTACATAGGCAACAGCAAATATTTCCCATACGTCATGTCAGGAGGCACCTGTTAACTCGTTCCATAATTGGTTAGTGCCTGATTTTTTTCCACTTGGAAAATAGAATAATCATACTTGTTATCTAAAAGATTTGGGGAGAAAAAATGAGACCGTGTCTTTAGTGCTCTGAGGTTCTTGGAAGTATGCCATGCAAATCCCATTGAAAAGAATTTGAAGTCCTTAGAGAAATCCGTGTGCCTTGATGTAAGACCATTACAACTGGACCCCCTTAGATGAATATATCCCCCGTTTTCAAAGATTTCCAGAGTAGTAATTGTGTGCTCTCTTGTATTTCTTGTAGCTGGGCTGTTCACGTGGTTAACTAACTTGCTTGCTAGGCCAAAAGAGCAAGTGATCTCTTACCCTTTGTCTATTGCATTTTCCTTTCCCTCCATCTTACTAGAAGTTTAATCAGAGAGTTATGGGATTGGCAAAAACAATGCACAGTACTAAGTTTGGTTTTGTTACCTTTGGAATACGTGGCATTTTTCTTTCTATTGTATTGGATTAGTAGACTACTTTTCAAGAACTAAGCGGGAAGGAGAGGAATTTTGTAATGATTTCTAGGGAAATCTCCTGCACTATTTCTTAGCCTTTCTATAAATTTTTTTGCCCAAGAATCTCAGCTGACTATACAGTAGATGTCATGGTCCTTATACAAATGGAAATTGAGTAGAGGTACAACATTCTCTGGGCTCTGAGATTTGGAAGGTCCCCCGCTGAAAGGAGAGTTTGGTTCTGGAGCTCAGTAAAGGCTCCATGGCAACACTGTACTTTGTTTCAGCCTTGGGATGGTTGGCTAGTCTGCTAGAGGGTAGACAGCAAGGTTGCCTTCTAGAACATCGTATATTTTCCACCTTCAATATAGATGTTAGCCAGGAAAATGTGCAGTGGGCACTAAGTGTGGGAAACATTGAACTAAGAAAAAGTGATATTAACTTTATTTCCTACAGCATAGCCCTTGCAAAGGCTCTTTTATGGTAAACAGTTGACCAAAAAACCAAAGGTAAATTGAATTAAGGCTGAATTAAGGAATATAGAATCTATTTTATTTTTTAGAGAAGTTACCTTGATTTTCCTAAAGATTTTTCCACAGGCTTTGGGAAAAGCATCTCAGCCTCAGGATCAGTCTTGTTCCCTTACTAAAAGAGTAAGTGCTGTACGTTGCACAGAACTAGCTGTGCAGGCAGGAGACCGCAAAGGGAGATAAGATAAAATGAATCACACGTGACTAACCGGGAGCTTTGCACTGCCAACCACTCCCTTGCCTGCACCTAACTTGTACCTAGCTATTGGCCTTAGGCAAGGCATTTAACTTCTTCATCTGTACCAACAGTAGCAAAAGTTTATTGGCGATTTATGAGCCAGATTACACTAAGTGCTTCATAGGCATTTTCCCATGGAACCTCAGGACAACCCTCCGCAGAGGATACTGTGATCCAGTTTTACAAATGAAGAGTCTGAGGTTTAGAGCGATGTTCAATGGCCTATCCAAGGTCACTGAGCTAGTAGCTAGTGCTGCAGTTTTGTTTTCATCTATAAACTGGGGTACCATGTGTCTCCAGCTCTGTGCTATGCTAAAATGGTAAATGGAGCTGGAAGAGAAATTTGGAAGGGGAAGAAAGGAGATGAAGCAGATGATTTAGGGGTGGGAAGGGCTCGGGAAGCTTGCAGGGAACAGGAAATACAGGAGTGGAGAGAAATACAAGAGTGGAAGAGTGGAGAGAGTAGCGTGGATTAGGGTGGAAGGAAGTACCCATCAGTAGGCTACATCTAGAAGGCTCACCTGGGGTAGAAAACAATGAGGTTTTATGCCCTTTTACGAATCATTCTTGGTGTCTGCCTCTCCCTCATTCATTACATCTGATTAGTCACCAAATTCTACGTTTCTTTTGACTGTTTCCTCAATGTCCTTTATACGGCAGTTGCCTTTTGGCTGGCCTGCCCCATCTCTCACACACCCGCAGCAACCACCTGTTTCCAGGCACCAACCACTACCTTACATCTCGCACATAATCACCAAAGAGATTCCAGCATGCCGTCTGTGTCTTCTGGCTTTATTTCCTATTAATACTTCACCACATAGTCCATATGCACCGAGCTTGATGAACCACTTGTCCCTATAATGGGCCATATTCCTTTATTCCTTTGAACAGGCCATCCTTTCTTCTTTGCCCCTGGAAACCCTCTACTTATCTTTCAATCTTCACCTCAAAAATCCTCTCAAGGCTACCTGGCTCTCCACTCCTTTTATATGAAATGGTTGACATTTTCTCCTTTGAAGCCGATAGAGCAAATTAGCCACGAGGTGGCAGCGTAACTCTAGGAAATTAAGTGCTGACTCCATGACACCTGTGATTTCTTTCACTTTACCTTCTGAACTCACATTCATCTTAGAGTGTGGAATTATAGAACAAGAGGGGACAAACTCTGTAGTCCATTTGGTCTAGTGGTTTTCAGAACCTGCTTCATGAAGCCCCAGGAGTGGCTGGGGACTCTTCTCTCCTGTTGCAAACAGAAAAGTTTTACTGCACAGCCAGGGCTTTCCATCTAGTCTGGTCCTCAGCTCTGACAAGTGTGAAGCTGGAGCCCAGAGAGCTAGCTTGCCTGAAGTCATAAGGCCGACTGGAGAGATGCAGCTCTAGAGGCCAGGTTTATCATTTCTGGTTTGTCAGGGCTGCGTGCCGCCAGGCCGTCCAAGGTCTCAGGCTTACCCCAAAGATTGTGGTAGAGACTTGGTAAGACTTTGAAGCAAACCACATTCGTGACTTGCTATCATGTTACTTTGGAACTACCCTGTTGGCAAAAAAATAATAGTGCGGAACACAAAATATTGTCAGGTGTATGCTCTATATTCATGTAAAGTAAACGCTGTAAAGCTAAGGTCTATGTTTTATTTTTCTCTCTTTATCTTCCATGGCACCTAATGAATTTCTGCATTTGGAACTCACTCGTCTTCCTCAAACATTTATTGAAGGTTTGTCAAGCGCTGGGTCCAGGGGTCCATAGCTTAAATAAGGTTTGGACTTTGCCCCTGGAAGAAGTCTGGTAGGAGTCTGATGGGAGAGAGATGTATAAGTGGGTAACTTAGCTTCTAATGTGGTAAGTACAGTGAGTTATGGGAACAAAAAGGAGGAAGCCGTGAACTTGGGTCTGAAACTACTGGCTTCTCTTAGAGCACTCTTGTTTTGCTTCATTTTAAGCCTTCAGAAAGTTTTCATTCCTACAGTTGACAACTACAATTGTCTGCCAGAAGGTAAATGTTGTGAGGTGAGATAGAACTATACTTTTACCCCTCAAAATTGAAGACAAAGGGATTTCTACAGCGGGCAATGTGTTCTTGATTTTTATTTTATTTTATTTTTTTTACAAGTAAAGCCCCCAGCTCCTCAGTTCTTCTCTTTGTTCGCTCCATCCTTCAGATTACTTTCTATGAAGACAAAAATTTCCAAGGCCGCCACTATGACTGTGACTGCGACTGCGCAGATTTCCACATGTACCTGAGTCGCTGCAACTCCATCAGAGTGGAAGGAGGCACTTGGGCTGTGTACGAGAGGCCCAACTTCGCCGGGTACATGTATATCTTACCCCGGGGCGAGTACCCTGAATACCAGCACTGGATGGGCCTCAACGACCGCCTCAGCTCCTGCAGGGCTGTTCATCTGGTGAGCCTGGGCCCCCTTGCACTCTCTCTCGCTTGCTGGCCTGCTCTGGCTCTCTCCATCTCTCTTTCCCCTACCCCCCCCAACTTTTTTTTTTTTTTTTTTTTTTTACACATTTTCTTACAGTTTTCCTACCCCTTAGTGGGGTGTTTTCTCTTGTTGGCTGCTGAGGCTCACATAAAACCTTAGGTCAGTCTGTCACAAGACTGAATCCGCTCATTATTTCCAGAGCACTCTCTCTGCCTCCTGAGCACGTTAAGGCCTTAAGTTTTTCTTACTGAACGTCAGCTGTTTTCACAGTACCCAAAAAAGGAGAGGAGATCAGATCATCTAACTTCCACGATTGGGGGTTCTGAACCAAACTGTTCTCTGAGTTCTTGACCCATCAGTGATTTCCATAACTGTTGTTATTTCCTCCTGTGTCGTTTTTTTTCAGTCTGGTGGAGGCCAGTATAAGATTCAGATCTTCGAGAAAGGAGATTTTAATGGTCAGATGTATGAAACCACTGAAGATTGCCCTTCCATTATGGAACAGTTTCACATGCGGGAGGTCCACTCCAGTAAGGTGCTGGAGGGTGCCTGGATTTTCTATGAGCTACCCAACTATCGTGGCAGGCAGTACCTCCTGGACAAGAAGGAGTACCGGAAGCCCATCGATTGGGGCGCAGCTTCCCCAGCTGTGCAGTCTTTCCGCCGCATCGTGGAGTAATGACAGGGATGGGGCCACAAGCTGCTTCCTGGGGGCCACCTGCTGGCTGGCCTTGTCATCCAAATAGGCATCCTTAATAAAAACAATTGGCATGCATTCCACTGTTGATTGTAATGCCTCTTCTTAGACACTCTCAGGAACCGGCAAAATAGTGCCCACCACAGAGGGCAGCGACACAAAGCAACTCATCCTTCAGATTGCCAATCTGGGACGTTGTGCCAGACAAAATGGGACTGCATTAGAAGTTAGAAAATCAGACTGCCACGTGGTGGTTCTCCTTAAGTTTTATGTTGATTCAACAGGTATAGTAATCATAGCTACTACTTTTTGGGTGCCTTCATTATTCCATTTTCTCTTTTACAACAGCCCTGTAGGAGAGGTGGTTTATTTGCATTTTACAAATAAGAATGGAGAGGCTTAGAGAAACTAGAAGCTTGCCCAAGTTCACCAGCTGGTGACCAAATCAGAGTTTGGTCCAGGATATTGATGTTTCCACGGCTCCTAGTCTTTCCCTTCATTTCCAACTCATTCATTCAACACATGCTGGCCTGGGGTCTGTATGCATAATGGAAGTACAAGACCTTGAGGAATCTAAGAGGTGGAAAGGGCAGGGTCCCCTGAAGGTCTCATGGAGGAGACAGAATACCTATCAAGAATGGACATTGAGGGGCGCCTGGGTGGCACAGTCGGTTAAGCGTCCGACTTCAGCCAGGTCACGATCTCGCGGTCTGTGAGTTCGAGCCCCGCGTCAGGCTCTGGGCTGATGGCTCGGAGCCTGGAGCCTGTTTCCGATTCTGTGTCTCCCTCTCTCTCTGCCCCTCCCCCGTTCATGCTCTGTCTCTCTCTGTCCCAAAAATAAATTAAAAAAAAAAAAAAAAAAAAAAGAATGGACATTGAGGGGTGCTAGGTGGCTAAGTCAGTTGAGCATCTGACTTTGGCTCAGGTCATGATCTTACAGTTCATGGGTTCAAGCCCCACAATGGGCTCACTGCTATCAGCATGGAGCCCACTTAGAATCCTCTGTCCCTCTCTCTCTCAAAAATAAATATTAAGAAAAAGAGAACCGACAATGAAAACAGCCATCACTAGAAAATGGTGGAGTCATGAGTCACCTGAAGGCTCTTGCTTCAGATTCAGGGGTCCCTGGATCAGCTACTTCTCAACTTCAAGTTCAGTCTTTCTGTAAAAAGAAATATAATTTGTCCCAACTACAATAGTTGAAATGGAGTTTTATTGAGTTTTACTCACTTAGAGTAACCCCTGAGATTGTATCTGTTTAATCTTGAGGAAGAGAATGTTTAAGGAAACCCAGTGTCACTAGGGATACTTCATGAGCATCTGAGTGAACCTGGGGAGGCTCTGGACGTGCCTAACTTTAAAAGGGAGGGTAGGGGCCCATGTATCCTGGGAGCCTTCCCAGAAAAGGCCAAGTTAGAAGTGCTGATGATGCTGCCTTTGTGTGCACTTCAGTCTATACACTAGTGGGTACCACATAGTGTTCCCCCAAAGATTTTTATTTGTTTTGTTAACCTCCCGTGGCTTTGGTCACTTTCTCAGTTTCAAGTGAGGGACTTTGAGAAGTTTCAGTAAGGGAGGGAGACAAGATGAACCATAGAGGGTGAAGGGGAGGCCACCCATTGAGGCGCAAAGAGCTCTGGACCCGGTCACCCACCATGAAGCAAACTTGCTCTATTTCCAAAATGAGGGAGTTGGACCAAATGCTCGCTCAAGTCCCACTGAACATAAACATCCTGATTCTTTAGAGATCAGGAGGAGGATGCAGAAAGGCTAGCTGATGACCAAAGACCACCGACTCTTACTTTCAGTGGCCCAGTTTCTGGAAATGACCTCTGAGATCTTGCCCCTCCTTTTCTGCGGAGGAAACTGAGGCTGTGGTAACAGTGCATGAGGGCCAGCTTCTGCTTTCATGTCAACCACTGCCATGTTCCAGTCCCTGGTGAGTCGGTCACGGTCTGTTCAAAACAACCAGGAAAGCAGTTCTGGCAGCAGGATAGGAAAACAAGTGTCAGGATGACTTACCCCAGTCTCAGAGAAATAGAAGATGGCTTTTGACAGAGAAAACAGAATTATCGTTTGGGAATGTTAGATGCCTCTTGGCTCATGCCCTGATCCAGAAAGGGATTGCCACCATTCTCCCCAGCTGCACACACATCAATCAGCTTGCACTTAAGAATTTGACTAGCAGTTGATATTTGAGGTCAAAAACACTTTATGTCTTTATCTATCAATCCATCCCAGTTCTGCTAGAACATTCTGCTGTTACAGCACAAGCCAGAGTCCCACCTGTCAAGCACACCCAGAGTAGCACCCAGGTTGTTATTTAGAATTATTATCTCCCTCTAGCTTTTATTGTTTTGTCTCTGTGAAACAGGGGATCTCAAGAAAATAGGGCAAGGGCGTATTTAGACCATTTTAGGGCTGTTTCCATCCCTAGCATTCCTCTAAGTCTTTGAATATCTCCCAAAGATAGAACCCACTTCCTCAAAATGTAGCATCAGGGGCTCCTATTTTAGGACTCCAGGGTAAGGCTTCCAGATTGAACATGGGATGGTGTTAGTAAATCGCAAGTATTGGGGTACAACTAACTATAAATACAGCATAAATATATCCCAAGTATTGCATGGGACGTAGTTATACTAAAAAAATATCTGTCATTGGTCTAAAATTCAAATTTAACTGTGCATCCTGTATTTGTCTTTGCTAGATCAGTCAACCCAATACTTGAAGGGCAAGTTACACCTGAGTGACATGGGACAAAGAGCACAGGGCTCAGGTTCTGGTAATTGCAGACGTGTGTCCCATGGCAGGGCATTTAAGTACAATTTTTCAGAAGACACTGTGAACTGACAAAATGTGTCTGCAGCCAGATTTAGCCTATGGACCACCAGTACCTGATCTTGGCTTGTTGGAAAGCTCCGAATATCAGAAAACGTTGCTTACATAGAGTCAAAATCTGCTTCCTATAACTCTGAACCTGTGATCCCAGTTCTGCTTTCCGTCTAGTTCTCCATTCCCAAGATAGCCCTTTAGGTATTTAAAGATCCCTCCTGTCTGTCTCCACACTCTCATTTCTAGGCAGAATATCTCCTGTTCCTTCCATTGCTTCTCTCTTGGTGTGGCTGGGCCCCAGACTCTTCATTCTGGTGCTTCTCTTCTGTGCTGGTTGCAGATTATCTTTTCCCTGCTGTCCAACCGTAACCTGACTGGACCACATCTGGAGGACTGTGCGCAGTTCTCTCACCCTCCTTCCTCACATATGCCCTGTTCTTGATCACACTCAGCTCTCCTTGTGCCCTCCCACTGGCCCCAATATGGGCCAGGCCACACTTTTCTAAGAACTTCCAGCTCAAGTGCTAGAGAGTTCCCTTCCTCCCTGAAGAGTTAGAGAGAAATGGATTCAAATCCTACCACTTCCACACGTGAGCTCTAAGTCACATTATCCAATATATAACCTCAACATCCTTTATTTTGAGGGAGGGAGAAAGAACACATGTAGGGGGGAGGAGAAGAGGGAGGAGGAGGAGGAGGATGGAGAGGGGGGAGAGAGAGAGCGAACGAGCGAGAGAGAATCCTAAGCAGGCTCCATGAGATCTCACAACCATGAGATCATGACCTGAGCTGAAATCAACAGTCAGACGCTTAACCAACTGAGCTTACCCAGGCCCCCCTCAACTTTCTTTTCTGTAGCACAAAGGTAATACCTGCTGTGCGAGCATTAAAACAAGATAATGTGTTAAAAACACATAGCATGCATGGTCATTTCTCATGTTTGCAATAGTTGTGGTCTATAAAGACTTGAACACTGGATAGCAGATACTTGAACTATCGTTCCTGGAGGAAATACAGGGTTAGGTGCGTGTGAACTTCTGGTCACAACATTTTTGTCAGCTGGTCAATACATAACATAACTTTTTAAAATGTGTGTTTCAGTTTAAAGACACCTTATTTAACATATATTGTTGACTCATTGACATTGAACTCACTACCAGGACAGGCCTGAATAGTGATTAACATATTTTCTCTGTAAGGCATATTACAACTTTCTTAGGAAAGCTTGCTTGGGAACACTAAACAGCACTTCAGCACTACATTTGGGGTCGTTTTATGTAGCCAAATCACTAATCAAAAGCAAAACGATGCCCAAAACACAGCACAAATAGAGTGCAACCGAACCAGACCAAACTCTTGTTTACAGTATAAGAGCTGAAATCAGAAGGCAGAGCATTCTTTTGACCTCAGCTGGGAACATGAGCATTGGGCGACTCAAATTTTTTGCTGCTCGGCTCATGTCCTTGAATGACCTCAAATGCACCGTAAGTAGTGATTTTGGAATCACAAGTCAATCTTAGGGAGTGGGCAAACTCATAAATACGGAACTTGTACTTTACCACTATGGTTGACATGTTAGTACCATTTTCCTAGCATTTAAGTACCTCTGTTATCAAACTGTTTGGGTTTTGCTTTTTGTTTGTTTGTTTAGCTTTTTTATGCCTCCTTCCATCCCCCAGTTGTTTTCCGAAAAGCATCTCTGTATTTTTGGCAGATGCTTCATGGTTGGGAAGACATATCAGCATTATCCAACCGATCCTACCACCTTGAAAAAGAGCTACATTTCCAGAGGAGGCTGGCCTCCCCTTCACTCCCTCATGGGCCTCTCTCCTGGTTCTAGTTCTCACCGGTTTCCAAGGGCAGCAGGGTTGTCCCTAGAATTCACGCAAATCCCCCTCTTTTCTAACTTTAACCTAGTCTCCCTTATTTGGAGTCTCTCAGGTGACAGGGGACAGTGAATCGTCAAGCTCTCCTTCCAGCCCTCTGGCTGACCAGCCTGTGGTCCACATGGGAGAGACGCATCCCTTGTGGGTGTGGCTTCAATGCAAGGCAAACCTCTGTCCACAGATAGACACCACCCACCTCTACCTCCTCACTCAGGCCTCACACTTCAAAACCAGGGACTCTAAGAACTGGAGGGGCTGGGGGCTTTCCTATAGGCAACAACTTGGTAAGGTGGGGCTTACTCACCCCAGTTTACAGACTGGGAACCAGGGCTCAGCGAGGCTAAACAAGTGGTCCAAGGTCACTGGTTCCAGAGCTCTGGCTCTTTCCACGACACCGTGTGGCCTCTGCTGCTCAGTCTTCATGAGACCGAACCACGGTACCTTGCCAGGCATGGCATGCTGGGCTATTTTCCCTTAAATGGTTTTATGGAGATAGAATCCCCATGCCATACTATTCACCTGTTTAAATGTACAGCCCTATGGGTTTTAGTACATTCACAGATACGTGCAACCATCACCTCAGAAAGAAACCCCATACCTTTAGGGATGACCTCATCTCCCCATTTTCCACCAATCACTAATCTACTTTCTGTATCCATGTATTTACTTATTATGTAATAATTCACTTATATAAGTCACTTATATCTATATATTACTTATATATCAGTATTTGTGTATATATATACATACACACACACATATATATATATATATATATATACACTTATTTTAGGCATTTCACATAAATGAAATCATATATTATGTGGTCTTTTGTGACTGGCTTCTTTCATTTAGCAAAATGTTTTCAAGGATCATCCATGGAGTAGCATTCCTTATGGCCAAATAATCGTCCATTGTATGGATATTTCACATTTTGTTTACCCGTTAGTCAGTTGATGGACATTTGAGTTGTTTTTACTTTTTGACTATTACAAATAATATTGCTATAAACATTTATGTACAAGTTTGAATGTGGACATATATGTTCCTTTTTCTTGAGTATATACATATATACCTAGGAGTACAATTTCTGGGAGCATGAGCTATTTCTTCTTAAGTGCCGGCAGCATGTGGGGCCTTGAAGCCACACAGACCTAGTTTCAATTCTGATTCTCCGATTTTCTGGTTGTAGTATTTCAGGCAAGCACACCTCTCTTAGTCTGGGCCTTTTCATATGTAAAATAGAGACATGATTAGACCCACTTTCCAGTGGTTTTGTTGGCATTGGATGAGGTAATTCGAATTCTTAGCCCTGTGAACAACCTACAGGAGCAGGTACTTAACAAAGGCAGCTATTTAAAAATCTCCCAGAGATGGAATCCCTGTAGAAGGAGGGATTCTTCTTCTTAAGAAGAGTTGGTGGTACAAAGTTGGGGGAACCAGTGGGCTGGTGGTATCTCCAGCCCCTCCCTGCTTTAGTGATCAATGACTTAGGTGCCTGTGGGTTAGTCTGAGGTCCTGTTGGGCCAGCAGGTAAAGGAGAGGTGAGAGAGTGGGCAGTGACAGCGGTAGGAGTCAGGGGCAAGCAGAATGCTCCGTGCCTCTGAGGACAGCAGCTACGCGCACAGAAAAGGGAAGTTCATCTCCCGCCCTTCATTTCTGCCAGGCCTTGTGCTGTCCCCCCCGGTCTTCTCTTATCTCTGCTAACCGATCTCATTTCCTTTCCCTTTGGTGAAATGGTTTCTCATTTCCCCCGCACCAGTGTGGCCCTTTGTGAGTCAGCGACCGTAGGGGCTCAGCACCCTGGTTGAGTGGTTCTGGAATTGATTAGCTCTGGGGGAAATCCTGCCAGCGCTTTGCCTCTTGGGAGCATAGCTGGCAGAGATTTGTTCCCATTGTTCACGCCCCACCTCCCTGAACAGGCCACATTAGCCTGATCACTGAACCGTGGGGCCAGACAATGGCGGGCCTGGCTGTAGTGCTGACCTCCACAGTTTCTCAGAACACGCTGGTGGTGTCCCTGAGCCCATGGTAACCTGGGTGATTCTGACTAGGCCGGTCATCCAGGGTCGGGTACTCAGGACCAAATGAGGAATCTCTAGACTGTTCCTGCAAGCAGGAGGAGGGGAAAGGAGGCTGCCTGTACGTAGGTTGATTATAAACCAGAAGTAAAAATATCCCAACCAGAAGTGAGCTTTGGGGACCTCCTCCAAAGGCCAGGGGTCCTTGCCATTGTGAGTCACATTGTCACACCAGGCTGCCTGGGACTCAGCCACTCAGTAGCAGCTCACATTGGCACATCCTGTTTCAGAGTTTACAAAGCTTTTCGACATACTTCATTTGATCCTCACCATGCCTGGTGAGACAAGGAAGATTACTGTTTTTTCATTTTGCATAGGAGTAAATAGAGTCACTGAAAGGCCACGTGACTTCAATGGGGATTACAGGCTTCCTAGACCTTCCACAGCCAAGAACGGCCCTTTGGTGTAACAGACGCTCATGCCAAAAGTCATCCCCGTGGCATGACAATTTTTAAAAAGCCATTTCTCTCATTTGTATCACAAGTACAAGGAATACTTTCCAAGGAAGTGGCTCCTATGATTTCATGCAGTTTAGTGAAATACCAGACTGGGGACATCTGTGAGTCCACATTGGAAAAATGAACGGAAAGGCATTGTGTTTATATGTTTTCTATACTATCTATTACCCTTCTGCCCTCCATTTTTCTGGTTTTCAGTGAGACCCCGCCATAGTGAAAATACACTTACGACAAATCTGCCAAACAAAATGGAGGTGTGATGGCATATCCTTCAGGTATACTCCCTTATAAGCAAATACAATCCATGAAAAATTTCAGATTTGCAGAATGAGTAAATTGGGGGGAAATATTTATTTAAAAGTATTTATTAAAAAATGACTACCTATGGCAGTCCATAGAGTTCCATAGGTACTCTAAAAACACACGTTTAAAATTTCAACAAAAACTCAACATTCATAGAAGGTTTACTATTAAAGAGTTGTGTGGGGGCACCTGGCTGGCTCAGTGGGAAGAGCATGTGACTCTTGATCTTGGGGTCATGAGTTTAAGCCCCACGTTGGGTGTAGAGATTACTAAACAACCAAACAAACAAACTTAAAAAAGAAAGAGTTGTGTGTTAAGTGGGAGAGGATTTATTGGGTAGAAGTTGAGGCATGCCCAGACTCATCAAAGGAGACACTCTCAGCCTGTGACATTCTCATACTGTTCTTGGTCCTGGAAGGATGATCCTTTCCTTGCCTTGGGCCTGCACTTAGGAGAATCCTACATCTCACAGACTCAAAAATACAAAAATGCTTTCTGCCGAAATCTGTCTCCATCTGTCTCTGGTTTAGTAACCAGTTGAGTGAAGGGTAATTACAGGAGAGGATCACCTGGGTTGAAATGGACCCTGCAGACCAGGAAAGAGGGAGAAAATCACAGCCTCTGCCCTGGGAAACCAGGGAAAGATGGTCTGAATGATTTGCTTACTTACTTATTCGGGGGGTTAGCTTTCAGGTATAATTTACAAAGTATAAAACTCCTGGTTTTTTAAGTGTGTGGTTTGAGGAGTGTTGACAAATGTATCCAGTTATGTAACCACCAAGACAACCAGCACAGAGAACATTTTCATCACCCAAATTCCCTTCTGTCCCTTTGTAGGTAACCCCCTCGCACTGTCCCACTCTGGCAACCATTGATCTGCCTTCTCTCCCTGTAGCCTGCATTTTCCAGAAGGTCATCCGTGTGGAATCACGCAGCCTGCAGCCTTCTGGTGTCTGGCTTCTCTCACCGAACATAATGCTTTTGATGCTTTAGGAATGGCTTCTTACACCTTGTTGCGTATATTCATGGTTTAGTCTCATGACTGAGTAGTATTCTATTGTCTGGATATAGCACACTTTGTTTTACCATTTACCAGTGGAAAGCGACTGGGTTGTTTCCAGAAGGCCTGCTTTGTTCATAATTGCTTCAAATTATGCAAGGTGGGTATCTAGCCAGAGAAATTTCCACAGGATAACTATGTTCTTTCCCCTCTCCCTGTTCAGGTGATGTAGTTTGGGGAGGTGCTTAGAACTGCCTAGAAGTCCTGAGTTGGCAAAAGGACACTCAGGGAGGGGCTCACGCCTGCCTAGGCTTCCTGGGGACCTTGATTGTGTCAGTGCCTCTCCGGAGTTCAGAGGGTCTAGTCCAGCTGGTATCCAGCCGTGGCCTGAGCCAGCAGGTCTGAGGCTCACCGCTGGTGGGCTGACCCAGGGGAGGGCTCACCTCCTTTAGCCTCTGGGACACAGGGGTGATGCTTGGGAAGAGGTTTCAAGGCACTGGCTGGGAATGCAGGCCGGCTACGGGAATAGTTTAATTTATAGTTTCTAAGTGTTTAGATATCTGGCGTATATGCCTCCATTTTTGTACCTTCCTCCAGGCCTAACAAAGGTTGTCAAAGGCAGACTCCTGGTTGTAACTGGGGTAGGCACTGGGAGCTTCTTCCTGCACTCCTATAAGCAAATGACTGCATTGCAACCAGTGGCCCTCTAGTGGCTCTGTATCTAAAAGCACCTGCTTTGCTCCCAGAGGGTAGCTTCTGTGCTGGAAGAATCTTACCTCATTATTCCATCTGGTTCCCTGAGTGACAGCAGCTGTCAGGCCAGGAGAAAACAATCTGTGCTTGGCAGTCCTTCTCAGTGTCCCCAGTCTACAACCTCACCCACCCACCCCCATGGCAGCTGTTTCTGTCTTAGTCCCCTCAACTCCCTACTCCCCCCGCCCCCTCCACTCAACGCCCTGGTCTCTACAGAAACCTCCACCTGAGACTGAGTGGGGACTAGAAGGACCAGAGGGCCAGCGTGTACTCAGCTTCCACCCTGCTCCCAGCACACTTTCTGCCTCAGAAATATCAGGGTTCCCTGATACCTTGGGCTGGGTCCTCTTCTCTTCCATTTCTCGGATGGATACAATTTCTTCTCTCAGATTCTCCCATTTATGTCCCCTAAGCCCGAGAACCAAGCTACCGTCCTGTCCTCACCCCCTCTTCTCGCATATCCGCTTGGATTTGGTAGCCAATCTACCCTCCAGACATTGCTCAAAGCCTTCCTTCCACCTGCCTGCTCGTGCCTCTGCCCGAGTCCTTGAGGGATCCTTCCCTGGGACCCTCAGCCTTCTCTTCCACCTCTCACCCATCAGCACCGCTGCTCCCAGTGTATTCTCTCTAAAACCACACTTGTGATTGTGTCGCCTCCTCGATTTAAACCCTTCTAATTAATCTTTCAGGTTCCGGGTGTTCTCTAGGACCATGACACATGTCCCTGGTGATAGAGTATAATGTGCCAATGGCCTCAGTGCACGTTGTGCAGTGTGTGCAGTCATCCAGCCGATGGGATGGCCTCCGGTGCAGCTGGAAAAAGGGGTATCTTCTTTTCAATTGGCACAAAGCCTTATCTCTTCTCCCCCAGATCCCTCCTCCTATATACTCCTCCCCCCCCCCCCCAATATATTACATTCCTGGTGAATTGCTGGTATTTCTTCAAAGGTGCCATACTGTGTGGCCTGTCGGGAATAACATTCCCTGTCTCTTCGCCTATGAGTCTTCTCATCCTTTACAGGTGCAATGTCCCCTCAGGGGAGTCTTCTCTGGCATCTCCCCCTTCAGTATGGGGACATGGCACTCTTCCGTGTTCCTGTAACCCTCCACCCTCTTGCCCCTCAGCCCTAGCATCCTGGGTCATAGTTACCCACCCATGTTTGCCTTCCTCTCTAGACTGAATCCTCGAGGTCAAGGACTGTATCTCGTCCATTTGTCTCTAGGGTAGGCGTCTGTGGTTACATGGGCATTTATCACGCACCTACTATGTGTGGGGGCTTTGAGTCTGTTGCCAGTATTGGTGGGCTAGGACATGTGAGAAAGAGTTCTCTTGAAGATCTAAGTTGGAGTATAACTTAAGAATCACAGCAGAGATCTTCAAAGTCACCTCAGTCTCTCATCCTAAGTTTTGCTGTACCTTGATCGAAAGCAAAAAGGCTCTTATGTTAAGAAATGAGTTAATAAACAGGAGTGGATTGCTCAACCACGGAATCCAAGAAGAGTCAAGTCCCAGGGACAAATGTTGGGTGAGAAGGTAAATATGCCCAAACGCTGTCCCCAGAACAGGAAGTGTGGACAGTATGTTCAGATGTCACCATCTCAAGGTGAAAGAAGCAGGTAGGTGGGTGGATTCCTCAGCCGGCAGACTGAGTCCAGGTTTTTCAGATAAATAAACATTTTTTAAAAAGTTTATTTTTGAGAGAGAGAGAGACAGAGCTTGCACAGAGAAGCGGGGAGGAACAGAGAGAAAGGGAGATGCAGAATCTGAAGCAGGTTCCAGGCTCTGAGCTGTCAGCACAGAGCCCCACGCGGGGCTCAAACCCACAAACCGTGAGATCGTGAGCTGAGCAGAAGTCAGACGCTTAACCGACTGAGTCACCCGGGCGCCCCAGATAAACTTCTGATTCTGACTTGGCTTCCAAATAACGTGACTGCCATTGGCCATGATGGCTCAAGGGTGTGGTTTCTGGGGTCAGCACTGTCAGTTACTGACCTGGATGGGCCCGTCTTCACTGTGTGCACAGACGCCAGGCTCTGGGCTTGCAAGTCTAAAGACTAGATCCTAGTCTGGGACAACCTTACCAAAGCAAGGAAAGATACTCTGTGAAAATCTGGGGTCACAGTCAGCAGCCCCAGGAGAGGACATGTCAATGTAACTATGTAGCTACTAATGAGATTTAAATTTATTTATTATTTATTTATTTAAAGACAGGCAGGCTTCTGGGCTGGGTGACCAATGCAGGCTCTGGGGCTAGAGGACACAGGTTCAAATTCTGGCAATGTACTTCATCTTTCTGTGTCTCGATTTGCTCATTTGCTAAACGGGAGCAGTGAAACTGCTTACCCATCCAGTGCCATTTTCTCCACACCTCAAGCTCATCCCATCCTCGAAACAATCCTCAGCCAGACATACTGGGAAGTTATGGGTGAGGAAAATGAAGCTGAGAGAGGCGAGGTAACTGGCCCACAGTCACAGGGCCACAAGTGACAGAGCCCAGATTCAAACCTGGCCCGCCTGGTCTCTTTCAGCTTCACTCGCTTCCTTCACACACGCAAGACATCCAGGCTCCCCTCTCCAGTTCTGTGCCGCCACAGCCTGGGGCCCTGGACCTCCACCCTCCACTGTTCCTGCTGCTGCTTTGACTGGGCACTAACCCACCACCACCCCGGCAAAGTCCTCGCCACCCAAGGGAGGTCCCCAAGGGCAGCCAGGCCGAGCGGGTCTCCTCAAATGTTTCCATCAGCTCGTGGAGTTGGGACACGTGTGGGCTTATTTCTGGTGGATGCTGGTTTTCCTCCTGTAGAAACACTGGCATAGACTTCTCTGTTTCTAAACAAAAAGGCTGATATGTTAATAAACTTAAATAGTATTTAAAAAAAAAATCATCTAAGGCGATGGCAGCAGGAGGTGCAATGTCCCCAGGGTGTTACTAGCAATTTGGCATTTCCATTTCCGATGGGAACGTTAATGGCACTCTAGAAGCAGTGTTATTATGATTAAGATATTGTAACTGTAGGAACTTGGACACGTGAACTTCAACACAGGAACGAATGCAAATATCTCGCCAGAGCTAGTTGTGTACCCAAGTTTCTGTTCGCTGCCCTTTGCAACTGAAGTTCTAATTTCATTACCAGGAACACCTAGAACTTTCCTAGGATCACAGACTATTTGAGCTCCTGGGGACGTGGGACCATCTAGTAGTCCACCACCCCATCTCAGATGGGAAAACTATTGGCCAGAAAGTATACGTGACTTGCCCAAGGCCACAAAGGTCATCAGGGGCAAAGCCAGGATAGGAGCCCGGGTCTTTCTGCTCCCAGACTGGTGCTTGCTGTCTCATACCATGCTGCCTCTGTGTGCCCATCTTCGAGCCTCAGTTTCCCCCCCTAAAATTGTGTCTTAGCCACGCAGGCAGCTCTAACAAATTATTACAGTCTGGGTGACTTGAACAGCATTTATTTCTGTTCTGAGGGTTGGAAGTTCAAGATCCAGGTTTCTGGTGAGAACCCACCTCTGGTTTGCAGATGGCCATCTACCTGTAACCTTCCTGCTGCAGAGAACAGAGGAGAGGAAGTCTCTAATCCTACCCAGGAGGGCTCCACCCTCAGGACCCAGTCAATTCCCAAAGTCCCTCCCACCACAATGCCATCACACTGAAGATTAGGCTTCAACATATGAATTTAGGGGGAGGAGGGGGCGGGGAGGGAACATAAACGTTCAGCCTACTGTGAATGGAAATGAAAAAGGATTCCTAGATTTCAGGGTGGTGAGGACGGAAGCGGGGAGTTCATGTGAGTTGCTTTGCAAGCTTCAGGGAAGGCAGCACAGTAGGGTGGAAAGAGCATGTGTTTTAGAGATAGGCCTGGGGGGAGTCCTTGCTGCCACCTGCTTATCTAAGCCCCTACATCTCTACAAAATGGGATTGATGGAGCTCTTGAGCAAATGGCTAAGAAAGAATTCTTGAGATGGCTTTGGTGCAAAAAGGCGATTTTATTAAAGCACAGGGACAGGACCCATGGGCAGAAAGAGCCGCTCTGGGGTTGTGAAGAGTGATTGATTACATATTTTTTAGGTTTGTGGAGGGAGAGGGAGAGGGATAAAGTTTCTAATTCAGAAGCAAGGCCTTCAGGACCTTGAGGGGCTATTGTTAAGGTTACTTTTGGTCTTTAATAAGACAAAAATAGGAAGGAAGTAAGGCAGCCATGAGTTGCTTGAGAAAGTCACACCCAGCATGTTTCAGGTGTCTATCAGGGGGCTGCAAGCTGTAAGGAGATTTAATTCAAGCTACATTTCTCTTGCCTTTATTTCCCTCATCAGGGTGATCCCATCTCCTGCCTAAAGTTATTACGGAGGGGCGCCTGGATGGCTCAGTCGGTTGAGCGTCGGACTTCAGCTCCGGTCATGATCTGCAGGTTCATAGGTCTGAGCCCCACAGGGCCGCTTTGGATCCTGTCTGCCTCTCTCTGCCCCTATCCCACTTGCATGCAGTCTCTCTCTCAAAAATAAACATAAAAAAATAAAGTTATTATGGAACTTACATGAGATTTTTTATTATTATGAAATTTATTGTCAAATTGGTTTCCATACAACACCCAGTGCTCATCCCAACAGGTGCCCTCAATACCCATCACCCACCCACCCCTCCCTCCCACCCCCCATAAACCCTCAGTTTGTTCTCAGTTTTTAGGAGTCTCATGTTTTGTCTCCCTCTCTCTCTAACCATTTTTTTATGTAAAATTCTGATTCTCTGTCAAAACACTAAACACTAAATTCTCTGTCTTTCCTATGCTGGCCACTTTTTTTTTTTTTAATTTTTTTTTAACGTTTATTTATTTTTGAGACAGAGACAGAGCACGAACGGGGGAGGGTCGGAGAGGGAGACACAGAATCCGAAGTGGGCTCCAGGCTCCGAGCTGTCAGCCCAGAGCCCAACGCGGGGCTCAAACCCACGAACCGCGAGATCATGACCTGAGCTGAAGTCGGACGCTCAACCGACTGAGCCACCCAGGCGCCCTGCTGGCCACCTTTTGAAGGGATCGCTGAAACTGGACATTTGGAAATATTGCCAGAACTGGAAGAATGTTTGTTGTAAGAGGAATTGGTTCAGATCAAACACGTAGGGTTTCTAAGGGTGCCTACCATTTCCCAAGGTGTCACTGAAAACAGCTTAGTGGAGAACAGGCAGAAATGACTTCCCATGAGGTTGACAAAATGTCACGGGCTGGCTGGCAGAATGACAGCCTGTGGCTTCAGTGTTCAATGCAAGTGGGCTGTGCTATTTATGGGAGCCTTATTTGCTTATGTGAGGAAACACTCACACTTGGCCATGTTTACCACCAGGAAGGACTGGCCCCACAGGGATGCCATGCAAAGGGGGAGCAGGGACTGCTAATCCCCCTCTTCACCCTTTTCTCCTCCACTACAACGGAGTACAGTATCAGTATGAGACTCTTGACCAGATCTTACATTTTTTTCAACCTGTTTTTAGACCCAAGGTGTCCTGCTTTCCTATTCTTATGCCTTTCTCGTTTCTTTTTAAAGGTAGTACAGGTAAACCTGTACTGTGGCTCAGTCGGCTGAGTGTCCAACTTCGGCTTAGGTCGTGATCTCATGGTTCGTGAGTTCGAGCCCCACGTCGGGCTC
Organism: Neofelis nebulosa; assembly: GCF_028018385.1. Classification (NCBI taxonomy): domain Eukaryota; kingdom Metazoa; phylum Chordata; class Mammalia; order Carnivora; family Felidae; genus Neofelis; species Neofelis nebulosa. The sequence goes on along the minus strand of NC_080786.1, from coordinate 78,129,026 downwards.
TGTGCTGATGGCTCAGAGCCTGGAGCCTGTTTCGGATTCTGTCTCTCCCCTCTCTCTCTGCCCGTTTCCCACTCGTGCTCTGTCTCACCCTCTCTCAAAAATAAACATTCAAAAAAAAATTAAAAAAAAAAAAGAAAGGTAGTACACCTGTGCAAAACCTGCATGCAGTGGAGTGGGTTTCGGTCTCTTTGTCCCTCTCCAACCTTGACGCCCTCCCCGGCCCTACCAACAGGCAGCCAGCAATGTCACACTCCCGTGTAACACTTCAGGGATATTCTTTTCCTTCTGTTCACTTACTCAATAAATACTTATTGAGGGGCGCCTGGGTGACTCAGTCGGTTAAGCGTCCAGCACTTGGTTTTAGCTCAGGTCGTGATCTCATAGTTTCATGGGTTTGAGCCTCTTGTCAGGCTCTGCACTGACAGTGGGGAGCCTGCTTGCAATTCTCGGTCTCCCTCTCTCTCTGCCCCTCCCCAACTCGTGCTGTCTCGCTCAAAATAAATAAATAACTTAAAAAAAAATACTTATTGGGGCGCCTGGGTGGCTTGGTCGGTTAAGCATCCGACTTCGGCTCAGGTCATGATCTCACAGTCCATGAGTTTGAGCCCCGCGTCGGGCTCTGTGCTGACAGCTCGGAGCCTGGAGCCTGCTTCAGATTCTGTGTCTCCCTCTCTCTCTGCTCCTCCCCTGTTCATGCTCTCTGTCTCAAAAATAAATAAACGTTAAAAAAAATTAAAAAAAAAATACTTATTGAGTGCCTGCCTAGTCTAGGCTTTAGGAATAGAGCCGTGATAACAAAGAAAATTCCTGCCCTCAAAGAGCTATCATTCAAATGGTACTTCCGTTTTTACCTTTCGTATATTCTCAAGCTTGTCTACCTCTGCTCTGCTGTGTCAATCACTATTTATTATACACACTTCTCTGTGCCTTGCTTTTTTCTCTTAATACCGTACCTAGGAGGTTAATAGAGGCTACATTTAAACCTAGCCCAGAGGCTTTTTTGTTTGAATCACCTGGGCCCCAGACACAGCCTCGGCCAGAGGAAGGTAGAGTACACAAATGAATCCTGACCAGACAGAGGGGAGAAGGAAGGGCTAGCTTTCCGAAGCTGTCTTTTGGGATAGATTTGGTAACCAAGTCCAGATTCCTGCAGGCGGTTTAATGTGGAATTCATCGGGTTCTTTATACTCTCAGTATCAGAAGCCCAACTCAAACTGGCTTAAACAAGAAAGAGGATCTGTTATCTCTCAGGTATCTCTTAAGTCAGAACGAAAATCTTCAGAGCTATTTCAGAAAGCTTTACATGCTCGCTTGCATTTGCTGCCTTAACAATTTATTCTTTCATTATCCAACATTATTAAGCACTTACCACATGTCATGCACTGTTCTAGGCTTCTGGAGACACCTTGCTGAATCAAGGACACCTGGTTTCTGGCCTGGAAAGGGACCCAGTCCCTGCCTCAAAGGGGTAGAAAGAGGAAATGGGCAAATGGCTCCTTGGTGCCACACCACACATGGGTCGTGTGCAGAACTTGTGTGCAAAAGTGCTGTGGGAGGAGAAGACTTCAGCGGGGGTGGGGGTGTGTGTGTGCATAGGCAGAGTCCTAGAGAGGTAAGGTGGGTTGGCATGAATATTTGATTAGGACTCTTTGGAGGACTATAAACAGAAAGCAAATTTAGATAACTCAAGTAAAATAAACCACCCAACTACACCTGAATCCTGGAAATCCCAGAATTAGAACCTGGAGAATGAAGGGCAACCCACCCAGCAGTCTTCCCTCTCCACTTCTCATCTTTACTTCGGTCTCTCTCTCCAACCACCCCCTCCCCACAACCAGCTTTCTTTACTCCTCTGTCCTCATTCATGCAGGAACGTGATGTGGTGGAGGGGCAGGGGGGCAGGGGGACGGGGGGGGGAAGGTGTGGAGGCAATACTGAAGGAGACAACAGAATGGAGAGCCAGACCAAGGCCAACGGAATTCCGAGCTGAGATCCTACATGGGGACTGGACTTCATGGAAGCCGGGCCATATCAGCCTTCCCAGGAAGCAGAATGAAGCCAACTGGCCACACACTGCGGTCTGTCATGGCCAAGGAGGGCTAGTTCTTTCCAAAGGAGCAGGGAGGACACATGCCTGACCTCAAAAGTGGGGGAGGATTCCCACTGGAGGGGATGCCTGGCAGAAGTGTCCCAGAGAGCTGAGGGAAGAAGGAGGACCTTGCACCAGAGGGACCAAAGGAACAAGAGGTGTGCATCCTTCTACAGAGCACCCACTTGTCACAGGCCAGTGGATCTTGCTCAGAGTGAAGCCCAACCCCCCTGCCAAGGAAAAAAAAAAAAAAAGTCCTTTCAGCAGGAGTTTTACACCCATGGAACCTGTTTTCCCGGAAGCCCAGGCCCCATGGGTTCTGGGGTCAAAGATTAATGGGAAGAGTTTCCCCAGCAGTCCCAAGAGCTGCCCACGTAGCAGCTCTTGCCAATTCTGGTCCCAACTCCCAAAGGGCAGAAAACTGTGCACAGCAATGTTTAGTGACAAATAAGTGAACTTTTCTCTGGATTCACTAAGCCAGTGGCTTGGAGAAGGATACGATGGGAGGGTACACCTCTGAGGTCCCTTCGTGGGATGTCCCCCACACCTCAACTGGTTTACTTGTGGCCTGGATTCTAAGTCGCTAACACTGCTAACATCTCACACACACACACACACACACACACACACACACACACACCACAAGGTATTGTATTTTCTCCTCACAAACACCTCTTCTCCTCCAGGCTATGTGTGCTTTATGAATTGGGACTTGGTCTTACTCACATCTCAGCCTCCCCTGCTATTTTGTACCTGGTACCTATAGGTCCTCAGCAGGAGTCGGATGAATGAAGCATGAGTGATCACCCTCTAAAGCTGTTTGAACCACCCTGGAAAATCCCCAGTCTATTGGACACCTCCCACAGGCTTGCATTCCCATGTGGGTTGTTCCTCAGTTTTTTTTCTAGGTGCTTAGCGTGGGAGGTATCGAGATAAAGTCATTTCTAATAGCACCAACTGAATAAAGCAAATACCCTTCTTGGATGATTTTCCACACTTGGGCAGAGCAAAGCCACACGTTCATGAAGTTAGGAATGCTCCCAGTGGCCGCTGCTACCTCGTCCTACCTGAATATTGGAGCAGGACACATGTTCATCCACCTTCTAGATTATTCCGGTCTCAAAGGCAGAGGGGCCAACTGGGTGTTCACACGTTATCTTATCTATACACATTTCTTTACAAAAACGTTTCCCACCTCTATTTGACCGGAGCAAGGATTGGGTGGCATGGGGCGGAAGCAGGTGGGATAGAAGACCACCCATTTCAAGAGGCTCTGAAACTGTCCCACTCTCCTTTAGGGTTTGTCCTTGGATGGGTGGTCTCATTTCATTTCTTCTAAATATTCCACTCACTCACCCCTTTGCATGGGACACCCACATTTCTGGAACAGAGAGGAGGGGATACATCTGGAAGCAGAAGACTGTGTGAAGCTGGTGGGCTTTAAAATGAAATGTGCTCAGTGTGTGCACACAGCACCCCAGAGGCCCATGTGAAGGGGCAAAGCAGATAAACTCGACACTTGTAGAAAGGCATTTGTGAGCACCTGGAAGAGGGATCTGAGTTCAGATCCAACTAAAAAAGGACAACTCACATTTATGGAGCCCAGACTCTAGGCTAAGCATTTTCATGGATGAGGTCATTTAATTCTCATCCATCCATCCTGACAAATAGAATTATTACCCCCATTTAATAGAAGAGGAAGAGGTTTTTCTAGAAAGATGAAGAATTCACCCGAAGTCACATACTTTGCCAGCAGTAGAGTCAGAATTCAAATCCAAACAGTTGGAATTTAGAACCAACACTTCACACGGTCTTACCACTTAGCTGTGTTTTGGGGAGAAATTATTTAACTTGTCTAAGCTTTAATTTCCTTCCCTATAAACATGGGTATGATAATGGTACCTACCATTCAGGTTGTTGAGAACAGTAGTTGGGAAAAGGAGTCTGGAGCAGCCAAGCACACGGGAAGCCACGGGTGGTAGCAGTTATGATTATTATAAAGGACAAGCATGCCAGACTCACACTGAATGAAGTGGCTTCCAACTCTGTGCTGACATCCAGGGCTGTGTGGTCTTCAGCCCTCCCATCTCTCCAGGGTGGCTCGGGATGGACCTTGACCCTTAGAGTTCTCCAACAGTGAGAAGGAGGTCCTTATTAGGTGCAGTGGGGGGGCCCTTAGTCCAGCCAGTGACTGATGCTCCTGCCTCTTCCTCCCCGGAACCAAGCCTGCTGGGCTCAGAAGGGACCCCCCCTGCCCAGCTCTCGGGGGACAGCAGTGGGTGGTGGGTGGTCCTTCTAGTTGGAATGCTCCCACCGAACAGATGGGGCTCTCGGAGCTGTTTGAAGGTGGCAGCTTGATGTATATTAACTGGCAAACTGCTCATCCTGTAGGGGCGGCCTGGAAGGAGGCCCACAGTTGTGAGTGGGCGAAGGGGGCCGCAGGGGAAGTTGGCAAGCGGGGTGGCATGGTGTGGGCGGAGGCGAAGGCAGTGCTGTGGGCTGTGGGCAGGACGCACACAGAGGTGAGGAGGTGAGACAGCTCAGCAGCAAAGCCAGCCTGGCCCAGCTCCTTGCCAAGGAAGCACGCCGGGTAACATTTGCTTCCCTGGTCTCCTAGAAACAGCGTCACGGGAGCCTGAATCAGAGTGTGGTGCCCTAAGGAGGCCATGCAGCCCCTTTGCTGCAATCTGCAGACAGGAAACCGTGGCCTAAGATGGAGAGAGGCTTGTCCAAGTTGCTCAGTAACCTCTCTTCATCCTGGTCAATGCTCATAGCAGTCTCTAGAAATACATCCAAGCATTCAGACCTCATTTTGCTCTTTTAAAGAGTTTTAAAAGTATGATGATCAACACAAAAGAAGTTTTGAAAGGAAAAAAAAATCATCCAATACCCTAATTACGATCATTTCGTGCTTTCATTTTCAGGCTTTTAAAAATATGTGTTTTTTTTGTTGTTTTTTTTTATGTAGTTGCAATCACAGAGGAGAGAAAATTCTGCTTTTTCGTTTAATGGAGTCATTTTTCCTCATGTTGCAGTCTTCACAGTTGTCACAAAAAAACCACACACTGTAGTTGGACAGTAAATCAAATTTCCAGGACACAGAAATGAACACAGGCAATTTGACTGTTTTGAGTTATGACTTCCTTGGTGACCTGTTAGTGTCTGTCTGGTGTCCTTCCTGTCCTAGAAGGACAGACCAATTTTACAAGAAAGAATCTATCGCCAAAATGAGAAATGGGACCTGGCAAGAAACTGCCTGGGTTTGCCTGGACCCCCAGGCATGACCAGGGTTTTATGTCCTGCTAGAATGGGATAGGACCTAGGCGTGAGTCTCTTTTTCAAAAACTTTCCAGATTCTTAACATGCGGCCAGGATGGACAACCCCCGGTGTAACAGGCAAATCCTTAGAAAAATCCTCACCCGTGTCACATAGAGGATAAGGGCAGATTAATTAGAATCCTGTCCTATAAGAGAGTTGAGACTTTGTCATCTGCACAGTGTGACAGCTGCAATTTGAATAAGACAGATTTAAAATGTTTGGCATAATATGGCTGAGAATGACGGGAGGGTTGTCTGATGGGAAGGGAATGAAGATGACGGAGGGAGGTCTGGGAGTGTGGTTTCAAAGGGGTGGGTGGTGGCCTACAGGATTTATTCCCCGCCCACAAGAGGACTTTGATGGCTTTCTGGTTCTGAGGATCCACAACAGTTGCAAGACCTGGTTGGCATTGTCCAGTGAACTAAGTATGCATAAGAGCCATCTCGGCTGGGCCCATGGTGGACACCCTGGACCACCCTCCTGAACCGGGACCGGCAGGAGCCTTCCAGGCTGCTGGGGAAGTGGGCTCCGGGCACAGAAGACTCCGATCCTCAAATGTTTGTCTCTTGTCAGTGAGCAAGGAATGACGGCCACCTCTGGCACTTCCATCTCTCTTTGGTTCCGTTTTTTGAAATTGTCTCCAAAGTCTTCCTTCCTTCTGGTTTGGAAAGCTTTGCCAAGACTGATTTGGCACGTTCAACTTCCCTAGTCAATGCCGTGAGCTCTGGGGTTTCCCTGGTACTCTGGGTCTCCGTCATCTCGTGGCCTCCTGCCTCAAGCGGCTGGAGGAGAGAAAGGAAATCAGATCAATTCAGCAAGCACCGTTTGAGCATCTACTCCAAGCCATGAACAGGGATTGGCACCAGCCCCAGGTAGATGAGTGAGCAAAGTCTTTGTCCCTCCTCAGTTGTGTGTCAGACTGCACTACATCCCTGGTGGTCACGAAGGGATGGGAGCACACGGGAGAGGGCAATTCATTCTGTCCCAGGGCTCAGCAGTCTCTACAGTGAGGAGAGGGCATTTGAGCTGTACTTTAAAAGAAATTGTTCCAGAAATCAGTTATTGTGTAACAAACACACCAATTCTTAGTGGCTTAAAATAACAATTGGGTATATTCTCTCAAGGTTCTGTGGGTTGGCTGGGCTCCCTGGGGAAGGGGGGGGGTCATTTGAGGTCTCATATGTGGTGGCAGGTTGCAACTGGGGTTGGAGCCATTCAAAAGCTCAACCGGTCGAGGCCCCCCAAATGGCTCCATCACTCACATGCCTGGCATCTTGTCTGAGATGGCTGGAACAGCCTGGGCAGACAGGATCTCTCTCTCTACATGATACTCCTACGTGGCCGAGCTTCCTCACAGCATAGCATACTCAGAGTACTCAAACTTATCACATGACCCCCGACTTCTCTCAGAGCATCATTCCAATAGACCCAGGGAGAAAACTCAAGGTCTTTCCTGAGCTAACCTTGGGAAGAACACAACGTCATTTCTACTGCACTCTGTTGACCAGGCCAGATCCCAAATGGAGGACTACATGAGAGCCTGATGACCAGGAGGCATGGCTTCCTGGGGAGACGCTTTTGAATCTAGCTGCTACAGAGGATAGGATTTCAACATTCAAGATGGGAGGAGGACCAGATCCTTGGCAGAAGGGACCACAAGAGCAAGCACAGGAATATGTGGGGAACAACAAGTGGTTTTAGTTTTGATCATTTCATATCTAAAGCAAAGACCAGAAAGGTAGATAGAGGTCCAAGCACAGAGGAATGTGGACTTCATTTTACAGGCAATAGGGAGCCACTGCATATTGCAGGGTTGGGAAATCCACATGATTAGATCGGTGCTTCGTTTTGAGCACTCTTGTCGCAGTCTGGAGGACGATTTGGAAAATGGCGGAATTTCTGGGGGGAAAGAGACCACTCAGAAACTGAATGCAACAGGCCAGGTGGGAAAATAGGAGAGTTCTCCCAGGGCAGGGCCGTGGGGCTCAGTGGGACAAGGGGAGCGGATGGATGCAAGGGATGGTTCGGAAACAGAATTAACACACTGGAGCAATTGATCACGTGTGGAAAATGAGGAAGAGGAGGAGACGGAGATTCCAGACCAGGTGACCAGTAGGAAAGAGGGCTGAAAGCTCTAACAAATCTGCAATCCTGCAGGTGGCAAAGTGGGGGCTTCGGAAAGGATGGGGCGCCTGGAAAGCTTTGTTACTCTAGGGATGTAAGAATCTCCTGGGAAACTTATTAAAATGAAGTTACTAGATTTTAAGAGCCTGGGTCATGTGCTGCAGGGAAATTACAGGGGGTGGAGACTGTTCTCCAGGTTTTTTTGTTTGTTTATTTTTTAACGAAGTCTCTTTTGGCCTAGAAGTCAGAGTGCAAGGGACTAAGGGAAAAATGAGGGTAAGAATAAAAGTGTCAAAAACTACTCTTTCCCAGCCACGTGGGGAGGGAAGAGACTGGGAGACAAAAGACCAGCTCCAGGAAGGGTACTTGTCCCCATGAGGGGAGCCTGAAGAGGAGGGAGATGAAGGGAAGACAGAAAAGGAGAGTGGGAAAGAGGGAAGACAATAGCTGAGCTTATCGGTAAAGACCAGGGTCTGTTGAAATCTGGCTTCTAATCCTGATTGTCCGTCACTAGCTGTGTGACCTTGGGCAAGTGACCGTCTCTCTGAACTCAGTTTTTTGTCTGTACCGTGAGGATGACGGCATTTACCCAGGGCTCTGGGGGGAATGAGCCCCGGGGCAGGGTTCCTGGTCTCGCTCAGAGGACGTTAGTCTTGCTGCTGCTGAGGATGGAACAAGGGAGCCCATGTGACAGCACGAATAATGACATCGGACACTGGAGAGCAAAAGGGGCCACCTTTTTAAAAGCTCTATTAGAAAGATTTCAAACGTGCACAAAGTAGGGAGACTAACATAATGAACACCCAGATTTAGTTAATTCCTAACCTTTTGTCACACTTGCTTCAAGGATTGTTTTTTGTTGTGGCTGAGATATTTTAAAACAAGCCCCAGGTCTCCTATCGTTTCACTCTTTTATGTATAGAAAACACAGTGCTTGAAACATTTCTTACATGGTTGCAATGTAATTACACACCTAAGAAACAGGCATTCACTCGTTGGTAGCCCCTAATGTCCAGTCCACAGTCAGGTTTCCCCAGTGTGTAAAAAAAATGATTTGGGGGCACCTGGGCAGCTTAATCGGTTAAGCGTCCAACTCCTCGTTTCAGCTCAGGTCATGATCTCACGGTTTGTGTGTTTGAGCCCCAGATCAGGTTCTGTGCTGACAGCATGGAGCTTGCTTGGGATTCTCTCTCTTCCTCTCTCTACCCCTCTCCTGCTCACACTCTCCGTCTCCCCCCAAATAAACTTCAAGACAATGGTTTAATTCAAGACCCAAAGTATACACATGCACTGGACCTTTTAGGTCTTTAAAGTCTCAATCTAGAACAGTCCTTCCACCCCCTTTTGAAAGCCACTGAATTATTGGAAATGTGAAATGAGTCAGTTGCTTGGCAGAATGAGTCACAATGTGGATTTGTCTGGTTGCTTCCCTGCAGCACCACTCGACTTGTTTCTCTATCCCTTGAAATGTCTTTGACTAGAGATTAACGTGAAAGGCTCGATTAGGATCAACTTTTTCAGGGCAAGCACAATTCATGGGTGTACTTCGTGCTTCATAGATAACACCTCACATGGCAGAGACCGCGGCCTTGGCTACTCTTTAGAACCAGCTGGGGCACTTTGTCAACATCTCCGTGCATAGGCTGCACCCAGACCTTTTAAATCATAACGAGTGTGGATGGATCTGGGCATCAGTACGTGTTAAAGCTTCCCCAGGTGATGCCAATGTGCAGGTGAGGCCCAGCCCCTGTGTTTCATCTCATCAGGAGGTACACGTGTTGTTCGCTCTTTCCTAGTGATCTAAGATGGAACAGTGGGGGTCAGGTGCAGGCAGCCTTCCCTGTCCATGTAAAGTGCTCCATTAACATACCCTCTGATCGTTTCAGCCACTGATAATTTTCACCTGAACCAAAGGGGATTGCAAAAAGGGGACTTTCTAATTCTGTATTCCATGCACAGTTTTGTTTTGTTTTGCTAGAATACTTCCATCAAAAAATGAATTCTCCCTTATCCACCTGGGCTATTGTGTCTACCCCAAAATATAATCCATCTAGGCAAGGGAAGGCAAATGGTCAATCTTAAGAATGATCACCTCTCTTCGGAGACCATTTGCAAGAGATGAGGGTTGAAGATGCAAGCACCCTCCGAGGTGGAGATCAGGAGAGAGGAGGTGGGGTTCACACTGTAACAGGAGGTCAGGTCACCTCAGGGAGTGAAGGAGGCAGGGAGAGGAGAGAAGCTTTTGGGAATGCGGCAGGCAGTTAACCTTCGCGGAAAGGAGTGCTGAGAGGACAAGGGTCCAGCTGGGATTAGAGTGTGAGCTTGTGTTAGGATTTCTACAGCCAAGTTCAGCAGTGGAAGGGGATTCAGCCGGGGCGGCCAGCACTGGGGCTGGCGAGGTGGGTGCTGAAGGACAAGGGGGTGCCGGAATCAGGATGCCGGCAAGACCTTCGCTATAGCGGCACCCGTGATTTCTCCGTCGGTGCCTATGGCTCCCCATGGCTGGACCTCTGCTTATTCAGGTCTTGTGTCACACGCTATCTCCTGCAGAAGCCACCCCTGACTTTCTAGGCGAGGAAGCCCCGTCTCCCGGCAGGCCCCTCTTCTGTGCCCCCACAGCCTCTGGACCGCCCCATCCCAGCCTGTGTTGGCAGCAATGCAATGATTTGTGTGGTCGTGTCCCTTCTTTGGCCCTAAGTTCTGGTGGAAGGGTGTGGAGACACAACATGAGCTATGACGGGAGGGAGCCGTTGACAGAGGCAGTGGGAAGAGAAAGGACTTCTCAGGACCCCAAAAGTCGTTATCCATCTGGATAACTGGGTAACACACACAACCCGAGCTTTCACATTTTCAAACCTGGGTCAGATCAGCCCCTCTGAGAGTTTCCAACACACTTGGGATCAAGCCTGCCACGGGCCTGTTCGTGGCCCCCAAAATTCATGTTGAAATCCTACCGCCCAGTGTGAGGGTACTGGGAGGTGGGGCCTTTGGAAGCTGCTTAGGTGGAGCCCTCGTGAAGGGGATTCGTGTTCTCATAAATGAGGCCCCACAGAGCTCCTGCCCCTATCCCCCACATGAGGGCACATTGAGAAGTCTGTGACCCAGGAGAGGAAACTCACCGGACCATGTCGGCACCCTGGTCTCAGCCAGACAGCCTCCAGAACAGCGAGAAATACGTTTCTGTTGTTTACAAGCCGCCCAGCCTGCAGTATTTTGTCAAAGCGGTGCTAAGACACACCTCCAATCCTCCTCATGGCTCAAGAGGCTCTATAGGACCTGCTGCCACGGTCGCCCTCGTTCCCTCTGTTCCTCGCGCACGAGCCACCACAGCACGTGGCACCTACTGGCCCCTCTGCCCAGAGCGTCTTCCTGCAGGCACCAGCCGGTCTCCCTCACTTCATCGGGTCTCTGCTCCAGTATCCTATTTTCAGAGAAACCCTCCCGGATCACCCCGTCTCTCGTTCTCTGTCTGCCCTTCCCTACTCTGTTCCCCTTTGCAGCCCCGGTCATCCCTTGACGCTGTATCCCCACACTCCGTTGCTCTTTGTTTCCCGCCTGTGTCCCGGCCTAGAACCTTACTGCCATGATGATAGTGTCTGCTTCTTGTCACTATGTTCTCAGCACCCAGAACAGTGCCCGATTTGAGGCTGATGTCCGAAATTTATTGTCGAATGCATGTCTATATACAAAGTGCTTTTGTAAGGCAAAGAAAAATCGAAACTAGGGGGTGGGGATACATGCTTGTCCGTATTCCCCCACACCTCCTGGCCGCCCACAGGATGAAGCACGAAGCCTCAGAGAGGCAGGACCGGGACAGGAAGCAGGACCAATATCCTCGGCACAGAGAACAGAGCCAGGGATGTGTCCCGAGGGAACTGAAGAAATAAGGCATAAAGACGTGCGCAGCCATGGGAAAGGACTGGTGGCCCAGGGCGTCAGACGCAACACATTCTTCCAGTCAGCAGCGTGGGGCCCTGTTGTGGTCCAGCTGCTGTGCCCTGCACAGGGACACCGGAGGAAGAAGATGCAAGCCTTCTCCTCAAGTAGATCACAGAATTGACGGGGTAGGGGGGGATGGGTGGGCGGAAATCGGCAAGTAAAACCAGGTGTGACTGGTGCTAGAGGCCACGCGGTACAGGTTAAGAAGAGGGATCTAGAGCCTGACTGAAGAAACCCAGATTCTGGCTCTGCCGCTTAACTAGCTGAGTGATGGTGAGCAAACTAGATACCCTCGCGCTCTGTTTCCCCATCTATATAATATAGTGCCTCCCCTACGGGAGAATAATGACGCCTATTTCATAGCCTATTTCATATCTGTGTTGTATGCATACACACCCCTATACATACTACGTATATATGCACACATATATACACACGTATATAGGCCTTAGAGTGATGGTTCAGAGGAAGTACTATATAAATGTTAGCTGTTATTATATTAAGAGACTTGCGTAGGGAGCTGGTGAGGTTATACAGTGAGGAAGGGGCAATGCTATCTGGGGTCAGAAGGAGGCAGAAAAAGCTCACAGAGCTGAAGGCGAGGGGAGGTCTTTGAGCCGAAGCCTTAGAGGTGAGTAAATTGGCTCCCGACGGAGGGCACTGTGTGAGAGGACTCGGGATGGGGGGCTTCCAGAGCACTTGCTCTTACGTGAAACATCAGTTCAGAGGAGACACGGGTATGACAGAATGTCACCGACCAGACCAGAGGGTCTGGAGAGAAGCAGAGTGCAGGACTTGACATGGCCTCAGGCCCCCCCGCCCCCATTGCGGGGGTCCTGCCTGCCGCTGCCAGCCCGTCCAGGGAAGTGGCCACAGGATGGCTCTATGTCTCCAGAATAAGCCAGGGCCATTTGTGATTTTTTTTTTAAAGGAAGAAATACAATTTGCTGGTGCTGGAGAAGACATTAATTTTGTTATGTGGGCTGCATGAGTCATCCAGAAACAAAGCAAGAGATGTAAGTACAGTTTCCACAACCTTCTGTGTGTCATTTTGTGCCTGCCCAGGCCTGGTCATTACTTCGGGCAGCTCAGATCTCTCCCCTGGGAAGGTCCAATACTGGAGCCCTTTCTGCTGGAGAACTGGGTTCTAGACCTCCTGGGTTTACACCATACCTCAGTCCATTTTGCAAGCCCAAAAATGGGTGGGGGGAGGAAAAAAACACCCGCCTCCCTCTGCTCTGCAGTGGGATTTGGGAGACAGCTAGGTATGTGCCCCTTCCTTGGCTTTTTCTCATTTGACCTTGGGCATGTCCCAGGATTCCTCGAGTTGTCAGATTTCTCATCTGAAAGTGGGGTGCAGGAGCCCTAATCGGGGCCATTTTGGGGATGACACGTGACAATACCAGACAAATCCCTACGGGAGACGTGCTGGGTGAACCCTCATTCTGCCTCTTCAAGTAAGTGAGAGCAGGAAGACAGGGCTCTTCAGCTGTGCTTTCTTGAAGCCCCTAGGCCAGCTCCTTCCCCTTTTTGAACCCCAGTATGGGATCTGTAGGAAGTTCTTATCTGCCAGCACTTCCAGCCTAAAATTCTGTAACTGGGGCAAGAACAAACTTGCTTGAAGGGAACATAAAGGATGTGTGTGTGTGTGTGTGTGTGTGTGTGTGTGTGTGTGTGTGCGCGCGCGCGCACGCGCGCTCTCAGCCAGTTACAGAGTTGAACAGGGCCCCCCAGTGGGGGCCACATCAATCTGGGTTGTTGGTTCCAGTGGCCAGGCAGTACTATTTGCATTGACAGTGTGGTTATTTATTTGGGGTCGAGTCACAGGTAGAGGCTGGAGAGAACTCGAAGGGCCCTTCAAGCCATGAGGCTTCCTCAGCCCCTTGTGGGAAGAAGAGGGAGGACATTAGCTGTGTCTCTGAGCAGGACTCGCCTAGAAGGAACGCCCTACCCCCAGGAATAAAGTATCAACCTTCTTTCAGGCCCACGTCAAATTCGGCCTTCTCTAAGAGGTAGGCAGCCTGGCCTCTCAGGAAAAAACATGTGTTTTGAACTTAGGTTGTTGTCCTAGTTCTGCCTCTTACTGGCCATGTAACTTGGGGTAAGTGATTTCACCTTTCGGCCCCTCAGTTTCTCCAGCTATAAAACGGGCACGGCATCAGTCCCATTCCTCACAGAGTCGTGTAGCTTAAATGAGATAAGGGAAGTACCTTGCACACATTAGATGCCCAACAAATGGCAACCGTAATAAGCCTCTCTAGGCCCCTTGCGGTTGCAAAGTCTGTTCTCCGTATTTATTTCCACAGTAGTTGCTCTGTGCCATTAGAGGCTCAAAACTATTCATGGATCTGCCTTCACCTCCTGGTGAGTTAGAAGCTTCTAGGGAATGAGTACTGCTTCACATCCACGTCTGATTTCCCAGAGTGCCTGGCACAGAGTAGCTGTTCAATTAAAGCATCCTGAATCAAATGGAAGACAAACTTGAAGAGAAGAAATAGCATTTCTTTCTTTGCCAGCCTCCCTCCTACCGGCCAGCCAGGTGCCTGAGAGCATGTGTGACGGCACAGGCCTGGCCCTTAGAACAGAATGTGCCAGGGAACCCAGGTCAGGGAACAAAACTAAGCAGTGGGGGAGAGGCAGGCCAGCTGCAACATGCCCAGGGGCCTATCTTCTGCCTCCGAGGCAGTAAATCACCAAGTGAAGCGTCCCACCCGCCAGACCCTGCTTAGGCCAGATCTGCTGTTCTGCTCGTCATTCGTAACGGAAGCCGCCAGCAGAACATCACAGTTAATTGCAAAGAAGGGTGAGTCACACCAAGCAGCCTGAAAGGAGAGGGTACTTGCTGTAAAAGGACAGAAAGATCAGCCAGAAGGCTGCTGAAGACCAGCTCTGGTGTCTGGGGAGCCACAGGGCTTTTGGGGAGGAAGGGAGTCGTGATCCTGCGTACTCTACCCCCATTACGTGTCAGGGACTGCACATAGGTGATCGGTCTTATGGAGATTTTTAAAATACAAGAAGAAAGTGCAAACACTAAGGTGGATGTCTGTACCCAGGATTATTTAAACCTCAGGACGATGGGTCAAGCGAGAGACCTCAGCCTTATTTACAGATGTGAAAACAGACCTGTCGATTTTGTGCTTTGCCCACAGTCACAGTGGTAGGAACCCGAGCCCTCTGCCACCTGAGCCCATCTCGCTTTTCTGCAACGTGGTCTGGCTCTGTCTCCACGGACCTCTAGTATCCCCGAAACTCGTCTTGCAGCCCAGGTTCAACCACTTCCAGCAAGGAGATCTCGCCGCCTGGAACGCAACCTAGTCCTAGTGAATACCTAGCGCTTAGGTAAGTGTGCGCATGCGTAGGCTCTAGGCCCTAGGCCCTTTACAAACGGACTCCTAGCCCTGACAGGAGCCCCAGGAGGGAAGTACCAGGATTTCCTTCACTTTGCAGAGGAGGACAGAGAGGTTCAGAAACTTGCTAAGGTCATACGCCTGTTGATAGAGCGGAGACTTGACCCGGGTGGCTGCAACCCCTCCACCCCCACTCCAGGGCACACCCCCAGCCCGCTTTGCCGCTGCGTTGCTGTTTAAAAGATTTTCCTTACTCTGACGCAAGTCTGCTCCCCTAGAATGTCTACACGCGGGTTGTAAGTTTTGTCCTCTGGTGCAGGCCAGCCCCTCTTAGACGCAACGTTTTTTGAACCGCCCACTTCGCTCTGCCCCACCATCTGAACCTAATCTCGTTCCTGTTCTGATCTCCCTCCATTTTCTGCTGTCAATGCGCCTCGGTGGTGCTCACCAGAGCTTCTAGACCACCCCTGGGGCCTTGTCTTTTCTGAGCTTCCAGTTGTCCTCGAGGCTCTACACTGGGCGTCCTGACAGCTAATCAGAACAGTGATTCACAGCAGGAACTTGGTGTTCGCCCGGGGCCCAGAAGCAGAAAGGCAGTACAGTCAGCCTCCTGCCCCTGCTGTGGCCCAACACCCACCCCAGTGGGAGTCCCCTAGAGTCCAAAGTTGTGACAGGCTTTGTGCAGCAACTCCAGGACAGGGTTGTAGTCATTGTCCTTTTAGGGTCCCCGGTGGGGTGGGGGGTGCCGGCAAGGATTATGCGGGTTGGGTGGGGTGCTATAGAGGAACTACAAAGCCGACGGGGCTAAGTCAAGTGTTCTCTATGCCTACAAGCCTACCACCTCCCCGCCCCCCAGCCCGGAGGCAAGGAAGCCCCAACAGGAGAGAGAGGGCCTCAATTTTCAGCTGGAGACCCCAGGCAGCTCCAGTTGGACCCACTGTCCCTGGGGGCAGCTCCAGTTGGACCCATTGTCCCTGGGAGGGGGGGGGTGCTATCAGAGGTTCCTGTAGGAGCTGCAATCTGCATTTCATTTTAGGGACTTATAGCTGCTTTGTTCTTTTCCCCTTTGTTTTCCCAGAGTTGCCTTTGGTGTAAATGTTTCTTTTAAAAATTTCTCAATAACGCCAAGGAGAGAAGGCGTCCTCCCCCAGCCCTGTTCTATCCTGATGACTCCTAAGCCGCAGAGACTAGGCAGCCACACCCTCCCCCACCCCAAGCAGAAGGTGAGCTAGAAAGAGCTGCAGGAGAGAGGGGAAGGGGAGGGATTACCAAGCCCCTTTTAAGAGCTAGGTGCTCCCTGTGCATCAGACTTTATTCTCCCCCACGCCCTGCAGGTAAACTTGATTTTTCTCATTTCGTTTCTCTGATGAGGAAAGGCTGAGGCTCGGAGGGGTTGAATCACTTGGATGACCCCCAGCTGGCTAAGTGGCAGCATCAAGACTGGAGCTCAGGTTTCACCCCAAAGCCTCTCTCACCTCCACGGTGTGCCTGGGCTCAAAGGGGAGAGGCAGGACCACTCCAGCTCTTTGGCTCAGCGTTGACTCCCCCAGGAGCCCTTCTTTTCTCATCCCTTAGAGAACCATGTGTTCTATGTCTATGGGCTCATCTCCTCCCGGGCGGATATATGAGAAAGCATCCTCAGAAGACATGCCAGTGGGAGAAAGAAAACAAAATGTTGTTTCTGGAGGACCTGGCCCAACTAGTCAGATAGGCCCATTGGCCGGGCTCTTTTCTCAAGACCCCGGGGAAGGGCACACATGATGGGAAGCTGTCAGTAGGCATGGGTGTTCGACTGAACCAGGCACACATCTCCAGGTTCATGTGCAGGAGGGAGTACTGTCCGGGGAGCCCTCTACAGGTGGAGTTAAGTGTGGCCCATGCCCCTAGTCACTCTGTGTGTGTCTGCTCAGCCAAGCCAATGGGGTCTGAGTGTGTGAGACTCGCAGAATGACACCACCGTGAGATGACAGAACTGGGGGGGCCGCTGGGACTATGCCATCCAACCAACCTCCGTATGTAGCAACACATGAGGAAGTGAAGTCACACAGCTGGGCCACCCAACCTGCTCCAGATTCCAAGGGTCTCAGGAGCAGCCTATTCCTTTCCCAGGGGCTTCACAGCTTGAGTGTCAGCCACATCACCTGGTTCTCAATCAGACTATTCCAGAAGAGGCCAGGAATTCACATTTTAGCCGCCTCCCCCAGGCAATTCTAATGCACCTTAGAGTTGAGCCTGGTGGCTAGGCCAGGATTAAACAAACTTCAATTTTTGGGGTGTTTCACTAAGCTGGGCTAAGGGTTTGGACTTAACCTGACTTTATCTACCTTCCTCTGGCCTCACCCACAGGACGTGGAACGCAGAGGAGGGTGGTCCTGCCTGTGGGTAAGTAGGCTGGATGAGGTACAAAAGGTTGAGAAGTAAGGGTCACCTTTAAAAGGGTCTATACACCCTAGCTCAACACAATCCCCACTAGCCACATCACTCCTTTAGGCCACCTGCCTGGAAATCTAAAGTGTGCCCCTTGGAATAGAGTGGCAAGGATCTTTCCAGACTGTCCACGGAACTGGGCTCTAGGTCCGGCTCTGGTACTCACCGTGGAACCCCGAGGAACCGAGAGACGTCCCCACACGGGCCTCGTTTTCTCAGGTATAACGAGAGCTCACACTGATGGTCTCCTGCCCTTTCTTGCTCCCACCTTCCGGAGTCCTGGGACTCATCAGTGGTAGACCTGTCTTAATCGGCTGGCGTCCTCTCATACAGGACCTGGGATGTGGTCCTTAATCGAGGTTTATTATCAGAAGAAATTAATGTGGAGGTTTAAGCAGGACTTGTGGGAATTTGTTTTGGTTGGAGACTGACTCAGGGGCCATAGGCAGAAAAGATGTTCTCCTGGGGGACGTGTTACATGAACAGCTAATTTAAAAGCAGTGTCTCAGAACCTTGTCTTCTCCCAGACACGTGGCCCTGTGCAAGCATGTGCTGAACCAGCCTATGGCAAGGTCTCCCCATCGAGTGTGGGGACCATTCCAGAATTCAAGGCAGACCCTGGTGCATGCAGGATGCTGCTGGGTGCTCACGGGCTAACTGAAGACCACAAAGTCTGTAGCTGCCTCCCCAGGTGAAGGAACTCCAGTGGGTTTTATTTAAGACCGAACCACCCCCCAGCTCTGCATCCCTAGCTCTGGGACCCACCAGAGGGGAATCACTAAACGGCTCAACACTGCAATATGCTCTCCAACTACGCAGTAACATGGGGATTTACTTCCTCTGTATTCTTTTGGGTCTTCTCCGAATTCTCTGCCTTGAAAGTAGAGTTACCTTAGACTCAGAAAATAGTCCATATTTTAAAGAACTTGTTTTCAAATGAGGGAGACCCCACTCAGATAAAGACAGTGGCTTGTAACCACCCAATCGTGAAATAGGTCAAGAAAACCACCGTCTTCCTCCTTTCTCACACAGCCATGCTCTACTCCAGCTACTGACTGAAAACTTGACACTGAGCAAATGTGTCAAAATGTGCGGAGAGCTCAGAGTAGGAGATCTTGCTCTCACCCCAGGGCCTAGCCCGTGGGTCAGGCCTATGTCGCAGCTGCACCAGCCGTATCTGGAAGGCAAAGGAAAGACCTCACTGTGCACTGAGTTGGGTGGCTCACATCTAGAGTACCTGGGAGTCAGTGATAGCACATTGCAATCCCCTGGAGCTCACACACACCTGTGAACCGAAATCCTTGGCAAAGCAGAGCTGCGAGGGATACCTGCACATGGCAAAGGAAGATTCTTGGGGCTGTGCCTGCATTAACCCACCAAGGCACCCATGTTGTGCTCTTCTCAAACTAGTAACAAGGCCCCAATATCCAGGACTCTTTGATGAGTTAAAACTCTTATGGTCACAGGGTCAGCCATACTAATAGCTAGCACATTGCACACTTCCATGCTGGTTGATAAATAGCCTACTGGCCCAGCTGCTCAGGACCCTGTCCATAGTTTGGCTGGAGTCCTGTGCACCCTAGCTCTTATGCTAAGGCTAAGGTCCGTTTTCATTGCTGGCATGGATGTCTGTCCTCAGAGTCCCGCTGGACACCACCTTAGCTTCCCCAGGTATCCAGAAGACCAACCTATGTGTTGCTTATTCTTGACCCCCGGGAAACCCCAGGCAGTTACCTCATGGGAGTTACTTTGGTATTCACCAAACTGTTGGCCCATGAGCCAGCCTGCTACAGCTCTCCTTTTTGTATCTCTCCTGGCAGAAATGGGCCCAACCCAGCTGACCCCTGAGTCTGCAGCTGGACATCACCAGCCAGTGTTCTCTGGAGTCCTCCTTAGATGGCAGCCCATTGCACAAAATGCAGCCTCTGAGAGACTTGGGTTCTGGGAGAACTCGGGTTCAGGAAGAGAAAGAGGGAGTTTCCATTCTTACGCTTATATACATGGGAGTTTTGCTAGTGTAAGGAATAGAGGTCCGTTCACACTAGCTCAAATAAAGAGGATTTATGTAGAAGATAAAAGGGACCTTCAAGGAAATCTAGGCACGGGTATCATATTAAGGTCTTGCCTCCATAATTCTCAAGCTTTATTAGGTGACTGTATTCAAGGCAACTCTGGTTTCTGAGAAGCAGTTGTCCAAGGACGTTCCCTCTACCTCGGGAGTTGCAAGCACCAGTACCTACATTTGCCAGGCAGGTAGCATGAGCCTGAGGCTGGCCAGATGGCGCATAGTAGGGCCTGGTGGAGGCTGGTAGATGGGAGAACACGTGGCTCCCATAGACAGGCAGCTGCACCCCGGCTCCAGCTTACTGTAGCTGTGCAAGTCCTGGGTTACAGAGTCTGGCTGTGTTTTTACGTGAACTCTCCCAAATTTTAAAGACTGATAACAGATTCACAAAAATGTGGATCATGATGTGGTCCTACGCCATGACTGTCCTCTTCCTGCCGATTGTGCACCTTTCCAACCGCTCTGCCATTGACCTGACTGGTCCTTTACCAGCCGGTGAGTTCTTTTTTAGTTGCTACTCAGGATCCTACAAAAAGAAAGCTAACTGGCCTGGCTCAACCTTTTGGATCAGATCAGGCCATGCCTTTAGGTCAAGTGCCTACTCCTGCCTCATCCAACCAGCTGTGGCCAGCCAGCAAGAGGGGATCCGGGGACAAAATGTGGTCTCTCGGCCACGAGGGCTTATGGACAGACCGGTTCCCCTGTACACAGGCTGAAGCTGGGGGTGCCCCACAAACATGTCGAGGACACACGTGTTACCTCAGTCCGCAAACAGTCTGTATTTGTCGGGGTTCTCTAGAGAAAAAGAATACACACACACACATACACACAGACAAATTTATCTTAAGGAACTGGCTCATGCAATTGTGGGGGCTAGCAAGTTCAAAATAGGGTGAGCCAGCAGGCTGGAAACTCAGGCAGAAGTTAATGCTGCGGTCCTTTTTTTTTTTTTTTTAATGCTTATTTTTGAGAGAGAAGGAGCGCACGGGAGAGAGGGGGACAGAGGATCCGAAGCAGACTCTGTGCTGACAGCAGAGAGCTGCATGTGGAGCTTGAACTCATGAACTCGTGAGGTCACGACCTGAGCTGAGATCAGCCGCTCAAGGGACTGAGCCACCCAGGAGCCCCACCGCTATGGTCTTAAGGCAGAATTTCTTCTTCTCCAGGAAACCACTGGTTTCTCCCCGTAAGGCCTTCCACTGATTGGATGAGTCACCTTCTTAACTTAAGGGTAACTGATCACAGGTGTTCACCACATCCACAAATTACCATCATGGCAACACGTGGAGTAGTGTTTGATTACACACGTGGGCGCTGTAAGCTCGCCACGTTAACACTAAAGACCAATCACGGTCCCATAAGGGGGAGGCTTCTCCCAATTTACAGATGGAACAAGAGAGGCTTCGAGAAGTCAAGTAATATGCCCGTGGGCGGAGGAGTGGTGTGGGTCAGAGTCAAGTTCTGTCCTTGGTTCTGTGTAGCTCCAAAGCCCACCCCTTAACTCCCGTAGCCTCTGCCTCTCGGGTCAGAAATCTGAACAAATCGGAGCCGGCTATGCAGACTACTTTGCAAGAAGGGCTTTGGGGGGGAAGTATTTCAGCTTCCTTCTGAGGTAGCGTTTGCTTCTCCTTCTTGCCTTTCTTCCCATGGCTCCTCAGATTGCTCCTAGCCTCCACACCAAACTGGCCAAGTGGTTTCCTTGCCTACTAGTAAAATGATAAAGACAATTTAAACTGCTCTCTTCCTCTCTTGAAAGAGCTTTCTTCCCATCAGTTAGAAGTGGGAGGAAGAACGAACGAAAACAGGTCAGCATTTGTAGCTTTTTAAGCTGCTTTTCAATAATAAGGGAGAGGCAAAGAAACCCTCAGGGATGGGCATGAATCGCGTGAAAGATATTTCTTCTGGGAGAAAAACCTCTGCTTCTCGTGGCGGGGCGGGGCGGGGCGGGGGGGGGGGGGGAGGGAGGGGCGGGGCTCATTTATGTATTTAATCAGCTTGTTGGAATACCTTCTCCAGTAAGAGATTTTGAGTTGGAGTGGCCCTGAAGCTGGAGCCTACTGTTTGTTTAGTGGGTGCTGTGCTAATAATGGGGTGATAACAGAGACGACACTTGTACACGTGCATGTTTCAGGACTCAAAAGGCATGGACTCATGCAGTGTAGACATGCCCCCATTTCACTGTAGGGTTTCTCTCGTCCCGGGGTCCTGCGTTCCCAGCAGGCATGCCAAGAGAAATCTCTGGTGCCTTTGGGAGATGGGAGATGCTGCATTCTTGATTCATAAAAATTCCTAGAATGTAGAAGCCAGAAGGATCCTGCACCCAACTCTTTTTTTTTTTTTTTTTTTTACAGATGAGGAAACTGAGGCCCAGAGAGGTGAGTTACTAACATGTACTGACTGGGAGCTGCACCGCAGGATAGACTGGTCTTCCCTTCCTGTAAAATTCTCCTGTCAGACCTGCTTTGGGCTGGCAGAGAAGAATTTGCACCCTGGGCCTCCAGGGGCAGGCAGCAAGCTCTATAAAAAGGACGATCTGTGTGTTTATTCTGCCTCCTGTTATCTTTGGCGTGGCTTTGCATGCCAATCCTTAACCCTTTACAGAGCCCTGGGCAGAGTCTCCACAGTAAATTAGGATAACAGCAAGGCAAACCCTCAGAAGAGCAGGAACTATGGAAAGTTCTTAAGAGAGTGTATAAAAGGAGGTGAACAATGGAGACTGAGGAGGAGTCAGAGGGAGAACTGGGGGGGGGAGGGACAAGAAGGCCATTTTTCAGGGCTCCCCCCCCCCCCCATGCAGAACAGCATTTCTGACAGATTTTCCTTATTTGTCTCTGAAGGGGATTTCGGATCATTCAAGATGGACTCAAGCGGTTGCCAAGGCAACAGTTTTACAGTCGTCACTGCCATGGAAACCCTTTCTGTGGCATAATATAAATATTTTCCTTTAAGAATGAGACGGGGAGGTGAGTGGGTGACAAGTTATTTTCTAATGCTCACGGGCTGCGGCCAGAGCCTTCGGTGGATGGGAGGAAGGAGAGGACCAAATTAGCTCAGATTCTATATAATTCACAGAACAGCCTGGTGTTATTTGTTTGTTTTTAGATATAAGAGCCAAAGAGATGGAGGTGGGGGGAGCAAAAAATGTCGACAAAAATAGTCCATAGTCCTGAAGTGGAGAGAGGTAAGAATTTCCCCTTCTTTCTTCTTTTTCTCAGGGACAGTCTATAAGGCTAGATCCTCAACAGAAGTGGTGAAGACAATTTAAAGTTTCCAAAGCCTCCTCTTCCACCTCAAACCTTCTCCAATGTAGGATGAAGCCTTAGGGGACGGTACAGGAGGACCAGAGACTTCTAGAGAACAGTGGCTCAGGAAGTGACCCAAGAGAAGGGACATTCTTTGCCCTCCTGTGCTATTTCGGAAGTTAGAGCCACAGAAATGCTGCTTACATTTGCTACCTTGGGCATGTCCCCACACTCACAGGATATTGTGGCCACACGGTCACCACACTCCGGTTTCTCCGAAGAGTCACCTTGGTGGAGAAACGGGACCACATGCTCTCCGAGGTACCTTCCAATGCAAAATTCTAGGAGTCCCTGGTCCTGCCCTTGAGGATTTATGATTGTCGGGGTCATTAGTGCTGTATTCAAAGATGCTCTGATTTTATTATTCTGATTGCCCGTCATTTTAATTGAGTGGCAGAATGAGCCCTGAGAACAGCAGCTGTGGGCCGGCTGGAGCCACCTGTGCTGGTCCCTCTATCTTCCCTTCCTCCTAGAACACGAATGTCAAGGCCTCTGCCTGGCTCTCCTCCAGGTGGTTTCTGTTGTGGGAGATTTACTGGCTTTAGTGGTCAGAGAGCTTATAGTGAACAGGCTCACAGGGCACCATCAGGCTGCAGTGATGCTGGGGCTGAAAGCAGGAAGCACCATGACTCCTTAAAGCTTGCCGGCTGCAAGAGGAGAAGGATAGTAGTGGTTCTCTAGTCAGGAAGCATTTGGGGAGGGGCCTGGCCCTGCAGCTGACCTTGCAGCTGCCCTGCAAGATCAAAGGGCAAAGAGGAAGGATGGCTTTGCATGGACACTCGCGCTGCAGCAAGATGAAGAAATTAGCCTAAGAATGTTCAGAACTGCCATTCTCTTTATCTCCAGCTTCTGGGGGTTGTGCCTGGGAGTGTGCTCAGTTGTGTGGTGTTAGGATGGGGGTTTTCATCCCCTCAGCCCCGGGTTCCTATCTGCAGCAGGGGAGTAGCACAACTGATGGAGAAGACGATAACCAAATCTATGAAATGATTTCAGGTTTAGAAATGGGCCATGGGGGGCGCCTGGGTGGCTCAGTCGGTTGAGTGTCCGACTTCAGCTCAGGTCATGATCTCACAGTTTGTGGGTTCGAGCCCCGCATCGAGCTCTGTGCTGACAGCTCAGAGCCTGGAGCCCACTTCGGATTCTGTGTCTCCCCCTCTCTCTGCCCCTCCCCTGCTCATGCTCTGTCTCTCTCTGTCTCAAAAATAAATAGAAACATTAAAAAAAAAAATTAGAAATGGGCCATGGATATTTAGCAATGCTCAGAGTGCCGAGGAACCCTCATGGCAAGAACGAGGGAACGTTAGAATATATGTAAAAGAAAGACCACCTCTTTCATCGCGTAGTAAAACAAAGCACCATGTCTGCTCCAGGACAGGGCTGACTTTGTTTTAAAGAAATCATCAGGTAGGCTCATGGATGATGGATCCTTGGCAAGATTTTTTTTTTTCCTTGCTGTGAAAACAGCTTTTATTGCTGTTTAGGGTTTATATAACGAACACATGGTCTTTGAAATAATTTGAACAGCAGACAAAAGGATAAGAAAAAATTTAAAAATGACTTGAAATCCCACCACCCAGAGATGATCCCATTAACCATTTGGTGACAATATTTTGCATATACGTAAGTGTTGTGCACACACACACGTATCATCTGACATAAGTGAGACTATTTCATGCATGCTGTTTTTATTTTGGAGAATTTTTTTTAATGCAGTCTTTTGCTCTCTGACCTCCCTTTTCCCTTCTGCCTTCCTCTTCTCCTACATCAACTTCCTTCCCATTGCAGGTAACCCTTGATAACCAGCTTGTATACCAGGCCCTAGGCTAGCCACCAGGGAAGGGGGAAAATATGAAAAAATATACTCTACAAAACTCCCTAAGTCTTCTGATAGAGATCTAACTCCAACTCCTTCTTTTATCAACTGAGTTCCTGGTAAATTGTTGTTTTTATTTATTTTCCTTTTGTTTGGATTTTAACTGGTTTTTGTTGGCCACTGAAAAAAAATATCATCAAATATATGGTTATTATATCCCCACGGATTCTTCTATTTCTATCAGATAGATTCCAGTGGGAGGGAGGGAAGAGTATGCATATTTTTTTTTTTTATTTTAAAAGATAGAGCAGGGGTTCCTGGGTGGTTCCATCGATTGAGTGGCTGACTCTTAATTTGGGCTCATGACATGATCTCACAGTTGGCGAGTTCTAGCCCCATGTCAGGCTCTGTGCTGACAGTGCAGAGCCTGCTTGGGATTATTTTTCTCCCTCTCTCTCGGCCCCTCCTCAACTTGTGCCTTCTCTCTCTGTCTCTCTCTCCCTCTCTCTGCCTTCCCCTGTGCACATGTGCTTGCTCTCTCTCCCTCAAAAGAAATATATATTTTTTAAAAAGATAGAGCAAAGTTGATCTCCAAAAGGGTTACTATCCCATTCCTACTGACAATGAAAGATAGCATTTGTAGGGGGAGCCTCACCCCTAACCTTCTCATAAGTAGTAGCTGTTTTCCTTCTCTTCTACTTTCTCCCATTCTGGTGGGGCTAAGGCGGTATCTCATAATTTTTAAATATTGTATTTCTCTGATTTTTAGGGGTGCTGGGCATATGTTCACATGTCTACTGGCCACTTTGTGTTTCTGTAAATTGCTGTCTCACAGATTTTGCTGCTTCTCTGTACTTTTCAAAACGTTTTTTAATTTGAAATAACTTGAAACTCAGAAGAGCTAAGGATACCACTGGGGATGTCAGCCTTGATCACTTGGCTTAGGTGGGGTCTGCCAAGTTTCTCCCCCACAAGGTTACTATTTTCCCCCAAGTTAAGGGTTTCTTTTGACCTCAGCTGAGCCACAGTGCTCAGCTCTCAAGTCAAAGCTAAGTATGGTAACTGACACAGGAGAAGTCCCTGCCAGTTGTAGACAAAGACCAGTCATGGACAGGTAATGATGTTGTAAAGTCTGCTGGCTTCCCTACTCGCTGCTATAGTGAGAATAATTGAAGATGCCTCTTGAGTGCTTCCTACGTGCCATGAAGAGCCTCTGGTGTCTTTTTGTTCATTGATTTCAAGTAAGTCTGTCCCAATCCTTAGCAGTGTTCTTTTTATCCATAATTAATTTTATAAATCAAAGTAACATGTGTTCGTAACTTCAAAGTCAGATGACATTAAAAGGTCCATGTTGGAAACACCAGTCTCTTTGCCATTCTTTGTAACCCTCCCATCCTCCAGTCCCGATCCCTGGAGGCAACTACCCACAACTGTCAGCTAGCTCTTCTAGAATTTGCCTCCAGTTCTCCCTTAATTCTTTATCTAACTTTAGCCACTTCCTATACTTCCTACTTTGGTAGGTAAGGATTTAGCTCTTCTATATGAACACTCCTTCCCGTTTCCTTCACTATCTCCCAAACATGTTTACACTGCAATGTTTTGGTAAATTTACACTCCATATTTCATTATTTTGGCTAAGCAAATATTTTTCACCATTGCTCCAGGTAGCAAGTTAGATTATGTTTCCATTCTTGTATGGCCCTTGGTTTTTTTCTTAGCTTTTATAATTAATTT
The DNA here is from genome assembly GCF_028018385.1 of Neofelis nebulosa. Taxonomy (NCBI): domain Eukaryota; kingdom Metazoa; phylum Chordata; class Mammalia; order Carnivora; family Felidae; genus Neofelis; species Neofelis nebulosa. The sequence goes on along the minus strand of NC_080786.1, from coordinate 78,102,867 downwards.
GTTTTGCATTTGTCTGTTTTACTACAATCTACTTTCCCCGTCAAATGTTCTGTCATCCCGAATTATCCAAGTCAGTCAAAGTTCTTCTAAAGTTCTTATGGTCTTATTTCGTGATGTGTTATCATTTCTTATGTGTCTTGTATTGCCTGTTTCCTCCAATTTCCTTTTGTTTTCTGAAGGTTTTGTCTCTCCCATGTTAGAAACATTCCTTATGTGTCCTATCTTGGGCTATCTATTCCTTTAAAAAAAATTTTTTTTAAATGTTTATTCATTTTTGACAGAGAGTGCAAGCAGGGGAGGGGCAGAGAGAGAGGGAAACACAGAATCTGAAACAGGCTAAGGACTCTGAGCTGTCTGTCAGCACAGAACCTGACATGGGGCTCAAACTCACAAACCTTGAGATCATGACCTGAGTTGAAGTCGGTCACCCAATGTACTGAGCCACTCAGGTGCCCCTATCTATTCCTTTTAAGAGCAAAGCACTGTAAAGCCACTAGGAAGTTCCATGGTATGTGGATAGAGCCTGTCAATTGGTTGACTTTTCCTTAGGATTTTCAAACACTGAGCCAGATTTTTCACTAGGATAGTTGCAAATTTCAGTTTTGTGGCCGTGTGGAATGGGGAAGGACATGGGGTCCCAACACACTGTATGCAGACTTTCAAACAACAGCTCTTGTTTTCAAACCAGAGCCTAATCCTTCTTGTGAAGCAGGGCGTCCAAATCCTGAGCCTCTCAGCAGTCTGTAGGTTCTATCTAATGTCAGAATTTTCTATGACAGACTCTTAAGTTATAATTTGTTGTTTTTTTTTTCTGCTAAGTCAGAGGATGCTTTCAGTCCATCAAAACTTCATTTAGATGTCATGTCTACTGCTTCTTCTGTACATCCTTATATCCATTTTTATTCCTTTACTATCATTTTGGCGACATTTGGGTAGGGCAAAGAAATGAACACCTGTGGCCAATCAGCTTTTTAAAACTGAAATTCATCACATGAGTTCTAAAAACACTGAGCCTCAAAAAAGAAAACAATCGGGTTTTGATTCCTTTCTCCCAGAAAGCTCCTTGCCACTTACACAAACCTGTCTGTTTACTTCTCAAGGAGATAATTTCCCTAGACCAAAAGCTATGAGTGAGAAGACTTTAGCAACTCAAAGACATATACTGTTATACTGACAAATGGAGGGGATTGGGTGGGTGAGATGGGGAGAAAACGAGATGTTGGCAGGCACTGGATGTAAGGGAGCTAAGGAAGCAGTGAGAGATTACATAGACTAGAGGAGATGAGAGGAACAAAGAGGTCAGTACCAAAATCTCTCCTACTTTCTATTCTTACGATCACTGTCCTAATGTACTCTTATATTGTCTTATACCTGTACTGTCACAATAGTCTCCCAACAGGTGACTCTCCCTGCACTCTTGGCTCCCATAAATCCATTCTCCATATGATGTGTCACTCCCTTATTTAAAATCCTTTATTGGCTTCCATTGTCCTCAGGATGAGGTCCAGGTCACTCCCATGACAAACAAGGCCTTCTGTTAACCTGGCCCCTGTTTGCCTTTCCAGGCTTATCTTTCTCTACTTTTTGCCATGAACTCCTTAGAGCTTTTTCTTACCCGATTCTGCTCATGTTTTCTCTTCATCTTAGGATGCTCCTTGACTGGTTAATGCCTGTTCATTCTCTAAGATGCTCAGACATTGCTCACTTCCTTCGGGACATCTATTCCTGGGTTGCATGCTCCCCATTGGACACTCATAACAACCATTGCCTACATGTCCACGCTTGTGCGCGCGTGCGTGTGTGTGTGCATGCGTGTGTGCATGTATTAAAATGGTCATTTGTTTACTATGTGCTTCCAAGCCTGTGGGGGTTCTCGAGGGGAAAAACTGGATGTTAGTCTTTGAGTTTCCTCTCTCACTTAAAGTGCCTTGTGCATAATAAGCACAGTATTGAATGAATGAATGAGTGAATGAATTAATGCATTCTGGAAAGAGTCATCTAAGTGGGGTGCCTAAAAAAAAAAAAAAAAAACCTTTCAATCGGGGCTTGTCTATAGGTGTTCAGCCCTAAGTTGTAAAGTCAAACATGAAGAAACTTGCTGAATAAAATATTTCCATATCTTATTCCAAAATAAATTTCTGATGGGTCAAAGACTTAAAAAGAGAGAAAGAGCCATAAAAATACTAGAAGAAACCATGTGAGAATTTTGTATATTGGAATGGAGAATATTCTTCTAACCAGGAAATAATATCTAGAAAACTTAATTCTGATGGTTCATCTATATGCTTTTTTTAAATTGCTTGAGAAAAAAAAAATGCCATAAAGAGAACAGACTAACTGGGAAAACCATTTGCAGCATGCATAACAAAGGGCTAATTTCCTTATAATAGAGTTACTACAATGATAAAACTTATAATCCAATAGAAAAATAGGCAAAGATCATGAACACATAGTTTGCATAAAAGAAAATATAAAGGACATTTGAAAGATGCTCAACTTCACTTAAATAAGAAAAATATAGGGGCACCTGGGTGGCTCAGTGGGTTAAGCATCCAACTCCTTTTTAATTTTTAATTTTTTTAATGTTTATTTGTTTTGGAGAGAGAGACCGAGCATGAGTGGGGGAGGGGCAGAAAAAGAGAGAGAGAGAGAGAGAGAGAGAGAGAGGTATACAGAATCCAAAGCAGGCTCCAGGCTCCAAGCTGTCAGCACAGAGCCTGATGTGGGGCTCAAACCCATGAACCATGAGATCATGACCTGAGCTGAGGTCAGAAGCTTAACTGACTGAGCCACCCAGGTGCCCCAAGCATCCAACTCTTGATTGTGGCCCAGGTCATGATCTCACAGTTCCTGAGATCAAGCCCCATGTTGGGCTGACAGCATGGAACCTGCTTGGGATTCTCTCTCCCCCTTCTCTCTCTGTCCCTCCCAGACTTGCACCTGGGTGGCTCAGTTGGTTAAGCATCTGACTTTGACTCAGTCATGATCTCACAGTTTGTGAGTTCGAGCCCCACATCAGGCTCACAGCTGTCAGACTGTCAGCGAAGACCCCCTTTCAGGTCCTCTGTCCGTCCCCCTCTGCCACTCCCCTGCTTGCCCTATCTCAGAAATAAATAAACATTAAGAAAAATATGGATGCAATATTTGGTGATTCCATCTTCAGTTAGGTTGGCAAAGATCAAATTGGTTTGGCAAAGGCGTGGAGAAACAAGCGTTTTTACACATCGTTGGAAGGGATGTAGATTTATATAACTTTTTAAGAGGACTCTTTACCAATATCTATTAAAATTGAAAATGTACATAATTTTGATCTGGCCTTTGCACCAGTAGGTGCATTTTAGGTCTAGGAGTATGAAATTAGGTGCACCAGGATACCTATCACATTAATTAACAAATATTGAGTGCATGGGATGTACAAAGCACTGCGTTAGGTGCTAGAGATATAACAAGGAGCAAAAAAGATAAGGCTCCTGTTCTCGGGAAACTTGTAGTCTATTGGGGCACAGAGACATTGGTTAAACAGTTGGATTATCTAGATGAGTGCTATGAGGGTCGACAAGAATGGACCTAAAAGGAAACTGACAGGAGTCCGGGAAGGCTTCCTGTATAATTTGCCACCATGAGCTACATTCAGAGGGTTCAAGTTTGGTGGGAGACAAAGCAAACAACCACAGCACAAACTTTCAATTGTGGTTCGACATAACATAAGGGGCTTAAGTAACACACATTCTTATCCCCACCCTTTTCTACCTTTTGTAGCTTGTCAAAAATTAATGCAATTTAAAGAAGGAAGGAGGGGAGGAAGGAAGGGCACTTAACTTCTTTGAGCTGCAATGTCATCATCTGTGAAATAGGAATAATAACACCCTGGAGGGTTAGTGTGAAGGTTGAATAAAATAATGAGTGGGTCTCTACCAAGGAGGAGCAGTGCAGAAAGACTAGACCTGTTTATCCAAATCATTTGAGGCAGGATAATTAATTAAGAACTAAGAACTCCTCCTGTCCTTAGATAAAACCACATTTAAGCCATCCCACGCAGGGGACAAGTTTTCTTTCTTCTAAGGTCTCAAGAAGAAAACATACAGACAGCATTTTTGATAAACCAAATCCAGGGTTTAAAAGTAAACAAATTCTCTCTGTGTTAGAATAATAGGATCTTAGACCTAAAAGCCTAGGAAATAATAGAACACAGGGAGCAAATCCAAGGACTTGCCTGACGTATACTCTTGGTGAATGGGGGCATTCTTTCTCCATTAGTTAGCCTAAATCCTTCTGCCCGACATTTTTTCTTTTGTTAATCCTGTCTAGTCACCATTCCTGTAATCGTCCGTATGCCTAGGCATCCGAGGAGGCTGAGGGCTGGAATAAGATTAATATCATACACGCAGCCTGCCCTCAAGGCTCTAAGATTGCAGGTGCAAGATGCAGACATGGGGACAATTAGAACTAAAGAGCTTTCTTATGTGGCATGGGAAAAATCTTTGAACGTCTTTCTTTGTGGAATAGACACTATTTTTATATGTTTGATATACTACCTAGCTTTAAGTTAATTTTTAAAATCTGGCTTAATTTATCGTTGACATAACCTGCCTGACCCTTATAGACATTTACGTTTGGGCTCACAGCTAACAGCTTCTTACTGACGAGGCACAGGAAGATCTGCAATTTCCCTCTTCCTATCTGTGAGGAAGGGAGGGAGCAGGTATGACTAATAACCACCATTTCACAAAGCTCTGCTGAAGCCAGAGAAAAAGCGGGGGCGTTCCCAGCTCGGCGCACTGGGAATAGCCCAGGGTTTGAACCCGTCCTCCTTGGCTTGAGTCCTGGCTCCACTACTTACTCTGGGATTTTAAGCAATTCTCTGAGCCTCAGTGTGCTCTTATGCAAATTGTGGATGGTACCGCCAATTTTGTTGGGCTGATGTGCAGACCAGACATACATATTAAAAGTGGAGCGGGGGAGGCATTTGGTGGGGAAGTGCACTGTCCCACAGCTCCTTGCTGGACTGGCAGCGGTGGTCAGCCGCAGGCCGAATCATCTTCTTTGCAGTATTTTGAAAGCTGTGGGGAAAGCTGCTTGTACCTTTGAGTGCTTGCGATGGTTTGGATTGCAAAGAGAGATTTAAAAACATCCTTAAAGTGTTTTTGTGAAAATCAGATTTAATTCATGCTAAAAGAATTAGTAGGAGACTCACTCCTTCCCTGGCTCATTTTTCTCCTATTTAATGTTCTGGCACAGGGGCCCTGAGTGGGTTGCAGCCTCGGGGATTCTCTGTGCAATAGTTGCTGGTGTTTTTGCAGGGGCAAGGGGAACAATGCTGGGCTGTGGGCATCAGGTTTCAGGGCCGCAAAGTCCTTTCTATGTAGTTCTCAAACTTGAGTGCATATTAAGATTGTCTGGGGGCATGTGTTCAAGTTGCAGATTCCCAGGCCATACCCAGACCTACTGAGTTAGAAATTCCAGGGCTGGGGGCGGGAGGGGAGGGGGTGGCACCAGGAATCTACATTTCAACACCCTCCCTGCTGAGTGCATCTGAAGCAAGCCCCCCCCCACCCTCCCCTAGAATGGCTCCTGCAGCTTCTGCCTGCAACTCCCTTTGCAAGGGGCTGGGTCGGGTGCCTGTCTCTGGGGCTGAGCTAGGGTCCAGGTACTGATCCATTTCATTCTCCCCTGCCCCTCCCTTCTGAGGTGCAAGCTTCTCTGTGCATTCGATATAGGAAAACCCAAGCAAATTGACGTTTGGGGAGCATTTTACCGCTCAGTTATGCATGTGCAGACGTGCTGAAGTCCAGCCTCGGATCCGCATCATTTACCTGACCCTCTCCCACAAGCAGGGTGTGTGACCTGTGTGGTCACACAGGTAGCACCTCACAAGGGGCTCTGTGTTTGGTTTAATGTCCTGCCGTCACTGACTCAAATTCTTAATCATTTTATCTTGGAACTCATGCTCCGTAAGTGAAGTCTGATGGGACAGTAGAGCAGAGTATGTGAGCGGAGGAGACACCCAGAGGGGGCACGGTCCCAAGTCGGCTGCCACAGGGGGCAGTGGGCAGCACGCGTGCGGAGCAGTCGGCTGGGCAGCCTGGGGCAGAAGCTGGGCCAAGACCAGTGGTGATGACAGTACCAGCAGTGGCAGAAGCAGCAGCCACCAGGCTCAGGGAGGGAGGTGGGGCTGTGCAGGAGAGCAGCAGGGAGACGGCTGGTGGGAGGCTGGCTTGCCTGTCTGTCCCCAGGACCCATCCTGGCAACATCTGCACACACACATTCACTCTCTGGCCTGAACCCCAAGATAGGGGCTGCCAAAGCTAACCCAGTAAACTCTGTCAATAAGTTATTACAAGAAAAAGCATACACATTGCAAGAAAGTGTATCATGTAGCTCATAGCCCACCCCCCCCCCCTTACCAGAATTCTTCAAAGAGCCTGACTCTCTGGTTTTGAACTGCTACAACGTTGCAAAGCAAATATGCACGGCCTTAGAGGAGAAATTAAATTTAAAGATTATGCATTGGATGGAAAAGAACACTATTTTCACATGAGGCCATAGATGAACCGATTTTCAATAAAGCAGACAGTTGTAAAATTAATTTTCCTTGTAATGGAAGAGACAGAGATAGCATGCATAAACAGATGCTCTGAGTTATATAAAATCATGAGGCCACTTTCAGTTTCTTGTATGACTTTCACAAGTTACAGGAAATGTCAGAGGAAACCTTAATACAGGGGCATCTGGCGGGCTCAGTCGGAAGAACGTGCAACTCTTGATCTTAGGGTCATGAATTCGAGCCCCACATTGGGTGTCGAGATTCCATAGATAAATAAAACTTAAAAATAAAATAAAATAAAATGCCGTTGTATAAAATGCCTTCAAAGTTAGATTCAGACAACATGAAACTGATTTGTAGCAAAAAGTAAAATTCTTTAGAGAAATTGTTTCATGTGAATCATCAGCTCTAGGTGTACTAAAATATACTTTTCAAAATAATTCATCAGAAAGCTATCCCAATGTTGACACAGCCTATAAAATACTTTTAATAGCTCAGTAGCAGCTGCATCATCAGGAAGATTATTCTCAAAATTAAAAAGATTAGTTGTCAGCTCCTACTCTCACATTTGCCAAGAGTAACTCATGTTGCCTTTAATTACACCGAATGGGAGTGAAATCGCTGCAAGTTTAAATGAATCTGCAGAGAAATCTTATGCTCGGTCAATACGTCACATTAATAAAGTTATCTATTGTATTATATTAAATGGTGACATCAAAATGTTAGGCAAATTACGAATCTCGGTTATCACCCCCATGTTTTATGTCTTTGTAAGTAAAAACAATTTTATTTTTATTTATTTATTTATTTTGATGAGGAACAAGACATTTAATAGTTTTAAAGTATCTCCCTCCAAAATATTGTTACAAAGAACAATGAGTAACTTTACAGTGGGAGACACCACTTTAATCAAGTAACCAAAGCGATTATCATCAGTAATGGGACAAATCAAAATCTTATGCCACATGAGAGGACGGATCGAGAAGAACACAGCACAACTTCTGGGATATTCCTGCCAAAGATGTATAACCTGGATCTAATCAGGAGAAAATATCAGACAAGCTAAACTGAGGGTCATTCTGCAAAGTAACTAGCCTGGAATTTTCAAACGTGTTGAGGCTTGAAAGTTAAGGAAAGATTGAGCAGCTGTGCCAGATTGAAGACTAAAGAAACAGGACAACTAAATGCAATGCATGATCCCGGACTGAATTCTTTCACTATAAAAGAGACATTATAGAGACAATTTGCAAAATGTGAATGGTTCTGTGCATTAGGTGATAGTAATGTTTCCCTGGGAAACTTCCTGATTTTTTCTGGTTGTGTTGTGGTTCTGCACAGGTGTGTTTGTAGGAAATACAGAGTATTCTGGGATGATGGACCATTGTGCTGGCCAATGTGCTCTCAAACTGTTCAGAAAAAGTTGTTTCTGCAACTCTCTGTTTCAAAACTTGATAAAAAAATTTTTTTTTTAATTTTTTAGTAAAAACAATTTTAAAAGGAAAAGCTTCACATTGTAGTATCTTTAACGACCCTTTTCTTTTCCTGCTCCAGGAACAAAGGGTGCTACCTTTTCCTTTTGCGCTGGGTGCCGAGAATTACACAGTTCACCCTGTCCACAGCTCTTCCCTGCAGGGTGCATGGCCGGGTTCTCGGGTTTTCTCTGGAGCGCCTGGTGTGGAACCCTGCTCCCACTTTCCCGCTTGCTAGCCCTCTTTTGTGGAAGTCCTTCCTAAAGAACCGCTTACAGGCCCCCTGTGATGCTCCTGCCAGGGTGGAGAAGCATACTCCTAACTCGCAGCCAGCACGCTTCTGATGACACAGCAGGAAGTCCAGGCGCCCCCCCAGCTTGCTGTCGAGCCGTGCCTTGCCCATTCTGTGTCATGCGACTGTGGTTTTGGACCCTAGTGAAGGCCTTTCCGTTTCTGATTAAATTCCAACTTTACCTAGTTTGTTGCGGTGAATTTAGACCCCAAATCTGCTCTCTGATGCTTTAGCTTTTCCTGACAGTTCTGCGGTATCTCAGATTTGATGGACATGCCTCCTGTTTTTATCTTGGCCACTGATAAAAATGGACTGGAGCATGCTACCTAGTACCGGAGAGCACAGTACCTGCAATGACTTAACTAGGCTCGGGCCCTCTGCCGCTCTGCTCCCTTCTCTCCCTCTCTCACCGTTTCCATTAAGCGAATGGACACGGTGCCTCTCTGAAGGCCTCTCTTTCATCCTCTTCCCCCACCCCCACCCTCCCACCACCCCTCCTCCCCCACCGTTAGGCATTCCACTCAGGATGCCTGCACTGAGGAATAGCTCTGGGGGAAAATGGAGGTGGGCAGAGCTCTCCCTCTCTCCTCTTGCTTCCCTTGTTTTCAACCCTCCAAAGTCATAGGGCAGTGTGGAAGGCACCCCGGGTCTTGTCCAGGCTGGGATACGGTTTACCAAATTTGTGGCAGCAAGTCAAATGCTGAGGTCCTCAGGGTTTAATTTCCCTCCTGGGAGCGCTTCCTTCGGTCCAGTAATGGTGTGCAGAAGACATGGCTTTGGGAAGACCATCTTATCTCTCTTATTGGATCCCTGACAAGTTGGTTATGTATCTCACTCAGGTAACAAGAGTTACGGGAAGATAAGAGCTTGGGCTCTAGATAGGGAGTCAGGAGAGAGTAAGATTTAATTTCCTGTTCCTTTGCACATTATGATACCCCCTCTTCCAGGGAGAAACCGTTGCAGGTGAGCCCTTGCTTCCCGCCTGACCTCTGGCTTTGCCTTCAGACATGCAATCTTCTTACCTCAGAGTTAGAGTTGACCTTTCCCACACCTATAGGTCTGGGGTTCCTTGGCTAACATTGATGACCCCTCCAGTCTTCAATTTACCTCTAACTCTAGTTTCTGAACCTATGCCTGGCTGAAGTCTCAGATCGCATGAACCCCCAAGTTCACCGACCTCAACACCACAGCTGTGCTTTATAATTTGGCTTCCATGAATCCCCTGGTTCTTAGCTGCTTGTCTGGTTCCTGGACCATGACCCTCCTCCAGGTGTAAGCCTTGTCCCCGCTGCAACATACGCCTGTCCCCATTGTCCTGGTCCGTCTTGAACAGCCTCTGTCATCTTCGACGCTGATGTGACATAATAGTGGCTGTTCCTTCCTCTTAACTTTACTTATAAGCCACACGAGCTCCTCGTCTGTACTTGTCGCAGTCGTGGATTACTGGGACCGTCTCTTCGAGGATAGATCCTGCTAAGAATTCCAGGAAAGGTGCTCCCCTGAGTCAACTGGACATTACCCTTGCATGAGGGTATGAGCAACAGATTCTCCTTTCTTCTCTAGCCAAACCAAATCATTTCACTTTTACATTGTGTGTGTTGTGACCAGATGGGCTTTTTGTAAATCAGACTATATTGTAAGTGATCCAGAGCGACTCTATCAAAAGGAGTCCCGAGAAAAATCTTAGAAAATTTAAAGCTTCCCTTCAGTAATTTAGCTGCTTTACCAAAGCTGAATTTTCATGCATGGGTGTCCTTTAAGTGGCATGTGTGTTCTCTGCCACATGACTGCTCCGCCGGCTGCTCTTTGAGAATCTTTGCAGTGTGTTCATGATAAATGTGTCTCACCCAAGCTGTATGCTTCAGCTACTTCATTTACATATTTAAGGAAAGCCACTGTTTTGGATGCTATGTTTAAAAGTTGAAGGTCCTTGGGGCATCTGGGTGGTTCAGTCGGTTAAGCATCTGACTCTTGCTTTTGGCTCAGGTCATGATCTCACAGTTCATGAGATTGAGCCCTGCATCGGGCTCTGCACTGACAGCATGGAGACTGCTTGAGATTCTCTCTCTCTTCCTCTCTCTTTGCCTCTACCCCATTCACGCGGGCGCGCTCTCTCTCTCTCTCTCTCTCTCTCTCTCAAAATAAATAAATAAACTTAAAAAAAAAAGAAACGTTGAAGGTCCTTCTGGAAATATAGCTTTAAAAATGTTTAAATTAACTATAATTTCAGATGGAGATTTTGCTGTTGTTGTTGAGCACCAGGAAAACAGACGTTATGAGTTACAGGTGAAATCTGACCAGAGAAAATGCAGTGGCTGCTCTGCTTCCAGTAATGTCCCCCTTGGGGTTGGTTCTACGGACTCTTTGAGGAACAATCCTGAGTCTTGAGTAGGCATGGGGGCCGCCTTTTGGACGGGTCACCTCTTTGCTCAGGTCCATGCTCTGTGGTCTGTAGCTGCGGGCAGGTTGAACACCAGGAGCGGGGACCTGGCTCTTGTCAAGCTGTGTGCTCTCAGTCCTGAGCTCTTCTGGGGCCTCAGACTTAGAAGGGCCCTGGAGGGAGCCCTATGGCGAAGCTTAGAAACCAACAGGGACTTACAGACTGTGCCTCTGGCTGAAAAGTCTCATTTTCCCAGCAACTTTGTATTCTACTCAAATAACACCACCTCTCAGAGGCTGGCCCTTTTCCTTCCTTCTCCTTCAACTCAGAGGTTCCTCAGAGTCCAAAGATAAACATTCAGGACAAGCAGGCATGGAGGTGAGAGGAGCTGGGAGGCCCCTGCTTTTGCACAGAAACTTCGTGCAGGCGTATTTATTTTGAAGAGTCCCAGGAAGGAGCAGAGGGAGGGCTGAACAGCTGGCTCCTCTTCCGTATCCTCCCAGTTCTGCATTTTCCTCCTGTCTGAGGGACCATCAGAGTCACAGGGGTTGGGCTCCCAATATAAACACTGAGAGCTTCCATTCCTATAAGAGTTTTCAAGAAAGCACATCTGAGTCCTCCCAGATACATCCTTTTCCAAATGGGATGGCAGACTTCTTCTCTACCTGTGCCCTCAACATGTGGACGTGTGCACGCACACACACACACACACACACACACACACCTCTTTTTTTCCTTCCGGTGCAGGACCATGACCACTTGAAGGAGAAGACTCGTCTACACTTGTATCAAGAGGCCTCAGTGGTACTATTCTCCTTCCAAGGGGCCTAAGCGGGAAGTGTGAGGTTCTGGAGAAATCCAAGCCAGGAGCTGCTTCCCAATGGGGCAAGATATATCCAGGTTTTATACTTACTAACTGTGTGATCTTGAACAAATTATTAATGTAAAATGGGAAAAATAATGACAATAGCTGCATGTATTGTCCTCTTACTATGTGTTAATACCCTGGCTAAACAGCTTTCCCCCATTATCTCATTTAATCTTCACAACAGTCTGGTGAAGAAGACACTGTTTTGATCTTTTGCTTTTTAATGGTGGAAAAGTCAGGAAATAAAAATATATTATCAGGGACAAAAATATATCAATTAATGTTTCCACATATGATCTCACTGCACATAAGAGAAAAGAATAAGTTATTTTCATGGTCAGCAGGGTAGGCCCTCATTCATCCATCCATCCATCCATCCATCCATCCATCCATTCATCTACCAACCCAACCACCTAGGACCCCACAAGCCCCTTGTTACTGTTCTGCAATGTTCACCCTACCAATTAATGCTACTAAACTCTAGTGTCTTAGGTTAATGAACAAGATTGAGTGATCCAAATATAAACTTGATATTTGCCCAATGGCCAGGGCTGGACTGGCTGGCTCCCTCAGAAACTTCACCTAGTTGCTCAGGGCAGCAGCAATTTGCCACAGGTAAGGAAAGTCATCCCTCCTGCCCTCACACCCAGAAGAGCCTCCTAAGTCCTGGCCTCTGTATGTACGATGAGTGGATTTAAAAATTCTTCTTGTCTTCTCTTCATCTTCCCCTAAATCTCTGGTGGGAATAGAATTGTGGTAGGTTTTATATAACAGCCTCACAGCCTTAATTTTATTTACCTCACAAGCTTGACTCTGGAGACGCCAGCTGTATGGTTACGGAAAATAGCATAGAAATTATGAACTTTTCAGCCAAGGGCTCATAACAGGGCCACAGGGCTGAATGTAACAACACTGTCCTCAGGACTTTGGGGAGAAAAACTCATACAAGCCTCACACAAGAGACTCCAAGAGAAAACTGAGCTTGAAACCAAATCTCCCAGGGAACTTTTCTCCACTGGCTTTGCATCCCTCGCCATGCTCCCAAACCAGTCATGGGCAGTGAGTCAGCTCAGGAGCAAACACCTCCTATGGTGGCTGTGGGCAACATGCCTGTTCTGCTATTGATCAGACTTTCTGTTCTCTGCTCTGGGGATGGCAGGTCTGGAGCAGGAGAAACAACTGGAGACAAAAAAAAAAAAAAGATTAAAATAAACTAAATACAAGTAAAGGAGAGAGGGTAAAAATAGAAATAAGTGAAGCTCTTGTTTCCCGGGGAAGGTCGAAGCACATAGGTACAAAGATTAATGAGCCTATTATGATCAGAGGCTAGAGAGACTTGAGCTTGAGATGCTCTGATAAGGATTGGGCAGGGAAGGGTTAATCACCAAGGCAGGGAAAGTGGGCCAGGTGCTAGGGGGAGTTGGGGACATAGGGAGAGCAGCCAGGCTGGTGGGCCCAGGGATCCAGGGAATCTGGAGGACCTGGTAGAGAGGTGACAGGTGTCCCAGCAAGTGGGAAAAAGGGTAGAAGCCCCAACAGGTACTCTCAGAAGAGGGGGCAGGATAGGACAGTTGGGGGACACGCAAGAGACCAAGGCAGGTCCAAGACTAGGGAAACAAGGTAGATTCCTGGAGCAAGAGAAGGCACAGGAGATAATCAACAGTGAAGGCAGGGTCAGATTTATGAGAAGTCAGAGTGGGGTGTGGATGCCAGGCCATCACAACTGCCCCAGAGTTCCTCAACCCAACTTTCCAAACGGAGGTGCCTGGCTGGAGCCTAGGGCCAGGGCTGAGCTCGTGGTGGGGAGAGGGCAGGGGTTAGCCAGCTGAGATGGGGGGCTTCAAGCCTGTCACCTTGAAGGCTCTGAAGACTTTGGGTGCAAAGTGCTATTGCTTGGAGTATGTTACACATTGAAAGCACCTTGGGAGCTTTCAAATATACTGACACCCAGGCAATCTCTCTCCGCAACCCTAACCCATCCCCACACCAATCAAATGAGAATCTATGGTCCTCCAGCGATTCCCGTGTTAGCCAAGTTGAAAACCACCAACGTACGTGCAAGATGACTCTGTCAGTGTCTACGAAATGGGTACCGTACAACATAGCAACCACAACCAGAGTGTAGTATTAGGCACGTGAAAAGAGATCAGTTTGAATTCATATCTGCTGTAAGCCTTAAACACACTGGATTTTGATGACAGCCTGAAAAAAAAAGTGTGAAATATCGCATCAGTAATGAGATATTGTTGAAATGATAGTTTTGGACCTATTGGGTTACATAAAATGTATTATTAGAATTAATTTCACCTGCTTGTTCTCCCCTGCCCTAACGTTGCTCCTAGAAAGTATGTCTGCCTACGAGGTTTGCATGCTACACACCTATTTCTTTTGAGCAGGGGTGCTCTGGGACTTCTCAGTTCCGATTCACCAACCACACGACTGAAATTGCTTTTCCAGTATGGCGGCTGCTGATGGTACTCGACTTTGGAAAAAAGGCCTCCCACACCATTTGCAATTATGTATTTATTTGTGTGTTTACATGTTTAGTGTCTGATTTCCTCAGTGGGCCATCTGTTTTGTTTACCTAGTTCAGCACTTAGCTGGGTATCTGGGACATAGTAACAGTTGAATGAATATTTGTTAAGTTAATGAATGGGGAAGGAAGGAAGGAAGGAAGGAAGGAAGGAAGGAAGGAAGGAAGGAAGGAAGGAAGGAAGGAAGGAAAGGATGAAGGAACACACAGATGAATAAAGTAGGTCTCTTTTCTACTGCTGTGTTCCCTGGGACACACAGGCTCATCAGCAAGTCTCCAGCTTGGGCTGGTACTACAGAAGAGAGGGCTGTCGCAGAGGTGACGGGAAAGTGTTTTGGAGCCAGGCTTGGCCAATGCAACTCACCAGCCTCTTGGACTCTGATTTCTTCCATCTGTAAAATGGAGGTAAGATTATCTCCCAGGGTTATTGTGTTCTGCAGGGTTTAACAGTGACTGTAAAGCAGTCATTGGTTTAAGAAGGAAAAAAAGAGGATTAGTCCCTGGGACACAATCTGTTCTCCCCAGGGGGTTGCAGGAGCTCCTGGCCTCCTGGGGGCAGACTGCTGGATACACCTAGTTCTTCAAAGCCCGACACCCACTGTGCCTTTGGGCAGTTTATGAGGATGGAAAAAACGAAAACTTCTGATGGCTTTACCTTGTATAAAAAGGTGTTTGCTTTGGCTCATAGCCCAGCCTTGGCCACTGGCTACTCTCCTACTGCGGCTCCTTTCCAACATCATGAGTCTAGCACTCTCCTCAGGCAGTACTTTTGGAAGAGGCCTCAGATTCAGATCAGAATCTTTGGAGACGGGCAGAGAGTCTTTTGCCCCCATATCATGCTTGGCACAAAAAGCATTGCCCCCTCCCCTTGCTCACCCATGACCCGTGACCCATGACATGACCCATGGTAACAAAGGAGGGAGGCTAGGACACAGGAGGCTCAACCTGTTTGTCCACAGTGTTCTCCATCTGGCCAGACAGCACACCAAGAACTGCCCTATTTATCAGGCTCACAATTGAAAAGGGAGTATGCGCTGGCTGTCAAAAAAGAGAACGCCATTTATTCCCTTCTCTGGGGGCTATTTGTAATTAAAATTCAAGCTCAATTTATCCAGATAAGGAGAATGCTCTCGGCATGCACCTGTTTTAGTAATTTATGGTCTCTTGAAGATGGGTAGAAGCACGTATCTGTCTGCCAAGGCTGAAGCAGTGGTGATCAGTAAAAGGCCTCCATGAACCTTCATTCCCAGATTCGGAATACTCCACAACCATAGAGACATGCATTTGACAGGTCAGGTTTTAAAGTTGTAAAGCCTACAGAATTATTCATGCTGTCAATGCCCACATTGTCTGCAGTGAACACAGGGAATGAAATATCAAAATGGGATTCGAAATAATAAACGGTCAAGATTTGTGCCGAAACTAGATGCAAGAGGCCAGATGTATCACTTACGGCTCTTAGGTTGATGAGGTCAACGACACACAAATTCCCAAGACTTCACTTCATGAAATATTAACAAGCTTCTTCCTCAGCTGCTTCAGAACATTCCTGAGCCAGATAACATTGTGTTATATGGCAAGGCATTCACACGGGCGTCAAGGACACATTCACGGGCTCAAGAAACTCTACCACCTACCTGGAGGTCCTACAGACAGGACCATGATGTAAAGCCTCGTGACTAGTCAAGTTCAGTCAGCAAAACCATTGCTTACATCTCTTTGGAAAGGACTCTAACAAATTCTCTTGTCTATGAACGCACTGTCTAGTGTCTGGACCTTTGTCTAAGATCCATAACTCCTGTTGGATGAAGACATGGAATGCAACTCTGAAGTATTGATCTTTATTTTTCTCACAGATACAGGTATCAACTCGCTTTCCACTGGAGTCCAGAACCCTCTGGATTACCCACAAAAAGTTCTTGGCAGTGACCTGAAACCACATGGACAGCTGGCTAACCTACTCTAACCATGACGTGCTGACTAGTAATTCATCTTCATGTTCCAGACTTATCCAACAACCACCGCAGGCAATTCTAAGTGAATTCCTTCCTACAACTCTCAGTCAGCCTCCAGAAAAGCTCCACTGAGCTGACACCTAGCCTCCTTGACTTCATTTCTCTCTTTCCTTCTTGATTCTAATTTGTCACCCATAAGCTCAGACCTACATTTGCTTCATACATTGAGGTTTGGCCTGGGCCACCTCTAAACTGGGCCCCAAATATGCAAAATTTTAAAGACACAATCACTGTATTGATTCTGTATCAGTCTGGATGGGTTTGATTATACCGTGATAACAAGCAACAGTCACAGCTTAGTGGCTGAAAACCACAAATTTTACTTCTTGCTCGCCCTCTATGTCCACGTGACTCTTCACATCACCCTCCCCACCCCCACCCCCATCTGTAGTAGTTGGGACCATTAGGTGTGGGGGCAAGCACTCCTACTCGTGTCAAGAGCATGAAAAAATCGGGAGTCTTGAGTCAGGTTCCTTGAGAGACAGCTTGCAGCAGGTGTTGGTTTGCAGGAAGTTTGTACGCAGGGTGATCGTTTCTGAGAACACCTGTAGGGGGGTTAGGAAGCAGGAGTGAGCACAAGGTGGGGTTGCAGTGTGGTGAAGTTGCAACAGAGGCCTCAGCCAATTCTATAGGGATGGTCCTCTGGAATTGACCCAGACTGAGGCAATGGAGCCCCGGCCTGCTCCCGAGACCATTCCCTTTAGGGGAGGGCAATTCCTAGAGGAGCTCAGATGTGAGCAGTCAACAGCCAACACTCATGGCAGCTGAGGGAATGGGAGCCTTGACCCTAAATGGAGGCTTCTGGGTGAGGCACCAGATTATCTGCCTTAGTGCACTGCTTGGACTTTGGTAGGAAGCTCTCTATCTGGGAACAGCTCTGTGAGAATTCTGTCTGGTCGCCTTTGCCGCTTTCCACAGGAAGATTAGAGAAGGATGATCTATAACTCAAGTGGGTGCAGTTGGTCTCAAGGGCACAGTTACCCATTTTATATTCTTCTCACTGTTGACTTTGCTAGGATGACCCAAACCATCATCCCTGAGCTTCTGGTCAGTATGCTGTTCTCTGGCCATGCCTGCTGCACTTGTCAAGTTATCATTAGATGAGGCAGGAGAGTACCAAGAAAAGCCCCAGGATATCATCTGGTGTCACAGTGTTACAGCAGCCCTAACTCCTCCTGATAGTCAAGGCCAATTACCCTGCACGTATGAGGACTCCTTTTCTCACCTCCTTCTTTTGGTACAAGAAGCTTACAGTAACTAGGCAGCAGCTGAGGCTTAAAGTTTAATGAGGCATTTACTATGTTTCCAGATACAAATGTTTCCTTCAGGGAATCAAGACCTGTAGACTTACAGAGTCGAATGTTGCAGTAGTGAGAAGCATTACATGCCCAGGCAAGACACTGGAAATGAAGGTATGCAAAGCCTTTTCTACTTTTACCCCTTGGTTCCTGGACTTATGTATTCTACTATTTGGGGATACCAAATTATATAATAGTCTTTGATTGGGGGTATTAACTACATCCTAGAGGATAGCACCCCCATTTTCACAGAGTTTAGTGCTTCCTCCACGGTAGATGCTCTCTGCTGGGCATTAACCTGCAGTACAAAGATCATCACTCTGCCTGTCCACTCCCATAGGCCCACCACCATGCTCTTCTCAGGCTCCAGTCCTGTAATCTTTCTCTTTTCAGGCCCCCTGGCCAACCGGCCTAGTCATTTTCCACAGCCCTGAGTTATATACCTACTCCTATTCCATACAAAGTAAACAACCATGTGTTCCGTCTAATGAGAGGATTCCTTTAACATTGTCACTCGGGACTGCCCCATGGCCACAACAGTCCATCTTTGGCTAGCATCTCCAAACCAAGCCAATACATCCAATCTCAGCCTCTTTCTGCCTCCACTGGCTTGGCTGATGGAAGGCATCCCCCATGTGGCAATACGTTTTATCTACGGGAGAGAACTTGGTACAGCAGTGGTGGATGACATGGGCATCTGGGCCATCTACCAATGCAGCTTACACTCCCCTCTGGCCCTGCTCGTGCCCAGTCCCAGATGAACCACTTCCATTACATACAGATTACTGCTGAGTCTGCCAACCCAATGACTTGGTAGGTTGGATGCCAACCAACTCATGATGGGAAGCTTTGGTCACATGGTCACTTTTCAGATGCTCCGTCTCTATCAGGACCAGTAGCATGCCAGAAGCTATGTTTCAAATGGTATATAGATGTTCTTTGCAGATGGCATGGCCTTGCTCCAGAACCCTCTGGGTCTACATTGTGATTCTCCTATTGGGGCATGCCATAAGCTCCACATGGTGTTTTATTTTCCCACCACAGGTAACTCTAATATCAATAGAGTCTGCTCAATCATTTGGTCTAAGCAATATGGGTTTTGCATTGCATCCTAGTTTTGCTGTGACTCAAAGTTTTGCCTGGACAGCTTTCTGTGTTACCTGGTAAATGGGTCAGAGCCTTATCACTAAGTGGCTTTCAGATCCTGAAGAGGCCTACCAGGCATTGGGCTTCTTTCTTAGTGGTGAGAGGTGAGGGATACATTAATCTGTCCTTTATTTCCAAGAGATGTCCCCACATACCCCCAAACCAATAGATCCCTAAAGAGTTCACTGACTTGACAGGGATGTTATGTTCTTCTTGGACATTATATCAGGTGGTACCTGATATTGATGTGTCTTATTTCTGGTCCTATTAACTTTGACCACTTGGTTAAGGTGTCTGTGAGGCTTCTCCTCTGTAGAATTTTATTCCCCCACCTCTGCCACCCCCTAGGAATCAGTAAGGATCTGATGAAGAGGTACTTTGATACTATACAAATATTCTGTTTATCATCATACTTTCACCCACTTTAGCATCCATTGATGATTCTTGCCTGCGATAATTATTGCTATGTTATTTGCCAATTGGTGATTTTCTATCTTCATCCTCCTTTTATACAATTATTGATTGGAAACCTTCTATAGAGAGAAGTCCCTTCTCCCCCATTTCTTTATTACTTAATCAGTTATTTTATCTGTATCACCATGAACCAATAGATACTAACCTTTTCTACAGGTTAAGTCCATCACTATCATTATCCACCTTATTGCTCCCATTTTCCTAGATTTCGGGACTTCTTTTAAGTTAAACACTTCCTTAAAATAAACACTTTTTATTGCAGTTGGTACAGTCCATTATCTCTTTCTGCTGCAATTCCTTCTCCCTCATACTCCCCCTTATCCCAGGCAGTGTTGTGGCCCATGGGCATTTTGGGTATGTGGGCCAGGGGGGACGTTGAGTTGGGGGCTTACTTAATTTAGTTATCTCCTCTGTTGGGATATAATTGTGTGGTTTCAAATCACTATCACTTCCATGTATAGTTGAGTTGTTATTGGGTGTCTGGTATAGGAATGTCTTCCAAGAATATTTCTACTGTCCAAAATGTGTAGGACCAGATGTTTCGTTTCAGTATGAATGTGGCCTACAGTGCCCAGCTTTGGAATTCTGTAGATAATGGCTGGCCTGCAATTACAAATCTGTTCAACCTTGCAACATGGACACAGCAACCTTTAAAAGGCTCTAAAAACTATTTTTGAAGACTCAGAAGAGAAACTTGAATACAAATAAGAAGGAAGGTGCCTACTTAAAAGTTCATAAAGCTGTCTGTGCCATTTTAATTCAATTTGCAAGGGCACTTTTGGAACATTTCATTAAAAGAAACAAGATAGTATAGATTCCCAGTTGGGGCACATAGGAAAGGTACATTCTTTCGTCATCTTTACATTCACAGAACTGAGAGAAATTTCAGGAAAAAAGTTAATAGAAAAAGAAAAGCAATAAAATAGATAGAAATTATTCTGATTCAAGGATAGAACTATCATTAATCATATCAAAAGCAGTAACTCAGTAGGAGAGATAACTTCCAAACAGAATAATAATGAACAGACTTTTGTCTCGTTTAATAATCCAGTTAATGATGAAGAGTGAATCATATGAATACATTAGAGAAAGATTTACACTTCTTGCTGATAAATTCACACCAGTGAAAATAGCCTACAACGCAAGATACCCATCTACAGTGAGGACGTGAATGACTAATAAGTAAATCGATGAGTGACTTTCGATTTAAAGAGTTTTTAAGATTAGTCACTGCTGAAGAAAACTTGATATGCTCTCGGGTCATGTCATCACATCGGAAAGAAATGCTGTTGGAGGTTTTCCCCAAATCGACAACCATCCTAAAGGTAACATGTGGCACTTCCGATAATGAGTTGTAACGCTGAGAGAAACTTTTTGAAACAGCCAATAAGAAAAAAATTTTGATCGAACACATTAGAGGTAAGTCTGACTTGTCTTCCTCTGGCAGAACTGTCATCAAATTGTTGCCATGCGAAGAAGCAATCTAAAGAATATGTGGCCCAAAAAAAGGTAGGAAAAAATACTTTAGTCATGTGCCAGGCAATTACAAAACATTGTATCGTGTTTCTGGATTTTGTGATGTTTATGGTGTCGGTTAGCATTTGCAAGATTTGAAATTGGTTGTGATTTCTTTTCTCATTTTGCATAAATGGTAATTTTCAAATCTCAGTTCGTGTCATAATTTGGTATCCTTTTTCTTAAAGAAGGACCTCAAACTGCACAACTTTCAAGCCTCACAAAATCTGAATTTGTCTCTTCCCTGAGTTCGGAAAAAGGGCGGGTTTCGAAAAGCATGCCCCGTGCCTCAGAGGGGGCTTTCCCGACCTGGGGACCAGAGGCCAGACTTTCCCTCAAAAGCACCTCAAAAGCAGGAAGTGGGGGGAAAGCCTTGTTTTAGCCATTGCTGCCAGGCTCCCAGGAGAGGGAATCCAAGGGAAAGTAGCTCTCCAATCTCCCACCGTGCTGTCAGACAACTTCAACCCCCATTCATTAGGTGTGAAATGGTTGCTGTGAGTATTTCTGTGTGTTTATCCAACAGGTCTGCAAGAAGTGTGAAGCTCTGTTTGCTGGGAGTTTTATTCTTCAAACAGAAAGTGGTTGGGAGGGGCAGGGCGATGACAGGAAATTGTACGAGGTGGTAGGGTTTATTAACATCAATATTTCTCACCATGATAAATGAGTGTCCTGGGGGCTCGGAGGATCTGACAGTTTTCCTTTTCTACTGATGAAGGCCTGATAGGACCTCAGCCTTCACAGCCTGGATGGATTTGCTGCAATCACAAATGAGTGGTAGCCTCAAGCCCATGGTCCTTATCAATCACACGGTTGGGCATGGGATTAGACAAAAATACCCTCGTGACATTTCCATCTTTCTGTGACTCTGAGCATTAACTTTTCTAGGGCATGCAAAATGCTCAGCCAAGGTCCTGACACACAGCAGACGTTGAATAAATGGTAGCCAGGATTTTTGTTTCTATCTGAGCTTTAAGGCAGCTCTGATGTGAGCTAGACCCAGTAGGAAAGGACTGAGTTGTGACTGGGAGAATGACTCCTGAAACCAGGCTGCTGGCTTTAAGTCCTGCTCTTCCCTTTAATAGCTGTGGGACCTTGGCATGTTGTAACCACCATGGTTTCCTCATCTGTGAAAAGGGGACAGTGATGATGAGCTGTTGGGAGGATTAAGTGAGTTAGCACACATAAAACCCATACAACAAACACAACACACATTAAGTGCTATGTTAGTGCTAATTATTGTTATTAGTGTTACTGCTATTGTCATTATCTAGAGGTTCAGGACTGGTGTCCCTCATTTCCCGAGGCCTCTTGGTATCCAGTCCCTCTTGGGTTGGTCCCCAAAAGAATGTGGCCTAATTCTAGACTATGTCTCTTTTCTTTCCTTTCTGTTTTAATCTTTTTTTTAACGTTTATTTATTTTTGAGACAGAGAGAGACAGAGCATGAACGGGGAGGGTCAGGGAGAGGGAGACACAGAATCTGAAACAGGCTCCAGGCTCTGAGCTGTCAGCACAGAGCCCGATGCGGGGCTCGAACTCACGGACCGCGAGATCATGACCTGAGCCGAAGTCGGCCGCTTAACCGACTGAGCCACCCAGGCGCCCCTCCTTTCTGTTTTAAAAATGTTTATTTATTTTGAGAGAGAGAGAGAGAGAGAGAGAGAGAGAGAGTGAGTATGTGTGGGAGAGGCAAAGAGAAAGAGAGAATTCCAAGCACTGTCAGAATCCCAATCTACACTGTCAGTGCAGAGACCTATGTGGGGCTCAAACTCACAAACCGTGAGATCATGACCTGAGCTGAAAGCAAGAATTGGATGTTTAACCGACTGAGCCACCCAGGCGCCCCAAGACTGTCTCTTTTCCTGGGCCCCTTCTCCTTGTTCCTGTAGCCAGTGGAAGAGGACATGGGGGCAGCGTAATCTCTGACTTCAGGTATCTGAAGGGCAGTCACACGGAAGAGGAGAGGATTCGTTTTGGCTTCGCAGGGCATGCCTTGACAGGGTTGGAAGCTATTGAAGCCAAAACCAGCTCGTTGAAGGCAGCACTTAATAAGACCCAGAGTAGTCAAGCCATGCACTGGGCTGCCCTGGAAGAAGCAAGTGATGTCAGTGGGTGTGCTCAGCTGAGCCTGGATCACCTTTCATCATGGTTGCTATGGAAAAGACTGAGCGCCCTGTATTAGTTATCTATGGTTATGGAACAAAATACCACCCAACTTGGTGACTTAAACAACAAGGTTTTACTATCTTGAAATGTTCACAGGTTAAGAATTCAGAGGCGATTTAGCTAGGCTGTTCTGGCTCAAGGTCTTTCGAGGGGCCACAGTGTAAATGATGGCTAGGGCCACAGCCATGTTGTCTTGACTGGGACTGGAGGATCTTTTTCCAAGATGGCGCACTCACATAGCTGTGGGGAAGAGGCCTCAGTTCCTCACAATGGGGACTCCTCCACAGGGCTGCTCATGATATGGAAGCTGGCTTCCCGTAGAGCCATGACGCAAAAGAGAGGGCAAAACAGAAGTGCAATGTCTTTTATGACCTTCCCTTGGAAGTCATATTCTATCATTTCTGCTATATTCTATTGATTAAAAGTGTATAGGCCACACTCAAGAGAGGAATTAGGCTGCTTTGAAGGGAGGAGATTCAAAGAACTTGTGGTCATATTTTAAAACCACAAGCCCCTTAAGTGCTGAGTCACTGTGATTGATTTATGCATTCTTAAGCCAAAGTTTGTTTGTTTTTTTAAGTTTTTATTTATTTTTGACAGAGAGAGAGACACACAGAATCTGAATCAGGCTCGGGCTCTGAGCTGTGGGCACAGAGCCTGATGCAGGGCTTGAACCCACCAGCCATGAGATCATAACCTGAGCTGAAGTAGGATGCCCAACCGACTGAGCCACCCAGGCGGCCCCAGAGTTTTTTAATTAGCAGTGATGCTAAGTTTCTTTGCTACAGTTACTCAAAAACACAGAATTACCACCTGTTTCTTCCCCAGTGGGTAGCTTCAGCAGCTTTCTTTTTAATTTATTTTATTTTTTAGAACTTTAGAATAGAAATGTCTTTTTTTTTAATTTATTTTTGAGAGGGAGGAGGGGCAGAGAGCTTGAGAGAAGAGAGAATCCCAAGCAGGCTCTGCACTGTCAGCACAGAGCTTGTCGCAGGGCTCAAACCCATGAACCATGAGATTATGACCTGAGCCAAAATCAAGAATCGGACAGGACACTTAACCGACTGAGCTACCCAGGCACCCCTCAGCAGCTCTTTCTAGTCCAGAACAATACAGCCTCTCCAGTCACTGTCTCTACAGCTTGGTGGTGCCAGCCTAAACTACTCCCTAGCTTCACTCACTCTCATAACATCAGAAGGGCCCCTTCTCTTCTGGAGGCCAAGGCTCTGGCCAGCTGGGTGACAGTGGAAGGCGGGGAAATGGAATCCTGCTGCCCTGGCCCCTGGGACCCTCCTGGGACCCTCCTGGGACCCTCCTGGGACCCTCCTGGTACCAGTACCCTTCTGTCAGACAGATTTCCTGAAGGAAGAGAGCAGATGGAAGATATAGGAGGGAGCTGGAGCTTAAGAAATGACCTACCTAATGAGCAAGTATATTGTGGAGTGCTTGCGATCTTGAGCACCTTGATGACGGATCCATATATACGCTTATAACATGTGCCCCTCCTTCACTGTAGTGTCACATGCCTTGAAAATACTGGGCAGTTTCTAGATTGATAAGGTGGGTGGCTGAGTGGTCATTAGGTGGAAATCCTGGGCTATCAGGTTTAAAGGTGTGTTTAAAGGTTGGTTTTGTTGAAGACTCAAGTTCTTGTGGCCCATAGCTCAGAACAGTCCCAGGGAGGACATGTGTGTATAATGCAGTCATACCCGTTTACCATACAGTTTTCTATCTCTGTTTGGGGAAAGGGCATATTGCTGATATCCTCAGGAGAGGTCAGTAGGTAAAGGAGAGAGAAGTAATAACAGATAGGGTTTCCTTAAATGACATTAGTGGAGTGTGTGTGTGTGTGTGTGTGTGTGTGTGTGTGTGTGTGTTTGGGGGCAGGGGAATTAGATAATGTATTCCCTAGCAAAAGTGCCAGGTCTTCCCATACAGTGTCCTTACAATTAATGCTCATAACAACTATATGGATTGGGGATTATCATTCTCGATTTACAACAAACTCTGGAGATAAGCTTAAAGGAAACAAACTACATTGCAGGTAATTATTAAGTCAATAAACAGAAACAGCTCCTTGTTTACAAGCATCTAATTTACACTCTGCCCATCCTGATAGCAAATTCCTCATTCTTACTGCTGTGAGGGTTGTACGGGGACAAAAATGTGGGAGCTTTCAAAGGACTGGAAGGTGGCAGCACAATGCAGGCCAATTGACCCCCCAAGATGCCTTGATTTCCTCCTAGTCTGGCACTAAGAGAGTGACCTAAAGCACATGGATGTCCCTCTCTGTGTGGTTGGTTCCTCACCTGTAAAAGGTGGGTGTATGTGTAAAGGGGAAGGGGTGTTGGCTGAGTACAGGAGTCACGTGGCGAGGTTATGAACACACAAAGTGCCCACCCATCTGGGTCTGCCCTTTGAATCAGAATCTCCTGGGGGGAAGCACCTGCTCTGTTAAACCAAGTCTCCAGTGGTCACAGTCACACAGCCCTTGGCACAAGCCAGTGTTTGGGAACCACAGACCTGATGGTCTCTAAAGTCCCTCCAAGTTCCAGCATTTAATTCCATTTTAGGACAGAGAGGGAAGAAGTCGTGAGAAGCTGAACAGTTGGGGGAGCGCTGTTCCAGTAAAGAATACTCTGCTCACCATCACACTCTGGCATACCGCCTAAACTCTTCACTTCATTTGCTCTTAACGTCTTATGTGTACTATTTGGAGACATATTTGAATGGAACATCCACCTCTTTTAAAAATCAAATAATCCAGCCAACTTGACAGGGTTTCTCATTGGTCAAATCTGAGTTAATTTGGGCATCAAAATAAATAATGGTATCAATATATTACAACCTATTGCGTAGAGTAGGAATTTGAGTCCATGTTTATATACATAAACAAACAAACAGGGGAGAAGGAAGAGCTCTCCCTTCTACCAGGAGACCAACTAATAGGTATGAAGAAATGATAAAATCTGAAAATCCTCACTTGGCAACCATCATAGTAATCATGGATTCAGGCAAGGGTCATCAATGGTTTCTAAAAGAAATAGATGAAAGTTCAGGACCAGGATATATATATGGCCTCATAGTATATTCCCACAAAATGCTTACCGGTTTCTAACAAAACACTTTTTCACTTTACATAGAAATTGTCTTATCCAGTGGTAAACGTTAACAGCACCATTAATGGGACAAGTGGACACAGCACGACAGCTGGTGGGATGCACTGAGAGCACAGCATCACTTCAGTGGGGTTCCTGTAACCCCAAACTAGTGCATAACCTGAATCTGATGGTGAGAAAACATCAGACACACCCAAGTGGAGGGACTTTCTGCAAAAGAATTGGCCTGTGCTCTTCAAAAATGTCGAGGTTGTACAATGCAAGTGAAGACTGGGGAAATGCTCCAGATTAAAGCAGATTAAGGAGGCATAACAGTTGAATGCAATGTGGAATCAAGTATCACATCTGGACCAGAAAGAAAAGGTATAAAGGAAAGAGATGCTGTTGGTGGTGCTGGTGTTGTCTTTCGATAAAAATTATTATTGGGATAATTAGTAAAAGCTGAGTTGGGTCTGTAGGTTAGAGGGTGGATTGTATCGATGTCAATGTATTAATTTTGGTGTGTATGTTATGGCTGTAGGAGAATGTCCTTGTTGTTAGGAGGTATACACTGAAGAATTTGGGGGAAGGCTTACAACTTACTCCTGAATAGTTGAGAAAAACAAATGTGTGTGTGTGTGTGTGTGTGTGTGTGTGTGTGTGTGTGTGTGTAGACAGAGAAAGAATAAAACAAATGTATTTCAAAAAAGTATATAGGAAATCTTTTATTTTTTTCTTGTAACTTTTATGTGCATATAAAATTATTTTTTAAAAAAATATTAGAAAAACGTTTAAAAATCAAATATCCTTAGGTGGGTAATGGGGTCATCAGTCATTTACATCTTGGTGTAACGTCACCCAATCGTATTGTTTTCCTTCTAATGTAGGTTTGATAACAGCTTCTCTGGGGAAATGGAAGTTGGTGGGGTCTTGGGAGAAGATAGGCTGTGTGAGAACTTGAAATACATTGGGGAAGAGAATAGTCAGCAAAATAGAGGTACTTCCAGGGGGAACTTAAAACCAATAAAAACACAAAGAACTGAGGGACAAGGACCCACGGAGGTACAAGAGGAGTTCAGATAATGAGGTACGAGGGGGCACTAGCCCAAAATTAATTAAATCAGAACCGCAGGAGGGGAGGGCTGGGCACCAGTGAGTCTTAAAAAGGTAACTCTGATGTACAGTCGGGGTGGAGCACCTCTGAGCTGCACTGGGGGTGAGGAGGGCACATGGCCATCACAGCAGCTCTCATCTGGCCCTCCCACTTCTAGCCTCTCCCACTCTGACCCGGTTTTCCCGGGCTGGGTCTTCATCAGGCTGATCTTTCTAAAGCATGTTGGTACATAGGCACATGCTGGAAAGATTTCTCTCATCAGAAGCCTTTCCTGGATTTCTAATGTCCTGACCCTGACATACAGGCTTCCTGTTATCTAGCCCCAACCAGCCTTTCCTCCTCCATGACCTTGATGCATAATCCCACGCCATTCTCTTCTTTAAAGTTAAACCATCCATTCTTTTATTTTAGTTGTTTTTAGTGAAGCTGTATTGTTCTCAGCTCCCCAGGACTCTATAGGACCTGTCTCCTGCCTCCCTACCAGCATCTGCCTTGCTCCCTTCCCTGATCAGTTCCTCCCTCTGGCTTCTACTCTGAGACCATTGAAATCCTCTCATTCTTCAAGACTCATGTCCAGGAGCACCTGGGTGGCTCAATTGGTTGAGTGTCTGACTCTTTTTTTTTTTTAATTTTTTTTTCAACGTTTTTTATTTATTTTTGGGACAGAGAGAGACAGAGCATGAACGGGGGAGGGGCAGAGAGAGAGGGAGACACAGAATCGGAAACAGGCTCCAGGCTCCGAGCCATCAGCCCAGAGCCTGACGTGGGGCTCGAACTCACGGACCGCGAGATCGTGACCTGGGAGTGTCTGACTCTTAATTTCAGCTCAGGTCATGATCTCAGGGTCGTGGGATCGAGCTGCAAGTTGGACTTTGTGCCGACAGCATGGAGCCTGCTTGGGATTCTCTCTCCCTCTCTCTCTCTGCACTCTTCAGCTCAGGTTCTCTCTCTCTCTCTCTCTCTCTCCCTCTGTCCCACTCCCCTCACTTTTCTCTCTCTCTCTCTCAAAATAAATAAATAAACTAAAAATAAATACATTCATGTCCAATATCACTTCCTTCCTGAAGTCTCCCAGATCACTCCAGTTGGACTTACCAGCCTTCCCTGGAACTTTCTGGACCTCAATCATACCACACAATTATGGCCTGCTTTGTTTTATTGCTATTCATTAGAAGACTGTTTCATCCTTACATCATACAGTTACCCAAAGGTGAGGGTAGGCCCAGAATGATTGGACAAGCCAGGGCTTTGGGAGTCACCAAACTTTGGTTTGCCCTTGGGATGGGCTTACACACATGTCCACAAGTTCATTCTTTCTCTTTCTTTCTTTCTTTCTTTCTTTCTTTCTTTCTTTCTTTCTTTCTTTCTTTCTTTCTTTCTTTCTTTCTTTCTTTCTTTCTTTCTTCTTTCAGTGTTTATTTTTGAGAGAGAGAGACAGAGTGTGAGCGGGGGAGGGGCAGAGAGAAAGAGGGAGACACAGAATCTGAAGCAGGCTCCAGGCTCTGAGATGTCAGCACAGAGCCCGATGTGGGGCTTGAACTCGTGAGCCGTGAGATCACGACCTGAGCCGAAGTCGGGTGCTCAACTGACTGAGCCACCGAGGCACCCCCACAAGTTCTTTGATATTCTTTCCTTCAAGAGGCACAGCTTCATTCCCCTCCCTTTGAGTGTGGGCTGGACTTAGTGACTTGCTTGTAACAAATAGAATAAGGCAGAAATAACAGTGTGACTTTGAAACTAGGTCATAAAAAGCACTGAAACTTACTCCTTACTGCCTCTCATTCCTCTCTCTCTTTGAGGACTGGATCTAGGTGAATCAGCCACCATGTCATGAGGTTACTCAGGCTGCTTATGGAGGGAGAGGCCCATGAATTATGATCTCTGGCTAACAGCCAGGGAAGAGCTGTCAACATACCTGAATGAGCCACCTTTGGCCTCAGTCAAGCCTTCACTCCTGCAAGCTTGGGATCCTGTGAGCCAGGTACCAGGCCAGTTTTCTGGGGAAGGCTATATAAATATAAATATTGGCCTCCTAAGTTCCATTAAATAAGCATCATTCTCAAATATGACATTGGTTGCATAACTGGGACCAATTATATTCTGGTTAAAAACCAAAAAGGACAGAGGTGCCTGGGTGGCTCAGTCGGTTAAGTGTCCGACTTCAGCTCAGGTCATGATCTCACGGTTCGTGGGTTCGAGCCCCATGTCGGGCTCTGTGCTGACAGCTCAGAGCCTGGAGCCTGCTTTGGATTCTGTGTCTCCCTCTCTCTCTGCCCCTCCCCTGCTCGCGCTGTCTCTCTCTGTCTCTCAAAAATAAATAAATGTAAAAAAAAAAAATTAAAAAAAAAAAGGACAGATTTTTACTAAACCTATGCAAATAATTATATTGCCATGAAAAATATGGCGACTTGGTTAAGAGTTTCTGATTTTAGGGCTGGATCAATGAGAATCAGATGTAATTTTAAAATATTTTGATATTTAAAAGCATTTCATCACTATGAGTTACAGAAAATTTAGAAGGAAACAAGTATTTGCTTTTATATTTGGAAAATCAAACATTAAAACATCAACAATATTCTACAAGTAACCATATTCAAACAAGTAACCATAATCACATTTTTTTCATCAGTTCATTCAGTCCTATGTAATGAATTCCTCTTCTATTGGATCTTGAGTTAGCAGTCTCACGTGCTTTTTAATGGAAAGAGTTCTGAAAATCCGGACCCAACCCACTGGTATGACCTGAAAATTGTCCAGGGGATGCATTAGAAGCCTATACGTAAGAGCCTGTTCTTTGAAGTGCTAATACTTTGTAGTACCTCATATAGTCCTTTTCCATGGGGCTCTGAGATGGTCTTTCTTTGTTGAAGATGCAGGAATGATATTAATGATAATAATAAACTGACAAGGAAACTTGATTGCTTTTTTGGCATGCAAAACAAGATAAAACCATTCCAAAGCAAGTTTTAGACAACTTGTTTCTAAGAATAATGATAAAACCTAGTTTCAGAGAAGTCAGAGAGTATCTGATTATATAAATGGATAAAATATAATTTTATAGAGGAAAAACCTGGAGACATAATAAAATACTCTTGAGACATAATATACGTTGTATACTAAGATTATGCCAAGCATATACAAGAATATACCAAGAATATAAAGAGGTTCAGTGAATTTGGCATGGGTCTAGACATCCATATTTTTTTAAAACTCTGTAGGTAAGTCTGATGTGCGTCCCCAGTTGAAAATTGGTAGAATAAAAGATACTAACTTCAAATAAAAAAAAGACTGT
This sequence comes from Neofelis nebulosa, assembly GCF_028018385.1. Classification (NCBI taxonomy): domain Eukaryota; kingdom Metazoa; phylum Chordata; class Mammalia; order Carnivora; family Felidae; genus Neofelis; species Neofelis nebulosa. The sequence goes on along the minus strand of NC_080786.1, from coordinate 78,072,665 downwards.
GACAATGCTAACATTTTAAATGTTAAATGATGGAAATGATGGCTAACATTCTATAGCTGTCGTCTAACACTGCCAGGATTCCGACAGATATAAGAAAACCAAACAGGGGTGCCTGGGTGGCTCAGTTGGTTAAGCATCCAATTCTGGATTTTGGTTCAGGTCATGATCTCACAGTCTGTGGGATAGAGCCCTGCCTTGGGCTCTGCATTGACAGTGTGCAGCCTGCTTGGGATTCTCTCTCTCCCTCTCTCTCTCTGTTCCTCCCCCACACTCACACTCTCTGTGTCTCAAAATAAATAAATACACTTTAAAAAAAGAAAAGAAAACCAGAGTCTAGGCAATGTTTCCTCTGAAGTTAAGAGATATGAAAAGTGAGGACGCTGACAAATATCTAGGGACTTCCATGAATTCTATGATGTCTGAGATCCTTGTATTAATAATATTTTACTTATCCAAATTGAAAGTCAGCTACCTCTTCTGATTTGACAACTTTTCCCATGAAACTACAATAGTAATATATCCAGAAAAAAACTAATTATTTCTAGCATCTTTTTTTTTTTAATTTTTTGTTTTTTTAATGTTTTATTTATTTTTGAGACCGGAAGAGACAGAGCATGAACAGGGGAGGGTCAGAGAGAGGGAGACATAGAATCTGAAACAGGCTCCAGGCTCTGAGCTGTCAGCACAGAGCCCGACGCGGGGCTCGAACTCACGGACCGCGAGATCATGACCTGAGCCGAAGTCGGCCGCCCAACCGACTGAGCCACCCAGGCGCCCCGCATCTTTCTTTTTATAAGATGAAAGAACAAGTCTTTGTGCTTTTTCCAAGGGTCCTCCGGGAAATCTCAAAATAGATTTTGGTATAAAAGATATCTTGAAACAATCTTTTTTTCCCTCCTGTATTTCTGTATTTGGATTTGATTGGAGAGGAAAAAATCAAAAAGCTGTTAGAGGAGATTTGGACGTTTGATTAAGATGGGATCGTGGGTACCTGATAATATTTAGTTATGTATTTAATCAAAATAGCCATAAATTAAAAAAAAATAGGTGTTAACATGATTGTAAAGAATATGTAAGTTCTTTCACAACTGAGATTCTTTTCCTAAACAGAGATATAAAAGATTAACATAAAGATTTTTGCCATGTAGGCAGATTACACAGAAAGTTAAGAATAATCCTTCATATTGTTGGTAAAGGTATTAATCAGTAAATCAAGAAGGCAAACCCATTAAAGTAGACCAAACTTTACTTAAATTTTAACATATTCCTTAGCTTCTTTTAAGATTCAAGTATTATAGGGGCGCCTGGGTGGCGCAGTCGGTTGAGCGTCCGACTTCAGCCAGGTCACGATCTCGCGGTCCGTGAGTTCGAGCCCCGCGTCAGGCTCTGGGCTGATGGCTCGGAGCCTGGAGCCTGTTTCCGATTCTGTGTCTCCCTCTCTCTCTGACCCTCCCCTGTTCATGCTCTGTCTCTCTCTGTCCCAAAAATAAAAAAAAAAAAAAAAAAAAAAAAAAAAAGTTGAAAAAAAAAAAAAGATTCAAGTATTATAAATCAGGGAAAGTAAAATTCACTTACTAAATTTTGTTCTTTATCATCCTCCTTCATATTCTGGAACATTTTGACACATTAGGCTGGGCCTCAGGATTCCAAGAGGTCAAAAGTAATTTCATAGTAATTACACTAAGGTGTTATCTCTTGTAACATGTAATGTGTTCCTCATCAGTATCTTCAAATGAAAAGTATTTCAAAATTTTCTCAATTCTAATTTCTTTTTTAAATTTTTTTTTTTGAGAGAGAGAGAGAAAGAGAGAGTGGGGGGAGGGCAGAGAGAGAAAGAGGGAAATCTCAAGCAGTCTCCGCACTGTCAGCACAGAGCCCGATGTGGGGCTCAAACTCACCATCTGTAAGATCATGAGGCGAAATCAAGAGTTGGACACTCAACTGACTTAAGACACCAAGGTGCTTCTCTCAGTTTTAATTTCTAATACAATATTGGTAGTGATCACCCACATAAACAAAACCTCTCTGGGGGTCCTCTATTATTTCTAAGAGTGTAAGGGGAGGTCCTGAAACCCAAAGTTTGAAAGACGTGAACCAACTGCCATAACATGGCACTGTCTCCTCAGTAGGTAGAATACGTGGGTCCAGAACCTAAGAGACAGATTTAGGCATTGCCCTGCTCACCATCATTCCTAGCGACCCCCTTGTGGACTTCGTGTTTCCCATTCCCATAACTCTGAGCTTTATGGGTTTAGAGATTCCGTTTTCAGAGAGAAAACGATTCCACCAGGGGACTCAGTGAATTTTCCAGTAAACTTTTACCTATGACTGTCAGGGGCCAAGTTTTGACCCCTGGTGCAGAGACAGCAGCAGAGAAGGAAAGGAGTCACCATCCTGGCAGGAAATTGGCTCAATCATAAGGAAGATTATAAGGGGCTGCTGTTACTCCATGGGGGCAGGAAGAAAATATTCAGCATCCAATTTTGGTAATAAATGGAAGTGCAGCAATCATGACTGTAAGTCTCAGACCCCTCTTAGGGTTTAATCACCAAATCAGTCAAACCACCTGGACCTACAGAGCTGCTGGTTGTGAACGAGGGGAACCTGAAACAGTCGTTAAAGGAGACGAATGTCAGTTGCAACCTCTACATGAGCTACATCAGTGGGGCTGTTGTTCCTATTTCCTTTCTGTTGCATGTTTCCTCAAGTAAAATGACCAATCAGAATCCTGGAGGAACTGTTCCCAGACATCGCCCAAACCCAAACCAAGTGGTGCACAGTGGGATGTCATAAATGCTGTGGTCCTCCCCCAGATACCTCTTTAGGATTGATGTACTTGATCTCCCAATTGGTGATGGCCTAACAACTGGAGACTCCAGCAGCATCCTTCTCCAAGAACTGCCCTCAGCTGAAGAGAGCTGTCCAACCCAGGATCATGCCCTGCCATGGAGGCGGCCTGGTCATGAGGGGCACAAACACCAGCCATCCTCCCTCAAGGTGAGACAACTTTAAAGGGCCACCCAGCTTCAGAGAGTCCCCCTATGATGGCATGAGGCCTTGGTGGCGATGACAAAACAGTTCAGCTTCTCCCTCTACCTGTGTCTATGTCTTAACACCCCACAGGTATTGATCCTGAGGATCCCACCTGGTAAACTTTCCACACTCAAGTCCTTGTCCTGGAATTTGGTTCCTAAGGACCTGATTGGAGGCACAGTCTATACAATGTCCTGTTCCATTTCAGTCCTACACATTTTTCAAAATTATACATTTGACCTAGAATTTACATAGATCAATACATCCTAAAATGAGGATCTAAGGAAGCATGAGGCAAAATCAAAAACATTTACGTGTTCAGGTAAATCTGGAAAATCTTAGCTAACTAAAATAAATTTATTTAAAACATTTTTTAAATGTTTTTATTATTTATTAATGAGAGAGGGAGAGAGAGACAAAGTGTGAGTGGGGTAGGGGCATAGAGGGGGGGAGACACAGAATCTGAAGCAGGCTCCAGGCTCCGAGCTGTCAGCACAGAGCCTGATGTGGGGCTCGAACTCACGAACCACGAGATCATGACCTGAGCCAAAGTTGGATGTTTGACCGCTTGAGCCACCTCAGCGCCCCTAAAATAAATTTCTTTAAGATGAAACTTCTCAGAGCTTCAAATATTCTTCTTGGAGAGTACATGTCCAAGAGGAGGTCTTGTGGTATACAAATTCTTCCCAAAATTTTTTGACCATGGATTTAAAAGTTTTTATTTATTTACTCATTTTTTTTTTTTCCAACGTTTTTTATTTATTTTTGGGACAGAGAGAGACAGAGCATGAACGGGGGAGGGGCAGAGAGAGAGGGAGACACAGAATCGGAAACAGGCTCCAGGCTCCGAGCCATCAGCCCAGAGCCTGACGCGGGGCTCGAACTCACGGACCGCGAGATCGTGACCTGGCTGAAGTCGGACGCTTAACCGACTGCGCCACCCAGGCGCCCCATTTATTTACTCATTTTTGCTGTGTATCTATTATAGTTTCTATAGGGCACAGTTTGGGAAATACTAGTTCACATTTCTAGAAACTTAATTAGTAGCCATTTTGTTTGGCACCTTTAAAAGTTAAAATGGCACTGGGGATGCTTTTTTTACAAGTCACTTACAAAAACTGGCATGAAACTTGGATCTAATGTCTGCATTTCCTTTCAATAAATTGCTCAGTAACAGAGATACTGAAAATCAATTCACTGAACCACAAACTGCCTCAAAGTTGGAGTCATGATTTTGAAAAGTTAGCTCCACCACGACTTTAGCTGTAAGGGTTTATTAAAATGTTCATTGAAGGGCATCTGGGTGCCTCAGTCAGTTAAGCATCTTATTCTTGATTTCTGCTCAGGTCACAATCTCAGGGTCATGAGATAGAGCCCTGCGTTGAGCTCCATGCTCCGCACTGAGTGTGGAGCCTGCTTGGGATTCTCTCTCTCTTCTGCTGTCTCTGTGCCCCTACCCAGCACGTGTAGGCATAGTCCTTCACCCTCTTTCTTTCTCCCTTTCTCAAAATAAACAAACATTAAAAAAAAATGTTCCCAGGGCTCCTGGGTGGCTCAGTCAGTTAAGTGGCCGACTTCGGCTCACGTCATGATCCCAGAGTTCGTAGGTTCCAGCCTTGTGTTGGGCTCTGTGCTGACAGTATGGAGCTTGCTTGGGATTCTTTTCTGGTTCTCCCCCACTCAAGCTCTCTCTCTCTCTCAAGACAAATAAATACACTTAAAAAAAATTTTTTTTAAATAAAAATAAAAAAATGTTCTCTGAGAATATTATACAGAACTAGTTGAGGGGGTTCACTCATGAATCCATGACACCTTGATGCATGCCTGGCTGACTTTGGCAAAAAAAAAAAAAAAAAGACTTGCATAGGCTGCCGTCTGCATCAGTTGCTGTGGTTCTTGCCAAGTGAATCGAGTGGCACAATCCAGATGACCTCACCGCACATGATGGGTGCAGGGGTCAACTGAATATAAGGAAGGCTAAATGCTGTGGGGCGGGTTGGCATGAATCACTTTTCAGTAGAGGCACTTCATCTGGATGGTGGCCATCTGACTCAGTCAAATTTTCTATTTTAGGAAGTATAAATGCCAGGGCAGATCTCTCCAGCTAAGGTTGTAGCCCAAACAACACTGGGCTTTTGTTCTGCTTCCCCATTCTCATTCTGAGCAGCACCGGGATCCAGATGCCCAGGCTGCCAGGGAGATGGCTTCCCTTGTTGCTTCACCAGTCCCCATACCAACGGGAATCTTTGCAGTCGCATAAAAACCTGACGGTTACAGAAACTAGTATTGAGAGTGGAGTTGCAAGATGCCCTCAGTGCCATGGACCTGATTAAAATGCCACCGGGCAGAGGAAAGAAAGAATACCCACATCTTACAGAGGAAGGCTAGCAGGTCTGTGACTTACAGCAGTGAAGCGGTTGATTACGCTCTCACATTTTGGTCTCAGGGTGCAGGTGAGGTGCCCACTAAAGATGAGGCTCTGAGGCAATGACAGATGTCATTTCACGGGCTGGGGAGAAGTTTGTAGGCAAGGACAGGTAGGTTGTTTCTAATGGCTCAGAGTAACCTCATTTGGGAAAGGAATTGACTCTGGCTCCGGACTGTACTGCTCTAGGCAGATAAAGAAGCTGACCCCACTCAGGAAGAACCGTTTCCTTGTGATTTGTCTTCTTGCTGTAAAATGAGATCAGAAGCTGATTCGATTCAGGGGCGCCTGGGTGGCTCAGTCGGCTCAGGTCATGATCTCGCCGCTCATGAGTTCGAGCCCCGTATCCGGGACACTGTTCTCAGTGTAGAGCCTACTTCGGATCCTCTGTCCCCCTCTCTCTCTCCCCCTCCCCCGCTCTCTCTCTCCCTCAAAAATAAGTGAACATTAAAAGAAAAAAAAAAAAGAAACTGATTAGATTCAGAACTTGAGAAGCTGGATTCCTAGACACAACAAGTGTCTGTGTCAGTGTTGTGGCCCTCATTCTCAAAAACAGGAATTGTGAAAAACAGAGGGATATCTGGGAAGTCTTGGGTGCCTGAAGAATTAGATTATTCCCAACATAGGTGGGGTTACTTCAGATAATTTGCCACCATTACTCCCGTTTCCACTGGATGTAACAGTCCTCCCCAGCAGGAGGTGTACCTTGTGACCATAACGTAAGTTCAGATTCATCCTCAATGCTTTGTAAATTCCACCATGGAAGAGAAAAATTAATTCCAAATTCAGGTCAGGCCAGAGATAGTGCACACTAGATCCCAGGAGAAACACGCGGAGCTGGGCATTAAGATTAAGGCAGAGCGACTACATAGTAGGATTGAACTGATTTTAAAGGTCTAACACTGCCAGCAAATGTTGACCTTGATGCTTGCTTGCCCGGCCAGAGTCTTTGTTTATGTGGGTTATATCTATTAATATTTCCCACATTACAAATTATTATAAATATGGTTTCAACCTGAGGACCCCAGTAACACGTCTCAGGGACCTCGAGGGATCTGCAGACCATATTTTGAGAACCACTCAGCTAAGGGCATTTGGGGGGTTTCCTGAGATACCCCTGAGGATTCAGAAATTTTGTGCATTCATTTTTATGATAAACTATGTATGCAAACCCATAGAGGACCACAGTTGAAACAGAGCCATTGTATGTTGGGGCCCACATTGATATTGTGTCCAGTTACGTTGGGATCTCCTTTTGAAGTAGGGTACACAGGTAGCTGTGACTACAAAGTGCACAGAAGCCCGGGGAGCCTGAACTAAAGGGAGAACTTGGGCCATGGCAATCAACACCATATCCACGGCAGAGGGGATTTACCGTGTGAATCTTAATTTATGAGCAAGCGTATTTGAAGGTAGTCAAAGAAAGAAATTTTCATTTCCAAGTCCAAAATCTAATGGAATTAGCTGCCCACTTCGGATATCAATAATGCTATAATGCAGCCCCCTTACCTAGATATAACCAGACAGCTAATGGAGTTAGCAAGGAGCACCTCATTAAAACTGGTGCTCAAGGGCAAGGCTTTGGTTAAATGTGAGTCCCAATTAAAAAAAAAAAAAATGTGAGTCCCAATTCTCCTAACTAAGAAGTAAAGTTTGTTCTTAATATGATTTTGCATGGGGCATTCCCTGTATTATTAAATTTAAAGTACAGAAACATAATAAGCAAAAAACTGACAGCAAGATAATAACTTTTGACTGTTAAACTCAGCATTGGCAACCTAGCTTCCATAACACATTATCACATTAAATTAATGTTGCTGGGTTTATTTTTATTGACTGCAGTTTTGCAAAAGCCTATTTGAGCTTTCTAGTTGAATAAGTACTATAGGCATAAGGAGTTTATGCCCTTTTACTTGTACATTTCTATGTGAGATTATAATAAAAATGATGCTGGGAGTCCATGAGAACTTTTCACCCTCTAGAATGGGTGCACACATTACTCAGGTGAGGAGTGGAGAGAATGAGCAGGTTGCTAGAGAAAGGCATAGTGGCTGGTAGCTATTTTGTGGGTCAGACTTCTCCCGGACAGCACAGCACAGCAAATACTGGGTAGACAGGATTGGGAAGGGCCCCTACAGGATCTGAAATGCATCTCTCAGTTGACTGTGAACTTCCGGGCAGCTGGAGCTAGGTGGGCTGGGGAGTGGGGGTTGGGGTGGGTGGGTAGGAACCTGTTACCAGCAGAGGCCAAGTGGGGTGGTACTCCAGGGGCTTGAGAGCAGTGACCAGTGAAAGTGTGCTGACTCCTCTCTTTGCAGGTGGATGACTTAGGGCGGACAGGCCCAGCCCTGACATTTGTGAGAGCTAGGGGCAAGTGTTCAAATGGTGGCTTCCATTTTCATAAGCTGACACTTAAAAGTTATAAATCACAAACAGTTAAACAACTTTCCACACTCCCTTCTTGACAAATATATCTTCATAATGATTAGACAGAAAATACATGGGGTTGCCTGGGTGGCTCAGTCAGTTAAACATCTGACTCTTGATCTCAGGGTTGTGAGTTCAAGCTCTGCGTTGGGCACCTACTTAAAAAAAAAATGAGTAAAGCTGAAGGTTTCTATGTTGACAAAACATCAAAGATGACTGGACATAATTATTATTGCATATTCTGGGAGTTCTGTTCATGGGCCTGTGGTGTTTGGATAAGGAATAGATAAGATATTTATAAACTGTAAATTATTATTTTTAAAATAAAATTTATTTTTTGCCTTTATTCTAGCAAACTCACTAATTATGTAGTTATACTGAACACTTTCATGTAATTTCTATTCTAGGGATAGTAGGGTTTAAAACTGCATTTTCCAGGAAAAGAGCCACCAGCTAAATGTGGCTATTTAAATTTAAATTGATTAAAATTATATAAAATTAAAAATTAAGTTCCTTGGTTGTACCAGTCACATTTCAGGTACTCAGTAGCCACATGGGACTAGTGGTTAAACAGCATGGATATAGAACATTCCATCATTGCATAAAGTTCTATTAGACTACACTGATCTAAATGATTAAAACATAAAATATAATCATACAAGGGCTCCTGGGTGGCCCAGTCAGTTAAGTGTCCAACTTGATTTTGGCTCAGGTCATGATCTCATGGTTCGTGAGTTTGAGCCCCACTTCGGGCTCTTTGCTTACAGCATGGAACCTGCTTGGGATTCTCTCTCTCTTTCTCTCTCTGTCCTCCCTTGCTCACATGTGCTCTCTCTCAAAAATAAATAAACATTTAAAAATAAATAAATAAAATGTAATCATACTGAAATTATTCAAAAATGGAGTATGTTTAATAAAATTATAAAGTAAATGTAAAAGATAAAAAGCTAAAATTACTCTCCATAAGTTTTTAATGTTATATTTTCTAAATTATTCAAAATTATTTAAACTAAAAGACAACATACAAATAATAATAAACAGAATATCAGGGTTTTAATAAAATACATTTTCATTATTTAATAAAATTTTTAAATAAAGTTGAAATATAACTTATTGAATTTAAAATGTTTAATTAAGTAGTGTTAAATTTTTATACAAATAAAACTACTTGCAATTCTAATGTTCAATGTCCATTTTGTTGCCAATGTAAAGAATCATTATCAATCTTCATACATATTATGTAAGAGACATACGCACACACAGTGATATGATAATACTGTAAAATGTTCCTCAGGCATCTTGTGCAATTGTTTTGAAGAGACTGCTAACTTGTGGGAAACTTTGAAACTATGAATTGGAACACAAAAAGCATAAAGAAATAGATACTGCGTTATGCAGTTATGCAAGGTGCTCCCGAGAAAAATTGTCACAAGGTGTCCTTTCCTCTTATATGAAGCTTGTACCATGCAAATGTTTTGCACATTTCAAATCAGTGTCCATCATAGTGATAGCAGCAACCCACCTACATAGTTTTCCAACGTTTGAACAAAGTTGCTTTTTGTTTCAAGAACATAGGGCAAGAGAAGTAAAGACAAGCTTCCCTGTGTTGGTCCTTAAGGTTATGGGTTACACTGGCCGTGCTGGTAACAGAGGCTCTCACTATTTCTTTATGCTTGTGATATATGGGGCCCACTAACCCAGGGGACCAGGGTAGAAGCCGTTTTCCCCAGGGCCAATGGCCAGGAAACTGGAATGTAGGGTTGGGGTTTTTCCTCTCACAGTATGCTATTAACCACTTTCAGTGGTTTTTCTTCTGGTTCACCACCCTCAGTGCCTGTTGGTCTGGAAAGCTTAGCACCTAAAGAATGGAAATTGGTTGGAATATCTAGAGTTTCAAAACTTATTGATTCGACTGTTTAAAACAGTACTTACATAAGACTTACAGCCAGGCACTGTACTTTATATGTACTCATTTACCTAATTCTCATAATAATTTATAATAATTCTATTATTATCCTAATTTTATGTATGAGGAAACTGAGGCACCAAAAGATTAAGTACCTTGTCCAGGATCAATCAGCTAGTTTGTGGAGAAGCCAGGATTCAAACCCAAGCAGTCCTGCTTCAGAGTTCATGATCTTAACCGCGTTGTCAATTTGCTCCTCTTTCTGCATGGATTATATCTTTCGCATTTTAAAAGCTATTTAATTTTTGATAGGTAATATATTCCTAGACTTTTAAGAAAGCAAAATGATATTAAAAGATCTGCATTGGGTGCTGGAACAACCATATATGCAAGTGCCCACATGCAAAAGAATGGACTTGGACCCCCTACTTCATACTATGTACAAAAATTAACCCAAAATGGATTAATGAACATAAAACTCTAAAACTCTTAGAAATAAACAGAGTCAAATCTTCATGCCCTTGGAATTGGCAATAGATTCTTAGATACGACACAAAAGCATGGGCCACAAAAGAAAAAGAGACAAATCGAACTTCATCAAAATTAAAAACTTTTATGCATCGAAAAGTATTCTCAAGAAAGTGAAGAGTTCCAGTTTCTGGTGCAGCATGTAAGAAGCTTGGAGGTCACCACTCTGTCTTACCGAGTAAAAACCTGAATAAACTGAAAAATTAACAACTCTTCATATAGGCAAAAGAGAAGTGACGTCACAGGGCAAACGTACAAAGAATCACAACTTACCAGGGCAGGAGCCTACAAACAGAAACCTTTATGGAGACCCTTGTGGAAGTAGGAAAACTAGAACTGAGATTGAAAAATTGCTGGAGGCTCAATGAGGACCATTCTGAGGGTCAAAAACTCCAGAGGAACCTTAGTCACGCAGGGGGGTCCCCACAGTTTTGTAAGTTTTACCTCCAGGAGATTGACCAGGTACTCACAGTGAATATCAGAGGAAAAATTCCCACATGCTTCTGGCAGGAGGAAGGGAAAGGAACCATTTTACAATACACAAGTGCATTCTGTTCTTAACAAGATTCTGTTTTTAAGAAGATGCTCACTAATCTCTTCCTGGCATCAAACAAGACTACATTTCCTCCTTTGCAGGTAGGTGGGACCATGTGAGTAATCTGGCTGATCAAATGGGGTGGATGCGATGAATACCAATTTCAGGCCTGGCCCTAAAGCTCCAGTGGGATCCTCCTTGTTCTGGCTCTCCCTGGTCACGTGACTAGAAGTGAAGGCTTCCGAGCTAATAGAGCCACATTATGGAAGCCGCCTGGATCTCTGAGTCACCACCTGGAGGACAATTGCTCTGGAAAGCCTTTTGCTTCACAGTGGACTGTGACATGCGCAAGAATTAAACCTTAATTGTGTAATGTCACTGAGACTTTGGGCCTATTTATTACAGCATAACAATTAACTTCCCTTACAGGGCTGGCCTTATGGTTGTTTATGGTGTATCTATCTTGTGGGTCAGATTCCTGTGTCTAGAAGGGAGTCTAGCTCATAATAGGTGCTCCTATGATAGTGATTACTACTTCTATTGGCTTCCATGAGAGCTATGTCCTTTTCCCCAACCTGCTGCTGCTGCCTTCCTAAGAGCCTGCCATGTCCCAGTATTACAGGTATTCTGACTATTTAAACCTTTTTCACATCACTTAGGAACATAAATCTCAAAATGAAAAGAATGGAGGTATGACCTAAGATATAGATGATTTTTACACAGCCTCAAATGAACAGATAAATGTATGACAGTACAGGTTGGGAAGTGCCTGTAGTCACTTAGAAATTTCTCCTTAATAGCCTGTAACCTCTTTTTCCCCTCTACAGCAAGTTTTGCTGTAAGCAGTTCAAAATATTTTTGCTGCGAGGCATCCAGCCTTGACATAAAGGAAAACTATTGCCCTCGGCTGTTATAATTAAGACATCTGATTTCTAAATAGGATGACCATAAATCCCAACTTTCCTGGGACAGTTCCAGTTTATTTATGCCTGTAGTCCCAGGACCCTATCCCGTTAGTACACCCTCTCACTCTCCAGAATGTCCTGCTTTGGATGATAAGTTATATGGCTACCCTGTTTCTAAATTAAAAATGTGTATTATTGCATGGAATATTATTTTCCTTAAATTATTTACTTTAAGTTGATGAACTGCTCTTGATTTACCTTTTGAACCATCTGTCTTACTCTATAGCATGTTTTCCCCTTTGACTAAAGATAGAATCATCAGAGGAAGAGAAGTTTAAAGGAGCAGAAGCTCAAGGATAAATAGGCACTAATGAAAGTAAAGAGTAGATGGGTAGGTATTCTCACTCCACGCCACACATATCTCTAGAAGCTTCCATCTCTGTATTTATTGGTAGCTTATCTAAACCTATAGTGTAAATAGGATGAAGATTCTGTATTTGAATGGTTGGCATATTTTTCTTAATTCTCTTTTCCCCTAGTTTTTATTGAGAAATGTATGTTTCTGACATACACTACTGTGTAAGTTTAAAGTGGTCTTATTTATATATATATTGTGGTCATGATTATGATGTGGTCATGATTTACATGATTACAATATATGTGAAATGATTGTGAAATGATTATCACAATAGGTTCAGCTAACATCCATCATCTCAAATAGGTCCAAAAAAAAAAAAGAGAGAAAAAAATTTTCTCCTTGTGATGAGAACTCTTAGGATTTATCCTCTAAACTTTCCTGTACATTGTACAGTGTTAGCTGTAGTTATCATGTTGTACATTCCATCCCTAGGACTTATATAAAGTACCGATTAGTATAAGACACAAGTATATTAGTATATATACTTGTAAGTGTATATATATAAGATATATAATATATAAGTCTATATCTTATAAGTTTGTACCTGTTGACCATTTTTCTCCTACTTTCCCTCTCCCCACCCTCTGTCCCTTGTATCACATGTCTGATCTGTTTTTCTATGAATTGTTTGTTTGTTTGGTTTTGATTCCACATGTAAGTGAGGTCAGACAGTATTTGTCTTTCTATCTGGCTTATTTCACTTAGCATAATGCCCTCAAGGTCCATTCATGTTGTCACAAATGATAGGCATCCTCGTTTTTGAAGACTGAACAATATTATCTCATATATATATGAGATGTATCTCACAACTTCTTTATCCATTTATCTATTGAAGGGCACTTAGGTTGTCTCCATATCTTGGCTATCATAAATAATGCTGCTAATGACCATGTGGTTGGGGGGGGGGGGCGGATATCTTTTCAAGTTATTGTTTCAAGGATGTGAGGGCGATCTGGCTGCGACATCTGTCACCCCAATGATCGCCAGGGTTGATTCAGCTGATCTGGCTGGCTAGGCGGGTGTCCCCTTCCTCACTGCTCCATGTGCGTCCCTCGTGAAGCTGCGGGCTCGGTCGAAGAGAACGACCTTCCCCAATAGAGGAAGATCGTTCTCGGTCAAGGGTATACGAGTAGCTGCGCTCCCCTGCTAGAACCTCCAAAGAAGCTCTCAAGTTAGTGTTTCAATTCCTTTGGACATATTTCCCAAAATGGATTGCTGGGTCATATAGTAAATCTATTTTTAATTTTTTGAGCCTTCTCCATATTGTTTTTCCTTGTGGCTGTACTGATTTACAGTCTATGCTAGCATTTGTTATCTTGTCTTTTTGATGATGGTCTAACAGGTGTGAGGTGATGTCTCATTGTGGTTTAATTTGCATTTCCCTAATGACTAGTGATGTTGAGCATCTTTTTCACATACCTGTTGGCCTTTTGTAGATCTTCTTTGGAAAAATGTCTATTCAGGTTCCTTTACCCATTTTTAAATTGAATTATTTGGGTTTGTTTTTGTTTTGCTACTGAGTTATATGAATTCTTTATATATTTTGGATATTACCCCCTTATCAGATATGTGGTTTGCAAACAGTTTTTCCCATTCCATAGGCTGTGTTTTCTCTTTGTGGTCATTTCTTTTGCTATACAGAGTTTTTAGTTTGATGGGGTCCCACTTGTTTCTTTTTGATTCTGTTGCTTGTGCTTTAGGTGTCATATCCAAAAAATCATTACCACGACCCATGTCTAGGATTTTATTCCTACCTTTTCTTTTAGGAGTTTCATGGCTTCAGGTCTTACATTTAAGTTTTTAATCCATTTCTACTTAATTTTGTTAGTGGTGTAAGATAGGTGTCTATTTTCATTCTTTTATATGTGTATATCCAATTATCCCAGCACCATTTATGCAAGAGCCTATCCTTTCTCCACCGGGTGTTCTTGGCTCCTTTGTCAAATATTAGTTGTCCATATATGCTTTGGTTTATTTCCGCGCTCTCAATTATGTTCTGTTGGTCTATGTGTCTGTTTTTTATGCCAGTACCACACTGTTTCGAACACTATAGCTTTATAGTATTGCTTGAAATCAGGGAGTGTGATGCCTCCCGCTTCATTCTTCTTTTTTAGAATTTCTTTGGATATTTAGAGTCTTCTGTGGTTCCATATACATTTTAGGAGTGTTTTTTTCTACTTCTGTGAAAAAATGCCATTGGAATTTTGATAGGGATTGCATTGAATCTATAGATGGCTTTTGGTAGTGTTGGTATTTTAACAATATTAATTCTTCCAATCCATAGACACAGGATACCTTTCCATTTATTTGTGTCTTTGATTTCTTTCATCACTGTCTTGCAGTTTTCAGAGTAGAGCTCTTTCAACTCCTTGGTTAAATTTATTCCTAAGTATTTTTATTGTTTTTGATGCTGTTGATTATTTCTTTTTCAGAAAATTCATTGTTAGGATATAGAAACATACTGGTTTTTGCATGTTAATTTTGTATCCTGCAACTTTACTGAAGCCATTGATTAGATCTAATGGTGTTTGGGTTGAGGTTTTAGGGTTTTCTGTGTATAAAATCATGTCATCTGAAAACAGAGACCATTTTACTTCTTCCCTTCCAATTCTGATAACTTTTATTTCTTTTTCTTGCCTGATTGTTCTAGCTAGCTAGTACTGCCTGTACTATGTTGAATAGGAGTGGCAAGAGTGGGCACCTTTTTCTTGTTCCTGTTCTTAGAGGAAAAGCTTTCAACCTTTCATCACTGGGTATGATATTAGCTGTGGGCTTGTCAGGAAACATATGCTCTTGTGTTTTCAGCTGAGTGTTTGTTGGGGGGAGCCTAGAATCCCATTTCTGTCTCCATGGAGATTACTGACAAGTTCTCTCCTAAGTGAGAAGTTAGGCTAAGCTAAACCTCCTTTGCCATAGGCTGAGGAACTCTCAGGGCTGGGAATAAGGCTGCATGAAAGGAGGGCCAGTGGCAGCCAGAGGCTTACTCTTAGGAACAAGTCCTTTTGCCTTCACAGGAACCGAGAGAGGTTCAGGCAGGACCACAGTAAAACTCCAAATCTAGGGGTTTGTTGACTCTGTCTGCAAAACCTTTCATTTTAGGTAGCTAGAAACAATATAACAACTGCATTCAACAGACATTTATTGAAGACTCCATAAGTTTCTAGTGAGCTAAGCTTTGTTTAGGGTATGAAGGTGATCTTTGTCCCCAGGTGGCTTTTATTATATCGGAAATTGGAAACTCAGATGCTCACAAGGGTCAGACAAAGTAGCATGAATAAGTGAAGAAGACTTGATGTAAGAAAGATTATTATGGGGGGCGCCTGGGTGGCTCAGTTGGTTGAGCGTCCGACTTCGGCTCAGGTCACGATCTCGCAGTCCGTGAGTTTGAGCCCCGCCTCGGGCTCTGGGCTGATGGCTCAGAGCCTGGAGCCTGCTTCCGATTCTGTGTCTCCCTCTCTCTCTGCCCCTCCCCCGTTCATGCTCTGTCTCTCTCTGTCTCAAAAATAAATAAAAACGTTAAAAAAAAAATTTAAAAAGAAAGATTATGATGGCAACTGCCATTCAGCCCAAGTCCAAGAAGAGATGGTAGGAAATTATGGGGACTGTGAGCACCTGGAAAGACCGTGTCCTTTTCAGAAGGGACAGCCGCCACTCAGATCCAGCAGGTTATTACCAGGAGGACCCAGTGCTGCCAGATTTTATGATTTTCTAAGATAATCCAGAAATACAGGTTTTTATTCCAAATGTGCCTATTTTTAAATATTATTAAGTGGGTGGTTTTTTTTTTTCTTTTTAAATTATTTGCCTTTATAACACTGTGAGCCAAACAAACCATCTCTGCAGGTTGGATACAGTCCTTGGGCCTTGAGTGTGTGCTTGGGTCCTAGATTTGTAGTTGATACTAGGGCAAAGATTGCAAAGGACGAATGGGGTCTGGGCATATCCAAACACTCGAGAAGCAATTGTTTACCTGCAAGCCAAGAGCCAGAAGAAGGCTTAGAGTTCATCAAGTCTATTCTTTATTTTATAGGAAAAGGCACTGAAGTCTAAGCATGGAGAGTAGGCACTAAGGCCCAGCCCAAGGTGAGATTTTGTCAGCCTGATCAGAGTCACCATGTACAGTCAGAAGACACATCAGACAATGAAGGCATTCCAATGGCCATCCACCTGGTGAGGCCTCAGCAGTCCCATGCCCCAGTGCCCTGGGATTCAGTGTCTGTGTCTGGGCTGCTGGTAGGGGGATGCCTGGCTGTGGGGCCCTTCTTCATCCCCGAGCCCACTAGGGATGTTTTGCAGGCCAGTATGGAGGGATTTAGTTTAAATGTGAGGAAGTACATTTTGATCAATGACAGGGCCAGATCATAGAAAAGGTTGTGAATACCTCCCTCTGGAAAGTTTTTGGCAAGTTGCCATTCAGTAGTGATTTGAATTTGGGAGCTAGGAAGTTCATCGAGTTCACCCCTCTGCCTCCAAGGAGTGTTGCCTTTGCTCTACATTCTCTGGGAGTTTCCTAAGGCAAGGGAAGGCCACTTCTGCCACCAGGCCACTATTCTGTCTTCTTATGGCTGTATCTAAGGGAAGAGCACACTACTTTTTCACCTTGGTAACAGGGAACTTTTAAAAATCACATTAGGATTTATTTTTGAGAGAGAGAGAGAGAGCACAAGTGAGCAAGGGACACAGAGAGAGAGAGAATCCCAGGAGGGGGAGAGGGAGAGAGAGAGAGAGAGAAAGAGAGAGGAAGGGAGGGAGGGAGAGAGAGAGAAAGCAGCCGGGCTCACCTGAAGCGGGGCTCATGCTCACAAACCATGAGATCGTGACCTGAGCCGAAGTCAGATGCTTAATGATTGAGTCACCCGGGCTCCCACATTAGGATTTTTTTAATGCCCCTTGTAGAAAATATAAAATAAGAAAAGCATAAAGAACAAAAAAATTAATATAATTGAACTACCCAGAAAAAATCTGATATCATATTTGTATTTTTATATACATATATAATCATATATGTACATATGGTTATATGCATAATACATGAAGATATAATACTTGTATACATATATCTCATAATTTAAAAAATTGAGATTTACATGCTCTTTGGTAACCTGTGTGTTACTTTATTGTGAATGCTTTTACATGTTTTTAATTATTCTTTTATGATTTTTTATAGCTTTACAATATTCCATGAGATGGAGTACCATAACTCATTTTGATGGCATTTCGGAGGGGACAAAAACTGCGTAACAAGGAAGTTTCTCACATAGTTCAATGCAAGGGTCTTGAATCTTTTCCTGAAAAAAGAACTGCTTTTGATTTAATCCCAAAGCCTGGTAATGATGACATACAGCCTCTTACATGGAGAAGGGAGAACCGGAGAAAGATCTAAGCCACAGCAGCTTTCTGGGACACCCACCGAGTAATTTTCAAAATCAGCCGGCCAGTTTATTGGGACAGTCGGCCTCAAACCCTCACACAGAATGGGAAAAGGTTCGTAAAGTTAGCGTGGCATCCGCCTGGGGGGTCAGGCTGGTATTACCACATGCGGGGCACCGGCCCGCTTCTGTTGACACAAAAATAGGAATATTCCTGGCGTGAAGAGGTGGTGAGGAGGTCACTGGCCCCGAGCTCAGCAGAGTCCCATGTTCCTCCCCCTGCACAAGGGCCCCTTCCTGATGGAACTACTGCAGCCTGGTCTGCCAAAGCTTCCCTCCTTGTGTAGGCAGAACGGTTGTCTGAACTTGAACCCGGAGGGTTTCTTCTGCAGACTGCCAGGGTCCTCCTGGCCGCTGGCCCAAGGAGTAAACAGGGCCTTCTCCAGATGCAGCTGGGTCCTTCCCAGAAAGAGCTCACAGGAAACCCTGTGCAGAAAGTTTGTCCTCAAGGCACGAAGCACAGTAAACTCAAGAGACCCTCTCAGTCCAGATCAAGTAAGTATAGGCAGGATTCCCGGCCTGCGGTTTTCCTGCAAAAGGCCACTTATCTTCATTCTTTCCCTGCCCCACCCCCTTCTTTGGCAGCAGAAGCTATTTTTAAATCGCCCTGGCAACCAGAGGACACAGGCAGGGCCTCGCGTGATGCTGTAGTCACCACAGACTGATGGGGAAGGTGGTACAAGAGCCTGTTTCTTTCTCCTCCTGCCAGAAGTGATGCCCTGAGAGTCTACCAAGTTCCCCGCCCCACCTCTGCCTCCGTTCCTAGCTTAGCCCTCATCAATTTCTTCTGCGAAAACTTCTCAGACTTTAGCTCTCGGGATGATTGTGATCGGTGTTCAGAAACTTGACCTAGAACTGTACCCTCTGGTGGTGGCGTGAGCTGGAATGAGTGCTAGCGGTGGCCAGCTATGGGCGTGGCCCGACCCGTGCAGTAAATAAAGGCACAGGTCTGCAGAGAACGCAGAATCGACAATGAAGCCAATTTAAAGCTGCTCTGCTTTTTACTATCGACATGGGCCGGCAATTTTTTTGTCAGTGATAAATACTCCTCGATGGTCCCCCTCCCTTTCAACCCCTGCTGCTGTGCTGCCTTTCCTGCCCCGATGCTCCCCCTCTACTCATGTCCCGTGATGACCCAGCTCATGGTGCCACTGCCTGGGAAACCAAGGCATTGCTCGGCTCACATTCCAAGTCCTGCTCTGGATTGAACGTTCGTGTGCCCCCAAACTTCATACGTTGAAGGCCTAATCCTCAAAGTCATGGCATTTGGAGGCATGGCTTTGGGGGGGAAATGATATGTTTAGATGAGGTAATGTATCACGATGAGATTAGTGCCCTGATAAGAAACCAGAGCTTGCTCACCCTTACGCGCGCACGCTCTCTCTCTCTCTCTCTCTCTCTCTCCCCCCCAAAATCCATGTGAGGACTCAGCCGAAAGACACCTAAACCAGTAAGATGATTCTCAAAAGAACCCAATCAAGCTGCAGCCTGATCTCAGACTGCCAGCCTCCAGAACTGTGAGAAGTAAATGTTTGTCACGGAAGCCACCTGCCTATGTTATTTTTGTTATAACACCCCAACTTGATGAAGACAAATCCCTCACGCTTGGCTATGAGAAACACAGACTTCCTGGCTGCATGAGCAGCCACAAGTAGGTCCCCGAAATGTGAAGTGCCCACTGGCTCAGCGACCTTTCCTGCCAAGCTCAGGGAAAATGAATGACAGTGAGCTGAACACACAAAAGGCCCTCTCCCACCCCCCATGACGGTGACCCAAAGCCTGCTGGTAGAGGTTCGCTCCCCTGGACCTTGAATGGGATGTGAACTTCCTAATTCCTCTGTGAAAGGGATTACCATTTAAGCAAAGAGCACTTGTCCCTCAGAGGGCTTCGAGGGATCACAGGAGAGAAAACAGTGGTATAAGTGGAGATGGAAGAAAAGATCACAAAAAATAAGCCATTTGCTTGAAAGTTTGGGGGGGAGGACGGGGCTCACTCCTGCATTTTTCAGTTCTGAGAACCGATGTGTAACCACAATAAATATATATGGAGTGAAATCTTTTTACGTGGCCAAATTTCATACCCGACTCCAAAGGGACATTTTTTAAGTGCAGGGAGCTCTGAGAGCACTCATGTGTGTGCTGAATTGGGGCCTTTGGTAGCATTTACTCTTTAAAGGAATTCTATGTTCTTTCTGCATTTTTTTACTACCCCATCTGGCACTGTTCCCTTAACCTCCCTTATATGTCCCTCAGTTGAGCTAAATTCCCTCTTGCTTTGCTAAGCACACCATTCACATCAAGGTGCGTAAGAAACAGGCGTTCAGGACCTTGGCAGTCTGAAAATACACTTGTGGTTTGGATTAATTTTCTCTTTCTATTTTTAATCCTCTTGCATATTTACATAGGACTTCCCTTCTCTGGGGCTCCTATTGCTTCTCAACAATGATTTGTTCTTCTTCCCAGCATCTCCTAGAGGCAGCAAATGGGTACTGCTGTAGCATTCAGGACCAAGGAGAATCCTCCTTCGGACAGCCTACCCAAGAGCCCTCAGGACGAAGAACCCCTCGCTCATCCTCTCCAGGCAACCCTGGGGGTAGTAGCCTCTTCTTCTGTCTCTACCCATTTCCCTTGTCATCCTGTACTAGGTTACTTTTTAATAACTTCCTGTTTAGGTAATCGGTATCACTTATGACCATCATCTGAGGACAGACAGGACAAGTGAAATCTGTAACAGCCGGTAGGGAATGGGTGTTGTAGTGCTAGAGCAAAGCCCTTTGGAGCCAAGTGGTCACCCTTTAGATGCTGCAGGGGGCAGAAGTCTGGGTCCCAGTGGAGGAGCCAGGACGAATGGGGTAGCTAGCTGGTAGCACCCAAGACAGTTCAGGCAGTAGTTCTATGCCTAAGGAGTGCAGAAATATTTTCAACACTTCCAACAACTGGGACTTTGCTTGTGTATGTTGGCTGAATATCAGCCGTACCAAAGAATAAAGCCTGGAATTCTTAGTAGATATACCTTGAGGGAGAACAAAGGTAATTTAATCAGCTGGTTTGCTGTTTTATGCGGGTTGTGAGCAAATTAGAAGGAATCTGACGGAAATTACCCCTTCAAAGAGGATCACGACAGCCTTTCTCGCTCTCTGCAGTTGGCCTGAAAGTCATGTCGATCCTCCTGTGTCTCCTTTAGTTGAGCTCAGATTGGATCTGCTTCCCCTGTCTTTCTCTTTCCTGGGAACACAAGTAACCAACTGAGGGTTAGAAGTAGACGTGGAACGGATAGTGCAGGAAGACTACATACATGCCCTGAGCACATGTCAAGGACGGAGAGGCACTGGAGAAACGTACTTTGCTTTCGGAAACTTCATTTTTGGAGAAGGAGACAGCTCTCAGGACAGCTGCGTGTCCAGGTGTCACTTTACAGAAAACCAGCTGAGCGGAGCCACAGAGACATGGCCGCCACAGACTGTTCTGCCCCCTCCTTGGCAACCACTCCCACAACATACCAAGCGCGGCCCACCCACCCATCCCGCCAGCCCTTCTGGGACCCTTTCTTAAAGGGATTCCAAAGAAGGATCTTTTGAGGACTTAACTCATTCAGTGAATCTAATCACACTAATCACAACGACCTTGCAATAGCTTAAATACGCCTTGGGTGCCTTCGTTGTTTCAAGTGGTTGTACCACCAGAGTGTCTGCATCTGGCGTCTTCTCTTTGTGTAGCTTCATCATTCTCTCACAGGGTTTTTAAAAGTGAAATTTCAGGGCGCCTGGGTGGCTCAGTCAGCTAAGCGTTCGACTCTTGATTTTGTCTCAGATCGTGATCTCACGGTTTGAGGGACTGAGCCCTGCCTTGGGCTTTGCGCCAACAGTGAGGAGCGTACATGGGATTCTCTCGCCCTCTCTCTGCCCTTCCCTCATGCACATGTGTGTGCGCGCTCTTCCTCAAAAATAAACATTTTTTTTTAAACGATGAAATCCCACATTTTACTTGTTAGTTGCCCGAAGTATGATATTCTTTCAGAACCTGAGTGAGACCACAATAATTCACTTGGGTGCTCATTATAACTATATAAATATTTCAGTGGGGTCAAGGGAATGATTAACACAGGAGTGTCCAGCTAATGAGCAGGACATTTAAGATTTCCTTTCTCTGGATAGACAGCCAAAACCACCACTGCGAGGGTAGGGTATCATCTTGGGAGCTGACTGCTCACTGTTAGGAGATTGGCATGGGAAAAGTAAATCTGCAAGAAGTCGTTTCCTCCAAATGTAAATTTTAGACTTGACAGACTGTAGCTGCTTTGATAGTATGAGATTCCTCAGAACTCCACATAAAAGTCAGTACTTTTTATGATCTGGTAGAATGTGAAAGAAAATTTGTTTGGCTCTTGGCTTCCTGAGACCAAGATGACAAACAGCACTCCCAGGATTTCATCTCAAAAGTTTTTGAGTCCTTTAAATCAGTGGATGATTGAACCCAAAACTTATTAGCTAATACCTCAAATTGTTGAAATTTTCATTCTTAATCTCTTCTTGGGGTAATGAGATTCATAGCATTAGGATCTATTGTGTATATACTTTGAAGCTTCCTTGGTCTTCCTCTACATTCTGGCATTTTGCAAAAAGTACCAGTGCATTCTCTTTAGAATGTTAATGCTTCTTCTTTTTCTTCTTCTTCTTCTTCTTCTTCTTCTTCTTCTTCTTCTTCTTCTTCTTCTTCTTCTTCTTTTTCTTCTTCTTCTTCTTCTTCTTCTTCTTCTTCTTCTTCTTCTTCTTCTTCAGAGAGAGAGAGAGAGAGAGAGAGTGTGTGTGTTTAAGGGAGAGGGACTGAGAGGGAGAGAGAGAGAATCCCAAGCAGGCTCCATGCTGTCAGTCCTGAGCTTGAGGCAGGATGTGAACTCACCAACAGTGAAATCATGACCTGAGTTGAAATCAAGACACGGACACTTAACCAAGTGAGCCACCCAGGTGCCCCAGAATGTTAATACGTCTCTATCATATACTATGTGACACCTTTTTATGTCTAGATTGAGTCTCCTTTTTTCTTTTTTTTTTTTAACTTTTATTCATTTTTTGAGAGACAGAGACAGAGTATGAGCGGGGGAGGGGCAGAGAGAGAGGGAGACACAGAATCCAAAGCAGGATCCAGGCTCTGAACTGAGAGCACAGAGCCCGACACGGGGCTCGAACTCACGGACCACGAGGCCATGACCTGAGCCAAAGTCGGACACTCAACCAACTGAGCCACCCAGGCATCCCTGGTTTTTTTGTTTCGTTTTTTTTCAATTAGGCCTCCTGTGGCAGCATTTCCATCCTCTACATAATCCTTCAGCTCATTTATATCTTCTTTAATATCCAGCAGCTAGGATTTGCAGTTTCTAGCCTGGAGACCCCCATGGTTTTGTAATGGCAGGATAATGTTTCTTAACCACACTCCTTTCAGAGCTAATCCACACCCCATCAGGGTTAAGGGATGTTACCAGCCTGTCGCATCCTTTTTGACTGTACAAACTTTTAGAGTCTAAACATCACTAATTTGTGGGACTACAAAAGTCACTGTCCTTGGTGTTAACTTGTCCCTTGGTTGCCCATCACTTTATAAATATAATTTTACTCACCTAAAACATCCAGCTTTGTAAGTTTACCCGATTTGTTCCATTTGGATCAGCCCTCACAAATCAGAGATGTTTAATATCACTTTCATTCTTTTCCACGTGACACATAAAAATGTTAACTAAGGCTAATCCCTGACTTGGATACCTGTTCTTTCTAATTCATCATCCAGAGAAGTGTCCTTTTTACATATCTTTCACGTCCTATGTCTTAGGCATGTCCTTGGACATAATCGGCGGAACCTGAGTTATCACTGATATGGAAAAATCTTGTAATAAACTTTTCACAGAATCTTATTACAAGGTTATTGAAAATCTCAATAATGTCTACTAATTCATTTTCTCACTATTGCTCTTTATCCCTCTAAAAAAATACGGTGTAGAAGTCTGTCTTAATTTTTTGAGAAATATCCATGTATTCCTTTATTACCCCTATATTGTATTTGCCTCTGGGTTCAGTATTTATCTATTTATTTATGTATAAAGTTTATTTATTTATGTTGAGAGAGAGCATGCATGCAGGAGGAGCAGAGAGAGGGGGAGAGGGAGAGGGAGAATCCCAAGCAGACTCTGCACTGTCAGCGTAAAGCCTGATACAGGGCTTGATCTCAGGAACTGTGAGATCATGACCTAAGTTGAAATCAAGTCAGACGCCTAGCCGACCGAGCCACTCAGGCAAGTAATTAATCTTTTAGTCTAGCACTAGCCAACTTACCTGACATGACAATAACCTTCAACGTTTCAGTGCTGCAAAACCAAGTTTGCAAATTCTTGCATTTTTTTTTTTTCCTAAAAGGAACACACAGAGAACCTGGTCCAAGTAGCTCATTCTAAGGATGTGGAAACTGAGGCCCAGAAAGCTGAAGCGGCTTGATTAAAGTTGCAGAATGAGCTGTCACTAAGATCAGGTTTCTCACTAGCTCTCCAGCACTTCGATCTGCCCATTTGGATTTCAGGGGCCTGTCGTTTACAAGGAAGCATTGTAGCATTCCGACTTGGCATTTCTGCCATGTCCCCCATAGGCCAGTTGTCCAGAGAGATGGGTCAGGTATTCGGTCATGTCCAAAGTTAGCCTGTCATATAGCTTCTTCCTGATATTCTAGTAGGCCCTAGAATGGTGACATGACTTGGATTCTACGTTTGGACAGATGATACATAGCAGTTTCTTTATGCATCGAATCATAGTTCTTTACTGACATGTGTTTCTCTTACATTAGATAATAAACACCTTAAGGGCAGTGGTTATTCATGGGGAGTATCTTGGATTACAGGTATTTGGCACTCGAATGACTGAATAATTAAGGGACTTACTGAGGACACAGAGGTAAACAAATTGTAATTATGTGTGTCCTTAACTGTCCTGTAGCCTATTAGGTGTAGGCCCCTCAGAAGTGGTATTGGCAATCAGACAGCCAAATGTGAGAAAATTGATCCATGCCTGGCATCATATATGGGGGGGAAAACCCTCCAAATAGATCATAGACCTAAATATAAAGCCTAAAACTATAGCTACCAGAAAAAAAACCTTTGTGGCCCTAGGCTACATGAAGATTTCTTAAGTATGACAGCAAAAGTAGCATAAGAGAAAACGATGATTAAATTGGACCTTATCAAAATTAAAATATCTGCTCTTCAAAAGATTGAGAGAAAAAGGCAAGCCACAGGATGGGAGAAAAATATCTGCAAAGTACATTTCTGATAAAGTCCTTGACTCTAGGATATATAAAGAACTCTCCAAACAATAATTAGAAAGCAAACAACCCAATTTTTTAACTGTCAGAAGATTTAGCAGACTGTTCAGCAAAGAAGAATGTGGATAGGAGATAAGGACACGAAAACATGCCCAGCATCATTAGGTATGAGGG
This sequence comes from Neofelis nebulosa, assembly GCF_028018385.1. Taxonomy (NCBI): domain Eukaryota; kingdom Metazoa; phylum Chordata; class Mammalia; order Carnivora; family Felidae; genus Neofelis; species Neofelis nebulosa. The sequence continues at coordinate 78,047,586 of NC_080786.1, read as the reverse complement.
AAATACAAATGACATGCCACAAGCCTGGTATATATAGAATGGTCTGTTAGAATGAATAAAAACAAAACAAAACAAAACACCACCACCAACAAATTCTTCTACATCCCGGGTTAGATTGCAAAATGGTACAGTCACTTTTGGAAAACATTTGGGTCTTTTATTTACTTATTAAAAAAAAAAATTTTAACGTTTATTCATTTCTGAGAGACAGAGAGAGACAGGGCGTGAGTGGGGGAGGGGCAGAGAGAGAGCGAGACATAGAATCCGAAGCATGCACCAGGCTCTGAGCTATCAGCACAGAGCCCGACGCAGGGCTAGAACTCACAAACCATGAGATCAGGACCTGAGCTGAAGTCGGACGCTCAACCGACTGAGCCACCCAGGCACCCCCATTTGAGTTTTTTAAATAAAGCTAAATGTATACCAACCATATGCTCCAGCAATCCCAATCCTGGTAAAAAAAAAGAGGGAGACAGAAAGCCTATGTTCACACAATAACCTGTACTGCAACAGGTATCTTTATTCATAATTGCCCCAAACCGGAAACAATATTCTGCCAAGTGTTCTTCAACCAGTGATTCGATAAACAAACTGGTTCATGCACTCAAGGCAGTACTGATCAGCAACACCAAAGGGCTGATACATGCAACCAAGTGGATGGATCTCAAATGGATTCTGTAAGTGAAAGCATCCAGACTCAAACGGCTAATACTAAGTGATACAGGACATTAAGGAAAAGGTAAAACAATAGAAAACTGATCAGCGGTGGCTGACAAGGGCTGAGAATGGAGGGAGAGGCAGATTACAAAAAGGCACAAAAGCATGTTGGGGGTGACAGAAATGGTTTGTAGGCTGAACCGTGAAGGTAGTTACATGCTGGATGCATGTGTTAAAATTCACGAACTTTCCCCCCAAAAGGTGAATTTTACTCTACATTGTATCATCATAAACTTGACTTCAAAAACAGCATTTGGAGGTCTTCCTTTGTTCCCAGCTTCCTAGATTTTGGGAAGTTCACTTAAGTGTTACTAAAATAGGAACACGAGAACCGGATGGATGTCCCTCCGTATACCGCTGACTACCTATTTCAGACTTTGGCAAGACTCTTCGCCAGGCTCATAGTTATTCAAATATCTGTTAAATAATCACTACAGAAACTGTTTATGGTTTGAATAAGGCCAGGTAGTCCACACTTTACCAGAAATATAAATTCTTGTAAAACATGTCTATTTTTGGTGGCACAAGACCCTAAAATGATTTATACCACCCATTATCCTTAGCTTACAAAGACAAACCTTTAAAGCTACTGATACAGGTTGTAAACAAAAAATGTAGCAAAGATACAGATATCCCTTATATGTATGATAAGCTTTTTGAATATAGAATGAATGTATGTTGATAAAGGGGTAGCAACAATAATGTAAGAACATTAAAAATGTTAGTGTTTATGTCAAAGTGATGAAATTATAGATGATATTTTAAATTTATAAAAACCATAAACATATATGAAAGAAAACTGTATAGTGCAACAGTTTCTCTTTTGGTGTCTTTCGTTACTTTTAATTTCTAAAAGTATAAATGTTTTGAATCTATTTCCAAAAATAATACACATTGTCCGTGGAGAATATTTTAAAATACTGTAAAACTTGTGCGGGCACCCACATACACAAGTCAATCAGTATCGCCACCTTAAACATTTATTGCACCAAGTTCCACTTTAAAAAAAATGTGCAGAGTGGGGTGCCCAGGTGGCTCAGTCGCTTAAGCCTCAGACTCTTGGTTTTGGCTCAGGTCATGATTTCACGGTTCGTCAGATAGCCCGGATCTGGCTCTGCGCTGACAATGGAGAGCATGCTTGGGATCTTCTCTCTCTCTCCCTCGATCTCTGCCCCTCCCCTACTTGCACTGTCTCTGTCTCTCTCAAAATAAATAAATGAACTTCAAAAATGCATAGTATATACGTATTTTTCACATTCTTCTACAAACATGGACTCATCCAACTTTACAACAGGCTCTTTTCCAGTTAATGATATTTATTACCCCAGATTCCTCCTGGTCTGCAACCGCTGATATGGACCCGGCAGCAGGAGACGAATGGTCACTGCTGCAGCCTGATTTGATAAGGGGCCTGCAACTAAGCAGACTGGCTTTTTCCAGTGAAAGTTTTCTAGGCTAATGCAGGAAAAATGTGTAATTGAGATAAATGCTGCCTAATGTTTTCCCAGAGTGTCATCAAGCTTCTCAAAGGCGTGTGTGTGTGTGTGTGTGTGTGTGTGTGTGCGCGCGCGCGCGCGCACACACACACTGGGGGGGAGGGAAGAGGCTCTTTGCAGTCCCAGACTTACTACCACTGCTTTGCTTCTTATGGAAACCCAGCAGCTGAAAGGTGTCAAGGCATTTGTGAACCACCTGGGGAAGCTCCCTTCATTAAATGCCCTGAGGCTGTTCTATCCATACCCATCACTCACTGCGGGGGCTCTGAGTCCCCTCTCCCCCCCCCCCCCCCCCCCCCCCCCCCCGACCAAAGGGAGCTATTCACAAAGCTGACACCGAGCAAGCAAGGACATCCCAGGCCACCTTGCTCCTTGGTTCTCAGAGCCAGCAAAGTATCGGGCAGTGAGTATGGAAACCACCCAGCATCACACATCTGACTTTCAGGGTTCCTAACCTCTCCCGCCTGAGTAGTCTGAGCACTCTGCCCAGCAAGGCGGCCCTGGACAGGACCTGCCTGGGAAGGAGCTAGCCTGAGCAGTGACATGCTCAGATGGTCCTTTAAGCAGGTGCATGGTCTGAGCTACGCTTTAACCTAACAACTGTGTGCAGGACACATTGGAGCCAAAAGGGCTTTGAGGAAGGGGACTCTGGGTGGGCCCTGGAACAATCCAGTCAGAGGTTTAGGGCAGATTACTTCAGAGGAGAATAATGACATGATGAACAAAGGTGGGGCCCTGGCTCTCTCTAGGACTTGGACAGAGGCAGGAAGGGCCGCAGAGGACACTGCGAAGCCACAGCCAGAAACGTGAGGAGGAAGTCAGGGGAGTGTGGGGATTCAAGGAATCACCCCTACTTTAAGAAGGAGGCCATGGATGACCGCATCCAATGCTACTGCGTGATTCATTTAAAAGGTTTCTCTGGAGGGTTCACCTCGAGGAGTCCCATAACCGTTGAGCTTTCCAGGACATTTAAGACATGATTCAACCTACAAAAATACAAAAATTCAATTTACCCACAACTTCTTGGTAACAAATCAACTCAACACATATTGAGTTGCTACCATGACTCACTTGTTTAGAAATCATTGGAACAAAGGCAGTTTTGTAAAGCGTCTCAAAGTCAGCAGCCTATGTTTAGGAGAGGGGGAAAGCCAGACAACAGTTTTCCCTTATTTCCAGAACTGCAGAGGTGGGGGTGGGGAGGAAGCCAGTTTTTGATGATCTGTGCCAATCAGAAACACACAGGGGAGGGATAATAGGACCCCTCAGTAATTGCAAAATCTACAGATGATTTCTTTTCTGGGCAATGGTTTTCATCTCTTCCACCATTTAGATTTGAAATCAGAGATTATAAGAAAACTGCCTTAAATTCCGCTGATTCTCCTTTTTTTCCTTACTGCTCTTAGGAAGGGGAGATAATCGGAAATAAAATGACCTCAGGCACAGGGAAAGGAAGGAGAGCAGCGGCCTTCTAGAGGGTCAGCAGCTGGGTTCTCCTGAACTACAGGATGGGAGGTCTCCTATGGAGTCCCGCAGGGGTGGGAAGGCACCCACAGGGCTGCAGGCACCTGGCCCTGCTAAGGCAATTATTCAACATTTCCTGATCTGCATTCAAAAGACCGCTCTTTTTGACCCAGTTTGGCCCTTGGCAGAGGTTTCACTGCCTCCAGCCACATCTCAGCTTCCCTTTCTTGTTTTAATCCCCTGCCTTCCCAGACAGAGTCTCTCCTTCTAGCCCTGTGAAAAGAAGTTAGGGCTCCAGAGGCCCGTAGGTGCAATGGTGCAGGGGGTACCTGCTCCAGGGAAAGAATGCTAAAACTGTCCTCAGCTTTTGCCTCCAACAGTGAGCCCGGTAAGGCCCCCCCAGGGATCAATGAGCTAAAAATAGCCTGAGGCTTGTAAATGAACTGGAATTGTTTCTGCTGCCTTCTTAGTCCTTCACAGTCCTGGGGACACAGGGGAGGCGCGCAACTCAAGTGCTGTTTATTTTCCCTGCCGCGCCTGGTGGAGGCCAGCACCCTCCCCCCTCCCCCCAGCACTGTTTGTGGATTAATGATGGCATTTCCACGCTCCAGCTTATCCCCATCTCCCGTGAAGGTACAACTTGTCCTGTTCTGGGAACCACTTTGGCATCCTTTCTGGAGGAAGTGGATTTTGAGTTGCATTTCACAAGAAATGTAATGCCACATGGATGTGCTGTAAATTAGCCGTCCTACCCGGCTGTCAGGCTAAGTCCCATTACCCACAGCCCTGGCTCTTCTCCCTGAGGGCTCCTCTTGTCTGGCCTTGCGCACCCAGGAGACAGGGTATCCATCCATCTATCCTCTGATATTTTTTGAATACCTGCTAGGTGCTATGTACTATGCAAAATAATGCTGGGTACTAAGCCAGATGCTCGAAATGCACAGGTGAATAAATCCACTTTATTGCTAACTCCTCATTTGCCCTGGGAAATACAGAGTGGGAAGCGTGTACCCAGGGTCTTTCAGTCTAGCTTAAGAGCAGGCAAGGTCAAAGCTACCTCTAGGGGCTAGGGAAAGGGAGAATATTTTCCTTGGGCGTCGGAAGGACTAGGAATGGCCTTGGCTGCTGTATTTATAGGATGGTCTAATGGTCTGTTTTGGCATCTAGTAGGCACTTAGCAAACAGTGAGAGAGTGTAGTGGTCAAGAGTATGGGTTTGGCGGATCAGACAGACCTGTACTCACACTCTGCCTTACGACACTTAACAGGGTATGTTTCCCTCTCCAGGCCTCAGTTTTCTCACCTGCAAAACAGGGTTAACAATGAAATCTTCCTCTTAGGGTGGTTATGAGGCTTGAATGAGACAATGTGTCTAAGTTAGTTATCTGCCTTGGCTGGCATAGAGGAAATAAACAATAGTATTGTTTTAGAATATAGTGTATTTATAGAAAAGTTGAGGTACAGTAAGGCCAACAAGCCAGGAGATGATTGCCATAGAAAAGATAGTTTGTTCCTTGATGTGGGGAACAAAGGCAGAAGAAAAATTTAAATTTCCTTACTACTTACAGCCCATTGAGAAGTCCTTGAAACAGGCAGATTGACCTTCCTCTAGGAACTCAGCTGGCTCCTTGTTGATACTTTGCTGAGGGCAAAAGGCAACCTTAGCTTAACATTATCCCGACTTCCTGGATCCTGTAAGTCTCCTTTAACATCTAAAAATTCCTTTGGAAGTTTCTTTTATCTCTACCCCCCCCCCCCAAGATATATGGCCTCCAAGCATATGGCCACTGATACACAGCTGAAGGGTCTCATGACTAAGGTTTTGTTAGACAGTAACAAATGACCTTTTCCTAACAACAGCTAGCCCCTCAAGGTCCTGGAAACCTTGTTTCCAAAATTCCTTAGAGACTTAGGCTGTTCCTAACCGCCTCCCAACTTGAAAGTATATGCTCAGGGGCGCCTGGGTGGCTCAGTCGGTTAAGCGTCCGACTTCGGCTCAGGTCACGATCTCATGGTCCGTGAGTTCGAGCCCCGCGTCGGGCTCTGGGCTGATGGCTCGGAGCCTGGAGCCTGCTTCCGATTCTGTGTCTCCCTCTCTCTCTGCCCCTTCCCCGTTCATGCTCTGTCTCTCTCTGTCTCAAAAATAAAATAAACGTTAAAAAAGAAAAATTAAAAAAAAAGAAAGTATATGCTCAGCCACTTCTTACAACCCCACTGCAGCTCTTTCTGCTCATGGGTCGTATCCTCATGCTTTAATAAAGCCACCTATTTGCACAAAAGACATCTCAAGAATTCTTTCTTGGTCGTGCACTCTGAACCCCAACATTTCCACACCATTTTGGCATCTGAACATGGGGTTCAAGTCTTCTCATCTGGACTCCAAGCCTCGGTGCAAACTTGGTAAGTAATTCCTCTTCTCTTCCTTTATTTTGATTTCAGGGGCTTTTTCAATGAATATGGTCTTATTGGAACACTTTCATGTGGATTGCTCAGGCTGGAATCCTCTAGCCCGGGGGCTATTCTACCGGGAGGAGAAAGCCTGTCTTTTGGCTGGAAGTTAGTACTATGCATGGCCAGAATGGTAATGAGACCCAGAAACTTGATACCCTCCCTTTATTCTTGTGCTTATATAAAGTTGTCTGTCTTGGGCACAGGACAGCCACCTAAGTGACGAGCATGGCTGCCAATCTTAAGACTCCCATGTGAGGTTTCCCCCTCATTGGTCTCATGTGATCCCCTCCACATCTCTGGTCTAGCTGCTTCTGGCCTCGGGACCTCCACTTGGAGCCAGCCGAAACCAGTGCCCAATTGAATTAAAACCCAACCCAATTGAATAAAAACCAACCCAACCCAATTAGGGGTTTCCTAGGGAAGTTGGCTGATAAAGACTACATATGTTAGAATGTTGCTTAGAACCATGATGGATTTCTATCTTTACTGTTTTCCATCAGTGTCCTCTACTAACCACTTAAACTACAGAATTGGGTAATTTCTCCTTGCAAAACTTTTCTAGTGTTTTCCATGGGTTAAAAACTGGCAAGTTCTTCCCAGCACAGCACAGCCTTCATGGCAAGACCAGGCACAGCAAAGTATCTTGGTCCATACACGGCACCTATTAATAGTCTAGAATGTGATGGGGAAGGGGTTGGGGGGATGCTACCATCCCTCCTACAGGGCCTTTATGGCAAGATGGTGATCATAGCAATTTCATCCAAGGGACCCCTTGGATCACTTTGACACCAGGAACCTGTAACATATCCTATGTGGGACACCGCCCAGGAGTCGATAGTGGGGAGCGGATTTTGTTGGTAATGGACCTTCTTTCTTCTTCAGTTTCCAAGGACTCTCCCTTGGAATGTCTTTTAATCCACTGGAAGCCATTGAGAGTGTAAAACTTAAGAAAGGACCGATCTTCTGTAACACTGTATGCCTTAATGTGATCTGTTATTTGGATCACTTCTGCAAGAAACAGGGCAAATGGATAGAGGTACCCTAGGTCCAGGCCTTCAGGGCTCTAAATCAGGACCTGGGCGTAAGGGGCTCTTGCAGAACATGTCTGGCCACTTAACCAGTCCAGTAAATTTCCTCATGATAGATTGGATGGTAATTACCAAAGTAGGCCACTCTCTGATAGAACCCATGGTGCTGGAGTAAACACAGGCTATCCCTAATGAAGGGAATGCTGACTCTCTCACTGTCCCTCCTCCTGATAGACCCAGGTTACTCTTGCTGTATGTGGAGAGCTTCTCCTCATTATTTTCTCGAGTTCATGACTACAATTGGAGCCAACTGTAGTTAGTTTACCTCAGAACAGGCACTTTAAGGAATATTGCCAAGCAGCTGCTGAAACTCCCTTTGTTTCAGGGAAGTTCCCTTTCTTCTCCAGCCCAACATGGACTGCACTTTTCCACACTGGTGGAAGAAATGAAGTCTGCTCATTTGTCAGAGGTGACAGGTTCAGAACTGGGAACTCTCTTTCTCTGCCTTCTGGTGTCACTTCACCTCTTCTGCTTCTCCCTCCCCCTTCTCCTGTTTCTACACCACCTCAGCTACTGCCTGCATAACTGGTTCCTATAACCATCCTCTGTCCTTCTGGACCATTGGCTCCCCCTCCTCCCCCGCTGTCAAGGTGTGAAGAACACCCCCTTGGAGCACCCAATTCACCCACTGGTAAAAACAGACAACGGAGAACAAAATTTATTGACTTTTAAGTGAACCCAAGTAGAACACAATTTAGTAGTTAAACTTAAGTTTAAGTTAAATTTAAGTTTGTTGAATTAAGATATACACATGGTTAGAGTTCTCAATATTAAATATGAAACTTTTATTCTACCAAGGTTTACTAATGGTGACATAAGCTTGTGTTATCTCTGTTGCAATTTGTCAGCAAAAAGGTGACTTAAAAAGATGGTTAATTTTGTCTGTCTCAGTTTTCATGAGTAATTGTTATGGTAGTCTTTGGAAACCTGAAACTTGAAAGTTTTGCTTAGATGATAAATTGGGTTGAATTCATGGGACAACTAGGGCTTTTCCAAATAAGATAAAATACTAGAGTATTGGTTTTATAATTGGTTTTAATACTAAAGTATAAGGTTTATCTGCTTTTGACTTCTTATTGCAAAGAAACTAAGGATATTTGAATCTGTTAGAAAACATGCTTTGTGCTTAACTGATTCATAAATTTTGCCATCTAGGAAATTCTGGTGTGACAGTTCACAATTGGTTACTACTTAGTTGTCACAGAAGACTAAGGTTTCTAAGAGTTAAGATTCTGCTAAATGTAATTAAGACTGGAAATAAAGGGAAGCAGCTCTGTATGTGTAAGAAAGATATAAGGAATGGGAATACGTTTTTGTTGAAGGTAAAAGAAGGTAATTTTGTCTTAAATAAGACTGGCTGTTTAGAGAGAAATGGCTTGGGACAAAATCTGAATGCAAAAGAAAGTTGTAGAAGGTTTGTGAAGGGTAATTTTTGGAAAGGAATTTTATGTGTGGTCAGGATGGACTAAGGTTGAAATGAATGGATTTTTAAAATACACTGGTATAATATTGAAATTCTGTTTTCTCTCTGTTACAAAGACAAGTTTTCTTGGATTGTTGGCCTGCTCATGATAAGAATATATAAACAATTTTTTTTTTCTCTTTTCTTTGCTCATAAAAACCAGTTTCTATGTTTTGTCTTTATCAGGTCTTTGATGAGCTGAAATCCTATATAGGCAAACTTCCCTGAGATTTAAAATTGTAGATGAAATCTTTTTGACTAATTAGGCTTGTTTATTTGGTATGTTACATTCTGGTATAAGGTTATCACTCAATATGCTGACTACTGAAGTGGTATTAGCCAATCATACAACAGTCCTCTTGGTAGAAAAAGCCTCAATACTTACTATGGGATAGTCCTAAATTCCAGTCGTAAGTCCAATAAAGTCCCATAACTCCAGCCTATTCAGACCAGGAAATTCACATAGCCCAGGAACACGGATATTGAAAAAATGCATAGGACTGGTTTGTCCTTGTAACACTTTGGAAACATTGGTTATTTTATCAAGGTCTTTGTAGCATTGGTCATATTTGAGAGGGACATGCATAGACTCAGATATTACCAGACAGCTCAAGGAATTGAAGTTGACTTTCTGAAACATGGAGGCATAAAGGGAATGCATCAGGGGAAAATCTTTATACCAAAAACAAAAAAGCAAACAATAAAAAAAAAAAACAAAAAACAATGGAAGGTAATACAGGGTTTACACCAGGCTGCTCATTTGGGTCAAAAGGCCACTGAGATGACAAAAACTTTGCTGAGAGAAATTGTCCCTAGATTTGGACTCCCTTCGTCCCTACAAAGTGACAGTGGACCATCTTTTATTGCACAAGTAACTAAATAAATAGTTCAGACCTTAAAAATTAGTTACTATTTATGTTCAACATGGCGTCCACAATCTTCTGGAAAGGTGGCCCTCCAAAATGAATAGCTCTTGATATCCTGACTGCAGTTCAAGGAGGCCCAGAATTAGATGGTTGGCTCCCAACAGGACCCAATGGCTACGTGGCTCTAACTTGTGGCCATGGCTTCCCTCAGGATGGATAGGCCACTGTATTCTGGGTGTCCCGGATGCATGGGCTCATTGTTAAAACCAGTATCAACCCAGCCAACCTTCCAAATTTAAAACAACGGTGGGCACTTCCTGTGTTTCGTTGGTATGACCACCTAGCATTCATCTTTATTCCCTCTTTGGGACTAGAGGATATTCTCTGGCACATGGAAACTCTTAATAAGTGTATGGTCAAAGCCCTAAATGACAGTCACAATAGCATTACCCTATTAAATACTGAAGTAACACAAATGCATAAAGCAGTTTTACAAAATAGAATGGCATTAGGTGTTTTAACTGCTGCACAAAGTGGAACTTGTGCTATCATAGACACAGAAGGCCATGTATAACATTCCAGATTACCACAGAAATATTTCTGGGTTTCTAACTGACATGAATCCTCAAACTGGCACTTTAAACAATCCCTCTCTTTCCTTTAATCATTAGTGAAAGTCTGGACTTCCTGGACTGGAAGAGGATTTTTGTCAACTACCAAAGGACTCTTATTTGGGCTTCCTTTTCGTTTTGTTACTCTAATTGTGATTTGTTGTTTTCTCCCACCTCTCTCCACCTGGTGCCAAAACTGTTGTGCTGCCATAACTTTTTTTTTTTTTTTTTTTTTTTAATTTTTTTTTTCAACATTTTTAATTTATTTTGGGACAGAGAGAGACAGAGCATGAACGGGAGAGGGGCAGAGAGAGAGGGAGACACAGAATCGGAAACAGGCTCCAGGCTCCGAGCCATCAGCCCAGAGCCTGACGCGGGGCTCGAACTCACGGACCGTGAGATCGTGACCTGGCTGAAGTCGGACGCTTAACCGACTGCGCCACCCAGGCGCCCCTGTGCTGCCATAACTTTAAAGCCAACAGATGATCCTTTCCACTCGGGAAGATCCATGCGTGCAGTCTCCCTTGGATTCAGCTGGCTCTGCCTTTTGTAACTCATATATATGAGGCCCCAACTGACCCATATTGACCAATAGGTATGGACATCTCTACACCCCTATTCAGCAGGAAGAAGCTACAGAAGATAACACCTTCCACCCTCAACAACCTTAAAAATTTAAGGGTCAAAATTGCTCAGGGGGGATTGATGTGGGGAACAAAGGCGAAATAAAAATTCATATTTCCTTACTACTTACAGCCCAGTGACAAGTCCTGGAAACAGGGAGAGTGACCTTCCTCTAGGAACTCATTTGCCTTGATGTTAATACTTTGCTGAGAGCAAAAGATAATCTTAGCTTAACATTATCCCAACCTACAGGATTCTGTAAGTTTCCTTTAACACATAAAAATTCCTTTGGAAACTTCTTTAATCTCTACCCTCCCCCCCCCCCCCAGATATATGTTAGCAATCATCCTCCAAGCATATGACCCACTGATATACATTTGAAGGGTCTCATGACTAAGGTTTTATTAGATGGTAACAAATGACCTTTTCCTAACAACAGCTAGTCCCTCAAGGTCCTGGAAACCTTGCTTCCAAAATTCCTTAGAGACTTAGGCTATTCCTAACCCCCTCCCAACTTGAAAGTATATAATGAGTCACTTCTCACAACCCCAGTGCAGCTCTTTCTGCCCCCATGTCCTGTCCCCATGATTTAATAAAGCCACCTATTTGCACAAAAGACATCTCAAGAATTCTTCCTTTGTTGTGCACTCTGAACCCCAACATTTTCACATCATTACAGTTCCTAAGAGCAGAGGGTATGCTATGCCATGAGGGCCACACAGGGAAGCACCAGGGAGGGTCAGGAGACAGAGGGAGTGAGGGGAAATGTAGACAAGAGCCCTTACTGTGGTTTCCACAGTTAGAAACAGGCAAGGCAGAGGTTAGGATTGGCAAGTTTGAGTAATTTCAGTGCTTCTGGGGTATAGGCGATGTTCCTAATTGTCTGGCACCTGACCCTGAGGTGGTTAGGGCAGGTGGGTGGTGGCCTAGAGTATGAGGACCAGGTGAAGGAGGTGGTTGGGGTTGTGGGCTCTGACTGGTTGGTTTGCATTTGAAAGGTGCACTCTTGGGCAAGTTGTGGACTCTCTAGGAAATGACTAACCCTGGGACAGGCAGGTGCTCTGGTTCAACAAGGCCCTAGATTCATGTCAAAACGTGTGAATATAGAAAATAAAAGACATGGTTGATACAGGTATCTAGCATTTTCCTATACATATGTAGAGGGTGTGAAGCTTAGTCCACAGAATTGGGAAAGTCATGTTACTTTTCTTCTAATTATGTTAAGTCTTAGGATGCCTGACTGGCTTAGCCAGTAGAGCATGTGACTCAATCTCAGGATTATAAATTCAAGCCCCACATTGCGCATGGAGCCTACTCGAAAGAAAGAAAGAAAGAAAGAAAGAAAGAAAGAAAGAAAGAAAGAAAGAAAGAAAGTTGGACTTAGGGACTTGATTCTGATGGGTTACAGTAATCCATTCTGTTTTTATTAGGGCTCTCCTCTCACGGCCCAACCCTCCCTCCTGGAGATACAGCAGAAGAGCCTTTGGATTCTTCAGCAGAGCAAAAAGTTTTTAGGAGGTCTCCTTGGCCATCAACAAGCCACTGTGGTTCCTGCTAAAGTCCAGGAAGTCCAACGGGACGGCTACTTTCATGCCACTTGGCATGAGTGCCATTGCAGAGGCCAGGAGCTTCCCAAACATACCATATGGTCATGATTCCAAGGCCAGGGAAATATGGGCAACTGACTGATAGGAGCTCCCTAGAAGCAGAACTTGGATGTGGGTTTGGGTCAGATGCACACGTGGCCTGGCCCTGCCTTCACTGGCTGTGTCTTAACAGCTCACGGAGCGGCTCCTCGTCCTTGCCATCCTCAACCCCTTTTACCTCTCTGGGTGGGCAACAATGATTTAGCCCTCTTTGCTGTTCTGTTTGCCTAGAACTCATTTTTCTCTTCGTTGTTCCTTTAATTTGTGTTCACGTGTAGCTAGCAATTTTTTTCATGTCTATTTACTTTTGAGAGTGAGAGCATGAGTGGAGGACGTACAGAGAGAGAGGGGGACAGAGGATCTGAAGTGGGTTCCACGCTGACAGCAGAGAGCCTGTTGTGGGGCTTGAACTCACACACCATGAGACCATGACTAGAGCTGAAATTGGAGGCTTAATCGAGGGCCACCCAGGTGCCCCTTAGCTAATATTTGTTCAGACCCTGCTATGACTCATTTTATCTGTATTGTATAAATTCTCACAATGACCCTATAAGATAGATAGGTACTCTTACTGATACCCATTTTCCAGATGAAGAAACAAGGCTCAGAAAGGTTAAGTGATTTGATTTATAGTCATACAGCAAAACCCAGCTCTATCTGACCGGAAAACTGTTGTTCTCAAAAACATGCCACCCTGCCTCTTGCCAGTGTAACCTCCTCCAGGAGCCCTTCCCAGATCTCTCCCTCAGCTTTGAATTAAGAGCCAAAGGCCCTTTGGGAAAGGCCAAATACCTGTTCGCCAAACTGTCTCCTCTCTTATTTGTGCACGAAGCTAAACAACATTTCCTAGCCTCCTTTGCAGTTAGGTATGGTCACACGACTGGGTTCTGGTTGATGGAATATTAGAATGTTAGTGGAAATGGTAAGGGTCACTCCCAGGCCTGCTCATAAAAAGCTCCCATGTGTATTCCATGTGTGCTGGCTGGTTGCCCCCTGCCCAGAGCAACCTTAAAGTCCACATGTTAAAGAAGGCAGAGCTTCTGGCCACTAGGGTGGCAAGCTGGTTGGATCAGATTGCCCTTTCTCCAACACCCACCCCCAACAGTGAACTATATTGTGTGTGAGAGAAAGCAACTCCTGTTGTGTTCAGCCCCAGAGTTTATGTTTCTTTCTTACCGGAGCTGGTGTTACCTTAACCAATAACTCCCTTTGAAGCTTTCTTTTACCCAAATGCTTCCTAATGATCAATTTACATAGGATTTCATAGCAGTGAACGGGATTAAGTTCCATTGAATACCAAAGGCAGTTTTGAAAGGGAAAACATTACAAAAGGCAGCTTTCAGGATACAGTATGTGCAAAAAGGAGAAAAGAGGAGCGTTTATAGATGGATCAGATTTGTCCATTACAGACCTTTGGCTTGTTGATGGCCTGGTGGCTCTGCCAGCCGTAGCCCAGCCCCCCTCCCTTACCCACACCCTGGCTGCTCTCTCTGGGGGCCACCAAGCCACTACAGCAATGGGCTTCAAATTCTAGAATGCATACAAATTACCCGGTGACCTTGTTGTAAAACACATTCCTGAGACCCCCTATCTCCAGATTCTAAATTATCAAGTTGCACAGGGAGGCTAGACATCTACATTTCTTTTTTTCTTTTTTTTTTTAATGTTTATTTATTTTTGAGACAGAGAGACAGAGCATGAACGGGGGAGGGTCAGAGAGAGAGGGAGACACAGAATCGGAACCAGGCTCTAGGCTCTGAGCTGTCAGCACAGAGCCCGACGCAGGGCTCGAACTCACGGACCGTGAGATCATGACCTGAGCCGAAGTCAGACACTTAACCCACTGAGCCACCCAGGCGCCCCTAGACATCTACATTTCTAACGGTCTTGCCCATGACACAGTGGCTCACACACAGACCAGACATTTGGATAAATGCTCCTCTAAGGCTCCCTCAGAGCCCCAGTTCTCTGCCTCCTGCCAGCAAGCCTGGGGTGGCAGTCAGGGCTCACAGGCAGGACTTGTGAGGCCAAGGGCTTAGACTACAATTTTGGTTCTGGACAGCTACTTTGTGGGTGACGTAGCATTCTGTATACTAGTCTGGAATTTAATTATCTTATATCTAAATGTTTCTATAGGAAAATGAGCTCCAGTGTATCTACAAACTAACCGTGGAAATAAAATCCACTTCTACAGAGAAACTGTTCGCACTGATGGACAATGTGTAGTTGTTGGGACCTGGGCTTTCCTCAAGAAGCTGAAATAAGAGGGTCCTCAGAGGGGTCACTCTAAAATCAGCACGTGACAGGTAATCTGATGGGCAACAGGAAAATCCACCCTTAAGAGACAGTGGAGCGCTGGAGCCTGGGAGATTTAACTGGTACCCAACTCAGTGTATCCATTCACTGTTCCCCAACCTTCTACCCTTGTCTCATCTTCTCAGTTCTTGACGTATCTGCCCACCCTCTGTACTATCATTATGAAATATTTCCCTTTACATGGACAACCACCCCGTGGCATACTTTTTTTAAAATTAAGAATATTGAACCTCCTGTTTCAGTGGGAAAATAAGTATATGAAAATTAGACATGGGTGGGGAGCTAAGATTTCACAGGCTCAGGGTTTGTAGGGAGAGGATAAGGTGCAGTACGGGGGCAAGCCGAGGCCCAAGATGGGATGCTGGCGAGGTGTTAAGGAAAGGGAGGCTGGGGGGGGGGGGTGGTAAAGCAGGGGTGAGAGAGCCAAGGAGGCCACAGCGGGGTCATGTGCACAGAAGTATTGGGGAGCTGGTAGCAGGGTGCATCCCCAAAACACTGGGCTATGGGTGTTCTATTCCTGGGACTGGACAGGGGCAAGGTGATGCTGCCTTCAGCCAGGGGCCTGGATTTGACTTTTCTGTCGAGAATTTGCTGACTATGTAGTCTTGAGCAAATCCCTCCACTTCTATGAGGCTCATTTATTCAAGTGTAAAATGCTTGTAGCAACAGTTGCTTGATGCATGACTAGATCTTCCACCTCAGCCCCGTTGCAGAAGTTAAAGAAACGAAACACACAGTGTAGACAACAACACTTTACAGAATATAGGACACTGTGGTATTCATAGGATTATAGTTGTGTCATAGTTATATGGCCTCACATGGCTGTTGAGATTGTTGTTGAGACTGTTTGGGCTGTAAGGGCCTCCTCCTTCTGGTGCTCTGAGCCCTGACTCAGGGCTTGTCTTTCAAACAAGTCCCCAAGGGCAGTGGCCCTGTCTCAGTGAGGACTCCACCAGGGATCCAAGCCAGGCCTCACAGACAGGGAGGGACAGGCCAGGGCCAGGGCGTCAAGGAAGGAGGAGTCATCCATTCTCCAGCTAAGGCAAGAGTGGAGAAATTGAAAACCTTCCAGGGAAGGGAATCCTCCAAGTACTTCGGGGGGGTGGGAGGCCTGTCTCTCACCTGACCTTAGCTTCAGGTAAACCCACTTCCCTGCGTTAGGGCCCTTTCTGCTAATGGCATGGGCCATCCTGACTCTTTTTGGCTACAGCTACCAGCTGAATAAGAGACCCAGGCTGCTGCTTCCCAACGTGTCAGAACTGTCTTCGTTCCATGATATGCTAGGCTCAGGGCTGGATCTCAGTTGCTGACAACTTTTCCCAGGCTGGAAGCCTGCTCCGCTGGAAGCCTCTGCTCAGCCCCTCAGGGCCACAGGAGTCTGTGCTGCTCCTTGAAAATCCCCAGGTCCCGACCCTTCTCTTTAGGGAGGCAGCCTCCACACAGGAGTGGACAAGGTCACCACCACAGAGTGACACCTCGTGGGTTTGGGCAAACACGTCAGGCTTCTTAGAAGCTTCACGTTAGTCAGTGACCTCTCTGTTTTTGTTCTTCCACCTAAAGGGCAAAAAAAATCTATTGCCAGGCTATTTTAGGTGAACTTACTGAAAGAAAAAAAAAAGGAAAGAAGAAAATCAGCGTTGGGACGTCACAGCTATTTTTAGCTGGATCTTCTCTCCCTCCAGGACTCAGGCTCTATTTGGGAACCTTGTGTCTTGGTGGCCAGCCAACCTTATGCTTTTTCACAGAGTAATCCCCTGGCATATGGCAAAGGCTCCTGGTCCTTGTCACTGTTTTTATGGAGAGGAGTTCATGGGGGACAACTTCCCCTCTTTCTGGCTCCTTGCTCACAGGCCCCACCCCCATCACCTCAGCATCTTTTACACCATGCACAGCACTTTGCAGTCAGGACCATTGTTCTGCCTTGGCCGGCTTCAGACATATCAGAACAGGGCAACTTTTAGTAAATTAATGAGTCTGCATCATTATCTGCTAGCCTAAGAATCCTTATTAACCTAAGAACTAAAGTCATGTGGAAGTGTTGTCTGATCTGGGATCCTTGCTCCTAAATAAGAATGCAAAGAGCCACATGTACCTTTAATTCAAGTAGACGAAGCTACTTTGGTTTTGAGACGGGTCACCATGACCCGTCTCCATGCATACTGGTCCTATCTTGGGGGAGCAAATGTAAACAAATGGGACTGAAACCCCAGGCCAGGGGCCAGACCTAGGACTGCTGACACCTAGGTCCAGGGAGGTCTAGCAGTGGCTGGGATGAGGTTCAGTGCTGGGGAGCCATCAGGCATGACACAGAGTCCCCAAAATGGATCACAGAGGGACCTGATACCTGGTTTCTTATCACCTAATATCACTCCCAGAAAGAACCATCAAGGATGAGGAAACCTTGCTTCCCAGTTTCTAGTTAGGAAGTTGCTGCTGGAGTTAGAAACGCAGGAGAATCGGATCTCCTCCCGTAGCAGATGTGGGGGGCACAGGGCCAGTACTCAGAAGTGCTGGGTATCTGGCCGGAGGGGACAATATTTCTCGGGATACATGGACAGTTTATTTTTCTTTTCCAAAACAGGAGCGGCTTTAGGCTGTACGTATAAAAATAATTTACTTGCATTGTGAAAGTGAAAAGCATCCCAAACTCCACCACCCAGAAATAATCACAGTTACTATTTCAGGGAATAACACCCAGGCATGCACTTAGATACACATGTATTCAATAGCATCTAAACAGGTTCCTGCAATCGTTGAGGAATGGCCTTGTTTGGGCTGTAGGAGACCCAGTTATCTGCTTTTAACTAAAATAGATAGAGGGACCTATTTTACCAGCAAGGGGCAGGGGGACCAGTTGCCTTTTCCAGACACCATCTACCACAGTGCAGTCCATGGCAAACAAGACTGTTTCTCTGCAGAGGGTCACTTTCCTTTGGAAACACACGATTTATTCCCAACTTGAGCCCTCCCTTGGCCCCACACTCTTCAGCAGGGTAGGAGGTGGAACTTTTGTCTAACTTTTTCCAGTGGTGGCTAGGAATCCTTCCCTCACTCAGATGCTACAACATAAGGTGGGTGCCGCCCCAGAACTGGCCTGAGGGGGCAAAGACTTTAAAGCTAAGGAACAGGGGCAGGGGGAAGGTGAGGGGGGCAGCCATGATTTAAGGGGCCTATTTACCTTTTACCCTACTGGCCTTCATGGTGGAGTAGAGTCCCTATGCTTCATCACTGTTAACGCTGACTGCCTCAACAGGGATAGAAATTGTTGTATACACAAGCAAATGCTTTGGGTTGACAAGAGTTGTATGCCTAACGATGCCACCGTGCTTCCTCTGTGATCACGTCACCTTGCCTGAGCTGTGGGCTCCTGGGACAGGAGTCCTCTGATTTTAACTCGAGCTGCTCTCACACACAGGCTCCTTTCTCCCATGTATTTACCGCCATTGGGTAAATAAATGAATTCCCTCTTTGCCTAAAATGAGGCTCTTAAATGAGTATAACTTTACATTTTGTTTTGCTTGAACTAGGATCCAAATAAAGTTCATACATGGCAATGAATCCATATTGTCTCTTACGTCCCTTTTAATTTATAGATTTTTCCCCCTCACCCTCTTCTTATCTTATTTGTTTTCTGTCAGTTTATTTGTTGAAGAATCTGGTAGTGTTTCTACAGTTTGGGATTTTCTCACTGTCTGCCTGTGGTGCTATATTTCAATCTTTTGCAGTTAATATCTTTTTGATGCTCAAATTGGTTTTATCTTTTGTCCATGAGAGTTTCTTCAGTTTGGCTCCTGAACCCTTTGGTACAAGCTCAGGAGTCTTTATTACCTTCCTTGTTCTCTGTATGGTAAGATATCCTAGGCTTATTGTATAAACTTCCTTCCATAGACCCATAATCCGTTATTTCTCCAAGGATCCCTGGTCCTTGTCATTGGAAGTAGAATTTAGGGATCACAGTTGGGTATTAGGGATGCTCATTGTTACTGATTAGTCATTGTCTCTAGTCCTTTTGAGTAGACTAGGAAATATGCACTTATACTATGATAAAAAACCATAATGAATTCATACAGGTACTTCAATTCAAATTCAAGGCTTTTACTTAGTATCATTGTTTTTAAATATGTGCTTCTACTCCCGTGTCAAAATTCCCCGTTCTGAATGATATCTACATAAATACTCATTTTATCTTACTTACAACAATCTCAAAATACTACCATCAGTACCACTAGCAATATGATTACTGAGAACAATTTGAGGTGTGTGCGTGTGTGTGTGTGTGTGTGTGTGTGTGTGTGTGTGTAGAGTCTCTGTAAATTCTATCTCTGTTCCTTCCTTCACACTATAGGTAACCTTTATTACTTTAATGGATTATCCGTGCATATTTTTAATATAACCAAGTATGTATAAGTTGAGTTGAGCTATATGCTTGTAACATTTTCGTTAATGAAAAATAATCCACTATGGGTAATTTCATTTGGTTCTCCCTAATACTATCACCTTCCTCTTCTTTTTAAAAAAATTTTTAATATGTTTATTTATTCATTTTGAGAGAGAGAAAGAGAGGGAGTGGGGAAGGGCAGAGAGAACCCCAGGCGGCCTCCCACCGTCAGCATGGAACTTGACATGGGGCTCAAGCCCACAAACCATGAGATCATGCCCTGAGCCGAAACCAAGAGTTGGCCGATTAGCTGGCTGAGCCACCCTGGTGACCCATTTAAAAATTTTTTTTTCTTTATTTTAGAGAGAGAGCGAGCGAGCATGAGCAGGGGAGGGGCAGAGGGAGAGACAGAGACAGACACAGAGAGAGACAGAGAATCTTAAGCAGGCTCTAGGTTCAGCATAGAGCCTGATGTGGGGCTCAACCCCAAGACCCTGGGATCATGAGCTGAGCCACAATCAAGAGTCTGACACTCAAACAACTGAGCCACCCAGGCACCCCCACATTCATCTCCTTAGATAAGTAGTGGTATATAATATATACTTTTTTCCACCTTGGTTTTTCCATTTAATGTATCCTAGAGATTCTTCTATAATGTCACTATGATTTCTTGATTTAAAACACTCAAAGGGCACCTGGCTGACTCCGTCAGTGGAGCATGCGACCCTTAATCTTGGGGTTGTGAGTTCGAGCCCCATGTTGGGTGTAGAGATTCCTTTAAAAGAAAATCTTTAAAAAGAGAAACAAATAATAAAACACTCAGTAAAGTTTAGTTACTGGATACTTCCCTGATGTGATAAAATACATCTATGTGAGCCCAAGAGCCTACTGCATGCTTAGATGGCATTAGCCATTTCCCATAAAGTTGCGAAGAAGACAAGTCCGTGTTCACTACTACTTTTCTTTAAATATTGTACTAGCCTAGTAGTGAAAAAATACAAAGAAGTTAAAGCTATGGAAATTGGAAAGGATGAAAAAAAAACCGTAAAATTTTCATTCTTTGTTCTGAGATGGAAAAGTATTCAAAATGTATGAGGTGGAAACAACAAGGTCAGAACTGTAAGTGTACTCTAAAACCTTGTGTGTAAAAATGGGGTGGGCAATAGAATATATATTTGAGGGTGTGCAGGTATGCTGAGGAAACAGGAAAGTCATCCAAGAAATTGGCAGTGGTTACCTGGAGCATGGATGGGAACTGTGTGGATGAGGGATGGTGTAGGTGAGTGACTTTGTGCTGCGTATACTGATATATCTTAAAATTTATAAACTGTGTGAGTGTGTTACATATTCAAAAATAATTTTGTTAAAAAGGGTAAATTAAGAAGTTAAAAAAAATAGAAGCCCCAACCCCACTCCATTCCTGCAGCCCCATCATCATTGCCAGTCTCCAGTGGCAGCCTCGTGAACGAAGCACTGAGCTCCGCAAACACCGGGCAATGAGCCACACCATACCTAACAGAAATAAATTTAGCTTGTGGAAAATAATAATGTAATTAGGAATTTGGAGAACCTGAGGCAGGTTTTTCCAAGGGAAAATTATAAGCTCATTAGGTTTCGCAAGTTATTAGAGTGTTAATTAAATATCCTGTTTACGGAAATAAAGTTTATTTTTTGAAAGAAAATGGACAGGGACAAGAGGAGAATGAGAATCGTGTTAGCTCACCATTTTTCTCACTGTGAGAATTTTTTTTCTCTTTTGACATTCTACCTTTTGATGAGCTCCAGGTAAGTGTCCAGACCTTTCTGCAAGGCATCAGACTCAACAAACAGCATGCTGGACCCCTCCCCCACCCCCAGCATCCGATGGGCACCTCAGATCAACCTGTCCAGAGCTGCACTCAACACCCGTCTCCAAAGCCTGTTCCGCTTTGCCGTATGTGGGTGGGACTGCCATCCACCCAGTGCCCTAGTCAGGAACCTGAGTGGGAGTCATTCATTCTTCCCTCTTCCCTTTCTTCACCAGTCATAAAATCCTGACACTCTTACCTCCTCAGATTGCTTTCATTCCTTGAAAAATAGCCTTCTTCTTTTTACTTTTCACCACTGCCATCACCTCTAACCCATTCCCACTCTGGCTTATGCCAGTCCAACAACTTCCTAAGTGGTCCTCTGCCAGCCTGGTCCCCTCCAATCCATCCTTCCTTATCCATGCCCGAATGGCCCTTAAAGAAAGTAAGTCTGATTTTGCCACCTCCCTATTAAAACCCTCAGTGTTTCCTCCTTGTGCATAGGCTGAGATCCAAATTCCTCAGTGTGGACTCCGGGTGAGAATGACTATACACCCCAGGGGCCCCAGGACAGTTCTAGCTTATTCCTCTTGTCTTGAGGTCCCAGCGGGCTAGTGCCCTCCCTCACGCTCAGAGTATCCTGGTTTGGACAACACATCACTGGGTCTCCCTTGCCACAGGGTCTCCCACAGTCCAACTCTTCCCAAACTCCCTGGAACACGTCACGACCTCTCCTCTCCTACATACTCCCTCTTGTTCACTCCTGCTTATTCTTTGCTTAGCATCAGCTTTCCATAAAGTCTTTCCTGGCTGTCCTCGTCCATCACACACGTACACAGTTGGTTTCACTTCCCTGTATTTCTGTACGTAAAGACATACATTAAGGAGCCCTATTAATGTATTTAGTCAGGCCGTGTTATAATCATCTGTCTGTGATTGTGCTGCCCATCACTAGATTGCAGATTTCTTTTGAAAAATTTTTAAATATTTATTTTTGAGAGGGGGGAAGAGGCAGAGAGAGAGGGAGACACAAAATCCAAAGAAGATTCCAGGCTCTGAGCTGTCAGACAAAGCCTGATGTGGGACTCGAACTCACGAGCCATGAGATCGTGACCTGAACCGAAGTCCAACGTTTAACTGACTGAGCCACCCAGGGACCCTAGGATTGCAGATTCTTAAGGGCAGGGACTGTGTCTTAAATATCTGCACCCCCAAAACTTGCAAAGTTCTTACATTCCAGACACAGCAGACCACAAGAGCAAAAGCACATTGGCAGGAACAATCTGGGTGCATTTGAGGAACAGAAAGGAGGTCTGTGTGGTTGGCGCATAGTGAGGGGGAGAGTTAAAGTACAGAATGAGGTCACGTGGGAGGCAGCAGCCGGAACATAGCAGTGCCTCAGAGCACTGTTAGGTGCCTTGACCACCAACCCTGTCAAGCAGGGAAGATGGGATTTGAAGCCCAACAGACTTGAGTTTCCCAATTGGCTTTCTTACTAGCTGGATTGGCGTGGATAATTTTTTAAAATATCCAAGCCTCAGTTTCCTTGTTTGTAAAATGGTCAAAATAAATTTGTGGTGAAGAGTGAATGAGATAAGGGAGGTTAACCACTTACCACAGTGTGAGGCATGTCAGAGTGATTCATTGCATGGGAGATATTAGGTTTATTTCCCAGCAGAAATGGAAGGAAGGAAGCCAGTTTCCAGAAGTCCTGAGTGCAGAGTCAATATCTTCAGGGACTAGAGAACTCTCTATGTTCTGAGAAGGGCTGAGAGGTGGCAGCTGCTGGGTAACTCCCAAGGTCGGTAAAGTGTTGCAAGTTCACAAAGTCCTACAAAAGCAATCTCATATTCCAACAGCCAGCATGTTCAGACATGGCCGGTCCATCTCAAGCTCTGCCTGAGCAGAACTGTGTCCCTCTATCTGTCAATAATGAGCTGACTATTCAAGTGTAATTTTGATTTTTCTCATGAGAATCAATAAGACAATAGGACTCATTTGAAGACTCTTATCACTTGTCTACTTTTGCAGGCGCACATCTTCTCTGGATCGTGAGGGGTCCTCGAGCAAACCTTCACTGGTGCTCAGGACCTGTCACTCCGGTCCCGAGTTACCAAGCTCTGAACACAGGATGCTCTCTTAGGCCAGAATCCAACTAAGCATTTCAGATATGCTGGGCATCCAAGAGCCTCCCTATGTGGCTCTCATTAGGTCAGGCAGGAGTGATACTAAAATTGAGAACAACAGGTACAACGTGGGCACAGATGGCCAGAGTGGACAGTGACCACAGCACTGGGGTGACCATGGTGCTGAGGCCCTGGGGCTCGAGCAATAACGCTCTAGCTGTTGGATTGTGAGGAAGTCTTGAGGGACCAGCAAGGGTGACTGGGGTGCTGCAACATCACCCGGGTGGCAATTTCCCAACTGGTCAACATTTCAGTGGTCAGCTCAGCCTTTCTGGTGTTTCTCTGCGCTAGGCACAGGTGAGTTTGTTCGCTTACAGGAACCGCATTCAGTGGTTATTGTTGCTTCGTTTCACATTCATCTATGACCTCTCCACCCAGAGTGGGCAAAATGAGCTCCCAAAGCAATATAGTGTGGTCGAAAGGTGTCTGGAATGGGTGGCAGGACCTGGGGTCCCGATCTGGGCTTTGCTTATATACCACCTGTCTGATACTGGGCAAGTTAACCTCCTTACCCATAAAATGGGATGATCGTGCTCCCTTAGAGACAGTGTGAGAATTAAATAAAATAATGCATACAAAGCACCAAACACAAGGCCTGGCACACGGTAGGTGCTCAATAATGGCATCAGTCCTCCAAAGGGAAGTGGAGACACAGAAGCGGCACTCGGTGACTTTTATTCCGGAAGGTCCAATGCCATCTGTTCTGAAGTTGATTGCTGGGGGGTGATTCTGGGAAGGGGCGATGGGTCAGGGCAGCTGCTAGGATCTGGCTACAGCCATCTCCTGCACCCGGCCCTCCCAGCCCCCTGAGGGAGGTGCCTGTAAAATCCAGCCTTTGTGTCCATCTTAAAAGACAGATTGCAGAGCAGGGGTGTCGAAGGAAGGAGAGCACTGTGTGATGACTCATGAGGGGACCACAGGCACCAGGGAGACAGGGGAGGGAGTTGGCACCCGCCTTTCTCCATCCTGGTTTTCTTTCCTTCCTGCTCAGCACTGTTTGGGCAGTTTAATAGGGTTACCATGGGAACAACCTGCGTGGTGGAGAGAACAGAAACCCTCCGTCTGAAGACGTGGGTTTGAATCCCCGCTCTGGTGTTTTCTGGCCATATGACCTTGCCCGTGTTATTTCATGCCCACTACCCACCCTCCACACCCTTTGTTTCCTAAAAAATACGGATCCTGTGCCCTCCCACCCACCCCACAGAGTTGTTTTGAGCTTTGCGAAATATGTAGGTGAAAGCAATTTGTGTAATGTACTCTCCAAACACCGTGTTCTGTAATGTGATTGTGTTTGCTTAATGTAACCTGAATTTCCCCAGGCCTACCAGCCGGGGAGGTGCTGTTAGCAATGACTACCCCTGCTCTACTGGCTGATACCCATGCAGTGTAAGCTACACCCTGGTGCCTGTAAAAAGCCCTGTAAGGACTTGTCACACTCGCCAGGGACATCCATCAGACATTCCATACAATGCGATTCCACGGGCACACTTTCTGTACCACAGTTTCAGCTGGCCATGCCTTGTCCCTCTCCTGCCCTGGGGCTGCCCCTGTGGGCATGCTGCCAGTGTCCAAGGGCCCCCTCCTCACCCCCACCCCATGTCACATACAGTTCCTTCGCAAAAATGAGTTTCACCAAAAGTTACTTCACAAAAATGAAGTCTTCTGGGGACAGTCTACAGTCTAAACAGACATGCTCAGAGAAATCTGGATTTCATTTTGGGCTGAAGGTGGTAACACTTGCTACAATATTTATGACGGATCACTATTTTTATGACAGCAAGGAGCAACACCCCCACCTGTGGTTCTCGAATTTGGTTGCAACGGTCCTGGGGGTGTGCTCACCACATATTCCCACGGTCGTGACCCAAGAGAATCCAGGCAGATGAACTCTGGCCAAAAGAATAATGGAGAAGGACATTCGTGTCTGAAAGGTCACCGCAAGGGGTTTAAACTGAAATTTAAAGGGAGTGAGATAAAAGCTCTAGAGAAGTTCGGGTACCGGAAGGGTCTTTTCTTGTGTCAGTCATGGTTTTTCAGACCACAAGGTCACATCTCCTTAGTGTGTCATGAAATCAGCATCGTGGGTTGTGACTTGCATCTTAGAAGATGGAGGAGGACAGAATGGGATTAGTGCGTTGTACGTACATAAAGGACGAGCATTATTTTCTGATACCTTTGCTTCTGTTACATCATACACAGAGATTGAACTATAGGAAACTGCCGTTGTTAGGTCATAGAAGTCAAACATCCGCAGTGTCATATCGTTCACCCTAACAGGATACATACGTCTTTGGCCGTATGTAAAAATTTCCTCGTGTGAATCACAATTTTAAAAATTTGAGAAAGGGGATTGGATTTGGAGTTAGAAAATTTGCACTTAGATTCCAGCAGAAGTCTTCACCAACTGTGCGTTCTCGCAGCTTCGTTTCCTTTCTGTGATCCGCCTCGTCGGTGGGACTGATGTCAAGAACTGTGGGAGAGAATGCATGTACTGGCACATAGTAGGTACTTGCTTAGTGTCAGGTAAATTTGGGGAGAACGGGAGATACCAGCTGTGTGTTGTTCAGGACTCTTTCGCTGCACACGTGAAAGCCAACACAGAGCACCTAAAGCAAAAAACAAAATGGAAGTCCAGAAGTGGGGTGGCCATAGGCATAACTGGATACAGGGAGTCAAACGATGTCACTGGATTTTTTAATCTCTCCCTGCCTCCCTCAGTTCTACTCCCCTTTAAGAACGGGGCTCTCGGGGCACCTGGGTGGCTCAGTGGGTTAAGCGTCTGATTTTGGCTCAGGTCATGATCTCGCGGTTTGTGGCTTTGAGCCCCACGTTGGGCTCTGTGCTGACAGCTCAGAGCCTGGAGCCTGCTTCAGATGCTGTGTCTCCCTCCCTCTCTCTCCCCTTCTCCCACTCATTCTCTGTCTCTGTCTCTCTCAAAAATAAACAAACATTAAAAAAAAAAAAAAGAATGGGTCTCTCTTAGCAGGAGGAGAGAAAGCACCGTTGCCCACAGTTCAGACCAATATCACACCACTAAGGACGTCATAGACGCTCCCAGGGGAAGACTGACCCAGATTGGTACATGTGCTGTGTCTGTGTCCGTGATGGGGAGATGGGATGAAAGCACAAGCTCTCCCTGCGGCCAGAGGTGGGATGTTGCAATTGATAATTGATGGTCCCTGCAGTCAGGAGGGGACCTGAGGACTGGGGATGGGAGTGGGTCTGCAGTTACAAAAGCAAGAGGAAGTTGTTCTCTCTAGGAGAAGGAAAGGAAGCCTGAGCAGACTCCCATGATGACAAAATGAGTAAGACAATCTGAGGTGCCTGCATCAGGCACCTGAAATCATATTTCTCCTTGCAGGGGTCCAAAGTGTCTCTCCACACAACATAGAGGGGGGTGCTGAACAAAGTGAAGCAGGTCGTCCACAGGGCAGCCCACATGCTGTTGCCTGACTCTCTGGGTCACAGCAACAGGAGCCTCAAGGCTGAAACGGAACAACTGAAGGATGGGAGTCATTCATAAAGAACATACCCATTACCAAGAGGCTAGAGAAGTAACAGGAGCCAAGCAGATTTAGTGCTGCCTGGAAATACACAGTGCTCCAGGGAGTAGCACCAGGCAAAGGAGCAAGTGGGAAAACTCAAGAGAGGAACCCACACAGTAGCACCTGGTTAGAGGAAAGGGAGGTTGCCTTTCTGATACAGATCAGAAAACTGGCCCCAGGGAAAACACGCTCAGCTGGGAACTCGGCTTATTCACATCTGTGGAAACATCATTTGGCTAAAAGCGGGGCATCTGACACCCTCATAATTTGCGTTGCAGACTGTTTTATCTCCCAGAAAGTAGAGGAAGTAGCAGAGGAACGTTCCTAAACCCAATTCCAACCAATTAGGAAGCTGTGATGGTGACAGCTGCGGGGGGGGGGGGGGGGGGGTGTCCTGGGGAGGAACTTCGGGAGAAAACTTCCAAGGGGGTGTCACAGTTCATGACGACGCGGGAGGAGGCGGCTGTACACAGTCGAAGATCCACCGTGGACCCGGGTCAGGCAGCTGCCAGGGCCTTCACAGAATAGGTGTGATTTCACAGCGAGAGCGAGGCTGGAGAGATTTGGTGAGTTCACCTAAAACTCACCCGCTGCCTGAGTGATTTACATAAGTGCCGGAAATTTTACATAAATGACTAGTTTTCTGTTTGCAGTGGAACCAAGTGTTTTAAAAAAATCATTTTTATCTTCCTGTGAGCTCCCCAAGTATTTGTCTTCAACCAGTGACCTTGCCGACAGTTTCACATCTTTCCCTCCCTCCCTTCCTCTCCCTCAGGGCATGCGCGCGCATGCGCACACGCCCATGCTCAACAACATCTGGAGTTGCCTAGGTCCCTAACTTCTTCTTTTTCTACTATTGACTGACGGAAAACTTGGGCACTTACTCGTTTTGTCATCTTAGGCTTGCCATGCAATATTCAGAACATAGCTACAGCAAAAAAAAAAAAAAAAAAAAAAAAAAAGTATTTATCTGAAATTCAAATTTAACCGGGCGTCCTGGCTTTTGGCGTTGTTGTTTTTCGGGGAAGTGCTAAATCTGCAACCCTATCACCCTTTCACCCCATCCTCTCCCTCTGGGAGCCTCGGATATGGGGAGGACACTTAGTGGGCGGGGCAAGGGGCAGAGGGGCCTGCCTCCAGTTCTGTGGGTTCCCCAGACCCCAAGGAGGGAGTGCCCCAGCTTCTGCCCTCTCCTGCCCTCCTGACAGTTCTTCCCACACTAGTACAGACACCTGGGGAGGGGCTGCTCCTCAGTGTAGCCTTTTAGCTATCCCCACCCCCAACAGAGTGGCTTATTTTTGGGTTCACAAACAAATGAAAGCAGTGCTTTTGCTCAGCTCACTGAGCAGAGCGCCCCTCCTCTCCCACTCGGAGCTGTCTTCTCTGGGACCTCCTGCCTCTGTCATTGCCTAGGGCCTCTTGGGATTGCCTCTGTCTTTGCCAGGCTGTGAGTGGGTATCACCCCACTCCTACTGCCTCCAGCGGCTTACCTTGGAGCCACTCTCCCCTTCTTTCAGGCTTTTCTTATAGCCCTTCAAATGGTTATTGTAGCTCCCTTTGAACGCACTCCAATTTTCCGTGGTTTTCTGGAAATGAGCTGTGTTCTTCCGCACCAGCGTTCTGGGCAGCACTCTTGCAGAGGGGGCCTCCAGGCTTCCAGGGGCAAGGACTACAGTTAAAGGTGAAGGGCCCTTCCTAGAGGATGAAACACACTTCCTGGCCTTGCTTTTAGGCTCCTGCTCCCATGCAACCCTTTCTTTCACCGAGTGTATCTACAGACTGAAATTATTTTATTTAAATTATATCGCCTCCTTCCTTCCCCCAATCAAATACTCCTTGATTAGAGTTGGTGGGTATGATCATTTTCTGGGTATATATGGAATTCTCATACACAAGTTCCATATTTGCATCATCAGTTTTCCATTTCTTTCTTTTTTAAAAAAATGTTTATGTATTTATTTTGAGAGAGACAGAAAGAGATCAGGGGAGGGGCAGAGAGAGAGGTGAGACAGAATCCCAAGCAGGCTCTGCACTATCAGCGTGGAGCCCAACATGGGGCTCGAACTCATAAACCTTGAGATCATGACCTGAGCCCAAATCAAAAGTCGGATGCTTAACCAACTGAGCCACCCAGGACCCCTCCATTTCCTTCTTAAAACAAGTTTTTCTTGGGGTGCTTGGGTGGCTCAGTCAGCTAAGCATCCGACTTTGGCTCAGGTCATGATCTCGCGGTCCGTGAGTTCAAGCCCTGCATCGGGCTCTGTGCTGACAGCTCAGAGCCTGGAGCCTGCTTCAGATTCTGTGTCTCCCTCTCTCTGCCCTTCCCCTGCTCATAGGTCTCTCTCTAAAAAATAAATAAACATTAAAAAAATTTTTTTAAACAAGTTTTTCTTATCCAGACCTAGATAAGAGAGAATTGATCCCATGGGGGAAAAAAAATCAAGCAGATTTTATTATATGCCAGTTAGTGGAATTGAGAAAGTCATTGATTCTTAAGGAAAGAATTTTATATGTCTGGGAGAAATACATTAATGATGATAGGTGATGGTGGTGGGAGTAGGGGGGATGAACTGGTTTAAGGCCTAGTCAAATATCAAATGATGGTCACTAAGTTGGCTTCTATAGAAGGTAGGTGGGTCCAGGTGTTCAGAGACCCTTTACTTCCCCAAGTCCCAGAATGAATGTGACAGTGCCAACAGTTTAACATTGGTTGTTAAGAAATATGAAGGGGGGGGAGTGCGCCTGGGTGGCTCAGTCGGTTAAGCGTCCGACTTCGGCTCAGGTCATGATCTCACAGTTCATGAGTTCGAGTCCCGCGTCGGGCTCTGTGCTGACAGCTCAGAGCCTGGAGCCTGCTTCACATTCTGTGTCTCCCTCTCTCTCTGCCCCTTCCCTGCTCATGCTGTGTCTCTCTCTGTCTCAAAAATAAATAAACATTAAAAAAAAAGAAATATGAGGGGGTTGGGGGAGTGGTATCTAGGAAGAGGGAAAGAAGAACCAGGAAAAAACAAAAACAAGAAAACTCCTGCTGGTGCTCTAGCCATATATATATGCTTAATATAAACCAGAAGTGTTTCAGGGATGTGTTTATTAAAGTCGTTTGCTATAGGATATACAATGTAAAATCTTCTATCTTCCCTGTGAAATCTTCAGTGAAAGTCTACATTGCTCGCTGTGGCTGTGGAATGAACTAATCCTTCTTAGAGAGCTCAAAGAGATGCTTCTGAGTTCTGCACATGGATTGTCCAAAGAACAAAGGAAATGGGACGGAGTTAAAGCACCAAGGGAAAGCCAACTCTGGATGACGCCTGGAAGTCATTAATATTGGACTGAAGAATGTTTTGCAGCCACGAAAAATGATATTTATGGAGCATTTTTGGTGATTTGAAAAATGGTTTATGCTAAATATTACATTTAGAAAGCAAGATTTAGTATATGAAGCGAGCACAGAAAGCAAGGTTTAAATTGCATATATTCCATGATCGAAATCACATAAGAATTATAGAAGAATGATTGGATAGAAATGTACCAGAATGTTAATTATGATTGACCCTACATAGTGGAATTATGATGACTTTTTTCTAATGCTTTGTGCTTTCATGTACTTTCCAAGTTCTATACAATGGGCATGGACTCCTATAATAACCAATATAAAAGAAAAACATCAGCCTTCTCAGATTCCGTTTGAGCGATAAAAGTCTTTGGTCATCCTTCTTCTTCCAAGTATATTTGCATTGGAATCTGGGGGAACCATGATGGGACCTTAGCAACCCAGGTAAAAGAGGTAAGACCTGGAGGGAGAGGAGTTGGGAGACTCTAATGCTGTGCTGCTGCTGCTCCAAGGTGCAGATGGGTAGTCTAACAGGATATAGGACAGAGAGGTAGGACCAGGCCTGGCTGCTGCTATACCTGTAGGGCCCCATGCAGTGGTTGGAAACCCATCACAGGTAAGCAGTAGATTCAAGGGAGCACCATAGACAGTGCTTGTTTATATTGGATGGGACTCTGTGTTGGACACTTGCGAGAATTTGTCTCAGCCAAGCTCAGAACAGAGATCCAGAGAGACGATGTGAGACAGTGGAACTGACGTTAAAACCCAATCATATAGACAGGGATAGTATTAGAGGACATGAGAAGTTTGTGACTTAGAGGTTTTGTGGGTATTTCCTTTCATTCATGCATGCATATATTCATGAATATATCAGTCCATTCCTTCATTCACCCAACAAACATTCACTGGGTCTTCCATGCTAGGCACTGGAAACACAAAGCAAATAAGACATTGTCCACAAGTTATCAGACTCATGCCGGGTCCTTCCACCTTGGTGGTACAGAGGTCATGAACACACCTAGGATTTTTAAGGTCTTGACCGATCTGTGGATAAAGCGCATCAGTGTCTCTAGATTAGGTGATCTGGGGAAGAGTTTACATCCATAAACCCTCCTTAGGATCGTTCACACCTTCTCCTGCTCCTCCCCATCACACAGAATCAGAGAGAACAAGCCTTGGGAAATGTCTGAGCTAGCAAGGGCCATAGAAGATTCTACCAACCTGACTCTTAACTTGAATTTCCCTTTTTTTTCTTTTTTGTGCATTTTTATTGAAATTCCAGTTAGTTAACATACAGTGTATGTTAGTTTCAGGTGTACAATATACAGCGATTCAACACTTCCATACAGCCCTCTGTGCCCATGACAAGTGGCCTCTTTAATCCCCATCATGTATTCAACCCATAACCCCACCCACCTCCCCTCTGGTAACCATCAGTTTGGTCTCTGTAATTGACCGACTGCTTCTAGGTTTGCCTCTATTTTTTTTTTTTTTAATCTTTGCTTCTTTGTTTCTTTGTTTCTTTTTTGGTCACAAGTTTTTATTTAAATTCAAGTCAGTCAGAGAAAGACAAATACTGTATGATTTCACTCATATATGGACTTTAAGAAACAAAACAGATGAACATAGGGGAAGGGCAGGGAGAGAGGGAAGCAAACCATAAGAGACTCTTAACTATAGAGAATAAACTGAGGGTTGATGGGGGGAGGTGGGTGGGGGATGGGCTGGATGGGCATTAAGGAAGGCACTTGGTATGTGTTATATGTAAGTGGTGAATCACTAAATTCTACTCCTGAAACCAACATTACACTATATGTTACTTGCATTTCTTAAGGATTGTGAGTTGATAGTGCTAGGGATCTTCCCAGGATTTTGCCCAGGAAACAAGATTTAATGAAAAATAATAAGGGTACACGGAGCTTTAAAGATGACAAACTGCCTTTAAATCCATTCTGTCATGTAGTCCTAACATGATGGAAGTGACTAGTCAGGGATTACGATTTGAATTTTACAGATAAGAAACCAGGCTCAGAGATGTGAAGTCCTCTCCTATCACAAATAACTAACGAACTAGGTCTCCATTTCAGGTTCTCTCCATATCTCCAAGTCTATGGCTTTTTCATTACAGCTCACCCAGAGTACAGATGGCTCTATCACTCTGAGGGGACAGCAGTCCTGTGGCACACCCAAACCACAGGATATACACGCAGAACATGTAGCTGTTGGGGGATGAGGCTGGGTGCATTTGCTTTCTATGGTTGATGTAATAAATCACCCAAACTTAGTGCTTTAAAACACAACAGAAATTTATTCTCTCAGAGTTTTGGAGGCTGGAAGTCCACAGTCAGTGTTACTGGGCAGAAATCAAGGTACTGAAGGGCTGCACTCCCTCTGGAGGCTCTAGGGGAGAATCTGTTCCTTGCCCCATTCAGCTTCTGGCGGCTGCTGGCACCCCTTAGCTGGTGGCTGTATCACTCACTTCAGTCTTCAAGGCCAGCATCTTCAAATGGACTTCTCTGTGTCAAATCTCCCCCACCCCTCACTTATAAGGATACATCTGACTGCATTTAGAGCCCATCTGGATAATCCAGGATAATTGCCTCAATGCAAAAGCCTTAATTTAATCATACCTGCAAAGCCCCTGTTTCTAAATATAACTTTTCAGGTTCCAGTGTTCTGGGCCTGATATCTTTGAAGGATAATATTCAGCCTACAATCCTCGGCTAGGGCTTTACATGTTAGTAACCTCTTCTGCCTATGAGTTATTGCTCAGTAAAAGCTGAATCTACTTGGGGAAAAGGAAACACAGTATGGTGATGGAATAATTTTGAGCAAACTATATGGCTGAGGATAGGACTGAGATTGCCTTCCTGATATAGCAGTTTGTTTATTGACTCTGTCTTAAATCTGCTGCCTCTTCCCATGCTCCTGCAGAGTTGGCTCAAGTCCCGAGGCTCTTAGCTTCCTCTCTGTCCAACCAAGTTCAGAGAAGATGGGCTGGCCCTGAAATCCCGGAATGTCAGAGCTGAAAAGATCACCTCGCTGATCCCTGCTCCCTCCTTTACTGAGGGAGAGCCCAAGGTCTGAGTGGAGCCAGGTCTGCTGAGTTTCTTCCCCCAGAAACCAGTACTTCCAGTACGTGAGTCTATATTTTTAAGGAGCCAGCACAGTATCCCCCAAATAGGCTGGTACACAAGGATCAAGTCAGGGGAAACTAGGATTGACTGACGATTTGGACATCATGCTTTTGTGCCCTTTTGAACCTGGGTATCGTTCTTATTGTCCATCCTTTCTGGATCTCTCAACCATCTCCTTTTCCCTCTCTGTATCTTCTTGTCCCCATTTGATACTCTCTGCCTCCACTCACCCTCTCTGCTTATTTGTTCGGCCTACGTCCTCACAGCCCCAGCAGGCCTTCCCAGATACTCCTTCTTCCTCAGCCCACCCTATTCCCTTCTCCTTGGTAGGAGGCTCTTTGTCACTTTCAAGTCTGACATGATGAAATAGAGAAGCACGGTGGTTTCTGGAGGCATAGTCAAGTTTAAGACTTCTAAAACTGAGACAGATAATGAGGAAGGAAGTGGGAATATGAAGGAGGAGGGTTTACCTTAGCTTCTCTATTTGTGGGTTTTACTTGCATGAATTTTCCTGTCCCCCAGAATGATGAGTAGATATCTGGACATCTACTTATATAATTGCTGAGTGGAAGCTTATATGCATGAATAAAATAGATCCTCAAAAATAGGACATCCAATACCTGGGTGATCAGACTGTTGGAACTGTACCAAAGTTCCAAAGTCATTTATTAGCATGTGGCTTTTGGACTTATGTTTCCTCATCTTTGAAAATGACAGGGACGATACTATCTACTTCACAGGGGTTTTGTAATACATAAATAGATAATGCCTCTAGCACAGAAATTAGTGCTGATACCTGGGTCACTTCCTCTGTAAAGACTTTTCTGACCTCCTACTCCAAGGAGGACTGACCCTTCCTTTTAGAGTATGCCTTTTACACCCTATTTATACCCATGTCTTAGAACCTATAATACTTTATTATCCTACTCAGCCCCCACTGGGCCCCCTTTCACCTCTCTTTCCAGCTCTAAGCCTCTTCAAGATAATAAGAGATACCCCTTACTCATCTTTGTAATCCCAGTGCCTAGTGCAGTGACCGGCTCATGGGAGATACCCTGGAAATATTGATTGAATCGATTTGAAATGGTGAGGGTTTCTGAACATAAGCCTTTCAGGCTGGGATTGTTTTGGATTTATCATGCCAGTTTCTGCCTCCTTGTATTTATTAAGATCGATGGCAAAACCCATTGAAAGACATCTGGCTTTAGTAGCCCCAGGAGATTCTGTCGGCTCTGGTCCACCCCAGGCAGATGGGCCTTATTAAGAGAGATCAGACTGTTTACTATGCTGGCAATGCCCAGACTTGCTTCCCTCCCAAGCTGGTATGTTTTGCCATTCAACGCCATCATATCATCGAAATGGCGAAGGCTCAGTGAGAGCCTTGCGCCTCTCCAACATTTCCAAGAGGACTGCTTCATGGGTTCATCTTCCTGGGGACAGTCTTCTCTGGCTATATCTAGAGTCTTTCAAAAGCTTTTGTGTTGGACCTGTTTAGATGTGATGGATGGGAGTACAACCCAGGGAGACACGTGGAGACAAGAAGGGTCCTGGGCCTGGTGATGCCAGAGTCCATTCTTCAAGAATGACAATGGGACAGGGGAGCTTGGGTGGGTCAGTGGGTTAAGCGGCCGACTTCGGCTCAGGTCATGACCTCACTGTTCATGAGTTTGAGCCCCATGTCAGGCTCTGTGCTGACAGCTCAGAGCCTGGAGCCTGCTTCAGATTCCGTGTCTCCCTCTCTCTCTGACCCTCCCCCATTCATGCTCTGTCTCTCACTGTCTCAAAAATAAATAAAAACATTAAAAAAAATTTTAAAGAATGACTGTGGGACATTGTCAGGATGGAGTAACTCAGGAAAGAAAAAGCCGTGTGTCAAATCTGAGGGTGACTTGGAAGCCAGCAGAAGAAAGAGCTGTAAAGACATAGGTAGGAGTTGAAAATAGACAGGCCACAGAAGGAAGTGGGAAACTGGCTGAATGGTTACTCATAACTAAAACTACCATGCATTGGGAAACTACTAATATGCGAGGCACATTATATACTTTAGCCTTTGAATCACCATGACAACCTATGTAGTAGGCTCGTACAAAAGGAAACTGAGGCTCAAAGGACTAAGTGACTTACTTTAGGTCACACAGTCAGCAAGTGACAGAAATGGGGCCAAACCCAGACAGTGGGTCCCAGTCTTCTGCTCCTACTGTGCTCCACTGCCAACATGGGAATGGAGGGTATGTGCTGAAATGTCTCTTCTATGTTGTACTCAGCATGGGCTGAAGAGGCATGGGGCCAGCTGACCTGGGGATCCATGCCAGGTGAGGAGGCATGATCCAATGCATATCTTATAAAGAAGTAATCCCTGTGTCCCCCTTCTGGCTGATGTCTGGCTCTTGTATCAGTGCTTTTATCAATGCATCCTGCTGGGGTGGAATTTCCTTCTCATTCATTATTCAGTAACATTATTCATTGTAGCTATTGTGGCCTCAAGTAGGGCCTCTTCTTAGAGTTGAGAAATGTGGCCTTTTCTGAGTCAATCACTCTAACAAGAGGCAGGACCTGATACAGAAAACTAAAAAGGTAGGAGAGAGGATTCCCTTTTCTTGTTGGGGTCTTTCCTTTGCTCCAAGATTAGACATCAGAAAGCATGGATTTCTAAGGCGTGATTCTGGGATGCTAGATGGTGCCCAGCAAGTGAACACTGACTGACACCTAAAGCCACAGTCTGAAGAAGACTAAACCATATCTGGGAACAAGACTATCTAACTACAAATTATTCCCTTTGCTTATTTTCCCGCTACGATCTCTAAAGATTGCGTGAAAGATTGTTTAAATACCCTACCCTGACCTCTGCTCTACAGAGGAATTTTTAAGAGAAAGGTTGTGGTTAAGGCATTAAAAGGTGCCCTCTGAGGTTACCATGGAAGGTGAATCTTTGGAAACAAGAATTGGCCTGCATTGTTTTTCTGCCTTTCTCCACATGGAGGGTCTTCTTCCCTGGCCAGTCTTGCAGTGACTATCACTTAGGATCCTTTGGGTTGCAAGGAACAGAGCATGTTGAATCAAACTGATATGAACAATAAAGCAATGTCTTTTTGTTAATATATATATATATGTTTTTAATGTCTACCTATTTATTTTTGAGAGAGAGAGAGAGAGAGAGAGAGAGAGCATGTGCGTACAAGCAGAGGAGGGGCAGAGAGAGGGTGAGACAGAGAATTCCAAGCAGTCTCTGTGCAGAGCCTGATGCGGGGCTTGATCTCACAACCTGTGAGATCATGACCTGAGCTAAAATCAAGAGTCAGATGCTTAACCAACTGAGCCACGCAGATGCCCCAATAAGACAATGTCTTATTGGCCAAGATAGAGCAGCCGTAGGCACGATGTAATCTGTGTATCATTGATGGCACCAAATACACAGGCTCTTTCTGATGTTCCACCTGGCTGCCCTCAGTGTCAGAATCTATCAAGAGCTGGCTTCCGTTGTGGTTTTAAGATAACTGCTAATGGTTGTCAGGGCTACGTGTGTTTTGTGCATATCAAGAAGTATGATGTTTTCTCAAGCATGGGCTATAATTCCTTAGCCTGGATGAAACATTTTCCACATGCAACACCTGGACCAGTAATAGATTCCAGTGGAATACCACAAGCTGCTAATAGGTGGATGCCTGAATAACATCAGGACTCAGCTGGGAAGTTCGATCGGCAACCAATACAATCTGTTGCAGAGAAGCTCGGTACTATTTTGTCAAGGAAAGTGACCATTTCCTTAAAACTGGCCTTTGCTTCTTTAGTCGGCCAGAATTTGGGGGCCAATCCTTGCATCTGGGCTAGAAGCCAGCTGGGGTGGCAGGGACATTGCTGCCAGGTACACACAGTGCCTAAGCCTATGACCACGGATGAATTGTTGTTTATAGCTAATCTCTGAGTCACTGTCCAGAGTTTCAAGGGGCTGTAGCTGCTGAGGGCTGACCCTGTCCTCAAGGAGGTAACCAGGAAACAGAAGAAACCCTTAAAATTGGGTCTCTGGAGAATGACCAGGTATCGACGCGTGCCATTGTCTTGTGCAAACCTGTCCAGGCAGAGATTTTGCCTGCTGGCTGTCTTTACAGCCTGTGGTCCTAGGAAGTCCTAGGAAG
Organism: Neofelis nebulosa; assembly: GCF_028018385.1. Taxonomy (NCBI): domain Eukaryota; kingdom Metazoa; phylum Chordata; class Mammalia; order Carnivora; family Felidae; genus Neofelis; species Neofelis nebulosa. The sequence continues at coordinate 78,010,349 of NC_080786.1, read as the reverse complement.
CTGGATTTGTGGTCTGGTGATGCCGAGTTGGGCCCTCTGCTTCCTAAAGGCTGTTGAAGCTTTGAGCTGACTCCCTGCACTACAGTTACCATGGCCTTGAAAAAAACTGAAGAGCTTCCACATCTGTGCCCCCCAGCCCTGCTTCTCATCAGTGAATGCTCATTTTCTAAGCACCTCCCACGAACGAGGCACCAAGAAGGAATGGTATTTGCACATTCTCCCACCTCCTTGCCCTCGCAATTATTACTCACCCATGTGAGGAAATAAGGGATCATATTAAAGGAGGCATTTTAGGGAGTCTGATCTGAGTGGTACTGTGGGGGAGAACAGGGGTGATGGACGAGGAGTGCATGGAGTATGAACTGCACATGCTTTTGTGGGGAAGGGGTGCTGTGGCGCACAGGAATGGCAGGAGTCATCGTGGGTCGAGGCCATGCTGAACCAGCCTTGAAAATATTTACTCGCCAAGGGAAGCCAATAAATAACACCAGTTAAGATAAACGATACAGAGTGGGGGCTTTCTCTGTCAAGTACCCCATACGTCACTCCTGACAGGTGAGAGAGATGCTAAAACTCAACAAGAGGCAGTTTGGGGACCACAGATAGCTGTTGTCAGGGCCACCCTTTGTGACTCTTCATCTGGTGTGCCCTCACTTCACAGAGGCAAACGACATATTGATTTTCTTCGCTAGTGGTGTCTCAGTGACTAAGCCAGTAGCATAGCTTCCAGCGCTGTGTCACCAGCCCCGAGCAGGACGGCGGAGGTGGGCATGGGGCACGCCAAGCACACGCTCCATTCTGCATCTCCCGGCTTTAAAGACAACTAGCACGAGCTTCGCAGAGACTGTGTATAAGTGTGAGGGTGTGTGAGTATGTGTGTTGGGTACAGACATGTGTGTCCTTACCAGAGGGCCCAACGATGTCTCCATCATAACCATTTCCACAGAAGCCTTGAAGAGTCTGCCAGTCCTCAGGGCTCTGTCATGTGGCTACCTGGGAATGGAGGACATTGGCTGCACCTGGGCAGCCAGCGGCACCGTATGGCACCCTGAACCGGACGGGCCCGATGAGACCTATGGACTTCTCATTGTCCTCACAGCAGCGAGCTACTTTGCGACAATTGGGGCAGTCGTTTGGTGTCCTAGAAAGGAGCTGGCCCTCCGCCAATACTGGGCCTGGGGCTCCCCCTGTGCGCGCTGGCTCCTTACGCTTCACAGAACTCAACTCATCCTAAATCGTAGAGGGTAGAACCCTGTTCCCTCCAAGACCACTACCACAAGCACTTCTACCTGTATCCTTACCTCCTCCTCTAGCAACACCTCACCTCCGTGTCTAACCGCCATCACTGCCTCTACCACCATCCTATCGCCTCCACCCCTTCTCCACCATCACCTTCAGCTCCAACACATTCCACCACTTCCACCATCACTGGCTGCCATCACCTCCTCTGCCACCAGCACCACCGCCCCCTCCGCCTCTGTCACCAGTGCCACCACCACCTCCATCACGACCTCCAAAACTGCCACCACTGTTACCAATACCACACCACCTCATTACCGTCACATAATCACGGTGTAAGCCTGTGCATTGTTGGGGCTACCCGTCTCTTGTTACGATGTCTTACCACAATTTCTCCTTTTGTAAAAACGCTTAGTCAATAAATCTCCGAGCACAGAGTAGAAAACTGCTCAGTTGTACTCCTGAAACTTTAATCTATGAATCAGGGATTTGCATGAAATGACCTACAACTTCTCTTCCAGCTCCAAGATCCTTTGCTAGGTGTGTGTATGTGTCTATGTCTGATTATGTCCACCCCTGTCCATGCCCATGTGCATGGAGGCTGCCAATTTGGTCTGGCAGCCTTTTCTGACTTTCCATGAGAATTTCTCCTAGAGTCTAGATTCAGAATGCCTAGAAGGAGACAAGGCACAATGACCCACTGTGCATGTGTAAGCCCCTCCAAGCTCACGCCATTCATTATTGCCTTATGGTGGTGGTGACCAGTGATGCTACCCAGAAATCCTGGCTTGTGGCAAAGATTGGAAGGTGCGTGACATAAGGAAAAGTTATCACAGCGTTAGAAGACTGGTATTAAGGATCTTTTAGGGCTCTTGCTCACTGAGTGACCTTAGGTGAGTCACTTTGATATCCCTTACTTTCAATTTCCTCTCCCCATAAGTGGAACAATTTTACCTACTTGCTAGTATTCCTGAGGGGACGAAAAGAAAAGACTATTGTCACATATTTGTGACAATACCTGATGCCAGCCTGGAACACAAGGGGCGTTGGTTCCTTCCTCTCCCCCACTGTTCTGAGATCCTGCAGCCTTCAGTTAGTTGTTTGGGGAGCATCAGTCTTGAACCAGTCCTCTGAGACAGTGGGCTTCCTGTTCCCAGTTCTATGTCAACTGGCTCTGAAGAAAGAACACAGTGATCCTATAAAATGTCACTGAATCAGAAGCTCAGCAGCTCTGCCAACAATCTAGGGGAGAGGACTCCAGAGCAGCTACAGGGAGAGTGAGAGGACACCGTCTCTTACGGTGTCCTCTAGGCTTGAGCTCCCCGATGAGGATGGACCTTAGGGCTTTCATCTCTTCTGCCTCTTTAATATGGAAATGCAACACACACACACACACACACACACACACACACACCCCAATCCCATTATTGGGGCAGAAGACAAGGACAAGCAGGGAGTGGGATGTCAGAGCCCCCAGAAGCCCAGACTGGTACCCATGAGCTTTGGCTGATTCACGGCCCACATACAAATGACTACGCAGATAGTGTCTTCCACTACAGCCCCCAGAGCATACAGATGAGCGGGCTGGTGGCCGCCCTGCCAGCCCCTCTTAGCAGGTTTCCTTGCTCCACTCCTCTCCCTTGTGACTGTGTGAGTCTCTTGCCAGCTGTTAGCCCGAGTCTCTTTCTCCATACCACTGGCCTCAGCAAGGCTGACAGGGTCTCTGGAGGGGACTGGCTGGCAAGGGGGCCATGGAACTGTAGGCTGGGGAGTCACAGAGAGAGAGAGACTTGGTGACGATAAGTCATCTCTGTCCCAGCTGTTTGCACTGTTCTTGAAAGCCCAGGATCAGCTCTGGAATCAGAGCCAGAAGGCCAATGGGGTCTGCCTCTTTAGCAGTCATAGTGCCTCCTGGAAGATGCCTTCTTATTTCCACTTTGGCTCACGATATTCTGCATGGGAACAAATTTCAACAGAACTTGGGCTTCATATGTTGGCATCCACTGGGGGTGGAGACTTCACTAAGCCCTGAGCCCTGGATTTGATCCGTATTATTCCACATACTAGTTAGATGACTTTGGACAAGTGATTTACTCTCTTTCTGTATGCCTTGCTATCTTAATCTGTAAAAAACGGAAGTAAATAATGGTATCTATTTAAGAGGCTTGTTGTGAATTTAAATGAGATTATTTAAATGAGGGTTATTTCTGGCATTTGAAGACTTCCCAGTTCTATGTTAGCTAATGCTGCTCTTACTATCACTACCTCCACCGCTACAACAATCACTGTCACTATCAACAAAGCCCATTGGAAGAGGTAATCTCAAACCTCAAATTTACAATCAGCCTTAGCTGCCATTTAATTAGCACCTACTATGTGAACACTCTGCTGGGTACCTTTGCTGACGTTGACTAGTCTAGCTCTCACAATTAGCTTATGGAGTAAGTCAAGTAATTTCCCAACTATTTATAGATTAAAAAACAGGGGGGGGGGGCTTTCTTCAGGTCCCAAGAAAAATGGGGGTAAGCAAGGGAACTTTGCATATTCTTGATTTGGCATCTAACTAGTTATTTATGCCTTGCTTGACTCAAAAAGAGTTGAGGGCACCTGCTCGCCATTCATGTGCCTGGTAGCAAAATGCCCCAGAAAATATGAACAACAAAGTTGATGAGCCCTGGGCTGGAACCCCAACCCCATCACTTATTAGCCAAGTGACTTGGGAATGTTACATAAAATTTCTGTGAGCTCCACATTCCAACCACCCGTGGATTAACTATGCAAACTGAAAAATATTCATCATTGTCCCCATTTTTCTGCTGAGTAGATGAAGAGTCTGAGATATTGCAACTTTGCAAGTTTACAAAGCTATCAGGTTAAGTAAGTAACAGAGCCAGATACTGGTCCCAGGTCAATCTGCTTTCAAATTCCAGAGCTCTTCCCACTATTCTGAGCTATCTCAGTGGTGCCTTTCCCAAGTGCCAAGCTGGGAAACAGTACGGTGCTTCCTGTTCACGTAGTGGTGCTGTCATTTTTCTTGGGGCACTGAACCTAAGGGGGAGAAACAGATGTACTGATTCCCCCATTTGCACTTGTCCCCTCCCAAGTGACTAAGTATCTCAACCCCTTCTTTCAAGAGTAATTAAAAAGAATAGTGCCTTCAAGGTGAGGAGGAAGAGGTTGGGCTGGTGGAAAGTGAGACAGCGCCGACTGCGGCTTGAGTTACTGGTTTGTTTTAGCTTCATTCCTGCAGTGCCCCTGCAGTCTGACGTCTGCCCCAACACACCATGGGAAGATGCTCTCCTAAGGTCCTCGGGGATCTCCTTGTGGTCAAACCATGGGCCTTTAGAGTTTTTTTCAGGGTCACCAGAGTGGCTCAGTCAGTTAAGGATCTGACTCTAGGTCTTGGCTCAGGTCACAATCCCTCGGTTTGTGGGTTCTAGTCCCACATCAGGCTCCATGCTATCAGTGCAGAGTCTGCTTGGGGTTCTCTGTCTCCCTCTCTTTGCCCCTCCCCTGCTCCCACTCTCTTTCTCTCAAAAGAAATAAACTTTAAAAATTCTTCCATCATTTAGTATCAAACATATCCTGACAATTCTGCTACACAAAGGCACTGTGGTAGGTGATTCAACATTTATAAAGGTGCCAGGCCTCCAACGGACTACAGTCTGCAGTGGAGAAGCAAGACGAAATACCACAATACAAGGCAGAGTATGAGACACAGAAGCATGGGCATCTCTGAGTGCCATTCTCACCGACCATCTCTCCTTCCTTCTCCTCACCTTACCCCTCTTCTCTGTGTGGTCTCTCCATTCCCATGAATGAAGCTACCTTCCCTGCAGTGTCTCCAGCCCAGGCCTCTCTCCCTAATCAAGTCCTAAGCATTCAGCTGCCATTTTGATGGCCTTGGAGACCAACACGTTCAAAGCTACACTTGCCATCTTCCTGCCACCAGCATATCCTTCCAGGTGAAAGGCTCGCCCTTAACATCTTTCTCTCCCTCATCCCCCCAATGTAATCAATCTCCAGATCCTTTCAGAGCTGCCTCCTGCACGGTCTTTGAATACATCTGCTTTTCCATCCCCTATAGTCACCTGGTTTAATGCAGGGCAGGCCTCTCTTGTCCCAGCTGTTCAATCAGCCTCCAGCCGATCTCCCTGCCTCCACTTCAGCCCACCTCTTGTCCACTGGCCACACTTTATCAGAGCTATCTTGTAAAAAAACCCCTGTGCTTTCAGCATAAAATCAAATTCTCCAGCCCAACGCATGGGCTCTTCAAGGCCGGACCCCAGTCTTCTCTCTCCTCCCTTCCCTTTCCCTACTCCACATCCCATTATGATCCGTAATTAAAGTGACTGAATATTTTTGTTCATCCAAACCAGAATACTTATGCAAGTGAAAGAAGGCCCTAGTCATAATTATACTGGGATAAACTGGGGCTCCCCAGGGCAAACTCAAATGTATGGTCATTCAATTCATAATGGCCATCCCAGATGCCAAATGTACATGAGTTTTTCTCTCTCTCTTCTCCAGAGCTAGCCGGCAACTTCTCCCTCTATCTCTTGGTTCAGGTTTTCAGAGATTGAGAATTGGAGAATTTGTCCCAGGTCATCCTGGCCCCTGGCCAGCCTCCAGATTGGTTGGCTGTCCTATGTCAGGTGATCAGGCTGGGCTAGTCAGGAGTGCCAATATGACTGCCCCATGGTCCAGTACATGGGCACTCATTGAAGCAAGGCCTGTGGGTGGGGACTCCCTTGGTGGGGGAGGGGGACTTTGGCCTCTAAGTCAGCTGGAGCTGTCTTCATCAAAACTTTAAAAATTTCCTCCCTTCCTTGGGATCATCTGCTAGGAGGTGATAGGTTGGGCCTGGACCCCACCAACATCTCTGCCAGTTCCTCCTCCATACCCCAGCTACCCTGCCATATCTCCCCCAGTACAGCCAACTCTTCAGCTGGCTAACTTGGAGGATGTCCTTTTCCCCCAACTGAATTTTCTTCTCTCTCCCTTTCAAATCCTGCTGTGCTGTTACCCAGTAATGGAAACAGCAGAAATCACTTTAGAAAGGAAGCCAGCTGGTTCATTAGTCTGATTAAACTCAAGCAGTGGAATCTGAACACAGTTCACATGATGAATGGTGTGCCTTCTCCTTGGCACAGTGAATTTTTCAGTGATTTTTAATTGTGGGGCTCAGTCACCCCTCACATCTGCAAAATCATGTGAAGCAGAGAGAAAGGACAGGGCCATGGTGAGAAAATGCCAGGGCTTTCTGGGTAGAAGTGGTCCAATCTCCCCTCTCTCCCTCACTGCAGGCCTGGTGGACTCCACAAAGTATGCCAGACTTCCTGAGTCTGTCAGGAAAACCCAGGGCTCCAGAGATGGCAAGATTCATCTTTAAAGTCAGATTTTGCCACTTATCAGCTGTATGCTTCGAGGCTCACACTTTTCACCTAAAGGAGTGTCTACAAATACATATTTTAGAGTATCGTAAGGACTAATAACTACTTAAAGCTCCAAATGCAGTGGGTCGAAATGTCTGGAGTATAGGCAGGAGTGGGCAGAGGTGAGAAATGAGTCAGAACAAGTAAACAGGGCCAAATCACAAAAGATTTTATAGGCTGGGCAAACTTTTAATTTTTGATTTTATATTGAAGGTATGGGGCAGCCTGTAAAAAGACAAACTTGCAGAAGAGTGCTAAGATCTGCGTTTGGGGAAGCTCACTCTGGCCACAGGGCAGAAGGCATGGACTGGACGACACTGGACTGGGGAGGGAGAATGACCTGGGCCGTTACCCCAGGAGACATGATAAGAGTCTAAATGAGGCAGGAAGTGGAGTAATGAGGAATTTGCCTCAGATTTGGAAATCAGCGAGAAAGCAAAGTAAGTTGTTGCTGCTGAGGGACTGAAAAGCAACACAAGGAGTCAGGTTGAGTGTGGGACCTGTTGAATTCAAGTTAATGTTACAAATGTTTCTTTCCATGGCTTAGAATCCAACCACGAGGGTATACAATTAGACCCTGTCTGAAGAGGTCACCTCCCCAGGCCCTATTTTCAGGAAGATGAACCACCGGACGACCTAACACCAATCTGAAAGTTTCCCTGGGAAGTCCTTTTGGAAGCTGTAAGCAGCCATGGCTGGGTCTGGAAATGCAGAACACCAAAACCTACCATTCTTATTTTGCCCTTACCCTCATTGTGAATATTCCCTTTCTCTGCTCACCCTGGGTGTGGGAGAGGAGGACAGCAGCTTCAGCTGGAGGACATTAGCAACAGAGAAGCTGGTCAAAGACACTCAGACTCAGGTGGTTGCTGCTACCTCGAGAAAGTCACAATGGTGGGGTGACTGTCAGGGCGAAACAGAAGGGTGGGTGATAAGCAGGAACAATGACACAGGACAAAAGGTGGCAAACAACCTATAGACAAAGGAAGCCCCAGGGTGATCTACAATAAGAGAGGAAAAGAAACTAGAGCTCCGAGTTGGCTGCAGAGGATGCCTTGGCATTAATAAAAAGAGCATGGGTTTTAGAGCTCTAAGCGTTCAAATTTTAGCCTGGCTGTGTGACAGTGGCCAACTCATGGAAGCTTTCTTAGATTCAGTTTCTTTTCTTTTTAATTTTTTAAATATATTTTCAATGTTTATTTACTTTTGCGAGAGAGAGGGAGAATGCGAGCAGGGAAGGGACAGAGAGGGCAGAAGACCGTGGATCGATGTGGGCTCTGTGCTGACAGCAGACAGCCCGATGTAGGGCTCTAACTCATGAACCATAGGATCATGACCTGATCCAAAGTCGGATGCTTAACCATCTGAGCCACCCAGGCACCCCCTAGACTTGGCTTCTTAATCTGCAGAATATTTAGGATGATACCTTCCTTGCAGGGTCAGGGTGAGAATTGGCCCAGCAAAGAGACCAGGGCCGGGGAGGTGCTCTGCTTTAACTTCGCTAGTTGTTACCACATCGCTGTCACTGAGCCATGTGACCTTAGGCAACTCACCTCATTCCCCTGAATTTCAGGATCCTTGTCCCTCCTTGTTGCTCCCTCGACGGTTATTATAAGAACGAAGTGACGTAATCTCAAAGAGAGTGAGGGCCTACATGGCACTGTTCTACTTCTTTCCATTCTCTTCTTCTCAAGATCTTTGAGATCCTGGAGATTAGAAATTAGGTATAAAACTGCACTGGGCTAAATGATACAAATCAATCTCTTAAATGACTATTAAATGTAATTGTCAGCAGAAGAGAACAGAAAAACAAGCATCCAGAATCCAACAAAATAAGCTGACTCTGATTTTGTAGATTGATGGCAAACTGGCTCAGTTCCTGGTCCTCCCTTTTTCTGATGCTGCAGAGATGAGGTAACACCAATGCCCAAGCTGCAGGAGGAAATGTCTCCGTGTATTTATGTTTTCAGTGTAATCTTTTCAAATACGAGAAACAGACAAGTCATCTAGAACTCAGTAGCCCAGTGATGCTTTGCACTTATACAACAGCTCAGCTTCTGGAGCTCAGTTTGGGGACTCTTCCCTATTCCCCCTAACCACTCAAAAGTAAGATAAGCAGCACATTTCTGCTGCTTATTTCTGTATAAACAATCACGAAAAGATCATGGAGTTGAAGTCCAAATTCATATACATTTTAATGACCAAACATGGGGCAGTAATCTAAGCTTGCAGTGATGCATTTCAAGCTTTGTCTCAAGACCTGAGGAGGAAGACACAAGTTTACATTCCAAAAACGGTGATATTTCTAGGGGAAATGTTTGACAATAGTTGCGTGGCCAACAGTCTCTACCTTCTTACCTTCATCTTTAGACCCACCTTTAGACCCACCATCAGAAACCACCTCATGAATTCACGTTACAGTGGCACACTCCATGACTCCTAGAGACTTGCTAGGGCTTCTGTTGAAGGAACCAGTGAAGGGCAGGGGTCACTGTGAGGGTCCCCAGGAAGTGTTTCTCCAGGAGCCAGGGAGAGGTTGCAGTAGGCAGGTAGGCAGACCACTCACATTAGAACCAGAAGCTAAATTATATCTTTTCATTGTTCTTGTGATAGTTTCTACCACAGCATGAGGTATGGGGTGGTGTGGTAGGACCAGTGTTGTGCTAGTAAATATTTGACAACCAGCTCTGGTGGGAGTGGAGCTGGGAGACCTGATTTACAGAATTTGCAGAGTGCAGTGGTGTAAACGTTCCCCCCATGGCTGATTTCAAACTACCAACATGATGTCATATAAGGCAAAACTGGGAAGAGCACATTGTGTCCAGGGTAGGGCTCTGGGACCACCACTGCCTACACTCATCAATAGGTCTCATGTGGATGGCCCTGACTAGCCTTCAAGATATAGATGAGGGATTGTCACCTGCCTCTGAGATGTTTCCCAGTAGCCCCCCTCCACCCACCCACCCCAGCTGGATCCCCTGTGCCTCTTTCTCTCCCAGATCACTTGTAAAGCCCTGGTGTTATCTTTTGTCCACACACCAGGCCTCCCATTAAACACAGGGCCCCATATTCATCTCCATATCCCCAGCGCCCAGCAGAGTGCCCGAGACAAGTAGGTTCCTAAAGAACATTTGGTAAATCATTGTTTATTGGATGGCCACCAGAATGAATGGGTGAATGTTCTGGGGAGGAGAGGAGGAAGAATATAGGAGCTGCCATTAGGCAGCTGCAGAGATGTGTAATTAAAAAAAGAGAGATTGATGTACTCTAATCTTATGGATACTAGTGGGCAAAGCCAGAACCAACAAGAGCAAGTGGCAGAAAAGCAGGTTTAGGGTCTCTTTGAAAAAATAAATAGAGCTCCTAGTCCCGACAAAGTGATAGAATGCGGGGCCCATCCCGTCTTCCACCTCTCAGTTGGCATCTCCTGGCCCTCACCCACTTGAAAAATAGCTCCAGTCTATTCCCCCGGTTTCTAGCCCTGCCCCACACCCCAGCACAGGGAAAGGAGTTTCAGGTATTGCCCCAAGTATTAAGGGAACATGGCCAGCTGGGTGTGTGTGCCTAGCCCAGCAGAGGCTGGGATTACTCAAAGTAACAAAGTCACAGTCCTGAGTATCTCCTCCCAGTATACAAATGAATAAAAAGAACTCCTGGTGGGTGTTCTGGATTTGTCTCTCCCCTTCCTCCACTGACTGCCTTGACTCCCTCTCCCTTTAGAGTTTAACTCCACAGCACCCTTCTTACCACCAACTCCTTTCCCTGCATGGTCTGTAATGTTTGCTCCACCCACTAGACTCTGAGTCTCTCGGGAATGAGACTACTGTGTCTGCATCCCCAGCACAGCATCTGGTACATTGGAGGTGCCCAAGAAGCATTTGTTAAATGAACAAATTCACAAATGAGAAAAAAATATCCACTTCCTACACCTTCAGTGTACATGTCCCAAATTGGCAAAGCTCCCAGAAACACACAGAAACAATTTACAGATCAAATAAACTCCCAAGCTATAGTCAGAGCTCTGTGAGAAGTCGATTTGGAAAAACTCAGAGTCCCCCCAACCCACATCCTTCTAGGGCCAATTGTAAAAAACCTTTTTTCTTAGAGACAAATACCTACAAAAACTTTAAAATCAGACAGTTCCCTACTTAGGAACATGTTGTGTTCCAAAAGTCTATTTATGAAATTGTTGTCTGAAATTCAGAATACATCCTCTCTCTCACAGAACCGTGTTAAGAAGAGTAACTGACAATGTGGCTCTAACTTGAGACATTTGCACAGGAAAATAATAGGAAACAATAAAGCCATACTGGGAAGGCAGCTTTTCTTTTAAACATCATAAAATACACATATGGAATATATGGAATGTACCAAACTACACAGTAGCTTTTGGACAGGAGGTAACACTGGGAAGCAATCAAGTGAAACTATAAGTGGTTTCTTTTTACTCATTATGGATGCTGATACTTGAGAAAAAGTCAATTTTGTGAGGACCGGTTGTAGAGGTTACAAGGGATCCTTCAGGGGAGCAGCACAGGCTCTGGTGCTCAGCCTTTAGGGTCCCGGTGAGTCACCTGCAGGGCTTTTTAGAAATGCAAGTTTCTGGCCTCTACCCCCAGGGAGGTAGATTCAGTGAGTCCTAGGTAGGGATAACCCAGGGGTGTGGTTTTGTTTTTTTTTTTAATTTTTTTTTATAATTTTTTTATGTTTATTTATTTCTGAGACAGAGCATGAGTGGGGGAAGGGCAGAGAGAGAAGGAGACACAGAATCAGAAGCAGCATCCAGGCTCTGAGCTGTCAGCACAGAGCCTGACACGGGGCTCGAACTCACAAACCGTGAGATCATGACCTGAGCCAAAGTCAGTTGCTCAATCGACTGAGCCACCCAGGCACCCCTTTTTAATTTGTTTTTAATGTTTATTTATTTTTGAGTAGGGGGTGGGGAAGAACAGAGAAGGGGGCGGGAACAGAGGATCCGAAGTGGGCTCCATGCTGAGAGCAGAGAGCCCTATGCAGAGCTTGAACTCATGAACCGTGAGACCACCACCTGAGCCAGTCAGGAGCTGAAGCTCAACCGACTGAGCCCCCCAGGTGCCCCCCAGGGATGTCTTTTTAAACAAGCACTCAGTAGAGTCTGACCCAGGGGATATAAAAGGACCACAGCTTTGCCTTCCTGGAGGGGACATCATATCACCTCCACGGGGCTGAGGTGTCACCAGCTGAGCCTTTCTCTGCTTGGTGCAGCACCATGGCCCTCCTTCCTTCACCCATTTTCTTTCAGTGGTGGGAGAAGGCAGCAGTGACTGTCACTCCACAGGATATGTCTGCATGGGGGATTTAGGGTTAAGAGTGTAGGTTGGAGACATGAAAGAAGCCCCATCACTCATTCATCAGACATTCAGGGCTGAGATTCAGCTGGTATGCTGGTGATTAAAATAGCAACAAACAAACAAACAAACAACATAAAACCACTTTATACCTCTTGGAAAATAGCCTCTACCCTGAGTATTCCATACCCCTAGCCCTCCCCTGCCAGCAGCTGCCTCGATTAAACTCTCTATAGAATGAGATTAATAACATCTTCTTTGCAGAAATAATGTGTGTGTGTGTGTGTGTGTGTGTGTGTGTGTGTAAAGTGCTAAACACATATGCGCTTAATAAATGGTTATTTATTTATGATTATATTGCTGTACAACCACTTGGGGAATCAAAACAAAAATATCCAAAAATACAGCCAGGCAGTATTTAGGGTTATATAAACCAGTTTTATATAATACAGTCCAATTTGTTCACAATGCGATAGAATGAGAATTAAGGCAGGTTCAGAGTGGGAGAAGCTCTCTTAGAGAAAGTGGAGACGGCACGCTGAGGCTTCTGGTTTCTAATACGGGCTCCCCTGCTTACTGGCCGGGAGACCTTGAGCGATCGTCCGTGTAAAGTGAGGCTGATCTGGTGGCTGGCACATGGGAGGTTCTCAGGGAGTGGTAGCTCTTTAGAAGATTTCGAAGCCAGAACAAACCTTCCCTCGGTGGTAGAATCTCAGGGCCAACAGGGACATTTAATTGCCTTCTTTAAATCCAATCCAATATTATTGATCCCCTATTATGTACAATAGCCTGTGGGTGATAGGAAGATGATGAAGATGTAGTCTAAGGATGATCTGATCCCAGGAATAGGGAGGGATAGCCTGTTGTAAGGGCCAGAACAAATTATAAACAAATTTCAATGGATAGGAAACAGGACAATCAACTTCTGTGGGGTGGGTGTAAGACTTGGCACTATAGAAAGATCCAGAAAGAAAAAAGGCAGTTCTGTTGGCCATGGGAGCAGCCTGAGTAGAATGCACAGAGGGGTGAGTGCAAGGTAGGTTTGGATGATGAAGCCAGTCAGTTGGTATACTGGGTCCTTGTAGGGCTTGTCGGATGTGTGAGTAGGTGGAAAAGCTGGGACCACATCACAGAAGGCCTTGAATGCCATTGTAGGTAATATCAATTTTATTCTAAAGCAATAATAACAGTAATTCCATTTATTGAGAGCTTACTAGGTGACTGACACTCTACTCAGTTTCTTATACATGTTTCTTCTAAACCCCACAAAAACGTATGCATGACAAGTATCATTAGTACATTTTAGGGATGAAGAATCTGAAGCCTTAAAGGCTTTTCAGTGAAGGGAGGGCTGTGGGGTTTATATTCTCAGAAAGTAATTCTGGCAGCAGCAAATGGGAAGAACGGATGAGATAGATGCCAGCACTTGGGGGCCTCCCTTCATTTCTAACATCTTGTGACATTTTGTCCCCCCTAAACTGGTTAACAGAGATAAAGAAGTGGCCAATACTTCTATAAATGGACTGATGCTCTCAAAAGTTTTGTGAGTTGGGCATGCTTTGCAGCATATGGTCATTTATGGAATGAGAACCTTCTCCTCCCTGAGGTTTTTCCCAGGGGCCCCCAGAAAGCTTCCCCTCCAGGGAACACAGTGAAGAATTCTACAGCAGTGTCTCCTGACTGGGAATAGAGGAAAACAGACCCAGAGTAATGTGTGTGAACCAAAATTAGCCTCTTTACAAGCTCATTAAGGCATAAAGTTTAGCATCCAGTGCCCAAAATATAACAGGAAGGAGAAAGGCTCTTCTCTTTCTTTTTCTCTCTGCTTATTCACACTTCCTTTCCCTTCTTCCCACCATCTCTCTACTGACAGGCAATAATGAAAGCGGGATTTTGGATGGGTGAGTATCTTTTTTATATTCAGGTAAATCCAGTCAAAAGTCCTGAGAAATCCACCTGAGCGGCTCAAGTGACAGTGTGGAATTCTTAGGTAGGGGGCAGACTCACCACCCTTGTTAACTCAGCCCTGAAGTCCTCCAGCAGCTTTTTTTTTTTTTTAAAGTTTATTTATTTTGAGAGAGAGAAAGACACCATGAGTGGGATAGGGCAGAGTGAGAGGGAGAGAGAATTCCAGGCAGGCTCCGCTCTGTTAACGCAGAGCCTGACACAGAACTTGAACTCACAGACTGTGAGATCGCGACCTGAACCAGATCAGAAGTCCGATGCTAAACTGACTGAGCCACCTAGGTGCCCCTCCCCAGCAGCTTTCTTACGTTTTAATGTTAAAATAATACTATCCTTAGGAGCATAGAGACAGCTGCTGACCCAAATTGTTGCTTCCTAGGAGTCAGACAAGTGCGTAAGTGATAGAACTAGGCTTTTTTTTTTTTTTTAAACGACTGTCTTAGGGGAACAGACTATATTAACTATACATTTTCTGCAGAGCACTTCTAAATATATAATGCATTTTCACACGTGCTTCTTCATTTCATCACCACCCCACTCAGTGGTGCAAGTCTTAATAACCCCACTTTATAGAAGAGGGGCTTGAGGCTTAGAGACACAGACCCAGGTTTTCCAGCTCCATCTAAATGGTCTATTATTACTCTTCACCTGGTGGGTTATTGCCTCTGCTTTTCCCCAAACTTGTCAGTTCGCATCATGGGAATTTTCCCAGCTTGCCTTGTGAAGGGGTTCCCAGCCTGGGGATGGGGCAGGATTTAAAGGTTGTTCAGTTGACAGTACTTAGGATATCAGAGTCAGAGGGGGTTGTAGAGACCGTTTCCAACCTCCTTATTTTACCAGTAAGGAAGCTGAGGCCCACAGAGGAGCCTGACCTGCCTACATTCCCAGGGCTGGATCCACGAATCCCATACATGATAAACTGTGACCAGGAACAGAGCCTCCTGGTTCCTCCATCCCCATCCTTCCCACAGTCTCTCTCGAGCACAGCCCTTACAGTCAAAGAGGAAAGCTAAGGTCAGGACTTGGCTAATACCAGTTCCCACTCATGTCTCCGAGGCCCCAGTTACGGACCCCACCTCCACAGCCTCAGCTGTGTGTAGTGTCATGTGCTGTTCACTTAGCTTGTCAGAGACAGTCCAGCTTAAACATTTCCAGACACAGGTACCCGACTCGGCCCTGGCTTTGCCTTGGCAATGGAGATCAGGCGTCAGCTGATGGCTTGAATGATGTGTTCCCCGAGCAACACGGCAAGTGTGAACTGCCAACATTGAAGTCTCAGGGAACGTTAAGTGTTGAGCCAGTTAAACATCCAAAAATGCCCTGTCTCTCAGAAATGAGGGTGACTCATCTGAGTGCTTGGGCTATGACTGGGAATGGCATTACAGTGGCCACAGGAGCTAAAAACCCACGCTCATAAGCCTCCAGCTTTCCTGCCCCTGGCCCCTCGCTCACAGCTCTCTCCTCCAACCTAGAGCCAAAACACCTCCACCAGGAAGCCTAGACCTCCTCCTCCCTGAAGACTTGACTGTTCCAGCCTAGAGAAGATCTCCTTTCTCAAGCCCTCAGAATCTGCTCTGTGTAACTTAGCACTTGATTTTATACTGTCTTCTGTTCCTTCTTAATCATTTTGAGTGTTTGTTTTATAGCTGCACGGATTGCAGATGCACTAAGGGGAAGAAGCAACCTTCTTCCTCTATCCTGTGGCACATCTTGGAGTGTCACTGCAGAGCAGAGACATGATCTGGCTCGTGGCTACTCCTGCCTTCAAGACTCTTTCCACTTTACCTTGCATTTGCACACACAGCAAATGCTCAAAAAATCCTCCCTTGTTTCCCTGTGGCTTCAGCCTTTGCAAAGACAGTTCAGCAACCAGGGCCTCTGTCAGCCCACGCCAAGCCTCTGTGCAAATGAGGGAGAAGGCATCCCTTTCTCCAGGCAGACACAGCCCTGCCAGGGTGTAAGGCTGGGCCAGTGGAGCATGGCTGGACTTTAGCCCCTCATCTGGGTGTCCTGTGCTGTGAGCCCCAGGTACCACCCGGGCTCTGGTTCCTCATGTGAGGGCAGCAATGGGATCTCCCTTGCCCAGGCCCTCCCCTACTCTCTATTTTGACGGGGAAGGCCCTTCTTGGGAAAGCTGGCATCAGAGGCTTCCCAGCTTACTTCCCAGCCCCTTCCCTATCAAAACCAAACAAGAACAACAAAAAATGTCGCCCTTTGAGAGCTCCTCATTACTCATGGCCTGAAGTCTACCTCATGGGCAGGGCACTTGGGGGCCCTCTACAATAGGGTCCCAACTTTCCTTTCCTGTACTGAAGGCCCGGAACTCCCCATGGATTGTCCTTCTCCTATGCTTTTGCTTGCCCTCGGCCTAGGATGCCCTTGTCCTGCTGATCTTTGTGTCAGATTCCCACTGCCCCTTCAAACACAAATCTTACCTTCTTCCTGATGTCTCAGTGAAGATAACCATTCTTCTTGGTGCTTCTTCCTACCCCCAGCCCTCCCTGCCTTCCACATTGCTTTGACCTGTGTTACAACCCTTCCCCCACATTTTATTAGCGTGCAGCCTAGTGGCCAGCTGCCTTCAAGCCCTCTGTCCAACACAGGCTTCTCTGTGCTCACCCTGCATCAACCCAGATGCTGAACTCAGCTCCACCCTGAGTTCCCCAAAGGGGCCCACTCACAAACAAATTGTGGAACAATATTGCATTTACAAATGATTTGTGTTATGAGAAGGGTGCACAGCAGAGACTTCATAGCGCCCCTCCCCCACCCGACTATCCCCCTCTCTCAGCAAACTATTTACCAATCTCTGTAAGCATAAGCACTTCTATTCTCCAAATCTTTGTTCAGGGAGTTCTTCTCCTGAGTCTTCCTCAGTGAGCTCCCAGATCAAGTCAGGCCTCCATACTATCTTTTCATGTCTTCTCCATTCTTCCCATCCAGTGTATTCCCTTCCTGCTCTAATAGGCAAACCCTCTACCTGAAAGAATGCATCCCCAAATTCATCATGATGCTCGGCCAAATATAAGCTCTCCCTCAGTTGTGCCTTCTTTAGAAGGAGTCAGGAATAGACAGGGCAAGAATATTTTTATTTGTGACATGCATGTGAGTGTTTTCCTCCACAAATAATGCAGTTCAGAAGGCAAGGATCGTGTCTTTCACTTCCCTCCAACCTAGCACTGTGAAAATATACACAGTAAGCCTGTGACCAGCCTTCTCCTCTACCAGGGACAGGGACAGTTCTAAGCCCTTTCTGTCTTTAGGTTCTTCTTTCTTCCAAAGGAAAGCCCAGGATTAGAGTCAAGGGAAAGTGCCTGAAGTCACAGTAGGAGCTTAATACATAGTTGTGAAATGAATGAGTCAGTGAGTGAAAGGGAAACAAGAAAAGATAAAAGAAAAACTCCAAGAGCACCCTCACTAGGATTAGATCAGTCTAGCTAAAAGGGAGCATTGAGAACCAAACAGGGTGATAGAATGAAGTGTGACTGGTGAATGATAGGATGAAGTGTGAACATGGGGTTCTGGTATTGGCTCTGCCTTCACTGCCCTGTGGAACCTTGCGGGGAAATCTCTGAACCTCACTTCCTCATCTGTCCCATCAGCCTGCCTGCAGATGGTCTAATATGGACACTGATCATCAGGGTCCTCAGAGCTGTTTGACGTTCATGTCTGAGGCTTCTACCCCAAATGCCCAGACACCCAAGGCCCCTTGGCGCCTCTGCATCTGCAGAAAGCTTTTCTTGGCTGCAGTCCTGACCCCAGGACCTTCACTGCCTGCTGGCGGAAAAGAATTCTCAGCTGTGGAAAATGGTAAACTCTACATATTTTACAAATGAGAGTCCAACCTCCCGATGACTCTAAATGTGGTGTGAAATGGACAGAAGTCATCCTGCTGGCGTGACATGCCTAAGATAGTGTCACTACCACCACCACCACCCCATGCGGACATGCACGTCATGGAAAAAGAAGCAAGAACTCGGGGTGCCGTGGCCAGTGCTGGCCGTTATCCCTTACCCCTCACTCCCTGCCCCTTTTCTGTACTTTCCTACATTTTTAAAAGGAGAAGTAGTCTGTTTGGTGTGCGGGAAAACAGTCCGCAGTCAACCAAAAGCAAAGGAGAAAGGGAATTAACAACTCTGAGTCCTGAAACCTGATCTGGCCATCAGAGATCAGCGCTGGCGGGCTGCGGTGGTCCCCACAATAGTCGCAGAGGGGGAAATCTTTTCAGATTGAACAGGCACCGATCAATCTCCTACCACCAAGGGCCAGAGCTGTCAGAAAACGTGCTCCGGGCCGGGGCAGGGATTTGCAGGTTAGAGACACTGAGTTCCCAGGAAACGGAGAGAACTTGTTGACTTTTAATTTGCATTTCCCCCTCTCTGATTTGGTCGGATATTAAGGCAGCCTAGACTTTGGTTGGGATGTGGAAATGCCCAGTGGGTATTCGATTTGTCGAACGGTTGTCCTCGGTGCCCGGAGTCAGCTGGCCTCTGGCGCCCCGCGCAACCCACCTCTGCTGCATCCTCCCGGAACCCCTAAGCTTCTAACTGGTCTTCCCCGACCTAAGCCCTCTCGGAGAGAAGTGCCCCAACGGCGCGCGCGCCCAAGTTGCGCCAAAGGGACTCGGGGTCGCAGCGAGCCGATCCGCATTCACGTGTGTGCGTGGCGCGCGCGTGCGCGCGTGTTTGTGTGTGGCGTGTGTGTGTGTGTGCGCGCGCGCGCGGGGGTGCGGGGCGGGCTCTGCGCCCGGGGGCAGGGCTCCGCGGGAGAGTGGCAGCCGGACTCGCGGAGCGGCTAGGGGCGGGGCGCCGCAGTGCCGTAGTAGCGGGCAGCCGGGACGCACTGCTTTGGAGCCGCGGATACGCGAGCAGGCGCAGGACCCGGCGCTGCCTAGCCCCCGTCCCGCCGCCCCAGCCCCGCGGCGCCCGCTCGGGCCGTCCCCTTCCCCGAGAGGGCTGCGCTGGCGGGAAGGCGCCCAGACCACAGCCCCGGCCCCCCTTCCTGCCTCTCGGTTCCTCTTTCCTCCCAAGTAAGGGAATAAGCCCCGAGGAAGGAGCGCCCCGGGGAACCGCGCAACCAAGTGTTGCATGGTGAGGTAAGACGGCGGCCGGCGCGGCAGAGGGGGCTCGGGCTCGCGGGCGCGGGCGGCCACAACTTGGAAAAGGAGCGCGGAGCGGGCGCCGGTCGCGCGGCCCGGGAAGGGAGCGGCGGGGGAGGCCACTGCGCCCACCCTGGTGGTGCCACCTGCAGCAAAGCCCCTGCAGGAGGAGATGCACCCCTGGGAGGCTGAGGGCGCGGGAGCGGCACGGGGGCATCGCCTCTCGCTTCGACTGGGAAGAGCTTGCACGCCCCAAAGGTGTGCGGGCGGGAGGCAGCGTTGCTCCGGGCACTTGGCTCCAGCAGCTGGCCAGATTCCCCGCTTCTAGGTGTACTTTGCTTCGTTGGTAGCCACTTCGCGCGCCAGGGTGCCCAAGGGCGGCGAGGAGCGGGGATACTTTTACTGACGTCTGGTCGCCAAAGCCTCTGGCCGTTCCGCGGGGTTCCAGGACTTTGGGACAGTCCGCAGAGCCTCTGGGCTAGGGGAGCTTGAAGGGAGGCTGGAGAGCGCGCGGACACCTTGACAAATACAAGCTAGGGAGGGAGAGGAGGGATGGGAGAGAATATAAAGCCGACCTGTTTAGTCTCTGAGTCACCACATGTGTGTCCGTGTGTGTGTTTGCGTCCTGAAGGGCGCGCATCTCGTAGCACCTGTGGGGCTTTGCAGAACTCCACTGGTCCATCTCACCTTGCATATTCTGACATTTTCTTTCTCTGGACGGATGAACTAGAATTTGCGGAGGGGGCGGCGGAGTTCCGAAAAGCCCTACAGGTGACTCTGAGGCGCCGCCCGCACCCCCGCCATCACTGCAGTGGAAAGCCTGCGAAGGGAGCGAGGAGGCGTCCCCAGATGTGAGTGATCCAGCTGCGGCACTCACAGTGGCGGCCACGACGCCCCCTCCCCGCGGCGGAGGGTCTGCGGCAGCGGCAGCGCGCGGTGATTTGTGGCTGCGCCGCAGTGGCGCGCGGGAGAGCTGAGAACCCGCCGACGCGACGCGCTCCCGGGCAGGCGCGGCCCGCTCCTCTGGCTTCATTAGCATACGATGACCTCGCTGTCCCGGGAGGGCCGGGGAGCGCTGTTGGTCATTCTTTCATTTCGGGGTCTGGGGGCCGCGCGCCTTGGGTCTGGCGATGTGGACCGGGGGTAGTCACTGATGAGGGACAGCGGTCAGGACCTAGGGCTGGGAACTGCCCCTCAGGTTCCAATGGGGAGAACGAATTCGCGATTTCCGTGCCTGAGATGCTTTGTGTAGAATACGGCCCATTTGCTGGAGCACAGGGCACCCTCGTTGTCAGTGAAGGACGTTAGATCGAAGGGGCAGATGTCATCGCAGTTTGGTCACGTACACACACACATACACACACATACACACGCATACCCTCTCACACCCCTACTTTGTGCTTCATAACCTACCCCCTCGTTCCAGGGATATGTCCGAACGTGGGAGGGATTTTGCCGTTTGTCTTGTTGAAAGGGCTGTATTTGGCAGAGATTCCGTTCTGAATATAAATTATACTCATTAAATAAAGCAGCAGGAACTAAGCTAACTTCCCTGTTGTATCTCTGATCTAAGTCTTTCCTTTGCCACCCTTAGTTTATGTGTAGCACGGTAGGCATTATTTCAGGTATTTTTCTAGGAGGGGTCTGGGGATGGGATGCAAGTAGATGAGTCTTTCCGACCTTACACTTTCAGTTCAGTGTTTGGTTCAGATCAATCAAGACATGGGACGAAAATGATAAATATCAGAGCATCTTGGAATCTAGACTCTCAGAAATAGGAGGAACTACTAAGGAGACCAGTTCCAACTCTCCCCCTTTCCCCCCCCACTACATGGAGCACTTTCAACAGGTGCCACTCAGAGGTCCCAGCTGTGCACGCCTGAGGCTCTGCGGGAGGAAGAACCCACACACCAGCAGGCTTTCCCTCTCCTGCTAATCCCTGGGGGAGGAGGCTGCCCCCAGCTCCTGCCTTGGAAGGGGTGGGTAGGAAGAGAGAAGGACAATTTTGTTGTGATAAATTCTTTTGAAAAAATCTTATTGTATTACATCTTTTATGATATACCCTTTCAGTGTGAAAGTAATTCATGTTGGATGCAGAAAGTTTGGGAAGTTGGAAAGTGTGCAAAGGGTCAAACCACTCATGATTCCACCACCCATTTCCACACTGTTACTATATTGGCATATTTCTTTACTAGCCATTTTTATGCCTTGAAATCATATAATCTACAGTGAGCCAACATTGAGTATCTAGTAACTGTATATTTTAGGTGCTGAGTGTTTTATATTCATTGTGTCATTTAATCCTCAGAAGACTTTCTGAGGCAAGTATTATAATCAACCCCATAGAGTTCAGGAGACTTGCCCACACCACATCACTAGTAAGAGGCAGACTCAAGATTTAAATCCAGGCTGTCTGGGTCCTGTGTGGTTGCTTAACCTCTGTAACTATTGCTTCTCTACACACACACCCCCATTAGTGTTATAGCAAAAGTCCTTCGTGAACATCATTTTCATGGCTGTATATTATTACACTGTTAGTCATTTAGCAGCTACGAATAACTCTGCACAACATCCCTGCTGCACACGTTTCCAAATACTTTCTTTGGATAGATTCCCAGAAGCAGAATCACTGGGCCAAAGGGCATGAATGTTTCGAGACCCCTGATATACAGGACAAGCTGCTTTTTGAAAAGGCTACACTAATTTACACTTTCATCCATCAGAGGCAACTCGGCCACAGTCAAAGCAGGTGACCTCTAGAGACTCAAACAGACCAAGGACCTCACATGACCAAACCACCCCACACGAGCATCCCCCTGGCCTCCTGGGAGAAGGAATCACAGGTATCATCCAGCCTTATACACACACATGTGATTATGGAAACCATACAGTATAAAGCTCTACCTGCTTTTATGTGAGCCGCTGTCAGTTGCAGAATTCTCTGGCTAGAGGTCATATATTAGACTTGGGCAAATCAAACATTGTGTAAAATGTGGAAATGTGCAAAAGATCCTACTTCTCTGTAGAAGTAATTAGAATAACTCTTACTTCTGTTAATGTGTGTCACTGTCACAGCCAGATTCAGCCAGTCCAACCAATCTGTAACAGTTTCGTCACATACTGGCCATGTTCACAGAGCCATTTGTTTGTACCAAGTATCAGAATTCCAGAACAAAACCACAGTAGGAGTTGATGTTATCTTATATGTAACAGAGTGCATCTGCCCCCCTGCCCCCTACCAAATCAGTTATGGTTAGTGACTACAAATAAAGCAATAAAAAATAAGGTTATATTCATCATCTGAAAAAATGTCCTCAGGTGAAGAAGATATGGCTGCAGAAGAGAAACAGAATTAGACAATACAAAAAGACACAAAGGGGACATTTTTGAAGACAACAAGTTGGCCCTAGGTATGAGTTTTCCATAAGACAATGTTTGCCTCATAGCCACCACCTCCAGCACTGGGTTTCATAGCCCTGGAATATAGTCTGTTGTTGTAAATTGCATAAATATTAATTGAGTCCCCACTATGAAATCTACATAAGACTGCTCAGATCTTAAACCATCCTTCTGGGAAGGCTCCCCTGACTGCTCATCTGAGGTAGAGACCTGTCCCCCCTTCACCCATAGCACCTGTGCACACACTTGCCTCGCTATGGCGAAATCACTTACCTGCATACCCCTCTCTAAATTGTGAGCTCTTTGAAGGTACAGCTCTCACCGTACCGCCCAGCACCTGAGGTAGAACTTATGCGCTATAGACAATTAAATGTGGTAAATGAAGAAATAAGAGAGATTTCCAGGGACTGTACTGGGTGCTTTATGTGCATTTCTTGTTCCATGCATCTTTATTTGCTCTGGCCAGGCAGTCTCAGAAACATACCAGCAAGGTGTCTTGAGCTGTGCTATTTCCACATGGGAGTATTTCCATTTGCAGTTAATTCATTAAAATTAAACAAAATTTAACATTCCATTTTTCAATCACATGAGTCATATTCGTAGTGCATACATATACCTTCTGGCTACCATAATAGAAAATGCATGTATGGGGCACCTGGGTGGTCAGTCAGTTAAGCGACTGACTAGGTATCAGCTCAGGTCATGATCTTATAGTTCATGGGATCGAGCCCTGCATTAGGCTCTGTGCTGACAGAGTGGAACCTGCTTGGGATTCTCTCTCTGCCCCTCCCTCGCTCGTGTAGCATGCTGTCTCTCAAAATAAAGAAACATTTTTTTAAAAGGAAAGAAAATGCTCATATAGAACATTTCCTATAGAATGTTCATCTGGAAATTCCTGGCTTCCAAAGGAGAATGGGAGTAGGGAGAAAGAAAGAGGAGGGATAGTGGTAGTAAATGTAGTAGTAATATTGGAATACTATTTATTGGGCACCTACTCTGTGCTCTACATTGTGCTGTATTTTGTACATGCGTTGTCTCACTTAATCTTCGTATCATTATGAGCCTGGTATTAACCCTGTTCTACAGACAGGAAAACTAAGTCTCAGGGAAGTCTAGGTAAGCACTCATGAAGCTAATAGGAGAGGCTGAGTTTTAACTCAGGGTCCTGTGATTTCAGAGCCTTTTGCCTTAAGCCTTTTGCTTACCTCAGTAAATGTTGTGTGGGGTAATGTAGATGTGAACTGCCGTCAGCTTGACTTCCCTGGAAGCCAAAGGAAGGGTATTTTTTAAAATACTTTTTACTGTTTATTTATTTTAGGGGGGAGGAGGGGCAGAGAGAGAGGGAGACACAGAATCTGAAGCAGGCTCCAGGATCTGAGCTGTCAGCACAGAGCCCCACGCAGGGCTCAAACTCATAAACTGTGAGATCATGACCGGAGCTGAAGTAAGACGCTTCACCAACTGAGCCACCCAGGTGCCCCCAAAGAGGGGTATTTTTGCAGGTTTCCCAAGGGAAGAAATTGGTATAATTTACAAATGTTAATAGAATATTAAGTGTAAAATTTTGGGGTTGGGGGCTTAAGGGTCTTGTCCCTGGATGAGTGACAAGGGAGAAAAGAACCCACCTATAGCATAATCTGACCAGAGGGCAAAACCGAGGAGAGCAAATGAACCCACCACCAGCATCCATGCTTCTCCCTAGGGAGTTCTCTCACCAGCTCTGAGGGAAATATTGGCTTGGCTAGGATCTCACAGCCAATTCATGGCACGATCCGGCCCCAGCCTCCCTGTGCCCTTTGCACAGCTCCACCTGCCTCATAGGCCATTGGCTTCAGTGTCTTAACTATAGTTACCATCCTTGCTCCAGTTTTTCTGTCTTTGTTCTTAAGGAATAAAATACAAAATTTCAAGGGAGGCTTAATTAATACCAAATAGAGATGATTACCTCCTTCATTTCACATTTCATATTTCTGTTAAAACTTTGTAAGTTTGAATTAGGGATCTATATCCATAATAACCTGTTGGGCTTAATACCAACTGAAAAAAAAAACAACTCTCTTTTAAACTTCCTCTTGAAGTGTATCACCTGCCCCACACCCCCATGCTTGTGCAGAGGCTCCCTGGGACCTGAAGCTGGAGCCCTTGCATTTATTACTCATTTTATCATGTTCAATTTTGTCTTCCGTGCCAACTAGCCCAAATATTTCCGGCTTTGAATCTGTTACCCAGTGTATTTGCTGTTCCTTCCAGCTGGCTTCCTGTCATCCCCAAATCTGATGAGCATGACCTCTTCAACTAAGTCATCGATAAAAATGATGAATATTATAGGATCTGAGGCATTCTACTATATGCTCCCTAAAGATAGATGTTAATTCAATAAGTAACCAGCACTCTTTCAGAAAGTTTATGCAACTTTTTATACTATTACCCAGCCCATATTTCTTCATCTTTTTCAAGAAATTATCAAAGGAATCTTACAAGGTTTTGATAAAGTCCAGATACTCCTTATCACTGGTATTTCCCTGATCTGCCTGCCAATAACTTTGTCAAAGAAATTATTTTGTTATTCTGACATAACCTAAATTTCAGTTAACCCTTGTTAGTTCTTAGAGATCACAACTTCAGTCCTAAAATATAATTACACATCCTATTCTAGAATATTCCCTGGGGTTTAACGTCAGCCCCTCAACTTAAGAAATACATTGTATTTCGTATTTAAAAAATAGAACTTTCTTTGCTCTGGAGGTAATGGTGGTGGTGGTGATAGTGGCTAACTTTATGATTCTGAATAGGTTAAGGAGAGTGGTCCAGTGGTCTCAATTGCATGTTGTCTTAGAACCCTAGGATATTATTCAGTTAGGCCAAAAGACTTGTATTCGTTTGAGGCAGATCTAAGAGTCTCTAGTATCATAGAAGATGAACTCAGGGAAGGAGACTAGAGAGAACCTGATCCCAGGCTTTCATCTTAAAGTGAGGAATCCTGCATCGAGAGAGGAAGTATCCTGCTTGGGGTCACACATCCAAGACAGGAACATGAGCTGAGGTCTCCCACTCTTCCCCAGTGCTTTTCCCAGGGCACAGCTTCTCCTCATCTTCATTTCTGAAGGAGCACACAGCCTTTGTTTTTGATAGGAAGTGCCCACTTTGCTCTTGGAATTAACCTTGTAAGTCATTGATACATCAGTGAAAATCTTTCTTTCCTGGCATTGTGATTTAAAAGGAGAAAGTAAGGGAGAGATTAAGGGCTCTTGTTTTCCAAGTTGTACAAGGTCTTCAAGGCAGAACAGGGGCACAGAGAGAAAAGTTCATGTAAGAAAAGACTTTTTAAAAGAAATAATAAAACTCATAATAATAGTAACCGTTCTTTGCATGTGTACCACACTTAGGAGAAAACACTGTGCTGATATCCATGAGCTCTCCTGATTCCAATCACAAGTGTGAGACAATCAGCACAGACATCACCCACCATATTTCAGTAGTATGATTTTGTCAAAGCAGAGGCCATGGGATGGATCTCGAAGAGTGTACTATGGCAAGAAAAGGGAGGACAGGTAAAACTCAATGGCACACAGCTGACAAACTCCAGACCCATCTGTGCAGCTGGCCATTTGGGCGCACCTTGCTTTTCTGGGTGGTCTGCATAGACAGTTCTCTCCTCACTTAAGGCATAAACAGTGTCATCTACACAGAAACTGAGTTGTTGCTTCCCTCATGGCTGATCTGGTATGAAAGTTCCAAGTAGCCAGAGGTCAGCAAGGCCACTTTGACCCTTAGATGCTGACATGCTTGAAATGTTTGGCCCAGATGTTTTCATTCCTTGCTGTATTTCTCCACTTCTCTGCTCTTGTATGGTGGCCCACAGCATTTTACTAGCTGCCTCAGTGTCCCTGTATTTCAGTTAAAGTAGAGCTACAGAAAGCTGTTTTAGTCTCTGCAAGGACTAGAAGATTCCTTCCAGAATCCTTGAGGTCTATGCAAAGTGGGGTGGCTGTTCGCATCCAGTTTCCCACTTTTGTCAACCCAAAGTTTCATCAGCAAATATGTCCATGATCCTCAGAATCTGACCCCAGGACACCCACTGTGGAAGTTGGTCCCCTCCTTTTTCTCATGCCAGGATGTCCAGCAGCCTTTGGCTGATCACAGAGTGATTTTGATCAATCATTAGGAATCAGTAGTTACATGTTCCTGTAGCTGGGGAAATTCCCTCTCTACCCCAAAGCTTCCATTGTTCCTAATTCTTAAATCATGCAAATTATTGGCAAGTGCATTCCTGAGGAAATTCGCCCAATCACTTGACTAACATTAGATCAGCAAATATATACTGAACGTCCCCTCTGTGCTAGGCGTAGGAGTAGTTGCTGGGGATAAGACCAACCTGTTTTCTGGGAACTGGATGGAACAGAGCCAGAAATTGTGTACCATTATCTTTAGATGAGATTCTAGAGGAGGGGTCACCTCCCAAGCCTAGGAAAGTATTAGACCAAGGAGGTCAGGCGTTACTCTCTGGAGTAGATGAGCTTCACTTGAAATTCAAAGGATGGGTAGAAGTGAAGAAGTGAATGTGGATAATAGAGGAAACTGTAAGCAATGGCTCAGAGGCAGTTCTTGTCTGCAGCTACGTGTTGCTGGAGCACACTGTGATTCAAGAAGTGATGGGAGGTGAGACTGGAAATGTGGGCACTTGGGTCTTGTCTGTCAACCAAGAGAATGTAGATCTTTTCTCATAGAAAGTGGAGGGCCACTGGGAAAATTTAAGTGGGAACTGACGTGCTCAGATTTTAACATTAGAGCAATCCTTTTAGCTGCAGTGTTGGGAGGGGAGAAGACAGGAAGCAGGGCTGCCCATTGGGAGGCTTCCATGGGAATTTAGGTAATATGAGGACTGAACAAGGTGGGACAGATGGAAGGAAGGAATCAGGAAAGAACTTGTAATTAAGTGGATGTGGAGGGAGTGAGGGAGGCACATGAGTCAAGTGTAGCTCTCAGGCTTCTACCTTGTGTGCCTGGAAAGGTAGTGGTTCCAGTGACCATGAGAACCAAGGAACAGGGGAAAAGACAGGGTTAATAATGATTCAGTTTGGAGCACGTTCCATTTTAAGAGTCAGTGAGAGATCCAGGTGGAGATGTAGTTGACAGATGAGCTATGTGGCTAGAGACCCAGATTAGGGAATCATCAGTATAAGTGGCAAGTGAAACCACAAGAGCTGATGAGATCGTGGGAGTCGGTTTTCATTTATCTTGATATACGTATTGCCAATATCTGAAAGATTCCTGTCAAAGAGATCCATGCCTCTTCTATAAGGGAAGGAAGTTTCTCACAGCACTGAGAGTCTGGGCTTGGTAGGTGAGCTATGCCAGTAGCCATTTGCTGACTCATCTAGACTCTCAGTGTCACTTCTGCCAGGTGAATTATCAAGCATGGATTTTTTTTTTTTTTTGTCTTCCTCTTCCACATTGGAGCGTCACAAATTTGTAATCAAGGTCCTTTTCTCTAGATCAGTGGTTCTCAACTTCGGTTGAACATTAAAATCAACTGGAGAGAATTGCAGACCTGTCAGTTCTGGGTTCTACTCCTGGAGATGCTAATTTAATTGGTCTGGCGTTAGGACCTGGGCCTGAGTATTTTTAAGGACCCTCAAGTGACACGAGTGTTCAACGGGGTTAAGAATCATTGCTAAAGAAGTTCTCTCAGTGATTCTTCTATAGGGTTTTTAATTCCTTAACTTCTCTGGCAAACCTCCTGTGGTGCATTACACTTTCTCTAAAAACCTACTTTGGCATGTCAGAACCCACGGTGGACATTGCACTCCGGTCATGATCTCGCATGCACATTATCCCTGTCTTTGCATTCAACAGTTTCTCCTTCATGCCTGCAAGGCTCATGGGAAGCTTTGTCAAATATCCTGTCTCTGAGTTGCATAACTAATATACCTGTCAAAAAGACGTAAGAATCACCTGCTATGACTTCTGAGTGAACTTTGGTTTGTTCCAGGGAATCATTGCTTTCTCTTCCAAGTGCTCACATGGCAGCCATCAACCTAGCAGTTCTTGAATTTTTATTTTTGCCTGGAGACTATCCATCAGAGATTCTGATTCAGAGATGTGGAGTAGGGGCCCAGAACCAGCAAATTTTTTTTTTTTTTTTTTTTTTTTACCAATGCTCAGGCTCAGAGTGATTCTGGTGCAGGTTTACTACCTTTGAGAAATACTGCCTTGAAAATAAGAAATGAAGAATACCCATTTAACTCATGCCTACTCCCATAATTGTTTATTGAAATGACCAAATTAATATATAAGTATTTGAGGATATTTATTATAGTACTGACAGCCAAAAAAGGATACCATGTAACCCACATGTCAAAAATTTTCACAACAGAAAATTTTGGCACCTGGGCAGCTCAGTCAGTTGAGAGTCCGACTCTTGATTTCTGCTCAGGTCGTGATCTCACATTTCATGAGACTGAGCCCCATGTCGGGCTCTGTGACAATACTGCAGAGACTTCTTGGGATTCTCTCTTTCCCTCGCTTTCTGCCCCTCCCTTGTGCTTGCTCTCTCTTTCTCAAAATAAATAAGTATACTTAAAAAAAATGTGACAATAGTCCATTATAAAGAGTATATGTGAGAGTGAATCAAGGGAAAGCTCAACCAACCCGTAAGTCACGAGGGTGGAAGGAAAAGTTGGCCTGGAGATGAAAAAGAGGAAACTAGTAGAAGAATTTCAATAGCAACTCTTGAGGGTAAAGTGACGGGGACTATAAACAATGGGAGAAAATTATTTGCAAATCACATATCTGAAAGTGGGTTGATATTCAGAATATATAGAGAACTCCCCAAACTCAACACAAAGTCAAATAATCCAATTAAAAAATGCGCTTCAGAAAGGATTTGAAAAGCATTTCTCCAAAGGAGACACACAAATGGCCAATAAGTACATGAAAAGATGCTCGACATCACCAATCATTAAGAAAATGCAAATCAAACCGTAATGAGATATTACTTCATATCCATTAGGATAGCTATTGTCAAAAAAAAGAAAAGAAAAGAATATAGCAAATGTTGAAGAAGATGTGAGAATTGGAACCCTTCTGCACTATTGGTGAGATTGTAAAATGGTGAAACCACTATGGAAAACAGTACGATGATTCTTCAAAAAATTAAAAATAGGAATACCATATAGCTATCATTTCCACTTCTGGATATATACCTAAAAGAATTGAAAGCAAGGACATGAAGAGTTATTTGCACACCTAAATTTATAGCAGCATTGTTCACACAAGCCAACAGGTGGAAGCAACCAAGTGTCTATCAGTGAACAAATGGATAAGCAAAGTGTTGTATGTGTCTACAATGGAATGTTGTTCATCCTTAAAGGGGAATGGAATTCTCATGTATGCTACAACATGGATGAACCTTGAAGACATTATGCTAAGTGAAATAAACCAGTCACAAAAGGAAAAATACTGTACTTTTCCACTCATAGGAGGTATTTAGTATAGTCAAAAGTACAGAGAATGGTAGTTTCCATGGGCTGCGGAGTTTCCATTAAAAATGGTAGTTTCCAGGGGAGAATGAGGTGTTCTCATGTAGCGGTACAGAGTTTCAGTTTTGTAAGATGAAAAAAGTTCTGTGAATGGATGGTGGGGGTAGTTGCACAAAAGTGTGAATGTACTTAATGCCACTGAGCTGTATACCTGAAAATAGTTAAATGGTAAATTTTATGTCACGTATATTTTACTACCAGAAATAAACATAAATTGTATGTTATGTGTATTTTACCACCATTTAAAAAGGTATATATATGGGGGTGCCTGGGTGGCTCAGTCGGTTAAGCATCTGACTTTTGATTTCGGCTCAGGTCATGATCTCATGGTTTGTGGGTTCAAGCCCCATGTTGGGCTCTGTGCTGACAGCTTGGAGCCTGCTTGGGATTGTCTCTCCATCTCTCTCTCTCTCTATCTCTCTACCTACCTCTCACTCTCTCAAAATAAATAAATAAACTTAAAAAAAAGATATATAATAATATGTTATATACATAATACATATAACATACAATGTATATAATATATATTAATATATACTATATCTCAATATAGTTAAACATATGTATTTAAGTGGCAGGGGACTATAATAGTACTAGGCAAGTTGGTGATGGGAAACACCACCTCAGCATCTCAATCATGTCTGTGCCTCCTCAGACACACTTTGGCCAGCACACATGGCCATGGGCTGTGGGACTCACTCGCAGTCAACACATGGTCAAAGCTCATGAAAACAGTATTTAGCAGTTCAGAATAAGGAAGACCTCTGAGAATGTAAAACTAATTTCTCCATGTAAAATAGACACTATTGAAAAAATAGGAGAAAACGTTTTTAAAACAGTTCCAAGTTCTATTTAGAGACTGAAAAGAATGTAACAGGAGCTATCAAAAGAGAGCAATCTGAGATTAGGAAACTTTTCCTCCTTTAAAACGAAAAATGTGAGGCACCTGGGTGGCTCAGTTGGGTGGGCAGCCGATTTCGGCTCAGGTCATGGTCTCACGGTCCCTGAGTCTGTGAGTTCCAGCCTCATGTCGGGCTCTGTGCTGACAGCTAGGAGCCTGGAGCCTGCTTCGAGTTCTGTGTCTCCCTCTCTCTCTGCACCTCCCCCGCTCGTACTCTGTCTGTCTCTCTCTCTCAAAAATAAAATAAATATTTAAAAAGTAAAAATAAAATGAAAAATGTTTTGCAGAATTAAACTGGAAGCAGACCACTAAAGATGACTGTAAATTCTTCCACTTCGGATAGAAAACACATAAACGAACTAATGAGTGAAAAAAATGGAAGCTATAATTCAACAGATTAAACATTAAAATATAGAATTTTTCAGGAGAAGAGAAAATGGAAGATGAGTTATAAAAAGTATAGAAGACTATTTTCATGATTTCAATTCAAAATATTCATTGTGTACTGGGGAAAATTAAACATATATTCTGGTAGAAGTTGCTAATTTATAAGATAAAAAAATCTATTGGTATGCAATCAAAAAAAAACCAGTATTTAAAAAAATAAGCGTGTGTCAAACATTTTGTAACACTAAATGTCAGAAGGAAGTTGATGTGTAGGTACGGAGTTTTGAGGTAATAAGATTGTGACCCAGAACTGTGTCAGTATTATGTGAGGGGAAAAAAGATATTGTCAGACAAAAGAAGTTCACAGAAAGTAGACCACTGAAATCCTTTAGGGAAAAAAGCATTTATTCAAAATATTCTGATCAACAGGGAAATTAATGAATATTAATATTTGGGGATGGATTTGATGTGATATAAAAGATAGGAGGTGAATAATGAAACCAGTTGAGCAAATTTAATGTTTAAATGTTATGAATATGATTATGAAACATGCAAAATATAAAATAATTCTTAATTAAAAAATAGATGAAAAATTTAATGGTAATAATCTGGGTCTAAAAACTGAGATTACTCCAGGGGGAAAAAGCACTTGAAATACTAAAGTTCTCATTTTGTGCTGTGAGAGGTATCAATTACTAAATACATTTTTAAGTAAGAGAGTAGATGAATATAGGACTACAAATGGGGTGTTTAACTTTAAAATTAGGAGAAAGATTTGGAATGGTATGGCCAAGATAACAACTAATAAAGAAAATAGCAAGGGTATATAAAAAAAGAAAGTACAAAATAAGATGATGGAAGTGGGGTCAAATATGTTATCACATTAAGTGTGAATGGCTTAATCATTTCTATTAAAAGACAAAGAGACATGGATCGGGCAAAAACTGATTCTAAATATATGCTGTTTAAGACAAAGTGGGACAGAAAGGATTAAAAAAAAAAAAGGAAAGAGTATAAATATACCAGGAAAATGCAAACCAAAGAAAGAAAGGAGAGCAATATTAAGATTAGACAAAATAGAATTTAATGCAGAAAACATTAAATGATGCATTAACTGTCGCTAAGAGATATAATTTGTTAGAAGGCATATCACCCATGAATATTTTTATTCTAAAACATAAATACTAAAATAAATAAAAGTTGTCAAAACAACTGCAGTGGCAAATGTATCTCTATCAATCTTCAGCAACAAGTGAGTATGTCACTTGTTGAGTGACGACAACAAGTGAGTATGTAAAGAATTTTAAGGATATAAGGAATTGATGCAATGGATATATATTGGATTTCACATTCATGAATAAAGAATATAGATCTATTAAGATGCTTATGAAATGTTGAGAAGTTTTGATCATTTTGTGAAGTATTGTGATAATTCCAAAAAGTAGAAATTGTCTTAGCACTAAGAGGAAAATAAAATTCAAGTAGAGTTACCCTAGGATAATATATTCTGCAAACCTGATGTCACCTGAGACGTGTGCATATCTACCTGCCACTGTTAATTTAGCATTCGGTGAGAATAAGATCCAGGACCTGTTATTTGACAAGCATCAAATCTGTAGAATGCTTCCTTCTCTGAGAATGAGTAAAGAGTAAAACAGAAAGGAACTAAGGAAAATGCAAGAGAAAGGTGCAAAGAATAGCATACAGAATGAAAATAAATGAACTCTTCCAGCTGGATCTAAAAAAATATTTTAGGAGACTGGAATGCTCTTAAGAGGGCAAGGAACCATGGCTTTTACAAATCAGAAGAGAATGAGAACAGGCAGAGATGAAAATGAAATATGGTATGCAAAAATGCAAATGAAATATGGAGGGATTGCAAGGAAACTAAAACCCAATAAGGTTACCTATTAGGTGCAACCAATGAGCACAGTTTGTTTTACTGAAAATCAAATCAAGTATTTGGAGAAAGTAATGTTATAAAAGATAGGCAATTAGCACTGAAGCCAATTTAAAAAGAGATGTCTAAATTATTGTTGTGAATCCAGTTTTAAAATTGTACGCAGGGGCGCCTGCGTGACTCAGTCAGTTAAGCCTCCAACTCTAGATTTTGGTGTAGGTAATGATCTCATGGTCATGAGATCGAGCCCAAGTTGTGGAGCCTGCTTAATATTCTCTTTCTCCTCCCTCTGCTTCTCACCTGCTCAAATGTGTGCATATGCTGTCTCTCAAAAAAGAAAAAATAAAACTTTATGCAAAAGTAAAATATATTCAAAGAGAAGGTATGCATTGTCACAAAAATTTATGAGACAACAAGTTGGGATTTAAAGCCCCAGATGACAACTTTAAAAGCCTGAAAAGACTGGTGTTTGTCTGGAGTCTATGGAAAAGGATGGGACAATGACAATAAAATGTTCTGAAATCCTTGGTTCAACTATGAGAGTCATTCTGTTCTTGACATTTAATTTTAAAAAATAATAGCTATAGAATTTCTTTTTCCACTAATCTGTCTTCCAAACCCAGGGGTCTAAGAAAACATATTGCATATGAAACAAGACAGAAAATAAAGGAGATGGCAAGGAAGCATTGAAAATTAAAAGGGCCATGAAAATGATGAACTTCAATACCTATTTACAACAGCTTACAAGTGGTCGCTTTAAAATATATTTTTAAAAATTTTTTAGAGAAAGAGAGTGTGAACTGGCGAGAGGGAGATAGAGAATCTTAAGCAGGCTCAGTGTGGAGTCCAATGGGGATGGGGGAGCTTGATCCTGTGACCCTGAGATCATGACCTGAGCTGAAATCAAGAGTCAGACGCCCAACTGACTGAGCCACCCAGGTGCCCCTAAATAACCCATTTTTAATAAAGGTCTTCATCTTGTATCAGAAAATAAAATTCAACCATATGTTATTTACCATGTTCATCCCCGAAATACAATGATGTGCAAAGATTAAAAATAAAATGCTGAGACAGGGTAGCAGGCAGATGCAACAAACATGAAAGCAGAAACCATGACATTGATAGAAGACAAAATGCAGCTAAGACAAGGATCATTAAATAAGGCAATGAGGGTTGTTTTATCTAAACA
Organism: Neofelis nebulosa; assembly: GCF_028018385.1. Classification (NCBI taxonomy): domain Eukaryota; kingdom Metazoa; phylum Chordata; class Mammalia; order Carnivora; family Felidae; genus Neofelis; species Neofelis nebulosa. The sequence continues at coordinate 77,975,968 of NC_080786.1, read as the reverse complement.
AAGAGTCCAATTCGCAGTGCAGATATACTGTCATGGAAATATATGCATTAATAAATGTTGATTGCATTAACTGATATTGCACCCAAACTATACTAGTGGTGAAAGATTTTAAAATGCCACGCTCAGGCTTTCATATACCAACCAACCAAACAAGAAATAATATAAATACAGGAATTGTGTAATATAATGAATACTGAATGAAGATTGAATAGTTACAGGGTGCCTGGGTGGCTCAGTGGGTTAAGCGTCCGACTTCGGCTCAGGTCATAATCTTGCAGTTTGTAGGTTCAAGACCCACGTTGGGCTCTGTGCTAACAGCTTAGAGTCTGGAGCCTGCTTCAGATTCTGTGTCTCCCTTTCTCTCTACCCTTCCCCTGCTTGTGTTCTGTCTCTCTCAAAAAAAAAAATAATAATAAATAAACATGTAAAAAAAAAAAGAGATTGAGGGGTGCCTGGGTGGCTCAGTCGGTTAAGCGTCTGACTTTGGCTTAGGTTATGATCTTGCAGTCCTTCAGTTCGAGCCTGGCGTTGGGCTCTGTGCTGAGAGCTCAGAGCCTGGAGCCTGCTTCAGATTCTGTGTCTCCCTCTCTCTGACCCTCCCCTGCTTATGCTCTGTCTTTCTCTGTCTCTCAAAAATACACATTAAAAAAATTAAGGAAAAAAAGACATTGAATATATGCTGCATAATATCCAAAATACAGAGAATGAAAATTTTTTTCAGGGTTCAAAGAACATTTACAAAAGTCAGTTGTATATTAGGTTACAGATAAAACCTCAGGAAATTCCTCAAAGCAGAAATAATAACGGTCATAGTATCTAAATATTAGAAATGAGTAATAGAAAATAAAATGGGGGACAATTCATAAATTATGGTTCATTTATATAATGAAATATGTATGTGTAGAATGTACTATGTAGCCATGGAAAACGATATTATATGTAAGAGAATGTTTAGTAACACCAAATAATAGTCACCATATTCTGTTAAGTGAAAGGAGTAAAAAAGAGATAAAAAGGTCAAAACCTAAAAACAAAAGAAGGGCATGCATCTATTCATGGGGAAATTCTAGAAAGAATTTACAGCAAAATGTTAATTTTGGTTGTAGTTGGTAGTGGAATTATTTGTGATTTTTATTTTAAAATCATTTTAAAATATGATTTGGATTCTTGGCTAAGATTAATATTATGGTCACACTATTTGTAGTTTGTAGAATCCGTATTCTTCCACTTTTTTGCTAATGAAAATAAGATTAAATAAGCTTGTTTTTAGACCTTCTTATTATTGCTGTTTATTATTATTATTGCTTATTATTGCTGTTGTTCTCCAAAATTCTTCAGAGATCAATAAGAGTGGTTCAGTAATCACTGAAAGTTCTTCTGGTCATCCTTGTTCCTAAGCAATAGACCAAACTGTTCTTTGCTCTTATCGTTCAGAAATTAACCAGTCCACTCAGTCCACTTCCCAAACTTCGTCCAGATTTTTTTTTTTTTTGCCAATATGGTCGTTTTTGTTGTTGCTGTTTGTATTAGTAATTTCAGATCATTCTGAGCTATTTTTTCATGATGTAATTTGTATAAATTTGTGCCATCTTCCTATATGTTGCATGATTTTTAATATATTTTATTGTTTATTATTTTTAATTTAATTTATTGTCAAGTTAACTAACATACAGTGTATACAGTGTGCTCTTGGCTTCAGGAGTAGTTTCCCATGATTCATCGCTTACATACAACACCCAGTGCTCATACCAACAAGTGCCTTCCTCAATGCCCATCACCCATTTTCCCCTCTTCCCCACCCTCCCCGCCCCCCCATGAACCATCAGTTTGTTCTCTATATTTAAGAGTCTTATGGTTTGCCTTCCACTCTGTTTGAAACTATTTTTTCCCCTTCCCTTCCCCCATGGTCTTCTGTTTGTGGGGAAATAGGTTCTACTTACATAAATGAGTTGGAAAAAAGCTTAGGGTGGAAAGCCGCCACCACGGGGCAAAAACACCTGAGGTTAGCTAGCGAGATACTGTAATGGGAATCACAAGTACTTTCCATCTGATGCCAATATACTATTGTACTTTGATCACAAACTCCACTTGTCTCCCCGACCTTTTGCTTTTTACACAAGTTAATGATTACTCTCTGATTGTTGTCTCCACGTTCACGTATGTAAGGTCTTGTTTTCTTCACATTCACCATGTGGGTAATATCTTGTGAGCTCAATAAATAAGGAGACGAAACCCCTGTTCGGGGCTCTTGTTTCCTCCTGGACATTAGCTCTCTCATATTCAATTCTGTATCCGCTCTCTTGCTGGACAAGAGAGAACTCCAGACTCATAGTCTGCGACACTGTTAAGTTTCTCAAATTCCACATTTGAGTGAAAACATACGATATCTGTCTTTCTCTGACTTACTTCACTTAGCATAATACCTTCCAGTTCCATCCACGTTGTTGCAAACGGCAAGATTTCATTCTGTCTCATTGCCAAGTAGTATTCCATTGTATATATAAACCACATCTTCTTTATCCGTTCGTTAGTTGATGGACATTTGGGCTCTTTCCATAATTTGGCTATCATGGAAAGCACTGCTATAAACATTGGGGTACATGTGCCCCTATAAATCAGTACTCCTGTATCCTTTGGATAAATTTCTAATAGTGCTATTGCTGGATCATAGGGTAATTCTATTTTTAATTTTTTGAGGAACCTCCACACTGTTCTCCAGAGTGGCTGCACCAGTTTGCATTCCCACCAATGGTGCAAGAGGGTTGCTGTTTCTCCACATCCTCACCAACATCTCTTGTTTCCTGAGTTGTCAATTTTAGCCATTCTGAAAGGTGTGAGGTGGTATCTCATTGTGGTTTTGATTTGTATTTCCCTGATGATGAGTGATGTTGAGCATCTTCTCATGTGTCTGTTGACCATCTGGGTGTCTTCTTTTGAAAAGTGTCTATGCATGTCTTCTGCCCATTTCTTCACTGGATTATTTGTTTTTTGGGTGTTGAGTTTGGTAAGTTCTTTATAGATTTTGGATACTAACCCTTTATCCAGTATGTCATTTGCAAATATCTTCTCCCATTCCATTGGTTGTTTTTATTTTTGTTGATTGTTTCCTTTGCTTTTTATCTTGACAAGGTTCCAATAGTTCATTTTTGCTTTTATTTCCCTTGCCTTTGGAGACATGTCAAGTAAGAAGTTGCTGTGGCTGAGGTCAAAGAGGTTGTTGCCTGTTTTCTCCTCTAGGGTTTGGTTTACTGTCTCATATTTAGGTATTTTATCCATTTTGAGTTTACTTTTGTGTATGGTGTAAGAAAGTGGTCCAGTTTCATTCTTCTTCATGTTGCTGTCCAGTTCTCCCAGCACCATTTGCTAAAGAGATTGTCTTTTTTCCATTGGATACTCTTTCCTGCTTTGTCAAAGATTAGTTGGCTATACATTTGTGAGTCTAGTTGTGAGTTCTGTACTCATTCCATTGGCTTATGTGTCTGTTTTTGTGCCAATACCATACTGCCTCGATGATTACAGCTTTGTCGTAGAGGCTAAAGGCTGGGATTGTGATGCCTCCCACTTTGGTTTTCTTTTTCAACATTACATTGCCTATTCGGGGTCTTTTGTGATTTCATACAAATTTTAGGCTTGTTTGTTCTAGGTCTCAGAAAAATGCCAGTGCGATTTTGATTGGGATTGTGTTGAATGTGTAGATTGCTTTGGGTAGCATTGGCATTTTAACAATGTTTGTTCTTCCAATCCATGAGCATGGAATGTTTTTCCATTTCTTTGTGTCTTCTTCAATTCCTTTCATAAGTTTTCTACAGTTTTCGGTATACAGATATTTTACATCTTTGGTTAGGTTTATTCCTAGGTAGTTTATGGTTCTCGGTGCAATTGTAAACCGGATCAATTTCATGATTTCTCTTTCTGTTGCTTCATTTTTGATGTATAGAAATGCAACTGATTTCTGTACATTGATTTTGTATCCTGTGACTTTGCTGAATTCATCTATCAGTTCTAGCAGCTTTTTGATGGAGTCTTTCGGGTTTTCCATGTAAAGTATCATGTCATCTGCAAAAAGTGGAAGGTTGATTTCTTCTTTGCCAATTTGGATGCCTTTTATTTCATTTTTTTGTCTGATTGCCAAGATTAGGAGTTCCAACACTATGTTAAACAACAGTGGTGATAGTAGACATCCCTGTCATGTTCCTGATCTCAGGGCGAAAACTCTCAGTTTTTCCTCATTGAAGATGGTATTAGCTATGGGGTTTTCATATATGGCTTTTATAATGTTAAGGTATGTTCCTTCTATCCCAACTTTCTTGAGGGTTTTTATTAAGAAAGATGTTGTATTTTGTCAAATGCTTTTTCTGCATCTATTGACAGGATCATATGGTTCTTATCCTTTCTTCTATTAATGTGATGTATCACATTGATTGCTTTGCAAATGTTGAACCAGCCCTGCACCTCAGGAATGAATCCCATTTGATCATGGTGAGTAATTCTTTTAATATACTGTTGAATTCGATTTGCTAGTATCTTGTTGAGAATTTTTGCATCCATGTTCATCAGGGATATTGGCCTTTTTTTATGGGGTCTCTATCTGGTTTGGGAATCAAGGTAATATTGGCTTCATAGAATGAGTCCGGAAGCTTTCCTTCTGTTTCCATTTTTTGGAATAGCTTGAGAAGGGGTGGTATGAACTCTACTTTAAATGTCTGGTAGAATTCCCCTGGGAAGCCATCTGGCCCAGAACTCATTTGTTGGGAGATTTTTGATAACTGATTCAATTTCTTCACTAGTTATGGGTCTGTTCAAATTTTCTATTTCTTCTCATTTGAGTTTTGGTAGTGTGTGGGTGTCTAAGAATTTGTCCAGTTTGTTGTCATTTAATTTTTCATAGTATTCTGTGATTATTGTATTTCTGGGGAATGGTTGTGATAAGTCCATTTTCATTTGTGATTTTATCTGTTTGCATCCTCTCTCTTTTCTTTTTGAGAAGTCTGGCTAGGAGTTTATCAATTTTGTTTATTTTTTCAAAGAACCAGCTCTTGGTTTCATTGATCTGTTCTACTGTGGGGGTTTTTATAGATTCTGTATTGTTTATTTCTGCTCTTATCTTTATTATTTCTCTTCTTCTGCTGGACTTGGGGTTTCTTTGCTGTTCTTCATCTAGTTCCTTTAGGTGTGCTGTTAAGTTTTGGGGTTTTTCTTGTTTCTTAAGATAGGCCTGGACTGCAATGTATTTTCCTCTTAGGATTGCCTTTGCTGCATTCCAAAGGGTTTGGATTGTCATGTTTTCATTTTCATTTGCTTCCATATATTTATTAATTTCTTCTTTAATTGCCTGGTGGCCCATTCATTCTTTAGTAGGATATTCTTTAACCTCCATGCATTTGGAGGCTTTCCAAATTTTTTCTTGTGGTTGATTTAAAGTTTCTTCACATTGTGATCTGAAAATATGCACGGCATGATCTCAATTCTTTTATATTTATTGAGGGCTGTTTTGTGACCCAGCTTGTGATCTGTGTTGGACAATGTTCCATGTCACTCAAGAAGGATGTGTATTCTGCTGCTTTTGGATGAAAAGTTTTGAATATATCTGTCAAGTCCATCTGGTCCAGTGTATCATTCAAGGCCATTGTTTCTTTATTGATTTTCTGCCTAGGTGATCTGTACATTGCTGTAAATGGAGTCCCCTGCAGTTACCATATTCTTATTAATAAGATTGCTAATGTTTGTGATTAATTGATTTATACATTTGGATGCTTCCTTCCACATTGGGGTCCTCAACATTTACAATTGTTAGCTCTTCTTGGTGGATAGACCCCTTAATTATGATATAATACCTTCTTTATCTCTTGTTACAGTATTTATTTTAAAATCTAGTTTGTCTGATATAAAAATGGCTACTCCAACTTTCTTTTGACTTCCAGTAACATGATAAATGGTTCTCTATCCCCTCGCTTTCAATCTGAAGTTGTCGTCAGGTCTAAAGTGAGTCTCTTGTAGACAGCGTATAGATGGATCTTGTTTTTTAATCCATTCTAATACCCTATGTCTTTTGGTTGGGGCATTTAGTCCATTTATATTCAGAGTTATTATTGAAAGATAAGGATTTAGTGTCATTGTGTTATCTGTAGGTTTCATGTTTGTGGTGATGTCTCTGGACCTTTGTAGTCTTTGCAGCATTTCACTCACAGAGTCTCCCTTGCATGGCTGGTTTAGTGGTCATTAACTGCTTCATTTTTGTTTGTCTAAGAAAGCTTTTATCTCTCCTTCTATTCTGAATGATGGCCTTGCTGGCTAAAGGATTCTTGGCTGTGTATTTTTCCTATTCAACACATTGGAGATTTCCTGCCACTCCTTTCTGGCCTGCCAAGTTTCAGTTGACAGTTCTGCTCCTACCCTTATGTGTCTGCCCTTGTTAGGTTAAGGCCCATTTGTCCCTAGCTGCTTTCAGAATTTTCTCTTTATCTTTGTCTTTTGCCAGTTTCACCATGATATGCCAGGAGAAGACCTATTTTTGTTGAATCTGAAGGGAGTTCTCTGTGCCTCCCAGATTTGAATGTCTGCTTCCTTCCTCAGATTAGGGAAGTTCTCAGCTATAATTTGTTCAAGTAAACCTTCTACCTCTTTCTCTCTCTTCTTCTTCTTCTGAAACTCCTATGATACAGATATTATTACATTTTATTGAATCACTTAGTTCTATAATTCTCTTCTTGTGGTCTAGTATTTTCTTATCTTTTTCTCAACTTCATTTTCCATAATTTTATCTTCTATTTCACTTATTCCCCCCCTGCTTCCTCCATCTTTGCTGTCACTGCATCTAGTTTATTTTACACCTCATTTACAGCATTCTTAATTTGTTATGACTATTTCTTAGTTCCTTGATCTCTGCAGCAATAGATTCTATGTTGTCTTCTATGCTTTTTTCAATCCCAGTTATTAATCATATGACCATTATTCTAAATTCTTGATCAGATATATTGTTTATATCTGTTTTGGTCAACTCTCTAGCTGTCGTTTCTTCCTGGAATTTCTTTTGAGGAGAATTCTTCCCTTTTGTTATTTTGGCTAGTTTTCTGTCCTTTATGTGTTTTAATAGCTTGTTATGTGTCCTGCATCTGTGAGCACTACTATATGAAAAAGGGGTCATACACTGTCCAGGGCCTGGCCCTTCAGGAGGTGTTTTGGAATGTGTTGTGTGTTCTCTGTTGTGACTCTGGTTGCTTTATCTCCCTAGTCTTAATGGTGGTTTGGACCTTCCACCAGATGTGCTTTGATCTGCTCATTGAAGTAACCCTGGAAAAAATATAAGAAGGAGGGGGTGGTGGAAGAAGCCTTATCCCATACAAAGAGAAAAATGACAGGAGTGGAAAAAAAGAAAAGAAGAAAAAAAATTGACCAGGCAGAGAATCAGAGAAACTATACTGCTTAATCCAGAGAGAGGGAGAGAGGAAAATAAAGAAGAAAGAGATACAGAAAAAGGGTAAAAAGAATAGATTAAAAAATGTCTGCTTAAACAAACCAAACAACCAGAATAGAGAAGGGAAGAAATGAGAGGAAAAAAGGGAAGGAATACACACACACACACACACACACACACACACACACATACACACACACACCCCAAATAAGAATGGACCAAGAACCAAATCCGAAAAATGCAAAACTGCTTTACTGATATTTGATGGTGCCTAGGAACCAGTGGCTGCACTGGTCTGGAGGAGGGACTGTCTGGTTCAGGCAGTGTCGGTCTCATTCTGGTAGATAGCAGTTACCAGGCATGGAGGGGTGTGGTTTGGTGTAGACAGGTTCTGCCTCCACTGTGAACCATTGTCCTGTCCCACTGTGGACCATTGTCCTGTCCCCTGAAGCCCCACCTTGTTGGTGATGGGAAGAAAACTGGCAACACCCCAGTCTCTCCTACCCGGATCGGGTGTCCCATACCACTGTCTTCAGACCAACCTCACAGTGCTGCGCAGGCACGAGTGGGCCAGTTTTACCTGGTCCACAGTCTCCCGCACCTCCCAGGCGCTCTGATGGATTCAAACCCGGATGTCTTAAAGGATCCCACTCTGAGCACCCCAATTCTGGAGTAGTGCCACTTCACCCAGCCAGCTGACAAAGGGCCTCTGGCTGGCGGGCACCTGCAGGGTCCTTTGTCCTTGGAGCGGCTATATGCCTTCTTCCCACCACACTCAAAGGAGGGGACTGCTCTCTCTGACTGCACCTCTGAGCTCGCTGCTGAGCCCTGGGCTGGCTCCCCTCCTCCCCAGGCACGCAAACAGGGTGGCTGGCCCCAGTCCTGAGAAAGCCTCGTAAGCCTAGAATGAGGTAGACATTGTTCTTTCTCTGTTTTTTCCATTCCCCAGTCCATGGTTTTTCTCTTGTCCAAATATAGTCCTACCCTTCCACAGCCTCTCTTTCTCTTCCTTTTGTCTCTCCACAGAAGGGGATCCCTCCCTGCCATGCCTAGGCTTCCCGTTTTATCTCTCCCAGTTTGTAGTCATGCACCTATGGCCCCCCAAGTTGTCCCCGTGGGCTCCTAGAGATGTTTCTGTCACTCTGTAGCCCAGATTCCTAGAATTCCAAGTCTTCTGGCCTCAATACTGCTGTGTTTGAGGGATGAGGGAACTTTGGGTCCCCCTGTTTCTCCCCAATGTTGACTCCTACCCCCTATATATTCCATGATTGTATGCATTTTCTTTATTTCTAAATGTCCTTTTCAGATATGAACCCATGCATTAGTCTTACAGGCACTTTTATTTATTTAAGAATCATTCCTTTTTCCTCTTGTGTAAATTTAGCATTCTTGGCTTTTTTTTTTTTAATTTTTTTACAACCAGATTTCTCTTTGACAATCATGACCTCTGAGTGAGGAGTATTTCTTTCTCTCAAGATGTCTCTTATGCCTACTTCACCTAGCAAGTTCATTTCTGATTTGGTATTGAAATTTTGGGAGGAGAAAGGAGGTCAAAGGTAAATAATACCAATTATCAAGCCCCCTGAATGTGGCGAATGACGTTTCTGTTGAAAACGCGAGGAAAATCTGTTGGTCAGAATGAGGTCCAGAGGACATTATTCAATTAAATTTCTTTACTCCATGTCAACAAGGGAAATAAAAAAACACCAGTCTGATTCTCTGCTTTTAGCCAAATGAGCCTTTCTGCAGACATTCAGCTAGTACAGGTTCCCTTTCTGTGCTCCAGCTTCCCTTGTGCCAGAACAGTGGTGGCTAGGAATGCACCCTCCATTTCCTTCTTGTGGCCAAGTGGCCTGTCGAAAATCCTCACAATGATATAACATATGTTCCTCATCTTTTCTGCTCAGTCATGAGATATCCTAGGTGCTCTGTCTTCAGAGACATGAATCCCCATTATAAACCAATTTTGGATCCAAAGCCATATGACCATGGATACATGTCAGTGCATAAATACAGCTTCTAGTACTCTTTGTAACCACATGTGCCTGTGTTGTATACAGCACAGGTATACAAGTACACCAAGTACAATACTTGGTGTATTTGTCACCAAGCATGTCCCGTCTCCTGCTTGTTTTTGTTTTACCAGTAGTTCCACACTTTGGACATATTCATGGTATTATCCTGGCTCTTCAATCCCCTTCCCCGTCAGCCTGTAGGGAGATCCATGCCCCCCGCACTGAGGAGGTAGAAGATTGAGCATATGGTGAATCGTAGCCCAGAAAGTGATAGCCAGTATTGACACGGTTTGCTTCCTTTTTGTCCCAGAATCCCGACTGTTAGCAGAAAGAGTGGATGACATCATCATCTCTATTCCCAGGTTTTTCACTGTCTGCCTAAAACTAGTGGGAGATCAGTTCAGATTAGATGAGAAAGGACTTTGAATGCTTGGAAAAAGCAGTTGAACACAAACTGGTAGTCAGTAAGAGGCAAGTATTGGTTCTTGAGAAAGTAAATAATTGAAACTGGTGGGTTTTGTAGGGTAAAGGACTCAAGTACAGAGAGGGCTGAAATGGAGGGAGGCAATTATAAAGATCAAAGATGGAGCCAATTAGTCAGAAATTGGGGGTACCATCACAAGAAAGGAACAGAGCTGAGAAATAATATAAAAGAATTGCTAAGTTGGTTTCTGATTTGGTATTGAAATTTTGGGAGGAGGAAGGAGGTCAAAGGTAAATAATACCCATTATCAAGCCCACTGAATGTGGAGAATGACATTTCCATTGAAAAAGTGAAGAAAGTCTGTGTTATTTCATTTTGGAGGTGGAGGTAGGAGGAAGATAAGTTTGAGAGTAGATCTATTTATATATTTAAAAGTCACACCTAGGAAATGGTTGGAGGACTGAATAAATGCATGTGATTTCATCAGCAACAGGATGTCTTTCTGACCAAACTAAGCTCAGTGTGTTATTTCACGCTCTGTTCAAAACAATGTCAATCAAATCAAATGATTTTTTTCTTTCTTCTTCTTCTTTAGTGGGGGCTGATTTCTGTCGGGTATTTTTGTCTAGTTGAGTGATTCACCCGGGGAGGCCAGCCTCTCCAATTGGGCGATGATTTATTAAATACATTCAGCCAAAAGACTAATTCTGTGCTCTCTCCAAACCCCCCCAGTGTCCCAATCCAGCTCATGTATCCAGTCACTCCTAATCATTGCAAGCAAAAGTTGCCACAAAATGCCTATGTCATAGTCTTCTGCTTTATTGACTAATTGCTTTTAGCGGTGAAGGTAAAATTTATAATGTTTTATCTTTTTGTTAAGTTTATTTATTTTGAGAGAGAGAGAGAGAGCAAGTGAGCATACACAAGTCAGGGAGAGGCAGAGAGAGAGGGAGAGAGAATCCCAAGCAACACTCACTAACTGCATTAACAGTGCAGAGCCCGATGTGGGGCTCAGTCTCACAAACTGTGAGATCATGACCTGAGCCAGAATCAAGAGTTGGACACTTAACCAACTGAGCCACCCAGGCGCCCCATAATGTTTCATCTTTTAAAACAGCTAGCTCTGAAAGCATCATCTTTCCCTTCCATCCCTAAATTCATACCTTCTCTCATCTTAAACCCCTTTCTCCACTATATGAGGGCACTTGTTTTAAGATATCAGGGAATGTTGGCACAATTGCCTGCATTTGATAAAGAAGGGAAGGCAGTTGGCATCCATCGAGCATTATGTGCCAGGCAGTGTGCTAGGAAGTCTCTATTCATGATGTCTAATCCTACTCTATAAGGTGATACCACTATTTCCATTTTCCAGCTGGGAAAACTTGGGCTCAGAGAGATTAAGGAGGAGTAACTAATGTGCTCAAGACCACAGATCCAGGAAATGTCATGGGTGAGGTATGGACTTGGGTTTGTTGGACTCCAGGGTGATAGTCTTTTCTGTTTTCTGACGGACGTAGATTTCCAGGTGTAGGATACTGTTGGCACGTTGTTTTCCTCATCAGAAACCTGTATTGTGAAAAAACAGGAGGAGAAGCCCTTTACAGCCCACAGGACTTGCCCCTTGACATCTCACCCACTGCCAACCCGTACACACACACAAATGAAGACAACTCATGAGTTTGGAAGATATGGGGAAATGAAATGGTACACTCCTAATTAGTTTGAGCTAAGACATCCATTAACTGTAATTTTTATTGAAATTGAAAATGTAAGAAATAATCTCATAGCATGAGGAAACTCTTAAATTAGACCTAGTTTAGGAGTCTTGACATTTTGCGGTGCCTGGGTGGCTCAGTTGGCTAAGCATCCAGCTTCAGCACAGGTCATGATCTTGCGGTTTGTGATTATGAGCCCCACATTGGGCTCTGGGCTGTCAGTGAAGAGCCTGCTTCAGATCCTCTGTTCCTCTCTCTCTCTCTCTCTCTCTCTCTCTCTCAAAAATAAGCAAACAAGCAAATAAAAAGGAGTCTTGATGTTTTGATTTCAGCCATTCCTGTCCCCAATCTAAGCATGACAGGTGTGTTTAGTAAATGAGAGTCTTTTCCTCCATTCATTCTTCCTAATCAACCACATGAGCATCATTGTACCCTGAGCTCTTCTGTCTCTGAACTCCATAGCCCTTAGCTCATACAGCCTGGTACTATACCTTTTATGGCAGCTTTGTGGCATCCCCCTTGGACCGTCAGTTCACTGAAGACTGAGATCACTCCTTATTCATCTCTGAAGCCCCCACAGCTCCTAGCAGAGTATTTTACACATACTAAGAGATGAGTGAATGTACAAGTATAATTGACTTTTGAACATCATTATTTTAACCAAACTTTGTAGGAAAGATAAATAGAAGATAGAACAGGACTTCAAGCTGAAAAACAATACACTGTGATGTACAGAATAACAGTTCTGGTGTAGGAAAATTTCAGGGGTATTTGTGGTATATACATCTATGTATAGTTCACAAACACTGAAATTCACATATACACATACAGTACTCATAAAGTACAAAAAGACATACAATGCACGTTGTTCATACTATAAGCCCACACACAATACATGTCCATATGTAGTATGAATGAATACCTTCAAGTACATCTACCTTCAAGTCAATGTTCTCCAATCTCTAACCAATGTAAGAAAACTTTGAGAAGATTGATTTGGGTTATGCCAGAGAAAAGAGAAAGAAGCCGACCAAAATAGTGGGGAAAAGAGGAATCTCCTTTATATTTTAAAAATTATACAAATAATATATCCCCCTTTTTAAAATAATTACAACATTACAGATACTGGAAACTCAACTTCTAATTTTTATATGTGCCTTGGAGGTATTAATTATGATATTTTGTGTGCATCCTTTCATATGTCTTTTTTGAGATTGCATACATATATTTGACTATTAAAAATGTTGCAGAAGATTCTGAGATTTTTAAATTTTTTTTTACTTCTATTGTTACTTCTGATAGTCATAATAACTATAAGGGAGATTCCATTATTCTCATTTTACACATGAGGACTCTAGGGCTCAGATAGATTAAGATTTAAAAATTTTTCCAAGGTCACATACATAGTAAGTACCAGATCGAACTTGAACCTTCCTTTCTACGAATAATAGATTTCTCCATTTATTCAGATTTTCCTTTATATCCTTCAGTAAATTTTTATAGATTTTTTTCATAAAGGTCTTTCACATTTCTTGTTAATTTCTGAGAACGTTCCACTTTTCATTAAAATTTTGAAAGAGATCTTTTTCTATTATGCTATGTTTTCTAAATGGCTATTGCTCGTGTGAAGGAAAGCAATTCATTTTTTAAATATTGATTTTATATACAATTACTTTGTTGAAATTCCTTAATAGTTTGTTTCATTCTCTTGGTTTTTATACTATCCTATCATTTAAAAATTATGACAGCTTCCTCTTTTCTGTTCTAATATGTACACCTCTTATTTCTTATTTAATTGCATTGCCTAGGACCTCTAGTAGTTTGTTGAATAGTAGATATCATAACGTGCATCCTTATCTTGTCCTTGATTTTAATGACAGTGTTTCTAATACTTTGCCGTTTAAGTATGATGTTTGCTGTGGGGTTTTGGTAGTAGCTATTGTGAAGTAAAGGATGTTCCATTTACCTTCTCATGCACTTAGAGATGTCTTTTTTTCTTTCCTTTCCTTTTCCTTTCCTTTCCTTTCCTTTCCTTTCCTTTCCTTTCCTATCCTATCCTATCCTTTCCTTTCCTTTCCTTCCCTTTCCTTTCCTTTCCTTTCCTCTTCTTTTCTTTGTTTTTTTTTTTTTTTTAGAGGCAGGGGCAGAGAGAGGGGTTGAGAGAGAGAGAGAGAGAGAGAGAGAGAGAGAATCTCAAACAGGGCTCAGTCTCATGACCCTGAGATCATAACCTGAGCTGAAATTAAGAGTCAGACGCTTAACTGAGTGAGCAACCCAGGTGCCTCCTGTGTGTGTGTGTGTGTGTGTGTGTGTGTGTGTGTGTATTTGCTTTTCCATCATACTTAGGTATTGAATTTTATCAAATATTTTTTCTGAATTTATTAAGATGTTCATATGAATTTCTCTTTCATTGTGTTAATATAGTGAATTATATAGGCTTTATAATTTGGATCTATCTCGTTGCTTTCCTGAAATAAACTCCATGTATTGTCCTTTTAATAGTATACCAAGTCTGGGGGGTTTATGGTGGGAGTTGCTTAATTTAGTAAGGAGGTTGGTCTATAATTTATTTTTTATTTGTGCTCTCCTTATTCCATTTTTGTTAACTGGGTTATACTGGCCTCATAAAATAAACTGTAACTTAACATCTGGAACAACTTATGTAAGATAATTAATTATCTGTTCCTTGATGATTCTTAGAACTTGCCTGTAATATTGTCTAGACCAGGAGAGTGGGGCAAGTAGACTTTTGAATATTGATTCAGTTTCATCAGTTATTGACTAGTCAGGATTTTGTACCTCTTTTTTTTAAAAATTTTTAAAATTTTTTTAAATGTTTATTTATTTTTGAGGGGGGGGGAGGGCAGAGAGTGAGGGAGACACAGAATCTGAAGCAGGCTCCAGGCTCTGAGCTGTCAGCACAGGGCCCGACACAGGGCTTGAACTCATGGGCTGTGAGATCATGACCTGAGCCAAAGTCAGAGGCTTAACCGACTAGAGCCACCCAGACGCCCCAGGTTTTTCTACTTTTTGAGTCACTTTTGATAATTTGTTTTCTCAGAATTTTCTCATCTTGTTTTTCACATGTAGTGCTATAAAGTTGCTGTCTTATTTTTTCATAATTTAATAAAATCTCTTTAACTTACAGTTATGCCCCCTTTTGCATTCCTGTTTATTTCTGAGACAGAGACAGAGCATGAGTGGGGGAGGGGCAGAGAGAGAGGGGGACACAGAATCTGAAGCAGGCTCCAGGCTCTGAGCTGTCAGCACAGAACCCTACGCGGGGCTCGAACTTACAGACTGCGAGATCATGACCTGAGCCGAAGCCGGCTGCTCAGGCTGCTCAACCGACTGAGCCACCCAGGCGCCCCCCCGCCCTTTTGCATTCCTAATATTGCCAGTTTTTCTCCTTCTTCTCCGCCCTTCCTTCCTTCCCCTTTCCTTCCCCATCCTCTACCTCAGTCTTTCTCTCTCTACCTCTCTCTTTCTCTCCCCCTAAAGAATGATTTATTTTATTGGGTTTTTTTCAAAACAATAAAAGAGCTTTTTTAAAAAGCATTTTTTATGTTTATTTTATTTTTGAGAGAGACAGAGCATGAGCAGGGGAGGGGCAGAGAGAGAGGGAGACACAAAATCCAAAACAGGCTCCAGGCTCTGAGCTGTCAGCACAGAGCCCAATGCAGGGCTCGGACTCATGAACTGCGAGATCATGACCTGAGCCGAAGTCAGGTGCTTAACCGACTGAGCCGCCCAGGGGCCCCAAAAGAGCTCTTGATCTTATTTCCGAACTGTCCAGTTGTCTTGTTTTGGGTACAAGCCCATTACTTTCAGCCTTTAGTACTGCCCTCCTCAGCTTTATTTAGATTTCTTTTCTTCCTTTTCTGGCTTCTTGGGCTGAGGTTTAGTTCACCTTTTTCCATCTTTCTGGTTTTATAAGAAATCCATTTAAGGCCACACATGTCCTTTAAGCATTGTTATAACCAAATGGCATATTTCCTAAATTGACATGTAATACTTCCATGTTTTCATTTTCTTTTTAAGCAAGAAGTTACTTAATATGTGGGCTTTTCCCCCTTAATTTCCATGTTGTTGTGGATCCAATTTCCTGGGGAACAGATTCTGAGATGCAGCTTGCAGTGCAGGAGGGCTATTAGTTTCAAAGGGAGTGCTCTTGGGATCACCACTTGAGGAGGGGAAGGGACAGAGCAGGATTTGGCAAAGGAAGAAATTGGACTGGGAAGGCCCTGCTGGGTTGTTTTCCTTTGGCTGAGAAGACTGGGCCTTCATACCCCTCCCCTTCGTATCATTCAGGAATTGGATGTGGGTTGTCCAGAGAGGGGGCATGACCTCAGGCAAGGCAACTTTTTCCAGCTAAGGCAATTCCTAAAAAGGTTTGACAGCTAAGAGCTGTGTGCCAGCAGCACTCTCAAATAGCTGGGGCAATAAATCCTTCTTTCCGAAAGAAGATCTGGTTGGCACAGCTCAGCACCTATTACAAATAGTTATAGTTTTAATAGTTTAACTAAATTTTGGCTATTGATATTTAATCTGTATGAGACATTTCTCCATGGATTTGATTTTTTAAAATTCTTTACTGCATTTCAGTGATTTCAGAGTATTTAATTAGATGCATGTACCAAAATGTATTTAGCAGTCCCATACTGTGAGACATTTAAATTGTTTGGAATTTCTGTTATTATGAACAGTTCGGCCACAAATAAAATTACAGGGAAATGGACATTTTGAGGCTATTGATACATAGGGCTATATTGGCTAATTTACTTCCATACCAACCCTGCTGGAGAGTTTCCATTTTCTTGCTTTCTCACCAACAAGGATATTACCTGGTTTTGATACTGTGGCAGTAGTATCTTACTATTGTGTCTATCCAATGAAGTATAATTTAAATGAATATAAAAACAAGTGACATCTCCCAGCCTAAAATGATGGCAACAGATGCTGTCATGGCAAAGAGTTGGTGTCTAACATTTCTGGAAGGAAAATGGAGTTACTCTTGGAAGGAACCCTAAGTATTATGACTCCACTATCTGCAATTGCTAGATGAGGAACTTGAGGTCTAGAGAGTAGAAGTCAGTTGACCAAAGTCACCTGGCTACTAAATGTCAGAACCAGCAGTAGACCCCAAGGCTCCAGGCCATACCACTCCACCTTCTCTGATTTTCTTGGGAAATTAATGTGTCTTTCTTCCTAGTTTCCAAAACTCCATCAAACTGTGGTATTTCTGAAACTGGAATTCATGAGTCCCCTATGAAATGTTTTACATTCTGTGCTTTATTCAAATAAGACTATTTATATTTTAAAATATATTTGTTATAGATGTATTTGTATTTTCTTGATGACTGTCTGACATCAAGTACTGCTGTGTGATTTTAGTGCCCCTGTTATCTTGTGTCACGTGGCATACTGGTGAAAAACAACCTCCAGCATCAAATTACCTGGATTTGAGTCGTGCACCCATCAGTTAATAACCACATGACCTAGGATAAGCTACTTAAAACTCTGTGCTTCAGTTTCCTCATCTTTAAAATAGGCAGGATATTTGTATCTTCCTCATAGGGTTGTTATGAGTAGTCAACCAGATAATTCACATAAATTAGTTGCAACAGTCTGGCATGTTGTAAAGGTTAGCTATTATATATGAGGTGTTTCTTAAACTGGGGCCTAGATACCTCTGGGATGAAGAGGGCCACGCAGGGACATGTAGTCTGGAGTCAGAATGAGGTGTAAGCACCCCCAGGTGCCGTTGTCCATGGTGCTTAATTATTATTGCATGATTATCCATGCATTTATTGTTATTCTATGAAGTTGGTGGAGGAAGAAAAATCCTGGCCTCCTCAGATGAGCCAGAAAATTGATCCTCAGGCAGTTTACAATCTAGAAATGGTTTTAATTATCTTCCTACATCTGAAAACCAGAAGTATGTGCTTTGCATTCAGGCCGACTTGGTTGAATGATGGCTCAGCTGCCTGCAAGGAGTCTGATCCTACATATGGTGGCAATACTAATTCTTCCTCTGAAAGATTATTTTGATGATTATGTTCATGTAGAACAGGCATTAGATTCTCAATAAATAGTAGCTGTTGTTCAGCTGTTGTTTAGCTGTTGTTTCTTGCTTCTTGGGGAGCAAGAAGTGGGAGGAAAGAAACAGGAGAATTAGAGAATGGGAGGCAGTAAGTAGCAGAGGAGGGAGAGGAAAATGAAATAGAGGATGCTCATGGCCCAGCTCACCACAAGTTCCTCCTGGTCTGCTGGGCCTTTCCAAGCTAAATGTGGTTTCACACACTGTTCCAAATACAAATGTTGTCTCTGTGGTGTGGTTTTGTCCGTGGTTATTGTTAACACACACCAACATAAGCATGCAGCACACCATAGTGTGTTTTTACAGGCTGTCTTTTTCTAGACCTGCCAAGCTGCATACTCATGCCTTGTGGTGTCCCAGCTCTTGACAGTTTCCTTTCTGACACAGCAGTGAACTGCACCATGAAATAGAGTTGTCATATTCTCACCCTCTCAGGATTTTCTGTTTGTTGGGTTTTGCCCTTCACTTTATGGTAGGGAACGCCTGTTATCTGTTCTGTGCCCTCTCCAGATGATACATTTGGCACAAAATGGAGGAATATGAAACATAGATCCAGATTGCAAAGAAGGGAAAATTCTGCAGGGAATATAAATCATAACATGAGAATTTTAGTAACTAAGGCAGGATAACAGGCATCTGGCAATCATGGGGCTCTGGCTTCCCTATGATGTTTTCCTATCTCAGGAAAGTAGAACTGAGAGATCTGACTGCTTTACTTTAGGGCTCTCTTAAGAAGGAATAGCTCCTGGTATCCCAAGCTTCTCCTCTCAGTCCTGTCCGTTACATTAAAGTAAAGCAATGGTTACAAAACACTGGCATGCGTCGGAATCTCCAGGGCTCTGTAAAACACAGATTACGGGGCCACCCTAAATTTCTGTAGGTCTATGGTATGTGCGAATAATTTTCTTTTCTTTCATGTTCCCAGCAGTGCCAGTAACTGCTTGTGTGAGGATCATGCCTGAAGAACCACTATCAGGAAATTTTACTTGCTATGACTCTCATAAACGTTATACAAATAATTCTCATACCAACCCCCTGTGAAACATGTGTTACTATTATTATTTTTTTCTTTTTTAAAAATGTTTTATTTTTGAGAGAGAGAGAGAGAGGGAGAGAGAGAGGCAGAGTGTGAGTGGGGGAGGGGCAGAGAGAGAGGGAGACAGAATCCAAAGCAGACTCCAGGCTCTGAGCTGTCGGCACAGAGCCCAACGTGGTACTCAAACTCACAAGCCATGAAATTGTGACCTGAGCTGAAGTTGGATGCTTAACCAATTGAGCCACCCAGGCGCCCCTATTATTTTCATTTAGAAATGAAGAACAACTTGTTTAATGTCACATAATTGCAAGTGGTAGAGCCAGGATTTAAATTCTGGTCTAATTTCAATGCCATACTTGTGTTTAATGCTTTGGGAAGAAGGCCCCCTGAGACTGGATAGGAGTCATTTTCCCTAAGTAGTAATTTCCCCTCATGATCCTTTCCCTGCGTCACCCCAGCACCCCTCACATCCCTTAGCTCTGGAGCTACATCAGGTCTTGGTGTTGCTATTTGTGAGGCCATTTCTTCAGCATTTCCACTGTAGCTCCCCCAGCAGCAAAGCCAAGACTACATTCTCCTATGTGGAAAGAACAGAGATGACCCAAGTGCCAGAGCAAGTTTTTTTGAAGTCTCATGTTTTACTTCAAGCTTCCTGCATAGTTTACATTCTGTTCTATTCTGTGTTCATGTTTAATATAATGTAGTTATTTTCCTCAAATACTATTTATTGGCTTCCCAGGATCAGGCCAAGGTTTTTCCTCTGGCTTCCAGTTTACCTTCCAATTTGAGGATGAGGGTTTATGTCCTCCATGGTCGGCTTATTGATGGTATCAGCACCTAACACAGGGCCCGGCACTTACTTGTTTTATTGTCTCATAATGAAAGGAAAGACCATGGGCTGCGGGACCAAACAGACTTGGGTACAAATAATAGTTCTGGCACTTACTGATGGATGAACTTGGGAGAATCACTCTGGGACTGTTGTTAGGGCTGTAAAATGGGCATAAAAAAATAGCTCCCTCACGGGGTTTGGTGGCTATTGTGCATGAAGCATGCAAAGCACCAGATGTGTGGTAGTCTATAAATGGAGGTTGCTGCTATGGCATACTGTTGGAGTGAAGTGTGGAATGGGTGGACAATTAAATGAACGAGTGTCCCACACACAAGCTATGTTACCCCTGGGCTGTAAATGCCTCCCAGCCTGACACTGCCTGCCTGTGCTAAAGGCAGCCCCCCTTGAGTATCAGGTCTCAGCTTCTCCCAGGAGCCTGCACGGCACCCCCCCCCACCCCCCACCACCTGGACAGCTTTGTCCAGCTTGACATTTTCACACTGCCCCCAGAGCAGGGATTCTTATGTGTAGTCTGAGGGTGCAGATGAGATGCAAAGTCCTTAAATGCAAGTCCTCTCTAAGTTGTTACAGGTAGCACACAATCCCAAGACTTCTATTTTTATGTTTGTACAAGGAATATACACTGGTAATTTATTAAATGAGTTATTAGGGATTACTCATATTTGCTGTTCATAAACTCAAATTAGCCCGTTACTATGTTCCCCAGGGAGCTCTAATTCGGTTATCTGTGGAGTCTGGCTGCTTCTAAATACTCAGCGACTTACTGCCTCCTCACTCAGCTTGATGGTTAGAACCCTGTGACCTACGGGAAAGTGACATTGCTTTCCTGCAGTGTCAGACTTGCGTTGAGTTGGTTGTGGTGTTCAGCTACTGCTATTCTTGCCTTTTAATTAGAAATTAGGGTTCATTTAACTTCATCATTATCATATTAGCTTTTGGAGGATATTTGGTTAACCTCACAGCATGTAGTGACATACACTTGCCTCAAAAATATTTTAGGCCTATAATTTCCCAATTACTAGATTTTAAGACATGAACAGGTTGCAGTTCAAGCTTGAATCATGTGTATTCTCTTGCTAAACAGGTACATATGTACTCTGCACCCAAAAGTGCTTCTGTAGTTGCCCTGGTTATCTGTGACCACATAACTAACTGCTTCCAAATCTAATGGCTCAACAATCATTTTACTGTTCTGAATGATTCTGTGCATCAGGAATTCAGACAGAGCTCATCAGGGACAGCTTATCTCTGCTCCACATCATGTCTTATTAAGGCAGCAAAATCCAAAACAGCTTCTTGTCCTCCATGTCCGGCAGCACAGCAAGGACAGCGTAAGTGACTGCATGCTGGCTGGAATGGCTTCAATGGGATTGCCCAGGGGGGGCTTTAGTTTTTACCATCAGCTAGGTGGCTCACTTCTCCTCCAGGTAATGTGAAGCCTTCCACTGTGTTCCCAAGCACAGTGTTCAATGCTCCCAAGCACACAAAAGTGGAAGCTGTTGGGCCTTCTTCAGGCTTGGACCTGACTCTGGCACAATGTCACTTCTGCATTCCTTCGGTTAAAGCAAATCGTAAGCACAGCCCAGACTCAAGGAGAAGGGACCAAAATGGGCATGAGTTTTGGAGGGACCCCCATGTGATAAACTATACTGTGAAAGTGGCAGTTCATTAATGAATTCAAACAACTTTAAAAGCTCCTAACATGGGTGACTCAGTCCATCAAGCATCTTTTTTTTTTTTTTAATGTTTATTTTTATTTTTGAGACAGAGACAGAGCGTGAATGGGGGAGGGTCAGAGAGAGGGAGACACAGAATCCGAAACAGGCTCCAGGCTCCGAGCTGTCAGCACAGAGCCCGACGCGGGGCTTGAACTCACGGACTGTGAGATCATGACCTGAGCCAAAGTCGGCCGCTCAACCGACTGAGCCACCCAGGCGCCCCAGTCCATCAAGCATCTTACTTCGACTCAGGTCATGATCTCACGGTTCGTGATTTCGAACCCTTTGTCAGGCTCTGTGCTGACAGCTCAGAGCCCGGAGCCTGCTTCGGATTCTGTGCCTCCTTCTCTTTCTGCCCCTCCTCTGCTCGCTCTCTTTCTCTCTCTCTCTCTCTCTCTCTCTCTCTCTCTCTCTCTTTCTCTCTCTCTCCACCACCCTCTCTCTCTCCACCACCCTCTCTCTCTCTACCACCCTCTCTCTCTCTCTCTCTCTCTCTCTCTCTCAAAAATAAATAAATGTTAAAAAAAAAAAAAACTCCTAAATTGGCTAGGCTGAATAAAGTGACTATTGTAAGTTTATAGATTATAGTTACAAATTTACAGGTCATTATTTTAAGATTAAAATTGCATGCATTATTTAGTATTAAAATTATGATTTTAATATTGAATTTAGAATTTTAATATTGAAATTAGAATTTTAATATTGAAATTTAGAGTTTAATATTGAAATTACAATTTCAATGTTAAAATTAGAATTTCAATATTAAAATTATTTTCCCATTGGGAATGCAAACAGGTATGGTAGGATCTTTTGCTCTGTGCAAGTGGTCTCAGTCAAAAAAGGTTGAGAACATCTTTTCTACTGGTCAAGAAATGAGCCCCAAGAAATCTTATAGTAGCTAGAGCCACAAAGCTGACAGGCAGACACTGTTTATGCCCTGATGGAGCTCAGAGTCTCACAGGGAAGGGTTGGCAAGTCTACTGCAGTGTGACAAGTGCCATAATGGAGAAAAGCCCGAGGAGCTACTGAAGGGCAGAGAAGACATGCCAAGCCCAGGCCAGGCAGTTAAAGGGAGCTTCTTAGAGCAGGTGACACTAGAACTGAACTCCAGAGGCAGCGTAGGAGTCACAGAGTTTAAGAAGGATCCGCAGGCGCACAAGCCCAGACATAGGACAGTTACCAAAATGTGACTTGTCACAAGTCTGGGAAGAGAGAGGAGTTCTTATCTTTCTAGCTTTTAGTTATTCTTCCCTTAGAAAAAAGTACTCATTATGGTTTTGTTATATAGCTCATCGTGTGCACATAAATAAGCTCCCCCAATCTGATGCCATATTCATGAATTAATGCTTTTATGAGAGCAGGGAGAAGATGAAGAGGTGTTTGTTCTGGGTAATTGGCTATGGCTGATTCATTCTGATGAATAGAGAGACCTGGGGTGCAAGTCAACATCCATTGAATGTGCTGTCTTCCTTCTGACTTGTGATTTCCATGCTGACATCTGTACAGAACAAATAGAATTTGATCCGGGATATGAAATTGCAGAGCTAGAAGGCGTGTTCTCCCCACCCCCTCATTTTACAGACAAGGTAACTGAGGCCCGGGGAGCCGAAGCAAGCGCTCAGAGTGACATAGCCATAGGGACATAAAACACACTCTTCTCCCATCCAAGGCTGACAACACCCAATCTGAGCATTATTTAGAAAACCCTAGTACCCTTTCTTTTCCTCTCAGGAAGGATATTCAGGGTGGTAATAAGAAGACTGTGCATACTGTAAAGAGCCTCTGAGAGGGGCGTGTTGAGTGGGCTGCTGAAAGGGAAATGCTGAGTGATGTCAGCTGGAGCAAACCTCATGTGAGGGAGCTGCCATCTCTGCCAAAGGCGGAAAGCCAGAGGGGCTGTCCTGAGCGAATGTGGTGGACGGCAGTGACCGTCTGGGGAGTCAGGCCACGTGCCAGGCCCCTGACTTATCCTGGTGGAGGTAAATGGTACAGCTTCTTCCACCACGAAGCCAAGCGCTGAGCTACCGTGGAACAACAGTGATCATGAGTATTTGTGGAATTGTTGCAAAATACACCTTTGTCTCGTTACTCCTCCTCAGCTCCTTCAGGAGTCTCTTCCACCCCCACCTGGCATGCCTACTACCAGATGGCCCCCCGGTTCCTTGTACATGTCCGTACCACTACACTTCCCATCATGTGTGTTAATTATCTGTTTGAGTGTCTGTCTCCTGCACGGGCCCACCAGCCACCACAACAGAGAAGTTAGAGGACCTGCATGTTCTAAGGGAACACAGCTGGAAGAACAGTGGAGTTTGCTCAAAGAGTCAGAAAAAGCTATAGAAGAGAAGGGAACTTTTAATCTAGAACCGGGTATGGGTAGTAGTTTGTTATGGGAAGGAAAGAGGGTCATTCCAGGTAGATTAAAGGCATGGTGTGTTTGTTAGTCCATTAGCTAATGTTTATGAGATGCTGCCATGTGTTGGGTACTTTGCTAGGTGCTAGGAGGACACAGGATGATTTTGCTGGAAGGAACATGGAGCATGTGGGGCAGGAGAGAATTCGAGTGAAGATGAGGAGGTGAGCTGTACCACAGGTAAAGGTTTTTCTGGAGCTGGCTGAAAAGCCTACCCAAAAGGGTCCAAGAGAAGCCACCAAAGGTTTTCAGGCAAGTGAAGTGTTGGGATCAAATTTGGTTCTAAATGAGGAAAATCTCTATGACCAGATATGGGATGATTCATGGGATATATTGTTAAGTGAAAAAAAAAGTGTACAAAAGACAATTGTTAATATGCTACCTTTTGTGTAATAAAGAAGGGGCAATAAAAAATATCCATGTATCTGCTCACCGGTGCAAAAATAAACAGGAAGGATGAGTTAGAAACTGTAAGGGTTGAGTGGGAATAAGATGGAAAGGAGAGGGATGGATACAGTAAAAGAAATGGGGGAAGCAAGGCTTCTCTGAAGATACCTTTTATATAATTCTGACTTTGGAAACAAAGAATCAATTGGGAATGGAGGAAAAAACCTTAGAGTGAAATACAAACAAAAATGAATAGGAGTGTGTAAGAACTAATCTAAGTAACTTTTGAAAATAGTATTTTGAGGACGTGCTTTGTTGGCTGAAAAGAAGTGTCAAGAAATCTTAAATTCTTTTTTGTTTTTCACAGTGTTGTAGCTAACATTCTGAAACCACTTTCTGTATATTTTTAGAGTGAGCAAATAAATATATTGTAGATAATGGAAACAAAGTTTGTTGGAGAAGGGAGCTCAAAAATACAGAATGAGAGGGAGGCTACAGTTGATAATGTAAAATTGGGCTATAGTTGGAGGTCTGAGGATCAACTTGGTTTTTTTAACATGGATGGCCAGCCAGCCAGCTGGCCTGAGATGAGATATGTATATATACCTGCATATATTTCTTGGCTCTGGCCTTGATAAAGCCTAAAAGCAAAGACACCCAGTAGCAATGAGCACACTTAGTGCCCAAAATTTGGCTCCAAATTCCATTCTCCTCTGAAAGGAATCCGTACTTTGGAGAAGTATGTACTTTGGGGACTGATTTCAGGACGAGAACTCAGTTAGTACAGGGTGAGACTGAAACATTTTGTAGTAACAGAAAATAAAGATGTGCTCAAAGAATGATGGGACTATGTCTAAAGAACAGGGAATCAACTTGAATGAGTCTCTACTGGCCAAATCTGGGACAATTTGAATCAAAACAAATAAAGATTGTAATGGATTATAACCCTCTGAATAAAATAAGAATCCATTAATATAAACAAGTTTGTATTATATGTAAATATAACATACATTCAAAGTTATTTATATAAATATTTACATATTTATATTATATATATTTATATTGTTTGTAGTATAAATAAATATCTATAAGTAAACTGGTATGGAGAAATAGAGAAGAGAAAGCTCTTCTTTATAGTAGAATCCAAACTAATAAATATAGAAGGAATGATAGAATTAGAAGTTTTCTATCATAATAATAATTAATTCAGGCAGGAATCATCAGTGGATGCTCAAACTAGTGGGTAAAAGTTTGATGAGTAATTACAAAATTACAACAGCTTCAAGCAGGAGAAGATCAGAAGCCAAGCTCAGAAATCTATGGCACAACACAAAGACTTTGTACCCAACTACTATCAGCTGATTGTTTAAATCATATTACTAAGTGTTGTGTTTGCAACAGGATAATGATAACCAAATATTGAGAGTTCACTGTGTGTTAGGCGTTGTGTTAGGTGAGGTTTTGGGATTATCTGTTTGTTTGGTTTTTGCGTATGTCAACACTAGCTCAGTGAGATTTTTATTAGTACCCCCATCTTTGAGGTGAAGGAACGAGGGGTCAAGAAACACAAAATTTGTCTAATGTCAAATAGCTGATAGGAGGAGGAGCAAGATTCAAAGCCCTGCCTTCTGACTTGGAGTTCCACAGTGTTCTATTGGGCAGCGCGTCTCTCGATCCTCTTAGAGCTAACTCTGTGCTTCTAGAAGTGTGCAGAATGGTACGGCCAGAGAGGCATTCTTAAAAGCCTTGGGGGTTCCTTCTTTCTTCTCACCATACTTATTACTGAACACCTGGTCTCATTTTTCCCCCTCTAAAAATAGGGAAGGCAATGCTTAATTTACATGGTTGTTAGGAGGGCTAAATGGGCAAATACATGTAAAGCATATAGTGTGGAGTAAACGTCCACTAAATGACAACTGCAGCAGTAGTAACACCAGTTGTAACACTGAACTCCCTGGTGTTACAGAAAATGTTTCTAAAGGTCACCCCTCACGTTTGGACTGAACTGATAATCAGAGGGTAGATCATAAAAAGCTTTGTGTATCATAAAAAGAAGATCATGTTTTATTCTATAGGCAATAGAAAGCCACTGAAGAATTCTATTACTGGGAGAGATGTAATCTGGTTGACAATTTAGCACGTACCAAGGGCAGGAGAGTAAAACCCAAACCACGGCGTCCATCAGGAGGCTGTTGGTAGAGACTGGGCAAGAGAAAATGAGGGTCTGAGTTAATGAAGCTGGCCTGACAGAGGGGAGGGGACACACAATGGACAGTCACACTTGAGTGCAGCACCTGGGTTTGGCAGGAGAGGATGGGAAAGAAGCTTAGGCTGAGCCCCAGGCTTCTGGCCTGTGTTCTGGCTCCTCTCAGTGCATGACCAGAATATAGAGGAAGGGCAAGTTGGGGGCATGGGAAGGTGCTGGTTTGGGGTGGTTTGGGACACATGAAGGAGTCACAGTGGACAGTTGGATATTCAGATCTGGATTGAGGGGAGAGTGTAGGGCTGGAGCAGCATGCCTGTGGTCACTGAGGCCACGGCACTGGGTACCTCCTGGAAGGGGTACAGAACAAGGAGAGGGTGGAGGTTGGGATTTTGGAAATGCCAGTATTTAACAACGGCAAGAGAAGTGGAAGGAGACTGAGGAGGAAGACTCAGAAAGATAAGATTGTTTCCAGGGGGCTGTTTCCTGCCATGGCGAAGGCTGCAAAGAGAAGTGGATGAAGCAAGGAAGGCCTGAAAAATGACTGGTGGATTTAACAATTGTGTTACTAGGGACCCTAGCAAGAGCAGGTGCCAAGGAGCAGAATCTAGTTGAGCAGTGGATTAATTAAGGAGAGAATTGGATGTTTTAAGGAGAGAAGCTGGAACTTGGATGCTCCTGGGGATGCAGGCATCTTACTTCCTTGCCATGCCTGCCAACCTACTGGCGGAGAGCTCTGATTGGTGGAAGGTCATCCTTCCAGAGCCACAGTCTCCTTCTGGTGTCTTCCCTTAGTTCCTGGCTAGCCCTCCAGTCCACACCAACCAAGTCTATAGGTTTCTCCAGAGAGCTGCACAAACCCACCTCCTCACTGGGTCGTCTCATCCAGACCCTCCACCGTCCCTCATAGGCTCCAGGCTTCCAGACTTGCCTCAATGTCCAGTCCTTCACCATGGATCCAGTTTTATTAAAACTGAGCTTCTTCTTTGGTAGCATCAATCTGTATTTCTCCTCCTATTAGGTTGGTGGCTTTCCAACATTTTTTTAAACCTCAATATACGTGTACGTATAACTGAAAGGAGACATTCCTGTTTTCAGCTCCATTTCATGCCATTCTACTCTATCCTATTCTATATTCTATTTTGTGTTTTTAAATGCTGGCCTTCGCCCATCGCATTAATTTCACACCCTGCTGAACTGACTTAGAGGCTGGTGTTATGACTGCTGTTAACTGTGCTAGGAGGGGCCCAAAAGAAAACATGCTAAGTGTCTGTCTGAACCCATCCCTTTTCCCTCCTTCAGGCTCCCCTGCACAGGGGCCAGTGGCAGGTCTTCTCTCTAATCACTTTTGTATGGTTCTGAGAGGAAAGAAAACCACTTTAGTTACTAGGATGTTAGCCAGCCGTGGGGATATTTGAATGTCCACAGTAATGGTGGAGAGACTAGTTACCTTTCAAATCATGCACGTATGTACTGTCCCTACTTGCTCATGAGGCATCTGACAGCCTGAGGCGTTTTCATGCCTTGAGGATGCCTTCAGGGGGTCCTACTATTGCCTCTCTTGGGAGACATTTAAAATTTCCTGAGTTGAGGGTATGGCCACCTGTCCACACAGACCACCCAACTGGAGTTATGCTGGTCTGGTCTGTAAGCCCTCTTCAGACTTCCCTGAGGAGACATCCACCCCCACCCCACCGTGGGAACCACTGCCTCTCATAGGTCTTTCCCCAGAGAACAACTGGGGATTTCTTTTATAAGAAAGGGCAACTTACGTATTCCCTCCCATTCACGATGTCTTTTCTACTTCTGCCCAGGAGGAACAAGGATTTCTGAAGACCTTGACTACGGATAGAAGCATGCTGTTGGAAGAGTAGCACAGGCCTTCTCTCATCTGCTCAAACGTGCCCACTACTGCCATAGACAACGTGCATCCTCCGTGGTTCCTGAAGGGCCTGTCCACCGTGTACCTGCAGTGAGCCAGGCCCTGGGCTGGGCCTCAGCTTCACCCTGGTGAACAAAACATCCCTGGCCTGAAGCACTCACACCCAGGTTAAAGATGAGTGAAGAACGGTGGGTCTCCCTTACTCCAGAAGAATTTGACCAACTTCAGAAATACTCAGAATGTGAGTAAATGGATGGACCCACCTGGGGCAGGATTTCCTCTTGGTTGGGGAGACCATTTCTGGAGGGCAGAGTGGTGTAATCATTGCAAAGCCACAGAGAATGAGAGTGGGCCTGACAGATTATATTTCCTTATAAACACAGGATCGGTGTCTTTAAACATAAAAACAATTATCTTTACGCTCTATAAATGATACACACTCGCCATAGAAATTTGGAATATACAGGGGAAAAAATAAAGAGTAGGTTAAAAATCCCAGCCAAACTCTATGAACATTTTGGAACAATCCCCTCCTGTGCATATTGCTTTACATGGTTGAGTTCCTGAGTGTACAGTAACTTTTTTTTTTACCCTACATTTTCTGCTTAACATAATATTGTATTTTCCCAAGTGATTAAAACCTGGTTGTAGCATAATTTTTGAAAGGCCGCAGGCTGTATGGTTACATTGTTACTTGATCACTGGCCCTATCATGCTCTTGTGCTTGGACCCAATGCCTTTTTCCAGTAAGATGCAGAACTCCAACGTGTGTCTCTTTCCTGACTTTGTTCTGCATAAGCCTAGCCTTGCAACTAACTTGGGTTCTTGGTTTCCCATTAGTTACACCCAGGAACAATTGGAATGCATCAAGATACATTGGTAGTGAGACTCATGCTCACGTGTGGGCTGTGCCCTCCAAAGGCCACTCCTAATCCTGACATGACAGGGATTTGCCGAGGCTGGAGCATCAACTGACCACTGTGCTCTGTACACACATGGCCGCCGTGGTGATTATGCAGTGGCACCAGCTTTGTACAGGACCCTTTGCTTTGCAGAACTCTCGGCTGTGCTACCTGCCCCGCCCCTTTGTTCCAGTCACCTCTCCCATCACATTTATTAATTGTATTGGCTGCTTTTGTAAATCACTAGGCCAATGGCAGGTTGACCTGCCCTACAGGGTTTTGCCGGGTAGCCCTCGTATGTCCTTTGGCAGCCTGCCCGCCCCCCCCACCTCCCACAGGGCAAGCAGCCCTGGCGCACAGCACTGGTCTGGGAGTCTACAAGTTGGGCTCAAGTGCCAGCTCTATCTCTTGCTCTCTCTGATGTGACAGCCCTTAACCCCCAGAGCCTGTATCTTCTTCATTAAAATCAGAGTGTTGGACTAGACTATCTCTTCCTGTTGTTCCTCCTACGCCTAACACCCATGACTCTATGTGTTCCCCACGGCCAACAGGGGCCCCGTGGGACTGCTGGTCAGTCTCCCACCTGGCTGCCTGGAGTCCCTGGCCTCTTGTCTGACCTTGGTGGATTTAGAGAAACTCTGTAATGTATTGACAAGGAGCAAGGAATCACCTTCCAGAGTACATTCCATTTAATTCAGCGTGTTCTGTAGGTCAGCAAAGTACCAGCCCTGTCAGGAATGAAAAAGAAGCGCAAAGAAAAGGCTTGCTTTTGAGGAATCAGAATCTTGTTAGAGAATCAGAAATGTGCTCATAACACAAACAGAGAGCAGGTTTAGGGCAGCAGGCAAATACCTCTGGTGCAGAGCTGGCTGAACTGAGTGTATAAATGAAAAGGGAATTTAAAGCTAGGGGAAATTGGTATGGGGAGCGTATTAGTTTCTAGGCTACTGTGACAGAGTACCACAATCTGGGTGGCTTAGGACAATAGAAAGTGCCTAATGGTTCTGGAGGCTACAAGTGCAAAATCAAAATATCAGCAGGGTTGATTCCTCCTGAGGGCTGTGAGGGAAGAATGTGTTCTAGGCTTCTTTCCTTGGCTTGCAGAAAGCTGTCTTCTCTCTGTCTTTCCATGATGTTCTCCCTGTGTGTGTGTCTCCATATCCAAATTTCCTTTTTTTTATGGACACCGTCATCTTGGATTGGACCTGCCCCATTCCAGTATGACTTCATTTTAACTAACTACATCTGTAGTTATTTTCAGATAAGGTCACATTTTGAGGTGCTGGGGGTCAAAACTTCAACATATGAATCTGGGCGGGGGGAGGGGATACAATTTAACCCACACAGAGGATTTAGTTGGGTGGACTCTGTGGAGGACAGAAGTTTTAA
This sequence comes from Neofelis nebulosa, assembly GCF_028018385.1. Taxonomy (NCBI): domain Eukaryota; kingdom Metazoa; phylum Chordata; class Mammalia; order Carnivora; family Felidae; genus Neofelis; species Neofelis nebulosa. The sequence goes on along the minus strand of NC_080786.1, from coordinate 77,945,517 downwards.
AATGTGAGTAGTAGGGGCGCCTGGTGGCTCAGTCGGTTGTGCGTCCGACTTCGGCTCAGGTCATGATCTCACCATCTGTGAGTTCAAGCCCCACATCAGGCTCTGTGCTGACAGCTCAGAGCCTGGAGCCTGCCTCGGATTCTGTGTCTCCCTCTCTCTCTGGCCCTCCCCTGTTCATGCTCCGTCTCTCTCTGTCTAAAAATAAATAAACATTAAAAAAATAAATTAAAATGTGAGTAGTAGATGGTGAGGGAGGGTGTAGAAACAATGGAAACAGAAGGGGAGAGGCACAAAGAGAGAAAGTGTGTATGGGTGGTAAGGAGAACTTCTGGACCACATGGAAAGAAGGAGAGGAAGGTGGGGAGGAGGCCATAGGAAGGATGGGGATAGCAGGAGGCCTTGGGTCAGAGTGTGGGTTTTGAACCAAGGTGGCAACATTTAGAGCGTGAATCTGGTGGCTGTGTGCGGGGTAGCCTGAATATAGAATCTGCCAGATCAGGGAGATAGGGGAGGGTCCTCTGGAGGAAATCTTGTCTGAGCTGAGGAGTGGGGCTCGGATAGTGAATGTGGCAACGAACAAATGCTGATCTGTAGAAAACTGTGGTAGAAGGTATCACCAAAATTTACAGAATGAAAGGAAGCCAGAAAAGATACCCCTGAAGACTGTGAATCTGTGGAAAATACGAGAATTCATATTCAAGGCTAGTGGGGACAGTTGGGGAGTGTGATTTGGGGATGGTGATGACGCATCCACTTTTGTATTCATACATGCTAGGCTGCAGGGAACCAGCAAATGAGTGAGACACAATCCCGGCTCTCAAAGAGCTCCCAGCCTAGGAGGGAAAGATAGGTAGGCCTGAAACAATGATATTCAGTATGACAGGTGCTAAGCAGGGGGGAGCACAGAGGAGTAGACCTAGCCTAGCCCGTGGGAGGCTTCCCAATGCAGGTGCTGTTTCCCAACACCAGAAGCACTAGCAGGAGGGAGGAAGGGGAGGGCATTGCAGGCAGGGGAAGTGGCTTGGGAAGGCAGGAAGGAGAGAGAGTCATCATGGGAGCTTCAGAGAACTGCAAGCAAGTTCCACAGTGGGAACCTAGAGCACATGGTGGTGGTGGTGGTGGTGAGAGAGGATTTGGGGCAAGAACTGGAATGGTAAATAAGATCCCATCATGGAGGACACTGTTTTCCAAGTGCAGTGTCCTGTGGGCCTGGGAGGGGAGGTAGTGGGAAGCGAGTGGGAAGGAGGGCTGGGCTACAGCTCTGACTTGGAAGCATCGTGTGGAGGCAGCAACAGGAGTGAAGGCACTTCAGAGAGCAAGAACATGAGGAGAGAGGTGAGAGGGTGGGAAACAGGGCCATGGGTCTGCCTACAACCAGGGGTCAGAGAAGGGAAAGGAGTCAGAAGAAGGCAGAAGAACTGGAAAGATGACAAGGTGAAAAGAGTAGTGGGTGGAGGGAGTTGAGGGACAGAGGAGTCCACATGTGGCAAAGCAGTAGGGGAGGCAGGGGGTAAAAAGACACCAGAGTGTTTAGTAGGAAGGGGTTCCTTTGTGGTTTGGGGTTTTTTTTCCCCAACCATCGCTTTGTTCTTCTTTGACCCTTCCTCCTTTTGTTCCTGTGCCAGGACCGGACAAGGTGCTCTGGCACTGTTGTTCTAACAGGAGAGGGGAAAAAAGCCACAGTTCTTGGAAAATGATTAATCCTCAGAGGAAACCCTGAAAAAGGCACTTCTACCAATTTTAGATACATGCTGGTGTTCAGTCAGATCACATCGCCATAGCAACTGCTCTTCCATAACTACATAAACAGGAGCTTTGCAGTGGTGGAATATCTGAAGTGCATAGCCTGAGAATTGAGAACTTTCCCCAGTGGGGTTACCAGGTGCAAGAGGCCAAGGATTTCAGGAGGAGAGGCTCCTGTATATTCTGTTTATACAACGTAAACCCTGTACCTTCCCTGGTGGCCTTCTTCTGGGGGTGAAGCCAGGTTACAACTGCCCTTGGATATGTATATATTTATTTTATATGTACACAGGCACACACATACATAGTTGAAACATACCTATAGTAAGATTAATGTGAGTCAGTAGTGTAAAGTGCTTGTAAAAAAACAATAATGTGATGTTAAGACTATTTTTGTTATGAAATAAGAACAAGCATAAAAATGAAAAACAAAATGATGACATTTAAAGCTACCCATGATTCTGTCTCCCAATGATAACCACTACTCGTGTGTGTGTGTGTGTGTGTGTGTGTGTGTGTGTGTGTGTGTGTAAAACAGACATGGTAGCCTATTTCATATGCTGTTCTCTTCACCCTAACAATTATCTATCCAGTGCTGTTATCTACTGCTATATCAAAACAACTTCAAAACTTGGTGGGTTGAAGCAGCCAGTTTATTTTTCCCATTCTGTGGCTCAGGAATCTGGACAGGGCACAGCTGGGATAACTGGTCCCTGCTCCCTGATGTTTGGGGCTTCAGGTGGGATGCCTCACATGATCCAGCATGGCTTATTCACTCCCATACTGTTACCTCAGTGTTCCCCATTGGGATTTCTTCCTCCAAGTGCTTTGTCCTCTCCCAGGGCCTCTCCATGTGGCCTCTTTTTCTAGCAGGCTGGCCTGGACTTCTTACATGTGGCCCAGGACTCCCAAGAGCATAAAAGCACTCCAAGGTCTTCTTAACACCTGGACTCCGAGGTCCTAGAACAGAGCTGTCTCCACATTCCATTGGTCAGAGCACTCCCAGGCCTGTCCCAGATGCAATAGGGCCGGGAAGTGGACTGCATGCCTCATGGGAGAGTGGTTCACACGGGAGCAGGGAGATCGTTGGACACTAGCCAGCGCACAGTATGCCATGGGGTGTTCCCGTATTGTTCAGTACTTTTCAGAAGCGTGGTTTTCAGGGGTTGCAGAGATTTCTTTTGACACATTATTTTATTTAACCAAACCACTGATTGTGAATTTAAAATGTACTAATAGACTCACAGTTTCTAGTAAGGCAAACTGATACCCACATTCTATCCTACCCTGATCAGACCTCTTTGAGAGCTGAATTTATGCCTGGGCATCACAGTTTACAATGGATATATGGATGAACCGGAACTTATTTGAGAAGTGGCGCCAGCATGGTGAGGGGCCTCCCAGCAGGGTTATGAAGAAATGCCTGAAGGTACTATGCCTATTTGCAGGAGAAGGGAAGAAATAAAATAAATTAAAAGTGCTGTTGTGGGGAGGAGGTGTTTAGTTTTGAATGGCTTCCAAAAGTAGCCCTAGGACTAATGGGAAGAAATTTATCAAAGAAAGACTTAAAGCAAGGAATTTATTGATGGCTAATGGTCAAACCTGCCCAAAATGGAATAGAATTGACTTGAAAGCAATTGGGTTTCCTTTCCCTGGATGTCCACTTGACTAAATGACCATCATTAGCCCTTCTAATACTTAGCCTCTGTTGAAACAGGTTTCTTCTCAACCTCAGAGGGCATGAGCATGTGGGGAGGCCTCCTACTGACCCCTAACAACTTCAGCTAGAGATAATAATGGGCTTATTGTCCTTTTAATCTGATATTTGGGGAGAGGCAATTATTTTTCCATGATTTGTCAAGGACAGAAGCTGTCAGCTTTTTCAGAAAGGGAAAAAAGGAAAAAAAAATTAAACTATCAATTTTAACTTTTAATTCTTCAAGAAATCATACCAAAAACGTTAGACATCAGCCCGTGGTTGTTAGATGTTGTAGACTTTTTATACTTGGGAGAAATTTTAAGCCATTCTCAAATGCAACTCCTACCCATTTTATGAATGAGCACACTGAGTCCAGAAGAGCTCAGTGACTTGCCCAAGGTATATAATTTTAAAGTACATTTAAAGAAAAAATAAGTACATTTAAAGGGAATGAATCAGTAAATTGTGCTCTTCAGAAATATATTTTATTATAATCAGATCAACTCAAAGTTTCTGACTTTAAGATGTAGGTAAATTATAGCTCAAAATTCAAATCTGTCAGTGTTAATGTGGGAGTCAGAGAAAATGTTTAGGGCTGGTTTATAGAACAATGTAAGGCTCTAAGTAAGCTGCATTGAAACCTTACTATTTATATGGGCTACAGGAATGAAAGTTAATCAAATGTTCATGGAGTCCTGGGCCCGTAGAGGGTCATGTCTCATTGCTTCCATCTTGGAAGGAAAACCACAGCTATTTCTTACCCACATCTCTTGCAGCATAACTGGCCTTCTTTTCCTCATGATGATTCCTCATGATGAGATTCTACCCACAAGCAGTCACAGAATTATGGATAGGGAGAGACTTCTGTGGAACAATGGCTCTCAGATTCAAATATGCACCTGAATCTCCTGGGGATCTTCTTAAAATGCCAATTCTGACTCAGCAGGTCTAGGATAGTTCAGACATGCTGGGTTTCTGACAAGTTTTCAGGTGATGCTGATGCTGCTGGTCCAGGGACCACACTTCTAGTACCTTTAGTTAAGAAGGTACAGGCTGTCTGATCCATTCCTCCACCTTCATTTGGGCTATGACTTATAAGGCCAAATTACTTAGAGAAAAAATGGTAAGTTTTGTTAGCAATACCAACTTTACTTATACAACTAAGCCGTACCAGTCATTCAGATCATTTATGATGTCAGAAAATCTCCGTATCCTAAAGCTGGTTTTCTTATATCAGCCCAAATTTCCTCTGCTTCAATGTAAAGTCTGTTTCTCTTATTCTGTATGTAGCACTGTAGCAGAGTTATCACTTCCACTGGTTCCCCTCAGTAGTTGGCTTGGTGGGCCTCAGGGGTCCTCAGCCTGGGTTGCACAATGGAAATACTTGGGAGACTTTGAACTCTTCCAGTGCCCTGTCCACCCATACCCCATCCCAGGATCTGGGCATCAGTAGTGTTTAAAGCTCCCCAGGTGATTCCATCATGCAGCCAGGGCTGACAACCACTGGTCTAGCTTTTCTCCATATTCCCCTAGAAATATGGGATGTATGGGAAAAGCACAATAACCCTAATCCCTTTCCTAGTCCTCCTTTATTCAATGAATCTGTATTGAACATTGATTTTATGCCAGGCAGTGGGCTATATGCTGGGCAGAAACAGTGCACAGGAGAAGAAGTATAGCTGGGAGATTGTCAATGTTTAGGAAGCTGGGCTTCTTACGCATGCTTCTCACATTCTACTTTGGGGCCTGGTTCCTCTTGGCTAAAAATGTGGGCCTTTTGATACAATGCTCCTGGATCTGACATATCTGTTCTGACATCATCCTCCGTCTTTCAAGAACGCTTGGGAAACTCCGCTCTTGCTTTTGTTCATCTCACTGTATTCTTGACTCCTTGAAATACTTAGAAAACTTACTCATACATCCCTGCCTTCTTCGAAAGAAGGAAAATTTAGGTTGTTGGTTTTGGGTTTTTTTTTTTTCCTTTTGATTTGCCAACTTTCCCTTTTCCCCTCTCTGTGTCTTTCCTTCCCTGGGTTGAGTCATGTAGGTCTTCTGAATCTATGGAATATATTCCTCTAGGTTCAGCATCATGTTTTTGTCTATGTTGTGACAGGCAAGCCTGACCAGTTAGCCACAAATATACAAGAATGTTGCTTAAGGCCTGCTCTTCAAAAGTGAGGTCCATGCATCTGCATAATTGGTGTCACTTAGAGTATTATTTGTAATGTATAATTTTGGGCCCTGACTCAGACCTACTGAATCAGATCCCCAGGCAGTTCCTATGCATGTTCAGTCTGAGATGCTCTTAGGGAACTTTGAGGAATGGAAAGTTATTATGCACCTCAGAATTTCACTATCATCTATGGGTTTTCAGATTCACAGTTGAAAATGTTGATTCATAGTTATTTCAAAGTTTAATAGCCTGACTAGTTTTCAAATACTCAGTGTTCTTAAAGAGAAGATGGTCCATAAACTTTGGGTTCTGGTTCAGGCAGCACAGCTGACGTTCTGCTGTAAACACTAAAGCTCCTAATTTGTCTGCTTGTTCTGTTGGAGGGCATCCCTCTCCCACACAAATGTGGCAGTGAAGGTGCCTGTGAGTTGGGCCAAATTTTCTCCTTAAAAAGACTTCGAATGTGCTCAAACACTAGGAACAAGTGTTTGGTTATGGTCCCAGAACTTCTGGCACATAAAGCATGAAGAGACAATTTTGGATTGAAACTTTTTAGGGTAGTTGTTACTACTAACGACCTTGATCACAGAAAAGAGCCTTCTTAACCCCTGACTTGGGGTAAAACTGCATGCTGATTGTTCTGCCAGTGTGGGTTAATGCAAAAGGTATCCCTACCTTGCCATGAAGCTGAAGAACTTGACCTGTTGGGTAAAGTTCTTTAGCATTGTCCACTTGAACAATGGAGAATGTCTGCCAAATGTGGTGATTTCAGATTTAGCAGAGTTACAAACTTTTTTCCTTTTGCAATAATTATCCAATGAGTTTAGCTGCTTCTTAAGGTAATCTTCATTTCTAACAATAGAATTACATTCATGGAACAGTAGTTCTTAACCTTGACTGTACATTTGAACCCCCAGGAAGCTTTAAAATATATTGATTCCTCAGTTTCCAAAGAGATACTGATTTAATTGGTTTGAGGTGAGGCCTGTGTTTCAATGTATATAGGGCTCCTCAGGTGATTCTGACATGTAGCCAGGTTTGATAATCATTGTCATGGAGGGCCTTATCTTCTGATTTACCAGTGTTCATGTAGCCAGTGAATCTAATAGCTGTGTCACATTATCAATATGCTAAATATCAGAGTCACTCACTCACTAGCTGTGTGCCCTTCAAATAATCTTTTAAATTTTTTAAGACTCAGTTTTTTCTTCTCTAAAATAAGGACCATTACTACGTTCAAGGATAGTTGTTTAGATTTAAATAAAACACATAAGATGACTACAGCAGTGCCTAACATGCAGTCAGCACTCAACAAAATAGGAGTTCTTGCAAAGAATTGTGGACATGGCCCTATTAAAGACACTAGGAACAGAACTGGATCTCCTCTGAGTCAGGTGGGAGTGTTACCATACAGGCTTTGACAGGGAGCTCTCTCCTGAGGCTGTGCAGTTGGACCCACAGATGGTGCCTAAAGTAAGATCAAGGAATGCTCTGAAGAGGTCTGTCATTGTTCTTAGCTGTCTTAAGATGAAACGGAATGGAGCAGTAGCCTTTTGGTCCTCAGGCAAATAGAAACCCAGCCCAGAAACCTGTAGAGAATAAGACTAATAAAATATCAAAGGACATCCCAGGCGAAAGTAATGGGTCTCAACTTTGAGAATTAGATTGTGTCCCTCTTTAAAACAGGACAGGTGTTGATACTATGAGCTCATTAAAGCCCATGGAAAAATTGAAGTAAATGTGTGGTAAAGAACACTTGTCATGGAAATCTAAGAACCAGTAATCTCTTGGGTTGTTTTTTTCTATTTAATTTTGGGCTATTAATCAGAGATTTTAAAATAAATGCTTTGTCTGTTTTTCTTTTTAAAACCTGTCTATTTGAATGTGAACATATGATGTATATGTATATATACATATATGTGTGTGTATAGCATTCATTTAAATATAAATCAGGGTTTGCTAAATAGATCCATAGCACTTTAGAACCAAAGGATTTCTGTTAGGGTGAACTGTGGAATCTCCAAAATGTGACAATAATACCAAGAGTACACATTCAAGTGAAATCATCCCCCTGATTCTCAATCAAAATGCTGGCTCTATACTACTCTTGCATAAGCCACACCAGGGATACCCACGCTTCCCAATTTGCACTTTAAAGTGCCACCCAGATTTGGCCACTCTAGCTGACCTTAAAATCTACCATTAAAATAGATCCTAAAATGTAGTATTTTCTAAATAATTGAGCTGCCCATAGGATGTTTGAATATAATTTATGGGTAATGTTAACTGAGCTCTGGCTTAATTCTAAGCTCTCTTCCATTCTGTTGCCAGAGTGGCCTTTAGGAAAACAGAGACTTGGTTATGTTACTCCACTATTCAGAAAATCTTCAACAATTTCAAATCAATGTCTTTAGCTTGGCACTCAAGACTCCCACAAATCTGGCCCCAAACTACTCTCTGGTTCTGACTTTTCCTGCATGTCTTGTGATGCCCATCTCTGCATCTTTGTTCACCCTGTCGCTTCTTAAAATATCCTTTTCATTTCATGTCTGCCTTTCAAAACCTCACTCATTCTTTACACCACAGATTAGATGCTGCCTTCTGTATGGGACATCCCTGGTCCCCACCCAAACTTACTGTTATCCTAATTTTGCCTTTTTCCTGCTAATTCTACTTCTCTTCTCTCTGCTTCCTAGAGCTTCGTATTACTGCTACAGCATTAATTACACGTTTCCTTGTGTTAGCAAGTGTTTGGGGAGTAATAGTAAATAGTGCTTAAGGGAAAGTAATATAGACTTTGGACCAAACTAGACCTGAATTAAAACCCTCTTAGGCAAGTCACTTAATTTTTCTGAATTTCAGCTTCTTTATGTGTAAACTGAAGAAAATTGAACCAAATGTGCATGGATTGGCAGGGGAGAATATGAGAATGTGCAGTAAAGGCGTCTAATAAGAAGTAGCTATCATTACCACAATTATTCAGATCATCTCCCCAGCTAGTTCATCAGCAGTACCTTGCAACATCTCACCCTCCACAGCATTTTCTGAATTGAATGGAAACAGCCCAAATTGATGACATCTGCTGCCTGGATCTCACTGAGCTATTGGTTTTTCAACATCTGTTTTGAATTTCAGGAAGAAATGTCCATTTTTAGGCAGCATCAACATTTTCCTGTGGCATTTCAGTATTTCTCAGTCCTGAAATGATTATAACTTGTGCTTGATTGAATCCAAGTCAGCAGAGCCACGGAGAACAGCCCAGCGCATGAGCATATCTACTTTACATAGGCCTATGAGAGTGTAGCCCTCTGTACATAGAGTCTGAACACCGCGGAACATTATGTCAGTTTTTAATGACATTGCCCTTTGCTCATATGTTCAAATTGTGGCAGTAATGGAGCTTGGGAAGCTCTTCATTATCCACAATACTGCAAGACGAGGAGAGCACAGAGACCCTAGTTTCTCTGATGTCTTGACTTCTGGTAACTACACAGGATACACTCAGAATGTGTTTGTAATGACAGTTATTGACTCCATTCTCTAGACTCCCAATTTCCTAATAAAGCCCAAAAGAATAAGAAGAAGCCAAAATTTTCTTTGGGAGTTTATTGTTTCCTATGGAAAGCAGAATTTTCTAAATCACCGTGCTTCATGAATCCCGAGTCTCTGTTTCAGCACCAAGGACAGAGCATCACTGGGTTTAATGCCCATCTCACCCTCTATAATCAACATTTTAAATGTTTTAAAATTTCTGCTCCGATTTTATGCAATCATCTAGTATATTGGTTTTCTGAACACTAGTTATGTGTAATACATTGTGTGATGTAGAGAGACTCACTAGCCAAATACAGCTCTCAAGGCAGAACTGAGGCAGGAGATGTATAAGAAAGGCAAGTTAATAAATAATAGAACAGTATATGACAAGTACTCTTACAGAATTATGTACAAGTCATGTGGGAGCCTGGAGAGGGAATAATCAATTCTAACTGATAAAGGAAGACTTTACAGAGGATTTGACATTTGAGCTGGGTACCAAGAAGTTTACAGTATAGAGAAAAGACTCCAAGAATGAATGAGTGAGTACATAGTGTATTCAAGGATTTCTGGAAATGTGGTTTTGTGTTTGAAAATTGGGGTGAGTGGAAGGTTAAATTAAGAGATAAAGAATAGACTAAGACAGATCCCTACATACTTGTATACCAAGCTAAGGGAGTTAAGCTTAATCCCGGGAAAATTGAGAGTCACTGAAGTATGTTGAACAGGAACATGATCTGATCACATTTGTGTTTTAGAAAGATAATTCATACAGCAGGAGAGAGACTATACTGAAAAAAGAAGAGGGCAGAAAGACAGATAAGGGTGACATTTTTCCGTATAGTCCTGGGAATGAGGGATTACTCCATCATAACCAAGGTTAGACAGAGAGAATTTACTTGGCCCAGCTCCCAATATTTCACATGTGGATTATGTCTCTCCAGATTCTTCCAAGAAGATAAAGGATGTCTTGGCTGAGTTTAATGAGGGTGGGAGCCTCAAACAATATGATCCACATGAGGTAAGAATGTTTGCATTTCAAGCCTTTAGCTCTATTTTCCAGCCTTTCCATAATTTGTTCCCCTCTTAGAAGTTTAACTCATCTTGAAGAACTTGCTTCTCAACATATTTTATCTTAAATCTTAAGTGAGGTATTGGTGCTCCCTGGAATTATATGTTTGCCAAGTTTAATCACCCTATCATTGTCCTAGAAGACTACCTCATACTTTCTCCTCTCTCTTCAAATCTTTCCACTTTCCTGTCTTCATTGTCAGTTATCAACCATGCTTTCTCCTTCACTGAGAAAGTAGAAACAATCAGAAGAGATCTTCCATGAGACCCTCACCTACCTCTGTATCTTTTTTCCTGAAACTAGGGATGAACTCTCCATGCTCCTAGTTAAGTTCAGCTCCTCCATGTGTACACTAATTCCCATCCTTTTCTGGTCTATTGAGAGGCATTGCTTTCTCTGTTTATATATCTTGTTCACATCAACTTTCCACTATTTGTTAGGTTTTTCTCATCAACATATAAACATACTATTATTTGTCCAATATAAAAAATATTCTTCCAACTCCAGTTCTCTCTCCAACTGGAGATATTTGTCTATAGTCACTGCCTCCAATTTCTCTTCTTCCCACTTTTTGAGAGCCCTTCAATCAGAGCGTAACCCCCACTTCTCCACTAAAACCACTACTGAAGATAGCGAAGGAACTCCATGTGGCTAAAACTCAATAGTCATTTTACCTAACAGCATTGGACACAGTTGGTCATATTCTCCTCCACTTTCTTCACTTGGATTTCAGGACACTGGTTCTCCCTTTACTCCTCTGACTTGACATTTCCACTTAACAATCAAATCGGTATCTCAGAATAACATGAGCTAAACTGAGCCTGTTGATCTTACCCTGTAAAGCTGATTTTGCCAGCAATCTTCCCCATTTCAGCAAATAACTCCATTCTTCAAGTTATTCAGTCTACAACTATGGAGTCATCATTGACTTTTCCTCTCACATCCCACATCCAGTTTATCAGCAAACCCTAACTTCTACCTTCAAAATATATCCAAAATCTAGTCACATCTCACCACTTACCTGAGACACCACCATATTTTGCCTAGATTATTGTAATAGTCACCTAACTAGGCTCCCTGCTTCTGCTCTTGACCTTTAAAGTCTATTCTTTGCACACATCCTGAGCAATCTGTTAGCACTTAAGTCAGATCATCTCACTGCTCTGCTCTACAATCCCTCATGGTCCCTCTACCCCCTACTCAGAGTTAAAATCAAGGTCATTACCATCTAACCTCATCTCTTGCTATTCTCCTCCTCATTGGTTTCCAGCCTTATTAGCCTCTTTGATGCTGTCAAACAAGCCAAGGTTGCTGTAACCTCAGTACTTTTGCATTTGCCTTTGCCTTTTCCTGGAATGTTTCTCCCTCAGTATCCACGTTATTTCCTCACCTCCTTCAAGCGTTTGCTCAAGTCACCTTCTTAATGAATGTCACCTACTGTATTTAAAATTTAAGCCCTCTTTCCTTTCTTATCTTTCCATTCTATGTTATTGTCTTTCTTAGTATTTCTCGCCATCTGTCATGCTATATAACTTTTTAATTGTCTGTTTCTCCCATTAGAGCACTTTTGTTCATTTCAGTATCCCCAGTGCCCAGAAGAATATCTGGCTCATAGCAGACACTGAAGAAATATTTGTTGAATGAGCAAGTGAATGGAAGACATCCCCAACTTTCAAATTCAACTCATCTAATGTTTCTTGAGCATCGAGGCACTGTGTTGGGCACTATAGAAGATACAAAGATGAGAAAGCATGATTACTGCCCTCCAGAACTTACTTCCTATTGGCAGGCTTAAGTTTAAGAGCCATGACCCTGGAGTTACATGGTCTTAGGTTAGACTTCTACCTTTGCTGCCAACCAGTATGCGGCCTGAAATAATATTTCACGTTTCTGAACCTTAGTTTCCTTTTCTGTGACCTGAAGATAACAACAACCAAACAAAAATGTTGAAGTTTACAGAAGAGTGGATTGAATGAGATAATTTTTGTGAAATATCTAATACTTTATGGGACACTTAAAAAAGGGTACTTACTATTATTTCCTTTCTGGCTCCTTTCCCCAGAATGTTTTAAACTCAACTTCCTTTTCCCTGCTCCTGGGTCCTTTTATGAAGGCTAATTGCAGAAAAATGACTGATCAGCAGGACAAACTTGGGATGATGCTGGCCACTTATTTATTTGTATTGTCATCCTTTCAACAAACCTTGAGTCAACCCCTTCTCTGCTGGGCACTGGCAGTGAATCAACAAAGTACATGTCCTCAAAGTACACCGGAGCAGGGGCTTTGGATAAAACGCACCAATCATTAGGAGAACGAAGCAGGAAGAAGGTTGCCAGCACAGGGGCTAGACTGAGAATGAACCCTTTCAAAGAACATTCCTGAGGAGAAGATGGTGGAGCCAGCAAAAAACTCCTTGCCCCTCCCACCCGCCTCTCCAGCCCCCAGCTCCAAAACACAGGAACAAAGAAGGGTGGAGGCTGCTAATCAGCCGTCAGCCACGTGGCTGAAGAGTGGGAGGGGAACAGTTTGGTCAGGGCCACAGAGGGTGTGAAGGCCACAGGGAGCTTTCAGAAGCAGAGAGCAGTTTGGCTGTTGGGAGTCTGCCGCCACCCCCACCTCCATCATGCTGGCCCCCACTCTTTGTATGCTGGGCACTGCTGTGTCCCAGGGAAGTTCTGTCATTCTGATTTTATTCTCCCTCACAGTACGGCTGGCTTCTAGTAGGTGTAATGTCCCGGCACGGGGTTGGGGAAACAAAAAGAATTTAATTTCTCTTGAGCTTGATGGCCTACTGCTGCCAAAATGTCTCAAGGAGGAATGAGTTAGTTGTGGGAAGGGGCAGGTGGCTAGGAAAGCAAGGCGAGGAATAAAGTTTGCAGAGTTGGGGGTTGGGGGCACCTAGCTGGCTCAGTCGGTTAAGCATCGTACCCTTGATTTTGGCTCAGGTCATGATCTCACGGTTTGTGGGATTGAGCCCCAAGTCAGCACAGAGGCTGCTTGGGATTCTTTCCCTCCCTCTTTCTCTGTCCCTCCTCTGCTCTCTCTCTCTCAAATAAATAAACATTTTTTTAAAAAAAAGTTTGCAGAGTGGAGCACTGCATCTGGCCATGCCCTTGCCCATCAGCACTGAGTGATTCTCTGGAGAACTGAGTATAGCAGAAGACAGCCAGAAAGTGGACAAGAACAGTGGAACAGAAGGGGCAAGGTGGCTTGGTGGCCCTATGATCTTAGACTCAAGACACATCTAAGCACAAAACCCAGCTCTATCACTTGCTTTATGACTTTGAACAAGTTATTTATCTTTGCAGAATTTTTTTCATCCACAAAATGGCAGTAATAGTCCCACCTGATACTGTTATTTTAAGACTTGAGATCATGTACGTAAACTGCCCAATGCAGAGTAAGCTGTCCATCTAGTTCCCCTCCCTTCTTAACCTGTATAGGAATTAACACTTTAAACAGATTACAGAAACAGCAATTGTCCAGCTATCTCCTACATGAAAGTTGCAGTTTCTGGGGGGAAAAAAAACTAGGCCTGTGCCATGACAGTGCCTAGCATGTTATTCCAGAGCTCAGAGAATTGCTAACCTGCCTCATAGTGTTTGTTTATCTGGTTTTGACATAGAACACCACTTTCTACCTATCACACATTCACTAGCAACTACTCTGAGCCTGGCTTATGCTCATAAAGAACTTACTCATAACCCAGATATAACTTTGAGAGTGGCACACAGTCACATTTCTTTGCCTACTGTACTTGAGGTTCCCGGAGAGGGTGGCAGGGAGCCGTATGTTAACACTGGGACCCAGAACAGATATGGTAACAGGAGCTCTAGACTGGGAGTCAGAAGATTGGGCTTCTGATTTTCCTTTACTGCTAGGTGGCTGGGGCAAGTCCCTGAACTTTCAGAGCCTCAGTGACATGAGGACATCTAGGCTGTTCTGGTATGAATGACCTTTGTTTCTGGGCTTATTCTGTGCCATCCTGTTGCCCAGAATATGATCATGAATGGTTGGACATGTGTTCAATCATTGTTTTCTAAGTTCTCATAACAGTTTGTTCTTTTCCTATGGCACTCACCACTATTGATTCTGTACTAGAATTATTTTAATACCTGAGTCTCTTTGAAGGTATGGACCCATGTGTATTTCTTCGGTGTGTTCCCCAAGGTGTTTCTTGTATCTAAAAGGCATATATATATATATATATATATATATATATATATATATATAATTACTGAATAGAACCCACAATAATTGGTGACAGCCAAGTGTACCAATGAGAAACCCAACATCCACTAAAATACCTCTCAGGCAACACTATTGTAGATGGTGTGGCAGATACTTAGATGAAATAAGATATTTTACCACCTTCCTAGAGCTCCAGATCTAGTTGAGGGACTAAGGATACATATGTCACAAACAACTATATGTTAATACAGGGCAGCAGATATAAGTGTGATAGGATAGGAACCAAAGTGGAAAAGTACAGAAATTCAGGTATAGGAGATCATACTAGGCTTCCTAGAGGAGGTGACATGTGGGCAGGACCTTAAAGGGTAGCTAGAATTTTAACCTCTTAAAGGGTAGCTAGAATTTTAACCTCTTAAAGGGTAGAGAAGGAAGCAGATTATGTGTTATGCATGGATGCTTGATCAGGAAAGAACATGGAAATCAGTGTGTATAGAATGTGGAGGTACACGTAGGGAATTATAGGAGAACATACCAGAATGGTCTCAGTACTTAAAGTAGCTACAAATCTAGGTTGGAGTGGAATTATGGGAGGGCTGTGAATCCCAGAGGACTCAAGGAGTATACAGGATGATCCACTGGAATGTGGGAACACTGCAAATTAGATTTTCTATTTGCATTGATTTTTATCTCATCTAACTTCTATTTTCTAATTTCTTCTTTTGTGTATGTTTTATAATGTATTAGAGGAACACAATAGTACATGTATATAATTTATAAGTAAAGATAAATGGGAATGCATGTTTAAATGTTATAGAAAGGCACATGATTTTAAAACTGATCTAACCTCTCCTGTGGTGATAAGAAGCCATGGAAAGTTTTTGAGTAGAGAAGCAATCTGATCAGAACTGTGCTTTGGTAAGATCAGTTTGGCAAGGATGGATAAGATGAGAGGACGGACAGATGGGGTGGAAGCAAGGAAGCCTTCGAGAAGTATTACAGTGGTCCAGGCAGGATGCAGGAAACAGAAGTCTGAAACCAGGAACATTGGGCCTTCAATGGCCTTCTTGTCAGAGTGGTGGCAGATGGGCAGTGGACACACAGAAAAGACTGAATGTGACTGATGTTACAGAAGAACCGTGAACAGAAGTAAGGGACGAGACCTAGTCTCAGATGACTGGGGGTTCAAAGCTGAGCCTGGAATATCGGGAGAATGATGGTATTGTTGACATTAACAAACAGCAGGGTTAGGGAGAGGAGCTGGTTCAGAGAGGAATATAATAAAAGTTTAGAACTTGAGACCTTTTAGTTCATCCCTCACAATATGCTGTCAAAGAAACTGAGGTTCAGGGGCGCCTGGGTGGCGCAGTCGGTTAAGCGTCCGACTTCAGCCAGGTCACGATCTCGCGGTTCGTGAGTTCGAGCCCCGCGTCGGGCTCAGTGCTGACAGCTCAGAGCCTGGAGCCTGTTTCAGATTCTGTGTCTCCCTCTCTCTCTGCCCCTCCTCCGTTCATGCTCTGTCTCTCTCTGTCCCAAAAATAAATAAAAAAAAAAAAAAAAAAAGAAACTGAGGTTCACAAAGCAGAGGAAATGTGGTAGAGCTGAGACCAGTCACGAAGTCTCCTAAATCCCACTCTGATCTTGTTTGATGACCTTTCAGCTTTGGTTTTTTAAGAGCATTATGTTAGACTTTGTTTAGTTAAACTTTCTCTTTTTAAAAATCATTTAGGATAGTCTGTTTTCCAGAAATATTTTATGTTGATAGTTCTCAGTCTGATGCTAACCAAAAAAGATTAACAGGATACTTTGGAGCTCAAAACTACAGTTAACCCTTGAGTAATGTGGGGGTTAGGGTCACTGACACCCCCCCACACACACACACACACAGTTGAAAATCCATGTATAACTTTTGACTCCCTGAAAGCTTAACTATAAATAGCCTCCTGTTGACTGGAAGCCCTACTTTTAACATAAACATTGATTAACACACATTTTCTATGTTATTTGTATTGTATATAGTGTATTATATTGTACAATAAAGGAAGCTAAAGAATGGAAGATGTCATTAAGGAAATCATAAGGAAGAGAAAATACATTTACAGTATTCTGTATTTATTGAAAAAATTCTGCATGTAAGTGGGCTTGCACAGTTCAAACCTGTGTTGCTCAAGGGTCAACTGGATGTTGGAAACAGTACTTGTCAATTAAAATAGTATGAAGGAAAAGACAGTGCAAAAAGAGCCTTTTAAAATAAGGACAGTAACATCAGCAAATAGTCAAAGCAGAGAATGAGGAGAACCAAAATAGCACAACACCACAGAAAACAGAAAGTTTTAAGAAGAGAGGATGGAATGCTACAGAGAAGCCGAAGATGAGCGAGTCTGAAAAGAGACAACTGAACCTATGACCTTCAAGAGAGTAGGTTCAGAGGTGATGGGCTAGAGCCCAGAGCAAATGGGACTAAGGAGGTGATGAGGCTAGTGTGGTCTGGCTGGAGAACGTTGAAGGGGAAGGGAAGAAGGACAGGATAGTAATTCGAGTAACCAGCCATTTCTTTGGAGCAGTGCCCTTGAACATGCTTGCAGGTAGAGAAGCAGATGCTGGGAGATGCCTCCAGATGCAGGGAGGCTGGAATCAAGGGTCATAGTGGGTGGGCTCCACTTGGAAAGTAGGAGGAAAAGATTTTGCTGTCACAGACTGGTAAAAAAGAGGAGGATGTGTAAGGAAGAGACATTCTGAGGTGATGCTGTGGAGACAGAGAGGGACCAAAAAAGTATAAAAGAGAGACCCAGAGACTCAGGGGCAGAAAAGACAGAGAGATAGAGACTGATTGGTAGTTGTCACAGGAAATGTGAGTTCACCATTTGGTTTGAGATCCCTTAACTTGCTAAGAGCCTGCATTTTCCTCTGTCCGGCCAAATCAGGCTTCCTCCACTCTGTAAAGAAGATGTGTAGAACAGCCCCACCTGGGACAAGTAGAAACTGCTGTGTGAGCTCCCTCCCATTGGGACCAGGAGAGCATCCCCTGTTTTTAGGGCCAAAACTTTGTATCCCAAACCTAATTGTGTATATTCAAGCTGGCTCGTAGTTCTGGGAAGGCTCTCAGATTTTCTAGAAGAGACAAGGGGTTAAATGCTATCAACATTTTGAAAGGAGAACCAAATAGGCTCCCAGAAAGGGATTTTATTCTCATGGCTGTTGTTATTTACAAAAGCCTGCACAGCAGATCTTAGAGTAGAGCTTCCTCAGTGATTTCCAGGAGCATCTGCCGATTTGATGAAGAATCTGATGCCATCAGGGCACAAGCCAGTGATGATTCACTGCAAACTGTCTTTGTTGAGTGTTTGCTGAGCACAGCAGCCCTTTCTGGCATGGTTGCTTCCAGTCTGGGACCATAAGCCAGGCAGTAGTGGGAGAGATACAGCAGGGAAAGCTTCTAGTTTTTGGCACATTTCTTGATTCTACCTTCTGTCCTTGGCTTCCTGCTCTTCTCCTAGTGCCTAAAACCTTCGCAAGGACATGTTTAGAGAGCAGTTGAGCCAGACACATACCCTTGCCTGTTAATCTTGAGGTTCATCCAGGGAAGGTCAGTTATGAAACTAATGAAGGATGGAGCCTGTCTTTTCCTGTTTTCTGAGACTCAAATACTCAGGAATCCCATCCCTCACAACACAAACAGAAATGGAAATACCACAGAAGACCCATCTTTCTACCGTGTTTTCAGCTACATCCTTCATCTTAACTAGGATTCCAGGGCACTGACCAAGTCCGGCTTGTGGGCAGAACCCTCCACACCCAGTGCTTGCTCCCCATCACCCCCTTTCTACTTAGTTTTAGACACGTCTTGTTACAGAAGCCTCCTGTGAGCACCAACATTCAACCATCAGTGTTTTCTCTTTCTTGTATCCTGTTCCCTGCTCCCTGTGCCTGTCATCCTCCATCACCTACTGACCTTTTCATTCCAGCATTTACCCCTCACTGCACTTCTTTCTGCTTTCCTTTCATTTCTTTCACCTGCCAGCGCCCCCCCCCCGGCCGCCGGCCCCAAGTTTCTCTTCTCTCCTTCTTCTCTGTCCCTTTGCTTCTCTGCACTGACTTTTTCCCTCTTTGTTCTTCCTCAGCCAATTAGCTATGATGTCTTCAAGCTGTTCATGAGGGCATACCTGGAGGTGGACCTTCCTCAGCCACTGAGCACGCACCTCTTCCTGGCCTTCAGCCAGAAGCCCAGACAGGAGACCCCTGACCACCCAACGGAGGGGGCCAGCAATGAGGCCAGTGGCCCAGGTACACAGACCAACATTCCCTAAGATGGAAGGGAGATGCTGCAGCTGTAATGCACTTGCCACAGCCACAGGCTGAACTCCTAGGGGGTACCCTGTGCAGAGTAACTTTCTTACGGGGTGGAAATGAGAACCAGGGGACCAGGACTCCTTTCCCCATGGGGTCTCACAGGAAGTGCTGTCTGATGGCTCTCAGAGGAATAAAGAGGAGCAGAATTCCTGCACCCAGGCTCAAAAGGGAGGGTGGAGGTGGGGAGAGGAGGCATCAAATAATGTGTGGCAGGGGGTAGAGAGTCTTCTGCAAAGGCTGCAAGAAGCCTTTGGATGGAGCACATTCAGCTCATGTACCCAGGCTGGAAGAACCCAGGAGTGTCAGAGACCAGAGGAAGGTAAATTGTGGTCACTGTCTTCTTGGAGTTTGGGCTATAGTGAGGGAGACACAGTCAGCCCCAACAAATCAGCATGAACCCAGCTGATACTCAAAGAGACACACAAGTCTAGTGATCCAGGCCCCATGGGAAGGTCCCCTGCCTGCCTCTGTAAGAAGCTGGAGAACGTAGGCTGGTCCTTAAATCTTGTTTTTACTCCCCAGATGCCAACATACAGAATGTGGATAATGGTGCCAAAGCAGATGAGGCGTGTGCCCCTGATACAGGTAAGTCTCTGTAATACATGATTTGCAGTGTTGAGGGGGACTGGGGAATACCTCATCCTTGGGAGGAGGGAGAGATATACCCAGCAGCATGTCTCCATGTCATTGTATGTCCTTTGAGCAGATCTTGTCTGCTTCCATCTTGGGGGCCCCCACCACTCAACTGTGCTGGGATTCTGAGTTTTGATGCGGGTTCATGCTTCACTAGCCCTGAAACAGGAAAGCTCATTCAATATTTACTTCTGATGGGTCTGCCTGGCCAGAAGGGGGAGAAGGGGAGCCTTCTCAGGAGAAAGTATATGATGAGGGTTTGAGAGAGAAAGAGAGAGAGAGAGAGAGAGAGAGAGAGAGAGAGAGAATAAAGAGGCAGCTGTAGGGCTGAGGTACAGATGACTCTACCAGTGGATGGTAAGGGTGTGCCCAGATGCACTATAAGAAATGGCAAAGAACATCTTTTTAGTAGAATTATTCCAGATGGAAACCTGGGTTTACACATGAGAATGAAGAGAAACTGGTAACCACATGGGTAAATGTAAAGAATATGTGTCTTCTTAGTTAAATCTCCTTAAAAGGTAATTAACTATTGAAGCAAAAAAAACTAAATGACACTGTGTTGTGCAGTTTATAATATAACTTATGTAAAAATCAAATGTATAACTGTAGCACAAAGGCCTGGATGGGAGAATTGGAGGTATTTGTGTGTACCGGCTTAAGGAAGTCAGGAGGAGGAGCAAGGGGAAGCCGGCTAAAATTAGTTTGATTTATTTCCCAGGGACTTGGCACGATGAGAGAATTTCAAGTGGATATTAGATGTAGTTCTAATCTTTTTTCCAGTCATGGCAAGAAGGGCAACTAGAAGGATTAAGGATTTTTCAGTGTGTAACTGAAGGACTGGTGAGATCAAAAATTTACTGTGGATAAAAAGCAGAACGTGGTTGGGAAAGGAGAGTTGCCGTTGGACCGTAAGTTCAGCAAATTCCAGTCTTCCCAGAACTGCACAAAGCAAGGATGACAAGTGTCGGTGCCTTCCTGAGGCCTTCAGGGGCAGCATCAGGGCAAGACTCTGCAAAGTATGGCTCACCCACCCTCCCTCCCCAGCATCTCACCCAGCCATGCTAGGTTCATGACCCCTTGGTAAAATGGGTTTAAGTTATAAATAAGTCTTAAATCTTACGTGGAATAGCAGGAGCATGTTATGACATAGCTTATTCTCATGATGGGAAGAGAAGGGTGAAACCTTGGGATTCTAAACTCTGAGCAGCTAAAACAACCATGAAAAGCGTTTGGACCCAAACCCTTTACCCAGAGGCTTTCTTAGTCTGAGTATCTGGAACTTCAAGATGAACCTGAGAGAAGCTATACTTCATTTTCTGAGGTTCCAAATTGTCTGGACGGGATTTGTTTTAGTGGCTGAGGTTTCTGAGGCCCCAAGGAAGGATGTATTAGAGCTACTGTCATTGTATGATATTTGAGAAAAGGTGGTAATAGTGGAACTTGGCTGTCTTATTTGACCACCACGTTTATTTGCAACATTCGTATCATTCTGGGTCTGAGAGCAACTTCCAGAGATTTACTCCTGGGGAAGTGATTTATGATGTACCACTTTCCTTGTTTATGGAGAGTATCAGTTTCCTGGGGTCAAATAATGAAAGGGTAATGATCTGACTGCTGGCCCAAGGAGGTATATAGCATCTTTTCATCTTTTTTAGTGACTTGAGATTTAAAGTAGAAAATCCGTTTCCTATGGGGCTACTTTGTGTGGATGTCTTAATTAGATGCCCCTGTTCACGAGAAACAGGAATGTAGGGACAGACAGATACCACAGAGAGAAGCCTCTGCCAGTAAGGAAGAGCCAAGTTCTGGCATCACCTTAGATCAGGCCATCTGTTGAAAATCCCAGCCTTTTCCTGTTGCCCAGACAGAAGCCAGAGGAAACTAAATTCTGATTTGATATGGCCTATTTAGGCTTATCAGAGCAATATCCAAGCTTGGATCTCGAACAGCCCACTTCAAGTTATTCATTTCCAGAGCCAGGTGGATTAATGGTTGGGTCTGTAAACACAGCAGAGAGGGGCTTTCACTGAGTCCAGATATGGACTCAGAACCTTGAGCAATCTGTCTGTCATTGTCAGGACGTCAGCTAGGAAGGCCTGAATGCACCTTTCCATGAATGGCCAGGCCTAATTGGGATAAACAACGTGAACTTTAGTCTCCTGGTTTTAATTTAGTTCCTCAGGCTCCTAAGATGTTTCAGCAACTCAGAATATTGTCCTTGGAATTTTTTTTCTTAGTTTTTCCCGTTTATAAAAGTAACACATTCATATTGTAAAAAAAAAAAAAAAAATTGAAGAATACAAAAAAAAATAAGGAAACAACAAAACCATCCATAACTTACCAGTGCAATTACACACATGCATACACACACATGTATTTTTTCTATAATTTTTTACAGAATTGGAATCAGACTATATATATAATTTTGGAACCAGCTTTGTTTTTCACTTACCATTATACTCACAAACATTTTTCATGTCCTTCAAGACTTTTGGTAAACACCCATTTTAATACAAGTCCCTCTTTCAACAGATGAAAATCTGAGGTTGGATGTGGGGAATAAGCCCACTTGTGCAAGGTCACACACCCATTAACACAAACCCAGAGCGAGAAACCTAGTCCTCTGCCTCTAGGTTGGTGTTCTTTCCACTATGCCCAACTGGAAGGCAAGAAGTAATACAGAGACTAAGACAAAAGGTGGAATAAGTCAGGTCTGCCTAAGAACACTCAAGCAAAAGGGTTTATGACATGGCACCTAGACAGAACCTATGTAATCCGGAAGAGGGTGTTAGTCTTTGACTACTGATGGCCCTTGAGGGATGTACTTAGATGACTGTGAGTTAGGGGTATTTCATATAAGGTAGCTTGAGGAGGAAAACGTTAGTAGGACTATGTGCCTCTCAGTCGTTCTGCTCCCCAGCATTTCCATGACTGGAATGAACAGTACACCTCATAGACTAGAACAGTGGCTCCAGATCCAATCACAGTCCTAGTAACCCAAAGATCTTTGTAAAAGGCTGTAATAATGTTTTAAAACAGCTTTGGTGAGCTATAATTGGCATAAAATTAATTGCACATGTTTCAAGTGTATAATTACTAAGTTTTTGCATATGTATACATCTATAAAACTAGTACCATGTCATCCCCAAAAGTTTCTTTATAGTCTCTTTCTCCCACCCTCCCTAGCCACCCACCCCTAGATCCATACAATCACTGATCTGCTTGCTGTCACCATAGATCAGACTGCATTTTCCATATTTTATATACATAGAATCATACAGTGTGTACACTTTTTGGTGTGGCTTCTTTCACTCAGCGTAATAATTTTTAAATGTATCCATGTTGTCATGTGCATCAACAATTAACATATTTTTAATGCTGATTAGTATTTTAGTATATAAGTAGATATTCCACAATTTGTTTATCCATTCATCTATTGATGGACATTTGGGTTGATTCCAGTTTGAGACTATTTCATATACAACGTGAATATTCTTGTACAACTCTTTGTGTGGGCAGCTTTCATTCCTTTTAGGTAAAGATCTAGGAGTGGAATGTTTAGGATTGTTATGTTCTCATGATAATTTGACTTCTGCATTATGAAATGATTCTCTTTATTCCTGGTAATACTCTTTGCTTTGAAATCTACTTTATTAGAATTATGTTCATAATTGATGTAGCAACTCTAGTTAACTATAGTTAAAATGGTATCTTTCTCCATTCTTTTCATGTATTTGTGTCTTTATACTTAAAATTTTTTTAATGTTTATTTTTGAGAGAGAGACAGAGCATGAGTGGGGAAGGGTCAGAGAGAGAAAGGGAGACACAGAATCCAAAGCAGGCTCCAGGCTCTGAGCTGTCAGCACAGAGCCTGACACCAGGCTTAAACTCACAAGCCATAAGATCATGACCTGAGCTGAAGTCGGATGCTTTACCGACTGAGCCACCCAGGCGCCCCTGGCTTTATATTTAAACTGCCTTTCTTATTGGAAGCATGTAGTTGGGTCTTGTTGTTGTTCTTCTTGTTGTTGTTGTTTATCTAATCTGACAATCTCTGCCTTTTAGTTAGAGTTTTAGAATGTTTACATTTACTGTGATAATTGATATGGTTAGGTTTAAAGGGACCATCTTGCTATCTGTTTTCTTTTTTTCCTATCTGTCCTTTCTTCCCCTTTTGTTCTTTTTCTGTTTTCTTTTAATTAATTGAATTATTTATGATTTCATTTTGCCTCCTTTTTGATCTTATTAGCTATAACTTTGTTATATTATTTTAGTGACTGTTTTAACTATCATAGTCTACATTCAAGTAATATTATTCCACTTTGCATATACTATAAGAAATGTATTGTAATATATCTCCATTTCTTATCTAGGCCTTTGTGCTATTGTTGTCATACATTTTACTTCTACATATGTTAAATTATAAACTGCACAACACATTGTTATTATTTTTGCTTTAATAGTTAATTATCTTTTAAGGAGATTTAACTAATAAGAAAAATATTTTTTTATATTTTCCCATGCAGTTACCGGTTTCAGTGCTCTTTATTCTTGTGTGTAAATCTAAGTTTCTGTATGATATAATTCTACAAAAAAGATGTTCTTTACCACTTCTTGTAGTGCAGCTCTATACAGTTTTGTACATCTGAAAAAATTTTATTTTGCCTTTTTTTTCTAAAGATATTTCACTGAGTAAGGAATTTTACGTTGACAATTTTTTTTTCCTTTAGTATTTTAAAGATGTTGTTCCACTGACTTTCAGCTTACTCTCTTTCCAATGAGAAAATTACTGTCATTCTTATCTTTGTTTCTCTCTACATAATGTGCCTTTTTTCCTCTGGCTTCCTTTATGATTTTTTTTTTATCATTGATCTTAATCAGTTTGATTATGATGTTTTTGGTGTAGCTTTGGGGGGTTTTGTTGTTGTTGTTTTTAAAGTAGGCTTTATGCTCAGTGCAGAGCTCAACACAGGGCTTGAACTCACGACCATGAGATCAAGACCTAAGCTAAGTTCAAGAGTTGGACATTTAACCAACTGGGCCACCTAGGCACCCCACCTTGATGTAGTTTTATTTATATTTATTGTGTTTGGGGTTCATTGAGAATCTTGGATCTGAGGTTCTATTGCTTTTATCAAATATCGACACATTTGGAAAAATTTCAGCCATTATTTCTTCAATTTTTTCCTACTTCTTTCTTTCCTCTTTAGGTATTCCAACTACATGTTTATTTGACTACTTGAAGTTGTCCCACAGCTCACAATATGATGCTCTTTTTCTTTCTTTTTTTAGTCTTTTTGGATGGTTTCTTTTGCTGTGCTTCAAATTGACTAATCTTTTCTTCTGCAATGTCTAATCCACTCTAAGTCCTATTCAGTGCATTTTTTTTTCATTTCATGCATCATATCTAGACACTTGATATAGACAGGCATTTTTAAATATCTTTTATATTCCTACTTAAAGTGTACTATCTTTCCTCTAGCCTCTTGGACATATGGAATACAGTTGTAATAATTATTTTAAAGCTTTTGTCTGTTATATCATCTGTGTCATTTCAATTGCTTTTTCTCATTATTATTATTTATATTTCCTTTCTTCTTTGCATACCTGTCAGTTTTTTATTAAATGCCAGCCATTGAAAATGTTACATCATTGGGTTTTGGATATTTTGATATTCCCATAAAAATTCTTGAGCTTTGTTTTGGGGCACAGTTAGGCTACTTGGAAATAGTTTGACCTTTTTCAGGTCAAGCTTTTAAAGGTTTGTTAGCCAGGACCAGAAAGGCATTTGCTAATTTTACCCAACAATCAAAACAAAACTCTTCTGAGTACTGTACTCAATGATTCATGAGTTATGGGGGTTTCTACCTTAGTTGGTGAGAATAGACACTATTCCTGGCTCTCTGTGCATTCCAGGGACTGTTCCCTCTAATACTGATTTTTTTCCCCAGCCTCCAGTAGTCTCCTCACACATCTGTACTCATTGTTACTCAGCTGAATAATGGAACGGAACACTCCACTGATTATTCACAGAGTACCCTTTGTAGACCTCTGGAGTTCTCTCTGTGCAGCTTCCTCCTCTTTGGTGCTCTGCTCTGTGAACTCTAGCCACCTTGGGCTCCCCAGGCTTCAATCTCTATCTCTTCAGCTCAGAGAGACTTCCAGAATCTTCCTGGGTTCCACCTACCAGTGCTACAGCCTAGAAACTCTTTCTGAACAGTATGATGTGGCAATTATGGGGATCATCTCATTTGTATTCTGTCTCTTGGGATCACCATTTGGTGCTACCACATTCAGTGCCCATTGTTTCATATCTTTTGTCCAGTTTTTTGTTTCAGTAGAAGGATAAATTTGGTCGTGTTACTCCAATTTAGTCAAAACAGAAGTCATTATAATAGTGTTTTCATGGATGGATAATCTGAGGTTGTAACAGTAACTTGAGGTATAATGGGCTACCTAGTGCAAAGGATTTCTCACAGTTGTCTTCTAGATTATGTTTTTTCATAACTTTTCCTCCAGTGCTGATTTTAATACTTGTGTTGCATATGTCATTTTATTGCAGTTTCCCCCATCTTACTATCCTTATTTTTATTTCACCCTATTGTATTTTTATCCCACCTTGCTCACCCCTGAGGCTCTCTGCTCCAATTTAACATATCTTCTCTCAACCTCCTGAGGGTCTTTCTTGTCCAGTAGGAAATTATTTCCGAAGATCTGGTTTTCTGAGACTTCAGGATGGAGCTTCCTGTCCTTGTTTTATAGCTCTGTTTCATAAGGTAGGCTTTCATGTTGCACAGCTCTACTGGACTGATAGGAACTGTTTGCCTTTGCTTGGCACTTTGGCTTTCTGAATAAAAAGTATGCCGGTTGCATTGCCTTCCATTACTGGAAGCAGCCATTACATCAGGGCTGTCTCTCCCTCTGTCTATATCTTCAGACCTCCACCACTTAGTGGCACAACACCTAAGTGGATTTTTCACTACCAGTCTTCCTCTTACTTTTCCCTGTGTTTTCTGCAAATTTACCCTCGTTCTGGAAATTATTAAGAGATCATTTCTTATGGGCATGGATCTAGAGAGGCTGGGGGGAAGAGAGATATCCCTTAAAGTGCCTTGAGAAAAGTATAATTCACACAGTAAAATATAGGTGCCCAGTTTTCTCATTAGCAATAACCTCATATTTCTGGATTAGAAGACAAGAAAGACAGAGTTTTCCAACCTAAAAGAAGGAAAACTCCAGAGGGATAACTTACCGTGTTCCTGTGGTATGATAAACCACTTTCTGCATTTTCTTAATCCAATAGATTAGGCTTGCGGCTAGTTAGAATTCTTCCGAGTGCCTGGAAATTTGTCGATTGTTGATCCCAGTTTTCTCTTTTGAATGTTCATCTTTTTCTTTATCTTTGAATGTATTTGAGAAGAAAATTGTAAAAAGGTGTACTGGTACGTGACCAATTGTCTGGATTTTGGAATCCCAGCCAAAAGTAACTCTATAAATTGAGTAAGTGTTCCCAAAAAATTAGGCAAAATGACATTTATCTGTTGGGTATTGATATTACTAAAAATCATTCTCATCTTTTCTGAAAATTCACAGGGTATAGGTGAATTTCTTACAATGATAGAGATTCTTAAAAGTGTCAGAATGGGCTCCATTCAGAGAGTATGAATACTACAAACTGGATTTCTAGGACCACTGATTTGATCATATTTAAGTAACCAACACTTTCTCTACCAAGAAAATGATGGAGCAACAAACAAGGTTTAATATTTACTAAACGTTAAGTGCCGTTGGATGGTTTCCTTTTGCCTATTGCAGAATCAAAGATCACCGAGAAGCAGGTGCCAGCAAAAGACCAAGTGGCTGCGACCCTCCTGGGAAATCCTGTTGTTCCATCTCCAGGCTCAGAATCCCCTATAGTGTACCTGAAGGATGTCGTGTGTTACCTGTCCCTGCTAGAGACGGGGAGACCTCAGGATAAGCTGGAATGTAAGTGTCCACCCTGTCAAGGGGCTTCAAGTTTTTCCTAGAGAAAGATGTAGTGTCTTGTTCTTCCTTCTAAACATGTCAGACAGAGATTGATCTGGGATCATGGGTACTGGTGATGCCTGCTTGGGGAAGATGTTTCTGTCCTGTCACCAACAGTGATCTGAACATTTCCTGGAATCCACGTTGGGACCAGAACCAGTTGTATGGAGAGTGGGAAGCGCATCTGAGACCTTGGTATTGAGAACCAGGATTTGGAAAGGGGAGAAGTCTCTACAAGGGGTTAAGACTTCCCTTCTTTGCTGAAGGAACTTCCTGAAAGCCTCCAACCAAAAAGCTGCCACCTTCTCTTATTTTTCAAGGGAGGATATTCAGTATTTGTCTTCCTTCTCCTGTTCTGTGCCCAAACAACTCTTTATGAGGGAATCTTTTTTTTTTTTTCTTGAGAATTAATCAGTCTCTATCTCATTAAAACTTATTTTCATTTCTTCACCCACCCCTATGCCACATTTTTTGGCCTCTAGAGAGAAACAGCTAGTTAGGTAAGGGAGTTGATCTTGGTTTCACAATGCTCCTTAAAGTTGGTTTCAGGGAGGGAATAATATCTGGTGGCAGAAAGGAAAGCCCACAGCAGCTGAAACAGCCTGCGGGCTCCTAGTAAGACTCACTGCAGGATTGGGCTCACTGGCCTCCATCAGCCTACAGGCAGACTTTTAAAAACAGAAAACAATAGGACCTCGTTAAAAAAGATGTATTGTTTTGGCTCTTTTTGGGACTTTAGTAGACATTAAAGGGAAAAACATAACACATCATAGCAAAAGTCAAAATTCCAGTTAATAATAAGATGAGTCAACAAAACTGAAACATTAACAGGGAAGTATCTGGCAAAGGTTAACCCTCGCCCAAACCGAAGTGAAACAGTTCACTAACCACCCACGGTTTTGAGGTGTTAACAATTGCAAGCCTTAAGTGCCAATTTGGTAGCAAATATAGCAGATTTATGTCTCTTTTGGCTAGTGTTTAAAGTGAAATGTCCAATTATTTCTGAGATTCAGCTGGACTTTGAGTTTGAGGCCTTATATTTGTTCATAGTTACCAGAGAGGATGTGAAAGATGTTTTCATACTAGTGGCTCTCAGACTGGGTCTTTGTAATGGCAATAGAAAGAAACTGCATTTTATTTTATTTTATTTTATTTTATATATATATTTTTTCTTTCGATAATATTTATTTTTGAGTGCGATAGAGACAGAGCATAAGTGTAGGAGGGGCAGAGAGAGAGGAAGACACAGGATCCAAAGCAGGCTCCAGGCTCTGAGCTGTCAGCACAGAGCCCAATGCAAGGCTGGAACTCGGAAACAGCGAGATCATGACCTGAGCCGAAGTCAGACGCTTAACCAACTGAGCCACCCAGGCACCCCAAGAAACTGCATTTCAAAAAACTTTTTATTATAGAAAATTTCCAACGTAGATAAAAGTGTAAAGTACAATGAGCTTCCATGTACCCATCAGCCACCTTCAGTAATTACTGATTTATAATCAATCATACTTTATTTATACCTCCCATGCATTCCCTCTGCCCCAGGATATGTCGAAGCAAATTTCAGACATCACATAATTTCACCTATGAATATTTCAGTACTCAAAAAATATGACTTTTTCTTAAATGTAACCACGGCACCATTATCACATTGAAAGACAATGACTCCTTACTATTGTCTGTTCAGAGAGAAAAGAGGCAGGGCCAGTATAAGAGCAAAAGCACTTATTTAGGGCCTCAGAATAGCAGTTCAGGGAACACAGATTTGGGCAGCAAGCCAAATAGTGCCCTTCCGAGGGAACAGAAGTTGAGGGTTTTTAAAGACAAAAGGGAATGCTTGTATATGTTGTTTACAGAGAATTTTTTTATTGGTGTTGATGGCAGAAGACGAATCTTGACTGAATATAATTGGTTACTAAGGCTGTCACTAAGCAGACTCTTACTGTAGCAAGTTACAGGTGTTAGAATTGAGTCCTTGGAATATTTGAAGTTTGGCCCAAGTCAGAGTTCACAGTTCCACCCAGTTAGGATGTGGGTAAGGCCCATCTACTTGATGACCTCCCAGCTCCATTTTAAAACCCCTTGACATAAGTGACTTGATTTCATTTCACCGTTTATATATCAAATATTGCCAGTGTTCACATTTTCCCAGTTATCTTACATATTTTTAGTTGTTTGACTCAGGATCCAAACTTGGTCTATACATTGCCATTGCTTCTTATGTTTCTTCTGTTTTAATCTTCTGCTTATTTTTTTCCTTGTAATTTTTTGTTGCAGATCTTTGGCCTGTTGAGTTTTTAATCTTACTTGTGTTTTTTTAATGAAACCAAATAAATTCAAATCTTCCCCTGATTTTAATGACTGAAAACAACTTACGCTTTCCTTTTTAATAACCAAACATGTATCTTTTTGGAAATTATAGCCTGAACTCATACCTTTTATCAATACATTAACAATAATAATTTTCATTGTTGAACACCTTATATCTGTTAATCACTTTATTATTTTTTAAATTATTTTAACATTTATTTATTTTTGAGACACACAGAGAGAGAGAGAGACAGCCTGAGTGGGAGAGGGGCAGAGAGAGAGACACAGAATTGGAAGCAAGCTCCAGGCTCTGAGCTGTCAGCACTGAGCCTGAGACACGGGGCTCAAACCCACCAACCATGATATCATGACCTGAGTTGAAGTCAGGCGCTTAACTGACTGAGCCACTCAGGCACCCCTCTGCTAATCATTTTAAATACATTATCTCATTTTAACCTCACAATAACCCTAGAAGGTCAGTGTGATTGTTTTCATTTGACATGTCAGAAAGCGCAGAAAGTGTAAATGACTTGCCCAAGGCCATGCTGCTGAAAAACTGAGTGCTTACACTTTCTAGTTCTACTATCAGTGCATATTAGGACCAAGAGAGCTCTGTGTTAAGAGTTGCCCCTGCCCAGGGTCTGGGAGCAACAGTCGTGGGAAGGTCTGTCCTTCTTTATCTGCTTGGTGAGTCAGCCTCTTATTCTGAGTTCCTCTGACCAGGACATTCTGAAGTTTCACGGAGAATCCCAAGGCCACGATCCTACTTTTAAAGAACCTCAGCTCCTACCAGGATCACACAGCTGAACAAGCACAAGGTGCAGGGATATTAAAACATACAGAAAGATGTAGCAACACACGGGCAACTTAGCAGGAGTGTTGTCACCTTTGGGTACATGCTGAGAGGTCCAGAGTGGGTATGTGGAGGAAGGGGCAGTTAGGGGAGGCTCCACAGAGAAAGCAGGCCTGATGAAGTTAGAACTGGAGGAAAATGAAGACGTGTTCAGCTGTGCTCCCCACTCTGCTTACTTCTGAGATCACAGACAGGATCCCTACCTTTTAGATGACCAAAATCCAAGTTCCCAGGTCCCAGAAATGAAAATTTCGTACTTTGCCCAAATTTCTCTCTCAGATCTTCCTTATCCTGCATCATCTCCCTACAGCTAGAACATGATAGAGGATGTTTCTGAATAACATGTTGATGTTTCAGAAAAATAAATACAGTAGCTTCTGTAGTGGTGGTAATGAGGATTAAATGAGTAGTAATGATAAATTGCGTAGGAGAGTACATTGTACTTATTAAATGCCATATATAAATGTTCATTATTGAAAGAAAAATGAATAATATCTGTTGAGTGCTTTCTACATTCCAAGCACTGTGAGACTTAGGAATAGGGCACAGGAATAGAAGTCTGTATTATATAAGCTCAGTCTTTCTAAAATCTTTAATGAGGTCAAAAACATTTAGATGTCATAATATCGATTTTTGGAGTAATCATAGCTGGCCTGAAATCATGAGGTTAATGAAATAATGTTGAACTTCTCTGCTTGCTATGGGGATGTTAAGAGAAAGAACACATCAATTTAAACTTCTCTGGGTATCTTTTTAAGGAGAGCTAGGTTGTCAAAAATCTTCTCCTAAAGCCTTTCTAAGTATTGAAAAGGCCAGCAAAAATATTTACTTTATGTATGTAGTCTTACTTGGCATGTTTCTTTTATGAACATTTTAAAGGTTTTAAGATATTTATTGTTTTGTATATATCTTTACACTTTATGTTTATATCTTATTTAGAAAAACTAAAAATTATTATGGAGACAAAAAATTGGCCTATCATTTATATGTTAATCCTCATTAAAAAAAAAAAACAAACAAACAACCTAGGAGAAAGAAAACATCACAGTCTCCATCTTACAGATAAACAAACATGGCCAAACAAAGTTAAATGACTTGGTTGATGCCCGGGATGGTAGGACAAGGCCAAGATGTGAGTTTGCCTAAATCCACACCCTTTCCGTGTGCAACAGAAGCAGTATCCCATTTATAATTTGGGTGCCTCTACCCACCATCAGCTGGGCATTTGCTTTGAGTCATGTTCCAGTGATACTGCGAGATACACATGCTCGACCAGGAATCATACCGTGACCTGGATCTCATCAGCCACAGTTATTGGTTAGACAGGTCCAGAAGCCAGATGGCTTGGTTCTCCACCCTCTTCCCACCCTGTCTGTAAGAAGTCAAACTCTGCGCCTGGGAGGGTGGGTAACCTGGCTGCAATAGCCTTCGCCCCAGTGACAGAACTCATCTAAAGACTGACAGCATCAGAGTCTCAGCTCGTCCCTGGTGCCCAGAGGACACCTCGAGCCTCACCTCTGTGTCTCTTGCAGTCATGTTTCGTCTCTATGATTCAGATGAGAACGGTCTCCTGGACCAGGCGGTAAGTTCTCCCTCCAAATGTCCCTCCTGAAACCAAGAAAATCTCGGGGAGAGGGGAGCGAGTAGAGGAAGAGTAAAAATTCCCAGTTCCATATTTATGGAAATAGCAGTGTGTCAATATGGGCTACAGAAGTCATGGTAGAACTCCTCCCCCACACACACTACCACTTCGAATAGCACCAGCCAGAGGGGGAGTGAACTCCACCTGGCCTTTTCATTTTAGAAGCCCAGGATCACAAAATCTCAAAATGGGGAGATGCTTTAGTGTCTTATCTAGTTTAACTTCCTAGTCTTCCTCTTGTGCCCGGGGTATTAGCTCAACGAGTCTGGTTCTTCCTGATCGGAGCACATGGTCCCATCCCATTGAACCTGGGAAAGCCTGAGCCCCGCCCCCACTTTCCCTCGGGAATAGGCAGGGATAGGACAGGATCATGGGGTGAAAGGAAGGATGGAGAAGGAAGAAAGCAGAGAGGAGAGAAGGCAAAAAGAATCAGACAGGCCTCATGCTCACGGCCAGCAGTGTCAGAGACAGGACTCCTTAACAGAAAGGCTGTGAGGGCGAGGGGCATGGGGCTGAGTCAGACCAGTCCCGTGGGGAAGGAAGGAAACAAGTCCGTTAGACCACCTAAATCATCCTAACGTCCTCTAAACCCCAGGGTGCCTTTAAGACATTACTGCAGCCACATCGCAATGCTGTGGGTTGTGTCCTGCCAAGGAACAGCCAGAGAATCACAGACACTCAGGCATTGGATCGACACATGTTTGTTGAGTGTCTGCCACACGTTGAGCACCGGGGATAGCCAATGGACGGAAATCCATGCCCTCGTGAAACTTTCATCATCGTGCAAGCACATTCACTACAAAGCATAGCAAGATACGTGTTAGAGAGATGTGTGTACTGGAAGACAGATAAAGGAGGGAAGGAAGTGCTGGGGGGAAGGGGCTGCAGGTTTAGCTTGAGGAGCCAAGGAAGGTCTCCACCAGGGGGCATTTGAACAGGGACTGGTAGGAGGTGAGGAAGTAAGTCCTGGGGATATCCAGATGAAGCACCTTCCAGGCAGAGGGAGCCTCAGTGCAGGGGTCCTCAGGGGGCTTGGAATGTAGGTGGATTAATGAAGAGGCCAGAGTGATGGAGCAGAAGAGTGAGGAGGTCAAAGTGAGAAATAGTAGGGGATGAGATCAGACAAGTGATGGCCAGGGGTGCTTGCGGGGAGAGTCTGTAAAACATACCAAGCCATATAGGTGACTGGGAAAGTTTGTCTTTTTACTCTGGAGAAGTGGAGAACCACTGGAGATTTTGAGCAGAGGGGTGACATGACTTCAGTTTTACCAGGTCACTCCAGCTGCTCTGTTGAGACCGGACTGTATGGACTCAAGCAGAGATATCAGTGAGGAGGCTGTTGGAATAGACAAGACAAGAAATGATGGTAGCTTGCACCAGGGTAGAAGCATTGCAGCTGGTAAGAAGTGGTGAAGTTCCAGATCTATTTAGAAGGCAGCATCGGTAGATGGAAGTGAGTCCCATTAGAAATATCTGATTCAACTTCCCACGGAGGATCGTTGGAAGATGGATACTCAGGCTGTGTGTGAAAGCTCATAGGAATGGCGAGTTCAGCTTCTCCCTTGGGACAGCCATTGCACTGCTGGGGGCACTGTTA
Organism: Neofelis nebulosa; assembly: GCF_028018385.1. Classification (NCBI taxonomy): domain Eukaryota; kingdom Metazoa; phylum Chordata; class Mammalia; order Carnivora; family Felidae; genus Neofelis; species Neofelis nebulosa. Next base: position 77,911,695 of record NC_080786.1, on the reverse strand, counting down.
GAGAGGGCGTCCTTTCTGCACAAAAGGCACCTCTAGTCTGCCAGAGAAATTTTCTACACAAAACAGGATTCTTTGCTCCACTCCCCTTCCCCCAACCCAGCAGGGAGGTCAAAACAGGCCAACCTTCAACTCCTTCCCTACAGCCCTCTGCTTACTTCTGCCCTGGGTAGCTGACCAAGACAGCTGACCAGTGGAATACCAGTCCTATACAATAGGCCTTTCAGTTTCTGAAGATACTGTCACATCTACCCGAAGATCTTCTCTAAGCTCAAATTCCACAATTTCCACACTGTTTCTCATAAGGCAGGCTTAAATAACCACTCTGACCAAGCTCTGGTTTGTCAGTGCTATTCATTTTTTTTTTTTTAATGTTTATTTATCTTTGAGAGAGAAAGAGAGAGAGCGGACAGGTGGGGGAGGGGGAAAGAGAGAGGGGAACAATGAATCCAAAGCAGGCTCCAGGCTCTGAGCTATATAAGCACAGAGCCCGACATGGGGCTCAAACTTGTGAACTGCAAGATCATGACCTAAGCCGAAGTCAGATGCTCAACTGACTGAGCCACCCAGGTGCCTCTGTCAGTGCCTTTCTTAAAATGTGGCACAGAACTTAACCCACTCCTCCATGACTCTTTAAGTATCCCCATGTGGCCTGACCAGGGTAGACATCAGGGGAACAAGGTCTTCCTAAAATCTACCTACTAGGCTTCCTGAAAATGCCCACCCATTCACACAGGCCGAGACTGAATCTAATTCTCTGTTCCTGAATCACATTGTTTTATTAATCAATGAATCTTGGAGCCAGCTAGATCTGCAAGCTCTTTTTCTTTGGAAATTTTGCTGAGCCCTGTCTCCACTGTTCTGCCCACTTCCTTATCCCAATTTACTGCCTCATCTGCAGTTTTGTGATGGATTTTTTTTAATTTAAATAAAATACAATTTTTAAAAACCCTGCTGGGCTTTAGATGGCTTATTTTGACCCAGCATTCTACCTGGTGGAGGTAGCACTTTTATTATATTTTTTAATGTTTATTTGTGTGTGTGTGAGAGAGAGAGAGAACGAGTAGGGGAGGGGCAGAGAGAGAGGGAGACACAGAATCTGAAGCAGGCTCCAGGCTCTGAGCTGTCAGCCCAGAGCCTGAAGGAGGGCTCAAACTCAAGAACCATGAGATCATGACCGAGCTGAAGTCAGACACTTAAATGACTGAGCCACCCAGGCACCCCTAGAGGTAACACTTTTGAACTTTGCTTCGGTTCACCAATGTGTCTCCCCAGATCAATCTTACTTTGAACATCTTCGATGGTGCCCAAGAGATGCAAACCCCTCCTCAGTCCACTGTGTTTCTGTGCAACACTGGGTGTACTGATTCATTAGCGTCCAACAATTCTGTGAGGTTTTAAATAAAGCCTGGTCTTGGTACTAAACAAAAGGCTCACTCACCAGGCAAATGTAGCCCTTATAAATTTCCTATTCACAGAGCCCTGGGATTAGGGCTGGATGTGATGCAAAGGAAACCGAGGAGATGCCCCAAGTGACCTAAATCATAGTGCCTGAGCTACAGCCAACATAGTGGCCCTATATCCAACTGAAACCGACCCTTGAGGGGTATAGATGGATCCCAAGTTGCTAAAGCTATGGGATGGGCACCTGGGTGGCTTGGTCGGTTAAGCGTCCGACTTCGGCTCAGGTCATGATCTCACGGTCCGTGAGTTCGAGCCCCGCGTCGGGCTCTGTGCTGACAGCTCAGAGCCTGGAGCCTCCTTCAGATTCTGTGTCTCCTTCTCTTTCTGCCCTCCCCTGTTCATGCTCTGTCTCTCTCTGTCTCAAAAATAAATAAACGTTAAAAAAATTTTTTTTAAAAGCTATGGGAATGAGGAGGGATAAAATAGACAGGAGAGAATTGTGTTGGCTTATAAATATTTAGGGAGCTACAGTCACAAAGAAGGGGAAAACATGGGTACCCTCTATGCTGGGTCAAAGCACAGGATTGGGGAAAAAGGTGAGTCCAGGTGGGTCCAGGAGGAGGTCGGTGTTCAGTGACCTTTCTCCATACCTCTGACTTATCCATGTTCTGTGCTTCTTTGAGCATCTACTCTCCATAGACCTTTGTAGTCAAGGCATAAAGAGCAGAACAGTTACACTGTTGCTTCTTGTGCTCCGCCCCTGCCCAGGAGCTTCGCTGGGGGTTGGATTTTGAGACTTGCTCTTGAAAACACATCTTCAGTGGTTCTCTCCTCTTGATGTTTTCCAGGAGATGGATCGTATTGTCAGCCAGATGCTTCACATTGCCCAGTATCTGGAGTGGGATCCCACGGAGCTGAGGCCTGTGAGTTTCCAGAAGCAAGGGTGACTTCCACGTGAGCCTCCAAAATGAAAAGCAGGATTCAGGACTTGGATACAAATGTTTACTGTGCATGCTCTCCCAGACTTAGTTTCTTATAGGCAACTTCTCTAGGGTCCTATATCTTGACCTTCCACTTCTCTGACAGGAAAAATTGAAGACATAATTCAAATAGTAATACCTAATAATACTCCCTAACCTTTCCACCGGAGTTAAATTTTTATAACAGGAGTTCAAGGAACTTAGAGCTAGAAAGAATTTTAAAGATTTTCTCAATCACCAGGTAATATTAATAATAATAATTACACTGGGGGGGGGCTCCTGTGAGTCAGATATTAGATTAGACATTTTATATTCATTTTCTCTTGCCCTCACTACAGTGCTCCAAGCATAGCAGTGTTATTTTCATTTTACAGATGAGCAAAGCAGAACCCAGAGAGGAGTGGCTTGCCCAAGGCCACACAGTCAGGGAAGGGCAGGGCCAGGCACTGAACACTGGCCTCCTCACCCCTTTTTGCCCCCTCACTGCTCTGCTCACTGTGAATTAGAGGGCAAAGATAAGGCAGAGCAAAAGAGAAAGAAGGAGACAGAGGGAGGCAGGGAAGTGCAGGATGAAAGTGGACAATTGTTGCTCTCTGGGTTCTGCAGATACTGAAGGAGATGTTGCAAGGAATGGACTACGACCGGGACGGCTTTGTGTCTCTAGAGGAATGGGTCCACGGAGGGATGACCACCATCCCACTGCTGGTCCTGCTGGGCATGGATGACTCTGTAAGTCAGCAAGCCTGAGTTCAAAGAGCTCTTGCCTTTCAGAAGCATCAGGCTCCACGTGGAAGTTAACATCTGTATACGGCCTTGGCTTCTGCCCCAGACCCCCATGGACACACCAGATACTCTAGGCCAGCCCAAAAGTCCTCTCTTTTTACTGATTAGTGCCTGGCATATAATTCATTCATTTCACAGAGGACATTTTCTAAATTATAACTAAGTAAAGATACTGTTCTGAGTGCTGGGAGGGGACACAGATACAGTATTCATCCACCAGAAGCTTATACCCAACCGGGAAGAGGTGGGGGGGGGGGGAATCAAGGGATAATACCATCTTTTCCACAAGTTAGGTTAAAACATGCTAAGAGAGTTGAGGAAGGAAGAAAGGGAGAAGGAAGGGAAGGAAAACTACCGATCTGTCAGAAGGTGGAGGACATTCAGTGATGGTATCTTATTCAACCACCAAATCAACCAGATAAGATAGATATTTTCCCCCAATTTATGTAGATGGAAAAGTGAGATTTGGGGCCTAAAGAGCAAAGGAGGAAGCAGAGTTTATTTGCACTTGACTCCAAAGATCCCACGCTTGCTAAACCTCCCACACTTAGAAGTGAGAAAGAGGGAGAAGCCTTGGAGGTTGTTTGCCCTGGCCGGAAGTACATGTGGGATTCTGGTATCTCATCCTTGAGTGTAAAGATCAGGTAGAAAGACTTTAGAGGATGTTGGATCTGGTTCTCAAGGATGGATATGATTTGGCAGATGGAAGATGATAGAAGAGAGAGTTTATGGCTGGGAGAAAAGCTTGGTCAAAGACCTAAATGACAAAGTTCAGAGTGTATTAGAGAAACCTCCCAGTTTGATCTGAGTAGGGGATACATATAGAGGCATAATGTACGCCTGCATCTGACCTAGTCTGCTTATTTTGCAAGGGAAATGCAAAAGGTAGGAAGGATACCCATACACAAGGTAGGAAGGATAAAAACCAGAAGTACACATCGTGACATTGAGCATTTACCAGGACCATCGCATCAGTTGTGGACGACACTTCTTGGAGGTTATTGAAATGTCAGAGAGAAGAATGGCACATTCAGCTGGGTCAGCCTATAGCTGGCTGCCACTACCTATAATGTCTCCAGGTGACAGTTCTGCAATTCAGGACTGCAGTTCAGAACCTGAGCCTCTGTTCCCAACACTCAAGAACAAAGAATCCTGCAGTCATCTTGGCACGTCCAGGTCTTTCCAAGTGCTAACTAGAAATCAAGGACCCAGGAGCTATGCAACTCCCTTCTTATTCCTTAGGACCCAAAAAGTCAGAGCTGGAGAAGATCCTGGTGATCCGTGGTCTAATCCCTTCATTTTACAAACTGAGGGCCAGAGAGGTAAAGGGATTTTGCCAAGGACACACACCTAGTTAATACCAGAAGCTAACCTCCATATTTCGGAGGAGCACACGTCATTCAGTGACTCTTTACCAAGAACATTCCATGGGCAAGAACCCACGTGAGCTAGGACATGAGGTGCTCAGATAAGGAAGACATACTTTCTGCTATCAATACTTGGATCAGAGTAGAAGTCCTGCCTGGGTGTTGTTCCAGCATACCTGGTTTTTTCTCTGAAATGTGGGAATGAAAATGAAACACTTTAATCACAAGGAACCAATTTCTGTTCTCTATTCTGTTTTGGACTTGGTAAGTCCAAGGCACCACACGACTCTGCATGGAGCCGCTGTCTTAGGGCTGGAAGAGGGAGAGACAGACTATTTCTTCAACACTGTCCCCAGTATCTCCCCCAAATTCCAAAACAGCCATGTAGAAGACCATAATTTACATCAATAGAGTGACAGACAAAAGCAAATGCCAATGTGGTTTTTATTGATCAAAAGTTTTATGCATCTAATTCTAAACATGCACTAAATTGTAAGTTTTTGCATCTAATACTCAGGACTCTGAAGAAAGCATCCCTCAATGTCTTAAAAATCACATGGCTCCTTTGGCTCTTTCCAAACCCACTTGTGGACACTGAAAATGTCTGAATGGCACACATGCATGTGAGAAAGAGGCTGTGTCGGGGGGAAGTTGCAGCCGCACCCTCGCCCCTGGTTCACCGCGGGGAGGTTACTCCCACAGCCTGTAGAAATGAAAAGGCCACATGATGGTGCTATAACCCAAGCAGAAATGTTGCTTTAGCCTTCCCCTCCATCCTTTCGCTTCTAATCCTGTATCTAGGAAAACAGTATCTGAGAAAAGGAAAGTCAGCTAGCTTAGTTAATGAAGGTATTTTCAGGTAAAATGACCATCATTCAGGCTACAGGAAGGCGCAGTGGGGTCCGCTGAAGAGTGCTGTAATCTCCTTTCTGCCCAGGAAAGAAAACCCTGGATTGTAGAGGCAGGGGAGAGGGACTAAAGGGCTCAGGCCAGCAAGACCCCCAGTTATTAAATCAGTTGCTTGTTTTTTTATGGTCTTGGATTATTTATACAACTTCTCCAAGGCCCTCTTTCTTTCTTTTCTTTCTTTTCTTTTTCTCTCTTTTCTTTCTTGTATAGGTAGAAGTCTACCTCCTGACAGGTAAACGGGTACTTCACTTGTTTTGTGTTCCCTAGTGTCTAACACTGAGAGAAACTTAATAAAAGGGGTTTTTTTTTTTTTAGTTTTTTAACGTTTATTTATTATGGAGAGACAGAGAGAGACAGAGCATGAGCATGGGAGGGGCAGAGAGAGGAGGAGACATAGAATCCGAAGCAGGCTCTGGGCTCTGAGCTGTTAGCACAGAGCCCAACACAGGGTTTGAACCCACAGACTGCGAGATCATGACCTGAGCCGAAGTCGGACACTTAACCAGCTGAGCCACCCAGGCACCCCTTAATAAAAGTTTTAATTCACACTGTGGTAAGCACTGGATTAGTAGCTTTACTTACATTATTTCATTTAATTCATACAAAAATTCTCTGAATTAGATGTTTATCAAATGAGCGGATGAATCAATCTTTTTATGAAACATTTAATCAATTAGTAAAACTGTTTAGTAAAAGTGGAAATCATTAGATAAAAAGACTGTAATTCTGTAAAACTCAGATCTTGAAACAAGCAGGATTTTGAGGTGGTGAGATGAAAAATGCTTAGCCTTCCCCCAGGAGGAGACCAGCATTTGGAAAGGCAGATGGGCTTTTCTAGGGACCATAAGGAGCACAATCTGGGCACAGGAATGATTCTGGCTGCTGTGACCAGCCCAAACCAGAGGTGCCCAGAAGTAGGAACTGGGGTATGAGTCTGGCACCCTGACTGCCAGCCCTCCCCACCTTATAACAGTAGTTCTGACTGCCCTTAAGACCAGCCCAGGGGTGTTAGTCTTTTGATGGAGCCCATGAGAAAAGTTTAGGGACAGCATACATGGAGGCATACTCCTGAAGCCACGGCCTCCAATGAGACTGTGCTCCTAGAGCTAGAAGCTGGAAGAACTGGTGTCTCAGGGAGGGTGTGTGATTATGTGAGGCTCGGCTTATCTAGTGGGTAAGGATGGATTTGTCCGTTCAGGAGGAAGTGGTTTAACCCTCTCTATTTCTGCCTCTTTACTATTTTATCTGTGTACAGAAAGTTGAGAGAAGAATGTTGTTTTCACTAAACTACTTTTGCCTGATTATAAAACTGGTGCATGCTCATGGTAGAAAATGTGAAAAATGCAGAAGAAAGGAGAAATTAGAGATTAAAATAAACCTGTAGTACTAACAGTGGCTAACCTCTGTTGACAGCCCAGTGACATTTCTTCTCATCAAAGATCTTATTGTATGAAACTGAGATTATATTGTCCAATTTGCATTCTAGTTTCTTCATTTAGCATTGTATCGTGAGCACATTCCCATGCCATTAGATACTCTTACTAGTATCTTTTTGATGGCCGATAAGTGATATGGATGTACAACTAACCAACCTCCAGATAATTTTGAGACCTTCAGGATATTTCCAATTTTTCATTAAAGATTTTTTTTAATGCTTATTTATTTATTTTGAGAGAGAGAGAGAGAAGGAGAGAGGGAATCCCAAGCAGGCTCCACACTGTCAGCACAGAGCCCGACATGGGGCCCAATCTCTTGAACCGTGAGATCACGACATGAGTTGAAATCAGGAGTTGGACGCTTAACGGACTGAGCTCCCCAGCCGCCCCCAATTTCCAATAAGGCTGGATTAAACATCTGGCAGAGCACAAAAATGTTCATCTGACTTTTCAAAAATTATTTCTTTAGGATAAAACTCAAGAAGGGGAATTTTTAAGTCAAAAGTTACAAACATTTAAAGGATGATGATGGATGGATGGATGGATGGATGGATGGATAGAGAGGGAGAGATAGAAGACAGATAAAAAGTCTCTTCTGACTTACACTTCTGCCAACCATGTAGGAGAGGTCTTATTTTATCCCCCATACCTACACTCCTAGTCACACATTCCTAATGTGTAATATTTGCTCACTTTAAAAACAAAGGACTTTGTTTTGATCTGTGCTTCTTTTGAAAGAGTCCCTAAAACAGTTAAACAAGTGGATAGCTTGTTTCCCATACAGGAGAAGAGTCTTAGAAAAAAGAAAAACCTACAGGAGCCGCTCCCTGGCTTTCATTCGCATGGAGCTGCCTGCTCAGCATCTCATTCCTCGTATCCCTGCAGGGCTCCAAGGGGGACGGGAGACATGCCTGGACCATGAAACACTTCAAGAAACCCACCTACTGCAACTTCTGCCACATTATGCTGATGGGTGTTCGGAAGCAAGGCCTGTGCTGTGTTTGTGAGTAAACTTCCTTCAAGCCCCTTTCCCCAGGAAGCGTCTTGAGCCATTCCAGGCAGAGTCTAGGTGCTTCTGCCTCCCGGCTTGAGGGACCACCTATATTGTCCAACAGCAGGAAATAAAACAAGAGCTCTGTGTCCTATTTCCATCTTACCCAAGTCAAATGGACAAATAATGTCCTGTTAGTGGAGTCCTGTCATGGGCTGCTGAGCCCTAGAAAAAAATCATTAATGTTCACGCACAATTTTAAAACATCTCATAGTGATTTTAATTGGGTTTTGCTAGTGAATGTTTATTTTGCTGAAGCTAGGGGGTGGTCATTAATAAATAGCATAAGAATGTATTGTGTAAATGCATGGAACTTACGACTCTCCTTTGGTTTGTCTTTATAATCCATTTAGTAAAGTCAGGAGAGGAGAAAAAAACAAAGGCGAAAAAAGAGGGGAGGGGACTGGAGAGAAGAAGTGGAGAAAGATGGAGGGGAAGGAGGGAGAAGGGGTGATGGAGGAAGGAGAAGGGAGACACGGAGTAGGGGAGCAGAGGGAGAGGGGAAGAGGCTACAGTACAAAGGCTTTTTGGGGCCAGGGCCTGTGGGTGCAGCCACCTTACCATACAGGTAGCGAACACTCCACCTGGACCCACAAGAGCCTGGTGAGCTGCCGCTTGTGTGCTGTTCGGGCCACCAAACTGTTTCATCTAAACATGCACACATGAGCTAGGCAGCAAGTGACCCAGCCACAAAAGTCACCTTAGCAAAGCAGGGCCCTGTGCCAACTGAGAGCCAGCATCAGTGGGCTAGTGGAGGGGCCCCCAGGCCTTCCAGCTCCGACACTCTTCTTACAGAAGAACCCCATCTTATTCCTTGTGGGTTAGAGGCCTCTGGGCCTCTACAGTTTGCATAGTAGTAAAGAGTAGTAACAACCACAATAATAATGTGCGGAATAGCTATTCTGACCAAGACATGTAGTGCTTTACACACCTTATCTCAGTTAATGCTGTAAAAGCCTTGCAAAGAGAAAGGCAGTTTTGTCCCCCAAACCCTGAATTTCAGACACGTGAAGAAAGTTACCCAAGATTATGTGTGTGGTTACCAATGGCAGAGCCAGAGTTCAGGCCTAGGCCTGCCTAACTCCAAATCTCTGAAATTAGAACACCCCAGCCTTTCTCTTTCCTCTCCAGCACCCCCAACATACATGACACTGGCATACTGAGAAGGTGGACTCCTCATGTTCTCCTTAGCAGAAAATGCCTTTCTGAGAATGTTTTCTTGCTGCGTTCACTCTCTGCAGTGGAAAGCAGTGTGTTGGAATAGAGGGTATAGAAACACGCCTGGGAGAGAAATGTGGACTCTCTTCTCAATAAGCAACTGGAGACTATGCCAGACTTCCATGAGGAAGGCCAACTCCATATGTCCCCTGCCTCTGACTGGCCACTCAGAGGGAGGCATGGGCCTGGGCTGGAGTGGAGGTGGGCAGACGGCTAGCCCTCCCTAAAGTGGACACTCAACAAGCACTTTCCTTTTTGTTTTTTTGTTTTCAGATTGTAAATACACTGTCCACGAACGCTGTGTATCCAAAAACATTCCTGGATGTGTCAAAACATACTCAAAAACCAAAAGGGGCGGTGAGGTTAGTGATACCTGTCGTTCTACTGCATGCTGCATCCTGGCCAACACGTCCATCACCACAGATTCCTGAGCAGGAAGCTTTATCAAGTCCCTTCTCTGCCTCAAGGGCCACCCTTAAATCATCCCATTCATCCATCAATCCATCAGCATCTCCGCAGTGCCCACCATGTTCCAAGCACTGTGCTAGGGGGTTCGCAGGTTACAAGATGGTCCTCAGCCTGTTCCAGAACTGTGGAGGCTAGTGGGAGAGAGACAGACATGTAAGCAAAGTACAAAGAAGTGAGCTATATGATAACGGTAGGTCCATATGGGACATACAGTGGAGGCACCAAGGAGGAGGCCAGGGGAGTTTCCACAAAGGAAGTGGCATTTGAGTTGTGTCTTGAGCCCACATCATGAGGACTTCACAAGGCATCAAGGAGTTCAAGGCACCCTAGGCAGAAGAAGCCTCGAGTGCAAGGCATGGAGACATGGCATATTCCAGACCCTGTAGTCAGTTTGGTGGGACTGGGACAGAGGATGCTTGTAGGGACGTGGTAGGAGATGGGCTCTGAAAGTGGTAGGTCCAGCCTGGGCAAGTTCTTATGAGGCCAACCGAGGAGTTGGAAAGGGGTCTCTTACACAATGAAGGGGCCACTGAAGAGCTTTAAGCACATGAAGAAATGATTGGGTTTGCGAATTAGGTTAACTGCTCTGGCACCATGGTGCAAGAGAGACATCAGAGGAGGGAAAAGAGCTCCTCCAACAGTTCAGGCAAGAGGCAGTGCCTCACTGAGGGCCTGACAGGGTGTGGGGGGCACTCTGCACTCACTACACTCAATACATTCGCAGTCGCACCGTGGTGGCTGTCTCTACTGAGTATCCCCTGGTTATGCCGATTATTGGATATTTTGACTGTCTCCCTGGCTGAGGTAGAGGAGATGAAGGGAGAGTTTGAGACATAATTTTGGGGTACCGCCACCAGGACTTGGTGATGGGGATGTAGGGGATGAGAGGGAGAGAAGAAGAGGTCAGAAGTGGCTTCCCAGTTTTGAGCTTGGCCATTGGGTGATGCCATTCACAGAGTGTAGAAATACACTCTCCTTAGTATTAGCAAGGGAAGGGCACTCTAAGTTCCTGTAGAGGGAAGAGACCATTGAACCTGAGTCAGGAGATGATTAGCAGCAGGGAGTGGCATCCAGCCCTCCACAAAAGGACTCGGGAGAGAGAAGGGCACCTCCAGGATATACATGCATGCCCCATGAGACACCGCATGGTCTCTTGTCTACTCCATACACCGCTCCCTTTTCATGTTCATACCTTTCACCAGGATGCACTGTGTACCTCCTGAGCTCATGCCCTATGCCTACACTCTGGCCACTTGCCACATACAAAACAGAGGGAGGCCCCTGACGGGCCAGTAGGGCATAGTCACAAACTCCTGAGTCTCCAGGGCAACCCAGATTGCCAACTCTTCTGATCCCAGCAGAGGATGGAGAAGGCAGCATAGTGATGGGACACAGCCGTGGGCTCGGAGTCAGAAGACCTGGCCGTGAGTCCCTACTTGGCCACTTACCAGCCTTGGAACCTAAGGCCGGTCCCTTAACCTCTCTGAAGCCTCATATGTTTCTCTCCAAAATGGAGATCATAGGACTCTTAGAGCAAATTCAGTGTGACCAGATAGATGACAAATTGATTAGGAAACTGGGTTCTTTATACCTTCAGGGGTACACAGTGGCAGGTGAGAGGCTGTAGAATAAACATGACATAGCTTCTAGAGCAACAATTTTACCAAAAACCTTTTTGGGGGGGAGGATGTAGTAACTTAATTGATAAGGAATTTAAAACTTCTGTTTAGTGCAGATATGGATGGTATCATGCAGATACGCCATGTGTTTTTAATATTGTTTGTAGTTGACACTTCAGGCTATGCCCTCACATTCCTCCAGAGGCCACATCTGCTGTTTGGAGTGCCCTCGAGGACACTTTTGAGAAGCTCTGTAGAAATGCTGGACAGAGATAACTGAGGGCTTAGGCTCCCAGAATCTGGTGTCATAGGCCACTGTGGCTCCACTTACATCCACACACAAACACGTATTTTCCCCGCCTGCTTCCCACGTTCCTGGGTTGCCCTAGTGGCATTTCCTGGTCAGCGTGCAGGTACAGCCAGCTGTCCAGGAAACAGATGTGCAAGCCGCTGGCTGCTGAACCACACTAATTTCTTTGGACTTTTCTCTAACTTCCTTCTAGAGTGCTTCTCAACCTTAGCTGCACTTTATTCATAATCATTCAGGGTGCTTTAAAATAAACTGATGAATCCGGTCTTCAGAGACTCTGATTGATTTGGTCTGGAGTGAGGGCAGGTAAGTAGGACTTCTAGAAGCTCCCAGGTGGTTCTAATGAGCTGAGAGCCACTGGCTTATAGAAGACTGGAGCGGGGAGGGAGTCTTATCCTTCACTGAACACCTCCAAAGGGCCAGAATTGTGCCAGAGAGGCTCTTCCAAGTGTGCTATCTTTTTAAATGCTCCCAGCAAACCCAGAGGTGGGCTTATCATGCCAAATTCTACAGATGAGGGTCCTGAGACTCAGAGAGGTGCAGGAACTGGCCCAAGGTCACCTGGCAGCAAAGTGGAAGATCGGTGACTCCAACCAGTTCTGTCTGCAGCCCAAGCCCTTTCACGCGTCCCTGCATCACACTGCCTTCCAGAAGAGGGCGCGCACAAGCACATCACACTTGCAGACCATTCTGCAAGACAGACAGATGGACTGCCAGACAGGATGCTGCTCAGAGGCTAGCCTACCAGGGTGAATGAGCTATTCAAAGTGCAGGCCAGGTGCTTTTTGTCTACTTTGATTAGGATGATGGTGGTTAGGCAGGGAGGGACCACGTCAGTGCACTTCAGCAGAGCAGCCCCATATCCACTAAGTGCATCCACCGAAGGGAAAGCAACCCCTCCGCCCTGTCCCCACTCCTCCCAGACCCTTCTCCTCAGGCTCAGGGCCCAGGGATGTGGCTCTGCAGCCTTCCCTGGTATCCTTCCCTTCCCTCCTGCAGGTGATGCAGCACGCGTGGGTGGAAGGGAACTCTTCTGTCAAGTGTGACCGGTGCCACAAAAGTATCAAGTGCTACCAGAGCGTCACCGCGCGGCACTGCGTGTGGTGCCGGATGACGGTGGGTTGGAGAGCAGGGTGGCCCTGTTTCTTTCCAGTGCGTTTTTGCTCAAGCCGCGGCCAGGGAGCAGTGGACATCCCACCAGAGGGCATGAGCAGAGCTAGGGGAGCAAGACTGGGGGGCCCAGAGCCCCCGTTCAATGCTCTAACAGTGCCTCCAGTGAATCACCAAGCTTCCCAGAGAGAGGCCAGCCCCAGAACCAGGGAAGCGAAAACTGCTTAGGAAGAAGCAGGCAGCTGTGAGCAGCAAGCCAGACCATAAACATTTTCCTCTGGGTGTCATCTGGGGCTGGGAGCACAGAGTAGGGGTGGAATGAGACAGCAGGGCCCCTGCTCCTCAAGACATCAGAGAATGGCACACTCCTTACAGCAGCCCCACTGCTGGGGCCACGGTCCTGCACCTGCTTCTGCCGGTCACAATTATCCGCAAACTTCTGGACACCTGGAGCTGCCCAAGCTGCCCGACCTGCCCGCCAAAGCAAACTCTGTGCCATGTCTTGTCCCCTTGACCAGGTATCAGCCTCAAAAAGGATGTGCCTCTAAACCAGACTGCAGATCTCTTAAAATACACAGGTTGAATCTTGGGTTTTACTTCCAGTCTCCTGGGAGTTTGTTCAGTAAGATCTCCTTCCTTACAGAGTCTCAGAGCCTGGGGAGCAAATGTCCAAGGGGGGTTCTGAAATCCACACAGTGTTGCCCTGCTGAAGGGTCACAGGCCTGCCCATGACCATTTCACTCCAGCAGTCGTGGATAACACTTGGTCTTCTTTCTCTGTCTGTAGCCAGCTTGGCACCCCTGGCCACGCCACACCACACACACACACACACACACACCCCTATACTGCCAAAGCCAGCAGTGCATAAGGATTTGGGGGAGTGTTGCATAACTGCCTCCCCAGCAAACCTCTGAACCCTCACCCTTGACATTTCCTTGATCACTTTCATTCACTCTCATCTTCATTGTCCCCTCTAGTTTCACCGCAAATGTGAATTATCAACGTTGTGTGATGGTGGGGAACTGAGAGACCATATTTTGCTGCCCACTTCAATATGCCCTGTCACCCGGGTAAGTGTTGCTGCCCCAGCAGGTTTCTCTGGGTTCACATTTCAGGTATAGGTGGCATTCAGGCGGGTTGCATCCCTCCGAGGGCTTCCTCCCAATTCCTAGGGTTTGTGTTTTCACTACAAGTTTGAAAGGTCATTGCCACACTCATCAGATTATGAGAGAAAACTCCTCTGACTGGTTCCAAGCAAATTGGCCACCTAGAATGCTCTGAAATGGCCCATCAAGGGAAGCACATGCATTCTAAGCACCTCTCCAGCAGAGCACAGTTACAGGACTTTCTGCCACCACCTGCACATGGCGAGGCCTCCTGGGTCCCCCCTTGTCGCTGTCAGCCTGTCTCTTATGTCTAAACGTGGAAATTCCTCTGCCTTGAGGATTCCTACTTGGGGGGCCCAACCCTGTTTGGAGATGAAAGCAGGAAAATTCAAGTCCACTTATCTCCATCTGAAACTTTGTCTCTTATGTTGAAGACTCCTCTTTCTAAACCAAACCCCAAACACCTTAACTGTCCCCTTCTGTCTTGAAGATGTTGCCGAGGCTCACCGATCCCTCATATTTCATCCCTGACTTGACTTGCTACTCCTTTTTCATTAAAAGGCTGAAGGAAAAACACCACTTTGGAAAACCAGTTGGCAGTATCTTGTAGGTTGGAAATACACAAACTCTGTGACCCAACATGTCCTCCTGTGTATCTGCCTGAGAAATGTGCGCATTTAGGGGCACCTAGGTGGCTCAGTCGGTTAAGCGTCCAACTCTTGATTTTGGCTCAGGTCATGATCTCATGGTCATGAGATCAAGCCCCTGGTCAGGCTCGGTGCTGGTTTGGAGCCTGCCCGGGATTCTCTCTCCCTCTTCTGCCCTTCCTCCACCCAATTGCACCACTTGCTCGAAGAAAGGGAGGGAGGAAGAACGGAAGATGAGCATTTATTCCACCAAAAGACCTGCACAAGAATGTTCATATTGGTTTTGTTCGTAACAGTCAAAAACTAGAAACCATCTAAATGACTGCTGACAGAGGGGTTTGAGGCATATCGTGTAATGGAATACTGCATTGCAGTGGGGAAGAGCTCTGCTGAGCTGCAAAAACATGGATAATCTCAAAGATACAATGCTGAACAAAAGAGGCTAGACTCAAAAAAAGACACTCCCTAGGATTTCATTTATGAAATTTAAAAGGCAGGAGTGATGCCTGAAGAGGCAGTAGTTATCAAGGCATGTAAGGATGCAGAAATTCATCAAGCCGGAGATTTAGATTGGAACATTTTACTATATCACACAAAATAAACCTCCATAAAATAAATAATAAACACTGAAGAAAACAAACAAAAAAACCAGGATATTCAAAACTAAGCAAAACAACTTACTTCAGTATCACATCAGTTAGATAGTGCTGAGCAGAGAAGCCAGATCTAAGACCTTGCTTCCCAGAGCTCAAGCGTCTAAATCAACAAAGTAGATTTCTGCCAATTTCAGCGTTTCTTCTCCCTAGGTCTGTTCCAGTGTTTTGAAGTTAAAGTCAGAACAAACGATGATAGAGGCCTGGGGAGTCTTAGAGAATCCCGTAGGGAAGCATTTCTTTTTTTTCGATCCAAAGCCCTGTTTTGAAAAACTCCTCCCTACTCTATACTGGTTTTGTATTCTCTCTTTATATTAACTATTTGTTTTTCTTCTGATCACTTTTTTTTTTATATTTGACTTTTTTTTTTTCAAAATGTGTTTGTCTTTCCTCTCATCACAGGACAGGCAAGGTGGGAAGTCTGATGGCAGCGTGTCATCCAAGGGTGAACTTGTGATGCAGGTACCTCCACAAGCCTCAAGTCCCATCTCTCATTCCGAGTGGGTTCAAGGCTGTTGGGGAGATGGGGGAGGACAGGGTTTGCATTCTAGAGAAATATATCTCAACATTTGCTTTCTCATCTGATCTATTACATCACACAGGAGGACACTTTATTTCCAGCTTCTGTAAATATCTTTGAGTACCATACTGTTGGCAAGTGGTGAAAAGGGGAGGTTGGTTGATCCTACTGCTGGTCAAATAAATTTTATCACCCTTTTAGGAACAAGTTACATAAAACTTCAATATGCACACCTCAATACTAACAGCAGTGTGGACCAAGAAATATACAGTGGGTTTTCCAAGACTTTCAAGCTGTGTCTAGAATGTGATCTGCCAAGACAAAGTTAACCAGATTCAGAAGATCTTCTTTATCCTTGAAAAGGGAGGGGCGTAGCAATCCCTACACTGCCCACCTCCTAGAGATGCTCTAAGATTAAATGAGAAGATGCAGATTCATGTGTCTTGAAAATTAAAAGATAAACAATAATGATGGAGAAACTTTAATAAATGGGAGAGCTGTAGATGCCTAGAAAGGCAGAAAGGCAGCTGGAGTGCGTGCACATGCACACACACACACACACACACACACACACACACAATGCAGGTAAGCCAGTTGTTTACAGCTGGCGTCCATCTCGTTACCCTGCATCTGCTTTGATTGGGAATGCCCATGCTGTACAAGTTGTTAAGTATTTTGAATATCATCCCCGGAGGTAAAGAATTACTCCTCAGGCTCCAAGATGCTTCTGGGTATCATACAGTCACCTGGGCAGATGATAAGATTCTTAAAAATCCTAAGAATGCTACTGTCCATTTGAAACAACATGGTGCTGTGTTTGCTGAAATTTTAGCTTGAGATCTGGAAAAGTAGACATCACACATTGAATATGGAATATGGCTACATCTCCATATCAGTCTGTCCTTCAGCTGAATCCACAAACGTTTATTAAGTACCCATTCCCATATCTGGTGTCATGGGGAGCTTGGTGGGAGGGTTATACACACACACACACCCTGCTCCTGAGACATTTCAAATCCAGTTGATATTTTGAGACATTTACCTAAGAAAACATGAAACAAAACCCATGTGAATGGGCAACAAGAGAAGCCCAGATGATACTACATACTTCAAGTGCAATGGTTTCAGTTGCAATGATCGAGGAAAGCTTCATAGAGGAAGTAGCTCTTGAATTGGGCCCCGAGAATGAAAAGTTCTTTTTAAGAAGGAAGTGGGCTCTTCAGGACACCAAGGAGGAGGAGAAACCAGAGTGAGCAGCCCCACAGAGTGGGAAGTCAGGAGATACACTCACTCGAGGATAAAAGCCAGGCTTGGCTGGGACACAGCTGAGGGTTATAGGGGGCAACAGTAGATTGGGGCTATGCTGAAACGTCTTAGATGCCGGGTTGGGAAATTTGGATTATATCCTCTGGGAAACAAGTGTCACTAAAGGTTTCCGAGCAGGAGTGGCATGACTGATGGCCCAGGAAGGAAACCACGTATGGGACTTACCTGAGATGGGAAAGGTCTGGGCTGGGTGGGTACCATGGCAGCTGCCAGAGATAAAAGGACAGCCAGGGAAATAATTGGCAGGGCAGGGTCTTCCCTAGATGACTAGATTAATGAAAATAGTATGTTTAAGAGAAACAGTGAGCCAGGAGAGAGGACTAGTTCTGTGGGGAAGAAAGATAGGTCAGGTTCCGGCATGTGAGTTTGCAGTGATGGTGAGACATTTGGTTGAAGGTACCCATTGGACAGTAGGAAATGTAGAACTAGGGCTCAAGAGGAAAACTGGGGCTGGGAATGTGGATTTGGAAGGTGCTGGTGGAAATGATGGTTAACTTCATGAGTGTTATTTGATTGATGTATAGGACCAGAGGACCACAACTTCTAAAATTATATTCAGTTGTATCCATCACAAAATATAATCTTGTGCTTGTAGGGCGCCTGGCTGGCTCAGTCAGTGAAGTGTGAGACTCTTGATCTCAGGGTTGTGATTTCAAGCCCCACATTAGGCATAGAGCCTACTTAAAAAATAAATTAAAAATATATATATAATCTTGTGTTTATAGCCACAATACCATATCATCATTCAATGATCTGAAATTACAGTGCCATTGCCACATCTCTGATCCCAGCCTCAAACTCTTGTCGCCATTAACACTACTTAAGGCTACTCGAGTCAAAGACACTTAACTGCTTCACCCCTCAGAAAACTCAGCCAGTGGACAAAGACCTACCTCCCAACTACCTCTCCTCCACGCTGGAAATGCTTCCCATCCACCTTTCCTGGAAGCCATCTTAGCGTCAACTCTCCTCTCATTCATCCTACTGGCTGAAAAAGAGCTAATTTCTTTTTCTTTTACCTTTTAAGTATAAGATCATCCCCACCCCGGGTACCCACCCCCTGCTGGTCTTGGTGAACCCCAAGAGTGGAGGGAGACAAGGAGAAAGGTATGTTCTCTTCTTTTTCAAAATGGAGAGGCTGAGACCACCTCACTCAGGGTTTTTCTTCCCCTCAACAGGGTGGACTGCAGAGACCGGCAGATCTGGGTTTCAGTCCCAGCCCTACCACTTACCACTTTATGACCTGGTTCAACTGACTGCTTAACATCCCTGTGCCTTGGTTCCCTCCTCTGTAACTGGAGATAATAATTTCTCCTGTCATAGCTGCGTTGTGAGGATTAAAGTAGACATATGCTTGGCCGAGGGCCCATCACAGCCATTATCATGGCTCCCAGGGTCGGACCAAGTTCTGAGACGCCTGTTTCCTTCTCAGCCTCCCAGGTCCTTTCTTGATTTAAGAGGTGGGGCGGGACTCCCTTGACTGGGACCTCCTGGCCTGTCCATCTCCTGAGAAAACAGGGCACCACCTCATCAGTGAAGAAAATGCCCAGTCTCCTGGAAGCACTAAGGGAGTGAGAGGAGAGAGGGAAAAGGGGTGAGGCAGCTCTGCCACCCTGTCCTGTTCAGCTCAAGATGATGGACAAACAATGCAGTGATCTGGAATCCAGGTTTACAAAAACAATAAGTAGGGTTGAAGCAAGAACTGCGAGAACCCCTACCTAGTCCAAGGAGCAAGGCCCCTGCTGAGCTGACCTGATTCGCTGCAACCTTGACACCCAGCCCAGAGGTGGTCACTGTCCCCGCCCCCAGCCTTTCCCTGCCCAGCCCCACCCCCTGCATGTCCTCCTGATCCGAAGATTTGGGGGAGCTTTCCATAGAGAGTTCCTTGATACCCCTGTGTAGTCCACAAAGGGCAGAATCACACTACCTAGAACATCCAGAATGTTTGGGAGAAGGATAAAGCTTTAAGAAGAATAGAGGTTTTATTCTCGGCAAGAGGTCCGGGGTTGAATGCTACGATCTTGCGTGGTGGGGAGGCCTTGAGCCAAGGCGTGAGAATGTGGATGATGCTGGCTGGACCTGGGACTTCAGGGTCTGCAGGGCCTGTATGCAGTCTTCTCCCCTCTTGGGTTTAAGTGGACCCAGATTCCCACCACGGGTGGGCTCCAGAGGTGTTTGCCCTACTGTGACTTCTCACAATGACATTCTTCTTCTCTGTTTCTCTTTCCCTCTTTCTTTTTTTTCCCCATAGAATCCTTCGGAAATTCCACTATCTGCTCAACCCCAAACAAGTTTTCAACCTGGACAATGGGGGGCCCACTCCAGGGTATGGAGAAGCAATCTTCTTATCTCTCCTCCTCCACCCTTCATTTCTGAAGAAGATACCTATCTTTGGTCACCCTTCATGTCTCTTTCATCTGTGGACTTATCCTTCCTGCCATTTTACCCTTTTCATCTTCTTTTCCTCCCATCTACTCTTACTTGCTCCTGGAGATACTCAGGAACACCCCTTATGGCTAAGTCTGGAAAGTCGCCTCCTTTTACTCCACCCCGGGGAAAAGTTGTTGTTTCTGTAATAGAGAAAAAAGCACATATGCCATTCATTTGATTGACAGAAAGAGCGGGCTGGTGAATTATGTTAACTTATCTGCAAGCCTGTGTTAGCTGGTGTCTTCATACTGAGTCATCAGGGAGGGGGAAAGAGTTTTCCTGTCACTGTCAGCAGCTCAGAAATCCATACTGCTGACTCAGAGTTCTGCTGCAAGTTCTGTTGGGGGAGCATTTTAGGATCAGGGCAATTAGTTATTCAGTGAAATCACTTTTTTTCCAGGATTATCCAGTTTAGAGGTTGTTAAGCTGCCCCTGGCCCTTCTCCCGCAATGTGTCTCTTGGCTGTTTCGCTGCCCAGCAGAGCGGGAGAGTGATAAGAGGAGGCAGGCAGCCTGAGTGCAGCTCTGGTGGGAGGAGCTGGGCCTAGTGTCAGCACGGATGTGATGGCTGCGGTCCCTGTAATCAGAGGCCCCTCCGGCCTGGGGCTGGAAGGCACCCAGACAGGGCTTCTTCCCAGACAGAGCTGGTGCGCTAGAGACATCTGCTGGCCAGCCCGAGCCTGTCTCCATGCCAGGTGCTCAGATCTGTACAGGCCGGGCTGGGCTTCCCAGAAGACAGCTGCTTTGCCCAGCCTCCTAACCTGCATTTCCACTCACAGTTCGGCAAGACCCTCAGTGGGTGGGGGCGGGGAGGGACTATAAAAAGGGACTGTGTCCCTGTCTTCAGTTGTTTGCCACAAAGCTGTTATTTATATGGCTGTGATGGGGCAATACCCAGTTAAAAGAGGGAAAGTAACATGAATTCAAGTGCAGCACGTCAGCCATGACTTACCTGCAAAACTAATTGCAAAACAGGGCCCACCTATGCTGCTCTGGGTGCCATCACAGTCACTGCGATTGCAGTCACTGACCTGTGACTGAAGGGCAGCCTGCAAGTACCTTTACCAGCCCCTTCTCTTTTAGGGCATTGTGATGCTTGAATGCAGTACTCTAGCTTCACCTCATCCACCCTAAATTGCTTTTGCCCCTCATGACAAACCCGGTGGCTACTTCCAGGGCTGCTGTGCCCTGAGTGTCTTTGCTGGGTCAGTCTGTCACCAGGCAGGCTGTTTAACTGAAAGGAGCCTCCGTCCAGAATTCGTTTCCTAAAGGAGAACAGAGTTGTGCAAGGGATGGGGAGGGGAGGAAATGTTGATTCGCCCACAGACGCATCAGTGACTCAGAAAGCCAGGGGTCTTTTCAGACCGCCAGGCCGGGCAAAAGGGAAACCTCTGAGCTTCAGTTCCCGAGTCCCACCCCGGTGTGCTCACAGGTGACACTTGTTCTAAAGCAAAGGTTTTGTGCCTTTTTGTGCCAGAAACCCATCTGGCAGTTTGATGAAGCCAATGGACCTCTTCTCCGAATACTTGTTAGGGTATAAAATGAAACATAGAGGATTGCCAGGGAAACTAATGCTACTGAAAAGACAGTCATCAAAATTATTAAAAACACAAGTATGTGACATGGGAACATATGTGATCTACTAACACATTTTTGGCAAGATCCAGAGACCGGTCTAATAACTATTATTAATTAAAAGCAGAGATGAGCATAAGTGATAGTAGGGGGCAGCTGCCACAACTGTGATAAAACATTAAAATACCTCTGGTTTTGACTTTCTAACAAACTTGCAGGTAGTGTTAATACCTCTGTGATTTGTTGGCCACTTTCATAATTGAAGGAGAGGCTAAATCTCAGGGTTTAGGAAAGGTAAGAGTGTAACATTTTCTCCTCCATGTTCGTGGCACTCTGGTTTCTATCTACAGACCTCTGGGCCCCAGGTAAAGAGCCCTGCTCTAGGGGCGCCCGGGTGGCTCAGTCGGTTAAGCGTCCAACTTTGGCTCAGGTCATGATCTCATGGTTTGTGAGTGCAAGCCCCATATCAGGCTCTGCTGACAGCACAGGGCCCGCTTTGGATCCTCTGGTTCCTTCTCTCTCTGCCCCTCCCTTGCACTTTCCCTCTCTCTCAAAAATAAATTAACATAAAAAAAAGAGCCCTACTCTAAAAGGTGAAGGCCTCGGAAGGATGGTGCTCACTCCCCTTGGGTCCGGGCCCTCAGGACAGTGGGCTGAATATCTACTGGTTCAGGGCACCTGAATTAGAGGACAGTTTGTGAGGACAGAACAGGCAGGAAAGCCAGAGAGGAGTCCAATCGTTGGGGGTCGGTTGTATTGGTGCCCAAATAAGCAAACTATGGCTGCCTCTGGACAAATAGTAAAGACTTTCTAGAAAACCAGTTTGTTTGTGTTGAATGTTGAGTCACATTCTCCTTATACAAGGACGGCTCCCCAGGATTCTTCTCTATGTGGTACTGCTTCCCTTGTAAGTTCTGGTTTTAGAATGCTAAGTGACCCTTTCAACCCCAAAAGGAATCAGGGCCGTAACATACTCCCAGGGAACAAGGGAGACCCTGACTCAAGCAGTGTCAAATGTCCACCACAACCTAGTAAATAAGACCGCTTTGGCCTTTTACTTCCCAGGTTGAACTTTTTCCGTGATACTCCAGACTTCCGTGTTTTAGCCTGTGGAGGAGATGGGACAGTTGGCTGGATTCTGGATTGCATTGGTAAGAAAGGGCTGGGAGGGGCTTTAGAGTTTATTTATTGTAGGCATGTTTAAAGTCAGAGGAAGGTAATACACAGGAAAGAGAAATGGAGCCATGTCTGGTTCATCCTTGTTTCCACTCTTGGACCATTGCTTGACTACAGTGCTTGACCATTGTATCGACCTTGGGTGAAAAAAAGAAATGGAAGGACAAGTACAGATTAACTGTTTAGTGTCAGGTCTTGCCTCATAAACATGGCTGGGGTTTGGACGGTGGTAGGACAGGCCAAATTGGGGAGCTGGTAGGGGGAGAGGGAGGGCAGGACTAGGTCTCCAAGCAGACCCGGGTTAGTGGATAAAGGCCAGAGAATCAAGCATAGGTGCATAGCCTGGCCAAATCACCTGGAGCTGAGCACGTGCAGCCTGAGTCCAGAAAGCATGTCTAGAAAGTGCAGATCAGTACAAGCAAAGAAAGGTCATACTGGGCTGTGTCCAATATGCTTAGATTAGAAGGGCAGTGGGGAGGGCCCAGGCTGGGAATCAGGAGGCCTGGGTTTCAGTCCAGCTCTGCCTGGATCTGTGGGTCCGTGGACATCTCATCCTCTGCAGATGATGGGGGCTAACTGTGGAATTGTCTGTCGCTCCTTCCACAAATACTGCCTACGCACCTCCATGTACCATGCTCTGTCCAGGCCCTGGAGATGCAACAGTGAACAAACAGAGGGAAATCCCACCCTTGCGGAGCTTCCTTTCTAGACGGAAGAGACAGGCAATAAGCAAACAAACAAACAAAAACCAAAACACAAGAGAAACATACAGCATGCAGAAGGTGATAAAAACACAGCAGGGATGGGGCAAGGAGCCCAGCAGGGTAAGGTTGGGGGTGGTCTACGATCTAAGACTGAGTGTTTGGGGAAGACATCACATAGCAGATGATGTCTGCATGGAAACCTGGAGGAGAGGTGAGCCATGCGGATACTTGAGGAAGTAGCAGTCCCTGCAGGAGGAACAGCAAATACAAAGGCCCTGAGGTAGGAGCAAAGCCAGGCTGCTGAAGGCAGCAGGACTGCAGAGCGTGCTTGGAACGGAGCGTGTGAGGGAAGAATGGCAGAGGATGAAACTGGGATAGCACAGGGCCAGGTCACTAGGACGTGGAGGGCAGTAAACAGAATATGGCTTTCATACCAGAAATGTCCCAAGATGCTGGACGGTTTCGAGCAAAAGTACACAGCGGGTCGTGAGAAAAGGGCAGAAGCAGGGAGACCTGCAGGAGGCACCTGCAGCAACCCAAGTGAGAAGTGACCAAGGCTTGGACAACAGGAGACACAGAGGAAGTGGTGAGGAGTGGTCGGCTGGCTTCTGGATAGCACTGGAAGATGGAGCCATCAGGATGAGAGGAAGAGAGGAGTCAGGGATGGGCATGGGTAGACCCTGACTGGGGCAGGGAAGGCTGTGCCTCTGGGGGTCGTAAGCAGACCACCAGGAAGGGTGGGACCACACCCGGCCCACCTGCCGCCTTATGCTCCCCACAGGCGCTTCAGTTTCCATGGACACAACCCTGCCAAACAGGCACCCACACTCTCCTGTCACCTCCGGCTCTGGAGTTGTTTGTGGGAGTGGGGAAGCATCCTCTGGGAGCCAAGGATGGAAAAGCTGATCAGCAAAGGGTGGATGGCTACAGTAATGGGAGCCACTCACATGGTTCCCTCTCCATCATGAAGGAGAATGTAGGCTTTGGTGACTTTATAAAATTCATCTGTCTTCACCGTCTCTTCACCATCTCATCACTGTCTCTTCTAGCTGTTCCTATGAGATAGCTATTCCAGAGAACACGGGGGAAAGTCTATGCCCAAAACTGGAAGAAGAAAGGTCACGTAACAGGCTGGCAACCTGAAGAGAAGAAACAGTCATGGAGGGAATAACTGCATGATGCTCATTCATTCATTCATTCATTCAGGAATGTTAAATTACTTATTTAGTGCCTTCTGCCACCCTCTGTTGGTCCTCCCATTGATCTGTTTATACTCTATAGCCAGAGTGGTCTTTCCTGAATGTCAGTGGGTTCATGATGTGTGTAAAGCACATCAGTGTCTTCCCAATACTCTTAGGATAAGGACAAAAACCTTTCAAATGGTCTATAAGGTCCTCGTGCTGCAGCAGCTGCTTAGTTCCAGCCTTACTTCCTACCTCCATTCTTCTCTCTCTGGACTCCAGCCACTCAGTCCCTCTCTCGGACCCTTGAATATACCGGGCTCCCTTCTACCACAGGGCCTTTGCACAAGTGATTCCTCCTGTCTGGTATGCTCCCTGGCCATTCCTTGGTCAACTTCTACTTCAGATCTCAGCCAAAGTGTAGCTTCCTCAGAGGATCCAACCTCAGTCACCTTATTATATGATCACACTTTTTCCCTTTCCAGTATGAATGTGAAATTATGCCTCATTTATATGAAGACCTCATTAATATCTGTCTCTTCCTCTCAACTGTAAGCATCATGAGAGCCTGTGTCTTGGCACTTTGACCCACTATTAGAGTCATAGCACCCAACACAACACCAGTACATAGTAGGCCTTCTGTAATGTATGCAGAGATACTTGTGGTGGATGAGATATAGTTCCCCCAGGGAGGATACAGCACATTGAGGCAACAAGTGAGTAGTCAATTACAAGAGTCAATTGGGAGATTGTTCCTGGTGCTGAAGAAACACTCTGGAGAGGCACCTAGCACAGACTAGGGCAAGCAGGGAGGGTCCCCCAGAGGCAGCACCTAAGCAACAGAGAGCTTATGACTTAAGGCACTGAAAATACTTAAGCATGGTTGACATGTCAAGCAGGAGGAGGCTAGAGTGGAAGGCAGACCCCAGTACCATGTTGG
Source organism: Neofelis nebulosa (assembly GCF_028018385.1). Lineage (NCBI taxonomy): Eukaryota > Metazoa > Chordata > Mammalia > Carnivora > Felidae > Neofelis > Neofelis nebulosa. Next base: position 77,886,786 of record NC_080786.1, on the reverse strand, counting down.
AGATGATGGGAGCAGCCACGACAGAGGGAAAGCAGAGAGCAGGGGACTGCAGTGCTCAGGCTCCAGCTCAGGGACAGCCTGCCTTAAAGGTGTGGAGAGCCACTGGGGGAACTGAGGCTGAGAAGGCAGAGAGGAGGCAGTTGCTTCAAGACCAGGAGGAAGGAATCACGTCGGGGAGCTCAGGCATCGCCGCAGGAATAGCTAGAAGAGACGGTGGACAGATCTATTAAGGAAAGAGCATGTGGAAACTGAACAGGGTGAGGAAGAGGGAAAAACCTAGGATGACATCTGGGTTTCTAGCCTCAATGCATGAAGATGGGGACCTGTTGAGATGGGGACCACAGAAGGAGCAGACATAAGGAAACAAGGGCCTTCCAAGTAAAAGGCACAGCTTGTACAAAGGCAAGGAGGCATAAATGCAGACCGTGTGTTCTGGGAACCATGGCAGAGTCCATCGCTTTGCTCTGTCCCCCAACTTACACCTCCTGGTGATGATCTCAGCCCCAGGTCTTGCCTGAGCTCCGCCATTTCCGGCATAAGTCAGAGAACCCCGGGGGACCTATGAACTCCCCTTTTGCTGGGGCAGCCCTAGCATTAGCCTCACTTGCTGATTCCTGCATCACCCCTCCCCCCACCCACACTGCTCAATCAGCGTTACTCACATCCCCAGGCCCCAAACCGTGCCGCAGTTTATGTCAGTGGCGCCCCCTGGAGCCCAGTGGGTGCCTGGGCCTGCTCCAGCTTTCTCAGGGTGGCCAACGTGTTGGTGTAGACCTGCAGCCAGATTAGGCCACACGTGTTCTGCTGTGTTTTCTCTGATGTTTCAGTCTGATGCTCCCTCACAACCAGCATGGGAGATAAGGTTAGGAATTGTGTATTTGCAAGTCTGGGGTAGGGTGGGTGGAAGTGACACACTGGTACCTGGGTGCCAAATGACACCTTGAGGTTTTGTTTGTCGGACGCAATATTATTTTTAAACTTTGAACCTGCGTGACTTTACCTGAGGCAGCTTCAGTTTTCCAAAAGGCCCCACTATTCCCTGATTTCTCAGACTCAGCTGTTCTACTGCCCATGCACCTGCCTGGCTCCTGAAGCAAGGAGGGGACTGGGCTTGGGAGCACAGAGATCTGGATTTGGATCCTGACTCTGGACTTACTTTCCCCCTCTGAACCTCAGCTTCTTCATCTATGAGGAGAATAATAATACCTTGCAGAGTTGGTCTGAGGGATAAATGGAGAAAGTGTTAGTTATGATTACGGAACTACTGTTTTCAAGGTGTATGCTGTCACCCCAAAGGACAGAATTTGGATGAAATGAGGATAAGCAGGTGCAAGTTACACGGAGACCGTCAGCTCAATATGAAAGAATCCTTAGTAGTGGTTCACACGCTGCAGATGGAAGAGACAGCTTTAGGAGGTAGTGTGTTCTCTCTCCATCATGGAGCTATTCAAGCAAAGAATGCTATGGAAGGGTGGAAGCATAAGATCAAGGATAGATAACCCAAAGTTTCTGTAATCCAGTGGCATATGATTTTCTCTTCCTCTGCATGGGCTGCAGATAAGGCCAACTTCGCAAAGCATCCACCGGTGGCTGTCCTGCCTCTTGGAACAGGAAATGACCTGGCCCGCTGTCTCCGCTGGGGAGGAGGTGAGTGTGCATGCAGGTGGCACTATCCTGGGGACAAGCACTCCAATTTCAAGGGATGCTCTGCAGAGCTAGGCTCAACTTCCCTTTTAATAATTACATTCCACAGAGTCATATCTACTCCGTGACCATTCCCTTGCCTTCCGCATCCTGCCGAGATCTGCATTTACCCCTCAATATGTCTACTATCTCCCTGAAACTATCAGCGAAGAGCCTGCCTACCCTGGCAGGACATACTTGGCTTTAGGGTAGTCTCATCTATCTCCCCCCACAGTACTCGCTTGAGTAGGGGCACACTTAGGCATTTTCTGAATAAAATTCCCTCCTCTGCAAATTATTGCTATTCTTCTGAACTAGGATTCAGAATGCAAACTGAAAAGCTACATTGCCAGCTACCAGGGGCATCCAGATCATCATAGGCTCCACGTCCATTGGCGCTCCTTTTGAAATCCCCCTGTGGGGGATCTCAAACTAGTGACCAGCTTATGGGACAAGAGGCAAGAGCTACAGAGAACTCTGTAAACTGCAACAGAACCCATAGATCTGGGAATGCTCCAGAGAACAGAGGAGGCCAGGGCAGCACATGGAAGGGACCGAGCAGTCTGGCAGGCAGAACAGGGGTGGGATTCCAGATGGCTGATGTGTTCAGAGAGAATTCAAGGCCAGGCCAGGCAGCGGTCAGTGTTCGGAGCTGGGTATATGCCTGGTGGCAGGGGTAGATCAAGCAGAAGCCAGCCCAAAAGGAAGTCTGCAGGAACTGATGTCTTCAGCCACACACTGAGGCTAGGGAAGAGCCCCTCTGTTCCAGGGGAGGAAGCAGAATATAGCCCCATGCTCTGTGCATCTAGGCAGCGTAGCTCAGCACAAATTTCATGCAGTAAGCACAGCCCTGTGCTCCCAGAGAGCCCCCAGGCCCTTAACTACATGGTGACTACCATTGCTATCTTGTGAGGCATCCCTAGGGAGCTGACCAAACTAACAACCTGGAAATACTCTTCAAGGTTGCCCTGAAGGTAAGCAGGAACACAGAAGTGTTATCTGAAAGGAAAGACTGACTCTCCCACTAACCTCTCATGACTTACAATTCTCTTTCTATACGACTTTTCTATTGCATAAAAATTATCATAAATATAGAGGCTTAAAACAGCCATTTGTGAGCTCATGGTCCTGTCAGTCAGAAGGCCTGTGACAGCGTGACTGGGTTCTCTGCTCAGGGCCTCCCAGCCTGAAATGAGGGTGTTGGACAGGCTGTGCTCTTCTCTGGAATTTCTGGACAGAGAGTTTGCTAAGCTCATTCAGGTTGTTGGCAGAATTGAGTCTTTTGGTTGTAGGACTGAAGTCCCTATTTCCTTGCTGGTTGTTAGCTGGGACCACTATCACATCCCTGAGGCTTCCTTTTTCCTTGACAGATGAATTACTCCATTTTCAAAGCCAGCATCAGAGAATTCTCCCTTGAGAATTCCTCTCAAGCTTTGAATCTATTTCTTAAGGAACAGCCCAGTCCTTTCTAAGGACTCAGTTGATTAGGTCAGGCCCACTCAGGTAATCTCCCTTGCTTAAAGTCAACTGTGCCATATAAGATGCCTAATCATGGCAGTGACTGTCCTATCTTATTTATAAGTCCTGGGACTTTTGCAGGGTATATACCTAGGGGCTGGGGTAGGCAGGGATAGTGGGGTCCATCTTAAAACTCTATCATACTGCCCATCTGCAACATGACAAAGTCCTGGAATGAACCCTTTGTTGTCCTGTGTTCTCCCACCCAGCCCAATAATTCTCTAGGGTTTCTTTTAGCTACATAAGCCTGCCCAACTTTGGCCAGCTCCCACCCCTACCCTGACTACTTTGGCTTCCAAATCTCCCATTTTCTTTCTATGCCCTATTGTTCTGTCCTTTTCCATGGCTCAGGGAACATAACTCTCTCTGGCCCCCAGACACACTGGCTGGTGGGGGAGGGTCTCCTGATCACAGATGCCCACAGGGTTCCCTGCCCTGACAGCTGCCTGTACATCAACAACAACTTAGCCTTTTTGCTCTGGAGACAAATGTAATGCCATGCTCCACAGGTTATGAAGGGGGCAGCTTGACAAAAATCCTGAAGGACATCGAGCAGAGCCCCTTGGTGATGCTAGACCGCTGGCATCTGGAAGTCAGCCCCAGAGAAGAGGTGGAGAATGGGGACCAGGTCCCGTACAACATCATGAACAACTATTTCTCCATTGGTGTGGTGAGTTGGTCAAGGATTGCCTTTCTGCATGGAAGAGAAATGTTTGGGTGGCAAAAAGGTTCTGGTCTTCTGTTGTCCCCCTCTGAGTCCCTGCTCTTTACCTCTGTCAGCTGCCCCCAGTCTTAACTTGGGTCCAAGCATCCTTGCATCTGGCCTAGGCATAGACACCTTGAAGGTCCCAAACCCTAGGTTATGGAGAAAATTATTTTCCCTATAATTTTAACTAACAAAAGAAAATAAGGAACTTTTTGAAAAACAAACTTACCCTTAGGATGATTTGAAACAGTTTTAAAAAAGCAACACCAGGGGGCGCCTGGGTGGCGCAGTCGGTTAAGCGTCCGACTTCAGCCAGGTCACGATCTCGCGGTCCGTGAGTTCGAGCCCCGCGTCAGGCTCTGGGCTGATGGCTCGGAGCCTGGAGCCTGTTTCCGATTCTGTGTCTCCCTCTCTCTCTGCCCCTCCCCCGTTCATGCTCTGTCTCTCTCTGTCCCAAAAATAAAAATTAAAAAAAAAAAAATTAAAAAAAAAAAAATAAATAAAAAAGCAACACCAGGAAATAACCAAGGGGCAAGGTCAGGAGAAGACTCTCATGCAAGCTTCCAGAATTGAGAATTCTGATCCTCCAAGGAGAACCATGTGGTCCCAAGCCAGCTTGGCTGGCTTAGCTGTCAGAATTCCTTCTCTTCTGTTCTTTCGCCTGGGCTCAACTGAATTCCTGCACTCCAGGTGCTCATGAACCTCTGGGGGTGTCTCCTCCCAGCTGACCTCTCAGCTGAGCTCCATGCTCCTCCTTGGTGCTTCCATAGCCTTTTGCATTCACCCCATCAGTGCAGTCTCTGCACTAAGTTGAAGGGATTGGTTTACTGTGCCCTAACACACACCCCCAACACATACACACACAACCAACACACAGACACCCCCACACACACCCAATACACACATGTACACACACTGCCCTAACACCCCCAACACACAGACACCCCCCACAAACACACACCCACATACACACCCAATACACACACACTGCCCTAACACACACTCCCAACACAAACACACCCCAACATAATACACCCAACACACCCCCCAACACACACCCCAACCCCCCCACACACACCCAACACACATATACGCAATATACCCCACTAACACACACGCCCAACACATACACCTAGTATACTCCCAACACACATCCCCAACACACACACACACACACACACACACACACACACCCAACATACTCCCTAACACACACCTGCAAGGTACATACACACACACACCATACATACACACACATAACACACATACACCCAACACACACCCCTAACACATCCCCAGCACACATACACACCCCCCCAACACACCCAACACACATACTCCCAGCATACACCCCTAACACACACTCCCGATACACTTACACCAAACACACTCCTCTAACACATACCCCCAAAACACACACACACAACACACATATACCTAACACCCCCCCACACACACACATCCAACACACATTACACGCAAAACATGCCCCTAACACACACACCCAATACACGTATACACAACACACACACAACACACATACACCCAACACACACAACCCTAACACCCCTGACACACATACACCCAACACACCCCTCTAACACAACCCCCAGCACAGACACACACACAACACACACACACAGAGCACAAGAACAGTGCCACACTCCTTTCTTCCTCCAGCCCCCAGCACATCTAGCACAACTCAGTTAGTTTGTTTTACTGAACTCAGCTTCTGGGCCTAAGAGGACTGGTGTGGACACTGTTTCCCAAACTGTTGAGAATGGGATCGGGGAGAAAAGAGAACCATCCATTCCATAGATAGAGCTGGGGTTTCGGAGGGGGATGCAACAAAGATACTAGCATTTATTGAGCACCTATTATGTGCTCTCCTCTACGCTAGACCTTATATATTGCAATCCTCATCACAGTCTTGTGGGTATCATTGTCCCCACAGTCCCCATTTTACAGATGGGGCCTCAGGACACTCGACTAGTGAGGGCTGGGAATGACACAGGCACCCCATGCCTTACAGTCTTTCCTCTGTTTCCCCACCTTTGCAGTTAAGCTGCCCACTTTCATATGCAAATGAGTCCCTCCAAACCAACCACCTAGGCCCAGATTGTGTGATACCTTTGCTTGTCAGCCATCCTCACCTGTGCCTCCTTTGAAATTGTTGGTGGCTTTAAAAGAAAAAGGAAGTAGAAGGGAAAATAATAGGTGGCTTGGGGGAAGAGCAGGTTTAAGGAAAGGATTTTATTTTATTTTATTTTTTATTTTTTTTAATGCTTTTTTTTTAAATGTTTATTTATTTTTGAGACAGAGAGAGAGCATGAACAGGGGAGGAGCAGAGAGAGAGAGGGAGACACAGAATCCAAAGCAGGCTCCAGGCTCTGAGCTGTCAGCACAGAGCCCGACGCGGGGCTCGAACTCACGGACCATGAGATCGTGACCTGTGACCTGAGCCGAAGTCGGACGCTTAACCGACTGAGCCACCCAGGAGCCCCAGGATTTTGTTTTTTAATAAGAAGACTAAGAGAAGGGCACCTGGGTGGCTCAGTAGGTTGAGTGTCTGACTTCGGCTCAGGTCACGATCTCACGGTTTATGGGTTCAAGCCCCACGTCTGTGCTGACAGCTCAGAGTCTGGAGCCTCCTTCGGATTCTGTCTCCCTCACTCTCTGCCCCTCCCCTGCTCTCACTTTGTCTCACTCTATCTCTCAAAAATAAATAAATGTAAAAAAATTTTAAAAAAAAGACTAAGAGAGGAGCCACGGCAGAGGGAAGGATGTTTTAAAATATGTTGTATTTACTGGATTTCAAATTTACCATATTTATAAATTTTTTTTATTTTTACAACTACACTGAAGGGCAGTATTCTCTCCATTTTGTGGGTGAGGAAACACAGAGTCAAATGGAGGGGTTTGCTTTCATTTTCTGACTCCTAAGTCAGCACTAGTTTTCTGTGACTACAACAGAAGACAGAGGTATCACTGTACCCACGGTCAGGGTCTGAGAGGATGGATGATTGGACTGGCAGCATATTAAGGGGGCTCTGTGCCCCAATCGGGTTTATCTCCACAGTTCTCCTGGCATCAGGCGGGGGAGACACCTTTCCCTAGGCCTCTTCCAGCTGTCCCCTCAGTGACCTAGGCGGACCCCTCGCTCCTTTTCTTGGCTTAAAGGCCTCTCTCCTTTGTGGACCACCAGCTCAGGCGCCACTTCCCCCAGTGGGAACACACAGCCTTCAGCTGTTGCCAGTGGGACCTGCCTGACAGATCTGGCGTTCAGGAGCCTTCTGGAGTGTGGGCTTCCCATCATTACAGTTTCACCAACACTTGTGTCTTTTTCCTGTAGTAACCAGGGCATAGCTTGCTAACAGGTATTGAGTGCCTACTGCATGGCAGGTACAGCTCCCTGTTGGTAGGTATAGGCATTATCCTTTGGCACTTTGTCAGGAGGAACTGTAGCTTAGAACAATAAGGAGACAGGTAGCAGCTGGTGAGTGGAGCTGGAACCATGAGTGAGTGTCGAGCACCAGAGCTCACTGAGCTGTGGACCACGAGCCATGGGGCCTCTGCACAGCCCCCTCTGTCTTCAAATGCTTCCCCTCACAGCAACACCGTGGGGGGAGTCTCAATATCCAATGTGTGAGGGCTCACCAGTGCCCTTTGTCAGAAATGTAAATTCCGCCCCCATGACAGATCCTAGTTTGTATTCTGATTTGGTTGGTTTGAGCCAGGTCTTCGAGTTGGCATTTTTAACAGGCCTCTGAGAGAATTCTGATGTGGATGGTCCCAACAAAGTCTTCATTGAGTGGAGACACCCCATCAGAACAGAGAAGAATGGCCAAAGGAAGTGGACCTACACAGGAGCAGAAACCGGAACTGAGCTAGATGAAGGGGAAAAATGATAGAAAGGAGGGGACCCAGCCTCTATAAGCAGCCAGACAAACGGGAGAGCTGAGTAGCAGGGCTGCAGGGCTGGGTGCCCTGCCTAGAAACTTCTAGATGGCAGCTTACAGCCATGGCTGCCTTCAGAGTCTTTAGCCCCACATCTTCTCTTTCTTAACACACTCAACTCTGGCTGCCAAAACATGATTCCTGATACCTCTTGGTCTGTCTCTACACGGTGCCATATGCAAAAAATTTCACTCACTTAGTATTTCCTGACCAGATGGATAAACACACCAAAAAGGAATAAACAACCCTACATTAACTAGATAACCTAGCTGTAATCCCAAGAGCCATGATGATGATGGTTTTAATTCATTCTTACAAATAAGTAGGAAGGAAGGAAGTTGAGGGACAGGAGGAAGGAAAAGAAGACCATCTCATTGTCCTCCAAGGAAATGCATACAAACAGATTCTCCATCACACTCAGTGGGCAGGGTATTTCTTTGCCTGGGGCTGACTTATAATAATCCAATCCGTTCATCTTTCAAGTTATAAAGAACTTCACAGTATCTTTCTCATGATTGTTTTCATACACCTTTAGCCTGTGCGTATTTAACATTCTATTGCGAAGCAGTGAGGAACCAGGACTGTTTTTTATCTCCTTGGTATACCCTTAGGCTTCTCTCAATAAAATGTCTGCTGGGTTTGTATGCTCGCTCTTTAAAAGTTGGAAAGGGAAATTCTTGAGAAAACAAGTAGCCAACACGCAACCCTAACAGAATCTGGAGCTGACATTTGCAGAAGCTCTTCCTCCCTGTTTGACTTCCCAAACTTTGTAAGAGGAGAAGTAGGTATGTAAACCAACCCACAGTTTACTTCCTTGTGATAATTAGAGTCAGATTCCTTTGGCAAAGAGAGCCTTGCAAAGTCTTTGCCTCTTTTGAAGGACCTGGAATATCTTAACTGATAACAGATGTCTGTTGCCTTGTGTGTATGAAGGCAATGACAATGACTGCTGCTGTGGTGGCCCCAGGTGGTAAAGATTTTGCCCTGACAAGTTTACCTGGTCCCCTTGGTGCCAACAGAATCCATGTAGTACATGGAGGGATAAACAGGACACACACTCTCCTGGCCCATCTAGAGAGTGACTGTGACCTCAGTGCCACCACATTTCTATCACCTACTTACATGCCAGCCCACTCCCAGTGAAGAACTGGGATAGTTGGCCCTCTCAGTCCCCCTAACTGATAACATCCATTGGCAGGAGATTTTAAACATAGTCATTCAGGCTGCTACTTCCTCTGGCTTCTCTGGCCTCCTCGTCCCTGGTCTTTATTTTTGGATTTGCAGAAATGTCAGGATGGCCAGGTATCAGTGACAGGAAGTTGGGGACTGTGAAATAATGCCTGGGGTATGTGTAACTCCAAATACCTCAAAGGCTCTGCTTTCACTGGGCCTTAACAGGAGGAGTGAACAGCTAATCCCTTGATTCAATGAAATCTATTTCTGATGCTAGGGGAACCCAGGGGCCAAGGAGAGGCCACAGGCATCACGCTAACCCACACACCATCTTCCACCTTCCAGATTGTATTTCTCAGGCTTCACCAGCTAAGTCTCCACCATGATGAGCCTCCTCCCCATTGGGGAATTTACCAAAACGTTATCATTTTCCCTGCAACTTTTTGGGTTTCCTCAGTGTCATGTTCTTGTCTGTCACCTGTGAGAGCCATGCAGGTACTAAGACAACGGGACTCACTGAGAGATGTCTTGGACAAGGGGTCTGCACTCTTTTTCATCCCCCAACCTGCCGTAAGTTTTCAGAACAATCCAGGTTCCAAATCATGTGTTTTTATTATCTTCTTTGTCTTTTTATCAACGTAAGCTGCCAAAGTGACTTAGACCTACATTTGTCCGGTATGGTAGCCGTCAGCCACATGAGGCAATGGTGTGCTTGCAATGGTCCTAGTCTAAGTTGAGAGATGCTATAAATACAAAACATACACCAAATTTCAAAAATGTAGTAGGAAAGAATTTTAAATATCTCCATTTTTTAAGGTTTTGTTTATTTATTTTGAGAGAGTACAGGCAGGGGAAGGACAGAGAGAGAGGAAGAATCCCAAGCAGGATCTGCGCTGTCGGCACAGAGCCTGATGTGGGGCTCGAACTCATGCACTGTGAGATCCTGATCTGAGCTGAAATCAAGAGTCAGACACTTAACCGACTCGAGTGTCCCAATATCTCAATAATTTTTATATTAACTACATGTTGCTGTGATAATATTTGTTGATGAAATATATCATTAAAATTAATTTCACCCTTTTCTTTTCACTTTTTTAATGTGGCTACTGGGAAATTTTCTATTTATTTCTTTTGGACAGCACTGGCCCAGACATCCAAATGTCTCAGAGTCCAAATGACTGCTGCTTATATTTGGAAGGGGCGCAAAAATCTTTTGGATTTTTAGTTTTAGCTCAGGAAAGCACTACCCATCTTCTTTTCTGTACCCAAAACTTCGTAGAAAGGCCCCCAGAGCGTGTGGCCTTCAGAAATGCCATCATTGCAATGCTGGTCCCCTTGTCCCTTCAGAACAGAAGTCTCATTTTGCTGTCATTATTACCAAGAAAGGGTTTGACTCATTGTAGCACTGGCTTCCAAAATTTAAAAGAAATCACGATTGAATGTAAATACACCCAGCTCAGTGCCCGGCACAGAACTCAACAGAAGGCACAGGTAAATCTCCAAGTAGAGAAACATGGTCAGAGTCAGAGTCTTTATTAGCATGGCCTTTTCAAGACTGAACAGCAAAGGAACTGCTCAGCTTTCCCCTGCTACTCTGTGTATTTGTCAAGCGATTATATTGGAACCACATGCTTAACTAATAATATGGTAAAGGCTGGTCTCTGTGAAAAGCAGCTTTGCAAAACATAGTTAAAAAAAAAAAAAAAACAACTCCGAATAATCAGAACTATGCAGAGAGTAGGAAGCCTGTGCACAGATTCTGGAGAATAAGAAAATCAGGAGCCAGTCACAACAGTCCTGGCAGAGGGTTGGAGGGGGTGGGGGGTGCGGGGGTCGTGAAGTACAAATCATGCCAGGCAACATGTGATGGCTTTTTTCTTTCATTTTCCTTCTTTCTTTTCTTTTTTCCTGACAGAAGAAAATTAGTGCTTCAAAGGAACACAAGTAGATGAAATGTTTTCTTGAATCCCAGAGAAGCATTTGACAGATGTCACATGAATCTTATTCAGGGTGTTCACAAACTTGCTCAGAGCGCGGGAGGGAGAGCGAAGCCCTTGCTGCCTGGGGGAGGAGCACAGGCCGCCCCCCACCCCCCACCCCGGGGATAGACGCTTCAGGGCCTTTGTGCATCGCCCACCTTGTGTCCACAGTGGGTGCCTAACCAGGACCTGCAACCCTCCATGGGACTTAAAGGAAAAACGAAACCATAACTAGAGCTTGAATGTTAAATTCCCAGAACATTATTTCAGCAGGCAGTGTTTGCCAACCACAAACCAAGCCCGTATCTTCAACTTGCCTCTGTAGTGGGCTCCTAGCTGGCTGGGCTCCTCTGCTAAGTATTACAGAAGCCCCTCTTTGCCCCCTAACTTGCTTCTGGACTTTCTGCCTTCACCATTAGCCTGTAGTTTCTTCACCACACACAGCGCATGCTCCAAAAAAGCTTCTTCACTGAACTCTACCTCCTGATGTGAAAAGAATAATGACAACAGTCAGAAATTATCTTTTGTGAGTCTGCATCAAGAAACGGAATTAATACACATCCACTGAAATGGAATTTCAGTTCTGTTTTAGCCACGCGGTCCAGTAAATGAGTTTCTGTAGCGTTTTTCCTGCACGTGTCTGAGTCAGCTCCCTTGTTTCTGTGTCACTCGCCACCCCAGCCCAATTCGCCTGTTTATTTCTAAAGCCCACCGCCTGCACCCAGCGTGTTCACACGAGGACTGAGTGGCGAAGGGGCGGAACACATTCTCCTGCGGGAAGATGAGACTCTTAATGAGGGTGAAAGACCAAGTGTGAGGTGGAAAGATGAGCTCAATTTTAGGTCCGAAGCTCAGGGTTGGTTCTAGGGATCAGAGATGCTAAAAACAAGCATGAGAACTCGAGATGGCCCATGAATGTAGGCCGCAGATGGACTCAGGGTTGAGAAGTTCTGGTCAGGGGATGGAGAGCCTGGAAGCATGGCATCATGGGAGTCTTCCTAACTGAGCTCTGAGGTGCAGGTGGCCAGTAGCAAAGCAAAGGCGTGTGCAAATAGGAGGACAGCAAAGTGTCCATCGAGTGTGGTAGTGAGACTCCTCTTGACCTTGGGGAAAGTCCTTTCTGTGGAGATCAAGAAACAGAAGCCAGAAGTTTAAACATATTTTTATTATCCACGAAGCCTGTTATTCAATGCCACTAATTATTTCTACTGATATGGATGATTAGAGTTAATATATAACAGCACCTACCGACGTCAGTTTTCTGGTTTTGACAATGTACTGTAGTTACATAAGATGTTATTGGGGGAAGCTGGGTGAAAGGGATACAGGAACTCTCTGTACTATTTTTGCAACTTCTTGTGAGTCTTAAAATATTCCAAAATAAAAAGTATTTTTTTAAAAGAGTTAATATGGCAAGGCATTTCCAGAAATTCACACTCAGCTCCACACGCGGGCTTCTGCACTGCAGCTGCCCCCACACCCAGACACCCTCCCTCTCCTCAAAGGGCAGCGGCTGTCCCCTTCATTCACCCTGAACTGTGGCAGAGAGGGGAAGCTGCAAGGAGTCACCTGACATAGGCTCTACAAGCATTGGTGGCTTTAGCCCCTAACCTTGGACCTGGTGTTCACCCTTTGTGGGAGCCTCATGTTCTGCTCTCTGACATGGACTCTCAGGTTTGGGGGATTTTAGTGAGACCCTGTGTGCTTCCTTTCCTTTCCGCATTGCAGGGTCATGACCACTAACCAGGTGTCTGCTTTCCTCTCTTTCCCTTTCAGGATGCTTCCATTGCACACAGATTCCACGTGATGAGAGAGAAGCACCCTGAAAAATTCAACAGCAGGTAAGAGTGCCCTAAGGCTGCATCCCCGGCTGCACTGCCCGCTGGCCCCTCCCCTCCCCTGGAGGCGCTGGCCAGACAGAGGCCTCCACCTGCTCTCACCCAAACGTTCTTGGCCTGGCCGCCCAAGGACTTCGCTTTCCTGCCACGTTGCCGTCGCCGGAAGGAGGGTTTCCATTTCCAAGCAGAAAACACTGTCAGAAACCTGCCCTCCCCTCCCAGAGGATGCTGTGCAGAGGGAGGGATTGCGGGGCTGGCAAGGAGGGCGTGGCGTGCCCGCCTTGAGGGGTGGGGATCTGCTCTTGGCTAACTGGAACCCTCTTCGGGGGCTTGGCTGCTTTCTCTAGACGGAAAGCTCCTGCAGCCCCAGCCCCCTGGAATTTCTCTGGGGAGGGGCAAGCAGAAGGGCAGGGGCCTCAGCTTCTCTCGGTCTCAAAGGGAGGGAGCCCGGAGGGCCGGGAGGACGGCGCCTCTGCGTCTCCTGACAGCAGGGGGCAGCAGAGGGAGGCCCCTGCTGGCGCTGTGAGACCTGGAGCCCAGCACATTCCAGCCTCAGCCTGTGCACCCTGTGTGTAGCCTGGATGTTAGGTCCAAAAATACAAGAAGAGAGAAAACCAGATCTTTTGCAAACAAAACTAAGCCCTTCTTGCTGGCAGGAGCGAATTTGCAAGAAGTGAGTTTGACTGGCATATAGCTACCGCTGGGATTGTTGCAATACCTTTCTCCATTCTTCCTTCTTTATTTCTTCTCTTTGGTTCTCCATCTTTTTTCCTCTTTGTTGTGCCATTTCAAGATAACCATTGGATCCCATCCCACCCTCAAGCAGGTGGGTAGGAAGAATGCAGACTGAGCCTGAAGGGAGTGACTTAGTTAGCAGATAGGATCCTCTTCACAGCAGAGGCCCAGCCTTGTCTGAAGACATCTATTTAAAGCCTCACACCCCCAAAGAGCGCCACGATTTTCATCCCTACTCCTTTCCCCTGACCTCAATGCCTGGGAGGTTAACTGGGAAAAAGAAAGTCTTTAATGTAACATACTTCAGCTTCAGGAAAAGTGATCTGTGGGATCCAATAGCTGAACTCATCGTCTCCTTAGGGTGGGCATTCTGTCCCAGGAATATTCCATCTGGCTGTCTCACACAGCTTGTGCCCAACTCACAAATCACTATTAACAGGTGATTGTTAAGAGTGGGTCCAGCCCCACTCTTATTGCAAACACAGACTCACAGATCAACTGACCTTCTGTGTCACTCTCACATCCACACTAAATCTTCTTTCTCTTCTGTCCACTGTAGACTTTTTGGGTCCTCTTTTCACAGGGGTATCCTTATGCATAGTCATACACATGTACTTGTTAAGATGCCATATGCTTGTGAAATCCATAAGGGCTCTGTTCATGCATCCATTCAACACTAGCTTTTGAAAATATACTCTATGCCAGGCACTGTTCTGTAGGTGTTTTGGAGAGCCATGTGTAGGGACTGACCATCCAGTGCTGCAGACATGCATAGTGACTTGTGTTAAGTGATATGAATCGAGGTAACCTATGGGAAGGAACACAAAGTAAGGGCACGGAATTTGGTGTGGTGGGGCTTCCAACCATACAGATGCAAAGACCAGAAAACAAGGATGTATTTGCCAGGTGGACAAAAAAGAGAAGGGCTGTCCAGGCCAAAAGAACCAAATGTACAAAAAGATAACAAGGAGTGAGAGAAGGCAGAATGCTTGGGGTAGAGCAAGCTGTGCTGGTCTCTTGGCAGGGAAGAAGCAAAAGCCCCTATAGTTTGTAGAGAGTGAGGAAGCAGAGGGAGGGAGAAGTTTCTCCATATCCCAGAAATCAATAGGTCAACATATGACATAAATAGAGTCATCTTCAGTTATTCACATGATTAACACAATTAGGAAGATACTTCTATCAGGGGAGAAAAAACAGTTGTAATTGCACATTTCCTGGTGATCTGGTGACCGTTTTTCCTTCCCACTCCCCCAGTTCCATTAATAAGACTACTCTGTAGTGAGGTGCACACCCTTGCCCTGGTCGAGGTCAAGGTGGTGTGGTGGCCTGGGATGCCAGGCACCCAGATTTGTGTGCAAATCTATGTATCTGCAAGTAAGCAGAAACATAGTGGCATAGAGGTGGGCCCTGTTTCACAGGTCCTAGAACCCTTCCCAGTAAGAACTTTGAGTCCATGCTGCTTCTCCCGTGCCTGCTTGCTCATGTTGAAAATACTCAGGAGTGCCCAGTTTGTCCACTGAGAGGCAGGCGAGCAGCCATTTTCCCCAGGCTTCCTTATTTAGCTTTGGAGATGGTTTTAAATAGGCAGGTGGTTGTTGCCATGGTTACCCCATTACACCAGCGGCTAAACTTAGGAAGGGCCACAAGGGATAGGAAGAAAGCTTGATACCCGGGATTTGGAAATGTAAACGATATTATCAAACAAGGCTTCATTTTACTCGGCTGAACTTAGGTTTTCCAGAGAGTAGTCACTGCTTGGCTGGATGCCCTTACCATTAAGGTGCAGGACTGGGCCCTCAGGGATAACCCTGAGGTTCAATCTAGGGTGTTGTAACTTGTTTTGTTTTGCTTTGTTTTGTTTTGAACTTGGCAGTGTGTTTTGAACAGGGCTAGCATTTATCAGGAAGCTCGAATTTTTCACATTGCTCATTCAGTTTTCTTCTCACAAGAATTTTTAACCTGAGGTACAAAGGCTGCAGGAGCTCTGAAAACACTTTGAAATTATATGTAAGACATTGAGTACAATTTTCAGGAGAGAAAGTCCATAACAATGAGAAGGCTCTCACAGGGACCCATAGCCTTCAAATGGCTAAAAGTCACCATTCTGAGGCTTCTTTGAATCTTAAAGGGGGGTTGAGTTTTGGTTGGGGTTTTAGGAAATTCTTCCTCCAGTGGCTTCTCCCCACAGGTTGTTGCCAGAGAAGGTAGCTGGTTGTACAAAACGGAGTTATGTCCCTCTTGGAAATAGCTTTGTTAACGGAGCAAGAACCAGACCCAAGGATGCAAGAACATGAGCCATGTGTGATGGGCAAGGAAAAGAAAAGCCTTTAACGGCAGAGATGGAGCTGTATTTGGTACACTGTACATCCTAATCATCGACAGGCTAATAATTAATTGTTAACTTAGGAATATTATGAAAATTATCATCTTGTAGTTGGCATACACATACAGAAGACAGATTTGATTTAAATGAGGATTCTAACATGTGTTAGAAGGTGTTCTAGGCTACAAGGGTAAATAAGACCCGGTTCTTGCCTTCAGGGAATTCACAGTCTAGCAAAGAAGGAAGAATAATCTTCAAATATTTTTTACAAAGTGATTTTCACATACAAGGAGGTCCCATTTTGTAGGTCACATAGCATAAAAGAATTTGGATAGTATAAGACACTAATTAATGGTTGTATCCCTACATCACCTGTAAATGAATTTAGAGTACAGAAATGGTGTTATAAGGGAACCAAACCAACTATTTTTTGAGCTCTTACCAGGTGCCAGGTGATAAACTAGGCTCTTTAAATAGATTAGATTACTGAAATCCCATGATCACCCTACAAGGCAAATATTAGATTAAGGCATTTTACAGATAAAGACACTGAGGCTGGGAGAAGCCACCCACCTGAAGTCACATCTTTTTTTTTTTTTTTAATAAATGTTTATTTATTATTTTAAAAAACTTTTTTTACATTTACTTACTTTTGAGAGATGGAGAGAGGCAGAACACAAGTGGGGGAGGGGCAGAGAGAGAATGAGACACAGAATCTGAAGCAGGCTCCAGGCTCTGAGCCGTCAGCACGGAGCCTGACGCGATGCGGGGCTCGAACTCACAAACCATAAGATCGTGACCTGAGCCGAAGTTGGACGCTTAACCGACTGAGCCACCCAGGTGCCCCAATGTTTATTTATTCTTGAGAAGGAGAGGGGCAGAGATAGGGAGACAGAGGATCCAAAGCCAGCTCTGTGCTGACAGCAGAGAGCCCACTGTGGGGCTTGAACTCACAAACCATGAAATCATGACCTGAGCCAAAGTCAGACACTTAACTAACTGAGCCACCCAGGCGCTCCAAATCATGCATCTTTTTAAGCGCCAGAGCTGATGCAATTCTAAGTTAGCTCCTCCAGAGTTCAAACTCTGTTTTCTGTACCTGATATCTCCCATGGATTTCATTTATCAAATATCAAACACTCTGATGGGTACTATATGCATGATCCAACTCAACAGAATAACATGCAAATTAAGTGCTGCTATCCCCATTTTAGAGATGAAAATATTAGGGTAAGGAGGGTAGAGCTTTTATCAACTCTATCCACCTGAGGATTGCCTCTCGTGGGAAAATGCCTGCTGAGTTCCAAAGGGGACAACAGGTACACCATCCATTCTTAACTTATGTGGTATGACCCTTCTCCCTATCTCAATGTCCACAGCACAGAACAGGACCGATTATGTGATTTGTGTGACCCAGTGCAATGTTAAATACAGGATCCCTTGTTCAAAATTATTAAGAATTCCAAGTCAGTGACAGCAGAGCATTAATTAAAACAAGTACAGAGCCCTTCTAAGTGTGGGGCTCCTTGCAGCTATGCAGATTTCACTCCCATGAGCTGGCCCTGGCAAGGAGAGAAGAATTTATTTCTTCAGTAAACCTCACATTTGCTAGGACTCACAGGGATGGGGGAAGTTTGCAATAAAGGTAAAAGAATGGGGGAAAGAGGGCTTCAACTAGGGAGTAGGAAAGGGATTATCAGTACCTCAATCAGGCAGTAGTCAGTATTAGCAGATGAGCTGATGATACCACTAAAGTCTTCCTGACATCCAAGAACCAGTCCTCCATGAAGTTTCTGGATTAACTCTCTGTGAGGCATTTTATATGTGTGTACATATGATATATACATGAAAGCTACCAAATTGCGATGTCACTGTGGTTGAGCATCCAGAAAGAGAAGTCTAACGGTGGAATTTTTTCGTTGTTGGTCAGAAACTCAGAGCACTTGAGGAATGTGTTATTCCAAACCTGTTGAGTGCCATCCACTTGAATATGTCCCTCAGCAGTTTAGGCTGAAGCAAGATATTTCCTGTTAGGCCCTTCAAAGGGGCCGAAACAGTGCTTCATTCCTACCAAAAGCTGACCACCTTTCCCAAAAGCCCTCGGGTAATTAATAGATTCTGGAGTGTTAGCTTTCTTGGAACCAGGCCCATGGAGTAGTTGATGAGGGGTTCCCTCAGAAGCCCTAATGTAGCCTGAGACCTTAAGAGGTTGGAAATACATCTTGCAAATAACTAAGCACTTAACAGATATTTATAGAATGAGGCAGCAGGGTATAGTCTACATTGGCATCAAAACTTGGCCCTGGCACTTACTAGCTGTGTGACCTTGGGCAAGTTACTTAATCTCTTTAATCCTTTGCTTCCTCCCCTGAAAATCTTGCAAGTTTGCTGTAAGCATAATGAGATCATGTGTAAGTTCATGGCACACAGTAGGTAATCAATAAACATGTTATTGAAAATTGTTGAATGACAAGCATGAGGAAAGCATCGCCATAAATTGCCAATAAAAGGCTTTTCTGATACAGTGGCTAGTGGGATTCGATCAGTGGTCTTTGCTTTATTGGAATGGCCCTTGAACTGAAAAGTTGGAGGCCAACTAAAAGTTGGAGGAGACCCCATCTGTGATACATCGAATCTGTCCAAATCCCCCTCCTAGGTGATGGGAGGATGGCATCAATTGCCCAGGATTGATTTGGGTTCTATAGGATTGGATCTGTAGAGAAAATTCCCTTTACAGGCTCCATGAGGTTCAAGAGGCAGAGGTGTGGGGTCTGAATACCAGAGATTCCAAGTTCAGGCTAGAGACAGGATCAAGACCGGGGTCACGGACCCCAGCTGACATGGTGACAGCAGAAACAGGGTGGGAGTGAGTAAGGGGAAGTTGCAGGTGCCATGGACTCCATGGATACCTAGGGCTTACCAGCTGGAACCATGGAGTGCACCATTGGTGGGTAGGGGGTTGGCCAAGGGCAGTCAGACACTGGAGACGTGATGATCCTCCATTCATGCTGACTCTTGCCTCACCCACTGAGCACCTCTTCTCCTACTTTGGATTTAACAGAGATATTCTGTGGGAGGGAAAATAGAGGCAGGCAAAGCTCAAATCATACAATTCTGGAAATGAAAGGGCCTCCTCTCTTGAATACCTGTAGTATGCTCTGTAGTCACAAGCATAGACTGTATCACCATTTACATAAGATTTTCTTTTTTTAGCTAAAAAATGAAACCATTCTAAGTTATTCTTTCCAGGAGCCCTGTGAGGTAGCCCAGTGTTACAGCCCAGATGTTTGACTTTCCCAAAGCATAAAGGTACAACAGCAGTGACACAGCAGCGTGGAAAATCCTCACCATTGGCGGCTTCATTCTGTGCCCTGAATTTGGTTTTGCTCCTCCTTATCTACTACTTGGCACCCCAAGAGAGACCTGCCCTAAGTACCTGGAGGTTCAAACTGTCTGCACCTGTTTCCCTCAATATATCACACGATTTTTTCAAACATTTGGAATTCAGAAAAGCCCCAAATGAAGTTGATTGTGGCATGTCTATTTTTATTCTTACTCCCATAAGTATTTATAAAGGAAATGCAAACCTTGTGTCTTGTGTTCAAGTGCCTTTGACTCTTCAAGTCAGTTCTGACAGAGCAGCGTACTTAATTACTGGAATGTTTATATACTAGCCCACAAAAATGTTTTATTCCCCACCCTCCCCACACCCTTCCTTGGAAGAGACGCAGGGAGTGAAATGAGTGAAATATGGGTTCATGTTTTTTTCACCAAGCATTTGTCATTATGCAGTTGCGTAAGTTCAGGGTTTGGATTTGGTTTGGTTTTGGGGTTTTTGTTTGTTTGTTTTTTGGCTGTCTTATTTGTTTACAGTCAGCCCTTGATTCTTTGCAGAAACAAGGGAATAGCAACATGGGTCATTTAGAGCTGTGAATGGTCAAAGATTCGAGGAGGCTGTTATGAATATTTGTGAGCAGGTCTCTCTGCCCTAAAAAAATTCACAGTATTTTAAATAATCTGATGAAATCACATTGAATCTTCACATTTCCTTCATTTTCCTCCTGTCTCCCCCGTGCATTGGAACAGATAGCACAACTTCTCAGACTGATACACAGGAGCAGCCTATGATATCTCGAGGCTCCTTACAAAGTTGCTGCTTTGCCAGAACAGTTCCTTATTATAGCTTAACAGGCATTTTCTTCTAGCCCTTGCTAGGCTAAAACAAGAAAGGTATGATTCATGTCAACAAAGAGTGGAATCAGTTTGTGATAATATCAAAAGGAACTTGAAAGCAGGCTATGTTTTCAAGTCTTTAGGCCAGATAATCCGAAAATTATCAGTATTGATTGATTGATTGATTTTTAGAAATATTTCTATCAAAGAGCTCAAGATGTGATACATACTCAAGTTCAGAAGGGTTAAGGTCAGAGTGATAACCTCATGGAAGAAAATCAAAGCACACAAATTCAAAGCAAGGTAAGAACTGGCTAGGTCCTCAAATGGGTGTTGACAGTCTGGGTGCTTTCCAGAGGGAAGAGGTCAGGAAAGTGCTGGAATTTAATGTCTTATAAGGAAAGGCTAAATCTGGGATTATTTCATCCAAAGAAGAGATGACTTCGGGAGAAGTGATTATTGACCTCAAATATTTAAAAAAGTATTTCTCATGAAGGAGGAATTAGGTTATTTTGCATGATAGATCAATGGGGGAAATAACTAGAAAGACCACTTTAAGCACCAAACATAGGACATCAGTTCTACCAGTTAGAACCATCCTCAAGTGCAGGGGACCACCAGGGAGTGCATTTTCAGGTATTAAATGTTCAGGCAGGTGCTGGACAAACATCTGGGGCTCCAGTGGGGCCAAGTGCCGAAGCGTGCAGGTGCTATTGTCAAACAATCTGGATATAAATGCTGGAATTACATGTGACTTCAATCAAGTTGCTCATCTAAGCCTCAGTCTACTCACCTGTAAAATTGGAATGTAATACTATATTTGTTTCCTTGGATGCTGTAGCAAATTACCACAATTTTTGTGGCTTAAAACAACATATTATATTAAGTGCTGGAGGTCAGAAACCTGAAGTAGGTCTCACTGGGCTAAACTCAAGGCATCATCAGGGCTACATTCCTTCCTGGAGGCTCTAAGGGGAGAATCATTTCCTTACCTTTTCTTGTATCTAGAAGTTGCCTGCATTCCTTAGCTGTGGCCCCCTTGCATCTTTTTTTTTAATTTTTTAATGTTTATTGATTTTTGAGAGACAGAGTGTGAGTGGGGGAGGGGCAGAGAGAGGGAAACGCAGAATCCAAAGTAGGGTCCAGGCTCTGAGCTGTCAGCACAAAGCCCGATGTGGGGCTCGAACCCACAAACTGTGAGATCATGACCTGAGCTGAAGGTGGACGCTTAACCGACTAAGCCACTCAGGCACCGCCTCCCCTTCCATCTTTAAAGCCAGCAGTGGCCAGTCCAATTGTTCTCGACATGGCATCCTTCTTATAGTCTCCTTCTGCCTCCCTCTTCCACTTAAAATGATCCTTGTGATGATACTGAATGTACTCAGATAAATCCATGTCAACATCAGCTGACCACCAATTTCAATTCCGCCTGTAACTTTGATTGCCTTTTGCCATATAAACTAACATATTCATATTCACAGCTTCCAGGCATTAGAACATGGGCATTTTCAGGACATCATTCTGCCTACTAGAAGTACCTTACCTAAGTACCATAGCATTATTTTGAAGTTTCAATGAAGCAGTTCATTTAAAGTGCTTATTACAGAGGCTTGGCACATTGATGCTAGATTATTATTAATATTCTCATTATTACAAAGACAGAGCCTACATCAAACAATAGTCATTTTAGATGACTCAGAAACCCTTAAAATTCTGCAATTTAATGACTCTCTGAGAGGGACAGATAAATATCTGTTGGTCATAGGATATGAATCATCACTGTAGCAATATATGACATGCTTTTTTTCTCTTCACTTACCTTGATAAAATTTTTTGCATGCATTTAGCATTATAGAGTTTAATACTATATCATAAAGTACCATTACATAATACATTGAAATCGCATTGTAAATAATTTGTAAAATTTAGAAAAGTTGAAGAAAAACCAATCACTCGTAGCACGATCACTGAGAAACAATATTATCATTTTGGCGCATTTCAGCAGTTGACTTGATAAACATATTTTTAAATATTTGTGATAACAGGTTTTTATAAAGTTACACGTACCATTCCTTAAGCAGTTTTTCTTTATACAAGTAATTAAGGCTTAGTGTGGAAAAACAAATAATATTGTCCCCCAGGAAATAAACACTGTTAGCATTGTAACATATTTCTTTCTGCTCCCACTGCACAATTTTACTTACTTGAGAACATACTGTATACACTGGTTGAAAACACTGTTAACACAGTAGCATTTACAGGTTATGGAGGGAGGTGGATATAAGGGAGCTGATTAGAGGGAGTTTATCTGCAGGGAGAGTCTTCTCTGATTAGAAAAAAAATCCCAATGATTTTGTTCAGTCAGTATGAGAGTTTTAAAGCCATCACTACTCAAGTCCCTTTGCAGGTGAAGGAACCACTTGATCTGTTCTGCAGCTGTACTTTTGTGGAAGGGAAATTTGAAAATGCGAATCTCTTAGCACAGTTCCTCGTCCTGTGCTCCGTTTTCCTGTGCTAGAGTAAGACCAGTTTGTGTTTTCCGTAACCAGCAGAGGTAGTAGGCGTGGCCGTCTGAACTATGTAATGGTGGAGTTGTTGTTTAAGCACACATACTCTCAGTGTGTTTATTAAAGTCCTTGAAGGGTGGTTTTTCCCGATGTTATTAGGATGGCTCCAGCCTACACCGACAGTGGGAGCCATCGTTTATTGAATGTTTTCAGGCATTTCATGTACTTTACTTTTAACTGGCACAGCTCTCCAAGTATAAGGTAAATATTATGGATCCATTGTACAGATGAGAAAATGGAGGCTCAGGGAGGTGATGCAGCTTGCTCAAGAACATACAACTAGGTAACAGGGGAGCTGCTATTAAAACCTCCGTCTGACTCTGAAGCCTCCGTTTATACTGCTGCTCTTCCCTGCATCTCTGCATGCCCAGGTTGGTGCCCGTGACCAAGGAAGCACCCAAGCAAGAGACTAGAGAAGAACCACAGAGACAATGAGTGGCCCCATGAGAAAACCTTAAATAAGCCAAAATATATTTTGTTTTGTTTTGTTTTTTGGAGAGGAGGAGCAGAGAATGTGTTGGGACTTGTCCTCAAGTGTGTGAAGGACTCACAACAGGAAATACCACACCTTCTTACTTTTCATCTCGGCTCAGAAAAGAATGAGAGGGGGGGAAATGTGCTTCTCAAGTGAGGAATTGCTATTTTGGATGAAAGGAAGAATCTCCTGGCCTGGAGACCCATTAAAGGCTAAAATGAGTTATTGAGAGAAGTTATGGAGTATCTTGCAAAGGGTTTCTAAAAACAGAAGCCAGACTCATTCATCTGGGATGACAAACGCACCATCTTCTCTGAGCCCCAGGGGTGAGCGTATTGTACCCACCAAACGAGAGTCCTCTGCTTCCCGCCCAACAAGCAACTGGGGTGTCCCCTAGGAGACCTTTGCCTCCTATTGTTCCTCAGCTCCCAGCTGGTCCCCATGATGCCCCCGCTAAGGATTGCCTCAGCAGCCCCCTGGCCATCTCGATGCTCTTTCTTCTCAGGCCCCCAGTTTGGTAGCTGCCCATGTGTCTATCCTGTTTCTGTTGCACAAGCACCTGCTGTCACAATCCATGCTATCCATTCTATAAAAATCCATTTTATAGAATTTAAAGTCGCCTGCCTTGCCTTTGGGACCCTTTATAAACATCTCCCAAACACCAGTCCAGCCTTATCGTTTGCTTGCTTCACTGACCTCCCATAGCCCACTCTGCCCTTAACTCCTCAGTCTACTATGGCATCTTCTGGGGCCTAATCATCACCTATGGCTTGTTTCCAAATACAGTCCAAAATATTTGAAACACTCCCTCCCTGACCAACCCCAGCCCTGGCCTCCACTTTCTCTTACAATCCACCTACAAGGTTTTTGACACATTTTTTCCCACTTTGATTTTTTCCTCCTTGTCTTCTATCCATCGTTGTTCTGAGGCTACACTGTTGTTTCTCCACCTCATTCCTAAGCTTGCTCACTCAGAGAAGTGAACCGTTTTGGGGGATCCACTGACCTAAAAAGCAGAAGAATGCTGCTGCGCATGTTCCCTCATTTGGCCCAAACGTGTTGAGCATCTATTTGGTGTCAGTATTGTGCAGGGACTGAGGAAATATGGATTACCACAGCCCCTATTTCCAGCAGCCCATGGGCTAGTTGGGAAGATGAGCTTGTACAGAAGCTATCACCAACTGTATTCGTTTCCTAAGGCTGCCATGACATATGACCACAAACTGGGAGGCTTCCAACAACAGAAATTGATTCTTCCACAATTCTGGAGGCTAAAAGTCTGAAATCAAGGCGTCAGCAGGATTGGTTCCTTCCCAGGCTCTGAGGGAGAATCTGTTCCATACCTCTCTTCTTGCTTCTGGTGGTTGCCAGGAATTCTTGGCATTCCTTGGCTTGTAGCTGCAAAACTCCAGTCTCTGCCTTCGTCTTCACATGCATCCTCCTTCTGTATCTCTGTGTCTCTGTCAGATTCCTCTCTTCTTATAAGGACACCAGTCATTGGATTTGGCCCACCCTAATCCAGTATGACATCATCTTAACTTGATTACATCTGCAAAGACCCTATTTTCAAATACAGTCACATTCACAAGTGCTGGGGTTAGGACTTCAACAAAGCTTCCTGGAGAAGACAGTTTAACCAACCACACTAACCCTCCCTCAAGCCCTCACAAAAGAAGGAAATCTAATATGGCGGGCTTTGTTTTAACATGGAGACAAGAATAATGAGTGTTGTGAAAGCACCTAACTGAGAAAGTGGGATTAGACTTCAGAAGGAAGGTTCTATTTGAGTGTGAGATTGAGAGAGAAATGGGAATGCCCTGAGTAAAGAAGGAGCTGGGTGCATGCTAGGAGGAGAGATGCAGGCTGGGCAAAGGGGTGAGAGGACCCTGGATGTGAGGAGAGGGGCTGATGGTTCTGAGGTGAGGTGGAAAGGCAGGTGGGAGAGCGCTGTGGCAGGATCTCAACACTCTGCACAGGAGTTTGCACTTTATCCTACAGGTGAGTGAGTGGATGGGAAGGGAGTCAGTCAGCAAATACTTTTTGAATAGGTCAGTGAGGGAGTGAATTATCTTTTGAAGTATTTCCAGAGCCAAAATTTCAGGGCTCCTAGAAACAGGGGGAACTTTATACTGAAATGTATGGGTGTACAGGGTGTTAGGTCAGAGAGAGACCCAGAGACAGAGAAGGTAACCCTCAGGGAGACAGAAGGAGGAGGGCTGTCAGGAGAGAGGGAACAAGAATCAGTTCTGCTAATCTGAGGGAGTTTGTACGTAAAAGGGCCCGAAAAACTGTGGAAACCAACCACGGAGCTTTGTGTCACAAGCCCTGAACGGTGAAGCACGCTGTTAGGTTGTGGAAGTAGAAATCCATATTGACGAAAATTCCAGATGTCATTCTCTGTTCCTCAGATTCTCTCATGCAGACGTTGGCCCGGGTGGCCTTTAAATTTAGCATAGGTGGCTCAGTCGGTTAAGTGTCAGACTTAGGCTCAGGTCATGATCTCATGGTTTGTGGGTTCGAGCCCTGCGTCAGCTCTGTGCTAACAGCTTGGAGCCTGGAGCCTGCTACAGATTCTTTGTCTCCCTCTCTCTCTGCCCTTCCCCTGCTTGTGCGCGCGCTCTCTCGCTCTCTCTCTCTCAAAAATAAATAAACATTAAAAAATTATTTTTAATTTAGCTTGGAATGCTTTTTGTTTTTATCTCCAAAGAAAAAAATATCAGAGTTTATTATCCCTCTGTTATACTGACTAATTAGAACTTTGGAGAATTATCGTCCTTTTGCATTAGGGGCATTTCTGTGATAAACCAGCATCCATCTTTATATGTACAGCTGATGTGATTAGCATATTCAGTCTGATATATTTTCCTTAAAATTTCATATTTGCACCTGTTTTATTAAAAAGCCATTGAAAAACAATAGGCATTCTCAAGAAATATTTGAGTGATTAATTTTAATCCGTCATTTAAATCAACATTTACTAAAGACAATTCTAATGCATCTGTTACTTGGCCAGATGAAATTGTGAAAGCAGCCTTTTTCTGTACTCCTCAGGAAACTCAGTAACTCTCTGATGAAATAAGTATATTATCTCTTCAGAAACCCTGGGCAAATGGCTTTACAACTCCATATGTTAGGCTGTGTTCCCCTTCCATGAAATGTAAATACTAATAACTAGGCTTCTTTTACTGCATCCAAAGTCGGAAGGACTGAGTTTTAGCTCCCACCCTTTCTCTTACTTATTCTTTGTCCTTGGGAAGGTCACTCACTCATTTCTCTGATTCTTTAACTTCCCGGTGTGTAAAATGGAAATTACAATTATCTCAGGTGATGCTTTTGAGAATTAGAGTAGATAAATGAATGGATTTGAAATCTTCAAGGTGTTGGTGTCATGCTGTTGATTATGATGGGAATTTGTAAGAACATGCAGTGGTACATAAGCAAGTACACTGTAGACTCTCTCATTCCACTGTATAGTGATAAAGACTCTTATCTGTAATAATAACTTACAGACTCCAAGCTTTGGACAGAACTTGAGGTTTTACCCTCTTCCCAACGTAAGCATCCTTCTGTAAACACCCCTGCGAGAGGGATCATCACATCTCTGCTTTGAAGATTATAGATCTCTACTCTGAAGATTGTAGGAGTGTTTAATTTCCTTTTTCTTTTGGCTTTACCACTTCACCTTTCACTAAGAAAGTATTTTCCCTAGCTTCTAATGCTCTTCAATGAAAGAGAGGCTCTCCTCATTCCAAGAAGGCACTTATACCCTCAGATTGCTAAAGCATCAGGGACTTAAATAATTGCTAAATAGTCATGTTTATTGAACCTACACTTAGATTGAAATTCCTCATTGTCTAGTAACGAGATGTCTTCTATTCTGTTGAATGAAGAGTCCCTTTAATCTCGAAAGTGGACCTTTTTGGAGAGCATTCCAAAGTGCCAATCAAGCCAAGTGCCTTACCTTGCCTTTGAACTCAATGGGCTGAAAGTGTGTCTGTAATTTCTAGCTTGGGATTACCACTGGGCAAGAGGTGGTAAGAACACTGTGGGTGAATTAAAACCCCAAACTGTTAAGTCTTAGTGAAACCTTTATTGGAGCTATTAATACAGTCCTATTAATTAGCATTCTAAGTAATCAGGTTGTCCCTTTCCTCTTCTATATCACCTTGTCCCTGGACTTGAGCAGGGAGGAGAATAGAGGTTGCTCATCATCAGACTTTCTGCAGACATGTGCACGGTTGAGGTAAAGATAATACAACAGGACACCCTCTGATTTGAGTAATGGCCTGGTTCATGATTTCTACTTACAATCTTGCTCTCCACCAAACTAGCGATAACTACACTAAAGAAAAATGAAGCAGTTAACAATAAGCCAATGAGTTAGAAAAAAAGAGGTTTGAGGACTGGGTAATTTGTCCCTTAATAATCAAGACTTGATAGAATGGTAGCATTCATAATAACCATCATTTGTGCAAAGTGGAAAATTAAGGGGAAAGGTAAACATGAGCTTAAGCTCCTTCTTCAGTAGTTAAAGGACAAGTTCATTACCTGATGTTCTGTGATTTTCAAATAGTTGATAAACCTACCATGTTGTGCCTGACCTATAAACACAAAACAACTGGAAATAGTTTTTCTCCAGAAGAGGTGGACTTGGGATGATATTTTATTTCTGCATACATGATCAGTGCAAATATCAAGCCTCAGTCCTTGGCATTAGATACATATTAGGACTCATAACCAAAGGCACGAGCAGCTCAGGTGTGAAGAATCAGGTGGGGAAGGAGGTGGGGAAGACAGATTTGAGGTAGCTCTTAGGAAAATGTCCAGGAGGAAACTACAGAGGTCTCTGTGAGGTGTCACAAATCCAAATGGCAGCAGAGGCCAGGCAGTTAATGTAAGTGAGGGAATTGAGAGAGCGTGAGGCTGTCAGGAGTGGTGGGGACTCTGGCAAACTGGAGAGTATGTGCCCTGTATAATGGAAGCAGCCAGCACTCAGCTCCAGCCAATTGCTGCTAGGTTGGAAAGCTACCCAAGTATTAATAAATCTGATTTCTCAAGAGAAGCTGGGCTCCAGGTGTGTGTATAATCTTTAAAGCTTCCAATTTTAAAAGCCACAGTGCAAGTCAAATGAACACCTTTCCTGGCCTCATAAGATCCATGGGCCTCCAAGTTGTCACAGTGATGCTCAAGAAATATACCTAGGGATGTGGTGGAGGACAATTATTATTTATTTTTCTTGCTTGACCTTGGTCACAAATTACTGGTACTGCACATATAAATTGGTCTCCTACCACAGGAGCAAATGAATGGGCTTCAGGAAGCTTAAGAGATCAGTGTCTTTGCATTGATGAAGGGTTTCTAGATGCCCTAAAAGAAATGATCCAGAAAGAAAAGGGACTCAGAAGGTCAAAGAGAACATAAAGCAAAGTCAGAGTCTGACCAATAGATAGATATGACATGGAAATAAAGAGGAAATGCCACATCCCTATTTGGGAGAAAAAATTAAAGCATGAGACTGTACCCAAGGAGAATAGACTTGGACCTTACGGATAAGGGAAAGCAGGGCAGCCAACAGACTCATCATGAGGTTTCACGAGAGCCGATAAAGTAGCTTCTCAGGTTGTCTGCTTCAAGCATGTATCAAAGTAGCATTGGTTAACGTGCATTCCATGGGATGTGAAAAGGAAACTCAAAGGAGGATGATCGTCAAATACACTTGGGAAATTCCAGGTTTATTGTATTTCTTTTCTGTATGATATTACAGAGCCTTTAATATAGATTATAACCTACTGAGACCCTGCAAAAGCAAGATATTTAGTTTCCCAAATTTATGTGACCATAGAACTCCCCTACCCCAGAGCATCATCTGAAATCAGTATTTTGCTGAATTCACTTCGGTGAAACCCCTGCATTAGAGACCAAAAGGAGTGCACATACTCACATAACCCATAGACTGTTTCTCCCTCATGCCTGTGGGTGTGGGAAGCAAATAACACATCCAGAAGAATCCTGGTCAGTATTGCTAGTGACTTTGGTGTCTCAGGTAGGAAACTAAGGGACGTGGGGCAGAGGTGATGCTGAAGTCTCTTCCTCAGCCATGAGTCATAATTTTAGAAGAAACAGGCATGTATGGGGAACACAGAGCTGCTCTGTAGCCGATCTGAGAATGACTGTTCTCCTGGACCATGGATCTCGATGCTGGAATGACAGGCCCCTGGCCAGGAATCAGGAGCTTGTCACATAAACCAAGAGGAATATTTTTGGCCAGAGACTTGAGGACCAAACAGGAGTGCTTTCAAATGTGATTTAAAGGGGATAAAGTAGAATGTTCAAATGAAACTCTAAAATCACAGCCCACGGAGGGGCAGCAGGTGTGAGCTAGAAATAAGAAGCCTGGCAGAGGAGGTGCCAAGCAGTTCTCCCGAGGAACTGGCAGGGAGGAGCAGCGGGGTCACATCCACAGTGGGGACACATTTGCCAATTGCACAGTGAGGGGGCAGAGCAAGCAGGTTGGGTGTCTCAGGGGAGCGGGCATGATCTCCGAGACCATGGAGATTCATTAGGATCGAACATGCAAGCAGAATGCTATGCTTGTGAGGGTGACAGGTTCACATGATCACAGCCACTGCAGTGGGTGTTAGGAGTGCATACACAAGTATCAGAAGTCACAAACATCAGAGTGGAAGCAAAGCCGAGAGCATATGGATGAGCTTTTCTAAAGGGCAAAATAGAAAGGATTTTGCTGGCAGTGTATATACTACAGTCTTCTCAGGCAGAGTGAGGCTCTGGCTGATGCTTTCCTAGTTAAGATTTTGAAAACTGGCACAGGAAGAAGAAGAAATAGGGATGGGAAGGGGGTATTTATCCAGGCATCTGCCCCATCTAATGAATCGTTGGCTTGCCTTGCTAACAATTTCATGACTTAAAAGGTAGAGGAAGCCAGGAGGGAACTAGTTAGTCCGTATTTAACTCTGACCAGGAGGTGTCCAGCTGGTTGGTGGTATGGAAGGCACAGGAAACTTAGGAAGAGGTAACCAGATCATCATGTAGTTTTATAACAGAAGGAAGAAATATGATGCATACTTACGCTGTGCCCCGACTCACCTCCCTACCTCTGCTATTTCCCACTTCCCTCTGGCACCTCCAGCCCCATTCCGATAAGAACTCTAGGGTGGTCACCAGGGATTTGAGGGCACAAGAGTAACCATGTCCCTTTCCCAGGAAAGGGTCCTCCAATCCAAATTTGACAAGAAAGGTGCACCACTTATATTTCAAGTTGGAACTCCGAACTCACGAGGCCACACAGCCAGTTTTATACGTGGCCGTGGAGTTCAGTTGTGCCATTATTCGACGGCGTTATCATATGACCCGTTCTCAGTCAATATTCCCAACAGCCCTGCAAGGTAGACAATATCATCCCGATGCAAGATGAAGCAACGATGGCACAGAGACTAAATGACTTGCCCCAGACTACATGGCAAGTGAGTGACTGACCTGGGGCTTGAACTCAGGCCTTTCTGGCTTCTAACCAAAGCTGCATCTGTTCTGCCAAGCTGTCTCCCAAAACTAGATACATAATGGGTTAATTGGCTCTTGTAGCTTAGCCTGGGAACCCAATCTCAACATAACATTGTTTCTATGGGGAAATGTGCTCAGAGTGACAAACAACTGGCTTAACCAAGGAACTTTTGTAACCTGACCTATCAGAAATCTGGCACGGCCTCATGTTCAGAAAGGCTGGTTGTGGGAGAGAGAGGGGCAAGCAGGCGCATTCATCACTTTAGATACTAGGATGCCATTCCAGTGTAGCTTTGTATTTTCAAGGAACTACAGTCTCAAACGCATCTTCAGAACAACCACCAGAGTACCCACCACAGAGGGTAGATGGGAGGACCACATGAGGGACCCTTTGGTTTGTAAAACAGCAAGCACAGTTCCAGCACACAATAAACACTGGGAAAGTGGAGACAGAGATGATTCTCAACAGATGGAGATGATTCTCAAGGCAGAGTTCTGCTGTCTCTCTCAGGGACCCACCTGGCAATCATAGTAGGGTCCGGGGGTGGACCTGTTTCTGGGGCCTTCCTCTGCTCACCCGGATGGTTTCTAGTTTCTAGCCTTAGTTGGTGGGGACCCAGGAAGTGGCCTTCCTCAGCACAAGCTCAGAGGCAAAGTGGCCTGCCTTTTCTAGGTGTTGGGGGCTTATGTTGTAACCAGCCATCCTCGCCCACCTGGGCCTTAACTGTCCTCACCCGGCCTTCAAAGACCAGCTTCCCTTGCTGATGGATGTGTGCATGCTAGTAAAGCATAGTTCGGAGTCAAAAAGGCACACAACAGCAAAGCAATCATTACAGAACCTTAGACACACACATCCCCACCTGCCTTTGCCCCTTTCCTTCCGGGTGCACGATTTCTTTTTGTCCAGGTATTTGACTTTGCTTTCTGAGAGGGCAAGCTTATTTAGAGCCCTCTAGCGCCAGCCAAATAAGCCTGAGGGGGATTTTCATTCCACGAATAAATCTTCAAAGGAAGAAAGGATTGCTAAAAACAGCCAAACTCTGTGCGATTTTTAATATTTTATTTTATTTCTTGGAGGGGGGAAGGGAGCAATGTTCTCTTGGCAAGGCCAGATACTGATTGGAAAAACACTCCAGAGAGTCAGGCCCCTCAGGAGAGAAAAACCCTAGCTGCCTCACCAGCTGTCGCTCCTGAGGGTCACCCCCAAAGTGGCAGGACCACATGGTGGCATTCACATCACTGTGGCAGATCTCAAGTAGGGCTCTGGGTCTTCTAGAGACCCCGCTGCATCAGAGAGGCCATGACTGTGAGCGTGCTCAGTAACAGTATCAGAGAAGTCTCCCTGTCTTGGCTTGGGTGTATGCCTGCACACGCGTGCGTGCACGCACACACACAAATACACACACACACACATGTGTGTCCTTGGGTCTGCGCTGGGGGAGGATCAGATTCCAGACTTTGTCAGGCTTCGTGCTGGAGTCCTGCCCTTAGGCAGAGACTTTGTCAGGTGCCAGACAGAAATGGGGAGAGCTTACCAAAGGAAAATATGTCCATACTCCATGGAAACACAATGTCTTGTGTGAAAGAGAAGGGTCTCTGTACAGAAGGGGTAGATGCTTTGGACCCCAGACTCCATTGAAATGGTGGAGAGGCTGCCCAGTGGGTTTGGCCCTTTGTTATGCTAGGACAAGAATGGAGAGAGGAGGCCAATAAGGAGGCCCAGACCAGAGACTCTGTGGCGAAGAATGCCACGAGGCTCTGAGCAACCAGAGAGTTGCAGTCTCTTGGCCGTGCCAGATGTGAATAAAGCCAGTCCACAAACACAACGGAGAATGGTCAGCAGCTTAGCAGTCGTGAGCCCCTGTACCTCTGGCTGACTTTTCCACTTCTCTCAGATGTATCCGGGGCACAGCAACAGAAGCCAGGGCAGGTGGAAAGGTAAGGGACAAACAAGGACTAGAAGTTGGGAGCTGGGCCTTGGATTCCAGCCAGTGGATTACCAAGGACTGGTCTCAGCTTCCTAATCTGTACCATGAGAAGGCTGCTCTGGCTTAGAAGAGAACCACCATCCAGAGCTGGACCATCACATAGTGCACTATTCCTATTCATTCCTCATCACTCTTCACCATGGGTGCCATATTGAATAAGATTTCTGTCAGCCATAAAGCTGTTTCAAGTAATAATTTGTTTTCCCATTTTTATTTGGCAACATCCATTTACTATTCAATCGGTGCCTCTGGTTACCAAGAGGTGACCAATGTAATTGGTTTATTTCCATTCCATGGCAAAAAATTTTAACCCACTGGTGAGCCTGTGCAGTCTTTATTATGAGTAAATGCACAAATACTATTTCACATTAAGAAATGTTGACAGCAACTCATGGACTCCTTTCATACTTTGGAAGATTCCTTGGAACCTGTGATCTTCTGGCTGGGAATCCCCGGACCCCAAAGACCCCTTAAGTGCAAACGATCTGTCATCTGTGATTTTACAGGTAATTTTTTACACATGAAAATGAGTTAAGAAGTGTCTTCAGAGGTTATTAAGAGGATTCCATATTTGTATTATAAAATACATTCCAGGCAAGTTCTTCCTCCTTTGTTGGCCTTTCTGTTTTCTTTAGCTCCTTTCTTGAGCTCTTCACTCTTTTTTTTTCCCCACATTTCTGCCCACCCCCTCCTGGTCTCTGGTCACCAGTGCTCCAATCTGTTCACCACCCTAGATTTTTCTGAGTGCCATGATCCCCAGTGTGGATAATAGCCAGCAAATACCTTGCCCCTTGAAGCTGAAATACACTGAGCCAAGACAAATCTGTTGGCAGGAACAGTGGGCACAAGAGTCACACTCAGAGAACAAAAACAGCTATTTATAAAGCCTCCTTCCTGATTGCTGGGGGCTCACTTTCCCTTATACCAGAGGGGCCACTGCCCCCTCTTGGAAAAGATTCTTCCATCCACAGCTCCGTGCCTGAGGGTCATGGAGTACCCATTCCAGTGAGCAGTGAGAACAGGGGACAGCATGCAGGCTGGATTAGATGTGGTGACAAGCTTTCTGATGGGCCAGGGCAGCTGGGTGTGCGGGTGACACAGATGGCCTCTGCAGCACCTGTGAGGTAACGGTCACGGGCCCCTTATAGGACTTAATATCCTGGCCTTAGAACCAAGCCCACCTGCCTCGGCTCCTTTTTTTTTTTTTTTCAACCTTCCTTTGATCTAAACTTTAGTTAACACCATTACTAAACTTGGAATTCAAATAGTGTAAAATGTTAACAGATAAAGTATTCTCGCTATTATTACTAACCTTCATCATTCAATTATAATTCAACTCAAATTGCATTTGCTCTTTCTGTGTGGCTATCCCATCTGCTTGATTTTGCTAGATTATCATTTGCCTTAGTCACCTGACACTAGTCTACTGTCTTCAGTAGTGGTAGCAATAATGCCACCAGTAACTCAACAGACCCATAAGGGTAAATTAACTGAAATTATTTGCTTTGTGTTGTAGTTGAACTGAACCTTATGAAAATTTATAATGAATGTAGTAAAGTAGCCTGTTGACATGGCATAGTTTTCCACAGGTGTGTTTTTGGCCTTTTGAAAAATTGAACTCATTGCCACCTCTAATAATCAGATTTTACATAAAAACGCGTATTTCTGGCTTCTCTTTAAAAGATGGCAGTTCTGGCAATACTTGGGTCCACACCCCTGCATGGCGACAGCGTGGAGCACCTGGGTTCTCTCACCCTATCCCGTGTTGTGTCATCTTGTGTTGTTCAGGGAGCTTGGAGAAACCTTAGAAATCAGCCGTTCCAGGCCCTTCATTATAATGAGGAAACTGAGGCCAGGACATCCTGAGTAAGCCATGGTGTCACGTGCCAGTGTGTATGAGAACTAGGGCGGCAAGGCAGACCTCCTGCCTACTGGCCCAGCACGCCCTCTACCACATCAGTCCGCCCCCTCCACACAACACAGAACACCATCTTGTGGGTAGCATCTGTTTCACAAGACTGACAAAGAAGGCCTGACTGACTGTTTGAGTCATGACCCACTCAGGGAACCTGATTATCAAAGTCCAAACCACAAAGAGGAATACCATCACTTCAAGGGCTCCTATTTCTAGAAATAGCTGTAGTGTCCTCTTTGTAGCCTTCTAAGCCCAAAGAAATGTTTTCATGTTTTCATGACTTCAAAAGTCTATTGCCCTTAAAACTTCCTAGATTATCAGAAAAGGGCCGTCAGAAGCTCATTGCCTTTGCTGGTAAAAATGCCCAGCAGCTAGCTTGGTTTTACTTGTGGATATCCTTGAAAACAGGCTATTCATAGGCTGTCAGGATCATGACTGAATCTAGCTCAAAATTGCTGACAAATACTAAAGAACATTTTTTAATTAGTCTCATTTCGCCCTTATCTGTCAAATGAAAAGACTCAACTTACCAGTGTGCAATTGATGTTATTTTCTTATAAAACGGGGGGTGGGGGAGATTAAGAAAACCCCAAAATAGAATCAACCCACGGTGTCACTGCTGCTGTTTGTCTCTCCTCTATGTGACTGAGAGGCCCCTGAAGCCCAGACAAGGGTTCTTCTGCCTCAAGCACGGGCTCAGCTGGGTAGTTTAGAGCCCGACAGTGAACCCAGGAATTTCTTGGACATGGAAACCAGCCTCAGGATAACTGGTTAAGGATTAGTCATCTCCAGCTAAAAGGTGATTATGAGAAGGAAAGACATGATGTGCCAAAAAAAACTCAGGAAGAGAGGTGCAGAAAAAACATTCCAGAAGTCATTAAAAACACGGTTAGCTTCATTTTCTTCAAATATAGTGGCTGCCTGGGGTAGACCCCCACCCCCCACCCTACTCCTGCCCCTACTCTTGCAGCAGTAGGGGAATGAGTCTCCCGGTGATTGCATCTCCTAGCAACAAGAAAGAACAGTTAGTGAGTACTTACCATGCATTAAACACTGCTTGGTGCTCTATATTTGCCACATGAGCTTCACAACTTTGTTGGGTAGAAAACAATATTCCCATTTCATACAAGAAATGAAGCTTCAAAGAACTTAAGTCACTCACCTAGCCAGTAAGTGGCAGAACACCAAATGCATGTTCTTGTACAACTGAAGGTGAAACAGACAGAAACCGGTGCCATAACCATCCAACTGACAGTAAGGTGTCTGGGGAGACATCTTCAAAAGAGAAGGCGGCACACTGGCATTCAGACTCTGGTTGGCAAGGTGGGATAGGGGCTACAAATTGTAGAGTATCACATGCCTACAGGGTTTTACCAAAGGCTTTGGGAAAGTGCTGGTGCTGATCAAGGAAAAGGAGAAAAGGGAAGACGAGGCAAAGGAGAATGCATACATCAATCTGTGAAATTTTTATTGGGAGCAACAGTACCTATTCATAGAGTTCTCCTGAGACCAAAAAGAGATAATATATGTGAAATGCTTAGCAGAGTACAAAATCAAAAGGCCAAAGCCTGGTTCCAGATCAACAAGAAACCCATCAGCCCTCCATGCTATACAGATCTGCTCTGACAGTGTAGACAGAACCTAAGAATCCTAGTTACTGCTCACCTGGTGTCTTGGTATGCAATGAAAATAGGCTGGGAGTTTGGTTTCCTTCCTGATCTTATGAAGGTGGAGAAAAGGGGCAACCAGGAACCTGCAGGGAACCCTGCCTCAGATAAGCCTACCGGTGAAATTCTTGGCAACAACACACCAACATATATAAAGAAAAGTTTTGTGTTATGTCACCTGGCTTGAAGCCAAGCTCCACCTCAGGGCCTGCCATTAATGGTTGACCTCAATTAGGCAGGGTTCTGGGAGGCACCTTTACCGTTGTCCCAGTAGCAGGCTCTTCCTTTCTCCATCTCTACCCCCATGGCCTCTGCCTTCATACTTTCAACCATTTTGGTGGCTAGGATTGAGACAACCAAAATAATTTCCCTTTAGATGATCTCAAATGAAGGCTAGTGTCTATTTTTCTGATTAATCAGATAAGTGAGCTTCATTATGAAGAGTGTTTTGATTACTGAGAGGACATTGGCAACATTCAGTCAACAAACTTAATGTGGTTAGGGGAGGAGGGCCTTCCATAGACCAAGACCTGTTCTAGATGATATTACATGTCTCCTAAACTGGTTTGCCTTCTAACATTCCCTGTTCCACTCTGCTGGGGATGGTTCAAGGGCACTGCCCCTGCCCCATTTCCGGGTGAGCTGAGAGAAGGAAATGTACAGGGTGTCCAAGGAGCTTGTGGCTTTACTAGGGTCAGTTCTGGTCTCCCTGACTCTCTGAGATTGTGTAGATTGAAAACCAGGAGCTTCCTATGACAGATTCAATTCAAACTCCTCTAGAACTCCCCTGGCCACTGGGAGCTGTGAGGGCCTGACACTCTGCATCAGGCAGTATCTCCTAGGATGGAATGTAACCACTAACACCCCAGGTCCCCAAGTACACGCATTTAACAAGCTGGTGAAGGAGAACCACAGCAATCTAGTAAGGGCAACAGGAACACATGCCACCACACCACAGAGTTTGCAAAAGCATGCTATGATACAGGGGCAGGGTAGTGGGGCACAGACAGGGTTGGGTGCCACTCTGCACTAACTCACTTTGCAACCGTAGACAAGTTATTTATCTTCCCCGGATCTTAATTTCCTTACTTGTAGCAATAGTATCTACCCCACAGGGTTCTTCGGAGACTTGAAAGAGATGGCATATGTAAAATGTTTAGTGGTCATGGGTATAGGCCATGGGAATGGAATGTATTCACTTCTAACTAAACCGTGCCTGAGTTAAAAAAGAAGTAAAAGCTCTTAAATTTTGGACACATAGTCTTCTGTGTTTAAATGTTCAAATGTTAGTGTCTCGGTGAAGCTATTCAAAGAATGTAAGCTCTGTGAGGCCAGAGACCCTTATTCATCACTTACCTCCAAAGCTTACACAGTGCCTCACCCATAGTATGGCTCAACAGATGTTCTATGGATGGATGCATGGATAGATAGGCCAAAACACAAAAGTGCTGTCCTTCAATTGCAAAGGGGGCTGCCACCGGAGAATTGATTTCCTCCGTCCCTCTCTCAGTGAATGGCACCTGCCATCTCATGCTAAGGTAAAAATCTGGACGTCACTGTGACCATTCTTTCTCATTCACTCTTCACAACCAATCAGCTCTGTCAGTTCTACCTCCTAAATTTTAGCTGGTGAATGCACTCTCTTCTCCATAACTCTACTGTCACTGCCTTTGTTCCTTGGCCTTCCCAATTCTGTTCTGTTCTACACCACCTGAAAACTACTCTCTAGGCCTCCAGTCTGTACCCAGCCCTTCTAAGCCGCTCTCCACACTTGGGACAGAGTGATTTTTAAAAAGCACAGATTTGATCAGGTCATTACTGCCACCCTGCACCCCCAAACCCTCGCCAGCAGCCTCAGTTAAGGATGTTCCATGACACACTGTAGACTTAAAGATAAAGCCCGAACACCTAAGCATGGCATTCTCAGCCTTCACAAATGTGCTCCTGTCTGCCTCTCTAGCCTTACCTGGCCAATCACCAACCCACCCACCTTGGGCTCCAGGGCATCTGTAGCAAGTTTATGTTCTCTCTTGCCCTGTGCCATTGCCTGGGCTTCTTCCTCTTCCTGGAGTGCTCTTCCTCCACCTTCCCTGTTCTCTTCCACATTCTTCAGAACTCAACCTTGCCATCACGCACCTGGATTGCTTTCTCTGATTGCCCCTGGCCCAAGAATCGGATGTCCTTCTTCCTAGGTACTCCCAGTGCTTAGGGCTTAGCCCACAACTGTGTGAGCTTTTTCCCTGTCTGTCCTTCCCAGGTGCCTGGCTCACCTAAAACACTCAAAGTGCAGTGTTTTATCTTCAGTGTACCTAGTACACCCCCATCTAGTTCTGGCACAATGACTTTCTTTTTTTTTTTTTTTTAATCCCTGCTTTCATGAAGCTTATATTCTCTCTCTCTCTTTTTTTTAATGTTTATCTGTTTTGAGAGAGAGCGAGAGCCAGTGGGGGAGGGGAAGAAAGGGAGGGAGACAGAGAATCCCAAGCAGGCTACACACCATCGGCACAGAGCCTGATCCAGGGCTCGAACTCACGAACCATGAGATCATGACCTGAGCAGAAATCAAGAGTTGGATGCTTACCCAACTGAGCCACCCGGGTGCCCCGGCACAATGAATTTCTCAAATTGATAAATATTTTGTCACACCATTCACTTTCTCAGAAGCACATTCATAATCAACATCACGTCTTTGGATGTTGTGGGACCAGGCAAGATAATTAGCCAAGGATTAGAGTATGGTCTATAACTCCAGAAAAATCTATCAGAATAAACATGTGGAGAACATGTTTATAACTAAACGTCAAGACATGATCCAACAAATATGATCACACATTTTTTTGTCCTAGAAAAATTTGCACATATAATATCTACAGCCACCCAATCTGATCTGTCATTTTTGCCCTACTATGTTATCCAAACATGCCAACTCAAGACACTGAATTAATAACCAGTATGTAAGCGACTAACGTTCTTGGTGAGCTTGCTATGCAGTAAGCATTATGTGAAGTGCTTTGCAATCACTTGCAAAGTGATTTAATCTTCTCACCCTCTGAAGCACATCTTTTTATTATTGCCATCTTACAGATGAGGAAACTAAGGCGTAACACTTGCCAAAGATTACACAGGCAGCAATGGACATCTTACCAGCAGGAGATGAGTAGTCTGTTTGAACCTCTCAGTCATTCTGCTACACTGACCTAACCATGACCTCTTAACCTTATTAGATTATCAGAAGAGCCACTTCTGGGCAAAAATAGCTGGTGGCTTCCGGAAATTTTTATTAAAACTCTAAATCTCCTGGCAATAACTTTCAAAAGTCATGATTCAGACCAGAAGTGATATTTGAAAATGGAATCACAATGCAGGTCTCTTGGCTACAGAGATGCTTTCGCTGCTGGAGAGGAATGCTCAACCTTGACATTTATGACAATCTGTGTTTTTCCTGTCATGAGGCTTTCGCCATCATTGTCTGTTGAAAGGCACTGGCCCTCATTTAATCCTCCCTGAAGAATCCTGTCAGGCTTAATCCGTCTGTCCTGTTCCTTGATTGCCATTTCATTGAGATCTAGAGGAATGTTTCTTAAAGTCCTGACAGCTGACTACCTACATAATGATCCCCTGGACACTCATAAAAATGCATATTCCTGGGCCCCGTATCTATCGCATAGACTCTCTACAGTTAGAAGCCCAAGAAGCAGCATTTTAATTGCATTCTCCAGGCAATTCTTACGAAGACCAATGTTTCAGAACCACAAATGTGGTTTCCACATCCTCACAGCTCCAAGTGTGCTCCCTGGACCAGCACCAGCAGCTTGCTAGAAAACACAAAATTCTTAGGCCCCAGTCCTGAACAACTGAATCAGAAGTTGCATTTTAATGAAGGTGATTTGTATTCACATTACTGTGCATACAGAGAACCAGTGATCTAGAACAGTGTTACCCAATATTTTTCATTTCGTGGCACGCGTGGAAAACAAAAGCACTTGGTTAGCATACAGATGAGAATGCCCAGTACGACAGTGGGGGCTCAGCTCCAACTTGGCCACCCCGAAGACTGAGGGGATCGATACTCCAGGCATGCCTGATTACAGCACACTAGTTGAGTAGCACTGGTCTACTTACAAGTATACCCAAATCTGTTGACTTTCTACATTAGGCGTAACTCCCTAAATCTTGCCTATTCTTTTTTTTTTTTTTAATTTTTTTTTTCAACGTTTTTAATTTATTTTTGGGACAGAGAGAGACAGACAGAGCATGAACGGGGGAGGGGCAGAGAGAGGGAGACACAGAATAGGAAACAGGCTCCAGGCTCCGAGCCATCAGCCCAGAGCCCGACGCGGGGCTCGAACTCACGGACCGCGAGATCGTGACCTGGCTGAAGTCGGACGCTTAACCGACTGCGCCACCCAGGCGCCCCTAAATCTTGCCTATTCTTATTTCCCTCATTATTTATCATTTCTTTTCAAGCACAGGTAGAGTCAGAAAGGCTCCGTCAACTAGGTCTTTCTTAGGAATCATCATACAATGGAAGAACACAGTCGCATCTTCACATTCCAGGCAGACTCTTTGAGAAATGCAGAGATAAAAAGTTGTCTGTTATTCTGAAGAGTCATCTGCTATGCCCCAAGGAATACGAGGAAGAAATAAGAGCCTTCTGCCCTTCAAAGAATGCTCTTTTCCTCTTAGTTCACAAATCTGAGGATAGAGGATCACCAGCACACAAGGTGGCTTCCTCTCTCCTGAAGAACGTGCCAAGAAAAATGTGATTTTGTTTAATCCTTCCCTGGCCAAATCTGCCATCTTATAAACTGGACAGGTGTCCCTTCTCTTAGCTAGCCCCTGATAATGGGACGACAGTTGGGAGGGAGGGAATGGAAATAGAATACCTTCAGTCAGACACACTACTTGCTGAGACGATCTGATCAAAATGATCAAGTGTCCGGACACACCATCTGACTTCACAAAGCCCCCAGCTACGTGGGAATCCCTTTCCTTCCCCCACTAAAGAAGATGTTGAAAAATTGTAAAGCTCTAAATGTTGAGCTCTTACTTTGAAGCAAATGACAAGATCTACCCCTAAATGAAATATTGTCATAACCTGAGCAAATACAATTGAGGAAGAGGTGGTGGGGGGAGAACTCTTGCTCCCAAACAACTCCGTTTTTTTCTTCTCTTCTCACTTTATCTGCAAATCTGTGTCTAATTCTCTCCATTCTGCTTCCCTCAGTCAGAACATGGACAAAGTAGCACATGTGTTGGTGGGTTTAGTGTGGGACTATCTCTTCTCTGTGCCAAGACTGAATATACCTCAAGTCTCAAAAGTCTGTCTGATCTTCCCTTCCTACCCCAGCTATACTCAAGAGAGGGCTCTACCTGAAGTCCCTCTGCATTAGCAGTAGAGAGGACCATGATCAGAGAATGGTGTCACTTGTCGCCTCTGGTTGATTTTCATAGAACCTTCCCTTGATCCAGATCCAGAGGCAAACACACCTTTCTCCTGCTCTGACCAGGAAGTTCAGAGCAGTTGGTGGTTCAGCCGAGTAGCCATGATGTCTATGAAATGAACGGGTTTTTCTCTAAGTTCTTTGCCGGAACGGTTGGTGAAAAATCTCTACCCCTATCATCTGATCAACAAGTGCTAAAAACACAGGAGTGGGGAAAGCTGAGGGCTTGGGCCTCCCAGTCCCAACAGCATAGCCGTGTTGCATGACCACTTCAAACACATGATACTGAGTCAGCTCTCTGCTTCGTGGCGCAGGATGAAGAACAAACTGTGGTACTTTGAATTTGGCACCTCGGAGACCTTTGCGGCCACCTGCAAGAAGCTGCATGACCACATAGAGTTGGAGGTGAGTCCTCAGGTGGGAATAAGCCTTCTCCAGACCTTAGTTCTGCTCCTGGACTGTCACACACACCCTCAGGACATATCCCCTGGGTCCTGAACAGGTGACCCAGAGTGGAGTCCACTTGTCATATCTCCATCCTATTCCCAAACACCGCTACAGCCTCACTCACGGTTCCAACCACCGGACCTGCCCTTTTGGGCCCGTCCAGAGAACCCCTGGGGCTCTGGGGCCTAGAGGTCCATTCCTGTCCTCAGCCCTGCCCCCACTGTGGCCTTGCAGTTGCCCCTTCGCAGAGAGGCGAACACTCAGTTGTCGCCAGCACAGAAAGGCAAGCTGCTGGTGGGGAGAGGCAATGTCCCAAAGCTGGTCAAAGCCTGGGAGCAGACACCCCCCAGCTCGCTCCGCCCCCCTTTCACAGCTGCTTCAAGGAGCCGACTTCAGAGGTACCCCGGGTCGGCTTCGTGGGCATGCAAACTGTGCAGCTGCTCAGAAGAGCCCTCAGCTCAATGCTCTTCGGTCACCATCTTGAAATTCTTGAAAACTTTTTAACAAAGGGCCCTGCCTTTTCATTTTGAACCGGGCCCCTCAAATTACGTAGCTGATCCTGTTGCTAACTCTTCTGGCACTTTTAGCAGCCTGCCTCACACAGTTTGCCTGAGGTTTCCCTCCCCTGGTTGATAAGCTGCCCGCCTCCCACCCGCTCACCCTACTCCTGCTGGGTTCCCCTCAGAAGTCTCTTCACCACTGTGAGAGGGCTTCGTTGGTCTCTGGCCACCTGAAAGGCCAAAGGTCTATGCACAGCAGCTTGCCTCTGCTCTGCGGGTCCTCAGGCCGTTGGTTCCCTTGCCCATGGTTCTCAGCTACCACACCATCTTCCCGTGGGATTCATGCCTGTCGCCTTGTTTTCACTTGAGAAAAACAAATGAAAGAGGCAGCCAAAGAGTTCAGCCAGGGTGGGCTCGCCCTGGCCCACCAGCTTTGTCCCTAAGCCTGAATTAGCAGTCAAGTTGGGCCTGGGCACCACTTTGAGGAGGAGCATTTGGCCTAAAGCAGTGTGGGAAAGCCCCACCATTCCCTGCAGAAGGCAGCCTGTGCGCGCAGGGAGTTTTCACAAACAAAACACAAAGCCAGAGATTCTGGGCTTCTATTTGACTCATCTGCCTGCCTCTCCCCTCCGTTGCCGGGTTACCAATCCCAGAGTGGGAGGATCTGGTCAGGGCTAATCCCTAGAACTTTTGGCCAGCTCAGGGCTCAGTTGGAGGGCAGAAGGGCCCAGGAGCCAGGGCTCTGTGTCCCCAGGTGGGACCAGCTACACCGGGGAGAGGCTGAGGAGCTAGCCCACCTCTCTGAATCCACTGCCTGGGAGAGAGCTGCAGAGGAGGACAGGGCTGGGCTCGGAGCCTGAGCCCGGCCAACAGAAATGTGTGTGCATTTCTCGCGTTGGCATGATCGCCTGGTGGGGTCTCTTTAAATATACCCCAAGTGAGGGACAGCCCCAGCCTAACCACTGCCAGCTGCAGGCACACAGCAACTGCTTGTTCTCCCTGCAGCTGGCCTTGAAACTGTGCCCAGAATAGAGCAGCTCGGCTCCCCTGCCTGTGCAGCTCGCCCTCCCGGCTGCTGGTTCCCTCTGGGGCCAAGACACAACAAGGGCTCCTCCTCAACCACATGGGGGGCTAGTGGCCTCCCTGCAAAAGATGCTGGTGACCTCTGGAGGGGGTGGGATAGTTCATGCTGTGGGTTGTTGGGGACTTTGGGGAGCATTTCCTGTTTTCCTTATCTACCCATAATGAGTCTTTTTAGTATTTATTCATGAGGGGAATGGGGGGGAGGGGTCTTGGGACAGGCGGCTTCTAACACCCGCAGGATTGGGGCCGGCACCTTTTTTTGCATCCAGAGAGCAGTGGGTAGACTTGTGATCCAGAGGGGGACAGAGAGACAGAAGGGAGCAAGGCATGTGAGTGACAGGGGTTGCAGGGCACCAGAGG
This sequence comes from Neofelis nebulosa, assembly GCF_028018385.1. Taxonomy (NCBI): domain Eukaryota; kingdom Metazoa; phylum Chordata; class Mammalia; order Carnivora; family Felidae; genus Neofelis; species Neofelis nebulosa. The sequence goes on along the minus strand of NC_080786.1, from coordinate 77,842,737 downwards.
TAGCTATGACAGCATCAGGAGCCTCGGGCAGAGCAGTAAGAGAAGCTGGTTAAGTGACCTGCTAAATGTGGCCGCTACACACAACAGCCCGGGCCCACGAGGACCAGCACACTCATCAGTTCAAGGTCAGTGGTCCCAAGAATAACTCCACACAGGTGTTTATACTACACGTCACCACTTTCAAACCCCTAGCTCGGCTTTTATTACATTGTCCCACAGCAACCCTATGAGCTGCGTAGGTCGGGTATTATTATCCCCATTTCATGGAAAAGCAAGTTGAGACCCGGAAGTTTAGGAGGGTAAAAACAAAGAAGAGAAAAGTGCAAAGGGGAGAGGAAAAGGTCACATGCTTCCGCTGCCTACTGTAATGTGTCCTCGTTTGACACAATAACCCAGTGAGGCAAATATCATCACATTTTTTTAAATGTTTATATATTTATTTTTGAGGGAGAGCACAAGAAGGGAAGGGCCAGACAGTGGGAGACACAGAATCTGAAGCAGGCTCCAGGCTCTGAGCTGTCAGCACAGAGCTCAACACGGGGCTCAAACTCAACAAACTGTGAGATCGTGACCTGAGCCGAAGTCGAACACTTAACCAATTGAGCCACCCAGGTGCCCCTCGTCACATTTTTTTAAATAAAGAAACCGAAGCTCAGATACATCAAGTAACTTGACTAAGATTCTATTGCTGGAAACTTGTGAGAGCGAAGATTCGAGGTCTCCTGGAATGAGTTTTGTTTGAACCCAATAGAGATTTACCTTAAAAGTGCTAGAAACTCTGTGAATGCTTCAGCACGGATACACAGGTTTTTCCTCCTTTGTTGAATGTGGGCCCATTTGGTTCTGTCTCTGCTGAGGCAGCCAGGTGGGTCTGCTGAGAAATGCTTTAAAAGAACGGAAGACACAGTCCTAACCTCATTTGAGAAAGGAATCAGTTCATGCTGGACCATAGGAGTCAGAGTTATGCCTTAAAGTTTGCAGAACGCTTTCCCATGCGGCATCTCATTTTATTTTGATCCATCAAACATTGAGGGCAAATATTCACATCTTTATGGGTCAGGAAGCTGAGGCTGAGAGGGTCAGTAACTTGAGAGCACAAACTGCTAAGGGGTTGAGGGGAACAGATAGTAAAGTCTATGTAGTTGCTCTGTGTGTGTGTGTGTGTGTGTGAGAGAGAGAGAGAGAGAGAGAGAGAGAGACGCTGGTAAAAATCAGGGTGGTAAAACTCAAAAGCTAACCTGAGATTACACAGGAAAGGTCTCCATTAAAAGTCTCTCACAGGAAACACCACCTGTTTCTCTGAGGCTAATGGCTTGTTGAGAAGGACTAGGAGACTTGGTTGCTTCTCGGAAAGCTTACAGCCCAGTCGACAGAACACACAACAGCTGGTTAATATAGTATACTCACTTGACTAGTGCTAAGGAAATTAGACCCAGGGGTCCTGGGGAACCGCATGAGGCAGATCACTCTAGATGCTGTTTTGAGCCACTCAGAGACTCAGGCAGGGGAGAAGGTAACGCTAGATCTCCTGCTCAGCCTCGGACACTCGGCCAGGGAGGGTGCAGTGAAAGGCGCCTGGCCCAGACAAGACCAGGAGGTTAGGCCAGCTCTGTAATTAGGTCAAGTAACTTGCTGAACAGTGTGTCTGGGCCTCAGTATTCTTATCTATAAAATGGGGGGGAAGGGGTTAGGCTACTTCCCAAGGCTGTTATCCAGATTAAAGTTTTCATGATTGTTGTTGTTTTTTTTTTAAACTAGCAGTGGAACTAACTGCCTCACAGAATCTGCAAAGCAGCCCTAAGTGGCAGGTGTCATCACCTTTCCAGAGTAGGGGATTGAAGCTGAGAGAAGGCAAGGAGCTCCCTTGAGGTCTACAGCTTATGTATGGTCAGATCAGGCTTCAAATCCAGATTTGCCCAAGACCCAGGACTTTCAAGGAAGTCCTGGCACTTCAGTTTAGAACCCAGATTCTCAACTAAGTATGGGGCATGTGTGATCTCCTTTTATTCATACGCTTTTATTTATTTTAACATTTCAGATAGCCTTTAAAGTAGGCATGAGATTTTTACCTTTATCAAAAAAAGAAGATAACAAATATTGCAAATGCTCGCTCTAAATGCTTCCTTTCTGGCAACTATGAACGCTAGTGTTGTTCCTGGAAAATGGGTGCTCCGTAAATTGTGGTTGACGCTAATTAAGAAGCCAGCATGTCACCCACATGACTGTCATCATCCCTGGTCTCAGGCTTCTCTCGGGGTCTCTTAGTCTCTGACTTCTCCCTCCCTCCCAAAGCTGCCATTAAGGTTCATTTTCACCTGATTTCACCTGAATAAACAGATAGGGGCTGGGGTGAGGGAGGGACCCAGTGAGTCACCTCCCCCACCCCAGGCCCAGAATAGCTTTGGAAAAAGGTTCTTAGACGTGATCATAGCTAGGTGGAGCCAACCAGGCAGGCTTCAACTCGAGCACTTATTTTACATGCTGTGGAAATTTTTCATTTTCCTGGCTAAAAATAAGAACTTCCAAAATTCCTTGATATTTTATCTACTTTAAAACAATGTTCACAAGGGAAGGCTAGCTGGCTCCACTAATATGAATTTCTGCATGGGGAAAAGTGAATCCAAATTTGGAAGCTGCTCAAAAAAAATGTTATCCAGTATATTTTGGGAATCTGCACATCAGGTTCCCCCTCCTCCCCCCCCCCCCCCCGCCACAACGTTTAATTGAGGAATTTTTTAATGCAACAAAGTCTTGGGAATGATATATCAAATACTCCCATTCCCCCCCCCCACTTAGAAATATTTGTCAGTATTTTGTTTTATTCCCTTCAAGTATGTTTTAATCAAAGGAATAAAATATTACAGATAGAACTCAGTTCCCCCGCAATCCTTTTGTGCCCCACAACTTGCCTTTTTCATGCACCATGATGTTCCTGAGATCTCTCCATGCTGATGCTGATAGAGCTAGTTCGCTACTTTTACCTGGTCTGTGGCATCCATACCCCATCCCACCCCACCCCCTCATCGCCCCTGCCCCCAGATATGGGGAGGAGGAGCAGAAATGGGAACCGTAGCCGCTGCCATGGAAATGCAAGTGGTGACCATTTGACAGAGGGGTTTAGCAATATACACTCAACTGAAAGCACATCTGTAGATCACGTGACCCAGGAACCCAGACCTAGAGAATTTCCTGCACGTGAGCTCACAAGAGGCTAAGCAAGCACGGAGGCGCAGTGCAGCATTTCGTTATTACAACAAAATGGAACCCACCCAAGTGACTGTTCTTCTAACACTTTGAAAAGACAGTGTGAGTGGAAGTACTAAATGCCACTGAATTATACACTTCAAAATGGTTAATTCTGTCTTATGCGAATTTCATCTCAAGTTTTGAACATTTAATTTTACAAAAGGGAGTGTGCTGGGCACTGTGGTAGGGATAGCTGATCCTCATCATGGTATGGGCTTTGTCTATGAGAATCCTAAATTCTAAAACTAACATTTGGCAAGCCATGTACACGTAAAGGAGTTAATAAATGATGCATCAGGTTATTTTAGGATTGGGCAGATACCTTTAGCTACTCCAATCCATTCAAGGGCCATTATTTTTCAAAAGAGTGAAATCAAGAACTTTACAGGTTAAGTAGCTTGGCCAAGCTCACCCGGGCCAGTTAGGTGGCACAAGTTTCGACTGGGGGCATTCTTACTCTGCCTCAGTATCCACCTACAATATCGCACGCTCTTAAATGAGAGGGAAGAAATCTACAAGCACTGTGGCCTCTTCTGGCATTGAAACCTTCTCAGTCTGGGCGAGTAGAGCCCTTCAGAGCTTGGAGTAGTGAAGGTGGGAACTGGCCAAACGTTCAGCCCATCGACCCAGCTGTAAATCCAAGGGAGATGAAATGAAAACATGCTCCCAGGGAAAGGAGAGGTGAGAAGAGCATTCAAATGGATTTCGAATTCCTGGAAAATAAAAAGGTGGTCACCTGATTACACATTAAGCCTTAGAGTCAAAGGACGGCTGCGGTGGGCCTTAGCAAGACATCCTCCTTCTAGTCTGTTCCCTTCCTTGGTCAAGGCCAGTGGCTCCATCACTCCAGCACCATCCTCACAGTGAGACCATCCAAGGCAGCTCTGACCACCTCGCATTGCTCCTAACCATCACCCTGTCCTCAGCACTGCTGGTGTCCCTACCTCAGTTCCTTCCTGCTCCCTCCTGCTACAGGGGCAACTCTTCTCCTGATTGTAAAAGCAACCCAAATTCATGGTAGAACTTTAAACTATAGAGGGGCAGAAAAGAAAAGCAGCCCACAGTCTCAGCAGTCAGTTCAGCACTGTTATACTGCAGGCCATGTTTTGACCCTGTAGTAATATTAGCTCTCGTTTCTTTAAAATCAGGATTCTAGGGGCACTTGAGTGGCTCAGTCGGTTAAGCGTCCGACTTCGGCTCAGGTCATGATCTCGCAGTTCGTGGGTTTGAGCCCCATGTCAGGCTGTGTGCTGACAGCTCAGAGCCTGGAGCCTGCTTGGGATTCTGTGTCTTCCTCTCTCTGCCCTTCCTCCTCTTGCGCACTCTCTCTCAAAAATAAGTAAACATTAAAAAGATTTTTTTAAATCAGGATTCTAGAACGACCTCTATGTTTCTTTGATTCCTTACATCTTTACCCATTTTTCAACACAGCTCCATCCTCCCTCTCCGCCTCTTTCAGCCATGTGCTGGCCACAGGTTTCTTTCACTGATCCTTAAAATCTCTCAGCCGAATAAGAAGAAATGATTTCTGTCAATTTTCTCTTACAGAATCCCACTGTTTTCTTGCAGTTTCAGCCACATAACTTTTTCCCTCTCTTAAACAACCCCTCTTTTTCATCTCCCACAAATGTGTACCCTATATTTCACTCCAAGCCTCCATTCATCCATATGCTTTTATTCTCTTGTTCTTTTCCATTTCCTTTGTTCTTTTTGAATTGCTTTGATTTTCTTTGTCTGCAGACTCCTGGCTACACATACTTTGTGTCTTCCAAGGACCTTGGGATAACTTTTAAGGATGAATTCTCATGTGCGTATTTTCACAAAGCGGTGGGAGATGCAAGGCACGGTGGCTAGATGAGGCCCTCAGCAGTCTCAGATGACCCGGGTTGGGGTCAGGTGGCAGTATGTCAGGTTAGGAGGCACCCCCGCGACAGGTTCCTGGAAGATGGCTGTGCTAACCTCTGCCCCGGTGAGCTTAATTTTTCCACCACCAAGGTCCCTTAGTGAAAGAATAACTTCCCTAAGCCATATCTACAAACACATGCATCATCTAAGTAATGATCAACTGTGAGCTTCTATCAGTGGGATATGTGTCATTTCTCTTAGACTTTTTAGAATATTGAAAAGAATCATCATCTTCTCCACACTCAGGAGATTCAACAACCTCGAGCCTGTTCTCGGGGAACAGAAGCATTCCAGTCTTTTCCTGCTTCTACAACTGGGTTATGTGACAGGGATTATTACAGAGAATATCGCAACAGACAGAGAATATACAAGTATGACTTGTTGGCCCTTATCTGTCTTAGGGAGGTCATAAATTGGCTGATCCTGGTCTTCTACAGAAGAGGAATTAAGAAGGTAGAAGAAGTGACTCTTTCTGGAAGGGTATATAATCTAACAAAGGATCAGATACATACCATGTGCACACATACGTGTTATATCTCAAGTCCATTAGGATCAGCAATCATTTACCCTTGCAACGAGCTCCATCCTGGCATCTTCATACACACCTTATTTAATCCTTAAAACAACTCTACACGTTGTATATAATTGCCATTATTTATGCAAGGAAACTGAGTCTCCTAAAGATAACTAAGAACTCTAGGATTAGATGAGCCCCCACAGTGCCGCAGCACTCCCCGGAAGAAATGACCTCTGTATTACACTCTGCTTTCCGCCTAATGCACATGCCTGGAGAGTGGAGCTCCCATTCGGGATCTGGCATATCTATTAGGCAGTCAGCTGTCTGAAGCAAGGACTCTGTCTTACCCATTCTGTATCCCCAGGCCTAGCCCAGTGCCTGAAATTAAGTCATTGCTCTGTAGTTATTAATCATAAAATTGAACCAAAGAGTGAAAAGTCCCATAATTAGCGTAAACACTAACGGAAATGACCACTTGACCAGCCTCCAGCGATACCCTCTTGTTGAAAGCCACCAAAATAAAAGGGACCCACCTTGCTGCATTTGAAACACAAAGAGGGTGGTGGCTGAGCTTGCCGCCTGGCACTTGGGCCTTCTAACTGCCTTGAGTGGGAAGTCCTCCCACACCCATCCCTGAGCGGTTGCTGGGACCTCTGAAAGTAGCAGAGGGTCTGAGACAACTGTCAACCCAGGGCAGGAAATGCCAGAGTTCTCCCACTTCTTTCCCACCGAAGAGAGTTAAGACAGTGAGTGGGCAGAGCCCATGAGGGAGTCATGGTGCCAGGCAGCTGTGGCACCAGAGGAAGTGACCCTGAAAGGCAGAAGAAGGGGTCTCCATTCGGAGCCCTCTCTTACGGCCCAGAAGCCTACCTGCCCCTGAGCCCTGCCTGTCTCCATGGCAGTCAGCCCTGCCCTGTCCGCCAGAAAGCTGGACCCTTCAGAAAGCTCTATTCACCCCAAGTTGGCCTGAGCAACACAGACAGACAGTGAAACCTGTTAATCTGCATCCAGAGCAGAATGCCTCAATACACCGGTTTTGGGTTTTTTTGTTTTGTTTTGTTTTTTAACTTGGGGAGGGTGGAGCAGTATATAGGAAATGGCTTTGCCTTCTGTCCAACTCTGAGGCAACCCACCACCATGGGCTCTGAGAAACAGCAGTTTTGTTTTGGAAACTGGCACCCAGCGCAGGCTCGCTCCTGGAAATGAATTTGGTACCCCCCCCCCCCAGCTGCAATGTTCTACTTCCAGCCTCCCTGCCAACACCCCCTTCCAGCTGCCCCTCTCAAAGGCACCATTGTGCCCGCCTGGCACAGCAACAGAGGAGGGCTGAAGAGGAAGAAAACATTTTCTGCCCATGGGATGTTCTTAAGCAGGTTGTGTGTACATGGCTTCAATGCTGCATTCCTGGAGCCCACACAAACCCGCCAAAACTCCATCATCCCTGTCACAGTTGGAAGCCACTTTCCAGTCTATCTGGCCCACCACAGCTCACTGTCAGAGAACACAGAGCACGCAGCTGGGTGGGTGAAGCTGGTGGGAGGGGGGTCACGATGACACATTTTCAGTACAGCGCTCCAGCCTGCCAAAGCAAGGCTGAACGTAGACTCTAAACTGGAAGGGGATTTAGTCCTATTTACCACTCGACAAAAAGATTCATTCTGGCACATTCTGATACGTGCACATCCAGCCTCTTCCTGGGTACTCCAAGGGTAGGAAGCTCACTACTTTTCCTGAAAACCCTGTTCCATTGCTGGACAGCTCGGACTTTCAGAAAGTTCTTCCCAGTGTTGAACAAGGATGTGTGTCCTGTTCATCGCCATATCCTTCCCCTGTCAGCGCTTAGCGCAGTGCTTGGAACAAAACAGGTGCACAATAAGTGTTTGAGGGATGCATGACTGAGTTCCTCACCCATCCACTATTTATGCCCTCTGGCGGCACATAGAACATTCCTTCTTGCTCCAGTTACAGAACATGTAACTGCCCCTCATAGGGCTAAAGATCTATCTTCCACATCATCTATTATTTTCACTGAGCTAAACATCCCCCGCTCCTCATGTGACTCAGTATACAGACCCATGACTATACTGACCACTCTTCTCTCCATTGACTCCATTTTTTTCAATGGCCTCCTTAAAATGAAGGCTCCATTCCTTGTATCTAGAATACTCAAAAAGTGGTCTCATAGGTAACAAAGCACAAGGTTAACAGGCATCAGGTACATGGTGTCTAAGTTGGACTGTCTTCTTGAGCTGATTATTTGCATTTCATGCAGGAATCTTCAGGCTCATGAAGGCTACCATGAACCTGGATAAATTCGGAAAAGAAGGACCTTCCTTAGTTTCACTAAGTCCATGTTTCCTCATCTATAAAAATGAGGCTACAAATACCAACACTGCAGGGTTGTAAGGATTAGACATAAGATATATGAAGTGCCTGGCTCATAACAGTTACTCAATAAACGATATACCTTAATATTACATAACACTGCCCCTCTGAGTGCAGGGAAAGCCATATCTTGTAAGATTTACCCATATGCCAGGCTATTTTTTTTTTTAACATAGATAGTACTGGACAACGTTTCCAATAATGCCATCACCACTCAGTAACACCACTCAATTTATCACCTTCTCTTCCCTCGGGATACACATAAGCTTATTGACACTAAAAATATTCTCTTTAGTTCTTCTCTGGGGAAAACAGACATCATTGTTTGCCCTGGCTGCTTTTCTTTCACTCCCAATAAATGTCTCTGTTCTGGCCATAGGCCCTGGAGATATGTAGATATCTACTTCCTTCTCAGCTTGCTTGCTGGTGCATCAGATCCAACCCTACTTTCAGTGATGTCACATTGGGAGCTTGAAACTGGCCATAGTGGGAGTATTTATACCATGAACACCACGATCAGAGCTGCTGCTGCTTTTTTTTTTTTTTTTTCTCCTGGAGATCCTGCTGTTAAGCACTTAGCAGCACACTACTGCCTCTAGCATTGACCTGCTGTGAGCACCTTGAAGACAAGGACTGTGTCCCATTTCTGCTCCATCCCCCAGGGTCTAGCACAGAGTAAGTAGGTTTTCATCATTCTTTTTTTTTTTTTTTTTAATTTTTTTTTTCAACGTTTTTTATTTATTTTTGGGACAGAGAGAGACAGAGCATGAACGGGGGAGGGGCAGAGAGAGAGGGAGACACAGAATCGGAAACAGGCTCCAGGCTCCGAGCCATCAGCCCAGAGCCTGACGCGGGGCTCGAACTCACGGACCGTGAGATCGTGACCTGGCTGAAGTCGGACGCTTAACCGACTGCGCCACCCAGGCGCCCCGGTTTTCATCATTCTTAATAGATGAGTAAATGCTTTTGTCTTCTGTTTCTTAATGTCTCATGTAAATCAGGCCCCATGTGCCCTATTCTTGTTACAAGCTGTTCAGCTATAGATTTCCCTTAGCTGTGATCAGAGGACTACTTCTTTCACACTTGGATTAACCTTCCTTCTCTCTCCCTAACCTGGACATTCAGATGTCTACTTTATTCGGTCCATATATTCATCCTTGGAAGTTGTGGAAATTCATCTAGAAGGAAAGAAACCTTGTCAGGTTTCTTTAAAGAACACCCTTCCATTTTGGGATTTCTCCACGCATTCTTTCTTTCAATTAACAAATAGTTATATTGGACATCTAATGTGGATAAGGCATGCCAGGTACTATGGAAAACATAGAGCTGTGTAACATATGGGCCCTATCCTCTGGGAGCTGAAAGTCTCCTGGGGACAGGCGAATAATACATAGCAGAATGTGCATTCCACATTTGAGAGAAAAGCAAAGCAATGAAAATTCAGAGAAGGAAAAGATCAGTTTCTACCGAGAGCATTGGGAAAAGCCTTATAGAAGAGATAGGTTTTGAGCTGGAAAGGTAGGATTTTAACATGCTTAAAAGAGGTGGCTGGCAGTTTAGGGAATGAGACCAGAAATAAAAGCAGATAGGCCCAACTCTGTGGCCTATGTGCAGACCAGTTTCAGCTACCATGACAGGCCTTTTCTAGGATCCAGCTCACCCTCTTCCTCAGCAACTTTCCTCTTTTCAAACCAAAGGACACCTTGGGCCTGTGCCTAGCCTTCCCCATAGTATAACTTACATTCCAACTTGCCAAGGCAATTCACAGAGAACACCCTCCCTACCTACCAACGCAGTAATGTTTCCCACTGTAAGTGAGCACCACCCCCATTCTCACCTGGGCCCTATAGGAGGCTGGGGCTGTACAGGGTGGTTCAGATGCTTTCTTTTTGCCTAATACCTCAGCATCCTGTTCCCTCAAAAAAGGGGGTGGAGGATCTCGGTCAGGTCTTTATGTCAGCCAACCTTGAGTGTATATCTGAGGCTCTGACATAGAGCCCCAGCATCAGGTGGGGCCACCCTCTCCTCCTGCTCATCCTCCTCTCAGCCCTTCAGAACCTATTCAAGTGTGTCTGGATATCATCCACCTCTTCCTCAGCCCTCACTCTTCCTCCCCACTGTAATTGAAATATTGTTTTCCCTAGACATTGCCCGGTACTTCCCTACTTCACTCTTCAAAAGACACCCCTGCCCCCATTTCTCACTCAGTAGAGTAGGAAAGGACTCCAGTATCCTCCTCAGACCAATGTCCGCCACTTCTTTTCCACTCCATTTACTTCCACCCTAGGTACTCCCAACGTCCTCCTCCCTCTGTGCATTTATCCAACATGTATTCATTCATTGAGTATCTTCTCTGCCTCAAACATCCATGAAAACCCTTCTCCTCAATCATATTACCCTTTAGATTCCATCTTCTCTCTCCAGCCCCATTTGCCCTCAAACCACATGGCTGTTCTGACTCTGTTTCCTCACTACTACGCCTACCCACCCTGCAGTCCCCAGTTAAACCCTAGCTCTTACAAGAGTTAGCTGTGTAATCTAGGAAGGTCACTTACCAACTGTATGACTCATTGTTCTCATTTTGGTAATTAGAGGTTACCAGATCTAATATCCATCTGGTTTTACCATGCTAAGATTCTATGCTTAGGCCCTCATCAGCTGCCAAAATCGCTCTTTAAAAAATTACTCATGACCTCTTGGTTGCCAATCCAAATGACCAAAAGTCTAATGTCAGATCTGCTGATTCTGATTAGCTATGTGACATTGGGCCATTCTAATTTAACTTCCATTTTTCTCATCTATAAAATGAAGTGGTTGGACTGAATGACCCTTTAAAACTTTGATTCCATGAGAACACAGATTCGGAAGAGAGAGAGATCCTTTTTTTGAGAGTGGACAGTGAAGAATTCATGGAGAAAATGACATTTGTAGAGATCCCAAAGAAAAGCACAGAAGGGGTACTAGGTGTCCTCAAGGGTATCCTTCCACTAAGGGACTATAATAATGGGTCTAGACAAAGAGCATCATCCAGTAATTAAGAGTTCTATAATGGAGGATTCAGGTTGACCACACTGGAACCCACTAAAAATCTGAACATCACCAAAAAAAAAAAAAAAAAAAAAGAGAGAGAGAGAGAGACAAGCAAACTATAACCTCCTAATGAGATGCACTAGGAAATACCCCCATTGATAAAGTAGTCTTGACAAAAAGTCAACTCAAGTGTCAACTGTACTCAAAGTTTAGGCATTTAACTAATTGATTACATTTGATGTAAAATGTCAACCTTGAATCTGATCAAGCCTCTAAACCTAGAAGTACCAATATAACAGACATACAGGAGATAAACTGAGAATATGTTTAAAAGACATCTCAGATATGCAATCAGCAAAATCCAGAGTCTGGGAAACATTACAGCCTTACTTCTCAAAGTGTGGTCCCTCACACCAGCATCAGGGTCACCCCGGAGCACACACAGATGCAGTCTCAGGCCTTACCTCAGATCTCCAGAATCAGAATCTACATTTCAATAATCCTGAAGTGACTTGTATGCACAATTGACCCATTTCGTTCAGTAAATATTAAAATATAAGGAAAAAGGGACAGGGAATTTATAGATCAAAAGACAGCTTAGAGACATATCAAACAAATCTATAGACCTTTTAGACAAACCAATTATTTTTAACAATGAGATTATCAAGGAAATTTGAACAACTACCGGAGATTTATTGATATTAAGGAATTGTTACTTTTTAAGAGTGATGATAATATTGGGGTAATTCTTTTTTTTTTAAGACTCGTCATTAAACATAATACAGAAGTATGTATAGACGAAATGATAGACTATCAAGAATTTCGTATAAAAGAATTCAGTATGGAGATGGGGAAATGAACTGGGGAAATTAACTGTGAGTTGCTAATTGCTGAAGGTGACATTTGGGGTACATGGGATTTCTCATTCTACTTTCCTAAGGACTTAAAAATACCCATAATAAAAAAAGATTTAAAAAGAAAGACTAAGAAGGAGTCCTCAAAGATGGGAGGAACAAATCAAGATAAGGCAGTGGCAGGGAACGCAAGAAAGAGAATGTCAAGTCTAACGGGGACATAACGCCCCAGAGCCCTTGGGGCCTGGGTTACCTCTCCGATCTGGCCTGGGAGGGGTCATTCCAGAGAGCAGACAGACACAGCCCAACCGCAAGAGGATGAAACAAAAACAATCTGCGTTCTAAAGCAGAAAAATTCGACGTAATCCGTGGCACCGTGAATCGAGGTTAGAAGAAGGGAGAATTTCCTAGCTGCTAAAAACTGAAACAGGTCATCAAGTAAATTATGGGATCTCCTTCTCTGAGGACCTTCAGAAATAGGATCGACAGGGCTGAAATGGAGGCGGCCTCGCTCAGCAGGGAGGAGGTTCAGATCCGCCGCCTTTTTCAGGTCAACGAGGCCGGCAGGCACTAGGGCGCGGAAAAGCCCTCAGCCAGGGCAGGGAAGCATCAATGCCTCCCTCATCTCCTCGGCTCTCTGCCCCTCTCGGGGCGCACGGAGATCCTGGCGGGTGCTGGTTCTGCCCAGAATGATGGGGATTTTAGGGATCCAAGAGATCAAGGCCGGGGGGTGGGGTGGGGGAAGTGGGGCATAGCGCGTTTGGGAGGGACAGATGAATACGTATTCGCAGTGCCTTGCATTTGCACGGAAGCGTGCGCTTCGGCTTCCTAACCCAGTCTTCTGCTTGCTTACGCACTAGCCAGCCCCCCGCCAAACAAACCAACCCCGGCTCACAAAGAAACCAGAACTGTGGGTATTGTCTTCGCAAGGGAGGCAGTGTTGAACGTCGCCGACAGTTGCGGGACGGCGCAGTCCGGCCTGGGAGGAGGCGGGCGCGGGCGCGGACCGCTCCGGGCCGGGGCTCCGGCAGATTCCTGAACCGCTTCCAAGGGCTCAGGAGCCGAGCTGGACTCGAAGCTCCCCGCCCCACCCCGTGCGTGCAGCGCCGCCTCGGACCCAGGCGGCCCGCCGTCGCAGTGTGACTGTGCGCACGACTTCGGGCGTGTGTGCGCTCGCTGCCGGGGACAAGAGCTCTCTGTTTCGGCCCCAGAGCAGGCTATAAATACCTGGGTTCAGCGCAGCCTCGGCTTGGAGGGGAGCCTGGTAGCCCAGTCCTAGGTTAGGGAAGGCTAAAGTGCGCGCAGGGACCGCCGCCCTCCTTGCGCTCTCCCCTGGAGCCCCTGGGCCGGAGCAGGGGGAGGGGGCCCAATGACGTCATGGAACTGGTTGGAGGATTTAGCTCAGGAACCCGCCCGGGAGCAGCCCCAGGCCGATGTTCTATTTAAGCCGACAGTGTACCACCCTCGGCTCCACTTTCCCAAATCCGGCACCGCAGCTTTCCACTTTCCCAAGACCTACATGGGCTTGGGATTCTGAAAGAAATCAATGTGTGATGTCTAGGCCAAGAACCCCGGAGAACGGACATGCAGGTATGGGCTGACAAGGCTCTCACAAGCTTGGGTTGGGCCATGAAGCCATTAAAATTCTTCTAGCAAGGCCTCAGGTAGGGGGACAATGATTTCAGGCTGAAATATGCCTCGTGGCACAGTTAATATTGTTATTAACTGTAATAACAACGTAGACAGTTATGGAATGCTACTGCCTTCCAGAGACCAACCAAACCCTTAAAGTGAGAGTTACTCCACCACCCCACCCCCATTTTACAGATGACAGACTAAAGCTCCAAGAGGTTAAGGAACCATCGCGAGATCACACAGCTGCCAGAGTCAGAGCCAAGATTTAAATCCATTATCTCTTTGTCTTCAAGGCCAGGCGAGCTCTTTCCAAGACACTGCATTGCCTCTCACTTTTCAAATAGGTGCATTCCAAAGGTGGGGGCACCTAGTGTCCAACAGCCCCTAGGCTCCTCCCATCTCATCTATTTGCCCCGATCTGCCCATGACCCAAGACATAATGGGGGAAGGGGGCAATCTATCAGAAAGCAGAGGGAGGACTGTTTGCTCTTCTGGAGAGAGGTTAGCAACTTACCAAGTTAATAGCTAACCTTTCTAGCTGGTTATGACTGGCGATGGAAGGGACAGGGTACACTTAGAACTGCAGTAGGGAAAAAAAGATGACTCTGGAATACGATGTGCCAAGGGCTGTGCTGTGCTAGTGGTATACTTTTTTTTTTTTTTTTTTTTTTTTTTAACAAAGCTGGCACAGAGGCAAGAACTAATGCTGGTATCCAACATCGATGTGCCGGGCACTGCTCTAAGTACTCTGCAAGACTTAGTGGTGGGAAGATTTCAATTATTCAGACAACAGCTGGAGTTTAATTTTGCTATAAGTCTAGCATCAGCAAAAGTCCCGATTTGCCTCATTGACTCTTTCGTCTCCAGAGTGGGATATAGCATCTGACTGCCTGGGTTTGCATCCTAGCTCTGCCAGCCTATAGAGGGGCAAGTTGTGTAGATTTGAGCAAGCACCTTAGCTCCTTTAAGGCCCTGGCATTTGGGGGTAGCAGTGGTGCCCCTGAGGGTCTCGAGCGAGACTGCAGGGGAGGGACCAGCACAGTGCACAAGGAAGCTCTTGCCAAACATAAGCTGCTAATACTATTATTATCACCTCTGGAAGGGAAGGGACATTTTAACCAACAAAAAGTAGATTGAGATGACGTGGAAGTAACTATAGCCAAGAAGGAAAGTGGCCGTTTTGTCTCAGAGGTGTTATGGATATAGGAAGACACAGTTGGGTGCAGAGTATGTATGTATATATGTACACACATACTTTTTAATATCCATATATATATACGTGTGTGTGTGTGTGTGTGTGTGTATGTGTGTGTAAAGGATGGAAGGAATAGAGGATATTCCAAAATAAATTTTGAACAATTCATTAATTCTATTGGGAAGAAAAAGGAAAAGAGTTTTAAAAATAACCATGACAGTCACAGGGAGCACTGGGTTGAGCCGATGCTTTCAGGGGACTGTACACATACGTGCAAAAGCAAAGTGTGGGCATGCAGCCAGGTGTGAATGCACAAAAGCAACTCAACTTGAAGTTGGAGGCCAAGCAGAATGTTAGATGATGTTTGAAGCAAAAAAGAACATGGAAAGGATAGCTCATTAGGACTTTGCCTCCAAAAGAGTTTTTATCTTTTTCAAGAGAGAGTAGCCCTAACAAAAAATGGAAGGCCAGATGCTAAAGGTGGATACCACAGCCCAACACAGAGCGGTAGAGAACTAACTGGCCTTGGAAAATACATACGCTGGAATCCAAGTTGCTGGACAAACCTACATACACGTCATTCAGGGGCCACTTTGACAAATCTAGAAAACAGAGTGGGATTGATCCAATGAGAGGCAAATGGACAGATGTCCCAGTTTTCAGAAAAGTAGAAAAGGAGACATACCAGTCCCTGGCAAGTTTCTGGAATAAATTATTAACCAACTCTTTGCCCTTTGCACACAGGTATTAGTGATTTAATATGCGTCCTCTTATTCCTTTTCTGGTAGAGGTTGTAGGGTGGTCATTTAGGAAATGCCATTGGATCTCAGCACAGTCTTATGCTTTCATGGAGAAAATACAGGATTGAGGTCTGGAGACCTAGATACTAATCTGGCTCCACCATTAGTAAGTTGAGTGACCACAGGCAAGTTCCTAAACTTCTCTGGCCCTCATTTATGAAAGATGGGACATGTTCTTTTAAGGCACTCTCATTTTTAATATCCATGATTCTACATTGTAATGAAAAATAGACTGACAGTCCAGAGGATGTAGCCCCGGTAGGGCAGCCACACCTCGTGGGCTGTTTAAGCAGTGTCTGCTGTCTTAAACTGACCAGAGAGAGGGCTTGGTCCCTGCTTTTGCCCTTTACATACATGTTTTAATGACTTAACCCCCAAATGATACAAAGGCTATGGCAAGGGGTCATAGAATAAGGATTTAAAATAAACCAGATGGACAGAGGGGGCTTAGGCTAAGAACCAGATGAAATTGATTGACATCAATATAAAGCCCTATGTCTAAGTTATTTTTAAAAATACCTACATGGGGCACAGGGTGCCTCAGTTGGTTAAGCATCTGACTCTTGATTTCAGCTCAGGTCATGATCTCACAGTTCATGAGATTGAGCCCTGCATCGGGCTCTGCACTGACAACATGGAGACTGCTTGGATTCTCTATCTCTCTCTCTCTCCTCCTCCTCCTCCTCCTCCTCCTCCTCCTCTCCTCCTGCCGCCTCCCCCCCCCCCCCCACTATTTCCCAAAATAAATAAATAAACTTACCAAAAAATACCTATACACGTTCACAATAGGGAAGAGCTGGCTGAGAAGTAGATAATGGGATGAGGGTCCGAGTGTCTGAGACAACCACCATTCAAGCTGAAGTGATTCTGCTGTCATCTAGCTGCTAACAAAAGAGCTAGTGCAACTGTGGTCATATTTCACCATAAGGATAATGATAAAGAGGGACACGTGTTGCACCCTTACCTGGGCTTCCCTCAGTATCTCATTTCTGGGAAATGATAGTGTTAGAGGAACCCAGCCCCAGGAAGTGATCCTGCCATGGCCTCCTGTGCCATCAGATCTTGTGGTTGGTGTTATTTTTCAGTGTTGGAGGACATACAGAATAGGAGGGTGGCAAACAACAGTCTGTGCAGAATGGGGCAACCAGGATGGGGAGAGTCTGAAAACCAAAGCCCACAGGAGGGGCTGAGAGAGTTGACAGTGGTCAGCCCAGAGGGTGCACAACTTAATGGTGGAGCCCTTAGGACTTAGCCTCTGACTGCCTGCCATCAGATCTATATGTGCTTACATTTGTACGTTGTGTGACTTTGGGCAAGTTACTTAACCACTTGTTTGTCTCCATTTCCACACATATAAACAGGGGATAGCCAAGATTATTAAGGTAATACGTGAGATGTGTACGAAAGCTTAACCTGGCATATGGCAGTGCTTAGTACGTATGAACAGTGATGGTGATGATTGCCATCTTGTATTTGGTGGGCTGTCCCCATGGAGGAGAAAGGAGGGTCAATCTGTCTGGCTTTAGCAGGGAGAATAGGACCAATAGGTAGAAGCAGGAAGAGAATCTGGTTCAACATAATGAAGCAACCTTTCAAATAATCAGAATTTCCCAGCGAAGAAGTGAGTTTCTGATTACCAAAGAAGCTCACTGCATTCCATTTCATAGTTGGGGGACAAGCTATGGAGATGATAGGGTGCCATAAATTAGAGTTTTGAAGAAATCAGGAGGTAAGCAAATGTAAATGGCAACAAGCCAAGCCTTCCTGTTCCTCCTCTGTTGAGAAATCTCTGGAAGTTTAGATTTGTAGGTAACCTCAAAGACAGTGGATTTTTATTGCATACTTTGCATTTTTCCTGCCTCACAATAAGTAAGATAAAGACCTTGGGCTTTACAGTCAAATTCCCTAACTTTGAAGCCCTGCTTTTTTATATCATCAGCTGTACAACCTTGAATAACTTAGCTCACCTCTCTGGGTCTAGTTTTTTTTCCTTCTGTAAATGAAGTAAACTACCTCCAATCCTGAGGAACAAAGATCAGAGCTAATATATTTCTTGCTGCATTGGTAAACAGTATGCCAAAAGTAGACTGATGATAGATATGTGAGACAGGCAGATTCAAGCCTTCTGGCCTTTTGTACCTGGCGGGGGATGCGGGTGGTGGAGATTGGATAGAGAAACTCTGCTGCGTCAGCAAGCACACATGCCAAAATTGCACTTAAAATGCAGATACGGGAGACAGGCGTATTCTGAAAGGCTTCCAGATCTTCTTTCCTTTGTTATTGAAGTGTGGTTGACACACAGTGTTGCATTAGTTTCAGGTGTACAACATAGTGATTCAACAACTCTGTACCTTACGCTGTGTTCACCACAAACATAGCTACCATCTGTCACCATACAGTGCTATTACAATACCATTGACTGTATTCCCCATGCTGTATCTGAAAGCCTTCCAAGTCTTAAAGTCTTGTGCTTCTCACAGTGGGGATAAAAAGGGAGGGGGTGAGGTGAACTTCTCTGTCCTTTGTTGAAAATCTACTGTGCATTAAGGTTGTGGGCTCAGCGTCCCACCATATCTTCACAGTGGTTATGCAAAGACAGAATTGATGATAATGAGATGATAATGAGAACAGGTTTGCAGTTGTCTTGTGAATCATCTCTGAAGCCCCCCTAGATCTATGGAGGACCTCTGGGCCCTTCTAGTCCTCAGAGCCGACCAGGATCGCATCTCCCCCAGTCCACTACAGTGGCCAAAGCATTAGGGCTCGTCAGCTTTGCCCAGGATTCAGCATCTGACAGAGGCAGGCAGGTGGCTGAGGGCCTGTCACGCTCTTCACGAGAGCCCCCACCACACATGCGCATGTGCATACACACACACACACACACAGACACACACACAGACACACACACACACACACACACACACACACACAGCCTTGGGTTGGGATACACTGAGAACACTAACAAGTGACCTTTTCTCTCTGTCCCTCAGTGTGACGGGGTTGGGGTAGACCTGAGCAACATCTTCCTTGAAGGCATTGCCATTCTCAACATTCCCAGCATGTACGGAGGCACCAATCTCTGGGGAGAAACCAAGAAGAACCGGGCTGTGATACGGGAAAGCAGGAAAGTCGTCACTGACCCCAAGGAACTGAAATTCTGCATCCAAGGTAAGCAAGGCATGAGGAAAATTGCTCTAGGTCAGTGTCCCAGTGAAAGGAGTATTCAGGTGGGCCTATTAGCAAACTGTATCAGGGCCTACAGCAGGCTCTAGAAGGTCCTACAGCCCAACAAGGACCCATTTGGGGCCATGCTGACTTATCCCTGTTGTTGCAAAATCTACCACCTAATTGAGAAGAGAAGATAACAAGGTATCCCTAAATGACAGTCAGTGATCAAACTGGGGATCTGTGAGGTCAGGAGTCAAATGCTGCTCCCTAGGTTACCCGTGTCCTCACATAACTAAACCCAATGGTCACTTCTCAAACTTGATCTTACTTCACTCATCAGCAGCATCTGACCCAATCTCTCCTTGTTCCTGAAAATACTGTTCACTTGGCTTCCAGGATTCCACACCTTCCTGTTTTCCAGCTACGCCACTGGTTACCCCTTTTCAGTCTCTTTCTCTGATTCCCCATCTCTCTAACATCTTGGTGCTGGCGGTCCACAGGCAAGGGACTCAACCCTCTTTTCTGTCTGTACTCAGTCTCTTGATGACCTCATCCAGGCGTGAGACTTTATTTAAATACCACGTGAGTGTCAGTGACTCAGCATATCTAAAACTGAACTCCTGATGTCCCTCCCACAAAACTTCTCCACCCAGAGACTTCTCCATTTCTGTTGATGTTAACTCCAGCCTGCCCATTGCTCGAGCGGAAACACTCGGCACCCTTTTATCTCACATCTCATATCTAGTCTTTCAGAAAACCTGTTAGCTCTACTTTTAAAAAACATCCAGGGTCCCGTCGCTTCTCACCACTGCATTTCTGCTACCTTGATCTGAGCCACCATCTGCTGTCCCCTGGATCACTACAAATCCCCCTTAACTGGATTCCTTGCTTCTACCCCGTCCCTGCAGAGTCTGTTCTCACTATTGCATCAGAGTACCCCTGGGAAAATATGTCAGATTATGCCATTCTCTGGCTCAAAATCCTGCAGTGGCTCAGAGCAAAAGCCAAAGATCTATATGTGGCCTAAAGGGCCCTAGATGGTCTGGCCTCATGTTACCTCAGCAACTTCATCTGCCACTACTCTCCCCCGTCAGCCCAGCCCCCCTGGCTCCTCTGACACAGCAGGTTGCTCCTATGGACTGACTGTTCTTTCTGACCAGAGCAATGGGATAGTATGCCTTAGAAGCCATCAGCTGGACCTTCCCCTATTAACCCACCAGGATATATATCCCTACCCCTTACCAGCCATTTCCACCAATGAACCAGGTAGGAACTCAATCAGAGTACCTGGGCAGCTCTGAATCTTCTATGGATTGGCTGAATGGCCACCCTGATCCTCAGGGGTTCTCAATGGACTGGTGAGCTGAGGGAGGAAAGCCATGTGTGAAGGTGTTGACAGAGATACCACATCAAGAGCCAGGAGACTGGGTTCCAGTCCAAGTACTGGCACTAACCTATTTTTGGCATCTCAGCTTTCTTTGCTATAAAAACCAGCATCTCATGTAAAATTTTGGTAGCTAAATGAATGGGGTCGAACCAGATCATTGGTTCTTAGACCAGGCCTGCTTGTTGAAAATGAAGATGCCTGGGCCCTAGCCCAGATCTACCCAATAATCTCTGTGTTGGTTCCTGGGAATCTAAATTTGTAATGAGCACCCCAGACAACTCTGATGGGCTGCCAGATTTGAGAACCACTAACATAGACAAAGTATCCGTGGATCTGGGTCTGTGTTCTTTGATGTTCCAGGCTGCAAATGCTCAGATTGGATGTGATCTTACCATAGGAGACAAAACTTGGCTGACCAACAAAGGGAGGAGTTACTTGCTTATTTGGGACCCATCTGTTATACAATCAGATTGTTATATTCCAAGTCAAGGTCGTCAAGGGTTATCATCTCCACACCTCCACCCTTTGAGAGAGGACTCAGGAATTTTAATTTCTCCGTTGCTCTCCTAAGTCCCCTTTATTTTACCCAGTAAACTTTTAAATTTGTATAAATTATTAAACTGAATAATGTGTTCCTTCTTCCTCCCTTGGCAGGGGAAGTTGTGGGTGCTGGCAGAGGGTGGGGGAAGCACTGGAGGTTATAGAAAGTTTATGCAGACTTTCCCACTCTGGTGCTTGTACCCTAACTCCCACCCTGACAACCCATTCCATTAGAACAGAATCGTGGGAGAATCCTCCCCTTACCACCATCCACGGCATGGGGAAGCTCTTGCAGAGGATGTGTTCTGCTTAGGACTCAAAGATAAAACCCTTATCTTCTCCTTACATATATGATCGTGTATCTTCCCCTTTAAGCAAGGGTAATGTGTCTGCTGATTGCTCTTGACCATCATCTACAGGAACTCTCTTCCCCAAATCCCCTTTTCCCACCCCTAGAATGTGCTATCAGAGCTAAAACTGAAGCTACTTCCTGTTCTTTAGATGAAGACATAAGCTGCTCAGAGCAGAGTCCAAAGGGGGGCCTGGCTTCTGGGCTTTACAGAGACAGCAGCATTGAGCTTCCTTTTGAAAGGGCCATGATCTCATTTACGTTGAGATGTTAAATGGGGGGAGGGGGCAGGAAGCTAAAGAGACAACCTATTTTAGTAGAAAAGCATTGGCCTGAGAGTCAAGAGACCTGGGTTCCAGTCCATACTCTGCCTCTCACTAGTGTGTGACGTTGGGCAGGTCTTTCACTCTTGTGGGTTTCAGTTTGTTATCTGTAAAATAGGCAAGTGTGACAAGCACATAGACTCCTATAGATCATGGGTTCTTCACGGCTTTGCAAAATTAAGGAATGGACAGGTTGTGGTCTAGGTGGGCTCTTTGAGCGAAACTGTATGGCAGGTTCCTTTCATCTTTCAGTGTGTTTTGTTTCACATTTTATAGGCCAGCCGCTGAGAAGGCAAGTATCTCTCTATATAGGCTGTTCATTTGCTGGGATTCTTTACTCCTTGGCAATTTCATTGGGATTGGAGGTGAAGAAAAAGTCAGGAAAGCGCAATCAGAGGGAAGCAACTTATCTTAGGAGGTGTAAGAGGAAATGACAGTAGAAGAGGTTACTGTCAAACCTCTGTCATCACAGATCAGTCTTTCTCCTTAGAAAAGTAATCCAAGAAATAAGGTCATTCAAGATGAGCATGGGATGAGTTCTATGAAAACATTGCATAGTTTAGAACACAATGAGTCCTGGGAAAATCACCAAGCTTGCAATTGAATGACTTGGGTTTACATTTAGGCTTTACACTTTCTGGTTTTATAAACCCAACTTCCTTGAGTCTCAGCTTCCTCATCTGTAAAATGGGCATAAAAAATACCTAACTTGTCATGAGGATAATAGATGTGAAAGTGTCTGGAACATAGTAGAAGCTCTTAAAAAGAAATTCCCTCACCCTTAATCCTAGTTTTATTCTGGAGCATACCAGTTGAATTTCTGATTTTGAAGTTCTTATCTTTAGCATTGCCATCTACCTTTACTATCACTAAAACGAGCAGAGCTCCTGCCAAAGTCCAGCCCAGCCTTTGTCCTAGCACATTAAACTTATACCATCAACTGTACCGGCATCTCCTAGACCTTTCATGTTCCAAGCATGGAGGCTGGCTGTTATTTCCTCTTTGTATCCCCACTGCTTGACCCAGTGTAGTTAGTCCAAAAAAAAAAAGTTGTTGGATAATAAGCAGTACATGGACATCGGTTCTTTTTAGTTTTTATAACACCAATAAGAATAGTGACAGAGAGTCTCCTCCATTTGTCAAATCTTTCATTTTGGCTTGCAAATAGTTTTGCATATATTAGCTTATTGTGATCCTAACCAGAACCCATGAGTAAGGTTATACCCACTCCCTTCCACATCCCTATTTCATAGCTGGGGAAAAACAAAGACCCAGAGAAGGGGTAGGACTTATACAATGTATGTTCAGTGGTAGCATCAGAACCAAGACCATGATTCCTAGCTAGCCCCAAATGGCTAGTGTCCAACCAGAAAATTTCTCTGAGGTCCTACTGTGTGTATTGTACAAGCCAGGCACTGAGAAAACAGGAAATGCTTATATGCCAGTCCAAGGAAAAGCTCCACAGATACTTGTGGAAATTCTGCTCCTCCTTTAAGGCCTGTGTCAAAGGCTGCCTCTTTTCTGGTGGCACCTCTGGAAGTGAATCCAGCCTCTGAATTCCTAGAGCACTTAAGCTTCCTGTCTTGACAGTACACTGATTATGGGTTGCCTTGTCATTTCTTTCTCTTGCAAGTGCCTGGAAAATGGTGAGCATGTGGTCTTCATCTTTATGTTCCCTTCAAAGCCTAACATCCTACCTACCTGGCTCACATTGTTCTACAGAAATGCTTTTTGGAGGGAGGGAGTAGGGAAGAAGGGGAAGGAATCTTGCCTTTGGTCTGCCAGCACAGCGGGCAGTAGATTCTGGAGCTGGACAGGAACAGGCACTTAATAGACAATCTTGGAGGGAAAAAAAAAAAGGAATGTATTTTAAAGAGTTATATGTGAGTATTTGTGAAGCTGAGAGTTTCATCTCATGATACCATTAGAAACTCAGTTAATAAGTAAGATGTGCAAGCGATCTGCAAATAAGTAATTCAGATATATCTTGAGGACTTGGAGTCAGTGTAGGTAGGATAAGGGACTAAACATTGAACTAGAAGTTGAAAGACCCAGGCCTTCCCACCATCAGCCATGTGACATTGGCTAAGTCATTTAACCTCTCCAAGCCTCCATTTCAATCCATACAAAGTGGACACAATTACAGTCTCTCTCCCTCAGCATTGTTTTGAGAGTTAAATGAGATCATCCATGTAGAGCATTTAGGAGAGTGCCTGGAACATGGTGAGCATTTGATCAATAGTAATCAGAATTATTGTTAAGTGATAAATGGAGGGTGATAAATATTTAGTACGTGATAAGAAAGGGGCCAGATTTAGAGCTTCACTCTATTAACCTCTGCTTCAGAAATGAGGTCTAGATTATCTTTCAATTACCTGTGGCTCTGACAACCTGTAACTCTAGGGTTATTTGTTGGCACTGTGCTTGAGTTCATATGGCTGTTACTTCCAGTGTGGAAGTCACCCCTGAGTTGGCTCTCCAGTGAATCAAGATAAAGACAAGGGTGCCAAGTCTTGAATCCAGGTGAAGCACCAAGGGCATGACACAAAGCTGGATCAGTCCATGCAAAGTCCTGGGGAGCTCCACCATTGTTTCCCTCTAGCCCCACCCTATATACGAATGAGGGGACTTCCTACACATTTTCTCCCAATTCTTCACTGAGCTTCATGTCTGCCCCAATCCAACCTTTAGCCTTAAACCAGCAATAGCCTTCAGGCTGTATCACCCACACCTACGCTCCTCTGTCTATCTGATATTAAAACAACATTTTTCTCAGAGATTTCTTAGTGCATCCCACTTGAACTGCACACAGGGTATCCTAGACAAGGTTCCAAACGGAGAGGGCAAATCTCCTCAGACTTTCACGTCAGTTTTCCAGCAGTGGAGACAGGCTTTCTATCATTTATTCAGCACACACTTACGGAGTACCTATCAAGTGCCAGGCACCAGGGAACAATGATGAGCAAAAACAGACACAGTCCCTATAGCCCTTAGGGAATATGGGAGCCAGGCCTCAATAAAATAATCCACAGGCACGTGATTAGGATCCGAGATAAATGCCAAGAAGGAGAGTCACATGTCTACCCCGAACCCCAGCGAGACCAGCCAGCCAGTGTAGCTCATGGATATGCCTCATTCAAACCAACTGAGCAGGCAACACACAGGCCCCCTCCTGGCAAATGCCTCATCATAGATCTGCCCAGATGCAGAGGTCTTGCCTGGGAAGGGTCACTTTGGTTGACCCTACTACTTTACAGGCACACATCGTTCTCTCTGCCTCCATGCTGTGCCCGTGTAGATTTTCACCGATGTGTGGACCATCCCCTAAATCTCAAAGCGATGGCATGGGCCGCCAGCCAGCCATCTCAGACTCACATTCCCAGGTGAGGAGCCGGAGCTCAGATGAGCCAAGAAAATAATTGTGAGCTTGTGAGTTCTTTGTTTCTCAGCACGTCCTTTTCACTTGTATGAAACCATGACAGAAAGTGGCCTGTGGGGTTCAGGAGCTGTCCAGAGTTGGAGGTTCCCAATTTTCTAATTTGGTGGAGCTCTGACCAGAAAGATAGTCATAATGAGCGGTAGTCAGCCACTTACTGCTCACTGGGGTTAAGAGAAAGTAGAAATGTTTCCAGCAAGTGTGCATTTCACAGAGGTCTTTCTGGCTAAGGTCTCTCCTGGGGGCTGAGGTAGAGCAAGGCGAGTTATCCCTGAAGAGCCGGGGGTACTTGGGTGTGTAGTGGGACTCCCCTCGGCACTGGGAAGTAACCATGGCAACATACATGTCATTCCTCTTAACCCGTTGCAGGCCTACAGAGGAACTCTGCTTTGCCTTTCACAGGAAATTACAGCATTGTCCTTCAGTCCTTCAGGTGCCCACATCGGAATCAATATGCCCCAAATGAGGCATTATCTTCTCCCTCTTTATACACCCTTCCATCTCTCTGAAAGCCTGCTGCCCCGTCCATGTTCCTTGCCTTGTTAATGGCATCACCCGTGGCCCAAGCTGGAGACCCAGAGTCACGCATTTCTCTTCACGGCTGATTGTGGAACTCTCCTACAATTCTCTCCTTACATGGTGTCTGCCACCTGACCGTGAGCTCTTCAGCTCCAGATGTCGCAATTCCTTCTACATTCTTGTGCCTGACACAGTCTCTGAGACCTCAAAAGGTCTTAGTTAATATTAGTTGACCGGAAGCACCCAGGGTCAGGGGCACCTGGAGTGGTGAGTTAGTGTTTGAGTTGATCTCTCAGCAAAGTGGAATTTGTGTGTGTGGTGGGTGCTAGGGCACGATGTTCCAGGGCCCCTGTGCCAGCATCAGCCTGTACAGGAGGCTGGGGGGGGGGGGGGTCCACCTCCCAATCCTCGCTCTTCCCTTCTCCAGGCCCCTGTCTGTTCCCCGCTGACCCTACATGAGGTGTGGCTCTCAGGGCACCTGGCAGGGCTGTCTGGGGGATCTGCGGGGTGGACCAGGTATGTTTTTTTGCAGCTTCCAAATGAAGGCCACACAGCCTAGTTCTCAGAAGCCCGTTTCTATAGAAACTAGAATGTTTTCTATGTAGCATTGAAATCCCAGAATCCCAGGTGTCTTAGAAATCTAGAGATCATTGTGCCCTCTAGATAAGGAAAGTGAGGACCAGCAAGGTAAAGTGGCTTGCCCTTGGCCAAACCCATACTGAAGGGCAGGTCCTTTAGCTCACACGGGCCAGTTCCCAGTACACTAGAGCAGGGATCGGCAAACTTTTCCTGTAAAGGGTCACATAGTAACTATTAAAATAGTTAGGCTTTGTGGGCCATAAGGTCTCTGATGCAACTATCTGACTCTGTCCACTTAGTGTGAAAGCAGCCATGGACAATACACAAATTAATGGACGTGGCCGTGCTGCAATACAACTTTATTTACACAAACTAGCATCGGGCTGGATTTGCCCAATTTCTGCACTAGAACCTCATATGGTCCACAACCGGCAGCAAGGGCATCACCCGACAGTGTCAGAAATGTAGACTCTCGGGTCCTAGGCCAGACCTGCTGGAGCCGAATCTGGGTTTCCACAAGAACCTTTGGTGATCATGTGTGTGTTGAAGTTTGAGAAGCACTGCACTGGTGAGCCTAGCAGCTCCCCCCTGAGAATGCCAAGAAGAAACCTTATGGATTAGGAAAATGAGACCCAGAGAGATTAATGGACCTGCCCAATGGGTCACACAAATTGGTGGATCTGGAACTAGAGCCCAAGTCCTAGTCTTTCAAGGTGGAATTCTTTCTGCACACACCAGAGTACCTGCCCCAGCCCCCTCATTTCTGGCTGTCCCTGACCCAACTAAATTCACTGGAAATTAAACAAAAGCAACCCTTTATTCTTCTTCAGCTGACTTCTGAATCAAGAGGGCTCTGACTCCAGCTGTGTCTCCTCCTCTTCCCCACCCCATCCCCAACCAAGACCTGGGAGGGGTTGGCAAGATAGAATGTGCCTCTGGAGGCTGCCTCATCATCTCTAGGATGGGGGAAACTTGTTCACACAGGGTCAAGCTGCAGTCAAACTTCTACTTAATTCCTGCCTTAGGAAGTTTGCTGCTCAAAACAGAACCACAGAGCCATTGAACCTTTCATTTTTCACATGCAGAGGAAACTTCTAGACTAGAGGGCCTAGACTACCTTAGATTTTTTCCTCTTCTGTTTGCCCCATCTTGGCCCACACACCAGACCCTGTTTCTCTGTAGCAGCTTTTTAGCCATTTAATATCAGGTGTCTCCTAAGACCCAGCCTACAGCAGAACTCCATGCTGGCCACACATTCCACACAGCCTGAACACTGGTGCCCTTGATCCGTTCCTAATTTGGGTACGAAGTGTTTCATGTCCTCAATTTATCGATAAATACATACTGAGGTGTTCTTTACTGAGCACTTACTTCTGGGGTTGCATATTTAATTACAGATCTTCCTGGACTTACGACAGGGTTGCATCCTAGTAATCCCATTGTAAACTGAAAATACTGTAAGTTCAAAATGCGTTTACGACACCTAACCTACCTAACCCACATCGCAGCATAGCCTACCTTAAACGTGCTTAGAACACTTACATTACCCTACAGCTGGGCAAAACCATCTCACACAAAGCCTATTTTATAATGAAGTGTAAACTATCTCTTGTAATGTAATGAATCCTGTACTGAAACTGAAAACCAGAATGGCTCTTTGGGTATGGAAGGGTTGTCATGTATCAGTTGTGTACCCTGTGATCGTGTGGCTGGCTGGGAGCTGTGGTTTGCTGCCCCTGCCCGGCATCATGAGACAGTATGGTACCTCACATCACTGGCCTGGGATTCAAAATTTGAGATATGGTTTCTACTGAATGTATGGCTTTTGTGTCTCTATAAAGTCAAAAAAATTGCAAGTCAGACGTCATCTGTATTTAATCCACTTTACGGCTGAGGACACTGAGGTTAATGGGGATAAGTGGCCCAAGAAAGGTGTAAATGATAGAGCCTGGATTCAAACCTGACTTCAAGTACTGTCAGTGTTCCAGGTGCTGTGGAAGATGCAACCAAGAGTGGGATGTGTCCTGACCTCCAATAGTTCACAGTCTACCTACAGGAGATCTATGCAGAACAGTAGTGTTAACACTGGTATGATAGGCAAGTGCCATGGAGTGGCAGAAACAGTATCATACGAGTGTGGGAGGCAAGAAAAAAAAAGGCTTTCCTTAGGAACTTGATCCCCAGCTGCCAGTACTGTGCCATGCATCTAGGAGGTGATTGGGAAATATCTGATGTAAGAATAAGTGGATGCATGAATGAATGAATGAGCAAGGTGCGATGTGTGTGTGCTGTACTTGAAGCTGGCAAGGATTTGAAAAGACGGTGAGGGAGAAGAGGGGAAGGCGGGCTGGAGCACTAGCGTGTAGAGGTAGCACAAGGGAAGGCCAGAGAGATAGAGACCCTGGAGTAATGTGCCACAGAATTGGTTCATGATCCTCAAATAATAGGAAGAGAGGAAGAGGTGACGGGGTGTAAGCCCGGAGCAATAGGATGGGAGAGTAGTATGCAGTTTGGGTTAGGGGACAGGAAAGGGGACTGGTGGCAGGAGACCTGTTCAGAGGCTAATGCATGATGCAGGCTTACAGCTCTCAGGTCCGGAACCGGGAGGCTGTGGCCCAAAGGAAGAAGGAACAAAAGCCAACAGGAGTAGGGGTCAGACGGGGGGGGGGGGGGGGGGGGGGGGGGCGCTGCCACGTGGGTGGTTCCTCCCTCCCCACAAACCAGCCAACAGGATCCCAGCTTCTGCCCACACACCCCGCCCTCTCCCGTCAGCCTCCACAGCAGACCGCACCCCCCCCCCAACACATTCACAGAATGGACGCCTTACACTGGAACCTGTGTCTTTTCCACCTCCCTCACGCTCGATCCGTTTTCAGGCCGATTTGCCCCATACTTGTTAAGCATCTATTTGAATTTAACACTAGATGTGAGAAATACTTTATACTCCTCATCTCATCTTAATCCCTTACAACACCCTTGAGAAACACTTTATAATTAGAAAAATGAGGCTCAGGGAGGTCAATTGACCTGTCCAAGGCCACACTGATTGATGGATCTGGGACTAGAGCCAAGTCCTGGTATTCCAAACATGGCATTCTCTCCATATACACCACAATACCCTCCCCTACCCACCCCCACCCCCCGTTTCTGGCCAATCCTGACCCAACAACCAGAAAAAGTCTCTCTGATCACAACTCTCTGCTTTTGCCTTTCTGGGGCAGGTGGGTGGTGTGCTTATCTCTCTGAGCTGTGATTAGCCTGGTGGGTGTAGATGTCTGCAACATACCTTGTATGTGTCATGCGTGAGAATCAGGTTTGAGTTGAACTGGAAAATCTCACCACTAATTGATTGATTTCATTATATCCACTGTACCTGGAGCTTCTCAAGCTCCATGAGCAAAGTAAAGCCAGACAATACACCAACAATTACCAACAACATACCAACAATAGCATTTGACATTCAAGCCGAGAAAGTCATCATTCCATTTAATAAGATTGTGCAGCCAAGAAGTCTTCCCTGAGAAGAGCCAAGAAGAGGCTCACCCCCTCCATGCTCACTTCCCTGCCCTCAGACACCCTGTCACTCTAAGGTATTTTGTCTCTGCCTTGAGTTCTTTATTCAGAGCTTATTTTTGGAGTCAAACAAGCCTTGGTTTGAATTCCAGCTGTACCACACGCCAGCTTTGTGACGTTAGGCAAGCTTCTCAACCCCACTGAGCCTCAGGAGTTTTTTATGTCGAGATAATAGTTGCTATCTAACAGAGTTGCCGTGAGGGTTAAAAGCATAACCTTTGTAAAGCTCTAGGCCTGCCTGGCCTAGAGTCTGTGCTCAGTAATGGTCATTTTCTTCATGACTTCATTGGGACCACCAGGTCAAGATTCCCTGTACCTCCACTGCCTCCCAGACCTTAAAAGACCTTCTCACTCCATGATGATGTCAGAGGCTTCCTTCAGAGCCATTTCTAGGAGATCATTTCTTCCTGAGGAATTCTCCAGCACACTGCCTCTCCCCTTCTGAAGCACCTGACCCTTATGCATAGAGAGGATTAGATGCCCCCCTTCCACAAAATACAGAGCTTTCTTCAGAGCCCTGCCTCACCCAGGAAGAGAAAGCCACACAGAATGGAGGCCCCACTCTTCCCTCCCCACCCCACCACACAGCAGGCTTTCAGGAACCAACAACAATGGCCATTGTGAGCCTGCGTGTGCCCGCGCTTACTCTTTCTCTCGCCTCAGTGTAGGGTTGCACAGAATGTTCTGACTTCTGCACAGTGTAAGGAGTGGTAAAGATTGCTGCCAATCTGTTCTTGACCCAGACAGTCAGGAAATCCAGACTCTACTTTTGTTGGAACAGCTCCAACAGACTTGAAGGGTAGAATGCCCCTATGCCAAATCAGGGAAAATAGAGGCCCTGAGGAGGAAAGTGACTTGCCCAGGGCCACACAACTAGACAGCCAGAGCAGAGACAGAAATCCCAGCGCCTGCCTGCTAGATCAACACATTCCCTTTCCCTCCGAGCCTACAGCCTCTCCTCTTTAGAAAGCAGAGGCTCTAGGCTGCTTCTCCTTCCGATCTGCTTCCATCTGGATTTTCCAGAGGCAAAGACCACTCAACACTCTCTGGACACTTTTATTGGGCTTTAAACAGACCCCTGGGAGTAGAAGAAACCTGCAAGCCAGTATGACAACAGCAGGGCACAAAGGACACTCCCCTCAAAGGAGGTGCTTCACTAGCAGGGGTATCAACACTATGCCTGAAGTATCTCCAGATCCAACCCTACTCTTCCTTGCTCAGGCCAGGAATAGTGGATCACTATGAAGTCGTATCTTTCTCTTTCTCTCTCTCTCTTTCTTTCTCCCCCTCCCTCCATCTCTTCCTCTCTCTCTTTCTCTCTCTCTCTCTCTCTCTCTCTCTCTCTCTCTCACACACACACACACACACACACACACACACACACACACACAGGTGAAGAAAAGGAACTAAAGGAACTCATTTGCAAATAAAATGCTGAATCTCCTGCTTTAGAGTCAAAGAGTGGTAATAGAGATGCTTCATTTGCCAGGAAGGACAGTCATCCTAAAAGTTCAAGGTCACAGTACCTCTGGCCTTCACGGTACATCTGCTTTTCTTCTCCTCAGCACTTCATTCTCCCCCTACCTTCTCCTCTCTTACCCACCTCTTACCCACGTTCCATATCTTCCTCTCCCTCTTTCTTTTGCCTCCTGCAATACCTTCTCTGGGTCATGTCAATTACCATCCACAGAAGGCCACTCACCATGTAGCAAAGACAGGATATTCTGAGGTCGCCCCTTTCTAAGGAAACATAAAATCCCCGTAACAGCCGCTGTTTCTTAAGGGCTTTCTGTGTGCTCTCTGTGCAGGGCCTCTGATTGCATCACTTCTACACCTCACCACAACCCTGCCAGTGGGTTACTGTATCTACATTTTCCAGATAAAAGACAGACTCAGAAAAGCTAAGTGACTTCTCCTGAGGTAATGACACTTGTGGGTGCCCAGCAGTAGTATTCGATGTAGGTCTCTGCCCCACAGCTAGTCTCAGGAGCACATTCTTCATGTTGGGTTTACAGAATGCCAGGGAATGAGGCCTCCTGCCTGCTTATTTTTCTGGCAAAGGTCCTTCTGCCTCTACCCCATGTCCGAGCTAGGATCGTGAGGAAAAGCATGGCCCTAGATTATTCTTCAGGTCAGGTATGGTTGGGATCCCTAAGGGCCTGGTGCTTTGAGAGGCCAGGTGGGAATGTGTCCAGGTGAAGATCCTATACGTCACTTAAAGCCTCTTTCCTTACCCACCCTTTGGTGCCCAAGGAAACCCCAGAGCCCCTCCCTTCCCAAAAATCAAGAAACAGCCTTGTGGGGCTCTCCATCTCCCCACCCCCGGGCTATTTTCAGGTTGCCAGGCTTCTAAGTTGGCTTTGAAGCTCTTTCGCCAGGAGCAGTCCTTCATCTGCACAGACCAGACCCAGTGGGAAGCTGAGGCAATCTGCTCAGTGCTTAGCTTTTAAGGCTCTGGGTGCCTGAACCACCAAGGGCACGTGGCCCATTTCCATGGAAATTTGGAGGCAGGAGAGGAGCCCAAGGTGACACGTGACACGCCTTGGCAGGCCAAGTTTGAGAGAGGCCTACCAGCTACCACTCACCTGTCTGGACTGTGAGGACTGAACCTGGCCCCACCACAAGGCAAAGCCCCACTTGTGTCCTCTCCTTCTGAAGAGAGTAAGAAAGTCCCACACCCCCGCCCCCCCTCCACTGCATGTCAACTTCGCCCTAACAGAGTGAGGAGGGACATTTCTTCCTGCTGTTTGCAGAGCTCCTTCACATCCTGTACCTCTTTTGTCCACAAAATAACTCACGAAGTAGGTTTTATTATTGTGTCTGTTATGGGCAGGGACCTGGGGGGAATTTTGCCTCCCCCCCCGGAATTCCTATGTTGAAACCCTAATCCTCTACCTCAGAAGGTGACTGCATTCAGAGACAGGACCTTTAAAGAGGTGACTAAGATGGACTGAGGCAGTTAGGGCAGCCCTAACCTAATCTGACTGGTGTCCTTGAAAGAAGAGGAGGTCTAGACACACAGACAGACATACCGGGGATGCGTGTGCTTAGAAGAGAGGCCCCAGGGGAAACCCACCCTGCCAGCACCTTGATCGTAGCTGTCCAGCCAACACAACTGTGAGAAAATAAATGTGTGTTGTTTTAAGCCACCCAGCCCGATGGGCTTGTGTTATGGCAGGCTTAGCAAACAGACTCAGAAAAGACAAATAACCTGCCCTATGTAGACACAGAGATTAAGCTGAAGCTGTTAGCCCCAAACTCAAGACCCTGTAGTGTTTCTCACCATTTCCCTTGAACCCTGGGACTCCTTAGTTGTCTATCAGAAGCCATTTATTAAGTAGTGACAAACTCCTTTTTGCATTTCTAATTAGTCAGACACAGAGCCCTGCCAGGAAGAGCTTCAGATGGACATTAGCTAACCAGTGTTACCCCACCAAATGGATAGGAATCCAGCCCAAAGAAATGATACCTAACATCCTAGTTCACCTGTGCTACTATGACCCAGGTAAAGGGACGGCACCCACAGGCTTTATTAGATTATACAGGTACCCCAGGATGTGGGGCAGGCTTCCTTGCCCATATGACAGGATGGTTCAGAAACTCTCTGAGTACCATCATGTAGGATTTCAGCACATCCACTGGGGGTTGCTTGGCTCCCTGGGCTCCCCATTGCAGCTCTCAGACCCAAACCCTGGAGTACTGACTGAAGGGGAAACAAGGTAGGAGTGGGGTTGAGGGTAGCAAGGCATCCCGTTAGGCTGAGGATCTCCCATGCTTCCCTAGGGCACAGCAAGCTAGAAGTCTGAATCATGCCATACACGTATATATATCCTGAGCTTCCCTTGCATTTTCAACGACTGAACTTTCATTAATGTGAGCCAGCAGCCAAGATGAGAATGATCATAAAAATTATGCATTAAGAAAGAGAGGGGAAGGCCTCCTGGGTGACTCCGTCAATTAAGCATCCTACTCTTGATTTCAGCTCAGGTCATGATCTCACAGTCAGATTGAGCCCAGAGTCAGGCTTTGCGCCAGGCATGCATGGAACCTGCTTGGGATTCTCTCTCTCCCTCTGTCCCTCCCCAACTCATTCTTTCTCTCTCTCCTCTCTCAAAATATTTAAAACAGAGAGAGAGAAAGAGAGAGAGAGGCAAAAACCAGACTGGGTCAGCATTACCTGATATATGCAGATGAAATAAATTAATTCATGGAAAACCTGTTACCCAGTTCAGTCTAGACAGGTAGTTACTATTATTTTTAATCACTATCTTTTTCTTCTTTCAGGTCAAACTGTCAAGGTCTTTGGCACTAAAGCATGTATCTTATTCAGTCTATTCAACAAACATTTAATTGGGAACCTTCTATATGCCAAGGGCTGGGCTAGTTGCTAGGGTTACAAAGATAAACAAAACAGGAAAACATCCTGGCTTTCAACTCTCAGTGGAGTTGGGAGAGTAATATGTTCAGAAACAGTTGTCATTGGGTGAGATCCACTGTCTGAGCATAGGAGAAGGAAGAAGCATGGTGCCTGGCACATCCCCAGAGGGCAAATAGGAGTTCTCCAAGCAGAGAGACACCTCTGTATGACACAGGGCCAACCAGTAAATGACCTTGCACACCTGACTAAGGAGCCAAGACACCGTTCCTTGGACTTCCAGAGCCATTGATGCATCTGAAGAAGGGAGTGGACAGATCAGATGTGCCCCTTAGTTCTGAATGTTCTGCCAGCTTTACCTGTCAGTGTTGAGCTCCAGCCCCTCCTCCCAAAAGTGGGCAGGACTAAGGAAAGAAAAGCAAAATGGGGCTGTTGAGATCAAAGAAGTAGGGAAAGGAGCAGAGTGAGGGAAGAGATTGGAGGGAAAAACAGACTGAGTGGGTCGCCCACTTAATCTAAAGTTCACCTGGATTTGAGGTCTCTGTGTGGAGGTGTGAAACTAGAGGACCATTGAAGGTTTTTTAAATGTTTTAGCCTGAATGTGAGGGTTTGGGGACACTTGTACACAGCTCTAAGAGGGTAGATAAACAGACGATTGGGAGTCGTTAGGCTGAATCTGGCAGAAAAGGAAAGTGAAACTAATAGATTTTAGTGCCCACTCTAAAGGGCCAAGCACTTTAACGTCCAACTCTGCCATTTAATCTCATAACCACACTTGAGGTCACTATTATTATTCCTAACTCCTAATTTTCAAATGAAAAAAGCTCTAGATCAAAGTAGTCAGGAAGTAACTTGTTGATATTCTTTTTCACTCTAATTCTCGCATTTATTTTGGGCACTTTTATTGCCTAAGGCTCAAGTTCTCAGTCTTGAGCGTGCCTCAGAATCTTCCAGAGGGCTTGTTAGAACACAGACCACTGGGCCTAATCCCCGGAGTTTCTGATTCATTAGGTCTGGGGTGGGGCCTGAGGATTTGTGTTTCTGACAAGTTCCTGGTTGACACGGATGCTGCTGCTGCTGCTACAAGACCACACTTTGAGAACCACCCAACAACCTAGCCCAGTGGTTCCCAAACTGTGCTGCCTTTTGGAATCACCTGGGAATCTTTAAAAACCAACATTGATGCCGGCCTCCCAGGCCCACACATTCTGATTGAACTGGAATAGATGCAATCAGGCCATCATTGTTGATAAAAACTCTCCAGGCAATGTTAACACGCGACAAAGTATGGGAACCATTGACCTAGCCTCACTTCACCTTGACCCTAATGCCCATCTTCTTCAGCTGCCCAGCTGGGGCCACAGGAGGGACTTGTGATCTACTAGCATGGCTCAGAGCACTTCTTTCCATCCCTCCGTCTCCCGCTGTCTCAGAACACCTGCTCCTAGAACTCCTCGTGCCTCTCACCCCACTTCTCCCTTTTCCTCCAGTCTTTTGTCTCTAGTCCTGTTCAAACTAGACCCTATGCTACAGTCAGTATTACAACCATCTCTTACCCACTGCCAATACATCCACCTCCTTGTTCTTTCTTTGACCACGTCTAGCTGGGAAAGTTTGAGGAGAAGGATCTAAACCAAACTTCAGGCATGGGAGTGAAGGGAGGCTTCTTGAAGTTGATGACACTTGAGCTGAGTTTCAACGTTTTTTATTTATTTTTGGGACAGAGAGAGACAGAGCATGAACGGGGGAGGGGCAGAGAGAGAGGGAGACACAGAATCGGAAACAGGCTCCAGGCTCGGAGCCATCAGCCCAGAGCCTGACGCGGGGCTCGAACTCACAGACCGAGAGATCGTGACCTGGCTGAAGTCGGACGCTTAACCGACTGCGCCACCCAGGCGCCCCTTGAGCTGAGTTTCAATGAACAAGTAGGAGTGGAAGAGGGCATTTCAGGCAGGGGTACGACATGTGTAGAGGCACAAAGGAGGGAAACAGGAGGATTTACCTGGAGAACTACATGTTGTGTATGTCTGGAGCAGGTACTAGCCCACAGGGTCAGGAAATCAAACTGCAGAGGCAGCCTCTTGCCAGAAGGGGATAGGCCTGGGGCATGAAGCCAGGGAGTTTACATCACATTTGCAAGTAGGAAGAGCAGTCAGCTGATACTTTTTTTTAATGACTTTTAAATTATAACATTAATACATACTTAGAGAAGATATGAAAAATGTAGAAAAGAATCAAGTAGAAAATAACAATGACCTTTAATCTAATTATCCAGAACTCACCACTGTTAAGATTTTAGGGGCATTTGTCCTTTTCTCCTATGCACATTCTTACATAACTGAAAGCATGCTGTGCATAAATACATTTATATGTCACCTTCACACTTAACATTATATGCGTATTTAATGTTTTTGAGATTTTGTAAATATCTTAATGGTGGCATAAGTCTATTGTCATGGATACCATAGACTTTATTTAACTAGTCTCATACAGATGGAAATAGTAAAGGGTGAGATTTCACTGTTATAAATGATGCCACAATGTTCATATTTGTATGAACTTGGATTCTGTCAATGATTTCTTGTGATCAATACCAAAAAAGAATTTAATGAATCAACAGTATGAAAATTGTAGACTCTTATTGTCAAATTTCTTTCTGAAAAGCTTTTGCCAATTTACACTTTCATTATAGGTGTGAAAGAATGCACATTTCATCTTCTCTTGCCAGCACTTGGTGTTATGATTGGTGCCACTGAAGGATTTTTGGTATGGGGATGACATGAGCAGATCTGCGTTTATAAAATCACATACTGGAGGCTGAGTCTAGTGGGCCAGATTGGAGCTGCTGTTGTTGTCCTTGCTGTGCCTCCTTTGCTTCCACATTCTCCTTTTTCCATTTTCCCATTCTCCATCTTTTTTTTCCTTCTCAGAGAGTGTATGACAAGGCTTTGTTACCAAGAGCGAAGCTGAAAAGCCCAGCTCTGTGGCTGCAACAAACTTGTGCCCAGACCAGTGACCCTCTGTTTACAGTTCTGTCATATAGATAGATAGATAGATAGATAGATAGATAGATAGATAGATAGATAGATAGATAGTAATTCTCCTTAGGTAGAAATATTTTTTTATACTTTTCAGTGAAATTGCCAAATGGATTTATTGCTAAATTAATTTCTTTCTGCATTCTGTGACTGTCCAACCCTACATGTGTTCCTCTGTCCCTGGAATATCTTTGCTCCTTCTCCTTCTCAACCCAGCAAATTGCCTGGCATTCATCCTACAAGACGTGCCTTAAATGTCTGTGACACCTTCCTCCCACACTTAGCCCAGTCAGAATAGGTTACTCGGGCCTCTCTGTCCCTATAGTTCAATTACAACATTTTCTACACCTAACACATTTTCTCCCTCTTGGCCAAGAGTCCTTTAGGAGTAGAACATTTTGTATTCCTGGTGTTTGTCTGGCATTCAGCTGCTACTCAGTAGCTTATGAGTGAGTGAGTGAGTGAGTGAGTGAGTGAGTGAATGAATGAATGAATTCCTGTTTTACTAAAGTGCATGGACATTTCATCTTAAATACTAATGAGTTAAAAGTGTAAAGACAATGTGAAGATGATACGAATTGCCAAAACCACATTCAGAATCATGGGTATCAGGTAAAACAGACACCTGGTGTACCAGATGTCCTGATCCTGGATTCTAAGTTCTGAACATTAATTGTTCTATGTGCTTAGATGTTGACTTACACTCTATTCTGTTTCATTTTAACTCCAAATTTAATTTGTGCATAAGTATCTCTGTGCTAAAGGAAGTAAAAGGAATTAAGCGATGCCAAAATATCCCAAAGTGTATTCCAAAGAAAACTACCAGAGACTGTTTATAGATATCACACAAAAGAAGAGCCTCATGGTCCCATAAGTTTGGGAAACAACGTTAAATAGATTTCTTTATCTCAGAACGTCCTAGTAGGCATTGTAGGAAGTTTAAGGAAAGATCAACCAGGCAATGGCAGAGAAATAGAAAAGCAATCAAGGCTTTCTTCAGTAGTAGACAGGAGTCATCCTAGCCTCTTTATGCCAGGGAAGATTCAGAGTACAAATTCAAAATCAGAATGGCAAAGTGTATACCGAGATCCTAGCCCCTTACCCTGCATTTATCTCCTTAGTCCCACGTGTGTGTAAGCCTCTGCCCGCCCCCCCACCCACCCACCATGTGGATGAGATCAGCCTTCATTACTTCTCTTCTAGAGCCAGGAAGCAAGGTAATGTGTGGGAAGTGATAGCTGCAAGGTAATGTGTGGGAAGTGATAACAACTTAAAGCCATTCAACAGGAAAATTTGTTAAAAGACCAAGACATTGTAAAAGCTGAAACACTTGAGTCTATTAAGTCCCCTGCTTCTTAGAACATTTTGTTACCAGGGAATGTTTCAAGGAGGGAAAACATTGAACTATAACAGCACTGTCAGATACCAAAGTCTGGTACAAAGAGCAACATTTTACAAGACATCTGTCTTTCTGCCACTAGAGAAACCTCTGAAAAGTTCTGCTGCTTTTTTCTCCTACCCCAGTATAATTCCCCACCCTCCTCACCCCTAGACACACTCCTTGGTTTCTCTCTTCCTCCTCCTCCTCCTCCTCCTCCTCCTCCTCCTCCTCCTCCTCCTCCTCCCCCCCCACCACCACCTCACATTCATAGCCCATGCTGATTTTGCAGACACTGTGTTAAAATGACACAGTAAGCTAAGACTATCCAATGGTTATTTAATGTTCTTTGGTAAGAAGGGAACTAATTACGTGGCTAGAGGTTTAGATACTTGTTGTTTATTGGATCCAAACTCCTTAAGAGAGCCTGCAGCGTTCTCCTAAACAAACACTGCCCTTTCATGGCTTCTTGTTCCAAGCCCACATGAGATGGAGAGTTTAAGGAGACAGTATCTCCACAGATATGAAAAAAAGGGATAGCAGAGAAGGAGAATGGGAGTATGGACTGAAGTAGAGGGGAAAGCTTACGTGCCTGTGACAGAAAGATGAACCGTCTGTGTATCTGTTGGCAGCTAATGTCCATCAGTGATAATCAGTAGGTTAGACTGTAACAGTGTTGACACATTTGTGGTCAGCTCAGTGGTTTGCTTAACTGTCTTCATTAGCAAAACGTCCATCAAGGGAATGTTTTTAAACAATACCTTCTAAACAAAAAAGTATAGACAAACCTAAACATCTCTTTGGCAATCTTAACAAACACTATTACACAATACCAGCAGGGACCTTAGACAAAAGCCATCTATGTAATAAATAAAAGTGCTGATTTTCTAGTTTGTGGATATTAGTAGGATATTGGTAATTAGCTACAATCTATGAGAAAAGTACCTTCGCCCCGGTAGGGAAAAGAATGGAAGGTTTTAAACAATCTGCCTTTTTATTTTGCTTCTGTTTTAAATACATAAAAATTGTGTTGTAAAAGTGAGGCTTGTTCCCAACGTCAAGCCTTGATCCTGCCATTGCTTTCACAAGAAATCGGGCAGGCACTGCCCAAACCTCAGGAACCCTGAAAAAGACCTCTTCCAGGTGCTGGATCAGAAGTAACTGCCACTGTGGGAGGCCATCAATCCTATGTGACTCTGAGCCTGAGACACATATTTTCTGTCCCGCTTTTTCTACCATGGCCTCAGAATAATTTGGTTGAGGTGAAATATTCTTTTCCTTGGCATAGCTTAGGCACCTGGTGTCCTGAAGGAGGTCACTGATTTCCCCCAAGGATGTCCAAGAAGGTTGGCTCACCACTGGCTTACCACAGGCCAAATCTGAGGTTAATTAATCATCAGTCATCATCAGTAGGGCCATGATGTTATTCAGACATTCAGAGAAAAGAAACTTGAACCAGTTATGGATAAGGACTTTCATCAACATTCCTTCCTATCCTAATCCCAAACCAGTATGTCTTTAGCTGCACTGGGGGGTTGAAAATCATTTCAGCAATAGCTGGTTCATCATTTATATTACCCTCCATTTGAAGAGGCTTCTTGAAATGCCAGCTTCTTCATCAGATGCATATTAATGTTCCGAATCCAAACCTTTTTTCACTAGAACTGGGTTTCTGCTCATGAAATGGTACATTTATTGACCTTTGGGGAAATTCCCTATTCAGAATGAGTAAGAAAATGCTATTTGGTGGGAGAGGAAGGGTTATTGACAGATGTGAGTTGGTCATCTAAGATGCAGACATTCTGACCATAACCATACTGAGGAACAGAGAGATATGTATGCCCTGCTTCTGCTTTTCTCACTCTGCAGACCTCAGTGACCAGCTCCTCGAAGTGGTGGGGCTAGAGGGAGCCATGGAGATGGGGCAGATCTACACTGGCCTGAAGAGTGCGGGCAGGAGGCTGGCCCAGTGCTCCTCTGTCACCATCAGGTACGCTTCCTCATTACCCAGCAGCCTCCGAGTCTTCCTACCTCCCTCCGTATTCTTACAAAGACGAGGAAGCCATCTTTGGGTTTCAGTGTGGGGAGAGTGACGGACAGAAGCTCGATAACATTTATAAAGAATGTCTTTAGAGACCATTTCCCAAACTAGGTACAATACAACCATGCAGGACATCAATTAAAGGGTCCACCTCGACCAGTTTGCCATTCTCTTATAATGAATTGGTGAAATTCTCTAAATGCTAATAGAGGATTATGAGGCCTAGAGAACCAGAGGTCCAACTCTTTGCCTTTCTTATCTTCACTAATTAAGATGCTAGATATATGGCAGAGGGCACACTGTGACAAAAACCAGGTTCTCTGCTTGCCCTTTCTTGGATAGTGGCCTTAGAAATACTATTTCCTGGGGCACCTGGGTGGCTCAGTCAGTTAAGCAGCCGACTTCGGCTCAGGTCATGATCTCGTGGTCCATGAGTTCAAGCCCCGCGTCGGGCTCTGTGCTGACAGCTCAGAGCCTGGAGCCTGTTTCAGATTCTGTGTCTGCCTCTCTCTCTGCCCCTCCCCCATTCGTGCTCTGTCTCTCTCTGTCTCAAAAATAAATAAACGTTAAAAAAAAATTTTTAATTAGGAATACTATTCCTTGTATACCTTTGTGGAGCCAAACCATCAACATCAGCAAATCTGTCCTAATTGCCTAAGAAGGCGATGCTTCTGTGGGGTGTGGACCCCACAGGTCAGTCACTGCCGGCTCCTGGAAGAAATGGAGTCTAAGAGAGGGGATCCTTGGTTTCAGTTACTTCTGTTTAATCAATAAAATTCATCAGATTCTTCCCCACCTGATTCTTTCAGAAGTCTTTATTCCCTTCCTTTTCCCATCCAGTTTTTCCAGTTCAAATCCTTTAGTGTGCCTTAGGGATCTCCTGGAAAGGCCACAGTATGCAGGCTTCCCAAAGTTATTGGACCACAGACCCCTTTTGTCCCAAAACCTCTTGGGCAAGTACCCTCAGCACACTTTTAGGGAAATGCTGCTCTCTACATCCTTCAGAAAAGACCCTGAGAGCTGGTTCCCTGACATCCTTAGCTCTAAACTCTTTTCTTCATTCCCTCCCTGTGTCTTCTTTGTCTTTTCTATTATTCTCCAAAGCTTTGTTTGTTTTTTCTCTGGGCTATTGCTGTGCTGGGGCCCTGTTTTCCACACAAATCCCCATACTTCCTTCCCTGTCCACCGTCCATGACTCCAGCACTGAGTAGGTCTAGTCTGTTAGCACATCTAAGACATAACTGACGTAGGCCACAGAGAATGTAACATCTTAGTCCCAGAGGAATCAAAAACGCCATGTATAAGAGGGAGGATCTTTTCTTCATATTCAATAGGCCTATTTCTAGATGGAACAGATGGGGTGAGCCAGGATCCCCATCCTCCTGGGCATTTCCCAGACACCTTCCTCAGCCCCAAGAACCAAAATGCCACTCCCTCCTCTCGTGATTTGTTTTATTATTAGGTTTCTTATTTTTTTTATTATTAAATATTCTCAGGATCAGTGAGAGAATCGTCTACATCAAAACATAGCCTATATCCCTCATTTTGTAACTTCAAGAACAGGGCTGATGCCAAACCCAGGTGAGAGCTTCCTGGCCAGTGGGTGGCAACTGTTGTCTGTTCGCCCAGACCAGAGGCTTCCGAAAGGACTTGCCTTTTCTCCTCGAGGTGATGTAGTACAAATTTACAACTCTTCTACAGAAGGAAGTCAAAAGACCTCATCTCTCTCCTCTTAAGAATCCATATGCCAGAGAAGCTTTGCCCCACGCAAGAAAGCAACACTGTCTTCTCTCCTTCCCTCCTACCCATGGGGACAGTATTCCTGATGACCCC
Organism: Neofelis nebulosa; assembly: GCF_028018385.1. Taxonomy (NCBI): domain Eukaryota; kingdom Metazoa; phylum Chordata; class Mammalia; order Carnivora; family Felidae; genus Neofelis; species Neofelis nebulosa. The sequence continues at coordinate 77,800,631 of NC_080786.1, read as the reverse complement.
ATTTCCCAGCTAAGCCACGCTCATAGTCCGAGCCAGCACAGAGTATGCTGCTGTTCAAGACATACAAGAGAGGATGGTTAAGAGCAGGGGCAAGGCAAGAACACTCAGACCTGAGCTGTACCTTGTATAGGTTGGAGACGTTACCTCATTGACATGACGCAACTTCTCACTCAACATAGAAACCAGGCCCTTTCCCATTTCGCTTCACTGTGGAGTTTCTGGCACAATCTGCAGGCCCTCCGGCTGGTTGTTGACTGAGGGTCTGCTCAGCAGTGGTGCTGCCATACTTGTTGGCCACTGTTTCCCAGACTTCCGTGGACTTCACTGCTCACCCACGACAGTGTTTCTCAAACTGGAGTCTGAACACCAAAGCAACAGAATCGCCCACGATGCTTATTAAAATGCAGGCCCCTGAGCCTGACCCCAGACGTGCCTAGTCGGAATTCCTGAAGTGGGCTCAGAAATCTGTTTTTAACCAGCCCTCCAACAGAGTCTTAGCGAACCACTCCTAGGTGGGCAGATAAGGTCTTCCCACATCTGTTGCCTTTGTGGGGACCACCCTAATTCTTCACCTCCAGAAGAAGCAAAGCTCACTGTGTTCTCTCGGTTCTTGGTTTTCCAGGACAAGCAAGTTGCTGCCAATGCAAGTGGATGGAGAGCCCTGGATGCAGCCACCTTGCACAGTGAGTTCTGCCAATCATTGAACTAAGGGGGAGAAGTGTTATCCTGGGCCCCTTTTGGGTACCGACAGTATGAAATCACTCACTCTCAGAGTTGCAGGGGCTTTGGGATAGTATAGCCTGTCTTCCACTTTATTCATCCACCCATTCAGGTACCTGCTAAGCCTTTATTGAACACCCAAAACAGTTCCAAAACAGAACGAGACACTGTTGGTGTCTTCAGAGAGCTCACACTTGTAGTTGGTGAATTCTAAGACTTCATCTACTGTATCCTTGAGCGTCTCCTCTTGTGTCATTGCAATGGCAGAGAACTTGCCTTGCCACCCCAAAAGGAGACCTGCTTTGTTGAGGAAGAAGCGAACTTGTTACAAAGGGCTTCCTTGTGTAGAAGCGAAATCTGCACCCTTGTGCTGGAACTTCTGCCCAGCCGCTGTGACCACTGGAGGCCCTGGGAGAAGATTCCTACAGGGCACACACTTCACTACAGGGGCACCTACCTGGAAACCCCACTGCAAGCGGAGACAGCGGGTTCTCACTCACAATAATAATGGCCCCACAGGGACCGTGTGCCCTTCTTTCCTAGCTAAAAACCCAGCTAAAAACTCTATGGTGAAGGGAAACCACCATCCTGGTGTTCAGGGCCAGGGCGTTCACTGGGATATTACATTAATATCACCTTCAGTACTATAACGAATGCTCCAACCTCAAGAGACAAAAATAGTGTTTCTAAGCTCCTCACTGTGGAGTATTCAGACATCTCAAAAACCTGCTATTCTGAGCCCTCAAAACATCTAGTTTTCTTCTACTAGAGAAAGGGTTACATGAGATTCTTACCAGGCCTGAATTGTAGATGTGTTTCCATCACTCTTTCTTCCATGTGACTTCTACAGATTATAAAACTGGCCCCTGGAGGCAGACTCTGGGGAAGGCAAACTTCTATAAAAGGGTATCAAAAGGAGAAATTTTTCTGCAGAACCTTACCTCAGTCTTCTGGCTTCTATGAAGACTAAGAAAAAGATGAAAACACACTACAGCAAAAACTAATAATAGCTTGCCACTTTGTTAGAATTAGAAAGGATGGAGGAAATTTCTACTACTTATAATTTTGATGGAGCTAAATTGAGAAAAATCTATCCAAACTCCTCTTGTCTTCTAAAAAAAGGCTGGAAGAAATCAAACCCCCTCCCACCTAACTCAGCAATATCTGAAAACTGGACTGCCATTTCTCTTACCGCAAGGACTTGTTTTTGAAATAGCCAAATGCTTCCCCTGTCCCCACCCCCACCCTCTCTCCATGCCACCCTTCAGAGATTTCAACTCATGTGAAAAAAACTGTGACCCAGTGATCTTAAGGTGTACGGTCCATGGACATCCACACATAAAGATGTATCCGTCTGCTCAGGCTGCTGTCACAAAATACCACAGACTGGCAGCTTCGACGTCAGAAATGTATTGTCTCATGGCTCTGGAGCTGGAGGTTTAAGACCAAGGTTCTTTGAGCTGGTTCTCTAAGACCAGGTTGCCTTCTGGTGTGACTTTTCTTCCTTACTTGCAGACAGCCTCATATGACATATGTCTATGGCTTTTTCTCTGTGCGTGCACACTCCTGGTGTCTCTTTTTCATATTATAAGGATGCCAGGGACACCTGGGTGCTCAGTCAGTTGAGCATCCAACTCTCGATTTCTGCTCAGGCCAAGATCCCTGGGTCATGGGATCGAGCCCCATGTCCGACTCCACACTGAGCATGGAGCCTGCTTAAGATTCTCTCTCCCCCCTCTCCTTCTCCCTCTGCCCTTCGTGCTCTCTCTCTCTCTCTCTCTCTCAAAAAAAAAAAGGACATATATATCTTCTGACTTTATCCTTTATCAAGCATAGAGAAAATAAAAGTAAGGAAATGATATTATTAATTATAGTAAAACCTCGGATTGTAACTCGTTCCGTGAGTGTTCTGCAAGACGAGCAAACATTTCTAATAAATTTTAACATGATAAACAAGTGATGTCTTGCAATACGAGTGGTACATGACACCGAACATCGCATGATCACAACTGAGCCAGTGGTTCTTGAAATTCGCTTTGATACGTGAGTGCTTTGGATTCTAAGAATGTTTTCAGAACAAATTATGCTCACAAACCAATGTATTACTTGTATATTAATTTTAGAAAAACTAACCTTCCAACATGCCAAAAGCATGAAGTGGAATAAAGAAAGTCACGTTTTATTTGAGAAAAGGTGCACTCATTTCTGAGATATAATAGTCATAAAATTTTAGGTGTATAACAGAATCAAAATATATACTGTGAAAAACAGTATAAATGTATATTCTGAGAAAAATAGATGAATAAGAAGTTGACAGAGAGACAAGTATTGAGAGTCTTTAAAATATTTGTTTCGAGGGATACAGGAGTACTGATGCATAGGAGCACTTGTACCCCAATGTTTATAGCAGCACTCTCAACAATAGCCAAATTGTGGAAAAAGCCTAAATGTCCACCAACTGATGAATGGGTAAAGAAATTGTGGTTTATATACACAATGGAGTACTACGTGGCAATGAGAAAGAATGAAATATGGCCCTTTGTAGCAATGTGGATGGAACTGGAAAGTGTTATGCTAAGTGAAATAAGCCATACAGAGAAAGACAGATACCATATGGTTTCACTCTTATGTGGATCCTAAGAAACTTAACAGAAACCCATGGGGGAGGGGAAGGAAAAAAAGAAAAAAAAAGAGATTAGAGTGGGAGAGAGAGCCAAAGCATAAGAGACTGTTAAAAACTGAGAACAAACTGAGGGTTGATGGGGGGGTGGGAGGGAGGGGAGGGTAGGTGATGGGCATGGAAGAGGGCATCTTTTGGGATGAGCACTGGGTGTTGTATGGAAACTAATTTGACAATAAATTTCATATAATAAAAAAAATTAAGATAAAATAAAATAAAATAAAATAAAATAAAATATTTGTTTCGGCTTGCCCTTTGAGGTCAAGAAGCAAAAATAAACAAATGTCACTACTCATGGATGAAATAACTCTGTAGCCTATAAACAAATTAACTATCTCATTTTTCCCCCCAGGATCCAGTGAGTATTTAGTTCACAAAGAAAAAAATCTGTGTAAAATCCAGAAGGAAAAATCATAAAACTTATTTTATTTGACCACAAGGCAACAAAACCAGATATTAGTAATAGAAGCAAACTAATTATTAGTAAAATTATTAGTGAAATCAAATCACTCAGAGATTTTTTTAAATTCTCCTAAAGAATAATAGATTCAAAAGGAGACCAAAACCACCATTATAGGCTGTTTCAAAAATAATAAAAATCAGAAGGTTCTATTCAAAAATTGTACAATGTAGCCTGAACTATATTTAGAAGTAAATTCAAAGTGTCATATACTTCCATCATTTAAAAAGGAAAGACATGTAATGAATAATTACAATATTAGAAGAACAACAGTAACACAAACTGAGGAGAAGCAGAAGGAAGAAAATAATAAAGATAAAAGTAGAAATGACATATTTAAAAAGCAGGAAAATTGAGAACTAGTTCCTTAAACATGCCAAATGTTTGAAAGCCTGATTTTAAAGAGAAAAACAGAGATCAGAGTTATTAAAATATAAAAATATATAAAATATAAATGTGATGGTTTATTTTAATTATAAGACAAGACTTATTTAATATATAATCATCTTGATTCTAATAAGCTTGAACATCTCATGAAAATTCTAGGTAACCACTAATAAAAGAGAAAATGTCTTCAAAGAATTACATCCAAAATGATCTTAAAACATGGTCTTAACTGGTGAGTTCTTCCATACTATTAGGAAATAAATATTCGTGTAAACTGTTCCATAGTATAAACAAGACAGAAAGTCACCCAGTCCATTTTGTGAAATTAGGACAGATACAAAAACTGAACAAAAATTTTTATTTGGGTTTTTTTTTTTAATGTTTATTTTTGAGGGAAAGACAGAGCACGAGTCGGGGAGGGGCAGAAAGAGAGGGAGACAACAGAATCTGAAGCAGGCTCCAGGCTCTGAGCTGTCAGCACAGCTGATATGGGGCTCAAACTCACAGGGGCTCAAACCCACAGACTGCAAGATCATGACCTTAGCTGAAGTCAGACACCCAACAGACTGAGCCACCCAGGCGCCCCAAAATTTCGATTTTTAAAGAAAAAAAAACCCTTAGAAAGCTAAAATCAGAAAAATAATCCCTCAAAATAATAAAAAATATTTATCTTAAACTAATAATGAACATTGTACTTACATGTTTACTTAGCCCTTAGTAAGACATCAGAGAATCCTGGACAAGACATTGTGTACTAATATTGTTTGGAAGTTTTTGTCAATGCAATATAAATGCCACAGAAAGAAATGTAAATATTTGGAAAAGAGTCAAAACTGTCATTATTTGCATATAATATGATTATTCATATGATAATATGAATATGATACTATTGCAGATAATATAGAAAGATAATAGAATCAACTGAAAACCCCAAAGATTAAATTATTTCAATGAAGCCACAAGGAAAGATAGACAAAAAGTTAATAGCTTTTATATATTCTAGCAATAACTAATCACAAGAATAGAGTAGAAAAAAATTAAGATATCATAATAGCAACAACCAAAACAAAATATTAAATTGAATTGTAAAAAAAAAGATGAATACTACTATGACTTAATATAAAAAATATATACTTAAATTTAAAAACATCCCATGTTTCTAAACAGGGATCCCAAACAAGATCCCAGTGCAATTATTTTTTTAACTTGACCAAACAATGCAATAGCTAATGTGTTTTATGAAACAGCTATAAGGAAGGACTTCCCACAAGGTATTAAAATAGTTACAGAGCCACAATAATTGGCATGATATTAGACAGATAAATCAGTAATGCCAAAGAGAGCCCTAAGAAACCCCAGTACACATAAAATCTATTAAAAAAAGAAGAAAGATCATAAATTAATTTGAAAGGAATGGACTGTTTAACATAACGGTATCCAAAAAATTGCCTGTTTGGGAAAATGTCATTATTTATACACTGAAACCTCTCACCTCAAACTATACTCCAAAAACAAAAACAGAAAAATTCCAATTAAAAATTACGACTACCTAGGGGGCACATAAATGACTATAATGACACTGTGAGCATAGACTTTAACAAATTTAAAATTCTACAAGTCAAGAATCAATGTAGAAATTTTATTCTTTTTAATTTTTATTTTAGAGAGAGAGCATGCAGTGAGGGAGAGGGACAAAGAGAGAGAATCTGAAGCAGGCTCCACACTCAGTGCAGAGCCCAACCCAGGGCTCAATCCCACGATGCTGGGATCATGACCCAAGCTGAAATCAAGGGTCCGACGCTCAACCAACTAAGCTATCCAGACGCCTCTTCGTGTAGAAATGTTAAAGGCTAAGGACAAGATCTTTTTTAAATGGCTACCTCAGAGAGCAGGTGAATTCCCATAATGTCTAAAGAGCTCTTAGAAACCAGGAGGAAATGCTAACAATGCAATAGTGAACAGACAGCTCACAGAAGTAATACCATGGGCTAACAAAGCTGTGAAATAATATTTAGTATCGTTGGGCGCCTGGGTGGCTCAGTGGGTTGAGCGTCCGACTTCGGCTCAGGTCTTGATCTCGTGGTCTGTGAGTTCGAGCCCCATGTCCATCTCTGTGCTGACTGCTCAGAGCCTGGAGACTGCTTCGGATTCTGTGTCTCCCTCTCTCTCTGCCCCTCCCCCACTCATGTGTGCGCTCTCTCTCTCTCCCTCTCTCTCTCTGTGTGTCAAAAATAAACGTTGGAAAGACTTTTTTAAAAATTTAGTATCATAAGTTAAGAAAAAATGAGGAAAGAATTTCACCTTGAAACAGTGAGAAAACCATGCCATGTTTCACTTGTCAAAGGAGCACAATTTGTTGTTGTTTTTTTTAAGATAATATTCATTGCTGTGGAGATGTGGTGTGGCCAGCACACTCAAGGAGTAAGATAAGAGTATAAACTGGAAAGCATTCTGGAAAGCATTTGGTCCAGTTCATTTCCTTTGACCCTTTTTTCCTCCAATTACTCTTTTAGGAATATATTTTAAGTAAAATACAGGTTATCAGTAAAAAAAACAAAAAACAAAAACAAAAAAAACGGGGGTGGGGGGTGGGGAAGCCCAACATTTAAGGAAAACATTAAAACTAGGTGAGTGAGATTCATCAAATAGAATAATTTTCAGCCACTGAAAACCATATTTAATGAATATTTAATGATATCAGAAATGCTTGTAAAATAATGATAAATGAAAACAGATTAAGAAACTGATTTCAATTTGCTAAAAACATACAAGCATACAAACAAATTGAAAAAAATACACCCCAAAATTAACAGCAATTTCCCCTAGGTGATTTTTAAATTTTTCATATTTCCTGAATTCTCCAAAATGAGCATATGTTTGTTCATGCATATAAATATATGTCTATAAAATATGTATTATTAAGAAAACTTGCCTTGTGCTTGCAGTACTGTAAGATGACCTCTCATTCTTTACCATCATAGTTAGACACCATAATTTGAACCTTAAAGCTAAGAATATTCCCCCACAGTTAGGATCTCAAGGTGGAAAGGGATTCTAGTTATCTAGTCCAGTGATTCCCAAACTTGAGTGTGCATCCAAATAACCTAGAAGGTGTTTAAAATGCAGATTGCTGGGTTTCTGATACAGTAAGTCTGGATACCTGAGAGTTTGCATTTCTGGCAAGTTCCCAGGGGATGCTGATGCTGCCGGCATAGGGACCCCACTCGGGATCAATAATAATCTAGTCGAACTTCCTGACTTACCAATAAATCCCAGATTTCTCCTCCACCACTAGCAAAACCTAGGTTTTTCCAGCTACATCTGGAAGCCTCTGATGGCAGGAAACATTCTTGTGAAGCCAGGCATCCTAAGAACTTAGAAAACCGTTAACAGCTAAGACCTGAAAGATTGTGCAAGCCCCCACCCATCTCCCCTAGCCTCTCTTTAGGCAGGAGTGTTTCCCAAATGATTTGGGATGAGTCCATACTTACGGTTATTGGACATTTTGTGGGACATCATATGAACCATCTGCCCTGATGGAAGGAGTCCCTCAGTTTATTTCTTCTCTTGAAGTAATAAAAATGTGCTGGTTTGCAGGAAATGGCCCCCAAAACAAAGTCAACACCCGGCACTGTAACATTTTTAAATTTACCCCATTTTAAGGGAGAAATTACATATTGCAGTGGTTTTGTGAATTTCGAGCTATCACACAAGTGCCTACTGTATCAGTTCTCTCCCTAATAGACCAGAAAACTAAGAAAATGGGGCTGCTGTTCCTTGTGCTTGTCAGATGTTGTAAATCTCATAAAAGGTCTTTAAGAAAATCATGAAGACTTCAGTTAATTCCCTGACCAGCCCAATTAGAGAAAATTGGGTTCTAACTACAGGGATATGGGATACTGTCTTTCTATCATGGGTTGAAAAGGCAAGCTTCACCGCATCCAACTACCTACAGTGGACTCTGAACAAGTTAACTCACTAGCTTCTCCTAAATGGGGGAGAAGGGGATAAAAACTGACATCTCCTGAACTCAAAATGAGAATATGATCTCCTACTTCTTGCTTTTGGTTCATGTACATACAGTGAATTCTCAGTTACATATAGCACTAGAATCCGCAAGCCACATCAAAATCTCATGTTAGCCAGGATCTCCATGTTGATGATCTACCCCATCAAGACCTTTGTCAAAACTGCTGAAAAAACAAATGGGAGGGGTCTGAGTTTCACTTCCTCCTCTTTGCCCTGGAGGTGCTAACAAGCAAATAAATTGCTCAGCTAGAGAAAGGAAAAGGAGAAGTAAGGGTCTTCCATTATCTAAAAAAAAAAAAAAAAAAAAAAAAAAAATGGGCTCTATCAGCGGGAAATGTAGGCAGTGCATCAGCTGTCACTGTCTGCCCCAAGCATAGCCATCTCCACTGCCAGTTCAGTCTCCCCTGGTGCTCATCCATCACCACTTCCATGGCATGTGCTGTGCTTCCCAGGGCAGTGCACTGGTTCAGGGAGTACCACGGTGATAGGGTTCTTCCCCATAGGGGGCTCTGGTGCTCTGGAATGAGAAAAGGCTTCCCGCAGCACAAGGACATGTGCCCCAAGTCACCATGATCGGCTAGGGCTAAATTACATGCCACAGACAAGTTCTGTGAGAGTCCTTCGTCTGTGCCTCACTTTCATGAATCCTGGAATAAACATAGCGCCCGTAACAAAGCCCATAACACAAAATGGTACTTGATGTATTCTTGGTCTAGGAACTGCCACAAAACATAAAGATACCCTCCCCTTCTGGAGCTCCTGGGTGGTAAAAACCAGCCTAAGAGTCGTCTTCAGCTGCTGTCACCCAGGTTATACTAATTATCCACAATGTCTTTTGGTTTCATCCTTGTCTTTCCATATCCTGGGGACTTATAAATTTAAACCTGGCTTGCAGTAGTACCCTTTTAGCCAGAGTCTCCCCCACTCCAACTTGCCCTGACAACAGCTGTAGAATAATTTCCCTGGAACTCTTTTCTTCCTCATGTTATTCTCCAGCTTAAAAGTTATCATGGTTCCCTGTTACCTCACATTACACCCAACCTCTGCCCCCTCCCCTTTAAAGCCCTGGAGTAACTGCCCCACCTGTGTCCCTGACCTCCCTTCTCATCCTTTGCCCCACACTCAACAAGGTCATACATTCATCCAGTGCCTTCCCTTTCTCTTTTCACCAACACATTTTCCTTCCCTTCCTTTCAAATCTTAAAATTCCTCCTCAGTTGCTCCCTTCAGACTCTTCTCAGTCCTTACCTAACTTCTTTTTGACACCACTTGGTCTATCCTACATTAATTTAAACTTATTGATGGGTCTCTGCAAGAATTCTTCTCTGGTTATCTGTGGTCACACCGTCAGTTCCAATGATGTAGACACCACGAGAATGAGCTCCTAGATTGCTTCTTTTGATATACATCTTTCTCCTCCAGTGTAAGATAACAATTATTTAAGCATTACATTCCATTTTACAGCTTAAAGTGGGATTTCGTTGACGGTCCCCCATTTGATCTTCACAGCAACTTTGCAAGGAAAATGGGACAAACGTTACTACCCTCATTGTATAGTTCAGCAAGCATGGCTTTGAAGGTTAAACGATTCGTCCAGAGTCTCACAGCAAAGAAAGAAGCAGGAGATCTGGGACCCAAACCCAGGTCCTTGAATCCTAAGTGCCTCTTGTTCCCATATCATCTTCCCACCCTGGACATGTGTCACACATGATAAATGCTGATGGACTGATAATGCAGATCAGTAATGTGCAGCATCATCAGGCCACATTCAGATAGAGATTTAACGTTCTGAAGCCATGCCCTGAGGATAAGGTTGGGAAGAAAGGCAAAAATGAGAATTCACCAGTGTCTGTCTTTCACTTCCCATTGACTTAAAGTTTGCAGGAGGAAAAAAAAAAAAGAAAGAAAAAAGAAACCTAAAATTAAAAAAAAAAAAAAAAAGCTTTTAAAATGAAAGTTGGTTTTTCCTGGAAAGCTGAGAAAAGAGGAAACACCTAAGGGACTCACTTGAAACTTTCCACATGATGTTGCTTGGGTCAGATGTCAGAATGAAGCCTCTAGGCTATGAGTTACCAGTTGACATTTCTGCAGTGCCTAGACTGGAAGGGCCAGGAGCAGAGGAAGCTAGGAATCTGAAGAACTGGGCTCTAGCTGTACTGCCCTCTCTGTGTGACCCCAGGCTAATCCAAGGCTCAAGGGAGCCTCAGGCCTCCATTCCTTTGTCTGTCCTGCAGAAAGGTTGAATGAGATGGACCATGAGGTCTCCTCCGGCTGTGACATTTTGAGAGTCTATGAATAGCAAGGACACAAGACAGGTGCGAGCAGATCACCACGTGGGAAGCTCACACCTGTCTCTCCCCAGTGTTTCCGCCCCTCACTTCCAGCAGTGCCAAACTCCAGGCCCAGTGAGGGTCCAGTTGCCAATTTTGAAGCTGTTCAAGGACAGTCGTCCTTTCTGCATGGGGCTCCTTCCAACCCAAAGCTGGCCTTCCTTCCTCCCTCTGCAACTCACTCTCTCATAGGCTACTGGGATTTGCATGTCACTAATTCATTTATGCCTCTTTGCTTTTAGATTAAAATTACTCACAAGAATCAAGCGCCTATGATGATGGGGCCTCCCCAGAAGAGCAGCTTCTTTTCACTGAGGAGGAAGAGCCGTTCAAAAGACTAAACAACGTGCCATAATGCCAGTTAAACCAAGAGAGAAAATAAGAAACTGTAACACATACACACACACACACACACACACATACGCACACGCACATGCACACACGCACACTCATCTCTAACCAGTGGAAGCAAAGCCACCCTTCAGGAAGAAATCTTCATCTTCCCATACGTTCATTCTCTCTTCTTCAACAAAGGACACACCCCAACAGAGCCAGGACCCCCAGAAAATTTTGAATGGACCCAGGGCCCACCAGGGTGATGTTGGCTCTTGCAGCAACCTCCACATTCCCAGAAGGCCTTGAGTGGGACTTTCTGAGACTGAAGGAGAAGTCCCCCTTTCTTCCAACCAGTCTTGCAAGGTCCCTCACGGACGCTCACAAGGAAGCAGGCTGCAGGTTTCCTGCCTATGGTGAGATCGGATGTGGCCAAGGGAAAGCGCTCCCATTCCAGAGAACTTACACAAAGGTCCCTCTGTACAGAGACAAACGGCCTCCAACTCTCAAAGCATAACCCTTGGCAGGGCTCAGCAAGCGCACGTTGGTTTCTTAGTTGTCCTTCAAGCAGCAACTTCTGCCTGAACTTGCTGAGGAGGCAGAAAGGCTGTGGAAAGCTGTGTTTCCATTCTTGGTTCTCCACACTGTCAGTGGGCACTTGTTATTTTCCCAAAGCCTTCTCCTGGTGGCTGTGTGTTTGTTTGGAGACGGCTCCAAGAGCCCCCAGAGCTGCCTGTACAGCACACCTTAGATGTGGTATTTATTTTCTTAGTTCTGTGAACACCTGGGAGGGAAAGCAGAGAAACTGGGATTTATTTTTCAAATTGGTGTCATAATATTGTGTAAAAAGGGAAGAAAAAAAACCACCCCCAGCTTCTTTCTTTTTCAAGCCAAAGCGTGTTTCCTGTTTGAGTTCCAAGCCCTGGTGGCAGACTATTTCCTGAAGGCAGAGAAGATGAGAAGGAAGGACCCTTTGCTGAGAAGACCAGGAGACAAACCATCAGGTGGCTCCCACCTGCCTCTTTGCACCTACCACTCCCAGAGTGTGAGCTGAAGGCCCTTCTGATGATCTAATGTGTGTGTACATATATGTAGCATATATATTTATATATATATATATATATATATATATATATATATATATATATATATTTATTTACTGATGGACTTCTCCTGACTGAAAAAAAAAAATATGTAGAATAGGAACAGAAAAGTGGGAAGGAAAAAGAAAGTTTTCACTCCCCCATTCCACCATTTCATGGTCAAGACACATTTCCCCATGGTGATCATGAGATTTAAGGGAAGTGAAAGTAGCTTCTTTATTGTAAAGAGACTGAGAATTCCTATTCTGGATTCTCAAAACAACCATGAAAGATACGCTAGACACAATTTACTCTCCCATTTGTCAGATAAAGGCACCGAGTCTCTGAAAAGTTAAGAGACTTGTCCGTGGTATCTTAGCTGATGTGGTTTGAGAATAAGTGCCACTAAGAGGATATTTATTAGGGAAAAGAACCCACACATCTTAGAATAGGGTCATTTCTGGTCACTGGGAAATGATTCCATTCGAGTCCAGGTTGCCAGGGAAGAATGAACATGTAGCCCATGTGAGGATGGGACAGGCCCACGTGAGAAAATAGGGGCCTCGTGATGCTTCCCGGAGATTCTATCTGGCCTGAACTGGTAAGAAGTTGGTCTGGGTTGAAGGCACTAGACAGATCATCAAATTAAACTCTATCACGTGTCAACTCATCATGGTCCTCATGGCCTCCTAGTCTGGAAACACCTCTGGCTGCAGGGATGACCTCAGTGGAGACTCACAAGATGGACTGAGGCACCTTCTTCAAGGTGCTCCCAGCCAGTACCCAGAGGGGTCTTGGCAGAGGCCAATGGGCTTCCTGCACCTGGTGCCAGCATCACCCTCCTTTCCTGAGGGCAAGTCTGTGTAGAACTTCAGTTTGTTTCTAGACAGAAACATTTGCCTTGGCGCCTTCACTCCACTGGACCGCCATCCCCTCTGAGATTTCTTAAGAGGAGACGTGGGCCCACTAGACATTGCTCCACTGAGCTCTCTCTAATCTTGCACTGGGTCAGGAGCTTTGCACAAGGAAGGGAAATTAAGACTGTGTGTACACCCTGATCCTAACTGTGAAGGAAGCAGTCATCTAGGACCATCCTGCTGGACCTAATAGTGCAAAACAGTGGGTGAGGGGAAAACCAGGCCGTCTGGAGAATGTCTTGAATGATGGGATCCTTGGTGATGGGATGGACCAGCAAGCTCCAGAATAACAACAGGTACTATCTTGGAAGCCACTTGATTTCGAAACAAAGGCAGGTGTGGGCTCACTAATTCTGGGACATTTACAGACATTTTTGCATGTCTGATCCCCCAAGATTGAGGCTGTTGAAACATAGCACTGTCAACAGGTGGAACTGAGTCTCAGTGATTCACAAGTCAGAGTGGCCGTGGCCTGCTCTAGTCCAGTGCATAAGACTTGCAGTGTTGCTTGAGAGACATGTCCCAAGGCCTCCTTAGAACCACACAGTATAATACACCAGTGGAATTGCACTTCCAGTTTGGTAAGTCCAGTGTTGTTTAATGTGCTGTTGCAGTTCATTCCTTAACTACTGTGACCATGGCTTTTTCCTGTAGAGCACCTCATCTTAGTGATCTTCCCAGCAACCTCAGAGGCTGACAGAGAATGTGTTACCCTCCTGATCTTAATAATGAGAAAAATTAAGCTTAATGAGGGTTCAGTGACTTCTCAAAGTCACACAGTTAGGCAAGCAGGGCAAAATCCAGTCCTTTAGTCTTCATCTTATTCTAATTGTGACCATGCCACAGACATGTTCTCACCTGCCCCCACAGTTCTACCCTACCAGCAATAAAAATAATGAAACAGAAAATCTTCAATACATTGTGTTGTCCCTGGACTGTTGAGCTAAGAGTTGCATCTCATTATGGCTTGGTCTTTGTGGATTTCCTCCAGTGAGTTGAGAATGGAGATAGACTTAGTAGAATGATTATATTTCAGGTCAGAGACCAGCTCCTCTCAAGATAGTTCTTTCCACAGATGGAAAAGATATGTTAAAATTGCCAAATAAATTAGGAAATACTTGGCAGAATCTGGAAGAGCCTCCAGACTGGCGTTACATAACATGCATATACATTATACATATGCACATTATATAAGGTGACATAGTACTTAATGTGCTGTATATATTATGCAAATTACATATTTGTGAGTAATCATGATAAATATAGAGACCCACTAATCACTTTTTTACACATACTCAGTGACAGATTAGGAAGTTACTTTGCCAGAGAGTCTTAAAACTTACTCTCTCCTGCTGCTTTGGTTCCAATTCCTGACAAAAATAATTGCATCAACTTTTCCCATCTCTAGCCCCCTCTCCTCTTAGCCAAAACCCTCAGTTACCTCCTGTCCCAGCTAGGCTGTACCTTCCGTGGAACACACCACAATTGGATCCATAAAAATAGAATCATGGGGATGGGAAGGATCTAGACTTCCAGATTCCCTATGTCCCAGGCCTACATCTCAACACTCCCAGGCAAGTGGGTGCCTAATGCTAATATCAAAAGTAGAGAGGAGGGGAGAGGGGAGGGAGGAAGGGTGGAAGAGTCTACCAAACCTCCAAGGAAGGAAACTTCATAGTGTTCCCTGGCCACCAGTTCCAGGATCTAACAATAACCAATCAGGAAGTTATTTCAAACATCTAAGTCCCCACAGCATATCTGAGACCATAATTTCCTAAGATGTGTTTTGCAAAATGCTAGTAGCCATAAAATGCTCCATGAAAACAGAGTTCCGTGATCAAGTACTAGCTCCCTTTCTGGGAGAGACAGAGAGAGGCCTAACGCTAAGAACTCACCATGAAGAACCATAGAGTCCTTTATTTGTCTGTCAACATCAACAGATGAGAAACACCCTTACGCCCACAATTTCTTCTTTTTGTCCTCAGTGGGGATAGGAACATGCAAGTAACCATCCTCAGCAATAATATTCCCAAAAGTACTTCTCTAGGAGAAGTAGTCTCCATTCTTAAGACACTGTTTAGCTTCTGCTCTGTGATTGTTCCCGTCTACATTCTTCAAGTAAGAATCAAGGATCTGGACTCTTTGTCCCATGGGTGAGGAAGGGATTGGGGGAAACATGATAGCTTCCAGGGGTCAGACTTTATCTGTGTACCTCCAGAGAAAAGAATCAGGTCTAAACAATGCAGTTATAGAGAGGTTGATTTTTATTCAATTGAGTGACTGCTCTTGGAACTGGCCTAATATGGAAAGGGCTTTTTCTGGGGGGAAGAAGAGTTACCTGCTCTTATAGGATAGGCCTTGACTTGGTTGGGTGGGGAACTAGCAGTGATTGATCTACCTTGTCCAAAAAACAATCAGAACTGTTTTTGTAAGCATCAATGTTAAAACAGTATCTATTACTTCCTTTTGAACAGCATGCCTCAGTGTCCCTTGTTTTCTGAAAGAATGAAAATGACTCCTAGAGAGATTTCTGGATCGGTGGGTACTGATCAGTTAGACCACACTTAATACATGGCAAAATTGACCAGAATCATTGACATCCTCGAGGATAGCTAGTGGTAGTTATCTCTTCTCAGTAGCTTGGAGTGTTAAAGGAATGGGGTTCAGTATTCAAATCAAAAGAGATTTTGCTTTTCTGTTGGGGTCCATAGTAGCAGTGCAGAACTCTTCTAGTCACAAATTTCGGGCCTGCATCTGACTTGCAATAACAAGGAAAAAGAAACTATCCCACATGTGAAATAGCAATCAAGTTTTACATAAAACAACAGAGCAGAATTGTATAGAATTTCACATGGAGCCATTGTTTATAGCTCCCCTTGATGTCCCATCATACTAGAGTGTATCTTTCAACTTTTTTACTGTAGAGAGAAAGCAGGAAATGGAGACAGGAAAGGGAATGCCCACTTATTGCTTACTGGATACAGGGCATCACGTTGAGGCCTCCATGTGCTGTCCCATTTAATCCTCAGAACAGCCTACGACAGGAGCATTGTACTTATTTCACAGATAAAGGTATTAGTGCGTAGAAAGGTAAACCACCTTGTCCAAGTTCAAACAGATAGTAAGACATGAATCTGTCTCACGAAAATGTATGTTTTTTTCTACTATACTTTAGTGCTTTTAACATTCTTATCTGTTTCCAATCCCACTATCATTCTGGGTGAGATTACACAGCGTTGGGAAATTGATCTATCAGGTCCACCTCTGTGTAGCCCTCTAATCATGTTCCTACTGAAGAACTCTCAGTGCTTGTTCACATTTAAGCTCAACAGCCTCTGTGGACAGCTGGAACCTCAAACCTCAACTTTGCAATCAAATTGACAGCCAAAACTTAGTCTTCAATGTTTCCAATTCTAGGTGAATGGGATGCACTTCCCGGGGCTACCTCATAGATTTTCTACCCAACTCTGTGAGTGGGAGAGCAGCAAGCTGTCTTCTCAGACATAAATGCCATGGTCAACGGTGACTGGCCTGCACAAGGAAGGAGGGCTGGGGTTGTTGAAGGGAGCCTCCAGCAAGAAGGCTCTGCATGTGATCCTCATTAGTGATAGGCGTGGGCTGGGCCATCTGTATTCCACAGGAGAACAGAATGGCAGGCTGCCTTTCAGATGCCAAGAGAAGCTATCTAATGGGAAGATCCAGAGAGCTCAAAAAGCAGACAGGCATCTTTCCTCAAGGGGATCTCTGTAGGAATCCAGGGACATAGAAAACCAAGGGTTTTTGGAAATAAGCTGCTTGACTTGCTGGGTACCTACCCTGGCTACCACTTTATTCTTCATGTCCATGGTGCAGAATGGCAAGCCAAGGCCTGCAGCCTCATCTGCTAGCTAAACTCCCTTCGATGGAGCCCACGATGAACCTACGTTATCCTAAAATCTGTGGATGCTGTGGCAGGTGCATCATAGCAAGGCACCAGGGTTTGCAGCTAAGCCTTCAAGTCTCCCAAGGGTCAGGAAACACTGTAACCAGGAGGGACCATATGACTGGATGTTCAATGCAGATCCTAGAGAAATAATCAGAAAACATGAGGACAACTGTAAATTGGTCAAGTTAGGAAAATGCAACTTGGAAGCAAAGAAGAGAACATATAACGCAGTGTCAAGCACGTAGTAGGTAACGAGTAAATATTTGTTAAATGAATGAATAGCTAAAGTGGGTATCTGTCCCTGTATCCTGGAATGGATAGGGGAAGGGGGGTAGAGGTGATGAAAGCTTTTTAACTAACAGCTCAGGAACTTGAAACCACAGGATGTAGAGGGAGCTCATGGGGGCCTCTAACTACCCAGACATCTGTTGAATGATGGACACAGCTAAATATGGATCATCAAAGGGCTTTCTAGGTCACATGGAGGGCAGTTTCATGATTCAGAAAATATGAAATTCAACTTGGACAGAAAGACAGAAATATTTGCAATCTACTTCTTAGCCATCAGGTCAGTCAGAATGGGCAAAGAATAAAAAGGCAGCACATAAGCGGAGTTACAACACAGTGAGAGATCAGCATAATAAGGTACAGATTCAGAAGATGAAAAGACATGGAGAACTGGGTTTTTTAGCAGATATTTGGGCAAGGAAGCTGAGCACTATAGTTCAAAATGAAAGAAAGGACTGACAAATCCTTTTAAAAAAAAGCAGCTTAAAGTTGAGTTAATGGTAATATGTGGGACATGTCCAGGCATTAATGAAACTCTTATTAAATAACTATCATTTATGGTGCAGTCCAAAGCCTATTACTTTTATGACCACTGCTAAACTTCACAGGAACTCTCCTGAAGTGGGTGGTATACAGTTCCCTACTTGACAAACAAGGACTGAGAAACGGAGCAGATCTCATAGCAGCAGATCCAGGATTCAGATCTGTCAGTATCTGCCTTCAAAGCCATGTTTGCACCTCACTGCCACTGCTGATGACTCTGAGCTTCAAGCGTAGTGGCAGGGATTTACCACCCCAAACCGATCCCTTGTGCACGACTCAGCGGACATCCTTCTCAACCTGGAAATCTGAGTCCACGAAGCTGGGGTGGGAAACAGCACTCACTTGGCCAGCCACAGAGGCTCATTGAGAAAGAGTGGACCTGGGCTGTGGAAGGTGTGTGCACACTTCACCCTCCCTTCTTCTTAGGCCCTCTCTCCAACGCGCCAGCTGGGCCGTGTCCTAGGACCTTACTCAGACAGCATCCAGCCAACAATGAACAGCTGGTAAAGAACTCACCAGATCAGGGTGTTCGCATAATATGAAAGATCATCTTAAAAGATACACAGAGACCATATTAAAGATCAGGAGCAAGTGAAATGAGGTCAGGTGGTCAAGCCTCAGAATTTAGCAACCGATACCTAAAGGTGGAACAGAGATCCAAAATGTCCTTTTAAAAATCTGTTGGATGAATCATAATTTGGAGTAAAAAGACTGCTTCTGGAATGATGCAAAAAAAAAATGTTGAACTTTTTCCTTTCCAAAAAAAACAAAAAAATTGTTTTTAAAAATGGAACGTTAGCAAGAACTATGAGGTGAGGGATGATAAAATGGTCATTTCTTTTTACCTTAGATGAGACAAGAGGAAGTGCACTTCTAAACCTCACAATATAAATGGCAATCCAGAAAAAGATTCCAGGAAGTGTGCATTTTCTGCTGAGGGATTAAACATCAGTACTTTCAAAGTAATTAATGAAGTGACTTTTTTGTCTTTTTTATTTTTTATTTTTTAAAGAAAACTGGTACTAATAGGTCACCAGGAAATGGCACGATCTTCAAGAAAAGAAAAATTTTCCTGATGAATATTTCCTCTCTCCCCAACATCTTTGAGGTGAAAGGATTGAGAACTAACTAGATCTTTTAACTCAGAGCAACATACATCATGGAAGGTGTTAAGAACAGAGGATATCATTAAAATTGCTGTTTGGGGTTTGCTGTCATCACTCTCTGCTCCCACCAGGCATTAAGGTAATGATAATAAACCTAAGAAGAGTAAGTAATCCCCATCTCCCACCATCTCCCCGTCAGCCTCCTAAAGCTCCCACCACCTGCCCAGGTTAAACATACTTCCTTGAATTAGGGTATCTGGGAGTAATTTCTCTTTATTACGGACATTTTCAAACACATAGAAAAATAGAGTCATGAATATAATGAGAACACTTCTACCTGTCACTTAAGATTCAACAGTTCTTACCATTTTGCCTTATTTGTTTCATACTTTTTTACTGAAGTATTGGAAAGTAAATTACAGGTGTCATGACATCTCACACCAAAATACTCAACACATATATCATTATCAGGGATCCTTCCTTACGTGTGAAAGGCTGTGTGTATCAAACACTCTGCTCTCAGAAGATGTCAGGGTGCTCTGGTAAGCTCGGTTGTTCCTCAACTGTCTGAATCCTGTTGTCACACATAGAAGTTAATCAGGACAGGGGCCCTGGGTGGCTCCGTTGGTTAAGCATCCGATTCGTGGTTTCGGATCAGGTCATGATTTCATGGCTTGTGAGTTCGAGCCCCATGCCAGGCTCTGTGCTGGCAGCTTGGAGCCTGCTTGAAATTCTCTGTCTCCCTCTCTCTCCACCCCTCTCCAACTCATGTTCTCTCTCTCTCCCTCTCAAAAGTAAATAAATATTCTAAAAAAGAAGTTAATCAGGACATCACTCACACACTCATGAAGAGAAAGTTTTGGGTGGAACCCAAGGAAGGTCTTAGCTGTATTCAAATCGTTCCCGATTGATCTGGAAAGAGGAAACAGCACATTAACTAAATCCTCAAAAGACACAAAGTGGGAAAGTGTTATAAGCACTAAGTGATGCCAGAGAGAAAATGCAAAGCACTTGGGGGAGGTAGAAATTTACCTGAACAATGTGTGTTCTTATTTTTGAAATAAAAATTGTTTAAAGCATTAATAGTTACAGAAAGACTGGGCACACAGTATTATTTGGGACAGGTAAAACACTGTATCTGCAGATTCATTTAATCGTATAAAAGACAACTGTAGTTATTGCCCTCACCCTGTGAGAAACATGGCGCTAGACTGGGTGTGGGCGCGGGGTGGGGGTGGGGTAAGCTGCTGAGATGTACAGACAGGTCCTCCCCCTCCACTGGGGCATAACTGAACTGGAAGTGTGTCAACTCCTGAGAGAACGTCTGGGAAGCTTGGTTGAGAAGCGTTGGCTCACTTATGTGGGGTAAGATATCATTTTCAATAGGCAAAGAGTAAAAGAAGCAGATAACATTCCATTTGCTCTGTGCTGGGGTCAGGGCAGGCTACCTGCAGATGTTCTGGGCAAGAGGGTGGGCAAGGTGGTTGGGTAGTTTGCTTGCAAAAGTCTGCCGGCTCAGTGATTCCGTCAAACAAAAGGGAAGCAGGCAAAATGAGTGACAGTAGGTTCCAGAATGTTCAGCCTGTCTCAGTAAGTGAAATACGTTTCCAATTCAAAACAGCCTACATGGTGGCAATGACTGGAAACTAAGGCCTGATACCCAGTCTGTGGCTGGTGGACCAAACTGAGCACCCGTCTGGCTTTCCACAAATTGGGAGGAAAAGGTTCCTCATCCATAGCCCCAGTGCATATCTACATTTCTTTTGACTTATGAAACACCCCACCACACCACTGCTTCCCCCCATGGGGTTCATAAGAACAAGCACCACCTTCTTCTGTCCTGACGTTGCTGCCATAAGGAATGCAAGTCTATGTTGACTGGCTCGGCAATGAAAATTGTTTTCATCCTCCTGAGAGGAGGAACATGTTTTCCTCCCAGAGCGCCCCCTCTTTGGAAGAACACAGTCTTTCCTGAGCTCCCTCCTCCAGCCTAACCCCTGGCCCTGAAGCCCAGGATCCGCTGATGGGCGAGAAAACACATGAGCT
The DNA here is from genome assembly GCF_028018385.1 of Neofelis nebulosa. Lineage (NCBI taxonomy): Eukaryota > Metazoa > Chordata > Mammalia > Carnivora > Felidae > Neofelis > Neofelis nebulosa. The sequence continues at coordinate 77,779,785 of NC_080786.1, read as the reverse complement.
CACTGGAGCTTATATAAGAGCTCTTGGCAGGCCTTCCCGGGAGCATGCTCACATTTGCCTTGTCTAGGCAATGTGAGTTTTCTTTTCTCTATCTCCCCAGAACAGAGAGGGCTATGTGTACTCCTGTTCATTAGTAGTTTTGTAGCAGGGAGGAGGAAACACAGCGTTCCTTCCTATAGCCCAGTGATTCAAATTGGCACAGTTTTCCTGAGGGGGAGAAATAGTATCTAAAAGAACTCACCTGTTTGTGTTGAGCCCCTTGTCTTAGTTCTTTTCCATGAGGAGGCCGTATGGCCTCCGTCCCTGCAGTGGAGCCATGAGAGCAATAAGGGCCGAAGCCTCCTCGACATCTCTGAGGACTACAGCTCAGGTGTCCCTTCTGAGATGTTTGTGAGCAGGGTCTAGAGCAGAGAGAGACAGAATGGATGGAAACTCCTGTCTTCCCTCAAAGGTAAAAATAAAACATTTATGCAGATCTTTCAGGTGTTCTCATTGGCAGGAAATTGATCCTGCCTCCAGAGGACTTGGCGAAAACTCCTATCCTTCCCCAGACTTCATTTTCTTGATGGAGGAAAGAAACTTTGGGGAAACTTTTGGGAACTGCATTCTGGAAACTCAAAGAGAAGCAAGGAGAGAGAGAGAGAAAGTAAAGGAAGGTCATGAGTCCATCCTCCAAATCCAGTGGGTGTTTTACATGGCTCCCAAGAGGAGAAAGGATTTGGTTCTTCTTTTGTGGCTGAGGGAAGAAAAGGAGAGGGAGGAGCCAGGGAGTCCTTGGCCATGATGGGCTCCACTGTGCCTCCCCACTGGCTCCAGGCCTGGACAGCTCAGGGCAGTGCCAGACAACACGGGGAGCTCAGCCTGTGCCTTCTCATTCTCCTTCCAGAGCTTCAAGGCTATGACCAACCCCAGGATGCTTCCTGCCCACAGGCAGGTGGGGAGATGCGCTCTCCTCTCCCTGTTCAGCATTATTCTACTCCTCTCCTGGGGCCAGCACCCCTTCCTACCTGACACCAAGGAGCAAGAGGGAATTGAGCGAGTGTCAGATTATGTCTCCGTTTTCCCACCTGTGGGTTGGGGCCAGAGAGGGCGGTTCACATATTTATTCATTTATTCATCCATAAATACTGTGTTATTAACCAATGTTGATTTGCCAGGCACTGTGTCCTAACTTCTTAACGTATTTCAACATGGCTGTCTTGCTTTTTCTCAGCCATTTCCCAGCACATGCTGCTTTTCCCAAACTGCACCCACCTGCAATGCCCACTTCTTCCACTTTTTCCTTTTTCTTTTATTCTCATGATGTTTCTCTTCCCTTTCCTCCTATGATTCTATTTTTAGAGCTTTCATACATAAAATCAGAGGATCATAGGGATCTTAAGGGGACATTTGCCCACTTTGTTATCTCCAGGCAAGTGTGTGCTGAAAAGGCCCAGGAAAGATCAGAGAACATCATCCCGAGCCCAATTTCAGAATGTATTCAAGTGTCTTACAGCTTCTCCACATCAAGAAATTATCTCCAATGCCTAACTGAAACCCCTCTGTTCAATACTACGCTCCTTTTTCTTTTCCTTTTGGGTCATGTCTCAGGCCTAAAGCACCTTTGTGGGTATAGAACCACTGAGGAGTTTAATGCAAAACAGCATAGCCAAACATCCCAGACCAGAGGATATGAGCTTCAGTATGAAAACAATAGAACCAGGAACAAAGAAAGGACCAGAGACCATAGCAATTAAGTAGGTTTAGTTTCTGTGAAATCAACAAAAAGAGAATAAGAAAGAACCCACAAGTATAAGCCTACTGGAGTCATGATTTCTGATCAACTACCTCAATTAACACAAAAAGTCCATTGAGCAGGGAGTTTTGGAGTCAGCCCCCTATTGTTGGAAAGGCTCTTCCTTCCATGTCATCAAGTTCAGCCTTGCACACAGAGTTGGTAGCTAGCATAGCACAATGTCAGTGCTCTGTCCATTGTAGTTGAATAACAAATGGTGGTCATTCAGCTCTGGCTCCAATGCCACTATATGCAGAATTCCTCTCCAGAGCCGTTTTTCCAGGCCTCTGGTTAGGAGGCAACCCAGGTCTACACTTGGACAGGGCCTAATGCTCCAAATGTTGCCCTTTTTGATCTGCACAAACCTGCCAAGATTGCTTGCAGCTGATAGAGGCAGTGTGGGTAGTGGGCCTAGCGGGTGGGTCGCCTGACGAGGAGGCAGATTTCAAAACCTGCACCATTTTCTTCCTTCCTTTCTTCTCCAGATGACAAGAGGCAGGAGATCCGACTAAAGAGAAGAAGGTCCTACAGCAAGTTGCTGACCCAGCTTATAGCACAGCTGCCCTCTTCCACAGAATGAGAAGAAGCAACCTTTTGTGCCTCTGTGTACCATCACCCTCAACACTCGGTAGATACCTCAGAGAAAGTGATATTGTTAGCAAGTAATCATAATCCCAAAGAAGCCACTGCTAAGGTGCGGTTTCTGATGGATGCTTTTCTTTCTCTACAGAAAACAAGACCCTCCTGTCTTGGAAAATTCTGGCAACTGTCCCATAGAGGCTGCTGTGGAAGGGAGCCATTCCACATGCCAGGATGGTGTGAGGGATGAAACCCTGCCTGGGAAACAAGCGCAACATGGGGAGTAGGCTACAGTCCTGTCTCAGCCACATGGCCTTGGGCATGTCCTTTAGCCTTCTGGGGCCTCTCTTTCTCTGTCTACCAAACAAGGGGGCTCTAAAGACTTTCCCTCTTCAATGATCTTGCCTTTACCTGGGGTAAATGCTGCGGCCAAAGGAGAGGGGGCAGGGTCCTTGTTCTTCTGGGTCTCCCACCAGGCCCAAGGTTTCCCCCAGCCCTGCTACCCTGAAGGGCTACTCCTGGCCGCTTCAAGAATCTTCTCTTCCCTCTTAAGGATTTATCAGGCTCAGAAATCAGCAGATTTGGGGGACCAATATGAAAAAAACTCTATGAGGAAACTCTTTGATAAGCCCTCCACCTTTACACACACACGCACACACACACACACACACACACACACACATATACAAACACACATACTTGATCCCTGAAGTGTAAACATCTTCCCTTCTGTGTATCAGACCTATCTTCCCCTTTCTCATCACCAGTATGTTGGAAGAAAACTCATTCCCACCAGTGGAAAAGTGCCACTTCCTCTTAGAGAACTTAGCTAAACCTCAGTGTTTGGGGGTGACCCTGGGCATAGGTTGAAGCAGAAGGTCCTAATGCACCTCAACCACGGCCCATAAATGCAGACTCTACCAGCCGAGACTGAGGCAGTAACTAGGTAACACAGTGCCGGGTCCAGATCCTTCGCTCGTGGTCCATCCACCTCCACAGCCTCTTCCACCCATAGATATGCTGTTCGTAGTGGTGGCCGCCTGCTCGAGCCTGCCTGTCTGCCTGCATTGAGTGCCGTACATTGTTCTGTAATGTACCGTGTATATGTGTGTCCTCACTCTGTGGTTTACTACAAATAAAAGTGACAGCGGGTAGCTGACCTCTGACCTCTGGGTGGTTTCTTTTCAAGCCACCGCTGGAGAAATCTGGGTTGTCTGATCAGCCACAGAGCACTGGAGACGAGCATGCTCCTCTAGACTCCCGGGTAGCCTATTCACAAGTGCACACTGCCAGGGGTTCCACTGATGTGCTGGGACTAGGAAGAATGGAAACTCTCTGTTACCACTTTCTTGGTGCTGGAGAAGGGGGAGAGGAAGCCAAAAGTCCTATTAAATAAGGCTTTACCAAACATTTCATGCACATCATTTCACTGATATCTGAAAACTCCCCTCTGAAGTGATTAGCATTTTATAGATGAGGAAACAAAGGCTCAGAAACGGTAATTAACTTGCTCAACAAGTAACACAGTAAGTCACCCAGTTCTTGTCTCATATCCCATATATTCTTGCTCTTTCCTTTAAACTAGTATTTCTGCAGGGAGGGGGTGGGGCATGGACTACTTACTTCAGAAACACCCGAGGTCCAGATTCCTGGGCCCCTGTCAGACCTCCTAAATCCTGAGAGTAGGAGCCTCAAATCTGATCTTTTATAAGCTGGGTTGGTACATACATCCTTGCGGCCACTGCACCGCACCCTGCTGGGAGAACAGGACCACTGGAAGGACAGAGACAAGCCAGGGCTTTGGAACAACTCAGAAACTGGAGGCTGTGGAAGAGCGCCGTGAGATAGAAGAGATCTGGAAAGGAAGCATGTCTGGAATGAAGCGAGGCCATGGGCTTCACATCAGAGGTGGCCAGCCCCTCGCCCCAGAATGTAGACCCCGAGAAGAGTCCTTCAGCTAGTCCCCGGGATGAGCAGTCCCAAGCCAGGGCTTCAGACTCACACCCGGGTGGGCTAGGCAAGGAGGTGTGGGCTCAGCTCCGAAGCCTCCGGTAAAAGGCTACAAAGGAGCAGCCTCAGGAGGAGGCTGCCTTGTCTGCCCCCACTGCCCTGCCCAGCCTGGCCTTCCCGGGGAGTCCCAGGATCTGAAGAGCCATTGTCTCCTTGCCTCTCCAGGTTCTTCCTGCCACAGTTGACCAACAGTGTTCCCAAAGACCCAGAACCCATGCCCTGAAGTCTGTCTTCTCCACGTCCCTGCTGTCACCCTCAGGGCTGGGCAAGGACTCTGGCCTCAGGGAGCCTAACCAAAATGTTACTCACTCCTACCCATCCCCTCCCCTTTCCACCTGGATCTGCCCGAGTTCTATTTTGTGCCTTAGAGTCTAGGTGGAGGTTTCTGAAATGACGGTTTGGATGTTTGAGGTGGGGCCCTGTGAGACAGATGTGTAATTGCTCCCGGGGGCAGGACGAAATACTGGAAATAGCTCCACAGCCTCTCAACTGGGGACATTCGGCTCCATTCTCACCCTCCCCACTGCAACGCTAACTATGCGTGAAAAAATTTTCCCCAGGAGGATGGCTTTTCTGGAGTCAAGAAATCAAGGAAACCCCTCCTGTCCAGAATTTGATATAACCGAATCCACAAAACATTGAAGTTATGAATCCGGAAAGTGGTTTATGATATACAACTCTTATAGTGAGAATTCTCTCCAATCTCCATAGCTAGGGAAAGAATTGTGTAAACAAGGAAAATGCTGGTCCATTCAAGAACAAAGGCCCTTAGCATTTTTGTTTGCATTTTAAACAATAGCGAAGAATAAGCCACTTGCTGTCGCATTTACAAGATTTTCTAACACATGGGACTGTGTTTCCTCTCCTTCCCCCACTTCACAGGTTACTGTGTGCCTTTAACAGTAACAAAACTCCCTTTGTTTTTAAATGCTCTTTCCTCCTACCTTCCATTAAACCAGCCTATCAATTATTACAGAAACATTTCTGAATCTAAAACCCTAAAGGCGTTCACAGAGGCAACAGAAAGTCAAAGACAGCCAGAGTGGTGATGGAAGATCAGAAAACATCAGAGAGATTAGAAGGAAAAGTGGTGGTCTGGGAATTGGAGGGTTTGCAGACAGCCGGGAGTCTGACCTCTCAGCCAGAGCAAGACCCGCACCACAGCACCTGTCCTGCCCACAGCCACCTCTGCCTGAAGACTTCTTTGAAAGGCAGCCCACCATCTTCCCAGAGAGCCCCTTCAGGAGCAGTTCTCTGAGACTTGGATAGGTTCCTATTGCACCCGAGGTCTGCCTCCCATTGACTCCGATCCCATTGACTCCCTGGCTTGGCCACTGGCAATGCAAAATACATGTCACCTCTTCTGTGGGACGGCGTGCAGATATCTGAGAACAGTAACCTAGTCCTAACTCTTTCTCTCCCCCCCACCCAGACTAAACATCCTCTAAATCCTTAAATCATCCCTTATATGTCGTGACTGTCAGACCCTAAGCTATTCTTACAACTTTCTCTAGAACAACAACAGTTTGCCCAAGATCCCTCTTAAAATGTGATTCCCAGAGCTGAGCGCAGCGCCCCAGAAAAGGGCGGACAAGTGCAAAGCCACGTCCCTCGCTCTGGACTCGGCATTTGCTTTCTTTGGCAGCCGAATGGCTCTGCTAATTCATCCTGCTCTCACAGCTGACATCTCTCCCTTCCAGCGAATGCTAGTAACTACCATTGGGGTGGTGCTTCACGGATCACAAAGTCCCTTCAGAAACGCGGTCTCATTGACTCCTCACCACGGCCCAGGGAGGGTGATTGGAGATGAGGAAGCTAAGGTTTTTCCAAGGCCGCACGGCCAGGCCTCAAGCCCGGAGTCTGTGGTTCCAAATCCTTGCTCCTCCACACACACCCATGTTGTCTTTTCACTTGAACTCCTGTTAAGGCCAAGACAGCCTCCCCGGCTTCGTTTGCCAGTGTCTGTTCAAAATCTTTTTCTTTTTTCTGTTCCATTTTGTCTTGTCAGTGTGCACCCATCCTTGAGCCCCATCTCGGTCTTTTTGACTCCTATTTCTGACGCCCCGTATCATTAAAGGGGAGACACTGGGTCAGAGAGAGAAGACAGCAGAAGAAGATGAAGCACCGAACAAGGGGAGTCTCTGGGAGGAAGGAGCTGGAAAAGGAGCATCTCAGAGAAGAATGGGCAGCATGGTGTGGGTAAGGAAGGGGAGACTGGATTCCAGGCCCCACCCACCTTGGGGGCTCTGCTGCCCTAGGCAAACCGCTTAGTCTCTCATAGCCCCACATCTGAGTGGGACTAGTCCGTTCCCAAGACTTTTCCCAGTTCCTGAATCTAATGTAGGAAAAGACCTTCTTGTTAATCCAATAGGTCATCTTCTCTTTTAATCCAATGACTATATTGAACATCAGATTTCACTCCATATATTTCACATGGCTTTCTTTTGCTACAAGAAAGAAAAGCAAAGACGGCTGGGGGCCATGGTGTTAAGCAACATCTATTTCAGTTGATTGCCAGCCCTGGGGCTTGGGGGCAGGGGAGGGGAAGGAAGGATTACAACAGTTACTTCTCAAGATGCTGGACCCAGAGACTAAGAAATGTTCAAGGAGGCTGAGCCAGAAGCCCTACTGCTGTCACCAGACACCTTCTCCCTGTTGTTAGAGGGCCAAGGGTCCCACAATGAACAGTGGCATTCCATGACACGAGAAGGGAGAGAACATGTTCTGCATCTCTTGTGCACCTTCCTGGGAAGGTCACATGGCAAATGTTCTCGGATCGTTGCGCTAAGATAAGAAATCTGATCCCATGTTTTTATTCTTCTGGAGCAAAGCTGTTCAATAGAAATATAACGTGAGCCACGTAGGTAAGCTTAAATTTTCTAGCAGGCACGTAAAAGGAGTAAAAGGGAACAGGTGAAATGAACTGTAATAACTTACTTTATCTAATTCAGGATTTCCCACACATTATCATTTTAACACGTAATCGATATAAAAGTATTCATGACTTAATAATCAAGTACTTAAATACTTAAAATAATTTTAAATAACATGAATAATTCAAATACTCTGAAATAGTTAATGAAATACTTAACATCATTTTTTTGTCCCAAGTCTTCAAAACCCAGTATTTATTTTATATGGCAGCACTAGCCTGGGGTGAGTGGCTGCCGTAGCAGACGGAGAAGTTCTAGGTGCTCCCACCAAATCTGGTGCTTCCCCATCATAGCCCTTCTCAGACTACGTTGTCATTCCTGTTTCATGGTCTGCATTAGCCATCAGACTGGAGGTCTAGGAGGGCTGGGACTGTGGAGTTAACTAGCATGTTCCCAGCTCCCGGCTCCATGTTGGACAACGGATAGCATAGATCCTTGATGAACATTTGACGAGGAAGGAAGGGATGGAAGTTCACATATGGAAGCAGTACAGGGAAGACCTTGGGTTTGAACCTACATATCTGACAATAAAACACATCATCGTTTCACTGTATCTTGCTTCCTCCTAAACTTCCGGAAGCATATGAGAAGAGCCCAATGTTAGTGCCCAACAGATTGGGATTCAAATGTCAGCGAGGTGACCAGTCATGGGGAGCTCACAGAGGTTTTGGAGTGATTTTGCGCTAGTTACCTTACCTCTCTTAGCCCTGACTTCCTCATCTAGAAGATGGGGATGATAATATTTACCCCTGAAGTACCTATGAAGATGATATGTATCTTGCAAACATTAGATCTTCTGTAAATGTTGGTTTGCTTTCCTTGCCTAATAAAATGGAAAGAAATCATTCTTATCTGGCCAAGTTTTAATCATGCAGCAGCTTTGTCCCTATCGAGAGAGGGAAAAGTAATGAAAAGCAAACCAAAATTTGAGAAAAGGAGCCAGCTCCTACCATCTGCCTCCTTGTTTGTTCTTTAAAAAGCTCCACAAAATGCAGATCTAGCCAGGGTAGCCCGTGAATTAGGAGGAAGCCAGCAATCCCCTTGCTTTTCCAGTCGGTAGATGGACTCTGCACCTTCTTCTGACCTTTGCCTCAGGGATTCCAGTCTTTACACCTCCTCAGCCCCAAGCCCAGTAGAATCTGCTTTTGCTATTCTGAGAGCTCAGGAGGCTGGAAGAGCTCTGAACCATGCCTAGTGCAGCTGCCCAGGTAGAGAAGGGGCCCAGTCAGCGCTCAGAGATTCAGTCCTGAGGACTGAGTCTTAGCTGGGGTTGATCTTCAGGGAAGGAAACGGTTCCTTTAACCAAGATCCTCGCGTGAGCTCAGGAAGAGGGACATCTGGGGAAAGCAAAACTGCCATTGTCTGGATCAAAAAGCAGTTATCAGAATACTCCCTTCTAGCTTACTTCTGACCGTTCACCCTCCCCTCACACATCCCTTCTAGAGTCTTCTCATCCCCAGGCCTTTTCTGGCACAGCTCCTCTGCCTGCTGGGCCCTCCCCACTCCCTGTCACCACCACCCAGCTCCTCCCCACCTTCCTTTAACAATAGGCCTTCCCTCTCTCAGTCCTACCACCGCCATAGAAACAAGTAGACTGCGCGTGCGCACACACACACACACACACACACAACATACACATACATACACAGCAGCATCACACATGCATACATATCACCACCACTACCGCATACATATTCACACCCATACTCACACCCATATTCACCACCATCACTTAACACATACATATACACTCCCTTGCACACATACACAGCACCCCCACACCACAAACACATGCATGTACACATACCCCCCCACGCACACACAGAGGCACCTACACACCACACTAACTGTGTCATACACCTTCCACTGGTCCCCCCACCCTTATGCACCCCCAACACACAAACAGAATAAGTATCCACCTCAAAACATTGGCTCTCGTGAGTTCTGAAGACGTATCTCTTTCGCCTTGATTAGAGATACACATATACAAACATATCTCCCCTACTTGACTCTGAGACCCGTGAGGACAGAGTCTGTTTCTCTTTTTATTTCTGCAACCTGCACGGTCCTTGGTTCATGGTGGGGGCTCAATCATTATTTCCAAATGAATAAATGACTCAATTAATCAATCACTATGGGTCTATAGGGCCTCAATGAGGTGAGAGGGAGAACCACGGGTGTAGGCCCTGAGTCGGCCTGGCCCTGGGGGTTGGGGGTGCTGTCTTTTGTGGCTAGTCCTGCCTGATCCTGCTTCACTCCCTCGGTTTCATTCCAAGGGAAATATTTGTTCTGTGAGCAAATAAAATGTGAATATGTTCTAATCTGTTGCAAAGATACACAGAGCTGCCTTCAGCCTGATGCTTAGCTCTCTGAGGGCACTTCAAAGAACTGCAAAAATAAAATGTCCATGGTGGGGGCGGGAGGTGTAACTCTTTCCTTCCCAGAGAGATGGGCGAATGAAGACTGGATATTAAGATTCCCCTTGAACATTTCTAAATAAAACCTCCTCCTCCAGGGGTGCCTGGCTGTGTCTATCGGTAGAGCATGTGATCTTGGGGTTGTGAATTCAAGCCCCATGTTGGTTGTAGAGATTACTTAAAAATAAAATCTTAAGAGGCACCTGGGTGGCTCAGTTGGTTGAGCGTCTGACTTCGGCTCAGGTCATGATCTCATAGTCGGTGAGTTCGAGCCCCGTGTAGGGCTCTGTGCTGACAGCTCAGAGCCTGGAGCCTGTTTCGGATTCTGTGTCTCCCTCTTTCTCTCTCCTCCCCCGCTCATGCTCTGTCTCTCTCTTCTCAAAAATAAACGTTAAAAAAAAATTTTTTTTTAAATAAATAAAATCTTAAAACAAAAAAACCCTCCCATGGGCCTCAGGATCCCAGACATGCCAGGTCATCATAAGATTCTCTTCACCATCGTTCCAGAGATTAGGAAGAGCCAAACTTGTGAAAACACATTGATGCACACTCACACCAGAAAACTTTACTTGATTTCCATGGTTAATTAATGGAGAGTATACCTCCCAGAAACGTGTGTGCATTAAACCAGACTTCCTCCATCTCCCCGGCCTGCTGAAGCTAGCCTTCTGCCCACTCAAGCATCACACACACCATGGATCGGTGTGCCTACATTTTAACAAACATGCAGAATGATTGAAGAAGTCAGGAAGAAAAACAATTCCTAGTGGCAGAAAAATAGGAAGAGATCTTTGTATTTTGTTTGTTTCCTACTAAGGAATTCTTAGAAGTTCAGAACCTTCCATAATAAGCTGTCATTGGATACAGTTGTTTCCGAATATGGCCTCAGGTTTGATTGCAGGGTTTTGAAGCATCTGACCCAGAAATGCAATGTTTCAGTGTCCCCTTAGCCCAGCCCTGTCCCTACTTACAGGCTGGGACAAAAAACAACAACAACACAGCGTCGAACTATCAGTTATGGAAACCCAGGGTACACAGATGAAACCATTTATTAAATGCCTGAAGAGGGATGGCTTAAGTCTCTGCAGCAGATTCTGAAAATATAACCCAGGACTCCCGGCTACATCTCCTTGTTGTGTGTGAGTCTTCCAGGTTGAACTGGCCTGAGGTCAGGCACACCTTTCTACAATTCCAGTTCAAGAACAAGCCTCAGTCACTTCTTAGGGCACAGTCTTAGCTGCCATTTATAGGCCCTTAGCTGGTGTTTTAAGCCTCTCAACAAACTGCGGGTGAAAAATATTAGTGTCATCATCTGCTTCATTTCATAAGTGGAGAATGTAAGGCTCAGAGATGCCAAGCAACTTGCCCAAGGTAGCCCAGCTAAAGTCAGAATTCTGATTTGCTGACCCCAAAGCTGCTTCCCAGGGTACTGCTTCACCAAGCAAGCCAGCCTGCACAGAACTTCAGGAAGCCAATGTCTGCTTATTCCTACTAGTTTGTTATTCAAAGCAACTGCTATTCTCTACCTCATTAGATCCTCTATTTTTTAACACATGTAATTTTAAAAATTTAACACATGTAAAAGCAACACAATACTCACCCAATCAATTCAAAAGACTTTTTGAAAGCCTCTATGTTTCCTTTGAAAATGAATTATCTTTTAGATTCCCCCATTACAGAGTGGAATTACAAGACCTCTCCGATGTGTTTACAACAGCCCTGTGCTCTGGGTATTCTTGCCTCTCCTGGGGGCCAGATGGATGCCCCTGGTGTCCCCTTCCTTCAGCCAGAAGCTGTCATTCACAGTGGGAAGTGGTCCTGGACCCCCAGGCAACAAGGTCTGGCTGGATCTCCAACAGTAGTACCTATACTAAAATACACACACACACACACACACACACACACACACAGGGAGAGAGACAGAGAGAGAGAGAGAGAGAGAGAGAGAGTGATTGTCACGGTAGTGTTGTTTTTAACCTCAAAAATTTGGAAACAGCCTAATTTCCAACAGGAGGGAAACAAGTAAATGATGCTATAGCCATAAGAAGGCATACAAGGCAAACCTTAAAAATGGAGTTTATGAAGAGTGTTTAATGCCCTGGGGACATGCCTCCAATATAATGTTAGGCAAAATGCAAAGTTATATATTAAAAAATACATCTCGATTATGTAAAACAGTGAAGAAAAAAGCCAGGGAAGAAATATGTTTAAATGTTAACAGTATTCATTTCTAGAATTATGGGTGCCTGTTAATTTTTAATCGTTTTTGTATTTTCCTAATTGTACACAATGAGTATATAATGATTTTACAATTTGAAATGGTTTTTAAACTTTTCCAAGACCAAATCCCCAATCTGGTGAATTAAGAAGATTGATTTAAAAATTAACAGAAACAAACAATTTGGGGGAAACTGTAAAAAAGTGAGACTATTAAATATCTGATTGGAATTAGGCCATAAATTTAAAAATTTTTTAAAGTATCATGAGAGAAATGCACGCCTGCCAGTTGAAAGAACAATTTCTACTTCCGATCCTACTCCCTTACAAGTAATAATGTACCAAATCTTTTAAAATAACAAATGTAACAGCCTTCGGAATTCTGTTCCTTGTCAACCCTGGACTTGAGCTCAAAATTGACCTCTACCATTCACGGTCAGGCTTGATGAAGGGCTCTTGGATGAAATTTCTGGTGTGTGAGGGGGAGGGAGTCAGGGAGGTAAGCATATATGAGCCTCCTCCCCAGCCTGGTGTGAGCTTAGTCACTTACTGGAGGAATTTAGAACCCTGTTCTCCCTCCACTGTGCAAGCTAGCAGAGGCAGAAAGCAGCAGCAGAAGGCCGTGCTGGGTTGATTCCAATCGTTCGGAGACACTCAGAGTGCCAGGAGCCCATAGCCAGTCTTCCCCATTCTTCTGGTAGACCTAGTCCTGTTCATTTGCACTTGGGAGGGTTCTGGGCCAGGACAAGGAGGCATCTAGAACGAATGTTTTTTTTTTGGTCCTCCCTGTCCCCCATCTCTTCAGCAGGACTCTGAGCTATTTTTCTCTCTCCTCTCTGCTCTGATGTACTACAAGCCACCCTTCACACCCATTCGATGTATCTTTTCCAAGTTTCTCCTTTTCACTTGTCACTCCTCTACTCCAGAACTTACCTTAGCTCCCTCTTGCTCAAGGAATCCGATCCACACTCCTCAGCTGTCCACTATACAGTCCCTACCCAACTCCCCCCAAACTGGCCCTCCTCTGCCCTACGTCCCCTCCACACTCCCCCCACCTCATTCTCCCTACCCCAACCCCAGCATTCAGCCCAGCTCTCCCCATCCTGCAGGCGACACTTCAGGGGAGCCTGAGAAGTCCCATCACTTGGAAAGAAATGTTCCTTCACTAAAATCGAATAATGGAGTCTTGTCCGAATTATGCTCAAAGATACAATTTTCTCAATGTTAAGTTTTTTCCCATCAACTTTTGTTAAACCTTTGGCACCAGCAGCTCTGCCTATCTCTAGTGAGAGCCGACAGACAGCAAAGCAAAAAAACAAGTCCCCGGTGAAAAATTGTGGAAAAGCCTCAGGAACAGCCCATCATGCACCTTCAGTAACTTGTTTATTTGACAGATACGTGCTCATGTTACGGTTTTATATGTACACAAAAAATAAATTCCCATTTTCTACTAATAAAATTGTTGGGGTTCATGTGGATAGAATTATATACCACATGCTTTCATGCTTGCCTTTTTAGAAAAAATCATGGTATTCTTTGTATAAGAAACTTATGATTGCTGTGAGCCAGCACACCTGGGTGGCTTTGCAAACCATTGCTTCAGGCACATTACACCCCTTCCCCACAACGTGTCACACATTCATGCATATTTGTGCCTGTATCATTCTATTCTCCCAGTGATCTCACACACCCCCTTCTCTGCCAAAGAATACTTCGGCATTCTTCAAGGTCCCATTCAAAGAACACATTCTCCGCCAAGGCATTCTGCCCTCTGTCTTAAGATCCAGCAGATCTCCTTTAGTCCCTTCAGAAATTGATGAGGAGAGAAACACTAGACATCAGAGAAAAGTAGTTACAAGGAAAACACTAGTGAAATCTACAAGAAAGGAAAATATTACCTTGAGAAGCGAGATGTTAGAAACTCTGTCATTCCTCCCAGGAAATACTGCAAAGGTCAGTAGTGGTCATGAAAGGTTCACCTAGTGCCTGAATTTATACAGAGAAGAGAAGAGGGAGGCAATGTATCGAATCTGTGCCGTTCTGCTAGATGCTTTTCGAACATTCTATTTACTCCTTCTTGCATTAGTATCCCTATTTTGCGATGATAAAACCGAGGCTCAGAGAGATTAAATTTGCTCAAATTCACCCACTCAGCAAGTGGCAGAGCCATGATGCAAAACCAGTGTCACTGCCCATGTCTACTAGGCCCTGGACACCTTCATGCTCCATCTCACTGAATAGTCCAACAACTCGGTGCGGCAAGTTATTATTCCCAATTTTCAGATAGGAAACTAGTGTGCAGAGAAGTGAAGTGGCCTGCACCAAGAGTTATATATTTAATAGTGATGGGGCTGAGGTATGAAGTAGGACTTTGGCTCTGTATTCACTCTCTATTACCACACAAGGGAGTGCAAGTATAATTCAGTAACTGCAAGAGAAGGCAGTGAATCTGGGATGCAGGGAGACGTAGTCTAACCCACTGAAGATTTTTTAACAAACAAAGAGTTTCTTCCAGACATGAGACTATAGAGCTATTGCCATATTAACATATGGATTACCTCGCTACCATTTACATTTGCAAGGTATATGTGTAGTTGTAAATGAATGCTACCCTCACTCTTTCAGGAGTGTGTGGGTTGGAAAGGGTAAAATGCGGATCCCGTAATGCAAAATTACATCTCATTATTGAAGGCAGTTTAACACATAGGGAGGAAGAGGAAGACCATATTTAGCATTTATATTCTACTGTGGTTGAGACAACTCTGTCAGAACAGGCCCTGAGGTCAGTTTCCAGGTTCAAAATGAACATTCCTAAGTGGGAAGGTCCAGATGAAATCCAGATAAATATACAAAGCAATTAGGCATGCAGAAAAGAGCAACAGGAGTGAGGAAAGATTTCGAAGGCAGTTCAAGTCAAAGGGCATGTGAAATTCTCCCAACCTGGATGCTACCTGGTATAAAAAAAAAAAAAAAAAAAAAAAAGTCCTTGAAGGTCAGGCAGAAATGCAGCTCTTTCTGGGCTGCCTAAAGGGGGCCCTCCAGGTGCAGAGGGGGGCCTCGTGCAGGGAGCTGGCGCATTTAGGAAGGCCAGGCAGACTAAGGAGAAAGGGAAAGTGGTTTCTCAGACGTGTTTAATGTTGCCAGCCCAGTGGATAAGGCCCCGCCTGCAGGGGAGGATGTAGGCTGAATGAGTCAATGAGGAAGCTGATCCCCTTTTTCTGAACAAGGCCTGGATTTCCAAAATGGAAATGGAAGGTGCGGACATTTTAGCGCACTATGAGTTCCCGTGGGTCCCCAAGGGCTGAGATGAGGCTGTAGGGTTTCACCAAGGTCCACGCCATCCCCAATCTGGCTGAAATGAAGCTCCATGTAGGGCACAGGTAGTGTTGCTAAGGAAATGAAGCACTTCCCTCAGCACACACCCTGAGCGAGTGCAGAAGCCAGGTTAGCGGCTCCTCATTCCTCTCCCACCACGTGGGCAAGGAGAAGCTGGGCGTGCCTAGAAACATATCCACAAAGAGAAGCTAGCCCAGCCACCCCCTTTCTCAAGCAAGAGTTTTGCCACGCAGTCGAAATCACTTGCTGCTCATTCGTTCATCCTTTGGTGACCATTTGCTGAGTGCAGGTGCTGTGTTTGGGGCTGGGTAATTCAGACAAGCATATGAGAGGGTCCCTATTAGAGGAGCTTGTCCCATGGACAATACAGATGCATGAGCAATGTGATATATACTTCAATTGAGAGCATCGCGAGGGATACGATGTTGGAGGCAATCTTTTTGTGTCTTTTGGCTGATTGTTTTTAAGCACCTAAGAGATGTATCCCATGATTCCAAAATGTGAATGATCACCCATGTAATGGTGGTATAAGACCCGTGATGTCCTGTCCCCAAAACACCTATTTTACCTGGTCTCAGTCACGTATCCTGGCCCTAACATCCTGCAGTCTAGCCACGCATGAGCAGTGGCCAGTCCCTGAACCTGCCAGTTTCTGCCCAGCCTCCCTATGTTTGGGAGAGTTGTTCCTTTTGCCTGGAAGGCATTTCCCTCCTTGCTCTGCCCAACAGAGTTCTAGTAATTAAGCATTCCAGCGCTGGCCCAAATGTCAGCTCTCTCGGGTGCCTTCCTTGACCCTAACAGGAAGTACTCACCGCTCCTTCATTTGTACTCCCAGAACCCATTCACGGGTCTTTGTTACGCCACCTGTAAACGTCATATGATAGCTATTTGTTGTTGTGCCTTGCACCCACTTCCCACCAGACTGGGAGCTCTTCTCAGACAAACCTCACACTGAGGATCTCAGCCACTCAACAAATGTTTATAGAAGTAGAAATTAAAGTTACTGCTGCATAAACTCCCCTGTGTCTTACCTTAATAACAGCCCATTAAAAGTGATAGCCCAGCTTCATCCGACAGGAGGGACAGGCCATTCACCTTCCAAGGCCAGACACTCATCCACTTATTGCTGGGACACTACAGTGCTAAGGGGGGGAGGGGCAGGGGGCAGAAACGTAGTGCAGTAAAATCCAATGTATGGATTTTTTTAAGGCTATACTGCATATACTGTACTTAGATACTATTGTCTAAGCAATAGAGCATATCTAGAATAATACACAAGAAACCGTTAACAGTGCATGATTCTGTATAATGGGTACAGGCTGGGAGGTGATGTAGGGGCTTCTGTTTTCCATTCTACACCTTTCTGTGATGTTGAGATCTTTGTCATGAGTCTGTCACTCATGTGACACTAAAATAAGACACTAAACTGAATCTTATGACTACATTTTAAATGAACCAATTCAATGGTTCATTTAGGTCCATGTTACCCCAAAACACACTCTAGAGTCTTACTAGAATGTTCATAGCAGTGTAATTAGTAATAGCAAGAACTAGAAATTGCCTAAAAGTCCATTAACAGTAAATTGGATGAGTCACCTTTAATATATTCATATAATGGGATACTATACAGCAGAGAATGAATGACACACAATTCCACACGACAGCACGAATGTCTCTGCCAAATACAATGTTGAAGAAAAGAAGCCAGACGTGGAAGAGTATGTACTATAGGATTCCATCTATATAAAGTACAAAAACAGGCAAGATTGATCTATGATAGTAGAAGCCAGAATGGTGGCTACCTTTGTGGGGAGAGGGGAGAGGGACTTAGTGAGGAGAATGGGGCATGAGGGGGTCTTTTGGGAGCAGGAAGCTGACAATGTTCTGTCTTATAATCCAGGTCTGCATGCACAGAGGCTCTTGCTTTGTAAAAATATGATTTGTGTACCTGCCTATCTAGATGTTACACTTCAGTAAAAAGTAAACAAACACACAAAATAGGTCACAATTGAGATGTCTGAGCATTCCCTTACGCCAAGCTGACAATCTCTCTTAAGGGGCGGATGCCGACCTTCCGGCCTCCTAGATATTCAGCAACGGGACAGGGGAGACGGAGCCAAGCTGTGCTCCCTACAGCGCTTGTGTCCTGCCCCAAGTCAGAGCCCAAGGGGCAGGTGAGAGACGACTAGCAAGAATCACAGTGGAGGAGGGCCAGAAGAGGACACGGCTTGTTTTCAAACACTCTGATTGTTTGGCTTCGTGTGGCAATCAGGGGGAGGGCTGCCCCATGGTGAAAGGGCAGGCTGATGCCCGATTGAAGCCAGGTGACCAAATCCACTGATGGGGCATCTCACCTGGGGGCTCACTTACCAGCTGGCCATACTTGATCTTTCCTTTTGTCCAACTCAAAATAAATACAGCCCCCTCCACAGGCCTGACAGAGCTGAAGCAGAGGTGGGTGCTTAACAAACCAAGCCAAGAACTGAAAGAACCGCCCTCCTTACCACCCGCTCTCCAGCTGCCACGTTGAAGCAGGCCCATGAGAGAATCCACATTCCAGCCCCGCCAGCCTGCTCTTCCCCTGGGGCCAACGGGCGATGCCAAAGTGAGGCCTCGCAGAGCTTGAGGCAGGCAAGTTCTGAGTTAGCCTGCTACTCACACTTTGGGGGGGCTAAACTGAGAATGTCACAGTGTTAACCCCTGGCCATACACAACTCCCCACTAACGCATACAAGGAAGCAAAAAGAGGCCTCTGACTGGTCAAAATAGACTTTGCCAAGTCTACACATTCAACTTCATCCACTTCCCCATTGGAGGGGCCCTTTAGCTCTCACTCAGAACCCACGGACTCTTTACGCCCAGTTCTACCTCACATGGTTTGCTGCTTTCCGAGCCCTTGGCGATCAGAAGCAGAAAATTACGGTAGATGTGAAGGGCTACTGGAGAAGCATGTTCTTGACATATTGAGAAGTTCTTATTGACAACCTAACATGGAAAAGGAGTAAGGGAACTTTAAAGATAAGACACAGGATTCCCCCCAAGCTTCAGCAGCCTGAGTCTCCTTCGTGTGAGGACACGCAATCCTTCTTGGGCCTCAGAGGTAAAATTGGATGCCGTCATGTGACTGGTTCAATGAACAGGCATCTCTGTCCTGTATGGTCACACAGAAGGGCCCAGGAGGCTCGGGAAAGACAGTGCGCCGTGCATCGTGGGGATGCCACTGCAGAGCTCGACTCCTTTCTGAAGGCTGTGGGAAACCATAGGAAGTTTCCAAAGATTTCCACCCTACTGTGTGTGTGTGTGTGTGTGTGTGTGTGTGTGTGTGTTTTAAGTTTTGGGCTTAAGGGAGAAATCCCTCAGCCACCAGGAATCTAAATATGACATATGCGGGGTACCTGGGTGGCTCAGTCGGTTAAGTGTCGGACTATTGATTTCGGCTCAGGTCATGATCTCATGGTTCGGGAGTTTGAGCCCTGCATCAGACTCTGTGCTGACAGAGCAGAGCCTGACTAGGACTGTCTCTCTCTCTCTCTCTCTCTCTCTCTCTCTCTGACCCTCTCCTGCTCTCTCTCTCTCTCTCTCTCAAAATAAATAAATAAAACTTTTAAAAAAATCAGGGGCGCCTGGGTGGCGCAGTCGGTTAAGCGTCCGACTTCAGCCAGGTCACGATCTCGCGGTCCGTGAGTTCGAGCCCCGCGTCAGGCTCTGGGCTGATGGCTCGGAGCCTGGAGCCTGTTTCCGATTCTGTGTCTCCCTCTCTCTCTGCCCCTCCCCCGTTCATGCTCTGTCTCTCTCTGTCCCAAAAATAAATTAAAAAAAAAAAAAAAAGTTGAAAAAAAAAAAATCATTAAATATGACATGTGCTCCTTGAGGGTAGATGCTTTATAAAATCTAAGAATTCAAGTTAGGAGGAGGAAGCAGGAGAGAGGATGTTCTCAAGCTTAGGAAATGAGCCAGGAGAAGACTAACGTTCCAGGAGGCCAGTTGGTCAGAGGCCTGGCTTGCTCCTTCATAACTATGAAAGCTCAGATATATTTTTTAACCTCTCACCTTGACCCTCAGTTTTCACAGCTGCAAATTGGGTATTGGTACTGCCTCTGAGGACGGTCGGGAATATTAAATAAGATGACATCTGTGAAGCATTTAGCGTAGAGCCTGGCATACAGGGGATGCACCATGAAGGTAACTTCCATTCTCTTTCTAAAGTGTCCTTAATGGAGACCAAGTCTTGCTGACCCAGGATAATAATTCCCAGGTCACGTGGGGGTTACTGGAGCAAGTTCCTGAGGAAGCACAGGGACTTCCATGGGAGTGGCAAGGTGAAGGCAGGGTGAAGGAAATCAACAGAGGGAGATTGCAGGAACTTAGACCTCATGTTGACATATTTTGGAGCGAGGACTCTGTGTAAGTAAGATCCTCATCAGCTCCTGACTCCAACTCCAACTCTTACATCTTAGGCAAATTACCTAACCTCTCCGTGCCTCAGTTTCCCCATCTGTAAAATAGGGATAATAATGGTGTCCCCATCACAGGTTGGTAGAAGAATCAAGTGGGTCACTATAAGCCAATCCCCTAACGGGCCCGGCACAGCGAAGTGCTCCTTCAGTGCTGGCTGTGGTCATTCCCCTTCCTTCCCCGGGGCTGAGGCAGCCCAGCAGAGTGGGTAATGGGGGGCTCCGGAAGGGCCCCCTTAGGTACCCTCTCCCTCTCGTTGTGTGCTGGCTCTGTGACCTGGAGTGATTTAGGTAACCTTCCTGTACCGAAAATTCCTCATCTGTGAAAAGTGGAGGTGATAATAATAGGACCTCCCTCAGAGGACTGTTGTTGGGACTAAATGTGCTAACACATGTGAAGGGTTTGGAAAAGTGTCTGGCTCATATTAAGCACTCAGTAAATGTCAGCTGTTATTATTCCCTGGCTATCAGGAACCCTGTATGCAATATGGCCCCTATTTGCTTAAAGAGACATTGAATCTAAAACATTTTCTTTCCTCTCCTCTGTTTTGAGGGTATTTACTCCTGAATTTTAGAAAGGAAGATGTGCTAGCCAAAGGGAGTTCTTTGTCTCTCCCTTGAAGACGAAACAAACAAACATTTCCTTACCTTTTTGACATTGTCCGCAAGTCCCTTCCTCCTACTAATACCACAATGGAAAAGGGCCCCGGGGACCGTGTAGCCCACAAGGAGGCCTCTTCACGTGGCTACACTCACCACAACAGTTCTAACAGAGGAAGACGAAGCAGTTCCCCAGTGTGAGGGACAAAGAGCCGGACACAGACACATTTCCCACTGCCATTTTGGCAATCAGCTGGAGGCAGGATTGCCTGCCTTAAACTTTAACTTACTTTTGGAATTTTAGGAAAAACTTTAAAAGCTGTCCTCTAAGGGAAACAGAAATTTTCAGGCTTGGGGCAAGGGACTTCTTTTTCCATCCTTCCATGCTGTTTCCCTGAAGACAGACTGCAAACTGAAGAACAAGGCGAGAGTTGTCCTATTGTAATTAAGTGAGTTTTGCTACCACTGGAGGACAATAGCTATGTTGACACGAGATGAGATGAGCGTTCCAGAGGCTGATTGCTCTTTTTGTTATCTTTTGCAGTCCCGTTACTCTCCTGGAGCAGAAGGAATGGTACATTAGAACACATGCTGAACCAAACTTCCAATAAATAATGTTTTGAGGAGGAAAGACTCAGTGTACTAGACAAAGAACTTCTAAATACTGACCCTTAATTCTTATAAAGCAAAGATAACCAGAGAAGATGGAGAGTGGGATGGGGATGGGAGAAGAGGACATAAATCATCAAGAAGGAGAAGCAGAAGAAAAGAAGGAAGAGACATGAAGGAAAAACATCAGAAACACTAAACAAAAAGGAACCAACTCTGAGCCCAGGACTCAGACTGATGAGATGGGTCATCATGAGTTATACCCTCACGGCTCACACGAGAGCCACGGTGCCCGGGCCCAGGGACCTCCCTGTCTAACACAAGCTCCAAATTCCAGAATCATAGACTCTTAGAGCTAGAACACTCCTCTGAGTTCACCTCTCACCCCCAGGGCAGTGGTTCCTCTGCACTACCCCTAAATCTTTCCGTGTAACTTTGTCCTGTGGCAGGACACTCATTCATTACCAGTGGGAGTGTTCCTTCACTGGGCCACTCTAAACATCCCAAATTCTTCCTAATGATCTAGCTTTATCATTTAGAAGACTAAAATCTGCTTCCCTGTGATATCAACCAGTTCTGTCCTCCACCATTTGGAGTTCAAATGATATTTCCTGGTGGTTTGCCGAGGTACATGCTATTTTTCCCACATACAGACTCTGGGGTCTGCCTGCCTTAGTTCTCACCCAGGTTCAGCATCCTACAAGCTCTGTGGCCATTGGCAAGTGACTTAATCTCTCTGTGCCTCAGTTTCTCATCACAAGATGCAGATAGTAGTTGTAGCGACCACTTCAGCACTACTATTATGAGCATTAAGGGAGATAATCCGTGGAGAATTGTATGTGGCATGAACAAGTGATATATTAAGCGCTCAGTAAATTTCAGCTGCTGAACTGTGCAATAGATTGGAGGATCTTCTAAGACAAAGACTAGATTTTATTCATCTCCGTAACGTTTTTGCCTAGCGCGGGGTCTGGCTGAGTATTTGGTACAAAATCAATGTTTACCAGTTGAATAACCAAATGTTTAATTGGCAGTAACTCTATTCTGGTGTAAATCCCTATACGTGATCTCGTGTCTGCGACAACCTTCTTATAAAAACCCATCCCCCAACTTTTCCGCTGTCCCTAATTTAGCCACTCTTTATTACTACTTAATCCTGAAATACCAACTTCTCTTCCCAAGGTGGGCTGGAGGGCTTTGCCTTGAGGCAAAGGTCACGAGTCACATTCCAGGTACCGAGCCCACCCTGTGGAGGAAGTTGCTGGGAAATGTCCTTCACTGTTTCCCCATAACCAGAGTCACACTGTGATTGAGGTACTAAGGCTAATATGGTAAGGATTTGTGGAGCGGGCTGCAGGCCTTCGGGAGGGCTGGGGCATGAGAAACAGACTGAAGTGAAGAGGAATAGGAAAGTTCTTCTGGACAAACTAGATCAGAAAGCAGAAGAAGATGGTGTGGGATGGAGGTGGGGTGGAGGCAGCCCAGGCTGGGCAAGAAGAAGATGGGTGGCTAACTTGGGTTGGGAGTTTAGCTGGATAGAAAAAGCCCTCAGGGCTGGTAGCAACCAGTTGGAAGCACAGCAGAACTAGGGTAAAATTTCCAGCCACCAAACAGAAGTAGCACTACCTGGGGAATGAAGAGAGGCGCTAAGGGAAAAACTACTAGAGCTGGGATCGGAAGCAAAATGCTCTACTAGGAAATTAAGTATCATGGAACTGCTTGTTAAAAGTTCAGAGCACGTTCCCACGCAGCAGCTCATGCCCACTCCAGTCTCTCGCAAAGCCAGTAGCTCACACCGTGCCAGTGCTGGGCCCAGGACTCAATCAAGGTACTCCAGGTCACTTTGCTGAAGCCCAACATTTCTTGGACTATAAATGACCAACGAAGTGGCTTCTCTCTTTAAGATACACAAATGGAAGCAGAAAAGAAGGTGGGCAAATTATGACTTAAAATGTTTTTTGGTGGGGATATGCCTGGGTGGCTCACTTGGTTAAGCATCTGACCCTTGATTTCAGCTCAGATCATGATCTCATGGTTCCTGAGATGAAGTCCCTGCATTGGTTTCTGTGCTGACAGTGCTGGAACCTGCTTGGGATTCTCTCTCTGCCTCTTCCCAGAGTGCGCTCTGTCTCTCAAAATAAATAAATAAACATGAAAATAAATTAAAAAATTTTTTTTCTAAAAAACCACACTGCATTCCTCATGAATGTTGGGGGGGGGGGGCGGAAGCCCCACAGTTGGCTACCCTGGGACCTCCTTCACTAGGGCTTTCTCCTAACTTGATGTCTTTCCTCCCTATTCACTGGGTGAATGGTGGTAGGGCACCCCAGCATCCTGGAGGAGCGCAGAGCTGCCCCCAGCCTTCCAGAAGTGGGTAGCAAGGGCAGAGAGGGGAGAGGATTGCTTATTTATTTGTTTCCTGGAACACCCTGTTAAGAATCTCAGCAATTGCAGTTAGTGCCCGATCGTTTGGCAAGCGGAGTAGCTTCTCGTCGTTCCCAGCTGCACGGGATCTAATTCGCAAATGCACCATCTTGCATTCAACACTTAAATGGAAAACAAGCAGCCCCGGAAGGGAGGCAGGCGGTCGAACTCTGCAGGCCCGTTTCGGAGGGATTTATGTTTCTAGGTCGGGTGCTGCCGTCCCCGGAGAGGATTTCTTTGAGCGCCGACCCTCTCTCATCTCGTCTGGGCTCCAGAACTCACTCTGGCGGAGGTTGTAAACTGCAATTAAACATGGGGAGAAAACGGAATTTAGTTGGGCCTTAGGCCTTGCCAGTATAAAATAGTACCTAAAATCTATTTGAGAGCTCAGATTTTAAAGGGAGATACTGCTTATTCTTCCTCACTGGAAACCTGGTTAAAGGAAATTAAGGCCTCTCTTAAAGGTAGCTAAGATTAGAGGGCTCGGTTTCCGTTTTCTGTGTTTCTGTGGGCCGAACGCCCAGGTCGGTCAGCGAGTTTCTCTCTGGGTGGAATGACGAATTCCTCTCGCCTGAATTCTAAAATGATAACTTTGCTTGGTGCTGCAGCTGCGAACGTCTGGCGCCCAGCGACCCATCCAGGCGGTGGCGTTGCGGGGGGTGGGGGTTGGGGGGGTGGAGAAGTAGGGGTAAATGGGGACGGGGAAGAGCCATCCCTCGGTGAAAAGTTGGGAGAGCTGATAGGAGGAAAGTAAACGTGACTCTTATTGGCTTCGGCCCCTTTAAGTGCTTCACTGACTCAGCTAAGCTTCCCCCTCAGGTCGCGTTTTTTATGAATGAAAAACGTCCTTACATTCATTATATAAACAAGCCTGTGCTGATTGGCCAATGGCCCCCGGTGCATAAATTATGTAAAACAGACCCCTGAGGGGGTGGGAAGGGAGGCAATATTAACCAATGGGAACTGGAGTTGATGGGGCGGCTTGGCTGGATTTGCCCGCAGACAGGGTAAACAAGACGTGATGGACAGGCGCTGGGGCGGCCTCGGACCAATGAGAACCAGGCTGAGCTAGGAGTGCGGGCCAATGGTGACGGGCGGAGCAGCAGGCCCCAGGGGGCCGGGCCAGCGCTCCAGCCTGGTTGGCAGCTGCGGCGCAGAGTCCAGCCGCTGGTGCGCGGAGCGGTTCAGCGTCCCCGGAGCGGTTCGGCCCAGCCATTCGCCCAGGCGCCCAGGCCCGGTGCGCGCGTGCGTGAGCGCGCCTGCGCCCCGGGGCCGCTGCAACGGGAGGAAAGCGGCTGCCTCAGGTGAGGGGGCGTCGAGGAGGCAGGGGGGCATCGGGGTGTCCTGGAACGGGTCCGAAGGGCCCAGCCGGCGAGAGTTCACTGGCTGATTCAGAATCCTCAAAGTCGGGGTGCACTTTCTATCTCAACTGAGCCACCCCCCGAGCCGGGCGCCCCCTCCTCTCGTGGCCCGGTCCGGTTCGGTTTCTGGGAGGAGGTGAGGGGGCTAACGGTTCCGGAGCGCGCAGAGAGCGGGTTTCCGCACGTCGCCCCGAGGCGCGTCCGGGTGCAAGATGCGGGGGCTCCTGGGTGCGGATGGGGGGGGGGGCGGTGCAGAGTTGCGGGGCTTTACCATCTCTGGAGGTCTGAGAACCCGGGGGAGACTTGGAGGCTCGCGAGAGGAGACGCCCGGCGGAGCTTTGCAGTGGAGAGGAGGGGGCGGGAAGCAGCTTGAAGGTGGAATATTTGAGAGGTGATGTCCCCCAAAGCACCGGGAGGGGTTAAGTGACACAGGCATGTGCAGCCTGAGGGGTTGGGGGTTGGCCAGGAACTTAGGCAGGCCTTGCAAGTTTCAAATTGTGGAAAGTGGACACTCAATCCCCCAACTCCCACCCCCAGCAGCTTGAGGGCGTCAGGCTGCACCGCGGTTCTCGAGAAATCGGGGAGCATCGGAGCAGCGGCCTGGGAATAGTGGGGAAAACGGGTGCGGAGGGGGGGGGGATGGAGAGATGCTGGAGCCTCGCACTGGATTAGGGATCTGTCCGCATTTTCAGAGAGGAGACCTCTGGGGGGAACCGAACTCCTATTGAGGAGCAGTGCCAAGGAGAGATGTTTGGAGGTTTGGAGGGCTGGGGGCATTGGAAGAGGTTGGTAGCGCCCCGCGCCGCAGCTCGGTTTTATGAATGTGGATGACTTTATGAATGAAGCGGGTTTCTTTCGTTGGCTCGTTGCTCCCTGCGGCTTTTTTTTTTTTTCTATCCCTTTTTGTGAATGAAGCATTGAGCTTTCTTCCTAAATCGCTGGGGTGAGGGGCCTGCGTCGGAGGCTGGGCGTGCGTTGGGAGTGGGGGCGGGGGTGCATCTGAAGGAGTTTTCATGAATGGGGAAGGCTGGGAATTGGGTGGAAGTGTGTCTTGTTTTGTGAATGGGGCCCAGCGCGAAGGATCCAGTTACAGCCTTTACCTGATGTGGCGGCCGCGGCTCGCTCTCCCATTCATAAAACCAGGCCCGCTGCGCGCCGCGGGGGAGGGGCCTCGATCGCGCCGCTGCGCCGCGTTAAAGTTTTCCTGGGGGCACTGGGAAGGGGGGACCACAAAGGAAGTGGCTTAAACTCCCTTCAGGTTTTTTAAAAAATTATACTTTGAACACGATTTTCCTAGCCCTTGAACTCTGAGAGCTGCTTTAAACATCCTCGATGCCTCTTTTGGGTTCGCTTATGGTAGCTTCTGTCTTTTACTTGATTTTTGAAAAGGTATTTTTGCTCTTCCTGGTGAAGTATTTTGCAATTGATTTCATCGTGAGGCTCTGAAAACATGTCCCCTTTCGATCTTTTCCCCGTTGTCCCCTTTCCCCATAGACATTTAAGAATTTCTAAGGTCACGATTTAATCTGACAGATTTTGAAAGCTACAGAGGACTCATTTTCATGGCCCTGAACTCACTGCCGATGTTTCTCAGATTTTCTCTACGGGTTGGTGACATTTGAGAAAGAGGCTTTATTCTGAACGTTTAGCGCTGTTTGGAAGGCACGCAGGCAGGCTAACGAGTGTTTTTCTAGGAAATTATGGACTGTGTGCAGTTTTGCTCCTCTCCTTCTTTCTCTTTGACTTTGAAAATACCTGATTACTTGGGCCCCAGTGCTGAGAGGACGTTGGCCATGAAGGGTTTTCTTGTACCCTGCTCACTTAAAAAAATTGATGTTGTCCACAAAGTGAAAAACACACTGGACGGAATTGCCCACGGAGAGAAAGTTCCCTTTTAAAAATTTGTATACAAGGCAAACAAAAGAATTATCCTTAAGCATTTTGCATTATTTAGAGATGGGGTAAATGAAATTCCTGTTTTCTCCATTTTTTTGATTTAACTGCATCTCTGTTTGGAGAATGAAACAAAGTGTTTGGGAAGATGGTACCTTCCTAAAATTGTTACTTGATTCCTCCCAAATTAGAAAATAGTTCCCTCCTTTCCATTTTGACCTTCAACCTGTTTTCCTAGCTGCAAGACTGGACAGTGCTGAAACAAGTTTAAAAATTTTTTTTTTTTGGCAAGTTTGAGGAAAATTGACTTCACGATAAGAAACAAACTGAATTTTCTTTACATGGATCTTTTGCTTTTAATGTTTGTTTTTAAAGACCTGTGGTAAAGATGCATTTAACATATGTATGGTGGAATTTAGTTTCCTTTATCCCTTAGTTTTCGTAGCTATCTTATTTATTTTAGAAATTGGTGGTATCATAGATATTTCTGTAAGTTGCCATAGGAGTATTTGTGACATGACAGACACTATATCTGTTTGCATAGAAGATTTAGGTTTTAAAAGAGTGTTGTGTGAAGATTAAGTATACTTCTGATCGATATATCCCTGGAACTATATGCGGTGTTTCACCACTGACCTACAAACTACTTTTAGAAACACTATGTATGTCAGATTCTTAATTGCCAATAATTTGGAATGCTTAAACCCATTTTCTCTACTTCCTGTCACTGTACTGTCAAGAATGAACTTATTTAAAAAAAAAAAAAAAGACCTAACATTACCAATGCCCAGGAGAATCTTCTATTGGAGAGAATCTTGAAATCACCCTTTTATAATGAAAATAAGGGGTTTGGGGCTTTGATTATATAGGGAGCTGTTAGTAGCAGGTAACTTACCATGTTAATGATAACAGAGAGAGGGAACAATAGCTAGGTAAATCGATGTGACTCGAAGTACGTGAAGAACCTTTGATGCCCTTAACCAAGAGAACTTTTAGTCTGTAAAGCTCACACCTTGAGCAGGCTTTAAGTACCTCAGAGAAAGGTAGTGATTTTGCACAATCCCTAAAGAAAGCAAAAGTAATTACTTCATTTCTCTTCCCATCCCCCCTCTCAGTTAAAATCTCCCAAATTCATATTACAGGAGGACCCCTTTCCTCCCAGAAATTACTCAATGCTGAAACCTTTCAAAGTGATATTAGAGGCGTTGGAAGCACCATGGATGGGTTTTATGATCAGCAAGTCCCTTTTATGGTCCCAGGGGTAAGTTTATGTGGCTTTGGTTTGTTTTGTTCCCCCTCTTGGAATATGAATCTTCTCCTTATTGGTTTAGTGGCACAACCCCCTTTTTTGACCCCTTTCTTACCCTTGAGCCTTCACTGTCTTTTGGCCTCTTTCAGAAATCTCGGTCAGAGGAATGTAGAGGGCGGCCTGTGATTGACAGAAAGAGGAAGTTTTTGGACACAGATCTGGCCCATGATTCTGAAGGTAGTGAAGCTTTCCCTTGGGGCTGTGGCTTCCTCCAAAGGCCCTCTATGAACAGCTCTCTGTGAATGGAGCGCAGACTCGCCCTCAGTCTCTGCCCCCACCCCCACCCCCACCCCCAGGAGTTCTCATGCTGGTGTCTTCTGTTTTCCATTCCAGAGTTGTTTCAGGATCTCAGTCAACTTCAAGAGGCTTGGTTAGCTGAAGGCAAGTTTCTTGGCTGTCTGAGTTTCCATAGAAAACATTTTCCTGTGCTTTTTAATAAAACTTCAAGGTCTAAAATAAAAAATCTCTTTTCCAGCACAAGTTCCTGATGATGAACAGTTTGTCCCAGATTTCCAGTCTGATAACTGTAAGTACCTTTCTGGTGGCGGCACATTTGTTCTGAAAATGTTTGGTCTTGGAACATCCATGCGTGGAAAACTCTTTTCGGCCGTCGCCAGCATATTCGGACAGTGGAATGCATTTAGTTTCTTTTAGTAATTCAAAGTTAACCCCCAAAACTTTTGTTTCTTTCTTTGTTGGAGTTATTTCTAAACTGCTTTTATTCTATTGCAGGTGAGATTTACTGAACACAGTTTCATCCTAAATTTCTTTTTGCCTAAGAATATTGCAAGGCTTCAAACTCAAAATTATAAATCAATTGACATTATATATATGTAAGATGTTGGCCTTAGCATCCATTAACCAGACATTATCATATGGTGTTTTTTGTTTGTTTTATAAATTAAGTCCTTGATGCAGATCATGAACCTGACATTCTTTCTCTTTTAAAAGGTGCAGAAAATAGTTAATGGAAGATTCCAGTTAATTGTAGCTTCCCCACATGTTGTCAATTTTGTTTCTACTTCTGGGTTGACAGAGGGTGGTCACGGCGTGACCTGATTTACCCTTATTTTTCATACAGTTGTCAGGACTTTATCTTTCAGAGGGGAGTGAAAACTTTTTCTTCAAATGGTCATTAAGTGCTCCTATCATTGAGATACCAAATGCAGCAGGAAGCTCAAAAGATGACTCTGGGCGCTGGTAAGGACATGGTTAGCTTTGCACTGATCTTTCAGGGCTGTCCTCAACAGGTTTGGGAGCTTTTATGGTCTAGGCAGAGCTATCAAGGACAAAGCCGGCTGATGAAATGTGAGTGGCACAGGGCAGCTCTAGAGAGCATTAGTCACTGGCGAGTGAGCAGGTTTAAGAGAGGCCTGGAGAAAACGTTGCCTCTCTTGAGAGTTGCATCATAGAGAAATTCATGTCTCTTAGTCATAGTTTATAATAGCAAACACCTGAGCCAGGCAAGGATTCGATTTCTCATTTTGCACCAACAAATTTCTTCCTGGCTTTGTTTTTTTGTTTTATCGTGTGTGTGTGTGTGTGCGCGCGTGTGTGCGTGTGTGTGCATAAATGCCACTGGAAAGAGGGGGTATCTTTGTATCGAAGTAAAAGCTGGGTGTTCTGAGTCATTAGATGAAAGACCAGATGGACCATCTAAACATTCTTTAATGATAGACCTCCTTTTCAAGGCACAGTGCCATGAAACTTTTAAAGGGGATAAACCATAACCCACAGATGCATAGTTACCTTAGCGTTGTCACAGCTTGCTATAGTTATTTTCTATAGGAAAGTAAGTGCATGTTAATTATTGCCCTTTGATTGCTTTCAAGTGATTGGGAAGCTTGCCACTAAAAGGCTAAAGATAACCCAGATGTGTGTGTGTGTGTGTGTGTGTGTGTGTGTGTGTGTGTGTGTGTGTGTTGCAAGATAAAAGACAGGATTTGTAATCCCACTTTGTTCTGTGTTGACAATTTGGCCCAGCCTTTCCCGTTTCTGCTCAGAGCAGCAGAAACTGCAGCCTGGGAGCTTTCTTGGCAGAAGTTCTTTGAAATGCTTTTATGACACTTCTGTTTGTTTCTCCGTAACCCAAAGAGTTAAAAGGGAGATGAGGTGACTGCATTCAAATTTATTTTATGTAACTGAAGCAAAGGTAGACTCTTGAGAGAAGGATGTCCATAAACAAGATTTATATTTGGAGAGATGTTAGGCTAAAGAGAAGGAATCAATAAATGTGTTTTGTTTGGTTCCTTAGAAGTAATTCCTGCTCAACGAATAGAATGTGCTAAACTCTAATTAAATTGCCATACCTACCTAAAATGGACATGCTTTGGGAGATATTTCTGCTCACCAAGTGTGATGTGTTTTTTACTTTGTTTGCATTTTGCTTTAACTTCTTCAGGTTGAGCTTTTCTGGACTTTAAGGATAAAACAGATGGTTGAGAAGCCTCAAAAAGTCTGTTAATAATTCTTTCCCCCTCTCTGACTCTTATTTTGGGAGATAGAGCCTTAAGAAGGATAGCTTCAAATAGATCACCTGGCCTTAGAGGTTAGGTAAAAATACAAGTGTGGGGTGGGATGTCTTTGAGCTGTTCCTCCTTACTGTTAAGTGCGACTGGTTTGCCTTCAGTTGTGGGATGGCCAGTGTAGATGCATGGGAGCTGGCAGAGCCTTGGGCTGGGCTTACTCCTGGTAGCACATGTCACAGCCTTGGATTGTGGATTAACTTTCACTGTAGTCACCTTCTGGAAGAGCCCATGACTATGCCAGGGGAGGGGGGAGAAACTCACTCAAATTTAATAAAATCTTATGAGTTGATTTGAATCAGCCAATCAATGAACTATAAACCAAACTTGCACTTGCCCAGTAAAACAAACCTTTTCCCTGTAGTTGCAAAAGCATTTGTAACAAGTATGTTTCTGTGGCCTGCCACTGATTATAGTCTACCTTTCCTTTTAACGATCATTTGATTACTGTGTGTGTGTGTGTGTGTGTGTGTGTGTGTGTGTGTGTGTGTAAGAGAGAGAGAGAGGCAGTGAGAGTCTGTGTGTATGTATGTATGAGAGAAAAAGAAATACTAAGTAATCTGGGTAATTGTTTTTATTTCAGAATGTCAATTTTGAAGATTATAGCTTACTTTTTTCAGTAAGTGCTATGAGCTCAGCTTCTAAAGAGATTATATTTTGTAAGTTTTCCAGATTTGGGTTCCTACCCATAGGCATCCATCCATAAGTGTTATTTGAATAAATGAAACCATTGTTGTCTTCTAGAAATGTTCAGCTTACTTCTAGCTGTATAGATTTCACTTTACATCACAAATACAGACATTAGTAAAGCATCCCCCACTGGAAACTCTTAAAGGTCAAATTCAAGGGAACAGAAAGGACAGCCTGTAGACCATAGGAGTTCTACCAGTGTCCCCCATTGTTCCTTGGTCCTGAGAAGTAACCTTGAAGATTCTGGATTGTTTGTGCT
The DNA here is from genome assembly GCF_028018385.1 of Neofelis nebulosa. Taxonomy (NCBI): domain Eukaryota; kingdom Metazoa; phylum Chordata; class Mammalia; order Carnivora; family Felidae; genus Neofelis; species Neofelis nebulosa. The sequence goes on along the minus strand of NC_080786.1, from coordinate 77,748,395 downwards.
GCAAGTCCCTTGTAGAGATAATCTTGCCCAACTCCTTCATTTTACAGAGGGGCTAATATAAGGTCCAGGTAACTGGAGAGACTGACTGGTTTGAGGCAAATGGAGAGGTTAGGTGAAATGAAGAGGAAAAAGTTACACAATAAGATCCTTAAAGAAACTGTCACAAAGCTGCAGACCCAGGGGGTACTGGCATGTACAGGTGAGTTCTGGGCTCTCCCTCATTATTTCAAAGACCTAGAGCCAGCACTCAGGAAAGACTTAGGGAGACTGCCGGCTACCCAGTCTGACACCTCAGATTTCTTCATTCCATGATGCTGAGAGACGGATTAAATATCTTGGTGCTTTGAGTATTTCTATCTAGGATTTGGAAGAAAAAGACCTATAAAACAGAAAAATTACAAAACTGACATCTTTTCTACAAGACACCTTAATGTGCATACAGATAAAGCTGTGTGTATATATCTTATATAATATAAATAAGTGTGTGAATGCATGTATATCTATATAAATGTGTGTGTAGCTAGATACGTATATTAACACACAGAGTTACAAACCAGGAAATCTGGGTCAGCAGTTAGATGTGTGTACATTTTTACCACACACTTTCATAGAATTAACTATAAATCAAAGCCATGGATAAGATTGGAACTCAAAGAGCTTAGATTTGTGGGGGGCTTACATTAATTTTTCTGGGCTAAATGCTTGGGCATTTAAGGATATTACTAGATTTTAGCATATATTCATAGTAGTATTTTTTAAATGCAGATTTCAGTTCTAATTTTATTTTTAATCTCATGCATTTGTTTCAATTGTGATATTGTGAATATTTAACTGTCAGCATCTTGAACAACAAAAATATTTTACACTGGGGAAAAAGCATGATAAAAATCTTATTTTAAAACCATGGCCTCTGGGGGCACCTGGGTGGCTCAGTCAGTTGAGAAACTGACTTCGGCTCAGGTCATGATCTCACAGCTCGTGAGTTCAAGCCCCACGTCGGTCTCTGTCGGTCTCTGTGCTGACAGCTCAGAGCCTGGAGCCTGCTTCAGATTCTGTGTCTCCCTCTCTCTCCGCCCCTAACCCACTCACATTCTGTCTCTGCCTCTCTCAAAAATAAATAAACATTAAAAAAAAGTTTTTTAAATAAATAAAAACCATGGCTTCCATAGCAAATATAATTAGAGAATTGTTGGAAAATCCAAATGACCTTATTTTCCCCTTGAAGTGTTCTTTTTTAGATCTGTGTTTCAAAAAGAATTTGGACCGACTGAAGGAAGTACTAGTAATTTCCTAAGGACTGGCTAATTAACTGATAAAATCGACTTTTCATAAATACATTGTAATAGGTGGCTGGGAAAATAGAATGAACTGTTATGGCAGCCTTTGATCCTAAAACACATTGATCTTAATCTTGTTTCAATATGAGATTATTCAACTGGATTTTTTTTTTTTTACTACATATGAAATTGACATAGTAGAGGCAGTGCCTTCCTTTTGTAAAGGGCACATCATTTTGGACCCAGTTTGTAACAAAACTCTGGGTTTACTTTCTGTGTGGCCTTGGGCCATTTTTATTTGAAAAGATCATCCCAAATTCTTTTTGTTATGGAAAGTAAGAAAACAACAGTAGGCACTTTGAAAATAAGAGATTTGAAGGAGTCAAGGCTATCAGTTTGTCTTTTTCAAGAGCTCTGGAGAGTTCTGAAGGTAGAAGACAGAAGAGGGCTACATCCAGGAAGCCAGAGGGATATGTGGGGGGGAGAGGTTATTTGACTCCAGGCTACAGTGTAACTTTCAAAGTCTTTGTTAGCTAGCCCACTACCTTACCACCGAGAGGGTGCTAAGTGACTTGAAATCCTTCCTGTTTTGATAGCCAGCCTCCAAGATCCTTAGACCAGGACTCTTAAGGATCCAAGACCTAGAGTTCCCAGTTACCTAAGAGAGCCATATGTTCACACAGAATCCATTTTATCTCATTTTAATTCAGTCAGGCGTACTGAAACCAGTGAATTTTTCTCTTCCTCTCCGATGTCTTAGGCCTCTAATAAGACCCAGTAACCTTCCCAGACCTTTGTGCTTGGCAAGAAAGACTTGGGATGGGGAATTACATGTGTGTCTGCCCCAGGCAGATTGCTTATGTAGATTCCAGAGGTAACAAAATCCTGGTAGCAATTGAGAAATTACCATCTATCCCCAGTTTTCAGCATTCTTTACTTTTATAAGATTAAGACGTAGATAGCATGATACAGCTGAGAATTTGTATTATCTGCCATTTCTCCCATCTTAGAGTATCATTGTTTTAATTTCAGTCCCAGGAAAAAACGGTGGTGGTGGTGGGGTTGGGTGGGGTGTGTGATTCTCTACCCAGAGACTGTACCCTCCACATGTTTCTCCAGTTTCAGTGGTGGTAAAGTACCTCCAGGCTCAGAGGCTGACAGCCCCCTCTCAGGCACATGGCTGCCCTTGAGGCAGCTTGGGCCCCATCTGTGCCCTGGCACACAGTGCTTCTCCTCTTGGAATCCAAGGAGCTCAGAGTCTTGTCATGTTGCAGCTCCCAGCTCTTGGACAAGTGCCAGGCATGCTGATGCCAGTACCGGATTAGGTTGCTTTTTTAAAAATTCATTTTGTGAACTCATCAAGCTCATTTAACAGAGGCTTTGGTTGACGGTTTCTGTCATTGTCCCAGCCTTCTGAGAGGCTCAGCTTAAAGGAGGGGCCGTAGTGTAGATGCTGGCCCCTAGTGTAGATACTGGTGGGCACGTGTGAATGTGTGTGTGCGTGTGCGTGTGTGTGTGTGTGTGTGTGTGTAACCACAATATAAGAACACTTTAGGCTTGGCAGGTAGATGACAATGGAGTAGCAGCTCCTCTCAAGGAGAAGAGCCCCTCTATAGCAAATAAAGGGGGCTCCCCTGCCCAGGAGGAGGAAGCGTCTGGGGGAAAGCGGCAGTGTAGGGTGCAAAGACTCCAGGGAGAAAGAAAAGATCTAGCTATCAGGAGGCCAGGAGTTTGCCACTGGTCTGCAGAGCAGCCAAGGAACCAAATGGGGATTCTGTGGTCAGAAAAACTATAGAGGAATGCTTCCCATGTCCCCATCTGGGTTCACTAGTGTTGGTAATGGGGGCAGGCAATGAGAAGAGGTAAACAGAAGGTATTTGAAAATAGCCAAATGTGTTATGGAAAAAAGGAAACAACCCATGAGCTAATTTATGGATTTGATTTTCATAAAGTAGTATGCTTTTCTTGCAATAAACTCTGGCTGTCAGAGTGGCTTTATCAGATCTCCTTCAGGGTAATTATTGAAAAGTTGGGAAAAAATCTCGAAGAAACCTAACCAGTTTTTAGCCTTGTACTTTGCGTTGTCCTTGGAGTAGTTTCCACCCGCCAACCCCAGATACTCATGCTCTTCCCTTTTGATGTCTCTTGGGCATGGTGTGTGTGTGTGTGTGTGTGTGTGTGTGTGTGTGTGTGAGCACGCACAGATTATAAACCTTCCAAGCCCGATGTGAAACCAGTAAAAGAACTGTGAAGCTGTTCTTAATAGGTGGCTTGCACCCTCCCCCATCTGCAGCCAGAGAATCTAGTAATGTCTCCAGAGACCCTCTCCCTTGGGGAGGATGCCAGGTGGCTCCTGATGTAGCCATTGGCAGTGAATGGAAAAGCAGGGAGTCTGGAAAGGCTGAGTTCCATAGAGAGCTGTCTTCTAATACAAACCAGCTTGCCCCCGGGAGGCAGGAGAAATACCTGTGAAGTCTGTTTCTCTCAGCTGGTAGCTATAGTCAGATTCTGAACAGGGCAGCACTGGATAGTTTTCTTTTGCCAGAGGGCACTTGCTGACCTTACAGCTGACTTGCACATCCTTGCAGATTTCAGATTTCAGCCAGGGTCTTGGCCATCTGAATCTTAGGGAGGGTGCAGAGCAGGCAGGCGCCTGCAGTGTCTGAATTTCTTACATAAACACAGCGCACTGGGTGAGCAAGCGTCCCTGTGGCGACAGCTGGGCTCTGTTCCGTCTGCCCCAGCGAGCTGAGCTGCTGAGTCCCCCTCTTGCCTGAATGGAGCATTCCAAATTGGTTGTGAATGGAGGGCGGGGCTCCCTTGCAGACTTTTTCAATGAATAACCAGACCCTATTGTGCAGCCTGTGGAAAAACAACCAACTCAAACAACACTGGGACTGTTAGAAATATGCTTGTGATTGGCAGCTTGGAGAACCTCCAAAATTAGTTTCCTTTGGCTTCCCCGCTGCTCCCTGTTCTCCGAGCCTGGGCTTAATGAGCCCGGGCTTAATGGGGTTCCAGTTTTCTTTTAAGTGCTGGCTTTAACCCCGCCACTGCCAGGCTGCCGGCCTGGGCTTCTGGGGTAGGGCTGCTACTGCCCAATGAGGCCGCCCGCCTCTCTTTGTCTCTGTTTGTCTCTATAGCTGTCTAAAGGGGGTGCTAATAGGAGAGGGTGGTTTAGCTTCCCTGGAGAGAGAGGTGTTGAGACTTGATCCAAGGATATTACCCTTTTATCTCCCGCTCTCGCCGTGGGGCTGTGGCTTTAGCTCCCAGTGAAGATTGCTGCCTGCTCTTCCCCTCCAAGCTCCAGCCTCGCCTCCGGGCCTCCGGGACTGAAGCTCGGGTGTTTGCCTGCCACAGCGCAGCAGAGGTCTCCTGCTCAGGCTTACATTTGGACTTGGGAATGACAAAGCTGTAATTTCCCTACTCCTTGGCCTTCTCTGTCCTGTTTCATTTGCCACTGTGGTCGGATACATGTCATTTTAAAATGATACTTCCCAGACTGTTACTCAGCTACGGGGGAGCTTCACTCCGGCTGTGACCCTTCCGCTGGGCACTCATCAAATGCCTTGTCTCCTCAAATGAACATCACAGGAAGTACCAGAAAGAACCCAGCCTCTGTGCAACCTCAAAACCCGAGAGGCCTCCTCCCCTGAAGTGAGGCCAGGTTCTAGGGGTCTGCTTGCCTCAGCTGCACCCACCTGAGACATCCTCCACCATCTTGGCCAACAGCTCACAGACACGTGCGGTCAGGACAAGGGCCGTGCGGGCTAAACCAGGGCCACCGGATAAGCATGAAAAGGACAATCCGTGAAAAAGCAACCCAAAACTTAGTAGTAACGATTCAGTGCAGCTGCTTCAGGGTTTTAAAGAGCTCTTCTGAGTTCCTATCCCTCATCCTCACCACTGAGATGAGACTGTTGCATTTGTGTTTTGCTATAACGTGGTGTTTTTTTTTTTTCCCTGAAATATTTCCCTCACTATAAATTGGGCCTGCAGGAATGTCTTCCTTTCCCCATTAAAAAAAGAACAGGCCTGGGCAGATTGTTCTTTTGTGAGAGACTTTGAAACCTCTCAGGAGGTAACCCTAGATATCAGCTGTGTAAGAGGATGCTGATATCTGTGCTTCTCCGGAGGGGCTGAGGAGGACTTCAGCTTACGTAAACACTTTTCAGCTGAGTGCCTGGAAATGCTTTGTGACTGCCTGAAAGGGCACTTAATGAGGGTCCTTTATACTTTTCCCATAGAAAAGGTAGAATAGACGAGGAGGCTGTGTCTTCTACGTGGCTGCAGGCCCACAGTAAAGACCAGATCCTGGAGTGCCTACCCCAAGTGTTGAAATCTGAATCTTAATAGAGAATAATTTAGTGGTGATGACATCACAGTGACGAGGGCTACTCAAGTCAGAAGATTTCTGCCCCTCAATTCCTTTCCCTCTCCAAGGAATCTTTCTTGAGGAATAAGGAAAAAGCAGCATAGGGTTTTAATGTCTTCTGTATTTTGATGAATATTAAACTTAGTCCCTGCTTCCCAACTCACATTCTTGTTGAAACAGGAAACAATTTCTCTTAGGCTCTAAGTGTCTCCAAAAGCAGAGAATCCCTGTGTTACGTTTCTTTATAACTGCTGGAGCCATAGCACTGAGCACTGCACACAGCCACTACTTGGTGAATGCATTTTGCACACCAGCCCGCTCTCTGTTATGAACCCTTCCCACTCCCCTCTTTCAACAGCCCCCAACACCAGCCTCTAACCGCTTAGAGCAGTAGAGGATCTCAAAACCCCAGTTCTGAGAGTCCTTGGGATGACCTCAGAGATAAATAGGAAAAAAACTAGTTAGGACTAGTTCTCATTTTCTGATTCCTCCTTCAAACACATCCTCAAGCCAACTCTTCCCAGGCTGCATTTAGACTTTGTGCAGCTAATGCTATGTTTCCCAGTAAAACTGCATGTGCTAGAGAACAAGTCACAGTGTAGGCACCCTTGACGCACTTGCCCAGTTTCTGCTTTTAGGAGGAGGGCCATAGATAGAACAGTTCTCGGAGAAGCTGATTTCCTAATTTCTCTAGAGTTGGGATTTTCTCCTGTCAGATTTTAAGTTTGAAGTCAAAGATGAAACTGTCCACAGTGCCTAGGTCCCACTTAAAAGACTTTTTAATGATAATAAAAGTATTATTAGCACTTTTCTTTAATGCCGGCTTAGAGAAGAATCGTGTAAACTGGGAATAAATTATAAGAGGGATGTTGAAGAAGGTTTAGTTTTGCATTTTTTTCACCATTCAGGAAAAATGCCCTGTTTCCCCTTTTCTTGCTGGTGTGTTGCCCGATGAGCAGCTCTCCGTGGTAAAATCTGCTGTGGTTGACGTAAGGCCCACAGTAGAGGAAGCCATCCTGTCATCTCTGCTGCAAAGGCTCTCAGTATTTATTTACTTAAAAAAAATTTTTAAGTATTTTCATTTATTTTTTTTTTTTTATTAAATTTTTTTTTCAACATTTTTTATTTATTTTTGGGACAGAGAGAGACAGAGCATGAACGGGGGAGGGGCAGAGAGAGAGGGAGACACAGAATCAGAAACAGGCTCCAGGCTCTGAGCCATCAGCCCAGAGCCTGACGCGGGGCTCGAACTCACGGACCGCGAGATCATGACCTGGCTGAAGTCAGACGCTTAACCGACTGCGTCACCCAGGCGCCCCATTTCATTTATTTATTTAAGTAGGTTCCACACCCAGTGTGGAGCCCAATATGGGGCTTGAACTCACGACCTGGAGATTGGGACCTGATCTCATATCAAGAGTAGGATGTGTAACCAACTGAGCCACCCGGGCACCCCACCAAGGCTCTCTTTAGACCTATTTCTCAAAAATGAAAAGTAAATAAATAAGTTGTCTGTCATATTGGCAAAAGTCGAATATTAAAATTCTTTGAACAGCTGCCCCAGGAAAGGAATTAATAAGAACAATGTTCAAATTTTCCTTTTGGGGCAAGGAGGCCAGTCAGCTACCTTTTTATCCTACTACTCTGTCTGTGTTTTGTTTTTTGTTTTTTAATTTGAGAAAGAGAGAGCTTGAGTGGAAGAGAGGGACTGAGGGAGGGAGGAAGAGAATCTTAAGCAGGCTCTACACTCAGCATGGAGCCCCAATGCAGGGCTCGCTCCCACGACTCTGGGATCATGACCCGAGCTGAAATCAAGAGTTAGATGCCCAACCGACTGAGCCACCCAGGTGCTCCTTCCTGCTGGTCTCTTAAGCTTGAAAGTAACCAAATGCCCCAGGTGGAAGCCAGTTCTCCAGGCTGTGGGTCTAAAAAAGCCCCACCCCGTGGTAGTTGTAACGGGGTGGTGCATTTAAAGCCAGAAGAACCGCTTATTTTTATCCTGACTCTCCTCTGAGTCAGCTCTGTACACTCGCATAAGCCTTTTACTTGACTGTCAGATGCTTTGGTTTCTCCACGGCCCACAAATTTGGGGATGTGACACATTTATGCAATTAGATATATTCGTTCTGTGAAAGAGCCTCATATCTGTTAATACACAAGCCCTCCTTCAAAGTTGGGCCAGTTCTTTTCGAATCTCCTTGTCGTCTAATTTCTACCTCTTCTATTCAAGGCCTCTGGGTTTCCATTTTCAAATTCTAAAGTAACAATTCTAAATTGTTAGGATAAATGCGTCCTTTGAAGAGAAGGAACTACCCAGATCCAGGCTGTTACAAAAATAATACTGTGGTATGGAGAATGTGACCCTGAAGTAAACCTGCAACTAATTCATCTGTGTCAAAACAACAACAACAACTCTGCTACCGTTGGCATTAAATTATCTTCCTTCTTTGATAGCAGGTTTTCTGTTTGGAAATGACTATTCGGAAGATTTGCAATTTTGTGCTGAGGACAAGAGGGAGCTGTTCCGTGATAGACACTTGTTCTTACCCACAGTTTCCCATCTGTGAATCAGGACGTTCCTGATTCAGTACCTACCTCCAAAGTGGGTTCCTCCTCCTAACACCACTACTTCTTTTAAGGAGGATTCATATACGGAATCGATTTCCTTGTGTTTCAGCCAGATTTAGAATAGAAACCTTTAAAAATCACCTGTGTCGTTATGGTTAGACTGATAGAGGTAAAGAAAGGACAAGATCAGTATCCCAAATTCCGTTTAGCAACTGGTCCTCCTAGATGACCAAAGAAAGACATGACAAGCCAACTTTTTACCCTGGCAGACTCTCCTCAGGACCACAGGTCAGCTGTGAGGACTCTTGCTCCTAAGGCCTATCACAGGCCATTATCGACCTGAGCTCTTCCCGGGGCCCACTCAGCCTTTGCCGGTGGAGAGTAGCTTCCAGCCCCTTGCAAGAGAAGACAGAAATAGCTCTGAGGATCACTTCTGCTCTTCTGAGCGAAAGCTGTCCCCCTCGCTGTCTCTCCTATAGAACTTGGGTGTCATCCTTGACTTGGATCACATTTTCTCCTCTCTGGAGGGGGAGTAAAGAGGCAGGGGAAGCCTTGAGCCCCGCCTGGAGGCTAGGGTGCCTCCCGCCCCCATATTCTGAGTGGTCGGCCTGAGAGGTAATACAGTTGTACATTACACAGTGACCTCCCAAACTGACTTTCATGGGCGAAATTTAGTTTTTCATCTTATGGCAAGTAGTATTTCGGTTGGTGATTTGATTCTGAGATACCATGTGCTAGTTCTGCCAGCCAGCTGCTGCCATTGCTGGAAGAGACCGTGGAAGAAGGGGGAGGGGAGGGAGGCCATTTATTTGCGGGATGTTGTAATTGTTGAGCCGAGCCTAGCAGAGGCAAACCTCCAAACCACCCCCTTCCCCTCCCTATTATATGAAGTCACTAGATGATATAAACGTTATAGTTCAAATAATATGATGCCAACAGTAGAAAACACCCCAGTAAAGCCCTTTCCTGTGAAGCATAATCCCTGTCAAGTCAATCCCCCTTCCTACAGAGAAACTTAAAACCTCTTGTAAGTGTAAAACCACCGTGGTTTTTTTTCTCTTCTTCTTTTTTTTCTTTTGTCTTTTCCTGCTTTTACCCTAGCCAGAAGGGCTTTGTGTGAGGGTCTAACAGAAGCTACAGGCTGGGGGGCCCCTTGAGCTGGAACTGCAGATGTGGTTCAGCATCCTTGGAACTAGATTTCTCTGTAGTTGAATCTGTCTCGTATCATACGTTCCACATTCCAGGGAGTAGTGAGGGCATAAAATGCCATAACGCCGGCCCTATACAAAACAAAATTTAGAAACCCTTCGCTTTCCAGAGCCAGTGTGAGCACTGCAGCATCCTGTCACTGATCCGATGCCAATCCTGTGTACAGCCAGCCTTTCCCCAGAGAAAGCAATGTTCTGCAAGCTCCACGTGTATCCATGGCACGGCCTAGACCCATGTTGCCGTCAGCTCCAGTCCCTAGAGATTTAGGGATATCCAAGGTAAACAGAAAATGGAAGAGGAGCTTACACAGCCTGGCTTCGTGGTTTTAACTGCCTCGTGGTATCAATTCTGTTGTCTGATTTGAAACCCAGGTGGAAGAAGTTCTATCAATAACTCTAATTCCTGTACCCTGGGAGGAATTCTACTGCCTTTGCAGGTGGCCACTTAGAGATATTTCAGATACCACTCTCCACTAAAGCTATTTATACATTTTCAAAGTTGGGCCAGTTCTTTTCTAAGCTCCTTTTCCTCCCTTTAATTTCTAACTCTTGTATGCAAGGCCTCTGGGTTTCCATTTTCAGAATTCTGAAGTAATCTTTTGATGTCCCCGCTAACCCTGTTTTTCTGCCACCCCATTTGTGAATTGGGAGTGAGTTCTCCAGAGACCAAATCTCCACCCTGTCTTTCAAGTAAGTACCTATCATCTTTAATAAGAGCTCACCAATGGGATTCCTAAGCTTGCATCCCCAAAAAGTTTCCAGGTCTTGAATTTCCAAATATTTGATATAACTTCATCCACTCTTATGGGCAAAGAAAGGTATCTTCTTCCCTCACCCTTTTCCTTGAGCAAGACCTGGCTCCAGGGTTTTTTGTTTGTTTGTTTGTTTGTTTGGGGTTTTGTTTTGTTTTGTCGTCATTTTTGGGTGTTGTTGTTGTTGTTGTTGTTGTTGTTGTTGTTATTTCACTCTAGTGCTCCCCAGCCATGTTCATGCAGGGTCATAAGACTTGAATCTCACTCTTAGGTTAGCCCTTTTCAAATAGCAGTGTAACCCTAACCCTACTTTTTGGATCTGCCTTTTCCATAATTCATGTCATGATAGTAAGGTCAAAGTCTTTTTTTTTTCCTTCGGCTTATTGTGTTACCCCAAGTTTTTAGCTCTAAATCATGAAAAAATAGAGTGGGTTTTTTGTTTGTTTGTTGTCCACACACCCAATTCCTGAAGCCTCTCTTTTGCTGACTGTACATTTTCCCCACTGCATAGAAGAAATCTGATTCCTGAAGCCAGATGTTCCAGGAACTAGCTTTATCAGATCCTAATTTGGCTCTTGCGTTATTTATCGTACAGAAGATAATATTGGTCATATAAGAAGGGCTTCTATAATTGCTAATTGATGAATTCTGCTACCTCATGGTTGGTTCTATACCTTGGGGCCCAGAAATAGACCACCAGGGTGATGATACTCAGTCCTTTGGTCCCCAACAAGCAACTTGACAAGTAGGAAAATATAACCTGGAGTAATCAACACCGTAACCACCACCATGATTAATCACCAATCTAAAACCCTGAATACTGCCACTGTGCTAATCCTGAAGAGAACTTTCCCTGTACCTACTGATACCACATTCAATCCCAGAGAGGCAGCCTTGCTTTCTCGATGTGGGATTTTGCTGAGGACAAATGCAGCCATTCTTACAGTTTGGGACTGCAGAATGAGTCTGTCCTGAAATCTTAGTCCGTGCATGTGTATGCTGACCTAGATGCTGGCTGTACCAGATGTTTGTCATATTTCCCATGAGTTATATAGAGAGCTTTGATTCCACAGCAGAGTCCTACTGCCATCCTTGATTCCCAAAACGTAAATGCACAGGGGATTCTCTAAGCCAACATACTTTTAAAATACAACTTGGGTCTTTAGTCCACGTACCTTTCTGATCTAGCCTGGTAGGCTAAGTTAGACCAGTTGGAGCCTCCAGAAACTCTTGTGCCTTTTTTCTCTAAGGCTCAGAGCACCAAAGGCCAAGGCTGCCCATTTCAAGCCTCTTCTCCTGGCCCTGCCCACCCTTTATGGACAGAAGGAGCCAAATTAGCTGCTTAGAAGGGAAGAGAATGAAGGAACCTCAAGGAAGAGAACTTTAATTCTTTTTCATTCTCCCAACCTTCACAGATTGGTGATGACTACATTGTGTCCTCTTGAGGACTCTAGGGATAAAATCTAAGGAGTTGTCCACCTGTTCTGGTAATGTTCTAAACCTGTTGTGCATATGTATTTACATGTGTTTACAAGGAGTAAGAATGCTTTGTGGTCTTGAGTTGGGCATATGTTTTAGTTCCCATTATGTATGTATTAATGTGTATGTGGAATTACTGATAGATTTCATTTTTGTTAATATTTTGTACTTGTGTAATTACTGTCTTTTTACGCAGGCAATGGTAGAGGTGGCCATGGACCATAGTCATGATGATAGCAGTGACACTTTTCATTTTACCCTCTCTTGGGTGTTCTCTTCTCCTGAGTAGACCAAGGCCAAAAAAAGTATTTGAGAACTACTGGCTTAGATGTTAGAATGTAACCAGCATTTGTCTTTGTGTAATTTTAGATTCCCTGGGCTGCATCACCCAAACATGGTCAGGGATAAACAGGATAGTATCCTTCCAATTTGGTAATGGGCCCAGGGTAGCTTTCTTCGTGTGTGAATGTATGGTTTTGAAGTTCTTAGCACATCTACTTTTGACCTGTTAGTCAACCATAAGAAAGGCGTTTTTGTCCTCTGAGTATCTCAGAGGAGATGGGGTATAATATCTGTCTTATTGATTGATTTTTAAAACATATTCCTGTATTTGCTTCATTTCTCTGTGTATAGATTTTTTTTTCTTTCTGAACCATTCAAAAGCAAGTTGTAGACATAATATTTCACCCCCAAATACTTTAGTGTACATCTTCAAAGATTAAGGATATTCTACATAACCTAAGAAAATTAACTTTTATTCAATAATATTCAGAATTCCCCAGTTGTCCCTTAAATGTCTTTTCTAGCTGATACTATCATTGACTTTGTTCTCGGATTCAAGTAAGAATCATCTATTGTATTTACTGTTATGTCTTTTTTATCTTCTTTACAACAATCTATCCCTTTTTCCCCCATAACATTGACCTTTTTTTGAAGGGCCCTAGACAGTTGTTTTTTAGCTGTTGACTTTTGGGGGTGCATTTAAAGGGTATGTAGAAATGCAAACATATAGAAATGCTGGCCTGAGGCACAGAAATGTCCTATAGGGTGCTGATTCTCTCACTCTTACATCCATGTTATTGTGTTGACTTTAAAATACTGGTAAAAGAACAGAGCAAGTCAGATGGAGATATTTGGGTCAGAGATAGTTTGTGCGTGTTTGAGGAGAGGGCTTTTGAGGGAATCATTGAAATTTTTTAGCACAGCTTACTAAATAGTTGACTTTACTATTTATGGATGATTTTTCACTATATTCAGTTTTTAAATTTATGCTTACCAAGGTTAGCTGTGTTAGATATTAAAGAAAACAGCACATTCTCCCATACCTCCTCCAATTCTGCTTTTGGATCTTGTGCCCCCTAACTGCATTTGATAACATTTCAAATTTTTATTTTTGGAAACTGTTGCTGGGCAAAATTAACGTTAACTATTACAATGGGTTTGAGTATGTTTCTTATTTGGTTTGGAAATCCAAAAGGCATCTCCTTTTCCAGATGCTCTTTTGAAGTGCCAGAACTTATCCACTTACTTTATCTGCCTTAAACCTTCTCGGTTCCCAGAACAGGGTATTATCTCCTGTCCTTGTCATTCACCAGGACTGTGATAGCAATTACAAAGAATATTGAGACATTAGGAATATATTTTATTCTTGAAATGAATTTTTAATCTACTCAGCCCTAAAATAAAGACCTCTTTCTGACCTCTTCTGGTAATATGGTAGGATATAAAAACTAAGCCTAATTGTATCTAATCTTTTTTTCTTAGAACTAGCTATTTGCGCTTTGTCTCAAAATTTGTCCAGAAAAGGCGAGAGCTAAGGAAAGGCAGCGGTATATTGGAAAGTAGGCCTGTTGGCTTTGTTGTGCTGTTCAAACCAGAGGTCCCAAGGGACACTACATCTGGTGACTTAAAGCCCTCTGGTCTTTGCCAGTAGGGTACTCTGACAAGTAGAGGGTAAATGAGAAGAGAAGAGATCACACTTGCTCTTTCTGGGTGGCTTCTTTGGTTCTATTTGACCAGTGTCCTTTTCATACTCACATGTCCTTCTGCTTGATGGTCTTTCCCTCTGCCTTCTTTCCTCATGCTCCACTCACTGCTGTAACCGAAGAACAGTATGGGCAGACGTCTTGGGCTCTCTCCACCCCCCGCCCCCATTCTTGAACTAAACAGTACATATTTCCTTTCTGTGGAGGGAAGTGAAGTGGGATGGTAGTGGTCTAAGTGAGGAACAGTGACCTAAAGCCAGCGGCAAAGAGAGTAGTAAGCTTAAGAATAGACCTTCACTTTAGGATTACGACTCTGGAGTCTCGAGAAGTCTCTGACCACGACTATATTCCACATCACGTTTGTTCAGAAGGGCTCTGAGAGGCTCGAGAGACATAGGCTAGCCACCCCAGACACAGCCTCGTGGACATGCCATTTGGAGGCAGGTGTTGGTATTCTGGTCAACTTCCGTCATGAGACACAACTTTCCATGTGAAGTAAGAAGATCGTGGCTGTCGAGTGTGACCAAATAAGGTCCTCCCCCAAGGGCAGGCCTGCACAGCTGATTTGGGAAAGATTAGTCTGCCCCAGATGAAGGTATTGAAACTGAAGAAGGGAGGAGGAAAACCCCAAAGCAAAACCTGAATGACGATTACCAGGGGAAGGTGGGCAAAGCCTGTGTGTGAAGCAGGAGAAACAACTAGTCTTCGCCCCACCCCACCCAGACTGCAGTGTAACTGATTGGCAATTTCTTTAACACTCAGCAACTACCTAAATGTTACATGTATTCACAACAAAGTCAGTGGCAAATTGAAACTTGGATGATTATGAAACACTAGAGGAAAGGCTTATTAGACGAGGTGGGTTTTGTCTTTCTTAAAAAAAGAAATTCATTTTGAATCAAACTGTCGTTCATCATAACATTCAACAAAAGTGTTTTCCTTTGTTTTGATCGTATGTGCTGTAATAGTGAAGTTCACTGCCAGCACTGGCATGGGGTAGCTCCCTTGGACAGAGTCCACAAGCCTGTACTTGTGGGCAGGAAACAGATTTTGTCAGCAGAGGGAATTATTATTTCTCTTGAATGGGCCAGTTTGTCTATTTTTTTCTATTTTAAAACAATTGGGCTATTTCTTTGGAAGACTGCTTCTCTACCCTCACAGAATAAAGATTTTTTAAAATTTGAGAAATCTTCATAAGTATTAACTCAATGATGCTGTTTAACAGGGCTGCTCTCTTTAAAAACGAGGAATTTGGTCTCACTTCAACACACATACTAAACTTGGAACGATACAGAGAAGATCAGCACAGCCCCTGTGCAAGGATGACAAACTCATGAAGCGTTCCATATTTTTCCTAAAATAACACTGTATGTGAACAATCCTGGTATTAAAATTCTAATACTTAATTAAAAAAAAGAAACTGACTTGATATAATGTAGAGGAATCATAAGAGTACAGTTTGACAAGCTGTACAAGCATTTGGATCAGGACCCAGAAAGCTTCTCAGAATATAAGACCCCTTGTGGCCCCTGAACAGGCACTACCCTCAGAGTAACCTCGATCCTGATTTTAAACACCGTATATTGGTTCCATCTCCTTTTGAATGGTGCCTAAATCTTTTGTGTCTGGCTCTCACTCAACATATTTGTGAGATTCCATGTTGTCCATGTAGTTGTAATTTCTTTATTCTCATTTCTGGGTGGTGCTGAGGTTTAGTTTGGGGTTACATTGAGCCTATAGATAAATTTGGGAAGAATTGATATCTCTATAATATTATGCTTTCCAACCCATGAACATGATATAGTCCTCCATTTATTGAGAATTCTGTGATTTTCTTGGGTTTTGTAGTTTTTAGCTGAGGCATCCTACATGTCTTTTATTAGATGTGTTCCCAGGTATTTGATGTTATTTGTTGCTATTATAAATTTACTTTTTAGATTTCATAGGTCTACAGAAATAGTTCTTTTTCATATTAGCCTTGTTGCCAATCATCTTCATAAATTAGCCTATTGATTCTTCTATTTTGTGGATACTTTTATATTTTCTACATACCCAATTAGGCCATCTGTGAATAATGACAGTTATATTTTTCCTTTCTAATCCTTTTGCCTTTTATTTATTTTTCTTGACTTATTGCATTGGCTAGGATCAGGCCAGATTTTTTTTTTTTAATTTTTAATGTTTGTTTATGTTTGACAGAGAGAGAGAAAGAATGGGGGAGGGGAAGAGAGAGAGGGAGACACAGAAACCAAAGCAAGCTCCATCCAGGCTCTGAGCTCTCAGCACAGAGCCCGATGTGGGGCAGGAACTCATGAACTCCAAGATCATGACCTGAGCTGAAGTCAGATGCTTAACCGACTGAGCCACTCAGGTGCCCCAGGATCAGGCCTGATTTTTGATCACTGTGTCAGATAGAAAAATCTCCCAAGGAGTTTTCTAATAAGTTAAGTTGATTGATCTGTGAACTATAATATCTAAATTTAAAATGGTGTTATGCTGGTCTACAAAGCAATACATTGTACTTTATGGTGCATATCCACAGATGTGGGCTTAAATCTAATCAGATAGCCGTCCTTGTCTTTCCTACCCCTGACAAGCAGAGGTATAAATCCCATATTTATATGGGATATATAAATATTCCATATATATTTGTGCATGGATCCTTAACAGAGTTCTTGTACTCCAGTAGGAGTACAGATAGTTCAAAGTGTTCTTGCCTCACACGTGGCATTGAGAGGGCATTGTCTAGAGTCAGTTTCAGGAGGGACAAGACATTTGGGGAGAGAAATGGTATCCATGGTAGCAATGTGTTATCTGGCCAGTCAGTGACTGACTGTGGAAGATACCAGGTCTCCAAAGTTCCTGCAGTTGTCTAAATAAGCAGAAGATATTGGCCAATTGGAATATAGAAGGGAGAATGAGATCTTTTAGGTAGAGTGGGAGGCAAGGACTGATAATAAGTAAAGGCTACTGGAGTCAAGAAATGTTGGTTGCCAGTAGGAGTGGGGGAGGGATTCTGGGTATTTTAGTGGCCTAGGGAGAGGGAAGGTGTGAGTCGAGTGGATGCAGGTGTATCAGCTGTATTCTCCAGCTGAAGAATGCAGAGTAAACATGAGGATACAGACCCTGAGAGTTGGCAGAAAGTATTCTTCCACTCTCTTCTCTGGTGTTGTCTTTCACTTCCATCTCTTTCCCTATTCCTTTTAATTCCTTTTTGATTTAGTCTTTTTCTCTCAGATTCCCTCTAGGAGGCAATGTGATAGAACACTAAGCAGTGTTTAGATAGGAATCCTGACCACTTACAGCTATGAGACTGTGACAGATTACTTACCCTTTTGAGTCTGGGTTTTCTCATCTATAAAGAGGGGACACTGGAAGTAACTTTCTCACTGGGTTGGGAAGATCGAATAAAATAATGTATGTAGGAGCAGTTCAGTGCAAAGTAAATCCTAAGGAGTCTATGTGGCTGCCTCTGTCTTGATCTGTCTACCTTGTTCTTTTCCAGAGGTTCGTTCTTATTCATTTTTTCCTTTGTTCTAGAATACTTTCTCTCAACCAGGTGTAATGTGATATTTTTGTTTTTGTTGAAAAAAGGTTTATGTACTCTATTTTTAATGTACAAAGTGGAGGAGTGAAATGTCTCCCATTTTTGTCAGTGCAGTAGATTACTGAAATGACAGAAGCTCTTGCTTCCTCTCTTCTCTAATAGCAGAAGCTCCAAGACCTTGAACAATTACTGTAATTCCTTTGGGTCTCAGTGTCCTTATAAATGTAGGGGCCTGAATGAAGTGAACTGTGAGGCCCTGTGAGGTCTAACTATACACGCATCTATGAGATGATGCTAAAAGTCAGATTCCTCACAAAATTGTACATGCCATGAAGAAAGGGCCATGTTTGCTGGGCATACCATCCTGTCCTCAGCATCACCAGGATGCTTGACCCATAGAATATGCTCAGTGAATGGATGAATGGATGAATGAATGAATGAATGAATGAATAATGAAATATTTACAACAATGAATGGTTCCGTACTCACCAGGAATATTTGTCAGGGCACCATTGGCTTTATGGGCCCATCTTCTATAACTCTGAGCTTAAACTCAGGGTTTTTAATTGTAGAAAATGTTTATCAACTTACATACTCAACTTTTTTGGCGTTTCTTTTCCAATTTCCTCAGGAGTTCATGATCTTTTTAAATTCCAATTCATTACCATGCTTTGTAGTCCTGGGTCTCTGTCATCGTTTAGTAAGTTGCCTGTGCGAAGTTAAATACTCTATTTTTGAAAGCACAGTGTATTAATACACAACATCATTGCACCATCTGCAAGGTGCTGTGCCATTTTATTTCTCAAGGCAGCATCACATATCTCATTTTACAAAGGAGGGAACAGACTGAAAGCAAGGAGCATTGCTTGGGCTTCTAAGTTCCTGCTTTAAATACACCACTATCTCTGACTAATGCATGCCATAATTAGGTTCCTTCACACATCCCCTGGTCCCTGTAGAGAGCTGAGCCTTCTTCCTTACCACTCCAACGGCCCCTAATGATTTTCTTGTCAGGGATCTGAGAAACTTTAAATCTCACTCTGGCCGTGTTCCACATTCTCTTCTCTCTTTCGAATGGTTCATTCCTGGGGAAAAAATATTTATGACTAACACTGCTTTGCCTTGTAGGGGAAATGGAGTCCCAGCCTTCAAGGTTAAGAATTCATTGGAAACATAATCCATTCAGTCACTCAATGTCTTAGTCCATTCAGGCCGCTGTAATGAAACACCACGGACAGGGTAACATCAACAACATAAATTTATTTCTCAAGTTCTGGAGGCAGGAAGTTTGAGATCAGGGTGCCGGCATGGTGGGGTGAAGGCACTCTTCTCGTTTTGTCCTCACATGGCTCTACCCTCATGACCTAATCATCTCCCCAAAGCTCTCTTCCTAATACCACCACATTGGGGATTAGGATTTCAACATAGGAACTTGGGGGGGGGGGGGGGGGACACAAACATTCAGACCAGAGCACTCATCAAATATTTCTTGAACTCCGCCTTTGTGTAGAGAACATAAGATTTCAGGTAGAAGACAATTTGAGGGTAGTAAAAAGTATCATATATTTTGCAGGCAAAATGATATGATACACACTGGATTTGAAGAAATCAAGACATTAGACCTAGCTGGCAGTTTAGATTCTCTTTTAAAATGGGCATATATGGTTTCTGAAGCCATTATAAAATTTTTCTTTCTGGACAACTCTGGTTTATCCTCTGGTGTTAGTCTTGTCAGCAGAACTGGTAACTTTTTAAATAACATTGTGAAAATGTCAAGACATTTCCAAAAGCTTAAATAGGAAAATTGAGTGATACCATAATTGCTTACTTTCTAAACGTAGGTAAAATAGTGATTATAAATGATTTTCTTTAGATAAAGAAAAGTAGACTTTTCAAGGACATGTAACTTTTGTTTACACTGGGGTATCAACACCTTTCTTTATTACTTTTCCAAAACTTTATGAGAGGAAAGGTGACGAATGACAAAGGGACAGTGCTGAGAACCACCGGAATACGCACTGCGTTAGAGAAGTGCTTTGTTGTTTTTTTTAACATAGTCTTTTCTCTTTTTTTTAATGTTTATTTATTTTGAGAGAGAGAGTGTGCAGGTGGGAGGGCCAATGAGAAAGCGAGAGAGAGAATCCTAAGCAGGCTCTGTGCTGTCAGTGTGGAGCTTAACACAGGGCTCAAACTCATGAACCAGATCATAACCTAAGCTGAAATCAAGAGACACTTAACCGACTGAGCCACCCAGGCGCCCAGAAGAAGTGCTTTCTATGTCAAGTTGTCTGACTCTCCCTTTTCATTTACTAACAACATTC
This sequence comes from Neofelis nebulosa, assembly GCF_028018385.1. Taxonomy (NCBI): domain Eukaryota; kingdom Metazoa; phylum Chordata; class Mammalia; order Carnivora; family Felidae; genus Neofelis; species Neofelis nebulosa. The sequence goes on along the minus strand of NC_080786.1, from coordinate 77,728,883 downwards.
TGCCAACAATAAGCTTAGTCATTTTCTGTCTAAAATGTCCAAAAACATTTGATAACAATTGAGGGGTAGCTGCCATGATGTCACCATCAAAAAATCATGAGACTCTTACGACTTCTAAATATAATCTTACAGTTCCGAGCTTATTTCATGTATTTAGGAAAAGCAGTTGGCATTATGTAGGAAAGGAAAGATAAAAACCTATCCTTTCCAGTCAGTCATTGGCAGGACTTTGCTTTATAAATTTATCATCTGTGATAGTCATCTGTCTCATTTGCTTACTTCTGAGACCCAAATTTGGGGTTGGAGAAGGCACCTGAGAAATCAGTTGGCCAGAAGATTGTTCAGTCTTAGCAGAAGAAAACAGATGATCACTACGCTCATTCTGCCTAATATAATCACTAAGAATTAACCAAACACCTGAAAGTATATTAGGAGTAAGCACTGAGTCATACAGAAATTTAAGTGGGTCACCAGGGCACTGACTGTGGTTAGCTATCTAATGAGACCTTTGATACACTGGAGAGTAGCCGGCACAAAACTTAACTCCTCCCCCACCCTTCAAGAGAGCTGGACAGAGAACAGCAATTCTAACTCCTCAGTAGAAGAAGGCATCCCCCATGGTGTAGCGTCTTTTAGAGTTTGTCCTTCTACCTTGGGTAAAATGCCCTCTGTAAAATGACTTCGCTCCTAGATAAGACAGAAAGGGAAAACCTGGTTTTATTTTGTTTCATTTTGCTACCATGTAAGTCATCTTGATTTTAAAAAATTTGTCCTCTCAGAATCACATATGGAACATGCCCTTGACTTCCAAACATTACGCAAGAGCTCTGTGTATTATTTCATCAGTTTTGGAAAAGTAATTGGCACTTATCTCAAAGGATTGGTTATGAAACCTGCCCTTCCTGGTTGGTCGGTAGGAAAGGCACAGAGCAGACATGAGCACAAAGCATGAAGGTTTCCAGGACTTGTCCTTATGCAGTTAGCCTTTCCTAGATCATGGTTTAGTCCATTGTTGTCTTCCTTTGCTTTTAAATTTTTTGAAATGCCCTTAAAGTTGAGTATTTCTTACTCAGAGCTGATATTTAAAGCTGCTCTAGGAAGGACTTTTAAAAAGTCATATATTTAATTTATATGCCTCTGAGTAAGAAATGTGTTTGCCAGGGCAGTCTCAAGCCTCTGATAAGCTAATGTGGAATGTCCACCGATGTATTTTTGGCTCTTTTGCCCTTTTTGGAAACAAAATTCTTCCTGTCTGCAACTCTTGGTATTCTCTCACACCTGCATTTTTCTTGACGAACCATCACCTGCAGGAATTTTTAAGGATTTCAAAGCCTCTGGGAAGCAGACCCAACACCAAAGAAATTGGGGGGAAAGACATGGCTATTCAAAATGATGTTGAATTGTGACTTTACAGAACTTCTCATTGGTTTTAGATGGAAGGCTCTGTGTTTAAGTGTTTGGCTTTCTCTGGCATGAGACTTGACCTGACTCCCAAGAACAATCAGCTAGTTCCAGGGTTTGCAGAAGGAAGCATTGTGCTCCCTGTTAATCAGCTGTCCTCTCTCCGTTCCCCCTTCGTCCCTCTTCTGATTGCAGTGGTGCTTCATGCCCCACCTCCAACCAAGATCAAACGGGAGCTGCACAGCCCCTCCTGTGAGCTGTCGTCCTGTAGCCATGAGCAGGCTCTCGGTGCTAACTATGGAGAAAAGTGCCTCTACAGCTATTGGTAAGTGGAGCCAGAGCGAGGCTGGCCAGAAAGGAGCCGTCGGGCCGACTGTTTCAAGTACTATTCAGCAGACACTCAGCGTAGCGTTCCTGGTCTTTCATGGCAACGTAATCCCCTAGTGTAGGCCAGTCCAAATGGGGCCTTTGTGCTGCACATAAAAAGCAAAACTGCTAAACTGGCTCCATGGGGGAACTGAGTTCATGGGGTACTGAGCCCTCCTAAGGGAAAGAACCTTGAATACTGGGATATTTGATCTGTGGCTTCTAGGGAGGGAATATATACTTCTTCATGTCTATCATATGTTAATGTGAACTTTAAGCACCAAAGAAGTAATCTTCAAATCAGAATATATGAAAAAGTCCCAAGGCTTGTGCCCTTTACTTAGGAATATCCAGGCCCCAGGAATGAGGCTTTAATTTTAAATCATTCTTTGCTCTAGAAGATAAACATAGATCTGCCTGAAAGGGGGAGAAGAGTCGTTAATTCAAGTGATGTTACAGCAGAAATTTATCTGCAACAGAGATTCTGACTAGTTCCTGGGAACCCTGGAATACTTGGGAGAGTGGGCCAGAAACCTCCCAGAGCATAAACTCTCCCCTCTCCCACCCATCCATCCCTACACACGCATACATGGAGAATTCTGTTAGAAGGGGGAAAAAGGAAACCGGAAACAGAGGCTAAAATTATCTTTGAGAAGAATCACTAGAAGTGTTAAACAAGTCCCTGTGACGCAGTGTGTTTGTCACTTTTCAGAGGTACAAATATTCCCTCGGGGCTGCCAGCAATTTAACTATGTTAATGCTGTCATTTCCTGGCAACATGGACTGCAACCTAGCCTAGCTGTTCTGCTGGATCTGGTGACCATGCTAATGGCTTCATTGCAGTTTAACAGTTCCTTCTCTTTTTCTGTTTACAGTGCCTATGATAGGAAGCCTCCCTCTGGGTTCAAGCCATTAACCCCTCCCACCACACCCCTGTCACCCACCCATCAGAACTCCCTATTTCCCCCACCTCAGGCAACTCTGCCCACCTCTGCACATGCCCCTGCAGCTGGCCCGGTACAAGGTGTGGGCCCCGCCCCCGCCCCTCATTCGCTTCCTGAACCTGGACCACAGCAGCAAACCTTTGCGGTCCCCCGACCACCCCATCAGCCCCTGCAGATGCCAAAGATGATGCCTGAAAACCAGTATCCGTCGGAACAGAGGTGGGTACTGATCTGAGCTTCTTTCACCGCCTCCATCGCCTCCCCTTTGCCCTGTGGGGAGGGCAGATAGTGGGGAGAGAGGAAGCAGATAGTCCTATTTACCAGGTCCCTATAAAGATCTCAGTGCATCGAAGCCCCTTGTGAGGTAAGATGAATGATGATATGAATATGACCTGTTCTTGAGGCACTCCGAATGATTTATGAAGTAGATAAGGGAGAGATCATTAGTACTATCCCCCTATTATGCAGGTAGAAACAGAGTGGCTTGACCAGGATACACAACCTGCTGACCCTCCCTGAGGGCAAGTCTCCTGGCTCCTCATTGGATCCTGCCTACTAGATTTGAGCCTTGGTTTATGCTACCCATAAACCATGAATACTTTATTAACATTTTACTTGCGTATTACAGAAGGTTGCTGAATTATAAAAGGTATTATCACTCATCTGATTTTAACACATTTTAACAGGGAATTAGCTAAAGACCTTATCTGTAATTACCTACTTTTGAGATAGAAATCTCCTGGTTTCATTCCAGGTAGGTAGTTCTACATTCCTAATAAGAAAATTGAGGCATCAGAGTCATTCATTTGTTGAACAAACTCCAGTAGGAAGGTAACCTACCTGCAAACATCAAACTTAATGTTTTAGGTCCCAGCCTTGTAAGTCCTTTATTGGGGTATTCTAGAATTTTGTGGATGCGTGCGGCCCTCCTTTACATAGGGTGTTCCGGGACCTGTCTTTTTCTTTCAAGTCTCTCTGGGATGTATACAGGTGAAGAGTCGTCAGTGAGGATGTTACCAGGGGTTGCAAGATGGTGACCATTGCCTTTCCTTTCTGTCTTTCTTGTTCTGCCTCGTGTGGGTGTGGAGGTGAGGGGCAGGAGAGGGAGGAGGGAAGAGTATACCTTCCCCAGGCCTGGTCCAACCCAAATGCCTCCCAAAATTTGTTTGAGGGTCACTTTATTTCTAGATGAAATACATAAAAAAAGCAAGTGTTCTTGTTTGGTTCTGATCCCCTTCCCCGCCCCTGTTGTGAAAGTCACCCTAAAGAACTACATAATTTGCCTGGTTAGTCTTTAGTCCCCTCGTGAGGCCAAGAGCCGTGAACGCTGATGATACATAGGGCCCCAGGGGGCGAACACTGACTGGGGGACTGGCTCAGCAGAGGGCCCTGGTTTCAGTAGAGAGCCCATCTGAAGGAGACAGCCACCACGAAGTGTTGCCAGTTTATTACCTTGTTAACAGCCTTGCACTTCTTCAGGAGAATTTGGAAATGTGGATTTTTGTGTAAAAACCCCAGGTTGTGTGGTTTTTCTTTTTAGGTTGGCAACTAACTCAAATTAAAAACAACAGCAACTCTCTGCAGACTAAACAAAACCTCCCTGTGGGCAGAATCACTCTGCAGGCCTGCCAGTTGGTAAACTCAGGCCTGGACACCATTTTTATTTCAATAGTTTTTTTTGGTGTTGTGTTTTTAAACAGTATCTTCCTGGTGTGTCTGCAGGGATTATTAAGTAAGGAGGAGGGATGAGGTGGAGCATTAGATTTGGTATTTGAAATACTTAAACAAACGTTCTACCACGTGTAAGGGGAAATTATTTCATGTTAAATCTCTTTGATTCATAGTCCCCCCTCAATCCCTGTTTCTTATCCAGGGGGCTTGTGTAAAGACAATGTTTGTCCTCCCACAGCCCCGGCAGACAGGTTTGTCACCAGGCTACCCGGCCCCTCCCAAAAGGGGGAGGTTTGATCCCTGAGATGTAGGAATGTCTTCCCTCAGGGGTCCAAAGAGACTGAGGCAGGGACCAGAAACCAGGTGTTTCTTTTTAGGGGGGATTCCTCCCTGAACTTTGCCTGTCCGTCTTGGATTTACCTCCCCTACACGCTGCCATTGGGAATATGGGTCTAGAATAAAAAGACCTTGCACACACTGGGCGGGTACAGAGATCCTTGAGAGAACTGGGGTGAAGGGCAAAGTCCTAAATTGATGAAGTAAAAGCACCACTGAGGCAGTTAGTCTTCTACCCCAGGGCACTGTAGTTGCAAAGTTGCAAGGGTACAGGAGTTCCCGTGGAATTACTCAAGATGCAAATTCCTTACTCCACCCTTGATTTTGAGTTTGGTGTGTCTGGGGCATAGCCTGGATACTTCACTGTCCCACTTGGAGAAATCACTATCCGGCTGTCTCTTCTGCCCCCATCCTTACTCCACCCCACCTTTTCCTTAAGGATCAAGTACCCAGTACCCTGAATTTTGTTCTCTTGCCCTTGTCTGTTATTAACGGGGGTGTCCACGTGATATTTGTGTGATGCAAAATACATCAGAAACGTGGCAAATGATTTTGCTTGTAGGTAGTGGAGAGCACACAGAAAATGAGGCAAACTAAAATCTCTGGTCTGATTTTGTAAAAGTAACAATAATTGCGTGTGTGTGAGAACAAGCTTAATAATCCCACCTCTAATAATTGTTACGCCTGCCTGAAATGGGGTAGATTACGTTTTTTTGTAGTTTGCTCTTTGCTAGCTTTTTATTTAAGCAATATTACTTCAAAAGTAACCCCCTAACAAAAATATATGGCATTTTGCAGGATAGAAGGAACTACAGTCTTATTTGAGCTTTTTATTAACAGTCCTGTAACAGAGCAGAGTGAAATACACTATTTCATAGATAAGAATATTAGGCCTCAGAGCAGCTAAGGGACTTCCTAATGGTCACATAGCCAAATACAAGGGCCTACATTTAGAAACCAAAACATTAATTCATAATTGCACCATTTGTTTTGGTTATGATGGCTGGGCGGGGGGGTGGGGGGGGAGCGTTGCTAACTGCCAGAACTTTATCCATGTCTTAAATTACAAAATCCTACTAAATTCCTACTTCACTTATCTAAACTCATGTTGTGACAGGTATCTTTTTTGTTTTGCTCACAGTATGCCTTATCTCTGCAGTTGAATAAACTTTTTGAGGTTTAAAAACCATGCTTTAGACCCTTCTTGGCCTGGTATCTTACTTGTCCTCAGTGTATGTTTATTGATAGTGATAGCAGTTTGCTAGGATTATACTTTAAACAACATAATCTAGGCAAAGGTATATTCTTAATTTTCTGAATGATCTTAGTATATAATTCTTCACAACTCATAAGTTATTTTTAGAAGATAAATACTGTGTTTGGAAGCCATGATTTATATTTGTGATTTCCTCCCCCACAAGGAGGGGAAAAAAAAAACAAACCATGTAATTTGGCATGTTGAGACATGTTCCATTTATCCTTAAAGACCAGCCGCTCCTTAAAGAGTGGGTGTGTTTTTTGTTCAGCCATCCTGATCTCAGAAGTTTTTTCATCATACTGTTTATGATGTTTACATGGGCTAGGTGGAAGAATTTAGAAAATGTTCCTACCTTATATACCCATTGTACTGGTCAGGTATGATTTTGTCCTTCGTTATATACCATTTCTCATTACAACTCAAGGTGAAGGAGTCCCCACAATTCCATTGAAAGGGCTCCACTAGGAAATTTATCATCGAAGAATTTGGGGATACTCTGCTCTCTCACCCAGCATCAAGAAGCACAACATTTAAGAGAGTACTGCTAGTGGAAGAATCTCCTACTTCTTGATGTTCCCCAGAGGCATCAGCGTTGTAATAGGCTATCCTGCTGAAATTGATAGAGTGCTCCCAAGTCCTCAAGAAAGGGTTAGGCACAGCATCTTCTAGAAGAGCAAATCGCCTAACCCGTTTGAGAAAGTTCTCTCCCTCAGTGGTTCTGATCAAGGTTTCAAAGCTTAAAGGAATGAGCTTAAGTTTTCTGGAATTGTGATTCGATAGATAGCTACTCATTCCCTGAAGATGCTATGTTTAATATACTCAAGTCTTTCTGCTGTTTGTACTTCCTCTCTTAAAGTCCATCCCCAATAAATTGCCATTCATTTTTGTCCTTTAGATTTTGTAGTTTTTAGAGAGGGAGGAACTTGACTGTGAGTCATATTTGTAGCCTGGCCTGGAATGAAGTGAATGTGTCTGACGCATCTCCTCTCCACGCACGGCTGTTAATAGCATGTTATGTATGGCAGCACACATTCACTTTGGGATCCGAAACTGAGTCTCTGAGATGCTTAATGGAACCTTCTTTGACAGGCTGAATAATGTACTTCTGATGGTTACAGTGTGGGGTGTTTGTAGTTCTGAATCTTAAGAGGGCTTGTTTGTGGCATTTCACCAGGTTTACTAGAGGTTTTGTTGTTGTTGTTACCTTTTGTCAAGCTAAAGGAAATTTCCTTGTATTCTTTGTTTACTCAGAGTTTTTAATATGAATGGATATTGAATTCGATCATTTTTTCTGCCTCTGTTGACCTGATCAAATGAATTTTCTCCTTCCATTTCTTAATGTGGTGAGTTACATTGGTTTATATGCAACCAGCATTGTATTCGTGTGATAAACCCAACTTACTGGTTATGGGTTACCTTTTTTAACATCGCTGGACTTTGTATTCCAGTATGGTATTTAGGATTTCTTAAATTTTTTTTAATGTTTTATCTATTTTTTTTTTTAATTTTTTTTTCAACATTTTTTATTTATTTTTGGGACAGAGAGAGACAGAGCATGAACGGGGGAGGGGCAGAGAGAGAGGGAGACACAGAATCGCAAACAGGCTCCAGGCTCCAGGCTCCGAGCCATCAGCCCAGAGCCTGACGCGGGGCTCGAACTCACGGACCGCGAGATCGTGACCTGGCTGAAGTCGGACGCTTAACCGACTGCGCCACCCAGGCGCCCTGTTTTATCTATTTTTGATAGAGACAGAGTGTAAGTCAGAGAGGGACAGAGAGTAAGGGAGACACAGAATCCAAGGCAGGTTCCAGGCTCCTGCCAGCACAGAGCCTGACACGAGGCTTAACCTCGCGAACCGCGAGATCATGACCTGAGCTGAAGTCAGACGCTCAACCGACTGAGCTAGGTGCCCCTGTATTTAGGACTTGTGCATCGCTATCTATGATTGAGGATAATGTATAATTTTCCTTTCTTGTATTATCCTTGTTGGGTTTTAACATTAAAGTAATTTTCATCAGATAAATAGAGGGTGTTCTCCTTTTAATGTATACTAGAATAGCGCATGTGAAATTGGAATTTTTTATTCCTTGAATTTTTGGAAGAATTTACCAGTAAACCATTTGGGCCTGGTATTTTCTTTGTGGGAAGATTTTTAATTACTGGTTAAGTGTCTTCACTTTTCTAGTCCTGCTCTGAATTTCTATTTAGTTGAGTGAATTTAATAAATTACTTTTTCTGGGAAATTTTCCATTTGGTGTGAGTTTTAAAATTAATTGCCGTGAAATCTCTAGTTAGTCCTTGGCAGACAATATCATTTGTCTTTTCAACAAATCAGCTTCAGTTTTGCTCATCCTCTCTATTAGATGTTTTCTATTTCATTGATTTCTCTTGGCTCTTATGAAAATAATTTTATTATTTCTACTTTCTTTCAGTTTACTGTTTTTCTTTTCCTAACTGCTTTGGTTGGATGATTCACTCGTTAATTTTTTAGCTTTTTGTCTTTATAGTATAAACACGTAACCAAATAAAACTTCTCCTAAGGCTGGGGTGACCATACATTCAGTTTTTCCCAGGTCAATATGGTTTATGCTTTATCTGGAAGTCACTACTCATACCTTTCCTTTTTACTCCCCAAAATGTCCTGATTTGGATAACCAGTTATTTGATTTCCCTACCCAAGTCCTGCTTCAGCTGCATACCACAAGTCCTGACTTAAATTAATTCTGATTTGATTTAAAAGCTCAGTTCTAAGTGTTTTCTATTTCAATAGAAATAGTCTCTCTCAATCCTATTGTTCTCTCAATCCTGTAGTTCTTTAAAAATATATTTCTTAATTTCCAAACATGGGAGTTTTCTAGCTGTCTGGACTATATGATTTTTGTTTAAATACCATCAAGGGAGTATTTAAAAGCAGTTATAGAAACAGTATGGGCTCCGGAGTTAGGCCTGGGATTGAGTCCCGGGAGCTCTGCTGTCTCCTATCCGTATGACCTCAGGCAGGCACTTAAATTGTCTAAGCTTGGGTTTCTTCATGTGAAAATGGAAGAAGAGTAGATAACTTCCCACATAGAAACATTGGGTGGGTTAAATGAAATCATACTGGCACAGAGAAGGTACTCAATAAATGCTAGCTTCTATGACACTTTTACTTTTTAAAGATTGCTTTTATAATCCATAAAGAAAGCTATTAAAGGAATCTTCCTAAAATGATACAGATACCACAACTTAGGAACTTCTGATGCTTCATCAGTCGATGCTAGGTTTTTAACGGGTGAAACTCCCTTTGTCTATAATCTTTTCATCGTCAGACTTATTAGTGTTGTACATATAAAACTAATACTTTCGGCAGCTGATACTCTGGGGACATCTTGTATTTCCATCACCTTCCTTCTTGCATGTTTGATGTTGGGAAACCAGACAAACATCCAGGCCTTTAAAGGACATATGTTGTTCCTCCTCTATCAATGTTTTATCACAGTTTAGATGATCCAGTTTGCATGTACACAGTGCTGACAGACCTCACAGAGCCCTGAGAGCTTTTGCAGAGTTCTGTGCTGTGCTCTTAGGGAGTGTTTGAGTTTTGTTTTGCAACAGTGTCTGGCTCTTGGTTTATGGCAGGAAAATAAACATTAGTGTGAAATAAATGTGAATGAAAATCAGCACTTTCATTGTGAGAAAGGAGAATGGATTTTGGGTAGGCAGCTAGTGGACTCTGTTATGTGCATGTGATAGTTTTCTCCCAGTTCCTTAAGATCTCCCCTTACATTTGTATAGCTTCTGAATTTAGTTTATTGGGGGTTGGGGGATGAGATGGGGCAGTTGATGGTGGTGTTTGAAGGTAGTGTATATTGAGAACTTAACAGTGTGCCAGGGGTGGTTTCATGCATTGGTTTATGTAATCTTTACAACAGACCTTTGGAGAGGTATCCGGGTTGTCCTTACTTTATTGACAAGGAAAATGAGGCTCAGAGCGGTTATATAACTCACCCAAGGTCACACAGCCAATAAGTGGTAAAGATTGGATTTCAGCCCAGGATCTTCTGCCTTCACAGCCACAGCGTCTTACCCAGCTATGCTGCTTTCCTGTTGTATCTTCTCTTAGCCTAAATGGAAACGTTAAGTACATGGTATTGGTTTCTTGGCCGATTTTATGTATCCTCTCCCAGCTGGCCTCTGAACCATGGCTACTTTACCTGGCACCCATAGCCACTGTGTAGCCTTCATCAGATCCACACTTTTCTCCTTTCTTCCTCTAAGCATTGTGTTTACTCTGTGTGTTGGCAGCAGAAACCGAAAAGGAAATGCAGAAAAAGCATCTAACGGTTTTCATAACGTAAACCAAATGTTGGTAGCGTGGGTGAGCTCTTGGGAGGAAAGGCGCTATATAAATCTGACAAATAAATAAATAACTGTTTCTTTAAATAAACTGGCACTGAAAAAGCCTTAATCCGTAACCTATTGAATTTAAGCTCACCCAATAGTCAGAAATCTCCTTTTGCTCACCAACTGTGAGTTCACCACAGCCTGGGGAGTTCTCTTGGGATGACGGGTTGGGGGAGGAAGGGGGGAGAGGGGGGTGAGCAGGAGAAGGGGTTTGTTAGGAACCAAGCTGCCTCTCCATTGAAAATGATTGCCTGCCTCAGTAAACAAGAGGCATCTTTGTCATTGCTGTATTATATATACAACACATTCTTAGATACTTCAAAAGGATTGCGGAAAGGGGAAGGGGTTCAAATGAAGGGCAGTGAGTAAAGTTCACGGAATGTATTTTAAGGACAAGAACGGAATTACTTTACTCATCTCTGCAAATAAAAGCCATTATCAACAGCAAGCTCTGAGAGAATCTTTCTCCAAGTATGTTGGTTCTGTGACCTACCCTTAAGATCCCCTTTGCCACTGCCACTCCCTCAAAACAAACCCGGCCTGAACCATCCCAATTATAGACTCTGTTCTGCAGATCCCGGGCCCTTAAGCACCGTGCACCATTCAAGTGCAGCTTGGGGGAGGGACAGGGGCTGCTGGCTGGTGCCCATAAGGAAGTACCTTTTCCTGAAGGGACCACACCAGGCCGACTCTAAAGTTTCATTCTGGAAGCTGAGAAGATAGGCGCCGAGAGGAAGGGAAGGGCTTGGGCCTGCCAGCAGAGGCTCTGGTTACAGAACTGAGCGGTTCTGTGCCCTCTCGGCGCCATCAAAGGAAGTGACTTGTGGAGGTCACCTTTGAAGGTGCGAAGATGGTGGCAGAGAGGAGAGAATGTGGAAGACGTGCCCCTGTTACTGTTCCTTCCTGCTAGCAGTAGGTTTGGTACCTGATAAAAATAAGGCCTTGAGAGTATCTTCATCTTTCTCTTCTGCCCACTTCTTCAGAATTTGCTTCAGAAATTTCAGGTTTGCAGTGTGCTGCTGGGGCCTGTGTTCTAAATGTCAAGCCTAAACCCGGGTTTCAAATTTGCACTTCTTCAAAGACCATGGAAGGTTTCCTTAAATAACAGCAACCTTGAAAATCCGCATTCCTGATGAAGTTGCACCGCAATGCAGTCGGCGCCCCGGTGAAAGGCTCTCAGCCCGCCGAAGCTTCCGTAGTTTCTAAAGCTTGCTTCATATATTGGCCAGACAAATCCTGATGCCTTTGGTGTCTGGGGTGAAAGGATAGGTATTTGTAAAATTGTTTGGTGGTCTTCATGTTGTGGCATGATCTTCCGGTGCTGCTTTTGGTAAGGTAGTAAGGAGTCACACAGAGTGAGTGCCAGGCTAAACCCCGATCTAAACGATGTTTTATATGCATCCTGATCTCTTCAGTTAAGGATTTCAAATCTTGATGTTCTACAAATCTGTTGGCCACCTGTTGCCACAGATTGATTCAAATCAAGTTTAAATTATCTCAGGAAAACTATTAATAGGGTTCAAGCTAAATTTGGAGGGAGGCCTTAATATGACAGGATTCTATTGTTGATTTTTAAAATACCAGTGAAATTAGTGCTCAGTTTTTTATTTTTCCCTGAACCTTGGCTCCTGCTTTCTACCTGAGGGCATATATTCAGAAATGCTTTTCCTTAAACACATGGATGAGTGCCTTATACATATTTCATGGACTGACATCTCTCTTCGAGGGTTACACTCTCTGACTTCTACACCGGCCCCGCTGAAGTCTACACCAGTGTGTCAGTGCGTATGGCTGTGGCAGAAACCAGGCTCTGTAGACATGATTTTATTTCATCGTTCCAGCAACATTTTGGTGGCTGATACACCCCCATGTTACAGAGGAGGAAACTGAAGCCAAGAAAATCTGCCCTCTGTCACTTTCCTTTTTACTGCACTGCCTTTCCAACAAAGAAAGGCCAGTTGGCACAGTTTCAGATTTTTCTGACAGCTAAAGGGTATTTTCTTAATAATTTTTCTAATTTTTGAATGTTTGTTTATTTTTGAGAGAGAGAGAGAGCACAAGCGGGGCAGGGGCAGAGAGAGAGGGAGACACAGAATCTGAAGCAGGCTGTGCACTGTGAGCACAGAGCCAGACGCAGGGCTCTGACCCACAAACCGTGAGGTCATGACCTGGACCAAAGTCAGACGCTTAACCGACCTGAGCCACCCAGGCGTCCCTCCGACAGCTAAAGGATGTTATGATATTCAATTAAGAATAAAAGTGTTTTATGGTTCTGTCTTATTATAAAATAATCATTTATTAAATTGTAGATGAACAAAAAAAAAATCACCTAAAATCATAATCAACCAAAGATAAGCAGTATTCACACATTTAGGTGCAGCTCTTCCCAGGATTTTGTATGACACCACAAATACTTTTTTTTTCATAAGTACTTTTTATTTTTGCAAAAATTTGATGTTCTTCGTACTTTTTCAAAATATATCAAAAATACCTTTCCAGGTTCTTACATATTTGTATATTACATCATATTTGTTGCTTTCAACTGAGTAGCCGTATCATAATGTACTGAGCCACATTGGTGCCCATCCTTGTAGCTACAGCGCTTTTTATGTGCCAGGCACAGATTTATTAGCTGCCTGTTCATCCTCCAAGTAACCAGGACAAACCTGTTCTCTCTTAGTACTTTTTCAATTACTAATGAACTTGAACCTTTTGTTTGTTTATGATCATTAGTGTTTCTTCTTTACTGATTTTCCTATTTGTATTCTTAACCCATTTTTTTCTACCAGGATATTCATAATTTTTTTTTAATGTTCATTTATATTTGAGATAGAAAGAGACAGAGCATGAGCAGGGAAGGGGCAGAAACAGAGAGGGAGACACAGAATCTGAAGCAGGCTCCAGACTCTGAGCTGTCAGCACAGAGCCCGACACGGGGCTCGGGCTCAAACTCATCAACCACGAGATCATGACCTGGGCTGAAGCCAGACACTCAGCCGACTGAGTCACCCAGGCGCCATAGGATATTCATTCTTTACTGATTTTTAAAGGCTGCTTCTGTCAACAAATTTAACAGTGCTGTATCTGTTAGAGACTTTTCCCCAGCTTGTTTTAGTTTTGGTTTTGTTTATTTTTTCTGATATTTTCTGACTGTTACAGATGTTTTCTTCAGTTTGTTTTCTTTTTATTTTGTTTCTGGTGTTTTTTGAACTATAGAGATTTATACAATGAGGAATATCCATATTTATCTTGATGATTTCTGCTGTTGGTATGATGTGTAGAAAGGTTTTCCCTCACTCCAAGATCATATATTTTCATATATATATTTACTCTACCACTAAGGTTTCACATTGAAATCTTGAATCCATATGAAATTGGTTTTGACATATGGTATAAAACAGGATCTAACTTTTCCACCATTAATTTGAAATGCTAAAACTTTAGCAAGTACTAGATTTTAGAATACACTCGACATTTTATAACTTCACATTCAGTTCCTTTGATATGCCTATCTTTCATTCCTTGTATTACTGTTTTAATTATTGCAATTTTACAAAAGTTGTGAATATCTAATAGAAATAGAAAATCATTATTTCTTTTCAACAATTATTGAATATTTTAAATAAAGTTTAGAATCGTTTTGTCAGGTTGATTTTGGGAAGGCATTGCTTTAACAGAATAATTTTCAGGGAACCAATAGCTTCAAAATCCTAAATATTTCCTCTTTAATTAAATTTTCTTTCTTTTCCTCCAAAAATAGTTTTAAGGGTTTTTTTTAAAGGTTTTTATTATTTATTTTTGAGAGAGAGAGAGAGAGAGAGAGAGAGAACATGCAAGCAGGGGAGGGGCAGAGAATCAGAAGCAGGGTTCAAAATCATGAACTGTGAGATCCTGACCTGAGCCAAAGGTAGATGTTTAACTGATTGAGCCACCCAGGTACCCCCAGGTTTAAGGTTTTTATTCTTATATGGCTTACACATTTCCTGATTATCCCTGAGGTTTTATGTTTTTGATTGCTATTATGAATGGGATTTTTAAATTACATTTTCTAAGTGGTGAATTTGTACTCTTTGGTCTTTAAAATTGAGTTCTGTCTACAGGGGAAAGAATGAATGAACTAGTAAACATATGTATATGTTAGTACTATTTGCAGATAAGTGGTCTGATATATTTAGGTACATAATCTGGCCCAACTGTACAGATAGACTGTGCATGAAATAAACATGCATGGGAGATAAGAGGCTACCATGTCATTGCTTTGATTGCTTTTTTGCCACTCCCTTACTCAAGAAGTCTGAAATATGCCGTATAATTTTGGGAAGAGGGTGTCTGAACTTCTAATTCCCAGTGCTAAATCATAGTAGGTATTTATCATGTTCTTAGTTAAAAACTGTAACTACTTTCTTCTTACAGATTTCAGAGACAACTGTCTGAACCCTGCCACCCCTTCCCTCCTCAGTCAGGAGTTCCTGGAGATAATCGCCCCAATTACCACCGGCAAATGTCCGAACCTATTGTCCCTGCAGCTCCCCCACCCCCTCAGGGATTCAAACAAGAATACCATGATCCACTCTATGAACATGGGGTCCCAGGCATGCCAGGCCCCCCAACACATGGGTTCCAGTCACCAATGGGCATCAAGCAGGAGCCCCGGGATTACTGCGTTGATTCAGGTTAGCATAAAATCATGCCACTCCTTTCTTCATTCTCTCATTTATCTGTCTGGTCAGTATTGTCTTCTGTGTGCAGGGCCGTAGGGAATCATTTTATAAAAATCACCCTTTAAGAACTTAGGAGCTAGTGAAGCAGACTTGTTGATGCATAACCAAATACAGAACAAAACAGAAAAGCCATCGGTTGGTAGGAAGTGCAGGAGGCATTCAAAAGTGGTAGGGAGTACTCGTCCAAGTCCAAGACTGAAGCTCCAGTCTTGGCAATGCCCTTTTTAAGACCCCTTATCTTAGGGTCACTGGACAAAGGAAATACCATTTCTGCATTTTAGTCCTGCCCCTAGTTTCATGGATTTCTTTTTGAATACAGTAGACTCATAAACTCCCAGTGTGAGCATAAGGAAAAGGGTCCACATGGAGGGTGGGATTCTTTCTGTTCTTGGAATGAATGGTACTCTGAGAACACACCTGGGGTGACATAGCAGTACAGAGTGCTGGGCGCACCATGGAAAAGGTGGTCTTGATTGCTTTGTGGGATTCACTGCCCTGTTGCAATGCTTTCATTGGGGGAAGTTCCTGGTAACCTTCAGAGGCTGCTGGTGTACATGGGGAGAGGTAACATGTTAGGGCACTTAGGGCACCTGTTGTCTGGTTATGGGACCTCTCGTCTAGAAATGGAAGCATATCAGGAAGTTTAAGCTGTACTTGGGAGCTTTCCCCCTGCCACCCCCCACACTACTCACTAACTACATACCTTATAGGCCAGACACATTAAATGAGGTCATTAGGGGAGAGGAGGGTGGGAATTCTACAGTTTGCACATTTAGAAACTGTTTCCTCCTCTTCTTTTCCTCTTCTTTCAGAAATTGCTTAAACTTTTTCACTCTTTTCTTGCAGTTGGTGCTAAGGGAATTTGAGGGTGGTGTGTGGGTTTTCAGCCTTTTCCATGGGTGTTTTTCTTGAAGGCTCTGGGGAGGGGTGGGGCAGTATGTATTTGAATGGTTTTTGCAAATGGAATGGGATATAGAATTTGCTCTTGGCCTTCTGGGAGATAATATGTAGATTGATTAATTCAGGCAGAAATGGGTTATGAGAAAGCCTGGGGAGGTAGACAGAAGGCAGACATCTGTTGCTTTATGATAAAAAAAAAATCAAGTGTATAGGTATTGATAGCTTATAAAATTCCCACTGGGCTTTCCTTCTGAAGGCTTTGATGTATTTTTCTCAGGAGCAGGCATGACCAGCAACATTTTTCCTTTGGGATTGACATTTTAATCTGTCCTGGCAAGTTTTTCACCCCAGACTATCCCTGAATTCAAGACATTCAGCAGATGTTACCATATCTGTAATTTGTGTGTCCCAACTGGGCACAACTCAGCTCACCAGCTTTCCTCTCCATAGACACCTTGATAATGTAATGCTTGAAGAAGAGTTCACTTGAGCATGGGTTTGATTCTACCAGCTCCAACATGGGGAAATGTACTTGCAAACAACAATCCCCTCCCTCCTGCCAGCTCTTGTCCTAGCTTCCTAACCTCAAATCCCCTCATCTCTTGGGCCTAAAAAGCACCTTCACCCATTAGAGTAGAATTGAATGTGACCATCCGCTGTAAAGGGGGGCAAATTGGGGAAGATCTAAAGCACCCCTCCTCCCTCTCCAAACCCCAAAGCTCCCAAGTCAGTTAGAAACAGAAGGCCAAGCTTGGCCTTTTGAAAGCCAGTTTCTTTTTCTACCATTAACTGTGTTAGCAAATTTCCAAAATGTTATGAGAATGAAGCATCGTTTTTCCCTCCTAGTTCTCTTGATTAGGAGTCAAGAGTCCTACTTTCAAATGGTGGGTGACAGTGTTCCCCATGTTACTTATTAGGGTGGTACCTCTTTCCTAGGACAGGACCAGAAAGACATGACCTTGGGGTAGGGGAAGCTTTAGGGGGCCTTACTGGAGAGCTGCAGTTCAACCCATATGCTGATTCACCTGCAGAAACTATTGACAAAGTGTGTGTCTGTTTCTCTTTCAGAAGTGCCTAACTGCCAGTCGTCCTATATCAGAGGGGGGTATTTCTCCAGCAACCATGAAGGCAAGTAATGCTTTTTAAAATAATATTCAAGGAAGCTTAACATGCTCAGCTTCCAGGCTCAGATGTGAGATCCGAGGTTAAGCCTTTCTTAAGTCATGAAAATGAGAGCTAATTGATGGTAATCTTCAGTTATCTTGGGGCACACTCCTGAACACAGTGAGCGCCACCATCAGTTTCAATAGTAATGACTCTAACTTGTAAGAGTTTATGGAATAACATGAAGAAAAAGTAAACCAAGCTGGTTTCCACATTTCCATTCAAGGAGGTTTTATATGGCTGTATATAACATTATTGGCCTAAACTGGAACTGGGGAACTATGTCACAACTTGAGATGGTGGGTTTAGGACTTCTTCTCTGGGCACTTAAACAGGAAATGGGTTTTTTTCTTAGAACATTTTCCACAGAAGTTTGTCTTGTTTTTTGTCATATATATCTGTCTTCAAATACCTAGAGCAGTGTGATTCCCCAAACCCATAGCATGAGCTTCACCTGGGATTTGTTAGAAATGCAGGTTCTCAGGACCTGCTCCCCCCCGCCCGCCCCGCCCCATGGAATCAGAGGCTTCAGGGCTGGAGTCCAGGAGTCTGTGTTGTGACAGGCCCTCCTGGTGATCCTGATGGGCTCTCAAGTTTTAGAACTACTATAGTGTCATGAGTTGCAGCTTTGGCTGCATGTTAGAATCAGCTAGGGAGCTTTTAAATTTTTTTTAATGTTTATTTACTTTTGAGAAAGAGAGCACACACATGTGCGCCTGGGGGAGGGGCAGAGATCCAGGGAGACACAGAATCCAAATCGGGCTCTGAGCTGTCAGCACAGAGCCCAACACGGGGCTCGAACCCACGAACTGAAACATCATGACCTGAGCCAAAAATCAGAGGTTTAACCAACTGAGCCACCCAGGTGCCCCCCAGCTAGGGAGCTTTTAAAACTTTTGGTGTTCAGGCTTCACCCAGAACAAGTAACTCAGAAATTCCGGGGTGGAGCTTAGGCATTAGTTTTTAAAGTTCTCCAGGTGACTCCAATGTGTATCCAAGGCTGACAATCACTGTTCTCTAGAGTTTTTGAGGAGGTTGAAAAAGCTAATAAAACAGCACTAGGAAGCATCTGCTCATTTTTGTAAGCTACCGGTTTACAAGCATGATTTCTATGGGTAGCTGCTTCCCACTGTCCTGGTGAGAGAGAAGACCCAGTGTGGTTGCATTGGGTGCCTGAGAATATTCTGAGTGCGTGTCCAGCCCTGGGAAGGAAGGGCTGTCTACCGGACCTCTGACTGCGACCGGCACAGCTGTGCGGGGCTCTCTTCCAGGTTCCCGAATGTTTCTGCGGCAGCAATTGATGTCTGCAGCAGGCAGACTGGGAGGGAGTGGGGGAAGAGAGGGAGGAAAACATTTTGCATAATTACAACATTTAGGAAGGAGCATGCTCTTAAAGGAAATATTTTTAGTAAAGCTTTGGGCTGCTTACTACACACAGAATATCTGGCGAGTTTATGTGTTTTCCCCTCCTCTTTCCCATTCCTTTCCCTGACCCCACACACATCGGGGAAGCTACTTGCAAAGAGACCTGCATTCTTAATTCTCCTAAATTACCGTGGTGTGGGTTTTTTTCTCCTTATTTATATGTGCTTGACCACAGGCGCCAGTTAGTGGAACAAGTGTTTCTGATTGGCATCTGTGATTACTAAGATAGCCGGCCCGCCTTAGCGTTCACCTGGAATCTCTGCAGAGTGCGTGAATCTTTCATTTCCACTTGGCTCTTCACACAGGTCCTTCCTTCCTGCCACCTTCAGTGGAGTGGTTGGTGGTTGTGGCCACAACTGATGTAACTGCTGGTGCAAATTTAACTGACTTAAATTTCACTTAAATCAAGAGCATCTTGCAGATGTTTTAGAGAACCTCGTGTGGCAGGGACTAGTGACCACAGAGACACCAAAACGACTCTCACCGGCAGACCTTCATCTGATTGGTTTGAAAGCCAAACCTAGGATTTCATCTAGATGTACATTTTTTTTTTCCTGTTTGCTGTGAATGTAGTATCCTTACCTAGAGGAAGAACAGTGCCAAAAATAGCATGGCAAGTTTGACAGATGTGTAAACATTGAAGGAGTTTATTCATGATGACTTGACAAGGCCATTAAGACATCACTGGAGTGTTAAAATCCATGTGGAAAGTCAGGAAATATATAGCTTCCTAGCAGCCAAGGCCAAAAAAAAAAAAAAAAAAGAAGAAAGAAACATGAGGGGTTATGTAATTCTTGTTGCTAATATAAAGTATAACAGTTTGTCATAAAGTCAGTTTCCTAGTACCAGATTGGAAAATAAATATATCATAGGAGTCACTGAATTCCTGACTTAAAAGTTAACATTGTAGGGGCGCCTGGGTGGCTCAGGTTGTTGAGCGTCCGACTGTTGATTTGAGCTCAGGTCATGATCCCGGGGTTGTTGGATCGAGCCCTGCATGGAGGGCTGAGCATCGAGCCTGCTTAATATGCTGCCCCTCTCCCTCTGCCCCTTTCCCACTGTCACGAGCATGTGTGCGCTCTTTCTCACTCTCAGAAAAGTTAGTATTGTATTTTTAAATCTTTTTGTAATGGATTCTTTCATACTTATTCAAAGATTTGTTGAGCACTTATGTACAAGGTGATATGAGGATACTAAGATATTCAGGACATGGTCCTTATCCTCAAGGAATTTAGAATCCATGACAGAGAATTCTAAAAGAAAGCTCTCACATTATCCAATTAATTTCTTAATAGTACTTATCACAATGTACAACTACTCTCTTCATTTTTTTAAACTATCACTTATTGTACATTTATGTGCCAGGAACTACTCTTGGCACCCTGGCATAAAGATAAAACAGATCAATGTAACAGAATATATATTGACTCATTGTATTCTCACACAACACTGTAGGAATGGCTATCTTCCCCTGTCAGCAGATAAGGAAACAAGCACAGAGAGGTCACGCAGCTAATCTAGGTGCATCAGTCTGGCTCCAGGGCCCACACTCCTTAATGCTCCACACTACCCTGT
This sequence comes from Neofelis nebulosa, assembly GCF_028018385.1. NCBI lineage: Eukaryota > Metazoa > Chordata > Mammalia > Carnivora > Felidae > Neofelis > Neofelis nebulosa. The sequence continues at coordinate 77,708,738 of NC_080786.1, read as the reverse complement.
GTCTCACTTTTCCCCCCGCCTTTTTGGTGTGTGTCCCCCAGTCGAGATACAAGCTCCATGAGAGCAAGCACCAAGTCTGTATTCTTCTTATCTACCCCCTTCTAGCACAGTGCCTGGCATAAATATTTATTGGATTAAATAATAAATAAATGCTAATAAAATATGCTTCCTTTGATGTTGTTAAATAAACAGAAATAGCGCTTGGGGCTGAGAATAATACAAACCTCAAAATAATCTCAGTTTCCTCCAAGCTGGGCAGTGCTTTCCCGTCCCAGGCCTCTTAAAAATGGTGCTGGTCCTGCCGAGAACTTGATCTTAAAGAACAGCAGATTATTTCTTGGCATCTTTCCCCGCGGGTTTTTCAAGTCCTAGCAAATCCCTCTCAGCATCTAATGCCAGTCCTTCACTGCAGAGCAGCTCCCCTGGCCTCTCCCCATGACATAGCCTACACACATAGCCTGTACCCTGCAGCCAGATGAATGGAACGGGCGCATGGCTTAGCACACAGGAGCTGCTAGGGCTCTCTCCTGAGGGCGTGCTGGCATGCTCACACGTCAGACCCAGGCTAGGCCACAGAGAAGGATGTGGTCCTCATCGAGCCTGTCTATTAACTGGCTTTGAACTGAACACTGATCTTGTCAGGGTGCCTGGTGACGTGACGTGGTGGTCAGCATCGAATGCCTATTAAGGGTTTGTGGACTGAGAATGCTGGCCATCCTTCCTTCTCCTTGACGCCTTTCATTTTTTGCCCTACCTTCCTTTCATTTCCATTTCCATGTGTTGAGCCCATCAGCTCCCCTTTTTTGACCTCTGTCTTATTGTCTAGACAATGAATAAGTTTTCTTGCTAGAAGAAATCTCTTCAGATTTCCTCCATTATGTCTGCTGATAATACCGCCAACTTGCTTTTAAACTTATTGCTGGTCACAGTCCTCCCCAGGCCCATGTCTTTACTCATTTTGGCAACATCGTCTACCCTGTAAGCTCCTTCATAATTGAATGGGGTACAGTGGAAGTCTTGACGATTCGTAGGAAAGGTTGAAATTAATATTTGCTAGAAGGAAAATGGCAAGACTACGTGCAGATCAACCAAATCCTCCCAGCTAGGCCAATGGAAATAGATGAGATGCCTTTTCAGATATAAAAGCTTAGCCACAGCAACAATGACCCACACAGACCTCATAACAAGATGTGAAGGAACTCACCCGTGACTCAGCGCTTCCCTGCAGTCTTAGCTCAAATAGCAGGAATCGATGCCTCTCTGACTAAGACATCAGAACACAAATGCCTAAGTCCTTTTGAAGCCCCCCAAATTCAGACTGGCACGCATACCGCAATTAATACGGCTTCGGACCTGAAATAGTAGAATTCCATTTTAGTCCTTAAATCCAGAGTGTTAGTAGAATACAGATAGAGTTTGTCAAGCAACATGGTTTTTCTTTTTAACTTTTCCTTCAGGCTTTTCATATGAAAAAGATCCCCGGTTGTACTTTGATGACACTTGTGTTGTTCCTGAGAGACTGGAAGGTAAGTAGCCTCTCCAGTTTGTTGCTAAGCCAGAGTGTTGGAGATGTCAGAGCGCCTCAGTGTTGTTAACACAGAGTCGGCGAGAATAACTCCTTCATGCCTGAGACACCTGAGAAACTTAAGACTAAAGTATTGCATGTATATCCTTGTCCCAAATAGGCAAAGTCAAACAAGAGCCCACCATGTATCGGGAGGGGCCCCCTTATCAGAGACGAGGTTCCCTTCAGCTGTGGCAGTTCCTGGTTACCCTGCTTGATGACCCAGCAAATGCCCACTTCATTGCCTGGACGGGTCGTGGCATGGAGTTTAAGCTGATCGAACCTGAGGAGGTAAGCACTGGCTAGACTTGGATGATACTTGACCCACTGATGATGATGATGAAGATGATGGTGATGGTGACGGGTGCTCGTTTAGTTCTCCATTGAGGCTTTTCACTATGTGAAATACACTCTTCCTTCTCATTCACGCTCTGACCTGGCCAATGGGCTTGGCAGTTCTTTTCCTATCGATAGGACAATTTACAGTTCAGGGACACGCAGGGGTCTCCACTGGAGAAAACACAAAAAGTATTAGTTAAACATCTGCATAATCTATAGAGTGAGGCCACAAAGACTTGCATTTAGATAACGTCTGTTTTCCATCTTGGAAAGTCTTTCTCAAGTGTTGTTTCGTGATACCAGCTTGTTTTGGTGTTGGTCCTTGTATGAGTCAGGCTACATTTGAGGCTACACGGACACACTGTATGACATTTTGGTAACATAAGATGCAACTTCCCCACAGCATATTTCAAATGGCTCTAACCTAGACAAATAAAGTGATCAGAAATGGGTCAGTCTTATGAGCTTGGTTTTTTTTTTTAAGCTTATCACATGGCATCACAATAGTTGAGAGGTGACCCCAAACCTTCATTATTTTAATAGACAAAGAAACATTATTACTGTCCTTTGCCCAGAACTGTTGACAGATAGGCCTACAGATAATACCAATACCATTTCTTCAATGGAGAAAATACACAAAATGCCTTTCCTGAATATCACATAACAAAGTGAACTAAATCATGGTTTCAGTTTGGCATATTCCAAAAGCGCTGATTTTAAATTTCTATTTGATTTAAAATCTAAAGAGATCATAAATGGGGGGGCGGGGGGGAACCCTGCCCTGAAGATCTTGACATATGCTTCTTTTGGTAGCATATACCTAGGCATTATATATTAAACCAGCAGAGCAGAAGTTGTCTTTGGGTTGGATTTAATCGAAATGGGAACAGTCCTATTGGAAGGCATTTGAGCAAGAACTACAGTTTTAGATGTTGTTTGATTAACACCAAGGCTCACTCAGCACACCAAGGGGATAGTTGGTCTGGGAGTTAACAGCAGGAAGTAACCACTTGGCACTTGGTTTAGAAAAAGAAGATGATCTGAAAGTTAAGATGAGAAAAGGAGACTATGTGGATTGGGAATTTATAAAGAATCCTGACTGATAGGACTGATAAGAAAGGCTTCATTGAAGGCAGTTATAAAAAGAAGCTGTATGGCGTTCCCTGTCTTGTATCATTCATGAAAATGGAAATGTGTCAACATCTATCGTAAACAGTTTCTGTTAAGACTCAGTCTCCCTTCAAAGCCAGAGTTTAGTACTACTGTGTTTTTCTAAGGTTTCTTCTGGGCTAAGTCATGTACAAATGGAGCCCTACTGGAGAGCCCCCCCACCCCACATCCTTTTCCTGATATCACAGCCAGGTTTATATGACGCTTGAGGAAAGCATGTTGCCTAGACTCACTGAGGCTTTTCGAAAGCAAATCTGTCATGTGGGCAGCCCTTATTGATTTATCTCATTTCACAAGCAGGAGCTTTTATTACTTTATTGCCACTGCCTCAGGCCTAAGCACAGGCTGTGCAGCTGCAGGTAAACCTGGTTATGACCCTTTATAAAGCTGTTATTGAATCTTCTGCTCTCCTACCAGTGGTAAAGACAACGATGAACAGATGGTAAAGGGCCCCTGCTTTCGTACTTAATAGGGAAACTAATATTAATCCAAAATGCTCATAAATGTCAAGTAGCCAGGTCGCACCAGAGGCCTGTGGTGGCCTTGCGCCTCCCTCAGCTGACTGGACAGCTTTGTTTCTTCAGGAAGTACTTCCTTCCACTCCACCTTGAAATCCCCCAGCATTCCCTGAACTCTGAATGTTCTATTCTCTGATGTTCTAGGACCGATTCTGTTCTGTGTGTGCACTGGGCCTCAGGACACACAGCCTGCAGCCTTGGTTTTCTTAACCTACTGGTTGTATAACTTTGGCCATCCCTACTCTTTGTTAAAGTCAGGAAGATACCAACTCCTCGAAAAGGCTGTAAGACGTTGTCATGGGGGGAGCTTGAAGGGTGAAGCGGAGGAGGAAGCTGTTTGGGACGTAATTGTAGGCAGCTGTGTGGCTGAGTAGTGCACTCTGGGTAATTATCCATAATATCCATTACACTGTGCATGGAAATTGTGGTTTTAGAACTGCGTTTTGGCAGGCCCCCTAATCAAATGTCTTTTGATAGTCATCCAGCTTAGCACCCTCTCAATTATGACTGACTCGGCTTTAATCTGGAGCCATTTTAACTGTGAATCTGCATTAATGAATATTTTGGGGGGTAGGGTTGTTTGTTGAACATGTGGCAGATAACTGATGCCATGGGGAGGTTTAAAAGGATGGGCTGCTAGAAAGAGCCGCTCCTTGTGCTGTGGCTTGCTCTCTCTTGAAAAGGGAGGAAAAGAAATGTGAGTCTTTTAACTCTTTCAGCCTCCGTCCTCAAGAGGCACGTTATCGAAGTAATGAATGGAAAAAATGAAAGAAAGAGCTGCTGACAAGCTATTGCCTGCTCCCCTTCCCCCAGAAATGGGGCAGCCCTCATTTCCAGCAGCCTTCAGTGTGCCGTATCATGCCTTACTGTGGAAGGAGCAGCCCTGGGGAGGGCTATTGAATCACAGGGCCCTGGCCCAAGAGGATGAGTCAGTAACTATGGCTACCAGAGCTGCTTCAAAGTCAGCGCATATGCACAACCTCTCTCCAGTAAGCTATTGCATTATGCAAGTGACAGCAAGGAGAGGCCAAGGCTGAAGTTGGAGAATGTTCAAGAGTTGGTTTCCACCACTGAATACAGTAAGACGTTGAGGCTGGGCTTCTTTTGTAAGGCCCCTTGTGTCACTTGACGGCTCATAGTACTTCAAGGACAGCTTTATGGTGTCATTGCTTTCGAACAGGGTAGAAAGACCTGAATTTCTTCCGGCTTAAAATGTTGTATCTTCTCTAACCAAGGGATGGATTTTTGCTTACTTGTGCCTTTTTGGCTATTTCAAAGATGGAGTTGAATGGGTGCAGTATGGGGAAAGGAGAGCCAGGGACATCGTGTTTGCCATAGGGGCGTGAGGCAAACAAATGGAAAGTTAACTTTCACATGGTCTGTTGCAAGGCAGAGAGGAATCATGGCTATTGAATTATTCTAATGTAATTAGGACAGACGCATTCTTCCTTGCTTATCAGATCATTTCTGATATTTTTTTTAAAGGTCAGCTTAGAATCCTGACTTCAGAAGATGTTGCTTTCATTCTGCCCAAATACTTTAAGGAAATAACTTTAAGTGAAATGCGTTTTTTATGACCCACTTTCCCGTTCACAGTCTTCCTACTTCCCATTTTGTGTGTAACATCTGGTTTTTTAAAGATCAAAGGAATACAGTTATTCTGTTTGTTTGTTTTTTTAAGTTTCCAAAAGCGATCTCAAATTTTCAAAACATGAACCCCTGGTTTACATACACTTAAAGACCTCTGAGGAGACTCATGTTTCTGGAGTTATTCTTCTCCTTGGACAGTCGTCCTTACAGGTAGGGTTTGGATGTTGAGATACTTGAGAACAGAAGTTGCTTGGCTGTCCTGATGATTGGGAAAGTCTACTAGGAAGTTTTCTTGCTGTAAGGCTTCTTCGCCCAAAGCTCCCATTACATCCCCATCACTGCACGTCAGGTGGCCTGGGTTGGGTATAATGCACTTCATAACTGTTTGGGAAGCCCTGTTAATTTTTCATTAAGTGGATAATGGTGCCGCATGTCTTAATGTCCATTCTGTAAGTCTGCTGGGAGCAGGGGATTGGATGGCAGTGGGCTGGAATGATCCGGTTCCCCCTTATTCCATGAGCTGCAGTAAGTAAACAGCTCCCAGCCCCTCGCCAATCTTATTAGAATTGAACTTTTGCTCTGCTGGCCCATTAGCAACTCACTAGTGTGTTTCTAATGTTTCAAGAATGACCACTCTAATTATTCCTTATTGACTGCTACAGAAGCCATAGCACTTAATGGCAACATGTTAATGGTCTATGGGTATTGGTCAATAATTCATATGTGGAGAAACACTAGAGAGCCTGCTTCCTCTGGGACCTTAGCCAAGCCCTCTGCAATCTTAAAGTGCTAGGATTCTTCCACCTCTAGATCTCACCTCTTAGCAGTTGTGACTAAATCATCACCTTTGTTGAACATCTGGTCTTGAGGGAATTAAGTGATTTTTGCTTCCAGGTCAGGGAAATGGATCATTGACCAAAGCAGTCAAATTACAGAACTGGCTCTCCTGGGATTGGGAGAAAACCACCAGGCCCAGGGAATGAGTTTCCATTGCTCTCTGTCTTCCTGTCTCTTTAGGTTGCTCGGCGTTGGGGCATCCAGAAGAACCGGCCAGCCATGAACTATGACAAGCTCAGCCGTTCTCTACGCTATTACTACGAAAAGGGCATCATGCAGAAGGTGAGCAATGATGAGAGACACCTAGACCGCTCTGACCACTTTCAAAGAAAATGCCAAGGGCTTCCATAATAAGACTGTTTATAATGGCTGGGAGAAAATGTCAGCCTCATAAATGATTCTGCTGTAGGAAAAAAATCTTGGAAAAACAAACTTAAGATAAGAGTCAAATGAGATATAAAGAGCACTCTTAATGCTCTTGGGTACACAGAAACCAGAGGTTGCATGTGGAGCACGCTATGGGAAAATTAGGCTCCTCTGCTTTATTTAAACTGCCTCTAATTACAAAAATGTCCAGAAACTTAGGCCAACTATTACATCCATAGTACATGAGTACATCAGGGAATCAACTTGAAGGTCTTTACTCCCATAAGTGCTGAGTTGAAATCTTTAGTTGTCAAAACACCTAGACCTCTAAATATCTTGATTTAATTCTTTTTTTAATATAATTTATTGTCAAATTGGCTTACGTACAACACCCAGTGTTCATCCCAACAAGTGCCCTCCTCAATGCCCATCACTCATTTTCCTCTCTCCCCCACTCCCCCATTGACCTTCAGTTTGTTCTCTGTATTTAAGAGTCTCTTGTGATTTGCCTCCCTCCCTCCCTCTCTGTTTGTAACTATCTTTTTCCCCTTTCCCTTCCCCTCCCCCATGGTCTTCTGTTAAGTTTCTCAAGATCCACATATGAATGAAGACATATGGTATCTGTCTTTCTCTGACTGACTTATTTCACTCAGCATACTACCTTCCAGTTCCATCCACATTGCTGCCAATGGCATGATTTCATTTTTTCTCATTGCCAAGTAGTATTCTGTTGTAATATAAACCACATCTTCTTTATCCATTCATCAATTGATGGACATTTAGGCTCTTTCCATAATTTGGATATTGTTGAAAGCGCTGCTGTAAACATTGGGGTACATGTGCCCCTATGCATCAGCACTCCTGTATCCCTTGGGTAAATTCCTAGCAGTGCTATTGCTGGATCATAGGGTAGTTCTATTTTTAATTTTTTGAGGAACCTCCACACTGTTTTCCAGAGCAGCTGCAGGTTTAATATTCTCAATAGTGTTAGAGGAATAAGGAAATCCTGTTTCTCTCTCCGAACCTATAGAAACTGGAACTCAAGTTAAAGACCCAAGGTTTATAAAATGGCAGCAGAATCACCTGGTAGCAGGTTGTTGGCAGAATAAAGGATGAAGTGTATTTTGAGGAAGCCAGCACAAAATACCTATAGGGGTGGCCGGTGAGAGGACCACAGTCTGAAAATCCTATGGATAGGCAGAGGATGGCAATGGCAGATCACTGGTTCAGCATTCGTAGCCACCATATTTTATGCTGTGCTATAACCCAGACTCTAATATTTACACATCGTGGCAGTCTGGTGGTAGCCGATAAGAGGCACTTGGCAGAAGCATATGGCCATTGCTGTTGAGAACTTGGCTATGCTGAAGCCAGGTTTATCTTTCTTGTGGGCAGGTGGTAATGTGACCCCATATTCCTCTCACCAGCTTAACAAATATTAAACAGCTTTTCATTGTCTTCTGGATAAAGACGTAAGGTAAAGATAAAAATAAAGTCTCACGGTATTGTAGTGCTTCATATAGACTATAAGGCTATTCCCAGTCTGGGCACCATCACCTAACATCTGTTTCCTTACCTGCATTTGACCTCTGTCACTTGCACAGCCATCTTCTTTTAATTAATGTAGTATTTGTTTACCAAAGAATACAGATCACATGCATGTAAGTCATCAAACATATTAAAAAATGAAAAAAAAAACAAAAACAAATTAAACTATCATCCTATTTAAGAATTAGAACATTCCTAGTCCCTTCATTGCCTGGCCAGCCAGTAATCACCTTAACACTCCAAGAATCTGAAGTCCTCGGGTTGGGTCCCTTTCCTGCTTCCAGTAGCACCTACATGTATCTCTATCATGGCCCTTGTCTCTTTTTTCTAAGTTACTCACTACTTGTCAGTATCCCTCACAGGAGTGCAAGCTCCTTTGGGACAGGGCTGAGGGTTTCACTTCAGTGCTTGGCACAGCGTTGATAGAGACTCTAGGATGGGCAATCACTCTATTCTACTTCCCCTTTTTGTAAAGTGTGCAATTCAGTGGTTTTTTAATATATTCACAGTTGTGCAACCATCACCACAATCAATTTTAGAACATTTTATCACCCCAGAAAGAAACCCTAAACCCATTAGCAATCACTTTCCGCTTTCCCCCAAACTTTACACATACACATACTCCTCTCCCCCGCCACCATTTTAATGTTAATACTATCAGGTGGAATCGTAAATTCAGGAAGAAGAGCTGTTTATTCCTTTGCTGTTTCCAACTCCAGATCCAATCTGGAACTTGAACTAGTTGTCCCTATGACTAGGTCCTTGTTTTTTAAGGAAGTAGAAGAGAACTTCATTTCTGAGAATAAGACAGGCAAAGAGTAAAGGAAGGCACAGGAATGAACTTGGATGGGTTCAGATCCTAACACTCCCATTTATTAGTTGTATGCTTTGTATTAACCTCCCAAAGACTCTATTCCCAATAAAAATGGAGATGAAAAATGTTGCAGCAATATCACAGGGTAATTTATGGGAAAATGTTCCAGAGATGGTAATGCACTATCCAGTCAGTGTAAAGGATTTTTGTTGTATTGGTCACATGACCCATGAGTAAATGAGAACTAATTAAAGATGAATGATAGCATGCCCATGTGGGGAGAAATTTTAAAAAGCTATAGTCCCATACCCTCAATTTTTGAAAGGGAAAATTGAGGTTCACAGAGGTTAAGACTCATTAGTAACTGAACCAGGATAGAAAGCTATCAAGTCCTGGCCCCTGATCTTATGTTTCCACTATGCCCTCCTGCCTCACTCTTCTACATACATGTACTGGCTTTTGAGGGAGGGAATCCAAGATTTAGTGTAAATCTATAGCTTAAAAAATCTAAATAGGGATGATTAATTGTGTACATCTGCCACCCTTAAGTCTTGCTTTGGTGAAGATCCTAACTGTCCAGTTTCATACATAGCCCCTAACTCCTAGTGTTTAAGTTCCAAAGAACATTGGTGCAGACAGCCATGTTCTGGTGACTAGACAGAAGTATCACCATGAAATAAGCTTTTAGGCCTTATTAGGATAATTCTTTTTTTTTTAGTTTTATTTATTTATTTTCAGTAAGAAAGAGAGACAGCGTGAGTGTGGGAGAGGCAGAAAGGGAAAGAGAGAATCTTAGGCAGGTTCCATGCCCAGCGTTGAGCCCAACGTGTGGCTCAATGCAGGGCTTGATCTCACGACCGTGAGCTCATGACCTAAGCCAGAATCAAGAGTCGGACACTTTACTGCCTGAGCCACCCAGGCACCTGAGACCTATTAGGATAATTCTGTTACCTCTACAACCTGCCTCTGTAGCCACAGATTTGTTAAGCCCAAGATTTGGAAGCAAAGGCGTATCTCTGCAATTAAAAAAAGATTTTATGTGGCGCCTGGTGGCTTAGTTGGTTAAGCGTCTGACTTCGGCTCAGGTCACGATCTCACAGTTCATGGGTTCCAGCCCCACACTGGGCTCTGTGCTGACAGGTTAAAGCCTAATGCCTGCTTTAGATTCTGTGTCTCCCGTCTCTCTGCCCTTCCTCCACTCTCTCTCTCAAAAATAAATAAAGATTTTTAAAAATTCAAAAAAAGATTTTACAATCACAACAGAATGACTGAAGGGCAGGGTTAAACTCAATCTTTTGAATTTTTGAGCCTAAAATGTTTATTTTATCAGTAATTTTAGCTGCCTTCCCTTGCCCCTTTGCATTACCCAAGTGAAGCGCATTATCAGGTTTGATTTTGAGTGGTGTGTGTCTTCTTGTGCTGATGCTAAACAACCAGCAGAGAACAGGTGATCCCATTGACCTAGATGGCTCCTCGAACTGCATTGTGAGGCCTTTGAATCAAGACCTTTTGGTTCTAATAATCTTATCATGCATAAAATTCATTAAAAGGTAGTTAGCAGTTCTTCAGTGTAGCAGAACCATGGAATGCATAATGTAAAACCACAGGTAAGCCAAAAAGCAACTCTACTTGGCTTAGGACAAATTTAAGTTCCCATGTAGGGTCTCTGATCAAATTCCTAGCCCTTCAGAATAACAAAGCTGTACTGTGAAGACTGTGAGCCTTGGAGGTAACGGAAAACGTGATCCCTGTGCTGCATTTAACCTTTCAATCCCCCTTGTAACACTAAGCACCAGCCTCATCGTAAGCTTTCTTCCTAGGTAAATGAGTATAACACAGTGAGAATTCTCTAAAAGAACTTATCTAGGGGAGCCTAGGTGGCTGCGTCAGTTAAGCGTCCGACTCTTGATTTTGGCTCAGGTCTCCATCTCATGGTTCCTGATTTAGAGCCTCATGTCCGGCTCTGCACAACAGCGTGGATGGAGCCCACTTGGGATTCTCTCTCTGTCCCTTCCCAACTCACGCACACTCAGTCTCTCCCTCTCTCTCAAAATAAATAAATAAACTTAAAAAAATTTTTTTTTAAATTTTTTAACGTTTATTTATTTTTGAGACAGAGAGAGACAGAGCATGAATGGGGGAGGGGCAGAGAGAGAGGGAGACGCAGAATCGGAAGCAGGCTCCAGGCTCTGAGCCATCAGCCCAGAGCCCGATGCGGGGCTCGAGCCCACGGACCGCGAGATTGTGACCTGAGCCGAAGTCGGACGCTCAACCGACTGAGCCACCCAGGCACCCCTTAAAAAATTGTTTAAATAAAAGCCTTGGGGTTCCTGGGTGGCTCAGTCAGTTAAGCATCCGACTCTAGATTTCGGCTCGGGTCATGATCTCACAGGTTCATGGGATCCAGCCTCACGCCAGGCTCTGCAGCGCAGAGCCTGCTTGGGATTCTCTCTCTCCCTCTCCCTCTCTCAAAAACAAATTAAAAAGCATTTAAAAAATTAAAATAAAAGAGCCTATCAAATAAATAAAATAGCCTATCTAGTGTGATCTTGAAATTCGGGTATCTTCTTTTTCAAGTGCCGAGCTGTGGTGTCAACGCAACGCTTGGCAGCTAACAGGTCCCCAAGATTGATCAAAGTAAATCTGAATGATTCGGACAATCAACTACTAATGAGCCTCCTTTGGTCCCTGGCTCCTTGAGAACTTGATGACGTTCAGTTATCTCATTATCCTACCCTTGGTTCCCATCCTCCCCGGCCCCCCATGCCCTGTTCCAGCTGGGCCTTATAAAGCATGTTTTCTCTCTCAGGTGGCTGGGGAGCGATACGTCTATAAATTTGTCTGTGACCCGGATGCCCTTTTCTCCATGGCCTTCCCTGACAACCAGCGTCCGTTCCTGAAGGCAGAGTCTGAGTGTCACCTCAACGAGGAGGATACCCTGCCACTGACCCACTTTGAAGACAACCCGGCTTACCTCCTGGACGTGGATCGCTGCAGCAGCCTCCCCTATGCCGAGGGCTTTGCTTACTAAGTTTCTGAGCGGCTAAGCAGCCAAACCCTAGAGCTAGCAGTTCCCATTCAGGCAAATGAGGGCAGTGGTTTTGTTTGTGTTTTTGGCTGTTCCTAAAGCTTGCCCTTTGAGTATTATCTGGAGAACTCAAGCTGTCTCTGGATTGGCACCCTTAAAGACCGATACCTTGGCTGGGGAGTGGGGACAGGGAGGGGCAGAGAAACCACCAAAAGGCTGGTGTCTCAGCTCTGACCCTGACAAGGTTTCTGGGAAGAGATTGAAACGGAGCCTCCTTCCCATGGACAATATATGCAAAGCAATACCTTGTTCAGGTTAGTGCCCACAAACCAGGATGGAGTGTGTGACAATCTGCATTGATCACGGACTACTAATTGCCTTTACGTAGAAGGGCTCTGATTTGCACAATTTATTGAACAAGAAATGACAAACCTGTAGAAGAGTAGGTAGGCTACGAAGTCGGGGAGGCTCAAACCATGAAGGGTTAAAAATAGATCTTAAAATCTGGAGAGTTCTTCTAGCTCAATCTGAAATGTTTCCCCCTTGGTCTAGAAAGAAGGATGGGGGTGGGGGGGAAGTCAGAACAGCTGTTACCCACTCCATGGTTCTCAAATAATAAACCATTGCTACTCTTGGGAACCTTCTAGCCATGTGGTCACCAAGTAGAACAAGCCCCCTTTCTCTTCCCAGTCACACGGCCGTGTGTGGATGGCTTTCATTTCAGAAGGGTGATTTACACTTTTGACAGTATTTTGTTTTGCTTTGATTCGGGGGATTGTTTTGTTTTGGTGGTTGTTTTGGAAAAACAGTTTATAAACTGATTTTTGTAGTTTTGGTATTTAAAGCAAAAAAAAAAAACAAACCTTTTGGTAACTGCGCACTGCGTCCTTTAGCAGGGCGGTGCCGACCGATGAAGACGCTGCAGCTTGAAAGGGGCTTTGCTGGGGGCTTGCCCTTAGCAGTGTCCAAGCCCACTTTATTGCCTGCTTTGTGCTTTCTGCACCAGACAGCCTGACAGAACATTTGCACCTGAGTTGTACATTTTTGAGGTGTGCAGGGCAGCCTGGACACCCCGCTGAGATTCTATGTGTATAGTTCCCCGCGTTCTCTAACACGCCCTCTCTGGAAAGCATATGTACATAATACATATCATGTCCATTTGAAACCTGGCCACCTGGTGGGAACCCTGGGGGTTTCTCCCTGGGCGTGACTGATGACAATTTCCATTTCATTCGTCTGTTTTGTTTCTTTTTTTTTTTTTCCTTTAATCCTTGGACTTTAAACCCTGCATATGATTTGATAGGGTTTCAGATGTACGTGTGACACTGACAGGTAAAAACAGTGCTAGCGTTTTAGTTTCTTGCCACCTTCAAAAAAAAAAGCTATTCGGATTGCTGTATTATATTGGAAAAGTTTTAAACAACCCAGCTAAAGCTATGTGAAAGTTGGCCTCGAAGTAGAGGAAAAGTTCTTAGGAGGTGGTGGTACCTTGCTACCTGCCCTGCTGGTAGGATTCCGTGCTCCCCGCGGCACTCAGCACGTCAGGAACGACTGCTGTTCTTCACACGGGGAAGACCGTGCCGACACGGTGAGCGGAAGAAACAGGCTTTGATTTGTTTTCCTACGAATGGGGTGCGCTACTGTCTCAAACAGTCCCCCTTAAGACCAGCAGCATGTCTGTGAAGAGGGTCCTAGGGATAAGGGGGTGCGTTTTACAGCTCTGAAAACAGGAGGTTTTCCTCTATTGGAAGCTAATTAGCCCACAAAGGTATTGAACCTCTAGCTTGGGCCTTAATTAGCATTGTACTCTAATCAAAGGACTCTTTCCAAACCATATTTATAGCTCTCTAACCTCCACATAGTCTATATATAGATGCATATTTTACCCCCAGCTGGCTAGAGATTTATTTGTTGTAAATGCTGTATAGGATTTGTTTTTTCTTTCTTTACTTATCCTGGTTTGGGTTTTCTTTTTTTGATGAATTTACGCTGTCTTAGCAAGTATGAAAATAACCCTCTGTAGCCCGAGCTCCCCTCTCCCCGGCTGTAACTGCGTGGCCTGTGCTGTCACGGGACCTAGGATGGCGGCATCACCGTTGCATTCCCATCGGACTCATGCACCTCCCGGATGGTTTTGGTTTTTTTTATTTGTTTTCTTGTTTTATTTTTGCTTCTTTTCCAGAGTGTGGAAAGTCTACAGTGCAGAAAGGCTTTAACCTGCCAGTTGATTTGAAATACTTTCCCCTGCGCAGGGCCGTATGCATCCTGCCAAGCTGCGTTATATTCTGTACTGTGTACAATAAAGAAGTTTGCTTTCAGTTTAGCGAGTGCCTGAAACCTGCCTCTTTCTTGCCCTCGGTGGTCTAATTTTTTTTTTTTTTAATTCATTCATCTATTTTGAGAGAGTTCAGTGAAGGGGTAGAGAGAAGGGGAGAGAGAGAATCCCAAGCAGGCTCCACACCAGCAGCACTGAGCCGGACACAGGACTCAAACACGAGAACTGGGAGATCATGACCTGAGCCAAAACCAAGAGTTGGATTCTTAACCGACTGGGCCACCCAGGTGCCCCTCAGTGTTCTAGTTTTAAAGCAAGCAGAAGCCACCTGGCTTCCTCTCTCTTTTTTTCTCTCTCCCCCCCCCTTTCTCTCGTCCATCCATTACCCCCCCCTCCTCAGACATTTAGAGAGGAATTAAAGGAACTGTCACCTGGAACTAGTGCACAGTGCTCTTTGGCCTCACCTCCCCTCTTAAACTGTGGCTAAAAATTCGAGCTGAAGGAGTAGGAGGTAGAGAAGTCCTCTTCCCAGCCAGTGGTGAGCTGAGACCACCCCACCCCCTCAAGCCCACCTACCTGCCAACTCTTAGTAACAATTTTTTTTAATGTTTATTTACTTTTGAGAGAGAGACAGACAGAGTGTGACCGGGAGAGGGGCAGAGAGAGAGGGAGACACAGAATCCGAAGCAGGCTCCAGGCTCCGAGCTGTCAGCGCAGAGCCTGGATGAGGCTTGAACCCACAAACCATGAGATCATGACCTGAGCCCAAGTCGGACGCTTAACTGACTGAGCCACCCAGGCACCCCTCTTAGTAACAATTTTTTAAAGTGTAGCTCATGTTTGGACCCTGGGTTGTGTGAAAGGTTACTAACTAGGCTAGGACTAGGGGTTCCAGAGTGATTCTAGCTCAGCCCCTTGGATACATACTTGAAAAAACAGTAAGAACCTAAGAAGTTCTTACATACTAATTTTCCCCCAACAAGCTTTGATCTTAAGAAGTGAAATTGTTCCTAATTTTAAAATCAGGCTGTTCCCCTGAAAATTACAACAAAAGCTTAGGAAGTTTTTTTCTAGCCTGGTTTTTTTTTTTTTTCTTTTCTGTTATTGTTTGTTTTTAGCCGTGCAGCAGTAAGAATTTTTCTTACAAGTTTGTCTCCTTCTTGTGGGCATATATCGCTTGGGGAAAGTGTGGAAGAAAAATATAGTCTGCAGACTGCGTGCAGTGCTAGGCCCCGTGGTGTTCTTGTTTCACTCTTTTCTGTACCTTCATGTGGGCTTTTCAAGACTCCTGTTACCGTAGAGGAATAAGTAGAGCCTTTTTCCAGGCCTGTAACAGAAGCCTTTCTGTAAGTTTATCTACTATCTTTCTTCCACTGTTTTACAAGCCGTTAAGTGGAGAAACATCTGAGACTGAATCGGTGCACAGCCGCTTGAATCGGAGCTTGTGAGGAATGAATGCCTGCCACATAAACCCATTAGCTTCGACAGATTAAGAAAAGATGCTTGGGGAGAAGGCAGGGGAGCCCAGGACAAAGGGAGCTCTGCCTCTCCGCTTCACCAAGATAAGGCTCTGACAATCAGCTCCCCGTTATTCACGGGCTCATTATCCAGCCTGGGCCCAGACCCAGATCGTTAACCTAATGCGGGAGGTCACCAAACACTGGGCCGCCCTTCCAGTGTCGGGCGCGAGGATAAGGAAGCCCAGAAAATGTGAAGTTTACTCTTCGTCGAGGTCCCCTTTCATGAGCCAAGCCAGGCAAACAATGCTCACTCAGTCGTTAGATGACAAAGAGGTAGTGTGAGGGCAAAAGAATGTGGTTATGGGAGCCAGAGTATGTGCAGAATCTAAATTCTAATGCAGCTGGGACAAATGTAAACTAATGTGGAGGAAAAACACTCATGTACCCAGACGGTTGGAAACCTTAGACAATCCATTGCCCAGTGGTGCAGGTGGCTGGAGCTCAGTGTGCAGCCTCTGAAACACAAGCAAAAGGAAAAAAACCCATAAAAATCATCAGTTTTAATAATACATATATATGGAAGCATTGGTTTTATTTAGCCTAAGCGCACTGTACTTAAAATAGGCGGTGGGGGTGGGCGTGGCATACAGACAAGCCACTGTGTCCCCGTCCCAGCAGATACACTCCTGTCCCATACACTGGTCAGTGAGGGACCGACCAGCCTTTCTTTAGCTCCTCCAGTTTAAAACCTGGCTCTACACCCAGGCCTTGGTTTATTGACCTTGGCAGTGAACCTCAGATAGCTAACCTTTGAATGGCACTTTACAGTTTACAGAGCACTCTTTCATCCCCATTATCTTTTTGGCAGGCTTTCTTAAATGGTAACACTTTGTTGAAATTGAATCTGAAAATACGGCTGTTAGCCTCCCCAAGTACTTTCTTGGATTGTCCACAGTGGCCACTGTGGGAAGAGGGCTAGACACAGGGGTTCTGGCCCCAGCTCTGGGATTGACTGGATTAACCAGATAATCTCAGGGGCATCCTGGCCTAACCTCCCAGGTCAGGGAGGGCACTGATGAGCTGCTACTTCCAGAGCTCTTAGGAGATATGGGAGAAGGAGTTCCTTTGGGAATTCAAGGCCAAAGGATGCCTGGGAAACACAGGTGCACAGGTTTAACAGTTAAAGACATTCTCCAGTCATTAAGGAAGCTCTGAAGACTGCTGAGTCCCACCATTAAAGGTATATGTTTGTTCATTTCCCAGGCATCCACTGAATACCTACTAGATGCCAGGCACTGCTGGATACTGAAAATAAATGACTGAAGGTGGCATTTTTATATAAAGCCCTGTTCTTGACACGATGATACATGCAATGACTCCTTAAATGCCCTACTCACCAGCTCACAGCTGCTCATACTTAAACACAACTGACACCATCTTATTCTGACCACATTGACCAGAGGCTGAGGTTGGGCATTTATCTACTGCCACTGCTGGTGGAGGGTTGTTCCCAGGGATGTTAAGTCCTTGGTGTACTTCCTACCAGGAAGAGAAGAGGGTAAGCCCAGATGTCCATGAGCTGGGAGCTGTTTGCAGATGCAGTAACGCAGGTGGGCTGCGGGGACCTGAAGCAGGTGTCGTGATGGTTGCTATACCTATCTTCCACATCAGCAGGGCTCTCCTGGATGACCTTGTTTCTTTGTCTCCATACTGAAGGTGAGTGATTCTTTGCTTCCATCATTCCGTTAACAAGCATATATCAAGCATCTTTTTTGTGTACTGCAATAGACGCTTTGAGGTGGGGGTGGGGGTCCCACAGTGAAACTCACCCTCCCCTTAAACGGCTCACAGGCAATTGGGGAAAGCATTTTTCTACATGAAACTAGAATACAAGTTATAAGTTACTATTACTCATCCAATAAATAGTGCCTATTCTGTACCAGGCATCACTCTAGGACTAGGGGAAGGAAAAAAAATAGGGACAAGTCTCTGCTCTCAGGGATCTTACATGTGGGGAAGAGGGTAAAAACAAATGAAGCAAGTAAGTGATGACATGCATTAGACAGTGGTAAGTACTATGGAAAAAATAAAGCGTGAGAGGGAAATAGTGAATGGTAAGGTGCATGGGTTGTGCTTATAGAGATATCAGGGAAGACCTCACAGTTGAGCAAAGACTTGAGAAAAGTAAAGTAGCCAGATGCACATCTGAAGCAAAAGCTTGTAGACAGAGGGAAGAGCAAGTGAAAGGGCTTGAAACTTGAATATACGTGGAATATTTATGGAAAATAGCAAGGCCTGTGACTTCAGATCAGAGTCACAGTGATGGGGTGTGCAGTAAGAAACAAAGGCAGCAAGGGGCGCCTGGGTGGCTCAGTTGGTTAAGCGGCCAACTTGGGCTCAGGTCATGATCTCACGATCTGTGAGTTCAAGCCCCGCGTCGGGCTCTGTGCTGACAGCTCAGAGCCTGGAGCCTGTTTCAGATTCTGTGTCTGCCTCTCTCTGACCCTCCCCTGTTCATGCTCTGTCTCTCTCTGTCTCAAAAATAAATAAACGTTAAAAAAAATAAATAAATAAACAAATTCAGCAAGAATAAATTGTGGTTGTATTATCAAAGGCCATGTAGGCTTTTTAAGGACTCTGACATTTGCTGTATTCGTGTTTAGCTGTTAGAGGTTTTGAGCAGAGCCTTGACATAATCGGACTTCTGTTTTAAAGGCTCACTCTGGCTGCTGAGTTGAAAATAGTTGGTAGGAGAACAGGGGAGGAAGAACAGCCAGGTAGTAGGCTAGACAGTAATCCAGATGAGGTGACATGGTGATTTGGTCCAGGGCACAAAGAGGCCATAGTCTAGATATATTTTTCACATAGAGCCAATAGGTTTTAGATGTATAGAGTGGGAGAAAAAGAGGAGTCGGTTATGGCTTCAAAGTTTCTTGGTCCGAGCATTAAGGAAGTGTGAGGTTGCCATTTACAGCTATTTATTGAGATAGAGGAGGAGAAATCAGGGGTGGGAGTGGGGGGAAGAACAGGTATCCTGTTTTGACATATTAACTTTGAGGTGCCTACTAGAAATCCAGATGGGAGCATTGGTTTGGATATATGAGCCTAAAGTTCAGAAGAGAGATCCAAACTAGAGAAAGAAGTCATCAGTGTGTAAGAGAGTATATAAAGCTGAGCTGATGAGATCACTAAGGGAATATACCTAGATTTAAAAAAAAAAAGAAAAATTCACAAGAAAAGTTCAGGATGAAGAGGCTGAGGCGATGAAAAAGAACCATCAGAGGAGAAGGGAAAAAAGTGACTAGTCAAATAGTGATGATCAGAACGGTATTTCCAGGAGAAAAAAAGAAATTAACATGGCTGATGCTTCTGATGTGTCAGTAGGGTGAGGACGGGGACTGAATTGGCAACCTGGAGGTCATAGGTTACTTGTGCCTTTCCGCAGAGTGAAAGAAAGAGACAGAACTGAATAATACAATAATACAAGGGGGGTTAAGTTTATTCTCAGTTGGAGGCAGAGATCAGAGAAGTCTCCATGGATTCAGAATCCTGGGCTTGAGTTCAGCTCAGCCTCTCTCCCTAGCCTTTCTTTCCATTCCTTGACTCTCAAAGTCTGAAAGAGCCCTGGGTGGGCATCCCTCTCAGGTGTCTTGACCAGAAGGTACTGGGTAAGCCATTCAAGGATAAAGGAGGAAAGATTACTATGCTGTTACCACCATTTTTGCCATCCCTATGGGACCCTATTCTTGTTTTGTGCTCTTAAATTTCTTTTTTTGAAATGTTAACTGTTTTTAAATAACCTTTTTTTCATATTACACAATTAGCATATGTTCTTTGTAGAAAACAGAAAAAAAAAAGACCTTAGCCCAAATTTAAAACTATTCTGAGAACTCCACCTAGAAATCACATTTAAAACTTTATTGTACATCTTTCCACATGGCTTTTCTCGGTACTGTTATTTAATTATAAAAATAAGGTCATGCTATACAGTGAACACAGTTTTGTTACTTATTTTTCCACACTGTAGTTTGAACATCTTTCCAAACCTGGAAGTATTTAATCATTTTTAACGCCTGCATGGTGCTCCATAGTACATAAGTACTACAGCATTTTTGAGCAGTCCCCTTTGCTGGGAATTAAGGTACCATAAACATACATCCAAAACCAATCCAAGTGTTCTCCATCCTCAAAAATCAAACAAACAAACAAAAAATAAGAATTGGGGCTTTTCCTTGTGTTCCCAATTAATAACTAAGTACTAATTTTACCTTCTAGATATCTCTCAAATCCAGCTCTGTCACCTGTCATAACTCATCCGCAGTCACCACTCACAGACTATTACCATCACCAACTAACATATCTCACCACATCCATGCTTACCTCCTCCGACCCTTCTCCTTACTCTAGTCAGAGTGATGATTTTTAAGCCCAAGCCATTCCTTCACTTAAGCCTTTTCAATGACACCTACTAGAACACCTAAAATTTAAAAAGACTACCACCACCAAATGTTGGCAAGAATACACTGCGGAGCGTGTGTAAAATGGTATGACTCCTTCGGAAAACTGGTGGTTTCTTATAAAGGTAAACATACATCCACTTTGTGATCTAGCAATTTTAGTCTTAAGTATTTACTCAAGAGAGATATAGACATGTATTCATAAAAAGACCTCTGTGAGAACATTTAGAGAAGCTTTATTCGCAACAGCCACCAAAAGCAACACAAATGTCCATGAAGAGAAGATGGGAAAAACAGGTTGTGGACTTTTCCAAAAAAGACATCCAGATGGCCAACAGACGCATGAAGAAAAGCTCAACATGACTCGTTATCAGGGAAATACAAATCAAAACCACAATGAGATACCACCTCACACTGATTAGAATGGCTAAAATTAATAACTCATTTAATACTTTCTATTATATTATGAAAGGTTGAAAAGGATATAACCTCTAATTTATTGTAAATTCTTACATTTTATAATATTCTTATTCCAATTTAACAATGGATTCTATATATGCTAGCAATTTAATTACCACCATCACTAAATTTTCATCATTATCACCAAATTACACAATCTCTTCTTTCACAGACTTTTATGTCATTCTTTTATTTGTTTCTTTATTTACTCATATAAATTTTTTAATGTTTACTTATTTTTGAGAGAGATAGAAAGACGGAGCGTGAGCAGGGGAGGGGCAGAGAGAGGGAGACACAGAATCCAAAGTAGGCTCCAGGCTCTGAGCTGTCAGCACAGAGCCCTATGTGGGCTCGAACCACAAAATCATGACCTGAGCTGAAGTCAGAGGCTTAACCAACTAAGCCACCCAGGCATCCCATGTCATTCTTTTTTATCCTTAAATCCATATTTCCATGTACACCCCCCAAAAGAATTTTATCCTGATACAATATATTTTTATGTTTGGAAGTTGTTGTTGTTGTTTTTTTAATGTTTATTTATTTTTTGAGAGAGAGACAGAGTGTGAGTGGGGGAGGGGCAGAGAGAGGGAGAGGAAGACACAGAATCTGAAGCAGGCTCCAGGCTCTGAGCTGTCAGCACAGGGCCCGACGTGGGGCTCGAACCCACAAGCTGTGAGATCATGACCTGAACCGAAGTCAGACACTTAACTGACTGAGTCACCCAGGCGCCCCTATGCTTGGAAGTTTTTATCCGCCTTTTAATCTTACCCTATCCTACCTATTACAACAAATTGTTTTAAATAATTTCCTTTGGCAATAAGGCTTTAGATGTTAAAAATTATTCTGTATTGAGTGATTACTAAATTAATAGTTCACAATTTATCAAAACAACATAAATATATGTCCAAATATGACAAATAGATTTAAAGATGATTCAAACATAATCAAAGTTTATTTTTTTTTAGATTTTATTTATTTATTTATTTAAAAATTTTTAAAGCATTTATTTATTTTTGAGAGAGAGAGAGAGAGAGAGAGAGAGAGAGAGACGAAGCACAAGCAGGGGAGGGACAGAGAAAGAGAGGGAGGCACAGAATCCGAAGCAGGCTCCAGGCTCTGAGCTGTCAGCACAGAGCCCAATGCGGGGCTCAGACCCACAAACCATGAGATTGTGACCTAAGCCAAAGTCAGACGCCTAACTGACTGAGCCACTTAGGTGTCCCAAAGCTTAGGGGACTTTTAAAACTTGTTTAAACTCACACTGGTTATGTTTGAACCATGTTTAAATCTATTTGTAACAGCAGCTTAACTTACCCTAACTAATATGCCTTGTTCATTTAAACAAGTACTTAGGAATGGAATAAGCTGAGAATGCTTTTGTTTCTTTGTTTTTAATGTTTATTTATTTATATTGAAGGGCACCTGGGTGGCTCAGTCACTTAAGCATCTGACTTTGGCTTAAGTCATGATCTCACGGGTTCGTGGGTTCAAGCCCCACATCCAGGCCCATGCTGACAGCTCAGAGCCTGGAGCCTGCTTTGGATTCTGTGTCTCCCTCTCTCTCTGCCCCTCCCCCTCGCATGCTCTGTCTGTCTGTCTCTCTCTTTCTCTCTCAAAAATAAAATATTTAAAAATTTTTATTTATTGTGAGAGTGAGAGAGATCGTGCACATGCAAGCATGAGTGGGGGATGGGTGGGGTGCAGAGAGATCAGGAGAGAGAGAATCCCAAGCAGGTTCCACACTGTCAGCGCAGAGCCTGATGTGGGTCTCAATCCCATGAACTATGAGACCACGACCTGAGCCAAACTGAAGAGTCAGATGCTTAAGTGGCTGAGCCACCTAGAAGTCCAAGCTGTGTGTGTTTTTAGTAGAAATATCACTCCATTACTAGAAGTCCTCCCACGTTACATGCCAAAATTTCACATACTGTTATTTGTCAGAAATTATTTTAAATGACCTACCCATTGACAATTCTATTAGGTCCTCCTTCAACTTCATTGAAAACAAAAGATTAGAATCAATTTAACTTATAAAACCAGAAGTTACCAGTCACTAGAATCTAATCATTTCCTCAATTTCTGATAAGTATACCAAAAAAGTTCTTAACAAGACTTAGCTACCAAATGCTTCTACATCAATTGTTCTCCAAGTGTGGATTCCAGACAAGTGCACCAGTATCATCTGGCAACTGGTTAGAAATGCATGTTTTTAGGCCCCACCCAGACCTACTGAATCGGAAATTCTGGGGATGAAACCAGTAGTCTGTGTTTTCCCAAACAAGCTCTCTCAGCGATTCTGTTGCGGAAGTTTAAGAATCCCTACCATATGCTACACCTGTAATTCTTTCTCCTGGACTTGTATGTAATCTGACAGTTTCCAAAAGCATTCAAATATTGAAATATTCATTTTAAAATATCTTTGCCACTTGTATTAGTTATCTGTTAGTGCATAACGATGTTACCACAAACTTGGTGGCTTCAAACAACACCTATTTATTGTCTCCCAATTTCTGTAGTTCAGGAGTCCAGGCATGACTTAACTGGGTCCCCTCCTTCAGCGTCTCCTATGGCTGCAAAGTGCCAGCTGGGACAGCAGTCTCATCAGAGGCACAGCTGGGATAGGATCTGCTTCTAAATTCACATCATCGTTGGAGCAGTTCTCTTCTGTCTACCAGCTAGAGACCACCCTCAGCTCCTTGCCACTTTGAGGTCTTCCTAATATGGCCATTTGCCTTACAAAGCCAGCAAGGCAGTCTCTCCTAACAAAATTGGAGTCACACTTTCATGTAACAAAATCATACAAACATCCCATCACCTTTGCCCTATTTTCTTACTTAAAAGCAAATTCTAGATTGCACCCACGCTGAAGGGGAGGATATTACATGGAGGCAAGAATACCAGGAAGTAGGGACCGCCTGTCCACTACATCACTCAGTACTTTTTGTTTAAGTGCCTTTGTTTCATCACATGCTTTAACTCTATTTTACCAAACTTCTGAGGTACCATTTAGGTCATTCAATAATGAACATTCTGAAAAATATTGACTAGAATAATCTTTGCAAAGCTGGGCCTCATGGTCAATCCAATCAGCCAACCCTGACTATGACTTACTTTCTGTCAGAAAAGGTCAGGTGTCATTTTTCAGTTCAAATAAGTGTGTTAATCTGAAATTTAAGAAATAACATAACAACTTGGAATAATACATTCTATAGCACATATGGTAAGATAGATTACTAAAAGCAGTCATGTCAAAATTAAATGGATGCATATCTAATATAAGTGATCACATCTAAGTTACCAGAACAAGATGATAAGGGTAGTACTCATTACTTTATAATTATTCAGATGATATGTGACTAAAGCTACCAGTTATTATTAATGTGATGAGTATTACTGAAGGCAAGGTACTCCTTCAGTAAGTGTATATCCATGTGGGTACTGAACCCTGGTGGACAGCTTCTGGGGATAATGCAATAAAATGATGCATTATAAAGGCCAAAATAGCTCCATTAATTTCATTAGACATTATGATTAAATTTCACATGTATTTAATGAAAAAGAAAGGTATATATTGCTAAAACTAATTGGTCCAGCAGCTAGTATATAATCTTATTTTTTGTTAATAAGAGCTGGAAAATCTCATTATAAGCTGAAATAAGATGAGTATTGGCTATAATTGCAATGCACATTTCATAATATGATTTGACAAAATAGGTTTGAACTATTTTATTGAACGAGGCATGGCAAATTCGAAACACATAAGATTTTTATATAGCACCTATTTTGTGTGCAAAAAGGATACTTTGTTTGCAAATTTCTTTTTTGTATCTCAAACCTATGCAAAGTGGGAAGAATAATACAATAAACACTGGTAAACATTTCAATTAAATTCATCTAACCTTCTACCTTTTCATAAAGGTATATAAAATGAAAGCTCCTGAGCTGCAAGGACTATACCAAGCCTATTGTCTAGGAAAATGTGTCACAAGCTGGATTCGTCTGACATTTTCTCATAATTAGATTCAGGTTAGACATTCTTGGCAGGAATACTACTTAAGTGTTAGTGTACTGCCTATCACATCACCTCGAGAGGCACATGATGTCAGTTTGCCCTGATAATACTGACGCTGAATCTGATTGCTTGATTAAGGTGATGATGCCAATTCTTTCTATTATAAAATTACTCTTTCCCCTATGTGATTAACAAGTAGCCCATTCCCCAATTAAATTTTGCCTGATGATTTTATCATCTGATGATCTTGCCTGAGTAAATAAATATACACATTGGATGTTGTCCAATGTCAATTTCCTGGTATATCTTGAAAGATGAGTAGACCTCTTGGCTCATATCAAAGAAAAATCCAGGGGTAACACATAGTTGAATCCAGAAGCTCAGATAATTTCTCCAGTACCTAGTCTCTTTCTACCACACAAGGTTCTGCTTTTCATTTTGTTGGTTTCATTCATGGGTTACACATGATGGTGGTCCCTGAAAGCCCAGGCTTACACTTTACAGCTTCAAGTCCAATAGAAAAAGACTACCTCTTCTGAAATAATACCAATAAAAGTCTTAGAGCGAAGTCTTCTTGACTCTGATTGTCATAGCTTGGGTCATGCCCCATCTCTGAGCCAATGCCTGTGGCCAGGGTGATGACACCATTTGATTTACATACCCAGTCCTGGAGCAGGAGCTAGTGTCTCAGTTCCAAACAGACCATATGGACTGAGAGGTGGTTCCCCAAGGAAAACAGAGGGGCTGTTATTAAAGGGAGAGGCAAAGGGTGCTGGGCAGGAGGCAGAAACAACAGATGTCTCCTATAACTGATTATTCAATAAAGATGTTTAGACATCTGATAAGCCATCTGAAAAGACCAACGTCGGGGAATAGGGAGTAAAGCAAGGCACCTATTCACTCTTCACATCAAAACAAATTCCAGATGATTTTAAAATTCTTTATGTAAAAAACAAAACCACAAAAGGACTGGAAGAAAGCGTGACTGAATAATTTTAAATGTTGGGAATAGAGATAGACTGTTTAGGCATGACACAAAACACAGAAATCAACTTTTATTGATAAAAGTTGAGTACATAAAGCCTTAAAAGCTTTTGTACATCAGAAATACCACACTGAGTGAGGTAAGGAAGATCTGCAATGAAGATATAATAGTTTGAAAATCTATATACCAAGAAATGTAATAATGACCATCATGTAGCATAAGTTAGAAAAGATACAAGAAGAAATAAACACAAATACATTAGAAGGAGACTTTAATTCACCTCTTTTAGTCCATGACAGGTCAAGTGGATAAATGATGATAGATGAGCAATGATAGATAAGACCTTACATATATAATTATTAGTAAAGAAGTTCTGATAGATAAAATTTCAACTCTGTACCCTGAAAATAAAAAATACATTCCCCTTCCCCCAAGGGTCCATGAAACATTCATGAAACTTGATCAGGTATTGGACCATCAGAAAGCATTCTCAGACCGATGTAAAAAAATACCAGTAATAATATAGTCAGAAGATAAAAAGACTCTTCCACCTTCAGAAATTTTTTTTAAATGTTAAAATTCTGTCTTAAACATTTCTTGGGCTTAAGGGAAAATGACAACTGAAGTTCTAGTCTATCTAGAAGCAGCAATAATGAAAACAACATACCAGAACCTATGGGCTAGATTTAAAGCAGTGTTCAGTGAAAATTCCATAACTTTGTTTATACTGATAAAGAAGACAGAAAAAACAATTGAGCATCTGATTTCAAAATTAGAAAAAGAACAACAGAAACTATGGGAAACTAGAAAGAAAAAGAAATCAATGTTGGAAAAGAGAAAAAAATAATAGAAATAAGAATGAATTAAGACATAATGAATAAATTAAGGGGAAAATAATAAAATAGATTAAATTTGCCAATCTATTAAGTAAAAAAGCAGGTACGGTAGGCAGAATAATGGCCCAACCAAAGATGTCTACACTCTAATCCCCAGGACCTATGAATATTTTACTTTACATGGCAAAAGGGACTTTGCAGATGTGATTAAGGTGAAAGACCTTGAGATGGAAAGAGTATCCTGGATTATCCAAGTGGGTTCAACCTAATCCTATGAGTCCTTAAAATCAGAGAACCTTTCCCTGTTGAGATCAGAGAGAGATGTAACAATGGGTGAAGGGTCAGAGAGATGTATGAGAGAATTTGGTATGCTATTGCTGGCTTGAAGATGGAAATAGGAGACCATAAGCCAAGGAATGCAGGTGGCCTATGGAAACTGGAAAAGGCAGAGAAAGGGCTTCTCTCCTAGAGCCTCCAGAAAGGAACAAAGCCCTGTCAACAACCTCATTTTAACCTGGTGGTACCCAAGTCAGACTTCCTACCTACTGAAATGTGAGATAATAGGCCACTATGCTTGTGGTAATTTGTTACAGCAACAAAAGAAAACTAAAAAACAATGAGGAAGTTCAACTTCACAAACAAAAACTGACAGGGCAGAACTATACCTTAGAATTAGAGGAAATTTAAAAATCAGGAGGCTAATTTGCTAAATCAATGCAAATAACTTTGAAAAACTGAATGAAATTGATAAACTTGTAGGAAAATATAATTCCCTAAAATCAACCCCAGAACAGGTAGAAAAGAAAAGTAGACCAATTTCCATAAAAGGAGGTGAGAAATGTATCAGAGAGCTACTCCCTCCAAAAGCAGCAAACTCAGAGAATTTCACAGGGAGTCCCCCCCACCGCCCACACACACACCCCCCACAGGGAATTTTTTTACCAGACTTCTTGAGAGTTGACAATGCCAATGTTATCTAAACTGTTCCACAGCTTCAGAAAAAATTAAAACCTTATAAATGTTTTTTTATAGTGAGAATTAACACCAATACAGATAAATAACAAAGATTACATACACAAAAGCTACAGGTCAATCAAATTTATAAATATAGATACAAAAATCCTAAGTGAAATATTAACAGACCACAACAGAATTAAAAAAAAAAAAAAAAGACTACATGAGAATAGACTATGAATGCATGGATGGTTCAATACTAGCAAATCAACCAGTATAATTCATATTACCAGATCTAGGAAGAAAAAGAATATGACCATTCCCACAGACACTGAAAAGGCATTTGACAAAATTTAAAGAGCATGCATTTAAATCACTAATAAGTATACAAGGAGTCAAGGAATTAGAAACTCATAATTCAGCAACCATTACAATAATATAATTGATGCAAGCTAAGAACCATTGGTGGATGCTAAAATTAGTAGGTGAAAAGTTTGAGGACTAACAGGATATTCGCATAGTCTCAGAGTATCTCCCCAAAGATATTTATTAATTGCAATGGAAAACATAGTAACCTTACAGAGGAAAACCATCTGTTAACAGACGGTTAACACGTTCAAGCAGTGAAAGTTAATGTCACTAATAACAAGACAAATCAGCACCCCGTGGTATGACACAATGAAAAACACAGCATCCCTTCAGTAGTATTCCTTCACAGCAGTAGAACCTTATCCTAATCATGAGGAAACATCAGACAAACTTAAACTAAGGGACTTTCTACTAAAAAACCAGTCTCTATTCTTTAAAAACGTCAGTATCGTGAAACAGAAAGAAAAAGCTGAGGAAGTATGTTCAGATAAACAACAACAACCTAAAAAAACATGACAAATGAATCCAAAACGATCCAAAATTTTCCTTTGCTATAAAGGACATTATTGGGACAATGGATAGATCTGAATAAGGTCTATAGATCAGATAACATATTGATGTTAACTTCCTGATTTTTATCATTGACTTACGTTTATACAAAATATATACTGAAGTATATAGGGGTAAAGTAGCATCCTGCGTGCAGCGGTTCAGGAAAAAATGTATAAGAATAAATCAATGTGTTAGAAAACAGAAAAATAGTAGAATTAAGAATAAATCAAATAGGCGTGCCTGGGTGGCTCAGTCAGTTAAACATCTGACTCTTGGTTTCAGCTCAGGTCATGATCTCAAGGTTTGTGAGTTCAAGCCCCGCATTGGACTCTGTGCTGACAGCACCGGGCCTGCTTAGGATCGTCTCTCTCTGCCCCTCCACTACCCTCTCTGTCTCTCATTCTTAAAACAAATTAACTTAAAAAAAAGAATAAATCAAAGCATAATGAATAAATTAAGGGAAAATAATAAAATATATAAATATAAACATATATTTATTTGTTTAAATGAAATTAGATTGAGAGGGAGAAAGCAAAGGTGGTAAGCTGGAAACATTTGGGAAATCTTGGCAAAACCTATGTGGGAACTCTTTGTATTGCTTCTTAAACAGCCTTGATTATGATAAGGAAGGAGAGAGAAGTTGGTCAAACGTTTGGAGGGTTTGGGGTATTCTTGTAAGAGTTTTTAAAATTTTAAGTAAGCTCTACACCGAACATGAGCCTTGAACTCACAACCCCGAGATCAAGAGTCATCATGCTCCACAGATTGAGCCAGCCAGGTGCCCCTGGGGTATTTTTAATGAGAGAAACTTGAGCATACTTAAATAAAGATAGCAGTAGTGGGAAGCACATGGTAAACGGAGAGAGAGTGTTCATGAGAGGAAGAGCAAACGAGTGAGAGAACAGAAGATGAGGAAATGCTTGAGACTATAAAAAAGAATAGGGGCACCTGGGTGGCTCAGTCGGTTGAGCGTCCGACCTTGGCTCAGGTCACGATCTCGCGGTCCGTGAGTTCGAGCCCCGCGTCGGGCTCTGGGCTGATGGCTCAGAGCCTGGAGCCTGCTTCCGATTCTGTGTCTCCCCCTCTCTCTGCCCCTCCCCTGCTCATGCTCTGTCTTTCTCTGTCTCAAAAATAAATAAAAAAAAAAAAACATTAAAAAATTTTTTTAAAAAAAGATATTTTGGGGGAACCTGGATGGTTCAGTTGGTTAAGCATCTGACTTTGGCTCAGGTCATGATCTCACGGTTCGTGAGTTCGAGCCCCGCGTCGGGCTCTGGGCTGATGGCTCAGAGCCTGGAGCCTGCTTCCGATTCTGTGTCTTCCTCTCTCTCTGCCCCTCCCCCGTTCATGCTCTGTCTCTCTCTGTCTCAAAAATAAATAAAACCTTAAAAAAAATTTAAAAAAAAATAAATAAATATTCAAAGCTGAAAATGTGGTAAACATGGAAAGGTATGTATAAAAGAATACAAATCACCCATCATAACAAGACCTAACATGAAGGCTCACTGATGGACTTGTTTTGGCACAGGCAGGCCAGAAGGAGGCACAGGGCTCTCATTTCATAGATGCGGGAACTGAGGCTCAGAGACACAAATTATCTCCTTTAGATTACGGAACTGGTTGAGGGCAAACGTCACTTTCTAATTCCCCACCCAGTGCTCTTTCCACTTTAGAGGAAAGCCCCCAGGAGCTGTCAGCCAGGGGAGGCTCTGCCCCCAGAAGCGATGGCAGATGTGGGAGATCCTTTTTTGATCATCGTAAGACGAGGGAATACTACTGCCATTTAGTGGATGGGGACCTGAGATGTTAAACTTGTTACAGTGATCCAAGAAGTCCTACACAATGAAGATGGTACTATCCAAAATACCACTGCACCTTTGTCAGAAAAACTGTGCCTAAAAATCAGTCTTCTGGGGTCTGCAGTCAACCAGCCCACCATTACTAAGCCGTGTGACTGGGCAAGGCACCAATTCTTCTCATTCATCTTGAAAATGAGCATTTTGTTCCAAATGGGAACTCACATCCTTCAGCCTCTGACATGCCCAGATTCTGTCATCACATTGGGTGGGCCCCTCAGAGGAGACCAACAGCCCCTCAGAGGAGACCAGGCTGATTCCGCCAATGATACGCAGGTGTCGGCCGAGTAAATCCCCAAAGCCTCCACTTTGTGACCTCCTTGGGCTGGGCTGGTTCACAGACTTCCTAAGCTACACATCTGGAATTTAGATGATAACTGTGCTCTCTGTAAAACTCTACAGTTACAAAGTATTTGCACCTGGATTATTTCATTCAGTCGTTCCATTAGCCCAGGGAAGAAGTTATTACAGCTCCGATTTTATAAAGGAGAGAAATTAGATTCAGAGTAAAAATGACTTCCTTAGATAACGGGTCAGTAAGTGAAAGATGGAACAGGGATGAAATCCTGTCTTCTGAGGCCAAGCCAAGTTCAGACCCCCTCCTTCCCACCCCTACTCCCACCATTGCCTTCGGGACAAATGCCAGTCTTCTGGTCCCTTTGGTCGAGGCTGGGCAATAATCTCCTCTCTCCCCCACCCTCCTGTTTTAGGCCATTCTTTTTGCTAGGATCAGAAATCAACCAAAGAGCAGGAAAGATAACCCCAGACTTGCTCTCAGCTTCCTGAGGAAACAACTTCCTAACACCAACAATAGACGGTCAACTGGTCTGAAAGGTAGTGAGCTCTCTGTCACTAGGGGTGTTTAAGAAGACACTGAATGACTACCTGGCAAAGATGTAGTAGAGGAGATTCCTAATGTGCAAGTTAAAAAGATCTCTGAGGTCCCTTCCAAATTTGAGAGCAGAGGACTCCGTGCTTAGGAAGACAGCATGGTTTGGAAGCCGGCTGGGCAGAGGCCCAGGCTGTGGAATAGAGACAAGTCTGAAGAAGGAAGGAAAGAAAGAGAAAAAAAATCTGAAAGCAATTGTGAAAACGAAAGCGGACTCTTCTCTTCCAAGAAAGAAACTGGAGCCCCAACAGGGATGGGGAGACAAACTGGGTTGATGCCTAAAGAGAAAGTCAGAGGAAATGTCAGTATTTCTCAAATAGCCTTGCCCAGAAAATGTGTCAACAAACACGCAGCCAAACTTCACCGACTACCACTCAGGCAACACAGACAAGAAAAAGAGGAGCAGTCTCTTGAGAGAGAAGCACTTGAATTGAGTTAAAAATATATTGAATTCACAATCAATCAAAAATGCAAAAGGCCCAGAGAATGCCTCTGGACTAGACTTCTTCCATTTCCCTGAAAGTAAGTGGTGTGAGATTCTTTTTAAAGTATTATCTGAATCAACGTTTGAGGGCGGAGAGTGGGAAGGACTGGCCTGTAGTGGGAAATCTGCATTTCATCTTTTAGCCACAGCGGGATTTTAAATGCAATTGCAGAGAGAATTCTGGGGACTACTGCTCTTCTTACAATGGAAACCAGGTCCAGAATGTTCCCTGGCAACCTGGCAGCCTGAAGTACTAAAAGCTTCAGGTGAAAGAAGGATCCACGTTTACAGTATCTGACAGAACCACTTTTCCCCAAAATCTGTTAGAAATCTCGTTCAACATCTCTTTCAACCAAGGGTACAAAGAGTTTAATAAGTTTAGAAAAAGGGTTTTAAAATAACTCCTTTTCTTACACGTGTAAAACACTGAGACAATGCAGATGCACTAAAAGAAGGAAATAAACATGGCATGTTTCTCCGCCACCCAAAATCAGCATTTTGGTATGTCTACTCAATTTTTTTTAACGTGATTTTTAGTTTTTTTGAATGGTTCAAAACAAAGTGGCATTAAAAAGATATTCCTTGAGAGTGTTGTCCCCACCCCACCTCCATCTATCTGTTTCCCACCCACTCCCATCCTGTTAGGTGAAATCTTTTGGGTTGTTTGTGTATCCTTGTAGCACTCCTTAATGCAAATCACAAGTACAAACAAAACTTCGCGTTTGACGCCTTCCTTACCCAACGTGGGGCTCAAACTACAAGAGGCAGCCTACCACATATAGTGCATCTAACATTTTGCTCTTGATAATATAGCATAGTTCAGATTTTTTCCTGTGTTTATGCAAACATTTACTAAAATGGGATCACACTTTTGTAAGTGGCTTCATCACTCAAGAATGTTTTACGGACCTGTTTGTATATGATCAAAGAGTCTATGGTATGGTTTTTAATTTTTTTTATGTTTATTTTTGAGAGCGAGAGAGACAAAGCGTGAGTGGGGGAGGGGCAGAGAGAGAGATCAGGAGACACGGAAGCAGGCTCCAGGTTTTGAGCTGTCATCACAGACCCCAAGGGGGGCCTGAACCTACAAACACGAGATCATGACGTGAGCCTATGTCAGGCACTTAACTGACTGAGCCACCAAGGTGCCCGTCTATGGTATGATATTTAAAAATTTTTTTGGGGCGCCTGGGTGGCGCAGTCGGTTGAGCGTCCGACTTCAGCCAGGTCACGATCTCGCGGTCCGTGAGTTCGAGCCCCGCATCAGGCTCAGGGCTGATGGCTCGAAGCCTGGAGCCTGTTTCCCATTCTGTGTCTCCCTCTCTCTCTGCCCCTCCCCCGTTCATGCTCTGTCTCTCTCTGTCCCAAAAATAAATAAAAAACGTTGAAAAAAAAATTTTTTTTTAATTTTTTTTTAAATGTTTATTCATTTTTGAGAGACAGAGAGAGACAGAGCCTGAGCAGGGAAGGAGCAGAGAGAGAGAGGGAGACACAGAATCCAAAACAGGTTCCAGGCTCTGAGCTGTCAGCACACAGCTGGACGTGGGGCTCAAACTCATGAACCAGGAGATCATGACCTGAGCTGAGGTCGGACGCTCAACCGACCAAGCTACCCAGGCGCCCCTCTGGTATGATTTTTAAAGGCTATTGATGTCAGGAAAAAGCTCTGGGGTATTAATATGCCTAGGTTTTGTCCCTCTCCCAATCAGGTAATGTCTGGACAAGGAAAGAAGAATGCTTTGGCCCCTGGCGTCAAAAGGCCTATGAGTGAGTGTCAACTCAGCCAGTTTGTTACCAGCTGTGTGCCCGCAGGCAGGACTTAGGCTGTGAGAGTCAGTTTGAAATATTTACATCTTCTCACCCACAGTAATGCCAACCTGGCCTCTCTAACCCAGGACTGCAGTAAAGATCAAATGAGACAGTGGTTAGGAAAAGACCATTCGTTGTGGGGCAACAAGGTGTTAAAATATTGATACAGCTACACCATGTGTACAAGCATCCATCCATCCATGCACACACAAGTATTTGCATTTTTTTAATGTTTATTTATTTTTGAGAGAGAGCAAGCGAGCAGGGGAGGGACAGAGACAGAGGGAAACAGAGAACCCAAAGCAGGGTCTGCCCTGAGAGCGGAGAGCCCAGTGCAAGGATCGAACCACGAAACATGAGGTCGTGACCTGAGCTGAAGTCCCACGCTTAACTGACTAAGCCACACAGGTGCTTCTCAAGTATTTGCAATTTGACAAGAATTCTTTTTGGTTACTGCTTTATGGTTTCTCAATAAACACTATTTTCTCAAAATCTGAGTCTTCTGAAAACATTTTTCTTGTTAAATATTTAACATATATGCATTATAGAGAAATTAGGAAGAGTGAATAAACAAAAAGGGGGAAATTGAAATAATCTATAATTTGCAAAACTCCTTGCCCAACTTTCATATTATACACATATATGTGTGTCGACGCACGTGCACACACATATACGCACACATATAATTTACAAAACTGTGTTCATATTGTTTATTTTGTTTTTGTAATCTCCTATTCCCACTCAACAATATAGTATAAATCCTGTTCCATATTCACAAATATTATCTTTATTGTTATTAATGGTTATATAGAATTTTATTGCATTAGTGAATATACCATACTTGGTCTAGCCAATCCACTTTTGTTGGAAATCTGAGTTCTTTTGAGATTTTTAATATTATATATAATGCTATACTGGACATCTTTATAGCCAAATACTCACATACATTAGAGAAGTCAATTTTGAACGAATGCTGTACGTTTTCTTTTATGCATTCAACAACTGCTCTTGAGCACCTACACTTCACCATGAACCATCTAGGTGTTAGAGTTATAAAGATGCATCTAGGGGCACCTGGGTAGCTCAGTCAGTTAAGCGTCTGACTCTTGGATTCAGCTCAGGTCATGATCTCACGGTTCGTGGGTTCGAGCCCTGTGTTGCAGAGCCTGCTTAGGATACTCTCTGTCTCGCTGCCCTCTGTCTCTCAAAAATAAATAAACATTTTAATTAATTAGTTAATTAAATCTTTAAAAAATTATCTAAAAAACCCAACAACAACAAAGATCAATCTGGCACAGGAACTGTCAATCTAGGAAAGGATACTAAAAGAATCATTCATTACCCCTTGGGCTCACTAGACTCCCTAAGGTTCCTAGTGTGCCTGGCAGGCCCCTCCACAGCCCTAAGTCTTATTCGTGCAGCTACCCTACTCCCTAACCTGAAATGACCCTTTCTTTTCCTGGCAAACTTCCATCTATTAGTCAAGACCCATTCCAAACATCCCTTGCTCTATGGAGCCTTCCCTAGCCCCTCAAGATAGAATAAGTCTCTCCTGGAGAATTTCATGGCACCTGTCACACTGCATTTGTAATTATTCATATTCCTTCCATCTTTTCTCTTTCTCTGCACTGTACATTGGAGTTGGAGACTTTGTCTTATCATTATCTCCAACTAAGCCCAGAAAGATGCCTAACACATAGACGTTCTCACTGAGCACTTACTGAATGAGTCACCGGTACCATGTGCTTAGTAAAATAACAACTGAAGTTACATTACTGGCAAAGAAGTGCTCTTAGCAAAGGCCCATGGTCAACAACCAGTTTAAAGGTGCCTCAGCTGGCCTGGCCCATGGGCTGGGCCAGTTTTTCCCATGTTCCTATTCTGTCATTCTCTCTCTTGACCCTGACTATTGAAGAATTAGACTTCATTCCTAAATGTCTTGGCTCACTTGAACAAGCAAGGGGCATAAAGGGCTCACTAGGGCCTAAAACTTTTATAATTGGAGGGACTTTTTAAAGAAAAATCTGGAGCACTGGGGTGGCTCAGTCGGTGAAGCGTCCAACTTAGGCTCAGGTCATGATCTCACAGCTCGTGAGTTCGAGTGAGCCCCATGTCAGGCTCTGTGCTGACAGCTTAGAGCCTGGAGCCTGCTTCAGATTCTGTCTCCATCTCTCTCTGCCCCTCCCCCGCTTGCACTATCTCTCTCTCTCTCTCTCTCTGTCTCTCAAATATAAATAAACATTAAAAAAAATTTTTTTAAAGAAAAACAAAATCATGAATACTGAATTAGGTATAAAAATAATATTAATTTGGGGCGCCTGGGTGGCACAGTCGGTTAAGCGTCAGCCAGGTCACGATCTCGCGGTCCGTGAGTTCGAGCCCCGCATCGGGCTCTGGGCTGATGGCTCGGAGCCTGGAGCCGGTTTCCGATTCTGTGTCTCCCTCTCTCTCTGCCCCTCCCCCGTTCATGCTCTGTCTCTCTCTGTCCCAAAAATAAATTAAAAACGTTGAAAAAAAAATAATAATAATAATATTAATTTTGACCAAGAAAAGAAATCATAGCAAATTACAAAATTTAAAAGCTAACTAACGTTGTAAAATCCCTCACAGCCTGACACACTTGTCTAATACTTTTTAAATTTTTCAATTCTGATAAAAATATACATTAGTCTCAGGGCGCCTGGGTGTCTCAGTCGGTTGAGCGTCCAACTTCGGCTCAGGTCATGGTCTCACAGTTGGGGAGTTCAAGCCCCACATCGGGCTCTGTGCTAACAAACAGCTCAGAGCCTGGAGCCCACTTCGGATTCTGTGTCTCCCTCTCTCTCCCCCTCCTCTGCTCATGCTCTGTGTCTCTCTGTCTTTCAAAAATAAATAAATGCTAAAAAAATTTTTTTCTTTAAGTATACATTTGTCTGAAATTAACGAGTACACAGAACAATATTAATACATTTTTAAATGGCTATATTCTAGGGCAGGATATATGCATGATGAGCCTGTAGCATGTTGTAGAGCCAGAAAGTAAGGAAGTCTTGAAAAAAAAAAAAAAACAACTGATGGTCATATGTCAGAGGGACACTACAGCCAACTGAAAGAGCTCCCAATGGCCAAAGCTGGAACATTTTGAGACACAAAATTTAAAAAGTATTTCATTATAATCCAGAGTATAAAGTAAATATCCAGAATCTACACTGATATAGATAAATGATTGAATAAATAAAAAGAAAGGAAGCATGAAAGAAAGAAAAAGAGAAATCTCCCAAGTAGAATTCCAAATAATTTATGTAGATACTGCCCCCTCAAGGAGGGTTATGTAACTCCCCACCCCTCAAGTGTGGGCTGCACAAAATGTTTTCCTTCCAAAGAAAACAGTGGAGAAAGGGCAGGGATAGGAAGAATAATTAAGTGGAGAAGCTGGACAAACACCATGTCAGCCAGGTGATGGAGGTCAACATCAACAGTGATAAGTCATGTTGAGAGTATGTACCCATGATATGATGAAATCAGAATGGCACTCTACCTCTGTGGCCTTCCTCCCCTAAACCTATAATCCCAATGTAACCATGAGGAAAACAGACAAATCCCAATAGAGGGCCACTCTAAAAAACCCGACCAGCATTGGTCCTCAAACTGGTCAGAATCTTCCAAAACTGGAAAATTTGAGAAATTGTCACAGCTGAGACAAAGTGTAAGGAGGCACGATAACTAAGTGCCGGGTGGTATCCTGGATGGGATCCTGAAACAGATAAAGGACGTTGGTAAATACCAAGGAAATCAGAATAAAGTATGAACCTTAGTTAATGATAATGTATCAATGTTTGTTCATTAATTGTAACAAATGTACATTACTAACATAAGATAGTAGTAGTAAGGGAAAACTGGGTACAGGGTATATGGGAACTCTGTACTGTCTCCACAACTTTTCTGTAAATCTAAAACTGTTCTAAAACTTAAAGTCTGTTAGGAAAAATGGGTATAAGTTTGTATTGAACTCCACAAATGTGTTCTTAAATTATTCCTAAATTACGAAACTTGTTAATGAACATGTATTGCAGTTTTATCATGAGAACACTTGTTCTTAGGCCATTTTGTTGCATCAGGAGAAATTTTCCCTGTTCTTTTATCTAGAACAATCAGACTTTACCAGTAAATGAAGGGTTTCCATGTCTTACCTGGAAGTATATACCAAAAAATTAACAGATAAATGTGAGGGGTCCAGTTGAAGTAAGGATGGAGGCCTGGAGCCTAACAGACTGGCCTTCCTCTCCCCAACACTCTGGGGCATCCAAGAAACTGCCCACAGCTCTGAGGAATATGTTTCATTCATTCATTCATTCATTCAACAAATATTTGTGCTGGTAGAATGCAAGAGAGACAAGATCTCTGCTTTCAGAAAGAGGTGGTTGGAAAACCCTGGACTGGCTCTCAATCCTGGCTGGACTTTGGAATCACCTGAGAAGCATTTTATTATTGTTTTTTTTAAGATTTTACTTTTAAGTAATCTTTACACCCAAAGTAGGGCTGGAACCCACAATCCCAAGATCAAGAGTCACACGCTCCACCAACAGAGCCAGCCAGGTGCCCAATCATCTGAGAAGCTTTGTAAAAAATACCAGTATCTGGGCTTCTCCTCAGAATCTCTGAGGGTGGGACCCAGGAATCTGTATGCTTTAAAATCTCCACCAAGAGATTCTAAAGAGAAGCCAGGATTGAGAAACAGAGACTACATGATCAAAGAGCAACTTGCTCTAAAATCCCTGTTCCGTGATCTTTGCCATCAAGGGGAAAGAGGAGAAAAGGGCTGAAGTCCAGACCCCGGAGAGTGCCCCCTCTCCCTGAGGGAGTCTGGGGAGAAAGGAGCGGGGGTGGCAGAGGTTCCTCCGCTGAGGGCAAGGCGGGCGTCGCAGAAGTGGGGGCGAGGGGCGGGTGCTGAGGAGCAGTGGTGCGTAGCAACCCACGCACTTGCTAGTTTTAGAACAAATCAGCTCTTCTCCGACATATGTACTGAAGAAGCCTCCTCCTGGAATTTTCCAGACAGAGCTGAGGACTACTCCCAGCATAAAAGTACCAAGCCTAGATTCTGCTTCTCTTGATACAAAGAATCCTAAGACTGGAAGGTCCACCCCCTTCCCCGCCCCCCAACATTTCAATCATGTTAGTGCCATACGCTGTATGTTTCAGAGCAAGTTTTCATGGTGCATCTGAACATTCCATGCAGATATTTGAGCTGCCTTTTGGCATTTTTTGCAAACACAACCAAGAACTCCGTTTAAGGAAAAGCCTAGAAAACATGGAAGAGGCCCAAAGAAAGGGAGAACGGATGACCTGGTGGCGTAGAGTTGAACAACCCCTCACCCCCTTTCAACCTGATAGAGAAGACAGAACCCTGCCAACTTTACAGAGCTTAGGGTCAAATATCTTCTCTAGGCTCATTTAGCTAGCACAGGGCAGAGTGAGAATTTACTTCACCTTCACAACTCGATGAGCTAGCTTTATCGTCCTCGTTCCCCAGTGAGGAAACTGAGGCAAGCGGGAAGATAGTGGGTGGCAGAGTGAGGCTTTCACGGTGGTCTCCTCCACCAAAGTCAGGGCTCTCTCCTAAGTATCACAGCTGCCTATTGTGTCACAGGCACTGTCTGCTGCCCCCACCCCCATCCACACCAGGAAAGTCTCTGGCAAACTCTCTGTACTGTCTTTGCAACTTTTCTGTACGTGTAAAATTATTCCAAGGTAAGTTTATTTAAACATGGCAAATATTCAGTACCATTGCTCTCTTAGACGAAACTCTTTGCAAACAATAAATAAGCTTAAATTATTTTTTAAATGTTAGCTTTTTCATCTTTATACATTTTTCAATATCTGTTTCTGTGTATGTTTTGGAATGTGCATAATATACCAATACAGGAGCCTATGAACAAATTATATTCATTTCTTAGGGCTATAGTGACAAAGTACCACTTACCGCATGGCTTAAAAATCACAGAAATCGATTGTCTCACAGTTCTGAGGGTTGGAAGTCTGAGGGCAAGGTGTGGGCAAGATCTCTCTCTACAAAGGCTCTGGGGGAGAATCGGTTCCACCGCCGTTGTCTTGGCTTCTGGTATTAATGGCAGTCCTTGAAGTTACTTTCTCTGCCCCTTGTCATGTGGCCTTCTCCCTGTGTCTCTCTATATGCATATTCCCTTCTTCTCAGGACACCAAACAAAATTGGATTATGGGCCCACCCTGCTCCAACATAACTTGATCTTAACTTACATCTTAACGACATCTGCAATGACCCTATTTCCAAATAAGGTCAGATTCTGTGGTTCCAGGGAAGGACATGAATTCGGGGGGACACTAGCCAACCCAATGTAGTCTGCCCTCTGACCCCCCCAAAATTCACATCTGTCCCATGCACAAAATATATTCACCTGAGCCCAACATCCCCAAAAGTTTTAAGTTATTCCAGCATCAGGTCTACATCCAAAATCTCATCAACTCCAGGGGCACCTGGTTGGCTCAGTTGGTTGAGTGTCCAACAATTGATTTCAGATCAGATCATGATCCCAAGGCTGTGGAATCAAGCCCCATCTCTGTGCTGTCATCACAGAGCCTACTTGGAATTCTCTCTCTCTCTCTCTCTCTCTCTCTCTCTCTCTCTCTCTCTCTCTCCCCTCCCCTTGTACACATGCCCTCTCTCTCTCTCTCAAATAAAAAATAAACCACATCTTCTTTATCCATTCACCAGAGAAACTTAACAGAAGACCATGAGGGAGGGGAAGGGGGAAAAAAAGTTACAGAGAGGGAGGGAGGCAAACCATAAGAGACTCTTGGATACTGAGAATAAACTGAGGGTTGATAGGGGGTGGGGGAGAGGGGAAAGTGGTTGATGGGCATTGAGGGGGCACTTGTTGGGATGAGCACTAGGTGTTGTATGGAAACCAATTTGATAATAATTTATATTTAAAAACTAAAAAAATAATAATGAAATTTAAAATAAATAAATATCATCAACTCCAAAAGCCCCAAATTTCATTATCTAAGTCATTTTATGGGGTGAGATTTGAGATATGGTACATCCTGACACAAAATTCTGCTCTATGTGAGGACCTGTGAAACTGGAAAACAATTTATCTGTTTCCAAAATACAATGGTAGGACATGCATGGGGTAGGTAGTCCCAGTCCAAAAGGGAAAAAGAAGAAGGCAAAAAGGGGCCATGGGTTCCAAGCAAGTCTGAAATCCAGTGCACAAATCTAGGTGATAGTCTAGCTTTATTCATCTAGTCTTGCTGTTTTTATATTTACTTAAGTTTTTCCAAAATTAAAGAAAAAGAAAAATAGCTCCCTTTTCCATAATACAAGAACTGCAGGCTTAATGCAGAAAAAATACAAACAAGCAATAACTATCACTCGTAATTCCATGACACAGAAGTAACCCACTGTTCACATTTGGTGCATATCCACATATGCCTCTTTTTATTTTTTTATATTCTATCACTTTTTTACATTTATCTTATAAATATTAAAAAGGAAAATAATGTATATTGTATATAAATATAAATATATATTTATATATAATAATATACTTATATGATTCTAATTACTTTGTCTACTCAGTCTCCCATACCACATACCCATACCCATACCTCCCATACCACATACTAATTGTAAAATTAGCCATATTACAAATAGCTATGTTGGAAGAAGCCATTGCAATTTGAGGTGATAGCCAGCCACCAGCCACCAATTACCACAGAGATCCACTGGAATGGGGAAGTTTTCTTAGAATGAAAAGTTACCTTTTCAGATGAAAGTCCTGGGGTTTTCAGGCTTTCTGTACAGTGACTTGCATTCTTTCTTTTCTTCTTTAGCGGACTAAAGGAGGCTCTAAAGAAATCACACTCTGAAATATATTATCACAATAGATTGTAAAGAAAGATAATCACAAAAATAATTATTTGAGCTAAGATATCTGTAGCTGTCAGAATCTGTAGCATTATTTATTTTTTTAATGTTTATTTATTTTTGAGAGAGAGACAGAGACAGAGACAGAGACAGAGTGTGAGCGGGGGAGGGGCAAAAAGAGAAGGAGACACAGAATCCAAAGCAGGTTCCAGGCTCTGAGCTGTCAGCACAGAGCCCAAGGCGGGGCTTAAAGTCACGAACCAAGAGATGGTGACCTGAGCCAAAGTTGGAAGTTTAACGGACTGAGCCACCCAGTGCCTCTGTTTATTTTAATTTTTAAATATAGACTAAAATTCCGGAACTACACATCAATTCTGGAAGGGATATTATTCCAACAAATGAATTAAATGTAAATTTAAAAGAAATATCCCTTCTTATGACTAGAAACAAACTAGGATTGGATTAAAGTGGTTGATCATGCAATGTTGAAAATTATTCAAGATAACTCATAAAATCTCATCTACGTATTTATATCTCCAAACACTTGCTCAGTAAATTCACGTTTTTGAGTTAAGTTTTGGTAACAGTGTTTAAGTTCAACTATTTAATAAAGTGTTTATTTTTTATTTAAAAATAAATAAAATCCCTGTGAAATGCAACAATCCCCGCAACCTAGCATCAATCAGCTTCCCTTCCATCAGACCACGCATCCTTTGCCCACAAGTGTTTTTATTAACTGGGACACCGTCCATCTCTGTGCAACTTTATGAAATGTGTTTTGGCTTGGAGCACAGAAAATCCATTTAGACATTAATAGTCTAGTTGCGAGTTATGTTATTCATTCACAAAAGTAACAACAGTATGCTGTGATTTTTTTTTCCAGCATTTTCCCTTAATTTTACTGGCTAATAAAATCCAAACACTGGAACCTTTTGCCCAGAAAGTGGCGCCAAAGGAAAGCAGCTGCCCACCCGGACCCCCCAGGGACTCTCCAAGCAAGACCTGAGTCTTGGGTGAGGCCCCAGGGGAGAGGAAGACCTGCTCTCCAACCACTAGCCCTCCCCACAGGGTCAGCCAGCGTTTTCCTTTCATCTTCCTGACCAAAGGAAGAAAACCCGGGTCTCCTTGTAGTTCTAGAAATTCAAAATGGTAGTATCACTGCAAAGCATTCCCCATTTACTTCTTTCAATCAAGTGTTCTTTTTCTTCCAAACCGAACAAGTAATTTTGAGCAACTATTTATTATGTGCCAGATTCTATGTACAGTGGGCATATAGAAAGGAACTTATGGCTCACTAGGAGAGAGAGAGATGTAAACCAATAATTGTAGCACAACCTGATGAGACAGAAACAAAGGACATGTAAGCCCGGGATGTATTTGGCACAAAGTCAGTCAAACTAAGATTTAAAAAGTATAACTATTTGTAAAAATAATTATCAAAGAGCTATTATTTATCCATATAAAAGCGGGTGAAGGGGAGCCTGGGAAGCTCAGTTGGTTGAGCATCCGACTCTTGATCTCAGCTCAGGTCTTGATCTCAGGGTTGTGAGTTCAGGCCCCAAGCTGGGTTCCACACTGGGCATGAAGCCTACTTTAAAAAAGAGAGAGAGAGAGAGAGAGGGAGAGAGAGAGAAAGTGGGAAAAATATATACAAGAACGTCACCTCAATCCCATTAGACAAATGGTGAGGGACATGGAGTATGAGTACAAGAAGAAAGAATAACAAACAAGAGGTTTTCAAAGATCCTCTATTTTACTGGTCTTCAAAGATACAAAAATTAAAACAATGAAAACAAAAATTTATAAAATCAAATCCCCAGGAGTCTACAGAAAAAAAAACAAAAACCCTCTTAATCCATTAGTAATGTAAATTTATACAAGCCTCTAGGAAGACAATTGGGCAATATGACACAATTCAAAGCAATAGTTATCTTTCTAAACCCAAGATCCCAATTCCACAGAATTTATCCTAAGGAAATAATTATAATGAAGAAAAAACCAAATGTATAAAGATATTTGTCACTGTTATTTATATTATTATTATATATGACTGTCACTGTTATTTATATTAGTGATAAATTGATTGTGACATACATACCTAATACAAAGGGATGTTTCAGTAGATTACAAAAATAATTAGAAAGTCTGTGTAGCAATATGAGAAATGATTTACTTCTTAATATAAAATTTAATAAGAGGAAAACACAAAACTGTACATAATAATAAATATAACTCTAGTCCCTGGATCCAGGTGGGACTTCAGCATCAGAAACCTTCAGCTAGAGCAGGTTTCAGAGTAATTTGGCAAACGTTAGGCTAGATAATTCCATAGGCAGAGTTAATCAGCTCTTCTCCTTTATGCTTCCTTCTCCCTAGCCACCTCCCAACCTTGCCATCCTTTGCTTTATTTATTCTATCTTAAGATTTTTTTACCTCTTTATCTCCCTTCCTTTGAGGTAGAAATTATGTCCTACTCATTTTTGTAATCACCTACCCTCTTCACCAGCCACTCACAAACTCAATAAAGTCATGATTCTTTAATTTACTTGACAATGTACAAGTATGTGATGAGAGGGAATACAGGGAAATGACAATAATCGTAGTAGGCTGCTGAAACTGAGAGTACATTTTTTTTTAATGTTTTTCTTTTATGTTTTGTTTTACAATTTTTTTTAAGGTTGAATCTTAAATGCCCAGACAGGATTTCACTGTGCTATCTGAAATCAGGCATTGGGTATTTATGTCCCATATGAGTAAGCAAGTTTATCTGGAAAAGTAATTTATAAAAATAAATTTATAGACAAGCCAAGACGTTTTTGGAAAAAAGTAAGAAAGAGGGCCTTATTCTATAGATATTATAACTTCTTTTAAATCTATATGTGAGTGAGAGAGAAGCCAACAACCCACACCCTTAACTGAGTGTGACTGTGTTATTATTACTGGAATAGGTCTGGCTTTAAAACACACAGAGAGCAGGTACTTCCAAGTATTTAATAATGCTGGTCTCCCACACATTTTTCATTGTGAGCCATGATGCATCTGAAGGACCACACTTGGCAGAACAGCATAGGGCCTACCTTGGACATGACTCAAGTTAAGAGTGAGAGATCCTTTATTTCCTTCCTCCTCTTGTCAGTAATTCTCCAAAATGTTCCTTTTATGATATGACTCTTAAAGGAATTAAACTCAAATAGCACAAAATTGTATAATTATGTTATAATTCAGTTGCAATTATTAACAGATCCAAGTCTTCTTCATCATTGTTAGGCAAGAAAAGATGATGATGATAATGATAGCATCCGTTTACCATGTGCCAGTTACAGTGCTAAACAGATAGGAAGATGATCAGGCCCACTACCTACTAGACCGCTACTTCATGTGGGCTCATTATTTAGCATCAAAAATTCTAAGAATTTCAGGTGGCCACAGTCTGAAGGCAAATGAGTCACATTTTGCTTCCAGGGTGCATATTGGATGCACAGGCCCTAGAGGAGTGT
The DNA here is from genome assembly GCF_028018385.1 of Neofelis nebulosa. Classification (NCBI taxonomy): domain Eukaryota; kingdom Metazoa; phylum Chordata; class Mammalia; order Carnivora; family Felidae; genus Neofelis; species Neofelis nebulosa. The sequence continues at coordinate 77,664,185 of NC_080786.1, read as the reverse complement.
CCACATCACCACTTGGCAACTATGGGCAGGAACTGAATTTCTGAGGTTCTCTTTAGATAAGGCATGTACTTCCTGCTTCCCTGCAATCCTCTCTGCTCCCTATCGGACTTACATCCAGCCTTCTTCATAGCTTGCTTGTCTCCTATACACCTGAATTTTCAACCCCTCCACCTAGAACCATGACTGTAAGTCAGGCATCTGCCACTAAGTGGTACAATGCCAATAGGTAGACCTAAATCTAAAATTGGCAATCATGTAGACAGTTTTTCCCAACTTTTTATGGCAGTGGAGTATTTCTTCTAATGAAATCTTACACAAGCCTGATCTCTAAATACAAAGAGAAGCTGATCTGGCTGAGAGTGGGGAAAACCCCAAGAAGTACTCAATCTTCTACTCTCTATCCTCCTCCCTTACCCCCTCTGTGAGACCCCTCGACACTTCAGGGGTGCTGGCAACAGTCCAATCTTCTAATTCCACAGCAGAAAGCATCTGTCCTCAGTCACACAGCTGGTTAGTGGTGGGGAACCCAGGTCTCTGATAAATGATAAATGTTTGGCAGCTTCTTCCATTAAAAAGTTGTTGAATTTGTAGAATGGAAAAGAAAAATTTTGAGTAAGAATAATGATTCTCTATCTGTGTCTTTTTTCAAGCTCTCGTTATTCCATGTTACATACCTTTATTAGAAAAGTTTTAAATTTTGTTGTACTAAATAGGCAGGCATAGAATTATCAAATCACATGGTCTTAGAGCAGAAAGGAATATCTGAAGTTTTTTCATCCCACCCCTTCATTTTAACAGGCCAGGAAAACTAGGAATTACTTAACCAATTTCTCTTCATAGGTGTTCCCAGTTACTGTCCCATTCAATACATCAAGTACCGTTACATCTTGATGTCAGAAACAAGAGCTTTCTATTTTAACCAGTTTCTCCATGAAAATCATGAGTTTGGGGCGCTTGGGTGGCTCAGTGGGTTAAGCATCCAACTCTTGATTTTGGCTCAGGTTATGATCTCACAGTTCTTGAGTTCCAGCCCAGAGTCAGACTCCATGCTGGCAGCATGCTACCAGCAAGCGGGCTTGCTTGGTATTCTCTCCCTCCCTCTCTCTCTGCCCCTCTTCTGCTCAGGCACACACATGTGTTCTCTCTCTCTCTCTCTCTCTGTCTCAAAATAAATAAATAAAAATTTTAAAGAAAAGAAACTCATGAAGTTAAGATATAAATTAAAGTTGTGGTTTCTTTCTCTTTGTGATTTTCTTCAATCTTTGAAATACACTTTCCCTGTGGGACATTCAAACATCTCTTTACTCCAGAAAGTGTATTTCCACACTTATGGGAAGATTGTTTCAGACTAAACTTTGCAGGAGAATTCAAGTCAAACCATCTGTGGTCAAGAGCTTTTATTTTAAAATTTCTAACAGGGCGCCTGGGTGGCTCAGTAGGTTAAGCGTCTGACTTCAGCTCAGGTCATGATCTCACAGTTTGTGAGTTTGAGCCCCGCATTGGGTTCTCTGCTGTCAGCACAGAGCCTGCTTGGGATCTTCTGTCCCCCTCTCTCTCGGCCCCTCCCCCACTCTCTCTCTCTCTCTCAAAAATAAACATTACAAAAAATTAAAATTTCGAACTAATCTTATGAGAGACCAATAATTTGTAAAATACAATAAAATCCAATCGAATTTTTAAAAGACTCACAAAATACAACTATTTTGTTATTATTAGATTCTAAACATAAAATTACTCTATCAAATTGCTATAACAGTTGTTAACTACCTATTTTCTGTTCCTGTCCTCACCCCATTGTGAGCCAGCAACACACTTCATGAACAAATCGTGGAGCTACTTTGAGAAGCTCCAGATAAAGCACAATCCAGGTGGTTGGTCTAGATACAGGGTATGAGAGTGAGTCTGCTCATATGAACCAGGTAATGCTTCCCACCTTTTGTTCCCAGGCCAGCCAGCCATTTTGAGAATGTGGCTGTGGTCCTTAAAGGTCTGGGGCATGGTCTCTGCACAGCTCAGCAGGAAAAAGATGTAGACCACCTTCTAACTGCACCACTTGGAAAAGAGTAGGGCAGGGTCCAGATCATGGAGGCCATGCAAATGAACTAAGAAATATTGGGAAGTAATGGGAAGTCGTTAATCCTGAAAGTAATGGGAAGTCATTAAACTTGACTTGAATCGTATTTGGATATGAGAACAATGTGTTTGCCTGCAATGTGGAGTATGAATGAGAGGGGAAAAAGACTCATTGGGAGGCTTCTTCAATAATTTTGGAAAGAGATGATATGGTCTGAACTCACATAGTAGCAGTAGGGTTTCAGAGAAATTTAGAGCACTTGGCTATTGATCGAATGTATGTGATGAAGAGCAAGGAGAAGTCACCAATGACACCAGGCTTTGGCTAGAATGACTACATGGCTAGTGGTACCAGTTACTAAGATGGGGAGCTCAGAAGGAGGAGGGTGCTGAAAATAATGAGTCCAATTCCTGATAGGCTGTATTTGAACTTCCTGACTCTGCATTATGGCTCATGGTGGTCTCTAAACTGGAATGCCCACCACTCATCAAATCTAAACCATAAAAAAGACATTGCAAGCATAAAAGTGCATATTAAGAACACTAAAACAACATGGAAAAATATTTATTAAGTAATGTTAGGTAAAGTAATAAAAATGCAAATTAAAACAAGGTAAAGCTCTTCCCCTGTTAAATTGGCAAAAAAAAATTTTTTTAATTAAAATGCCCAAACTGCCAAGGATATGGGAAAACTGGCACTGTCACACGTTGCTGGTGGCAATGTAAATTGGTACAAACCTTTTTGGAAGAAGTTTGGCAAGACACATCAAGAACCATAAAAGAGTTTGTTCCTGTGACCCTGTAATTCCACTTCTGGAAATCTATTCTAAGGAAATAACTCAAAATGTGGAAGGAAGCATTTCATACACAAAGATGTTTATCACAGCAGAAGCTGGAAACAGCCAGAATGTTCAATAGTAGGAGATGGGTTGAATAAGTCATGAGACATTGATTTACTGGCCTCTTGTGCAGAATGGAGCTGCTCAGTAATGAAGAACGCTTGTGCTGGAGTGTGAAGTGTCTGTGGAGAACACATCTCTGCTTTCATCCCGCTTGGGTAAGCAATGGCCACAGGAGAAAGACAAGAAGGAAATGGTCGTGATGATTGGGTTACAGTGATGAGTCCATAGATCATTTCTAAAGGTTTTTTTTTTTTTAAGTTCATTTATTTATTTTGAGAGAGAGAAAGAGAGCCAGCTTGAGCAGGGGAGGGGCAGAGAGGGAGAGAAAGAATCCCAAGCAGGCTCTGTGCTGTCAGTGCAGAGCTCCATGTGGGGCTCCATCTCATGAACCATGAGATCATGATCTGAGCAGAAATCAAGAGTTGGATGCTTAACCAACTGAGCCACCCAGGTGCCCCCTTCTTTTTTTTTTATTATTGAAGTATAATTGGCATGAAATGCTATATTAGTTTCAGGCATACAGCATCGTAATTTGGCAATTCTGTACATTACACAGTGCTCACCACAATAAGTATAGGCACCATCTGTCACCATACAATGTTATTACAATATTATTGACCATATTCCCTACACTGTTAACTCTATATTGACTACATTTCCTATTCCTGATTTCATCTCTGTGACTTGTTTATTTTATAAATGGAAATTTGTACCTCTTAATCCCCTTCATCTAAATTGCCCATCCCCCCACCCACTTTCTCTCTGGCAACCACCAGTTTGTTCTCTGTATTTATGAGTCTGTTTCTGCTTTTTTTTTTTTTGCTTGTTTGCTTCTTTTGTTTCTTAGATTCCACATATAAGTGAAATCATATCATACTCTCTTTCTCTGTCTACTATATTTCACTTAGCATAATACCTTCTTGGTTCATCCATGTTGTCACAGATGGTCAGATTTTCTTATTTTCTATGGCTGAGTAATATTCCGTTGTAGATATAAACCACCTCTTCTTTATCCATTTATCTATTGATGGACACTTAGTTTGCTTCCATATCTTGGTCAATGTAACTAATGCTACAATAAACATAGGGGTACATTTATCTTTTTGAATTTGTGTTTTCATTTTCTTTTTTTTAAATGTTTATTTTTGAGAGAGAGAGAGAGAGAGAGAGAGGGGAAGGGGCAGAGAGGGAGGGAGACACAAAATCTGAGGCAGGCTCCAGGCTCTGAGCTGTCAGCACAGAGCCCGATGCGGGGCTAAAACCCACGAATTGTGAGATCATGACCTGAGCCAAAGTTGGTTGCTTAACCAACTGAGCCACCCAAATGCCCCAAGACACTGCATTCCCACCAATAGTGCACAAGCATTTCCTTTTCTCCACATTTTCATCAACACTTGTTATTTCTTGAAAGACTTCTTCTCTTAGGGCTTTCCTCATCTTCTGATCAAACATTATTGCTTCTTCTTTGAGCCACCATGGCATTTCTTTTTCATTCTTGTATGAATGTGGCCCAGTAGTTCCCAAACTTCATTGTGCATCAGAACACCTGGTGCTCATTACTGGGTCTCACCCTCAGGGTTTCTGATTCAGGAGATCTGCGGTAGGGTCTAAAAATGTGCATTTCTGGCAATTTTCCTGGGATGCATATACTGCTAGTCTGGGGACCACACTTTGAAAACCATCATAGGAGTAGATGCAGACATAGTAGGATCCCACCCCCACCCCCACCCCCAGAGAACGTCTGCCAGTTGGAACACCTCCTCAGAGACAGACACATTCTCAGGGAGCAGTTACCCGTGGTAAACGAGGAGGCATTTACCCAGTGTGCTGCACTTCTCTGGAGATTAGGGAAGGCGGAATCAGTGAGCCCGACCCAGCCAAAAACTCAGTCTACTGCTCTGGCTCCTCCCTAGCATCATGGGAGTTTGTCCCATCAGCTTTCAAAGGTTCAAATAAAGTAACATACTCTGGACAAGGCACCAGGTGGGAATGGGGAAGACAAAATAAAGCTTAGTCCTGTCCCCAACGTCACCAGTGGCACACACAAACAAATGCAGGACACGGTCCCATGGAGCAGAAATGAGGTGGCATCAGCTTTGCCTGGAGGAGGGGAGGAAGTCTTCTCAGAATGAACCATATTTGGACTGGGTCCTCGAGGATAAGGAGGAATCCCACCGGCAAAGTTGGGAACCAGGTGAGAGCAATCCAGGTAGAAGGACCAGCCTGGGCAAAGGCTCACAGACCAGGCATACCGTCCCACCTGTGTGATAGCACGTACCTACCTGGAGGTGTGCGAGGTTGATGGAGAGGAAGGGAGGGAGGAGGTGCAGACAGATGGTAGTCTAGTACAGTCTGAACACTGTACTAAAGGTGAGGCTTTTATCTGATAAGTACTGGGGAGCCTTGGGTGTTTTTAAGCAGAGGAATAAAAACTGACAGCAGCTTTTAGGAAGAACAAGAGGGACAGGAAGGCATATCAGAAAGTATTGCTGTCATTGGTGAGGATGACGAGGACCAGGACAGGGGGTTGTACTAGGGAAGGACAGGAAGGGACGGCTTGAGAGATGTTGTGGGGGTGGAATCCCAAGAAGCCAAGCCTGTTCAGCGTTGTGAATCCTTCCAAATCCCTTTTACACACACCTACCCCCACAGCCCCCCAGCTCCCCGGCTCCCTAGCATATCCTTCTTCCCTCCTTGGCTGTTACATTCTAAGGCGAGGAGATTCCAAATGCTGACTACATCTTCCTTGGCCCATCTCAGCTTTTGGCAAATAAATTGGTGCCGTTCCCCAGAAAGCTTTTCTTGAACTTCATAAAGTTAGCAAAGAGAAGAAGTGTTAACAGTATGATCTGTTGAGTCTCAAATTCTAATCCCAGCCCTCACACTAACCCAGCTTTTTCACTCCCTGAAGTTCTGCCAAAATCAAAAGAGAAGGTCTGTGCCAGACGCAAGTAATTCCAGCTGAACAAGCACTCTGAGCGCTACAGAGTGCTGCTGTGCTCACAAAATGTCCTGCCGCCGTAGAACAGGCCATGGGCGGCTGGTGGTGGGGTCCATGGTGTCACATGGTCAAAAGGAGCATGAAAAGTACTTTTCTTTGGTAAGTAAATGTTCCACTGTTGATGCCGAGTTACAGCAGCAGAGGCTCTAACAAGACAGGTGTGATTCATTTATTAAAAGAATGGAGGCAGAGAAGGCACGATTCTAGATGACCTTCTCAGGAGAAACAAAAAAGATTCATCCCCGGCCGCTTGAGAAAAAAGTCAAGGTTTGGGAGGCATCCAATGCACATTCTGTGTGTCTATTATGCGCATAATCCTTTAGAAATACTATGACGTTTAATCCCCACAAATCGCTCTACATGGCAGATGGTTTTATGCCCATTTCACAGATGACAGAGCTGAGGTTTAGAAAGATAGAGTTGTGTGCGCAAGGCAGTGTGTAAGCAAACTCCATCATGGTCAAGTACGGACTGTAAAGAAATGTTCTGACTTTGGGAAACAAAAGGGGAAAAATGATGTTGACTCCCTTACCTTTGGGTACCACTCCAGGGCTAGCAGAGTGTACTCACATACATTGTTCTCATGTCACGCTCAGCAAGACCCTGTGAGGAGGACAGTGATATTCCCATTGTAGAGATGGGGGAACTGAGGGTCAGGGAGAAGGTCAGTTGAACAGAGTTGAACACAGAACTGAGTCCAGACCCAGTTCCTCTTCCAAAGAGGGAGGCTCTGTAAAAGACCTAGGGTGTGATAAGAAGGAGAAGAGCATTCCCAAGAGAGAGAGGACGGGGGGGGAAGGCCCTCGGGGAGCCTTTATGGTGTTTGATATGGAGTCTAAGGTCCACACAGCCAGGTTACACTGATGTTCACTGGTGTTGTGGTCCTATGTGTCAGGCCTGGAGCCAGGCCACCAGGATTTGATCCTGCCATTTACCCCCCCTGCTTCAGTTTCCTCATCTGTCAGTGCTGACAGTAACAGTCCATCCTTCATAGAGAATGTTGTGAAGAGTGAGCAGGAGAGAAGCACTGAGTAGAGGGCCTGGGGCATGTATAATCTTAATGCAGTTTTGCTATTATTGCCACTGTTATCGTTATTACCACTACTACTACCATGGGTGAGTCCTGGGGATGAGCCTGGCCTGAAGGGAGAAAGGCTGGAATCTCAGGTGGCAAAGTTTGAACCTCGTCTTAGCCTGTTCAGGCAGCTATAACAAGGCAGCACAGACTGAGTGGCTTATAAACAACAGAAATGTACTCCTCACGCTTCTGGAGACTAGAAGTCTGGGATCAGGGTGCTGGCACGGTCGGGTTCTGGTGAGGATCATCTTCTGGGTTGCAGACTGCTGACTTCTCATTGTGTTCTCACATGGCAGAAAGAGGGTGAGAGAGCTGTCTGGGGTACCTTCTACAAGGGCACTAATCCCATGCCTGAGGGCTCCACCCCCATGACCTCATCACCTCTCAAAAGCTCCCACCACCTAATAACATCACATTAGGGTTTAGGGTTTCAACATACGGCTTTTGGTGGAACACATTCAGCTCATTGCAAACCTGAAGAAGCAAAAGTAATAAATAGGAGGGCGATCTTAGTTAAAACAGGATAAAAGCATTGTTGGATGATGATGCGTCTGGCCCGCGTACACAGGCGTCCCCTGTCACTTTTCCCCATCTGGACCAGGATCCCACCTGCAGGCTTCCTAAGCTGCCTGTGCTCCTTCCATCACCCCCATTCACCCCAAGGCACTGTAAGTGCCCGATAATTGCCTGCCTCCCCAACTGGACCATGTTGGTCTTCCTCACTGGTGCATCTGGTGCCTAGTACATCATCTGGCACCTACCGGGTACTCAGTGAATACCCTTCTGATGGATGAACAAATAATAAATGGATGGAGTGGAATGACAGTTTGGAGAGGAAAGAATCTATATGGAGACCAGCCAAGAAGCAGGTGCAAGAGGCAGATGCAAGACTGGGTTCGGATGGGAGAGGGAGTTAGAAAAAAAAAAAGAAAAAAGAAATGCAAGAGGCATGCAAAAGAAAGCACAGATAGGTCTTTGTGAGTGATGGACTATGGGAGTTCATGGGAAAAGGAAGATCAAAGGTGACTCCAGCCCCAAGGTCCTGGACACTGGCAATGACCCTTCAAAAATGGGAAGGAAGAAGGAGGCGGCTTGTGAGAGAAGATCTGGCCATAACTTTGCCTTTTTTGAGCTTCATAGAAGTTGCTGGTGATGCAAATGGAGTAATATAGGGCAGTGTGGGATAACAGGTACTGGCTGGGGATGGGGGTTGGGAAGAACCTGTTCAGTAATCTTCAATGAGTGCCTCTTCTAGGAAAGGGACGGCAGCAGGAGTGAGTAGGGACTGCCCACTCTAAAAAGGCTTAGAGCAGAGAGGAAACAGGCGGATGACAAGGAAAATTGGATGGAATGATAGGACCATCATTTGCAGCCTGTATTGCCTCATTTTTGCCTCAGACACCCCAATCCACCTGGTGGAGCTGGCTTTAAAGCCAACCCTTGGCCCTGCCCAGACATCCTATTTCACTCCACCTCCTCACCCTGGCCTTCTCCACTCTTCCCTTCCCTCCAGCAGTCACCCCATCTTTTCTCTGATTTGCTAAGAAAAAACATAAAATACAGGCAAGAGGAAGGCACATTCACCAAGTGTCCTAAATAAAGGCAGTGCTTAGCTCTTGTGGCCACTTACTCCCCTTTCTTTTCTCCTCCATCTACACTTGCCCAAGACCCTGCTGATGGAAGAACTGAATCAGAAAGGAAAGCCATCTATATCAGAAAACCAATTTAGCTTCAAGTAAGTACAGAAAGAATTTCACTTTTGTTCTGTTTTCTTGAAACATTGTATTCTAAACATTGTATTCTAACCGTGGCTGCTGTGAACGCACAACTTCTCATTTCTTCATTTCTGCAGGAAAACTGCAGCTGCTGTGGCCTCAGGAGAGGGAAAGCATAGAGCCATTTCTGCACGTTTCTGCCTCCCCGTGGTAGGTGGAAAATCCAAGTAAAGAAAGCTAATGCTTGTCCGCACTATGGGACAATCGGGGAAAAAACAGACTCTGGAATCAAATATTCTCAGGTATGCTCTGTCACTCGCGGGCTGACTCGTCTTTCAAACTGCCGGTTCCTCATTGATCAAGCACAGCAAGAATGACTCTGCCCTCTGGAGAGGATATGATCGTGGCACAACGTGGTCAGGTCCTTTTCCCGGCACAGGGGCTCCCCGAACACTGGCCCCGCGGTCCCTGCTGCTTCTCACACGAACCTCCTAGGCTCTGCTATCTGCCAGCTGCCCGTGGAGCCACACAGGAGACTTAGGGGCACACTCTTCTACCTGGTGGTTTTCAAGAATTGTCACTTTATGACACATTTTTTTCAGACTTCATCCTAATTTGACTAAAATATAAAGAGACCTCACAAATTTGGGGTAGCTAGAGCAGCACGCTTCCTAAGCTTCTCGCGCTCTGCAGGCCCAAGTTTGACACCACCTCCAAAGAAAACATCTATTTCTGGCCAAAAGAAGGCCCTAGAAAGCCTGAACTATCTACTTCATCGAGTGGTGCATTTGCTTGGAAGGGGTCCAAATGTGTTGGAGTCCTGGCCAGCCAAAAGCACCCAAGCCACTTTTGGACAGGGCAGGCGGAAGTGAGGGCTCTGATTTTCATGTTAAATCCCCATTTGGCCTTGGAAATGTTAAAAATAAACTTTCACCTGCATCTGATTTTCCTCTTTGTGATTGCAACCATTGTCTGTTTGAACAAAGAGGTAGCAAGAGCCTCTTTGAGCAGTTCACAGAGTTCAAGCGAGAGCCCAAATTGGAGGGACACAGATGTTAATGAACAAGGGGACCAAGCAAGAGTGCCACTGGGAATCAAAAACCTTCCCCAGGATTATCAGGCCACACTCTGCACCATCAGCGGCCCCTCCCGGCTCTCAGGAGAAAGACGTGGGAGCTGCCTGTGCACTTCCCCCTCTGCAACTACATAATAGAGGGAGGCGGAGATTCAGCCGTCCCCCAGCCCCTGTTTTGCTTCCCACTTGCTTGCATTTTGGAGGCACCCATCAAATTTGGGGGTGGGTGGGTGGGTTAAAACAGAATGAGAAATCACAAATTAGGCACTACAGAATTTACCGGTTACCTTGGAAGCAGTATGATTGTTATAGAAAGAGCCTGGGCTTGGGAGCTGGCTAAACCTGGGTTCAAATTCATTTAGTTTCAGTTGTGTGACCTTGGGAAAATTACTTGACCTCTCTGAGCCTCAGTTTGCCTCTCAATAACATGGGTCTAAAAACACCATATTGGTTAAAGCAATGCTAGCTGCTGTAATAAACACACACCAAAAAAAGTTAATTGGCTCTAACGTTGTGGAAGTTCATTTCTGATTCGCATAAAGTCCAGAACAGGTGTCTCTAATCTGCCGGCTGCCCTCCTCCAAGAGGGGAGTTCCATGCTGGGTCCTTTCTCTGTCTGGCTCCGCCATTTTCTAAACATGGCTCCCAAGGTCATCAGGCTTATAGATGTCAATCCAACAGTAGGAGGAAGGTGATGGAGGACTGTGGCAAGTGGAAAAGTTTTCTACTAAGCCTAGAAATATCACACAGCACTTCCACTCACGGGCTATGGTCTGTATCACAGGCGTGAGGCTGCAATTAATTGCAAAGAACACTTAGAACTAAGGTCCAGGTGTGTGCCCAGGAAGATGAGGAAACAGATGTTTGGTAAACATCTACCTAGTCTTTGCCACATACACCAACTTTTCAGGGCAATAACAGGGTTAAGTGAAATAATGACTATGAAACAGTGCAGCTTTCAAGACATGTTGTTTCCTTCCCTCTTTCTCTTTCCCCACGGCCAAACTTTTGCTAGAAGCAATGAGAGAATGCTTCATTTGTAATGACGCACAAATAGGAGCAGCTGCTGTCAACAGGCTCAGGACCCCCACCGCCCCCGTCCGATATTCCCCATTGCCAAAGCAGGGGACCCTGAAATCTTGTTCTTGCTCCTTCCCCTCATTTTCAAGCCCAGTCCTTACAGCTTCAGCAGGTCCCTACCCTTCCACAAAATCTGAAATTTCGGCAGTTAAACTCAGGGTCAGAAAGCCATCTCTTAAGGAACAGTTGAGGTAAGTTACGTTTAGCGTTACTGGGCTTCTGTTAAATTTTATTAATGCCTGTGGGTAGGTCACACAGTCTCTCCTTGCCGTGGTCCCCACTATTTCCTGTGGATCACAACTGGCCAGCTTCATGCATTTACCTGTGTGGTTCTTGGAAACGTTTGGATTTGATACCCTCCCCCCAAAACCTCCTGGGGGCTCCCTAGGTCTCCTTGCGGGGCTTCCACTCTCAACCCCAGCACCCTTTTCTTGGAAGCATTGCCAGTCAGCCATTCAGACCTCGTGGGTTTTGCCTGTACCCTGAGTCACTCCTTGGCTCTGCTTTCTCTTTCTGTACCCATACGTGGCTTCGGGGATGCCCTCCTTTTGACCTCCCCAAGTACTGCCTTGTCCTCCTTAGCATTGGTTTCATTATTTTCCTGGGTGTGCATCTGGGCGAAAGCGTTAGGAGATAGTCTTGTTTAGAGTGTTGGTACAAACATTTAATGAAAATATGTATACATAGCTCAGAGCATAGTGACAATACCAAGTAAACACTCATAAATAGCAATTTATTACAGTTTGCCATAACGTAAGGAAGAATTAGGTTGATCAATGCTGTTCGTTACATTTAATCGTTTACTCATTTTTTATTAAAGTATAATTGACATACAATGTTCTGTTAGTTTTAGGTGTGCAACATAGTGATTTGACATTTCTATGTATTACAAAATGATCCCCCACGATAAGTGTAATTACCATCTGTCACCGTACGTAGTCATTATGACGCCATTGACTGTGATCCCTGTGCTGCACTTTGCATCCCTGTGACTTATTTAGTTTATAACTAGAAGTTTGTACCTCTTGATCCCTTTCACCTATTTCACCAATTCCCACCCCCACCCCCACCCCACCCCAGCAACCACCAATTCTGTGTATTTATGAGTCTGTTTCTGTTTTGTTTTGCTTGCGCGTTTGTTTTGTTTTTTAGATTGTTAAAATTTTATTTTTTTTAAATTTTTTTAACGTTTATTTATTTTTGAGACAGAGAGACACAGAGCATGAACGGGGGGAGGGGCAGAGAGAGAGGGAGACACAGAATCGGAAGCAGGCTCCAGGCTCTGAGCCATCAGCCCAGAGCCCGACGTGGGGCTCGAACTCGCGGACCGTGAGATCGTGACCCGGGCTGAAGTCAGACGCTTAACCGACTGAGCCACCCAGGCGCCCCTAGATTGTTAAAATTTTAAAGTAAACTTTTTTTTTACATAAAATCTCCACATATAATTAACATATTTTTACCATAGAAAACTAGGGGAAAGGAGAAACTTAAAGAGGAGAAAATAGAAATCAACCAAAATTGCACTATTCAGTAAAAACCACTATTATACCATCTTGGTGATTTTTCCTCTCTGTATTTTACTATGTCCATGTATACTTTATACCGTTGGAATTCAGCTAACTATAATGTGATTTCGCATCCAACATTTTCCACTTAACACATAATAAGCTTTTTGTCAGTAAAAGTTCTTCACGAATGCCAGTTTTAAAGAATTTTAAATTCAAGGACATTTTTTCACGATTCAATAATTTATTTATCCATTCCTTCCGTGCTGAACATTCAGATGATTTCCACTTTTTTTTTTTACTGTCATGAACAACACCTCCCTATAAAATCCTGCAAACTTTATTTTTGTCTATATTGGTGTTTATTTACTTAAAACAGCTTCCTAGCAATAATACTGCCAAGTCAAAGGATTGCACATTTCTAATCCTCTTGCAAGAGCCAGCTGAGCATTTCCTTCAGAAATTCTATTACAACTTATTCTCTGGAGTGTTTTAAAATTCATGCTGTTGCTGTTCTATTCACTTCTGCACCGAGCCCAGGAGTTGACTCTATTGCCAGGGGACAGTTACTTTGGAGAGTACATGGTGTTTGTTTGGGGTCTGCCTGGCAAGCACTTCCTTTTCCTAACAATGCCCTGAATTCCATTGGGGGAAGTGTCTCTGCCCCTTGTACGGTTTTGGTAGGACTTCAGAGCTGGAAGTGTCCTGTGGGCAGGAGACGGAATAACACTGAGGCCAGCTCCAGGAGCACCCATACCCGGGCTCTGCCCCCTCACTACTGGGCTGGAGAGCAGTGCTCCATGCTCCTGGGGCAGGGGCCTCAGGGCCCTCTATCCATGGTAGGTTCCTCCTCCACCCAAGAGCCTCTCTCCGTGGCGGGTCAGGCCAGTGCGGGAGCCTTCAGATAATACCCTGGCTCTTCCTTTCCTTAATCCTAAACTAGGCACAGAGAAGGCACTTAATCCCACAGTGCCAGGTGCAGAGACAGTATCCAGCACATGTTTGTTGAAATGACCTTGGAGGGGGACTGAGAGAGCCTAACAGAGAGAGACCGAAGGGCTGTCATACACACCATATTAACTGTCCGCTGGAGCCTTGTCCTCAAAGAAAGCCCCTGAAGGAATTCATGTGGGGCAAGGCTGGTGTCACCCTTTCTAAACAGAGGACTCATCCTGCCATCTAGTGGTGGGCAAAGGGAGCTGGGCAGGGACAAGACCCCCGTAGACAGATGGCAATTGGGTACAATAAACCTGCAATCTGGGAGCAGCCCACCAGTGGGTGGGGAGACCCAGAGCACCCCGTGGGCACCAACAGAACTCAGGGTGCCATAGGAAGGAGGCAAGGGCAGGAATTATTCCCAAAAATATTTACAGCTACTGTTTATTGAGCACTTACTGTCTGCCAAAGACTGTCCAAGTGCTCTTCGTGCTTTCAATCTTTTGGTCTTCCCAGTGGGCCCTTGTGAGGATGGGAACTAAAGCCCAGAGAAGTCAAGTGACTTGCCCAACTTCCCACACTAGTTAGTGCCACAGGCAGGAATTAAATACACCATCATCTGACTTGATAGTTCGGGTTTCTAGGGACCTTTCTAAAATCACAGAGAGATCTCCTGCCCTTCTGTTTCATCACCCCCAGCCCCACCCTCACCCAACCCACTCCCTGGACAACCGAGGATGGTTTTGTTCACTGTGGTACATAGCCCCGCTTCCACCTTCCATGCCTCTCTTGGGTCCCCATGTCTCTACTCTGAGCAGCTCCAAAGGGAAGCTATCCTCTCCCTAAGCCTGGAGATTGTTGAGGGGGAGGACAAGGTGGTAGTGGACTCCCATGTCTACTGTCAACAAATATTAAAATATTGTAGACTTTCTGTCACAATCCTTTTCCCTTACTGGTTATGGGAGACGAAGACGCAAACTAGCCCTTAAAGGAACAGTCCCATTTCAGATGAGCCTCTGTAAAGTTTGCTTCAAAGCCCAAAAAGGGCTTCATGTGCCTTCTAAGAACAATGGCGGGGCTGGCCCAGGGCTACCTTTGTCCCACGGCCTGAAAGGACCCACCTGCCACCCCAGTGAATACACAAGGCGGCCAGGGAATACACCAGCCTGCAGACACTCCCCATGTAGGGGATGTTGAGGTTTATTTAGGAAAGAACAGCCATTTTTCCTGCCCGGCCCACCCAGATGAGTAATAAACTGCCTATTTTTAGTTTAAGGTTTTGTTTTTCTTTTCCCTTTTTAGAAATTTATCCAGACCCATTTCCCAGGATTGAGAGTTTGAGCTGCATTGAGTTTATTGCTCAGGGGATAAGGAAAGTGCCCTTTGAAAAGGAGAGTGGTCCTCAGATGCACTGTGACTTCCCCCCAAGAGCCAAAAGTGTCTGCAGTAACTTCAGTATCATTCATTCATTGCAATAACTCCTGCATCATAATAAATACTTGCCACTTGATGCCTTAAGAGACAAAAACGGCTGCTGTTCAGCACTGCCCTGGCTCTTTCTCCTCCGGGTCAGATCCTAGGCTCTCACACAGGCACTCATGCCATCCTGCCTCACCTCTCCCAGAAGTGGACAACTTCTCATCCACTAAGCACCACTTGCTAGTTCTCACCACTCTCCAAACTATGCACATGTTTATTTCCCTTTTCTTATAATGATGTCATCAATTACCTTTATTCACTCATTTAGTCAATCACTACTTATTGATCACCTAACACGTGTCAGACGTCGGGATAAAGATGAGTGCAAGTCTCTCACAGCCAAGAGGAAACTAGTAAGTAAGACAATTACAGCATGGCATAGGATATGCTAAGCCAGAAATATACAAAGATATTATGGAGTCCCTTCCCTCATCTTCTCTTTCCACTTTCCTACCTTTGCCCAGGCCCCACCTCAAGCTCCTTGCTTTCACCTACTACAGAGCTTCTGGAGCTCACTTTAGTTAAATGGTTAGATGGCACCCATTGCCCTGGCATGACACAAACCCAACCACAAAGAGGAAAGGAGCAATGGCAGCGTTTGGAGTGTGCACCACCCCAATAGGAAAACACATAGGAGATGAGAGAAGTCCACAAATGTTTCATCAGTGCTGGAGCTAAAAATAAAGCTTGTCGACGCATAAATAAAGGGTAGATGAGTGAAGAGATGAATAATTGATGATTCAATAGATGATTTGATGAATGAATCAGAGAATGCACTTCCATCCTTGAAGCAAAACTGAACTTTAGAGTTTCCAACATTTGTATTTGCTCTTTGAACACCATGTTCCTGAGAAAATCCTGTACAAAGATTTTTAATTTAAGAAATTAAGATTACTGGCGTACCTGGGTGGCTCAGTCAGTTAAGCGTCCGACTTCAGCTCAGGTCATGATCTTGCAGTTCACAAGTTTGAGCCCCACATCAGGCTCTGTGCTGACAGCTCAGAGCCTAGAACCTGCGTCGGATTCTGTGTCTCCCTCGCTCTCTCTCTCTCTCTCTCTCTACCCCTCCTCCGCTCAGGCTCTGTCTCTCTCTTCCAAAAATAAACAAACATTAAAAACATTTTTTAAAAGAAATTAAAATTACTTAGAAGTCCATGGGGAATGTGACAATGCACTTGGAAACACTGGAGCTGCATGGAGGAGTTTCAAAACCAGGGTTCAGGGTCACTTATGCAGGCAAACAAGAATGCTGAATGGCCCCCAACTCATGTTAGGGAAGAAGTTTCAAATTCCTCAGGCTAGAGCCTTTTGAGGCAAATTTGACTACGAGGGAGGGAGAGCTACAAAGGGTGTAGGTTTGGGGCTTCTTGCTTAACCAAACAGGGGTACCACCCTGAATGCTAGCTGGAAGGTTGTGTGTGAGTCAAATTACTATGTCAGAGAACCACTGCAGTGTTCTAGTGAGAAGAGAGCATCAGGGGAACCTTTGGCCTTCCAACAATTGGTTCTAACACATCTGTTCTGTAAATGTGGATGTTGTGTGGTAAAGAGAACCAGGATCCGGAAGAAAGGGGGTTGTGTGGTCTGGGGCCTGTCTGAACAGTTTAAATGCCCCTCAAGGCTCCCTGGTTCTCCGAGATAAACTGGCTGAAACTTTGGACTTATTTAATCGGTCAGTCAGCTTGACATCACAATCTGGCTTCATTTGATAGAAACAACACATGTTGGCCATTTCCTCAGATTCAGGAAACCCCAGCTTCCCTCAAGCTTCTGGGGTGATCTTTTAAGAACAAGTTAAAAGACGGGGAATGCCATAGCCCACATTTAAAATAGTTTGAAAAGAAAGTATTCACCTTAGTGATGATATAGGTCCACAACTCTTTAGCCTAACTTGAAAACTCAAGAAAGTCTGAACATTTTTTTATGAGCAACTTTGCAGCCCGCTGACTTCTCTGAGCTAATTTGGTGGCAAAACCTGATCTGAACTTATGTGAAGCTATTTATGGTGTTCAGTTATCCCATTTAATAGAAATAGTCACCTATTTTTCTGCGGAGATGTTGACGTGTTGATTACAGGTTCCTGCCCCAGCCCCTGCTGGTGATGTTACATAATACGTGTAGACCATAACCTATCTAAAAGCAGGAAGACTCTGAAAGCTAAATCTTTTCTGGCCCCAGAGAAGGGGGGGGGCCAAGGGGGACCAAGGTACTGGATAAGGCACTGTGGATCTGTACCCACCCGCCTTCACCTCCCAACCTTCCAGCTACATTTCCTCATGGCCTTCATCAGGCCACCCTCTGCGGTATTCTACCAATTCATCTCTCCATGCAGCATCTAGGCTTTCTCACTCTGCCACTGGGCTCTCTATCCTTCCTTTCTGGCCGATGTTTCTTCCATCATCACTCCCCTTCTTGATTATAAATGGGCATTTTGACCATCCCAGCCTCTGCCAAGACCAGGCCCAAACAAATGCTGCTGATCACACACTAACTGTCACCTTCCACAAAATCCACTTCCTGAGTCCCTTCTGACACTAACTAGACCAATAGTTGCCCCATCTAAGTCACCAAAGACCATTTCTAGCTATTGGATCCAGTGTAATCTGTCTTTAGTCCCCAAAGATAAACTCTAACCTTGCAATTCCACTTGGCTTTAAAAAATGTAACCAACACAAGCAACTTCTTTGAAACAGTGATTGTCAAGTGCCATTTATAATAATGAAAAATCAAACACAAATTACGTGTCCAAAAACAAAGGAATGGTAAAATAAATTTTGATACATTTACTCTAAGAATATTGTGCAACTATTACAATTAATGTTTTTGAAGAAATGTAACAAAACAGAAAAATGCATACTTTTAGTGAAAAAGCCAGATACAGAATGGTACATATAGTGTTATTTTAATTTCATTACATAAATACCCTAAAAACATTAGAAGAAAATGTGCCAAATCTTAACAGTTACTATCTCTGAAAAATTGCATTACGTGATCGTTATTTTCTTTCTTATAATTTTCTGAGTTGTCTGCAGTAAAGCATTTGTTATTTTTGAAATCAGAAAAAAATTAAATTTTTAGTGAGTTTGGAAATAGAACACTGTAAGAGAGGCATGAAAGATGACTTCTGTCTCCTCGGGTCATCCTCCCATCCTGCAGTTTTGATTAACATCCTTCAGTCACATAAAAGATTATTTTCTGTAGATTTTTGAAGGAAAGAGATTTGTTCTATTGTGTCTCACTTTCTGAGAGAACAATGTTTCTTTTGGGATTAGACCATTTCAGCCAGACCAGAGTTGCTGACGGGAGTTTACTTTGGAGCGTGCATTCACTGAAATTATGAAGCAAACAGCCTCCTTCCGACCCGACTGGGGGAAAGGCAGACTTCCAGGGCTGGAGCTCCACCTTGTGGCCACACGCATCCTTTCCCAGAGTAGCGTGGTGCAGAAGGGCTTCCCCACTCTAGCCAGACAGTGGAGAGCATCTTCAAGTCCGACGAATAACTAAGAACGGCATTAACCACGCTGTAGAACTCCCAGCCTCTAATACCCTCAAACTTTTGGTACCAGGGAAGTTTCTGCTGTATTCTAAAACAACCTGATGTACTAAGAATAGTCAGGGACCAGGTATACGATGGAAAGATGCTTGGAAGGTCCTGAGCCATCCAAAATAATGTCTAGCCAGTCCTCTGAGAATGAACACACACACACACACACACACACACACACACATATGCTCACACTCCTTCACTTTTCTCCCCTTCTCCCTTGAGGAATTCAAACCCCACAAGACAAAATGAGTATAATACCCAAATGCAAATACCCTGGGAATGGGGTCAGTCACTGAGAAGCAAATTTGTACCCAGGTACAAATAAGTGACTTGGCAGATCTTCTCAGAAGTCTTTTTTTTTTTTTTTTTTTTTTTTTTGCATGGGTCAGGGAGTAACATATTTTCTCCACAAAACTGTGTGTGGTTTTTAGTGAGATTCCCAGACGCGGTTTTGTAGCTGGATTGACAGCTGTAATAGCTCCCCACCTCAAAAAAAAAAAAATGTCTTGGTCTCCTTATATTTCCAGTACCTGAGGCAGAATTGGGAATATTGATACCCCCTCAAGACTCACTTGGACCAAGAGTTACAGATAAAAACAAAACCAACCTTCTATCCCCAACTCTAGGCAACATTCTACCACAGGGATCAGCAAGCTTTTTCTTAAAGGGCTAGATATAAATATTTTGGTCTTTGTGGGCCATATGGTCTCTAAATATTCAGCTCTGGCATTGTATCATGAACACAGACACAGGCAATACATAAACAATGGTGTGTCTGTGTTCCAATAAATCAGTATTTACAAAAGCAGCCCTGAACTCTGTAAGGAAGAAGGGACCCCCTACTCTGGAGAGACCTTGGTGCTGGATAGGACCTTAGAAATCATGAGAAAACACTCTTTTCACAGCTGGGAGAACTGCAGCCAAGAGAGGCAAAGAGCGCATTAGTTAACGCCTGCCAGCTTGAGAGAAGTCATGGGCCCTCCTTTCAGCTCTGACAGACTCTGTGTGAGGCACACACAAACACACACTTCCTTCTGAGAAACTCTGTTCTCTTTCCCTTTCCTTGGAGAAATGGCTGGTGGTGCTTAATGTTATCAGCTCCTCTTGCTGGTCTGTAAAAGCTCTGTGCTAGCCACACCCTCGTCCAGGCCATTCCAGCCTGATCAGCTACTGAGGGCTCACTAAATGCCAGACCCAGTGCCAGGCACCTCCCATGCGTAACTCATTTCATCCATGCAACAGTCTCAGGAGAGGGATGTGACAACCTTTTTAAACATATGAATAAACTGAGGCTGGAGAGGTTACATAACTTGCCAAAATTCCACGGATAGATGAGGGGAGAACCAGGATTTCCTTACTTCCCCCAAAGAGCCTCTGGTTCATTCATGTTGATTCTAGATTTTAGCCAGACCAGCATGTCACTCCCTCCACCCATACACAGTCTTGCCCACCCTCAAGGACCACCTCAAGGCCACATCTCCACGAAGCCTTCTCCTACCCTTCTTTGGTCACCTGTAGCACAGATAGTGTGGCCGACACAACCGATGGCATCCTGTTTTGTATTGATCATGGTGACTTCATCTGCATTAGGATTTTTACCCCACCTCTGCTGTAAATTGCTCAAAGATACCCCCAGGACATAATAGGGACATGATACATATTTATTGCATGCCAGACACTTTTCACCTTCTTCATTGCTACCACCCTGGTCCAAGCCACCCTTCTCTCTGACTTGAATTATTACAAAGTTGGTCTCCTTGTTTTCACTCTTGCCTTCCATAGTCTCTTTCCCACACAAAAGTCAGAATGATTCTGTAAAAACCGAAGTCAGCTCATGTCATGTCTGTCCATACTGGCAATGGTTCTCTGTGTCTCTCAGAAGAAAAACCAGTGGCTTACAGGACCAGACCCTCTGTTAGCTCTGTCCTCACCTCCTACTTCCCCCCACACTTGCTCTGTTCCAACGACACTGACTGTTCTCCTTGCCCTGAATATTCACAGAGCTCATTATTTACCTCCATCAGAAGGTGCTTAGATGCCACCTTCTTTTTTTTTAATGTTTTTTAATGTTTATTTATTTTTGAGAGAGAGAGACAGAGACAGAGACAGAGTGTGAGCGGGGGAGGGGCAGAGAGAGAGAGGGAGACACAGAATCCGAAGCAGGCTCCAGGCTCTGAGCTGTCAGCACAGAGCCCATTGCAGGGCTCGAACCCGCAAACTGTGAGATCATGACCTGAGCTGAAGTCGGACGCTTAACCAACTGAGCCACCCAGGCACCCCTTAGATGTCACCTTCTTGAGGAGGCTTGCCAGTCGTCTTTAAATCTCACATCCCATCCTTACTGCTCTCTCTCCACAGATACTTTCCCCACCCTGGTTTTTCTATAGCACTATCACCTTCTAATGTACAATATATTTTACTTACATGTTTTATGTTTATTATCTGTCTCCTGCACCAGAATATGAGCTTCATGAGGGCAGCGCTTTGTCTGTTTTAAACTCTTTATTGCTGATTCCCCAATGAGTGATTAGCAAATTGGCCCTCAAATATTTATTGAATGAATGAATGAATGAATGAACAGACAAACATATTGGCTGTTTTAATCCTCAAGACAACCTTGAAACACAGGAATATTAGGTACTTACCTGAGGTTACTCAGCCAGCAAGCAGCAGAAGGAGATTCACACCCTCATCTGTCACTCCAAAGCCTGTGCCTGCTTCTGGGGTGATATGGTTTCTCATAGATTCCCAGAACCCCAGGCCAGAACCCAGCGTAGACATGACCTAACGCCAGCGTGCTTATTTTTTTAAATGAAGAAACTAAATCTATTAACTTGCCCAATGCCTCACAGCCAGAAGGCAGCCGGCTCAGGCAAGAATCAAGGCCTCCGAATATCATTCCAGCGTAAAAGTGACTTCAGGCTTAGCGGCCAGGGACTAAATACCATATTTTGTCTTTTGTAACAAAATTAGCTTCCTGACTGAATATCTTACAGGCAAAATGTCTGCTTATTCCTTAGATTAAATTAAATTTTCTATTTGTAAAGCCTCTATTTGAGGCACTCAGAGTCAAGTCTGTTCTGACTTTGAGGTTTGTTTTTACTTCAGAGTTGAAGTTCTTGGGCTGAGTTTAAAAGCAGCTGTGGGACAGTGGTAAAAAAATATGGCTCTGGCCTGGATGGCTCAGTTCATTAAGCATCTGACTCTTGATTTCCACTTATGTCATGATCTCATGGTTCCTGAGTTCAAGCCCCAGGTGGGGCTCTGCAATGACAGCACAGAGCCTGCTTGGGATTCTCTCTCTCCCTCTTTCTCTGCCTCTCTCTCTCTGCCCTTCCCCCACTTTCTCTCTCTCACTTGCTCTCTCTCTCTCTCAAAAATAAATAAACTTTAATAAAAATAAGAGCAGCTATATTTACAGTGGTAAAGAATATGGATCTGGAGCCAAAGTGCCTGGGTTCAAGTCCTGGTTCTGCCTTAGTCCTGGTTCTTAGGGAAGTTACTTAGTGTATCTGTCCCTCAGTTTCCTCATCTGTAAAATGGAGGCAATTAGCACAGCGTCAGGCACCTAGTAAGTGTCATTACATTTACATTAGTAAATGTCAGTTATTCCTATAGTGGAAGATGAGATTTGGGGATACCTGAGGCTGTGTTTTACAGACTTTGGGGCCCCTAATGGGACTGGGTACCATCAGAAGTTCAAGGCATCATCTTTTCACCGAGGGTCGATCTGGGAAGTGTTGCATAAGCTGGGTTCTGAAAGCTGGTAGAGGAGGCATGGGAAGAAACGGAGGTGAAGGGATGGGCCACATTTACACATTTATCTAGTCATTTGTTGAACTATCACCTGAGTTGTCTATGGTTCAGGGAGGTGCTCCTGGCTCTAGCTCCAGTCTACTTTGCCTGCTGCTAGTTATGCCTCTGAAGTGTCCCCAGTATGTGACAAGAAAGAAAGACTGCGTTGCTGCACTGATACTACAGTGTGGTATTCTCTCTGTGCCAGAGCCACTTAGGACGGTGGACAAAGAAAATGTCTCCCAAAGGGTAGGGGGATGCTGGTCAGTGACTGGCAGCACCGGAATTACCAGGAGTCCTCGTTACACTACAGTCTTTGGGGCCCCAGCCCAGATGGATTGAATCAGGCTCTGGAGGAAGGACTGGGAACCTGTCCCTGAGGAGTCAGCATCCCTTGAGGGATTCTGACCATGGGACCCAGGTCAAGAGGAGAGTGTGTTCCCTGCTGCCACAGAAGGTCAGGTGGATGAGCTAGGAGGAGAAGTCATCTTGTCGAACTTTCCCATTAGACATGAAAGATCTAAGGCTTGAGGTCACAAAGTTGACTACTTATATAAGAAGCATCAATAAGAAGTGTAACCCCTTGTGTTTCCAGTCCAAGATCCCGTTCTCTGTGAAGTCCAGGACAACCTGGTGTCCCTCTGAAACTCACATAGAGCTAAGCACATGGAAGGCATTCAAATGACATGTGTCCACTGAAGAGAGGAAGCCAGGGAAAGAGGGAGGAGAGAAGGGGTAACTTACACTACAACCTTCCATTTGCCCAAGGTGTAGTAATCATGGGCTTCCACGTGGTGAGATAGTTTTCAAAGAGGCTGCATGCAGATGCTGGTCGTGGGGACCAGTGTCATGGGGACACCAATGGACCAGAAATACTCCTCTACCTTTCCCTTCCCATCAATGTGTGGTATCTCCAACCTGCCACATACTCAGGCAGTTGACAATCTCCAGGCCACCGTATCACATGCTTCAGACCCAGGCATTTGGCAGCCTCTGCCATCAGCTTTCCCTAAGGGACAAAGGTAAATTTTTTATATAGAGTTGCATAGAGACAAGAGGATGGGTGCTGGGTCCTCTCCACCCCCTCTTTTTCTTACTGTTCTCCTTGGACAGGGCGCTCTCCCAGCATCAAAATATATTTAAGGTGTCATATGAGAGGCCACCAATATTAGCAAGCAGAAGCTCCACCATGTCAAAATACCGAAGCCCTCAGCCTGCTCTCACTAGGGCCATAGACTTTGGGACACTGGGAAGTGGCGGGGAGTAGAAGAGGAAAGAAGGGAAGGGGCAGAGAAGAAAGCATTCCAGGGACCCATGAGAAGCTGAGAGGCAACCTGGTGGGAATAGTCAGGAAAAACTGGCCCCTCCCCCTGGGCTTTCAGTGTCTTTGTGGTACTGCCACATTTGCATATACACTGGGGTGCCTGCGTGGCTCAGCTGGTTGAGTGGTTGAGCGTCCAACTTCGGCTCAGGTCATGATCTCACAGTTCATGGGTTTGAGCCCCACCTCGGGCTCTGTGCTGACAGCTCGGGGCCTGGAGCCTGCTTCGGAGCCCTCTCTCTCTCTGCCCCTTCCCCACTCATGCTCTGTCTCTCAGAAATAAATAAACATTTAAAAAGAGAGAGAGAAAAGGAATGCCTAGCATATGATTCAGTTTATATAAAATGCAAAATAAAAAACTAGTCTATGGTGATAGGCATCAGAATAGTGGTTGCTTTTGGGGATAGTGATTGAAAGAAGGTTAAAAGGGGCTTCTGCAGGGCTGATAATGTTCATTGTGTGAAAATTTATCAAGCTGTACACTTAAGATTTGTGTACCGTGTACCTTTCTGTATATATCTTATACTTCATTAGAAAGTTTACTTTAAAAATACGTTTTAAGGAAAAATAAGTTTAGAGTGACTGAACAGGAAAAGCTAAAATGGGCAGATACCAGCCTATAAACATTTATGCTGGCTGGAAACAAAAACCTGTGGCTTTGTAACTAAGCTAATCCCCGCCAGGGCAAGTAGTGACCCATTAAGAAGACTATGTGTGGGGTACCCGGGTGGCTCAGTTGGTTAAGCATTCGACTCTTGGTTTTGGCTCAGGTTATGACCTCACATCTTCCAAGGTTTGGGCCCTGCATTAGGTTCTGCGATGGCAGCTTGGAGCCTACTTGGGATTCTCTCTCTCTCTCTCTCTCTCTCTCTCTCTGCCCCGCCCCTGCTCGCTCTCTCTCTCTCAAAATAAAACTTAAAAAAGAAAAGACTATGTTCTCATGGAGAGTAGTCAATGATGCCTTTTTCTTGTGGTTTGAAGACATCCTGAGCTGATGTCAAAGCATTTATTTAGGGTTCCCTTGATGAAAGGAGCGTGGGTTTGGGTTTTTTTTTTTGGTCCACCCAGTGAAGAGAATGGGCAGAGTTCTCTGTTCCTAATGTTCAGCTCTACACTCTCTTGCCTATGTTTGTCTCTTACTTGCAAGTGTAATTAACTGAACCCAGTCAACTGTCAGCTAGAAGGTTCCATAACGTGATTAAAGCTGTGGACTATGACTAGGTTTAACACCCAATTCTTTTTTTTCTTTTTTTTTTTTTTAGGCTAGATGGAATATGTAATGGGTACTGGATGCTCATCCACATCCCCTCTTTATTTTATTTTTATTTTTTATTTTTTTTCAATATATGAAATTTATTGTCAAATTGGTTTCCATACAACACCCAGTGCTCATCCCAAAAGGTGCCCTCCTCAATACCCATCCCCCACCCTCTCCTCCCTCCCACCCCCCATCAACCCTCAGTTTGTTCCCAGTTTTTAAGAGTCTCTTATGCTTTGGCTCTCTCCCACTCTAACCTCTTTTTTTTTCCTCCCTTCCCCTCCCCCATGGGTTTCTGTTAAGTTTCTCAGGATCCACATAAGAGTGAAAACATATGGTATCTGTCTTTCTCTGTATGGTTTATTTCACTTGGCATCACACTCTCCAGTTCCATCCACTTTGCTACAAAGGGCCATATTTCATTCTTTCTCATTGCCACGTAGTACTCCACTGGTTTAACACCCAATTCTACCCCTTCCTAACTGTGTGAGCTTAGACAAGTTTCAAAATTCCTCTGTGCATTGGGGCGCCTACATGGCTCAGTCGGTTAAGATCCAACTTTAACTCAGGTCATAATCTCACAGGTTCGTGGGTTTGAGCCCCACATCAGGCTCTGTGCTGACAGCTCAGAGCCTGGAGCCTGCTTTGGATTCTTTTTTTTTTTTTTTTTAAGTATCTTGATCCTTTATTTGTAAACTGTATGACTTTAGGCAAGTTGTTTAATTTTTCTGAGCTTTGAAGTCCTCATTTGTAAAGTGGTATTCTGTGTCTCCTTCTCTCTCTGCTCCTCCCCTGCTTGCTCTCTCTCTGTCTCTCTCTTTCTCTCTAAAAATAAAAAAAATGATAAATATCTTCATCCTGGAGTTTTGGCAATCCCTTAAATTTTGTACCGAGGTGAGTACCTCACTTGCCTCACCCTGGTCAAGACACCCTCTCCAGAACCCCAAGCTTCTGTTTCCTTGGATGGTGTTATTAAGACTTGAGGAAAAGGGTAGAGTCCAGTCTGCCACTCAGACTTCCAGAGAAACTGCGGAGGAGAGTGGGGAAATGGAGCCCCCAGACTGGGCTTAACCGCTCAATATTTTCCATTGGGATTGGAATGTGCTTCATACCTTTCCACCCCCAGGCAGATGTATTTCCATACTTTCCTTTTTGATAAGCCAATTGCTGCTCTTTGAGTGCGTATCCGTTTAGTGCGGTGGGGAAGGTGAACTGCAGTAGGGAGCAGGTTGTGGGGAAGCAACTATCCTGATGGTGAGATACCAGTTGAGAGATAAACACAGTTAATTTCTTCTGACTGTACTGCATAGATTAAGCAGCTTGATTTCATTTAATCCTCATGACACCTATATATGGCAGACACTATTATAACCCCCATTTGATAAAGGAGGAATTGAAGCTTAGGGGAATTAAAAAATTTTTTTTCTAATTAAAAAACTTTTTTTTTTAATGTTTAAAATGCACAAGTGGGGAAAGGGGCAGACAGAGAGGGAAAGAGAAAATCTTAGGCAGGCTCCATGCTCAGTGTGGAGCCCAACATGGGGCTCGATCCCATGAACCATGAGATTACAACCTGAGCTGAAATCAAGAGTTGGACACTCAACAGACTGAGCCATCCACATGCCCCAAAGATAGATACTTTTAAAAATAAAAAAAATCCCCCAAATCCATGATGAAAATATATCAAAACGTTCAATAAAGACAGGATCCAATAAGGCCAGGATTAGGGTGAGGCAAGTGAGGCCAAGTCTCCTTAGCAAGTATAGGATGCCAGAGCATCTTAAATTCTCACATTTTACACAAGGCAGCCACTGCTCTCTAGTAAAAAACACGTTTGTGTCATTTTCTTTTAAATTTTTTTTTCAACATTTTTTATTTATTTTTGAGACAGAGAGAGACAGAGCATGAACGGGGGAGGGGCAGAGAGAGAGGGAGACACAGAATCGGAAACAGGCTCCAGGCTCCGAGCCATCAGCCCAGAGCCTGATGCGGGGCTCGAACTCACGGACCGCGAGATCGTGACCTGGCTGAAGTCGGACGCTTAACCGACTGCGCCACCCAGGCGCCCCGTGTCATTTTCTTTTAAACTAGTTGATTCCCTTTGTGTAGGAGCCTGGCCTAGGATCCTTCATTCTGCAGGTTCCCTTTGGAGCAAACTAGCCTCGGTGTCCTGCATTTCCCAGACCGGCCTCGAGTGTGTGTGTGTGTGTGTGTGTGTGTGTGTGTGTGTCTGTCCTCACCCCTGACAATGGGGACAAATTCTCAGGGGAGAGAATCTGATTGGCCTAACTTGGGTAAGTATCTACTTACAGTCTACACAGCTGAGGCTGTAGACATCTTTATTCAGTGCTGTCACAGATTGTATACCTACTCCATCTCAGTCACTATGTTAGGTATTAACAAAATATCTGCCCCTTACACTAGCCCTGTCATTTAGGTATTACTGCCTTCACTTTTCAGATGAGGAAAGTGAGTTTACAAAGACATTCCAGGGATTCGTCTAAATCCACAGAACTAGTAATTGGCAGAGCCAAGATTAGAATTCAGTTCTTCTTTCTGTCTAGCTGCAAAGCCCGCGCTCTTTTCAATAAATACACTGCCTCCCTTTCTATATACGAAGGACATGATAGGGGCACCTGGGTGGCTCAGTTGGTCAAGCGTCCGACTTCGGCTCAGGTCATGATCTCGCGGTCCGTGAGTTCGAGCCCCGCGTCGGGCTCTGTGCTGATGGCTCAGAGCCTGGAGCCTGCTTCAGATTCTGTATCTCCCTCTCTCTCTCTGCTCCTCCCCTGCTCTTACTCTCTCTCTCTCTCTCTCTCTCTCTCTCTCTCAAAAGTAAATAAAATATATGTTTTTTAAAAGCAGGACATGATAACTGTTCAAGAATTTCTCAATATTACAGTAAATTTAAGCTAAATTGCTGGACTTTTCAAAAGGGAAAAAATTACTTCTCACTTGGAGAGAAGCTGGTTAAAGGGAAAAAACAAGGGAAATACTTATGAAAGGCATGGTATGCTAGTTTAGATAAGAATTAGGACTGCAGAACTGGCTACGAAAGATACTCCTGCTAAAAGAAAAAGCTTTACAAGTCCATGACTACTTTAAGCATGAAAAAGTTTAGATGAAGCTCTTTGCTTTTGTTTTTGTTTCTCAGATTTTAATGGGTTTTTTTTTCCTGTTTATCAATTAATGCATTCCCCTGAAGAGGATTTGGATAATTCTAGTAAGTATAAATTAGGAACACTTTCCCCCAACTATCACTACCTTCCTTGAGGGAGCCACATTTGACATATTTGGCCCCATATCTTTTATTCATTTTCTTCTCTATATAGTTGAGATAATTCTTTTTTTTTTAATTTTTTTTTAACGTTTATTTATTTTTGGGACATAGAGAGACAGAGCATGAACGGGGGAGGGTCAGAGAGAGGGAGACACAGAATCTGAAACAGGCTCCAGGCTCCGAGCTGTCAGCACAGAGCCCGACGCGGGGCTCGAACTCACGGACCGCGAGATCATGACCTGAGCTGAAGTCGGCCACTTAACCGACTGAGCCACCCAGGCGCCCCGAGATAATTCTTTACATACAGTTTGACAGCTATTAAGGAGTAAAATAAAGGCGAACAAAAATAAAGATGAATAAAATCTAATAAAAACATGTTAGTATATTCAGGATTTTATTTGTCAGGACTCTCATTTGCAAACCATAGACACTGATTATGGAAATTATTCAAAAGATATCAGTCATGGGCATTGAGGAGGGCACCTGTTGGGATGAGCACTGGGTGTTGTATGGAAACAAATTTGACAATAAATTATATTTAATAAAAAATAAAAATAAAAGATATCAGTGAATTTTAGACTCTTCAGAAACTCTGAGAACAAACTCAGAAGCTGAATGGTCAGAACATGCCTCAAAATGATGCTATAGAACTGGTGTGGCAAAGATACAAGGGCTACTGTCCCTGAGCACAGCCACCATAGCTTAGAGACACCCATACTGCTGACCCTGGATGGGGGACAATGGCAGCTCCAAGATAAAACTGTATACAAATGGGAACTTAATTTACAATGGAAGCAGTACCACATAGGAAAGATCACATTATTTAATGTGCTTCCCCCAGTATTGGGGAAGCAGGAGGTACCTATATGGGCAAAAGTAAAATGATCTGTGTCTCACACCATACACAAAAGTAGACTCTACATGGAATTTAACCTAAATGTGATAAATGAAAACAGTAAACAGAACAAAGTATAGAATATCTTTATAATTTATGATCAAGGAAAGGCTTCATAAATAAAATTTCTCAGTACACTGGTAGCCAGTTTAAGACCATAACAGGGATCATATCAAATGAAAGAGCTATAGCACCAGAATCTCCATCAGATGCTGAGGGACAAGCCATGCAGCCTAAATCAGAGCCCTGAATACCCTTGGTCCTGGATACGGAGTGGTAGAGAAATGCCACAAGGAGGAAGCAAGTGACAGACACCCTCTTAGGGCCTTCTTGGACTAAATGAGGAGTGACTGGGGATGGAAGGGAAGATTCCAGAGATTTAGCTGGAGATTTTTACTGTGTTGTAACTGATCATTAGACCTCTCACCATGCCATGCTGATGTGGTCTGGGAAGATTTGTGTTAAATTTTTTAAAAAACTCTATCTGCTCAATTTTAATGGTATTGGCCCTATAAATATTCTGATGAGGGTGTTATTAACATTAAGACACTCATCTTCTCCATAGCAAATCAGCAAAAGAGAATCTCTCATATCAGATTTGTCTAATAGACAAACATCAGAAGACAAAGAGAGTTTTAACCCTCTCTCTCACTTCGGTCCTGTTCAGAAAATTTTTCCTGCGTGCCACGCCCTGTTTTCTATATTTCATCATGTGTTTTCATTTTTTTAAGGTTTATTTATTTATTTTTAGAGGGGCGGGAAGGGGCAGAGAAAGAGAATGCCAAGCAGGCTCTGTGCTGTCAGCACAAAGGATAAGATTATGACCTGAGCCAAAATCAAGATCAAACGCTTAATGGACTGAGCCACCCAGGTGCCCCTCCTCCTGTGTTTTCATAAGAAAACTACAACTGCTGTCAAATGTTTAACAGAAACCATGAGAAGAAAAACCTAGAGGGACATGTAAGGGTACATTCATCTTAGGGTGAGAAAGAATTTTCTCAGCTTAAATATAATTTAAAAAAATTCCTAACAGAGAAAATGTGTAGCTCTGATTACATGAAAATTTAGAATTTCTTGTGGTCCACGCACATGGAGATAGCTGCCGAGCTAACAGTGATTTCCTATTGACCATGTTTGTTCCATTATTTCTTTTTCCAGTAAAAGAGCTGCACCCCGGGAAAGGGACAGGCACATGACCCAAGCTAGCCAATCATAGCACCTCTCTCCTCTCACTTCCTATTCATTTTTTTCTCCATTCATTACATAACTATTTATTGAGTGGGGATTCAGTAATGAGCAAAATATTCCTGTCTTCTTGAAGCTTAGCATTTTAGTCAACGCATTGATAAACTGCCTCCACTAATATATAATTACAAACAGAAATAAGTTCTCTGAAGGAGAGGAACTTGATTCTGAGAACATATTTCAAAGAAAATAGACATATATTAGCAGCAAGGAGGAGGAGGAGGTCAGTCACTGGGAGGCGTGGTAGGGTGGAGGGAAGAACTGGGTAGGAATTAACCAGGTGAAAGGGGCGGTGGGGGCAGAGAAAGCACTGTAGGCCAGGAGAACCACAGCCATCAGTCAGTGGTAAAAGCAACAGATTAGGGGCACCTGGGTGGCCCAGTGGGTTGAGCGTCCTACTTTGGTAATGATCTCGCAGTTCATTAATTCAAGCCCCACACGGGGCTCTCTGCTGTCAGTGCAGAGCCTGCTTTAGATCCTCTGTCCCCCCACTCTCTGCCCCTCCCCCACTTGCACTCGCTCAAAAATAAAACGTGGAGAAAAAAAAAAGCAACAGATTGGCAGAGATAATCTCTATCACTGGTTGTTAAAGAAATGCAAATTAAATTAAATGGCTTCCAGACGTCCTGTTTCACTTCTTAGATTAACAGAGTTCTTCATTGGGGTTGCAATGGTATGAACATTTGTAGATTGGAACTAGGAATGTAAAGTAATTCAACTCTGGAAAGCAAGTTGACATTATGTTTCAAAAGTCCTGGAAAAGGGATCTAATGTAGAGTAAATGAATACAGACAATGACACTGTACTATTCAAAAAAAAAAAAAAGTCCTAAAAAAGATCATACTTGTTGACAAAGTATTTCTCCTCCTAGGACTCTACCTTAAGCAAGCAAAAGAAAAAAATTTTAAATTCAGATGTAGATTTATTAACAAAACTATTCACTGAAGAATTATTTGAAATGTTGAAAAATTAGGGGAAAAAACATAGAAAGTTGTTCAAAAAATTATATACAGTACAGCCATATGGTAGAATATTATACAGCCAGTAGGTATACGTGCAAGCTGTAACATCACTTTTATAATCAGAGAAAAGAATCCAATTAAAATGTTCCAACTGCCAACAAGATATTTTAGTATTCAGTGCATAATTTGTTGTTTACTTACAACTTGCTGAATAAAAATTCCTGATTGAAAACAAATATGATTTATAAATACCAGATGTATTGTAAGATTTTAATGTGTGTCCAATTTGTACTATATGCAACTGCCTACTTGACAGCTTACACTCTGTTTCATAGCATCTCTAACATACTCAGTTCAAAATTCAACCCTTATCCCTTCTCTTCACCCCCTTTAAATTCCTTGTCTCCCAGGTTTCCTCCTATGTCTGGAGGACCACCACCCTTCTTGAGTCCTTCTTGACATCCCTATCCCCATACCCTCCAAGGCAACTCAATTCTGTCTCCAAAATAGATCTAAAATCTGTCCATTTCTCCCATCTCCTTTGTTACCACCCTATTACAATGGTATCTCTCCTGGACCAGCGTGACAGCTCCCTAACTGGTCTAGTTTTCCCCCCCTTCTATCCCATTCTCCACCCAACGGGGAATGGGATCTTATAAAAATAAAAATTGAGTCAAGCCATTCCCCTGCAGGGTTCCACACTGCATATAAATAACATCTGACATCCTTTCTATGACCTACATAATACTTGCTAACTTACGGACTAGACAGTTGTTCTAAATGTTTTATATTTACTAACTCATGGAATCCTAACAACAAATCTGTGAGGTAGGTATCCTTATAACTCCTAATTTATAGATGAAGCAAATGAAGTACAGAGGTTAAACTTGTCCAGGGTCTCTCAGTCAGTCGTGAAGGAGACAGGATTCTACTTCATGTGGTAGATCTGCCCTGGGCACCAAGCCCTGTTCGTACTCTGACGTACTCACTGATATCCCATGGTCTGGTCTCTAGGCTCCTAGAACCTGCCAAACATTCTCACCTCAATGCCTCTGTGCCCTGGCTGATTCCTTCCTAGGAACACTGCTTTCTTGCCCCCCCCCCCCACCTTTTTCTTAACATTTATTTATTTATTTATTTATTTATTTGAGAGAAAGGCAGAGACAGAGGGAGAGCGAGAATCCCAAGTATGATCTGTGCTGCCAGCGCAGAGCCTGATGTGGATGTGGGGCTCAGTCTCACTGATGTGAGATCACAACCTGAGCTGAAATAAAAAATTGGATGCATAACCAAGTTTCTTGCTCTTTAAAACAGCTGGCTTCTTGGGATCCCATGGTGGCTCAGTTGGTTAAGCATCCATCCAGCCCTTGATTTCTCCCCAGGTCATGATCTCGTGGCTCTGGAACTGAGCCCTGCATCTGGCTCCATGCTGAGTGTGAAGTCTACTTAAGATTCTCTCTCTCTCCCTCTGTCTCTCTTCCCTATGTGCTCTCTTTCTCTCTCTCTAAAATAAAAAAAATAAAAAATAAAAATAAATAAACAGCTGGCTTCTCATCTTTATAAAAAGAGCATGGTATAAAGATCATGGCATATATTTACAATGGAATACCATGCAACTGTTTTTAAAATATGAGCTAAATCTATATTTACCAATATGGAAAAATATTCAGTGTATTTTAGATTGCTAAGTGAAAAAAAAGCAAGTTGCAGAATATCATGTTTAAAGAATATGGATAGCATGATTCCATGCGTTTTGTAAAAAAAAAATCTATCAAAGGTCTAAATGTTTATATGCTAAATTTTTAAGTGGGAGAGAGTGAGGAGTGAAACTGGGAAAGAAAGGGGTAGGGGAAACCGGAATTTTCACTTTTTACATTGCACACTTATGATTTGAGGGTTTTTTTTTTTTTAAATCTTCAGCCTGTATTGTTTATATAATAAGAATTCTAAGACAGAGGCGCCTGCATGGTTCAGTCAGTTAAGCATCCAACTTCCACTCAGGTCATGATCTCATGGTTCATGAGTTCGAGCTTGGGATTCTCTCTCTCCCTCTCCTTCTGTCCCTCCACTACTCACACACGTGTGCTCTCTTACTCTCTCTCAAAAATAAAAAATACACATTAAAAAAAAGAATTCTAATACAAACATTTTCTTTGTATGTTAAATGTCTGAGTTCTAAATTTTGTTATTTTGGTATTCTAATTTTTGCTACCTTTATTTCTTTCCCAGATTTCTCTAGATAGCTGGAGAAGGTCTCTATTTTATTTTTTAAGCTGACTTTTTGTTTAGTGCTCAGGACACTCCAAAGTGATTGGTTACTTCACCACAGTTATTTATATTACACAGCCATAGTCATCACAGTAAGTGTTTCATAATTTCCTCTCAGTTCTAAACTGGTTCATGAAAATCTGCCTTAACTAAGTCTCCCAGTTTTGACTTGCACATTCATGTTTCTAAGCAACAGACAGGCGTTGAGTCATTTAATCTACTATTAGTTCTCCGAGGACATCCCCACATCACTCCTTTAAGGATCTTGATTATTCAATGTAAGGTTTCTGTGACCATCGCTATACTGGTAATTCCAGGTCTGTATATTCTACCCAGATCTCCTCTGAGTCCCAGGTTGCTATAACCAGTACTCACTGGGCATCTTTGTTTGGATGTCCCAGCAATACCTCATTTTCTCCATGTCTCAAACTGAACTCATCATTCTGCCCACTTGACCTTATTTTCCTTCCTAATGACACCATTGTCCTTCCACCTTGTCACCCACGCTAAACCTAAAAGTTGGTGTAGCTTTTCTCTTGCCTTCACTTCCACGCCCCAGCAGAATTTTAGGGGACCACTCCTGGGAGCACTTCTGAATCAGTCAGGGTCTAATGAGGAGATATAAACCACATGGTAACATGAACAGGGAATTTTTTGTTTGTGTGTGGTTCTCAAACAACTTTTAATGACCAGAGTCACTCTCTAGTAGGTGTTCATTTCCTAGAAAGACAGTCTTTGTCCAGCAATACGGCCATGATATCCATCTGGCTACATCTGACCTTCTTCCTGATACAAGAATAAGGCAAGTTCAAACATTTC
The DNA here is from genome assembly GCF_028018385.1 of Neofelis nebulosa. Taxonomy (NCBI): domain Eukaryota; kingdom Metazoa; phylum Chordata; class Mammalia; order Carnivora; family Felidae; genus Neofelis; species Neofelis nebulosa. The sequence goes on along the minus strand of NC_080786.1, from coordinate 77,629,951 downwards.
CCATGGAATTGTATGCTGTGTTTTTCTTCTTTATAGGGAATTTATCTTTTCTGATTATAAAAGCTTTTGGGTTTTGTAAACTTCCCAGTTTCAGATACATGCAAGTGAGACCAGTAAGAATTCCTGAGTCACACTCCAGGGCAGACTTTCCAGAGTTTGTGCCCCTGAGTCACGCCGAACCCTGAAACCATGGGGTTTGAGGTAGGAAAGCAGCAAGCCTTACTTGCTGACTTCCTATTTGTTCGAGAAGATTCTTTTCCAGTTCTAGAGGCCACTCATGTTCCTTGGCTTATGGCCCCTTCCTCCATCTACAAAGCCAGCAGGATGACATCTTCTGACACCATTTCACTCTGATCTCAAACTTTTAATATAAATAATTATTAACTATAACTGGGGATAGAGGCAATGAGAAAATAACTAGTAAGAAGTAAAGGGATCTCTGAAGAACATAGGAACAGCAGATATAAGGAGAAGCCTTACCCCTAGGTCTGTCAGAGTCCCCTCAAAAGACCCTCTTCTCCTCAAGAGCTGAAGTCCAGACTGTTTCATAGAGAGCACAGCTGTGGCTCACTGGATGTCAGAGAAGTTGCTGAGGTGCCATCCCGGCAGAACTTAACAGAAATTTGCCCTCTAGAATTTTTCAGAAATTGGCTCTCTAATGCCAGGGAAAGCTGTTCAGGGGACAGTGTCTCACCCACAAAACCACCTGATGGCGGTGCCAGGGCAAGCCACCAGCTTCTGGAAGCCTCTGGGTGCTGCTGTGTGCTATGTACTATGGAGGCAGGGCACTGGAGAAGCTGCAAATGCTGCAGGAGCCAGAGGCCTCTGCTACAAGACCTGCTTAGGGGTGGGAGTGGGTGCTTGAAAGGAAGCTGCTGGCTGCTACGAGCTGCTTAAAGCCATGCACTGCAGGAGCTGGGATCTGGAGACGCTGCCAACACACTGCAGAAATTCAGGGCTGAAGAGAGCTGAATGTCTGTAGGAGCTGGTCACCAGGGAAGCTTCATGTGCTGCAGGAGCCTGCGGAACACTCTAGAACATAGTAAACCCTTTCCTCCTATAACACCTGCATAATGCCTTATACTGACAAAGCTTCAGTGCCAGCTGGCAAAAAGAATATATATATTTAAAGGGCCCATATCTATTTTCACGGGAGCAGGCAAGAAGGATGAATTTGGGGCAACTAGTACAGGAAGGCATGTCCATTCTTTCTTCTCTAACACCATTACCACCGCTTTGGTTCAGGTTTACTCACTTGCTCACTCTTTTTATTCCTCGTCTGGAACATTGGAAGAGTCTAGAAACTGGTCTCCTCAATAGCCAAATTATGGAAAGAGCCTAAATGTCCATCAACTGATGAATGGATAAAGAAATTGTGGTTTATATACACAATGGAATACTACGTGGCAATGAGAAAAAATGAAATATGGCCCTTTGTAGCAACGTGGATGGAACTGGAGAGTGTGATGCTAAGTGAAATAAGCCATACAGAGAAAGACAGATACCATATGGTTTCACTCTTATGTGGATCCTGAGAAACGTAACAGAAACCCATGGGGGAGGGGAAGGGAAAAAAAAAAAAAAAAAAAAAAGAGGTTAGAGTGGGAGAGAGCCAAAGCATAAGAGACTGTTAAAAACTGAGAACAAACTGAGGGTTGATGGGGGGTGGGAGGGAGGGCAGGGTGGGTGATGGGTATTGAGGAGGGCACCTTTTGGGATGAGCACTGGGTGTTGTATGGAAACCAATTTGACAGTAAATTTCATATATTAAAAAAAAAAAAAAAAAGAATGTTAAGTGAAGCTTTCCATATTAAATGAAGGTAACTTTTTGGAAAAAAAAAAAAAAAAAAAAAAAAAGAAACTGGTCTCCTGGCTTGGCTGCCCCTGGCCAAAATGATGATGTTGTGTGAATTTGCAAAAGTAGGGCCTTCCTTTGGGTGTACAAAGCACACTGCCTGGGTCTCAGCTTTCACAGACCCTTGCTAGGTATGCCCTGCACAGCTGACAACAGAGATCTTGTTCCTCATCTGTCCCTAGACTCCAGGCTTTCTTGGCCACATCACTCCTCAAATCCATGCTCCAAACCGCCAACATTTTTCTAGAACCTAAACATGACAATATAACTCACCTCTTAACACTTCAATACTTCCCTATTCCCTACTAAATAAAATCTAAACTCCTTAAAAAGGCATACAAGGTCCTGTGTGATCTGCCCCTTGCTTTCTTCTCTAGTTTATTGAATGACTAAACGAATAAAAACAAAACAATAAATCAAAGAAAGAATGAATGCATGAATTCCAGGACAGAAGTTGAATATCAACAACAACAAAAAAATATGTTGAGGAAGAGGGTCTAGTCTCTAAGGAGAAACAATAATCAAATTTGGGGGCAGCTTCTTGCTTTTCTCTATGCTATGAGATTAAGCCTCAGTTAAGAGGGCACCAAGCAGGCACATTATTTCCTCTTGCATGTACTTCCCCTACCGAGACAAAGTTTTTACGGTCATTTTCCCCATCTCTTTGTCTTTTCTCCACATATTCCCATCATCAAGACCAGTCAGGTCTACCATCTCAGTCTACTCACTTACTGTTTCCTCTCTGTTCTTTCTGTCACTGGAGTCCAGTCCTTTCCACCTTGTATTTGCAGTACAGGAACCACATCCCACAGGGCCCCTCATTCAACAGCCTGGCCCTTTACTAGATGCTGGAGATACAGACATGAATGGCACATAAGCCCTCCATTGACTGACCTCAATGTCTTTGCCAGGACAATATTCCCCCCTTTCAGTAAGTCAGTCCCATGCTCAGGGACCTAAAAAGATACTCGTTGCCTTCCCAATCATTTCTAAATTCACACTTTGCTGTCTTTCATTCACTCAACAAGGGTTACTAAAGGCTTACTACATGCCAAGTGCTGGTACTAGGTATAAAGCAGGGGATAATATAGGCATAGGCCTTGTCCTCAAGGAATCTAGTCTAATGTAGAAGAGATATAAAAGCCAAAATCACAAAAGTAATTATATAATTATTGTTTAATTGCAACTGCTATGAATGATATGAGGGGTGCTTATAAGCGTATGTAAACAAGAGATCTAATCTAATCTAAACCAGGAAGCAAGGCAAGGTCTGAGATCTGAGTAGGAGCCCAGCTTTAGGGGAGTGTTGGGAGAAAGAGCTGTTGTTGAATGTCCCAGGAAGGACATTCAAAGGTCTAAGATTGAGAATACAAAGAGTGTGAGAAACTGTGTCTACAGCATAGCAAACAAGGGGGAGAGTGGCAGATAAGGAACAGATCTTGAGAGAATTGCAACTTGTATTAAGGTTTTTGGAAGTTAAGAGAATCCATTGATAGTTCCAGAACATGTGGTTACCATGACCTGACTTACTTTTTTTCCCTCAGCATTTTATTATGAAAATGTTCAAACATAGTGAAGAGAATTGTACAATGAACACTTATAACATTTTGCTCCTGACCTAATTTTTAAGTTACATCACAGTGACAAGTATCTAGGTGTTAAAAAAGGGAGAAAGAAATTTAACCTCTTCCTCCCAGGGAGAATACAGGAAGTTTAGAAATGGTATAGGCTAGCCAATAAAATGACTAGAAATTAATAACTGCACAAAAACACAAGGGCTATCTGCAAAATTTGAAATAATTATTGGGGGAAAATGTACTAGAACTTTTTTCTCAGGTACACCCTATATCATTTCAAATTGGTGAACTATGACTCCAGCTCCAAGGTAATGGTTGGAATCTTTTTGTAACTCTTTTCTCTTATTAGAATTAGAAATAAAGTGTTTAAAGCTGTGAAAACGCCCAAACACCAACTCACTTTTAAGATAATTAGAAATTCTCTGGGCACTTGAGTGGCTCAGTTGGTTGGGCATCCGACTTCGGCTCAAGTCATGATCTCACAGTCTGTGAGTTTGAGCCCCACGTCGGGCTCTGTGCTGACAGCTCAGAGCCGGGAGCCTGTTTCAGATTCTGTGTCTCCCTCTCTCTCTGCCCCTCCCCTACTCACGCTCTGTCTCTGTCTCTCTTAAAAATAAATAAACATTTAAAAAAATTTTAAAAAAAAACAAATTCTCTAGCTAACTGAGTTGATGAGGCCCTGATAAATGGTGGCAAGGGACCTGGAGAAGAAAAGAAAATTTTTTAAATTATACAGGAAGTAGAATTGACAAACTATGTTAACTAAATAAGGAGGGGAAGAGAGAAGAAAGTTTTAGCAGGGACATTTAGATGGCAGAGGAGGAACAGATTATTAAAATGATTAGTTTCGGGCATGGTAATTTTTATAAGCTTCTGAAATATCCAGGTAAAAATTCAAGCAGGCAACAAGAATTTAAGCACAAGACTGAGGAGGGCGTTCAAAGGTGTAAATTTAAAATCGGAAACCATCAGCATGTAGGTCGCCAATTGAAACTATGAAAGCAGATGAGGGTGACCCTGGAGACTATGTAAAAAGAGGACAATTGTCACCTTGAGTCATCACCAAATCCCTGGGTCTCAGGTGCCTTAAATACTGATGCTGTACCAAGCAAGAATCAAATTGCCAATTCTTACAACTCAATAATAAAAATATTAATAATCCAACTAAAAAAACGGGCAAGGTATATGAATAGACATTTCTCCAGAGACAATCTACACATGATTGATAAACACATGAAAAGATGCTTAACGTCATAATTAGGGAAATGCGAATCAAAACCATAAAGAGATACCATTTCACACTCATTAGAGTGGCTAGAATTAAATGGCATCTTCCTCTCCACCCTCCTCCTGCATCCCTCCCAGCTCTAAGGAATCTGAAATCTACTTTGTCTCTATACTTTTGCTTATTCTGGACACTTCATATAAATAGAACCATATAATATGAAGTCTTTTGTGACTGGCTTCCTTAACTTAGTGTAATGTTTTCAAGGTTCATCCATGTTGTAGCTCAAAAAGTTAAACATAGAGTTACCATACAACCTAGCAATTCCACCCCTAGGTGTATTCCCCAAATAATTGAAAATTATGTTCGGACAAAACTTGTACATGAATATTCATAGCAGCAGCTATTACTATTCACAATGGCTAAAAAGTGGAAAAGTGCACTTTTGGGTGCAAAAGTCTATCAAATGATGAATGGATAAAAAAACATGATTATGTCTATATAATAAAATATTATTCACTAATAAAAAGGAATGAAATACTGATATGCTACAACATGGATGAACCTTGAAAACATTACACTAAGTTAAGGAAGCCAGTCACAAAGGACTTCATATTATATGGTTCTATTTATATGAAATGTCCAGAATAAACAAAAGTATAGAGGCAAAATAGATTTCAGATTCCTTAGAGCTGGGAGGGATGCAGGAGGAGGATGGAGAGGAAGATGTGCAATGACTATTAGTGAGTACAGGTTTTTTTTCCAGGGGTGATGAAACTGTTCTAAAATTGTGGTGATGATTGCACAGTTCTGTAAATACAATAAAAAACATTTGAATTGTGCACAGGTCTTACAGGTATCAAAATGCATCACCAGCCAGGTACCATACTTCTTTTTTAATGGGTGGGGAAATAACAGGTGCAGTGAGTAAGGTCTGAACAGTACAGTACTGTTTATATTTATATTTATATTTATATTTATATTTATACTTATATTTATATGCACTTGGGTGGCTCAGTTAGTTAAGCGTTGGACCATAGCTCAGGTGATGATCTCATGGTTCATGGGTTCCAGCCCTGCTTAGGGCTCTGTGCTGACAGCTCAGAGCCTGGAGCCTGCTCTGGATTCTGTCTCTCTCTCTCTCTCTCTCTCTCTCTGCCCCTCCCCTGTTCATGCTCTGTCTCTCTCTCTCTCTCAAAAAAGAATATTTAAAAAAATTAAAAAACAAAATCCCAGTTAGGAGTGCACCCGAGCAGTTCAAACCCATGTTGTTCAAGAATTAACTGTAGGAATTAGCTGAGCACCGGGTGGCTCAGTCAGTTAATTGTCAGTCCCTTGGTCTCAGCTCAGGTCATGGTCTCATGGTTTGAGAATTCAAGGCCCACATCTGACTCTTCACTAGCATCACAGAGCCTGCTTGGGATTCTCGGTCTCTCTCTCTGCCCCTCCTCTGCTCCCTCTCTCTCAAAACAAATAAACGTAGGGTTTTTTTTTTTAAAGTTTATTCATTTTGAGACAGAGAGAGCAAGTGGGGGAGGGGCAGAGAGAGAATCCCAAGCAGGCTCCGCACTGTCAGCATGGAGCTCAATGCCTGCTGGAACTCATGAAACATGAGCTCATGACCTGAGCTGAAACCAAGAGTCACTTAAACCATTGAGCCACCCAGGCACCCTAAGACGAATAAACTTAAAAAAAAAAAAAAAAAAAAAAAAAAGAATCAACTGTAGATCATGCTGTTGGGGGGTAGCAGAATTAATCTTCCCTCCTGTTACATCATTATAGCAGTACATGCTTCTAGCACTTAAAATCATAGTTTACAAACGTGTTTAACGGTTCTCCCTCACTAGACCACTAACTTCTGCAGAATAGAGAGATTGTGCCTGATTTCATCACATCAAGATGTGATAAAGTCCTTTGGCATTTAATAGGTGCTCAAATGAAAGTTTACTCAGGAAGAAAACATCTACAATTGAAGCTAAATAAATGCAAAGTAAAGCAAGGAACCTAGCATACGGATATCCACCCTCTCCAACCAAAGGAAGGCAGAATAAAAGACAAAAACTCATAAAGCAGAAGAAAGGACTCAAGGATGGGCGAAAAGGAGGGCATCTCCTCCCTCCCACCGCCACGACAGTTTCCCTGGTAGGTTCCAGAACATTCAGGCGTGGCTGGTGTCACTGCGCCCCTTGGCGACCACCTCTTGGTCAGACCATCCAGCGCGCTCACTTTCCCGCCTCATTGAGGCCCAAAGATAGGGGTAGGGCCGCGCGAAGTGCGGGACTTACGTCACGTCCGGTTCCGGACGCGGCACGCTAGAAAGAGGAGGCAGAGCGCGGAGGGGCGGAGCCAAGAAAGCGCGCGTTCTGAAAGGGGGAGGGGCCGGGTTAAGGAGAGCCGCGTCACGTCCGGCAGACTTAGAGCCCGTGCGGAGGCGGTGCGGAGCGCTTCGATACTCAGCGGCTCGGGAACTTGTGCGTTCTACGAGGCTGCGGCGGAGCCTCTATATAGAAGGCGCAAGAGGTTGGCAGCTTCGATTGAAGCACGTCGAGCGGCGATAGCAGCTAGGAGTCATGAGCGACAGCGGCGAGCAGAATTACGGCGAGCGGGTACGTAGAGATGGTGCAGGGGGCGGCTGTGTGGTCCCAGCTTGCTTCTCTTCCAGGCCCGTCGGCCTCAGACCTGGAGACAGAGGCGATTTAGGCTCCGAAGTCTGAGGCTGGGGAGGAAGGGAGTTGGGTCTAAAAAACCCTTGCGGAGAGTGTCTTTAGTCGTGAAGGAGGCCGCCGTGCGGGGTTATGTAGCTCCTTACCCAAGACGGCGGTTTTTTTCCGTTACGAGAGGGGGAAAGCTTAAAAATGGCCGCTGCGTCCCCTCGGTGTTGGGGGAGGGGAGCGGTATCTCATTTCGCCGTTGCTCTCCTGCGAAGCCTCGCTGCCGCCATCTTGGGCTGGCGGGCCGGGCGGGCTGCCAGAGGCACAAAATGGCGGAGAAGCCGCGCGTCCAAGGCGGGCCCGCGCCTCAGTGGGCCGTGTGGGGCGGGGAGAAAGAGGGGCAACCTACTCAGAGGGCGGCGTTTAGGTTAAGAAAGGATCGTCTGTGGACCCCGAAGTGATGGAATCTAGGAAGTTCTTAGGACCTCTCTTACGGTGGGGGAAACTAATCCGAGGTAGTCAAGTTCTGGGCCCGATAGAGGTGGTTTCGCGCGCGCTTTGTGTTCGGCCTAAATGGAGTGTTTCTCTTTGATACCGAAAGTGCTTTCAAACGTTAAGTCATTATCGGAGTATCCGAATAGACTAGACCCCGAGGCCGCTGAGATTTTCTTCTTAAATGGAGTAGGTATTTTTCACGGGATTGTGTAGGAGAAACTGGCGGGCAACTTGCGGCGCCGTTATTTCCTTTTGTTTTGAGGCATTCTAAATCTGTGAACCACTACTCTGTTGGTACACTTTTTTTTTCTTTTTCTTTTTCTTTTTTAAAGCCTCCACCTCTCGTGGAGTTGGGTGAATGTTAACTGGAGGAGTAAGACCGTTTCCGGGCTTAAAAAACGTGATGTAAAGCTGGTTGCGAGGCTGTGGGTACTAACAATGATGCAAAAATAGAAAACTTGCCAGAATCTTAACATTCGAGGTTGTGGAGAACTTTATTGAAGAAGGAAGTTGATTTTTTACTTGGTAGGAATACGTGGGGGTGCTTTTACAGTTTGGTAGGTTTTCTTTTTCTTCTAGGGCCATCGTAAGACCTCCGTAACAGTCGTCAGGTAAATCTATTCAAGTATCTTAGCAAACTCTTGTAAAAAGATTTGGGGCCTTTCATTAGAAAGGCATTTTTAGAAACCTCTATCATAGCTCCTGGAACGTTGTCGAAATTACTGTTTAACTTGGGAGCTAAATCTGATTGATTTTGGTCTGAGATAATCAGGCTTGACCCCCTATTCAGAGGAATATTAGCTTTTTTCATTTTTCCCTAAGGCTTTTGATCCCAAAACGTGTACGATTATTTTTATACCTTTGCTTTCTTATGGTTAGAAAGTTTGGAGTGAGCGCACAAAGGGTTAAAGCTGTGATTTCTGATTTCTGCCGGTTGACTACACTGTTGAACTGTATTTGGACTGGAAAGCAAATGATGAGTTTATGTCTTTTGTTTTCTGAACAATTATTGGGTACTATTTGCACTATTGAGAGAATGCAAAATGGCTGGTTTCTGAGAAAAGCTCTCAGTTGAACATACCTTAATGTTACTTGTAATCATGTGCTTGTGAAGACGAAACTTGCCCCAAAATAATATTTGGGCATATTTTACATATGGGAGGAAACAATTGTTGGAAGTAGGTTCCTGGCTTGAGACCGTTCAAGAGAGGTTGTCATCCAAATAATTTGACATTTTTGAACATCTGTTTTCTTCCATAATCTTATTTATGTAGATTTATTCACCAAAATCTTATGGAAGGAAAGTTACAAAATAATTTCAAGCTGTATGTTAGAAATTGATGTATTTCTTACGTAAGAGTCTTGGATCCTGGAAAGGTTTCTAAACTTTCAAGTTGTGGCATACTTCTATGTTGTTTTGTTTGGCATTTGTTTTGTGTGTAGATTGCTTTGCAATTGGTGAATTGGAAACTGAAGAGGTTAGAATAGGCCTAAAAAAAAAAGTTTGGATTCGTAGAGTGCCTGGCAAAAACCCTGAAGCTTAATGGAACAGATTAGATATAATGCTGTAAAAATGATGATGTATATAGTAGGCCTGACTGGCTATAAAAAAAAAACAACAAAAAACCCTTCTTTTGACAGTGCCTGAAAGCAGTGAAAAAGTTGCATTCAGGGTAATAATCTTGGACATGTTTGGTATGAATAGCTTCTCTGAAGCCTGAAAAATTAATTCAGCTCTAGGCCCTCAAACATTTCAAACTGTTAACGTAAATCATTAAAACAAGCCTAATCTGTATTAATGTAATCACTTAAAATACAAATCTCTTTAGTTTGGCTGGAACCCCACCCATCCCCAGCCTGTCCCTTCATTTAGCTATCCAGAATCCAGACACTCCCATATCCCCAGCATAATTCTGGAAGTTTTTTTTCCCCCCAGTCCTTTAGACTTCAGAAGTTTCTTTCCTAAACAGAATGTAGGCGTGTGATAAATTGTCCTCCATCTGGTCACCCATAGGGTTTTACTTTTTGGGTGAATGAATATACGAACAGAACTGTTGTTCAGTGTGTCCTTTTATCTTCTTTTAAATGCATAGTTAGGGTACGTTGCAGAATTTTTGTGGTTCATGTCACACTATTATAGCAGAGTGGCTTTTACCTTTATTGTGAGATTTTTTTCATGTGATCGATTTAACTCAAAATCTGTTTCTATCTAGAGTTAACTTATTTGATGTAGGCAAACCCGTGCAAAATAAAATACTTTTCATCTCCAAATTCACTTCTTTTCTAGTACTTTCCAAAAGTTGCTGGCAAATATTTTTGGGAAAAGGGTTGACCAGTCAGCCCCTTTGCAAAAAGTCCTAGCAGTTATGTCATAATATGGACAAATAACATAAAAAGAGTTGTTGGTGGCTAGTTTGTAGGTGCATAGCAATATTGAGGCGGGTAATCTTTAAGGCCTGGTAATGGTCATAGTATTCTATTTAGAGTATGCGATGTTTGTGTGTTTGGTCTTGACACTGGTTTAATGCTCTGCCTTCCTAATGAATGTAATTTCTTTAGTTTCTACAAATAAGTTTATACTTAGAGAATCCAGAAACTAAATAAGGAAACACTATTATATGAACAGGTGGTTTTAATTTCTGCCTTGCTGTCAAGATTACAATAGCAAGCAGTTCAAGAACATATTCTGGTAGAATATTGGCTATAGTTACTGTAGAAATGTTTGCACTGTAGGTACATTATCTAGTCTTACTCTTTATGGAGATGAGTAGTATCCAGATACCATCCCATCATACTGCCTTTCAGCTTTCTGCAGTTTTTCTCTTCTGCTTAATCTTGGGTTGTCTTTCTGTAGTCTTTGTTTTTGGCCCCTAACTCTGAATTCTGATTTCCAAAAACTGAACCATCTGAATCTATTTCTTTCTAAAGAATTGCAGCCATTGCACCACATTCCTTTAATAAAGGATTGAATTAATGTCAAGTGAAAGGAAATAGTTTGCATTGTTTCACTGTGAGTCTGGTTAGGTATGAGTCTCTTGAAAAAACCAGGTTGAAGAATATTTTTCTTGGTTTTAACTAAGAATGTTTTAATGTTGTTTGGAACTAGAAGGTGGCATTTTCAAACTGAAATTACAAGTGATAACAAGGTAAGTACTACGGTTTTTTTAAAGAGGAATTCAGATGGTGAGATGTTAATTAATAGCATTCACCTTTCCCCTTTATCTCTAACAAAGCCCGAAACCTAATTGATAAATATTAATATTTTCATAGTTAACATTTTGCCCAAGAGAAGTAATTTTAGAGCCTTAGCATTCTGTGTTATGTTCAGTTTTCATACATAATTGTATTTCATTATTTTTTCTAGAAGGGATAGTGATTAGTGTTTAGGAATTTTAAGTGTTTTATCCAGTTTAGTTTTTTGGGGTATGGGTTACATTGAATTTTAGATCTTGTTTTCATTTAGTCTTGTTTTTAAGCAAGCCAAAAAAAGTTGTTCACTATAGCAAATTTGAGTTTCTAAATTCTCAAAAATCTTTTTGGATTGGGTGTGGAGGTTATTTTCAGATTTCTACTTTGATTAATATAGACTGCCCAGTACTGCAGAATGCATGAGCCCCTTCTTAGAGTCAATATTATTGATGCAAGAGATGGGCTTAAAACTGATATAGGTAAGTCAGATTTTTTTTCCCCCCTTCCAGAAAATATTCTGTCTTTGGAGTATTTTTCTCCACCCAACCTTCTGGTAGAGTTTACAGAAAAATAAAAACAGTCCATTAGTATGAGCATTAACCTTTATATAGCAGGATCAACCAATTTTTCTTTGTCTCATCCCAATTTTTTAAATATTGCCTTGTTAGCAACCTACTGAATTTGTACATGTTTTTAATGTTATTTGAATTCAGTTGTAGTCCCTAGAGTAGTTCTAACAAAAAATTATGTTGATGATGTAAGTTTCTGCTTATTTCTTCACCAAATGGGCAATAACATTAGCCCAGTAGTTGGTTGTCTGGTTTTATTAAAGTGGCCACTTGAGCTCAGTAGTTGAGTTAAAATAAACCTAATATTTACATTATCTAGCAACATGTTTTTTGGTCTTTGAATATAAAAGGAGGAAGATGGTTTGGAAGAGGTAATAAAATATAAAAGCAGGAAGGCATCCATATTGAAAAGTTCCAATACATAGAGCTTTGGCCTCCATTCCAGTATTTCGTGCATCTAAAGCCCTGTTTCTGTATGTTATCTTTAGGAGGCCCCAAGAGGAAACCTGCTTGGGCATTCTGATTCCACGATTACATTTGTGCTGCCAGCAAACATATCCCATTACATTTTAGTGATGGATATTAAAAGGAAATCAATTATTGTGATTCCCTTAAAAAGCTATTTAAAATTTTTCCTGGGTTAAACAATAATTGACTTTCAGCGACAAAAAAACGAGACTGAAAATTATGCTTACTTTCTCAGGAAAGGCATCACAACACTTGCCACTATAGCCATGGTTGTCTTCATGCCCACATAAGTTATAAAGACTTTGTTTTCTCTCCCTCTCCCTCCCTCCGTCTCTCTCTCTCTCTCTCTTTTTAAAGGAAGCTTTAGCCCCAATCACCCCCAAAGAAAATAAACTAGTAAATTGTTGACAAGTGAGGTACAGGTGAGGTACAGGATAACAGGGAGAAGTAGAATGTTTTGTGAGGCAGTATTTATTTTGTTTAGGGTGTTGAACAGACACTATTACATTTTATTGATCTGTTAAGTGATGATTGAGTTTTTTGGTTTTTGGGTTTGGTTTTTTTTTTTTTTTTTTTTTTTTAATTTTAGGAGGTGAGCTATAATTTTTTCCCAATATTGCCACCTTAAAAAGTAGGATTTCTCCTTTGGACTGCATAAGATTTTAATACGTTTGTTCATTGAGGGGGAATTCACAAAAAAATTCTTTGAAAACCTCACTGTTGGATTCAAGTTCGTTTGCTTTCTTTCATAACTACTTGGATACAGTAGTTGGTTGATCTGATTTTGTCTTTTTATGGTTCTAGTGCTAAATTTAGTAGTCGGACCATTCATATTTAAAATTTCACTAGAGCAGCTTTCTAGGGGTGGGTTTTGAGCATTTTAGTCCAAATTTTCTGATTCCCTGACATTGTCTTCTACGGAGCTCTTTATGCAGTACAAAAATGTGTGACATTACATATCTTTACCTTATTTATTATCTAGACAAGTCACAATTTGTAAACCTGTCCAGCCCTGAGCTTTGTCATCATTGTACAAATGAATTGTCCGTGCTTTCCTTTCTTGCACTTTTGTATTAATGTGTCACTTTTTGACTAGAGTTGTGCTTTTGACACTTAACATTCTCTTGATGAATACAATAAGTAAGAAGTGTGAAATGTAATTAAAGTTCTTAAATGTTAGATGAACAGCAAATGTTCAGTTGCGCACTTCGCATTCAACTTAAGCATGATAAATCTATCTGAAGTAGACAATGAGAATGAGGTTGGTTACCTAGTATATTTTAGAACCAACAGGAAGCTAGTTCCAGTTTTTTGAGCTGCATATTCTAGAGTTTTTTTTGTTTTTGTTTTTTTTAATCCAAAAAGAGGGATTTTTTTTTTTTCTAGTTTCAGTTTTGGCACTGGATTTTATCCTGGAGTTTTAAAATATTCTTCATCCTGTTCTTTTTCTATTAAGGTTAATGTTGAAGAAGGAAAATGCGGAAGTCGTCATTTGACAAGTTTTATAAATGAGTATTTGAAGCTCAGGAATAAGTGAAGCTGAAATTTGAAAAAATAAAAGAAAGAATGCATGCTAATTATCAGACCAGAAGTCCCACTTGTAGAATATTGAGCAATTTGTGTGAAGTGGGGAAGATGAAAGAAGTCAGAATTTGAAACGGAAGAATGAAGAAAAGAAATAAAAATGAAGTTAAGATAAGAAGTAATCTGGAATCAGAAAGCACTACGCTAAGTAATTACTAGTCTGTTTATGTGTCCCTGTATATTTTGCTAAACATGCATGCATTATTTGTTTAATAGAAGAAAATATATACAGGGCAAAGAAGTGCCTTCCAGGGGAAACGTTTAAATTAGGTAATTCTAATTTTAACTTCTTAGTCAAATGATTGAAATGCAATTTTAAAAAATAACCCTTTGTAGTCAAATATGAGGCAGGAATGAGCTCTCCAGCATGGGTAACAGTTGGCTTCATGTTGTCTCTCTAGATTTTTTTGTATAATGCTGCTGGTCCTGGGCCATGAGTGAGTACCTCCAGAGTTGGGATTGGTGGTCTGTGCCACCTCCATGGACTCTTAAAATTCATTGACCCCTATCTTTTAGTACTGAGCAATATATAGTAGAATGTTTTCTAAGTTTGTTGTAGTTTTCCCAAAGAATGTCACCAGGATGGTTATAGAAGCAAACCAGTGAAGAGGATAGTTCCTTTTGGCATTTATGAAAATTCTTTCTAGATGGCATAGGGGAAACCTATGACCAATTAGGCCCTAACTTTAAGATGCAGGTTCTAAATTCACAAGGATGATTCTTTTCTTCTGTTTAATGCCTGTTCCAGTTGAATGACTAGGATTACTGCTAAAAATATATTAGCTTCCCTTACAATGAGGTGGGTCACATAAGTGAACAGGATCTCTAACTCAAAGTGGCAATAGTGGTAGTTCAGAAAACTGCTCTATTCCCTTTTTCTCATTTGCTGCTGTTAAAGTTTAACTGTTACAATGACGTGAGAGGTATAGATTATAAAGTAACTTAGTTTTGGTTCCTCACTCCCACCACTTACTTTGAAAAATAAACCCTAAAGGTCTGTCCTTTCCCCTTCCGTGTGTTTTGTTTTAGTTGAATAAAAGAATATGATGGTTAGCGAAATGTTACTTTCTATTGGATAGGACAAGTGAACTGTCAAAATAATACCCAGTGGTAGCTAACCAGTAGTTGTTTTCTGTTGGGAAAGCCAAGGGTATCACTTCTTCCTGAAATGAAGACAACCTAAAAAAACAGAGTTGTCAGGTCTTCTAGCTCTTGGAAAAAGTGGTTTAAATTACATATCTAAAAGGATCTATCTTCTAGGATTTTAGGGCCAGTTGTCAATATGAAATTTGTGCTTTTTATAATTATTTCTGCCTTGCAAGGAGAAGAAAATTATTCTCAATTCATAGTAGTTTCCAGCATTTGCTTTACTGGTTTGTAAATTTTGCCACGTATAAACTAATAACGTTAATTTTGCGCTCTGAATTACTTACAGATTAGGCAGAGAGCTGAGGTAAAAAAGAGGTGAATTGATACTTTCTGTTCAAGTCCATGAATTCCTGAAAGGCCCTTGGGGTCTAAAAGAGGAAAAACCTATTAATCCTCTAAATGGAAAGAAAGCACTTTGGAATTATATGGCCTAAGCTTGGATAGATGTATGGTAAAAATAAACGCTGATGCCCATAGACCATTGCATCCATTCAGGGTTTTCTTCTCTTCCCGCCCCACCCATCCCCCCCCCCCCCCCCCCAAGGCATCTTTGAGTTTGACAGTGCCTCCTCTCAGCCCTGCTCTGCCTATTGGGGAAGTAAGAGGGAGACAGGCCTCTTGTCCTGGGGCAGGTGGAGCAGAGAAAACGAGAGAAACAAGGTTCCACAAAGATAATTTCACCAAGAGAAATCAGTAGGTAGGAAGCCTAAAATTTCTGAAATTGAGTAAATCAATGAGACTTAGCATTAAAAACATGTATGGTGCTTTTAACAAATGTAGAAGATGAACTCCAAAGTTATTAGAATAAGCTCTAGTTTAGGGACTTGTATTTTTAAATGCTGTGTAGGTTTACTGTATACCTCTAAGAGCCACTGTTAAATCTAATTTACTGCATCCAGTTTCTAATACAGGAGAAACCTAATGATTTGATGGTTCCAGATCTTCTGGTTTCCTTTATCTCTTTCAAAACGTTTTTCTAAGATACTGTCATGCTCAGAATAGGAAGATGCAGAAAAAGGTATTTTGTTGAAAGGCTGAGTTAGTTTTTGTGACATGTTCCCTTTAAGTTGTATATTAGAATATGACTAAGATCCAGTCTACAGAAATGATTCCCTGAGCAGAAATTCAGGGAATTTTTTGGCTTTGTTATTTATGCTAATTGTAAGTTCATGATCCTTTTTCTTGAGGTATTGATGTCCAGAGAAGTGTTTTTGGTACGGTTTAAATGTGCTGACACTTAAAACTTTTAGCCCTAAGAGTGGACTTCAAGTTTTCCTTCTGTGGAGGTTTCCCAGCTGGGTTTGCAGATTTGCCTGTGGATTAAGGTTTAAAGTTAACTTTGTTTTTAGATTTGGCTAATAATTTTAGGTCTCATTTTTTTTTCTCGAGCTAAATTTCCTTGAATGTGTATTTCCAAAATAGCTAATGGCTAACATAACCGTAAAGGGGTTTAAATTCTTTAAGAAATATTCCTGACCAGAAAGGGAGGAGGAGGCATTATTTAGGTGTTAGCCTAACCAAATGTTAGTGTAGAAGGGGAAATCTTTGGATTCTGGCTGGTGTTTCCCCTATTCCTGGTCTAAGAAATGATTGCTTACAAAATATGTCTGCAGATAGTTAATTTTAGAGGTTGAGAGAAAAAGCTCATAATTTCGTAGATACTGTATCTTTGACCCTAGAGATTACTAGAAATTCATGAGAAGCTTCATAAGGCTTATGACCTAGGCTAAAAGTGCTGTCTCTTCTCTCAGTGGACCGACTGGTAACGCAGGTTAGAATAAGGCTTTTCTGCTTAATGAAGCCAGAGGCTTAAAAAGAGATCTTGACTTTCCACTCTTTTTTCCTTTGTATTTTGATTCCTAGGCTGATGGATTTAACTACTTGATTGATAATCTTTTAACTGTTACTGTGAGCTATTTGAGCACTCTGCTCTCCTTTCCAGGGTAAATTGTTTTCTTTTGGTTTCCACTAAAAGCTATATAATCATTCCATGAAGTAATTTTTCTAGCATTGAGATAAACAAAGACAGTTAATTTAGGGGGTCTCAATTTATCTCTTTGCTTCTAGATTAGTTTTTGCCTGAGGTAAAGATGTCAGAAACCACACCACTATTTTTGAGAACTTTGTCCAAGAAGAGGAGGGAGGTGGAGTGTGCTTTTAAATGTCTCTGTGCAGAGTATTAAATGTCTCTCTGCCAGAGAACCCCAAGAGATTAATTGGGGTCCCCTAAGATGCAGTGCACCCTTTAACCATTCCTTGTTAAAGGCAGCTGTTCTCATTAATAATAGTATCCTCTTTTTCCTTGAATTTCTTTATAGTCACTCCAGGGGAAGGAGAGGACGCTGTCACATTCCATGTCCCTTCCATGTTTTATATTGACTAAAATCTTACTAGGGAAGTTTCTAGAGTTGTCAGGCCTAATGACCAGAACTCCTTTTACTGGCAGAGTTACTCTCTTTCCTGTTCTAAACTTCAAACTCAGTTTCTTCTGTATTGCATATAAATTTTTTCCCATTATGCTGTAGACCACAGAACATATTCCAAAAAGGTTTGATGAACTGTAATTTAAAATAATCCTCTTCTATCCTTTCAAGAATGGCCAGAATATTCTGAAAGTCTACCACACAGGGAGGTCTCTGTGATCATTTTTATCCAGTAGCTTCGACATAGATTATTACCCCTATAGTAATGTTGGGTCCTCTTGAATCTGGCCATTTCTGCTCTGTCTTGGGTAGAAAGACTCACCAGACTTTATGCCTTTTAATTTGCATTAAATTGGATAACCTAAAATGAGGGTTGTCTTGCTAGCTGCTGATACCTTAGTTAGCTATCAGACTGAGTGGCTTTGTTCTCTCTCCTCTGAATCCACTGGGTTTTTTTGTCTGTTTTGGTGCATTGGCAGAACATCTCCTTGGTTCAGTTACTTTAAATGTATGCTTTTTATACTGATAAGTTGGCTGTGCTTTTGCTCATTGATGAGCTAGTCAACCCTTTTTATCCATTCTCTTTGCTGCTTTCTTTAGAGATCTTCCTTACTGTGTCACTTAACTATCAGCTAGTCTAGTTTTGATTGGGAACGCTATGGCTATACAGTATATACTTACTTAGACTTTGGTTTTTTCACATACAATTCTGAACTCTCCCTTCCTTAGCCTAGATAGGAGCCCCTGATTTAATATGTTAACTTTCCTAGCTACTTACTCCCTAATCCCCATCAGTTTGCCATGGTTCATCTCCATTTAGCTGAGGAGGCTCTAGATCTCTGGCACTATCTACTCTTCTGCACAGTTCACTGCCTTTTCTGCTGTGGCTCCATCTGGTTGCTTTATTTGAGCTTCTTAAGGGCCTCCTACCATGGTTAGGTGGAATTAGGGTCTAGTATCTTTCAAGCTGGTCCTTTCTACTAGGTTTCTACCTTTTGCTAGGACTTGAAACTGATCGTCCTTGCCTCTTTTCCCACTCAATAAATATAACTTGAGAAGTGTGAGGTCTTCTGAAAAAAATCAAAAGCATTTTAAAGTAAGTTTTATGATTTTCATAGGGTTTTGTTTTATTGATGGCAACTTGATTGAAAATAGGTATAAGATATAGGTGTCATAGTTAATAAGATTCTTTCTTACCCTAGTCTTTATGGAGTAACAATCCCAAAACACAATCCTTGGACAGTTCCCTTAACTGCTTGGCTTTGGCACCCCTTTCTGAGGAGAGTGGGGTCAGTTAATTCTTATCCCTGCTCCAGGAAAGGTGGAAGTTCAAGTAAATTGGCTTATGTCAGTTGGAGCAATGTAAATATATGAGGTATATTCAGTTCCTGCCCTTACCTATGTTTTCTTATCTTGGAAGGGGATTGCTTTCCCTCACCATTTATCTCACAGCAGCTTATTTGTTTTTAAAGTTGCCCAGAAAGTATACAAATTAAACTTTTGACATCTACGTGTAGGAATCCCGTTCTGCTTCCAGAAGTGGAAGTGCTCATGGATCTGGGAAATCTGCAAGGCATACCCCTGCAAGGTCTCGCTCCAAGGAAGATTCCAGGCGTTCCAGATCAAAGTCCAGGTCCAGATCTGAATCTAGGTAAGAAAGACTGTCTTGGGATTTTCTTCTGTTACTCTTAGCTTTGAAATTGGTGTGTGCTTTGTAAATTAGGAAGATAGAGAGGGTTGGATCATTTGTTGGCTTATTTAATATTGGTACTAGTAATGAACTTAATCATAAGTTCTGGGATAGAAGACTAAGTGGTTTTAAGAACCTGGGCTTTTGGCGTTAGGGTTCAAATCTTACCTCTATTTTTTCTGGCTTGGGCAGATTACTTAACCTTTTTCCACCTTAGCTTCCTTATCTTTAAAAGGCAAGTTAGTAATACTAGTTCTTGAGAATTGTGAGGATTCACTAGGAGTTTAAGTATGACAGACTGCAGGACATTGGCTTTCATAACTAATTCTTGATAAGTAGGTGTAGTCTAATATTATATACATGTGTATAAAACAAAAATAATACCTTAACACAGCGCACTTTTTTTTTTTTTTTTTTTTTTTTAAATGTTGGTCAAGAGTAGGCTACACATCCTTGTTTGCCCAGGACAGCCCCAGTTTATGCCTATTGTCAGGCATAATTAACTGCACCTCTTTTCTCTCTTACAATGTGTCCTGTCTGGTTTAGATGACAGTTCATATGATCACTACAGTTAGGAGCAATTGATTGGTTTTAAAACACTGCTGGAGAAAACTTACAGTGATGGTGATTTTATCTTAAGTGAATGGTGGGCATAAGTGGGAGAAGCCGAAAAAAAACAGGGTGGTATTCTGAGGGGGAAGGTGGGCACAAATTAAGCTAGTGTGAAGTGCTGCATGTTTTATGATTATCAAGGTTTTTTTTTGAGTATGTTAATTGATCTTGAGTATGTAATTCTGATCTCCTTTATCTTAATTATTTTAAGAAATGGAAGAGAGCAAGTAGTGGTTTTGGAGCTCTTCCTAGTAGAGTTGAGATGACTGTAGATACAGCAGAAAAGTCTTGATCCCATGTCTGGATTATGTTTCGCCTTTTGGACTTTAACCCTAGAATAGATTATTAGAAGAATTGGAAACTATCTTATTGTCAGCTAATTAGTTATACTCTTGAAACCTTTGTCTTAACAGGTCTAGATCCAGAAGAAGTTCACGAAGGCATTACACAAGATCAAGATCTCGGTCCCGCTCCCATAGACGATCCCGTAGCAGGTCTTATAGTCGAGATTATCGAAGACGGCATAGCCACAGTCATTCTCCCATGTCTACTCGCAGGCGTCATGTTGGGAATCGGGTAAGATGACAAAATTGTTGTTAAAGCAATGGACTTTGTCTCTTCTGTTTTGAAATTAGAACTGATTATATTTGACACTGGACTTTCAGCAGTGAACACATGAGTTCCTTAGAGTCTCCTTGTGTTCTGAGTAATGTCTCTTTAAAAGGTATTTTCTGGGGCGCCTGGGTGGCTCAGTCGGTTAAGCGTCTGGCTTTGGCTCAGGTCATGATCTCACGGTCCGTGAGTTCGAGCCCCGCGTCGGGCTCTGTGCTGACAGCTCAGAGCCTGGAGCCTGTTTCAGATTCTGTGTCTCCCTCTCTCTGACCCTCCCCCGTTCATGCTCTGTCTCTCTCTGTCTCAAAAATAAATAAACGTTTAAAAAAATTTTTTTTTTTAAAAACAAAAGGTATTTTCTATGTTAGGGCTGTCAGTCACATGTAAGCAAAATATTGGGACGGTGTAACTCATCAAAACACTCTCTTGGTTATTCCATTTAATTTTAAGTGAGTTTATTTTGGGTACTAAGGCTTTTCCCTGACTTTTTTTTCCTCTGGCTTATAGAGATAATGCTATTCTAATTATTCTTACGTGTAGAATAAATCTTAGGTGACTCCCTTGGGCTACTTGCCCTTTAATATCCTCTCACAAAACTGCCAGTTTGGTATTCACAAATAGAAGTCACTGTTCCCGCCCCCCCTTGTTTAATTCTGAGGTTGAAGTTGTTTTTGGAGTCTTTTCTGCCCATTCTTAATGCTTGTGGCTATTGCTATAATATACTAGTTACTAATTTTAATTACTTATTCCCTACTTTCACTGTTAGTGACATTTCTTAGCTTCGGTTTATAAGTTTTAAAGTGTAAACTTCATCTTTCCATTTCTAGGCAAATCCTGATCCCAACTGTTGTCTTGGAGTGTTTGGATTGAGCTTGTACACTACAGAAAGAGATCTAAGAGAAGTGTTCTCGAAATATGGCCCCATTGCAGATGTGTCTATTGTATATGACCAGCAGTCTAGACGGTCAAGAGGATTTGCCTTTGTGTATTTTGAAAATGTAGATGATGCCAAGGAAGTAAGTAAAAATTCACCTGTATCCTTGTAAAATAAGTCCTGTTGTTAACTTCCAACTACTAATGAACTTGAATAAGGATAATTTTTGCTTTTACATTGTAAATAGGGTATATTTATAGTTCTTTATTAATCTTATTTCTAAGTATTCATAAAAGTATATCTTACTGTTATTGGACAGTTTGTGGCTTTGTCCAGGGTGTATATAATAACTTTCAATACATCTTTCGAAGGCAAAGGAGCGTGCCAATGGAATGGAGCTTGATGGACGTAGGATCAGAGTTGATTTCTCTATAACAAAAAGACCACATACCCCAACACCGGGAATTTACATGGGAAGACCTACCTAGTAAGTTTAAGATTGATAGCTGAGTTTGTTTCCTCTAACAACTACGTGTACTAGGGGGAATCTTTGGCATTTCATCCAGTCCTGACACAGTATAAATCATTTTCCCTGTGTTTTTAAGTTTATATCTTGAGAGAGTGAGGAGAGAGAGAATCCCAAGCAGCCTCCATGCTGTCAGCACAGAGCCTACCCCACAGATGGTGAAATCATGACCTGAGCCAAAATCAGCATACACTTAACTGAGTCACCCAGGCACCCCATCTTGTGTGTTTTGTTTTGTTTTGTTTTAACTAGCTAAAACTGTATTAAATAGAACATATTCAGTGGGAACATTGTGTTTGTGCTGCAGACTGAGAGAGGACATCCCACCATATCATACAGAAATGCCATATATCTGGCTTTGCTTGGTAATTAATGTTCTTGATTAGACCATTTTTCCCATAAGGAAATCTTAAGTATTCTATGTAAAGTCAGGTATGGAACAAATCCTACTCAAGTGCATTTTTTAGCTTTGTTAAACAGTAGACTTCAGTTTATGCATTGGACTGTGATAGGCTGCTTCTCTCTTGTCCTCCTCGGTGTTTAAATTGACAAAAATCTGTGTTGGTCTCCCCTTTTTATTTTCCCCCTCAAATCACATTCTCCAAATAATGATTTTACTTTCTCTTCCTCTAGGGAAATATGTGGGCTTTATTAGCAAATGACTTTTAGTTGGAAGCATGTTAGCAGAATGTGTATTCCAAAAGATTTTTAAAATACATTTATGTATATTGTAAGGGCAGAGAAAGGACAGTGTTTATCCGATATCCGTGAAAATTTAAACCGGAATAATGCTACTTGCCTAGTTAACTTCTCTGTTAGAAAAGGCCTGTCTGTGAATTAATAATTAGGGAATTAGTAGATACCTTCATTTTTGCCCAATAGACGAGAGTAAAGAGGTTATAACTCGAAGCAGTTGCCCAGTTATGTCCTTAGAGCTCAGCTGTGTGGCTCACAAGACCCAAATAAGCCATGCTGCTGCTATTGTCTGAACAGTTTAAACAGTAAAAGTCATATGTACAAAGATAAGACCACATGGTATTTTATGAAGCTATATCATTTATTCATAGTGGAAGTTCACGCCGTCGGGATTACTATGACCGAGGATATGATCGAGGCTATGATGACCGAGACTACTATAGCAGATCATACAGGTAAGTTTACCACAATATGAGGTTTAAGTTGTTAAAATTTTGAAGGAAATACGTATTCTCTCCTCTCCTGAATCAATTGCAACATAACTTAAGGCAGCGCTATATGTAAATTTTAGTCTTTGATAAAATCACTTTTTATACTAAGAAATCTAGGACTAGAGTTTAAACTAGATTTTAAGGTTACGTGTCTTGTTAATTTAACTTAACGTGTATATTTCTTTTTAAACGTCAAGTTGTAAACCAACTGAAATCCCTGGTTTGAACGTGACAATAGAATCAAAATTTTAGACCATAGTTTAGATTTTCCACTTTTTTGTGCTTGTTTTGTTTTTAAGACAAGTTCCATATGCTACATTTTTAAAGTTACTGCTTTAGCAAGTGGTTTTTTTCTTTGGGTGGGTTTTTGTTTTTGTTTTTTGGTTTTTTTGTGTGTCTATAATGTGTGATGCACTAGGGAGACAGGGAAAACTAAGTCTTAGAAGAATCCAAAGAAGTAACTACTGAAGGACGATAATTTAGTGTAACAATGGTTGGTGTGTGTGTGTGTATTGTAAGTTTTATTTATTTTGAGAGAGCCTGCACAAACTGGGGAGAGGTAGAGGAGGGATTCTCTGATAGTGTGGAGCCTGACACAGAGCTCAAACTCAAAAACTGTGAGATCATGATGACCTTAGTGGAAACCAAGATGCTTAACTGACTGAGCCACCCAGGCACCCCTAGATAGGTGGTGGTGGGTTTTGTTTTTAAGTTTGAGAGTGAGTGAGCACAAGCAGAGGAGAGGCAGAAAGAAAATCCCAAGCAGGCTCTGCACTGTCAGCCCAGAGTCCAGTGTGGGGCTTGATCCCAGGAACGGTGAGATCACAACCTGAGCTAAGATCAGGGAATCAGATGCATAACTGACTGAGCCACACAGGAACCCCCCCCCCCCCGGAGTTTATTATTAAATATTGGTGACTTTTTTTAGGGGGTTAGGGAAATACCTATCATACTGAGAATACTTTTGAGGGTAAAAATGAAGTAAAATTCTTCAGTTCAGCAGCAGCAGGTAATTTAGACCCTGTATTGCTTGTGAAAATGGAAATTGTGCAATAAGTATTGACCACAACAGCTAACCATGATTCCTTAACCTTACTTTGGGGTGTGGTATTGATATGTAAATGTCTTTTTTTTTGTATGCTGTTTGGAATATTTAAAGAAGTTGAATGTGGAAGTGAGTCCTAAAGCGTGCAATTGTCCAGGATTTTATCCCTGGCAAAATCTCTCTTGGAGAGAACATATTTTTAGTTTATTTTGAGAGTGCAAGGCAAGGAGGGGCAGAGAGAGTCTCAAGCATGCTCCACATTGTCAGTGCAGTGCCAGACACGGGGGCTTGAACCCACAAAATGAGGTCATCACCTGACCCAAAGTCCAACGCTTAACTGACTCAGCCACCTAGGCGCCCAATTATATGGGACTTTAAGAGATTGATTGCAGAGCATGGGAAGATTAAGGTCTTAGGTTTGATTTTTATTCAGATGAGCATTTACTTTAGAAATGTTTGTTCTGATACTCAGTTTAGCCACCAGAGAGAGCTCTATGTCAGTTTGTTAAAAGGGTGGCAAATGTAGCCCCTTAATTACTACCAGAAAACTACCTTTCACTTCTCTGTGGGAGTTCTAACTTTACTACATTAGTAATACATTGTTTTTAAAACTTAAAAAATGAGTATGTGTTACTTTTCTGCCTTCACAGAGGAGGAGGTGGAGGAGGAGGAGGATGGAGAGCTGCTCAAGACAGGGATCAGATTTACAGGTATGGCAGGAGAGGATTTTAAATCTACACAACAGTAAGATGGCTCACATAAAAGATTTAGTTACAAGTATTTTGATGGTTAATTATAAGTTGCGTCACACAAATTAGATTGTATGAAATACAAAAATTCTGTAACTGAAACCAGGGACTGTATACGACTCCATGTGTGTGTTTACAGACGTGAATTAGGCTTACACTAGGGTATCTTCTTGTACTGTTGAGGTTTTGTTAGCTTTTAATGATCATCTCAGGATAAGCAAGTGAATATTCAAGTCACTCTGTCTTTGACAAAACAAAACCACTTTGAAGTACTAGTAAAATTTGTTCGGGTGTTGGTTCATGATGGTGTGGTTAGGAATAGTGGTTTTATTATCAGGACTAAAACGGACTTTGAAATACCATGACTGTTGAAAGTTGTATATGTCATCTAGTCTAACTTTGTGGAGTGAGTCTTAGACGGTCTTGACATTTGTTTACAGAAGGCGGTCACCTTCTCCTTACTATAGTCGTGGAGGATACAGATCACGTTCTAGGTCTCGATCATACTCACCTCGTAAGTTTTTAACTTGATTTTTTTGTTTATCAAACCACAGCAGATAATGGGTTAATTCAAGTAGTTTTATCTGTATTTATAGTCTCTCCTGCCCCTCAGTTGTGTGAGGGTTCAAGAAAGTATATGCAAACAATTCCTTGGAATCTCTCATTCTTGTTACTAATTGAAATATAAACATATTCTGGTCACCATTTGTAGCTTTTCTTTCTAGGAGTGCTTGCAAGTTTTGTATAGCAAGGAAAATTTGAGTGACTTTAAAACCTTGGCTCTTGAGTTAGACTTCCCAGCTATTTCTATTGTTTAACATTTGTTCTTTGATTTCTAATGTAACTCTTGTGTGAAAGGGGTCTTTCTCTAGTTTCCCTGTAGAGAATCTGGTGCATAGAATTTTCTAATGGTAGAATAGTCTAAAAGTCTCAACATTAAAATATGTTTGATAAATGTACTTCATTACTGAAACACTATTATTTCTTCCTAGGTCGCTATTAAAGCATGAAGTTGAAGACTTTCTGAAATTTACCCTAGAGTTGGGATATTGTTTGTGGACAATATTTTTATTGTCTCCTGTTTAAAAAGTGAACAGTGCCTAGTGAAGTTAGGTGACTTTTACACCTTTTATGATGACTACTTTTGGTGGAGTTGAAATGCTGTTTTCATTCTGCATTTGTGTAGTTCGGTGCTTTGTTCAAAGTTAAGTGTTTTCAGAAAAGTATGTTTTGCATGTATTTTTTTACAGTCTAAATTTTGACTGCTGAGAAGTTTCTATTGTACAAAACTTCATTTAAAAGGTTTTTCTACTGAATCCAGGGTATTCTGAAGATCGAAGCCTGTGTGTAAAATGCTACCATATGGTAAAAAGCAACAATAAAGTTTGGTTTTTACTTTTCTTTCTAACATTAATGCTTAGCAGAACTGTTCAGATTAGGTTGTCAGTAGCAAATTTCAAGACAAAAATACCCATTTTCCTCCAATCCATGAAACATACTATACTTAATATACCTGCAACTAAGTGTTAAAAATTATGCTTTGTAACCCTGTACTGCTAGTATTAGAACTAAGGAACTTTCAATACAGCAAATGCTTAATGCTTATATAAATGTGGATTTGTCAGCCTTTATGTAATCTGTATTATATAAAGCAGGGAATAAGAAAAGAGGTACATAATGTATGCCTTTAAAAGGCTATTTCTTAAAGCTGTTACAAGGAGATAATGGTATTTCAACTAGTTATCAGCAAGTGACAATACATTCCACCACAAATGTACTCTTGTTCTTCTAGCTTTTAGACTATGGAAAAAACTGAGTGCTTCAGAGTTCTGGAAAAGAGAAGGGAACACTACACCTGTGTTGTGGATGAACTGAAGACTGCCTGTTCATTTTTTAAATATTATTTTCAGGTCCTTTGCTTACCAAAGGAAGTCCAATTTCACTCAAATGTTTTGAGAACTGTGTTTAAATAAATGCAAATGAAAAGAGTAAAAGGCTGGTACAACTCAGTTTACAGAAAAGATTTTATTTTAACCTTGTTACTTATAGTGGGTTTTTTTTAAAAATAATTTTTAGTCCCTTGTACAGTATCCCTTGGGCTAAAATGTATTCTTCTTTACTGTTTTTTGATTTTTTGGTTTTTTTTTTTTTTTAAATAGCTGTACATTTCCTGGGAAACCTATTTAAGAGGGTAGTAGGTACATGAGTGGTCGTCTTCATTTGGATGGTGTTTACATTAAATAAGTCTAGTCTCCATACTTACCCTGAGGGTGACAAATTCAAGGGAAATTGTTACAGGTAATTTATTGAAATTAGTATGTCCCAGGTACTTTGTAAAGCACTTTACATATATCAGTTCCTTTAGTCTGTAGCAGTCATCAGATAGAACTTAACAGCTATTAAAATGGCAATGCCAAGAACTGAATGTGGGCAGATTGCAATCCTCATTCTGTACTCAGTCATGATGCCATTCTGCTGCCAGTTTGGGTAACCAGATGATTCAAGATATTGGTAATGGTGATAAGGGTGCCTGGCTGGCTCAGTTGGTAGAACATGTGACTCAATCTTAGGGTTGTAAGTTAAAGCTCCATGTTGGGCATGGAGCCTGCTTAAAAACTATAGCTAATGTGCACAGGCAGTATTTGCAGGCCTTAATTTGTTACACAGGGTGCTGTCACCCTTGCATGCCTCTCTCATACTTTGGAAACTGTCACATGCATAGAATATTACTCTTGCATGTTTGTGGGGTTTTTGTCAGTGGGTTTGTTTTTTTTTTTGAGAGGACCGTGTGTGTGAGCAGGGAAGGGGCAGAGAGGGAGACACAAAATCTGAAGCAAGCTCCAGCCTCCGAGCTGACAGCACAGAGCCCAGTGTGGGGCTTAAACTCACGAACCCCACAAGATCATGACCCTGAGCTGAAGTCGGATGCTACCAACTGAGCCACCAAAGTGCCCTTCATGCTTGTGTTTCTCATAAGCATCTGGCACTGACTTTGTACCTCCTACATTGTTTCAAATCTATTCTCAACCAGTTTTAGACTAACAGTTGGTCCCTAAGATGTAGAATGTGGTCCAGAAAGGGTTGGATTATATAGTTTTGTAGTGATAGAATGTATATGAAGGAACATGCATGGTACCACTTCCAGCTGTCTTCCTAGGTGGAAGGGTAGGTAGGCCAGCACCAAAACGGTGTGAGAATAGTGGGTATCTAGTGCAGGGCTCACTGACTGAGCTTCCCTACTCAAACTCTTAAGTCTTGTACTCTTACCTCTTGTTACAGAATGTGGGGTAAGAAATACAAAGATTTCCCAGCTCTCTAGCCCCAGGTCTAGAGCAACTTTGGAATGCAACCAGGCCTAATTGATGCATCCCAGAAGGTGTTGGCTTGCAATTAATTCATCTAAACCACCTATTATCCTGCCAGTAAGGTGTTTTTTTAAACCTAGTGATCAGTTGGACCTTTGGATCTGGAAGCATTTTGACTATAATAAATTGCTACCAGCAGGCAGAACTTGAAAATTTAGAACTCACCAGGTTTGATGGGCTAAAGAGTGGAGACTCCTTTCGTATTCTGGGATACAAAACACATCTGTTCATGTGCTGTGATGGTGGTCGTCTGGTCAGTCCTTTGGGTTAACTGTTGCCATACAACAATTTCAAGACCAAATCTAGAACCATAGGAGAGACCTTGGATAATTTAGGGATAGGATAAGTCAATGTCTTAAAATTCTTGCCTTAAGCAAAAATAACCCAGGCTTTTATATGCCAGTACTAATAATATATTGTTTACAGCTGTAGGCCTGAGATGATTGAAACCAAATGTAAAGTCAATTTGGAGGACTGCTGAATTAAAACAGTTAAAGTTCATAATCCTGCTAGGGTCTTGTGAAAGCAAACATTACTCAGGAAGTAAGTCAGATCCCAACAATTGGCATAAGTTTTTGGGTTTTGTTGTGTTTATTTGGAGGCCTTTGAGAACCTCCAAGCCCTCCAAAATGTTAGGTTGATTCCCTTACATAAGGAAAGTATGCCTCAGGGGGTGCCTGGGCTTCTCAATTAAGCCTCCCAACTTTGGCCCAGGTCAGGATCTTGCCATTTGTGAGTTCAAGCCCTGCATCAGGCTCTGTGCTGACATTTCTAAGCCTGGAGCCTGCTTTGGATTCTGTGTCTCCCTCACTGTCTCTGCCCTTCCCCCGCTCACGTTCTCTCTCTCTCTCTCAAAATAAACATTAAACTTTTTTGAGTATGCTTCAGGATTAAACTAACAATTCTCAACCTTCATTTCCTGCTGAGTATTTCAACTCTGCAAAGGCTCAAGGGGAGAAACAGTGAATTAGACTAGGGGAAAAATTTTCACCCAGGATTTTATTTACAGTATCAGAATTTGATAAATTTTATGGAGATTGTTTGCTATAAGAGTATGCACACTAGCAGTTTTGCTTCAGACAACAGACTGAGGTCTTAGGTAAGACACTAAACTCTTTGAAGAAGAGGCCAGAAATCTGAAATAACCACCTGTGCATATGAACCTTCTCAGTTTGGCCAAGGGGTTGTACAATCTTTTGTACACTGTACTGGAAAAAAAACCAAACTTACCAGAAATACTGGATACTGGTTTGCAGTTAAACTACTTGGGAACCAAGGATAGACACTTGTGATCAAAAGTCAAAACTGGGGCTTGCAGCTAGGTGAGGAATAGGATTCTGTTTGAATTACTCCTGTTAAGGCTAGGAAAACCTCAGTTTGTTTTTGTGGGGATTTACTAGGAGGGATCCTCTTTGGGATAAAGGCCAAATGGAAGCCATTTAGGACTGCATAATAAAAGTCATACCTGTCTCAGGATTGCAGAGGAGTAGTTGCTCTGGAAATAGAGAATGCAGACGTGATTTTCTGTCACTTAATTCTGCCAGTGTGGAGACCTGAGCATGTTAAGTGGTGGTTTTAAACACGCATGCTAATTAGACACTTTGTACCTGAAATTTAAAAAGGTTTTATTATTATTACAGTGAACATTTTTGAAGCAATCTTCCTATGTGTGCATCTTAACAGTTTTTGAATTCCTAAAGGTAGGCAAGCTACACCACCTCTGGACTAAATCCGGCCAGTGTCCTATTTCTAGTTTTTACAGCCTTGACCATTCGTTTCCGCATTGTATAGGACTGCCTTCCTATTTTAATGGCAGCATCAAGTATTTGTGACAGACTACATGACCCACAAAATTTACAAATAATTACTGAGCTCTTCTAAGAAAAGCTTGCTGATAACTAATTTTAGCCCACAGGTACTCATCACCTCCCCATCCTACTGAGCCTGGTTTGTAGAGGTGGCTCCCTCACTTCTATACCAGAATCAGACTAATATTCAAGACCCACTCAGGTGACTGATGAACAGCAGTTTTCCCAGTGAGAACTAAGAGTAGTGTTTATCTTGACTGTGTTGGTCTAAAACAGTTTGTGGGCGACTGCTTGGCAGCGGAATAGCAAGGTTAGTAATAAAGCAAATGCTTTATCAAATTATCAAATTTGAGTATCTATTCATGTAGGCTAAACATCACTTCACTTCCAAGAGCCTGTCTTGCTGGTAATAATGACCCAACTCAGCTCCAATGTGAACTAATAACTTGGAGAGGAAAAGAGTCCTTTGTGCCTTTTTAATTCTTTCACTGCCTCCAAGGAAAAGTGACATTGGGAATAGAGCACAAGGGTCTTCCATTATTCATTCCATTCGTTGCTGCTTAATTCCCCACTATGAGATGTGATGATGGAATTACACCCTAAATCTTGGCATTTTGTAGGAAAATGATTATTGGGCTAGAATGAGTTTAGAGCCCTAAGCAATGATCACAGGTGCCATCTTTTTTAACTTATATTCAGTTTATGCGTTCAATTTTATAAAGGTCAGGGAAGACCACATTTAATATGACATTTGAGTAGAGAGATGAAAGTGAGTCATGGATGTTTGGGGAAGGAATATTGGTGGACTAGTAAGTTCCTTGGCTTGTTCAAATCTAACACCAGGGAGGGCAGTGTGGATAAAAAAAGGAATAAGATCACGTGGATAAGCAAAGAACCATATCAATTCATGATTTTTGTAGACAATGAGGAAAATTTGGCTTTTACTTGTGATGGCATGGGGAAACATTAGGTGTTCACTGGAAGAGTGAGATGTTCACAAAAGCTCAACTATGGAGTGCCAAGCAATGTGTAATGAATAAAATGAGCTCTCCATTTGGAAGGACCAGCATATGTAGAGGTGATTATCATTATAAAATGGAAGAACTGTTAGATAGAACTTGGGATGCTATTGAAATCCTAGTGGAGGGGCCCTGGGCAAGACGTGGGTCAAATGACCACAGTACTCGGGGGTTAATGATCATGTTTGCAAAAGTGCTTTATAAGCCATAAAACCATATAAATGAAGAGAATTTTGAAAACCATCCATACATATGGAGGCTGAATGGTCACTCAGCAGACTTTAGTACAGACAGGTCTCTTAACTAACCCACAATCTCTTAACATTTCTTGTTCCCATAATTAAAGTTTTTTTGTTTGCCAACTTTTTCAACCTTGTAGAGCTCCTCCAGATACTTCCAAGGGAAATTGGTCAACTATTGCTGTGTAATAAACCATAAAAACTCAGAGGCATACAGTAAGTATTTAGCTGCTGATGTCAACTAGGCTCCCCATCTGCAGGACAGGTGGTGTCTTAACCTAGACTGCACTGGCAGAGACCAGTTGACTTCACACTGCAGGTGTGTGGGTCTGCTCTCCATGTCTCAGCCTCCTTGGAAGAGTGGTCAGGCCAGCACATGTTCCTTTTATCATGGTGGCAGAAACAGTTGCCCAAGTACATTTCAAGCTTCTGCTTGTCTATTAACATTCCATAGGTAAAAGCAAGTCACGTGGCCAAGGGGAAAAAAAACACAGGGTGAGGAAATACACTACCTGTAATTAGTTGGGGAGATCACAGATTACATGGCAAAGAGCATAGACACAGAGAAGGATCAGTAAAATCTACCAGGTTTCCCACTTGCTGGTATTGAGTGTCATTTTCTCACCTTCCTAGCGTGCAGACCTGTCAGATATTCCCCAGTGAGTTTTGCTGGAGGCCTGCCTAACACCAAAGGTGGAGAAAATCCTAGATACTCTTTACCCCAGCCTCCTGATTCTAAAGCCTGTGTGTGTGACCTAGGCTTGGTCAATCAGATGTATCCAAATTTCAAATCAGTAACCAACAGCCCCAAGAAGTAGGGACACTAGAAATAATCTATTCTGGTGGGTAGTTCCTCACAGAGGTAGGGAGGAAGAGGAGGAGTGAAGCTGGGGGTGCGGTGCTTCTAGGTTTAATAGCCAGACTGCTTGTCCTGCTTGTCTGTCAGCAGTGGGGCAAGCTGTAGTGACCAGGGTTTTGCAGTGGTGATGACCACACTGAACTAAATGGTCTAACTGGCTGTTAAACTTCCTTCCACGACTGGTTCTCCCCTCTCCCTGCAGAGTCCACAAACTACCAAATGGTCTTATTTAAATATATATATTTTATGAATATATATATATTTTATAAATATGTATATATAATCTTTTCTGCTTAATTCAACTGGCATCATTTTCTATTTTTTACAGCCAGGAATTTTCACTGATAATACTCCATTGTGACACCTAATTGGTAGCCATCTCTAGTCTTAATTCCTAGCCCTTCTAATCTAATCCATTCTTCACTTAGCAGTGAAGATCTTAAGATATAAATGTAAATCAGATCATAACACTCCTTTACTTTGAAACATGCTCCTCTCTCAAACCTTGTTACAAACTCAGTACATTGCCTGTCTGATGTAAAAAGAAAAAGAAATAAAATCCTTTAATGGCTTCCTGTTGCATTTAGACATAAATCCAAACTCCTAGAAGCCTGCAAGAACATTATTTAGCCAACCCCCTAACCAACCAGGTCTCCAACCTCATCTTGCAACTGTCTTTTGAATACTAGAAGCTGAAACTTCCTCAGTTCTAGTAACATGGAGCCAAGCCACTTGGGAAGAGGAGAGAAAAATAAGGTAAGATGGAGACCTTTTGGAACTGGGTGCCTCACAATGGTACTTTGGCTTGAAACTCTTACTTCCCTAATGCTTATTTTGCTTACCACCTGCTTGGCCTTCGCAATTAATTTTCCCAACCAGTAAAGGCCTATGGTCTTGATTATGTTTACTTGTTTTTTAGAACACTAGCAGGGGAGATGGGCAGAGTGACAGAAAATCTTAAAAGCAGGCACCATGCTCCCTGCAGAGAGCCCCATGCAGGGCTCAATCCCAGGACCTTGGGAGCATGGCCTGAGCCAAAATCAAGAATTGGCTGCTCAACTGACTCAGCCACCAAGGCACCCCAAGGATTATCTTGTTTAAATTATTATCTCAATGTAGTGGGTATATTTTCTATTAAATCCAAAATGTTAATGGACTCATAATCACATACTATCTTCTCCCTCCACCAAAGAACATTATCTCATTAAATATAAAGAGAATTGCAACAGTGTTTGTATTATTATGAAAATTCTCTGCTTTAGTCTGTGTGTTATTTGAATGAAAAGTTACCAAATGACTTAGGGCTTCCAGACCAGGTATACAGGAGCTTGGAAGCCACCACTCCATCCTAACAAGTAAAAAGCTGAACAAACTGAAAAATTAGCCTATTTTAGATCCCTTAAGAGGTAAGGTCACAGGGCAAATCACTGCTCCCAAAATTGGGAACAGGCAAGCAGATACAGAGAATCACAACTTAGATGGAGAAGCCCACAAGTAGAAATCTCCAAAAGAGCCAGTGTCAGGGTAGGAAACCCTGGACTGTAAGTGCTGGATTGCTGGAGGCTCGATGCAAACAAAGTCTAAGATTCAAAAACTCTTAAGGGGACCGGGCCAAAGGGGAATCCTCACACTTCTGTTGACTTTTGCCTCCAAAGGCTCAACTAGTTTTTTCACAGTGAAGTTTTTCACTCACTAGTTTTTCACAGTGAAGTCCCTTTGTGCTTCTGTCGGTGGGGAGGGGAAAAGAAACCACTATGAAGTTTGCCAGAGCATTCGGTACTTCTTAACAAGGTTTGCCCCCAGGAAAAACTAACCAGACCTTAACCTGCTGGGGTTTTTATCAGAGGCTAATGATCTGGGTAAGGGAAATAACCCAATCCCAGCCCCCTCTAACCATCCTAGCCCACCCTAAAGGGTCTCAGGTAGTGGGGGAGAGGCTTGTGGGGAATGGGGACACAAGCATTTGTGAAACTTACGGTGCAGAGGCACAGACATGCTAAAAGACTGAAACCTGGTCAGGACTAGAGACCACTTTTCCTCCACCTGCATCTTACCACCATATTACTAAAGGCCTGCAGCAATCCTTTTACCCAGTACATCATGTCTATCAAGAAATTACAAGGCCAAATGCACAGTTTAAAGAGATAATAAGCATTAGAACTAGATTCAGATATGGCAGGTATGTAGAATGAACAGACTGAACTAAAACAATTATGATTAATATACTAAGCTATAATGGACAAAATAGATCGCATATAGGAAGAGATAGGCAATGTGAAGAGAGACGGAACTTCTAAGAATCAAAAAGAAATGCTAGATTCTTCACAGAGCCAGAACAAACAGTCCTAAAATCTGTATGGAACCAGGAAAGACCCCAAAGAGCTAAAGCAAGCCTGAAAAAGAAAACCAGCTGGAGGCATCACAATCCTGGACTTCAAGCTGTAATAATCAAGACAGTATGGTACTGGCACAAAAACAGACACTTAGATCGATGGAACAGAATAGAGAACCCAGAACTGGACCAACAGACATATGGCCAACTAATCTTTGACAAAGCAGAAAGGAATATGTAATGGAATAAAGACAGTCTTTTCAGCAAATGGTGTTGGGAAAACTGGACAGCGACATGCAGAAGATCGAACCTGGAGCACTTTATTATACCATACACAAAAATAAACTCAAAATGGATGAAAGACCTAAACACAAGATAGGCAAGGCAAAGGAAACAAAAGCAAAACAACTATTGCAACCTCATCAAGACTCAAAGCTTCTGAACAGCAAAAGAAACAACAAAACTAAAAGGCAAGTGACAGAATGGGAGAAGATATTTGCAAATGACGTATCAGATAAAGGGCTAGTATCCAAAAATAAAGAACTTAGCAAACTCAACATACAAAAAAACATAATCCAGTAAAGAAATGGGCATAGGACATGAACAGACACTTTTCCAAAGAAAACATCCAGTTGGCTAACAGACACATCAAAGATGCTCAACATCACTCATCAGGGAAATACAAATCAAAATCACAGTGATGGTGATGCAAGTTGGTGCAGCCACTCTGGAAAACAGTATGGAGGTTCCTCAAAAAACTAAAAATAGAACTACCCTACGACCCAGCAGTTGCACTACTAGGCATTTATCCTAGGGATACAGGTGTGCTGTTTCGAAGGGACACATGCACCCCCACGTTTATAGCAGCACTATCAAGAATAGCCAAAGTATGGAAAGAGCCCAAATGTCCATCAATGGATGATTGGATAAAGAGGATGTGGTATATATATAATGCAGTATTACTCGGCAATCAAAAAGAATGAAATCTTGCCATTTGCAACTACGTGGATGGAACTGGCGGGTATTATGCTAAGTGAAATTAGAGAAAGACAAAAATCATGTGACTTCACTCACATGAGGACTTTAAGAAACAAAACAGATGAACATAAGGGAAACAAAAATAATATAAAAACAGGGAGGGGGACAAAACAGAAGAGACTCATAAATATGGAGAACAAACAGGGTTAAGAGAGGGGGATGGGCTGAATGGGTAAGGGGCACAAAGGAATCTACTCCCGAAACCATTGTTGCACTTTATGCTAATTTAGATGTAAATTTAAAAAAATAAAAAAAAATTAGAAGTTAAAATTATTTAAAAAAACAGTGAGATACAACCTCACCAGTCAGAATGGCTAAAATTAACTCAGGCAACAACAGAAGTTAACAAGGATGCAGAGAAAGAGGAACCCCTTTGCACTGCTGGTGGGAATGCAAACTGGTGCAGTCACTCTGGAAAACAGTATGGAGGTTCCTCAAAAAACAACTGCCTTGGGGCGCCTGGGTGGTGCAGTCGGTTAAGCGTCCGACTTCAGCCAGGTCACGATCTCGCGGTCCGTGAGTTCGAGCCCCGCGTCAGGCTCTGGGCCGATGGTTCGGAGCCTGGAGCCTGTTTCCGATTCTGTGTCTCCCTCTCTCTCTGCCCCTCCCCCGTTCATGCTCTGTCTCTCTCTGTCCCAAAAATAAATAAAAAACGAAAAAAAACAACAACAACAAAAAACAACTGCCCTATTACCCAGCAATTGCACTACTAGGTATTAATCCAAAGGATATAGCTGTGCTATTTCAAAGGTGCACATGCACCCCAATGTTTATAACAGCGTTATTGGCATTAAATAGCCAAATTATGGAAAAGACCGAAATGTCCATTCACAGATGAATGAATAAAGATGTGGTATATATACACAATGGAGTATTACTCGGCAATCAAAAGGAATGAAATCTTGCCATTTGTAACAACATGGATGGAACTAGAGTATTCTGTTAAGTGAAATTAGTCAGGAAAAGACAAATATATGACTTTACTCATATGTGGAGTTTAAGATAAAAAACATACATAAGGGAAAGCAAGCAAAAATAAAATAAAAACAGGAAGTGGGACAAAACATGAGACTCTTAAATATAGACAACAAAGTGAAGGTTGCTGGAGGGGTTGTGGGTGGGGGATGGGATAAATGGGCAAGGGGGCATTAAGGGAGACACTTGTTGGGATGAGCACTGGGTGTTATATGTAGGGGCTGAGTCACTGGATTCTACTCCTGAAGTCATTTTTGCACTTGGATGTAAATTTTTAAAAATTAAAAATTTTTTTAAAGAAAAAATGCTAGAGATCAAAAACACCAACAGAAATGAATTTCTTTAATGAACTTATTCATAGGACATAGCTGAGGAAACTGAGCTTAAGAAATGCTCAAGTCGGTGGAGATAAAAGAAGTAAAAACTAGTCAGGATGAAATAAAAATGCTATAACTGAGCTGCAATCACAAATGGATGCTGCAACGGCAAGGATGGATGAGGCAGAACAGAGAATCAGCGATATAGAGGACAAACTTATAGAGAATAATGAAGCAGAAAAAAAAGAGGAAGATGAAGGCAAAAGAGCACGATTTAAGAATTAGAGAAATCAGTGACTCATTAAAAAGGAACAACGTCAGAATCTTAGGGGTCCCAGAAGAGGAAAAGAGAGAAATAGGGGTAGAAGGGTTATGTGAGCAAATCATAGCAGAAAACTTTCCTAACCTGGGGAAAGACACAGACATCAAAATCCAGGAAGCACAGAGGACTCCCACTAGATTCAACAAAACCCGACCATCAACAAGGCATATTGTAGTCAAATTCACAAAATACTCAGGCAAGGAGAGAATCATGAAAGCAACAGGGAAAAAAGTCCTTAACCTACAAGGGAAGACAGATCAGATTTGCAGCAGACCTATCCACAGAAACTTGGCAGGACAGAAAGGAGTGGCAGGATATATTCAATGTGCTGAATCAGAAAAATATGCAGCCAAGAATTCTCTATCCAGCAAGGCTGTCATTCAAAATGGAGAGATAAAAAAAGTTTTCCAGACAAACAAAACTTAAAGGAGTTTGTGACCACTAAACCAGGCCTGCAAGAAATTTTAAGGGAGACTCTCTGAGGGGAGAAAAGATGAAAACATACATACATACATACATACATACATACATACATACATACATACATACCAAAAGCAACAAAGACTAGAAAGGACCAGAAAACACCACCAGAAACTTCAACTCTACAAGCAACATAATGGCAATAAATTCATATCTTCCAGTACTCACTCTAAACGTCAATGGACTCAATGCTCCAATCAAAAGACATAGGGTAACAGAATGGATAAGAAAATAAGATCTATCTATATGCTGTTTACAAAAGACCCACTTTAGACCTAAAGACACTTTCAGATTGGAAGTAAGGGGATGGAGAACCATCTATCATGATAATGGTCAACAAAAGAAAGCCAGAATAGCCATACTTATATCAGACAATCTAGACTTTAATAAAGACTGTATTAAGAGATGCAGAAGCGCATTCTATCACAATTAAGGGGTCTATCCACCAAGAAAACTTAACAATTGTAAATATTTATGCTCGAATTGTGGAAGCACCCAAAGTAGGGGACTTCAACACCCCACTTACAGCAATGGACAGATCATCTAAACAGAAAATCAATAAGGAAATAATGACTTTGGATGACACACTGGACCAGAAGGACCTAACAGATATATTCAGAACATTTCATCCTAAAGCAGTGGATTATACATTCTTCTCCAGTGCACATGGAATGTTCTTCAGAAAAGATCACATACTGGGACACAAATTATCCCTCAACAAAAACAAAAAGATCGAGGTCATACCATGCGTATTTTCAGACCACAACACTATGAAACTCGAAATCAACCACACGAAAAAATTTGGAAAGGTAACAAATACTTGGAGACTGAAGAACATCCTACTAAAGAATGGGCTAACCCAGGTCATGATCTCGCGGTCCGTGAGTTCGAGCCCCGCGTCAGGCTCTGGGCTGATGGCTCGGAGCCTGGAGCCTGTTTCCGATTCTGTGTCTCCCTCTCTCTCTGCCCCTCCCCCATTCATGCTCTGTCTCTCTCTGTCCCAAAAATAAAAAAAAATAAAAAATGTTGAAAAAAAAAAAAAAAAAAAAGAATGGGCTAACCAAGAAGTTAAAGAGGAAATTAAAAAGTATATGGAAGCCAATGAAAATGATAACACCACAATCCAAAACCTCTGGGATGCAGCAAAGGCGCTCATAAGAGGAAATTATATAGCAATCCAGGCCTTCCTAAAGAAGGAAGAAAGATCTCAGATACACAACCTAACCTTACGCCTTAAAGAGCTGGAAAAAGAACAGCAAATAAAACCCCAAACCAGTAGAAGACAGGAAATAACAAAGATTAGAGCAGAAATTAATGCTATTGAAACCAAAAAAACAGTAGAACAGATCAATGAAACCAGAAGCTGGTTCTTTGAAAGAATTAACAAAATTGATAAACCACTAGCCAGTACGATCAAAAAGAAAAAGGAAAGGACCCAAATAAATAAAATCAAGAATGAAAGAGAGATCACAACCAACACAGCACAAATAAAAACAATAATAAGAGAATATTATGAGCAATTATATGCCAATAAAATGGGCAATCTGGAAGAAATGGACAAATTCCTAGAAACATACACTACCAAAACTGAAACAGGAAGAAATAGAAGATTTGAACAGACGCATAACCAGTAAGGAAATCGAATTAGTAATAAAAAATCTCCCAAAAAACAAGAATCCAGGGTCAGATGACTTTCCAGGGGAATTCTACCAAACATTTAAGGAAGAGTTAACACCTAGTCTCTTGA
Organism: Neofelis nebulosa; assembly: GCF_028018385.1. NCBI lineage: Eukaryota > Metazoa > Chordata > Mammalia > Carnivora > Felidae > Neofelis > Neofelis nebulosa. The sequence continues at coordinate 77,590,970 of NC_080786.1, read as the reverse complement.
AGCTGTTCCAAAAAATAGAAATGGAAGGAAAACTTCCAAACTCTTTCTATGAAGACAGCATTACCTTGATTCCAAAACCAGACAGAGACCCCACTAAAAAAGAGAACTATAGACAAATTTCCCTGATGAACATGGATGCAAAAATCCTCAACAAGATATTAGCCAACAATACATTAAAAAAACTATTCACCACGACCAAGAGGGATTTATACCTGAGACGCAAGGCTGGTTCAATATCCACAAAACAATCTATGTGATTCATCACATCAATAAAAGGACAAGAACCAAATGATCCTCTCAATAGTTGCAGAGAAAGCATTTGACAAAATACAGCATCCTTTCTTGATAAAAACGCTCAAGAACATAGGGATAGACGGATCATACCTTGAGATCATAAAAACCATATACGAAAGACCCAACACCAGTATCATCCTCAATAGGGAAAAACTGAGAGCTTTCCCCCTAAGGTCAGGAACAAGACAGGGATGTCCACTCTCGCCACTGTTATTCAACATATATTGGAAGTCTTAGCCTCAGCAATCAGACAACACAAAGAAATAAAAGGCATCCAAATAGTCCAGGAGGATGTCAAACTTTCACTCTTCACAGATGACATGATACTCTATATGGAAAACCCTAAAGATTCCACCAAAAAACTGCTAGAACTGATTCATGAATTCAACAAAGTTGTAGGATATAAAATCAATGCACAGAAATCGGTTGCATTCCTATACACCAACAATGAAGCAACAGAAAGAGAAATCAAAGAATCGATGCCATTTACAATTGCACCAAAAACCATAAAACACCTGGGAATTAATCTAACCAAAGACGTGAAAAATCTATACACTGAAAACTACAGAAAGCTTATGAAAGAAATTGAAGAAGACACCAAAAAATGGAAAAAGATTCCATGCTCCTGGATAAGAACAAATATTGTTAAAATGTCGATACTACCCAAAGCAATCAACATATTGAATGCAATCGCTATCAAAATAACACCAGCATTCTTCAAAGAGCTAGAACAAATAATCCTAAAATTTGTATGGAACCAGAAAAGATCCGGAATAGGCTAAGCAATCCTGAAAAAGAAAACCAAAGCAGGAGGCATCACAATCCCAGACTTCAAGCTATACTACAAAGCTGTAATCATTAAGACAGTATGATACTGGCACAAGAACAGACACTCAGAACAATGGAACAGAATAGAGAACCCAGAAATGGACCCACAAACATATGGCCAACTAATCTTTGACAAAGCAGGAAAGAATATCCAATGGAATAAGACAGTCTCTTCAGCAAGTGGTGCTGGGAAAACTGGACAGCAACATGCAGAAGAATGAACCTGGATCTCTTTCTTACACCATACACAAAAATTAACTCAAAATGGATGAAAGACCTAAATATAAGACAAGAAGCCATCAAAATCCTTGAGGAGTAAGCAGGCAAAAACCTCTTTGACCTTGGCCGCAGCAACTTCTTACTCAACATGTCTCCAGAGGCAAGGGAAACAAAAGCAAAAATGAACTATTGGAACCTCATCAAAATAAAAATCTTCTGCACAGTGAAGGAAACAATCAGCAAAATTAAAAGGCAACTGACAGAATGGGAGAAGATTTTTGCAAATGACGTATCAGATAAAGGGTTAGTATCCAAAATCTATAAAGAACTTATCAAACAACACCCAAAAAACAAATAATCCAGTGAAGAAATGGGCAAAAGACATGAATAGACACTTCTCCAAAGAAGACATTCAGATGGCCAACCAACACATGAAAAAATGCTCAACGTCACTCATCATCGGAAACACAAATCAAAACCACAATGAGATATCACCTCACACCTGCCAGAATGGCTAACATTAACAACTCAGACAGCAACAGATGTTGGCGAGGATGCGGAGAAAGAGGATCTCTTTAGCATTGTTGGTGGGAATGCAAACTGGTGCAGCCACTCTGGAAAACAGTATGGAGTTTCCTCAAAAAATTAAAAATAGATCTACCCTACAACCCAGCAATTGCACTACTACTTATTTATCCAAGGGATACAGGTATGCTGTTTCGAAGGGACACATGCACCCCAATGTTTATAGCAGCACTATCAACAATAGCCAAAATATAGAAAGAGCCCAAATGTCCATCGATGGATGAATGGATAAAATATTTAAATACACATATATATCCATATATATAGATACATAGATATATATAGAGAGAGATAGACATAGATATAGATACACACACACAATGGAGTATTACTTGGCAATCAAAAAGGATGAAATCTTGCCATTTGCAACTACGTGGATGGAACTAGAGGGTATTATGCTAAGTGAAATTAGAGAAAGACAAATATCATGACTTCACGTATGAGGACTTTAAGACACAGAACAGATGAACATAAGGGAAGGGAAGTAAAACAGGGTGGGGGACAAAACATAAAAGACTCTTAAATACGGAGAACAAACAGGGTTACTGGAGGGGTTGTGGAAGGGGGGATAGGCTAAATGGGTAAAGGGCATTAAGGAATCTACTCCTGAAATCATTGTTGCACTATATGCTAACTACTTTGGATGTAAATTTAAAAAATAAAATAAAAAAATAAAAATAGAATACAAAACTATAAAACCCCTAGAAGATAACATAGGAGAAAATCTAGATGATCTTAGATATGGTGATGATTATTTAGAATTAACACCCCAGGAACAATCCATGAAAAAACTAACTGATAAGGTAGATTTCATTATATTTAAAAGCTTCTACTTGATTAAAGACAATGTCAAGAGAATGAGAAGACAAGCTACAGACTGGGAGAAAATATTTGTAAAAGACATATGATAAAAGACTGCTATTCAAAGTATACAAAGAATTCCTTTTTAAAAATTTTTATTTATTTTTAGAGAGAAAGAGAGAGAGCGAGGGGAGGGAGAGGGAAAGTCCTAGCAAGCCCAGCGCTGTCAGCGCAGAGCCCAATGCAGGGCTCACACTCAAGAACCATGAGATCATGACCTGACCCGAAACCAAGAGTCAGACGCTCAGCCGACTGAACCAGCCAAGTACCCCTGCAAAGAACTAGTAAAACTCAGCAATACAAAAATTAACAACCCAATTAAAACATGAGCCAAAGACTTCAGCAGACACTTTCACCAAAGAGATAAACAGCAGGTAAGTGGGTGTATGAAAAAAAGGCATATGAAAAGATTTCCACATCGTATGTCATCAGGATATGCAAATTGAAACAAAAATGAGATTACCTATTAGACTGTGCAAAATGCAGAACACTGACAATATCAAAAACTGATGAGAATGTGAAGGAACAGAAAGTATCCTTCACTGCTGGTGATAATGAAAAATGGAACAGCCACTTTGGAAAACAGTTTGGCAGCTTCTTAGAAAAGTAGACATATTCTTACCATATGATCTAGCAATCACAATCCTTGGTCTTTATCCAAAGAAGGTGAAAACTTATGTCCACACAAAAGCCTGCACACAGATGTTTATGGCAGCTTTATTCATAATTGCCAAAACTTAGAATCAACCAAGATGTTCCTCATTGGGTGAATGGATAAACCAGGGTACATGCAGAAAATAGAATATTACTCAGCACTAAAATAGCCAAGGTATCAAGCCTTGAAAAGATATGAAAGAAACTTAAATGGATATTTCTAAGTGAAAGAAGCCAACTTGAAAAGGCTAGATACTGCACTATGTCAACTATATGACATTCTGGGAAAGGTAAACTGTGGAGGCAGTAAAAATGTCAGTGATTGTCAGGGTTTGGGGATGGGGGAGAGGGATGAATAGGCTGAGTACAGAGGAGTTTTAGGCCAGAGGAAGTATGCTATATGACAGATAATGAATACATGACTTTATACATTTTTCTAAACCTACGGAGTGTATAACACCAACAGTGAACCCTAATGTAAACTAAGGACTTTGGGTGATAATAATGTCTCAATGTAGATTTATCAATTGTAACAAATATACTACTCTGGTAGGTAAGGGATGTTAATAATGGGAGAGCCTATGCATGTGTGAAGACATCGTGTATATAGGAAATCTTGGTACTTTCCTCTCGATTTTGCTGTGAACCTAAAACTGCTCTTAAAAAAAAAAAAAAGAAGAAGAAGAAGAAGGTCTTGGGGCACCTGGATGGCTCAGTAGGTTAAGCACTCCACTCTTGATTTCAGCTCAGGTCATGCATGATCTTATGATTTGTGTGTTCAAGCCCTGCATCAGGCTCTGGGCTGACAGCGTGGAGCCTGCTTGGGATTCTCCCTCTCCCTCTCTGCCTCTGCCCCTGCCCCACTTATGATCTCTCTCTCTATCTCTGTCTCAAAGTATATAAATAAACATTTAAAAAATAAGGTCTTAAAATAAAAAGATAGAGTTATACAAAACCCAACAATTCCACTTCTATTTACCCAAGGTAACTGAAACCATAGATTTATACAAAAACTTATACATGAATGTTGATAGTAGCACTATCTAACAACCCAAATGACCCTTCAACTCTTGAATGGATAAACGTGATATTATTGTTCATATAACAGAATATTATTTGACAATAAAAAAGAATAAAATACTATCATATGCTACATATGTATAAACTTACTATACATTTTGCTAAGTGAAATAAGCCAGTCAAAAAAAGAACATATGTTGTACGATTTAATTTACATGAAATGTGCAGGACAGGCAATTTTATATACAGAAAAAGTAGATTAGTGGTTGTCTAGGGCTTGGGGTTTGCAGAAGGAATAGGGAGTCACTGGTAATAGGTGTCCTTTAAGGATGATGAAAAAAATTCTAAAACTGATTGTGGTGATGGTTGTATAACTTTGTGAATATACTAAAGGTATTGAATTGCAATTTAAGTGGACAGATTTTATCTTAATAAAACTGTTAAATTCTAGTCACCAAAAGGCAGTATTAAGAGAGTGAAAAGGCAAGTCACTGTGACAGAGTTGCCACATCTGATAGAGAACTTCTAACCAGAATATGTAGAAAGGGCAGACAACCTGTGGAAGCCAGCTCCCCAAACAGTTCCCTTTGGTCTTTGCATCAGGAAGCAAAACACCCTTGTTTAGTTTGTCCTCTTCCATATTGAACTAGAAAGAATGCTGCAAGCAGGAGTGTTACAGACATGACAAAATGTAGCCTCAAATGATAGGTCAAAAAAGACATGGAAGCTTCTGCCTTGCTCTCACCTGGGTCACTTGCTCTGGGCAAGGTCAGCAACAATGTTGTGAGAAAATTCAAGCCATGCCATGAAGAGTCCACATGCCAAGGAACTGTGGTCTCCTGCCAACCACGAGCACCAACTTGCCAGCCATGTAAGTAAGCCATCTTGGAAGTGGATCCTCCATACCTACTCAAGCCTGGAGATGACTGCAGCCCTAGTTAACCTCTTTGGCTTTTTAAAAAATGTTTATTTTTGAGAGAGAGAGAGAGAGAGAGAGAGAGAGCGCCAGTGCATGAGTGGGGGAGGGGCAAAGAGAGAGGGGGACAGAGGATCTGAAGTGGGCTCTGCACTGACAGCAGTAGGCCCAATGTAGGGCTCAAACTCATGAACCATGAGATCATGACCTGAGCCAATGTTGGATGCTCAACTGACTGTGCCACCTAGGTGCCCAGTCCTAGTTAACCTCTTGACCGCAACTTCTAAGAAACCCTAGCCAGAAGCATCCATCTAAGCTACTCCAGAATTTCTGACCCACAGAAACCAAGATAATAAATGTTCGCTGGGGTTTTAAGCCAGAATGTCTTGAGGCAATTTATTACTCAGAATAGATAATATACAACACAATTTTCTAAAAAATGAACAAAACCTTGAACAGAAATTTCATGTAACAAAAAAAGATATGCAAATAGCTAATAAGCTTAGCAGGGAAATTCATATTAAAGCTTCAATGAAATATTACTATATACCCACAAGAATTCCTAACTTTTTAAAAAAAATTTTTTTTAATGGTTATTTATATTTGAGAGAGAGAGAGACACCAAGCATGAGCGGGGGAGGGGCAGAGAAAGGGAGATGCAGAATCTGAAGCAGGCTCCAGGCTCTGAACTGTCAGCACAGAGCTTGATGTGGGGCTCAAACTCACAAACTGTGAGATCATGACCTGAGCTGAAGTCAGATGCTTAAATGACTGAGTCACCCAGGCGCCCTTAGAATTCCTAACATTTTTAAGTTGACATTAACAAGTGCTGATGAGTATGTAGAACAACTGGAACTTTCATATATTTTGCAGGCATAAGTTTACATTGGTACAGCCACTTTGAAAAACTATTTGGCAATGTATTTTAAAGCTAAATATTTCTAAACCTGATGACCTAAGAATTTCACTCCTGAACATATACCTCTGAGAACTGTATGCTTACATCTATAATAAACATGTACAAGAGGGATGCCTGGGTGGCTCAGTTGGTGAAGCATCTGACTCTTGATCTCAGCTCAGATCTTGATCTCAGGGTTGTGAGGTTAGGGTCCACAATGGGCTCTACACTGGGCATGAAACCTACTTTAAAAAAAATGTACAGGAATATTCATAGTAGATTTATTCATAATAGACCCAAACTGGAAACAACTCAAAAGCCTTTCAAGAGTTAATAAATAAATTAATATAGTTATACAAAAATAAACCATACTGGTTATACAATGGAATACTTGGAATACTATACAGCAATAAAAAAAATTAACAACTACTACATTGATTATGTGGATGATTCAAACAGGCTTAATGTTGTTGAATGAAATAAACCAGACACAGAAGACCACATACTGGATGATTCCATTGATATGAAGAGGTTCAAGAACAAATAAACCAAACTGTTGTTGATAGAAATCAGAAGAGTGATTACTTCTTAGGGGGTTATATTGCCTGGGAAGAATCATGAGGGAGGATTTTGTGTTACTAGAATATTCTATATCTTGATCTGGGTATCATTACAGGAGTGTATTCATATGCAAAAATCGTCAAGCTGTATAATCAAATTCTATATACATTTCAGTAAGTTATACCTCAATTAAGAAGTTAAACTAGGGGCACCTGGGTGGCTCAGTCTGGTAAGCATCTGACTTTAGCTCAGGTCATGATCTCACGGTTTGTGAGTTTGAGCCCTGCATCAGGGGCACCTGGAGGGGCTCCAGCATCTGGAGCCTGCTTTGGATTCTGTGTCTCCCTTTCTCTCTGACCCTCCCCCACTCACACTCTGTCTCTCTCTCTCAAATATAAACAAACATTAAGAAGAAAAAATTTAAACTAAAAGGGAGGATTTACATAAAAGATGAACCACACAGGGGATGGAAGAAAATATTTTAAAATTATCTTTAACATGTTAATGTTGTATTAAAGTATTACATATATGAATAAGAATATTATACCTAAAACCAAGAACAATTAGACAACAAGACAAAACTCCTCAAAATTAAAAACATGATGGGTTGGGGGCACCTGGGTAGCTCAGCTGGTTGAGCATCCAAGCTCTAGATTTCAGCTCAGGTCACCATCTCACAGTTTGTGGACTTGAACCTCACGTCAGGCTCAGCACTGGCAGTGTGGAGTCTGCTTGGGATTCTCAATCTCTCTCTCTCTCTCTCTCTCTCTCTCTCTCTCTCTCTCTCTCTCTCTCTCTGTCTCTCTCTCTCTCTCTCTCTCCCTCCCTCCCTCCCTCTCTGCCCCTCCCCTGCTCACGCATGCACTCTTTCTCTGTCTCTCAAAATAAATAAAATTTTAAAAATTTATATAAAAAACATGACAGGTGGAATAGTAAACAGTTCAATAAAAGGGTGAAAGGTAAAGATGAAGAAAATCCCCAGAAAGTATAATACAAAAACCAAAAGGTAGAAAGTATGAGTAAAAGAAATTAAGAGCATTCTAGGAGATGGGGAAAAATAGAATTTGCAGAAAGAAAGACCAAAGAATATGGAGGGGAGAAAATTGTTTAAGATCAAGTACAGATACTTCTCTGTATTGAAAATGTCTGCTAAGTACCCCGCATACAAATCCATGTCATGAAAGTTAAAGGATACTAAAGAAAATATCATAAAAAGCTTGGAGTGAGGCAGGAGATGGAAGGAGAGAAGCAGAGGGGGAAGGGATAGAGACAGAAATAGAGAAAACACAGGTCTCATTCAATGAACCAGATAACAGGGGTGCCTCACTGCTTAATTGGTAGAGCACGTGATTTTTTTAAAAAAATAATTTATTGACAAGTTAGCTAACATACAGTGTATATGGTGTGTTCTTGGCTTTGGGAGTAGGTTCCCATGATTCACGTCTTACATAAAACACCCAGTGCTCATCCCAACAAGTGCCCTCCTCATTGCCCATCACCAATTTTCCCCACTCCTTTCCACCCTCAGTTCGTTCTCTGTATTTAAAAGTCTCTTATGGTTTCCCCGCCCCCCAGAGCATGTGACTCTTGATCATGGGGTCTTGAGTTTGACCCATGTTGGGTGTAGAGATTATTTAAAAATAATTGAAAAGCCGGGGCGCCTGGGTGGCTCAGTCGGTTGGGCTGCCGACTTCGGCTCAGGTCATGATCTTGCGGTCCGTGAGTTCTGGCCCCGCGTCGGGCTCTGTGCTGACAGCTCAGAGCCTGGAGCCTGCTTCAGATTCTGTGTCTCCCTCTCTCTGACCCTCCCCTGTTCATGCTCTGTCTCTCCCTGTCTCAAAAATAAATAAACGTTAAAAAAAATAATAATAATTAAAAAAAAAATAATTGAAAAGCCAAAAAACTCCAAAGAACCAGATAACAGAATCAGAATAACATGGGTCTTTGCAAAAGTGACACTGGATGCTAGAAAAGAGTGAAGAAATACCTTTACTATTCTGAGGAAAAATTATTTTCAACCAAAAATTCTATACTCAAATATGAGGATTGAATAAAAATATATTCAAGCATGCAAAGACTTTCCTTCTTTAAAACATATATTTTTCCTACAGGATTTTTAAGGATTCTCCTAGAAGGTGTACTTCAGCAAAATTAGGCATAACTCAGGAAAGCAGAAGGAATAGGATCCAAGAGACTGAGAATCCCAGCCAGAAAAGCAGCCAAGGGAAGCCCAGTATGACAGTTGTGCCTTGTCTAGAGATGCCCAAGTCTACATTGGAGAGAAATCTCTATAGGAAAAATGAAATTATATTTTTTACATTCAGAAAAATATTGAGTTTTAACAGATTTGTTATTTTCCCAAATAGTTGGAGGAAGTTTAATTATATGCACACGAAGACCTTAGAAAATGAAAAGATAAAATGATTTTCACCTTCATAAAAACCAAAATTTGCAAGAGATAAGAAAGCCATTCACCCATTCATCAAGAGGATGTAACAATTGCATATATATGCACCTAACATCAGAGCACCTAAATTAAGGACATATTAATAGAACTGAAGGGAGAATAAATACAATAATAGTAGGGGAGTTCAATTATCTATGTTTAACAATGCATAGATCATCCAGACAGAAAATCAATAAAGAAACATTGGACTTGAACCATACTTTAAACCAAATGAACATAACAGAACATTCCATGCAATAGCACCAGAATATATATTCTTCCTTTTTTTTTTTTTTTTTTTTTTTTTTTTTTAATTTTTTTTTTCAACGTTTTTTATTTATTTTTGGGACAGAGAGAGACAGAGCATGAACGGGGGAGGGGCAGAGAGAGAGGGAGACACAGAATCGGAAACAGGCTCCAGGCTCCGAGCCATCAGCCCAGAGCCTGACGCGGGGCTCGAACTCACAGACCGCGAGATCGTGACCTGGCTGAAGTCGGACGCTTAACCGACTGCGCCACCCAGGCGCCCCTCTTCCTTTTTTTTTTATGTTTATTTTTGAGAGAGAGATACAGAATACAAGTGGGGGAGGGGCAGAGAGAGAGAGGGAGACACAGAATCTGAAGCAGGCTCCAGGCTCTGAGCTCTCAGCACAGAGTCCTACACAGGGCTCAAACTCACAAACTGTGACATCATGACTGGGGCTGAAGTTGGACATTTAACCAACGGAGCCACCAGGTGCCCCAGAATATATATTCCTCTAAAGTACACATCAAACATTCTCCAGTACAGATCATATGTTAGGAAACAAAACAAATCTTTTTAAGTTTATTTATTTATTTTGAGAAAGAGAGAGAGAGAGAGAGCAAATGGGGGAGGGGCAGAGACAGTGGGAGAATCTCAAGCAGGCTCAGCACTGTCAGTGCAGAGCCTATGTGCGGCTCAAACTCACGAAACCATGAGATCATGATGTAGGCTGAAATCAAGAGTCAGATGCTTAACTGACTGAGTCACCCAGGCCCCCTGGACACAAAACACATCCTGACAAATTTTGCTTACTTATTTATTAATTTATTTGAAGATTTTATTTTTTTTATTTTAAGTTTATTTGTTTATTTTGAGAAAAGGGGGAGAGCAGGGAAGGGGCAGAGAGAGGGAGACAGAAAGAATCCCAAGCAGGCTTCATACCAGCAGCACTGAGCCCAACGCAGGGGTTGAACTCATGAACTGTGAGATCATGACCTGAGCTGAAACCAAGAGTTGGATGCTCAACTGACTGAGCAACCCAGGCACCCCTAAAGATTTTAAGTAATCTCTACACTCAGTGTGGGGCTCAAACTTACAATGCTGAGATTCGAGAGTTGCATGTTCTACTAACTGAGCTAGCCAGGCACCCCAAGTCTTGACAAATTTTAAAAGACTGAAATGCATATCAAGTGTCTTTCTAAACACAACTGGTATGAAACTAAAAATCAGTAACTGGAGGAAAAGTGGACATTTTAAAAATATGTAAAAATTAGGGTCCCCTGAGTGGCTCAGTTGGTTGAGCATCTGACTCTTGATTTTAGCTCAGGTCATGATTCCAGGGTCGGGGAATTGAGCCCTGCATGGGGCTCCATGCTGAGCGTGGAGCCTGCTTAAGATTCTCTCTCTACCACCTATACCTGCCAAAATGGCTAGAATTAACAACTCAGGAAGCAACAGATGTTGGGAGGATGTGAAGAAAGGGGAACACTTTTGCTCTGTTGGGGAGAATGCAAACTGGTACAGCCACTCTGGAAAACAGTATGGAGGTTCCTCAAAAGGTTAAAAGTAGAACTACCCTATAACTCAGCAATTGCACTACTAGGTATTTTTTAGAGAGTTCTTTAGAGAATACCAAAATGCTGATTTTAAGGAGCACATGTACCCCAACGTTTATAGCAGCACTATCAACAACAGTCAAATTATGAGAAGAGCTCAAATGTCCATTGACTGATGAATGGATAAAGAAGATGTGGTGTGTATATACAATGGAATATTACTGGGTGATTAATAAGAATGAAATCTTGCCATTTGTAACAATCTGAATGGAACTAGAGTATATTATGCTAAGTGAAATAATTCAATCAGAGAAAGACAAATATCATATGATTTCACACCTATGTGGAATTTAAGAAACAAAACAGATGAACATAGGGGAAGGAAAGGAGAAATAAAATAAGGTAAAAACACAGAGGGAGGCAAACCATAAGAGGCTATTAAAAATAGAGAACAAACAGTGTTGATAGAGGGAGGTGGGCTGGGGAATGGGTTAAATGTGTGATGGGTATCAAGGAGGGCACTTGTTGGGTAGCACTGGGTATTATATGTAAGTGATGAATCACTAAATTCTACTTCTGGAACCAAACTACACTGTGTATTAAGTTAACTTTAATCTAAATTTAAAAAAAATTCTCTCTCTCCCTCTGCTCCTCTCCCCTACTCACACACTATCTCTCTAAAATAATTTTTTTAAAGCAGAAATTAAACAGCACACTCCTGAACAGCCCGTGGTCAAATAAGAAATCACAAAGAAAATAAAAAATAAAACAAAAATGGAAACACAATATATCAAAACTTATGGGATGCAAAAAAATTAGTTCTAAGATGGAATTTTTAGCAATAAACACCTAACATTAAGAAAGAAGAAACATCTCAAATATATAATGTAACTTTACATCTCAAAGAATTAGAAAAGAAGAACAAACTAACCCAAAGTAAGCAAAAGGAAGGAAATAACAAAGGCCAGAGCATAAATAAATGAAATAGGGACCACAAAAACAATAGAAAAGACTGATAAAACCAAGAGGATGGCTTTTGGAAAAGATAAAATTGGCAAACCTTTACCTAGACTAAGGGGGAAAAAAAAAAGAGAGTGAAGACTTAAATAAATGAAATCAGAAATGAAAGATGAGACACTACAACTGATACCACATAAATCCAAAGGATAAGAAGCTACTAGGCCAACAAATTGGATAGCCTAGAAGAAATGAATACATTCCTAGAAACATACAACCTACCAAGACCGAACCATGAATAAATAGAAAATCTGAACAGACCAATAATGAATAAAGAGACTGGATCAGGAAACAAAAACCTCCCCCCAAAAGAAAAGCCCAGGAACATATGGTTTCACTGGTGAATTATAACAAACATTTAAAGAATTAAAGTTAATCTTTCTCAAACCCCTCCAAAAAACTGAAGAGGAGGAAACACTGCCAAACTGCCTTCATGAAGCCACAATTACTTTAACAGCAAAGCCAGATAAGGACACTAGAAGAAAAGGAAACTACAGGAAATATTCCTAATGAATAGAGATGCAAAAATTCTCAACAAAATATTAGCAAACAGAATTCAACAATACACTGAAATGATTACACACTATGATGAAATGAGATTTATCCCTGGGATGCAAAAATGGCTCAACATATGCACATCAATAAATATGATACACCACAGTAATAGGATGAATGATAAAAATCATGTGATTATCAGGTGTGCCTGGCTGGCTCAGTGAGTTAGGCATCAGACTTTGGCTCAGGTCATGATCTTGCAATTTGCGAGTTCGAGCCCCGCTTGGGGCTCTGTGTTGACAGCTCAGAGCCTGGAGCCTGCTTTGGATTCTCTGTCTCCCTCTCTCTCTACCCCTCCCCTGCTCACGCTCTGTCTCTGTCTCTGCCTCTGTCTGTCTCTCTCTCTTTCTCTCTCAAAAATAAACATTTTAAACAATCAAAGACTATCCAATAAATGCAGAAAAGGCATTTGATGAAACATCTTTTCATGATAAAAAATCAACAAATTGGGTATAGAAGGAATATACTTCAGCATAATAAAGGCCACATACAACAAATCTACAGTTAATATTACACTAAAAAATGAAAAATTGTAAGTTTCCCTTCTAAGATCAGGAACAAAACAAAGATGCCCACTGTCATCACTTGTACTCAACATCATATTGTTAGTCCTAGCCAGAACAGTTAGGCAAATAAAAGAAATAAAAGGTATTTAAATAAAAACCAAAAACATAAAAGTGTTGTTATTTGTAGATGACACGATTTTATGTATAGAAATCCTAGGGGTCCCTGGCTGGCTCAGTTGGGTCTCAGAGTCATGAGTTCAAGCCCCACATTAGGTGTAGAGATTACTTAAACAAACAAACAAACAAACAAACAAACAAACTTAAAAAAAATCCCAAAGACTCAACCAAAAAACTACTGGAAGTAATCAAGGAATTCAGTGAAGTTGCAGGATATAAAATCAACATATAAATATCAGTTGTATTTCTATACACTAACAATAACAATAAACTATCTGGAAAAGAAATAGGAAAACTGTCTCATTCATAATAGCATCAAAAAGAAAATAAAATACTTGGGAATAAATTTAACCAAATAATTGGAAGATGAGTACAATGAAAACTACAAGACCTTGAGGAAAGAAACTGAAGAAGATACAAATAAATGAAAAAATGTCCCATGTTCACAAATTGGAAAAATTAACAGTGATAAAATATACTATCTGAAGCTAACTATAGATTCAACACAACCTCTGCCAAAATTCCAATGGCATTTTTCACAGAAATATAAAAAACAATCCTAAAATTTGTATGGAACCATAAAAGACTTAAATAGCCAAAGCAACAATAAGAAAGAAGAACAAAGTGGAGGGCATCATACTTCTTGATTTCAAAATATGCTACAAAGCTACAGTAATTAGGGGCGCTTGGTTGGCTCAGTTGGTTAAGCATTCAACTCTTGATCTCAGCTCATGTCTTGATCTCAGAATAAACCCCAGCATATATGGTTCGTTGATATTTGACAAGAACACCCACTGGGGAAAGAATAGCTTCTCCAACAAATGATGCTGGTAAAACAGGATAGCTAACATTCAAAAACTTGGAAAGATTGGAACTCAATCTTATACCACTGAAACAAATTAACTCAAAATAAAGACTTAACTATAAGACCTGATACCATGAAATTCCTAGAAGAAAACACTAGTCTGGGCAATAATTTTTTGGATATGACTCCAAAAGCACAAGCAACAAAAGCAAAAATCAACAAATGGGACTACCTCAAAGTAAAAAGCTTCTGCACAGCAAAGGAAACAATAAAAAAATGAAAAGGCACATTGTGGTAGGGGAAGATATGTGGAAACCACCTATGTGATAAGGGGATAACATCCAAAATATAGAAAGAACTCCTATAACTCAGTAACAAACAAAAAAATCTAATTTTAAAATAGACAGGGGAATTAATAGACATTTTCCCAAAAGGAAGACATCTAAAAGGCCAACTATACATGAAAAGATGCTCAAGTATTCATCAGGGAAATGCAAACCACAGTGAGAGATCATCTCATATCTGTTGGAATGGCTATCATCAAGAAGATAACAGATAAGAAATTCTGGCAAGGATGTGGAGAAAAGGGAACCCTCATTTACTATTGGTGGGAATGTAAATTGGTTTAGCCACTATGGAAAACAATACGGAGTTTTCTCAAAAAATTAAAAATAGAACTACCACCTGATCCAGCAATCCTACTTCTGGGTATATACCCAAAGGAAACAAAACAGGATATTAAAGCGATATATGCACTCCCATGTATATTAAAACAGTATTCACAATGTGCAACATATGGAAACAACCTAAGCTTCTGTCAACAGATGAATGAATAAAGAGAATATCATGTAAAAATATACAATGGAATGTTATTCAGCCATGAAAACAAAGGACATCCTGCCATTTGCAACAACATGGATGAAACTTGAAAACACTATGCTAAGTGAGATAAATCAGAGAAATACAAATATTGCATAGTATCATTTATATGTAGAATCTAAAAGAGCTAAACTCCTAAAAACAGACAGTAGACCAGTGGTTACCAGGGTTGCAGGGTGGGGGGACTTGGGGATATATTGTTTAAGGGTACAAACTTGCAACTATTAGATAAATAAGTTGTGGAGAGCTAATATATAGCATAGTGATTATAGATAGCAATACTGTATCATAAACTTCAAAGTTTCTAAGAGAGCAGATCTTAATTCTTCTCACCACAAAAAAGAAATAATTATGTGACATGACAAAGGGATTAGCTAATGCTATGGTAGTTATCACATTGCAATATATAAATGCATCAAATCAATGCATTGTACATCTTAAATTCACACAATATTATGTGTCAATTATATCTTAATTTTTTTAAAGTCACAATTTGGGGGCACCTGAGTGGCTCAGTTGGTTGAGCGTCCGACTTTGGCTCAGGTTATGATCTCATGGTTTGTGAGTTTGAGCCCCGCGTCGGGCTCTGGGCTGATAGCTCAGAGCCTGGAGCCCACTTCGGATTCTGTGTCTCCCTCTGTCTGCCCCTCCACTGCTTGCACTCTGTCTCTCACGTTGTCTCAAAAATAAATAAACATTAAAAAAAAATTTTTTTTTAAAGTCACATTTGAAAACCTAGCAAAAGAAATCATGATCATTTCAATAGATGCAAAAATGCAAGACAAGGGTACCCACTCTTTCTGTTCCTATTTAATATACTAGACATCCTAACCAAAAAAATTAGGCAAGAAAAAGAAATAAATGTGTCCAAATCAGAAAGGAAGAAGTATACCATCTAGTGTTTGCAGGTGATGTGGCATTCTACAGAAAATTCTCAAGACTTCACCAAAAATGTGTTACAACTAATAAATGAATTCAGTAAAGTTGCAGGATATAAAATCAACATACAAAACTCTGTTGTGTTTCTATCCACTAAGAAGGAACTATGTAAAAAAAAAAAGAAAGAAAGAAAAGAAAAGCATCCTATTCATAATAGCATCAAAATCAATAAATCCTTGAAAACAAGTTTATCCGTGGGGTGCCTGGGTGGCTCTGCCGGTTAAGCATCTGACTTAGGCTCAGATCATAATCTCACAGCTTGTGAGTTCAAGCCCCATGTGGGACTCTGTGCTGACAGCTTGGAGCCTACAGACTCCTTTGGATTGTGTGTCTCCCTCTCTCTGTCCCTCTCCTGCTCGCACTCTGTCTCTCTCAAAAATAAATAAACATTAAAAAAACACAAGTTTGGCAAACCATAAGAGACTCTTAAATGCTGAGAACTGAGGGTTGATGGGGGTGGGGGAGAGGGGAAAGTGGGTGATGGGCATTGAGGAGGGCACCTGTTGGGATGAGCACTGGGTGTTGCATGGAAACCAATTTGAAAATAAATTATATTTAATTTTAAAAAAATCAAAAAAACAAGTTTATCCAGGGATGTGAATGCTTTGTATACTGAAAACTGTAACACAGTGATGAAAGAAACTGAAAAAGACACAAATGTAAAGATATCATGTGTTCATGGATCAAAATAATTAATATTGTTAAAATGTCCATACTACCCAAATTACTACCAAGTGGTCGACAGATTTCAAGCAATCTCTACACCAAGATTCTAATGGCATTTTCTACTGAAATAGAAAAAACAAAACCTAAGCTTCATATGAAACCACAAAGGATCCCAAATAGCTAAAACAATCTTGAGCAAGAACAAAGCTGGAAGCATCATACTTCTTCTTGATTTAAAACATATTACAAAATGACAGTAACCAAAACAATATGGTACTGGTATAAAACCAGAAACATGTGCCAATGGAACAGAACAGAGAGTCCAGAAATAAGCCCACACATATACAGTCAACTAATCTTGGTGCCAAGAATACACAACAATACCAAGTCAACTAACAATAGTGCCAAGAATGCACAACGGAGAAAGAATGGTCTCTTCAAAAAATGGTGCTGGGAAAACTGGATATGCACATGCAGAAAAATGAAATTGGACCCTCAGTTTACACCATACACCAAAATCAACTCAAAATGAATTAAAGGCTTACTTAAACATAAGACCTGAGACCATATCACTCCTGGGGGTGGGGGGCGGAAGGATTTATGACATTGGTCTTGGCAATGATTTTTCGATTTGACACCAAAAGCACAAGCAACAAAAGCAAAAATCAACAAGTGGGAAGACATCAAACTAAAAAGTTTATGCATAGCAAAGGAAACAATCAACAAAATGAAAAGACAATCTACAGAATAGGTTAAAATATTTGCAAACTCTATATCCAATAAGGGGTTAATAATCAAAATATATAGGGGCGCCTGGGTGGCTCAGTCGGTTGAGTGTCTGACTTCAGCTCAGGTCATGATCTCACGGTTCGTGAGTTTGAGCCCCGCGTCAGGCTCTGGGCTGATGGCTCAGAGCCTGGAGCCTGCTTCCGATTCTGTGTCTCCCTCTCTCTCTGCCCCTCCCCCATTCATGCTCTGTCTCTCTCTGTCTCAAAAGTAAATAAACATTAAAAAAAAAAAAGAAAAATAATCAAAATATATAAAGAACTCATACAACTTAATTGCAAAAAAGTCAGATAACCCAATTAAAAAATGGGCAAAAGATCTGAAAATGTGTTTTTTCCAAAGATGATGTTTAAATGGTCAATATGTATATGAAAACATACTTAACATCACACTAAGCAGCAGCAGCATGCAAAGCACAATGAGATATCACCTCTCTTCTGTCAGGAGAGCTGTTATGGAAAAGTCCAGAAATAACAAGTTTTGGTGAGGATGCTGAGAAAAGGGAACACTTGTACACTGCTGTTAATAATGTAAATTGGTGCAACCACTATGGAAAACAGTATAAAAGTTTCTCAAAACAAGTAAAAATAGAACTACCATCTGCTCCAGCAATGCTACCTTTGGGTATATATCCAAAGGACATGAAATCACTATCTCAAAGAGATATCTGCACTTCCATGTTCACTGAAACATCATTAATAGTAGCCAAAATACAGAAATAATCTAAATGTCCAACACATGAAAGATTTTTTAAAACGTGGTGTATACATGTATACACACACACACACACACACACACACACACACACATTTAAAATATTTAAGTATATTTATTTAGTTTGAGAGAGAAAGAACCAGCAGGGAAGGGGCAGATATATTAAGTAGGCCTCACACCCAGCATGGAGTCCAATGTGGAACTTAAACTCATGAATGACCCTGAGAGGAGATCAAGAGTCAGATGCTTCAGGGGCGCCTGGGTGGCGCAGTCGGTTAAGCGTCCGACTTCAGCCAGGTCACGATCTCGCGGTCCGTGAGTTCGAGCCCAGCGTCAGGCTCTGGGCTGATGGCTCGGAGCCTGGAGCCTGTTTCCGATTCTGTGTCTCCCTCTCTCTCTGCCCCTCCCCCGTTCATGCTCTGTCTCTCTCTGTCCCAAAAATAAATAAAAAATGTTGAAAAAAAATTAAAAAAAAAAAAAAGAGTCAGATGCTTCACCAACTGAGCCACCCAGGCGTCCCATAATGGAATATGATTCAGCCTTGAGAAAGAAGGAAATCCTGCCATTTGTGACAACATGGACGAACCTGAAGGACATTATGCTAAATGAAATAAGCTAGACACAAAAAGACATACCGCATGGTATCATTCCTGTGTGGAATCTTAAAATGTTAAGCTCATAGTAATATAGTAACGGAGAGTGGAATGGTGGTTACCAGGGGCTGGGGATGGGGGAAAGGGGAGATGCTGATCAAAGGGTACAAACATTCACTTACAAGATGAATAAGTTCTGGAGCATTGCCTGGGTGGCTCAGTCACTTAAGCATCCAATTCTCGATTTTAGTTCAGGTCATGATCTCATGGTTTGTGAGAGGAAGCCCCACACTGGGCTCTGCACTGACAGCATGGAGGCTGCTTGAGATTCTCTCTCTCCCTTTTTCTCTGCCCTTCCCCTGCTAGTGCTCTCTCTCTCAAAATAAATAAAATTAAATTTTAAAAAAGTTCTGGAGGGGCACCTGGGTGGCTCAGTCAGTTAAGTGTCCGACTTCAACTCAGGTCACGATCTCGCAGTCCATGAGTTCGAGCCCCCCATCAGGCTCTGGACTGATGGCTCGGAGCCTGGAGCCTGCTTCAGAGTCTGTGTCTCCCTCTCTCTCTGCCCCTCCCCCGTTCATGCTCTGTCTCTGTCTCAAAAATAAATAAACGTTAAAAAAGATTTTTTTTTAAAAAGTTCTGGAGACCTAACGTAGAGCATGATGACTATAGTTAATATTAATGTACTATATACTTGAAATTTTCTAAGAGGATAAATCTCAGTTGTTTTCATCACACAAAAGAAAGGTAAACTTTATGAGGCGCTGAATATACTAAATTAGCTTGACTGTGGTAATCATTTTACAATGAATACATATAACAAAACATCACATAGTGCATCTTAAACACATACAACGTTTATTTGTCAGTTACGCCTCAGTAAAGCTGGAAAAAAAACAGGACAATATAAAAGCCATTCACAATATATTATAGTACTTGACTCAGAGGTGAACAATACTGACATCATTATAGTAAGGTAAATACTGCATATTAATATACTGAAAATTGTGATATGCCTGCATACTGACAGGATGGGGAAGAAGAAAAGGATGGATCTCAACTTCGGTAACAAGAAATGGATAATGTCTAAAACTGAGAAAGTAAGAAACAACAATATAAGCACAATATTTAGAAATAGAGGTAGATACTAGAAGAAATACTAGAACAAAAAGGCAAAATGGGTGTGGGTGGCTGTCTCTGAGAACAAGAACTGAGAGAGGAAGAAAGGGATAGAGTTTCCTGAATTTTTACTTATTAAATATGGTTTTTAAAATATTTTAACAAAAATACCTTTCATAAAATAAATTATAAACAAGTTAATGCTCTTCCTCCCTTATTTACTTATTAATGGGAATTCCACACATTCCAACTGAAGAAACAGATTTCACCAAATGATAAAGAAATGTATTGTGTTTGGCTTGAAGCAAAAAGAAAAGTAAATAGGCAAAAGTGAGTACATGTGTATGTGTGGTAATGTGTGCATGTGTGCTAACGTAGACATGCTTTTCATCACTTTCCCTGATTAAAATTTTCCTTAACCGACAAAGAGGTTATTTAATGCTTCCAAATTTCATGTGGTCTGGGAACTTTGAAAACAGCCTCTTCTGTTTGATGTCCCTCTTGTTTCTGTTGAGAATTTTTGGCTCAGCTGTGTGGCATTTCAGGAAATTTAACCACCCTGCTAGTGATCAAAACTGACCTGTTGGGAAATCAAGAAATGGACAAAGGAGGGGCTTGTTATAGCTAGAAAGAACAATGAAAAAGAAAATGAAACTCTACTTAGAATAAGCAAAGGTTATGAGAAAATAAAACTTATTCTGGAGGATCTTGCTGTGTTTAGGAGCTGTGGTCTTGCTGGTGATTGCAGTGATTGGCTTCTCTTGAGGAGTTACATGAACCAAAAGTGTGGAATTATAGATTAAACTAGAGAATACAAATGTTATGCTGTAAACAGAGTCGTTTTGGGAGCGAAGGGTTTCTGTTGTTTTAAGTTTGGTATGATAAACTGAAACAAAATATGAGTATCTGTTACAGTCAATCATTCATTTACTCAATAACCAGGTACTGTGTTATTAGATCTTTTACTAGGCACTGAGAGTGAGGGTAAGAGGCAGAGGCAAGTGAATGGACAGGATTCAAAGAGAAACTGGCATATGTAGGTGTCCGGCTTTAATAGAGGAAACAAGACAGGTACTGAAAGAAATACAGCACATGTAGAAAATGATAAAAGAGGGACAGATAAAAGCTGAAAGTAGCAGCCATCATTTTGAATTAGGGGAATCAGACCTGGTATGAGGAAGGAGATGCCTTTTGAGCCTGTGCCTTGGAGAATGGGTAGTGCATGGGGGGCTAGACCTCATAAAATAGAGTCACTTGGGGAGGGAATTACAGATACTTCTGACCCTTATTAAGGGATTAATAGTATTTACAGAGTTAATGGTCCAGCCTGGATCTGAGGGCTGGAATCAAAGTTTCTGAGACACTTACTTCCATTTAGCAGAAAGTAGGAGGGTGTCCAGCAAGTCACTCTCTGACCGGAAACTGCTGACACCAGGCACCAGCAGGCCTGCTGACTCAGGGCAATGGGAGCAGCCAACCCCTTGTCACCCCTGGGCGCATGAGTCTTTACTACAGCTATTGGAACATGGCCAGGATTGCAAATTGCCTTTCATGCCACTTGCCAAGAGTGAGTGTTCACTAATTTTTTTCTCCCTACTCTGGGCAGAGGAATAAATGGTAGTGATTTCCTTGGCTTTCTCTCCTGAAAGAATGGCAGTTGTTTCAAAATGTATAGTCTGGTAAACTTTGTGTATTTCAGACCCAAGTATAAACTTCAGACCTAAGGCTAGAAGTTATAAAAGTATAATTATGTTTGTGCATATGCCTATTTATTATCACAGCATTTAAAAATAGCTAGATGGATGAAACATTTATGTCAAATTTAAAAGTAGGGAAAACAAGATATATTTCAAGATATACACATATAAAGTAAGATGATACATATCCATGTAGTAAGATGATAAAAACAAGCATTAGGATAATAAACACAGAGTTCAGCATAGTGGTTAACTCTGCAAGGGAGGGAGGGATACACAGGGAGCTTCTGGTTCTATCTGTATTATCTTATTTTGTAATCTGAGTGATAACCATAAGAGCATTTCCTATACTATTCTCTACACTTATTTGTGTGCCTGAAAAATCTAAAATATCACTTGATCTCAAAAGTCTTTATTTTGCCTTTTTATGAGCGTTATTGAGGTATAATTTACATACAATAAAGTTTACCAATTTTTCGTACGCAATTGTGTACCAAAGGGTCAATGTGTTCTGACAAGTATATGGTTATGTATCAACCACTAAAATTGTAACTTAGAACATTTCTATCACCTCCCCAAATCAAGAATATAAATTCACCAAGAGGCAAAATCTTATGGTTTTAGCTATGAGAGAAATTGATATTCAACCAGTCTTCCCACTATAGCAATAAAAGTGGATAAAATACATGAAATAACTTGTTTTCAGATGTTACATAATAGGTAATATAGTACCATGATCCTTGAGAGAGGGGAAAAAATGAGGTGAGCCTCATAGTCCCTGACTTTCTGTCTGGAGTCAATTTCTGAATGGTGGTTTAAGGAAGGCTAACCTAAAGAGAGCACAGCATTCTCCTTGATTTAACAAGATAGGAAGCAGAGTCTGAGGCTACTTAGTTACCTGGAATTTGTGGGCAAAGTAACAAAGATAAAGGAGCAGTACCAAGAAGCTACTCCAGACATGTTACATATGGACCCTCTTGAGTCTGGCCAAATATTAAACTGTATGTACAAGACAAGTCTGTGAGCTAATAACTACTGAATATCATACAGGGTAGGAAATGTTCAACTTTAAACTAGCCAGAGTGAAAATACTTTACAAAGATGATACCTCAGTAGAGGCTTCAGAAAGATCACATGTTAGGAGAAAAACTAATCTAGACCAAAAGTAAATGTTTCTCTAGATCCACCCTAACAAATCTTAAAAATAAGTCTCAAGAGGTTGAGCTAATTGCCAAGTCAATAACTCTATGACAGAACAAAATCTCAATCTAGGTACTCATTGAGGTACATTCATAATGCCCAGCATATACAAAAAAAAAATTACTAGACAAAGCAGGAAAGTATAATTCATAACTGGGACAAAAATTAATCAATATAAATATACCCACAAATGATGGAAATGATGTTATTATCAACAAAAGCTTTAAAATAGACATTTTTCCAGGGCACCTGGTTGACTCACAGAAGAGCATGAGACTCTTGATCTTGGGGTCATGAGTTCAAGTCCCATGTTGAATGTACAGGTTACTTAAAAATAAAATAAATGAACTTCAAAGAAATAGACATTTTTCCAAGCAAGACATACGATTGGCCAATAAACACATGAAAAGGTGCTGAATGTAACTAAGCATCAGGGAAATGCAAATTAAAACCACAGTGAGATATTGCCTTACACCTGTCAGAATGGCTAAAAACAAAAACACAAGAAATAATAAGTGTTGACAAGGATGTAGATAGAAAGGAATCCCTGTGCACTGTTGGTGGAAATGTAAATTGATACAGCCACTGTGAAAAACAGTATAGAGGTTCCCCAAAAAATTAAAAATAGAAATACCCTATGATGAAATTACTGAGTTTTTACCCAAAGCAAACGAAAACACTGACTCAAAAAGATGTATGCATCTCTGTTTGTTTATTGCAGTATTATTTACAGCAGCCAAGATAAGGAAGCAACCCAAGTGTCCATTGATAGATTAATGGATAAAGAAGAATGGCATACACATACACAATGGAATATTGCACAGCCATAAAATGATGAGATCTTGTCATTTGCAACAACATGGATGGACCCAGAGGGTATTAAACTAAGTGAAATAAGTCAGACCAAAAAAAAGACAAATGCCATGTAATTTAACTTAAATGTGGAATCTAAAAAACAAAACAAACAAAAAAGCAGAATTGAACTTATAAATATAGAGAAGAAACTGGTGGTTGCCAGAGGGAAGGGGGTGGAGGGATGGACAAAAAGGAGTGAAGTACTGAAATTACTGTAACATTGTTTACCAACTATGCTCAAATTAAAAACATTGTAAAAACAGTATTAAATACAGGTTCAACCATTCTGAGGCAAAAATAAACAGAATGGAAAAACAATGAGGAAATCTTGATAGAAAATTGGAAAGTACGACAAAGAATCAAATAAAAATTCAGGAATCAAAAATAAAATATATGGATTAAAAATTCCATTGAGTAGGTTTAAAAGCAGACAGAGACACACAGAAAGATCAGTGAACTTAAAGTGAGCTTAAAGCAAAGCCTCAGGGATCAATTGTTGGACAATATATCAGGAGATCTACTATATGAGAAATTCAAGGACCAGAAGAAGAGGCAAGAGAAACTGAGACAGAAAAATATTTGTTGCAATATGGAACTTGAATAATGGCCAAACCTTTTTTTTCAAGGTTTCCAAAATAAAAACTCACAGATCTAAGAAGGTCAAAGAACTCTAAGAAGAATAAAAATTAATGAAAACACACTGAAGAACCATCATAATCAAATTTCTGGAAACCAATGAAGAAAAAGAATCTTTAAGAAGATTTTTTTAATGTTTATTTATTTTTGAGAGAGAGAGAGAGAGAGAGAGAGAGAGAGAGAGAGAGAGAGAGAGAGAGAGAGAGAGAGAGAACAAGCAGGGTAGGGGCAGAGAGAGAGGGAGACACAGAATCCGAAGCAGGCTGGAGGCTCCGAACTGTCAGCACAGAGCCCTACGTGGGGCGGAATTCATGAACCGCGAGATCATGACCCAGCCAAAGTCAAACGTTCAACCAACTGAGCCACCCAGGTGCCCCACAAAAAAAGAATCTTAAAAGCAGCCTGAGGGGGAAAAATGCATTACACAGAGGAATAATGATAAGAATTATGCCTGGCTTCTGAAGAGAAAAAAAAAAAAATGCAAGCCAGAGTACAGTGTAACAGCCGTTTAAAGTGTTGTAAAAAAAAATAAGCAAATAAAACCTGCCAACTAGCATCTACATCAAGCAAAAAAAATCCTTAAAAAATGAAGAGGAAATAAAGCTATTTCCACCAAATAAAGCTCAGAGAATTCATTGCCAGTAGATGTGCTCTATAAGAAATTTTAAATAGGTTCTTCAGGCTGAAAGAAAATGATGCTAGGTGAAAACATGAATTAATAAATGAAGGAATAAAGAACAAAGAGTACTAGAACTGGTAAATATGAAGGTTAAGTCTAAAAGACTGTTTCATTCATTTCTTAATTCATTTGAAAGATAACTACTTGAAGAAACAAGATAACAATGTACTGCAGGGTTTATGATGAAAGTAGAAGTAAAATGAGTGTAAACAACAACACAAAGGATGGAGGAAAATGAAAATGAACTATTATAATTTTCTTAAATTATATATGAATTTGTATTTGAAGGTAGAGTATCATAAGTTAAAGATGAACATTGTAAATCATAGAATAATGACTAAAAATATAAAACAAAGACTATGTATAGCTAATAAGCCAATAGTAAAGATAAACTTGGATACTGGAAAACAAAGAATCTAAAAGTAGGTAGGGAAGAAAGAGGAAAAAAGCAAAGACCAAATGAAAAAAGTAGAAAATAAGTATCAAGATGGTAATTTAAGACTGGTAATATCAAAAATTACATTAAATGTAATTGATTAATATTCTAATTTAAAAAGAGAGGTTATAAAAATGGATTTTTTAAAAAAGCAAGAATCAGGGCACCTGGGTGGCTCAGTTGGTTGAGCATCCAACTTCAGCTCAGGTCATGATCTCATGGTTCATGGTTTCAAGACTTGCATTGGGCTCTCTGGTGACAGCTCAGAGCCTGGAGCCTGCTTCAGATTCTGTGTCTCCCTCTCTCTCTGTCCCTCCCCCGCTCATGCTCTATCTCTTCCAAAAATAAATAAATAAATAAACATTAAAAAAAGCAGCAAGAATCAAGCGTATGTTGTTTAAGAGATTCCCATTAAATAAATGACCCAGAGAGATTAAAAATATAAAGATACAAAGAAGATATGCCACACAAACACCAATCTTATGAAAAGCTGTACAAACACTAATAATCTTATGCAAACACTTATTCTTTTTTTTATGATTTTTTATTTTTAAGTAATCTCTACACCCAACGTGAGATTTAAACTTATAACTCTGAGATCAAGAGTCCCATGCTCCACTAACTGAGCCAGCCAGGCACAAACACTTATTCTTATGAAAGCTGGAATGGTAATCTTAATATCAGACAACAGACTTCAGGACAAGAGGATTACCAGAGATAAAGAGGGGCATTTTATAATGATGGAAGGATCATATCAACAAGAAAATACAGAATCATAATTCATATGTACTTAATAAGAGTTTCAAAATACATGAAACAAACCTTACAGAACCAAAAAAGAAAGAAAAACTTATAATTATACTTAAAGATGTCAACACTTCTGTGTCAAGAACTAATAGAAAAAATCAGAATATCAGTAAGACTACAAAAGACCTGAACAACACCATAAACTAACTTTTTGACATCTATAGAACACTATATTGAATGACTGCAGAATACACATTCTTTTTAAGTGTACATTAAACATTTATCACAAATGGGCCAAGGAATAAGACACAATAAATTTTAAAAGTTGAAATGCATGCCTGGGCAGCTCAGTCAGTTGGGTGTAGGACTCTTGATATCTGCTCAGGTCATGACCTCACTGTACCTGTGTTCAAGCCTTGAAAGGGGCTCCATGTTGTGAGCACAGAACCTGCTTGGAATTCTCTCTCTCTCTCACTCTCTCTCTCTGCCTCTCCCTCTCTCTTGTGCTCTCTCAAAATTGGTAAACTTTAAAAAAAAAGTTGAAATGATATAGACTTTGTTCTCTGAATGCAATTTCACAAAAACAGAATTCAATAACAGATATCTGGAAAATCTCCAAGTATTTAGAAATTAAACAGCATTCTTCAATTAACCCATGGATCAATAAAGAAACTGCAAGGGAAATTAGAAAATTGCAAATTCAATGATAATAAAGATATATCGTATCAAATTTTTCAGGATTCAGCTAAAGCAGTGATTAGGAGAAAATTTCTAAATTAAATGTTTTCTACTAAAAAAGAAGAAAGAATTAGAATCAATAATTTAAGCTTCCATGATTAAGAAGTTAGAAAAAAAAAAGGGGGCACTTGGGTGGCTCAGTTGGTTAAACATCTAACTCTTGATTTTGGCTCAGGTTATGATCTCACTGTTTGTGAGACTGAGCCCCACATTGGGCTCTGTGCTGACAGTGCACAGAAACTGCTTGGGATTCTCTCTCTCCCTCTCTCTCTGGCCCTCCCTTGCTTGCTTGTGTGCTCACTTGCTCTCTCTCTCTCTCTCTCTCTCTCAAAATAAATAAATAAACATTAAAAAAGTTAGAAAAAAATGAGCAAACTAAACCCAAAGGAAAAAGGAAAGAAGGAAGGAAAAACTAAAGAGCTAAGATCAATGAAACAAAAATCAGATAACAGAGGGAAAAAATGAGATTAAAGTTTGGTTTTTGTAAAGAGTGGCAATATCGCTAAACTCTAGTTACATTGAGCAAGAGGAAAAAAAGAGAGGATACATATTAATATTAGAAGTAAATGAGGAAACATCACTACAGAGCCTACAAACATTGAAAGGTTAATGAAAGAATGTTTTCAACAACTGTATGACAACCAACTTGACTACCTGGATGACCAATTCTTTAAAAGGCACTATTTTTAAAAATGAATTTGTAATTTAAAGTTTCTCCATTAAAAAAAAAACCACTTCAGACCTAGTTAGTGTTAGCACCACTAGTGAATTATATCAAACATCTAGGAGAGACACAATAAAAATTTTTTTAGTAAATAGAGAATAGAACACTTCTCTGCTCATTTTATAACAGCATCACCCTGATACCAAAACCAGATGAAGATATTGTAATAAAAGAAAACTGTACAGTAAATATTCCTTGTGAACATAAGTACAAGATCTATTCCAAAATAATGATAAATTTAATTCATCAGTGTGTAAAAAGTATGCTGCATTACAACTAAATCAATTTTTCTGAAGCATGTTAAGTTTGGATCATCATTCAAAAACCAATTTATGTTATTTGCCACATAAAGAGGGGAAAAAGGAAGAAAAGCTTAATAACCATCTCAATAGATGCAGCAAAGGTATTTGACAAAATTCAATACTCGTTCATGACAAAAACTCAACAAACTAGAAATAGAGGAAAATAATTCTTCAATCAGATAAAGGGCATGTATGACCACACTCAGTGGTTAAAGACCATATATTTTTCTCCTACCATCAAGATCAAGGCAAGGTTGTCCACTCACATCATTTCTTTTTTCTTTTCCTTTAAGAAACGTTTTTAATGTTTATTTTTCAAAGAGAGAGAGAGCGCCCGCACACACAAGTGGGGGAGAGGCATAGAGAGAGGGCGACACAGAATCAGAAGCAGGCTCCAGGCTCAGAGCTGTCAGCACAGAGCCCAAAGTGGGGCTCAAACCCACAAACTGTGAGATCATGACCTGACACTTAACCAACTGAACCACCCAGGTGCCCTTTTTCTTTTAAAATTTATATTCAAGTTAGTTAACATAGAGTGTAGTCTTGGCTTCAAGAGTAGAACCCAGTAATTCATCTTTTACATATGACTCCCAGTGCTCACCCCAAAAAGTGCCCTCCTTAATGCTCATCACCCATTTAACCCACCTGCCCTTCCAGAAACCCTCAGTTTGTTCTCTGTATTTAAGAGTCTCACATGGTTTGCCTCCCTCTCTGTTTTTAGCTTATCTTTCCTTCCCTTCCCCTAAGGTCATCTGTTGAGTTTCTCAAATTCCACATATGAGTGAAATCATATGATATCTGTCTTTCTCTGATATAATACCCTCCAGTTCCATCCACATAGTTGCAAATGGCAAAATTTCATTCTTTTTCATTACCGAGTAGTATTCCATTGTATATAAGTACCACATCTTCTTTATCCATTCATCAATTGATGGGCATTTGGGCTCTTTCCATAATTTGACTATTATTGATAGTGCTTCTATAAACACTGGGGTGCATGTGCGTCTTCAAATCAGCATTTTTGTATCCTCTGGGATACAATTATTTGGATAAGTTCCTAGCACTGCAATTGCTGGGTCATAGGGTAGTTCTATTTTTAATTTTTTGAGGAACCTCCATACTGTTTTCCAAAGTGGCTACACCAGTTTGAATTCCCACCAACAGTGCAAAAGGGTTCCTCATTCTCCACATCCTTGCCAACATCTATTGCTTCCTGAGTTGTTAATTTTAGCCATTCTGACCAGTGTGAGGTGGTATCTCATTGTGGTTTTTATTTGTATTTCTCTAAGGATGAGTAATTTTGAACATCTTTTCATGTATCTGTTTGCCATCTGAATGTCCTCTTTGGGTGAGTGTCTATTCATGTCTTCTGCCCATTTCTTCACTAGATTATTTGTTTTTGTGTGTTGAGTTTGGTAAGTTCTTTATAGATTTTGGATACTAACTCTTTATCCGATATGTCATTTGCAAATATCTTCTCCCATTCCTTTGGTTGTCTTTTAGTTTTGTAAATTGTTTCCTTTGCTGTGCAGAAGCTTTTTGATTTTGATAAGGTCCCAATAGTTCATTTTTGCTTTTGTTTCCCTTGCCTCCGGAGACATATCAAGTAAGAAGTTGCTGCAGCCTAGGTCGAAAAAGCTGCCACCTGTTTTCTCCTGCAGGATTTTGATGGTTTCCTGTCTCACATTTAGGTCTTTCATCCATTTTGAATTTATTTTTGTATATGGTGTAAGAAAGTGGTCCAGGTTCATTCTTCTGCATGTTACTGTCCAGTTTTCCCAGACCACTTGCTAAAGAGACTGTCTTATTTCCACTGGATACTCTTTCCTGCTTTGTCAAACATTAGTTGGCCATATATTTGTGGGTCCATTTCTGGGTTCTCTATTCTATTCCACTGATCTATGTGTCTATTTTTGTGCCAGTACCATACTGTCTTGATGCTTACAGCTTTGTAATACAGGCTAAAATCTGGGATTGTGATGCCTTCAGCTTTGGTTTTCTTTTTCAACATTACTTTCACTATTTTCAGTCTTTTGTGGTTCCATACAAATTTTAGGATTGTTTGTTCTAGCTCTGTGAAGAATGCTGGTGTTATTTTGACAGGAATTGCACTGAATATACAGATTGCTTTGAGTAGTATCAACATTTTAACAATATTTGTTCTTCCAATCCATGAGCATGGAATGTTTTTCCACTTCTTTGTGTCTTCTTCAATTTCTTTCATAAGCTTTTGATAGTTTTCAGCGTACAGATCTTTCACCTTTTTGGTTAGGTTTATGTCTAGGTATTTTATGGGTTTTGGTGCAATTGTAAATGGTATTGATTCATTGATCATCTCTTTCTGTCTTAATTATTGGTGTATAAAAATGCAGCCAATTTCTATACATTGATTTTATATCCTGCAACTTTGCTGAATTCGTGTATCAGCTCTAGCAGTTTTTTGGTGGAGTCTTTTGGGTTTTCCATGCAGAGTATCATGTCATCTGCTAACACTGAAAGTTTGACTTCTTCTTTGCCAATCTGGATGCCTTTTATTTCATTTTGTTGTCTGATTGCTGAGGCTAGTACTTCCAATACTGTGTTGAACAATAGCACTCACATCATTTCTATTCAACATTATACTGGAGAGTCTAGCTAACACAATAAAAAAGGAAAAAGAAAGAAAGAAAAGCATACATATTGGAAAGGAAGAAGTAAAACTGTCTTTATTAAGAAGTTACATGATTGTATTAACAGAAAATCTTAAGGAATCTACAAAAAGCTATTATATTTAATAAATAAATTTAGCAAATTTCAGAAAATAAGGTTAATACCTGAGAGTCAACCATATTTCTATATGGTAGCAATGAAAATAAGAAAATTAAATTTTAAAAACATCATTTACAATAGCACCCAAGACATTAAAAATATTTAGGAAAAAAGTTCACAGTGTGCAAGATTTTTACACTAATATCTACAAAACACTGCTGAGAAAAGTCAAAGAAGGCTTAAATAAATGGGAAGATATGTTCATGGATTGAAAAAAATCAAGGTAAGATATCAATTCTCCACAAGAAAGATTTTTTTTTAGAAATTGAAAACCTGATTCTTAAATTTATATAGAAATATAAATGACTGGGGCGCCTGGGTGGCGCAGTCGGTTAAGCGTCCGACTTCAGCCAGGTCACGATCTCGCGGTCCGTGAGTTCGAGCCCCGCGTCGGGCTCCGGGCTGATGGCTCGGAGCCTGGAGCCTGTTTCCGATTCTGTGTCTCCCTCTCTCTCTGCCCCTCTCCCGTTCATGCTCTGTCTCTCTCTGTCCCAAAAAAAATAAAAAAAAAAAAAAAAAAAAAAAAAAAAAAAAAAAAGAAATATAAATGACTGAAAATAGTCAATACAACCTTGATTAAAAAGTACAAAGTTGGAGGACTTATATATACTTCCTGGTTTCAAGATATACTTCAAAGCTGCAGTAATCACTGATAATATGGCATTGACATAAAAAAAATACGTCAGTAGGAGAGAACATAATTAAAAATAGACCTACTCTTTGGTCAATTGGTTTTTTACCAAGGCACCAAAGGAATTTAATGAGGAAACAAAGTCTTTTCTACAAATGGTGCTGACACAATTGGTTACATATATGGAAAAAGTGAACCTTGACTTTAACCTTGTTTGATACAAAAATTATTTTAAGATGAATTACATAAATTTAAAAAGATAAAGTTATAAAGCTTCTAGAAGAAACCATAAAGTTAAGCATCTAGTTAAGATGAAGTAAGTACACTCTCTCAGCTCTCCCACTGAATGCAACTAACAACCCCAGAGAGAATGCATGGTGTGACTGAAGGCTCTGAAAAGTGAACAAAAGCAAACTGGTGAAGAAAACCAAGACTCAAAGCACTACTAATTCAGCAATAAGGTTCCTTATTTTTCTTCTCCTATATCTATTGAACTCAAAGGCAGCCCAAATCACAGAACTGTGCATCAGGTGTAAATAGAGAGCACCAGGAGAATCCCTCTCTTTCTGGATCAAGGAATGGAATTACAACTTCTACAGGTCAAAGAGCATGGAGAAAATATCCTTCCGTTTTCTTTCTCTCTTTTCCAAACCCTCAGGCAATCAAGTCTTGGTTGCAATCCTGTGGTGGTAATTAGTGTAGGCAGTGGGAGTCAGGTAGACACCTAAAATCTGAGATAAGGAAATACCTCTCTCTGATTGGAGGAACTGTGGTCTGAAGAGAGAGAGTACAGAAATTCCTGTTGCTTTTTTCTCTATATATCCCTCAAGTTCTTGGCCCAAGAGGCAAACCTAACTATGGGAAGCCCATGGCAAAGCAAGAAGAATAAAGCATCAACTTTATAGCCAGGGTGCCAAAAAAGAGGGTTCCCTGAGAGCTGGAAAATGTGGACAGGGAGGAGAGGGGGGAGCTAAACAAAAATTCTGAATGAACTCCTTGGCTTATACTCAAGCTGTGGATGCATGGATCTGACCTTAAATAGAATAGCAAGGCTTTGAGGGTCACCTGGGTGGCTCAGTCAGTTGAGCGTCTGACTTTGGCTCAGGTCTTGATCTCACAGTTCATGAATTCGAGCCCTGCATGGGGCTTGGTGCTGTCAGCACAGATCCTCTGTCCCCCTCTCTCTCTGGCCCTCCTCTGCTCACACTCTTTCAAAACTAAACATTTTTTTAAAAGTTAAGAAAAAAAAAGAATATCAAAGGTTTGAGAAGTGAACTATCGGGTAGACTACTGCTCAGGAACCAGGCTGGTACCTGGGTGGTTACATGTGAGGAATCCAAATGGCACCACAAAAAAATATGAACTTACATTCACATGACAGAAGGTGAGTTATAACTTACAGCCAGAACCTGACCAGGTGGATTGCTTGATAAACAACAATAATAATAATTGAAAAGTAAAAATTCTCCATAGGATTTAAACAAGACACAATCTTATAACCTATTTTTCAAAATGTCTATGATACTATTCAAAATTATTCAACATAGAAGAGCCAGGAAAATCTCAACAATTTGCTAGGGAAAAGACAACTAACAGAAGCCAACTCTGAGATGACCCAGATATTATAAGTATCAAACAAATGCTTTCAAGCAACTATTGTAAGTAACCATACTCCAAGAAGTAGGGTGAACATTATTGAAATGGATGAAAACTCTCAGCAGAGAAATAGAAGCTGTAAAAATGAACCAAATAATACAGATGGTCAACAGACGCATGAAAAGAGGCTTAACATCACTAATCATCAGAGAAATACAAGTTAAAACCACAATGAGATGCCACTTTACACCCTTCAGAATGGCTGGTATCAAAAAGACAAGACATAACTAGTGTTCGTGAGGAGGTGGAGAAAGAAGAACACTTGTGCACTGTTGATGGGAATATAAACTGGTGCAACCATTGTGCAAAACAGTACGGACTTTCTCAAAAATTAAAAATAGAAATACCTTATGACCCAGTAATGAATTTACTGGGTATTTACACCCCAAAAATAAAAACACTGTTTCAAAAAGATATATGCACCCCCTATGTTTTCTATAGTATTACAAATAGCCAAGATATGGAAGCAACCTAAGTGTCCATTGATAGATGAATGGAGATATATATATATATATATATATATATATATATATATATATATATATATAAAATGGAATATTACACAGCCATTAAAAAATGAATGAGATCTTGCCATTTGCAACAATACAGATGGACCTAGAGAGTATTATGCTAAGTGAAATAAGTCAAAGACAAACACCATATGATTTAACGTATATGTGGAATCTAAAAAACAAAACAAAGCAGAAACAGACCTATAAATACAGAGAATAAACTGATGGTTCCCATAGGGGAGGGGCATGGAGGGATGGGCAAAAAAAAGGTAAAAAGGAAGGGGGAGGCACAGGTTCCTAGTTACAGAATGAGTAAGTCCTGGGGATGAAAAGTACAACATATAGAATATGGTCAATGGTGTTGTAATAGCATTGTATGGCGACAGATGGTAGCTACACTTGTCGTGAGCATAATATAACATATACAGTTGTCAAATCGCTATTTTGTACACCTAAAACAAGGGCAACATTTTGTGCCAACTATACTTCCATAAAATAAACAAACAATTGCGACAGATATTTTAGAACAGAAAAATAACCAAAACTAAAAATTCATTAGATGGGTTCAGTATCAAAACAAAGATAACAGGGAAAAAGTGTCAATGGACTTGAAGACTGAGCATTAGAAATTAGGCAATCTGAAAATAAAAGAGAAACAAGGGGCGCCTGGGTGGCGCAGTCGGTTAAGCGTCCGACTTCAGCCAGGTCACGATCTCGCGGTCTGTGAGTTCGAGCCCCGCGTCGGGCTCTGGGCTGATGGCTCGGAGCCTGGAGCCTGTTTCCGATTCTGTGTCTCCCTCTCTCTCTGCCCCTCCCCCGTTCATGCTCTGTCTCTCTCTGTCCCAAAAATAAATAAAAAACGTTGAAAAAAAATTTAAATAAAAAAAAAAGAGAAACAAAACACTGGAGGGGGGCAATGGAAATGAAGAGCCACAGCAAACCTATGGGACAATACAAAAACATCTAACATTTGCATCACTGGAGTCTCAGAAGTCTCCTCTCAGAAGGAGAGGAGAAAGAGTGTATTGTAACAGTTAAATTGAGGAAATAATGGCTGAAAGTTTCTCAAATTTGGTGAAAAGCACAAATGTACAGAATCAAGAATCCTCCACCAACCCCAAAAGGTTAAACTCAAAGAAATCTACGCCCAGACACATTATAATCAAACTACTGAAAACCAAACACAAATTTAAAATCTTGAAAGCTGCTGGGGAAAAACAATCCATTACACACAGGAGAATGATTATTTTTAAAACTTCACATTTCTTTTTAGAAACCACAGAGGTCAGAAGGCACTGGAACAAAGACTTCACTGTGGAAAGAAAAGAATTGTCAACCCAGAATTCTGTATCCAATGAAAATGTCCTTCAAGAAGCAAGGTGAAATAAACACATTCACTAGTAAAACAAACAAACAAACAAAAAACCTAAGAGAATTAGTTTCCAGCAGATTTTCTCTAAAAGAAATGTTAAAGGAATTTTTTAGGCATAAGGGGAATGATACCAGATGGAAATTTCAAACTTCAGGAATGGGAGAAGAACAAATGAAATGGTAAGCCTAGGTAAATATAATACATTACTTTCTTCTCTTTTTTAAAGTATGTACGATAGTTGAAAGCAAAAATTACAATACTATCTGGTAGGGTTTTCCATGTATATATAAATGTATTATATGTGAAAACTACAACAAAGCGAGGAGGGTAAGAGACTTATATGGTGGTAAGGTTTCTCAATTCTGCTTAAAGGGGTAAATATTAATTCTAAGACTATTGTGAACATAAAGTATGTATGGTAATTCCTAGGGTAACTACTAAAAAAGAACTGTACAAAAAGATGTGGCAAAACCAAAACAAAACAATGAATTTAATTAAAATGGGATCCTTAAAAAAAAAAAAATCAGGGGCGCCTGGTGGCTCAGTCAGTTAGGCATCCAACTTCAGCTCAGGTCATGATCTCATGGTCCATGGTTTTGAGCCCTGCGTCAGGCTCTGTGCTGACAGCCCAGAGCCTGGAGCCTACTTCAGATTCTGTATCTCCCTCTCTCTCTGTCCCTCCCCTGCTCATGCTCTGTCTCTCCCTCAAAAATAAATACACATTAAAAAAATTTTTTAATCAAATAATCCAAAGAAAAAGCAGGAAAGGAAAGATGGAAAAACAGAAGTCATAAATGGAAAGTAGAATAGACCTAAATCAAAATATATCAATAATTATACTATATGCAGATGGTCAAACACACTCATTAAAAGACAAAGATTGTTAGATTTAATAAAATAAGAAGACCCAACTATATGCTATCTACTAGAAACTTACTTTAAGTGAAATGATATGGGATGGGTTAAAAGTAAAAGGATGGAAAAAGGTGTACCATGAAAACAAACAAAAGAAAGCTGGAATGCCTATATTACTATCAGACAAAAAAGACTTCACAGCAAAGAAATTTACCAGGAATAAAGAGATATATTACATAATGATAAAAGAGTTGATTCACCAAGAAGATGTAACATTCCTAAAGGTGTATATACTTAACAACAGAGCTTCGAAATAAAAGAAGCAAAAAATGATAGGATTGAAAGAATATGTGGGAAAATCCACACTTATAGTTGGAGCTTCAACACTCTCAGTTATCAATAAAACAAAATAGACAGAAAATTGACAAGAACATATAACTTCAAAAGACTATTAACTACCTTAAAAAGAGCTGAAGTCATACTAAAGATGTTTTCTGACCATAACAGAATTAAAATAAAAATTGATAACAGTGGGGCACTTGGGTGCCTCAGTTTGTTAAGCATCTGACTCTTGATTTTGGCCCAGGTCATGATTTCACTGTTCTTGAGTTTGAGCCCCATGTCAGGCTCCACACTGATAGTGTGAAGCTTTCTTGAGGTTCTCTTTCACGTCCTCTGTCTCTGCCCCTCCCCCACTCACACACACATGCATGCTCTTTCTCAAAATAAATAAGCTTAAAAAAATCCATAACAGAAACATTACAAGATGCTAATGAAAGAAATCAGAGACAACCTAAAGAAAAAAACATGGTATGTTCATGGACTAGAAGGTTAAATATATTTAGAATGTCAGTAATCTCCAAATGTCCTACTCCTTTCCTACAAATATAATCTCACCAACATCATGCACATCGAGTACTAAGCGCCCATTTGTGCACTATTAGTGTCTACCATCACTGCTCAATAAATGGCCTTACTTTGATTTTGGCTCTAGGTTTGGGGGATAAGTATAAATGGTTTATGATCTTCTTAGTAGACAAAATGTGAATATACAAAACACATGAGAAAATAATGGCAACTCTAAAAAAGTCCACAGGTTATGGACCAATGTCAGAATTTGGGCAAGATGAGATCTGCTACCACCACCAGGAATATGAAGTAAAAACAGAGGCAAGCATGACCTGGAGGATGAGCCCAATTTGATAATCAGCATTTCTACTTTTATGTGTATATCCAAAATAATTAAAAATATATGTCTACATAAAATCTTTTACATGAGGTTTCATAGCGGCATTATTCACAATAGCCAAAAATAAAAAACACCCAAATGTCCATCAACTGAGGAATGGATAAAGAAAATGCGGTATATCCTCACAATGGAATATTATTCAACAATAAAAAAGAATGAAGTCCTGATGCATGCTACAGCAACACATGGATGAACCTAGAAAACAGCACTTTAAGTGAAAGAAGACAGACAAAAAGTACCACAGCTTATATGGTTCCAAATGTCCAAAATAGACAAATCTATAAAGACGGAAGTAGATTAGTGGTTGCCTAGGGATGGGGGAGATGGAAGGAATGGGGGTTATGGATAAACAGTATGGAGTTTATTCCTGGGGTGATAAAAATATTCTAAAAATGACTGTGGCTATGGTTGCACAAGTTTGTGAATACAATAAAAACCACTTAATTGTACAGTGTAAAAGGGTGAACTGTATGCATGTCAATTATGTCCCAATAAAACTATTATTTAAAAAAAAAAAGCAACAGAAAGGGAGTGTTACAGCCAAACTACTCTAAATATTTATACAGGGTCACTGTGTAAAATGGTGCTCTGAGCCATGCCATGGCCAATATCAGGTCTCAGCAAATTCAACAGTGTATTGGCTAAGATTCTTGTTGCAACTAACCAAAACCTAACACTAGCTGGCTTAACCAAATATATTCGGAGTTTTTATAACTCTATAAAGACATCTCACATAACCCCGGGGCATTTACAAATAAGCTGCAGTTCTGATTTGTTATGCGGTAATAGATAACCAAAACAGATGAATAAGTTGAGGATTCCTATGGGGCTTATTAGAATAAATTATGTGAGATAGGAATCCAAGCTAATTCTTTTCCACACAGTGACACCAGTGTCTCAATACTTGAATATTTCCTAAGACAGAAGGTTATGCTGCCTTATTTGTACTTTGTTCCAGCATAGAATATAATGATTAATATATAATAGTTACCAAAAAATGCTTACTGAATTGAATCTATATATTCACTTTGAAAATGTGTCATCTTTACTACATTGATCCTTTTCAAGCAAGAGTTCTATATTCATGTTTGCCTTTATTAATCCCCTTAGGGTTGTGTTGTCTTCTTTAAATCTCTTTAAGTCAATAAAAATTCTATTCCTATTGTAAACAGAAGCTATTTATACCACACTTCTAGTTATACAAAAATAAAACAGCCAAATTTAAAGAATTTTTAACTGATATTGTGAAATTTTGCCTCAGTATGCATTTAAAATACCTCTAGTAACTTTGTATCAAAAGATACCATTAAGAAAATTAAAAAAAAAAAAGCCATGGACTAGGAGAAAATATTTGCAAATCCTATATGTGAGAAATAACTTGTATCCAGAACATATAAAGAGCTTTTACATTTCAATAATAAAAAGACTCTCAATTTTAAAAATGGGCAAAAAACTTGAATAAACATTTCACCAAAAAAGAGGCAAATGGCTAATAAGCACTTGAAATATGGTCCATGCCATTTGTCATTAGGAAAATGCAAATTAAAACTACAGTGAAAAAAAACTACAACGAGATACCACTTCACATGCACTAGAATGTCTGTAATAAAGACAGAGAATAACAAGTGTCGGTGAGGAAGGGGAATAACTAGAACCCTAATCCATTTCTGGTAGAAATGTAAAGGGGTACAGCCACTTTGGAAAACAGTTCAACAATTCCGTAACACAAAAAGAAAACAAAGAAAAAAACTTTCTGGGGCGCCTGGGTGGCTCAGTCAATTAAGCGTATGACTTCGGCTGAGGTCATGATCTCATGGTTTGTGAGTTTGAGTCTGTGTCAGACTCTCTGCTGTCAGTGCAGAGCCTGCTTTGGATCCTCTGTCCACCGCCCCCCCCCACCCCTCAACCCCCGCCTCTTCCTCTTCCTCTCTCTCTCAAAAATAAGTAAACGTTAAAAAAAAATCCATACAACCCAGCAATTCCACTCATAGGAACCTACCCAAGAGAAATGAAAACATATATCCATACACAAAAACACATGCGTGCAAATTGTTCCGAGCAGCATTCTTCATAATAACTCCAAACCAGAAGCTCCCTAAATATTCATCACCTGATGAATGGATAAACAAAATCTGCTATATCCCTATAATCAAATGCTAATTGGCAATAAAAAGGAATATATTTCTAATACATCCTTTAACATGGATGAACCTCAAAAACGTGCTAAGTGAAAGAAGCCAGACACAGACACTATATATGATTCCATTTATATGAAATGTTCAGAAGAGGCAAATGTATGGAAACAGAAAGCCTGATAGCCTGGGGTTGAGGATGATATGCTGGAGGTGAGAGGAGAGATTAACCACAAATAGGCATGAAGTTATTTTTTGATGTCATGGAAATATCTTAAAAGTGGAGTGTGGTGATAGTTGTACAATTCCATAAATTTCTTCTAAGTCATTGAATTATACTCTTAAAATGGCTCACTGTTACAGTTGTAAACTATACCTCAATAATGCTGTTTTTAGGGAGAAAAAACACACAGATACCTAATTATGTTAGGGTTTTAATCAAGAAAGGATGCTAGATTGTAATCAGTGCTAGCAAGCACAGCAGAAATCGCCATTTAGTTAAAGGATATGACTTTTTTAAAGAGGGAAGCAATTGTCCCAGAGGAATCTATTCAGGAAATTCTGAGCCACCTTGTTAAAAAAGAATGTTTAACAATATATCATTGGTGCCAACTGTTTCTTTGGAAGCAATTTGGCTATTAACTCCATCCATTCAGCAAAAGTCATACACTGCTTACTTATTTGCCAAGTATTATTTGTCAAACAAGAGGGGGATAATAAAAAATGAAAGGCATGGCTTGGCCTTTAACCTGTCAACATTTCAAAACTTGTGGCTCCATTAGGAGTTTGGCTCTTCTTCCTTTTCTGACTGCTATCCTCTCTCCTTGACTTCACAGCCAAGACTCTTATGGCTTCCATGTCCTCACCTCCCTACACACTGTGTTATTCCCTTTTAACAGTATTTCAAACATAAAGAAAATTATAGAGGAAAAAATAAAATAAACATCCATGTGCCAGAATTGGCTCTTAATCTTTTTAGATCTTTTTTCAGGTTTTAATCTTGGGCCTTCAAAAAAAATAAAATATTACAGACTGAGTTGAACCTTGTTGACACTTCTTTTTTCACAGAGGTAACTGGAATCCTGAAACTGGATCCTGAAATCATTCCCACACATGTTTATATACTATTATTTTATTTGCATATGTATTCATAAACAATGTATGCCAATATTTTATAATTTATAACCTTTATATAAATGATGTGATACTTTATATTTTTCCTACATTTTGTGTTCTTCACTCAACATATGTTTCTCTTCTGTTTAGTATTCCATTATATGAATAAACCAAAATTTATTTATCTATCCTGTTGGACATTTAGGTTGTTCCCATTTTTTTTTCTATTGCAAACAATACTGCAATAAACATTCTTGTACATATTTTCTAATGCAAATATGCAAGGTTTTTTATGGGCTTTACATGTAGGAAGGAAATTTCTGGGCCATTAGGTTTATGCTATTTTTTAAGTTCGGTAGAGATTTCCAAATTTCTCTTCAACAACTGTTCAGCCAACACTCCCACTAGTAGGACCTGAGAATTCCCATTTGTCTACATCTTTGCTAGCATATGGTTTTATCAGATTAAATTTTGCCTATATAAAAGATGTAAAATGGTATTTCATTGTGGTTTTAATTTACTTCTTCCTGATTACTAGGGAGGCTGAGTATTTTTCATGTTTGTTGACACTTTAGATTTCCTCCTAAGTTATTGTTATTCTTTAATCATTTTTTATTGGAATGTTTGTATTTTTCTCATTGATTTGATGTGGCTCTTCAACCTGTCACTCTTACATGTATTTATCTTTTTTCAGTCTGTCTCTTTTTTGAGGTGATCTTTAGTAAAAAGAAAACAAAACTGTTTTTAAATCTTAAATGTCAATAAACACATAAACTTTTCCTCTGTGATCTGTGATTTTTATATTTTGTTAAGATATCATTCCATATATTATTTTTAATTTTGTTAGGTGTGCTAATGGTTTCATGTTATTTGGAAAAAAAGTCCTTATCAATTGTAAATGAATACTGGATTACTTACAAGTGAAACTAAATGATATCTGGGATTTGCTTTAAACTAGTTCATCAAAAAATGGTGGAGGTATGCAGAGGAAACAACACTGGAAAAATGTTAATAATTATTGAAGATGGGTAACAGGTACATGGAGGTTCATTACTCTGTCCTTTATTCTTGGTTTGGAATTTTCCAGAACTATAAATTTAGAAAAATAGAGAGATAAGTGCTCTGCTAATTCCAAGGCATAACAATATTCTAAATCACCCACTTTTCCAAGTTTTTATTTAAATTCTAGTTAGTTAATATACAGTGTAAAACTAGTTTCAGGTGTACAATTTAGTGATTCAACACTTCCATACAACACTCATCACAAGGGCCTTCCTTAATACCCATCTCCTATTGAACCCATCTCCCACACCTCCCCTCCAGTAGCCATCAGTTTGTTCATCAGTAGTTAAATCTCTGTCCCTTCCTCCCTCCCTTCCTTCCTTCCTCCCTCCATTCCTCCCTCTCTCTTTCCCATTCATTTACTCATTCACATCCAAGTTACTTAGCATATAGTGCTGTAATGATTTCAGTAGATTCCAGTGATTCATTCCTTATGTATAATATCCAATGCTCGTTCCAACAAGTATCTTCCCTAATGCCCCTTACCCATTTAGCTCATCCCCCCACCCACAACCCCTCCAGCAACCCTGAGTTTGTTCTCTGTATTTAAGAGTAAGAGTCTGTTTCTTGATTGGTCTCTTTCCCTCCCCGTGTTCTTTTGTTTTGTTTCTTAAATTCCACATATAAGTGAAATCATATGGTATTTTTCTTTCTCTAAGTTATTTCATTTAGCATAATACTCTCTAGCTCCATCCATGTCCTTGCAAATGGCAATAAATCACTGACTTCTTAACGTGCTGCAAACTCTCTTCTATCCTCACCATTCCATTGAAACTGCTCTGAAAAAGCCATCAAGGACCAAAATGAATGGAGTCTTCTTACTTTACATCTTATTTGACCTCTCTGTAGAATTTTAAAATGTTGGTAATTCCTTTTTTAACTTTTTATAATGGGAAAGTGTAAATCTATATAAATGGAGACACAATAATATAATGCCATCCCAAGAGCTCATTACTATCTTTAACAATAATCAACTCATCTTATGTATGGAAAAATAAACAATTAACAAAATGAAAAGGCAACCTACTGAATGAGGTTTGCAACCCACATATTGAATAAGGGATTAATATCCAAAATATATAAAAACTCTTACAACTCAATAACAACAACAAATCCAATTTAAAAATGGGCAGAGGAACTAAATAGACATTTTTCTAAAGAAGATATCCAGTGGCCAAGGTACATGAAAAGATGCTCAACATCACTGATCTTCAGAGAAATGCAAATAAAAACACCTTGAGATATCATCTCATACCTGTTTGAATGGCTGTCATCAAGAAGACGAGAGAAAAGTGTTGGTGAGGATATGGAGAAAAGGGTGCACAGTTGGTGGGAATGTAAATTGGTTCAGCTACTATAGAAAACATATGGAAGTTCCACAAAAATTAAAAATAATTTATAATTTTTTAAAAATCAAAAAATTAAAAATATCTGTCAATTCCACTCTTGGGTATATACCTAAAGGAAATGAAAACAGGGCACTGAACAGATAAATGCACTCCCATATTTACTGCAGCATTATTCACAACAGCCTATATACGGAACCAATCTAAGTGCCCATCAAGGGATGAATAAAGAAGATATAGTGTATATATACAATGGAATATTATTCAGCCATAAGAAAAAGAAATCCTGACATTTGCAACAATATAGGTGAACCTTGAGCAAATTATGCTAATGAGGTAAGTCAGAGAAAGATAGGTATTGTATGGTATGACTTACATGTAGAATCTACAAAAGCCAAACTTGGGGCACCTCGCTGGCTTAGGTGGAAGAGCATGCAACTCTTGATCTCGGATTGTGGGTTTGAGCCCCACGTTGGGTACAGAGATTACTAAAAAATATAAATGAATAAAAAAAATTTTTAATAAAAAGGAAAAAAGCCAAACTCATAGAAATAGGAAGCAAAATGGTGGTTACCAAGGTATGGTGGCTAAGGGAGATAGGGTGGATGTTGTTTAAGGGTAGAAACTTACAGTGAATAATAAAAAGCCTAGAGATCTAATACACAGTATAGTGAATATAGACAACAATATTGTATTATAATGTTCAACCTTGCTAAGAGATCAGAACTTAATAATTCCAATCACTAAAAAGAAAGGATAATTATGTAGTGTGATACTGGTGCTAATTTTTGTTACAGTGGCAACCATACCATAATATATAAATGTCAAATTCACATATCGTACCCCTTAAATTTTCAAATGTTATATGTCAAATGTATTTCAATAAATACAACAAAATGTCTTATGAAAAACTTTCCACATGAAAAAAAGGAAGAGTTTTTAGAAGCATTATTTCAGCTTTCTAAAATAAGCAAAATAGTCAATTCATAGCCATGCCTGTCATCTATTCTTCCAGCTACTTGCTTCTTTTCATATTATTTTTTTTAAAAACACAAATATTTTATAACTATTTAATATGCATTTACTAAATTTTAAGGCTTGATTTAAATTTGTGAAAAAACAATGGTATATTTTTTAAAGTAAAAACCAATATTGGGGAGCCTGGGTGGCTCAGTAGGTTAAGCATCTGACTTTGGCTCAGGTCATGATCTCACAGCTTGTGAGTTTGAGCCCCATGTCAGTCTCTGTGCTGCTAGCTCAGAGCCAGGAGCCTGCTTCAGATTCTGTCTCCCTCGCTCTCTGCCCCTTCCCCACTCACATGCTATCTCTCAAAAATGAATAAATGTTAAAAAAAATTTTTTTTTAACTCTAAAAAACCCCCCACCAATATCTAGAAAAAGAAACAATTTCTTAATATCAAATATTCAGTGTTTAGTTTGCAATGGTCTCAAATGTTATAAATTTATGTCTACATTTTACAATTTGTTTGAATCACGATAAAAAAAAAAGATCTATACATTGTGATTTGTTGGTATATACCTTCTTTTTAATTTTTTTAATGTTTATTTTTTGAGAGAGAGAGACAGAGTGCAAGTGGGGGAGAGGCAGAGAGAGAGGGAGACAAAGAATCCGAAGCAGGCTCCAGGCTCTGAATTGTCAGCACAGAGTCCAACATGGGTCTCAAACACATGAGCTGTGAGATCATGACCCGAGCTGAAGTCGGAGGCTTAACCGACTAAACCACCCAGGCACACCTATACCTTAATTCTTTCACTCTAGGATCCTCCTCCATTTCTCTTTTTTCCTCGAAATCTGTTCTTTTAATAAAATGGCTCATTTTTCCTGAAGAGTTCCCCACAATCTGTATTTTGCTAACTGAATGCCCATGGTGCCATTTAACATGTTTCTCTATCCTCTGATTTTTTCCTTGTAAATTGATAATTGTATGAAAACAGGAAATTTGGTTATTTCCTCATAAATTGGATGTAAAGGCCTGGTCACATACAGGTTCAAATTTTTTTGGTACAACTTCATGGAGTAGTATTATGGTCTTCATTAGTAGGCACATGATGTCTGTTTGTCTCTTTTTGTGATGTTAGCAGCTACTGAACATCAATAACTAGATCCACTAATTCATTAGGACTTACAAATGGTGATATGTAAAGTCTATCATGACTTTTTCATTTGTTAGTTGGAATACTTTTTTTTTTTTTTTTTTTAACATTTATT
Organism: Neofelis nebulosa; assembly: GCF_028018385.1. Classification (NCBI taxonomy): domain Eukaryota; kingdom Metazoa; phylum Chordata; class Mammalia; order Carnivora; family Felidae; genus Neofelis; species Neofelis nebulosa. The sequence continues at coordinate 77,546,150 of NC_080786.1, read as the reverse complement.
TTATTTTTGAGACAGAGAGAGACAGAGCATGAATGGGGGAGGGTCAGAGAGAGGGAGACACAGAATCTGAAACAGGCTCCAGGCTCTGAGCTGTCAGCACAGAGCCCGACGCGGGGCTTGAACTCGCGGACCGCGAGATCATGACCTGAGCCGAAGTCGGCCGCTTAACCGACTGAGCCACCCAGGCGCCCCTGGAATACTTTTATAAAGAAATCCTGTCGGGGCGCCTGGGTGGCGCAGTCGGTTAAGCGTCCGACTTCAGCCAGGTCACGATCTCGCGGTCCGTGAGTTCAAGCCCCGCGTCAGGCTCGGGGCTGACGGCTCAGAGCCTGGAGCCTGTTTCCGATTCTGTGTCTCCCTCTCTCTCTGTCCCTCCCCCGTTCATGCTCTGTCTCTCTCTGTCCCAAAAATAAATTTAAAAAACGTTGAAAAAAAAATTTAAAAAAAAAAAAAAAAAGAAATCCTGTCATCTACTATTTGGTTACCCGGTTCCTTTACAGTTCATAAAGGAAAAATAGAACATGATAATTATTTCTTCTTATTTAGCAGTTCTCAAAAAGATACACTGTTTATTTGTATCTTCCAACAGTGATCAATTAATTTATAGTATTATTAGGAACAATGTTGACTTAAACAAATTGATATAATGCAAACATTACCCCATCTTTGGCTAGTGGAAGACTCTTAAAGTTGGCTTCTAAGTTCTTTTGATAAGACCTTAGTAGTCTTTGATAACTTTCTTGCTCCAGACATGGAATCAGCCATTTCTCCAAGGAATGCTATTTCCTTTTAGTGGGAAAACTATTTTATGATCACAATTTGGTTACCAGCATGCTCATTTTTTTAAAAGTTTATTTATTGAGACAGAGAGAGTGCACGAGAGGGGAAGGGGTAGAGAGAGAGGGAGAGAGAGAATCCCAAGCAGGCTCAGTGCTATCAGCACAGAGCCTGATGTGGGGCTCGAACTCATGAACCGTGAGATCACAACCTGAGCCAAAACCAAGAGTCGGACACTTAACAGACTGAGCCACCCAGGCACTCCCCAGCATGTTCATTTTTACTTACTGATTTCAGGCCTTTGAAATGGACTTCTTTTTCCTAAGATACATTCATCATGAGTTTAAAATGACACTTCCAACTCAGAGTATATACTTAACTTCTATCTTATATTTGTATTTTCTTTTTCCCAGGTTGAGAATGCTGGTTCTCAGTGACACTGGGAATGATACTAGAGTATCACATAATTACTTATTTTCTTCATCCCACAATACACATTCAACAGTCTCAGAATAATGATGTCAAGACTAATATGAACAACATGATTGCCACAAACAGTTTAAAATTCTTTAAGTAATTTTATCCTTAGGGTATATCCCACTGGGATAAGCAATCAAATTACTGTTTTACTCTCACTTGAAATAGGTCCCTTCTGAGTGTCTTTGCCACTAACTTGATTTACAGTTTAGTACATTTATTTTGCTTTTAATTTTTTAAAAAAAGTTTGTTTATTTATTTGTTTTTGAGAGAGAGTATGAGCAAGGCAGGTGTAGAGAGAGAGGATCTGAAGTGGGCTCTGCACTGACAGCCGAGAGCCCGACATGGGGCTCAAACTCACAAACCATGAGATCATGACCTGAGCTGACAGCAGACACATAACTAACTGAGCCACCCAGGTGCCCCTTGCTTTCAATTTTTAAGAGGCTGTTTTTAAATCTTAATTTTGTTTTATAATTATATAAAGTGTTTACATAGCTGTTAAGTAAAATCCACAAACAACTGTACCTTCTATTCCTCCCCTCTTCACTCCATTCCTCCCTCCTACAGATAATCTTTCAAAAAATGTTACGGCTTATCTTTCCATATCTTTTGAAATATAAGCAGTTCTTTTACATAAATAATTTTTAATAGGAGATCCATTTTATTTGCTCTCTTCCTTTATTTTTCTCTCAAGATATTTTTTAGGATTCAGGAAGGCAACCCCCGCTCCGCCACACCCCCCCCCCCCAACAATCCACCTTGAATCCCCCAACACAGAAAAAAGAATCTGACAGGGAGAAGAATCAGGCAAAATTCTTGGAAAATAAGGACTTCCTAGGCAAAAGGGATGTGTTGGGTATTAGAGGAGAAAGCAGTCCTACTCAGCTCCCAGCACCTTGTGTATGGCCAGTGAAGGTGGAAGGCTGGCTAGAGACACTTTTCTCACAAATGCCCCATCTTCCCCTGTCAGAAAGTTAACTGGCAGTTCTGCTAGATGGCCTTGTTTTGTATTGTGTTTTGCTTTGCTTTCCTCTGAAGATCTGGCTATTTGCAAAAACAAAAGACCAGGTTTGTGGAGAAATCTGAGAAACAACAGTTTTGGTTTCCTAGTTGGTGGGGGGTAAGGAACACTGAGTCGTCCTCCTAAAGCTGACCCACTACTGCCCAAGACCTACTTTGGCATCAATTTGTTCAGTGGTTCCACTGACTGTCAAGGAGCAGTCTCCATGTGTGGGTAAAAGAGTGATGGCCCACTACACTATTGTGTTTGCTTCTTGCTGGAAGCTAGAATGGACAGAAACCTAACTGTGTGGTCTCAGCTCTTGGAGGACCTCAAAGACTACTCTATAAATAGGCCAGACACTACAGATTACCTGAAGGACTATGACCCTAGATTCTAGCCCTTAAATCCATAATGCACAGTCACATTAACCTTCAGATTCTTATAGACCCCTCAGGGCATGTCTACTCCTATCTTCTCACGGTTCCTGCTCTGCCCAGCCCTTGAAGATACTCCGCCATGCTGTACTCAGAAACTGGCTCCACTGACCCAACACAGTGAATCTAAGTATTAGATGAGTGAGGTACTAGATTCCTGATGATACCAATTCTACCACTTGGTCTCTTGTGAAGGGGACAGGCTGCAGAACAGCCAGGGGAACTGGACTACTGCCCTAAACCCTTTGCTATCTCTAGGAATTCTGAAAGTAACAGTCTCTCCAGGGTCAGCAAGGCCCTAGATTTCAAAATTTCAGAAATACAAAAAATAAAAAGCATGTCTAATATATCCAATGAGCCAATGCTCAGAACTCTGCTTCTGCATATACTTATCTATTGACGTGTCATCTTCTTCTGCTGGTCTATTAGAAAAAAATTTTTTAAGACAGTTTTTTAATTTTTTAATGTATATTTATTTTTGAGAGAGAGTGAGAGCACAAGTGAGGGAGGGGCAGAGACAGAGGGGGACAGAGGATCCAAAGCAGGCTCTGCACTGACAGCAGAAAGCCCTATGTAGGCCTCGAACTCATGAACCATGAGATCATGACCTGAGCCTAAGTCAGACACATAAATGACTGAGCCACCCAGGTGCCCTGAAAATTTTTTTTAAATATAATTAATTTGTATTAATATCTTTAGTACTTAGCACAGTGCATTCTTGCCCATTATAAGCAGTCAGAAGCACATAGTTAAGATTGAGAGAAGCAGAAGATGACAAGAAGGCAATAGGTCGTTCTAGGAGGATTCTCTTCCTTCTGTCCACGTGTACAAGTGAGGCCCTTCAGGGTTCTATCCTGGGCCATTTTCTCTTCTCACCATACACTGTCTCCTGACACAAGTTTAACTGTGACCATGGATCTCATTGTCTTAATAAGCAGATAACTAACTCCCTTCCCTGAATCCTCAACAAAGGTTCATATATCCAGGAAGCCATAAGACTTCTTTCCTTGGACATCTCCCTGGCATTTAAAGCTCAACATGTTCAAACTAAATGATACACTTCTTCTCCAAATCAGCTCCTCCTCCCACTCTGTATTTCAGTTTGTGTCACCCTCATTCTCCTCCATGTTTTACCTGGAGACCTGAAGAGCATCCTTGACTCTTTCTCTCCCCAACCCCCCATCCCATCAATCATTCAATCTTACTGACTCTGTCTTCTAGATATAGAGGAATGGGTCTGTTCACCATCTCTCCTACTGGCCTGCACAAGGCAACGTCCCTTCTTATCTGCAACAACCTTCTAATTGGCTTGTCTTCAGTCTTCTCTATAATATAGACATACTTTCATTTAAATCACAGAGTCAGGGCTTATTTGAACTTGTATCAGTCTTAAATCTTTTAACAACTTTTTAAAAAATGTTTATTTTTGAAAGAGAGAGAGAGAGAACACGAGTGGACAGGGACAAAGAGAGAAAGAGAGACAGAGGATCTGAAGCAGGCTCTGTCTGACAGCAGAGAGCCCAAATTGGGGCTTGAACTCATCAACCGTGAAATCATGACCCAAGCTGAAGTTGGACACCCAACCAACTGAACCACCCAGGCATCCCAAAGTCTTATATTTTTTCAAAAAAAAAATTAGTATCTTTAGGGGCACTTGCGTGGCTCAGTTGGTTAAGCGTCTGACTCTTGGTTTGGGCTCAGGTCATGATCTCAGGGTTTTGTGGGTTCAAGCCCCGTGTCACACTCTGAGCTGGCAGCATGGAGTCTGCTTGGGATTTTCTCACTTTCCCTCTCTCTATGTCCCTGCCCCACTCACACTGTCTCTGTCTCTCTCCAAATAAATAATTTTAAAAATATTAATATTTTTAGTAGTTTTAGAATGCTTAGTTATGAATACAGAAAAGTCTATAGTTGTCTTTATATAACTCTGTTTATTGACTTGTTTCAAATGAGCATGTATTCTTATTGCATTTGAAAGGAAAATAGGATAAGCTTTAAATGGGGAAAGCTCATGTGAAAGAGAGACTGGAATCGAATCGCCAGAGAAAAGGAGAATGTTATTATGAAAGTTAAGGCAAGAGAGAGGTTCAAAGAAGAGGGGTGGTTACAATGCCAAGTGCTGCAGAGAGCATTCAAGTGGGATGACAACGCAAAAGCACAGAGTTTGCCAACTGTGACGTCTTTGGTGGCCATGGCAAGTGCCATTAAGATGGAATGGTAGATGCCAAAGCAATTGCAGTGGTCTGTTGCAAAGAGGCAGAGACAATGAAATTTGTCTGTGATGGGCAAGAGAAAGATATGGTGGTAGCTAGTGAAGAATACCTTTGGCAGAGAATATTTTTAAGGGTAGGAGAGGTGAATGGTTTAATAAAGAGACTTGTAGCTCCCAGAATGCTGAAAGAAACAAATAGGCAAGACTGGTGTCTTACTGTCCCTTTATAAGGCTTTAAACCTTGTGAAAGAAGGACTTCCTCCACTTCGCCAGCTACAAGGATGACAAAATGACATGGGTGACAAGAATACTGATGCCAAGAGGCTGCAACAGCCAGGCCATCAGAGCAGGGGATAAGAGAAGTGCACAAGACTATCAGGGTATCAAGCCTGGAGCCAGAGCAGAGAATACTTGTTGAAGTGGGAAGGTGGGTACCTCTAGCTTCAAGAAATCTGGGGTTGAGGAATTAAAAAACAAAAAACACCTTCCATTGTCAATACTTACGGTATTCTATCCTCTTTTGATTGTACACCTTTTGACTGTGACCGGAGTAAGTAATACATTTTCGCATTGTGATCTAATACAAATATACATAAGAAGCAAAAATTTCACAAACAAATATATATTCCTGCTATGTATAATAAAAGGTGTGGGCACCTGGATGACTTAGTTGGTTAAGTGTCTGACTCTTGATCTCATGGTTTATGAAATCAAGCCCTGCATTGAGCTCTCTCTGTGCCTCTCTCCTGTGTGTGTATGCACACTCTTTCTCCCTCTCAAAATAAATAAACTTTAAAAAATATAAAGAAAAAGTACTACAAAGTTTGTGTTAAATAAAATACAATATAGAAACGCACCAAATAAACAGTACAAAAACAAAACCTGGGAAAGACTGCCATTTGGAAAATGTGAATCTCATTTCTAAGTTCATACAACCTGCTTAGTACTTTTCCTAAAGACAATCAACAAACTGGTTACAGGTAGCTCCAATATTTGAATAATTTTTTTTAACTTTTAACTTTTATTTTGAGAGAGAGTGAGAGCAGGGGAGGGGCAGAGTCAGAGAGAGAAAGAGAGAATCTCAAGCAGGCTCCACATTGTCAGCACAGAGCCCGACACAGGACTCAAACTCACAAACCGTGAAATCATGACCTGAGTCGAAATAAAGAATCGGATGCTCAGTCACCCCTGAATAAAATATTTTTAGCAATCCCTATCAAAATAACACCATCATTCTTCACAGAGCTAGAACAAACAATCCTAAAATTTGTATGGAACCAGAAAAGACCCCAAATAGCCAAAGCAAGCCTGAAAAAGAAAACCAAAGCAGGAGGCATCACAATCCTGGACATCAAGCTATATTACAAAACTGTAATCATCAAGACAGTATGGTACTGGCACAAAAACAGACACTCAGATAAATGGAACAGAATAGAGAATCCATAAATAGACCCATAAACGTATGGCCAACTAATCTTTGACAAAGCAGGAAAGAATATCCAATGGAAAAAAGAGAGTCTCTTCAGCAAATGGTGCTGGGAAAACTGGGCAGCGACATACAGAAAAATGAACCTGGACCACTTTCTTACACCATACACAAAAATAAACTCAAAATGGATGAAAGACCTAAATATAAGACAGGAAGCCATCAAAATCCTTGAGGAGAAAGCAGGCAAAAACCTCTTTGACTTTGGCCGCAGCAACTTCTTACTCAACATGTCTCCAGAGGCAAGGGAAACAAAAGCAAAAATGATCTATTGGAACCTCATCAAAATAAAAATCTTCTGCACAGTGAAGGAAACAATCAGCAAAACTAAAAGGCAACTGACAGAATGGGAGAAGATATTTGCAAACAGCATATCAGATAAAGGGTTAGTATCCAAAATCTATAAAGAACTTATCAAACTCAACACCCAAAAAACAAATAATCCAGTGAAGAAATAGGCAAAAGACATGAATAGACACTTCTCCAAAGGAGACATTCAGATGGCCAACTGACACATGAAAAAATGCTCAACATCACTCATCATCACAATGAGATACCATCTCACACCTGTCAGAATGGCTAACATTAACTACTCAGACAACAACAGATGTTGGCGAGGATGCGGAGAAAGAGGATCTCTTGCACTGCTGGTGGGAATGCAAGCTGGTGCAGCCACTCTGGAAAACGTTATGGAGGTTCCTCAAAAAATTAAAAATAGAACTATCCTACAACCCAGCAATTGCACTACTAGGTATTTATCCAAGGGATACAGGTGTGATGTTTCAGAGGGCCACATGCACCCCAATATTTATAGCAGTACTATCAACAATAGCCACAGTTTTGAAAGAGCCCAGATGACAATCAACAGAAGAATGGATAAAGAAAATGTAGTATATATATATACAATGGAGTATTACTCGGCAATCAAAAACAATGAAACCTTGCCATTTACAACTATGTGGATGGAACTAGAGGGTATTATGCTAAGCAAAATTAGTTGGTCAGAGAAAGACAAATATATGACTTCACTCACATGACGACTCTAAGATACAAAACAGATGAACATAAGGGAAGGGAAGCAAAAATAATATAAAAACAGGGAGGAAGACAAAAACATAAGAGACTCTTAAATATAGAGAACAAACAGAGGGTTGGGTGAGGGGTTGCAGGGAGGGCAAGGGGCTGAATGAATAAGGGGCATTAAGGAATCTACTCTTGAAATCATTGTTGCACTATATGCTAAGTAACTTGGATGTAAATTAAAAAAAAAATCTCTCTGCAAAGAAAAAACCAAAAAAATTTTAAAGGTCAGATTATTTATAACAAAAGAAATAACCCAAATATTCTTTTAGAAAGAAATGGTGGAAATAACTATATATGATATATATATATATATATATATATATATATATATATATATATATATATATATATAATGGAATACCACGCAGAGTTAAAAATAAATGAGGACTACATTTATACACTACTATAGAGTGATACTCTGGACATACTAGTAAATGAAAAAAAGCAACCAAAACAAGTGTGCATGGTATGCTAGAGGGATGGAAAGACTAAAGAAAAAAGGGACAGAAACTAAAACTTTCTGAATATATCTTGTTTGATACATTTGATAATGGAACCATGTAAACATTTTACATAATTATAAGGTGTGTGGTTTTAAAAGGCAATCCCTAAAAATCAGAAGTAAAATGAAACAAATAAACCTAACTCTATATTGAATGAACAGGATAAACACAGAACTATGAATTATTTCAAATGGGTTTAAAACTCTATTTTGTGTGTTCTTGGTGGGATATACCTTACAAAAAACTGAAAAAAATCTTAAACTGTTTTTGGTAATCATAATGCTTGTGTTAGCGTCAGTACTGTTATCCTAAGACTGGTGTGTGTGTATGCGGGATAAAGCAAAAAAGTGATTATGTTGGTATTCCAGTGTGAGAAAAAAAGGAGAACTGGATTCAGATAGATGAGGTTAAGCCAAAATCCTACGGTCCTGGGGCGCCTGGGTGGCTCAGTCGGTTAAGCATCCGACTTCAGCTCAGGTCATGATCTCACAGTCCGTGAGTTCGAGCCCCGCATTGGGCTTTGTGCTGACAGCTCAGAGCCTGGAGCCTGCTTCAGATTCTGTGTCTCCCTCTCTCTCTGACCCTCCCCCTGTTCATGCTCTGTTTCTCTCTGTCTCAAAAATAAATAAACATTAAAAAGAAATAAAAGAAAAGAAAAGCAAGAGAGGGTATGTTAAAATGACCTAGGAACCAATTTTAAGAGGCATCCATTGCCCCCAAATGGGACATTTGCTCAGTTGCCCAAATGTCCACAAGAATAATAAATTGGAGGCAGGGGGTGGGGAATGCCTGGCTGGCTCAGTTGGTAGAGCATGTGACTTGTGATCTCAGGGTTGTGAGCTCAAGCCTGCTTTAAAAAAAAAAAAAAAAGAAAGAAGGGGCACCTGGGTGGCTCAGTTGGTTAAGCATCCAACTTTGGCTCAGGTCATGATCTCACAGTTCATGAGTTCAAGCTCTGCATTGTTCTTTCTGTTGTCAGCACAGAGCCCACTTTAGATCTTCTGTCCTTCCCCTGCTTGCGCAAATGTACTCTCTCAAAAACAAACATTAAAAAAAAAGAATGGAATTATTTGAAATACTTCAAATATGTTCATGAGTTTGTAATGATCCTTTAAAAAACAACAACAAAACTTATTAGTCACCTTTGGAAGATGCTAGGGAATCAAAATATTCTTTTGAAATCTTGTATTTTATCTTGTTTTTTCCTGTACAAACTGTACCTGAGGGTAAACAAACAGTTGAAGAGAAATTTCTCTTTATATAAATATGGCAGATAATAAGTGAAGAATGAGATGGGGCACCTGGGTGGTTCAGGAGGTTGGGCATCTGACTTCGGCTCAGGTCATGATTTCACAGCCCGTGAGTTCGAGCGTCGTGTCAGGCTCTGTGCTGACAGCTCAGAGCTTGGAGCTTGCTTTGGATTCTGTGTCTCCCTCTCTCTCTCTGCCCCTCCCCTGCTCATGCTCTGTCTCTGTCTCAAAAATAAATAAAAACATTAAAAAAAATAAGTGAAGAATGAGATAACATTGCCATTTCGCAAATAATAATGAAATGATGGGTCTTGGTATTGATTGTCAGTGATTACTAGTATCACATAAAGAGACGACGAAACATTATATACCTCCTGATAGAAAAATACACCTATTTATATCTTGCCTCCCACCCCCAAAACTGAACCTCAATCTGATGAAGCCTGCAGATCTAATTACCAATTTACAGGAAATAAATTGGACAGAGGACCATGGTAAGCAATACTACAGGGACACAATCAGCAAAATCCAAAATCCAGACTATGGAAAACTCTGCAGGATAAGTGAATTGCTAGGAAAAAAAGAAAAGAAACAAAGGAGAGCTATTGGATAGGGTTCAATCAGGAAAGAACCACTTTCGGTGATATAAAGGATTTATTATAAGACTTATACCCAACATAATTGGGAACTAGTTGGGTAAGCAGTCAGTGTCAATCAGTTACCCCTGCATCTGGTTCTGGGCCTGAAGTCAGGGAGGCTGACAGGGGGAGCAAGAACAAGCTGGGAACCCTATCTGTCTCTCATTAGAACCTGTGTTGGTCTCTCACCAACGTTAAGCTTCCAACTTTGATGATGTGGATGATCTACAGAAACACTAGTGTAATTCTTAATAGAGCTGCACATAATGCTGGACCATTAACAATTATGTTCGCCAGTTAAACTTGAATGTGCCTCTATTTTTCACTTCATCATTTTTTACTATTAAACAATAAATTTTATTCTTTAAATAATCAATTTTAAAGCATTTGGTACAAGTTCAGTTAAAATGCTACAATCATTACAAACTCAATATATTGCATTGATAATAATGCCTTTTCTGAAAAACACAAAGTTCTTATCTAAAATCCATTAGAAAGTATCAATAATTCTGCCAACAGCAAATAAAATCATACTAAACTTTGCTTCAAACTTAGCTGCAACTATACAACATTAACCCTTCCATTCTGATAGTCAAATTTATCACAATATACCAGGGAACAAAAGATCAAATGACCCAGTGCTAATGAGCTCATGAATTCATCACATCCCTCTCTCTAACCCCATTCATTGCAATTGGTGCAATATGGCATTTTTGCTAAGCAACCTTATGATGAAACTCTGGTGTTTTCTTTAAAAAAATGTTTTTTAAATGTTCTGGTTTTTTTGAGAGAGATAGAGTGTGAGCAGGTGAGGAGCAGAGAGAGAGACAGACAGACAGACAGACAGAGTGCAGGTCGGGGAGGGGCAGAGAGAGAGGGAGACACAGAATCAGAAGCAGGCTCCAGGCTCTGAGCTGTCAGCACAGAGCCCGATACAGGGCTTGAACTCCTGAACCACGAGATCATGACCTGAGCTGAAGTCAGATGCTTAACTGACTGAACCACCCAGGCACCCCTGATGTTTTCTATTCCATTATGTTATAGTATATTATATTTAATTTAAAAATAAAAAAGCTGGTCAAGAGCTACTAACTTGATTTCATGACCCACTAATGGACTGTGCCCTTGGCTGGGTTATATCTACAATATTAAAATTCCCCTTCTGTTAATGTTTAAATTCACTTAACTCTTTTGAGTCTCTGTATCTTTATTTTTATTCTCCACGTATGTGCTTTTTGATTTCCAATGTTCTTACTGTGATCTTTACAAGTCAGGGATATGATAGAAATTCTGAATGTGGGTGATTTTATAAGTCACGCCATGGTTTCTTTCTGCCTTCAAACAGAAAAGTCAAACTTACTATACAATAACTCAGTTTTCTTAGATTTCTTCTTATCCAACATTGCAAGGACAGGTCTTAAAGTCACTCTTATCATAGGTTCCTAAAAGTTATTTCTCAGTTTCTATTTGCAACTCACAAAATTCTATCTTTTTAAAAAAATTTTAAACACCTGACAAAGAGGTATCCTGAAAAGGAATGAATGGATATTTTTCTGATTATTCTATTGCTATGTGACAGATCACCCCACACTTGATGGTGTAAAACTGTAATCATTTTATTATGCACAGCATTCTGTGGGTAAGTAATCCAGGGAGGGCACAGCAGAATGGGCTTATCTCTTCTCCACATGTCTGGGGCCTCATTGAGACTAATGGTTTCTTCACTCATATGTCTGGTGGCCTACCTGGGATGCCTTGAGGCTGGGCTCTGTGGAGTCTGTCGACTGGAGCTCTTACTGTGGCCTCTCCCTCTGATGTGGGTTTGTTTTGCATCTTTTCGTATACATGCCCTGAGATTTAGGTTTCTGGGTTGGTGTGGATTCATCACTTATTTGTTCAGTGATATCTATTCAGATTTGTATTACTTTGCTTGATGTCTTTGGCTTATTTATTCACCCCCAAAATATTATGGGTCTGGTTGTTTCAGGCACAGTGCTGAGCACACAGATGCAGAGCTTAGACACAGCTTTTCCTTCAAGCACAAATGCACTTTAATGAATGAGCATAGACTCCAATATCAGGCAAACTGCATCTAGAATCACAGCTTCATCACTAACTAGTTGGAACCTTGCTTGAAAAATTACATAGGCCCTTGTCCTCTTTTTCCTCCTGAGGATTACTCGTTTAACTAAGACAGTGCCTGGAACTTGGTGGAAACTTAATATGTTTATTCCCTTTAAAAAAAAGAACTCAGTGGAAAATTACTAATTATATCCACACATTCACAACAGCATGAAAGGGTTAATATAAAGGTGTATATATAAGATAATCTGTGTACAGGAAAGCGCCACCTAGCTTAGGCTGACATCTTGAGAAATTTCCCATAGAATAGTAATTCCCATCTGGTGTGGGTCGGAGGAAGGAGTATGGAAGCTGATGGGGAATCTTTGCATTGAAGGGCAAAGGCTCAAAAAAATGCATTCAATATTAACATTATTTGATAAATGAGGAAATGAAAAAGTATGGTTCTGACAAGACAGACTACATAAAGTAAATACAAAATCACTCCAGATGATAGATATTCAGATGTAGAGGATATATTCTGCATATCAGCAATTCTCAAAGAGGAATAATCAGAGTCTCAGGGGAAGGCTGGTATGAAATGCAGACATACATACACATACATATATCAGCTAAGGGTATGGTTTAAATTTTTTTTTAACGTTTATTTATTTTTGAGAGAGAGAGAGAGAGCACATGAGCAGGGCTCCACCCAGGCTCCCCAAGGGTATGTTTTTTTTAAAGATTAAGAAACTTCAGTAAAAAACATAGTGACTAAGCCTTGAATAGTGAATAGGAATTAGCTGGGTGGAAAAGAGAAGAAAAGAAAATTCAGGGTAATAGGACCAGCCTTCACAAGTGGTCTGGGGTGTGACAGAGCTGGGCTAGTGGGAGGACTGCAGGTGGTGTTACATGGCTGTGAGTGAGGGGTAGATGAGCATAGAAAGGTCGGCAGAGACCAAATCTTGAATCACTCGTATGCTCTACTGAGGGAATACTGAAGGCAGTTGGGAGTCACTGAAGGATTCAGAGGGAGAAAGTAACAAAGGCAGATTTGCTTTTCTAATAGTACCCATAAATTTCCTTCTGCAGTCATGATTTCTTCTTTGAGCTCTCAGAAAGTAGTAAGTACAAGTTTATTGACTCCAGCCTTATTCTTAGCTGGGAATGCTGCTTCTGCCCTGGTAGATGTCCTCTTTTTTGTGCTTTCTCTTTCTGTCAGAGATTTCAATCCTTATGGATTGCACAGGTGAGCACAGACAGGTGTGCTGTTTTGAAGTGGATCTTACTAAATTGCTACTTTGAACTGTCACCATTTTGGTTTTTATTGTCTATTTTTAAAAAATTTTTGTTGAGTTTACCTAGGAAGTTTCCAGTGCCGAGTTTACTGGGAGATAGCAGGAGGAAGTGAAAAACATAGTAGGCTTATAGTTCAAGTACCTTGCCCTGCATGACTTTGAGTAAGTCACAACCTCTCTGAGCTTCAGTTTCTTCACTTGAAACATAGAATAATCATCTTGTAAAACTGGGGTGGGGATTGGAGACAATGTTCACCAAGTGCTCGAATCATAGGTGTTCAATGACAGTAACTTTTGCAGATGTTGTCAGTGCCCGCTCCCTGCCCTTAGCACTCATTGTTCCCATATAACTAACAGCTACTCACTTCAAGCACCTGTGACTGCCTGCAGGCTTTCTCTAGCCACAGAAGTGCGATCAGCCCTAGCTTGGGGTAGGCTACAAATGCCAAGGAATTAATGCCCCCAGAAGCAGCCTTTTCAACCAATGGGAGTCTTTAGATTAAAACTCCTTCTTTCTTGTTCTCTGAGTGAAACAAAGCGAAGCCAATTCTACATATTGTCCCAGAGGTCTCCAATGGATTGTTAGTCAATAGTCAGTCACCAGTCATACTTCTCATTAAAGAGCACTGTATTGGCTTCTTTCCCTTCCCAGTCTCACTTCTCTATGCCCTACCAGTGATCACCTCCCAAATATATTACTTGCACTCAAATCCTTGTCCCATGGTCTGCTTCTGGGGAAGCCAGCTGAGGACAGTAACTATTGCTCATTCATTCAATAGTTATTTTAGTACAGACAATGTGTCAGGCACTGTTTTTTTTACTACTACTCCATCCTCCTGTACAATCTTACATCTGGGATTTCTGGTTTCTTACATTTAAAAAATTATATTATTAAAAAACTAAAGGAAAAATGTAAGGAAAACTCTTCTCCATAATCTCAGCAACTTAACACAAAAGCTACTTCTATGTCTTCCTATTCCCTTCTATTCTTTATCCACGCATGCACATATTTCACAGTTGCAGTTGTAGGTACAATCCAGTATTCCGTGGTTGGTTTTTTTTTTCCACTTAGTTTCCTACCATGCTCATTTTCCCTAGCCTTTACAATTAGCACTTTAAGGCCTGTGTTATATTCTATTACCCTACTGTAGGACATTGGGATGGTTAATTTTATGTGTCAACTTGACTGAGCCATGGAATACCCAGGTAATATTTGGTCAAACATTATTCTGAATGTTAATGTGCTTAGATGAGATTAACATTTCAATTGATACAATAAGTAAAGCAGACTGCCCTTTCTAGTGTGGGTGGGCCTCATCTAATCTGTTGAAGGACTGATAGAAAAAGGCTGACTGTACCCTAAGTAAGAAAATTCTGTCTGTCCACTTTTGAATTAGGACATCAGCTTTTTATTTCCTTAGACTCAAACTAAAATCAGTTCTTCCTGAGTCTCCAGCATGTCAAGTCACTGTGCAGATCTTAGGACTTAGGCCAGTCTCCATAACTGCATGAGCCAATTCCTTATAATAAATCTTTTTATACACATATACACACTATTGGCTTTGTTTCTCTGGAAAATCCTAATACAGACATGCAGGTTGTTTTTTATTTATTCCAATTATGGCTAGCACTACACATAAAATCTTTACATTCACAATCTACTTGTTTTTAATTTTATTTATTTTTATTTTTTTAAATGTTTATTTTTGAGAGAGACAGAGCATGAGTGGGGGAGGGGCAGAGAGTGAGGGAGACACAGAATCCAAAGCAGGCTCCAGGCTCTGAGAGCCTGACACAGGGCTCGAACTCATGAACCATGAGATCATCACCTGAGTCGAAGTCAGACACTTAACTGACTGAGCCACCCAGGTGCCTCAAATCTTATTTATCTTAAAATAGCAGTACATGAACACTGTACAAATTGAAAATATTTTCCTTCCTCCACAATGAAGCTCACTATTACAAATTTCTTGTACATCCTTCAGGAAGTAGACTATACCTGTATCACACAACTGACAGCATGCTACTCATA
The DNA here is from genome assembly GCF_028018385.1 of Neofelis nebulosa. Classification (NCBI taxonomy): domain Eukaryota; kingdom Metazoa; phylum Chordata; class Mammalia; order Carnivora; family Felidae; genus Neofelis; species Neofelis nebulosa. The sequence goes on along the minus strand of NC_080786.1, from coordinate 77,530,893 downwards.
TCATCCTGTGCTTTTTCTATTCAATGATTCAACTTGGTTATCTTTCACGCCAACATGCACTGCCTCAGTGCTTCTGACAGGCTTGTTCCCTCAGCTCCCCTTGCTGCTATTTTTTGTGACAGTACCTCCTCAGCATAGGGACTCCCTCTTAGGCAGAAAAATCACTATCCACCTTCTCTACTAATTCATTTAATCACTCTTTTAGTCACTTGACAAATGTTTACTGAATATTTACTATGAGCTGAGCACTTTGCAGGCCATGGCACAGAATGGTGAGCAGAAGAGGCCATACATATCCCTGCCCTTGTGAAGTTCAGTTTAGGGACACAGAATAATGAGCCAGAAATTTCAGAGAATCCAGGTGAGTGAAGTGATGAAGGGTGTGTGTGTGTGTGTGTGTGTGTGTGTGTGTGTGTGTGTGTGTGTGTGGCGGGGGGTGGGGGGGGTGGGGGGGTGGCAATGGATGACACAGAAAGGAAAACCTGGCCCAGAAGGGCTTTCTGAAATAAGTGTCACCTTGCTGAGGCCTGAAGAATGAAGAGTAAGCCAAGGGAAAGGACTGTGGGAAAGATGTCCCTTGCAGGAGATGATAAGAGAGGAAGAAGACAGGAGAGGGAGAATGGGGGGAAGTAGAGACAACTTAATATGGGGAATGCTTAGTGGGCCTGAGAGATGAGGCCAGAAAAGTTGGCAGGAGCCAGGCCATGGAAGCCTCATGGACTTTGTCCTAGAGGCATGAAGGGTCTGCTTTTTGTTAATTCCTTCAGTTTGATGTTTTCTGTCCTTTAAATATTTAAATACTTTTAACCTATTAATTTTTTCACTACATACTCTGCATTATTGTTCAGTGCTGTTCTAGGGTTTACAGTAGGCATCCTTAACATATGCAGCTTAATTTAGAGTTTATATTGTATCCCTTTATGTAAAAGGAAGAACCTTAAAACTACATGGGTCCATTTACTTACCCACTCCCATCATCCTTTATGCAACACTTGCCATTTGTATTGCTTCTGTGTACCTTATAAATCCCACAAAATTGTTAAATTTTGTTTTAAACAGTCTTATCTTTAAACAATTAAAAGGGAGAAAATAGTCTTCTATATTTATCTAGATATTTACCATTTTTATGTTCTTCATTCCTTCCTAAAGATGAATGTTCTTCATTCCTTCCTTCCATCTTAGGATCATTTCCCTTTTGTCTGAAAACTTCATTTATCATTTCTTATTGGAGAGCCCCAGTAAAAAAATTAACTGATTTTTAATGTGCAAAAAGTATCTTTTTATTTGCATTGTTGAAAGATATTTTTGCTGGGAATATAATTCTGGGTTGACAATATTCTCTAGCATTTAAAAAATGTTGTTACTGCGAGCAATTATACATCAACAAATTGGATAACCAAAAAGAAATGGATAAATTCCTAGACACATACAATCTTCCAAAAGTGAATCAGAAAGAAAGAAAATCTCAACAGACCAATTAATAGTAATGAAACTGAATCAGTAATCAAAAAATCCCCAACAAACAAAAGTCCAGGACCAGAGAGGTTCATAGATGAATTCTACCAAACATTTAAAGAAGAGATAATATCTATTCTCCTCAAAGGATTCCAAAAAATAGAAGATGAAAGAAAGCTCCCAAATACATTCTATGAGGCTAGCATTACCCTGATACCAAAACCAAAGACACTACAAATAAAGGAAACTACAGGCCAGTATCCCTGATGAACATACAAACAAAAATACTCAAAAAAATATCAGCAAATCACATTCAACAATACATTAAAAAGATCATTCACCACAATCAAGTGGGATTTATCCCTGGGGTGCAAGTATGATTCAACATTCATAAATCATTCACTGTGATGATATACCACTAACAAAATGAAAGGTTAAAATCATATGATCATCTCAACGGATGCAGAAAAAGCATTTGACAACATTCAACATCTGTTTATGACAAAACCTCTCAACAAAGTGAGTATACAGGGAACATACCTCACCATAATAAAGGGCATATATAACAAGCCCACAGCTAACATCTACTCAATGGTGGAAAACTGAAAACTCTTTCTGTAAGATCAGGAACAAAACAAGGATGTCCATTCTCACCATTTTCATTCAAGATAGTACTGGAGGTCCTAGCCACAGCAATTAGGCAAGAAAAAGAAATAAAAGTCATCTAAATTGGCAAGGAAGAAGTAAAATTTCCTATTTGCAGATGACATAATTCTATATATAGAAAACCCTAAAGATCCCACCCAAAACTGTTAGAATAAGTGGATTCAGCAAAGTTGCAGAATATAAAATCAATATACAAAAATACATTTCACTTCTATCAGAAAGAGAATTTTAAAAATCTGAATTACAGCTGGATCAAAAAGAATAAAATATCCAGAAATAAATATAATGAATAGGTGAAAACTGAAAAAATACATATCTATATTTCAGCATACTGAAAACTATAAGACACTGAAGAAAGAAATTGAAGACACAAATAAATGGAAAGATATTATGTGCTCATGGATTACAAGAACATTGTTAAAATGTACATAATATCCAAAGCAATTCCAATGGTACTTTTCACAAAAATAGAACAAACAATCCTAAAGTTTATAGGGGACAAAAAAGACCAAGAATAGCCATGGCAATCTTAAGAAAGAAGAACATAACTTGAATCATCACATTGCTGATTTCAAATTATATTACAACTCTGTAGTAATCAAAACAGTATGGTATTGGCATAAAAACAGACACATATATCAGTGGAACAGAAGAGACTCAGAAATAGATCTATACATATATGATCAATTAATTTATCACAAAGGCACCAAGAATATACAATGGGGAAAGGATAGTCTCCTCAGTAAAAGGTGTTGGAAAACCTGGACAGCCACATGCAAAACAGTGAAACTGAACCCTTATTTTACATCATATTCAAAAATCAACTAAAATGGATTAATTACACATAACACCTGAAAACACAAAACTAGAAGAAAACATGGGGGTAAACTCCTTAACAATGGTCTTGGTGATGATTTTTACAATTTGACACTAAAAGCAAATGCAACAAAGCAAAAAATAAACAAGTGGGACTATACCAAATTGAAAAGCTTCTGTAAAGATCAACAAAATGAAAGACAACCTACAGAATAGAAGAAACCATTTGCAAATCATATCTTTGATAAGGGGTCACTATCCAAAATATAGTTAAAAACTCATATAACTCAATAACAACTGCTGTACAACAAAAGATATGGAGACCATGCAGAGAACAGGCAAAAGCGATGAAAGCATGGTAAGGAAGGGAACTTCCCCCACCCCATCATGCTACGAACTGCAGAGGGGAGGGAGAGTATAGGGAGAACATGAGCAGATTCATCTGCCCTAGGGCATGGAAGAAAAGATGCAGTTTATTATTTATTATTTTATTTTATTTTGGAGAGAGAAAAAGTATGTGAGTGGAGAGAGGGGTGGAGGGAGAGAGAGCTAGAATCTCAAGCAGGCTCCGCACTGAGCGTAGAGCCCAACGTAGGGCTCGATACCACGACCCTGGGATTGTGACCTGAGCAGAAATTGAGTTGGTTGCTCAACTGGCTGACACCCCCTAGTTGCCCTTTTAAACTGCGCTGTTCTGGGATGCCTGGGTGGCTCATTCTGTTGAATGTCTGACTCTTGATTTCAGCTCAGGTCATGATCCCAGTGTTGTGGGATCAAGCCCCATGTTTGACCCCGTGTTGAATGTTGAGCCTGCTTGCGATTCTCTCTCTCTCTCTCTCTCTCTCTCTCTCCTCTGCTCCTCTCCCCCACTCATGCTGTCTCCCTCAAATTAAAAAAAAGAAGGCAACTAGAATATAAAGGAAGCCCTAGAACCCTGTAAAACAGCAAGGAAGCTGCTGGAACTCTCTCCAGGTCAGAGGTGCTGGTGAATGCCACAGTTTAGGCTCCCCCTCCACCATGATAGCACAGATGGAGAACTGTGCAGGTGCCATAGCATGCCTGGTGCCTCAGTGAGCACTGGGCCTATAGTTCACACCAGCCCTGGATGCTCTGGGGCACAGGAAAAAAAAAAAAAAGCTGTGGGGAAAAAAAAAAAACCTGGAATATAAAAGATCCAGCTCTGGGGCGCCTGGGTGGCTCAGTCGGTTAAGTGTACGACTTCAGCTCAGGTCACAATCTCATGGTCCGTGAGTTCGAGCCCCGCGTTGGGCTCTGGGCTGATGGCTCAGAGCCTGGAGCCTGCTTCCGATTCTGTGTCTCCCTCTCTCTCTGCCCCTCCCCCGTTCATGCTCTGTCTCTCTCTGTCTCAAAAATAAATAAACGTTAAAAAAAATAAATAAATAAAAAGTAAAAGATCCAGCCCTAGAACCCTGCGAAGTGATGGGAAAGCTGCTGGAACTCTCTCAGGGTCAGAAGGGATGGCTAATGCCACAGTTGTGTTCCTTTTCCACTTAGATAGTATGGACAGGAGCAGGGTCCAGGTATCCCAGCCAGCACCTCATCTCAGCGAGTCCTGGGTCCCTGGCCAAAACTAGCCCCAGCCATCCCACTGAGGCCACCCCAGCATACAGCACACTGGGATACCTCCTGTTAGCTTTCACTACCGCCATCATGACACAATGACACAGGCACAAATCACTTCAGAACACTCTAGGCCCATACAACTTTGACTTCAGATGGCTTGCTAGGGCACCCCTGGCACAGAGTGCTCTGAAAACCCTGGCTGATTCCTGCCTAGGCTCCAACCACCCCACCAGGGCACCCTTTGTGCAGAGAGTCCTGGGAAGCCCTCACTTGTATCTACTTCAGCTTCAGCTGTCCTCCCAGGGCATCCTCTGTATAGAGCACCCTGGGACCTCCTGGCCCATGTCCCACTTTGACTCTAGTCACCCCATCAGGGAACCTCCCACCCACACACACACACACATGGAGAGCCTCAGGACACCCTGGCTTGCCCCCATTTTAGCTTTAGCTGTCCTGCCAGAGTAACCTTTGCATAGAGAGCCAAGGGACTGCACCAGCCCACACCTACTTCAGCCTTAGCTGTCCTGCTAGGGTGCCCTCTGTAGGGAGAACCTCAGGACCTCCTGACTTGCACCACTTCAGCTTCAGCTGTCCTGCCAAGGTATCCTCTGCACAGAGAGCCCTGGGACTGTCCCAGCCTATATCCACATCAGCTCTGGCCTTCCCACTAGGGCAGCCTCAGCATGGAGCACCCAAAGACTCCAGACAGACAGCTAGAATCACCAGGCATACATAGTCTACAGAGGGGACGACCATACTTCAAATTTAGGAGAAAGAGCTATTCCTTCAAGTTTAGGAAAAGCAGCTATTCTGCCTAATTCATAGAAACAAACATAAGAAAATCAAGCAAAATGAGACACTTTCCTTCAAGTTAGGAAAAGCAGCTATTCTACCTAATTCATAGAAACAAACAGAAAGTCAAGCAAAATGATACAGAGGAATATGCTCCAAACAAAAGAGCAAGACAAAAACCTCAGAAAAAGAACTAAATAAAACAGAGAAAAGTAATATGTCTGAATAAAGAGTTTAAAGTAATAATCATAAAGATGCTCACTGAACTATAGAGAAGAGTGGAAGAGCTCAGTGAGAACGTCAACAAAGAGAGAGAAAACATAAAAAAGAACCTATCAGGGTTGAAGAATACAATAATTGAAATGAAAAACCCACTAGAAGGAATCAACAGTACATTAGCGATACAGAAGAATGGACCAGAGATCTGAAAGATAGGGTAATGGAAAGCATCCACATTGAACAATAAAAGGAAGGAATAACTTTAAACAATTATCTGTCGGACAACATCAAATGAACAAATATTTGCACTATAGGGGTCTCACAAGGAGGTGGGGGGAGCAGAAAACTTATTTAAAGAAATAATAGTTAACAAGGTCCCTAACCTGAGGAAGGAAATAGTAATCCTTGTTCAGGAAGCAAAGAGAATTGCAAACAAGGTAAACCCAAAGATGTTAACACCATAACACATAATGATTAAAATATCAAAGGTTAAGGATAAAGAGAATTTTAAAGATAGTAAAAGAGAAGAAGTTACATACAAGGGAAACCCCATAAGGCTATCAGCTAATTTTTCAGCAGAAACTTGATAGGCCAAAAGGGAATGGCATGATATATTCAAAGTACTGAAAGAAAAAAAAATCTACAACCAAAAATACTCTACTTGGCAAAGTCATCATTCAGAATTGAAGGATAGATAAAGAGTTTTCCAGACAAACAAATTTAAAGAAGCTCATCACCACTAACAGGAAGCGTTCTTTCAGTGGAAAAGAAAAGGCCATAATTAGAAATAAAGAAGTCGTGAACAAAAAGATGTAAAATATGACAACATATAAGTAAGACATGGTGGACAGGGGAGTAAAAAAGCAGTTCTTTCAGAATGTGTTAAAACTTAAGTGACCACCAACATAATATAGACTGCTATATACTTAAAATGTAATATATGGATCTCATGGCAACCACAAGCCCAAAACCTACAACAGATACACACAAGATAAGGAGAAAGAAAAGCAAGCATAATACTACAGAAAGCCATCAATCACAAGGAAAGAGAGCAAGAAGGAACAAAGAACTATAAAAACAACCAGAAAGTAACAAAATGGCAATAAGTACATTCCTATCAATAATTACTTTAAATATAAATGGTCTAAATGCTCTAATCAAAAGACATGGGGGTGGTGGAATGGATTAAAAAAACAATAATCTAAATGCTTCCTACAAGAGACTCATTTCAGAGGTCACAGCTGTGAGCCCTCCTCTGCTTGTGCTACCCCCACCACTATTGCTGGGAGGTCTGAGTGCCTGAGCTGCAAACCATGGCCTACTGCTGGCAGGAAGGGAAGGATCTAATTATATTTGTGACCAAAGAAGACCATGAAACTCCAGCAAAGCAGAGCTGGTGGCTGATGACCCCAATGATCCGTATGAAGAGCATGGATTGATCCTGCCAAATGGAGACATTAATTGGAACTGCCCATGTCTTCGGGGAATGGCCAGTGGCCCCTATGAGGAACAGTTCAAGTCAGCCTTTTCCTGCTTCTACCAAAGCACAGAGGATGTCAAGGGGTAAGACTGTGTAGACCAGTTCTGGGTCATGCAGGAATGTATGCAGAAATACCCGACCTCTATTCCCAGGAGGATGAGGAGGAGGTGGAGGAGGAAGAGGAAAAGTCAGCAGAACGTTTAGAAGAGACAGCTCCCACTGAGGCCACTGCAACCAAAGAAGAGGAGGGGTCAAACTAATAAAAGGACATAAGGCACTGGGCTCCAGTCCTTCTGCCTAGGAGTGATATGAACCTTTTGCAAAATGCCTTTTGGTCATTCTCTGAGAAACTGTCCTTCCCTCTGTTGTTCTGTGCATTATAATGTACAAAATAACTTATTTTGATGATCTTGATGGTCTTGGGCTTTTGACATATACACTGGAAAAACATGTATGTGTGTCTCACATAAACCCATCAGCAAATGTAGCTGTCACTTTTGAATTCTTTTCTCAGATTATCCTGAATTTTGTCACTTTGAAATAATGTGCTATGATCAGCACATTATCTGGGAGTATCTTGTGAGTGAGCTGATTTATTCTTACTGATTATATTAGATTTCATACCCCTTTAGGAAGTGAAATAGAAACAAGAACATCTTTCTTTAAAAATGCTGGAGTGGGGCCATTCCTAATACAAGAGGCCAAATGATCAGATACTTCTTTCTCGAAAACCATCCTGACCTTGAATATATGAGGGAATACTATATTTCATTTCTGATGCATTTTGGTTTCCATTTTTACCTCGACTCCCAGTGTTTTCTGTGTTTGGAAACTGGAGCTTTGGACCCTCTGATTCACAATCCCTTCCTAGGTGAAAAGAAAGGCTATTTTTGTCTTCGTTGTTATTCCAAAAGCCCTAGTTTGGGGACTGTGTTCACAATGGCTCTGTGTCAGCCTGCTGGGAAACAATGTTCTTGAGAGGTGGGGACCTAATTGTTACCAAAATAACAGCCAAGAGAAGAAACAATGTGAATTAAGTAGTCAATTAAAAGGAAAACATGAAAAAAAAAAAAAAAAGAAAAAGAAAAGAGAGAGAGATACTCACTTCAGATGTGAAGACACATATAGACCGAAAGTGAAGAATAAAAAAAGATACTCCATGTAAATGGAAGCAAAAAAAGAGCCAGGTAGCAATACTTGCATCTGACAAAATAGACTTTAAAACAAAGACTGTATCAAGAGACAAAGAATGTCATTACATAATAATGGGATCAATCCAACAAGAGAATACAATTGTAAATATCTATGCACCCAAAAGGGGAACACCTAAATACATAAAGCAAACATTAATAAACATAAAGGGAGAAACTGATGCTAATACAATAATAGGGAAGTTTAACATCCCACCTACATCAATGAATAGGTCATACAGGCAGAAAATGAAGAAACAGTATCTTTGAACAACACATTAGACCAGATGGACTTTATAGATATACACAGAACATTCCATCCAAAAACAACAGAATGCACATTCTTTTCGAGTGCACATAAAACATTCTCCAGGATAGATAACATTAGGCCACAAAACAAGTCTCAGTAAAGTTAAGAAGACTGAAATTATATCATGAATCTTTCCCAACCACAACAATATGAAATTAGAAATCAATCATAGGAAAAAAAATTTTTAAACACAAACTTGTGATGGCTAACCAGCATGCTACTAAACAACTAATGGGTAAATGAAGAATCAGAAGGAAATTTTAAAAATTCATGGAGACAAATGAGAATGAGAATGAAAACACAGTGGTCCAAAATCTTTGAAACACTGTGAAAGTTGTTCTAAGAGAGAAATTCATGGTGATAAAGGCCTACTCCAAGAGACAAGAAAAATCTCAGATAAACACTCCAACTTTACACCTAAAGGAACTAGAAAAAAAATGAACAAAATCCATGGTTAGTAGAAGGGGGGAAAAAGATTAGAGCAGAAATAAATGAAATAGAGACTAACAAAATAGAAAAGATCAATGAAACCAAGAGCCAGTTCTTTGAAAAGGTAAACAAAATGAATAAACTTTTAGCCAGATTTATCAAGAAAAAAAAGAGGGAAGACCCAAATAAATAAAATCATAAATGAACAAGAAGACATAATAACCAACACTACAGAAATACAAAGGACTATAAGAGACCACTATGAAAAACAATATGCCAACAAATTGGGCAACCTAGAAAAAAATGGACAAATTCCTAGAAACATACAATTCTTCCAAAACTGAATCAAAAAGAAAGAGAAAATCTGAACAGACCAATTACTAGTAATGAAATTGAATCAGTAATAAAAACATTCCCAACAAACAAAAGTCCAGGACCAGATGGATTCACAGATGAATTCCAGCAAACATTTAAAGAAAAGCTAATATCTATTCTCCTCAAAGGATTCCAAAAAATAGATGAAAGAAAGCTCCCAAAATACATTCTATGAGGCTAGCATTACCCTGATACCGAAACCAAAGACATTACAATAAAAGGAAACTACAGGCCAATATCCCTATGAATATAGATATAAGAATCTTCAACAAAGTATTAGCAAATCACATTCAACAATACATGAAAAGGATAATTTACCATGACCAAGTAGGATTTATTTCAGAGATGCAAGGATGGTTCAATATTTACAGATCAATGAATATGATACATTGCATCAATAAAATGAAAAATAAAAATCATATGACCATCTCAATAGATGAAGAAAAAGCACTAGACACAATTCAACATCTGCATGATAAAAACTCTCAACAAAGTGGGTTTAGATGGAACATATCTCAACATAATAAAGGCCACAACTAATATCATACTCGGTGAAAAACTGAGAGTTTTTCTTCTAAGATCAGGAAGAAGGCAAAGGTGTTGACTTTCCCAACTTTTATTTAATATAGTACTAGAAGTCCTAGCCACAGCAATCAGACAAGAAACAAAATGCATCCAAATTGTAAAGAAAAAGTAAAACTGTCTCTATTTGCAAATGACATGATATATGTTGAAAACCCTTAGACCACACACACACACACACACACACACACAACCTATTAGAATAAATGAATTCAGTAAAGTTGCAGGATAAAAAATATCAAAATCAGTTGCATTTCTATACACTACTAATGAAGTAGCAGAAAGGAAAATTAAAAAAACAATCTCACTTAAAATTGTACTGAAAAGAATAAAATCTGTAGGAAAAACCTTAACTGAGGAGGTGAAAACTCTGAAAACTCTAAGATACTGATGAAAGAAACTGAAGACAACAATAAGAAATGGAAAGATATTCCATGCTCATGGACTGGAAGAATATTGTTAATAAGTTGGAGGTATCACATTCCCAGATGTCAAGATATACTACAAAGCTGTAGTAATCAAAACAGTACAGTGCTGACACAAAAAGAGAGACACAGATCAATAGAACAAAACAGCACAGAAATAAACCCATGCTTGTGTGATCAATTAACCTATGTCACAGGAGGCAAGAATGAAAAAGACAGTGCAGGAATGGGCAAAATGGGTGAAGGGGAGTGGGATATATAGGCTTCCAGTTATGGAATAAGTCATGGGGATAAAAGGTAAAACATAAGTAATATAGTCAATGATATTATAATAGTGTTGTATGGTGACAGATGAAAGCTACACTTGCGGTGAGTATAGCATAATGTATAGACTACTTGAATCAATATGCTGTATACCTGAAACTGATGTAACATTGTGTATCAACTATACTTCAATAAAAAAGTAAAAGTTCCAAAACTAAATAAAAAAACAGGCAGAGGACCAAATAAAATCACTAATGAAAGAAGAGAAATAAGGGTGCTTGGGTGACTCAGTCGGTTGGGCGTCCAGCTTTGGCACAGGTCATGATCTCATGGTTTGTAGGTTCAAGCCCCGTGTCAGGCTCTGTGCTGACAGCTAAAAGCCTGGATCCTGCTTCAGATTCTGTGACTCCTCTCTCTGCCCCTCCCCAGTTTGCGCTGTCTCTATCTCTCAAAAATAAATAAAAATGGTAAAAAAAAAAAGAGGAGAAATAACAACTAATAACACAGACAATTACAGCAGAATGTTATGAAAACCTACATGCCAGCAATTGGACAACTTAGAAGAAATGGATAAATTTCTGGAAACCTATAACTTACCAAAACTAAAGCAGGAAGAAATAGAACATTTGAACAGACTAATTATCAGCAATGAAACTGAATTAGTAATCAAAAAACTTCCCAACAGACAAAAGTCCAGGATAAAACAGCCACACAGATAAATTCTACAACATTTAAAGAAGAGTAAATACCTACTTTTCTCAAACTATTGCAAAACACAGAAGAAGAAGGAAAGCTTCTAAATTCATTGTATGAGGCCAGTATCACCCTGATACCAAAACCAGAGTAAAACTACAAAAAAAGAACTACAGGGCAAGATTTCTCATGAATAAATCCTCAACAAAATATCAGCAATATGAATCTAACAATATGTTAAAAAAATAATTTACCATGATCAAGTGGGACTTTATTCCTGGAAATGTAAGAGTGGTTCAACATTTGCAAAACAATCAAGGTAATACATCACATCAGTAAGAGAAAGGATAAAAGCCATATGATCACTTCAATAGATGCAGAAAAAGCATTCAACAAAGTACAACATCCATTCATGATAAAAACTCTCAACAAAGTAGGTCTAGAGGGAACATACTCAAGATGATAAAGTCGTTATGTGAAAAACACACAGCCAACATCATACTCAAAAACTGAGAGCTTATCCCCTAATGTTTGGAGCAAGAGAAAGATGTCCACTCTCACCACTTTTATTCAACACAGTACTGGAAGTCCTAGCCACAACAATTAGACAACACAAAGAAATAAAAAGGCATCCAGACTGGTAAGGAAGAAGTAAAATTCTCACTATTTGCAGATGACATAATACCATGTATAGAAAATCCTAAATACTCTACCAAAAAACTATTGGAACTGATAAATGAATTCACTAAAGTCACAGGATACAAAATCTATATACAGAAATCTGTTGCATTCCTATATACTAATAATGAAGCAGCAGAAAGTGAAATTAAGAAAACAATCACAGGAGTGCTCTCAGTCAGTTGAGCCTCCGACTTTGGCTCAGGTCATGATCTCGTGGTTGACCAGTTTGAGCCCTGCATCGGGCTCTGTGCTGACAGCTCAGAGCCTGAAGCCAGCTTCGGATTCTGTGTCTCCATCTCTCTCTGCCCCTCCCCCACTCATGCTCTGTCTCTCTCTGTCTCAAAAATAAATAAACATTCAAAAAATTTTTTTAAAAAAGGAAAACAGTCACATTTACAATTGCACCCAAAACAATAAAATATCTAGGAATAAACTCAACCAAAGAGGTAAAAGACTCATACCCTGAAAACTATAAAACATGGATGAAAGAAATTCAAGACAATACAAATAAATGTTCATGGGTTGAAAGAACAAATATTGTTAAAATGTCGATACTATCCTGGGCACCTGGCTAACTCAGTGGAGTATGCAAGCAACTCTTGATCTCAGAGTTTTAAGTTCAAGCCCCACATTGGCTGTAGAGATCACTTCAAAATACAATCTTTAAAAATAAAATAAAATGTCTATATTACCCAAAGCAATCTACAGATTTAATGCAATCCCTATAAAAATACCAACATCATTTTTCATAGAACCAGAACAATCCTAAAATTTGTATGGAACCACAAAGGACTTCAAATAGCCAAAGCAATCTTGAAAAAAAAAAACAAAACAAAAAAGGAGGTACCACAATTTCAGACTTCAAGTTATATTACAAAGCAGTACTTAAAACAGTATGGTACTGGCACAAAAATCCACACATAGATCAATGGAATAGGATAGAAAGCCCAGAAATAAACCCATAATTATATGGTCAATTAGTCTTCGACAAAGGAGAAATGAATATACCATGGGATAAAGACAGTCTCTTCAACAAATCATATTGAGAAAACTGGACAGCTACATGCAAAAGAATGAAACTGAACCACTTTCTTTCACAATACACAAAAATAACCCCAAAATAGATTAAAGACCTAAATGTGAGACCTGAAACCATAAAAACCCTTCAAGAGAGCACAAACAATAATTTCTTTGACATTGGCCGTAGCAACATTTTTTCTAAATATGTCTCCTGAGGCAAGGGAAATAAAAGCAAAAATAAACTATTGGGTCTACATCAAAATAAAGTTTCTGTACAATGAAGAAAACAAATGAGCAAAGGAAAAAAACCCAGAAAGACAAAGCAAGAAACAGACTCTTAACTGTAGAGAACAAACTGATAGTTACTAGATGGGAAATGGGTGGTGGGATGGCCGAAATATGTGGTAGGGATTAAAGAGTACACTTACTATGATGGGGAAAAATAAAAGAGGAACTGAATAAACATTTTTCCAAAGAAGACATTAAATGGCCAACAGGTACATGAAAAGGTGCTCAGTATCACTAATCACGAGGGAAATGTAAATCAAAACCACAATGAGACATATCACACCTGTTATAATGACTGTTATAAAAAAAAAAAACAAGAAATAACAAGTGTTGACAAGGATATGGAGAAAAGGTAACCCTTGAGTACTATCGGTGGGGCTATAAATTGGTGCACGTATTATGGAAAACAGTATGGAGGCCCTTCAAAAAATTAAAAATAGAGCTACCATATGATCTAGCAATTCCACTACTGGGTTTTTATGTGAAGTAAAAGAAAACACTATCTCAAAATGTATCTACACCCCTATGCTCACTGCAGCATTATTTACAATAACCAAAATATGGAAGTAACCTATGTCCATTGATGGATACAAAAAACATGATATCTATATCTATATCTATGCGTGTGTATAAAAAAGAAGGAAATCTTGCTGTTTGCTATAACATGGATAGACCTTAAGGGCATTATGCTAAGTGAAATGAGTCAGACAGAGTAAGAAAATTACTGCATGATCTCACTCTTACGTGGAATTAAAAACAAAAAAAACCCACAAGCTCACAGATGCAAAGAATATTGGTGGTTGCCAGAGGCAGAGGGTGGAAGGTGGGCAAAAGGGTGAGTGATCAAAAGGTACAAAAAAAAATGTTTTACTGTCTCCATGTTTTCACTAAAAGTCAGCAGTTAACTGAAGCATTGTTCCTCTGCATGCAATGTTTTCATGATTTTTCCCTTTATCATTTTTCAGCAGTTTGCCTATAGTGTTTGTAAGCATGGTTTCTTTATATTTCCCCTGCCTGGATTTCACTGACTTTAATTGGTAAATTCTACCTCTTACCAAATACAGGAAAATTTTATCTATTATTTACTAAAGTTTTTTTTTTTTAACCTCACTCTGACTTTCCTTTGATAACACATATCCTGAATTTTTTATATTGTCCCACAAGTCTTGCAGGCTTTTTCTTTCTTTTTCCACCTTTTTTCTTTGTTATTCAGATTGCATTATTTCAAGTTCACTGGATCTTTCCTCTGCCATCCAAAACCTGCTGCTAAATTCAGCCAGTTAATTTTTCATTTCAGATATTGTATGCTTCAGTTTTAGAATTTCCACTTAGTACTTTTTTTTATAGTTTGGATGCATCTCCTTATGTTTTCCTTCATCAGGAGCACATTTTTTCTTTACTCCTTTGAACATGGTTATAACAACTTTTTGTTGTTGTTATAGTAACTTTTAAATCTTTATCTGCTAATTTCAGCATTTGAGTCCTCTCACCATTGGTCTCTGCTGATTATCTTTTCTTTTGAGAATGGGTCACATTTTCCTGTATCTGCAAATATATCTTGGATCTCGTAAATGCTATGTTGTAGAAATTCCAGATTTTGCTATACTTCTCCAAAGGATTTTTTAATCAACTAGCAGTTTTCTTGGACTTAAGCTGTAAACTCTACCTTTTGGAAGGCAGCTCAAATGTCAATTCAGTTCTTCTTAAACTCAAGTATCTCCAAGGCATATGTGGTTCAGGGGTCAACCAGAGATTTGGATAGCTTATACACAGAATTTAGGGGCTTCTCTCCATGACTCTCCCCTTTCTGAGATTCCACCTTCCCCTTTCCAGTACCTGGGATTTCCCTGAACTTTGTCCTGTGATGCTTTAGATCAGAAAGACAGAAAGAGTTCTGTTTTAGTCAGATCAGACAGAGCTGACTGTGGCTTGTCTTTAGGCAAAAAGCTCCAAAAGTGGGTAATTTTCTACGACATTCTTTCTCTGAGTATTTCCAGAATCTGCTTCCTTTTGATTACTCTCCAATATCCTCAGGTTTTGTGCTTTTGTATTTTGTCCAATTTATAGTAGTGTGTGGGAAGACTGAGTCTGCCAGAAGCCACTAAGCCAAAAAACCAATGGTGTACTCTTGTTTTGAATCATATGCTTAGGATATATTTTCAGGATGGGGCGCCTGGGTGGCTCAGTTGGTTAAGTGTCCAACTTTGGCTCAGGTCATGATCTCACACCTCATGGGTTTGAGCACTGCGTCAGGCTCTGTGCTGACAGCTCAGAGCCTGGAGCCTGCTTTGGATTCTGTGTCTCCTTCTCTGCCCTTCCTCCACTCATGGTCCTTCTCTCTCTCTCTCTCAAAAAAAAAAAAAAAAACATTAAAAAAATTTTTAAGTGATATATTTTCAGGAGTGGGATTTGCAAAAAAAAGGTATAAAATCTTATGTTTTATAATTTGCTTACTCATAGATATTTCTTATTAAATAATACTAAACATTTAGTGAAACTCTTAGATTTATTTTGTTTTGATTGAAATGTTTAAAAAAATGTGAATAGGGACCATAAATGTGGGACGAGTGATTAGACTTAAAGATTCACAGACTGAATCACAGTTCTCTAAAACTCACATAAGATGCCCACAGTGACTTGGTTTCAGGATCTTCCAACTCCAACCTCAAAGGCTACTGAACCTAGAACCTTATATCCTTTAGATTCATACACTTGCTGTGGCCTCATGAGCAGAATGTATTTCCATGACCTAAAAGAAAAGGACTTCCTGATGAACTCTGGAAACCAGCTTATTTCTTCTCTTTTTCTTACTGTTCATCCTTAATCTGGGCCTGGCCCACAACAACTGGCTTTCCCTACCCTAGAACTTGAGAGATTTGAGGTTTGTGCTCCTTTTCTCTCGAATGCCATGCATTTCTATGTGAATTTTTCCCTCCTCACTGGAGACTAGCTCTCATACCAAGTAATGAAGCAGTCTGCATTAAATAAAAGGCCTTGCTATCCCTTTCCCAGATGGTAAGAACTTGTAGACCTTACATTTGTATGACCAAATTTGGACTTGTATTGCCATATCAAGAGATTCAGTTTTATTGCTTAATACGAACATCTTTATGATTCACATCTGCCATAATAATTCTATATAAAATGTAACAATCCATAGCTAACTTCAAACTATAATCATTTATTTTTTACTAAGTATCTTCAAGGGCACCTGGGTGGCTCAGTCAGTTAAGCGTCCGATTTCAGCTCAGGCCATGATTTCATGGTTCGTCAGTTTGAGCCCTGCATCGGGTCTGCTGTCAGCACAGATCCCACTTTGAATCCTGTCTCCCTCTTTCTCTGCCTCTTCCTCGCTGTCTCTCTCAAAAATAAATATTTAAAAAAATATTAAAAAACAAAACTGTGTACCTTCAGACTAGCTGGGATTTAAGCTTTATGCTGCAGCCTGAGTCTATGTTTGCGCCATGTATTTCTCACTCCCTTTAGATCAGAGGTTGCTTGATTGTTCTCATGGCAAAAGGCAGGAGTACAAGAAATAAGGCTCAAATGTGCTAGTCCATTTGAAGCCTTCCTTTGCATTACTTCATCCTTAACCCCCTGGCCAAAGCAAGTCACTTGGTCAAGCCTCATATCAAAATACATAGAATCCATTCTATCCATCATGAGGCCACAACAAGGGTATGAATGTAAAACACTCTTACAGGGCAGTGAGTAATTGGGACTAATAATTCAATCTACCACACTTATGGTATCACAGTTGTATTTATTTTCCACATTTTAAAAATGTTTATTTTGAGATAGAGGGAGATTGAGAATCCTGAGCAGACTCCATGCAGTTGGCACAGAGCCCATGCTCACCAACTGTGAGATGACTACCTGAGCCAAGAGCAAAAGTCAGAGGCTTAATTGACTGAGCTACCCAGGCACCCCTTCCACGTGGTTTTTAATTTTTTTTTGAGTTTATTTATTTTGAGAGAGTGAGGAGGGGAGTGGGGCAGAGAAAGAGGGAAAGAGAATCCCAAGAAGGCTCCACGCTGTCAGTGCTGAGCTGGATGCAAGGCTCGATCCCACAAACTGTGAGATCGTGACCTGAGCCGAAATCAAGAGTTGGATGCTTAACCGACTGAGCCATCCAGGTGCCCCTCCACATGGTTTTTTAATTTAAGGAACATTCAGCAGATGTTAGAGCATGGACTTTATAGTCAGGTAGACTTGGGTTTGAATCTTTACTCCAGCATTTTGCTACCGATGAGAACTTGGGCAAATACCCTCACTTCTCTGAACCATGATTCTATTAATTTAAACCCTATAAATATTTTGGCATGTTTATTTTTTCTATGCATATATTAATTCCCCCCACAAATATGTAATAATACAATATATTTAAACATTTTTTAACTTCAAAATAGCACTTCCCCAGACAGTAAAAATGTTGGGAAAGAACGATTTTTTCTTCTGCTCTGCTCCCCAATTCTTATCAGAGTTAAGGTCCTAGTGGTGAGGGTGGGGGTGTGTCTCAGGCTGTGCTCATGACAGAATTATATGGAAACCTCCATAAAAATATGGACTCTGAAGGCCCCCAGACTTGCAAAGACAGAACTCCTGGAACTGGACTTCAGTTCCCCACTCCCACCTTTAGGATGGTCTGATTTTCATAGTCAGTGGAGGAAATTAAATTCCTAAAGGGACCCAAGCCACTCTTTTCCTTCCTGAAAATCCTGGATACTCTGAATGGTTATCCACATATTTTAAACTGCTTGCCAGGTTCATGGAAAAGCATAGTTTTTAACTGCCGCATAATTTTTATCATATGGATGTAAATTTATTTTCCTTTTGCTGGGCATTTGGGTTGCTTCCAATCTGTCCCTATCTCAAGTGAATTATGTTGCAATAAACATATTATACATAATTCTTTGACCATATTTCTGATTATTTCCAGTGGAAAGATTCCTAGAAGTGTGATCACTGAACCAAAGGGTATAAACATTTTGAAGGCTCTTGTTAAGCACTATTTTGCCAAACTGCTTGACAAAAAGGTTATACCAATTCACTCTTCACACTAGCATAATCTTTACATAGTGTTGTTAGTGCTTTAAGATGGAACTCTAAAGGGATTATTTTCACTTAGGGTGAGAATGTGAAACTGTCACAGAACAGAATCAAATGTGGCACATTTAAATATAAATTTCTTTTAACAACTGAAGTTGGAAGCAATAAAATCTGTGGATATAAAAATCTGAATGACAAATGGAAGAGAGGAGTAGGAAATAAACCAGAACCTCTGTCAATACACTTCTAAGAAAAAGAGGAAAAGAAACAAAACAACAAAATGAGGTCCAGCTAGAAAATAACTTCAGGACAACAGAGGGGGCTCAGAAACATGCTGAAGAGGAAAATGATGTAACGGGAAAACACCTTATGTTCTAATCAAATTACTGGTACACAGAGGTGACCAGAGGAATTCACACTGATGTGAGAAGAGGGAAAACACTGAAGATGAAGCCGGTAGTAGTATTCGGAGCGCAGCCTGCAGATTCCACATCATTAGGGCAATCCAAAGGTTCGCTGGGCTCTGCTCATGTCTAGATCAGGTGGGCCGGGGCCCCACTGTGCCCACCCAAGGTCCACAGCCCCACCAAGCCTTCTGCTGATTCACAAAGGTATATATTTTGGAGGGCCCCTCTCCTCCCAGCTCTGGTTCTTCTGAGACCATCTCTGTTCTCCAACATGTCCATATGGTTCCCTGCTCCTCTTTCAGCAAGCTGCCACTCTCACAGAACATTAGTGTGTTTAAGTTTATGAAGACATGGAGGGTTTGGGGGAAGGGTCACGCTGCCCATTATGCCACAAAGCACTTAAAATGACATTTCAGGCTGTCTGGTTCATAAACGTCCTTTTGATCATTCCCTACTGGTTTCTCCCTAGCTTTTACTGTATGCAGGGCCCTTATTCCCACACTATCCAACTCCTCCCCTCTCTTCATTCCCCCATCCTGTAGGGAGCACCTTCTCCTCACCCTGACCCCCAAGAAAAATTAATTTCCTGCTTCTGTAAGTGCAGCCTTCTGGCCCTTTTTGGTTGCCTGAGCCCTAGCCAGCCCTTACGCCCTAGGGGCTTATCATGGTATTTCCTGAAACTAAGACAGCTACTTTCCCAAGAATTCTGCTAATAGATCTTACTGCTGAAGGACACTCCCAGAAGATGATTAGAGTCAGCACTCTGCCTTCTGCAGGTAACTGAGACTCAGATTAAATGAACTGTCCCAAATTCCTAAGAGTGAAGTGGTGAGGACTGGACTCCAGGTTTTCTGTTTCTAAAGCTGTGTCTTTTCCATGTCAAATTTATGTTTATCACGTGACGGTGGCCACTGTTTGGCTTCTGAGTTTAGTAAGTGTACTCTAAGAGCTTTAATCTCTCATCAAAAGCATCATCCCTGCCATCAATCTTTGTGCCTTTTGTTTCTGGCAGGAGTAACTGAGTTGGACAATTCAAAATTCTTTACTGCTGGATTCAAAAAGTCTGACAACTGCTAAGTTGAATACGATCATAAAGCTTGTAGATACAGTAATCATCCACTTGTACCTCAACCTCTTCCCTTCTCTCTGAAAAGCCAGCCAGACCAGATGAAAAGCTTAGAGTTGGGCATAATGCTAGTTTTGAAATTTAATCATATTTCCCGCTGACTTCCATTATCAATTTGATGATGCCTTATCACAGAAAAAAATGTTTTGCGTGTAAGAAAAACAATACTTAAGACTACAGTAAGATTTAATAAACTATTCTTTTAAAAAACAATCAAAGAGAACCACAATGCATAGTCAGTGGACTGAACCAAAAGCAAATCGATATTTTATAAAGTTGCAGAAACCCTCCTTCCTCTGACTGGAGCGCAGTGAAAAGATGCTCACTGGTGTCTTGACTGACTTTTACATTTAGTCTTTCAGTCTAGGGTGAGCCCAGGATACATTTCCTTAGAGGCAGGGGTTAGAGATTTGTTTATTGCACTGACCTGGTGAGGGCTGCTAATAGGTCTATGTTAGGTGTTCTTTTTAATTTAGCAACAACCATAAAAAAAATTGCCTATAAGCAGCTGCATGTGTGTTATTTAAAACTGTCCATATAAGCAATATTAAACTTCTGACAAAAACAACAATTTTCATTTTGGCATAGTACTTAGCTATTCTTTTTGCTGGTATTAGCTAATCAGATCATCTGCTCCTGAAGATCACTTCTGGGGTGATTGCTAAAAATGTCTTTCATATAAAGAAGGACTTTTTTTTTTTTAAGTTACCCAGGAGGGTATATATCCAATTTGTCTAAAATGGGAAAAAGTTTCAAAATAAATGTTTAAAACTTGAGTTACCTGGGATATAAAAATAGATACCTCCTGGGGCGCCTGGGTGGCTCAGTCGGTTAAGCGTCCGACTTCGGCTCAGGTCATGATCTCACGGTCCGTGAGTTCGAGCCCCGCGTCGGGCTCTGTGCTGACAGCTCAGAGCCTGGAGGCTGTTTCAGATTCTGTGTCTCCCTCTCTCTCTGACCCTCCCCCGTTCATACTCTGTCTCTCTCTGTCTCAAAAATAAATAAACATAAAAAAAATAAAAAAAAATAGATACCTCCCATTAAAACTAGAATTTAGGGGCACCTGGGTAGCTCAGGTCATGATCCCTAGAGTTGTGAGATCGCACTCTGCATCAGGTGCAAAGCCTGCTTGGGATTCCCTCTCTCCCTCTCTGTCTCTCCCTCTCCCCTGCTTGTGCTCTCTCTCTCTCTCTGTCTCAAAATAGATAAACTTAAAAAAAAACACACACACAAAAACTAGAGGGGTGCCTGGGTGTCTCAGTCAGTTAAGCATCTGACTTCGGCTCAGGTCATGATCTCACACTTGGTGAGTTCAAGCCAGCTTCGGCTTCTCTGTGGTCAGCACAGAGCCCGCTTGGGATTCTCTCTCTCTCTCTCTCTCTCTCTCTCTCTCTCTCTGTCCCTCCTTGCACATGCACATACATGTACTCTTCCCCTCTCACTCTCAAAAATATAGAAACATTTTAAAAAATTTAAAAAAAACCTAGAATTTAGTCTACCCATTCTAATATCAATGGTCATTGGGTTTTAATATTTAGAAAAGAAAATCTCAAAAACCAATTATGAAACATGGTATGGAGGATTATTCAGTTGAATACAGTAATACATCCAGCCATGCTTCCTCCTTCCTCTTCTTAGAAACACTGAGAACCAGAGATAATTTCCCTGGCTTTGAACAAAATTATACCAGGCAGTACCATATTGTGTCTTCTCTATCAACATTACCAGAAAATGCCAACAATGCTGGACTTCTAGAAATTTTGCTTAGGTTTATTCTATTTTTTTTTTTTAGAGAGAGTAAGCAAGCGAGGGGGGAGAGAGAAAGAATCCCAAGCAGTTTTCATGCTCAGCATGGAGCCTAACTCAGGGCTTGATCCCACGACCGTGGGATCATGACCTGACCCAAAATCAAGAGCTGGATGCTCAACCGACTGAGCCACCCAGGCGCCCCGCTTATGTTTATATTTAAAAAAAATTTTAACATTTATTTCTTTATTTTTGTGAGTCAGAGAAAGACAGCAGGAGCAGGGTAGGGGCAGAGAGAGAGGAAGACACAGAATCTGAAGCAGGTTCCAGGCTCTGAGCTGTCAGCACAGAGCCCAATGCAGGGGTCAAACCCACGAACTGTGAGATCATGACCTGAGCCGAAGTCAGATGCTTAACTGACTGAGCCGATCAGGCGCCCCTGCTTAGGTTTATTTTAAAGTCATGTATAAGTCCAATACTTCATTTGGGCAAAACTGCTAATTAACAACTCTGGTTTGGGGACAAGTCTATTTCTTCCTTTGACATGTTCCCCTGTTTCCAACCCCCTTTCTTTTTAGGTGTATTTGTTAGAGAAAAAGTTAAAATTAAATCTATATTCACAAAAATTGCTGAGCACGGTCTCTAACCTGGCACAGATGTTCCAAAAACACACAATATAAATTGTAAGTGTCCGGTGAGGAGGGCCATAGCCAAGAGGGTTATGAATAATGGCAACCAATCCTATTGCCATAGGTTACCTGCTGGTTTTGTTTAGCTCAAGTTCTTGCCTTTCTAGGTCTAATGGCCATCCCTTGTCCCAGATCTGACTCACAGATAGTCTCATTTCACCCTGCTGAAGCCAGATCACAGTAAGAATCAGGTTCAGTTCTAGGCATCACAGAATTTCATATGCAATGGTGGGTGATAGAGTGAAGAACAGACCCTCGTTCTTGTGGGGGAAATTGAAGGATGGGGTATTTGAAAGAACTGGAGGCTATGATGACTGATAACACTACAAGGCCTGGAGGAAGCTGTTCTTTGTAGCTCCACAAAGAACAATGCCTTGCGTCACCTCCCTAAGTCTCGGATTCTTCCTTTCTAACATAAGCCAGTGGGCTGGAAGATCTTGCTCTAAATGGCTTTGAGTCTATAATTGGCTGGGAAACTGATTTCAGCCCAACTCAAGGAAAATCTTTCTTCCAATCAACCAATCTTCCAGTAACAGGCAGCTCCAGGACATGGTGTGCTTCTAGTTCGTATGGGCCGAGTTGGGACACTCATCTATCAGAAAGCCTATGTCAGGATCTCCTGCATCCTCTGGGAAGATGGACTAGGTTACTGTTAAAATCCTATCCAACTTTGTCTAGAAACTTTTCCTGTTTCAAATAGTTGCCAGGAGAGAAACTCCCATTGTAGTGATGCTAAGGTGCTCAAAGTCAAGAACGTCAGGAGGAAGAGGGAAAGCAAAACAGTCTGTGTAGTAAGACCGCAATATCCTCATCTGAGTGACAGGCCCGGTGCCAGACACTTGATAAATAGTAGTTCCATAGGTAGGTATTGTTCTCCTTTTACAAAATGGAATTGAGGCTCAGAGAGGCTACACAACTTTATTAAGGTCACACAGCTAGTAAGTGGAAGTTAAGGAATTCAATTCTAGGTCTACTGACTTTAAATTCAGCACTTTCCACAATGTTTCCCTATCTCGAAGGAGCAGTGTATAGTGGGAGGAGGCAGAGAACATAGAGAAGGCGTAGAATACCAAGGAGGCCAAATGCAGTATAAATAAGAAACCATGAACTACAGATTAAACTTCCATGGCCTGTAGGCAGGGAGAGGGTGTTTACTTACATGCTGAGTTTGAAAGGCCACTGTACCAATAATGAACATCCAATTATAAAACAAGAGGCTCCTGGTGTTTCTGCTGACATGACTGTTTTGGACTGAATGTTTGTCTCCCTTCCAGAAAATCTGCCAGATTCCCTCACTGAGACTATCCCCAATCTCTTCAGGCATTTACCATTTTTCTACCTTTATTATCAATACTTGACTCATGTTCCTTTAGACCATAGATTCATTGACTAAAGTTGCTTTGTTTTTTGTTATTTTATCATTTTATTATATGCTGTACATCTATACACTTAAATGCATTATACCACTGCTTGGATAGCTTCCATGTGCCCTTCCAAATCCACTCCTCACACTTCCTTGCCCTATTATGTGCTGGAAGCTGCCTCTTACAAATGGCACTAATGGGATCCCTTGCACTCTGCCTTCTGCTTTGGTTCAGCCATTAGGGGGCACAGGCAGGAGTGGGAGAAGAGTAAGACGATACTTATTCCCTCAGCTTCCAACTTGTCAAGCTGCAGTGAGCAGTGACCATGTTCTACCCAAGTCTGAGGTTTCTACTAGGTAGTCTGCCTCTCCTGCAAATCTCTTGATTCCACCAAATTGTCCCTCCCTCCCATCATGCTTGAGGCTAACCTTCCAGTTGCTGCTTGAGCAGGGCAGTTTTACCGGCCCTTGTTTATACCACCTAACCCCACCCAACACTTATAAATAGTGCTTTATCAGATTTTCAATCACTTGAGAGTGTCATGTTTCTTACCAGGATCCTAACTAACACATGTACCAAAAGTCTCAGGAAGGAAGGAAGGAAGGAAGGAAGGAAGGAAGGAAGGAAGGAAGGAAGGAAGGAAGGAAGGAAAGAGAAAGGACTCTCACTCTCATAGCTCTTACCTTTGGTAATTATCTATGTATTTGGAACTAATTTGCTTATATCCTTCCTTGATTTATCAATTTTGGCCATTATCTATCTATCTATTAGATGGATTTCCCATTGAGGTCAATGACACTTAACCCTTCCACATCTCCCTCTTTACAACACAGTTAGAAAGCAAGGTCTTTTGTTAGATGAGACTGGTGAATGAAAAGACAGCTTCTGTTCTTAGATAGGATGATTCAACATCAAAAAGACGTCTGTTATCCTTAATTTATAACGCAATGCAATCTCAAAAAATACCAACTTTTTATGGAGCTTGACAAGCTAGCACTAAACTTCAAATAGAAAAAGAAACATGCAGGGGTGGGCTGGCTGGCTCAGTTGGGCATGTGACTGTTAATCTTAGGGTTGTGAGTTCAAGCCCTACATTGGGCACAGAGCCTACTTAAAATAAAAAGTAATAATTACAAAAAAAAGAAAAAAGAAAAACATGCATGCAAAAGTAGCAGGAATATACTTAAAAACATTTTTTTATTTAAAAATTTTTTTTAATGTTTACTTATTTTTGAGAGAGAGAGCAAGCGAGCAGGGGAGGGGCGGAGAGAGAAGGGGACACAGAATCTGAAGCAGGCTCCAGACTCCAGAGCTGTCAGCACAAGGCCTGACGTGGGGCTCAAACTCATGAACCACGAGATCATGACCTAAGCCAGAGTTGGGCGCTCAACTGACTGAGCCACCCAGGCGCCCCAGGAAAATAGTTTTAAAAAGAAAAACAAATGAACAAAAGAACAAAACAAAAGAAAAAGCCACAAGGAGGATTAGGTACACTGGACATGAAAACGTACTATAATGCCTTTCTAACTAAACAGTGTGGTATGGGCAAATGAACAGACCAGTAGAAAAGAAGATCCAGACAAAGAACCAAGTATCTATGAAACTTTAGTATGTGATAAAGTTGGCATCTAAGAATACCCAGCTAAAAGGAATACCCAGCTAAAAGGGTTTTTTAATACATAGTACTGGAATAGCTAGTTAGTTATTTGGAAAAAAGGGTAAACTTAGATCCATACCTTATACCATACACAAGAACAAATTCTAAATGGATCTGAATATACAAATGAAGCCGTATAAATTTTATTTTAAAAAACGAGTGAATTCCTCTTAACCTGGGTGTAGAAGAAAATTCTGTAACTATAACTCAAAATCAAATGGAATGAAAGAAAAGATTGATAGACTCCATAAAAGCAAAAAATTGTACATGGCAAAAAACACCATCAACAAAGTCAAAGAATCTGGGAGAAAATATTTACAACATGTATCACAGATAAAGGGCTGCCATTTCTCACATTTAAGGAACTCATAAAAATTGAGGAGAGGGGCACCTGGGTGGCTCAGTTAAACATCTGACTCTTGATTTCAGCTCAGGTCATGATCTCCCTGTTTGTGGGACTGAGCCCTGAATCAGGCTCTGTGTTGACAGTGCAGAGTCTGCTTGGGATTCTCTCTCTGTCCCTACCCCACTGGCTCTCTCTCTTTCTCTCAAAAATAAAATAAACATTAAATTTAAAAAAAAAAGAAAAAAATTGAGGAGAAACATAGATCAAAACCTAACAGAAGAATGGACAAAAGACATGAACAGAAAATATGCCCCCAAAAAGGAAATAAAGGTGATTCTTAAAACATATGAAAAGAAGTTCCTTCTCACTCATAATAAGAGAAATACAAATTAAAACTACACTGAGATACCATTTCTCACCTATTAGACTGGCAAAAATTAAAACGTATAATCACACACCTTGTTGGCAGGCTGTAGGGGAATGGGCACTTTTATACACTGCTGATGAGAATGCATATTGGTATAACCTTTATAGAGGGGAATTTTCACAACATATGTTTAAAACACTCACATGCATATCATTTTTTGACCTAGTAATCCCACTAAGAGTTTACCCTGAAGATAAACATCCAACAACACAAAAATGTAAAGGTTATTATTCATAGCATCAATGTTTGTAAAATTAAAAAATACTGGAAACCATTGACATGCACATATATATGGCATACAAGTACTAAGCAGGTATTAAATAAAAAAGAACGAGAAAGATCTCTATGAACTCATATGGAGTGACTTCCAGGATAAATTAAGTGAAGAAATCAAAGTGCAAACCAGTATCTGCAGTACGCGATCTTTTTTATGGGAAAAAAAGGGAATAAAATAACCATACATGTGTATGTTCATTTGTGCAAAAAAAAACCGCAGGAAAGACAATCCAGAGGTATTAAGATTGATTCTTCTCAAGAAACAAGACTCTTAACTATAGAGATCTGATGGTTACCAGTAGGGGGTGGGTGAAGGGTTAAATAGGTGATGGGGGATTAAGGAGTGCACTTGTTATGCGGAGCACCAGATGATATACAGAATTGAGTCACTATATTGTATACCCGAAACTAAAATTTTTTAAATATTAAAAAAAAAAAAAAGACTGGTTACTGTCAGGGGCTGGGTAGGAATGGGTTGGGTAGAATAGATGTAATGAAAATCATCTAATTATACCTTCTGTGTTGTGGAACCATGTTAATGTTTTATATACTCAAAGCAACAACAAAGAAAAAAAGAAAAAGAAAATTAACAATGATGGGGAGGGCAACTAAAATGT
Organism: Neofelis nebulosa; assembly: GCF_028018385.1. Classification (NCBI taxonomy): domain Eukaryota; kingdom Metazoa; phylum Chordata; class Mammalia; order Carnivora; family Felidae; genus Neofelis; species Neofelis nebulosa. The sequence goes on along the minus strand of NC_080786.1, from coordinate 77,503,920 downwards.
GCAAAACAAATGAACCAACCAAATTTCAAATGAATAAAATAGCCTACGCTGATGGGGAAATAAAACACAAGTAACTTCTGAACACTATAATTGGACTGTATACTCTCAGACTAAACACAAAAGAATTCTAAACTAATATTAGATAACAGGAAATCAGTTAATAGACTTTCTTTTTTCATGAAGGCATTGGTTAGCAATTCCATGTATTTAAGGATGAAGCAAGTAAGTAAATATATTGTGGATAACGGGAGCCAGTTTTCTCATCGTTGAGAGTTACAAATATGAAGCGGGAGAGAACAGAATGAACTCTATAGTGTTTCACTAGAATCAGAAGTATCAATATGAACACATGATTTTTAAAATAGCAATAAATTGGTCAGTATAGACAGGCATACATAGATCTGCATGTGTGTATATTTACATAATCTATCTCTTAGACTTTTTGGTTGAGAGGGTCTAGAATCAACAATATTCCAGAAGCAATGAGCATATCCAACATGCAGATCTTTGTTTCTAAATACTGTTCACTGCTAAAGAAGCACCAGGGCTCCCCAGGTAAATAGCTGATTATATAGGACTGAGGCAGAGAAAGTACAAACTGGGAACAAAGTCAGAAGTTTACACGAGTCAGCTTGAAGGGGTTCTTACTAGCTAAAAGCAGGACAATCTGAGAATACTTAACGACAGTAAAAGTTTATAACACTTTGAATAAAATATGAATCCATACTGATGTATTAAATGGGGGACAAGGGAAACCTCTTCCTTTCAGTAGAAAGCCAACTAATACAAAAGGAATGATGAAATTAGCATCACCATTTGGCAACCATAATAATAATTCGTCTAGGCAAGAATCAATAATAGATACTAAAACCAGTGGTTGAAATTATGAGGAATAACAGAGTATCTCCCCAAGAGTAACTTTATAATAGAGAAACCTGGTGCACACCACTGTCAGCAAATGAGCAAAATTTTATCACCAAAGTTAGTAATGGGACAGATCAGTATCCTAAGCCTACTGATACAACGTACAATAATCACTTCTGTGGTATTCCTGCAAGGAAATCTAGAACTAAAATCTAACCATGAGGAAACATCAGACAAACCCAAATTGAGGGGCATTACAAACAAGTAAGCTTTTTTAAAATCAGTAATGTGAAAGTCTTGAAAAACAAAGGACTAAGGACCTGTCCAGATGAAGGAAATAGACAAAAGAGTGAAATGTAACAAATGATTTGGAATTTTCTTTTCTTCTAACAAATATGATTGGCACAATTGGTGAAGTCTGAATAAGGTTTGTAGATTAGATAATAGTATTGTTTATTTCTTGTTTGTTTTTAACAATTATAATGGGGTTATGTAAAGACTGCTTTTTTAAAGCAGATATAAACTGAAGTATTTAAGCATAAAGGGACATTCTGTCTGCAGTTTACTCTCAAATGTTTCAGACAAAAGGATAAAACAAATGTGATAAAATGTTGACATCTGGGCAATCTGGGTAAACGGTACATAGGACATCTCTGTACTGTTTTTGCCACCTTCCTGCAAGTCCAACATTACATATATACGTTATGTATGCTTATAAATTTACATATGTGTATACATAAACATATCAAGTTTTTATATATGTTTAAACTAAAACAACTTTTGGTTTTTAAAAAATGTAGATTCCTGGGCCCCATCTCTGAAATTTTGGGTTCAGGAGTTCTAGTGGTAGGTGTTGGGAATCTGTATGTCTAAAGTTTTTCTAGTGGTTATGATGTTTAATCTGGTTTAAGAATCATCCCCTGCCAGACAGTAATAAAAATTTTACTACTGAAGAGGTAAAAAAGAGCACCCATTTATCTGCCATCCAGCTTTCAAAACAAAAACAAAACCCAGTCACAATGGAAATTCCATGTCTACCTTGCCATCTACTCATTTTTTTTCCCTCCTAGAGGTAATCATCCCAAATTTGAAGTTTGTCATTCCTATGCATGTTTTCATACATTTATACCATATAAATATGTTCATATCAGCAACAGAATTGTTTTGCATGTTTTCAGACTTTAAAAGTGGTTCATAACAAACACTTCTTCCTACAATATAACTTTTCATTCAGCAAGATATATTTTGGTATTTAACATTGATACAGGTAGTCTATTACATTGATTTCATCCAGAAGAGAGGGAAAAACTAAGGATTCCAGAAAAAATGAACATGCACATTCTTTGACCTGATGTAAAATATTCAATTTATGACTATACCACAATTTAAAAAAAATCCATTTTCTTGATGACGGATCTGGGTTCCATTTCTTCATTAATCCTCATGCAAAAATGAACCTCGTATATATTTGTGCACATGTAGAATCTCTTTAGAGGAGAAATTGATAGGTCAAAGGGGGTGCACGTTTATTCATTTTCTCTGGAGTCATCAGTTTTTTCCCCCTTTTTTGGATCATGCATGGTTGTCCACAGCAATAGGAGAGAAGGCAGTGTCTACGGGCACAGATGCAGGTATGTGGGCTGATAAATTTGTTGAAGCGTTCTCATTGCTTCTATTTTCTTGGTGAAACAGGGAGCAAGGTTATCAGTTGAGACCTAGGGTGGATGAAGAGCAATTGGAGGGTAGAGGATGTGGAGAGAGGTGAGATACATAAAGGTGGTCTAGGAGAATAGGAGATTGCCAGGGAGTGCTATGGGCCTAGGTCTTCGGTCCTACTATTGACAAACTGTTCTTCAGAGGAATTATACCAACGTACACTCTTACCAGCAGTGGATGGAAGTTTCTGATGCTGTACATCTTCACCAATCCCTGTATTCAGAATTTCATAATTTTTGCCAAGTTAATGTTTGTGAATAGTTTTAATTTCCTCAATTTCTCAAGAGTTGAGCTTATTGTCCATTTGTTTCATTTTCTGTGAATTAGTTAATTCATGTTTTTTCCCATTTTTCTAACAGTTGTCTTTTTCTAATTTGTAGGTTCTCTTTATGCAGTTTGGATAATATACCAGTGTTTACATTATGACTATACAAATATTTTCACTGTTGAGCCTATGACCATTGCTCCTTTCTTCTATGACTATGTGTTTTTCCTAGAGTTAATGATTCCCTTTTCCATCTGCCTAGTTTTCCATATACCTATGATTTTTTCCCCAAATGCTCCAACATGCTTGGCATCCTATTAGAAACAATTACTATGTGTTCATACAGAAGTTCCATCTTTTCGTTCCTTGAGGTCCTCTCTTACTTAGCCGCCTATCCTCTTGTTCCAATCTGTGTTGGTTGCTCTTTGGAAAACTGCATTGGTGGCATTCTGGATCTTCTATTCATCATCTCCTGGGTTGGATTCCAGATTTCCCAAACCTCGTATCTTCTTCTTCCATGGTTTGGCTGGCACTTATTCTCTGGTAGCTTCCCTCAAAATGAGGATATATCTGAATCCTTGAATGTCTTTTTTTCCCAAGTAAACTCTATGCCCAGGGTGGGGTCAAACTCAGGACCCCAAGATCAACAGTTGCATGCTCTTCCAACTGAGCCAGCCAGGTGACCGGCTCTGATCTTTTTTGCTGTGCTTTCAATAAACCCTTTCAATCTGAAGAACTAGGTCTTTAATTCTGGAAACTGTTTTTGTTGTTGTTGTTTTGGTGGGAGGCATTATTTTCTGTTCTCTTTTTCTCAAAGTTGTTTCTGAGTCAACATTTGAATCTGATTTTAGGTGTGGAGCAGATGCTTTATTATGTCTCTATGCTTTTGCATTTGTTATTCCTTCTGCCCAGCATGCAGACTCCTTCTCCTGTCCTAGCAAATCCCTGCTTATCTTTCAAAACCCATTTCTGATATCAGTTCTTCCATGACGATCCCCTCCCTGACCCTAGACTGAATGAGATGATCTTTCCTCTATGCTCAAAGTCTTTTATGGCATCTCTAATGCCATTCTATAAAGTGTTTATATATCTGCCTCTGCCCCTTTCCCCCCACCCCCCACTGATCCTAAATGCTTTGATAGGACAATGTTTATCCATTTCTGTATCCTCAGTGCCTAACAGTGTGTAATGGCATGAATAAATGAATGGATTCAATGAGGGGAGAAAAGTGAACATTTCCTCCCACTACATGGTAAGCATTGCACAAGATAGGTACAATCTCATATGCCTTCATTTAATCCTTTGAGCAAATCTCGAAGGATGTATAAGCAAATTGCTTATACAATAAATATTACCTGAACTTCTATTATGTGCAAGGTTTGATACTGACCAAAAGATGAAAAAAAAAAAAAACAACAAAATTTCATTTCTCTAGAAATTCACCATATAGAAGACTTCTTTTTCCTCATATAATTTTTAAAAATTGACAATTCACATACCAAAAATTCACATTTAAAACACACACTTCAATGGCTTTTAGTATATTCACAACGTCATGCAACGATCACCACTAGACAAGATATTTCTTATCTGTATGAAGTGCTGTGTGTATTCTGGGGTCAAGTCAAGGGAAGAGGCAGTCTACCAGGGGAACAAACATTCCAGAGAAAGGAGATGTGCAAAGAAGTAGAGCTGAGACAGCCCAGTATTTGAAAAAAATATGAAAAATACAGAGAAGCTGGAGTTTATGTTGAAGTAGTAGGCTAGACTATTTTACAAATGAGGAATCTGAAACTCAGAGAGGTGAATTAACTCAAATAAGGTCAAACAATTTTTCTTCTACTAACTCAAGAAAAGCTGCTAAAAGACCTTACCCTACCACTACATCATTCCCAATGAGCAAACAGGTGCTAACGCCACCAAATACTGAATTGGCTCCAAATATTGCTTTCCCCCCAGCCTTCTGGCAAGCAGGCTTCATTTTCCCACCCAACTCCATGCATTACCTAGCACCATTGGCCGTTCAGACCACCATCATTAGTTGAGCAAAAACATTTCTGGTGTGTTTTTGCAGATTCAGAAGGTTAAGGTGACCACAGTGATGCTATCAGAAGGTGCTCTGTTGATAGACAGAAATATTTTGGTCATGAAGGTCCAAGGGGTGCCTGGCTGGCTCAGCACGTGGAACATGTGACTCCTGATCTCGGGGTTGTGAGTTCGAGCTCCATGTTGGGTGAAGAGATCATCAAAAAAAAAAAAAAAAAAAAAAAAAAAAAAACTTAAAAAAGTCCAAAATGAAGACTTAACACTTCACAGACTCTGTTTAGCTAAAATATGCTTTCCAGTCCTGTTTCAAACTCTCTGTATGACCAGGAAGAAATTTTACTTTTCTGGACCTCAGTTCTCCTACTTGCAGAGTGACATTAGGAAATCTTGTCCCAGCTACCCCACTGCAAGCTTGCCCAAAGGAATCACTGAAAAATCACAAGGATCTGTACTGCCTTCAACATTCTTGAGGAAAAGGTTAATATGCCTAAAAGTAATATGCCTAATATAAAAATGTCTCCAAATTTTTGACCTCAGTTAAACATTCATAAAAATCTTGGCTTATTAGGCTTAAATTCAGTCTAGACTCATCTCCATTTCAACTCTCTAGTAGGGGATAAGTTAGGGAAACTCAGGAGAAAACAGGAGAAAATAAAGTTTTGTCAGGCAGGGGCAATGACTTCTGGATTTCTGGTTTTCCAAGTTGAGGCTGTCCTGTTCTCTACCATGTGAAAGAGCAACCCTCATTCTAGGATATGAAACTGTGGGTGCTACAAATCAGAGGGATGGTGGAAACGTGTCCTCCTTACAAAATGCTGGCATGACAGAAGACACAAAGTACAGCAGTGAACAGTTACTTCTCAGAAACAATTTTCAAAGTGACCAGGTGAAACATGCTAAGAGAGTTCACCAGAAGCCACCTTGGCTAAGAATCTTTAGATGCTTGCTGCCCGCTACAGAATCCATGCTAAAACGTTTGTGGTTTTGCAGTAGGACCAAGGAATTGATATGCCTGAAAAAATTACACAAAAAGCTTTACTAACCTTTCAGAGAAGAGCAAGATTAAGTACCCCTGCCACTCTCATTTCTCTTAGAAGATGCAAATTTGAATTACTGGAAATAAATACCAATTAGGGGCATCTGTGTAAATAATCTGAAGATCATTACCTCTTGGTCTGCATAGGTTTATATACACACAGTTTTCATTTATGATTCTCCAGTACATTTTGGTAGGAAAGCATCTACACTCAGTTTATCCCACTCCAGGAGCAGTAAAATCCAATCCTTTTTTAGAGAGAGGAAATTTGAGAATATTTGAGAGCAAAGCCAGAATTCAAATAACTGCAATATCTAGGTAAAAATGTATCCATTCTTTCTCCTCTGGACAACGAATTATTTAAGGAGATCTCCCTCTCCAAAAGAAAATATTTTAAAGCTCATCAGCTCCTAAGAAAAGCATTAAATGTGTTGCCACTGTCTCAACACCCTACTCAATTATCTTTCATATGGACTTCAAAACAGCCCTTCAAGATTTGGTTGTTTTCTTCTCTTTTCTTTCTTTCTTCCTTCCTTCCTACTGATGAAGAAACTTAGGCTCACAGATGCTGGAACGTTCTAAGCCACACAGCTGGGGGCAGAAAGGAGGAAGGTCTGAGTTCTAAGCCTATAGGCCTTCCACCTGCCAGGGCGTCCCAAACAAGAATTACCTGGGAGTACTTAAGGAAAATACAAACTCCAGGCTCACAGTCTTCAAAGAAAGGGGCCTGGAAACATGCTTTTAAAAAGACAAACAAAACAAACAAACAAGCCGTGCTCCCTCCTACCCCTTGGTTAATAGAAAAGCTTAGGAAAGACAGTACATCACGACCCAGCCAAGAGATCTGAAGCTGTTCCATTTTCATCAAGAGACCCCCAACGTCCCCAAGAACTCTTATTTCTCTCGTCAAGCCATCACCCCCACTAAAGCCCCCACAAGTCCAGATCTTGGAATCATCTTCTGCCCTTTCTTCACTACTGAAACCTGCCAATTTTCTTCTTCCCTGCAGAATTTTATTTCCTGGCTGGGACTAGGCTCTAACCACCAGACTTCCAGCCGGGCCCAGGAACTCCCAACCGCCTCCAGCCCTTCTGGCTCCTTCCCTAGCCCCTCGGCTCGGGCTGCTATCAACGCAACCCTGCCTCTTCCGTCGGTCACGTTGTTTCCTCCGCTTGGAAGGACCTCTTTCCTCTCCGGGCCCTTCCCAGCGGTTGGGGAACTCCTACACAGCCCAAGCGCCTCCGCTTCCAGCCACCCTCGCCTCCCACCACCCCTGCTCAGGGACCGAACCCGGCCTCGAAATCCAGCAGCAAGCGTCCATCCTCCTGGCCGCAGCCCCTGCCCCCTCCCCGCTGGCCTCCCCACCCGCCACCTGGCTTCGCAGCGGCCGTTCGGGAAGCCCTCGGCACTTCCCAGAATAGAGAGCAGCTGCCAACGTCAGGCTGCCGCCCGCCGCGGGGTTCCGGGCGCACGGGGTGCGGGCGGAGGGGACGTGACTACGCTCTGGCCTTCCGTCTCCCTCAACGGGCCGGGAAACTGAGGCCCAGGGCTGGCGGCAACTTCTCCAGTGTGCACAGTCCCGGGCCCCAGGCGTCCCGACCCCCGTCCGCGATCCCTCGACCACACGCGCCGCCCGGTCGCCCCGGAGAGCCGGACGAGGAGCGGGTCTCCGAGCGAGCGCTCCGCCCGGGACCGCGCAGGGCGCCAGACGCGGCCAACTCGCCGCGAAAGTTGTTGTCTCCCAGCCTGCCCTCGCCTCTCACCTCCGAGACACACCTTCCCGCGGGCCCTGGCAGCCGCACTCTCACATCCGGTCCACCTTGCGCACACCCCTCTCCACGCTCTCTCACGGCCCCTCTCCCTCCCACGCCTGCAGCGGGCGGCCGCTCCCCCGCGCCCCCTCGTGCACTCCCACCCGCGGCCGGGGCGCGCCTTCCCCGCCCCGCCGCACGCCTGGCCTCCGCGCCGCGCCCGCCCGGGCTTCTGGCGCCCGGGAGCCCCAGCCCCGGGCCGCGACCCGCTTCCGCCCGCCCGGCGGGCGGCAGAAGCCAGGGTAGCAGCGCGGGGGGCGAGGGGCTCGGCTGCGCGGGGCGGGGAGGGGGCGCTCGCTCGCTCACTCTCGGCTGCGCACACGCCCGTACAAACTCTCACACAGACACACGCGGGGTGCGCTGCCGCCGCCCGCCGCTGCTCCTCCTCCCGCCACCGCCTTGAGAGGGAGAGAGAGGGAGGCAGAGAGAGCGCTTTGTCCGCGCGCCGCCGCCCGGCCCGGGACTCTGCCCCGAGGAGGCAGCCGCGCCGAGTCCCCGCCTCCGCCTCTGCCCCCGGGCGGGCCGGGCCGGCCGCGGTGGGGGGAGCCAGGCTGAGGGTGGGGGTGGGTGGCGGGCGGGCGGAGGGCGGGGAGGGGGGGCGGAGGAGGAGGAGGAGAGACGAGGGCAGCGGAGGAGGCGAGGAGCGCCGGGTACCGGGCCGGGGGAGCCGCGGGCTCTCGGGGAAGAGACGGATGATGAACAAGCTTTACATCGGGAACCTGAGCCCCGCCGTCACCGCCGACGACCTCCGGCAGCTCTTCGGGGACAGGAAGCTGCCCCTGGCGGGACAGGTCCTGCTCAAGTCCGGCTACGCCTTCGTGGACTACCCCGACCAGAACTGGGCCATCCGCGCCATCGAGACCCTCTCGGGTGAGCAGTCGCCGCTGCCCCCTCCCCCCGCCTCGCCCAGCTCAGGCCGGGACGGCGCCCGGAGGGAGGCCGAGCCCGGCGGGCGGCGCCCGGCGGGGGCTCCCGCGCCCGCACACTCACTTCCACGCACCAGACCCTCAACTCTCGCCGCCGGCCCGCTCCCGGGACGGCCCGCTCCCCTCCCCCCACCGCTCCGGATTCCCCCCTTGCCCTCCCAGCCGCAGCCCTGGGGCGACCCCCGTGCCGCTCCGAGGGTGCCTGGGGCTCGCTCGCTCTCTGGGGGCACCCCTCCTTCCCTATGCTCCCGGGCTGCTCTCCAGAGTTTCCCCACCCCCATCCTCAGAGAACCCCCGTTCCCTCTCTTCCCTGACCTTCGCGTCACCCCCTTTGTCAGGGACCCCCTTCCAATCCTGCATCTCTTTCTCTCTTGACCGGACCTTACCCCTATCCTTGCCTCGTGCCCGGGACCTCTCGCCCTCTGGCGTCCCCTGAGCCGCACTCTCCTTTGGAGCCCCCTCCCCACCTCGCCTCGCGGTCCCCCACTTTCGGCACCCCCTCGGCGCCACCCTGATGATCCCCTCCAAGGTTTCGGGACTCCCCCAACCCCAATCCCTGCACGACGGCACATCTCTCTCGGTCCTCTCCCGAACCTTAGTCCCCTCTCGCTCGTCTCTCAAGCGCTCCTATTTTTCTCTGAATTTTTTGTCCGATTTTATTGAGAAGAACTCGGGGCTGGGGGCTTTCCGCCGCCTGTCCCCCCGCCTCCCGCTCGGCCAGAAGCACCTTTTTACGAGGTGCCCTGTCTCAACTCGGTGGGGGCCCGGGCTGAGAACCGGGAAAGAGGCGACCGGGGGGCCCGCGAGAGCGCTGGAGCCCAGACGGGAGACGGAGAGCGACACACACACACTCGCGCGCGCGCGCACTCACCAACTCTCCCTCTCGCACACGCACCGCTCGGAGCCGCGCTCGCCCCAAGGCCGGGAGCCTGTGCCCCCCGAGCCCCGGTCCGGCGGAAGACCCTTCCCCACGGGTGCGCGGGGTGGGGGCGGGGCGGCGGCGAGGCCAAGGTGACACCCTGGAGCCGGCCGGGACTGGGCTCTCGCAGCTGCGGCCCCGGGGTGGGGGGAGGTGGGTGGGGGGCTTCGGTGCGTCTTCTCCGGGCCACCGGGTGGAGAAGTCAGGGAGGGGAGCGCAGCGGAGCCCTCGGGGCCCGGGTTAGCGGAATGGAGAGGTGGGGGCCGGGAGAGGAGCGGGGCCGCGCCAGCCCTGCAGCTTGAGTTTCAAATGAGCTCATCCTTTCAAATTGGCGCCGCTCTTTATTAAATTTGTTTTTCCGGTAATGCCACCCACAGCTATACCTGGGGTCGGATCCGGGCTCGCGCCCTTCCCACCTCGTCCCGAGACACGGGGCGCCCACCTTGCTTCCCACTGGCAACCAAGTTTGCCCAGCTCGAGCCCGGTAGGAGACCCCTTGAGGGCGCCCGAAGGCGGAGCCCGAGCGTGGAGTTCTGTGCGTGCCCCTCCTAGACCCCCGCCGGTTTGATCTAAGGAAGGTTCTGAGTGCTTTAATTTCTGTTTTAAAGGTAAAGTGGAATTGCATGGGAAAATCATGGAAGTTGATTACTCAGTCTCTAAAAAGCTCAGGTAAATATATTTTGCTTAGTTATTTTGTGATAGGGCTTAACGTATAAATACCACAGTACACTCAGTTTTTTTAAAATGTGCTTTTATAGTTAAAAAACTGCTTTTGTTTTGTTGGTGGAGATAACGCAGTTTAGAAAGTTAGATTTTTTACTTTCATTATATAAGGTGTTTACTGTACTTGGAAAATATCTGGTGCCTTATTGGGGGGTGGGGGGTGGCGAACTCTAGCTGTGTGAAATTCGCTGGGACCGTTAAACTTGTTTATCAAAACTTGCCTCCCACCCCTCACTCCCACCCCTACCCCCAGCACAGTGGCTACAAATGCTTGTCAAGACTTCCTGTGAGATGTTGAGAGTAAATATTTACTTTGTCAACTAAATTGCTTAACTAAACTTCGCGATTAATTAGTTTTCTTTTTTAGATAGCTTAATGTTGAATAATAAAATAATTCAGTAAGAGGTCAGTATTTTGCATAGCACTGTAAAGAAGTGGGTTGTTTGGAATGGGTGGCAGTTAAAAAGCCAGACTTTTTTAGTCCCTGAGACTACTGAATATTGCTTCTGAGCGTTTTGTTGTTGTTGTTGTTGTTGTTGTTGCTTTTGAGATATGTTTGAAGCTAAACAAGTATCTCTAGGAGTTCTGTAGCTACATTTAAGGGCACTGTTGTTAATGAAGGAGTAAAGAATTTTGTGGAAGTTGGATTTCTCCACAGTGATTTGCCTGCAAGAGAAATATCTCTGTGAGGAGAGAATGAGGGAGAACATCTTTGTTTAAAGCTTATTGTGGACTTTAAATTGGGCCCCTTTATTACTCATTCTAGATTTTTTTTTTCTTCTCCCATGTGTTGTAACTTAGTTTATATCCCGTTCACATACATTTCTTCACCATTAGTCATTAAGTAGCTGGATTGAAAACTCTTAAGTCTTTGATTTGCCACCTTTACATTTTCTGATACTCAATAGTGCAACCACTTACTTGATTTTTGCCAGGATTGAATAGATTCTAAAACAAACCATAATAATTTTAAAAATACTTAGATGTTTTGTTGAAGAGGTTTTAAAGAATTGTGGGCTCATTTTCAGATACTTTTATTTTAACTAAGCAACAGAATATCTTCTTTGCAAATGATTGTGGCGTATCAGAAAGCTTATGCCTTTAAAAAAAGTCAAAAGTTATGATTTGCGGTTTCAAATGAAATATAAAGCTAGTTTTTCTCTATAGGAACAGATGTAATGTGTAGCTGATTGGTTTTTCAGTTAACTATTCTAAATTTGTATACTTCTATATATATATGTGTGTGTGTACTTTTTTTTTACCTGAGAAATCCAAGTTGAAGCTTTCTGATGTATTAAGTATTTATTAAGAAATTTAAATCACTCATCTTTTACAACACTTGAAAATTTGATGAAAATATTGAACAAGGTTTGAAAGAACCACCTAAAATATTTGAAGGGCTATTATTCTATAAATGCCTAATTCTATTGGCTGTATAGCTGTTCTGAGTCCTTTTTTGGGTTATAATTAATAAAAAAAATCACTAGAATTTTAACTTTGGTGAGTTGGTGTCTCATTTCATGTTATGAAGTGCATTATCTCATGTTGCAATGTAAGTAAAATACTAATTTAAAGTTACTAACATCTCCTAAGACTTCTCACAAGTATACTTCTTCTAAACTTTTTCTTTCAAAATGCAGGAGTTATTTGCTGTTAGCCAGAGTGTCATTTAACTAATTTTGTTGTGTTTATGTAAGAGTTCAGAATTAAAAGCATGTCCCCAATTTTTAGTATTAGTTAAATAAAGAACAAACTAGGACTTAAACAGCCTTATTAGTACAAGATTTCTTTGAACATGTGGGCAATATAAAATACCTAGGAGGTAGATTAAAATGCGCTGTGTATGATTCACTACACTGAGGACGTCTGACATACCAAATGTATGCATAAGCTGCTGTTTTAGAGGGTTGCATCATTTCTGATTGGATGGCTTTACTCTTTTTTTTTCCCCCTTTACTTTATTGGTTTAAAATGCAGGAATTAGTTACTTGTTCTGCAGGCTAAGGGAGAGATGTCTAATGACTGGTGTTGTGTACTGAGCTCAGACCCCTGGGATGAAGCAGCTGTATGTTCTCATGTACAGGGCACTACCACGGTGCTGGCTTTCAAAAAAGCAGGGTACTGTGACATTTGAAACCAAAGCTTTTATGTTATATGGTGACTATTTTGGTGTTCCTTTGTTGCATTTCCATGAAATTTAACAAGTTAGAAGCAAATTTGTCAGCGTTAAGTCAGTTCTATATGTGGTTTTTGTGTTAGTTGAAGTGAAAATGTGAAGAAAACAATTCATCCTCATTGCTTGCTTACTTAAAAATCATTCAGCAACTGAGTGCTCATTTTCTTTATATTGTTCTGATTTCTTTCTGCTCTCAGGAATGAGTTTTAATATTTACATTCCAAATAGACTTTTTAAAGCTAATGATAATTTGGGAGGAGATGTTTTTATCTTAAGTTATGAAATTATTGGCATGCCATTTGCTTACCAATTGGGTCTTTTGTTAAATGTCATTCTAGCATCATTTTATATGTGCTATTATAGTAGACAGACTATATAACCATTATATTCTCAGGGTCATCAGAAGTAGAAAACTCTTGTTTTTTTTTTTCTTTTTGGCACATGTGTTTCATTCTTATTAGATGCAAATTATTGTAATGTAAATCATAGACACACCACCTATTTTTTACTTTCTAAGTTGGTTTCAGGCTCTGCTGAATAAAAATCTTTGGATCTTTTTTCTCTATTCATATTTCTTGGTAGTGTATATGAATCAAAGATTGCTTAAAGAGGAAGAAACTGGAAATTGGTTTAAAAATCTGTTAAAAGTTGTGGAAAATGCCTTGACAGAAATTTCATTTTTCATGTTGACTTTTTAGTTGGGAAAAAATATATACATATCTGTATATGTACCTACACACTTGCACACGCATACACACACACACACACACGTGCACCCACATCACATATATTGTTTGGAGCTAGAACATACGCTAACCTGAATGTGCTTTGTAACTAAAGTTGAATGATTCTGTGAGAAACAAAACTTTCAAAAATGTGATTTCTGCCCACTGCTAGGAAGTAACCAAGTGGTGTAGACATGCTTTCACTGAGATGGTGTGAATACTATGAGATAGTGTAGGAAAAAGCTATGAATTTGTCTTTCATGAGTTAAAAATCAGTAATTGTGTTGTCTCCAATGCAAATGAATTCAGTCTCCTATAGGAATGTTAAAGAAAACAGTATCTCAATTGTATTTTGCTTGTATGTACTACATTGTGTATAGTTGAATTAAATACCAAAAAGAAAAAAAAAACAAAAACAAAAACAAAAAAAACCCATCCAACCTCAAGCCCTTCCTGCAACAAAGGCTTTTGCTGCATCAATTTTTAATTTTGAAAAGATTTTTTAATGTTAAAATTATATGGTAGGCTTCTATTTAAAGAATTTGTTGAATTAAAAATTGATGCCTGAATTTAATTAAATAGATTCCATGTGTGGATATAATGTATATTAATATAAGATACATGTCAAACTGTAAGATAACTTTAATCTGGCTTTGAGTTGGACATTACATTTCCCATTTTAAAAAAGGCTAATTTTTCATATGGTTCTAGGCTATGCCATAAACAATTACACATTTTTGTAACCTTTAAGAGATAAGTATTAGAATTAAAATAGAAGCAATAAAAAAAACAGTTGATAATTCAGGTGGTAGTGTAGGTTTAAAATTCAAGCTTACAAATATTAAAAAACTGGTCATTTGATGTTTTTACCTTATTTAGTTAAATATTAAAAGACACTGAAATCTACAAATCAAAATAGTTTTTATGTACTGCTTGATTTTCCAATTTGTCAAATTCATCTCCATTTTAAATTTGTATTGTAGCAATTTATGAAAGTTTTAAATGGCTACATAAACATTAATTCTAAAAGGTGATTTGGTGATATGTGATGCATTTGTCAAATTGTGTTTTTTAAAATAATATTTCCTTGTAATTATGGCTGGGTATAAGATGACCAGTAAGGGATGGTCTCAAAGTTTTATTTTTTATTATTTTAAGCTGAGATTACATAAAGATGAGAGAAGATTAGTAATATTTGTGTAGCACCTTTTATACGTAATGATATAATGTATTTTCTTTAAGAAGAGTTTTTATAAAGGACATTAGGCAGTTTGGAACTAATTGCATATCAAAATCAACATTTCACTATTTTGAGTAAATGTTTTTATTTTATGGAGGTTGATCCAGTTTTTCAAGTGGGGGGGTATGTAAATGATGTTGAAATGTGCATAAAAGGATAGGAACTTGGGCACAGTTATTAAAAGTCAAAACTATGAAACTCAAGATTTGTACAGGAACTATTTACACATATTTGATACTTCTCAGCTTTCTAAATATTTGCTGTCTATCGCTGAATCACTCTTCCAAGTCTTCTAATGGAATTCTCAAAAGTAGATGAGCAATTGGTCAGTTGTGAGAGGATATTATTTGAGCTAAGTGTGTCATCTCTGTGATTCAGTGGGGTGTGTGCACATGGGTGTCTGTGTGCGTGTGTGCTTTGTGGGGGACAGTAGTTTCAGACAGATGGTATCAGGAGGGAAGAGAAGGAAATCTTTAACTGAGCAACGATTGCTCTGAATTTCAGTCTTGACAGGGCAAATGAAAATTGCTAGGTGTTTGAACTTTGTGACAAAGGGAATCAGTATTTGCTTTGAGTGATGCATGACTCTTATAGGTGCTTAACCTTGTGGAAGCCAGGGCTCAGGTACCTGTGTGGCTTCTTCAGTGAGCTTGCTGCTGGGAGGACCATCCAATGCACAATCTATTCTTCCTTTCTTTTGCTTGGATATCCCTTCTCACTAGTAGAGTTAGTTCGCTCAGTGACTCTGTGAAGGCTCTGATGATCTATAAGCCATCTTTATAAATGCTAGAAAATTAAAGATTTGAATATGCATTTTCACTTAGGAATTCTATACTGTGGAAGACAGTAGATTATTTTACATAACAAGTACTCTGACGGAATCAATTTCATTAGAAGCATAGTATTAGACTGGTTTCTTTGGAGACTTAAAAAAGTTGAACTATAAGTTTCAAAATATATTTTTAAAAATTCCACTTAGATGCCACCAACGTGTCTTCATTGTTCTTTTCTGCGTTGAAGAACAGAGTAGTGTGACTTGGCTGAGCCGGTTTTTTAAACCAGTTTCCTAAATCTTTTAGTCAAAAGCATCATGTCTCAAAAGTTATGATTGACTTCTTAATTTGAAGGATGGGATAGTTCTGTTGAACAAAACATGCCCAAATAGTTTATTAGTCAAAGTTTATCCTTTTTACACTGAAATTCAAGTCCAATTACTTTGGGTAGTCATTCAAAACACTATCACTGAAGAAAAACATAGTGGCAAATAAACAACAAACACCTACTAGTAAAGATAACAGTGCTTCCTCCCAGTTATCATCATTAAAATATTTTTAAAAATCTTTTACTTTATAATTTAACTTCATGCTTACAAAGTTATAATTTTCATTTGGTGGCATGGACTCTATGGGTTCTATTTTGGGCAGCAAAATTGCAGAGTGCTCAAAGCATTATTTTTAAGGTTTTTCTTTTCCTGTTTTGATCATGTACTTTGGTCTTTCCATAAAATAGTGAAGAAAAATTATTTTCTTTTATAGAAAAATTCAGATTCTGTTGTGCTTTGGCTTCTAAAGATGAGGGAGAATATAGTAATTATTTCTTTAATTTGGTGTAAAGTTTGGTGGCATATGGAGGTAAAGATTAAGTAGACCAGAGAAAATGGATGCTTTTGCACTCATAGCAGGCAGTCAAATCTAAAAGCTAACCCAGCTAACCCATCATTTAATAGATACATGTCTCCTTCCCAAGCCTCTATTTCTCACTGCATAATAAGCTTGCATTTTTGAGATACATTTTGTTCATTTATTCCTGGATTTCCTTGCTATTTATCTGTTCTATACTTTATTCTGAAGATGTGAACATTAGTTAGAATTGTTTACTCTCAAGAACATTTCATAAAAGAGGTGTTTTAATAAGTCCAATAAATGAAAAGAGTTCTGATGCATATTTTAGACTTTCTGATATTTACCTATATCATAAGAAATGTTGTTACCTAATGACCAGGAAAATATGCATGGGACCATTGCAGTGAGAATGGTATTTTCAGTTTTTCTCATTATCATATAATTAATGTGTGCCTTAGGGGGAAGCTTCGATTTTTAATTTTTGTTTTAAATGTGCTCAGAAAGGTGGTTTCATGATTCCATGTGTTGATATGTGAATAATGCTATTGTTATCTCAGAGAGATACACATATTTTTTATGGGCCTGCATCTTATATTCATATAATACTGATGATGTCCCAGCCTCTTCACATTATTTCATTTATTCCAAATAATTATGGGAAGAAGATGGGACAATTAATATCATCCCCTTTTTCAGATGAGGAAACTTAGTTTCAGAGAAATTTAATAATTTGCCTGAGGACACATACCCATTAAATAGTAAAGCTAGGGCTAGATCCTAGTCTTCTGATCCTCAGTCCACAGTGCTGAGACTTTTTTTTTCTTCACTTGTTTAAATTAAAAAAGTCAATCTAAGTGTTGTATGGTTCAAAAGGTGCCATTCAAGAGTAATGGAAATAACTGAAAATAGATTTGTTTGTGAATGACCCTTTGCAACAATCTTACTCTTACATCATTCTGAATGATCTGTACTTTGTTATTTTTTTTAGGAAAAAAATAATTAGAACAGTCAATTTAAACATTAACAGCAGCATTACCTCCTTTTATCACCATGTTTGCCCATAGACAGAAATGGGGTTGGATTTTACTGTTGTTGTTACATTGCTTTTTTCAGTGGCTGCATTCCTTGTGTTAAGAAATAGAACACTGCCAGGGAAGATGTATCTCTCGACATCTTGAGCCGCACGCATTAGGCAGTGAGCTGTAGCCCTGGTTAAGACTAGAAGCCATGTGGAAAAGGAAAGTCTAGCTCAGGGAATTGCTTGGGTGGGTTCTTCCCAGGTTTTAACCAACCCATTGCTGGAGGTCAGGACTGTGTTCTGGTTTGTTTTCCTGGTAACTGTCAAATCTTTCCCTAGATTTGGTGTTTCTCTGCTTCAGTTTCTGTACAGAATCTGGCCTTTGGCTTCTCCGTGGGGATGGAATGAGTATTAGTAGGACAGCATCCATGAGGTTTTCAGAGTTCCTCATTAATGACATAATCACTCAAAAACGTATACTAAATAAGCATGTTAGGTACAGTCCATTTCCCCTTAATTGTAAACTTTTCCTGTATTTATCCTCTTGTTTCCTTTAACTGTTGTGTGCTATCATATTTATATGGTGGTGGAGGGAGGAAGGCATGATCAAGAAAACAATAGGTGAAAAGATTATTTTCAAACCCCCCCCCCCCCCCCCATTTCTTTAAGTTAGTATAGTCTGGTGTAGGGTGTTGCATGTTCTGTGCAGTTCTGACTTGGAAAATGGGCGAAGGAAGGTAACTAGTAGTTAAAAAGCAGCTCAAAGGGTGGGTGATGTGTATTGAGGAGGGCACCTTTTGGGATGAGCACTAGGTGTTGTATGGAAACCAATCTGACAATAAATTTCATATACTGAAAAACAATAAAATAAAATAAAAAGCAGCTCTTGTCTTAGGTGCTACACCAGGCCTTCTGTGTATCTTATTTTATCCTCACCACAGCCGGGGAAGATCTGTACCTCATCCCTTTTACAGATAGGGCTGTGAAGCTTCTGACTCAAAAGCAGCCCCTCCTTTCACCTGACAAAACCTGCTTGCTTCAAAGAAGCAGTGGTCCTATTACCTTTCCTGCCTCCTAATTGGAACGTAGTAACAGCACTACTCCTCCAGCAGGAGCTGTGATAATGTTTGCATAGGTCACAGGGTAACTTTGTATATTTTTCCCAATGCAGAACAAAAAAATCTACATGTATACAACAGATATGCTGAGGAAGATAAGAGGCTGAAGTCCACTATATATTTAATTTAATATAATTGAGAAACAACTGAAAGTGTTAGTCATAATTGGAGGGCACTTTCTGAAGTAGTCTTACTGTAGGGGCATTAGTAATTATAAAAGATAGATGTTTTAAAAAATCATTGTGGCTGAAAATGAAGTGTAAAAAAAACCAAGACATAATGTGTATGCATTGTGGGGAGAGGTCTGTATTCATGCCTTTGGCTCAAGTATATTTTCTTAAATCCTGAAAAATACAGCCTTTTTTGTCTAGGACCTAGAATATTGCACAAAGTTTGGCATGCTTTCATTTTTATCTGTACATAAAAATGGCTTAGAGAAGGAAAATGGGGGATTCTCACAAATTGCTTTTCATAAGATGATTCATCTTATTAACATTAGAAAATTTTAAACCTTTTTGACACATGAAAACAGTGAAAGCACAAGGAGTAGGAAGATCTATATGTTCTTTTTGATACAATACTGAAACCTACTATACAGTACATTGGTGACTTTGTTTTAGGTAAACAAGGTGGAAGTTACAATCATACTGTCAATGAAATAGATATGCAAGAGTTGTGCATCTAGATATAGATGTTATTTTTTTGATAACATAACTTTATGAACTTAATTATAATTAAAAATAAAAATAATGACTTTTCTCAGTCAAGAACCTCTAATAGAGCTTAAAATGTTATCAGAGAAGACCTTTCTATTAACTTGCTACCTCTTCTCTTTACTCTTTCTTTGCCTTCAAAAAGCACACCAAAAAAAAAAAAAAAAAAAAGTAATTGAACGGGGATTCTGTGGACAGGTTAACCTCAAGCCAATTCACAAAATAGAAGATACTTTGAAAAAGCTCATGTGAGGACAGGCTGTAACTAACTGTGTTATATGGAGACCTTTTACTTGAGTCCCTCCTGATCTTTGTGATTTTAACAATGCATATTTGAGAAATGAATGTTTTCCTTGTCATTGTGTGGATAAGATTTTGGAGTAAAATGTGCATCTTTGAGAGAGTAGGAGATAGAAGATTAGACAGTTTAACACTGAAAAAAAATGCACTTTAACCTCTTCAGTTAGAAAGAAAGAAAGGAGGAGGGAGGAAAGGAAGGAGGACAGGAGATAGGCAGCCATAGGAACACAGGTGACCGAGTGGACAGTGTCATGTAGCTTGTTCATTCTCTAATTCCAGAGCATGGGGAAAGACTGGTACTCACTGATAGTGTGTACAAGACAGTAAGTGATTCCAGCGGTGACAGCAGGACTGGAAATCTCACGCAATTTGTTCTTTTCTTTGACATTTAAAAACTCTAGGAGTATGTGGCTGGCTTGCCCCACAAAAGGTTTTGCATTTCTTTCTATGAGGCCCTGTACTGGCCACTTCCTCTCTCTCTCTCATTCTCCTTCCTCTTTGCATTTCTGTGAGGATGGCTGGGCAGGGCTGGAAGGTGCTTGGTTTGTAGGCCTGCCTCCAGCTGAGTGCCCCCTAGGTGGCTGGGTTTGGGGAAGCCAGGAAGGCATGTGTGCGCTTGCTCAGTGTGTTGGAATGTATGGGTTCTGTGGCATATGCTTACCCGGAAAGTGCAGCAGGCAGGCAGACAGACAGACAGGCGCACACACACACACACACACACACCCCACCCACACACACACCACACACACACCCCACACACACCCCCCACACACACCCCACACACACATTCCTCAGTGGTAGTGGGGGTCAAATGTTGGCTTTTTGTGAGGAGTTGAAAGTTTGGGAAGGAATTTCCCAGTGTTGAAAGTTTGGGCTACTTTCCCACCCCACTAAAGTGCGATTGTATTTATTCTTTGTAAAGGGAAAACATCTTGGGGTGACTGGGTGGCTCAATTGGCTGGGCGTCCAACTTCGGCTCAGATTGTGATCTCGTGGTTTGTGGGTTTGAACCCCGCATCGAGCTCTGCACTAACAGCTCAGAGCCTGGAGCCTGCTTTGGATTCTGTGTCTCCCTCTCTGCCCCTTCCCCGCTCACACTGTGTGTATCTCTCTCTCTCTCTCTCTCTCTCTCTCTCTCTCTCTCTCTCTCTCAAATAAATAAACATTAAAAAAATAAAGGGAAACCTTTTTTGTTGTTTTTTATTTTTTGAATACTGTTGAAGGATAGAAAAAAAATTTGTGGATGCATAAATAATCTGGCCCTTCTCCTAGATCTAGCTGTACTCTTTCCTCCTTTCTCTTCATACTAATAGTAATGTCTTTGAATAAAGGACACTGAATTTTTAAAATAAGCTTTTGAAAACTTTGAGTTGTGCTGCTGCTAAAGATGATTAAAATCAAGGAACTTTAGAAACCAAGTTTTAAGCTCAGAAACGTAGGATTTAGTCTCCCTCTGAAGGAGTAGATACTCCTCAACCGAAATACTAGTTGGTGAATATTATTTTTATTTGTTTGCCCTTAATATTTTTTTTAAATTTTTTTAACGTTTATTTATTTTTGAGACAGAGAGAGACAGAGCATGAACAGGGGAGGGTCAGAGAGAGGGAGACACAGAATCCGAAACAGGCTCCAGGCTCTGAGCTGTCAGCACAGAGCCTGACGCGGGGCTCGAACTCACGGACCGCGAGATCATGACCTGAGCCGAAGTCAGCCGCTTAACCGACTGAGCCACCCAGGCGCCCCTGCCCCTTAATATTTTTAAAAACTTACATTCGTTTTTTTATTCACAAAAAGTTTGAGATGACAGAAGTGTTGGTTACTCAATTATTTTAAATAAAGAAGGTAGGGATTTAATTTTATGAAGTAGGTAAGTGAAACCAACGTTTTGTTTTAAGGGTTCTAAAAGACTGGGAACAGGTGGTTGGTTCTAATATAATTCTTTTTACATCTTAGGAGATTTGCCAGGGAAGAGTTAGCTCTTTGGCTCATTGATTTTTGTATTAATGGTTTGCTGTGCATGTCTGTTTCAATAATGATTTCAAAACAACAATTTTGATATTGAAAATTTGTGGCTTTAGTTCAAATGTAATGATTATGGTGAAGATGTTAACACTACAGCCTTAAAAATTTCCAAGCCAAAGTGCTTTTATTCCTTATGTCAGTACTTTTAACAGTATGTTCCACAAAGCCTTAGGATTCTGAGGAGATGTCAAATTTATGGGAAGGAAGGAGTGGACAATGTACCTGGGAGACCCTGGCTTCTTAACTACTTTCAATCAGAACACAGCTACATTCATTGCTGTTTTATATATTGGAGTTCAGTCTAGAATTGGGTTCAGAAAATGGATTTGCCACTTTGAGAAATAGTTTGAAAGTTATCTGTCATATAGTATATAATTTTGGGCCTTGAATCCATTCCTTGTTCAGGCATTCCTGAAGATCCAAAGCTCTTTCTTGAGGAAAGTTTAGACCCTACCTTTGCTACTTCTGAATCTACTTTCTGTGGAATGGCCTGTCACTTTTGCTTTAGTAACAAATGTTTGTTTTGCCAACTGCATGCCAGACTACTAAATCTTTGGATTTTTCTACAATCAATAGCATAGAATGTTTGCCCGTCAGGAACTTTCTAGGGAACTCCTTGGCCAGTGGTTGCACTCCGGTTCTCAACAGAGCCATTAGCGTCAACTGACTTTGTTGAGTGATGGGTCTAGTAACATGGGACCCACTCACTCATCAACAACAAGTTTTTGCTTCAGGAGGTCCAAGCAGGTTGGCCCACCTGCCTCTTCTTCAAGCAGAGCATCCCTACTTGATATGGTATCAAGCAAGGTATATGGTGTGGTTCTAGGTATGAAGCAGTGATCTTCAAAATATTTTCGACTGGTGTGAATGGACTCCTAAGAAGTCAGAAAGGACATAAACCATTATACTCTAATACATCCTTGCACAGTATCAGTTCTGCATGCATGAGTCTTGTTCAAAAACAGGATGTTACTTCAAACAATATATATTATTCTCTCAGTGATTTCTTAACCTGTGATCAAGGACTCTTGGGGGCAGTCCTTAAAGTCCTTGGACTTTGCTTTCTGTGTTATTTAAAGAGCCTCTTAGATGGTTTTCATGCTGAGAGAGAGAGAGAGAGAGACAGACAGACAGACATGCACATGGAGGCTTTCCCCTCTGAGCTCTGCTCTTTGCCCTGTACTCCATTGTTCCAGCTTCCCGAAAACTGGTCTTCGAAGATTGCTGATGTCACATCATATATCCAAGTTTTGTTGTAAGACTGTTACAAGAAACCACCATATATTTACCTGGATCCACACTCAAATACTGGCAGGTGATATAAGGGGTAGTGAGGGGAGGGGTTTCTATGAAGTACAGGATGGCTATCTCTTCAGTGGGCTTCAGCCAGCTACTACCATGTGGAAATGTAAGGCCAGTGTTCTCAAACCTGGTTTTTCAAAAGAAGCTGGAAGTCAGAGTTCTTATGTTAAATATTGGCAACAATTCAAACATTTTTGTAGATACTGTGAGGGTCAAAAAGATAACTTGTGGGTTGAAGCTGGCCCATGGCTTGCTGGTTTGCAGTCTCTGCCCATGAAAATCTGCAACTTCTGTAAAATACTGTTGAAGACTCTCTCCATTATGTTTAGTATCTCCTACCCTTAAGGCTTGTCTGGGAGTGAGAGGGAAAAGTTCTTCTCTTCATAAACTGGTTAAACTTGTATGTCTTATCTAATGATGATGATAGCTCTTTGGGAGCTCATTTGCAGCAACCATCCTTAGTCTAGTTAGTTTTCTGGAATAATTTTTTTCCATTATAAAGTACCTTATACTTTTGGGGCGCCTGGGTGGCTCAGTCGGTTAAGCGTCTGACTTTGGCTCAGGTCATGATCTCGCGGTCCGTGAGTTTGAGCCCCGCGTCGGGCTCTGTGCTGACCGCTCAGAGCCTGGAGCCTGTTTCAGATTCTGTGTCTCCCTCTCTCTCTCACCCTCCCCCGTTCATGCTCTGTCTCTCTCTGTCTCAAAAATAAATAAACGTTAAAAAAATTTTTTTAAATAAAAAAATAAAGTACCTTATACTTTTAATTTTATGTAATAATTTATTGTGTTTCTGTTATATTAAAATCTGAAATCCTTTTTTTTTTTAATGTTCATTTTTGAGAGAAAGAGAGAGACAGCACTAGCAGGGGAGGGGCAGAGAGAGAGGGAGACACAGAATCCGAAGCAGGCTTCAGGCTCCGAGCTGTCAGTAGGTCACAGGGCTCGAACCCACGAACCGTGAGATCACGACCTGAGCCGAAGTCAGGCGCTCAACCAACTGAACCACTCAGGCACCCCTGAAATCCTTTTGTAAATTTAGAATGTATGTATGCTGAATATGTGACAATCTTAGTTTAATGTATATGCTATTTCATAATGCCTGTTCATGAGAAAAAATTAGTCCCTGTTTTCCTATAATTGGAGGAACATATTTCCACATAAGTTTCAATTATACACTCTCCAGTTAAACACTGGGCCAACTATAGGTAATGTTTTAAACCACTTTCTAAGAAAATATGATTCTCATATGTCTGGCAAACATTTTTTTAAGTAAGAACTTGAGTTCTGCCTCCAAGTGAACATCTAGGATAAGGCAGGTAGTTTTAAAGCATAGAGTGTACTTGGCAGGAAAATTCAGTGGTGAAAAGTAGGGCTTTTAAATATTTTGAAAAATGTTTTGGTTACTCTTGCACTTTCTTGTATTTAAGTTGACAAAATTGAAAGCCATATAGATGCTGCTTCTAGGTCCGGGGTGCAGTAAATACTCATTAAGGCCAAAGTAAATGAAAACTACCAGTTACCTAAGGGACCTTACCAAAAAAAGCCAAAAAACAGACAAAACCACCACAAAACAAAAAAGCTGCTGGGACAGTTGGATTAGCATTTTAAAAATGTGTCTTTTTATTCTAAAACTTACATGAATGAAATAGCTCATTAGCAGTCACTATAATGGTGAGGTAAGTATATGTCTTGGAGAATGTGAGTTCTCAGTTCCTCTATGGTAAGGCACAATAGAGTGACATGTAGGTGTCTGGGAATTCAGGATTTCATTTGGCTTCCTTCATTTGTAAAGGATCGAATGGTCATCGGTTCCATTAAAATAGCCAACTCTTTTTTGGACTGGTCTTTTGAACCTTACCATTTTGAAGTTCCATGAGATCTTGCTCTTGTCTTATTTTTTAATTCCACTGCTGCAGCTTGAATGCCTTGAAAAGTGGAATGAGCTGCTCATTAAATATCTTTCAAGTTTTAAAAATTAAAGCCATAATGTATCATTAATAATTTGCTTTTATTTCTTCTTTTTATTTTCAAATTGAGGGCAGGGAGAAATAGCAGTTCAAAGTTTTTACTCTTGTGAATGGGTTTTTCAGTCTTTGTACTGAATCTTTGGCTTAAGTGGAATGAAATCTTCATGGGCATTTTACGTACAAAGGCCCTTTAAAACATGAGGTATGTGGGGAGCCTGGGTGGCTCAGTTGGTTGAGCGTCTGACTTTGGCTCAGGTCATGATCTCACGGTCCGTGAGTTCGAGCCCCGCATCGGGCTCTGTGCTGACAGCTCGGAGCCTGGAGCCTGCTTCGGATTCTGTGTCTCCCTCTCTCTCTGACCCTCCCCCGTTCATGCTCTGTCTCTCTCTGTCTCAAAAATAAATAAACACTAAAAAAATAATTAAAGAAAAAACCAAAACATGAGGTATGCTGCAAAGAACAGTTGTACAGGGCTGCAAAATGAGTATTGGAAAGCAGAACTTTAGATTTGGTGTAACCAGAATAAGTTTTGCAAATCAGTCTTTTTAAAAAAATTAAGTAAGGGTGGGTTAATCTTAGTATTGTTAGACTCAATGTGATTACACAAAAATACAACTTCCTCTCTAGGTATTTCTTTCTCCAACCCAAATTACATTAAAAATCTGCTGGGAGGGGTGCCTGGTGGCTCAGTCGGTTAAGTGTCTGACTGTTGATCTCGGCTTGGGTCTGGATCTTGGAGTCGTGAGTTCAAGCCCCGTGTTGGGTGTGAAACCTACTTAAAAAAAAAAAAAAATCTGCCCGGAATAATAGAAGAAAAATCTATGTATATTTTTTAAGAAACAAAAACAAACCAAAACACAGAAATAGCAGTCCTCTTATTTCAAGATAGTAGGAAGATACAAGCAAATTAAGTTGTGTTTTTATGTAGTAACTCAAAGATGATCAAGTTAAGCAGACAGTATCTGAAGTTGTTGTGGGAAAAAATAGACAAGTGCAAAAAATGGCAGAATTTACCAATGGCTGAGATAATTCATACCCAAGGAAATGAATGATCTTAAATGTTAATTGCAAAACAAGATACTGTCAGCTGTTCTGTATTAGTAATCTATTGATGCATACGGATTACCCCAAAACTTAGCAATTTAAAGCAGCAAACATTTATTATCTCTCACATTTTCTGAGGGTCAGGAATATGGCAGCAGTTTAGCTGGGTCGTTCTAGCTCAGCATCCTTCATGAGGTTGCCATCAAGCCCGCTCATGTGGTTGTTGAAAGGCCTCAGTTTCTCTGTGGCTGTTGGCTAGAGCTTTCAGCTCTTCACAACACGGGCCTCTCCTGAGGTCTGCTCACATCATGGCAGCAAGAGTAACCCAAGAGAGCTGACCCCACACTGCCTTGTACTACCTAATCAGTGAGTTGCACATCAGCACTTCTGCCTTATTTTGTTTGTCAGACATGAGACACTAGTCTACCCCATGCTCAGTGGGAAGGAGTTACTCAAAAAGAGAATACCAAGAGGTGGGAATCATTGGGGGGAGCATCTAGGATTTAACTAAGTCAATCAGGAAAAGTCAACAAATCAAAGAGAGACTTGCTTAGTCTGGGGCGTATACTGAGGAGAATAATCTTCTATTAATACTCAGCCCCTTTTGGAATAAAATGAATTCCTTATAAAACACCAGTAATAACAATTGTGGATTACTGAATCCTTTTATAATTCTTATTTAATTTTTCTCAACACCTTCTAGGGTGGGGAAGACACTACTGTCCTTATTTTGCAGATTAGGGAACTGAGGCCCAGACTGTTCACATTACTTAGATGGGATCGTATATTTAACATTCAACCCGAAGGGTTCCCCCCCCCCGCCCCCGCCTTTTTGACTCTTTCTTTTCTCTCCTCTAAAGAGTAAGTTACTTTCTCTTTTATAAAACGCAACTTAATTTTTTCCTTTCAGATTCATCTGAAAGAGCTGAGTTTTTAAATGTTTAATTGAAAAGTTGAAAACCCTGTTCTTGTATCAATAAAGATGTTAGCTACTTTTCTGCCAGCAGTAAAATAGCCTTTTTGCTATTTTTGTAATGGGTGAGGTCTGATTTCTCCAAAATTGTGCCATACTGTGGTTAGCCATAGTCTACAAGAGGAAAATATATTTACCCTTCTTTAAAATCATTGGTTTTCTAAGAAATATGCTATTTACCACACCAAATCTGAGTAAATCTTTCTGAGACAAAATGCAGTGGTCACTTTGATACCAGACAAGGCCAATTCTCTCCCCCACTAAAAATGCAGAACATCAGGCCTTCAGATCTTTGGTATCTACCTTTATTATACATTTATCTCTTGAGGAAATTTGATAGTGTTTTTGGTGTTAGTCATATCCATGTTCGTGCTGAAGGGTTCACTCTGTAGCAGTGTCTTGCTAAACTCATGCAATCCTATCAACATTGCCTGTAGAATGTCCTATGACTTCAGTCAAATATAGTATTTTAATAGGCCCATCTTTAAATTTTCATTGAATCTTGGTGCTTACTTTACTTGCATTGCGTATTCCCATAACCCATTTAACCTTTTCTCCTAAAGGTCCTGATAACATGATAGTGTGGAGTGAGGAGTTATTTTGGTTCTTTCCTTCTGAATTTGTGTAGACTGAGGTTTATGGAGTGTTAGGGTCCTTTAGGAATTACTGCTCTCTAGGAAAGATAGATACTTTTTATGTTGTTAAAAAAAAAAAAAAACCTTTGGGGTAAATACTGAATTTTTTACACACTGTATATTCTAGTTAAACAAAGTTTATTCTGAGTTATCCTTTTTGAGAGAGGATTGCCCCTGAGTGGGTTCTTGACCCCTCCTTAGTTTAAAATCTTGATGTATTTTTTTTTCACAAAACAATCAAATGATTACATTAAAAAATTTTTTTTCTCCAGAGATTTTGGAGAGACCCCCCCCCCCCCAACTGCTTCAGTGGAAGGACCAAGTTTAAGATTTATTTCAGATTTTTGTCATCTTCAAGAGTTAGGAGTTTAAAGGTGAGCATGAACAATTCTGGGAGCTCAGAGGACCAATGTGATATGTAACTCTACACCTTTTTTATTATTTCTGTAATGTTTAAATGCCAGTAGATATTTGCCCAAAGAAGTGTATTTTTTCTTATTCTTCCTCAGTGACTTATCCTCTTGTTATAATCCTAGCCTGGGGAAGAGGGAGGAGGGAAACAGTCAGAAGCCATCTAGTGGGCTGAAGTGCCTCAGATGACCTGCTTGGATCTCATATAATCTAAGTTATTCCTCCTCAAATTGCCTCTCCAGTTGGTTTGTTTTCCAAGTCTTAGAAAAGCAGAATTGCAGGTAAAAGAGAATATTTCCTGCTTGGTCACGTGATGGAGCCTGGCTCCTCACAGAGCCATGTGGGTGTCTCTACCTGCAAAACACCTCAACATAAGAGCTGTCCATATAGTTCCAGTTAGGACATCATTCCTCTGAATGTCCCTGGGTATGTGTAGTGGCCCTTGTGTATGGTTGTGTGTTTTTTTGGAGACTTACATGTCCTGGTTTTTCAGAAGTGCTTCTGGGCTAATTCAGTTGTTATCGGACCCTCAGACATTCACTATTGTGTCTAACAGCCTAGGGACCACATAATGTAGAATGAATGTTGTTGGGCATTTTTCATCATCAGATGCATCGGGTCCTCTCTGAAAACAGAAGTATCAATTTTTCTGAATTTGGTTGATGCTGTTCAATTCTCAACCTGAGTTTATGGTTTGAATTAAATACATTGAAGCTTCATTGATGCAGGTTAGGGAAGATCAATGATAATTCATCAAATGTCTGAATGGGCAGATTTTTTAAAAATTTATATTATCTTCAGGGGCGCCTGGGTGGCGCAGTCGGTTAAGCGTCCGACTTCAGCCAGGTCACGATCTCACGGTCTGTGAGTTCGAGCCCCGCGTCAGGCTCTGGGCTGATGGCTCAGAGCCTGGAGCCTGTTTCCGATTCTGTGTCTCCCTCTCTCTCTGTCCCTCCCCCGTTCATGCTCTGTCTCTCTCTGTCCCAAAAAATAAAATAAACGTTGAAAAAAAAATTAAAAAAAAAAAATAAATAAAAATAAAAATAAAAATTTATATTATCTTCAATTAAGTATTGCAACCTGAGTAACAAAATTTTGCTAAAGAGCAGTCCTATCAGACCTTTTTATTGGATATAAAAAATGATTTCTATTCATCATATCAGTTATATGTAAATACTTCTGAAATGTGTTTAAATAGCTTATACTCTTGAGTACTTTAAATTTCCCTCTTATGATCTTGTTTGTATTGATTCTTTGGTTGAATAAGTACCCTTCCCCTCTTTTTAAGAAAAAGATAGAGTAGATTCCAGTTTTGTGCTATAACAATTAGAATTCATGACATTTCACTCTTCAGTGGGTTATAATATAATCTCAGTTTTTTGTAGGTTTCCAGTGCCCTTGAGATGCAAATAATTTAATATCTGAGTATTATCCTGTCCTAGAAGAATTTAGGATGATGCCTTTGTAATTTTCACATGACAAAAAGCGGTTAAAAAAATCCATCCATTCAGAAGAGAGTTCAATTCAAATCATGGCAGTCCTGTGTCACTTAATTGCCAGAAAATGAAGGTAATTTTGATCAGAGTAATTACACCTTAATAAAATGGAAATACCTCTTTCAGTACTTTTATTTGGTTAATATTCATCAAGAAGAATCTAATAACCCAATAGAACTTTAATTTGGGGGCTGTTGTAATATTAAAAAAAATTTTAACATTCATTTTTGAGAGAGACAGAGTGAGTCGGGGAGGGGCAGAGAGCGAGGGAGACACAGAATCTGAAGCAGGCTCCGGGCTCTGAGCTGTCAGTGCAGAGCCTGATGTGGGGCTGGAACCCACAAACATTGAGATCATGACCTGAGCTAAAGTCGGACGCTTAACTGAGTCACCCAGGCGCCCCTAATTTGGAGGCTGTTTAAAGTATCCAATAGAACTTTAGTTTGGGGGCTATTTTATTCTTTTTAATTTTTTTTTAAATTTATTTTGAGAGTGTGCACACACACATTCAAGTTGGAGGAGGGGCAGAGAGCGAGAGAGGGAGGAAGGGAGGGAGGGGGGTGGAGAATCCCAGGCAGGCTCCTCAGTTTTAGCACAGAGCCAGAACGGGGCGGTGGGGAGGGTGAGGGGGAGGGGGTGCTGGCTGGATCCCATGAACTGAACTGTGAGATGATGACCTGAGCCAAAATCAGGAGTTGGATGGAGCCTAATCGACTGAGCTGCCCAGGTGCCCCTGGGGGCTGTATTAATATTTGATCATTTGATATTTGATTCTGTACTACCTTTACAGGTAAAATTTAAATACATTTTAGTTTTGAAGGAAATACTGTGGGTAACTTCTAAGATTGAGCCTAGCAAGCTACATTTTTAGAGATAGGATGATAACCTTCAATATCCAGCTGTTAAGTAGAAGAGGCTGCCTGGAAGTTGTGTTCTAGTGGGAGGTATAGAGCCTGTGGTCTCCTAACCCCTACTACATCAACACTCCAAAGGGTACTTCCGGTGTTTAACTTCTACATTCATTTCAGTTCTTCTAGCAACGAAAAAGTGTTTGTGGGTGTTTTCATCTTGAGAAAAGCTTTTACTTCTGGATTATTTTCTCTGTCAGGGGTCTTTAGAGACCTAAGCTTTGTTGATAGTGCTTCAATCTGGCTGGTGGGTAAGAGTTCCATATCTAGTTGGTGATGTTGCATTTGGTTTTGAAATTCACTGCCTGCCAGCTCTCAATACCTCAGGTGAATGTCACATAATGTCCCAATAATTTAAAAAATGTTTTTGAGACTCAGTAAGGAATTCAAGTTATTTCAAC
Source organism: Neofelis nebulosa (assembly GCF_028018385.1). Classification (NCBI taxonomy): domain Eukaryota; kingdom Metazoa; phylum Chordata; class Mammalia; order Carnivora; family Felidae; genus Neofelis; species Neofelis nebulosa. The sequence goes on along the minus strand of NC_080786.1, from coordinate 77,473,543 downwards.
TCAGAAGAGCATTACTTGAGCACCTACTGTGTGTTTAGCCAGAGTGCAGGGCACAGTATATAGGATGCAGAAGAAGCCTGCCCTCAGTCTCCACATTAATGAGCTAGGTTTGGAGGAGTCTTACTCTTTCCAAATTCACAGAAGCAAACCACGAGGAAACTGCTGCTTTTCGCCCTTACTGTCCCTGTACCAGCTTAACGGGTTACCATATTTCTGGTTAGTCAAGAATACTTCTCAGATGTCTGTGGTGTGTTAAGTTTGGAAGAGAGCAAGACTCTCAACCTGAAATTGAACCTACCCCCACCTTCCCCACCCCACCTGTATGCATCCCTGGGTGCGTTAGGTTTCCCTTTCAGATTACATTTTTTCATCACTTACTCCCAGGTATTCATCCACACTTATGTGTGAGGCATTATGTGTTAGGCAATTATTGTTGTAAAAAGTACAAAGGTAGATAAACCATAGAATCTGCCTTCAGGCTGGTAGTAAAATTAGCCTGTAGTTCCTGATCACACCTCTAATGCCCAAGGACAAAGTCCAGGTGCACCCTCGTGGGGCAGGAAGTACACTGCACTGCTATTGTTAAATTTGTTTGGGCAGTGGAAAACTGGCAACTGGGCGATCCCCTTGAAGATACAGGTGTAAGGTCCTCTCCTGTGTAAAGATCCCCCAGCTCCTTCTGAAATGTTCCTCTCAGGTTCTCACTATTTCCTCAGCCGTCACCAGCCTGACAGTGTAGTTATCTGTGTGCACAGCAGGCCTGTCTGATAGTCTCCTCACTGCTCTAGGAAATAATGATTTACTCACGGTGTGTGCCCAGCCATCACATAGCTGGTGCTTGCTAATGGTAGAAGTGAATTGTCCGATTTTTATCCTGGTTTAACTTTAGTAACTCAAATGCTTAGGGAATGGTACATTTTGATAAACTAAGTCATCTGTGGTAACTGATGATTAAGCAGAAAATCCTTTCTTTGGCTTGCACTGTTGAAAGCCTTTCTAAAATCTTAGATCTCACCGTATGGAGGAGTGGTCTAATATATTAATCATCAAATTAATTTAGAATAAAATTAATTTAGAATATTGTTCAGCTAGAGAAACTTTAAGGCAGTCCTTTTGTGTGGTCTTTTGACCATCAGTATCACCTGGAACTTGGTAGAAATGCAGATTTTCCACCATAGCCCAGGCCTCCTGAATCAGAAATTCCTAGGTGGGTCCAATAATCTGTGTTTTAACAAGGCCTTTACGTGATTCTGATACACTGAGTTTAAGAGCCACTGGTATAGGTCAATTGTTCTGAATCCTGGATTCGTATTGTAACTACTTGGGGAGCTTTATTTGAAAAATGAAGTCCCTGAGCTCATCTCCAGAAATTCTGATTTATTTGGCCTGGATAGGCCTAACATACCTATTTTTTAAGTGCCCCCAGGTGATTCTGATGTCCAGCTAGAGTTGAGAACCAGTGATGTAGGGGTGGAACAGAAATTTGGAACTTACTCCACATTATCCTCTGCAGCTCTCTTAAAAAATAAATCCGGGCACCTGGCTGGCTCAGTTGGAAGAGCATGTGACTCTTGATCTTGGGGTTGTGAGTTCGAGCCCCACACTGGGTGTAGAAATTACTAAAAAATAATAATAATAAACTTAAAAAATAAATCAAAATAATTCTTCTTTCACCTAAAGAAAAATTTACATTTATATTTTGCTCATCAGGGTCTCATTGAACAAGCAGTCCCTATTTTTCATGTCACTGCCTTAATAAAAAAGCAAGTGTTTTTATGCCAGTGGTATTTTCCCACAGGAATAATGTCATATTTGGGTGTTAACTTCCTGATCAAGGCCTTGGCATCAAATAAATCATAGATGGGACCAATAATATATCATAAAATCAATGATACAATAATTATAAACCTCTATGGTCATTTAAAATCATAATATTCTCCACGTCCAATAAAATCATCATAAATGTGGTGTGCAACCTAGGATTGCCCCAGATGTCTCAGGGCCATAGAAAAATGCATGTGGTTGTGGTAAACACAGTTTCCTGAATCTATTATGTAATAAATATTTATTAACACTATTTGTATGTACTCTTAGAATTTGGAGAAGAAAGATTCACATAGGCTAGGTCTCTAAAAATGTCCAAGGAAGTCTTGGATGGATGCCTTTTCTACCAGTAGACTGATCAGGAGTAAGCTTGAGGGTAGATAAAAATACTGGGGTCCAATCACCGTCTGCTGTTGGTGGAGGTAGTTAATGTGGGTGTTTCTATCCCTGAAAAGCTCTTCTTAACGAAAGGACTGATCTAAGATTTCTCCTCTTGGCCTTAGTTCCTTCAAAGTTCTGCCTCTCAGCCAAAATAAAGGTAAGAGAAGAAATGATGTGATCAGTACACTTGACATTTGACTGAAAAGCTGTAAGTTGTTAAATTGTTAAGGCCTGCATTTTGAGGGAGAGACTTCAGATATTCTCTTCAGGGTGGTCCAGTTGGCATAGCGAGGTGAGAGTATGGGGGAATGGTGTGGTGGAAGGATCCCTGGACTTGGGGCCTGAACACCCAGTTCAATCTGGCTGCGCTCCTTAGCACCTGTGTGACTTTTTTTTTTTTTTTTAACATTTGTTTTTGAGAGACGGGGAGGGGGAGGAGAGAGGAAGAGAGAGAGGGAGACAGAATCTGAAGCAGGCTCGAAGCTGCGTCAGCACAGAGCCCAACATAGGGCTCAAACTCAAACCGCGAGATCGTGGCCTGAGCTGAAGTTGGATGCCCAACCGACTGAGTCACCAGGTGCCCCTTGTGTGGCTCTTGATAGAACACCTCTCTGAGCCTCTCTCTTTTTTCCTGTAATGTGAGCAAGAACACACCTTACTCCCAGAATTGTAAGGATTGAATAGGTTAATATAAGTAATTGTACCCAGCAAGGGAAGCTTTCCATAAAAGTTACTTTAAGTAGTTGAAATATTGACTGGGGAAATAGATGAGGAATTCTGTCTGTATCTTGCCGCTCTTGACCCTCAAGTAGAAAGCCTGCTTCCTGATGGGTACTCAAGCAGATAGAGTTCTGGGAAGCTAGGGAAAACAAGGTGCAAATCCTTCCTGAGAAAGACAATAATAACGTCCATAGCTTGGGTCTTGGAAAGGCCCAGGAATGGCTGGAGTTTGAGTGTGTTGTCATACTTGTAGCCAGGTCTGCATGTTGACTCTGAGCGCATTGTCAGGGATCTTGGTGACTGTCTGTTGCTCAGTAACTAAAGTGTTGTTTGGACCAAACTGTTGTTTCAAACTTTTCATGGCAGGTATTCCCTGTTGATTCTGAGCTCAGTGGTGTGCATTGATATCAACTACTATAAAATAACCACAAATTCATAGTGACTTAAATGAATCCACAGTGACTCAGTATACAGGTACTACGTTCTAGAAAATTCTAAAGCAATTATCCAATGTACTGCTAGGGAAGATTATTGCCTGTTATATTAGTCTCAATGATTTTTTTTCTAGCTCAAGTGTTCTCCTTGCCCTTGGACTCTTGTTTCAAGAATACATTAAGTTCTTTAACTAGAAACAGTTCTTTAATTTTTAATATGCTGCTTATTCAAACAGAAGTAAAGGAAAGTAAAAAATGATGAAGGAACATAGTACTTCTCCAAGGTTTTCCATAGATTCCTAGAACCCAAAGAATCCATAGACCTTAGGGATTACCTAGACCGCTCTCTCCTCCTACTGTCTCTCCTTAATGCCCAGAGAGGTAAAAAAAAAAAAAAAGTTACATTGGACATTAATACAAAGTCATTCTCCTCATTGTCATTGCGATGCTTTTTCTTCTACCTCACACAGCCTTTAAATGAGTTCTCACAAAATTTGTTTTTTTTTTAATGAATATAATTTATTGTAAAATTGACTTACATACAACACCCAGTGCTCATCCCAACAAGTGCCCTCCTCAATGTCCATCACCCATCTTCCCTCTCCCCCACCCTCCCATCCACCCTTAGTTTGTTGTCTGTATTTAGTAGTCTCTTGTGGTTTGCCTCCTTCCCTCTCTGTTTGTATCCGTTTTTTTTCCCTTCCCTTCCCCCATGGTCTTCTGTTCAGTTTCTCAAAATCCACATATGAGTGAAAACATGTGGTATGTGTCCTTTGACTGACTTATTTCACTCAGCATAATGCCTTCCAGCTCCATCTACATTGCTGCAAATGGCATGATTTCATTCTTTCTCATTGCCAAGTAGTATTCCATTGAATATGTAAGCCACATCGTCTTTATCCATTCATCAGTTGATGGACATTTAGGCTCTTTCCATAATTTGGCTATTATTGAAAGCACTGCTATAAACATTGGGGTACACATGCCCCTATGCATCATCACAGAATGGGAAAAATTTGTTTTTAAGTAAAGCTAAGTTCAGGAACAAAACAGTATTTTTCATTTTCTTGAAGAATTCATCAACCAAGATGATTTAGTTTTTTTGTTTCCTTTGAGATACATTTCAGAATAGCACTGGTATACCATACAATCCAGCAATTCCGTTTCTGGGTATTTACCCAAAATAATTAAAAGCAAGAACTTGAACAGTTATTTGTATACCTATGTTAATAGCAGCATTATTCACAATAGCCAAAATGTGAGAGCAGCTTATATTGACAGGGGCGCCTGGGTGGCTCAGTTGGTTGAGCATCTGACTCTTGATTTCTGCTCAGGTCATGATCACAGGGTCATGGGATCAAGCCCTGTGTCAGGCTGAGAGTGGAGCCTGCTTAAGATTCTCTCTCTCTCTTTCTCTCCCTTCCTCCCTCCCTCCCTTTCTCTCCTTCTGCCCCCTCTCCAGCTTGCTTTATCTCTCTCTCTTAAAAAACAAAAAAAGTCCATTGACAGATGAATGGATAAACAAGATGTGGTATATACATGCAATGGAACATTTTTCAGCCTTAAAGAGGAAGGAAATTCTGACACATGCTATAACATAATTGAACCTTGAAGATATTATGCTAGGTGAAATAAGCCAGACACAAAAAATAAAATACTGTATGATTCCACTTGTGAGGCGCCCAGCGTATTCATGTTCAGGGAGACAAAGGAGAATGGTAGTTGCCAGGGGCTGGGGGAAAGGGGAGAATGGGGAGTTACTATTTAGTAGGTACAGAGTTTCAGTTGAGGAAGATGAAAAATTCCTGTAGATGGATGGTGGTCATGGATACACCAGACTACCACTGTATTTAATACTGTTGAACTATACATACTTAAAAATGGTTTACAGAGCGCCTGGTGGGCTCAATCAAAAGAACATTTGACTCTTGATCTTGGGGTCATGAGTTCAAGCCCCACATGGGGTATAGAGATTACTTCAGTTTTTTTTTTTAAATGGTGTAAATGGTAAATTTTATGTTCTGTATATTTTGTCACAATAAAAAAAAATGTTGGGGGAGAAAAAGAGGTGATCTTCCAAATAAAGTCAAGACTCTGAAAGACTTAAAAAAAAAAACACACACACACAAGGAAGGGAACTAACTGGCTGAATGAGATGATAAAGTCTGGTGGAAGGAATGCTGGTCTAGGCTCTAATTCTGGTTCTGTCTTTAACCAGCTCTGTGACCTACCCATTTGGCCATTACTTTTGTCACTTTGTCATCAAAGTGAGGTTGTCGGCTAGGTCATGTCCAACCTTCCTGCCTGCTCTAGAATTCTGTGAGTCTATAAGTCCTTTGCAAAGAAATACTTTTTTAGGAACAACTACTCGTGTGAAGGTTAGGAGCCAGACACATCTGTGAAATGAGGGCAGCTCAGTTCTCTAGGATTTGTTCTGACCAACCCTTGACTCAGGCATGTTTGAAAATATAGTAATCTTTGTAATCTGTCCTTCCTGCCACGCTGCTCGGAGGCAGGACCAAAACTCCAGAGTTGTCAGATTCTAGAGCTGTATTTTAATGTACCTGCTTTGATACCAGGCCCAGAGAAAGGGGCTGTTTCTCCCAATGTTTTTGACAGAGTGTGGCATCAGAAATCAGTTTCTTGGGGCACCTGGGTGGCTCAGTTGGTTAAATGTCTGACTTCAGCTCAAGGCATGATCTCATGGTTCATGGGTTCGAGCCCCACATCGGGCTCTGCGCTGACAGTGCAGAGCCTGCTTTGGGTACCCTGTCCCCGGCCCCCTCTGCCCCTCACCTGAGCGTGCTCTCGTTTTCTCGCTCTCTCCCCAAAATAAATAAACATTAAAAAAAAATAGTTTCTGCCTTCAAAGATAGAGCTATTCCTCCTAAGTTGTCTTTATTTTCACTAATCGATGGAAAAGGGTTCTCTCTTACCTGGGCTAGTGTATCAGTTATGTAAAAGTTGTTTCTTTAGGTTTTGGAGCATATAGTTTTGTATGAAGTTAATCCTTCCTCTTAGGTTTCACGCAGACTTGTGTTAGCAGAGCTTTGCTTTTATTAACCATACACAAGCTGATTGGCAGGCTGAAGCTTACCTTTAGCACACTGTGAGTGTCGTGTGTGGGCAGAATGTGGATATGTTGGGTGAGAAGAGGTACAGACAGCCTGGCGTGAAAAATAGAGGCCATTGACTGTGCTGGTTGTTTATATGGATTATCTCCCATCTCTCAATAGCGCTGTGAGGCATGGTGGCAACTTTATTCCTCAGAAGAGAAGATAGAGAGGTTCAGGAGGATTGCCACTCTCCCAAGGCCACCAGCAAGAAAGGTGACAGACCTTAGATCTGAACTTCTGTCTGATTGCAAAGCCTGTGTAGTCTTTCTGCTATATGACACTTTCTAATATAGGAAGACATGTAGCCATGCTATTTGATAATGTAGAACTGAAAGATTATTCCAATTCAAGAAGGCAGTAATAGAATCACTAACTAGTTTCTGTTTTTAATTTTTATCCCCATAAGGCTGAGATCTGAATAATCTGTGACTGGTGAGCCATGTTTGTGATAGCTGTGACAAAAAGCAGAACTATTCTTCCATGCCCTTGTATCTTAGGACAATAGAATATTCTATTCCTCTATAGAATGGAGGAGCAAGTGCTGTAGGCTGCTTAGGAGAGGGTCTCAGGTGGTTCAGAGCTATCCTAGGAGTCTAATGCTGGTAGTTCTTCATAAGCCTATTTATGGTGTCTTTTAGGAATGCTTATGGTGTGACCAGATACTCTTCTCATTTTTTTGCACCTGTGTATTTCTAAGTAATAGTGACTCTTATTCCATCTATTTTTAACTTCTCCTCTAACACTGTAATTTATTATAGCATAGGACTTGAAATTTATCTTCCCTTCCTATTCCACTCATTAGTCATTCATATAGACTCTAACAAGCCAAGAGAAATAGAAAGAATGCTATTTGATATTACTAGTTGAGGTTGTGTCCCCTTTGTGTGTTCCTCCCTCCCCCCCCACCCCCCAGTATTTTTTCTTAAGGCTAATGTGGTATCTGACAAATAATTTGTGTTCCATGGATGAATTTGATGAATAGGTGAAGGAGCTTGCAGTTTTATAGAGAATCACTGTTTACGTCTTTGAGAACACCTATGCTAAATGAATGTATATGTAATCTCTGTCTCTGTCTCTGTCTCTCTCTCTCTTTACTTTTGGTATTGGGGGAAAAGGGCAGATACCCAATTCCAGAATTAGTTAGACTTCTATTCTGTAAATCTGTGTTTGGAGTGGTCATAATTTGATGGTGTTTGAAACCAATAAAATAACGATCTGCTTTTTAACAGGATTCGCTATGATTTGATGAGTGATTTGTCTATGATCACGCATTCAAGCTGTTGGCAATAATAGTAATATCTTTACTAAAATGGAATTCAGTATGAGAAGATGAATCTGAGTTTAATGAAGTTCAAACTTAAAGGTATAGCCACTCCCATCTTCAAATACTCAAATAGTCCATATATATAGGAATATCACACCCACCCCCATCTTTCCTTCTCATATTTTCCCACCGTAGGAGACCCCCATTGTCAAAGATGCCCTTTGTTTCTGGAGCAAAGCTTCAGAGGAGGAGAGAAGAGAAATTGGGAATTTTGAGGGCCTGTTCCTGGAACTATATAGCCTCCCTGTTAAAAAAATTTTTTAGAACATATTTCTCTGTAGAAGCAGTATTATGGGAATAATTGGTTATATGATACTGTGAGCTCTTAATGGCTACTTAGGATACTTAGGTGGGTTTACAAATCACCATTCTATTAAGTTTTCCATGCCCTTCTCTCCCTCTTCCCACTTTTACAGTCCTACCTAGGATGAACCTCCTGGTGAGCTGCTAGGTCCTATGAAAGCTGGGCCTCCAGCTGATGTCAGCCCATTCTGATGTGCACATTAGGGGTAGGGGCTCTGTCATCTTTATCTGTGTGTCTCTAGCTCCTAATTTGGTGCCTGGCACAGAGGACATGCTACCCAATGCTTGCTGAATTAGGTTAAATTTAAGTAAGAAAAACATTTACATTCTCTATTTTCATCCTCATCAGTTTCTCAAGAACTTTCTTATCTAGAACTTGTCAGCACGAGAAGTAGAACATGGAGTGGGTTTATTCACTGATCCCTTTATTTACTTACTCAGCAAACATTTATTGGTCATCAGGCACTACTAGGCTCTAAAAACATGGCAGTGGACCAGTATGGTTCTATTGCCTGCTCTCTTGGAGCTTATAGTTTGGTGGCGGGAAAGAAGGGCCATCATCAGGAAGGCATTCACTGGGTTGGGTGGGACGGTTACTGGAAATACATAAAATGGCTATTTAAAAAATACAGGGACTGGCTTTGAATTAGCCTGTGTGTCTGATGGCAAAATCTCTTTTCTTCTTCTTCTTTTTTTTAATGTTTATTTTTGAGAGAGAGAGAGAGAGGTGGAGAGGCAGAGAGGCAGAGAGAGGGAGACACAGAATCTGAAGTAGGCTCCGGACTCTGAGCTGTCAGCAGAGTCTGACACAGGCTCAAACTCACGAACCGCTAGATTGTGACCTGAGCTGAAGTCGGATGCTTAACCGACTGAGACACCCAGTCTCCCCACTTTTCTTTTTTTAAGTTTATTTATTTATTTTTGAGAGAGACATAGCACAAGTATGGGAGAGGCAAAGAGAGAGTGAAAGAGAGAGAATCCCAAGCAGGCTTCACACTGCCAGTGCAGACAGAGCCTGATGAAGGGCTTGAGCTCACAAAGCTGTGAGATCATGACCTGAGCCGAAACCAAGAGTCATACGCTTAACTGACTGAACCACCCAGATGCCCCCAAAATCTCTTTTCTTAAATATCAGTGATGAAAAAGTGACTTTTACAATTATTTAGAATTGTCCTTAAAAATAAACTAATGAAAGATGTGATGTGGGCAATCTGTTTTTACATTTTGTTTGGTCACAGAGTAATGCCCATTTACTTTCTTTTTAAATAAAGTCTTAAAGTCGTAATCTGCAATATTAAAAAATAAACTTTTTCAAATACTCTGCTAGTAAATTATTAATTCTTTGAGTTTTCTATTAAGGCAAGCTATCAGTTTTCCTTGCGCCTGGTGACTAATTCAGTTGCTTATTATTTCTATTCATAGTTCCCCAATCTTAGGTAAAACTGAGCAGATTTAATGTGAATAGCTTCATCAGTTTCATACAGGTAAAAAAAAATCATGAAAAAGAAAGTTAAGAAAATCATAATATAAAACCAGCAAGATAAAGGGTGATTAGGCTGGTGCCTGGGTTCAAAGAAAGTGAAATTTTTTCTTGATATTCTCTCTGTGATGCAAGATTTCTTTCCATAGATTAGTAAATTTACATGAGCTGTTTGAGGAGATTACATTCTTACAGGTCCCTTAAAGCTCTTTATTATGTACAGCCTGAAGCCCAGTCACTTCTTCACACTTGTTTCTGTGAGTAAATGCTTTATTAAATGTAAAGGGGCTTTCAAGATAAAAATAATTCTGTTTGTGGATTTTTGGGGAGCTTCTTTCTAAGACAAATGTGGGTAAACAGTACCTCCTGTCAAATCGGCCTATGTAAGGGATTCAAGCACACCTGGTAGCAAAGAGGTTTAACCTAGTTTCTCAGATAAAAACTTGAGGCGGAGGAAGGATGAGGAACCATCCAGGTGAGCTGAAGAGCTGTCACCTTGAGCCCACTTTCCCTGTGATGGAGAACTTTATCCTCAGGTCAGTTAGCCTCCTCAGCCCATCTATTAAGGTTCTTGGTCGCAAGGAACAGAAACTCACTTCATCTAGCTTAAGCAAAAGGGAGGATTTTTTTGCTTACTTAGCCACCTTGCAAAATGAGCTGGGATGACATAGGTCTTAAGGACCTTCAGAATGAGGGACTTGAACACAGCTGTAGGTCTCTGTTTGGCTCCTTCCCTCTTTGTTACCACCTTTTGTCTCTGCCTATCTGTTAGTGTCATCATTTTTCTCTTACCTCAGATGGGCTTTCTTTACATGGAAGGTGGTGCCACATTCAGTGTCAGCCTGTGGATGTTTTAAAGCCTGTGATCTGGGAGAAAACAGCTTGTGTTCTCTACAGTTTAAGTTTGAAAAATCTCAGTGAAGAATTCTGATTGGCCTGGCCTAGGTCATGTGCCTGTGACAGTTTGTACAGCCAAAGGGATGAGATATATGATAGGCTTGGCTTGTATCCCACACCCAGGGAGGTCACACAGACATTGCCCTGAGGGAATTGTTAAAAACAGCCAGAGCAGTTTCTTGCTTTTTTAGTCCATATAGGACCTAGTTCAAACAACTAGTTAAGATTCTTTCTCTAATTCATTGAAAATCATTTAAAGTATTTGCTGTTGTTGTTTTTGTCAGGTTATGGACTTTACACCCAACTAACCTGTGGTTCCTCTTTGATTTTACTCTGTTTTTTCAGAAGAGCACAGACTAGCACTCTGTGCTGTAGTGTGTTCTTGAGAATTATGGTTGATTTGACTAAATGAATACCACTGGAGTAAGTAGTAAAACCTTGGTTTGCGAGCATAATTTATTCCAGAAACGTGCTTGTAATCCAAAGCACTCATATATCAAAGCGCATTTCAAGAACCATTGGCTCAGTTGTGATCATGTGGCATTCAGCATCTCATACCACTCTTATTGCAACACATCGCTCATTTATCAAGTTGAAATTTATTAGAAATGTTTACTCATCTTGTGGAACATATGCAGAACAACTTACTTGCAATCCAAGGTTTTACCGTATATGGAGGCATAGAATCATAAAACTTGAGTGGTGAAAGAGATACTAGATTCCATCTGCCTTTAATAGTTTCACATATACTATGGGGTCTCCAAAACACAAAAGACCCAGAGATAAGAGAGGGTGGGTACTTACAAATGTAGGCCCTATTCTGGGAACTGGGGATAGTGATATGAAACAGATAAAGGTCCTTGCCCTCGTGACAGTAAATTTTTTCTTTCAATATTTTATTTATTTTTGAGAGAGAAAGAGACAGAGTACAAGTGGGGTGGGCAGAGAGAGAGAGAGAGGGAGACACAGAATCAGAAGTAGGCTCCAGGCTCCGAGCTGTCAGCACAGAGCCCGACACGGGGCTCGAACTCACGGACCGCGAGATCATGACCTGAGCTGAAGCTGGATGCTTAACCGGCTGAGCCCCCCAGGCAGCCCCCAGGCGCCGCCCCCCCCCCCTTATATTTACCTAAAGAAAAATATTTATGTATTTATTTTTTTTACCTTAAGAAAAATCTTGACAGGCTAACTAAGGATGCCAAATTTCTTTGATATTTGGCTGAAATCATACCAGGTTAGAACTTATCTTTTAAGAGTGGGCTGACCCAAGAGCGCCTTGGTGGCTCAGTCGGTTAAGCTTCCGATTCTTGGTTTTGGTTGAAGTCATGATCTCAGTGTTGTGAGTTCGAGCCCTGCATCAGGCTCTGTGCTGGTGACGTGGAGCCTGCTTGAGATTCTGTCTCTCCCTCTCTTTGCCAATCCCCCACTCACACTGTCTCTCTCTCTTTCTCTCTCAAATAAAATAAACCTTAAAAAAAAGAATGGGCCGACCCAGGAACAGAACTGAAGCTCTGATTGTCAATATGTATCTTTGAATAATTGTTTAAGAAGCCAAACAAATTATTAGAGAATGATGTTTGTTTAGCAGATAAAATATTTTGAGGTATGGTGTCTGTTGGAGAAAATAAATAAAAAGAGGTCTTGGTGGTGAGAATGACTAAGAGCTCAGTCTTTGAAACTGACAGACTAGGACTCCAATCTGAGCACTCTGCTTGCTGATTTGGTAATTCAGGCAAGTTGCTAAATCTCTTCTAGCCTCACATTCCTCAGCTGTAAAATGAAGATATCTGTTTCTTTATGGCTTCTTGGTGAGTGTTAAGTGAAAGTTAAACAGTTACTTTTTTTAATATTTTTTTTTATTGTGGTAAAATGCACATAGTATAAAATTTACAGTTTTAACCGTTTTTAACTATACAGTTCAGTGGCATTAAGTACATTCATATTATTATGCAACCATCACCACCATCTATCTCCAGAACTCTTTCATCCTGCAAAACTGAAACTCTATACCCATTAAACACTAACTCCTCATTCCCCTCTCCACTCAGCCCTGGCAACCACCATTCTACAAATAGTTACTTTTTTATAAATGGTAAGATCTCAAGAAATGTTAGCTGTTATCCCTCTAGATCAGGAGTCAGCAAACTCCAGCCCACAGGCCAAGTTTGGCCAGCAGCCTGTTTTGGTAGGGTCCTTGAGCTAAGAAAGGTTTTTTATATTTCTAAAGGGTTGTAAAAACAAAGCAAAAACAAAATAAGAAGAATATGCCACAGAGTATGTAGCCCACAAAACCTAAAATATTTACTGTCTGGTCCTTTATAGAACAGAAGCTGTTCTAGATTTAATGTATGTATATATTTTATCATGGGGTTCTTTATGAATCTGATTAAAAATGAGTGTGTATGTGTACATACTCTTCCACGTATCTTATGGGGGTTATATGAACCTTTACCCTAGACCATGAATTCTTAGTGGGGCCATGTTGCCCCAAGGGAATGAAATTGGTTCTTGAAGGATAAGAAATGTTAGATATTATAAGGATTTGCGGCCTTCCAAAGAACCACAGTATGTAAACAGATATATAGTGTACCTCTGGTATTAAAATTTCTTGGGGAGAGGGGCTGGGGTGATTAGAACAAATGTCTAGTTAGGTGGTTAGGCTTGTTAGGGGAGTGATAATGATAAAAAGTTTTAGAAACACTGCCCAAGACTGAATTCTGGAAAGAAAGACATGCATCTCTTTTAGTCTCTGAATATACCAGCATTTAACAGCAGATCTAGAATATTTTCTTTGATCTGTTAAATTCGTTGTAGCATAGTTGAGTGAATGAAGCCTCTGATCTAGCTCAGTGATCCATTCTGTCTAGAAGTTGCTTTCATAGCAAACTGTATAGCACTAGAAATTAAGTTCTTTTTAACCTTAAATAAGTTAGTGAAATGATTAATCTTTCTGATATAACAGATGGTTCTTGCTTACTAGAATAGCATTTTTATTCTTATTTTTTCTTAGACTTGTTTTTTACGCAATAAAATGAGTGTAGGTGTAAAGACCTCTAACCTTATATCTCTCTGTAACAGTTATATCAACTCTAAGTTGAAAAGAAAACACAGATATATCATTATTTTACCTGAAAAAATTAAGTCGGACTTAGAATATACAGATTTTGATAGCAGGCCACTGAAATGTCAGGAACTTAAGTGATCCTGATCTTGCCTCACAGGCAAAGACTGTCTTAGGTATCTCTGTATCCCGAGAGCCTAGGACATGGCAGGTGATTGGTGAGTGTGTTTCTGCTACTGACTATCCTGGTGATATTTCTGTACGTGCTTCATGGTATCCTGGGGTTGTTTCTACCAGCAGGTTACATTCCTGTAGATACAGTTCTACCTGTCTCACTTGGGTCCCCAGGACCAGTTGGTCTTTCCGCCTCTGTCAATAGAGTTTGAGGATGATGAACAGCAGGGCATTGTTCAAACAGCAGTCATTGCACAGAGAAAGTTTTGATGGTATAACAAATGCTAATGTAGTAGTGCCCAGCTCTGTGGTTGACTGAAGAGTGTGGTGTGGTGAATGGTACCGAAAAAGGCAGAGCCAAGGCTTCATGCCCCGTCTGGGTTGGGAGCTGGAAGTGGTGTCTGGAGAGGGGGACCTTCCATTCCAGCCTGAGTCTCTGAGGGAACAGCCTACAAGACCCAACAGGCCATTACTCAAATAGCTCTACTAATGTTTCCCTTGGGAATCAGGAGCTATCTACCAAGAAGACCTTTATGAACATAAAACTTGTCTCCTGGTACATATTCTTTTTAACATTTCTATGTGTCTACCATATATGTATCTGCTTTCATATAAAAATATCAAAAAACATTATAAAACTTCATAGGGAATTAATATTCCAGAAGAATTAACATTCATTCATATCCTGAGCCCATTATTTAATGAATCCCTGGGAAGACTTACATTATAGATGGAGAAGCATAGTTAGGCTATTGATTGGGCATTAGCCACTTGGGCCAGTCAGATCTTGGAAGTTGAAGTGTTGTCACATAAAATTATAAAAACCAAGAACTAGCTGCAGAAGCAGTGGCCTATGGTTAGAATGACAAAGTGATAGCCCTCTTTGGGTCTCCTTGGTTTATGTCCCAGAGTTTGTAATCAACTGCTGGAGTGGAGTCTCTGGGAACCCTTTGTCCTGCTCTCAAAGATGAGAACTCTGGTGACCGTGGCAGTCCCAGTGGCCCTGGGGCTCCCCGTCACCTGAAGTCCTTCTGCACCTCTGCAGAGCTCCATGCAGCCCCAAGGGGCCCACCACTATTCTTGCTGAGGGCCAGGGTGGAATTAGGCCTTCTCAGAGTAGAGGCAACAATCTCTTTTCAGTAAGAGTCCAAATGTTCAGACACCTATATATGTGAGGGGCACACTTACTTGTATTACTGTTCATGGGTCCGTTGTTGGTTTGCAAGTATTTCACATGTCTCAAATTTGAATCAAATGTATGATAACCTCCAATCTTACAATTATCCTTTTCTATAAACCTTAAATGGCCTAGTTTCACTATGACATTTTAGTGGAATTAAACTTGAACTAAAAATTATGTAATTAATTACAACTACTAATTGAATCTAGCCTGTAACTTGATAACACAAGGCCCCCAGCTGACAGGTGGTTAATCCCTACTGCATAACTTCTTCATATGTGTTCCTTAAGATAGGATTTAAAACAAGACTTTTGGTAAAAATCTCAAGTGAGTGTTATTTGGTGACCAGGCTGGAAAACCAGTGACTTCCACCTCCCAAGCCCTCAGCCTGAGGTCCTGGTCTACCTTCATGGAGACTTCCCTCTATGAAAGTCTTGCAACCCATGAGGCTTGCACGTTTACATATTCTAGTTACTGTGTGGACACAGTTAGTCATGGAGCTATTTTCAGACAAGATCAGTGTAGCTGTGCCCATTGATTTACATTCTGAGCTTCTGGGGATGGACTGAAATTACTAGGAATAACCATTGTTTGATGACTACCTTGTAAGTGCCATGGTGTAGTGAAAAGGCTTCTTTCTCAAAATGAGTGTGTGATAATACAATTTTCAATATAAATGAATGTGAACTTTTAAAACATGCTACATTGGAGGGGCGCCTGGATGGCTCAGTCAGTTGACCGTCCGACTTAGGCTCAGGTCATGATCTCATGGTTTGTGGGTTTGAGCCCCGCGTCAGGTTCTGTGCTGACAGTTCAGAGCCTGGAACCTGCTTCAGAGTCTATGTCTCCCTCTCTCCCTGCCCCTCCCCCAATCACACTCTGTCTCTCTGTCTCAAAAATAAACAAATATTAAAAAATTTTTTTCAACATGCTACATTGAATAAAGCCATGGTCAAAAGATGAATGCCAAGCAGAGATGGTGTGCAAAACTTATTTCCAGACTATCTGAAGCAAACATATGGTGCCACTGGTCTAGTTGAGTGTCACTGTGGTGGAGAGGAAAGGCAGTAGGTTTTGGAGTCAAATAGACCAACGTTGGAAATTAGCTGTGTTCCTATGCAGGTTGGTCTTCAACCAGTTTTTACTCATTCAAAAGAAAGAGGGGGAAGGCTAATAATTCTCTACATCATCAAAAAGTTCCTGGCACATGAAGTTCCTGGCACATAGAGGGTGTTTTTAGCAGTCTTCTCTGTTGGGACAATCTCTTTCACTCTTCTCTCCCCAAAAGAAGAAGGAATAACTTGTCTTACTCTACTGAGTCAGGGTTTAAATTTAGTAAGATCCCAGAGTCAGTACATATATGTTTTAAATGGTTATGTGAAATGTGCCTAATATTTGAAATGAGCCGTACATGATTCATGTTTTTAGCAATCTATATATTCTGCCCAATTCTAAAAAAAATTTTTTTATAAGACAGTTAATTCATTTCTTAGTCACACTATGAACTCCCAGGACCTTATCCCACGAATGCAGTCCTGGTTAGAGCTCTTCATAGAGCCTTGAATGTTTCAAACCCACTAACCTCATTTTGTACATTTCCCAAAAGCAAGCACACATACACACACACGCACGCACGCACATACATACATACATGCAATTTATGATCCAACTTTTGGGAACAATGTTAAAACAAACAAACAAAATTCTTAGAAAGTTGTGAGGTGCCTAAAATAGTTTGATTTTTAAATGGTTTAGGAGCTTTTCCCATAAGACATGGTGCTTGCTGCTATAAATAGAGGCATGCATGTGTGTCCAGAGTATTCTCTGTAGTCCCAGTGCTTAAGAGGATCAAGAAGTCAGTTGTATTATCTTGATATCCAAAGTCCAGTGTGAGCTTTTAACCCTGTTAACTCTAAACTTAAAAAAAAAATTATTTTAACTTCACAAAACCTCCCAATTGAGAACATTTCACATGAGAAGTTTTCAGATATCTTGTCACTTTCCTTTTTTTTAATTAATTTATTTATTTTGAGAAAGAGAGCATGCAGGGGAGGGGCAGAGAGAGAGAGAGGGAATGAATGAATCCCAGGTAGGCTCCACACTGTCAGCGCAGAGCCTGATGTGGGGCTCCAACCCATGAACCATGAGTTCATGGCCTGAACTGAAAATAAGAGTTGGCTGCTTAACTGACTGAGCCACCAAGGCACCCCCTTTCCTTTATTAAGGGCAAAACAACTAGTCCCCTACCCCCTTCACCATTTGCATCGCCACTAGGATTTTCTGATGGGCTTTGATAATTGTTAAAGCTGGGAGTTGGGTACATGGTATCTACCTACTTTCATATTTTTTTCTATATAAATTAGAGCAGATGCATTTTTAATAACTCAGACTAGCCAGAATTCACCTTTTTTTTTTTTTTTTTTTTTTTTTTAAATCTATGACTGGAGTAAGGTGGTGGTATTATTTTCTTCAGTCTCCTTGGGTTGTTCAAGGTAAGGTATTGGAAAAGAAAAGAAACTAAAAATAATTAGGTATGAGATCCCTAAAGTGTACATACTATTTTAAGATTTCTCCAATATCAGTTCTCTAATAAGCTGAGAGTTTCCAGTCTGAAGCTACCTAAAAACTTCTGGAAAATGTGGGTAAGAACCATATTTAAGTATGGCAAGATGACCAGTGTAGTGTAATTGAAGGGCAGAGGACTTGGAATCACACGTGAGAGCCAAGGCCTGGCTTTGCCACTTACTAGCTAAAGGGTCCTTGGGCATACCACCCAACCTTTCTAAGCCTGTTTCTTCAGCTATAAATTGAAGACAGTATGTGTTCTACCCCTTAGGAGTTTCTTTTTAGCTATTACTATTATACAGAGGCTGGTGAGTTACCCATTTATCTAATGTGCACCATCATCTGTTGAACCTAGAAACTGGGAATATGTAGCAATAAAAGCAATCACATAGGTAATTTATTCTCAGGTAGCTCATAGACAAATGAAGGGAATACAAAAATACACAGAAAAACAAATACCACTTTTGAAGATATTTTTAAATAGTGCAAAATATGCCCAGTACCAGCTGAATGCATGTATTGAAGAAAACAAACAAAAATGGTCCACCATATATGCAAACAAAACTAATTTCTAAATATCTTCAGTTTGTCAAAGGTCTTTAAACTTCCTATCCATCTATAGCCTTACCTTGATCATATTTTCTCTAGATAAACTCACTTGGTGTAAGAAGCTGTATAGCTACTTAAAAAATATTGTCCTACAAGAGGTACATGAATGCATTCTCCTTTCCACAGAAGAGCAAATAGATGCCCCTTCAATTCCCCATCCCTACTCTTAGTCCCCTTCATCCCTTCCCAAGTATAATCACTCTTTCCTTTTGGTATCTGCCCTTCCATACCTTTTCTCTTTCTTTACACATGCATATATGTATCCAGAGAAAATACATAGTGAAGCATCTGTTTTTCTTTTGTTTTAAACAAGTGTTGTTACACTAAGTGGAACATCCTGCAACTTGCTTTTTTCACCCAACAACATGTCCAGGAGAACTTTCCATGATCTGGCTCATTCATTTTAACCTCTCTGTGTCCTCTTCTGTACTGGTTTGTTTCACCATTTGTCTACTGATGGACAGTTAGGTTGTTTCCAGATCCAGACCATGCTGTCTACACATGTTTGTAATATCCTATTGAAGCATCTATGTAAATTCTTCATGTGTTCTTTAGGGTAGGTATCGAGAAGTAGAATTGCTGTGTTATAAGCTATATACTCTAAACTTTGACTAGTTAATGGCAAATGGCCCTTCCAAGTAAAATGAACACTATTTTTCACACTTCAGTTTTTGGCCCACCTCCTCTGAGCCACTTAAATAGTGAAAGATTTGCAGAGTATAGTGATGGTGGTCTAGAGTAGAGCAGCGCTTCTTAAATTTAATATGCAGACTGATTACCCGGGGGTTTTGTTACAATTCAGATTATGATGTAGTTTGAAAAGGGGCCCACGATGCTTCATGACTTAAAAGCTCTCAGGGAACACAGACACTGCCGATCAGGGACCACACTTGGAGTAGCAGGAATTTAGAGAACAGATCTCACTCCAGCTTGTTTCTCTGTATTGCTGAAAGTTACAGTTTTTATGGGCGTGTATGTCTGTGCCTTGACATGTGGACATGAGCTGTGTCCAGAGGAGGCTCTGTTTTGCCAGAGTATTTAAGCTCTGGCCCTAGAGGTCTAGATCTTAAAGCCCTGTGAACATGTATAGTAAAATGTTGACGGTTGTTGAAACTGGGTGATGGGTACATATAGGTTCCTTGTACTGTTGTCTGTACTTTTGTGTAGAGCATTTTGTAGAGATGTTCATAATATAAACTTTAAAACAAAAGAAAGATCCTTTGAAAACTGAGTTGCTCCTAAAAATTTTCAGCTTGGTCCATGCTGTTATGCTTTTCCTAGATTTCCTCTGGTAGATGATGTGAAAGTATTTTATGTTAAAAATAAGTGCAAAAAGAACTTTGTTCTGTATCTACCTACCTTAGCAGCTGCAGTCAGATTCCCCCTTCACTATTCAGAGAGGATGCCTTCCTCATTCAGAGAGGATGCCGCGAAATATGACAGATACCACGATCACAGCATGGTAGTGTGTGCGTGTGATAGCATGATAGCTCTGGAGGTACTTTGAGAGCCTCAGGGGTCAGAATGTGCATGTGCTAGTTGACTGGTGGTTATTTGGAACACTATTGGCAGGATTCTGAGGTCTTCTCAGGATTCAGCAGGGAAAAAAAAACTCTTATGATTCATTATTAGCAATGTCTGTCAGGTGTGCTGGATTAGAGAATGATAATACAAAGGCTGTCTGTGGTTGGTTGACTGTAACTCAGTGAAAGCACTTGTTTTATAGTTGAGAAAACAAGACTCAAAGAATTTCATTGATCTGCTGTGGGTTCGCGGTTAGCGGAAGAACTAAGCCTCCGGATTCCTAGTCCGGTTTCTTCCCGCCGTTCCATTTTGATAATGGAAATCCAGTTAATGCTGAAGGGAACTTGCATATTGAAGCCGTTCGGTAGAGTAGAAGGAGCCGTTTGTCTTTTAACTGGGTGATCTTGGGCAAATGGCTTAATCGTAAGGAAGAGTATAGTCTGATCTTACAGAGGTAATTGCTGTCTTTTTACTTGAACAGCTAGGAAGCTCAGAGCCGAACTTGCACCTTTGCAGTAGCCACTCTCTCTAGTCCCCCTTGGCCTGCATAATTGTATTCTAATCCTCTTTTCTCTTCCAGCCAGCCTCTGCCTTCATTTCCTAATCTGATTCCATATTTTGTAGCTCTGATGTATTTGTTTCATTTTTATTTCTGTTTTATTGTATGTCTTTACCATAAGCTGCCTCAAATATTTGTGAAACAGATGGTATATGAATAAAGAACATTGGAATGTTTGAAAGAGTTGTTATTGACAAGACTGATGAGGATGAAAATAGTGTCCTAGTTTCGAGAAAATGTTGGTGTCTGGGGTATCCGCTCTTTTTTTACTCCCTGGTCCTTAATGGACCCATCTTGCTCACTTCCACCCCCTTTCTCTCACTGTGGCTTTGCACCCCGAGCAGTGATGGCTTCATCTCCACCCTCACCTGAATTTACAGATACACGTCCATATTTCTGACTTCCCTCTTACCAGATGGCTCCATCTGAATATCCCACAGGTACCTCAGCTCAGCATGTTCCAAATGAAGCCCTCATCTCCAAAAACGAAGCATCCTTTCCCCAAAACGCCCTGTGCCTGGATTCCAGTGGCACCACCATCCACCTCGTTGCTACAGTCAGTGACCTGTGCTCACTTTTTACTTTTTACATTCTATAATCCACTACATCTAATCAGCATCTAAGACCTGTGACTTTCACTTCTGCACAATTTTGGGGCCTATTCGCTCTTCTCCATCCTTTCTGTAAGACCCTTTGGGGTTTTCATTATTATAGTAATGAACACTCAGTCTCCTTCCTGTTTTGTTCCCCCATTCCAGCCCATCCTATGTCCTGAAGTCAAAGGTCTGCATTTCTCTTCAGGCTGAGGTTCAAGTTACTTAGGCCTTTCATACACTTGGCTTTGCTAAGCTTATTAGTCTTATGTTTTGCTGTTCCCCAGTCTTGCCCAGAATGACCTTCTCTTTCCTTGTCCTTTGATGCACTCCAGTCTGCCTTTTTAGACTTGGCTCATCTCTCTTTCTCGGACTTCTTTAAGCTTCTTGCTTCTCAAGATCCTGTACACATCTCTATTGTAGATCTTACTGCTCTGCGACACATTCTGGCATTTGATTGGATGCTGTTTGAGGGTCTGGATTGTGGCTTTTGAGTCTGTACCTCTTGTGTTTAGCACTGTATGGATGACACATATGGTAAGTGCTCATTAAAATGTTTGCTGAATGAAGGCATTACATTCTTGGAACTCTTTTAGGAAACAACACTAGTAATAGTAGTCACATCAACAGCTATTACTACCATTATTTATTGAGCTCTTACATGCCAGATACTCTTCCAAACGCACAATCCTTTGTGGTTAGAAATTAAGCTAGCCTTATTTTACAAATAAGGAAACTGAGACACAGAGTTAAGTAACTTGTCAGAGTTTACCCAGACATAAGTGGTGGAGTCAAGATTTGAACCTAGGTTCCCTCTTGACTGTCACATATGTTGTCTATGAGACCTTATCTGTGAGAAGGCAGGACTTCACCCAGTAGTTACTTTTTGAAGTCACTTCTATCAGTGTGTGATTTTGCAGTATAGGAAAACAAGAGGATATTGGAAACCTAGTGAATGTCACTGATGCCATGTGAGCCCTATATAACAGGCTCTTTGCTTCACTCCCTTCTATTCCGGACTCTTCACTCTCCTCAGCTGTGTGGATTGGAATAAGGCTGCTGCCACAATTCTTTGCTTTTCTAGAAAGCACACGTTCTGGAGCTCCTCCAGAAAACTGTGTTCAGCACTGTATTAAGGAGAGGTGGAGAGTGGCAGGCTGCCCTCACCCCAGTGTATCAAAAGAGATTTGTTTCTCCCCTTAATCATCAAAGTCAGGACTTCCTGGAAGGGAGGGCCAGAAGTGAGAAGTCTGAGATAGTGAATGGAGCTGGACGAGTATTTGCCTTTGTCAGATCACTTACGCAAGTGTGCTCGACACGTTACAAGTATGACAAAGGGCTTCCAGAGCACTTGTTTTTTAGAGTACTCAGACTGCAAGGAATTACGATTGAGCTGATGCATTGCCATGATATGACAAAAAATTATTTAAGCCTAAGGAGTTACATTAAGAAATTAAAACAAGAAAGAGAATGTGGCATGAAAATGAAATGATAAAAGGAATTGTAAGAAATTGTAGGGATAAGGCCAGTTGCTCATTTATCCATTTGTGATGATGTTTCTTTCTGCTGTATAAATAAGCCCCTCTTTGATTTTGCGGACTTGGTTTTTATGTTGGGGATTTAAACTTACCTAAAGTCTGTTGTTGTTGTTGTTGTTGTTGTTGTTGTTGTTGTTTTTAACTAATTGATTTTAGATGTTAAACACTACATTTTAAAACTATATATTTGGAAAATTTTCTACTTAAAATCTTAACCTTTTTCTTCATTATGTTTCCATTTGAATGTGTAATCTGGACTTGAACTTTATATAGGAGCAATTTATGTTTCTTTAGCACTTCTGCTTTTTAAATTACTTACAAATCTAATAGATCATTTTATCTTAGCCAGACATTTAAGTTTTGTTTTTTTTTTTAATGTTTATTTATTTTTGAGACAGAGAGAGACAGAGCATGAACGGGGGAGGTTCAGAGAGAGGGAGACACAGAATCTGAAACAGGCTCCAGGCTCTGAGCTGTCAGCACAGAGCCCGACGCGGGGCTTGAACTCACGGACCGCGAGATCATGACCTGAGCCGAAGTCGGCCGCTCAACCGACTGAGCCACCCAGGCGCCCCCATTTAAGTTTTATAGTCTGGGTGTTATCATAGTGATTGTTCCTTCTTAATGATATACAGAAATGGGACTGATCTGTTTTACCAATCAGCACACAGAGCAGTTAAATGGCTCAGTTATAGGAGCTGGGTCAGTATCTAGGAGGTGTAAAGATTTGGCCAGCTGTCTTTTTGCAGTTTGCATGCTCCCCACCTCAGTGAAGGGATTTACAGGTGTATTGACCTGGTTTGGCCTACCGGGTGGCAATCACATGATTCGCAGTTTTTGAGAATCTGACTGAAACTGTAACAGAGTCAGCAGGGCTCCCCCAAGCACCTCCTTGTTCCCTGGCTGGCATTATTTAAATTCTGGAAGTTGTGAAGCAGGAACAAGGTCTTCTGCCCATTTGTTAATAGATGGCCTGGCCAGTGACATTATTGAGAGCAGGCATTTGGAAGGATAAAAGAGAAGGAAAGAAAGGGAAATGTAGGGATTATCTTATTGTGATGATAATAGTACAGTGCACTGTATACAACAGACGTAGTACTAAAGTACTTATCCTTAAAGGGAAGAGGAGAATCTTTCACAGAATCACAGGGAACAGATACTTGCAAAAGGGTGAATTTGAAATCTTTCAGATACCGTGTGCAAGCATGGTAAAGACCAAACTCTGCAGGGGCTGGGCCTTCTTCCTTCCGCAAATGGAATGTATACACTGAATAAAACTTACTAATGGGGAAAACTAAGGCTCACAATATTCGTTATTTAGCAAACATTTTTGAGTATCTCCTATTGGACAGGCATTGTGTGGGCACTTGTGATATAACTTGTGAATGAACAAAACAGATAAAAATCTCTACCCTTGAAGAGCAAACATTTTAGGGAAGCAGAAAATAAATACATAAAATCTATGACTTAGAACCTTTTGGTTCTGTGGTAGAAACAGAATTAAGCTGGTTTAAGCAAAATGAATTGCTGCAGGGATGTTTTGATAGGCCATCTTTGGGACAGAGGTCTACTCCAGATCAATCAGATATGGACCCAGAGACAGGGTTCCAGGACATAAACATAGCCTCTAAGAGCCCATTCCTGAGATGAAGAGGCAGTTCTTGAGAGTGTGGGGAGCAGTACACTACTGAGAGTCTCAAAAATGTGTCTATTAGAGGCTTTCTATTTTTCCAGTTCTGTTGCTTTCTTTCATTACCAAGGATGAGTCTTGCAATGCAAATAAGCTGATAGGATTTGAAATGTACTGTCTTAAAAACTCCCCAGTTTTTGGGGCGCTTGGGTGGCCTAGTCAGTCAAGTGTCTGACTCTTGATTTGGGCTTAAGTCATGATCTCATGGCTGTGAGACCAAGCCCCGTGTCGGGCCCCATGTTGTTCCCCACCCCTCACCCCCACACTGAGCGTGGAGCCTGCTTAAGGTTCTCTGTCTTGCCCTCTGCCCCTCCCTTGCTCGCTCGCGCGCTCTCTCTCTCTCTCTCAAAAAAAAAAAAAAAGGCTTAAAAACTCCCAAGTTCAAGACTGCTTACTAAAGCTGTAGGTAAATAGGGAAAACAAGAACATAGGAAGCAGAGAAAAAGATTGTAATTGCTGAGAAGAGAACCTAAGTTATCTGGAAGGCTTTGCAAAGTTTACCTCCTTGAGCAAATGTTTTAGTAGTTTTGGATAGTAGTCTTTCTAACATGAATTTCTCACTTTCCTACTTCTTAATAATGAACATATTTTAACTGTAATACATTGATTACTAAGGTTCTTTTCAAGTTTTGTAGACCTGTTTTTCCCTATTCTAAATGGTCTCAGGCTTCTTGCTTTTTAATTTCTGCAGCTGTTCCTTGGATTTTGAAATGTCTTTCCACCATGTCATTTGCTACCAGTCCTTCTCAGTTGCTCTGTGACTGCCTATGGGAGTTCCTTCTCTCCTCCCATAATGTATAGTTGCTGCTAATTAAGCCACTTCCCACTTGGGTGTCACAGGTGCTGTGGCAAATGCAGTAGACCTCAGGGTGAGTCTTGAGAGTCCGCTAACTCTCCAGGATATGCAAACAAACCATTTAAGCTTCTCAGAGTCTTCTCTTCCTAATTTATGATGTTGGAATACAGGTACTTTCTCTATAGGATCGTAACCAAAGGAGCAAATGAAATATTTGCCAAAGTACTGTTAAATGTGTAAAAAAAAAAAAAATCTACAAATAGAAGCTACTGCTACTGCTGTCACCAATATGATGGTCTCTGTTCTCTGGTTTTGCTTATCCTGCCACATCCCATTTCCCCGAGAGAACTAGAGAGTTTCTGGTAAATCACTAGACGTGTTCCCTAGGTTTGGCCAGTCATACTTGACCAGTCCTGAATCCTACTCTGTGGTTGTGTTCCTGCAGACCAAAGATGTAGACTTCATTTTCTGATGTCAATTATACACCCACCCACCACATCCCTTCTTATGAGACATGGGTTTTCTTGGCATTTGAGCTGAAGAGGGAGACAGTCTTCCTATTCTACTTATTGAGGGATGTGGAGAAGGGAGTTGTTTCTCTTCCGGGGGTAGCTGGACTTTGCCAGGTTTGTGTGGGCCTCTAGTCTACAACAGCTGAATTGTGGAAAAAAAATATATAGTGGCTGCTGCTATAGGCAGTTACCACTTTGTTAGAGATAAAATATGAAAAGATGGTTCATTCATCCTTATTTTGTGGTTTTTGCCTAATAGATAGTAAGCATGGCAGAGACATAGTCCTCTTGGTTCATGTGGTTTTGTGACTGAGATGAAATCATTTCTAATCTTTGAGGCTGTGGTTTCTCTGTCTGTAAAATGGACTTGAGAGCAAATCAAGGAATGGCCTTAAAACTGAATACCCTTGTTTGATCATGGCTTTACCATTTAAGAGTTACAGGTTCTTAGTAATGTTTGCCATGTCTCCATAACTTTGTTTTTGTGGCTTCAACCTTTTAAAGATACTTATTGATCTCTCAAAAGCCTCAAAGTGAAAGTGTGATGCTCCACCACTAGAGGGCAGTGCTGCCTTAGTCACATGATCTCAACCTGCAAATAGCTGAATTTGAAGCTCCTCCCTTGAGTCTTCCACTTAAATTTTCTATTAGTTCTTTATATATGTTAAATATATATAATAAATACAAAATACAATAAATGTACAGAATACAATAAATAACTGTATGTAAGTAATATGAAATGATCTTTTTTTTTTAAGTTTATGTATTTGTTTTGAGAAAGACAGAGCATGAGCGGTGGAGAGGCAGAGAGAGAGGGAGAGAGAGAATCCCAAGCAGCCTCCATGAGGTCAGTGTGCAGAGCCTAATGTGGGACTTGAACTCACAAAACCGTGAGATTATGACCTAAGCCAAAATCAAGAGTTGGATACTTAATCAGCTGAGCCACCCAGGTGCCCCAATATGAAATGATCTTTTAAAAATACTTAACTTTAAAAAATAAATATTTAGCATATAGCTCTTTGTCATGGTCTTCACCAACTTGACCTGAATCCTAGAGTAAACCACCTGTCCCATAGTTTTGTGGTTTATCGTCAGCCTTTAGAGGAGCTTAGGATCATAGCACCTCTAACTACATTATCTCTACATCACCTAGGTTTCTTCTCCCTGCTTCATTTATGGAGATGCGCTGTGTCTGGACTAGGATGCTTACATTAATGGAGATATTCTTGGGAAAGTTTTCAACTTTCCTTGTTCCTTTTTATGCAGAAGTTAAAGAGCTGAATAAACATTTATATAGTGCCCTAATGCTACTAAGAATATAGAAGCACCTTTTTCTCTTTTCCCTGCATCATAAGGAGGTCCTTTCTCTATCACCTGATTGGAAAGATGAAGTGTAGCCCCTCTTTGTGTTTTTCTCAAGTCAGAGTGTATTGTTTTTCTTTTTCATAGACTGACAAAGGTATCATAAGAACTGAGGATCTGGGGCGCCTGGGTGGCTCAGTCGGTTAAGCGTCTGACTTCGGCTCAGGTCATGATCTCACAGTCTGTGAGTTCGAGCCCCGCATCAGGCTCTGTGCTGACAGCTCAGAGCCTGGAGCCTGCTTCAGATTCTGTGTCTCCCTCTCTCTCTGACCCTCCCTCGTTCATGCTCTGTCTCTCTCTGTCTCAAAAATAAACAAACATTAAAAAAAAATTAAAAAAAAAAAAAAGAACTGAGGATCTGACATTTGCCCACATTTCATATTGTCTTTTTTAAGATAAATTTCTAGAAGTGGAATTAATGAGTCAAAAATCATAAGTATTAGGACACCTGCTAATTATTGCTAAATTGCTTTCCAAAAAGGTTGTACTGATATATATCCCTCTAGCAATCTATGAACGTATTTTTTCATTGTACCACACTCCAGAATTGGGTTCCTCTTTCTACACCCTTCTTTTAAAAAATATTTTAAAACTGTAAACATTTTTTTCTATAAACATTCAAATACTGGTGATCAGTATTTCCAAAAATGTATTACTAAGTTAATGAGAAATTAAAAAATTGTTCAGTGGTCCAATAAATTTTTAAAATGTTGCATACTTGCTCCTTTTTGAAGATTTATGAAGCACACATGCATGTTAAGGCTCTGAGAAGTCATGTAGTAAAGAAATCTATTTAACTCAGTGTTTCCCAACATTATTTATCTAATTACAGAGTCTTCTTTTAAGAATAACATCTGATAATATCTTATGAAAACAGGATTGTATTTTGGGAAGTGGTGATAGCTCTTCCTGAGGCTTTTAGGAACCATTATCGTATTATAAGGATTTCTTCTCAAGTTGTATTCATCTCTGATCTTCATTCTGGAGAACAGAACCCAGAGCAGCTTGATCAAGTAGAAGATAATTTATTAAGATACATAGATAGAGCACGAGATGGTTGGGCTGACTGAAGAAACAGACTCTGGGTTGAGCTACCAGGAATTCCACAGAACTGGCCGGCCAGGGGAGCTGCTGCCTTTGCTACCATCAGGAAGCTTCCGCCAGAGCTGTCTCTGCCAAGATGGGAAACCACTGAGTCCACATTTGTGTGTCTCTGCTGAAGCAAAAAGAGGGGTTGGGGGTGTGGTGTTTGGGATCCTATTTTAGGGAGGAGGGATTTTACGCTATGGTGAACTATCAAATATGGAGAGAATGTTTAAAAGACTTTTGGCAGCCGCTGTTGGAAGACATCCAAGAGGACTAGTTGTGTAATGTGAACACCTCTGGATGTAGGTCAGAAAATTGGAGTCTAACTCTAGCCACTTAGCAGCAAAATGACCTTGGGCAAATCCATTTCAAACCTATGTGTTCTCATCTCTTCCGAGGGGATAATAATTTCTGCTTATCCAACTCAGTCTTGGAGTAAAGGTAAAATAAGAGTAACGAGTGTGAATGTACCTGGAAAAACTATAAAGTATGAAATAAGTGAAAGGTATTTTTTCACACCCCAGATATGTCTCTGGACCAGGGGTTGGCAAACTTTTTTTTTTTTTTTAATGTTTATTTATTTTTGAGACAGTGAGAGACAGAGCATGAACAGGGGAGGGGCAGAGAGAGAGGGAGACACAGAATCTGAAACAGGCTCCAGGCTCTGAGCTGTCAGCACAGAGCCTGACACGGGGCTCGAACTCACGGAGTGCGAGATCGTGACCTGAGCCGAAGTCAGCCGCTTAACCGACTGAGCCACCCAGGCGCCCCTGGCAAACTTTTTATGTAAAGGGCCAGATAGTCTTTGCAGGCCATATAGTCTCTTTCTTACCTACTTAGCTTTACAAAAGGAGCCGTAGACAATATGTAAGTGAATGAGCGTGGCTGTGTTCCAATAAAATGTTATTTATGGACACTGAAATTTGAATTTCATGTAATTTTCACTTGTTGTGGAATAGTATTCTTCCTTTGATTTCTTTCAACCATTTTTAAAAAGTGAAAAACATTCTTAGATTGCAGACTGTACAAAAACAGGTGGCTTGGTGGCCTATGGTCCATACTTTGCTGACTCCTGTTTCAGAACATCATACTGAAAATACTTTAAAACGTAGAGTTATTTTGCCTTATTGTAGTTAGCAGATAAATTTGTGGCTTTTTCTGATATCGTCTAAACGAAGAGTGTGCTGTCTTCATTGCTGTCTAGATTGGACTTGATAGTAGCTGCCTCTTTGATAGTAGAATTAAGTTAATTTAGTTGGCATGTATGGAGACGGGGGTACATTGAGGTGAGAATATTCTGTGCAAGTTGAGTTTGCTACCCAGCCATTAAGTTCTTAGGACCTCCACATTTTCTCTCTTATCTTTTTCTGTGCCTTTGTTTTGGGAAAGGGATGAGCAATCAGGTACTTGTTTTAGGGAAAATGCTAAAGTCACATTTGGTGCCATTCCCCTTCCATGCCCACAGTTCATGCCTCCATTCCTTCTTCTAGAATGTTCTGTATTTGGAGAAGAAGTTTTCCCCCAAAGTCTTATTTTATTCGTCTTTGTAGTCTCATTATCCTTATTGGAAAACCAGAACCAGAATATTTCCCTCCGTGGTCCTTAAGTCCTAAAGAAGTTCCTTCAGTCAACAGAAGCCCACGATCAGTTTTAAATAAATCAACTAAGGTAAAAAAAAAAAAAAAAAAAAAAGCGATCCTGTAGAGCAGTTTCGGTGGCATGCTTCTGAACTAGCTTGGTTTAGAGTTTGTCACCTAAGTACTTCTCTGTGCTTCCTTTCATTTAAATGTACCTTTTTCAGTTTTTCTCTTTTCCTTCTAGGTGGAGGCAGAGAGTTGAGGGTGGTGTAGCTATATTGAAATCTAGAAGTGGAAAGCAGAGACATGGGGGTGGCAGTGAAGGTGGGGGTGGGGAGACGTGGGAACAAGAAGGGAAAGGGGCAGTCGGAGATTAAGATGGGGGGAAGACGTGCTTGCCTTCCTGGTTGTACTGCCACTTGGTGAAGCATGAGAGGGTAGAGGCTACCTTTGGAGAAGGGCAGTGCATCTTATGAGTATATGTGTGTTCATATGAGCTTCACTTTCTTAGCTGCTGCCATATAGACTAACTGTGGGATTTACTGATTCAAAGAAACTATATTTAATTTTGCTTTGCCTGTATCCCTTTTATTTGGGCTTTACTAAATATAGCTGGATGGAAGGGAGGGAAGGAGAAAACAGTGTGTAGAGCAGAAGTTAAAACACGCCAGAGCTTTGGCAGCTTTGGGACAGAAAAATAAAACTTTAAACCTGCTTTCTATTTTGAGGCCATCACAAGATGTTTTGTGCTTACGTTCATTCCTAAGTCATAAACAGGGGTAGGAGGGGCTGGGGGATTAAGTAAGTTATCTCTTGAAAAATATTAATTTGAAATTGAGTTAAAATTAGCAAAGGGAAGAAAGGGGAGGAATAAAACATTGGACTCAGCCTATTTGGAAGCAAAATAATAAACACCTCATGGGGGTAGAAGAGGCATGCAAATTTCCTTCCAGTCTTTGGCCTCTGCTCCTGCACAGAGCCCCATTGTCTCTGAGTAGGGGGCAAGACTGAGTGCTGGGAGAGCTGACTTGGCAAGTAAGGCCTGTCAGTGAATTTTGACACAGGTCAACCTCTTCTCCTTAAGGCTGGGATCTTAGAGTCAGTATGATTTCCGATTAATAGGCACTAGCTCTCATACCATGAACCAGTTCATTGTAATATAATTATCACATACTAGATGTGGTAATTGCCTATTTTTAGGCATTTCTGCACTGGGAATCCTGCGTGGTGAGGATGGTCTCTAGCAAAGCATTCTCTAGTCCTATGAAACAAGGCCCCTTCTGGAGAGGAGACTTCCCTTCCTAGAAACCTACTGGTGCTTTGCAGATAAGTCTTTCCACTCTTGCCAGGGCCTTTCAGCTTTGCTGAAGGTAGGAGTGCTTACATAGGCTTTGGTTTTGGGTTTCCCCTTCAGGTGCCACTTGCCCCTTAGGATATATTTGTGGGTCTGCCCTAAGTAGCCAACGCTCTCCTTACTTGCACAGGTGCAGAAACATAAGCAGGAGAAGCTGTGAACGAAACATGTATGCGAAAGCCTCAGCCAGCTACCTCCAGACCCAGAGAGTCTACTTTGTACTTAGACCGTCTTGTAGTCGACCTTCCTAAAGCATAGCCCTAGTGATGTCACACTCCTGCTCAAAAATCTTCTGTAACTATACACTAGAGAAAAGGCTGGAAGGGAATGTGCCAAACACATTAATAATGGCTTTCTCCTTGTGATGAGCTTCTTGTGATAACTTTTATTTACTTTATGATTTTTAGTCTTTTCCAATTATTTTCACAAAAAAATATAGAATAGTGTTTTTTGGGAAAACAATTTTGTGATGATTAAAAAGCACCATTTAAAAACCTTTAGTGGCTCCCAGTTGCTGATCATAAAACTCCCCACCCAGCATTGAAGGCCTTTGCAATACTGCTCTAGTCTGTCCAACGTTTCCTCCTCCTCTCTTGGTCCCACCTTCCAGGTTACAGTAAAACAGAGCTACTCATGTTGCCAAGTACATTTGGTGCCTTGTCTTTGCTTGTGTTCCTCCCTACCTGTCAATTTTCCATTCTTCAAACTGATTTCAACTTCTTTAGAGAGTATTTTTATCATGTGCTCCTTGTAAAAGACTTGGAAATAGAAAAATACACTTGATCTTGGCCAAGAGGCCGAGAAGTGATGGAAATAGAAATATACAAATAACAAAATCCTTAATCCCACTTCCTACAGATGCACTCTGTTAACATTTTGATATATGTCTTTGAGAAATATTTTTGAGCTCTGTAGCTAAGAGTGGTCTAGCACCTCTTAGATGTCTGCTACAGACTTCATGTGCCAACTTGTGCTGTTATTCTTACCTGTCTTACATCCATTCAGGATTTGAAGTTCCTTGACTGTAAGTATAGCTACAGGAGTGATTTTTCATCTTTACAACCTCCACAGGCTTTGAGCACAGTGATTTTCACATAATAAACAGTCTCAAATCATCTAATAAATCATATGAGAGTGATATCACAAGCATGTAGGTTCAGCACAAGGCGTGGTAACAAACACAGACAAAATGGTTACATTATGAATATGATGCTGAATATATTCATAAATAGTCACAGGAAAAATACAAAAACCATAATATTGGAGGTGTATCTGGAATTGTTAAATGACTAGGGTCCTACTGAGTTAGGACCATTTGGGTACATTGCATGAAGGAGATTCATCTTTGAAGGAAGGAAATACTTACTTGAGGCATCTGTATAGACCATTGACTCTCAACCCTGACCCACATTGGAATCATTGGGGAGTTTTTTTAAAATATCTGTGCCTAGGCTGAATCCCAGGCTATTCAGTTAGAGTCTTGGGTGGTGGAGGAGGGGGCTTAGCTGTTTGAGAAAGCTGTCCAGGTGATTCTAGTGTGCATCAGTGATTGAGAAGCACAGTCAAGGCAGAGAAATCTTCCTTTAAAAAAAAAAAAGTAAACGTCTTGCTGTGACATTGTTAGAGAAACGAGGAGGTGGTCATCTTGACGATGGGAGAGCTCTGGTGTTGGTAAGAAGAGCTGGTGCAGATCATTCTGTGCTCTGTGTACTTGAAAGCATTTGGATAAAATTCATCTGTTAGCTTTTATTAAGATAATAGCCTTGGGGTGCCTAGGTGGCTCATTTGGTTAAGTGTCCAACTCTTGATTTCGGCTCAAATCATGGTCTCACGGTTTGTGGGTTGAAGCCCCATGTTGGGCTCTGTGCTGGCAGCGTGGAGCCACCTTGGGATTCTCTGTCTCTCTGTCAAAAATAAACTAAAAAAAAATACATAATAGCCTTTATGCATTTCATTTTACCCAGACTTCCCCCTCACCTTCCAAATGCTGCTTTGTTCTAGAGCATTAACTGAAATAGAATACAGCTCATCCAAGTTATGTTATCATGTTTACCTCTATTATATCAGAGGTTCTTCCAAGGATTTGGCCCCTATTCAAAAACTATCAAAATCATGTTTACTCTCAGTTATGATTTTTCCCACTTTTGTGTCTTTTTTTTCACATATTAAACACTGCCTGCCCCCCAATAAAATAAAACAAGAGACCGCCAAGTGAATTTTTCTTCAAGATTTTCTAAAACCACAAAGCATGGTGGAATACCTACTGCAGTTTATCACGGGGAAAAGGAGACCTCAGTCCCTTGCTCCAGCTGTCAAGTAGCCACA
Source organism: Neofelis nebulosa (assembly GCF_028018385.1). Taxonomy (NCBI): domain Eukaryota; kingdom Metazoa; phylum Chordata; class Mammalia; order Carnivora; family Felidae; genus Neofelis; species Neofelis nebulosa. The sequence goes on along the minus strand of NC_080786.1, from coordinate 77,440,559 downwards.
CACCCTAGAATAACACTTTCCACTGTGTGCCCCCTTGGATTTAATAGAGGAAATGTTATTTTCCTGAGTTGTACTTTCATGTTCTGAAACATGTTTGCCTGTTGTCATACAGTAGTGTTTAAATCCAAACCAAAGTGATTTTGTTGCAATGGAAATATTTCAATTAATGTTTATAGTTGGAACATATAAACAAAACTTGAGTTGAAATTAGTTGATTAATCATTGCATTCCTGGGTGCGGGGAGAGTTTTGTTGAACTCTATCAAGGGAAGGATTACTGTGTTCTGTCTGTGAGGTCCTTCCATGAAACTTTTCCTTGGGAAAGCCTGGGTTTTAGTGCTGCGTGGTACAGGATATTTTTCTTTTGGCAAAAGCAGAACAACCAATACCACTAAGTAAAATATGCCAGCACTTGGAACAGGGATGAATACATCACACCTCTATCAGTAAAGGTGCAGTTCTTACCCTGAAATTCACACACACACATCCTTCCCAGTAAATGCAGGAGTCAGTTATTGAGACACCAGCTCAGCGGCTCAGAGTGATACCTGCCATGTCTCCTTCCTTCTTTTTCTTTATGTCCTCTGACCATCACCTCTGTCATGTTTAGTTCTTTAAACCATTGAATCACCCAACTTTTCCTTCACAGATTCTTGCCGTATGCATACACCTCTTCTTTGCGAGTACAGGAATAAACTGAACATATTCTCACTCAAGTCACCTTTTATGCATTCATCCTAGGACCATATTTTTGGGAATGCCAGCCTAAGTATGCATCATCAAAAGGAAATAATTATGGCCATACAGGAGAAATTTTCCTAGGCTTTTAAGGTATGGTAGGATAGTACCAAAATGTCTGGAGAAAAATTTTATGCATTCAAATCTTGTTCCAAAAAAGTATTAAACATAAATACAGAAATTCTTGAAATATAAGCAAAAAAACAAATGAAGAAAACAAAAGGAAAATTAAGGTAGTATACTCAAGTGAAGACAGAGGGAGAGTTTGGTCAGAGAAATGTATATGACAACATGCTACATGGTTATAAAAGTTGGGCCGCAAATTCAACTCTGAACTTTCTAATAGGAAAGCAAAAAGAAATGGCTGATTTTTCGCTCCCAAACTAGGGGGGAGGGGGAGCCCCTTACTGGGCCATCTTGCTGCCATGATGAATGTTAGGTACCCCCAAATACCCTCCAAGGATGACGGTTCCTGCCTTGGTTGGGGGATGGGTGAGCAAACACCTAAACAGTTTTAAAATAGTGTGAGAGTAAAGTAAGAATCTCCAGAAAAGGCAAAATCCAGAGACAGAAAGCAGATTGGTAGTTTCCAGGGGCTAGAGAAGGGAGAGTGGGGCATGACTGCTGATGGGTACTGGGGTTTCTTTTGGGGGGCAGTGAAAGTGTTCTAAAGTTAGATAGTGGTAATGTTGCATAACCTAGTGGGTGCACTAAAAATCCCTTTAAATGGATGAATTTATGGTATGTGAATTATATCTTTTTAAAAAAAATTTTTTTTTAACGTTTATTTATTTTTGAGACAGAGAGAGACAGAGCATGAACGGGGGAGGGGCAGAGAGAGAGGGAGACACAGAATCGGAAGCAGGCTCCAGGCTCTGAGCTATCAGCACAGAGCCCGACGCGGGGCTCGAACTCACGGACCGTGAGATCGTGACCTGAGCTGAAGTCGGACGCTCAACCGACTGAGCCACCCAGGCGCCCCTAAATTATATCTTAATAAAGCTATTATTTTTAAAAAGTTGAACATTGCAATTATAAAAGTAAAATAACAGGAGGAAAATCAGCTCATGAGTCCAAGATTCACATCTTCTACAAGATGCACACTTCTAAGGGACAGTGTCACTGCTTTAAGGAGGTTGGGTCTATTGGGTAGAAATTAGACTGTGCCACATCTCTAAATTTCTTTCCATTGTGAACATTCAGTGTTTGACTAACTGTAAACTTTAAGTTTATTTATTCTGAGAGAGAAAGAACAAGTGGGGGAGGGCCAGAGAGAGAAGGGGAGACAGGATCCAAAGTGGGCTCTGTGCTGACAGCAGAGAGCCTGATGCAGGGCTTGAACTCACGAACCATGAAATTATGACCCAAGCCGAAGTCAGACACTTAACCGACTGAGCCACTTTTGACTAAACTGTAAAAAAAAAAAAAAAAAACTATTAGGTTAGGAGACAATTGGGACATATTTGAACACTGGTGACATACTTAATAATATAAAGGGATTATATACTCTTTACTGTTAGTACATGATAATGGCATGGTGGTGAGTTGTTAAAAGTCTTCGAGAGATGCATACTGAAGTATTTCTAAATAGATGCTGGGATATCAGGGTTCAGCTTGAAAATGATCCTGTGGACAGAGTATAGATGAAACAAGGTTGGTCATATATTGATAACTGTCCAGGCTGGGTCCTTTATGCTATCTCTCAACTTGTGTGTGAGTTTGAAAATTTTCACAGTAAAATGTTGAGACCGATTTTATCATTCTCTGTGAAATACAGAAAAATCTAACAACATAGCCGGGTTTCTTGCTCATGAGAAATTATGCTGTTTGCAGCACCTGCCTCATTTGCTGATTTATGGGTGACTTCTGAGAGATTGGAAGCCTGGGTGCTGGCTCTAGGTCACACATGGAAGTAACCATGAAATTCTAGTAAGGTCATCCGCAGCTTTTTCAACCTTCCCTGTGCTTCTCAGATAGTGCTGCATGGGCTGTGGAAGGAATAGTTGCTGCTCTTCAGAAAGGCAGAGGGGAACACTTGTATCTCTTAAGGGTTGTTTTTCTCTTTAGGTTTCCTTGACTCCCTTTTCTCCCTGCTTTTCTGTGGAATTTGAGTGCTAACGTACTCAAATTTAATATCTTCTTGGGAGGGGAGTTAAGAGAATAGCATTTATCTTTGACCTCCTCTATGAACTTGAAACCCATGCAACTAAAACCATGCCCACACCCCTAAGACTGGAAAAAACAGGGTCATGTTGACAGTGGCACATGATTGCAAGTGAATGCCAGCTTCTCTTGTAGTAATTTTTTCAGGTACTTTTTGTTCTCAGGAGAGATTGAAGTTGGCCATTTACATTTCCTTCTGTGATTCTAAAGATTGGAATTGTTAGAGAAACATTTATTACATTGATATCCCAGGTGTTACATTAGACTGGGTGTACAGGGTTCATTGTACATGTACTGAAACTCGTTTTTATGTTCCACAAACATTTGTCTACTGTATGCTAGATATGTCCTCTTTACAGTGGCTTCCATGGGAGCTGAATTCTTATACTGGTTTTGGATTCCCTCATTAGCTTCTCTAAAGAACCAGCTTTGGGTTTGGGAACAACACTGGCTTTCTGGTAGTTTACAAGCTATATTTAACTAAAGGTAAAATAAATGGAAGTGCTTTGAAGTACAGGCAAATGTTCTACCGCTGACCTGTATTCCCCAAAGCGGTTTGAATTGTTGAAGGTACCAAGCGACTGTGATGTCACCGTAGTTGGAGATGAGTGTTTTGCTTCATAATAGTTAGGGATAATATCACTTGTGATGTCATTGAAACGTCTGAATCTCTACATGACTTGGACTTGAATGACAGAGTTCCAAGGCCTAAGATAGTTTTATATCTGTCCATCTTAGTTCTCTAAGCCAGGTTTTCCCTCGAGCTTGTCTTGTTGGCAGTGCTAATGAAGCGCAGTCCCTGGCACTGTGAACACCTCTGCTGCTTGCTATTCTTCTCCTCCAACTGTAGCAACAACTTCCCATCTCCTGAATGGATACCTGTGCCAAGTTCTTTGCATGCACTACCTCATTTAATCCTCAAAGCAGCCTTGTGAGGTTGGTGGCCCTCTCCTTGTTTTCCAGAAAGGGAAATCAAAGCTAAGCAAGGTCAGATGTCTTTCCACACCACTGGTTAGTGCTACATCTAGGAATCAACCCAGGTTTTCTTACTTTCAAAGTCCATACTCTGTTCTATAAAGTGAGTTCCCTCCTCTTGGTGTTTGGTAAATATTTGCTGAATTGATTCGTATTCTGGATGTTGGACAGAGCTTTTGCATATCTCCTAAATTTATATGAGATGAAATGGTTAGGAGTCTATAAGAAATATTGAAGGCATTACATGAATGCCGGGAATCTCTGACCAAACCCATGCCTAGACATACGAAGGCCAACCCACCATACTGTCTTCTGTTGCCATTCAGAAGTGTGCCTTCTGCTGCTGCATCAGGGTTTCACAAAGTGGTCTCAGTGCCTAAGGCAAACTACTCACATTTTCTGTGGGAAGGAAAATTATTGTTCTTGGGGGAGGTGGCCAGTTAGCCTAGTTGGTTTTGGAGCATCGTGTTACTGAAGGTTCGTCTCTTCAGATATGAGCCAGTTAGCTTGGATGCATAAATAGCTTCTGTCACAGGCAGGTCAGGGTGTGTGTGGGTGAATAGATTGGCTCTATAAGCGCTAATCAAAAATCAATCAACGAACATTTACTGACCATTTGCCACATGCCTGGCACTATGCTAGGAGTGCTGAAGGATTAAGGAAAAAAATGTGTGAGATACAGCCTCTCAAAGGTTTACACCCAATTGGTGCAAATGTGACTCACACAGAGAGAAAAATATGAACACGGGCACCATATCTGTGTGGTTTTTTTCATCTTCTCATACTCAGCAACCAGCTTAGTGCCTGGCACATCATTAGAATGTGATATTTTTTAAATGAAAGTGCAGAGGAGAAAGATTAGTAGCTTTTTTGATGGCTTTGTAGAAGTTGGATTTTAGCTGGACATTTAAATATGGATACAATTTAAGGAAGAGGAGAGGGGTGGGAAAGTGGGAAGGATATTCTAATTCCAGGAGACATTGTCAACGAGTACTCTGGAAAAACAGGAGTGCATGTACAAATGTGCCCAGAAAGAGAAGATACCAGTTTTTCTGGGCCAGAGATATCACGGGAACCCTGGAGTATCTTTAGTATTGGATGAAGACATTCAGATTTTATTCTGTAGCTATCTGAATTTCTGATCAGTGGAAAGATATGATCAAAACTGACGGCCACGGATGGAATGGACTGATGGGTGGGGAGGCCAGTTAAGAAGCTACAGTTACATTTAGGTGTTTGGGTAATAAAGACCTGAACTAGGATATTGACAGAAAAAGCTGAAAGAAAGAGACAGATGGAAGAGTTATTGTGAAGAGAGAAGAAACAGTGCTTGGTGAGTAGTGACTGGATATGTGAGTCTAGAGAAGGCTAGGAAGAAGAATAATCAGAGATGGTCCAGTGATGCTGAACCAGGGATCTTGGGAGAAGGGTGATGGTACTGTTTTATTAAGTGTAACATGGAAATCAGAAGAGGGAGGTGGGTTTGAGGAAATAAAGTTTTAAATTCGAGGCACTGGGACACATTTGCTTAGTAGTAGGAGAGGATAGCTGTGCCCTGCTGGTGTCTTTGGACTGGGCAGTTGCCTTATCTAGGCATGGCAGGATGGCAGATCCGTGGGTCCCCCAGGGGTGACTTGTTACCAGAAGTGATAAATTATTTATAAATAAGGGATATTTGAAGTGATTCTATTAGATAATAGATATAATGTTTTTTGCATCTTTCCTAGTAATATTGGTCCTCCCAAAATGGGAAGGAAGACGTATGCTTTGAAGCAATTAGTGAGAAATGAGACTTGGAGGGGTTGGGTGGAGAGGGCAAAAGGCCCCCGTCAAGCATAGTGCATCCCTGTAGGTGCTTAAAGTGATATCCGTTGTGGATGTGGAGGCCATGCCTGTATGTGCTTCCTGAGAAGAATGTTGTGTTGCAATGATGATTCCTGTGCTCAGGATCATCAAGTTTTATGAGAGTGTTTTTGATAGGTACAGCATAAACAGGAAGAGTTGGATTTTTCTTCACATGGAGTCTTTGATTCTTTAACAACATCAATTAACTAAAATGTGCAGTGTTAAGACTTCGATTTGTCTCTCCCCAACGACTCTGCATTATCCCTGTAGTGAATACAGAACTGAAGCATAGTAAATAACTTTCATAAGTCTTCATTCTTTCTCTTTTTTATTAAAAAAATGTTTTAAATGCTCTTCTTCTCGGGGTGCCTGGGTGGCTCAATCAGTTCAGCATCTGACTCTTGGCTTCAGCTCAGGTCATGATCTCGTAGTTCATGAGTTCAAGCCCTGTGTCGGGCTCCGCGCAGAGCCTGCTTGGGGTTCTCTCTCTCCCCCTTTCTCTCTGCCCCTCCCCCACTCACGCTTGTTCCCCTCTCTCTCTCAAAATAAACAAACTTAAAACAAAAATGCTCTTATTCTCTTTAGACCCTGAGGGATGTATGTAAAGTATATTCTGATTTAATTTCATTGACAAAATGAAATTTCTCATTAAAACAAAAGTGAGGAAAAAAATGTTCCACCTCCATTGGAGTATAAGTTTGTGACTACCTGCTCTCCAATATTAGAATATATAGAAACAAATAGAAGTGTTCTTAATGAATTCACGTTTTCCTCTGATTTAAGAACGTCAGTCCACAAGTTCATTAGTTAATAATTTTTTTAGCTTTATCAATCCAACAGTTCTATTCTTTTTAATTTTTTTTAATGTTTGTTTATTTTTGAGAGAGAGAGACAACAGAGTGTGAGTGGGGGAGGAGCAGAGAGAGAGGGAGACACAGAATCCGAAGCAGGCTCCAGGCTCTGAGCTGTCAGCACAGAGCCTGACTCCAGGCTCGAACTCATGAACCGCAAGATCATGACCTGAGCCGAAGTTGGACGCTTACCAACTGAGCCATCCAGGTACCCCCCAACAGTTCTATTCTTACACATGGCTCAGTGATGGAGAGCAAGAAGAGTAAATACAATATTTATTCTGCTGGGTCCTAAATGTACAGAGCAGCATATGTGAGAGAAAAGGTTCCAAAGGGTTAAATAGGTTGTTGCCAAACCATGCCATGAAATCCTTTGCAGCCATTAAAATTAATGGTGTAGAAGAATATTTAAGGACCTGTACAATATACTACGTGGAAAAGATTGCAGAACAGAAATTGTATGATCCCATTTTCATAAACACGTACACAACTGTAATAATTAACAGTGGTTATCTTGTGATAGAATCACTAGTGGTCTTAATTTTCTAATTTCTGTATTTATCACTTTTCTAATAAAAATGTTACAAAACTGAAACATTTTTTAAAAGTATGGAATGTGAGGGGCGCCTGGGTGGCGCAGTCGGTTAAGCGTCCGACATCAGCCAGGTCACGATCTCGCGGTCCGTGAGTTCGAGCCCCGCGTCAGGCTCTGGGCTGATGGCTCGGAGCCTGGAGCCTGTTTCCGATTCTGTGTCTCCCTCTCTCTCTGCCCCTCCCCCGTTCATGCTCTGTCTCTCTCTGTCCCAAAAATTAAAAAAAAAAAAAAAGTATGGAATGTGCACTGAATTACATAAATTTCAAAGGAAATGGCATGCTTTCAGGTGGTGTGATGGTTTGCTTATCTTCGGATGACTGAATTAATAATGGCCCACACCCTTCTTCCCTTTTTTCAGAAAGATGATGTTTTGAACAGTGTTGACAGAACATAGGATGCCTGGAAGAGTTAGGTGCAAGTAGCCCAGGGAGAGATCTCATACATTAGCATATATAGAGGGTCTGGATTGGAGCAGAGGTACAAGGATGGCAGGAGGACAGGAGATCCAAGGGGACTGGTAATGATGTTTTCTCAGGAGATGCTCTTTCCCATCTTGGCATCTTGTTGCAGTCTGGGTAGGTGGGAGTCGTCAGCGGAGGAAGAGATCCTGGATTACAAATGTGAAAATTCCTAGAAATCTTCAGCAAGGAGTAGGCATGATAGCATCAACCCTTACTGAGTTTTCTACGAGTTAGACCTTGGGCTAAGAGCTGTGGATATACAGTTGACCCTTGAACAACATGGGTTTGAATTGCATGGGTCCACTTATGCAGTTTTTTTGTACTACGGTATTGTAAACATATTTTCTTTATGATTTTTAACATTTCTTTTCTTGGCTTACTTTATTATAAGAATACAGTATAGAACTCATATACAAAATATGTATTAACTAACTGTTTATGTTATCAGTAAGGTTTCCAGTCAACAGTAGGCTATTACTAGTCAAGTTTTTGGGGAGTCAAAAGTTGTACCTGAATTTCTGACTGCATGTGGTGGCGGGGCAGGGGGGTCAGCATGCCTAATCCCTGCATTGGTAAAACGTCAGCTGTGTTATTATTTCATTGAATTTTCACAACCATACCGTGATTTATAGGTATTATTTTGAGTTGCATTTTACAGATGAGGAAACAGTGGCTCAGAGATGAAATACCTTACCCAAGGGCTCACCATTTGATAAGAAAAAGAGTCAAGATTTGAATTCAAGTCCATCTCACTCTAAGAATTTATAGGGGACGAGATGCATGTTGTTCCAGGTGAGATGATTCCTAGGCTGAGGGAATTGCTCTCTTTTGCTTTGGAAGTTCTCACAGTCATCCAGAGAGGTTTATAATACATAGATTAAAGATCAACAGATAATAAATTCTCAGTGTCAGAGTGTGGGCCTATGTGGGCATTTCCTGGAGGATCCTTCACCTTTCAGCTTTCCAGTGCTGTTGAGGGAATGTTCCCCACAGAAAAGTGTCCTCTCATGTTTATACACCCCATGGAGCGTAGAAGCCAGGATAGTGATTCTGAAAGTGTGGTCCCCTCACCATCAACTGGGAATTTTGTTGGAAATGCAGGTTTTAGGCCTCACCCCAGATCTGTTGTACCAGAAACTCTGGAGCTAGGTCCTGCAACATGTATGTTAAGTCCTCCAAGAGATTCTGATGCAGGCTGGTTTGAGACAATTGAGCTAGGATATAGCCCCACTTTTAAAGAGTTTATAGTCACATATTAAATCAGCGAGAGGGATAAAAGCCAAAATGCCAGTGTGGTTTTGGTGTACTTTTAATTTTTGTTGAAGATGTGTACATGCCTGATTTATCTCAGGAACAGGCTCTTTTCTCCCTGAGCCAAGCTAATTCATGTTCTTGGCTTGGTGTCAGGGACCCTTTTAACACACCGCAACTTTGCTAATTGTAATAATGCCTTTGTCTTTCAGTGAGAGATCATATCCTGGCTAATTCCAAGTCCGATTATAAGCCCTAATTCCCCCCCCCCCCCAGCCTCTCCATACTGGTTAATAAAAGAACTTGAACTTTTCTCTCAGAATTACCCAGAGGAAGAAGTGATGGTCATAAAACAACAACAGCAACAGCAACACCTTGCATTCCAGAATATTATTAGTTCCCAGAGTTTTTAAATATGTACCTGGAAGGAAGTGGCATGGGAGTTACCATAGAGATTCCAGGATAGATGGTCACAAAGACTTCATGAGGAAGAGGCCAGTCTCCATTCAGAAAAGCAATTCGCCCGTTCATTTCATTGTTTACACTTCCTGTATCAACCTTAGTTACTTGTTTGCACTATGGACTCCAGCATAAATTATAATCATTAGTGTCTAATCAGTTGATTATATGTCCTGATATCTCTGAGTTGAATCTTCAAATGAAGACCCCCACTTCTTGGTTTTTTTTGGGGTTTTTTTTTTTTTTTTTCCCCGCTCTTGAGATGTTAAGGCCAGGAGTCTAATAAATAAACTACAGGGTAATTATATCATTTATAGCACAGCCTTGGCATGTACATGTTTAGGTTAAATTACCATTTTCAATACAACCAAGCAGGAAAAGGGAGAAATTCTTGAATTACTCTACATATTTTTAAATAATTTGGATGGCTGGTGAGAGGTAAAAGCACCTTATGGAATTTCTGAGGTTATCAATGACTTTGGTGTTCCTTGTGTCAACAGCTTGGGGAACAGGTTTCTCAAAATGTGATTTATCAGACTGATTTTTAAATTGTGTGGGGATAACCAGACCTGCTGGAACAGGGTTGCCAGACATGAGGCTGTGTGGGTAGGCTTAGGTGGGGTGACAGTTGGTATATTCTAAACCAAGACTTGGGGAATTCAGCCTCTAATAATTGTTACATAATATGCTCTACCGCTTCCTACTGCTGGCCTAGAATTTGCTGGTTGGGAATTTTTAGAAATAAAACAAATTCTACAACTTGGAAGAGAGCTTCTGTATAACCTATTGCTGGGGGCAGGGGGATTGATATTTGAAATTGTTGCCATTTGACTTTCCACCATAGTAACGGCCACAGGCTTTGTGGTGTATTTTTCTGTTTGCTAGTTGCTGCTTCTGGTGTTAAGGCACAAGGTACTTATTTACTGACACACTGAGCACAGGTAGGCAGTACATCACATATCTGATGGTGTGTCCATTATGCCAATCCATTAGTCCTTCCTTTGACTTTTTTGCTGGTGCTGAGGGAAAGCTGAATAGGACTGCTTAAAAAAGTGATAGGAAGGAAACTTTTATAATTTATGTTTATGATACTCTCAACCTGTTAAAGAAACTAGTTGTCCATATGTATTTTTTTAACGTTTATTTATTATTGAGAGAGAGCATGAGCATGGGAGGGCCCGAGAGAGGAGGAGACACAGAATCCAAAGCAGGCTCCAGGCTCTGAGCTGTCAGCACAGAGTCCAGCGTGGGTCTTGAACTCACAAACTGTGAGATCATGACCTGAGCTGAAGTCGGACGCTTAACCGACTGAGCCACCCAGGCACCCCTATTATGTATTTTTTTACTGTTTATTTTGAGAGAGAGGGTGTGCATGCGGGGGAGGGGTAGAGAGAGAGGGAGAGAGAGAATCCCAAGCAGGCTCCATGCTGTCAGCGCAGAGACCCACACGGGGCTCATTCCCACAAGCCATGAGATCATGACCTGTGCTGAAATCAAGAGATGCTTAACTGACTGAGCCACCCAGGTGCCCCAGTCCATATGTATTTTTTTAAATCCTGTAAGAACAGAGCACCTAGACCATAAATACCGAAGACCATCTCCAAGCCCAGGGATTGTGTCTGTACCAAAACATAAGGATAGTAAAAAGAAGTGATTTCACAGTATTACTAGCTTTCAGAGCCTTTAAACATGTTAACATCTTAAAATCAAAATTTCTTCAGAGCAGTAAAAGTGTACTTGTTTATACTTTGTATGTCTGAAGCTACAAATAAGCAGATAATTAATGTTGAAAGCATAAGAATCCTAGAAAATTAAAATGTAGTAATTTCATTGGTACTTGCTAGATAATTGATAATTCCATGGGTAAATTGTCCTTAACTGCTAGTGACTTGAAAATGATTTATTTTGGAGTTTTCTGTGTCTCTGACTTATTTCTGTGTTTTACCTGGTTTTGCTTTTGTTTTTTATTTTGCTTTGTGCTCAATCACCTTTCCGAAAGAAGGCAGGTCCAGGATGAAAAAGAGCCCACACTCAAATTTAGCACAGCCACCTTTGGGTACCCAGATCTTTACAGATCAACTTTTCAACTTGAAGCATCAAAGAGATCCTTTTTTTGTCCTGCTTCCAGACATTAGGGCATTTTCTCTTCTCCCATAAAATATTTTGGGTAATTTCTATAGGAATCTTTAGCTCTAGAATCTATCATTTAAATTTTTTTTTTAATGCTTATTTGTTTTCAAGACAGAGGGAGACAGAGCACGAGTGGGGCAGGGGCAGAGAGAGAGAGGGAGACACAGAATCTGAAACAGGCTCCAGGCTCTGAGCTGTCAGCACAGAGCCCAATGCGGGGCTCGAACCCATGAACTGTGAGATCATGACCTGAGCTGAGGTCGGATGCTTAACCGACTGAGCCAGCCAGGTGCCCCTCTAGAAATTATCATTTAAGTGGAAATCTAAAGCTGGGCGCCTGGGTGGCTCTGTGGGTTAAGCGTTGACTTCGGCTCAGGTCTGATCTCACTGTTCGTGGGTTCAAGCCCTGCATCGGGCTCTGTGCTGACCGCTAAAAGCCTGGAGCCTGCTTTGGATTCTATGTCTCCCTCCCTCTCTGACACTCTGCTGCTCATATTCTGTGTGTCTCTCTCTCAGAAATAAATAAACATTAAAAAAAATTTTAATGGAAATCTAAATAATAGCTATATTATTATATTATATCTATAAATAGCTATCGTGCATAACGTGGTATATGTTCTTATTAGCTTTATCCCCACTTCTGTTCCACTCCTATATAGTCTTCCTCCTAGAGGCTCACAAAGCGTATAAATCCAATGATCCTTCATACACATGTGAGACCTGCCTTTTTTGATCCAGAAGGGAGACATTCAGTTTAAGCTAGGGGTCCAGTGCTGGAAAGACTAGTAAGGCTAGGAAAGCTTTTGAATTATATCCTACCCTGGCTGGCCTCCCCAGTGCTGCTCAGGAAGATAATTAATCACCATCAAGTAGATCAATACTATTGTTACCGGGGGGATGCAGAGTTGCCCGCATGAGAAGCAGCTCCATGGCAGAGCAGTACCTGCCACTGAAAGCCCCTGTCCTTCGAATGCTGACGTTTGGAACCAGGATATTTTATGTCCACAGTTACTATGAACAGTCAGGTACACCTGGCCCCAGTAGCTCTGAAAGATGGCTTTCTGTACCATCGAATGCCCCCCACTAACTCCGGATGTCCCCAGGCAAAATGTGTCATGCCACATACACTGTCTTTTATATTCTATGGAAAACGGGCTTATGTTTCAGAATGGGACGAGCTTAGTATTGACTCAGGGGCAGAAAGGGGTGGCTTTCCCAGCAAACCGTAGCTGAACATTTTGGTGTTTTCAGGTAGGTTTTGGAATCACTGTCTCTGGGGTCCTTAGATGATAGAGTAGATTCTCTAAAGTCTGGAGTGGTTTAGCTGTGGTACCACCTGAAGGAAGGTCATCTTCCCAGACCTAGGTTCTTGGCTCTTCAGTTAGCAAGGAGTGTAAAGGAACGGACATGGCCTTGCCAAAAAGAGAACTTTCAGACCACCCACCAAACCAGAGGTAGGCTAGGACTTTTTTTGTATGTACAGCCTTCCACAGCTCATGATTTTTATTGCCACCCAGTGGCATTTGCAGTATAAAATGGTGCCAGTGATATTTCAACCTGTTAGGAAACAGCTAAACTGTGTATTGCAACCAGAGCTATTTGTTTGGTTAGCTACTCCAGGCTCTCATTTTTGTGGCCAGTGTTTTGTTTATGAGTGTCCTCTCCTCTATGGTTTCCGGCTTCAGCGACCAGGGGTGGGAGTTGTGGGGGTTCGGGGGAGAGGACAGACAGAAGATGGTTGGGCTCATTTCATTTCCTGAATCATGTTAGGCGTTCTTGCATTTCTTGGTTCCATCTTGGCTGGGCAGCATTTCCCACTAGTCTGTCAGACCAGCTTTCCCAGCCACCTCCGGGGGCGGGAAGGAAACCCACACCTTGCTCTGTGTCACCAGTTAACAGGCAGAGTTTTGTTCAGTAAATATTTATAGAACCTCCCTACTAACCTCGAACCCTGCGAACCTTGTACCTTTGAAAAGTTTATTCTCCCTCCCCGGCCTCCCAAGTAACTGTTTGGACCTGGGCAGTACATCTCAGAAGGACAGTGATAGTGCCCTTTATCTCAGGCTGGGCACCACAGAAACACATCCTTCCTGATCTTAACCCTGAACTTGGTGTACTGTGCCCTTTTTTTTAGGGTGAGAGAGCATTCATGGGAAAGGGGCAGAGGTAGATTGTCTCTCACGATTTCCCCCTTTGATTTGTCAAGTTAAAACCTGTGTGATCAAAGGAAGTGCAGAGCAGTGTATGGAAAGGAATAAGCCTACAAAAACCCAGTGAACTACAGGCTGTCCTGGCCCCGTACATAGCAACAATAAGATTACCAACCTCCAAGAGCTGTTAACTTGTCCGTGAGAGAGAAAGAAATTAGATACAACCTGAATATCCAACAATAGTGAATTGGTTAATAAACTAGATTTTATCTTTAAGAAATACCACATTGAATCTTTAATGCTGTATAAAAATGTGATATGTGGGAGAGAAATGGAAAGCATGATTTCAGTTTTATAAAAACAAAAAAGGGAAAGCATCAAGTTGTTAATAGTTTCCTTTGGGAATATGAGAGATTTTTAACCTTCTTTTCCGATTTCCTGCAGTGAACATTTGTTACCTTTTGTTCTTTTTGTTGCAGACTTGTATGCAAAAGTACATAAAACACGTAGATGATGTTTAATGAATGAGTCTAAAGTGAATACCTGTGTAACCACTACCCAGGTCAAGAATGTTAAAAACAGCATTACTTTTATCATTGGAATACTGATAATAAAAATTTTATTAAAAATTACATTTCTGGAGGCCCTCACATGGCTATGGGAGGAATAAAATAAGACTGTATGTGAAAGTGCTTATGCTTATTAAGTCCTAAAACATCCATCACACATAAGCAGTCATCTCTCTCCTCTGAGGTGCCAAATAGGACAGGTGCACATGAGCAATAAGTCATTGCTGAAGTCTAAGGCTGCTTGTGTCATACAGAGATTTGCACTGAAAATGTATCAGTGATACCACTTGTCCTTATCTGCGTGTTTCTTCCCTCACAGGGAAGTTCTGCTGCACAGTCTTGGACACCAGGAGAGGTATTTGTGATGGACTGGATGTAAAAACCTTTTCCCTTCATTTTAGACTGGATACCCTTGGTTTTCTTTTGATTCTTTGGGTTATTGCATATGGTGGAAGAAGGGTGTGTGTGTGTGTATTAGTTGATTTCACCAAAGTCAGAGTTCCAAGCAGTAATTTTTTTTTTTTTTTTTTTGCTTTATTGAATTATCTAGTCTCTCACCTCTTGATTTGAAGTTTGATTGGAAACAGGCAATGAAATCGCTCATAATTTAATCCCTTCATCTGTTATTGTTGTCAAGACTGCTCTGCAATTTGTTGGGCCACGTGCAGAATGAAAATAGGAGGACCTTTTTTCAAAAACATGGGAAAAGTGTTGTTAAAGGTACTAAAATATAAAGCTTTTCCCTTTCTTCCATGGTCTCTTTCTTGACTTGTCATAGTGTATTTTATTTGCTATTCAATGTCATTCTAAATAAGAGAATTTTATGGGGCGCCTGGGTGGCTCAGTTGGTTTTGCGTCTGACTCTGGTTCAGGTCATGATCTCATGGTTTGTGGGTTCGAGCCCTGTGTTGGGCTGTGTGCTGTCAGCTCAGAGCCTGAAGCCTGCTTAGGATTCTGTGTCTCCCTCTCTCTCTGTTCCTCCCCTGCTCACATTCTGTCTCTCTGTCTCCCAAAAATGAATAAACCTTAAAAAAAATTTAAAGAGAAATTAAAATTTTTTAATTATTATGAATTTTAGTGTTTACCTTTATTTAATACGATGCCAATTTATTTTATTTTTATTACGTTTTAAATTTTAATTCCAGTGTAGTTAACATACAGTTATATTAATTTCAGTTGTACAATACAGTGATTCAACAATTCTGTGCAATACTCAGTGTTCATCATGATTAAGTATAGTCTTAATCCCCTCCACCTATTTCCCCCATCCTCCACCCTACCCCCCTCTGGTAGCCATCTGTTTGTTCTCTATAGTTCAGTGTCTGTTTTTTGGATTATCTCTTTTCCCCCCTTTGTTCATTTGTTTCTTAAATTCCACATATGAGTTTAAAATGCAAATCTGAGCATTTAATTCATATGCAGAATCACCAAAATTATAAAATTTTTATTTCATAGCTCATACATAGCTCTTACTAGAACAGTGGAAATACTGCACCAAACTAGGCTGTTTTTATTTCACTTAATATGTGCATGTTCTAGCAACACTACCTTTGGCTTACTGATAAAGGAGTGCCCTATCTTTTCCTTTCTTTTACATCAAACATCATTTTCAGTGTAAGGGGTAGCTAATGTGGGAAAGTAAAATGAGTGAAAAAGGATATTATAGGGTTCCTTGGTCATTCATGTTTCTTAGGATGGTATTGCCTTCTTTCCACCTTCAAAACAAGCTCTGGTGCCAATGGAAAGCATGCTTTCTTAGGTCTGCACCTCCACTTACTCAGTCATAGACATTGCATGCTTACCTTGAACTTGCTCTGAGTCTGGCTGAAATCGTACATGTGGTGGGTCCACTAGAATGCTGTGTTCATAGGACGTCATGAGTGCTGTATGCAAATGGAATGACAAGGTATGGCAATATGCAACATTGCATGTATCTCCTCTGCTTGCACACCTGCTCCTGTTGGACTTCACTTACAAAGCCCAGATTCAAAGACAAAATTATTAAGAATTCCTGTGTAGTACCAGGAGAGCATTAAACCAAGCACAGGCCCCTTTAGAGTTCAGGGCCCTGAGTGACTGTACAGGTCGCCATGCCCAGGAAGCTGGCCCTGACTATTGTTATTTTTGTAATCCTAATGACTGGTTCTTGTTTCACCCTTCCCATGGTTTTCTATTCTGGGTTTTGAGTCCTCCTTATCTGTGATCCTGTTGGGCCCAGAATTCTGTTCGTGGTGAATTCTAGGTTTTTTGACAAAGATAAATAGCAGTTACTCGTAGTACAAGGTACACTTGCTGTTAATACCAGTTCATTTTTCATTATGTGTTTATCAGTCAGACACATTAGCCCAGGGATTCTGAATAGGAAAGAAAGAAAGCTGTGTATAAAAGGTCAAGCTCTTAGAATTTAACAAGTTTAATAATAATCAACATTTATAACTAGCAGCTTCAAAATTATACTTTTGCTGGTAGCAGGGTATTCTCCCCGTGTTACTGTTGGTGGACTGGTAAGATGTTTGCAAACCAGTAACTTTCTGAGCTTATCTCTGAGACGTTTTTGGAGTATTTTGCCCCTGTACCTTGGATAGAAGATTCCTCAGAAAATATTCAAAAATTCTTTACATTTGTGACTAATCTTGATAGTCTGTTGAGTAAGTGGAGGCCACAAGCCTGGTTGTTAAGAGCACAAATTCTAGGGGTGCCTGGGTGGCTCAGTCAGTTGAGCATCTGACTCCTGCTCAGGTGATGATCTCATGGCTCTCGAGTTTGAGCCCCACGTTGGGCTCTGAGCTGTCAGCACTGTAAGAATCTGGAGCCTGCTTCGGATTCCGTGTCTCCCTCTTTCTCTGCCTCTCCCCAACTCGTGCTCGCTCTCTCTCTCTCTCTCTCTCTCTCTCTCTTTCTTTCTCACAAAAATGAATAAACGTTAAAAAATTTTAAAAAGCAAGCACAAATTCTGGTTGGACAGACCCTAGTTCACATCCTGGCTCTGCCTCTTATGAGGTATATAACTTTGGGCAGGTCACCTATGGTTCTGAGTGTGGGTCCCTCACTTATGAAGAGGCAATAATAGAGTAGCTTAGGTCAAAGGATTTTGCTTGATAATATACAGAAAATGGGTTAGTTTGATATTTGACACAGAATGGGCATTCACTTCTGACTATTATGCTTAGTAGTATATACTGGAAAAAAAAAAGACTACAAATTACTGTAAAGTTAGAAGGCGAATGATATAATTATTTTCAGATTAACATATGGTCTGGTTTTGTCAGAAACCCAGCAGGTAGACATGAAGCACAAAGGAGGAAATGGTATTGTCTGTATGAAACAGAGTGTTTGAGAACAGAAGTTGTGAACTGTTCGTTTCAGTATCCTCAGCCCAGCACAGTGTCTAGCACATAGTAGGTGCTTAATTAAATGATGAATGAATAAATAGGTAAATATTTTATTTTTCACCTTGTATGACATCTGTCCTTCTAAATTTACAAATAAACCAAGAGATAGATATACTTTGTGGTTTTCTGTGTGTTTTTTGCATTTTGATGACAGAAAAAAAAAAAAAGAAAAAAGACAAAACCTGGTGGCATCTTTACTTTTAATAAAGACAGGATAACTGATAATTTCCCATATCTGAATACAGGTTTGATCTCTGAATCCTGGGTTCAGTGGCAGATGGTCTGAGCCTCCACTAGGATCTGGGCTGCATTGTGGGCCTGGACAGAAACTGAAGCTCCATGTGGTTGCTTACCTGGGCTCTGGAGTCAGCCTTCCCTAGAGCTCCCGGGCCGGGCCAGAGAAGCTGTCCCCATCATGCATGCAGCGTCAGAGATGTTAAGTGTGTGCTCCCAGCCAAGCCCAGCTGCATTCCGGCAGGTGGTGGTGATTCCTAGGGAGACAGGAGAAAGCCAGGCTGTCATTTAGATTGAGGGAAGGTCTGTTTGCCTTTTGATAACAAAGCCTTTAGGAAGATAGTTGAGCCATAGGGTGCAATTTGAAGGACTTAAATTTAAATGAAAATAATTGACAAAGTAATTCAAAAGCCATGTTCTAATAATTTATAGACCAGAGAGGCCCTTTTGTATGTGATTTTCTGCCAATTCTATTTAAATCCTCTGCACTTTAAACATCAGAGGATTAGTGACCTGGAGAGGTGTTTTCAGCTTTGAAAATTATGGAATAAGTGAGAGGCTTTTGACTTAGTACAGTTGCAGTTGCCCCTCAACCCCAGTTTACAAGTGTGCTACAGAAATTCATGTTCTGCAAAAGTATGTTTTTCAGAACAGTTAAATCTCAGACACGGGTATTTATATTTGCCACTAATGACATGTGAAAACATATAAAAGGGTAGCTTTTACGGATATTTTTATTATTTGAAAGTGATATGATGCCAAAATAGATTTTTATATTATTTCTGAACTGGGTTTTGTGTAGATCCAACTGACACATTTTTTTAGGAGTAGAAGGGAGCTTTTAATCTCGTTTATATTCCCTCCTACCTTATTGAGAAAACTATTTTTTTTGTTGTTGTTTAAATTCCAGTTAACACAGTGTTATATTAGTTTCAGGTGTACAATGTAGTGATTCACCACTTCCATACATCACCCTGTGCTCATCCCAAGTTCCCTCCTTAATCCCCATCACCTATTTAACCTCTCCCCTCCCCTCCAGTAACCATCAGTTCTCTGTAATCAACAGTGTGTTTTTTGCTCTCTCTCTTTCTCTCTTTCTCATTTTTTCCCTTTGCTTGTTTGTTTGTTTTTTTTTTTGAATGAGGAAACTAAGGGTCATTAAGGATTAAATATCCTCTTAAAGCATGATAATCTAATTTTTAAAGATTATATTCAACAAAATGACTTCCTATTCATTTTTTGTGCAACAGTGTTCTCTGTGAAGGAAGCAGGAGAAATCTTGCACCCTTAGTTGGTGAATGAAGTAGCAGGAAGATTTGCTGATTGCTTTTCCATGGACAGAAATGCAACTGCAAATGACAGAGATGAATGATAACAATAGAACTGCCCATGAGTCTTGAATCTGGGTTGCTAAGACTTTATGTAATAAAACATATTCATGGGGAGAATTATAGCAGCTGCACAAACCGGCAACTGGTTCCTGTGCCTGGATTACTGTCCTTTTTCCTTCCTTTTCTGGTCATGACCTGCTCACCCTTCAAAATGCAACTCAGATGTCACCACTTCCTTGAAGCCTCCCTGACTGCTCTGGGCCGCTTCTTTGCGTTGCTTTTGTACATTAGATGTACTTCTCAAGGAAGGAGCACTTTCCACAGTGTTCTCCCATTATTGGTGTTTATCTTTTGTATTGGATTTATGAGCCCTATGAGGGCAGAGTAACCTTTGTGGTCTAACCCCCAGTATATTGCCTGGAAAGTAATAAGCACTCAAAGCTTCTGTTGAACATTCAACTACCAGAAGGCAACACCGAAATAGGTACCAGGTGGGAATATTTTGTGTTGGTAGAAATGAATTTATTTTAGATTTTCTCCTGTTTTTATTTATGATTTCTAAAAGCAATCCATTAGATGAGAAAAAAAGATAATACTCAACATGGGCAATAGTGTAGTAAGAGATACTCATACACTAATGATGAGGGTATAAATTGGCACACACCCTTTCTGGGAAACCATTTGGAAATTTGAGGCTTAAATATGGGCATAACCTTTGACCTAGTAATTCTGTTTCATACAATTTGATTCTAAAATAATAAGTCAATCCAGTGTTTTAAAGCATAATCAAAGGAACAACAGTTATATGTCAGTTATACCTCAATAAAGAAAATTATTTTTAAAGTCCAGCAGCAACAGCTTTCTGGTATTATGTGATCCACTGCACGTATGTAGTGAGTTCCTAAGAACTTGAGGTGATGATGATTAACTTCTTAAAGTCCTTCTTTTATGTTCACCGTATCATCCAGCCCATTGCCTTGCATATAGTAGAGTTGAATAAATACTTTTAGTGAGTAAATAAATAATTCCATACATTGAAATAAAAAGCGTCAAAGCCTTAGAATAATGTAACCATTACTCCTGACACCGCCACTGGGTTTAATAACCATTAATTGACACACTTGTTTCCAATCTTATTTTTCTTTGTTTAGGCCTTTACAGTGCTACAACTAATACGTGCACATTCTTCACACATAGTGCTGTATAGTCTGCAGAATGATTTTGTATTTTATCTTCTCGTAAGCAAGTCAGAAGTATCACCCCCATTTTATAGAAAGGACAAATGAGGTTTAGAGCTGAGCCAGGATTAGAACTATCACTTCTGACTCCTGGCTCAGTATTCTTTTTACTATAGGAGTCCTTGGGAAACTCTTAGCAAACTGGGAGTACCTAGAATGTTTATTAAGGGAGGGTGTGCATCAGTTCCAGAAAGATGTTGACAGATTAGAAGGAATTTAAAGAGGAGCCAACACTGCTGGAAGGAAGGACATAGGAGAGATGAAAGGAGCTAAATATGTATAGCTTGGCCAAAGGATGATTAAAGGGGATATGATAACAGTCCCTAAGAATGTGAAGGATGTAAACATCATGGAAAGAGAAAAATGTATTTAGAACCAATCAAAGCAGTGTATAGAAAGAAATAAAAATTAATGCTAAACATCAAGAAAAGCTATTTCATGGAGAGACTTGCTAGCTGGTAAATTGGAATCCCAAGAGAAGTATCAGAAGCCCCATATATAGGAGGCATTTACGACTGAGCTTTCCTGCCTACATTTGGGGAGGGCTTTCTAGTTCTAATTTTGATGACTGAGATCATGGCCCTTCCTAGAATGGATTTGCCACCCAGTTTCTGATTGCACAGTTTTGCATATCAGGGTCAAAAGAAAGAGTCTTGTTACACTCTTGTAGAAGCCAAACTCAGGCACGTCCCCGGCGTCATGCAGTCCAACCTTGCTGACTGTCCATGAAGCCTAAATTGAAACCCTAAGAGTGTAGCTGTTTTAACTCTGCCATCAGAAGTTGAGTGATTTCCTCCCTCCATGGTGCCCCCTGCTGGGCATTTCGGGTTGTGTGCAAGAGGAACCTCCTTACTAGAAAATGAACAGCCACATTGGGGAAGCAAGTAGAAACCTTCTGAGAGAGCCTGGGAGGCACTGCAGTCCTTCTCCTTTGAACGCAGTAAGACACTGACATTGCATGGGTAGGGAGTGATCTTGCACATATTGCGTGTGTGAAGTCATGTCCCCAGGAGAGACACCAGAACCCATGGGGACATGAAATAAAATCTGAGGCTGAAGCTGTAAAAGGTATTCACCATTCAGGGGTGCCTGGGTGGTGCAGTTGGTTAAGCGTCTGACTTCAGCTCAGGTCATGATCTCATAGTTTGTGAGGTTGAGCCCCATGTTGGGCTCACTGCTGTCAGCACAGAGCCTGCTTCAGATCCTGTTCCTCTCTCTCTCTCTGACCCCACCCCTCACTCTCTCTGTCTCTCTCTCAAAAACAAATACATATTAAAAAAAATTTTTTTAAGACATTCACCATTCATTGGGATGTAGCCACAGAATTATCTCTACCCACAGGAGTCATGCGAGAGAGATGTCCAAACTAAACAAGAATTTAGAGGGCACTCTTAAAAGGAGGAGAGTGATATTTAGAATGGGAAAAGATCAGAGGTCTGTGGGGGGCCCTTGGAAGGAGCTGGAAGGGACTGAGACCTGCAAGAGTGGGCCACCCTACCTCTGAGTCCACCTGAGGCTGGGCTCAGTGCCATCTTAGACCAAAAGATCAAAAGGTGCCAATGTAGCTTCAAGCTCCTGGTGCAGGAGCACCCAGCCTTAGTGGTGTGGTGAATTTGATCTAGAAAATGAATAGGACTGAGAATGGCAATCTGGAGTCTCTTTGGGGCCTGTAACAATAACACTAAGAAAACGTCCTGTGAGGGAGGGAAGATTCTTAGAAATCAGACCCAGCAACCTGGCCAGGCAGAACCGATTTAGGACTGGAGTTAACAAGCGTATGCTTGTTGTTGGTAAACTACCCTTTCCTTCTGCCCTTGCAGCCTTCTTCAATGCTACTATTCCTTCCCGTTTACTCACTCACTTAAACTCAGTCAGCCCCACTTCACAGCCAGCGAGGAGCTCAAGGGTGAGGATCAGGGGGACACTGGGTAGTGGCAGAGCTGTGAGTATAAGCCAGGTCTTTAGGTTTCTAGGGCAAGGAGCTTCCCCTCTGCTGCATAAAGCTTATTATCTCCTCCCAGGGGAACTCTGTCATTTAGTTTTTCTTTCCTGACTGAGGACTTGGCATCAAATCAGCCACAGATAAGACAAACAGTGTCATAAGCAAGGTAGGAAAGCTATATACTCCTTAGCAATTTATATTTATACTCTGAATCCTTTAAGATAGAATTTGCTGTGCACATAGATTATTAAGGAATTTCAATATATTTTCACATGTACACATTGTCATAAAATGCAGTTCTGCTGTGACATAAAGCACATTAAGTTGTTTTCTTGAGCAGTCACTGCGGTTCAGAATTCTGTCTGTCCTTTTAGAATAAGGACTGCCTTTTGTGGCTTGAGAGCTTGCTGTGTGCTCTTTCATGGATGGGTGGTATTAGGGTCTTCACTGTACCCTGTGAGGGAGGAGCAGCTCCTCTCTCCATTCTGCAGCGGGAGACTGAGACATGCTGGAGTTGAGTGATTGGCCAAGGTCACAGGGTAAGTGGCAAAATCCGGATCTGAACTCATGCCGTCTGGCTGCCAAGACCTTAACCATTGTACTGTGCTGTCTCTCACAAGAGAAGGCCTTTGGAGTTAACGTTTTAGCCTGAATCTCCTAAGATCTGTCCAAGAAATCTGAGTTTTGAGTTAACTTCCCTGTCCTAAGCAACACTTAAAATTATTCTAGTTCACATTAATGCTGCCATAGAACACTGTAGACAAGTGTCAGCACACTTGTCACCTCATTGGAAACCCATAAAAGTAATTGCCAGGTGTTAACACACACTTAAAAAACAAAACAAAACAAAAAAAAAAAACACCTTTAACACTGCAAAGGCGAGCATAGTCTCCTAGATCTACCCAGTGTATAATTCTTTGCTGAAAGTAAATGGAAGGGATGGGTAGAGGCACTAAACGATTGAGGTATGGGTTTTGATTATGCTCTTAAAGGGAAAGGAAAATACATATAGGATTTGGAAATCAGAAGACATTAATTTGAATTTGGACTCTCTTCTTACTCTGTGTTTACCCCTGGGCCAGTCACTTTACCTCTGAGTGTGTTTCCTCATCTTTAAAATAAGATTGGTAATTTTCACCCTACCCACCCTCACAGAGTTATTGTTAGAATTACATGAGATAATATATGCAAAAAGGGTTTAACCTGCATAACTGTGCAGATACTCATTATCTTGAGGCTCAGAAGTCCGGGAGAAGAGGTGCTTGAGCAGAGGTGGGAATTTAAGTTTCTCTTGGCTACTGTGTTAATAAGGAAGTGTGCACCCTCTTGTGGTGAAGTGTGGGGTGAAGGGATCCTTCTGAAAAATACTGGAATATTGCTATTGGAGTCTTTAAAATTTGTCACCAGAAATCCTTTCCCAGTAACGAATATACACACTCTTTCTAAACAGATCCTTCAATTTCAGTGTGAATAAATTGGTTTGTCTTTACTCAGTTTTGTTTGCAAGTGAGAGATAACTACATTTTTTTCTCCAATCAGAATAAATGTTAGGTTTTCCTCCATTTCTTTCCTGTTCCATTCATAGAGTCTTGCTGTTTTTTTTTTTTTTTTTCCCTAGACTACTATATTTTATTTTGGCTTTCATTGTCTGTTTGCATTTACTTTTTTTTTTTTTTTTGCTCTGATTTATTATCTGTTACATTTTTAGTGTATAGTTAGAGTATATTATGCCTGCTTGTGCTAACAAGGGCCTCTGGCACCCACCGTATAGTAGATACTCAATAAATGGTCTTGAAGGGATGCTGACAATCTTCTTAAGCTTTTCCTCAGTTCCTTTCCCTTTTTTACCTGTGGGTATCCCATTTTCCTTGACATCAGTTTTCTTGGAATATACAGAGATAAATTAAGAAGTGTGGCATTGCACTCACTCACCATTATTTTTCTCCATTCCCTTGCTAGTAAAATGAGGGTGTGAGAATAGGTGATTTCCAAGGTT
The DNA here is from genome assembly GCF_028018385.1 of Neofelis nebulosa. NCBI lineage: Eukaryota > Metazoa > Chordata > Mammalia > Carnivora > Felidae > Neofelis > Neofelis nebulosa. The sequence goes on along the minus strand of NC_080786.1, from coordinate 77,416,240 downwards.
CATATTCTGTAGGAGTAAGGAAATAAGATGACATTCCTTGGCAGGACCTACGGAGGTTGTGAATGTCTTATTGTGCTTGTCAGCTTTATTATATCCTCCCTCGGTTCCGAGGCAAAAAAAAGGGAGGGGGCATCAGAACAAGGTATAGTGAGTGGAAGGAAGGGAAGGGGTGGGTTGAGCAACAAGATAAGAGAACATTGTGTGTTGGGGTGGGGGTGGGGATTAACAGGACAGTAGCAGCATTCCAGAAAGAAGCTGTAACATCCTGAGCTATGTGAAAATTTTTCATAACTTATGCACATTGTATTGTCTGTGATGCTCACGGGATTATCTGACTCAACATCCTTTATTCCCACACATTGCTTACATTAAATTTAGGGGAAAAAATCTTTCTAATTGACTTATAAAGAGCCTGATCATGTAGCAGTTCAGACTACAGCAATGCTTTTTAATTGGCTTTATATGCTCTTCATTTTACTAAAAATTTCTTCTTCAAACCTGATTCTTTGAAAGCATTTCATTGGTTTTAGAGGACTTAGTACGCAGGTATCGCAGATAGAGGCCAGTGTCCTTACAGGGAGGGACCTTGTAGTGTGGGGAGGGCGCAGGGGAAGCCTGCCTTGAATTTGGTCTCCGTTTTACAATTTCAAGATTCATACCAATCTAGTAAAAGACTTGATAGTCGAAGTGTCAGTTGAGTGACATGCTGAGAAGCACTGTAGCCCTGCACTGTTACTCTTGGCTAGCCGATAGTCTCTCCCCCTGGAGAGGTCAGGTTGCCGCTACAAGATTGCTTGGTGCGTGGTGGGCAGTTAATTAGTTTCATTAATTGAACAGATCTTTTTTGAGTTTCACTCTGTGTGCCCAGTACTGAGCAAAATGCTGGATTTAAGACAAAATCCTACCTTTCAAGGCCTTATACTTCCAAGAGTGAGCCACATAAGCAAATATTATAGCCACGTATGCTTGGTGCTGCAGAAAAGGCACGTACACGGTGCTTGGAGGCAGAAGGAAGAGATGAGCATGTACTGTGCCAGAAGTCTCCTTCAAGGAGAGTAAGAGTTTCTCAGAACAAGACAGAGAATGTGTACTCTCTGGGAATTGCAAAGAGTTGAGAATGATCTTTAACACTTATTGTCATTAAGCCATAAAACCTGATGAGAAATGGAGCCCTTGAAACTTACTAGCTGAGAAATCTGTGAAATGCATGGTGGCTAGTTAATGTATGCTCTCACCTGGAAAATGATGCAGCTGTAGCATCTGCTCTTTGGGCTTCTCTTCTAGGTTCCATGCTGTACAGCAGCAGTTTTCAAACTTCTGGTGTCTGGACTTTATGCTCCCACAAATTATTGAGGACTCCAAAGAACTTTTGATATTCACCATATGTGAAGTTAAAACTAAGAAAGTTTGAAGATATGTATTAATTCACTTAAAAACAATAGGGGGCGCCTGGGTGGTGCAATCGGTTAAGCGTCTGACGCTTCATTTCTGACGCTTCATGATCTCACAGTTTGTGAGTTTGAGTCCTGCGTCAGACTCTGCCTTGACGCTGACGGTGTGGAACCCGCTTGGGATTCTCTCCTTCTCTTTCTGCCCCTCCCCCGCTCTTTCTCAAAATAAATAAAAATGAACTTAAAAAAAATAACAATAGTAAAACAATTACATGTTAATATAAATAATGCTTTCTTAAAAAATAGCTATATTTTATAAGGCCAGAAAATTGAGAATATTGGCTTTGCTTTTGCAAATCTCCTTAATGCCTTGCCTAAGAGAAGGCATATACATTTGCATATCTGCTTCTGCCTTCAGTCTGATCTATTATTTTGGTTGAAATACATGAAGAAATCTGGGCTCATCCAGATATACAGTTGGAAAGAGTCTTTCAAAAGCCTTTTCAGATAATTGTGGATATTCTTCTTTGATACTACATCAAAAGTTGATTTTTTCTTCAAGGTTAGTTGCCATATAGTATCTGAAACCATACCAATGAACTTTAATATTCTGTTACATTAGAATCTTTTACTAATGCAGAAATTTGTAATATCATACCTTAGTTGGTTAGAAAATATTGGTTCACTGGGTTATTCAGATCTTCCACATGTTGACGTGTTATATTTTACAATATCAAAAACTCACAGTCGTTGGTATCATGACCAATCTCATCTCCGAAGTCGTTTTTCTATTATTTTTTTAATGTGTATTTATTTTTGAGAGAGAGAGAGAGAGACAGAGATAGTGTGCAAGCAGGGGAGGGGCAGAGAGAGAGGGAGACACAGGATCCAAAGCAGGCTCCAGGCTCCGAGCTGTCAGCATGGGAGCCTAATGGGGGGCCCAAACTCATGAACAATGAGATCATGACCCAAGCCAAAGTCGGATGCCCAACCGACTGACCCACCCAGCTGCCCCAGATTCTTTAAATGTTGGTAAGCTGCAAGCTCATGATGGTAAAATACAATTTTCCCCAAATCCCGCTTTTTGCTGGAAAGGTCATATTCTCATCATTAGCAGCATGAATACTGTCAGTTGTCTTCTGTGAAGTAGCAGTTCCCCTTCATTTATTTTCTTTTTTTTTTTTTTTTTTAATTTTTTTTAACATTTATTTTTGAGACAGAGAGACAGAGCATGAACGGGGGAGGGGCAGAGAGAGAGGGAGACACAGAATCGGAAGCAGACTCCAGGCTCTGAGCCATCAGCCCAGAGCCTGACGCGGGGCTCGAACTCCCGGACCGCGAGATCGTGACCTGAGCCGAAGTCGGACGTTTAACCGACTGAGCCACCCAGGCGCCCCCCCCTTCATTTATTTTCAAGAGCATGTCAGGTACCCAGTTCTGAATAGCTTTCAATTCTGAATAGCTGTGGCTGCCTGTCAGGCGTGTTTTGTTTTGTTTTGTTTTGTTTTGTTTTGTTTTGTTTTGTTTTTTCAGATAGAAATGGTATTCCGTGAAGAAAGTGGCTATTGCAGCTCACAGCTCAGTCACACAAGTTCTTTTCCTTGAGACACCATCTTACTTCAGTCTGCAAAAGCGCTTTATGTGTCCTTTCCATTTGAGCACGCAATATTTTGGAAGACCAGTGCTCCAGGGTCAGGATTTTTAAAAATTAGTAATTTTTGACCAGCGGATCAAGGGCTCTCTTAGGGTATACAGAACAGTGAGAATGCAATGGCTGTTGGTACATTTTGGTGCCATTGCCTTTATTCATGCTAAAGTTTCAGCAGGTGTACCTATGAATGCTTTTGCACCATATGTGCAAATGCCAACACAGTGAAAAAGGCAACATTTTGGTATTATTAGGAAAATAGTTTTAGCCTTTTGCAACTGCTGAGTGTCAGGGATCCCAAAGGTCTGCAAATCACACTTTAAGAACTATGTGGGGGTAGTGGTTAAGAGCATGAGGTCTAGATTGCCTGTGCTTAATGCCTTTCTGCTACTGATTAGCTGTGTGACTTTGGGAGGATATTGAACCTCTGTGTGGCTGTTTCCTCTCTGTAAAATGGGTGTAATAATAGTACCTACCTCATTAAATCAGTTAATCAGCTTAATAGTTAACCCATCAGTAGGTAATGATAAAACTTTATTACCTAGTTGATTGATTATCTAAGGAAATGCTGAGTTGCCCAGAAACTGCCTCTTATGTTAGTCTTCCATGATGCTGGAGATGTCCACCATTATAATTAGTTTTTGGTACCCTTATGGTGGTAAAATACTATTAACTGAGTTAAAACCCACATCCTAGTGAGGATAATGTATCAGCTAACAATTTAGCAGGGGGTTGGTTTATCTAATTAACTCAACACTCTTGCCAACGGAGTCAAGACTGAGGGAATGGAGAAGAACAGTGCTTGATGAAGGGATGGGGATGAGAAAATCCACCCCCAGGAGCAGTGAGGGGTCCATTGGACACCTAGCTCTCTGGGGAGGGGATGAATGCCTCCCATTCATTGGGATTGGTCCTGATCACGTCTTTGTCCTTCGTGAGTTGCACACATAGTTCAGGCATATGTAATGTAAATGCCCCTCCCTGTGCATTCTCCAGTTCCGTCCAAGACACAATCATCTCTGGGCGGTACAATAAACTCATTAGTTCAGACCTGACTAATGTTGAACTTGTGACTATTGGGAGGTAGGTGGTGCAGTGCACAGAAAAGAACATGAGCTTTGCAATGAGGCATGTCAGGACTCAAATCCTGGCTCTCTTGTAAACTAGCTGTATGGCCTTGGGCAAGGGGTGAACCTTTCTAGGCCTCGGTTTTCTCTCTGTGAAATGGGGCTGCCATTACCACCAGAGGGGGTTGCAAATATTAAATGAGATAGCTGATGGTAGGTATTCAGTAAATGCCTATGACCTTCTCCATGCCATCTTCATTTATCTCCAACTCCACCACTGGTAATTTATATTAAGGCTCTAACTACTGTTCAGTGTCATCATTGCTTTTTTCACTTTTATTAAGAAATTGAGTTTTTGGAAAAAGGTTGATACTGTCCTGGAAGGATTATAACGTGGCTTCTTCTCCAGGGATTTCCAGTAAATATTTCACAAAACCATGAGCTGTCTTCTTCACTGTTTCTGGGGACCCCGGAGGTGCTCTGATCCAGAACCCCTTGGCTCCAAGGGTCTGCCCTTTTGTTCACCAGCTCAGCCTGGAAGTAGCCCCGTTATTGTTGAGTTCATCCCAGCCACTTTCATGCTAGCTGCCCAAAGTGAAGAAGCAGAAGGAAGCCATGTGTGGGACAGCTGGCACACAGCCACCTCTCCAAAGTCCGTCCCCAGTCGCCTGTTCCCTCCTGATTGCCACCCATACTGATTCTTCCCCAGTGCCTTGTCTCTCTGGCTGTTCTTAGAATCCTCGTTGTTCCTGGAATGTCTTTTATTGTTTCTAGACTCTGGGTGGCTGCACCTTTTTTTCCATATCACCCTTGGTGAGTTTCAGAAAACCTTATGGTCATTAACGAATCTATTTTCACTGCCTTCCCAGAAACAAGCCTCTTCCGTGTTACAGATCAAAGAACCTATTACTGACACAAAAGGAATCTAGCCAACTGGCCTTCCCCACCATGGGAGGCAGGCCCCATTCTAATCTTGCCTTGGCTTTTGACTTGCTGTGTGGCCTTTGTTTCCTCATCCAATGATAATATCTACCTCACAGGAATGTTGTGGAGTTCAACAAATCCTAAGAACTGTTCCTCTTCAAGGCTGAAAGATCAGTATCTCATCTATTACAATGCCAGAGAACTCAAAGCACTTCGTAGGAGTCTAATCTGTCCCTTATCTTGGTAAGGTAGATTAGTGGCAGGTGTTGTCCCCACTTTGTACCCTTACAGACCTGCCTTTCACCATCCAAACTCACAGGAAATTGTCTATCTGAATGGATACTAAAGACTGATGTACTAAGCAGGCTTTGTGCCATTTCACTCTTCTGTTTGTATGTCTGATTCCACTTTAGGTCAGGGGTGGAGATGGTCTCCATTGACCGTGGTCCTTTCCTGGTCTCCTTTTTGGTTTCAGTCCCTTTTTCTCAATACTTTATCTCTTTGACCTCTTGGCAGCATCTGGCACTAATAATGATCACTTTTTCCAAAACTTGTTTGTGATGTTATACCCTCAGGATTCTGCCTCTGTGACTTATCAAACCTGGTCCCTCTCACCTGTTGTTCATCTAAGTAAAGGCTGAGATTAAAACCTTTCCTCAGCATAATCTCAGAGGTAGTCTCATTCATTTGCAAGGTTTTAACCAAAACCAGTGTTCCACTTCTAGTCTTAATTTTTTTCTTGCTTGACACTTCTTAGATTATCTGTATATCATGCAGATTCAATATGTTTAGAATGGAATTTACTTTCTTCTACCCACCAGAAAAAAAAAAAAAAAAAGTCCCTCTTCTGGACGAACTTAATTCTGTCATGGCCTCCACCATTAATTCAAACATTGGAGTCATTTACGCTCTCTTTTTCTCAGCCCCCCACATCTAACCTGACCCCTGTAAACATCCTCCCCACCCCAGTGTTCAGGCTTGCATCATATAAAACATTCCATATTGTATCACTGGTTCCCTACTGGGTCCCTCTACCACCATTGCCAGTCCACTGCATTCAGGTTAGCCATCTGGTGAAAAGTACTTTCAGACCTTTCTATTGCCTTAAAGCAATTGTAATGATTAACTGTTGCTATGTAACAAACCCAAACTAAGTGGCATAAAACAGCCACCATTTTTTTAGACTCAGAAATTGTCTGGGTCAGGAATTTGAAAAGGACACGGCGGGTTGGCTTGTCTTTGCTCTGTGATGTCTGGGCCCTCTGGTGGGAAGATTCAGAGGCTGGGTGTGACTTGACATCTGAGGGTTTACTTACTCACATGTTGGGCGATTTGATGCTGGCTGTTGGCTGGGTCCTCAGCTGGAGCTATCATCCAGAACACTGGTCTCTCCATGTGGTTGCTTGTGCTTCCTGACAGCATGGTGACTGGGTTCCAAGAGCAAACATTGATAAGAGAGGCAGGATACAATCTAGCTTCAGAAGCCATATACTGTCACTTTTGCTGTGGTCACAGGCCTGCTGGATTCAAGGGAGGGAACATAGAACGCCATCTTTCAATGGAAGAAGTATTCAAGTCACATCGTAAGAACATGTGGATGGTTTTGTTGCTGTCGTCATGGAAAATACAATCTGCCTTTAAGTTAAAACTCCCGAATTAATGGGAATGCTTTTAATTATGGCCCAGCTTACCTTTTAAACAGAACACAAGAGTTTCTACCACACATGAGCACTTCTCATGTGCCAGGCACTGTGTTGAATGCACTGTGTGCATTCTCACCTAATCTAACAATTCTGAAAGTCTAGATGAGAGAACTGAGGTTAAAGAAGTTTTGTCAAGGGTCATCCAATTAGTACATAGCTGGGTAGGGTTTGAATGTAGAACCTTTGACTCCAGTCTTAACCTCCATGGTGTCTCCACTTATCAGGCAAAAAGCCCAAGTACAGAAAGAGATGGGGAAAATGATAGCCGTTATAAAAGCTTACTAGGAATTAGTTTTAACTTAGACACTGACCTCCCCACTTGGCCAGTTGTAGTCCTGCAAGGTTCTCAAATCAAGGGAAGGAAGACTCTTGTTGGCTGATAGTTCAGGCCAGCTTAGTCCCTGGACTGCACTGGCCCCTGTGGATGGGAGCCCAGGGAATGATCTCAGTGACTGTCTCTGTGTCTGCCCTTTCAGGCCTCAGCCAAACTGTTCCACTCATGTGCTCTCTGGGAAGCTTGCTTTCTCTTCTGTTCTCTCCCATCTGTTCATTCCTTCCTGGTCCCGGTGCCCATTTAGGCCTCCCTGCCCCTACCGTGTGTTCACTTTGACCTCATCCTCATTGCAGCCCCATTGAGAGTTAGAGATTTGTCTCTGCAAGGTTTGGCTTCTCACTGGATTTGGCTCCTCTGGCTTCCCTCGGTTTGCCCAGCCTGAACCTGCTTTCCTGGGGTTTACTCTCAACCTTGCTCCTGCTGTTTTCCCTGCAGGATAAATGTCCTTTGCTCCCCTCCCCACTTTTTTTTTTTTTTTTTTTAACCTGGATGATGCCTACTCTTTCTTCAAGGTTCAGCTCAGGTTTCTACTCCTCTCACTCATGGCTGGTTGTGGCCACTCCTCAGAGCTCCCAGAGTTTCCTGTACATTCTTGTAGAAGGTTTCCCCTCCATTCTGTACTTACCTGTTGTTTCGTTCCATGTGACCCTTACTAGCTTGGGAGTTCCAGCAGGGAAGAAACTGCCATTCATCTTGGAGCCCTCAGTGCCTGTTAAGAGTTGAGCGTATCAGAGACACTCAAATCCTCCTGGGGTGGTTGGTGCCGTGCCTGGAACACCAGCGCTTGCTCATGTCTGTTAATGGATTGACTGAGGTGGGTGCTACCGACAGAGGTATTGGGGTGGGAAGAAACTTCAAGGATCTTGAGACTCAGAAGATGTGGCTTCTTATCTACAAAACTGTTGTGTGTCTTTGGACAGATCACTTCTCTGGGATGCAGTCTTTGAGATGAAAGGGTTTCCTCTAAGGACCTTCCCAGCCTTAATACTCTATGAAGATTACTTTATCTGATAAGCTTTTGACTATCTATACAGTACCAGGGAGCTAAGTAGTGAGTTCTAAGTATTGGAAATACGATCCAATATCATTATTTCCTAAGGATAGGGTTTAGTTACTTGCACAATTTTGTTTTTTTTTTAATTTTTTAAAAATATTTGTTTATTTTTGAGAGAGAGAGAGACAGAACACGAGTTGGGGAGGGGCAGGAAGAGAGGAAGACACAGAATCTGAAGCAGGCTCCAGGCTCTGAACTGTCAGCACAGAGCCCGACACGGGGCTTGAACCCACAGACGGTGAGATCATGACCTGAACTGAAGTCGGATATTTAACTGACCGAGCCACCCGGGCACCCCACTTGCACAATTTTGATTGTGCCCTTGGTGGGGGACTGTGGCTGACTGGACTTGATAGAATCATAAACACATCCACAGTCCATAAACCCTTTTCCTTTCCCACATAAACCTCAATGGATCCTAAATCTCATAACTTACAAGTCTCCATTGAGTTTTATTGTCTTCTCTCCAGGTTAGCCAGTAAGAAACATTTAGCAATTTTTAACTCTTAATTATCAAAGCAAGACAAAAGGACATACCCTTTGGAAAAAAGACAAAAACAGTGTTTTTATGGCTAACAGTTTTATAATGAAGTCTTGTCTTGAAAGCATGCCAACATAGTAGGTTCTTATGACTCAATTATGTACATATATAAGATGTACATAATTCTATGTACATTACTATCCATTTACTGTATGATTACGGTATGTGTGTATGCACGTGTATTGTGTGCATGTGTGTGTTGGGTGCACACGTACAGTCGATCCTTTAACAATGCAGTTTGATCTGCACAGGCCTACTTAAATGCTTACATGCACATTTTTTGTATTGTAAATGTACTTTCTCTTCCTTGAGATTTTCTTAGTATTTTTTCCCTATCTTAATTTATTATAAGACTATGGTATATAATACATAGAACATACAAAGTATGTGTTAATCAGCTGCTTATGTTGTCATTAAGGCTTCCAACCAACAGTAGGCTATTAGTAGTTACAATTTTGGTGGGCCAAAAATTATGTGCAGGTTTTTGACTGTGTGAGGTGGAGGGTCAACACCCTTAATCCATGCGGTGTTCAGGGGTCAGCTGAATTTACACAATTACACAGCATCAGGCCTGAATTCTCCACCCACCAGCCCTGGTGTAAAGAGGCCACAGAATTTTCCAGTGAGCTTGCATGTGAGTACAGCTGAGGGTCATTTCCTGGAGCTTCTTGTAGAGCCTCCATCATACTGATCATTCTTAGCTTGATTATCCCAGTCTGGATCTCACAAGCCTCTTACTTTACTTTTCAAGCTCACTCTCCCTCCTCCAGAAAGCACAGAATTGGCATAAAATTGAAAACTTAATAAATCTGTCAGGGTTGCCCCTCATTAGAGTTTCATTTCACAGTTGAAGTGTGAAGGAAGGCAAATACTGTATGAGGTTCTTGTTAAAATCCCTTCTTCAGTTTTTGAAAATAACTCACGAAGCTGAATTACTCTTATCTTGTATCTTGCTCCTGTGGCATGTCTTGACAGTGATTTCCTCTTCTTGTGCCTCAGTTTCGCCCCCTACAGAATGGGGATAAACAAACACCACCACCTGGAAGTTCCTAAGGGCCGCCAAGGAGGCTGGTTAGTGGTGAGTGAGTGGTTGGTAAATAGAAGGCATTATCTGCCACCCAGAAGAAAAGTGCCTCACAGACAGACCCAAAGGCTGCCCTGACTTGCCAGAGGAGCATTCTTTGTAAGCAGGAAGAGTCCGGAAGGAAGCTAACTTGGTGAATTTTCCCCAGGGTCTGTTGGTCCTGATGACAGGGAACTCACAAGGTGGGTGTTCCTGTCTTTTCAGATGAAGGTGAAGGGAGTGGTGGTCAGAACGGGATGAGGAACACAGGTACCTGAGAGACATACTTGAGGTTTTGATTGATAAACAGCATTTTATTAGTCTGAAGGAAACCAGTGTGAAGTACAGTTTTTGGAGGAAGAATTGATTTCCAATAAAATCTATAGTTCATTTGCTGAGATGAGCAGGTAACAAAATTCAAAGTTTTAACCATAAAAATAAAATGAAGAGACAGGAAAAAAAACCCACCTGGAAGAAGAAGAGAGTATGAACCTATCCTTTCACATGTGATTTTACCTGGTTAAAGTTTACACACTAACTTTTTGTTATTTCGAATAAGATCCTTGGAGTGTTTTGCTCTATTGACAGTACTTAGGAAGTGGCACTTGAGAATGCTTTGTGACATCTACCCACTTAACATATGCGCGCGCGCGCACACACACACACACCTTCTAGGTGTCCTCGATGAACTTTCTTTTCTTTAACCAGGCTACCCGTGGAGTACTCTGCCAGGTCTGTATTAACTGCACTTGGATGTGGCCTGTTTGTAGCCCACCTTCTCACTCTAGAGATACTCCCTTTTTGGTTTCAGAATTTGTTTCTGATCGTGCAGAGCATGTTCCCAGCCCTGCCACATAGTCCAGCGTGAGCGGTTCTGTAGCTCTGAGCCTGTTTCCTTATCTGAAGAGTGAAGTTATTCTGAGATTTGGAAGCAAGCTTCTTCATAAACCTTTGGAGAATGTGCCCTGAAAGATTTCAGGCTCAACAACTGTGGGTGAAGTAGCTTCAGCAGCATGACCTCATGCCCTGTGTCCTCTCACATCATCTAGGTAAGAGCTGACGTAGGCAACGCGCTGAGTGTCTTGCTGGTTTGCTGGAGAAGGCTCGCTCTGCTCAGCGGAGTCAGGTGCATCCCTGTCCAGCTTCCACTTGGTGATGTCATGTTAGTGGCTTTAAATTAGCAGTGCTAAGAGTATTTACACCACGGAAAATGGCGGAACTACAAATTGCTGCCCTTCCCACCGGGTTTATGTGTCAGTCAGTGGCCCTTGGGTCCAGTACAGTTTGCCTCTCTCATTTGAAGTCGTCTTTGACAAGGCCCACTTATTTGCAATCCATCCTTTACTCCCCAGTCAGCATTCCTGGTCACTTCAGAGTCATCACTGTCTTGTTTCTGTTTCACTCCTAGAAATGTCCATGCAAATGAGATGAGGCACATGAAAGAAGAGGTGGCCTTGGTGTCTTGAGCCTGTGGTGGCAGCAGATTCCCACACTCCAGTGATAGACATCGTCATTCTAGCAAACCCAGTCCATTTTGGGTTTTACATTATTGTTACCCAAAGATAGGTGGTATTTCCCCGTCCTGTTGAGCTTTGTCATGCCCCACTATCTGCCTCACAAATAACTGGAATTGCAGATTACTGCCCAGCTCAAATGCCTGCAATGATCTCCCATAGCCTGCTGTATTAGTGCAATGCCTCACCCAGTAAGATAAGGCCTCTGCAGTTGTCCCAGCCTAGTGTTCATCTGTCTCCTCGTTGGGTGTACCCGTTGGCCCTTGCTTAAATGCAATCTATTATTTCTTCTCCGTACCCAACCTCACGTGTGACCATCACAATCCTATCTTGGTTCATGCAGAATATCACCTGGCAAGGCATGACTGGGGGCCTGGTGTCCCAAGGATGGGGCTCCTTTAAGCTGCAAATGGCAGCAACTTGGGAAGGTCTGGGAAGCCCAGAATAGCCCATAACAAAGGAAGTTCTTGGCACCAAAAGATGCAAAACCATTATCTCTGGTGTTACCTTGCCCCTTGTTCATCTTTCTTGCTTCTCAGGTTTCGATCATGGCTTTGCTCTTCCCCTCTTCCTGCTTCAGTTTTCCATTTAGATTTCTTACCTATCTACCAGTTCCGGGGCGGGAGGGGGGGGCAGTTTCTGACTTAATTTCTGGCAGAGTTATTGCTTTGGCCCTTGAACTACACTCAGCATTCTTCCTTGGCTCTAATATACAACACCTGGCCTCCTGGGTGCAAGGGTCAGTTTTTTTGTTTGTTTGGTTTTGGGTTTTTTTTTTTTTTTTTTTTTGGTAAAGAGCTAGGTAGTAAATGTATTGGGCTTTGTGGCACATGGTCTCCATCACAACTACTCAGTGCTGCCATCGTAGTGGCAATATATGTGTAAACAGTATGTTTACAAGGCATACAGAAATGGGAGTTTCAGTAAAACTTTATTTACAAAAATAGGCTTTGGGCTAGGTGTAGCTTGCCAGCCATAACTTTCTGGCCTTACTCTAGTCAAACACTTGTTAATATCCACTTCTTACACTTGTTCATGTAACTGTTTGCCAGCCTGGATACATGATGTTCGTTCCTGTAGCCCATGCAAGAGATCATGTCCGGGACATGTCAGCTGGGAATCCTGCAGCCTCGGACTTGAGAGTTCTAGAGAACATTACTTGTCTCATTTAATCTACTCGCGAAGGAGTACTAATTCAGAACTGGTGAGAAGCCAGAGTACTTCAGTACTACCGAAATGAAAGTACTGGTGACTTGGACATCAGATCTATGTTCAGATTCCTGGCTTGTATTCTGAGGGCTAGTGTGACGTAGAGTAACATTTCCCAAATTTCAGCCATCAATGTTTTCTGCCATATCTCCACCACCTGCATATTAACTAGTTTATTTTCCTTTAAAGTGATCCCCCCTTTAAAAACCTTAACGTAGGGGTACCTGGCTAAGCTCAGGGGTACCTGGCTGGTTCAGTCTGTAGAACATGTGACTGTTGATATTGGGGTCATGAGTTCAAACCCCACATTGGGTGTAGGGCTTACTTAAACAAAAAGCTTAAGGTAAGTTTACTTTTAAAAGAAACTTTATATTATTTATCTAAATGGAAAATCAGCCCCATTTGCAATAAATAAAAAGTAACCATAACAAATAAAATACACTGTGAATAAAAGTGTAGCTACAAGAAATCTAGCTACTGTTACTTGTTGAAAGGTTCTGAACCTGACATCATCTGCTTTTTTAAAGAGAGAGGAGTATTAGTATTGGAGAGGTATTAAAAACCGTCCAGCTGCAGCCTCAGACTTTTTCCTTGATGTACAGAGAAATATTAGAAAATAAGGCAAATGTGATATGTTGTTTTTTATTGCTGGATCTGCTCACCTCCTGCAGTTACTGCGTGGAACCATTGGTCTCATGTTCCACCTAAAAATACTACCAGAATGAAAGGACTAATGACTTGGGCATCGGATCTATGTTCAGACTCCTGGCTTCACCTTGGATTCCCCAAGTGCAAAGTGAAAGCAGTTAATACTTATTTCACCTTCATGCATGCAGCAGATATGACAGGGCCAGGCTGAGCAGCAGTGTGGGGCTCTTTTAGGCACCTCACTTAGTGTTCATAGGATACCCACCACAATGCCAGTCCCTCCCATGGGCACTGTTGTCCTTGGAACCCTGTGACTTCAAAATGTCTTGTGCAGTTCTTACGGTTTCATCTGTGAAATTTCTATAATCGGCCCCATCACATCACAGCTGAGGGACCTTGGGCAAGTTACTTTCATTCCCTGCCAGCACGCTGGCCTGTGTGAGAATTAAACAAGATGGCTGTGGGGCACCTGGGTGGCTTGGATAAGTGTCCGACTCTTGATTTCAGCTCAGGTCACGATCTCACCGTTGGTGAGTTTGAGCCGCACGTCAGGCTGTGCTGCACTGGTTTTATCCTTGGTGGTACCTTGGATGATAGTGTTTTGGTGTCCGGTCTCTTCCTCGCCTCCTGGACTGCGTTCCTGGAAGGCAGAGAGTAGGACAGGAGTCTTTTGTCTACATCACCACCCCTTTGCATTTACAGCCTGTGCACACCTGTCAGTGAAGGGAATGGGAAATGTAATTCCTGTTCATTTTGACTTCCTTCTCTACCTCCCGAGGCCGGAGCCTTGGCCTTACAAACTCTAATGGATCTCAGTAGCCCGTGTGGAAAATACTAGTATGGTAGACGAAGCTATGCCCATTGGTGCAGGCCTGGGATGAAACTGTGTCTGCTTGTCCTCTGCTGGCTGCGGGTGCTGGAGGATTTGTATGTGTCACCTCCCGCAGTCCCATTCTGCACCATTTGCCCTTAAGCTGGTTAATTCTCTGCCATTTCAAAGCTCACTCCCCACCTCCTGTGATCCTGCTGATTCACAGTCTTTCCTTTAGAACTTTTGTTTGTTACAGATGTTTTTACAAGTTCTTAGCCATGGGGTTCTTTTCTTCTAGCCTTTACAAACCATTTTTCTTGGCTCACAGATTAAAGTCTGTCTATCTGTGTCATTGAATGAAGATTTCTAAGACTTCTCTGAGTCTTATTCTCAGGATAAACCACTCACAGCATAGAAATTCTTCCTTCAAAGGTTTTCTTCTCTTTTCTTTTTTCTTTTCTTTTCTTTTCTTTTCTTTTCTTTTCTTTTCTTTTCTTTTCTTTTCTTTTCTTTTCTTTTCTCTTGCCTGGACAACTTAGTTCTAGTACAGATTTCTATGGGAGGAAGAGACATCTGTGTGTTCTTGAGGGAAGACAGCAGGCAGGACTGGAGAAGTCTTGACACAGAGGAGGTTCGTAGAAAGAGGCCATCTGGCCCCAAGAAATTAAGTAGCCTGCCATAGTCGTATATCTGGGTGGTGACCCCATGCTCAACAGTCCTGGTGCCTCACCACTCTGCCTGTGACCTCCCAATAAACTGGGGTCTAAAGGCATCAGGGAACGAGCTTTCTGTCAGAGCTCTCTGTCCATCAGAGTGCTGCAAGGAACATGGTCAGAGATGGAGTGGCCTCTTCACATTCAAATGACCTGTCCTGCCCAACGTGGGTTGAATTGAGAGGTCCAATTACATGGGCTTACAGGGCAGCTCCTTCTGATACCTGTTCATTTGTTTATAGTCATCCCTTGAGGATGGAAAGTGCTGGGTAATGAGGTGTGGAAATCACAGGGAGCAGAGTCTGGCTGGGCAGAAAAGATATAAACAGCGGGTGGAGATAAATGCAACAAAGAAGGCAGAGCTAAGGGCTGGGAGCACTGACCTTGCCAGGATAGGCAGCCTCCCCCCAGTTAAGGTAAAATTTTAATGCTGGCACCTAATGTTAACCAGACGATACCTGGAAATGAAGAACGTCCCCTGCCCTCATTCTGATGATCAGCCAACTCCGATGGGGTTCGTTTCCCCATGTACCAGCCTGGCCCTGAGTAAATACCCTCCGTAACCAGATCAGGGAGCTCAAGACAGCCAAGGGTGTGCTCCCTGGTGCTGCTCCTCTACACCCTCCTGAAAGAAGGTAGGAGCTGAATCCCCTATGAGGATAGGTTGGTGACATGGATATGGTGGCCAGCCCAGCAGTCCTGGCACCTAAGGAGGGCTGCAAAGTAAGCCAGCCTACTCTCCAGAGTTCGGTTCTGTGTGCTGTTAGCAGAGGTGTTAAGGAGAGACCTCTGAGTTTTGTTTTGTTTCTGTTGAATATAGAAGGAGGAAGATAAAGGAAAAGAGGCATATCCATTTTCAGCACCCAGCATATTTTAAGATTGCACTACAGACCAAACGTAGATCAGTGTTTGTTAGATAGCTGCTGAAGAAAATATCAATTAATCCAAAACACGGGGCACCTGGATGGCTCAGGCAGTTGAGCGTCCAACTTCAGCTCAGGTCACGACGTCATTCATGGTTTGTGGGTTTGAGCCCATTGTCAGGCTCTGTGCTGACAACTAGGGGCCTAGAGCCTTCTTTGGGTTTTGTTTCTCCATCTCTCTCTGTCCTTCCCCCGGTTGCATCCTCTCTCTCTCTCTCTCTCTCTCTCAAAACAAAATAAACATTTAAAAAAATATTTTAAAAAATCCAAAAATATGTTGGGAAGAGGAATCCTTATTGGGATAAGTAAATAGTCTTCTAAGGGCATTACTTTGATGGAGGCATTATTTATGTGGATTAAAAAAAAAAGTGCTAGTGCATTTGTTTAAAAAAATCAATTGTAGGGGCACCTGGGTGGCTCAGTCAGTGGAGCGTCCGGCTTCAGCTCAGGTCATTACCACCTGGTTCATGAGTTCAAGCCCCGCATCAGGCTTTGTGCTGACAGCTCAGAGCCTGGAACCTGCTTCTGATCCTCTCTCTCTCTCTCTCTCTCTCTCTCTCTCTCTCTCTCTCAAAAATAAATATTAAAAAAATTTTTTAATCATGTTATTTAATCCTACCTTTCACTAGCCTAAAACATAAAACAGTCTTACTATTTTTAATAGATTTATCTATTGTAATCTCAATAGGTATGGTAAATACCTGCTAGGAACAGAGAAGTGTATTATAATGGTAGCTGGTGGCACTTAATTTGTTGGTTAAATATGCCTGGCAGCCCCATGTCAAGGAGAAGTGAGGAAGGGTCAGCAGATTTCCCCAGTGGTGGTGTGCACACGGCCGCAAGAAAGGGTATAATTAATGCTCATACCCAAATTTTCAGAGGCTCAAGGCTCTTTTCTCTGAGGAAGGAAACCAGCAAGAAGAAAGAAAGCAACAGCTTCTGAAAAGAAAGTTAATGCTGATGGCTGTGTTTATGTGTCTCCAGTGTTTCACCCTGGTGGTCACCAATCCTGCAAAGGGCCTGATGTTTCTTTTCTGGGTCTTGGTGGAAGGTTTATCATTTTCTTGTTTCAACTCAGGAAATAGTTCCTGCCAGCATCTCTAGCCTGCTCTCTTGACCTTCCTTGGAAGCATTCTTTGCTCCTCTCAAACAATGTGACCTGGCCACTGTGCCTATGTATACCTCATTGCCTTGACTAGAAAGGCGTTTCTGGACCTTTCTCTACTTGTGACCTTGCTTCTAGACCCCTTTACACTCCCAACCCTTACCTTTGTTCACGTGGCCCACTCTGTCTCCTACTGCTCAGGACTTGGCTGAGGTGCCTCTGGGGGCCCTTGCTGGGTTCCCCTCCTGCCTGTCTGAGCACCCTGGCACCCTCCAGCATGACGCAGGCCTGTCTTGTAGCAGCGTGGCTGAGAGCGCACTGGCTTCTTGAGTGGCGGTCTTCCCAACCAGACTGTTGGTGCTTCATGGTAGAGGACTGGCTCTTCATCGGTCTGATGTCTAGCATAAATGCTCAGCAAGTATTTGTCAGGTAACTGAAATGAGTGGGGTTACTCAAATCCAGAAGTCACCTTCTAGAATCCTGAAGTAAAGGAAGAATTCTGTCAAGTTCCCCAGTGAAGTGAGGGAGGTTCTTCAACATACAAAGAACGATCGACCTCATAAGTAATTAAAATATAGTACTTTTCATCTCTGAATAGGCAGAAATAAAAAAAAAATTATAAATGTGTTTTCACATATGTGAAGAAACATCACTGCATTTGTATTTTAACATTATGTGACCCAGTAATTCTACTCCCAGGGGCTCATCTTCCAAGATACAGTCACACATGTGCAAGATTAGTAGCTGGCCAGATAGATACTAATGACAGCATTTAGGTTTTTGTTTTTGTTTATTTGTTTTGAAATAGAAGAATAGAAACATTATATGTCCGTCAGGAGACCAGTTAATTATGGTACTTTCATAAAATTGACTATTCTACAGTCATCAAAAAAGAATAATACAATTTTATGTGTTTTAGTATGAAACAGTCTCCAAGTGAAAAAAAGTGTATACAGAGCACTAACATTTTTATTTTGGGGAAAAAAGAATATATACATATCTGTTTACATATAGAATATTCTGGAATGATTTTTTAAAAATTGGTATCAAGAACCAGAGGGTGGAAGAATAGGTACAGAAGGGAGAATTGTTCTACTATACCCTTGGGTATCTGCTGAACTTTGTGCGTAGAATATCTTCCTTCCTTCCGTCCTTCTTTCTCCCTCCCTCTCTCTCTGTCTCT
This sequence comes from Neofelis nebulosa, assembly GCF_028018385.1. Classification (NCBI taxonomy): domain Eukaryota; kingdom Metazoa; phylum Chordata; class Mammalia; order Carnivora; family Felidae; genus Neofelis; species Neofelis nebulosa. The sequence continues at coordinate 77,398,409 of NC_080786.1, read as the reverse complement.
CTGTCTCTGTCTCTCTCTACTATTTTAGAGGGAGAGAGAGAGAGTGCAAGCCAGGGAGAGGGGCAGAGGGAGACAGAATCTTAAGCAGGTTCCATATTCAGCTTGGAGCCCAACACAGGGCTTGATCCCACAACCTGGGGTCATGACCTGAGCTGAAATCAAGAGTCAGGCACTCAACTGACTCAGCCACCAGGCACCCCTGTAGTATTTGTTTCTAAAAAGTACATTTGTTTGAAAGAAACCTGTTGAGCAGTAGGTGTAAGTGTTCAGATTTGCTGAAATCTGCAGAATCGCTTTAAAAGTCACCAGGAAGAACTCTGTAATACAAACACTTTTTCTCCTGATGTTCCCACACACCCTCCCACCCTCTAGCCCCTGCCTTTGAAGTCTCTCTTACTTACCTGTTTCCTAGTCGCTTGTTCTAGAAGAACCTTGGACCATTCTCTACTGGTGTCTGCATTAAATCAAGCTGAACATGGCTGCTTTTCCAATAAATGTGCAATGCCTTAAGTTTCTCTCACCTGCTGTTAAAGCATGTTGCTTTAAAAATATGAATGTGGGGGGTGCCTGGGTGGCTCCATTGGTTAAGGTTTCAACTCCTAGTTTTGGCTCATGGTTCCATGAGTTCGAGCCCCGAATGCAGCTCCATGCTGATAGCACGGAGCCTGCTTGGGATCCTCTGTCTCCCTCTCTGTCTGCCCCTCTTTCCCTCTCAAAATAAATAAACAAACTTGAAAAAATTAAAATATGAATGTGGGCTCTTCAGAACTATTTAGATCAAAGTTGAAATAACAAGTAGAGTATCACTACTATACTAATTAACCGACATCTGAATTATGGGCCAGAACTCTGTTTCTGTGTAGTGGAAATACAGGCTTTGATCTGGTGGTTTTGACATCAGTGGAATTCCTTGGAAGCAATTATAGTCTCCTCATTCACAGTCCCATGCCAAGACCAACATACACCTATAGGAAATGGGCAAGCTCCTACTTAGCTGTGCGATACCCTCCGTTCCTAGTAAATATCATGAACTAACATCACACATTCAAAATCCAGATACCAGAGATTGTGCAAGAGTAATGCTGACAGTAGTGAAAGTGTGAACATAACACTTCTGTAATAAGGTAGAAAAGGGAATAAATGGGGTAAATTGTGGCTGTTGGAGTAGGCTATGATACAAGTACTGTCAAAACCCCTCTTTTGGGATCGCAAGCCATCCAGTTATAAAACACTGTGGACTCTGGGGACACCTGGGTGGCTTAGTCGGTTGAGCCTGCCAACTCCTGATTTCAGCTCAGGTCACGATCCCAGGATCGTGGGACTGAGCCCCTCATCAGGCTGTGCGCTGACAAACAAATAAATAAATAAAATGACATACTATAGACTCTGTCATCTAACTTATTTATTGATTTGTTAAAAATTGTGGGGGCGCCTGGGTGGCTCAGTCGGTTGAGCGTCCAACTTCAGCTCAGGTCGTGATCTCGCGGTTTGTGGGTTCAAGCCCCGCGTCGGGCTCTGTGCTGACGGCTCAGAGCCTGGAGCCTGCTTCGGATTCTGTGTCTCCCTCTCTCTCTGACCCTCCCCCGTTCATGCTCTGTCTCTCTCTGTCTCAAAAGTAAATAAACGTTAAAAAAAAAAAAAAAGAAAAAAAATTGTGATGGCAAACAGGGGTGCCTGGGTGGCTCAGTCGGTTAAGCATCCAACTTCGGCTCAGGTCATGATCTCACAGTTCATGAGTTTGAGTCCCACGTTGAGCTCTGTGCTGACAGCTCAGAGCCTGGAGCCTCCTTCAGATTCTGTGTTTCCCTCTCTTTCTGCCCCTCTCCACTCGTGCTCTGTCTCTCTCTCTCTCTCTCAAAAATAAAAAAACATTAAAAAAAGTTTTTTTTAAATGTGGCCCAAACAAAATGCAAGCTTTGCTGAATTGTTTGGTTTGTCGTTTTTTTTTCCCCATTTCCATTTGTAGCTTAGATCCATGAGATATCTCTTCTGTTTCTTACCTTTTCTTTGTGACAGTTTTGTTTTGCTGCTAAAATGGAGTGAATTTTAGTTTGGAAAAGCATTTGGTCTATTATCTTGTCTAACTGTCTCATGTCTGAGGCATTAACCAGAGAGGTTAAAGGACTGGTCCAACATCTGTCTGATAATGTGTCGGAAAGGGAGCGGGATTCAAACTCAGCTGGGTGCACCTTCCACTCTGCTTCTCTCTTGTGCTGCAATAATCACAGTTTCTGGTAACAGAATGTTTTATTAGGGATGGGGAGAATGGTTGAGTTAGAAAATCCAGGGGATATATTTAAATTTATATTTTTTTCTCAAATCATTATTTCCCTAAGAAATCAGGTCCTTTTGCTTCTAGACATTACTATATAAAGTGTTTGCATTTCCACAAGTTTCTGAGGAATTCTGCAAGTTTTGTATTTTCTACCCAGGAACAAAAGTGCTCTCACCAAAACACAATAATCAGGGTGCTCTTAGTTTGCCAGTTGTACTCCTCAGCTTCTAAAATTATCCTGAAATGGATTTTTTAGCCTGACTTCTAAGGTGACTCTGTGTAACTTCAGTAGCTTCTGTCCTGGCTCACTGCTAGTGACATAGTTGTGACTCACCAGATGAAGTCAGATTCATTGACATTTCCTAGGAAAACCAGCTCTCCTGGGCACATCAGAACCAAAGCTGGGAATGAGAGAATGTTGGAGGCTGTTGTGCATCTCTCACAATAGCCCTACTGCCCACTTCATAGTGTGCACGCAGTTCACGGAATGCTTTTTCATAATTCCTAGGGGTGGGGCAAGGGACACATTAAGAGGGGAGGGCAGTTGCTCATCACAACACTAAGGAGACTGGGACTCTGTGAACAGCAGAGGGGAGGGCACTCACTTACCTCTCTTCCCTACTCCAGTCCTGTTGCTGAGGACCTGACCCCAGGCAAAGGAAGAAGCAGGGTCCTGGGGTGGGGGGTGAGGTGGGGGGCAATGCTGGGCTGCATCCAGGGAAGGGGAAAGAAATGGGGAAAGGAATTTGAAGCTGTGGTCACAGGACCTCCTACGGCCACCTGCTGAGCCAGGTAGGTTGTTCACCTTTATTCAAGTCAGGTGTTGAAGCCTCTGTGCCACTTCCCACTGATGGATCCTGCTGGGGCCCACCCAGCCAATAGTGCTGGCTTAAGAGGAAGTGATGAAAAGTCAGGAACCAACCGAGACAGATGCTCTGTTTACAGTCTTTGTAAAACAGGGAACTCAGAAGAGAGTGAATCAGCAGCTGGAAAGAGTTCTGTGTTTAAGTGCCAGAGACGTTAACCCTGTCATGCACATTCATTTGTTCATTCATTAAGTTTACGGAACGACTCCTGTTCAGGCCACCAGGCTAGAAGCTGTGGCTGTGCAGGGGTAGTGATAGGGTGTGCATAGTTGAGGAAGGATACAGTTCACGAATCTTGAGTTTCTATTAGCACTCCTGGGAAAAGTTCTCTGTGCAAAAATCTAGCCTCTCAAAATTGGTTATAAATCAAATTTGTGTATTTGAAGTTTTCTCCCTGCTCATTTGTTTCATTTCAGAATTGATGTAAGGTGATCACAAAATGAATCCTTTTTAAAATAAGAGCAATTTATACACTCTTTCTCTAGTTCATTCATATATTTTTATTTTTTTTAAAGCTCTGCATTTTCTTTTCTTTTTTTCTTTAATGTTTATTTTTGAGAGAGAGAAAGACAGCATGAATGGGGGAGGGGCAGAGAGAAAGGAAGACACAGAATCCGAAGCAGGCTCCAGGCTCTGAGCTGTCAGCACAGAGCCCAATGCAGTGCTCGAACTCACAGACTGTGAGATCATGACCTGAGTTTAAGTCAGATGCTCAACCGCCTGAGCTACCCAGGGTCCCCTCATTCATATGTGTTAAAGTTGACTATTAGAGGATTTAAAAAGCAAATTGCATTCTATTCAAATCATGTAATTTTAAGAGCTAGTGATTTTCCTTTCTTTTTTCATCAGTACTTTATGAGATACCAGTTGGTCACTGATTTTTTTTTTCCTTTGTATCCTGTGAACTGTGTTTGTCTTTTTATTGACATGTGTGAAAAGTTGGTTTTCTTACTTCTCTCCCAATTTTGATACAAACTTTTCCCATGACCTTTTTTATCTTCTCCAGAGCATCCTTTTGTATAGCAGAGAAAACTTTAGTGGGTCCAGTGCCACAGGGACTGCAGGTACAGCTGCAATGAAGAATACTGTGCAGAAATAGGTGCTTAAAAATACTTGGTTACTTCTAGCTAAACCCTAAAAAATTTAAGTTAGCAAAAAGCAGAATTAGCCTTTTTCCTTAATTGTTTTAGATCAAGGCACCAGCTTTAAAGTGCTTTCTTGTTTTGTTGAAATTAAGTTGAGAGTCCTAAGGCTTGCTGGGGTCAGTGTTGTCTCCTTTTTACTCTCTAGAACCTAAGCATCATGAGGATATTGGTTGTTGTTGTTTGCTAATATAATGCAGAACCTAAGACAAATGCTTGGCATACAACAGGTGTTCAGTGAACGTTTGCTAAATGACTTTGGAAAACTTTTAACTTTAATCTTAGAAATTACCCTGTTCTCCAAAATTGGATAAGATGTCCTCTATTTAATCTCCTGTCAGAACATTGGGTAGGGGTGGTTTGGATTGCTCACACCATCCCATTCCCCAATATAGGTGAGAGGTTACTCTTTTTTTTTTTTTTAATATTTTTTTTTAAGTTTATTTTTAAGAGAGAGTGTGTGTGAGCAGGGCAGGGGCAGAGAGAGAGGGGGACATAGGATCCAAAGCAGGCTCTGTGCTGACAGCAGAGAACCGTATGTGGAGCTCAAACTCACAGACTATGAGATCATGACCCGAGCCGGAGGCAGACACTTTACCAACTGAGCCACCCAGGCTCCCCGTGAGATGTTACTCTTGTGTGAGATGGTGAATCCTACTTGCTTTGCAAGGCAGGGGGAGGGAATTCCTTTGTGAGGGAGGAATATGTGACTTGGCTGACCCTTTCCTGCCTTTCTCTGCTTATGCCTTTCTCTGCTTATTGGGATTTAGGGCTATAGTGGAGATGAATTTAATTTTTCTTAATCATCATCATGACTATAATGAAATGATCAAAGTCTTTTATAACTGCTGGGAATAATTCCTTCTTTTCAGAAGTAAAATGTTGTTGGTTTATCACTCATTCCCAGACTTTGAGGACTCAGAACTTCTGGCTTGAATTTTTGTGTTAATTGTGAAACTGTTTCTTCGGTAAGTCAAGGCATGCTGACGCATTTCTTGTCTTGAGGGTAAAAACACCACCTCTATGTGAGTCATTACATCTAATCACGGGAAATGTATGTAGTGGCTACTGTGTTAGGAAATATCTTGTCCTATATTTTTCGGTCCTCAGCCTATTGCATTGAGTCGATGAGCATAAACTGGAGTGGAAAAAAAACCCAAGTGGCTTGGTTGAAGACCAGTCAGTGTCTTCAGTAAGCACATATTCCTCTTATAGTTGGAAGTTAGAATATGGGGTGGAGTGAGCCAGGAAAAAGAAGCCAGCTGTCAGCAACAAATGCTTCTGGTGAATTTGCTGATTGCTGAGCACCTGCTCTGCTCCAGATGTTGCTTTGGCTGTGGAGGGGAGAAAAAACGAAAAAGGACCAGGTAGGAAGGAAGGAAGGAGCGGGACAGATTTGTGTGCTGTTTGGAAAACTAACGAAAGCAGTTATTGAAAATGGGTTGAAGAGTTGCTGGAAGGATGTCACAGTTGTGGGTGATGAAGCATGTGGCTCCCTTTGCCTTTACAAAGATGATTTTGTGTTTACCATGCACCACACAAGGCAAACATTTATATACTCAGATTATAACTTGTGTTGCATCGTGTTTATGTATATCATTTATCTTGGCTCAAATTATGATGTGTAAATATGTGTTTTTACCCTGGTTAGTCTTAATTACAGATAATGAGTTTGAGGGTCTTGTAAAGAGTAACTAATCACTTCTGTAGAAACACAGTTTGGTTTTGTTAACTGGAATCTCCATCACAGCCGAATGAAAATATTAAGGAAAATCCTTACTCTGTTTAGATCTTGAAAAGCTGGAAGTTGGTGTGCAGAGTTTTAGTTCACAAACACTCAGCCTTAGCCTCTCAAAATCTCACCTTCCTGAATTCAAATTCATGTTTGTACTCTGGCACACATAAATGTTCTAGCCTTCTGAGGACCTCGTCCCCCTGTCTGGGATCCACTCTGCCTTTCCCCATACAGCCATCTGTTTTTGGGAGAGGGTTCTCAAGCTTTATCATGCCTCACTGGATTTGCCCAGTGTTACTAAGCAAAACTATGAGGCAAATCTTTCCTATACTTAGTCCCACCCTCAGGCCTTTACAAAGAGGTATGTATGGCTCCCAGCCATGGGCCAAGAGACCCTGACTGTCAACCAGGAGTCAGCTGACCTGGTGAAGGAGTTTACTAGGTAATGCCTTTGTTACCTTTTCTAAAAGGCATTTGTATGTAAGTAAATTCTTTTGAGGAGCAAAGAGTGAGCAGCTTTGATGAAGTTTTCAAAATAACCCTTCCTAGAGGAGGTGTTTTTGGTCAGAGTCCATAGCGAGGTTGACACTGAATGGGAAAGGCTAGATAGAAGTCCAATCCTAAAACCCATTTTCCTAGAATTTGCCTGAAAAGGCATATCTTGTCCAAAATTCATTGCTGTGTGTGTGTGTGTGTGTGTGTGTGTGTGTATGTATATGTGTATGTGTGTGTGTGTATATACGTGTGTATATACACGTGTTATATACACACACACACATACACATAATACATACATATACATAAAGTGTAAATTTTGTTACTGGTGAATCAACAATTCCAAAGCGATGTTTTAGGAACAAAGATTTAAACTTGCAGAGCACAAGTCAAAAATATCACTCCCTACCTGTGAGATGTAGACAGGGCACTCATCCAACTCCTCAGTTTACTTATCTGAAAAATGGGGATAGCAATGCGTACTTCATGTAGGGGGTGGTAAAGCTTAAATGAGACACTTATTAGAATCCATTAAGGTAAGTAGTAGTGGTTTGAGGATAGCTTCCTGCTGAAAATACCGTGATGAGTGTTTCCGGTGTACCTCTGAACCTTTATTAGACTTCCTTAAATAAAATAACTTGTATGAGGAAGAAATAGTGTTCAGTGAAGCACATGGAGAAGTTCTGGTAAAACTAGAGCTAAATCTATTTTTTTTTTCCTCTGTCATGTCACAAAATGAATTAAGGAGGGAGATGGTAGATGGGAAAGGTGGCATTATCTGTAGGAAATTGTACACAAACCTTGATAAGAGTGGGTCACAATTTTCCTGTGTGTTTTTTTTTTGTTTTCATTTTATTTTAATTTCCTAAAGAAGTTTTTGGCAAAGAAAAATATTAGTTTTTCCCCAAATAATTGTTTAGATTTTTTTCTCTTTCTTTAGTTCAAATTGTTCTACTCTTTGCCACCATTCCAGTAAAAGGACCCCCTTTGCCAAAAAGTGAATATGAATCAAAAAAGAGAAAGTTTTAGGTATTGACTTCTTTTTTTTTTTTTTTTTTTTTTTTAAGTTTATCTATTTACTTTGAGAGAAAGCAGGAGGGGCAGAGAGAGAGGGAAAGAGAATCCCAAGCAGACTCCGTGCTGTCAGTGCATAGCCGGATGCAGGGCTTGAATTCATGAACCATGAGATCATGACCTGATCCTAAACCAAGAGTCTCAGACACTTAACCAACTAGGCCACCCAGGCACCCCTTGACTTCCTTTTTACAGAGCTAAAATATCGAATTTCTGAGAAATCTGGTTGTCTGCTTTATTAGAACAGTATATGGTCATTACAGCGTACATAGTAAATCCTGCTGATTCCTTTTTTTTTTTTTTTTTTAAGATTTGATTTTTAAGTAATCTGTACACCCGACATGGGGCACAAACCCACAACCTCAAGATCAAGAGTTGCATGTTCCACTGACTGACGGAGCCAGCCAGGTCCCCCATACTGATTCCTTTTAACAGGAGATTATTTTAACCTTACAATTTCCAGAGCATTTGTAGAATCCTGCAATTGAAATGAAACTTAATGATCTTTTAATGCAAATTACACTCACTGTACCCCTTCCCAGTAGGGGAATTACTTCACCATCTTGCCCAGGAATAGCAGTCTGGCCACTCTTCTCATGAACATCTAATCATCATAAATCATCCCATTCACTCTTCTCTTTCCCCTTCTCCCTGTTTCAGCAACAACTAAGAATCCCCAGTGTTTTCCTCAAAAGGGAAATCTGGAATTGTGTTAGCAACTTCTTAAAAAGTCAAGGCCTTTCTATAAGCTAGTAGACTGGTTAGGAGGATGTAGGAGATTAAGTGAGTTACAAAGTCTTGGGCTACTGCTTACCATATTCACTGACTTTTGTCCTGTTCAGACAGTGGACTTTTCATGAGCTCCTGCCTCTGAATGTCAGGAAGCATGAGTATGTTGGGGCCACTTGGGGATTTATGGTTTTGTGGACTTGAGTTTATAGAGGAAAGGAAGTTGTCAGCTTTATAACTGCAGTTCTTCTGGCTCAAAACCCTTTGCAGTAGGTCACCACAATAATACCTGATTTAATCTTTTTATGATTTGGCCCATAACACTGTTAATATTCACAAAGACTTTGATCACATAATTTTTCTTCCTAAAAAATCCCTAAACTTTTTTTTTTCCCTTGTTAGCAGTTTATATATTGAAAGCATCGTTTTGTGATAACTATTATAATACACTTATTTTAGATCCCATAGAGGCAAAGGCAATTGTTCTTAATAATTTTGTAACAAAGTGACTAAACAATTTGTTTAATTGACTTTTTAATCATTCCCTGTCCCCTGCCTGTGTGTGTGTGTGTGTGTGTGTGTGTGTGTGTGAGAGAGAGAGAGAGAGAGAGAGAGAGAGACAAAGACAGAGACAAAGAGGGGGATTTAAGTGACAGTTGGGTAGAGGATTGGACTTGGCTATCTCTGGTGATTCATTTGCTTCCCTGAGCAGCCCTAGGTCCTAGTTCAGTTTAGCACAGAATATCCCTTGTACAGACTGTCCAGAAGTTCTAAGTTTAAGGTTTAAACACATACTAAGGAGTGCATGGGATACAGCACTATACTGACTATAGCACTATATGCTGGGGGAGGGCAACAGGAGAATCATGGTGGGTTTAGTCTTAGCTCTCACACAGTCCTTGGAGTTGGTTAGCATACTTGCCACTCCATAGGTAATCCATGGTGCTCTAATTTCCCTCCAAGGTGAGGACTGTGTGTCATCTGATGGCACCCAGAATGGCTATGGAAACAGATGGGACTTAGTTAGGTAGAATTCTTCATTGAACCCCACAGAACTCTTTCATAGGACTCTACTTTCTATGTCGCCTCTTTTGTCCACAGTTTACCTGGGGATTCTCTAGTCCCTAGATGACCTAATTTTCAAATGGAACCTGAGATCTTATAAGCTGGGTTCTCACATTTGTGTTAACTTTGTTCTCCACTCAAGTCCCCATCATGGTTAAGGCTTGGGTTAGAGTTCCCAAGGTGGCTGATCAGACTTGTGGCTCATTACCATATACCATTATCCTCTGCACATGCAAGCATGTGTTTTACCCCCAATATAGGTAAAATGGTTAAACTTTTTTTACCCCCCAAATATAGGTAAAATGGTTCTTCATAATCACAGAAATTCCATGACAATTAAATATGATTGTATTTCCCAAATGCTTGGCCACTTATTTTTAAGCTACAAATTCTACCACACAAAATAATTTCTGCCAGGCTATTGAAATTTATAACACTGGACATCTAGTTTATCTGAAATTCACTCAAGTTGGAACTTTCTATTTCCTCTGGGCATCTACACTACAAAGATAATAACATTTATAAAAAGTATTCTGAGGCACTTAGATGTTGAAAAGCTCTATATACCATCAACCAGGTCGGTTAGAATTAGATGAGCTGGGGTTAAGTGTATTTTGTTTTGTAGTTAAGATTTTATAGTCTGTACGTGTATACTGCAATCACTGATTAACCAGAATATAGAATTAGAGTAGCCAAGTTCCCCAGTCCATCCCCAAGATGGCTGGAGGGCTGTATTACCCCTTTCCTGGTAGTGTGGAGGCCGAGCTTGTTTCCTTTTCTCATCCTAAGTGCTTGCTTGAATTATGAGAGTGGGAAATTCTAAATTCCTAAATCCCAAAGCCACTAGGGAAGACCCTGTTTGTCTACATTAAAGAGTACCCTCTGCTTGACTATGGGTCTTGCTCTGCTTTTCATTAAAATGAAAAAGAAAAAAGTCAAAACCGTGCTCCTTACTGCCCTCTTTATTCTTGTTCCCCTGTCCCCCTTGGTTTTTGGATCTCTTTATTCTCTTTTAATCTAGAGCAATGTTTGGATTTTTTATGACATTGACATTTTGAAGAGTCCAGACTAGTTGTTCCCTAGAAGATTTCATATTGTTTCCTTTGCATTGCTCTTTTTTTGTATAGTACTTTTTTTACGGTGGTAAAAAATACATAACAAAATTTGCTCTTTTAGCCATTTTTAAGTGTACAGTTCAACAGCATTAAGAACAGTGATGGTGGTGTTGTACAACCATCGCCACTATTTTCAGAACTTTTTCATCATCCCAAGCAGGAACTGTGTACCAGTAAATACTAACTATCTGTTCCCTCTTCCCCCAACCCACTGATCTAGATCTAATTAACTTAGCCAGTATAAAAGTCTGGGTGGATTGTCTTAAAATTGGTAAAAATCCAAAACATTCCTTCATGTGAAAAAAAAGTTAAAAGGAAATAAATAGAAGACCTTAACAGATGGGGCACCTGGGTAGCTCAGTCGGTTGAGTGGCTGACTCTTGACTTAGGCTCAGATCATGATCTCATGGTCATGAGATCGAGTCCTGCTTCAGGCTCCGCACTGGGCATGGAGCCTGTTTAAAATTCTCTCTTTCCTTCTGCCCTTGCCCTGCTTGTCTCTCTCTCTCTCTCTCTCTCTCTCTCTCTCTCTCTCTCTCTCTCTCTCTCTCTCTCTCTCCCTCCCTCCCTCCCTCCCTCCCCCTCCCTCTCAAAAAACAAAACAGACCCTAACAGATTAACTTTAGTGTATGTATTGCTGAAGCGGCCACACTAACAGGTTAACTTTAAAAAGCAGTGCAGGGGCGCCTGGGTGGCTCAGTCAGTTAAGCGTCCGACTTCGGCTCAGGTCACGATCTTGCGGTATGTGAGTTCGAGCCCCGCATCGGGCTCTGTGCTGACTGCTCAGAGCCTGGAGCCCGTTTCAGATTCTGTGTCTCCCTCTCTCTCTGACCCTCCCCCGTTCATGCTCTGTCTCTATCTCAAAAATAAATAAATGTTAAAAAAAAAAAATTTTTTTTAAAAAGCAGTGCATTGGGGCACCTGGGTGGCTCAGTCGGTTGAGTGTCTGACTTCAGCTCAGGTCACGATCTCGTGGTCCGTGAGTTCGAGCCCCGCGTTGGGCTCTGGGCTGATGGCTTAGAGCCTGGAGCCTGCTTCCGATTCTGTGTCTCCCTCTATCTCTGACCCTCCCCCATTCATTCTCTGTCTCTCTCTGTCTCAAAAAAAAAAAAATAAATAAATAAATGAAAATAAAAAGCAGTGCATAGAATACAGTTTTGATACGTGCTACAACATGGATGAACCTTGAAAACATTATGTGAACTGTCATAAGCCAAACTCAAGAGGACAAGTACTGTATGATTCCACTTACTGAGATATCTAGAATAGACAAATTCTTTAGTCCTGTTTTTAAGGTAGACTGAAGGCGTCAAAAGCATGCATATAAACTGCCGGTGTAACATACTACTTTTTTTTTTTTTTTAATTTTTTTTTTCAACATTTTTTATTTATTTTTGGGACAGAGAGAGACAGAGCATGAGCGGGGGAGGGGCAGAGAGAGAGGGAGACACAGAATCGGAAACAGGCTCCAGGCTCCGAGCCATCGGCCCAGAGCCTGACGCGGGGCTCGAACTCACGGACTGCGAGATCGTGACCTGGCTGAAGTCGGACGCCTAACCGACTGCGTCACCCAGGCGCCCCGTAACATACTACTTTTGATGAAGGGAGAAATGCATAAAATTTAGGCAGTTTGGCAACATAAAGAGATGGGGAAGGAGACAGTAACTGGGTCGTGAAAGGGAATTTGGATGTGTTGACAGGGAGTCAAAAAAGGCAAGAGTAACCAGTCATATTTGTGCTTTAGAAAGTCACTGATGGGGACACCTGGGTGGCTCAGTCGGTTAAGCATCTGACTCTTGATTTCAGCTCAGGTCATGATCTAGTGGTTTGTGAGCTCGAGCCCCACTCGGGCTCTGTGTTGATGGCATGGAGCCTGCTTGGGATTCTCTCTCTCTTCCTGTCTCTCTGCTCCTCCCCTACTCACTCTTTCTCTGTCTCTCAAAAATAAATAAACTTAAAAAAAGAAAAAGAAAAAGGCAGTCAGTCACTGGCAGCCCAGGAGGGCTGGCTGGGAGAGGAAGGAGTGCAGTACTGGAAGACAGGCCAGCTAGGAAGCTGCTGTAATGCTTCTGGGCAGTGAAGATGAGAAACATCATTATGTGTGTTTAGGGAAGGTTGATTTCTTTTTTAAAATAAAGGAACTGTGAGATTATTCCTTTTTTTTTAAGAAACAAAATTATTTTCTTAAAACCAATAATTTTCCTGAGTTATTGTGTATCTTTGGCTTCTTTAAGCAGGGCATACTTTTATGGATTTCAAAAGGGAAAGAGGGTAAAGAACCCTTCCCTCTTCTCTTGACTACCTGGCACAGGAGAAATAAATAGTTGGCCTTCCGGGGTGGGGTCAGGGGGATCCACATCATAGGCATGCTACAGCCAGCATTAGGAGTGCTTTTCCCAGCCCTGGGGTGCCATGTTCTGCTTTTACACTAGACACTTGGCCCTGTGCTGGACAGAAGACTAGTAAATAAAGAGCTTGTCCTTGAGGAAATTACCATCAAGCAGAAGGTTGGTGGGGGAACATGACAGCCCCAGCAGAAAAATAATTACAGCAGAGAGTGAGCTGTTATAAAAGCTGAAGAGTGCAGAGGAGACAGTTCTGCCTGGAGACGCCCTGGAAGCCTCTGCACATGTGAGCAGGGTTTGAAGGACATGCGGAAGTCCCTCCCTGGGGGCTGAAGGGGACAAGCATCCCTGGCCCCTGAGAAGGAGGCATAGCATCCAGATCACGCCATGGAAGTTAGCAGAACTCACAGGTCCTGCCCACTCCTGATCCTGAAAGATAATAGCTCAGGATAATCTTCCCAGTTACCTAAGGATCAGTGTAATTGGTTCTCGTATAGTGATCTCCAGTTCCTTTTTCAGTTCTCAGTTCTTTTTCTTTCTTTCCATCGAGACCTAAGATTAGAGATGCCACACACTAGCTTTTTTAGGGATTATTTCTCCTGGAATCGTGATTAATGAACATTCCAGTTCCTGAACTGATTGCCTGATGTGCATTCTTTACATGAGGCATTACAGGGAAACATTATTGTTTCAGACCCAGTTAGTTAGGATTTGCAGTAATCTGGATCGGACAGAGTTTGATGGCTTATACATTAGGAACAGAGTTTGCTAAATAAATTAGTATTCTGTTAAATACGATTTCAAGAATACCTAACCTAGTTATGGAAAAAGTGAGGTGTTTGGTTTTTGTTCTTTCCTTTTTTTAATTTAGTAGGTTCTAGTATACTTTTCAAAAATAAATCTTGTATATTCATTAAAGCAGACTTAGTAGGAGTTTTAATTGTTAATTTTTTAAAGCAAGTAAGGCATGAGTACATTCTCGTTTTTTAAAACAAATGACAGAAGTAGCTAAAATTAAAAGTATATGTCCCTTTCACCAACTGCCTGTACCTTCCTTTTTTTATGCGTTTACAAGCACACACATTTAATAGCATGTTGTATGTTTTGTGCACTTAAAAAACATGATCTGCCTTGGGCACCTGGGTGGTTCAGCTAGTTAAGTGCCCAACTTCAGCTCACATAATGATCTCACAGGTTCGTGAGTTTGAGCCCCACATTAGGCTCTCTGCTGTTAGCACAGAACCTATTTCAGATCCTCTGTCCCCTCTCTCTCTGCCCCTCCCCTGCTTACACTGTCTCTCAAAAATAAACATTAAAAACATTAAAAAAACCAAGATCTTCCTAATCTATAATTAGCTCTTTTCTTACAACGGCATGCAGTGGATGGTTCCTTATGACCGTGCCTATATGTTGACCCCATTTTTTTTTTAAGTAATCTGTACACCCAACATGAGGCTTGAACTCAAGACCCAGAGATCAAGAGTTGGATGCTCTACCGACTGAGCCAGCCAGGCACCCCTGCTTCATTCTTTTTATTTATTTATTTTTTTAACATTTATTTATTTTTGAGACAGAGAGAGACAGAGCATGAACAGGGGAGGGGCAGAGAGGAGGGAGACACAGAATCAGAAGCAAGCTCCAGGCTCTGAGCCATCAGCCCAGAGCCCGACGCGGGGCTCGAACTCACGAACCGCGAGATCGTGACCTGAGCCGAAGTCGGACGCTCAACCGACTGAGCCACCCAGGCGCCCCACTTCATTCTTTTTAAAAGGTGTATAATGTTCCATCTTGTGGCTGTCCTGTGATTCATTTACTCATTTCTCTGTTGGTCAGTATTTAGATTGTTTGCCATCTTTGCCGTCACAAACAATGCTATGGTTGTCTTTTTTCAAATCTTTGTGTTCATGAATTTCTTCCAGTAAGACTTATATACTAGTAAATTCTTGGTTAGTATTTAGAGTTGATGTTTATATTTGGAGATTAAAAAAAATAGTTTTCTTTAGAAATATTCAATTTCTTAAAGATATTTATGAATGACATATCGGATAAAGGGCTAGCATCCAAAATCTATAAAGAACTCCCCAAACTCCACACCCGAAAAGCAAATAATCCAGTGAAGAAATGGGCAGAAGACATGAATAGACACACTTTTCCAAAGAAGACATCCAGATGGCCAACAAACACATGAAACGATGGACAACGTCACTCATCATTAGGGAAATACAAATCAAAGACGCACTGAGATACCACCTCACACCGGTCAGAGTGGCTAAAATGAACAAATTAGGAAACTATAGATGCTGGCGAGGATGTGGAGAAACAGGAACACTCTTGCACTGCTGGTGGGAATGCAAACTGGTGCAGCTGCTCTGGAAAACACTGTGGAGGTTCTTCAAAAAAATAAAAGAATTACCCTATGACCCAGCAATAGCACTGCTAGGAATTTACCCAAGGGATACAGGAGTGCTGATGCATAGGGGCATATGTACCCCAGTGTTTACAGCAGCACTTTTCAACAATAGCCAAATTGTGGAAAGAGCCTAAATGTCCATCAACTGACGAATGGATAAAGAAGATGAGATTTATATATACGATGGAATACTACTTGGCAATGAGAAAGAATGAAATCCTGCCATTTGCAGCAACGTGGATGAAACCTGGAGGGTATTATGCTACGTGAAATAAGTCAGAGAAAGACAGATATACGTTTTCACTCATATGTGGATCTTGAGAAACTTAACAGAAGTCCATGGAGGAGGGGAAGGGGGGGAAATAGTTACAGAGAGGAAGGGAGGCAAACCATAAGAGATTCTTAAATACTGAGAACAAACTGAGGGTTGAAGGGGAGTGGGGGAGAGGGGAAATGGGTGATGGACATTGAGGAGGGCACTTGTTGGGATGAACACTGGGTTTTGTATGTAAGCCAATTTGACAATAAATTATATTTAAAAGAAGTATTCAATTTCTTGCAAATTCTGATGTCTTTTCTGTAAATAGACTTGTGACATCTTCTGTGGAGCATTCCGTTGAGCCACTACATGGGATAGTGTCAGCAGTTTTATTGTGAACTATTGCCAAAGGCAGTGTCAGGAAAGGGACTTCATAGCCTAGAGGTAGAAATTAGTTCTTGGTTCATCTTCCTCCTTCCTATCCTGATACCAGATTAGAGGTTCCATAGACTGGCTTGCCCTGTGGTAAAGCATGAATGCACTCTCATTTTTTAAAAATTAGAAGTACTGTGTAGGATCTAGAACATAGAAGTGCCCCGCCTTTGCATTCAATAAAAACCATGAGAAAACCGGAGCCCCTGATTTACTTGATTGTTTGTTTTCATGTTTCCTCTGTGTACCTCTCTTTCTTTTCCTCTCTGCATGAATTGTTAGCATTTCTTTCTGGGGCTATTGCCCAGATTAAAGCCATGGAAAAACTTGTGGCTGTGTGTAGTTCCTCTTTGGTACCTCTGACACCAGAAAAAAAGAAAAAGTAATGGCAGGTACACTTTTGCCATTACATCCTTTTCTTACAATGCCCCAAAATGGATATTTAGGGGAATCAGATGTCAAGTCCTCCCATTAAAATATACCTCTCTATTATTTAAATGCTGATTTGTGTTTTCTTTCTAGGATCTGACATATTGTTAAAAGATAGAAAAATTCTTATGCTTCCATTTCTTTCCTTTTCCTATGTAATTTTAATGTTTACTTAAGAAACAATCTACATCACTTAGTTATCAGACCAGCAGGATGTCCCAGAAAAACAGAAAAATCCTCTGACTAAAAAGGTGAAAGAAGGCCCAAGGGGGATGGGTTGAATGCACTTTGGTACCTCCAGATAATATAAAATAGAATGAAGGCTCTGTCAGCATGGGAAGATCTCCAGGATTATACTGTTCTGGTGAAAAAATCATGCAGAGAGTTTGTAGAATATGTAAATATTTCTGTAAGAGGGGGGGAGAAATAAGAATTTATATTTGCATTTGCTATTATTTGCATAAAGAAACTGAAGAGTACACGAGTGATAAGTAAAAGTGTTTATTTCTGGTAAAGGAAGGGAGTGGGTGGGAGTAAGACTTTTTCTAGCACACCTTTTTATAGTGTTCTAATTTTTAAATTTTTACTCTATTACTTATTCAAAGAATAAAGTAATTTTCGAAAGGAAGTTTTACATTATTAGGTAAAGGGTGAACTAAATCTGACCTCATTTAAGTCCACTATTTATGTGACCTCACCTGTCACATTTGAGCCTTAGTACCCACTGGGGTCGGGTCAGTTGCAGGACCATCTATTTGGGGGAGGAAGGTACTAAATTCTATAATTAGAATCTGTATGGTAATTTAGGTTCTAACTGCTTTGGCAAGAAATTGAAAAGGCACATCTGTATTTAAGCTGTTTCACTTAGCGTATTCACTCTTGTTGGGTTTATTCTTTTTTTCCCCAAAGTAATTGAAAACCTTAAAACATGATGCTCATGAGTCACAGCTGGAATCTCTTGCCGATGCCTCAGTAAACAGTGAGAAAGTGAACTCAAGCTATGGTCTTGAGACATTTTGTTATTTGCTGAAGTCTGTGTCCTAGAGAAAGTGTTATAGTCTGAGCTATCATTTTTACAGGAGCAGGAAAATTCAGATCCGAAACATCCCTCCTCACCTGCAGTGGGAGGTAAGCCAGTGTCACCTGTGTGTTTACCGTCTTCCTGCCCTCCATCCTCACCTTCCTTTTTAATAGGTCAGCAAAACTGCTCTCCCTCTGTGAGTTCCCTGGGGAATTAGAGGTCCTCATACCTCCCACAAAGCTCCTGCGTGCTCTGTCTTCCTTTTTCAGTATCCTAATGTACGTGATCTGTCACAACTTTAGGGTTGTGTTCGTCTTTTTTGTTGTGCAAGATGTGTGCTTTGAGCCCTCCTGTTCTGTCTTCTCAGGCACCAAGCACTGACAAACTATGAAACAAAATGTATACCTGGTTTGTGATTTTTCGGTCATGATTTTGTAAAAGACTTTTTACCTTTCCAAATTATGATTTTGGAAAAATAAGATCAGTGGAAACCCAATAAAAATAGAAGATTGTTAGTTTGAGTAGGTTTTTTGTTGATTGTGAATGAGTTGCTATGAGTAATAGTGAAGATATAGTTTCAGAGTTGTAAAACTTCTTATAAGATTGCTACCTTAAAATTCAAGAAGACAGAATGTGAGGAGTGGCCTCATTGCATTATTTAAAAACAAACCGCCCCCATGTTTATTTCCAACCCAAACAAAATCAAAACAGCCTTAAAGGAAATAGAATGTTTTGTCTGACATTTTTATTACTTAAAAAAATCCTTTATTATGGAAAATTTCAAAGTAAAAAATATATATATCCCACTGCTTTGTAAAATAAGGAGATTCCTAGAGAAAAACAGAAGGAAGAATGGTTAAAACTTGTAAGAAGGACAAGTAAACCTTGTCCTTTATTCTGCTTGTCCTAAAGCATTGTGCCCCAACCATCACGATGGATGTGGTTGTTAACAGTAAGACTCTGAAATTCTGCTGTGTCACCTTAGTGGACAGATTACTTGAGAGCTAATAACCAAGTGCAAGTCCCATATATTTATTCATTTTTAACTGTTTTGATGGAAGACCTGAAATATCAATTTAATTAGATTATTCCTGTAATTGTCCTTGTTTTGTTTTAGTTCATTTGCTGGGAGATATCACTATACTATTTTTGTGTGTGTGAGTACAATCTTATCTTCCTGTTCTGACATGGGATCTCTCTTTTTCAGGTGCTGGATGGACTTTTGGCTCAGTATGGGACAGTGGAGAATGTAGAACAAGGTATTAAGTGAGCAAATTAGCCTATTGAATTTTGAGTGGGATTGTTATCTGTTATAGGCTGGGTCAACTCCAAAGACAAATAGTAAATTCAAATTCTTTTGAAACAAGCTTTCTCTGTTAGAGATATTCAGATCTTTTTATCCATATCTATATAATTTATTGTTTCAAAGAATATGACTTTCAGGTTTGGTTTATATATAAAGTATATATATATTCTGTTAATGTGCTCTCAAACACTGTCAGGCTGGGGTAAGCTTAATTCACTTGGAAGTAATTGAATTTATGCTGTCACAGTTTTCCTTTTCCCGGCTAAGAACAACAGATCACTAGTGTCTTAGACTGAGTGTTTCTCAA
Organism: Neofelis nebulosa; assembly: GCF_028018385.1. Classification (NCBI taxonomy): domain Eukaryota; kingdom Metazoa; phylum Chordata; class Mammalia; order Carnivora; family Felidae; genus Neofelis; species Neofelis nebulosa. Next base: position 77,379,404 of record NC_080786.1, on the reverse strand, counting down.
GGAGTAGGACTCCTATACCAGAATATCCCACAGTGCTTATGAAAATGCACATTCCTGGGGTTCACCATAAACTGACAAAGTAAGACTCTTTGGGGCAAGAGTTGATGAATCTGTATTTTAAACAAGCACCCCCAACTGATTTTTGTGTGTACTCAAGTTTGAGAGCCACAGGCTTAGGACATCAGTGTTGGACATCCACAGAAAATATATACCCTTCTTTCTGCTGCTCTCGCTTATATCATCTAAAACATGAAATGCTATGATTTTAAACAGTAAAAAGTTTTTCTTTAAAAAGTTTATCTTTTTAAAGAAATTGATACCTCACATAGCTCTTTAAGAGTCCCCGAAAAGTAGATTCCAAGCTCCTGATGTGGCAAGCAGTAACATGTGATAAAGATTTTTTTCTTTTGGCCTAAAAAGCAGAATGTGAATGCAGTTATTTGCTGACTGTGAAGCCCTGGGAAAAGTCACTTAACCCTCACTGACTCAGTTTCCACATGTATAAAATGGGGAGAATAAATTCTATCCCTTCTATATCACTGAGTAGTTGTGGCATCCAAAGTGAACCTGTATAAAAATTTGTAGGCAACAGAGTCCTATATAATCTCAAGGGATTGTTAGGATTCACTTGGGAATGAATAATCACAGAGAACCAATTGTCTGATATGCAATCTGTTCTATCTGCCAGTATAATTAAAGTAATCATTTTAAAGTAGTAATTATTCAGCTGTTCTCCACTCCATGAATATTAAAAATATTATTATTCAATTTCATGCTGCTGACTGCCCATGCCCAAAGGTGAAGGGAAAGAGCTCAGAAAGAAGACATGATTTACAAGGATTCTGTTTCTCAGTTCTTGTTATTTCCCTCAACATGGAGAAGAAGACATTCTAATAAGGATTGGATGTAGTAGGCAAGATGGCCTCACAGACATGAGCCTGTAAAAGTTACTAGCTAAGACAATCTTATAAATTCAGGACACTGCCATGCAAGGAGGAAATACTGCAGGTCCCTGGGGCAGTGACAGCTCCTAGTGCACCTGTGCCCTGGAGACCATCCAGTTTCCAGCCGCCTCACAACTACAGGATAGAAGTGTTGGGCTTTTGTTTTGTTTTGTTTCATAGGTGATTCCTGATTCAGCAGGAAAATATTTTCAGTAGAGTTTTAAGAAACTTTTTAGAGCTTTTATGTCCAGCGAAATAAATTATTCGAATGGAGCTCAGTTCTTTCCAGAATCACAGAACTGTCTGATTTCCTGAAGACAAAGGTCTTTGAATAACAGAATATGACTAAGAAGTGAGAACAAAATCTGAGAATCTGAGAATCCTAGTGGATAGATTTATTCAGGAGGTTCAAAGCCATCCCTTTCTCCCTTTCTGGGAGTCGACAGCCTCATCTGGAGCACTAGAAAGCAGCAAATAGGAACCCTCTGGTACATTCTGTGTGTCAGCACTGAGAGAGGACGGTTGTGGGCTACTCATCCCCTGTTTTGCACTGTGAGAACTTCTCTGGGTAAGTGTGAATTAGAGGCAGCAAGAACACTCCTGGGCAGAGCCGGGCTGGGCTCAGCATTTATGACGTGTAAATCTCAATATCACCTCTTTCCTGAAGACTGTGCATCCCTTCCCTTTGAAGGTTGCAGCTGTTTTGAAGTTACTGAATAAACAATATTTTTGACTGTGGTCTTTAACCTCTTTGAGAGTCTTATGGAGATTATAAACCAGAAAAATTCATACATCCATCCACACATTTGAATCTTTGGTTGTGGTGGAGGTGGGAGGAGGAGGAGGTGTTCGTGATGGTGGTGGTGGTGGTGGTGGTGGTGTGAGGTTATAAAATTTCTGAAGCTCTAACATGGATCCAAATTAGGAATCCCTATACTACAAGGTTTTATTATTACTTTGGAAAGCAGCTTTATCATAGTTTTCTTGAATTAACTCTATCATTAACTTAATATGGTTAACTCCAAGTCTCCCAGTAGCTTAAATATTTTTTTAAAAAAATTTTAGTATTTATTTTTGAGAGAGAGAGAGAGAGAGCAGGGAAGGGTCAGAGAGAGAGGGAGACACAGATTCTGAAACAGGCTCCAGGCTCTGAGCTGTCAGCACAGAGCCCAATGCAGGGCTTGAACTTGTGAATGTTGGGATCATGACCTGAGCCAGAGTCAGACACTTAACCAATTGAGCCACTCAGGTGCCCCATAGCTTAAGTGTTTTTTAAAGGGAGGATCTGACTTAGTCATAGCTACTTGTTTTGGGGAAAAACAGAATTTTTGGTTTAAGTTTACTGGCTTAGATTGAGAAAGTTTTATCTTGACTTCTGAATTTATTTTTAACTTCTGATTTTGGAAGAAGAGGCAGTTACAAACCAAGATAAGCCAGCTCACAAGAGTTTAATATTAGCCACTCTTAGAGTTTGTGTTCTCTCCTTCAACCAAATGACTTGCAACTTTTCTTTATTTATTATACAGTTACTAATTTAACTCAGAGTCATGGAGCTCAGTCAGAGGGAAACAAAAATATTAATAATTCTACTTCAGGAATAAATGAAGAATTAAAATACTTTCTTATTTTATATGTATATCCAGTTATTTAAAGATAAATGCAAACATAACAGACTTCTACCTTGATGGTGGTACAATAAATTGACATAAACTTTTAGGAAAGTAATCTGAAAATATGCATTAAGAAGCATTATGTTCCATTACCCAGTTATTTTTCTTCATGATTTAGCCTAAAAGAGTAATTCAGAAGAGAACATAATTCAAATGATATTTGCAGTAAAGCTGATTTTTAGCAACACGACTTGGAATAGCAAATATTGGGAATAACTCATTTGTCAACAATTGAGGAATGGCTTGTCAAAAATCATGGCACAATTACTAAAATTTTGTGTAGACATTAGAAATGGAAAATACAAACATAATGAGCATATACATATGCACATGCAGTGGTATTATAAGTGAAAATACAGCTTTGAGCTGTATATACAGTTGATTACAGATATGTATATACAATTGATTACTATTTATGAATGCACATGAATAAAGATAGAGATTCAAATATTGTGGAGTTAGGGTGATGAGTTTTTTGTGCATTCTTCTCTAAAGTTAGTCTGTTTACATTGAGCCAGAGGGTGACAGCTTTTTTTTTCTATGACAGTATAGTTTTTGCTTCTTTCCTAGTCAACACAGACACAGAAACTGCTGTTGTCAACGTCACATATGCAACAAGAGAAGAAGCAAAAATGTAAGTGGATTTGGGCTTCTTTCCTTTTAAATTTTTGGAGGGTTGTCTTTGAATTCCAAAAAGATGCGTACCTTTGACCTGCCTGAGGAGCCTCAGGGCATCTGTGCATGCCTTTGACAAGTCAGTGGAGCTTAGGGCATTTATAATGGGATGGCTGTTTGTTGGTTGTACAGAGACTTTATCGTGAAAAATGTTGAGCCTTGGCATCAAAACTGAGGTGGGACCTGTGTCTGGACATGGTCATGAATAGAGGCACCAGCTCTGTGACATTCTGTCCCTGGTCCCTGTTGACCACAGAGCTTTTACCTGGAGCTTCCTCCATGCACTATGAGGAAGAAGCACACGCCTATTTCTGTCCACACTTGGTGAAGAGATCATGAAACACCAATTTTTCCTCTGTGTAATATTAAAAAGGGGACCCATCCCCATGACATCAGCAACAGGGGGAATTGTCTGGGAGTGGTTAGTCCAAGATCATCTGGCTTGGGTTCTCATTCCTAACCTCCATTTACTTCCTAGTCCCCATGCATGAGTACCTTGTTTCAATGATGGTTAGTTTTGAGGTTGGCAATTAATGGGCATGGGATTGAGTTTTTAAAACAACTACAAGAAAACACGTTCCTTTTTGTAGGAGGTCCTTAAGGTGAAATGCCTGTCAGGTCATTGTAACTACAGTTATGGTCACACATGTTTCATGCATATGGCATAACCTTGGTTCTACATCCCAGAATTATAGTTTTATTTATTTTTCAAGGTTTCAGCACACATGAAGACATATTTAACCCATCCTCATACCACTAGTCTTTAAAAAGTTAATTTTGCATTGAAAAAGGCAATAGATCATTTGCTGTTGACTTTAGCCACACACATATAAGCAAGATATATGCCAGGAACTCACCTTTAGAGTTTGTATCCAGCTGCCACTTAGGTAGGACCTCCCATAGGTGATATTACTTTGTTGCTTTTATTGAATTCAAAGGTGCTGCTTTGTAATAAATTCACAAACACTAAACATTAATATAGTAGAATAGCATTGTTGTTTTCACATATTGCCAGAAAGCTTATGAAAAAAATGTTCTACTTCCTATATAATTTTAAAAATTCAATAGTGGGATATCATTTATTCCCTATCAAATTGATAAATAATTTTAAATAATACTCCAGTTTTGAAGACTCAAGAAACAAATGCTGTCTTAACTGCTATGGGATAGTAAGTGTTGAAACCTTTACAGAAGCACACTGAGGGGTACTTAATAATATTGGAATTCTGCATTCTTTCTGACCCAGCAATTCCACTAGGAATTTGTCCTGTGTGCAGCTGTAGTTGCAAAAATGCCCACGACACTTAATAATAGATAAATAAAAATTTTTATTATGACATAATAAAAGATTGGATATAGATATATATCTAACGATAGGGAATGAGTTGCAAAAACTATGATAAATCAATAGTGTTAAACAGCCAGTAAAAATTAAATTGCAGGACATTTAGTGACTTGGAAAATGTTTAGAGTGTTAACTCTTTTAAAGATTAGAAAATAGTATATGTAATATTAATCCATGTTTATAAATGATAATTATATTTAAGAAAATAAAGATACAGGATGGACTAGGATTTTTTTCTAATCTGTACTTAACCATTTCTGAATTTTCAATGATAAATATGTATTATGATCAAGCTGAGAAAAAAAGTGAGTCATAATTTTATACTAGTATTTACAAAGAGTTTTTGATGAGGAGGATACAGCCTCAGGCAGTGGAAAAAAAGCAGAATGCATAGTTGTGTATCAAGTCTGACCAGGCCTATATTTTGTGATAATTTAACTGTTAACCATCAGCTCTGAGGGAGCAAAGCAGGCACCTGCCTTGCTCACCAGGCTCTCCTCAAGGGGTAGTGCTGCTCACGTAGGCAACTAGGAAAGCAGACTGATTGACCCCGTCCACTGGCCTGAGGGTCTTCTTTGACGTCAGGGTCTAACAAGGCTCACTTGCTGCTGCTGCGTTTCAGAGCCATCGAGAAGCTAAGCGGGCATCAGTTTGAGAACTACTCCTTCAAGATTTCCTACATCCCGGATGAAGAGGTGAGCTCCCCTTCGCCCCCACAGCGAGCCCAGCGTGGGGACCACTCTTCCCGGGAGCAAGGCCACGCCCCTGGGGGCTCTTCTCAGGCCAGACAGATTGATTTCCCGCTGCGGATCCTGGTCCCCACCCAGTTTGTTGGTGCCATCATCGGAAAGGAGGGCTTGACCATAAAGAACATCACTAAGCAGACCCAGTCCCGGTACGTGCCTCCGGGGCTTCCTTTGCTTCCTTCTGACAGGCCCCCTGAGTGCTGGTGGGCCCCAATCATCCTAGGTGGCTATCGCTTGCTCAGCAGGGGGGCTGTGCTAAATGGGATGGTGGCTTCTCAGAACTACTAACAGACTAACAAAGCTGGGGACTTCACGTGCTTTCATGCCAATAGCCTAAAGGTCATACCCTGAATTACTAAAGGTTCTTAAAGCGGCAGAGAATTATTCTCATAAGCTTACTAGTGCTTGTGAATATATCACTTTCTAAAACAGCAGAGGTATGGGGCTGAACTCTGTGGGATCCCAGAAAGCAGTTACCTTAGTTCTTACATCCTCTCTTGAGTTGGAGCCCTGGATGGTAGTCATTCTTTGAGATCACTTAGGTGATCCCATAAATAGCTACAGAAAAGGAGTAAGCGAGTCTGCTGTATTGAGTGAGAAATGAAGTATATTAGCCTCTGTTTAGTCATCTAAGGAGATGGAACTGGTAGTAGGAGTTGTAGTGGTTTGTTGGTTTTTGTATATTCTTAAGAACACAGCCTGATGTAACAAAGTACAGGATGCAAAGACCCCTGTTCAAGATTTACCACTAAATGTATAATCTTGGGGAAAAAATTAACTTCTCCGAGCATTAATGTCTTGTTCTGTAAGCCAGGATTATTGTTAGAATTAGGACAGCCAGGCAGATTGAATGAAATAATTGCTATGAAAGCATTTAAATTGCAAAACACCAAGTTACTGGCGAACATGAGTTCCTTACACGGCCTAGTGCACTTTATTCATGTCATTCATTGAGTATCTTGTAACCCGAAAGAGAAAAAACACTGTTTTCTTCAAAGTGTCTGAGTTACTGCCAACTAATGGACACTTACAGGTATGAGTCTCAAGTTCATGATCATAGCAGTGAAATGATGACCTAGTAGAAAGAAGTACTGTCTGCTGTTCCATTTATTTTAAATTCAGCCCTTTCTTCCCCTGCAAGTTTGCTTCACTGCAAAAGTAATTTTTAGTTGTATGTCTTTTTGTTCCAAAAATTTCTTAAAGTGGCTTTAAAAGTGCAAAAAGTTTAAGTAGAAGTGTAACACGTTAGTTCTCAAAGTATGTGCCCATTTTTTTTACACGTAGGTCAAAGACTTGGATCTGGGCTTTCTAATAGCCAAAATAAGAAGGGATATGATCAATTATGTGATTTTCAGAGTCAACAAAAACAAGTAGGGCCACAACAACCCCACGGAGTCTGATAAAGTCATCAAGCTTTTGAGCCATTAGTTTTAAGAGCCTGGAAGAAGGCAGGCTGCCAGGGGCAAAGAAACCAAAAACTTAGGCAGAGAGAGGGCATGCCTCTGTTTTTAATCCACACTCAAATATACAAAGCTTGCTTGAATTTGGTGTTTGGATTTGGATTAACATGTGGCTTTTAAAAGCTACAATCAGTGCAGAGACTGGCATCATGCCAGCATGCAGCGTTACCCTACTCCCTTTACCCTTTGCTTCTATGATCATTTGAAAGACTACACAAAATACTTCATTTACCAAACTGGCTTCATTACCAACTGGGCTCAGTGCCTTTGTCCCACAGCACTCCTGCAAGGAATACTCCCTTCTAATTGAAACTGCAAAGTATTCAAGTTTGGCACAAGACCTCCTGCACTGCTTGCCACCTTATTGAAGAATGGCATTGGTTGCAAACGTGCTAATGACACTTCATGGTCTCTGTCCTTTTGCTGTACGTTGGCCCGTGCGACGCTTTCTCAAGACTAGGATCCTGTCCCAGATGACATTGTATTATGGCTTCTGATTCTTTCCCTACAGGGTAGACATCCATAGAAAGGAGAACTCTGGGGCTGCAGAGAAGCCCGTGACCATCCATGCCACCCCAGAGGGGACCTCTGAAGCCTGCCGCATGATTCTTGAAATCATGCAGAAAGAGGCTGATGAGACCAAATTGTAAGTTTGCATGTAATGCCCAGATCACTTAACAGAGAATAAGAGTAAGTTCTCAGCCTTTTAAGACAAGAAATTTTTTAAAAGCTGTAATTCTGTTATTTAGTAAAGGGACCAGAGGACAGATTATTTTTAAGAAATTTGTTCCCGGGGCGCCTGGGTGGCTCAGTTGGTTAAGTGTCCGACTTTGGCTCAGGTCATGATCTCGCGGCCCGTGGGTTCGAGCCCCGCGTCGGGCTCTGTGCTGACAGCTCAGAGCCTGGAGCCTGTTTCAGATTCTGTGTCTCCCTCTTTCTCTGACCCTCCCCTGTTCATGCTCTCTCTCTCTCTCTCTCTGTCTCTGTCTCTGTCTCAAAAATAAATAAAAACGTTAAAAAAAAAGAAAGAAATTTGTTCCCAAGAAGGATACAGTAGGAAATAGATGTTTTATGTTTATAATATGGCTGTTTCTCCACTTACATGTTTCTTTCGGTGACCTGAAGCTTCCATCACCCATTACTAACATCTGTTTGTAGAAACATATAGATGCGTGCTAATGTTGTGCAGTGACAGAAATGCTGTATATTTGCACTGTTCAATGTGATAGCCGTAGCTGCATGTTGCTACTGAGTGTTTGAAATGTGGCTAGTGCAATGGAAAAGCTGAATACTTATTTTAATTCATTCAAATTAAATAGTCACATTCATGGCTAATGGCTGTCATACTGGACCGTGCAGGTATGTATGGAATATACCTTGTCATCAAAACCCATCAGTTACTGTTCCAGAAAACGTTTTTACCACCATGTTGCACTCGTGTAAATTTTCCTTAAGTAATAGAAACTGGTATCCAAGTAACTACTCTTCTTCCATCTACTTCCTTCCTTTTCTGTTTTTTACAAAATACTTCTTAGGATTTCTGAGTGTCATACCAATCTGAATGGCAGGTATGGTTCTTACTAAACCTGTTGACTTTGTATTGCAAACGAATTAATGATAACGGAATAGACAGCATAACGAAAAAAGTTCTGTCATTTTGGCAAAAATCCATTTATGGGTAGTTTGACAGAGAAGCAGTGAGGGATGAATCAAATATAAAATTAATTTAGCAAATACAGTAATCTCAAATAAGAGGGTTTTAAAACCAAGAAGATGGAAGTAGTCCTTAAAAGGAAAACATTGCAAATCTCTTCTCGGATTTCATAAGGGACTCTAACATAGGAATTATTACTTATGAATTATTTACTCTGGGGCTTTCGAAACCCCCCAGATACCATGGCTTACTTTGAATAAGCCCCTCCCTCAACCAGGGTATTGAAAACTTTTAAAAATAGCACCCTTTTTGGTCCCTCAACCTCTGTACAAGCAACTTAGAATATTCTAATTAATCAAAAAGACTGAGTTATAAATTAGATTTTTAAGTTTTTGTGTAGAGCCGACATAGAGTTGGAACATCTTTGAAATTAATGTTTTTGAGTGCCACAGTGTGGTAAGCCCTGTGCCCGGAGATGAGGCTGTAACCATAAGCAAGACCCAGTTCTTGCTTTCATGGAGCTTACAGTCCAGTGGGAGAGTCCATTTGCTAAATGGATAGTTATAGGTAATTAAGTACAGCCACAAGAAGTGTGAGAGTAGAAGGTGGTTGCCTGTAGTTGAGACCTAATCAGGGTTTTCAGAGAACAGGAAGAGATTTTGCGGGCTTCAGAGAAGACCTCCCTGGGTAAGGACATTTAAGCTGAGCCCTGAGAGGGATGAGCAGAAGGTACAGGATGTAGAAGAGGGATCCTAAATTTTCTTTTTATTCATTTATCAAGTGTTTGTTGAGCATCTACTATGTGCCGGCACTGTTCTGTGCGCCAGTTAACAAAGCCAACAAAAATCCTGCCCTCTGAATACATTCTGGTGGAGTTTCTTTTTTACTGTTCATAGTAGCAATGCATCTGGTACATGCCTTTGGTCCTAACTAGCAAAAAAAACATAACAAGTGACTTTGAAATTAAGAAACAATATTGTTCTGTAACATAATGAGAAGTCCAAAGATGGGTGGCTCCAGGGTCAGTTGAATCATGGACTCAGAGACCCACAACCTTTCTTTCTACTTTATCTTCCTCAGAGGTATCTGATGCTCCCGTGGTGATGACAGGACGGGTATAGTAATTTCAGACCTTGTGTCCCCACAAAAAAAATAGTCAAAAGTTGAAAGAGAGGGCATCCTTGTTCCTTCTGTTTTGAACATTTTTTTGGTTCAAAAACACATAAAATTTATCATTTTAACCATTTTTTAATTGGGGTATAATTGATAGATAACACTATATTTCAGTTATCCAACATAATTATTGAGTATTTGTATATATTGTGAAATGATCACCACAATAAGTCTAGTTAACCTGTGTCATCATACATAATTATAATTTTACAATTTTTTTCTTGTGATGATAACTTTTAAGATTTGCTCCCTTAGGAACTTTGAAATATTCAATACAGTATTATCTATAATCACCATGCTGTACATTATATCCCATGACTTATTTATTTTATAACTGGAAGTTTGTAACTTTTGACTCCCTTCACTCATTTTGCCCACCCCTCATCCCCTACCTCTGGCAACCACTAATCTGTTCTGTGTACGTATGAGCTTGTGTTTTGTTTTAGATTCCACATGTAAATGAGATTATGCAGTATTTGTTTTTCTCTGATTTATTTCACTTAACCATTTGTAAGTGTACAGTTCAGTAATGTTTTATATATTCACATTATTGTGAAACAGATCTCCAGAACTGTTTCATCTTGCAAAACTGAAATTGTACCCATTGAACAACTCCCCTTTTCCCTCTCCCTCTAGCCTCTGGTAACTACCATTTTACTTTCTGTTTCTATGAATTTGACTACTTTAGAGACCACATATAACTGGAATCATGCAGTATTTGTCTTTTTGTGACTGGCTTATTTCACTTAGCACAATGTCTTCAAGATTCATCCATGTTGTAGCATGCGAAAGGATTTTCTTCCTTTTTAAGGCTGAATAATATTCCATTGTATGCATACATCACATTTTATTTATTCATCCATGGATAGACTTTGGGTTGCCTTCACCTTCTGGCTATTGGGAATAGTGCTGTTATGAACATGAATGTGCAAATATCTCTTTAAAATCCTACCTTCAATTCTTTTGAATTGAGAAGTGAGATTGCTAGATCATATGGTAGTTCTATTTTTAATTTTTGGAGGAACCTCCATACTGTTTTCCATAGCAATTACATCATTTTATAATACCAGTAATGCACAAGGGATTCAATTTCTCCATATCCTTACCAGCACTTGTTATTTTCTGTTATTTGGATGGTAGCCAAAAGAATGGGTGTGAAATAATATTTTGTGTTCACAGTATCTCTTTGGTTTTTACTTGCATTTCTCTGATGATTGGTGAGATTGAGCATTTTTTCATATGCTTAATTGGCCATTTGTATACATTTTTGGAGAATGTCTGTTCAAGTCTTTTGCCCATTTTTAAAATCGGTCATTTGAGGGGGTTGCCTGGGTGGCTCAGTCAGTTAAGCATCCAACTCTTGGTTTTGGTCAGGTTGTGATCTAACAGTTTCGTGAGTTTGAGCCCTACATAGGGCTTCTTGCTGAAGTTCAGAGCCTGCTTGGGATTCTGTCTCCCCCTTGCCCCCCCCCCCAACATATGCTATCTCATTCTCTCTCAAAATAAATAAATGCACTTTAAAATTTTATAAAAATAAACAAAATGGGTCATTTGATTCTTTTGTTGTTGAGTTGTAGGAGTTCTTAATATATTCTGGATTTAATCCCTTATCAGATATGTGATTTGCAGATATCTACTTCTTTTCCCTAGGTTGCCTTTTCACTCTGTTGATTGTGTCCTTTGATGCACAAAAGTTTTTAAATTTGATGTTGGATTTTTCTATTTTGATGTTTGTTGTCTGTGCTTTTGTGGTCTCATGTCTAAGAAATTGTTGCGAAGTCTAATGTCATGAAGCTTTCTCCTGTGTATCTTCTAGGAATATTATAGTTTTACATTTACATTTATTCCATTTTGAGTTAATTTTTGTGTATGGAGTAAGATAAAGGTGTAGCTTCATTCTTTTTCATGTGGATATCCTGCTTTCCCAGCACCATTTGTCCTTTTCCCCACTGTGTTATCTTGGCACCCTTATCAAAGATCATTTGATCATATATGCAAGGGTTTATTTCTGGGTTCTGAGTTCTGTTCCATTGATTTCTTTGTCTGTCTTATTTAATTGTAGAGAGAGAGAAAGCACATGAGCAAGGAAGAGGGGCAGAGGGAGAGAAAGAGAGAATCTCAAACAGGCTCCACACTCAGTGCAGAGCCCAACACGGGACTCGATCGCACGACCCTGGAATCATGACCCAAGCCGAAATCAAGAGTTGGATACTCAACTGACTGAGTCATGCAGTTACCCCTATTTGTCTATGTTGATGCCACTACCATGCTCTTTTAATTACTGTAGCCTTGTAATATGTTTTGAAATCAGGAAGTGTGAGTTCTCCAACTTTGTTCTGACTGTTCAGGGTCCCTTGCAATTCCAAATGAATATTTCTGCAAAAAATTCCATTGGGATTTTGGTAAGGGATTGCACTGAAACTGTAGATCACTTTGGGTAGTGTGGACATTTAAACAATATTAAATCTTCCAATTCACGAACATAGGATGTCTTTACATTTATTTTTGTCTTCTTTACTTACTTTCACCAGTGTTATATAGTTTTCAGTGTATAAATATATTACCTCCCTGGTTAGGTTTATTCCTAAGTATTTTATTCTTTATGATACTATTGTAAATGAAATTATTTTCTTAGTTTTCTTTTCAGGTTGTTCATTGTTAGTGTATAGAAACACAACTGATTTTTGTATGTTGATTTTATATCCTGCAACTTTGCTGAATGAGTTTATTCTAACAGTTTTTGTTTTGTTTTGTTTTGTTTTGTTGGAAATTCAGAGTTCTCTTTATATAAGATTATATTATCTGCAAACAGAGTCTTTAGATTTTCAATTTGGAATTGAATCAATTTCAATTTTTATTTCTTTTTCTTACCTAATTGCTCTAGCTAGCACTTCCAATACTAAGTTGAATACAAGTGGTGAAAGTGAGTATCCTTCTCTGATTCCTGATCTTAGAGGAAAGCTTGCAGTCTTTCAGCATTGAATATGATATTCACTGTGGGCTTTTCACAAATGGCCTTTGTTAAGGTAGTTTCCTTCCATTCCTAGATTGTTAAGTGTTTTTATCATGAAAGGGTGTTAATTTTTTGTCAAATGCTTTTTCTATGTCAAGTGAGATGATCATGTGGTTTTTGACCTTCATTGTATTAATGTGGTGTATTACATTGATTTTTATATATTGAACCCACCCTGCATTCCAGAAATATGTCCTACTTGGTCATAATGTATCATCCTTTTATGGTGTAATGCTTTTGGATTCTGTTTACTTGTATTTTGTTAAGGACTTTTGTATCAAAGGATACATCAGGGATATTGGCCTGTAGTTTTCTTTCCTTGAAATGTCTTTGTCTAGCTTTGGTATTAGAGTAAAGCTGGCCTCATAGAATCATTTTGGAAATGTTCCCTCTTCTTCAGTTTTTTGGAAGAGTTGGAGAAGGATTGGTGTTAATTCTTTTTTTTTTTTTTTTCCATTTCTTTAATGTTTGTTTTTTTGAGAGAGAGACAGAGCACAAGCTGGGGAGGGGCAGAGAGAGGGAGACACAGAATCTGAAGCAGGCTCCAGGCTCTGGAGCTGTCATCACAGAGCCTGATGTGGGGCTCCAAACCCCCCAAAGCACAAGATCATGACCCAAGCTGAAGTCAGAGGCCTAACTGACTGAGCCACCCAGATGCCCCTGTTGGGAGGTTTTTAATTACGATTCAGTCTCCTTACTCATTATTGATCTGTTCAGATTTTCTATTCAAGGTTCAGTTTTAGTAGGGTTTGTGTTTCTGGGAACATCCATTTCTTCTAGGTTATCTATTTTGTTGATGTACAACTATAAATAATATTCTCTTGTAATGATTTTTATTTCTATGACATGAGTTACACTGTCTTTCGTTTCTGATTTTAGATATTTGAGTGTTCTTTCTTTTCTTAGTTAATCTAGATAATGTTTGTCAGTTTTGTTGATCTTTTCAGAACAGTTCTCAGTTTTTCCTTTTTTCTCTCTCTCTTTTGCTTATCTTTGCTCTAATCTTTATCATTTCCATCCTTAAATTAGCTTTGGGTTTAGTTTATTCTCTTCCTAATTCCTTGAAGTTGTTGATTTGAAACCTTTCATTCTGTTTCTTTGTGTTTTTTTTTTTTTTTTTTAATCCATTCAGCCAATCCATGTCTTTAGATTGGGAAGTTTAATTATTTTACATTTAAAGTAATTACTCATCAGAAAGACTTACTATTGCCATTTTGTTGTCTGTAAGTCTCATAGCTTTACTGTCCCTCATTTTCTCTCTTACTGCTTTCTTTTGTGTGTTTTTTTCTTTGTTCTTTGCTTTTTGGGTGTTTTTAGTTATACTTTGAGTCCCTTCTCATTTCCTTTTATGTGTATATCCTATAGACATTTTCTATGTGGTTACCATTGCAATTACATAAAACATCTTAAAGTTATAGCATTCTATTTTAAACTGATAGCAACTTAACTTTAATAATATTCAAAAACTCTGCTCTTTTACAGCTCTATCCCTCCACTTTGTTATTGATGTCACATATTACTCTTTATGTATTTTATACCCACTAATAGATTTATCTTTTTTGAAATGTTATTTAAATTCTATGCATCAGAATTCTTATAGTACAGGTTATATTCTATTTGTGTGTTTACTTTTACTAGAGAACCTGATATTTTCATATGGCTTTGTGCTGCTGTCTACTGTCCTTTTTTTCCATTAAAGGACTCCTTTTAGCATTTCTTATAGAGCAAGTGTAACAATAATGAACTCCCTTAGCTTTTGTTTATCTGGGAAAGTCTTATTTCTCCTTCATTTTCAAAGGACACTTTTGCCAGTTACAGTATTCCTGGTTGATGTGTTTTTCTTTAAGCATTTTGAATATATCATCCCACTCCCTTCTGTCTTGCAAAGTTCCTGTTGAGAAAACTGCTAATAATCTTATGGAAACTCCCTTGTATGTGACTAATCACTTTTCTCTTGCTGCTTTCAGGATTCTCTCTTTGACTTTGGACACTTGAATTATAATATGTCTCAGTGTGGTTCTCTTGGGTTTTGTCCCAGTTAGAGTTCTTTGAGCTTCTTGAATCTTTGTGTACATTTCTTTCCTGAGATTTGGAAAGTTTTCTGCCATCTTCAAATGAGCTCTCTGCCTTCTTTCCTCCTTCTGGGATTCACATGAGTATCCGTTAGCATGGCCCATAAGTCCCTTAGCCTTTCTTTGTGCTTTTTGGGGGCTTTTTTCATTCTTTTTTCTTTTTCCTCCTTTAACTTCCTGATTTCAAATGACCAGTCTTCAAGTTTGATCAGTCTTTCTTCTGCCTGTCAAGTCTGCTTGTTGAACCTCTTTAATGAGTTTTTTTGATTTGGTTATTATATTTTTTAGTTCCATTATTTGTTTTTATAGTTTTTATCTTTGTTGATATTCTAATGTTTTCATGCATAGTTTTCCTGATTTTGTTTAGTTGTCTCTCTGTGTTCTCATTGGGTATCTTTCTGACAGTTATATAAATTCTTTGTCAGGTAGCTCATAGATCTGCATTTCTTTAGGGTTGTTTTCTGGAGTTAAATTTTGATCCTTTGATTAGGCCATGTTTCCCTGTTTCTTTGTATGTCCTTTAATATTTTGCTGGAATTTGAACATTTGAAAAAACAACCATCTCTCAGTCTTTGTGTACTGGTTTCATTCAGGGGAAGACCTTCACTTACCAGCCCTGCTTATGGTCTTAGGGATTCTCAAACCTTTTCTCATCTCTTTCTTCCCCTGGTTTCTGACTGTAGAACTGCAGCTCTAACATACTGCTCACTTCTGTTTTCAGTGCCTTCCAAAACTCTAGCACCAGTCACCTAAGTGCTCCAAGTCAGCAAGACAGAAACCGACCCCTTGGTGGCTCCTAGATAAGACATATGTTGAATATATGGTCAAGTCTTTGGTTTCCATCCCATGGGAGGATTCCTGATAAGGGATATTTCCTCCCATTTGCTCCTAGCTATGCTGCATAGAGGAAGGAGCATGTACAGGCACACCAAACGCTGTAAATTTTCCTACTCCTTTTGCTAGAATCCTTTCTTGGCTTTACAGTGGCCAAGGTGCTATAGCTTCTCAGCTGATCTCTAGAATTCTCACAGAGGTGTTCTAGTCTCTCTGTTGTTAACTTGATGTCTCTGTGGGGTTAGGAGAACCTGTGGCTTCCTACTCTGCCATCTGGCTGGTGTTCTTCCTTGTGTTTTTTAAGAGCAAGGAAACCTTCCTAAAGTCCTGTAACAGACTTCTCCTCTTACTTCCTTGTCTAGATTTGCCTCATGGCACCCACTTCCAATCAGTCTCAACAAGGGAATATATTATTATGATTTGGCTTATGTTAATCAGAACTCATGTACTCTGGGATCACCATTTGATACCTAAACAAAATGGCTCCCATTTGTAAAGGGAACAAAAGTGGTTTAATAGCTATTAGGAGACGACCAATGTGCCCACCATAAGTGTTAAATTGTTGTTTGTCTCTTTTAGAGCCGAAGAGATTCCTCTGAAGATCTTGGCCCACAATGGCTTAGTTGGAAGACTTATTGGAAAAGAAGGCAGAAATTTGAAGAAAATTGAACATGAGACAGGGACCAAGATAACAATCTCATCGTAAGCCACCCATTCAGATTAATTGTGCCCAAAATGGAAAACTTGAGCATTTTGATATGCCCAACTCCTTCATCTACTTTTCCTTAAAATGGGAACATAATTATAAACGATGTAAATATATCTAACACCATCAAAACAAATACATAAATAGTTACAGTCAGACATTTTCTACTATGGATATGAGCTAAGTCACCTCTAAGACGCGAGATCAGATGGCAAGTATTTGATAACGACAGTGTGTGGTGAGGGAATCCAGTTTTCTCCCCACGTCCTCCACCAAGACTTGTTTGTGATCCTTCTGGGATTTTATTTTTCCTTTTGAAAAAAGGAAATCTCTCTTTTTTCCCGGTGGCCAGCTTGCAGGATTTGAGCATATACAACCCTGAAAGAACCATCACTGTGAAGGGCACAGTCGAGGCCTGTGCCAATGCAGAGGTAGAGATTATGAAGAAGCTCCGTGAGGCCTTTGAAAATGATATGCTGGCTGTTAATGTAAGTGCCAATGCTTTCTTCTCTACTGGTTTTCACATGTGTTTTCAGGCAGGACACAAGCCTCTCTAAGAATAGTTGTCATTCAGCTGGTGAGGAAGTGCCTTAGAATAGATCTGCAGAGTTATTCCTGCCTTCCTGGGGCAAGAGCATTAAAACAAGCAGGAAACCAACTAGTAAATTATGATAAATGCACTGGACAAAATAGTGTGAAGCTATTAAAATCTTAACTTTGAGGATTATAAAATGACGAATTGCTTACGATATTCATTAAGAAAAGAGCAGATAGAAGTGTATTTAACTAGGGTTACAGTTATGTAAAATAGTATGGAGCAAAATGGAAGGCTACCTACAAAAATAAAAACAGCTGGTATATTAGGAAAGTGGGATTTTTTTCTACTTTACAAACTTTCTGTCATGTTGTCCTGTTACTTTTTAAATTTAAAAATGCTTCAAAAGTAAACTCTGATTTTCATCCCTGTCTTACTGATGTGCACTTCTGGATCACCCGGGAAATGTCAATCACCTTGGCTGTCCCTGATTGTTCCGGCAGACGTCTGGATTTGGGCTTGTCCTTCCTGTTACTGCTAACTGATTCTCACTTTACAATGGGGAGACACCAGTCTGACCTTCAGAAATCTTAAAAATCTCGTCTGTCAGCAAAGCCCAGGCCCAACTCAGAGGAGTCATTTGTTTCATTGTTTTTTATTATAATGATGTTCTGACATAAAAGAGGAAAGGACACTGCAATAAGTCGTTATATGCCTATAGTCCATCTTCAGCGGTTATCAACTCATGGCCTGCTTTGTTTCACCTAAGCCTCCATGTGCTTTCCCAGCCTCCCTGAATGACCTGGAAGCAAATCCCAGACCTGGTGATGTTTCATAGAGGAGTAAATGTTGACAAAGAGTTACGTAGGCTAAAGCCAGTGCCATCAGTGCACCTCTTTCTAAGGACCCTCCTGCTCAGGTCAGAACACTATCCCCTCCTTGCCCCAGCACCCCTTTAGCAGCCCACATCACATATGGGACATGATGAGTACAAGATCACATTGTCACCTTCTCCCCGTTTGTGTGTATTTGTCTGTGGAAATATCCTCAGATGGCATCACTGTCTTCTTTTGGACTCTTGACATCATATGATGTCATCCAGAAAAGCTACAAAAGGGTCTGGGTGCTCTAAGTATCTCCACTTAGCATATCGTTTAGATTCATTCATATCTGTACCAAAGTCACGCGTTGACAGATGATTAACAGAATTACTGGATCTTATATATCAAATGGGGTAAAGGTTAAAGAACCCATCTCTCCTATTCCAAACATCCTAAAAGAAGGCAAGTTAATGGGTGACCCTAGTCACAGATAAGAAAACAGAAAATGTTAGAGAACTGCTTAGTGTTCAGGGAGATGAAGGTAGGGGCAGGGTGGACACAGCCCAGATGACTGCATCCCTGTGCAGTTAATACCCATCCCCTGCCTAGGTGAGCATCCCCATGCTGAAATGTGAAATAAGTAAGCAAGTGAGATAATCACAACACTCGCAACTAAATGGTGAAAAATTCAAAGTTGTGAACCATCCTGAACCTGAGAATGGAGTTTACGTGTGTTATGGTATCCTAGTGAAAGATCTGATCTTTCTCTGGATAGAGTTGGAAAAACATATTAACCCAATATTTTTTAAACATATTCATTCCACAAGTATTTATTGAGTACTTACTATGTACCAGGCACTGAGCACACAACACTGAGGAATATAGTCTCTGTCCATGAGGAAGTTATGATCTAAAAGGGAAGGGGCAACTATACAGGCAAGTCAAATACCATGTGATGAGATTTCAAATATTATTTGAAGGAAACACAGGAATGTTGGTGGGGGCACACAGAAAGGTCACTGGAGTGGAGACCTTTGGAGTGAGGAGACACCTAAGCTCAGGTGAAACCCACATGGCAAGTAGGACTTAGGTCAGGAGGAAGAGAAGCAGTTTCCCTGCATGATGGATAATGTGTGCAGAGGCCCAGAGGGGAGAGAGGAGTGGGACTGGGCATGGTGGGGATGAGTGGTTAGCAGGAGAGAAGATATGGTGGCCTGGGTCCCCCAGAGGAGCGTTGTTGGCTGTGTTAAGATGTGTAGACACTCTCAGAGAAGCTTTGAAGGTCAGCTTGAGGTTTGGAGAGCCCACCCCAGCAGCAAGGGGGTCCGTGAGGCCAGGGCAGAGCTGATTAGGAGACCGGACAAAAGATGGAGGTTGACTCAGGCAAGCTGGGCCTCTCTGGTCTCCTCCCCTCATCTTTTTCTCCATTTCTGTTCCCAGCAACAAGCCAATCTGATCCCGGGGTTGAACCTCAGCGCACTTGGCATCTTTTCAACAGGACTGTCCGTGCTGCCTCCACCAACAGGGCCCCGAGGAGCTCCCCCCGCTCCCCCTTACCACCCTTTCGCTGTAAGTAGCTCAGCACCCAGAGGTTTGCTCATGTTCTGGGCACCCCCAGGCAGCAGCGTTACTCTGCTATGTTGAATCAGAGCTAAAGCTTTAATTTGGAGGCTGTGCTCATAAGTGATTGTAGGATAAATCCAACATTTCTTAGGACTTCTTCCTAATGGACAGATAAATATTATTAAAAATCCTCTAAATACGTGCTCTGAAACATAGTATATGTCATACCTAGGAAAGAAACTACAGTGCTAGCAAATTCACTAACTAGAAGCCTATTATAAAAAAGGAAATTTGAATTTCTTAATTCAAATAAGAATCATGAGTATTGTTCATTTATTAAAATAATAGGGTACCTGGATGACTCTTGAATATATATATATGTACATATATATATATACACACATATATATATTACATATATTTCTCGCCTGTGTCTACAACTCAAATGCATCATATTTTATTAATAGACATTTTTAAAAAGAAAATAATACACAATATTTGTTTCTAAACAGCACAATGCCTGGCATTTAGTAGGTTCTCAATAAGTATTTACTGAGCCCTAATTAACAACAAAAGAAGAAATGTGAATGTTCACAAGTTTTCTAATTGTTGCTTCCATTTACAAGCATTATAGATCAATACATTATCAAATTGGGGTTCAGGATACTTGACAGCTTTTTTTTTTTCACTCCTAATTCTTCTGTATACGTATTGCTTATTTTTTAAGCAAACTTTCTTTCCTCCAACGTTCATACTTTGTAGTGGGAAGAATTAGGTTGATGAACGCTACCTTGGCCACTCTTCTTTTGAGAGGTGGTCTCTAGTGTAGGCATTGCAGTGTGAGCATTCCTAGTAGCTCTTTGGATTATTTGTAGAGAGACTGAAACCACTGTGCTCTTCTGCCAAGAATATACAGACATGAACTGGCACCCACATTTTTAGTCACAAGAATGTACACATTCTGCAGTCTTGTTTATGTACAGATCTTCTGAGCCATTTCTAAATCTTCATACCATTTCTTTGGAGTTATATCCATTTTCTCTTAAACTAAAGGATGGGGCCCAGTATTGAGCCATGTGTGTGGAGATGAGAGCCGGGATAAGTGGGATCTGGGATGTGACAAGAAGGATTGTGGCAGCTGTGACAATCATGTGTCTGCTCCAGGGACTTAGAACAGTGATGACAGGTGCCTGTCCCCAAGTCTTTGCTGTGAGATTTAACAATGACCAAGCTTGGGACATTTCAGTGGTGTTGAGACACATCTCCTTTTCTTAGGAGAAAGGCTGTGTCTACTGCCTACAGAAGATAACCTCAGAACTTGAGATAAACAGTGGGGGAAAGGTATGTTAAAACAGGCCACTTCTAAAATTGGTAATCTGAGGGGGTAAGCAAACCCTTACTCTGAGATTTGGCACAAGGGCCAGACTCCCCCACCACTTATTTTTGTAAATAAAAAAAATTTTTTTAATGTTTTATTTACTTTTGAGAGAGAGAGAGAGCACACACATGAGCAGGGTAGGGGCAGAGAGAAGGGGGGACAGAGGATCCAAAGCGGGCTCTGCACTGACAGCAGTGAGCCCAGTGCAGGTCTTGAACTCATGAACCGTGAGACTGTGAGCTGAACCAAAGTTGGACACTCAACCCACTGAGCCACCCAGGCACCCTTGTAAATAAAATTTTATTGGAATATAGTCATGACCCTTTGTTTATATATTGTCTATTTGGTTTTTTTGCTATGATGGTGGAGTTGAGTAGATGCAGTTAGAAACCTTGTGCCCTGCAGAGCCTAAAATATATATTTGGCCCTTTACAGAAAGAGTTCACAGACCCTTGAAATAAAACCAGGGGAGAAGCTCTCATGTGATAGCAGGATATTTTCTAAACTTGAAAATAAGGTTTGCCAGTTGGAAAGCTCCTTTTCATCTGAGATTTTCACTAAAACAGTACAATAACCATTTTACTAAATAAAATACATAGTTCCTGTTCTTCATCAAATAGATTTTACTTTCTTTATGAAGCTAAAAGCCATGTGGTTCTGATCTTGATCACATAGATCAAGATTCAATTCTAACCACAGCACATAGTTGCCCCAACTCTCTGTGACTCTCCTTTCCTGGGGCGGCTGTTGAAGTGCAGAGCCAGGGAATGGAGGTGGCCATCACTGCCTACCTGTGCAGGACCTAGGACAGGTCCCCAAAGCCACACCTTTAGTGTGTGCATTGCAGGTTGATGGGCCCAGGCATCCTGAGGACAGAGTGGGGTGGGAGCGATAGGCATGTTTTAAATACTTCTATTATTTTCTTGTCATGTAGGCTTTCAGATTTTCAGAAACCTTGGGTATTTCTTTCCTTTTATGTATCACAAAACACCAGTACTTTTGCTCTTGGGATCCAAAGGTCAGGAAGTCTCTGTACCTCTATACATGGAGCTTACACATGCCAAGGTTGGTCTCTAACCTCTTCAATTTTGAAAGCATATGTGTATGTATGAAAACTTACTATTCTCTGGTTATAAAAGTAATATGTACATAGCATTTAAGAAGCAAATAATACAGGGGTGCCTGGGTGGCTCAGTCGGTTAAGCGTCCGACTTCGGCTCAGGTCATGATCTCGCGGTTTGTGAGTTCGAGCCCTGTGTCGGGCTCTGTGCTGACAGCTCAGAGCCTGGAGCCTGCTTTGGATTCTGTGTCTCCCCCTCTCTGCCCCTCTCCTGCTCATGCTCTCTCTCTGTCTCTCAAAAATAAATAAATGTTAAAATAAATTTAAAATAAAAAAGAAATAATACAGAAATGTAGAAAGTGCAAGTTTTTTCTCAATGTAGAAATAACCAGTGTTTGCACATATGAGTGTGTGTACATATAATTTCTAAATGTTAAATACATGCTACATGTACCTAAAATATATATATTCAAGGCATTCACTCTGCTGTGGAAATCCTTGTACGTTGGCTCTTTTATCCAGTTATTTCCTCAGAATAAATTCCTTGAAATAGAATTGCTGAGCCAAAGAATATATAAATTTTCTACATGATATATAATTATAAAATACGTAAATGTTGATACATAATACATAAATTTCAATACATGGAGGATGTATACTACTTTTCCCTCCCACCAATGTGTGATACAGATTTTTTCTCCCATACTTTCATAACCCATGTGATTATCCCTTGCAGTCTGATACTTCATACATTTCTTTTGTTATTATGAGGCTCAACAGTTTTTACTGGCCATTTTTTCCCCTCTAATGAATTGTCTTTCTATATCCTTCGCCCATCAGTCTTTTGAAAGGCAGTATAGGTTCTGGAGCCAGACCACTTGCATTTTAATCTGTCTACTATCACTTGCTGTTTTTAACCTCAGACAAATGCCTTAACCTCTTTGCATCTCAGTGTCCCTGTCTATAAGATGGGGGTGGTAATTGAATATATCATGGTGTTGTTGTAAGGGTTTTTGCATAAGTTAAAACCTGCACATAATTATTTCTGTGTAAAATTAGTGCTATTGTCATCATCTTTATTTTCCATCTTTTTGTTACTGATTTGTAACAGCTAATTACATATTAAGGCCATTATCCACTTGTCATACTGTAAGTATTTTTCACCAGCTTGTTATTTCTCTTTGCTTTATTTGTCGTGTCTTGTGCCATAATAATTTTAAATATATTTTGGACAAACTGTTGTATGAAGTAAATTGTAAACATGTCCCTTGGCCTGCCTTCTCTTACCCAAATTTTACCCAATAACCACTCCCCCAAAGTATAGCACCTTTATGTTTCCATTTTTCAAAAATGTTTTCTAAGCATATATACAATCATATTATTCAAAACTATAAGTGGAATCATGTCATACACACAGAATTACAAGGGTTTTGTTTTTGTTTCACTTATTATGGGCATCTTTTCACAATTAAACCTAATTCTCTTTAATGTCTACATAGTATACCATTGTATGAATTTACTATAATTTTTCTAACCAGCACACTATTTTTAGACATTTGAATTGTTTCCAGGTTTTCTCTACTACACGTAGGGTCAAAATGAATATTCCTTTTCATAAGTCTTTGCACAATGTGTGAGTATTATCCAAAAGTAAATTATCTAAGACTAGAATTATTGCATCAAAAGGTATATGCAATTTAAATTCTCACAGATTTCTCTTCACCAGAATTCATGTAGAAATTTTAAGAAGTAAGGTAGTTAAATCAGTGACGTTTTGTATTTTGGCCTTTGGTGTCATGCTAAAGAAAACATGTCCCATCCAACACTGTAAAGGTATTCTCCCATGTTTTCTTATAATAATTTTTAATTGTTGGATTTTGAGGATTGTTATTTGTATCTGTAATTCATAGGGAATTTATCTTGACTTAAACTTTGACAAAAAGATCTTTTTTTTTTTTTTTTTTCCAAATGGATAGCCAGTTTTCCCCAAATCACTTCTTGAATAATGTACCATTTAATCACTTAGTTTGAAATTCCAGGTGTCTCATACACTAAATTCCCATTTAGTTGTCTTCCTGGACTCTGCTCCATTCATGTCTTTGTCTATGCTATAATTACTGTAGTTGTATACTCTCTTCGACAGCTTTAACAGCAGGATTATTTTTTTCCCTAAAAGAATGAATTGGAGAGATGACCAACTTTTAATATGCTTGGGAAAATTAAAGAATATGTAACTTTTCTGTTCCTTGAAGATTTTATCCATAAAACATCTGGGCCTACCACCTTTTGGAGACAAATCATTTATAAACTTTTCAGTTGATTATAAATTATTGACTTGGTTTTATTGGTTTTTATTTGTCCATAAAAGTATTTGTTTCATCTAGCTTTCACATGTGTTGGCATAACATTGTACAAAGTGGACTATTGCCTTTTAAGTCTCCCAACTTGTGTATTACTCTTTTGTAATTCCTAGCATCATATATTTGTGTTTTCTTTTTTTCCTTAACCACATTTGCCAGGGCTTTGTTTGTTTGTTTGTTTGTTTTTAATTTCTAAGTAGTTGATGGGTTCTTTTTTCTTATCTTGCAGTTCTTTTCTGTACTTGGTATTCAGACAGTGTTATGGCAGCGTTTCTGATTTTTGTGACCTTACTCATGCATGGTCAGTATTTTAATTCGTGGGCATTTGGAAGGATGCACCTTCTCTGATGGGCTCGAAGTTGTGTTTATAGCTATAAAAGCAAGCTTCTGATTGGTGGCTCATATCCTCTATCTGATTATTTTTATCTGTATGACTTATTATGGGAGGAGTTTGCTCTTCTCCCACCATGATTATGGTTTTGTCAGATTCTTTATTCTAATAAGTTTTATTTCATGTATTTTGGTCATAGCACTCTAGAAATAATCTGGAATTTTATTCCAAACTGTTCAGCTTCTTTTCCTAATGAATACACAGTCTCATAACCTGTGGTTTAGAATTAACTAAACTGTAACTGGTTACTTTGTCCACTGCAGTTGGTTTCTTGTGCTCCATATCCTCTCATTTTTGAGTTATTTGGGGGCTTTTTTGTTTGTTTGTCAGGAATGCTTCCTTATACAACTTTTTTCAGCAATTGCACTTATGTAATATAAATTCTAAACCTTTCTAGATCTGAAAATGCCCTTCTTTTCTTTTCCCTTCACATGAATGAAAGTTCAACTGGGTGTCTAGAATTTCTAGAGTAATAGTTCCTCTACCACTCTGAAAACATTACTTTTAGTATTTTTTTTTTTCAGATAAATGTGCTACCAGCCTGATTTATTTCGTAGATTGCTTTTTTTTCCCTTCTGTCTGTAAGAGTTTTTTTGGTTTGTTTGGTTTTGTTTTTGCCTTTTTTTAGCATTTGCCTTTACACTTGAGTTCAGAAATGTGAGTCTCTGCCCTTTGATCTGAAGATTCAGGTTTTTCTTTGCTTCAGGAAAATCTTTTGCTTCTGTACTTCATGTTAGTATTACTTCTCCCTCCCTCCCTCCCCCCACTTCATTTTGTCCTTCTGAAATTCCCACTTTATGGATTGTAGCTCTTCTTCTCCATTCTCATATACAGTTCCTTCTTTTTGTTTTGCATGGGTTAATCTTCTGATGCACTGATGGACTTTTTAGGAGTGTCTTTTCTGCTATTTATACAGCCTTTGTGGAGTTTTTCCTTTCCAAATCAATCTAGGTCTCTCATTGATCTTTTCTCATAGCAGTATACTTACAGATGAATGAAGTAAAATCAAATTTTTTTAAAAAGTTCTGTTTTCTGAATGAATTCACTTGGGTCATTTGTTTGCCTTGCTCGGCTTTGCTCCCTTCTTCCATGCTCCTGATTCTTAATACACATCTAATAATTTTAATTGTCCATTCGTATACTTAAACTCAACAGAAGGCATATTGGAATCCTTAGGGGAGTTTTTTCATAACATGCCATGGGCCCCACCTGAACCAGTGAATTCAGAATGTTCCAGGTGGGGCAGCATTGGGGGTAGTAGTTGAGATCTTGGGCTGCAGAGTCAGATACAGATCTGTGCTCAAGTCTTGGCTTTGCCTCTTGCTAACTTAACAGTTTCTAGTTTTCCTCAGCTCCTGAGGTTGTCCCTTGAGAACACACAGAGGTGGATAAGCAGCCATTGTGGAGAGGCCCTTTGACAAGCTGGCGTAGAATGGTGTACCTTCTGAATCTTGGAGAGGCTCTGCCCATGACACTGACCCCTCTGGCTGAGTCCACTCCATCCCCCCAGGCCCATGCCCACATTCCTGGTTCCTAGGGAGAGCATCCACCATCTTTGCAATGTGGCATCAGTCTTTCTTCACAGTACAGCTGTTTCAGTATTTGAAATTTGTACGCCTGACACTTGCTCTGTCCACTGCTCATTTCCCAGCCCTCACTCTTCCCACCCCTCACTCTTCCCACCCTGTGATTTCTTCATGCTTCAGTTTGTCACCTAAATCATACATCATGATTATGGTCATACATAGCAGCTTGGGACTAAAGACTCTGTAGTTCTTCCAGGAAAAGCAGGTCCAACTGTTTATAATTGCTTTTTTAATTTTTACTAATGCATTTGATATATACTCCTCTAACTACCCCCGCCCCCCAGCAGAGTGAAGCATAAAGGAAGAGCAGACACCAGTTTCCCTCAAACTGAGAATATAACACAAACCAGTGGATAATAATGACCACCCACCTTGCAGCCTCTGTTGGCAGGGGGTGGGGACACACTTGGCAGGGTCACCTTTACTGTAACACCCCTCCCCCACTCCCTAGTGTCATAATGCTTCTTAAATTCTTAAAGATAGAGGAGCTTTTTCACCACCCCCTCATCTCTCTGGCATTGGAATTCTTATCTTGGGATTCACCCTAAGACCAAAAACAGCTCATGTGGTTCCTGGTGGCTTCTA
Source organism: Neofelis nebulosa (assembly GCF_028018385.1). Lineage (NCBI taxonomy): Eukaryota > Metazoa > Chordata > Mammalia > Carnivora > Felidae > Neofelis > Neofelis nebulosa. Next base: position 77,352,833 of record NC_080786.1, on the reverse strand, counting down.
AACCTTCAGATGGAGGGTCTGTGGGAGCAATACATGGGGAAGGAGGCGTCTAAAAAAATAGTAATTAAAAATAATAAATAAAAGAGCTTCTCCTTTGTAAAATAACTAGGGACTCTCAAACTGGGACAGTGAGACCGACTGCCGTGTTGGGTTGGGTGGGCTTCCTTGCCGACCTCCCCCTCCTTGGGCTCTTGGTTCATCAGATGGCTGCAACCTGTTTTCCCAGTAAAGAGAACATTTATTCAAGTCATCAGCGGGTGATTTCTCTGACGGTTGTGATGAAGCGTGTTTTGAAAACCTTCCTCCAGTTGAGATTGTAGACTCCATCCATAGAAGGTTGGGAAATTGCGTGCTTTAAGCATACATTTTATTATAAATAAGTACTCTTTTAACACTAACAATTCAGTCTACAGTACCCAATGATAGATCCTTCCACTCCTGTGACCCCACTCAGTGCCACGTAACGTCCTTCAGGGGCATCCATGGTACTTCATAGGGTCAGATCCAAGTTCAGACCAAGGCCCACAAGCCCTGTGTGATCTCAGACTGCCTGCCCCCCATCGTTTGCAGCTTTTACCTTACCGGCCCCTTTTCTGTTTTTCCAAAGGCCCACCCCTGTCCTAGCTCAGCACCTCTAAGAATCTTGCTTACAATGTTTCCTTCCCCAGTGCCTTGTGTGCAGTTCCTTCTCCTCCATGGAGCCCAACTCAGAGGTCACCTCCTCAGAGAGTCTTCCTGGGCCGCTCCAGCTATATTTGGCATCTCAACCCTAATCTCCACAGCTTTGCTTCCTCACGTCGTCCTGTTCGTTTCTTTCACAATACTTGTCTGTCTCCCCAATAGGACGTAAGTCCCATGGTAGCAGGGACCTTTTCTGTCTTAATAGCTGTGTCCCCAGCACCTAGAACAGTGCTTTGTATATGATAGGTGCTCAGATATCTTTTTCATAAATGAATGAACGATTGAAGGAACGCTCACAACATATTAGAAGATCTAATTTCTAAAAGATCTAGATATTTTATTTTCTAGATCTAGACATGATATTTTAACCCATTTGTGGATGAGGCTCAGAAGAGTTGAATAAATTATTCCAGCTTGTATGGAGCTGATGATTCAGACTCAGGTCTTATATGAGTATTCTGATTCCGAAAACCAACTTACGTAACATAAAGCCAGCACCTCTGCTAGAAATGAGCTCCTGACTGCCAAATTTGGGGTTCTTTCCCCACAAGTTTTCCCACTGTAGTAGCTCGTGAACACAAGGAGGAGTGGGGAATTAGTCCTTTTAATACTTTTATAGCTAATTCTCTCTCCTAACCCAAGTGGTAGGTCTAAATTTGATACAGTGTTTATGTTGGGAGTATTCAAACCCAGAATAGGAGTCACACTGTGGCTGGTCTATTCTTGGTCTCATGTGAGTTTGTGGAGGAAAAGGCAAGTCACAATTCAAAAGAATTATTGCTGCTCTGAGGCCTGAAAGAAAGGATGTCCTGCAAGAGGAAATGGAGGGGGAGCAAGGGGAAGCATCCTTTCCCCAAGGTAGAGCTTTGAGCAGAAAGCCACAGAAATTCTCCCTTCACCCTCCATGGCTCAGGACAGGGACCTCCAGGAAGGGTCTGGAGCTGAATGCCCTTCAAGGAAGAAGCAGGACCAGGTAAGCCCTCTTCACTCAGCTTCCAGTCAGAAGTGGAAAGTGCCAAGGCAATGCTGGTCTCATAGCACCCTCTTGTGGGTGTGAGGTGTCACTACAGCTTCCTTCCAAAACCTGAGAGCAAAGGCTTGCGTCTACACAATAGTTCCTAAGCACAGCCCTGTGATCACCTAGGCCCACAGTGGGGGAAGCCCCTCCTGCAGTGTCCATGTCTCCTCTTTCCCGAGGCCAGAAGTCCACTCTCCAAGCTCAGAAAGGGAAACCCTTTCATTTGGTCCCTAGTGTTATAAGATGAAGTTGTGATATGGAACTCAAAGTCCATCTGGAGATCTGGGAGACTGAGAACACAACGGGATTTGTTCAAGGGCCCTCCAACAAACACTAGACCCCTGTAAGAAGCCTAGGAGGTCATCTTGCAGGGCGGGTCCACAGACATTGACCCCGTGGTGCTCTGAGCCATTCACCTCCTTTCCTGTAACAGGTGTGCCAGCATTTATGTGGCCTTATGCAAAGTGCAGTTAACTAGACTGTGGATTCTGTCAGTGTCCTGTCTGTACGAATGTATGATATCAGACCTACTTCTGTCTTGCAGGCCTGTTATGAGGATGAAGAGTTTGTGAATAAATTACCTACCACAGTGCCTTGTATATTAGATATTCAACAAAAAGCAGCTACTTTTTTTTTAAGTTCATTTATTTTTATTTTTTTATTTTTAAAATTTTTTTAACATTTATTTTTGAGACAGAGACAGAGTGTGAGTGGGGGAGGGGTAGAGAGAGAGAGGGAGACACAATCTGAGGCAGGCTCCAGCCTCCATGCTGTCAGCATAGAGCCCGACACGGGGCTCGAACCCACAAACCATGAGATCATGACCTGAGCTGAAGTCGGGCACTTAACCGACTGAGCCACCCAGGCACCCCATAAGTTTATTTATTTTTGAAAGAGAGAGCAGGGGAGGGGCAGAGAGAGGGAGAGAGAGAGAATTTCAAGCAGTCTCTGCACGGTCAGCGTGGAGCTCGACGTAGGGCTCGAACGCACAAACCGTGAGATCATGACATAAGCTGAGATCAAGAGTCAGATGCTTAACCGACTGAGCCACCCAGGTGTCCCAAAAGCAGCTGCTTTTTAAATGTTATTGTAATAGCTCTTTTGTTTTCTATCCACATTTGTCTTCGTGTTCCCTCCCGGCCCTCCCTCACACTCACACATGATGCTATTTATTCACTCATTATCACTCCTCTCTCAGCCTCATTTTCAATCCCTCCATTCTCAATCTCTCCATTCCTTTCAAAACTCTCTGAGGGAGCTCACAGACCTGGCTTCCCAGGAGCACATTTGCTGGCCGTGAATAACTCTAGATTTTGTCCTACTGTCTCTGTGCCTTTTAATCCACAGTCCGTGGCTTCCCAGAAAATAGAAGCCACTGGGCCTGCCTGTCTGAGGGAGGGCAGGTCCAAAGAGTTACTCCCGTGGTGGTAAGTTCCCAGGGGCCTAAAGCATGGTGCAGCTTAACCGTGATAAACATTCAGCCAGGCATTCAGTGCTGCGGTGGGAGAAGTGGAGCAGAGATCTGAGCTGCCAGGGGCCAGGTGGAGCCAGGTGACGGTACGCAGAGCCTGTGCTGTGTGCGGGAATCTTGCCTCCCTGAGTTTGGAGAATGTCCCTGTAGGCAGCCGCTAACTGACCGACTATTTCTTTCATGCTGCAGACTCACTCCGGATACTTCTCCAGCTTGTACCCCGCTCACCAGTTTGGGCCGTTCCCGCATCACCACTCCGTAAGTGCCCCTCGGTTCAGCCCGTCGGCCACTTTTCCCTCTCCTTTGGCGGGTACCACATAGGCTGTGGTGGACTGACCAGTGAATGTCCTGGCGTGAGTGCTGGGTCCTATGTGTCCAGGGCTTCTTGTGAGTGACATCAAACTACCCCAACAGTCAGCACTCCTGCCAATGCTTACAAATCCACAGGTGGCAGGAAATGGGTACATACGAATGATCAAGAGATAAAATTAGGAGATAGTATTTAGCAAAGAAGAGCATTTCTAAAGGTCTTTGAACAAATGGGGTCATGTCATTCCCACAGACCCCTATGGGGACGACCCCTGTTCTCTTTCGGCTGTCACCATGTGGCATGGTCACGGCAGGTTTACTTATCTTCTTTCGAACCTGATGTCACTCTGGTGAAGATACCCGTCATGGCTACAAGGTGTGCAGAGTTGTTTCCTGTTCTTCTAACAAAGTGCCTCAGGACCCTGTCCTCAGGCCAGGTATATTTAATAACAGTATTGATTTCTTGGATAAAGACACAGGAGCGAGCAGTACCTATCACATTTGAATATGACAGAAAGCCTGTGAACAGACAGCTTTCTGAATCCAGCAAATTCAGAGCTGCTCAAGAGGAGTTCCCATTTCGATTGTCATGTAGTGCTCCCTGTGCCCAGGTTTGTTCCTTAGGCCTCACACCTGCAGCTCCTAGGCCGCAGGAGCATCCCATGCACCATTTTGACCATTTCCTTGGGTATTAGGGCTCCCACAGCACACAGCTCATCGTAGATGCTAGGTACCTGCTGAGTGCCTGATGGAACAACCCAGTGGGAATGATGTCTTGTCTTGTGCTGCCCTTCCAGTACCCAGAGCAGGAGATTGTGAATCTCTTCATCCCGACCCAGGCTGTAGGTGCCATCATTGGGAAGAAGGGGGCGCACATTAAACAGCTGGCTCGATTCGCTGGGGCCTCCATCAAGGTAAAGCTGCTCTCCACAGCCACCTGTTTCCCGCCTTCTTCCATCAGCACCTTCCCACCCCATGTGCGTTGTTCCTTCTGCTAGTCCTGAGCAACGCTGACTCCTTCTGGGGACAGACTCCCACAGGATCTGGCAAATTGGCCCCCAAGATTAATCCTATCTGCTCTCATCTTTACCTCTCTCATTCCTTTCTTGCTCAACTAACAACTGAATTAGAAAAATTTCTAGTAACAGACAAGCCAACCCAGTCCTGTTTGGGCTACCATAGTCTTCTTCTTAAGAAGATAAAGAAAAAAAAAAAAAAAAAAAAAAGGAAGGGAGGGAGGGAGGAAAGAAAAAGGCTGAGGGTTTTTTCCCCAACCTAAAGGGAGCGGACTTGAGCAGAGCATCATTTTCACTTCGCTGTTATCAGTGCTTTGACGCTTTAATTAGTCTCTCTGCTTCACAAATTCTCAAGAAAGTAGTTGGGATGAAAAACTCTTTGGAAAGTGATAAAATTGTAGGTAAACAAAAGCTGGTATCACAGCCGGACAGGCAGTCCTGGGACTGCACAGAGCGGCTCAGGAAGGAAGGCCCCTTGATTTATGGAAATGGTGGTGAGTGTAGTTACAGACCCACATCCTGCCCCTTCGAGCGCCATGTGAAGAAGCGCCCGAGAAGCTGAAAGGGAAGGATTATTCGACCCTGGTCCTGCTCCAAGCCCAGCTATCGGCTCTGACTCACAGGCAGAATGCTGAGCACGTCCCAAGCCTCATGAAACTCTTTTGAAAACAGAGTTTCCGTTGTTACGTAAAATAATTTGCTACCATGGGACAACCCGGAATTCCGAGCGAGAAGTCTCATGACTTGGAGAGAAAGAATGCTTGCGCTTTCTCCACAAGAAGAGCTGGAATTTCTCCCACAGCAAGTGTGCTGGAGAAAAAGCAAAAACAAAACATTCTGAGTAGTACAGCACAAGAATTGCAGCGAGACCATCAAAGAGTATTATTTGGGCAAATCATTTCCCGTCTCAGGCCTCAGCTCTGTTACCTGCCAAGCGCAGAGTCTAGGCGGGAGCCCTGAGGTGCGGGCGGACTGCAGCACAGCACACAGGGGGCCATGGCTTCTAACAGGCTTGTTGCAGCTAAGACCCCAGCCCACATGCCGGCAGCCGTGGCAGGACAGGTACAGCGTGGAGGACCACTGGGCCGGCTGCCCTCAAGGGCCTTTCCCTGTGTCCAGTCATATGGCCTGAGATACCGTGCAGGAGACAGAATGAGATGATTTCAACTCAAAAGGGCTCAAGGGATTATGACATGAAATCCTCTCTTTTTCCCTGGGAAAAGTGGGACTTAGAGAGGCCCAGGGACCAGGCCAAAACACGCAAGTGGCAGGACTGGCCCTGACCTCATCGGTTGTGCTGCCCTATAGTGTGCTGAACACCACTGGGACTGGCTGGAGCACTCCCTTCCCACTTACTGTTGCCCGTGAGGAACAGGGCCCAGAGGGTTTCACTGAGTGTTGAAGGTCATGAAGGTAAAGAATACAAGAGCCGACATTTGACCAGCTGATGTGATCTCTGGTCCAGTGTTTTTTCCACCTCAGCAACCTGAGTGCTATACCAGAGTCACTCCCAGCTGGCCTTCGGGAAACTAAGAGAGAGGGCAATCCCTTGGGCTCCACTCCACGGCGTCCCCACCATCCTTCTATGTCCCAGCAAGGTTGAGCAGTGGTGTATCACCTGACTCATGGCCTCTGATGGGCAGACACAGCAGGGCAGGACCAGGGGAACAGAACGGGCTCTGCAGGCCGGCAGTACCCCATCATCCTTTATGCTGCACACAACATCCTGCTTCTCCAGCCGCTGCCTTCTTTCCCGATCCCTGCCAGTCTCCATAGCAGTAAAGGAGAGAAAACCACAGAAGCCAAGTATTGGTGAGACAAGCTTTCTACTTTTAAAAATCAGACCTGGCTTTGTTATTTTCAACAGGACTGAAGAAAGCATTTTCTCTAAAGCAAAATGGATAATCTCACTCTAAAGAACCCTCCATTCCTGCTTTGCCTGTCTTCAGGGACCACAGCTACAGGCACAGGGAGATGCTCCCAGGGCAGGGAGAGAGCTGTACACTTATATGTGGGAGCTGAGTGCTGGCAGGGGCTGGGTTGAGGTGAGGTCGGGAAGATAACACCCCAAGATGCCTGGGTCACAGACAACAGCTGGGCTCCCATCACTCTGCCCTGCAGAGCATCTGGCAGGCTTCAGAATGCCACACAAATCTCCTGAGCCTTACTCCAGCCCGTGCTCACCCTGGGATCTCGGCAGTCACCTCCCCTCCGGGTCCTGTTTGTTTCAGTGATAAAACAGGGTTCTCCTTCCTGGTGCTCTCGAGGGAGTTTGCCGGTGGAATGTCATTCCAAAGCTGCAGGAGCACACGAGTAGCTCTTGGACTGCTGGTCTTGGCTGGTGAATGTCAGACAGTTGTACTAACCTCACGCTTGACTCATTCCTAAATGGTGTACCCTTAACTCATTTTAAATTAACTTTGGTTTTGCTACACTGTTTTCATTTTCAAAGCTACCTTAATGATTTTCAGAATAAGGCAGGGTATGCAGAAAAGAATATAAAATGAGTCTAACGACAACAACAAAAAAAACCATGCTTGCTTGGTCTGTCATTGAGTTGTGTTACAAGAGAACTCAGAATCACAAATAGAGCAGATAGACTCACAAATAGAAGGCAGCATTGAGCTTGCCAGATTTCACCTCCAAATTTCACAGATGAGGACATGGAGGCCGGGGAGGGGAGGGATTTGCAGAGCAGACACTGGGACCAGGGTGACCTCATCCTTGCTCTGGTGCTGTCACACTTGGTTCCTGTGCCGTGGAGGAGCTGGTCCTGGCCACTCATGCTCTAGCTCAACTCTCCCTTGCAGCCAATTACCTCTGTGAGCTGAGAACTAGAACCAGGGGTGCCTTTCCTGCAAGTTGGCTCCACAGTAATGCCTCTGTGGACTTAGCCCTTACCCCCTCGGGGCCCTGGGTTGGGCTGGCTGAGCCTACACCTCCTTCTTCCTCCTAGAGCTCTTGACTCCCTTGGCTCGGTAAAAGGAGGCCAGTCATTGCAGGTGCTCGGGGCAGGGACGGGCAGGAACTCCTTGCACTGCTTCCCAGTCTGCCTGGATGGTCAAAGACCCAAATTTGATACTGGGCACTATGGTGGTATCTTCCTAAGACCCAGAGTGAAAGCAGCAGTTGCAAAGGCAGAAACCACACCGTAATCCCTTGCTAGTATGTGAGGGGGGACTGGGGACCACAGCCCGGCAGCAGCATTTTCCTCTTGCCTTGTAAACTGCAGATTGCCCCGGCAGAAGGCCCAGATGTCAGCGAAAGAATGGTCATCATCACCGGCCCACCTGAAGCCCAGTTCAAGGTCAGTGCCAGGGGCCACCTCAGCCCTGCAGTAGCTAAGGGCCTTTAGCAGGTGGCGGCCATCTCAGAGGCATGTTCAAGACTTCTTTGAGAGGCCCAGCCTCGATTTTTCTTCCTGCTGCTGCTCACTAGTCTCAGACTCATGCTGTCTTGCCTACCTCCAGGTTGTTCCCTGGAGCTCTGCTTCCTGGAGCACTCCTTCCCTTCTCTCTCATGGAAATGTAGATTGTCAGTGCCTAGTTCAAATGACACTCCTCTGGGCTATCTCTGACCCCTTAGCCACAGTTTTGAGGATAAGTGTCTCAGACTCCTTTAGTATTTTATACCCTTCAAGCTGTGGGGACATAACCATAGGGTGTAAGGGGAAAGACCAGTAGCTTGTTGGGAGTTTGGTCAGATGCATTTTGTTTTTGCCCTTTTTTCTCCCCTGGGAAAATTATAAATTGAGTTTTCTAAAAGAAACATATTTATAAAAGTATAGTCCTTATCATTAAAAATACTGAAAATTTGAGAAAACATTAACACATGTGAAAACATTTAAGAATAATAGCCCTTCAGCTCATGAGTGGATAAACAAAATGTGATCTATGCACTCAGTAGGAAATTAGTCAGCCATAAAAAGGAGCAAAATTCTGATGCATGCTACAGCATGGATAAACCTAGAAAACACTGCATGAAGTGAAAGAAGACAGACACAAAAGGCCGCATATTATGAGAGTCCCTTTATATGAAATGTCCAGCAAAGGTAAATCCAGAGACAGAAAGTAGGGGTTGGGGAAGGGACGAATGGGGACTGCCTGCTAGGTATGGAGTTTTGCTCCGGGGGACTGGGATGGAGATGTCCTGAATAGTGGTACTGGCTGCTTAATGTAGTGAATACACAGAAAACTCCTGGACTGTATACTTCAAAATGATGAATTTTAAGCTGTAAGAATTATATCTCAATTGTTAAAGTTTTTTTGCCTTTTTTTGTCTTAAACCGTAACGTCTCAACTTCCCTGGCTGGAGTTAAGACATCAGAAAGCATCCCCAGTCACCACCTACCTCGCCTCCATCCTTTTGTAACCCGGGGTCTAAACATACCATGATGGGAGGAAGTTAAGAGTCCCCTGGACAGGTTCATTCAGCCAGGCGTTTGTAGGTGCTGTAGATAAGGGAACTAAGACCTAGTTCTGCCCCATCACCACCACCCTCGGCCCCACACACAAGCTTCCAAGAGGCAGCGGTCAGGTATGTTCCTTGAGTGTGGCAGGAACAGCCAGGTCTCTGAAGGAGGGAAGCAGGGTACGCAGCTCCCCCGTGGTGGCCCCAGTGAATTCGGGGCTGGGGGTGTGCAGGCCTGGGCTCCCCGGCCGGTTCTGGCAGCAGCACGGCGAAGCGGTCACGCCTTGCTCTCTCAGGCCCAGGGGCGGATCTTTGGGAAACTGAAGGAAGAAAACTTCTTTAACCCCAAAGAAGAGGTGAAGCTGGAAGCGCACATCAGAGTGCCCTCTTCTACAGCTGGCCGGGTGATCGGCAAGGGCGGCAAAACCGTAAGTTTGCTCTGAGCTGGCTTCATCTCCTGGGCCCATTCCCTGCCCCGGCCTGACCCGATTTCCTTGAGACCCCCACTGGCTCTGGAAGGACATTCTTCCAGAGCCGAGGGCCCCGAATCCGTGGTACTGGGCCAGGCCACCAAAAACACCAGGGTTCTGTGCCTAGAAATAGGACATCTCAGCTACATGCTGGGAAGTGAAGGTCCTCCCTGAAGAGGAGGCAGCTGCCTCCTGCCCCCTTTAAACCCACACAGAACAGCAGGAAAACACTAGGGAATAGAGCTCTACCCAGTGTATACCTACTTAGCAGACTGTCATCTTCTCTAAATTCACATTCAGAGGCCTGCAGGGTCTGGAGTCCTACACTCTTCCCTCACTTTTCAAACTTTCCATCCTGCAGATTCTGTCTTCTGGCTCTTTCCCAAACCTGCCCACCTGTTACAAGGGAGCTAGGTTAGCAACCGCGTGGTGGGTAAAAAAAGGAAATACTTTAAAACAAAAAACAAAAAGCAATGAAGGTTTTCAACATGAAGGTGGCAGCAACACAAAGTAATTTGAAAAGTGCCAGAGGATCAATTCTGAAGCCTGTAGGAATGAGCAGATAGTTCTGTCAGACACAGAAGTGATCTGGAACATGACTTACATGGTGGGGATATGACATCCCCCTTACGTGCATAGGGGATATGAGCCTATGCACACTAGCAAGGTGACAGTGTTGAGTGGCAGGAATTTGAGGGATCTCTAGAGTTGTATGTGTGTGCACGTGCACACGCCTGCTATTTTCTTTACACAGAAATTCTTACTAAGGACTCAAAGCTAAGTTCTACATACAGTGAGTCACCTTTATACAAAAGAAGAAAGTTGAATGGTTTGCAGATTACTCCCCACATCCAGGAATGTGACCAGTATCAGAGGGCACACACCAGCTCTAGGCCGCTTGGGATGCCCTAGGCAAGAGAGAGCAAATGGCCCATGGGGGATTAGACTCCTGAGCCCTTTGATCTCCTATTTGGTCGTTTTAGAACCTGTCAGTGAATTCTGTTCATCAAGCCAACACTGCCCCCCAGAGACTGTGAGCTGTCCACCGGGCCTTGCAGACCCCACCTGTGTGTTCAGCACCCTGCCAGGGCCTGGGGTGAACCCCGGGCAGTGTTGGCTTGTTGAGGCTGGTGAGGAGGAGCACCGGAGTGCAGGAGGTGGGCTGCAGGTGAGGGAGAGCAGCACGGGCTGGCCACTTCCCGCAGGTGACCGGCACGGAACTGGAGTGGCAGGGAGAAAAGGTAACAATCCAGCGGCTGAAGCAGCATAAGTAGGACTCGGAGGCAGGGATGAAAATGAAGAGCAAGCATCAGAGCAAGGTCTGATTAGAAAGGAAACTTTACTTTGGTGATTTTCCTTCCTTGGTGCTGGGAGAGCCTGGGTCACTGCGAGCGTGTGCAGGAACCACACTGTGGAGACTCCAGAATAAGAATTCAGCCCCAAAAGGAGCTCCAGGCAGTCGGAGGCTGGACCCTCCCTGGGCCTCCCATTGATCCCATGTGATCAGGGACTGGGAAGCCCCCAGACATGTTCTAGACTGAAGGAAAGGAGAATAGCCTCTAGCTGCCTTGCCCTCCAGCACGCCCCTCTCCCACTGCCTCCTGACCCCACTTTTCTCCCTTCACAGGTGAACGAACTGCAGAACTTAACCAGTGCAGAAGTCATCGTGCCTCGTGACCAAACGCCGGATGAAAATGAGGAAGTGATCGTCAGAATTATCGGGCACTTCTTTGCTAGCCAGGTACCTGTGCTGTGAGGGTCTGGTGTCTCGTGCCGGTCTCTTTTCAGTTCTGAGCTACTGGTGGCCTGTTGGGTTGGCCGTGCCCTGCACACACACCCCACGACAGATGGAACCTCTACCTGGCTCTACAGGGCAGGGGAAATTGTTCCACACCTTCTCAGCCCTGCTCTCCCCCAGGCATGCTAGGGGAGCTTGAGGAAGAGGCTAGCACTTTGAAGTCAAGCCAAGCACATCTCAAGCCCCCTGAAATGCTAAAGCATGAGGTCTCCCCTTCCTCTGCCATCTCCTCAGGCCTCAGTCACCACGTTCCCCTGGCGGGAACTACATACCAGGCAAGGACCCTGCCTCAGGGTGCCCCAGTCAGGCTTTGAGTGCCAGAATTCCACTGTTAAGAGTTAAACATGCTCATTGCTGGAGACCTTCATTTCTCTGCTGTCCTTCTCCATCTCACCATGACCTGCCCCGTCAGAGCACAGGGCCACTTCTGTTTCATTCAGAAGGACCAGTGACCTCCTGGTTCACTGGCATCATGTACTCCTGGCTATTTTTGACGCCTTTATATACATACATTTATATACATACATATTATATACATAACATACATTTATTTATTGAGAGAGAGAGAGAATCCATGTGTGTGGGGGCGGGGCGCGGAGGGGCAGAGAGAGGGAATCCCAAGCAGGCTCCACACCATTGGCGCAGAGCCCAACAAAGGGCTTGAACTCAAGAACCAAGAGATCATGACCTTGAGCTGAAAGTAAGAGTCAGATGCTTAATTGACTGAGCCACCTAGGCGCCCCTCTTTTTGATGTTTTTTGTTGTTTGGGTATGGGGATAGAGCAGTCCCAGTCCTTGCCCTAAACCAGTGAGGGCGGTCGAAGCTTACACTAAAGCCTTGTCTGAGCACTCCACTTGCTCTCCCAAAGCCATGCCAGGGGACCTGTGTGGGCAAGGCACTTGCACACAGCTGCTCTCCCGTGCCCCTTCCTCCAGCCAGAGCCCCGGCCATACCTCCCTCTTCTGCCGTTGTGTCCCAGCTCCTCAGGTGCCCTGGGAATGTGTGTTAACTGCCAGGTTCTCACAGGCGTGCAGCCTCAGGGTTCTCCCTGTACTGGAGTGCTGGGGTGGGGTGAGGGGTCAGGTTTGGGCTCACATGTTTTCTCTAGTGCAGGATAGAGTGTCTGGGCCAGTTTCTCACTTCTTCCTCATCCCGTTTCTTGTCCGTCTTTCCCAGCATCACACTCGTGTTCTTCCTAGTGACTCCAGAAAGGTGGGGGTGGGGGGGAAGGAAGGGTTAAAGCTGCCATGTGTATAGTGGGAGGGGGATTGCTGTCTGACCTCCATGAGGCCCCCTCCTCACTGGTTCCCTGGCTCTGCTGCTTGGCTTATCTGTCCATCAGCCATTTGGAAGCTTCTGGGCTCCCATCTCCTTATTCCACACCCAGCTGCCTTGAAGTAGGGGTGGGGGGAACCCCGCCACTTTAGGCAGAAAAAGCCCCCGGAGTGAGGGCCTCAGTGGGTAGACAACAGTTTTCTGAGCTTCCCACTTCCTTTCCCCAAGTCCCAACCCCACCCTCCCACCCCCCGACCCCCACTGCTTGTCCTCAGAACCGGGTTCCTTTTTCTCCCCTGTCCCCTCCTCTCCCTTGCTGCAGACTGCACAGCGCAAGATCAGGGAAATTGTACAACAGGTGAAGCAGCAGGAGCAGAAATATCCTCAGGGAGTCGCCTCACAGCGCAGCAAGTGAGGCTCCCACAGGCACCAGCAAAACAACGGATGAATGTAGCCCTTCCAACACCTGACAGAATGAGACCAAACACAGCCAGCCAGCTCGGGAGCAAACCAAAGACCATCCTGAGGAATGAGAAGTCTGCGGAGGCACCGGGGACTCTGCAGAGGCCCTGAGAATCCCAGGGGCCAGGAGGATGGTGGGAGGTCAGACCGGGTCCCTGCCCGGCCTCCTGCCTCCCCCAGGGCCTCTGCAGGCTTCCCAGCCATCCACTGCACCATCCACTCGGATCTCTCCTTACCTCCTACAACGCTATCCCTTTTAGTTGAACTAACATAGGTGAACGTGTTCAAAGCAAAGCAAAATTCACACCCTTTTCTTTTTGTGGAAATTGTCTCTGTACATGTGTGTACATATTAGAAGGGAAAAGATGTTAAGATATGTGGCCTGTGGGTTACACAGGGTGCCTGCAGCGTTAATATATTTTAGAAATAATATATCAAATAACTCAACTAACTCCAAGTTTTAATCAATTATTAATTTTTTTTTTCTTTTTAAAGAGAAAGCAGGCTTTTCTAGACTTTAAAGAATCAAGTCGTTCTTTGGGAGGTCTAATGGTTTAGTAAGGAGCTTCGAGACCACCCACACAAATTCACCCGAGGGGAATCTCGGAAGGACACTCACAGCAGTTCTGGACCACCTGTGTATGTCAACAGAAGGGATACCGTCTCTCTGAAGAGGAAACTCTGTCTCTCTTCATCCCTGTCTAGCTCACACACCCATTTCTCTTTGCTTCACAGGTTTTAAACTGGTTTTTTGCATACTGCTATATAATTCTCTGTCTCTCTCTGTTTATCTCTCCCCTACCTTCTCTCCCTCCCCTTCTTTTCCATCCCCATTCTTTTTAATTCCCTCATCCCTCTTTCTCAATTCCCAGTATCTACGCACCCCCCCAGGCAAAGCAGTGCTCTGAGTATCACATCACACAAAAGGAACAAAAGCGAAACACACAAACCAGCCTCAACTTACACTTGGTTACTCAAAAGAACAAGAGTCAATGGTACTTGTCCTAGCATTTTGGAAGAAGAAAACAGGAACCCATCAAACCAACCAACCAAACAAAGAAAAATTCCACAAAGAAAGAATGTATTTTGTCTTTTTACATTTTGGTGTATAAGCCATCAATATTCAGCGAAATGATTTCTTTCTTTAAAAAAAAAAAAAAAAATGGAGGAAAATAGCAATTTACACGAGGTCGTTGGCCCAGGGCGTTAAATTTACAGATTTTTTTAAACGAGAAAAACACACAAAAAAAGCTACCTCAGGTGTTTTTTACCTCAGCACCTTGCTCTTGTGTTTCCCTTAGAGATTTTGTAAAACTGATAGTTGGAGCATTTTTTTATTTTTTTAATAAAAATGAGTTGGAAAAAAAATAAGATATCAACTGCCAGCCTGGAGAAGGTGACAGTCCAAGTGTGCAACAGCTGTTCTGAATTGTCTTCCGCTAGCCAAGAACCTATATGGCCTTCTTTTGGACAAACCTTGAAAATGTTTATTAAAAAACAAAAAAACAAAAAAAAAAGATGACAAAGAAAAACAGAGAGAGAAAATATTGGAGATGTCCTGAATTTCAATAGGGTACGCGCCATTAGGGCTTTTTGCGCTAAAGGATGAACATGTACTGGTTTATGTGAACAAGCCATTTTACCACCAGACTGCAATGCCAGTTTCCTCTACTGCAAACAGTGTTCTGTGACAAAAACAAAAAACAAAAACAAACAAACAAAAAAAAAATATATCCAGCTAACAAGATCCTGGTGTCTTGGTCTCTTATTTTACTAAGCATTGCCTGTCCCGAAGTGTCAGCAGAATTCCAGCTCTGAAGGACTTAGGGGAATGGGCAGCCATACTGAGGAGGCAGGCTTCTCCAGGACACTTTCTGGAAGAAGCTAAACTGAGTCAGTGGTGCTTAAAGTGTGGCCCCCAACTGGCAACATCAGTATCACCTGGGAACTTGCTGGAAATGCAGATTCTTGGGGTCCACCTTGAATCAGGAATTCGGAGGGGCCCCTCAGTCTGCTTCAGCAAGCCCTCTGGGTGATTCCTGTGTATGCTAGAGGTTGACAGCCATGGAACTGGAGGGACGGACTGGCTGCGTGTCAAGGTAGGTAAGGCCAGCCCCTAGCTTCAGGGAACTGTAAACCTGGCCAGCACGGAGTTGATTTTTATGTGGGGGAGTGCAAGAGCATAAAATGGCTGACAATTCAAGGGAAGAGGTAGTCATCCCTCCCCGGAAGCCTAAGTTGTAAATATTCCAGGAGATCAGACAGGCAGGTGTAACGTTGGATTGGAGGGCGGGGGGTGCGCTGTACTGGACACATGAACGTATTGTGAAAAGGTTGGAGGGAACGTCCCTGCTTCATTTATGAGCCTTCGTTCCTAGACCTGTGGGGTCTACTAGAAATGGATGCTAGCAGTCCAAGCAATCTTAGGAATTGCGGTGAAACTTGACTGCCAGTGGGGGTCAGTCAGGCTTTTGGGGGTGATCAGAGCACACAGCAAGGACAGGTGGAGGGGAGCTGATGGGACTGCAGAATAGCCACATCCCCCTTGCAACAAACTTCGAGGGCTCTCGAATCACTTAAAATTTGTTCCTCACTGATGTCCTGTCCCCATCCCCCACTGTCTCAGAATTCCAATTTCTGTGATGCTGTTTGTACTTTTAAAGTTTCTGGCACAACGATGCCAGCTGATCCTCTCCCTGCTATGGCTGGCACGCATACAGGCAGGAACAGACTGTCCATTCCTGTGGCTCCACCATCCCTCCTCCTCCATTTCAGACTCCAGCCCATTGCCCTCTCAGAGGGAGAAATCAACCACAGGTTGACGGTGCGAGAGAAGCCACAGGGTTATTTCTGAAAGCTGTGCCCTGGGTTGAGGGGTCTTTCTTAGATGAACAGAGAAACAGCACATTTAAAGGGCTTTAAATATAGGACCATGGGCCTGGTAACCATTCCATCAAGATGAGAAATCAGGGTGAGAGAAGACACAGGAACCTCCAAAATGCACTCTTAGCTCTACTTCTCTGGTTGCATTCCTTGGCCTTTAAAATTGCAGGTGGCACAATCTGAGTTTTAACTCTAGTTCCTAAACTGCCCGTTTGCACAATCGTCCCCGAACACGTGAGAGAAAGACAGGGAAAGGAGTCCTGAGGTGATGCCTGCCCTGCCCCAGTACAAAGCACCCAGAAGTTGTCCTGGGGTTACAGAAATGAAGGGGAGGTCACATGGAGAGGAAGGAGACAGTTGGCCTGGTTCCTAAGCAAAAATGTTCTCCCCACAACCCATTTTCTGAGAACCCCAGTGCTGGATGAAATGCTGTCCCACCTTCCTGTAAATAACAGCTTTGCTGGTATGTACTGGACCCTGATGAAGTAAATGCTCGCCAAATGGGCGTGAGCTCAGACTGTTGCAAACTTTGTATCCATTTCTTTGAATCCCAGACTTCCTGTCTTGACAAGACGTCCTGACATCCCAGAAAGTCCTAATTGCATGATTTTATGCAAAATAAAGGACAGTTGTTAAATGGAGACTTAGTCAATAACAGAGGGGTTTCTTCATTAGCCTGCACTCGAAAAGCACTCCCCCCACTCCATTGCCTTGAATCGAACCTCTTTAAAACCCATGACCCATAGTGGTTTTGAAGGTACTAGCATGTCCCTAGACTGGGTGAGTAGCCTTGAACATCCCTTCTGCCCTGGTTACATTTCCCTCTAACTAGGCTTCTAGGTGTTCTTGTTTCCTCCAGCATGGAGCTCTGGAAAAGGATGACAGAGATTGGTTGCAAATTAGCAGAGGGGTCCGGCATGGAGGGGGAGCTTAAAAACAGGAAAAGAAGAACCCAAAGAAAAGTTTGGAGGGGTTTTGACAAAGAATCAAAGGAAGTGATTAGCCTAGGACAGAAGGAAGGCATCCTGACAAGAGGTGAGGAGGGGAGAAAACACGGACTTCTAAGGGAATAACCTGGCACCAAGTGAGGATGTGAGCGACTCAGTGACTCAGCACTGACTGGTGGGATGAGGACGCGAAGAGTATGAAAAAGAATTGGGCCTCATCTTATTCCTACACCTCTGGGGAAAGATGCGGGCAACAGCGGTGGGCCCAGGCTAACAATTAATGAAAGAAGCCCACAGTGTATATTTTTAGAGACTAGCCTAGCCTGGTGTATGCGCATCCAGATGTCTGTCTTAAAGCCTCCGGAGGTTTCTTTGGCCTGCTAAGCACACGCGTCTAGTAACACTATTAGCATATCCCCCAGTCAGTTGTCACTGCTGCCTTTTATTTCCTTTCTACATTCCCCTTAAGGTGCTGCTGAATCGGAATTTAAAACTTTCCCCAGATGCAGGTTAATTTTCTGTTCTAGCTCCCATCAGCCACAGAGTCACTGTCTTTCTAGAAGCCGGGATTGCTCTTAATAACTCTTCTCTCTCAGAAACAGCAGGCAAGAGCAGGATACCTCGTAGAACAAAATTATATTCTACCTTGATCTCAGTACCCTCTGTAGTCTTTTGTAAAAGCAGTGATTCAGTGATACATCCCCAGGCACTTGGTTTGTTTCCATTTTAGGGCACTGCCTCTCATCTCAGATACAGCTGACCATAAAGTGAAGAATATATTCATTTGTCCCCAATAACCTCTAGTGATCAAACTATGAATGAAAAACTAAACAGTCTGATCCCTATCAGTTTATCTGTAATTTCAACAGTTTCCGATATGAAAGATTCAGTGACTTCTATGACTCATGAATGTCCCTGCTTCTCCCATAGTTACGAAACTGCTTCCAGTCACCCTCTGTGAAGTCAGTAAAACCTATCCTTTAACCCTGGATTCACAGAACAGTAGTTATGGCAAAGGACCTTAGAGATCACTCAGTCCTCTTGACTAATGTAGAACATGAGTCATAGAAAATCCTCAAATCTCTCTAATAGCTGAAGGCACCATGGGGGAGGGGGCGGCAGGCAGGTCTGCCCTCGCTCGGCCCCTCACGGCTCTTCCTTCCATGATCAGAAATCTCTCCCAGCAACCACCCACACACAGTGCCTGCTCTGCCTTCCTGAAAACAACCTTCCTACTGTCTGCAGACAACTGCCTGGTCCTCCCTTCTCCCAGCTCCTCCAGGCCTCATCTCTAGGACTTGCTTTCTCTCAGCTCTTCAACACCATCTTGTGGAGAAATACAACCGGCCCCTGCATCATCCACCTTCAAGTGCTACATAACTGGTGGTAGGCATGGGAGGCCTTGCTCAAGAAACAGCAAGAGGCTGTGGAGGGAGCGGGACAGAGCAGAGCTCAGCGTCACCAAGGGCTGTCCTGAAGGGGGGGGACTGGGACTCTCCTACCATAGCTCCCTTTACTGGGGTCTCACTGCTTCATCAGAGAAAGCTCAGGCCCAGAAATTTTCTCCCTGCTTGCCTGTACTCTAGCGGTATAACCTTGGAGACCTGTCTCCTTATATATAAAATAAAAGTTTAGGGGCACCTGGGTGGCTCAGTTCGTTAAGTATCCAACTCTTGGTTTCAGCTCAGAGGTCATGATCTTATGGTTCATGGGTTGAGCCCTGTGTTGGGCTCTGTGCTGCCAGTGTGGAGCCTGCTTCAGATTCTCTCTCTCTCTCTCTCTCTCTCTCTCTCTCTCTCTCTCCTGCTCTCTGTCCCTCCCCCTCTTACACACACACTCTCTCTCCCTCTCTCAAAATAAATAAACTTTAAAAGTTTAAGCATAACAAAGTCCTTCCAAGT
This sequence comes from Neofelis nebulosa, assembly GCF_028018385.1. Taxonomy (NCBI): domain Eukaryota; kingdom Metazoa; phylum Chordata; class Mammalia; order Carnivora; family Felidae; genus Neofelis; species Neofelis nebulosa. The sequence goes on along the minus strand of NC_080786.1, from coordinate 77,334,191 downwards.
AAACAATGGCTTCTGGTGGGGCGCCTGGGTGCCTGAGTCGGTCAAGCATCCAACTTCGGCCCAGGTCATGATCTCACCTTGAGTTTGAGCTCTGCATCAGGCTCGGCTGACAGTTCAGAGCCTGGAGCCTGCTTCGGATTCGGTGTCTCCTTCTCTCTCTGCTCCTCCCCATCACACTCTGTCTCTCTTTCTCTCTCTCAAAAATAAACATTAAAAAAAAAAAAAAAAAAAAAGCCTACTGGTTACCAGCCATCAATGTTTCTTCTCATGGTTTCTTGTTAAATATTGAACAAAATGATCGGGTGCCTGGGTGGCTCAATCGGTTAAATATCAAAAATGATGAAAAGAGCACCAAAAACAGAAAACCAACTAAACAAAAAGCAAAGGGAAACTGACAATAATTATAAGCTCTACAGAACTATAGTGGTTCCTTATAGCTTATACGTACAACCTTCAATGCATGCCATGGTCTGGTTTTCATGGAACCACTTTCTTAAAAGAGAAAAACAATGCATACCTGCCATCTCCAGGATGTACCCACCACTTTCCACTTCCCGTGGGGCGGAATGCAGATGTGGAGGTGAGAGCAGGGATGGAGTAGGAAAGGCCACCTTAAAATGCAAAGTGGCAGCCAAGTGTGAAGGAAAGCTCTTGACATTATGATGCTGCTACATCAGACTGGAGGGCTTAGGCTCAAATCGGTACCTGAGAGAGAAAACTGGTTTTTAAGCCACTGCTATTTTATGATCTTTGTTATAGCAACAAAGCAGTATCTTTATACAACCAGACAAAGAGATTTGGACCTAGATAGATTCTGGCATATATTTTTGGATAGTACTAAAATTCTAATAGGATACAGACCCCAAAAGAATGATTTACAAAACAAAATAACAAGCAAAAATGAAGCTAGTTTCAGCTCTCTCTGCTCCACTACAGAGTGCCAGAAAGCACGTTTTCAGAAGAAAAAGGGCCGTGACTCGAGAATTTGAATACCCAGTCATCTTTCAAGTGTGAAAACTTCAAAAAAGTTCTGTTTGCAGGGGCTCAGATAATATTCCTATGTCTTTAAAAATATGTGAAAAGGTTTCCAACTAAAGCCAAATAAAACCCATGTTTAAAAAAGACTAAAAGCATCGAAACCAATTAAACTAGAAATGCTTAAATTGTTGCAAATCTACAATTATAACTAAGTTTAAAACAATTTCAGTATCAACATTACCCTTGAAGAGGCAGCAAAATACAGTAATAATAAAATCCCAAAACTTACGTTAACAAAGACCAAAAATGTATGAAATATATATATATGAGGAAAGGGTGTGTGTGTTGGGGGGCATCAAAGTGTCATAAACAGGACAAAATTGATAACTGTGACAAGGTGCTGGCTGCAGAACCAAAATCCATGGTTTCCTCTTTGTAGGCACCCAACCCCACTGTCTCCTAGTCACCCTTCCCTGGCAGACTGTGTGGACACATGACTGAGCACGAGATCTGGGCCACTGCTACCCTGGCCCATTGAAAACTACCTCCACGACCTCCCCCCATGGGCTCTCTGCTGGCTGGCCAGACCTTAAGGATTGCAATAAGGGGGTTGGCAACCCTTTTCTGTAAATAGTAAATATTTGAGGCTTTGTAGATAAGACTATGAGGTGACACACACGATGCTACCTATCCCTGAGAAGGGAAATTTGGCAAATTACATATGCTAGGTATTTGACCCAGCAATTCCACTTCTAGGAATCTATCCCAAAGAGAGGTCAGCGAAAACAGAAAGTGACAGGCACAAGGCACCTGCACTGCAGCATTATTTGTACCAAAAAAAGATTGATAGCCTAAACATCCATCATGAGGGGACTGGTAATGAGGCACAGCCTCCTGAAACAATGGGTTATTATGAAGCTATAAAAAAACTGAAGAATGAGGGGTAACTTATTTTGTAAAATAGAAGTTTTTTGAAAAATCAATCATGTGGTTATTTTTTAATGTTTTATTGGTTTTGAGAGAGAGTGAGAGACCGTGCTAGCAGGGGAAGGGCAGAGAGAGGTAGGGGAGAGAGAATCCCAAGCAGGATCCGTGCTGTCAGCGCAGAGCCTGCTGTGGGGCTCAAACTCATGGGAACTGTGAGCCAAAATCAAGAATTGGACACTTAACCACCCCAAGCATAAGTATTTTTAACATGGTATTTTTACTAGTGTAAAAAAGGAAAGAATTATGAATGCATATATGTCTAGCTATATTTTCAAAAACACGAAGATTAAGAGATGACAGGTTATCTAAAGGCACCTGGGTGGCTCAATTAAACATCTGACTCTTGATCTCAGCTCAGATCTTGATCTCAGGGTCATGAGTTCAAGCCCCATGTTGGGCTCTGTGCTGGGCATGAGGCCTACTTAAAGAAAAGAAAGCTGGGGCGCCTGGGTGGCGCAGTCGGTTAAGCGTCCGACTTCAGCCAGGTCACGATCTCGCGGTCCGTGAGTTCGAGCCCCGCGTCAGGCTCTGGGCTGATGGCTCGGAGCCTGGAGCCTGTTTCCGATTCTGTGTCTCCCTCTCTCTCTGCCCCTCCCCCGTTCATGCTCTGTCTCTCTCTGTCCCAAAAATAATAAAAAAAAAAAAAAAAAAAAAAAAAAAACGTTGAAAGAAAAGAAAAGAAAGCTAACGAGTTATCTCGACAAGGAAAGTGAACAGGTGAGGCAAGTAAACTGTGAATGTATCTTATATAGTTTTGCTCTTGGACTAATGTTTGTTTTACATAATTAAAAAAACAAAGCAAAAAGCAATCTCTCAACACGAAGAACGAATTAATCCAACTGTGTATCAAGTTGATGGCATAATTACTGGGAGAAAAAGTAAGTGATTTTAAGAGGGTATTTTCACTGTGAATCTCTAGTGAGACATGGCCTAAAAATAAAAGAATTGCAAAGAAATCTTAAGCTGTATTTAGTGGCCTAGTTAGTTGTTATGCTGGTATTGATATTTTGAAATTATTTAAGTATACTACGGGGTAAAACAATTATGTTGATGTTGTTAGCAACCAAGATTTTCAAGATTACAATATAAAATCAAGAAAAATCTGATACTCTTACCTTGGAATTGGAAATCAGTAGAACACTTTTTCCCTTTGAAGAAAAAGTAAAGGCCTAGAAACACAAGTTAACCCAGTAGTAATCAGCATTAATAGTGCCCAAATTCTGGTCTCTAACATTTCTCACTAAAAGAAATACTTCAATAAATGGCCAATTCCAGGTCTGGAGCAGGAGATGTGTAAGATGAGCCTTTATCATACCAGTTAAGCAAGAAAGCCATCACAATCAGACTTGTGGGATTCTGTCACAAGGACACGGAAACCTAAAATAAGGCAATTTGAACATCAAAGAGTAATAATGAGTCAAAACATACATTCTTTCCTGTATGAAATGCATCTCAGGGTAACCAAATAGTTAATGTTTCTTTTACAGAAGAATTCAAGAATTCGGTGAACACAGAGGCAATGATAGAATTTGTAAAGTACTATTTTGGGCCTCTTCAAGAAATAATGGGTCTGGGGCGCCTGGGTGGCGCAGTCGGTTAAGCGTCCGACTTCAGCCAGGTCACAATCTCGCGGTCCGTGAGTTCGAGCCCCGCGTCAGGCTCTGGGCTGATGGCTCGGAGCCTGGAGCCTGTTTCCGATTCTGTGTCTCCCTCTCTCTCTGCCCCTCCCCCGTTCATGCTCTGTCTCTCTCTGTCCCAAAAAAAAAAAAAAAAAAAAAAAAAGGAAAGAAAGAAATAATGGGTCGGCAATTAAATTTAAAACCAAGACGAGAAAGACGGATAGGAACCCTTACAGCCTGACCTCACAGCTCACAATCTTAGCACCGCTAAACACCAGACATTTTGTGCCACAAGATTCAGTACAACAGGACACTAATGAAGTGTCCTTATCCAATTCAACCTGAATCCAATCAGGCCTCTAGATTAAACTTAACCAGTTTATATGAAATACAAGTGCTTGGAGGAAATTGTCAAACACTACCAAGCAGCTATAAGCCAAATCTGGAATGTGGAATCTTCCACAGGAAAACCCAGTTTCTCAAATAATAGTACAAGGAGGGAGACTATTGCTGAATAAGAGTCTCAAGAGCTATCATAATCAAAGACAATGTATACATCTTATCTGGAACCTTCATTAGATTTCTGATACCACTGTAACTACCCCAAATTTATTCTCTCACAGTTCTGGGGCCAGAAGTCCAAAAGCTAGGTGTCAGCAGGGCATTGTTCTGTGGAAGGCTCTTCCAGCTTTGATGGCTCCAGGCTTCCTTGGCTTGTGGTAGCATCACCTCAGTCTCTAGAGGCTTCTGTAGTCTTATTGCCTCTTTTTTTCCCCTTAAACTCCAAAAACAGGTTTACAAAGTAGAAACTAACAGCCTATCCAGACCACCATTATTAACACTTGGTATCTTTTTCCAGATTTTGTTTCAGAGATGTATAAACAGAATTTTTTCCACAAAAGTGGGCATAAAATATAAACACTGCCTAGGCCCATTTTAATACCTCCTCTTCTTCTGTCTCAAAACTCAGTCTCTTGCGGTGCCTGGGTGGTTTAATTGGTTAAGCATCTGACTTCGGCTCAGGTCATGATCTCTTGTGAGTTCGAGCCCCGCGTCAGGCTCTTTGCTGACAGCTCGGAGCCTGGAGCCTGCTTCAGATTCTGTCTCCCTCTCTCTGCTCCTCCCCTGCTTGTGTTCTCTCTCTCAAAAATAAACATTCAAAAAACAAAAAACTCAATCTCTTATAAGCCCTCTGATTGCACTTGGGACCCACCCAGATAATCCAAGATAAATTCCTTTTCTCAAGTCCTTTAACTTAGTCATCTTTTGACACAGAAGGTAATATTCACAGGTTCCAAGGATTAGGATATGGGCCTATCATTTGGGGGAACACCATTCAGCCCACTGTATATCCTCATTAGAAGAACATAATAAAACATTTGTTAAAGGATCAGAAAAATTTGAATATGAACTATTAGATGATATTAGCAAATCCTTATTTTGTTAGATGTGAAAATGACACAGTTTTTTGTTTTTGTTTTTTTTAATTATTAGGGAGACATCCTTAAGTGGTTAGGTAGAATGAGATGTTAGGGTTTTGCTTTAAAATACTCCAGACTCTTCCCTCCCCTATGAAAAAGTAAATCAAGATTAGTCATATTTTAATAATTGCTGAAAAGGGGGTGATGACTGTGTAGGTCCTAGGATTCCGGTAGTAAAAAGTTTTTTGTAAAGTAGTTGGAAAAAACATAAAATTGTCCACTAAAATTAGACAGTAAATGTCTCAGAATGAACTTATCCAGAAGATCTACACATGAAAAATATTACAAGACTTAAATCAGTGGAGGGGCAACTGGGTGACTCAGTCCGTTAAGCCTTTGATTCTTGATTTCAGCTCAGGTCATGATCTCATGGTTTGTGGGATCGAGCCCTATTTTGGGCTCTGTGCTGACAATGTGAAGCCTGCTTGCAATTCTCTCTCTCTCCCTCTCTCTCCGCCCTTGCCCTGCTCGCTCTTTCAAAATAAACTTAAAAAAAAAAAAAATCAGTGGAGACACAGATCATCATCTTGTGCAAGCAGAAATAAGTCAAAACACCAACAGGTGACTTTTTAAAATACACCTAACCTTAACTCCAAAATTTTAATTAGGAATTTCTCCTAAGAGAATAACCCACACATGGTGCCAGATGGTGCAACAATACTGGATAAAGTAAATTATGTTATAGCCATATTCTAGAACACTATGCAGCAACTAAATGATGTCAATATTTATTGACCTGAAAATATGTTCAAGATAAATTAAGTAGAAAAGGGGTTATATAGCCATATAGAGTATGATTCCATTATTTGTTAATAAAATATACGTGTGAACATGTACAACTCACACATTTACACATATCAGAAGGGGCAATATACCAAAGGCCAGGATATATACCAAAATGTTAATATTCAGTTATTAACTCTGAATGGTGAGTTTGCAGAATTCTTATTCTTTACCTTTTATCAGCATTTCATTTTTCTACTATGAACACCTATTAATGATACAATTAAAGAAAAATAAAAGTGTGGCTACAGACTTTATGATCACCATACGCCCTAAAGAGGCAGTGGGGGGTGGGGGAGACAGTGCTTCCCTTGCCAATGTATTGTTGAAAGTTCTAAGAACTTTATATTACTTCTCCTGGCACTTTCCAAAATGTGTTCCGTAGAACAGTTCCACAGGTGTCACACAAAGAAGGGTTCAATGTCCAAGTTTTCAGAAATGTGAGGTTAAGACATTAATCTGTTGTTTGCTAGGCATTCCAGGAGGAAAAGACATGGGTCACACACATTCTTTGGGCCACAGAACCTCTTCTTTTACATCCTACATAGTAGTAATAGGACTTGTATTTAACGTATTTTAGGAAATGCCAACATACAAACCTGAAGAAAAAGGACTATTTACATACTTACATTGAGAATCTAAAAGCTTCTGGCCCATTTTTCCTAGACTTAGATTGATTCATCTCAAAATAGTCCCAAACTTATTATATTTTTGTGGTCTCAAGCTTTATAGTTTTAAATATAATTTGCATCCTGCCATCAGGTGATTTAGAGCCATGTTTTTTAAACTGGATTTCTACCAGGTGTTGAGAAATCAGCTTGGTGGTCACAAACTACACTTTTTTAAAAACTGAAATAAAACTCAAAAGTTTAGTAAGGGTAATGTCTTTGTGAAACTTTTGTGTCCACATAAAATCACGTAAAATATATATATATATATATATATATATATATATATATATAAAATCACATAAATATATATATATATATAAAATCACATAAATATATATATATATATATATATATATATATATATAATCACACACACACACACACACTGTGTACTGGTCACAATAAAAAATGCCAAAAAAATTTTTGCCTTAAAAAAAATTGAAAGCCACTGAACTAAAGACATGAATTTATTGGTAAATAAGTTAAAATCAACACCTACTGATTTGATAAAATACCTATTCATCTATTGGTAAATAGATAAAATCAATACCTATTTCAATACACCCAAACATTTCCTTGTATATGTTAGGTGAATTAAAAGAAAAAGAAGTTATCAAAGCAGTATAGCCAGCTAGATCCCAGACTTACAAACAAGTACCAAAAGTGTGTTTGAATATTAGGTGCTTAGAGTTTTTCCTCAAAGTAACTAGAGATCAGGTTTCCAATTAGTTCACAAAAGCCAATTTAAACTATGTAGCTTAACTATAGTACTAAGGTTATCACAGACTTAAATTGATCTTATTTATTTGTATCTGAGGTTCAATAGATCTCTAGGGACACATTCTCTTACACCCACACCACGGTCCCAGCACCCAGCAACTCCTTACAGTGCAAACATCCACCACTCGACGTGCACTCCCCAAGTTGTGCTTAGGATTTCAGGAGAGGAAAGGATCAGAAGTTCTAACAGTCTTAGGCAACTGAGGTAGACTATGGGGGTCTCCAGAACATCTTCCAAATGCCCCAGCTCTGTGTCCCTCCCACCACATCCCAGCTCTGGTATAAGCTCAAACATGAAAGACGCTTACCAATGGTTTGTGTGTGTGTGTGTGTGTGTGTATGTGTGTGTGTGTTTCCCATCTTTACAAATCTTTAGGAGAGACTGCCTACTAAAAACGAACGGTGGTCCATTCTACCTTTTTTTCAGATCCCCAAACTACTGCAGTTTAAAATATATACATCTCACTGGCTTTATGTTGATAATTTGCTACCAGTAAGATCAGCTGTTGATTTTATCACCTGACTGCTTTTCTCATAAGCTGTCTAGATATAAAAATTCTATTACCAACAGGTTTCTCTGCACCAAGAGAGGTCAGTGCCTAGAGAAGCACGGCCTGTAGGATCTCCTATTAAATCCAGGAACTCAGGGTAAACTAGAATGCTATTCTCTAGCTTAACGCTCTGCTCTTCCTGATTTCATGATGTCCTGGGAGATTATTAAGAGCCATCCTGAAGAGTACACATCAGTGGAAAGCTCAGTGAAAGCTGCTCGAAGAAGCCCCTGGGATACTCGTGTAACACGACTGCATCAGTCACCGGGACAGAATACAAACCGCCACTCCTCACAGGATGTACCCAACACAGAACGGATCTTAACAAAGGTGCTCAATTCTCAGGTGAAACCTAAGACAGCCAAGCGGGCACCAGGTTTTTAGTATAAGGCTGACCCAGTCAATCTCTCGGCTTTTTGGCTGTGTCAGCCGCCAGATCCCAAGACTCACCGGTACAGCTCCAGCAGCCTCAGGAAAGGGCTCTGTGCAGCCTAAGCTTGAGGCACCAGCAGCTCACTCTTTTCATCACCATCGTGCACACGGCCTCTGGTGTGCCTGTCAAGTCGGCACATCAAGTTCAGTGCAGCCCCAGGTCCCATACCAAGACTTCCCCTCAAGGGAAACCCGCTACCGGACCCTGCCTCCGCCACCAGCGGCCACGCCCTCCGGATGGCAGACACGTGGATTCGCGAACACGTGGCCAATATTCCCGGTTTTACACCCCCTTGCTTTTGTGCACCAGGGCAAGTGTGGGAGGTTTAAGTAAGGGAAGGGTTAGAAATCATCTCAGCATATCCTTTTCAGGTTCTGCCAGACAACCTTTATTACATCGGAAAAAGCAACACTAGGCACTAGATCTTGCAAAATATGTTCTGACCAACTCTAAACTTTCTGAAATTAAAAATGCGTAACCACTGTAAAGTTTTTAATGAACAAAAAAGTTAAATACAAACTTTCATATGCAAAATAGATTATTGTATAACTGGCAGCCTCACAGCCAAGTACTAAATTTTCTTCCAAATTTCCGTGGGGGTGGAATGGGGGGGGATGTAAATCCTAATGAGTACAAAACTTAATTTCGGCTTTATATATAGAAAAAAAAACAAACTTTGAGGAAAAATAGCTTTTACATTGAATAGTATCTCTTGAAATAAACAGCCCAGGCCAGCCCTTACAATTCTGAGGTTTATACTCAACCAGATCTGGGATGAAAATTAAGCTTTAGGGTTTATAGTTACTTCAAATCCAGTTTCAAGAGTAGCCAAGTCAGCTCATTCCCAGAAAGAGCAGTCTCTTTAGGATGACCACCACTCTTCTGAAGACTCCTGGATCGCCAGAGTTCCTAGGCCACCGTTCCACTTTTCCACGCCCCCAGGCCAAGGCCGTAGTGTCCGACGTCCTCTGAAAGGCAATGAGAGCCCTACCCAAGGAGAAGGCGTTTCTCCTCTCCGGCACTTCCAAGCCTCAAGAACGAGAGCTCCAGCTTCAAGTTGGCAGTTTCTGCTCCAGCCTTCGGGAAGTTAATTGACACTTCCTTCCTCCCCCCACTGATTCCCCTCCTGATCTTCAGCTGGGAGTGGAGCTTGATTAACATTCCTTTCAAAAATAAATAGTTCAAACAGGTAATTCAGAGTTAACTGTGGAGCAGCAGCAAACAGCCACTGCCATTATGTTTGTAAATGAGTGAGCGAATGAACACACGTGAACAAACACACAAAAAACAAATCATAGAATAAATCCCGCATTTCCCACATTCATAGGGAAAAAAAAAATCTTAAAAAAAAAAGTATTAATTAGCGTTTGTTCTTGTGTGGGTTGAATAGTCCAGGGCTCTGAGCAGGCACAGGCTCACACACAGGGTCCACGCACCAAGGCGGGCCCAGGGTGCAGGGAGAGGCCTGCGTGCGCGTCCTACGGCCCAGTACCTGTGAGCCAGCAGGGGCGATGCGGGGACTGTTGAACCCACGATGCATGAGGTATATGGAAACATCCGTCCTCCGTGAAAGAACCACCAGCAGCTAGAGGGACCGGGCGGGGCATTCTCACAGCAACTGCTGATGAAGGATTTCCCACACCATCTTCTTCCGGAAGAGAGGCATCTGGTGCTGCAGAGGACCCACAAACGACACGTATGTTACACATTACCGTGCACAGCGTCAACCTGCAAGTGTAATCAAGTAAATAACCCATGTCCTTTCTATAGCCTTGACTGTCTCATGTCATGGCTCAGACTTACAAAGCCAAAAAAAATGAGGCTATAATGTTATTATATTGCATGTATCATAAGCATCTGTACATGCTAAGGAAAATCTGAGCAGGATACAGAATTACACATAGACTCCAACAACTACCTCATAACACAAAAACATGTGCCAAAATGGAAACACCCAAGTGGTGGCATAATACCAAACTTTTCTACTTACGTACATTTTCAGAACATTCTAAAATGAGTATCTTCTGCTTTTTTGAGAAACAACATGAACTTTATTTAAATAAAGGAAAAAACATTAAAAATTTTCTGTTCTACCAAATGTTGTACACTGTCAATTCTGTTCAAATGGCAACTTCAGCCCTTCAGACCTCACGTCAGCAGGTTCAGAGAGCAAATAACTCCTTGTATTCAGAAGCATCAAAGAACAGAATGCCTTAATATTCTGCTTTAAGATCATCACTGCAGGAGCCAATTTTCAAAAGCAGCAGCACGCAAGACAAATCCAAATCACCTGTAATTCGACTAGTCCTCTTTTTAGTGAAATCAGAAGTTCACACCCTTGAGGTACTCCTGATGTCTCATTATAATAAGATGAATACACCACTTTATTATAAACTAGGGCTTTCCTACCTGGAGGGGCCTAACACATCTTAACACATGGATGCGTAAGTTATTTTAAATAGCTCGAAACCTGTAGTAAAAAATTACACATTTATTCTTAGTAAAACTACTAAAACTAACCAATTAATAAGTGCCTTTATTTTAGACTAGAGTTGTCTTAATTCAGCATGGGAGCCCTAGAAGCATGAAATAGGGTTATTAGTCCTATTCAGTAAGTACAGTCTGGTAGACAACATTTATCAAAATGAGGTCTCTTTAGGAAAGATGTGTCTTACAGGGGGTTGTCTTCAGTTACACAAAGGTCGCGAATCCGCTATTACAAATTAATTCTCAAGAGTTCCCAACACACTCTAATAATCCCCGCCCAAATGGAGAACCCCAAAGAACCAGCACAGAAGGGAAAAGCAGTATTTGTAGTCACAGCTTACACCTGTGGCTTAAATTCTCTCGAGGCCTGATTTTCCAGAGGTAAAAATCTTACATGCCTCCTCCTTTGGCTAGAAATATCAGTAATACTCAGGAATTAGAGAGCTCCAGAGTCCAGACATATGCAAATTGTCTCACTGGTCACCAAAGACTAAACATAAGAGCAGTGGCAGTGACAAACCCTGATACCAGCAAGAGCAGGGCCATGGCCAAGGGTTACGGCAATAACAACAGTGGCACAGCCACCGTTATTAAGACCTTAATGTGACCCAGGCACTGGTAACATGCTCTAAGTTTATCTGGTTTAGAAACAAGTAAGTAGGTGAGGAGGGATCTTCACTCACCTGAGTAAATGTGATAGGTTTGTCCCTAGAGATATAATCTGCATATTTACAAGTAAACATTCCACAATCACTCCCATTTAACTGTTGAGGAATCTCCTAAAATTACAAAAAAAAAAAAAAAAAAAAGGGAGAAAAAGGCATAAAATTTCATCACACACAAACTCCTTTGACTTCTTACAAATATTCCCGTGGATAAACAATATTATAAAGGTGTACGTTAAAGGTACTACACAAACACAGTCTTTATGTTGTATAAAAACCCTAACCATGACATGAAGTATGTGACCCACACAGAAAATATTTTTTTGGAAAGAAAAAAAAAAGCAAAGTGAGAATTCCTTCTCTCAGCTCTCATATCAAGAAACCAAACTGAAAGAAAGTTTACTACTAGGAACAGGAATTCTAGTCAGAATGGTTTCAGAAGCACTTTATAACTTTTGAAAAGGGCTAAACGTAAGGAGCACCTGGGTAGCTCAGTCGGTTAAGCTTCCGACTTTGGCTCAGGTCATGACCTCACAGTCTGTGGGTTTGAGCCCCGTGTCGGGCTCTGTGCTGGCAGCTTGGGGCCTGGAGTCTGCTTTGGATTCTGTGTGTGTCTCTCTCTGTCCTCCCTGCCACTCACACTCAGTCTCTCCCTCTCTCAAAAATAAATAAACATTAAAAAAATTTTTTTCTGAAAAGGGCTAAATGTGGCACAATCAGAAACACATACAACACAACGAACCTACTTGAAGACTGCACGGGTTAGCTTCGCTAGCCAAGAAAATAGGATGAAAACTTTCAACCCCCACAACTACAAGCAGGAGAAAGAAAAAAGCTTCTTGATAGGCTTTAACTAACCAAGATCTTGCTCTGATGGCTCAATTTTGTCCTAAGCAAGAGCCCAGCTTCCTGCAAGTAGTGCTAAAGGCATCATAAACCGACCTAAGTGAGGTAAATTCACACACTGCCCAGGCCTCTGCTGCCCTGATCTTGGCCAGACCCTACACACTTTGGCTGCCGGCTCAGCGGAGCACAAGACAATAATAAGAGAGAGTCTGAACCCCTGCTGGAAAACGTTCTAGATGACAACAGCTAATTTTTATTCAAAGAAATACAGAGGATTATTGTGAAAAAAGAAGACTGTTTGAACATGTGTGACACCCATGCACATGGTAGGTAGCTCGTGCTTTTCTCCTGAGCACAGCAGCTCTCACAGAGTGGAGAACTATGGACACCGATACACAAAGGAAGAGAAGTTGTTTTCTTTATCACGTTCCCCACACGAACGTGGCATTCGTCCTAACAGACTCTCCTTATATCTCTCCTCAGGAAATTTCAAGGCTCAACCTTTAAATCATTCAACTTAGAAAGGAAAATCCTGTGGGACAGGTGAGCCATTATACACAGGTGAGGGCTAACATTGAATTCATGTGGCTTACTTTTAAAAGAAGCCATTAGGACTCAACATGTATGCAATCTCCAACCCCGAATAAGATTCAAATCTGGCAAGTATAATACAAAGCATATTCACAAACAGCGTACTTGACTCTTTTGAGAACCTGTGGCACGGGACCGCTAAGATCTAAATAAACAAAATTCTCAGAGAAGTAACAAGAACTTTAAACCTTCATTAGCACCAAACAAGAAAAGTGGCTGACTTTAACCTATTCGCTTTTCTGAGAAACATGCTAGCATGCAGTTAACGTTTACAACTTAAACAAGAAATAAAGGCTGAGAAGCAGACATCTTAGTAAAATCTTGCCTTTCTAAAGATTTAGAAGTAGGTAATAATTCTTAAGAGTACACTTCAGGAGAATGCATGCCTAAGGGTATGAGTGAGTGAGGGGAGGGAGGAAGCCAAGTCTACTAACAGGCCTCTGTCACTAAATGCAAGAAAGCACTTCAGATACAGACGGATCATTACTTACATGTGGCTTCATGCTGTAGTGGGTCCACTCTAAAAGATTTAGATCAATATTTCTTTTGGTCTTACTTTCATCCTGTAAATACTGACTAAAAAAACAACAAAGAAGGAATATATTGATGAATGCCTGTGGAGACTTACCATTCCGATTACAAAGGACATTACAAACGATGTTAACAGACATGCTATTCACAAATCCATCTCCATTAGCTTTTTTAAAAATGTGATTGCTTCCGGTTTTTAAATTGAAGTTTTCCCTTATAAAAACTGTACATGCTTTAGAAAATTAAAACCTGTAAAATGTCATATGCAAAAGACCCTATAATAGCCACTCCAGAAGTAATTACTATTAATAGTTTGCTGTGTATTCTTCTAGCTCTCCACCCCTAACACACAATGTAAAAACATACACTTTATCCTATTTTTAAAAGGACTTCATTTTACAACTCGCTTTTTCTCACTTAACAATAGACATAAAATGTGGTGGGGGATGGGTGAAGCAGGTGAAGGGGATTAAGAGGACACGTATCGTGATGTGCACAAATAATGTTCTATAATTGTCGAATCACTAGGTTGGCTGTAGTGCACACCTGAAATTAATAAAACACTGTATGTTACCTATGCTGGAAGTTAAACAGAAAGATAAAACAGAAGGTACCTATATACTTGTGGTAAGCACAGCATAGCTATAGAGATGTCAAATCACTAAGCTATACACCTAAAACTAATGTACCATTATGTGTCAACTGTACTTCAATTATAAATAAATAGATTAAAAACAACGGGGCTAGACTCAAAACAAAAAGAAAAAAACAAAAAAAAAATGTCATTGCCATGAAAAACAAAAAAAGGAAGACTATTTTAAATTAGACTAAAAAGACATTAAGTCCATATGTGAACCTGACTGGCTTCCTGGATTTGGAAAAAACTATAAAACATACCTGAAGAAACCAGAACATGAACCATATGTTACATATGACCGATTGCTAATGTTCTTAAGTATGATAATGACATTGTGATTATGTAAGGAAACTTCCTTGTTCCTAAGAGATATATACTTAAGTATTAAGAGTGATTTAAGGGGCACCTGGGTGGCATAGTTGGTTAAGCATCTGATTCCTGATCTCAACTCAGGTCATGACCTTGTGGTTCGGGGGTTCAAGCCCCACATCAGGCTCTGCGCTAACGGTGCAGAGCCTGACTGAGATTCTGTCTCTCCTTCTCTGCTCCTCCCCTTCTTGCGTGCACGTGTGCACTCTCTCTCTCAAAATAAACAAAAAAAAACTATTTACAAAAAAAAAAAAAAAAGAGTGATTTAATTTTATCCAGATCTCCCAAGGGTCATCAAATTCAACCCAGGCATCTGGGTTCTCACCCTAAGCTGCATGTAAAGTAAACCAGCATGGGTTTGCTAGGGCATGCACTCTCAGTGGGAGCATTACCAGCCCCAAGCTGTAGAAATTGGTTCTGGGAAAGCAAAAATCTTACATATTTCAATGGTTTGTAGCCCTCTAAACCCAACAAAACAAAAAGTCTTATTCCTTAGCACTATTTTGTCTTGCCATGGAGGAATTAAATTTTTCTCTGGGCAGGGGAACTAATAATACAAAAAAAGTTCAGAAAAGCTGAACCAGGAGCATCAGGAAAGGGAGAGGAACTCGGATACCCATAGGAGGTGGGGGGGGGGGGGCAGAGAAAGAAGAAGAGTGAATGTAACAGAAGTATGATTTTTTTGTAACTTTTTTGTAACTGTAACAGCAGCTTACTTTGCTGTATGATTTCAGTGAGAACATTTCTATGTATGTGATATTACACATGTGTATGTGCACATGTACGTATGTGTGCACATTTTATATACATCCTAAACAAAACAGACTAGGAGGAAATAACTGCTTTATAAACAATTTGGTGTATCTTCTGATTTTTTAAAATCTTTTTTCTCTTCTGTTTAAACTTTCTATTCAAGATAAATACCTATAAATAAAGGATCTTTTACATTAAAATAATATTGAAAAAGAGAGAATTGAACTGTTGTTAATAACAAATTTCCTTGTCGTTCATTTAAAAGGCTCCTTACTTAAGTATCCTTATGAAAATTATCCAAGTATCTTTACTAAAATTACAAACAAGAACCCCCATTTGTGTCTGGTGAGCCAAAGGGGTTCCAAATAGACTGCTCTTAGTGAACTACTTCCTCACTGTGAAAATCATGTCAGCACGTTACACAGCTAATAAGTGGCTATGGTTTAAAGGCAGGTTTCTAGCAATTACTGTTTGAAATAGTTGCCTACAAACCATATCCATATGCTTGAATTTAAAAGTTACCTCTTGGTTCTGAGATGAACCCAACCATCATGGAAAGCAGGGACATGACTGGGTTTAAGAATCAGAGAAATAAGACTCTGTAGCTAGGGGTGCCTGGGTGGCTCAGTCAGCTGAGTGTCTGACTCTTGATTCCAACTCAGGTCATGGTCCCAAGGTCATGGGATCAAGTCCCCATTGGGCTCCAAGCTGAGCATGGAGCCTGCTTAAGACTCTCTCTCTTTCTCCCTCTGCCCCTCTCCCTCACTCGTGCTCTCTCTCTCTAAAATAAAAAATAATAATAAAAAAAAAGACTCCATAGCTTACAGTTCTTTAGAACATTCAGAAGAATGTATCAATCCCAAAGAAACCTAATTCAAATCACAGGATTCTAATAAGATATATTTTATATTATAACACATGATAAACTTGTTTCTAATGATGCTACTAAATAAAACTTCTCAGTTAAGATCAGATATTAGGTTCTTTTTCGACAAGAAGATGAATTCAAGTCAATTCCTGAATAACCGAGAAGATAGCCTTCACTTAACATTAGACCGTCACCCAACAGAGCCTCCTAGGATTGGATAGAAGATAGACCACCTAACAAGAGCATAATGACCCAACAGTGAAGTTTTTTAGCCTTTACTTACAGGAGAATCTCACAGATCCTGTGGCCCTTTTGTCCCATAGAATCCAGATATTTGAGACACCTTTTTCGTAGGTCTATCACCTATAATGGAAAATTACAACATCCAGAAACATCTTAACCACAACAGGAGAATTTTATTTCTAAAAATAAAGCCTCTTTTAAAAAGTCAATACACATTCAACATAAATGGATGTCTAAGACACATTTTTTATAAAATATCACAGATGATATGAGCTTCATTTCTATAAAGTTATATATTTCAATTCCTGGAGAAAAGCCTAGAAATTTACCAAAACATTAGTGGTCTTCTCAAAGTGAAGAGATTTTTTTTTTTTTTTTTGCTTTTTGCTTTATATCTGTACTTTTCTATAATAAATCTGTACCTTCTTATAAACAAAAGTAAGGAAATCAAATAAAGAGCACATATGTGTTACTAAAACCCTTTCCTGTCTTCCTGTATGCCATCTAGTTTTCTAAGCTGTTCAACTCAAGAGCAAAAAAGGACTCTACAGAGTACACTTTATATGTACTACTGGACTTTAACTGGACAGAAAAGGGTAGACTTCATTATCCAAGGAAACAGCTATTACAGAGGTGCCTGGGTGGCTCAATCAGTTAAGCGTTTGACTCTCGGTTTCAGCTCAGGTCAAGATCTCATGGTTTGTGGGTTCCAGCCCCACATCAGGCTCTGTGCTGACAGCATAGAGCCTCTTGGGATTCTCTCACTCAAAAATAAGTAAATAAACATTTATTATTTATTTATTTTTTGTTTTAAAGTTTATTTCAAGAGAGATAGTGGGAGTGGGGGGCAGAGAGACAGGGAGAGACAGAATGCCAAGCAAGCTCCGCACTATCAGCACAGAGCCTGACATGGGGCTCAATCATGACCTGAGCCCAAATCAAGAGTGGAATGCTTGACCAACTGAACCATCCAGGCACCCCAATATATAAACATTTACAAGAAGAGAGGAGGGGAGGGAAGGGGAAGGAAGGGGAAGGAAGGGGAGGGAAGGGAACACAGCCATTATATAAACTCCAACAATTACCCCTCTCAACTTACCACCAGGCTCCAATGTACCTTCCGATGAATAGGCACCAGAATAAGTTCCTGTTCAAAGAGATTGACCCCTTTGGTCCATCTTTTCACTGCTTGGTAACCACCAGACTTTAATTTGGGATAGAAAAAAGTACTGAATGCATGAAGTGCTGGATACCCTTGTTTTTTGTTTCTTTCCACCAGAAGATTCATGTAAAAATTAATGACCTGTAATTAATGACCAAGGGAGTAAACATCAGAACACAGCAAGTACATTACCCAAACTACATTTCTACCTAACTGAATTAGGATGAATTGGAGATAAGAAGGTCCAAGAAAAGAAGGTACTAGAGATGGGGATGAAAGGGCTGTTTACTGCAGAAAATGGAAAATAAAAGATAATCAGGGCAAAATGGGAGGGACTAAGAAGGAGTGAAATTGTACTTTTGAACCATGTACTTTTTGAACCAGGAAGGAACTCAAGGAGAAAGGCTGCAATAATGAAAAGGTGTATGTAACTATATCACACACAATAATATGCAAAATATGAAACAGAACTGAATTTTACTATTCATAAATTTTACTATATATAAAAATATTAACAGGAAGAAAATACACCTAAACATTAACATTTTGTTTACCTTTGGTGGCACTTTTGAATGATATTTTTCTTTTACCTTTCCTGTATTTTCCTAATGTTCTATAATAAATATATAACATTTATAAGGAGGAGGAAGGCAAAGGGAGAAAATGCAGGGACTTTGGGGAGTTAGGGAAAGGAAAGCTAGAAAACATGCAAGAAGTAAGAACTCATTTTAGCTAAGTATGTAAGGATACAAGACGACAATTAGGCAAATCTTTGTAGTTATCGCACAAATAAAGAAAAAAGACATTTTACATATACATTTATGTACAATGATCAATCTATTTATTACTGAAAAGATAAAATGGCTCTAATAAGAATTCATCTAAAATGAAGTATCACTTGCTGCTTCCTTCAACTCATCAGCTACACCCAAGGTTTATCAAAATGCCACTGAACAGGCACCTGGCTGGCTTAGTCTATAGAGCATGTTGACTCTTGATCTCAGGGTTGTGAGTTAAACACCATGTTGGTCATAGAGTTTACTTAAAAACAAATAAATCAATCTGTAAAAAAAAAAAAAAAAAATGTACTGAAAACTACCAGTAAATGAAGTGGTGGATGAAACAAAGCACCGATGCAGAAGAGGAAACCATTATTAATTAAAGGCAACAAACAATCAGAATTGACTACCATTTTAAGGTTTGAAATGTTTCTGGTTTGTTTTTTATTTTATTTATTTTTTTTTTATTGTTTTGAGAGGAGGAGAGGGGCAGAGAGACAGACAGACAGAGAGAATCACAAGCAGGCTCCACACTGTCAGCACACAGCCTGATGTGCTGATGTGGGGCTCAAACTCACAAACTGTGAGATCATGACAAGGTGCCCATTTTGTTTTGTTTTAATGTTTATTTATTTTTGAGGGAGAAAGATAGACAGAGCATGAGCAGGGAAGGGGCAGAGACAGAGAGGGAGACACAGAATCTGAAGCAGGCTCCAGGCTCTGAGCTGTCAGCACAGAGCCCAAGGCAGGGCTCGAAACCACAAACTGTGAGATCATGACCAGAGCCGAAGTAGGACACTTAACCAACTGAGCCACCCAGGCACCCCATGAAGTGTTTCTGTTTTAAATGAAACTAAAAGTGTGTTATTATAATTGGGTAGAAATCACTTTGGCTGTGGACAGTAACGGTTAAGCATAATGACAGAACAGGGAGGGGAGGGAGAGACAACTTACTTCATCATTGAGCCAATGATAGTTCTTCAAGGTCTGTATATCTCCTCGAGTGATTCGCAACTTGAAAGCGCTACTTAGGATCTCATCCTGTGGGCCATGACCTAGGGCATTACTGATCTCCTTTTCCATGTCCTGAATTAGAAAGTCCAGAAGTTATATTTTAAATAGAACCAACAGTCAGATTTCAAAAGTCTGAAATTTAAAAAAGCTTTTCATCTCTGTAATACAAAGTAGATTTACTAATGGTTATAAAAACTGTTAGTTCAATTACTAGCTTCTGGAAACAATAATTTGGTAATAACATTTATATTTATAATTTCAATTATCTCACTACCATTTACTGAGCACTCTGAGCCAAACATGGTACCAGATGCTGAAGCACATCATTAATCCCTGCTTGTGGGGAAAGTATTATCACCATTTTACATAAGAAGTAAAGCTCAGAGGACTTAGGTTACATGTTCACCGTTATTAAGACCCCAGCCTGGAACCCAGGGGTGTCTAACTTACTAGTCTTTGCTCCTTTCACAATACTCTTAAAGTATTTTGACACTGTCCTTATTTATCTACTAAACTTTTATTTAAACATAGCAAAGTAATAAAATTAGGACCCGTAAGAGATGATACTATGCAGTTTGGAAATGAAGGAAATAAGCAAACAGGGAGAAACTGGAAAACAAGGCACTGGTCCAGCAACTGAGTCCTCACTGAATAGATGGCTTCTTTACTCTGAAGAATTACACAGATAAACGCATATTCAAGCTACTGAGACTGAATCTATAAACCGAATAGAAATTATTTTCGTTCCAGTATTTTAAGTCCTGCTTCTCCCACTACACACAATTGTGCTATTTTATGGATCTCTCCACTTGCATGTCCAATATACAGTAGGTGCTCAACAGGTACTCACTGCTTAGGACTGACTACCACCTACTAATACAACATTGGAAAATAAGCCACAATGTGGGCTCACCTTTAAAATGAGAATTTACAACTATTTTCATTTCCTTAGTTTTTCACTAATCACTTTTAAAAAATACAATGAACTCATTTCTAATGCTAAACTCATGCTATGTAACCCAAAATATTTGAAGGTTAGGGAAAAAAATCCACAAAGAACCCATTATATTCCGAGATATGTGACACATATGTCTGCTCACATTTGCTGAACATTAATCTGATCCTTTAGGTCACCTTCACAGATCACTAATGATCAATGTAACCAGTGACTGGACAGCCCTTAGGCCTGATTTGTTTCATACACTCATCCCTAGCCTGGAGAAACGCCTCAAAACAAAACATTTGTTCAAGTCTTGAATAACTGGGGCTACTTAAAAACACACCTCTTACTCTGATCAACACAAGAAATAATACCTCTGTAAGTTCAAGAAGATCATCCATCCTTTTATCCCTCTCTTTGCCCGAGCAATGTTTTTCTTTTGTCTCAAGTATTGACATTTTCCTCCTGAGTAAGCCATTGCTCCCATTGCCCAGGCGGAGTCGGGCCGACACCTCTTCGGATAGGTCAGGTTCCAGTTGATGTCCCCTCCTCTGATCAAAAAAGTTTCTATGTTCTATTGACATGTTTGATATTTACACATATAAATATACATAACATATGAAACATAAAACAGTGCCATTATCCTGAAAGAAGAGAGAAAGCAAATCTCCCAAATAAGTAAAGGAGATTTTGTGTATCTATCTCTGCGAGATGAAACAAAAAAATGTTCAAGACCTAAGGTTCACAGGACACCTCAATTACAAACCATGAAACAGAACACTCATCACTTTCCCTGGAGGCAGCAAGGAAAGTATTTTCAGCTCTCTTATGCCAGTGGAAAAATAAGACGGTTATAGGACATTCTGAAATGTTTAAAAAAAGCAAAAAAACCCAAAAGACCCATAATCCCATCACTCAGAATAAAGCATTATGATCTTTATAATAAGTAAACTTGTTCTATTTCATCTTTTAAGAAAAATAACTACTCATATAGAAAAATGTACATTTATGTACCACTTAATTTTTTGTAAAATTAACACCTATGTAAGCACCATTTGGGTCAACAAATAGAACTCTGCCAACATTCCAGAAACTCTGACAATATCCTTCCATATTGTGACCCTATGTAATGTTTAATATTAAATTTCAGTTATCTAGTAGACCGACCTTTAAAATTAAGAAACTGAGTTACAAATAGAGCTTCAGACTAGGACCACACTAGTCTCAGCATGCTTAGCCTGTACTCTTCACTCTAGCTGACTGCCAGGTATACTGGTCCTAGGAAACTAGCAGCTGGTGGCCCCTCCCCACATTCCCGGGCAGCAAAGCCTTCAGGTTCAGCAAGAATAGAAGCAAGAGATAGTTGGGTTCTTTTGTTTGTTTTGTTTTGTTTTGTTTTGTTTTTAATGTTTATTTATTTTTGAGGGAAAGAGACAGAGTGTGAGCCAGGGAGGGGCAGAGAGAGAGGGAGACACAGAATCCAAAACAGGCTCCAGGCTCAGAGGTGTCCGCACAGAGCCCAATGAGGGACTCGAACCTATGGACCACCAGATCATGACCCGAGCTGAAGGTGGATGCTTAAGCGACTGAGCCACCCAGGCGCCCCAGCAGGACGTAGTTTTTAGCCAGGTTCCAAATATGCTCCCTCTCTTTCCTCTCTCAGGCTTAGTTCCTCTCTTCTTTCAGTTTGTGCTCCATAGGTGATAAATGCTAACTCAATACAAAAGGCTTCGCTCCAAATTACTGGGGATGGGGAAGTTCTGAGACCTAGAACTTAACGAATGACTTAGCCTTCAGACTAATTCTTACAAAAAAAGTCTAATGGGAGAAGAAAAACTTGATTAAACTGGTACTTCACATAAATCAGTGTCCCAAACTCTGGCATTTCCATGTATCTAAAATGTGAAGTAATCTAAAACTTCAAGCTCGCATTTAATTTAGTAATGTATTTCTTTTGGATACAGAGTGTTTAGCAAAGCACTCTACTACTATTGTTTAAAATGTTAGTGTTGGTATGGAGATCACTGGAACACTTTTTGTTCCAATACTTACATAGAAAAACATTAAATCCAATTAAGCCTAAGACTGCTAATATTTTCAAATAAATCTGAGATCTTGACTCTGAAAAGAAATCCTGAACCTATTTTTCCTAGACACATACGGTTTTTAAAAATTCTCCAAAAGAAGCCAGGCAACACAGATAAGGGTTGGGATGGAGGCAACTTGGTCTCTCTCACAAAAAAAGGTGGCTACCATACAGAGGTAAAACCCCAGGAATTCAGAAGGAAGCCAGAAGTTGTGTATCTTCAATGCCTGCTGCTTTTTCAAAGAAAACAACAAAATTAGAAATCAAAGTAATATTTTTCATCTTTCTTACTTGTCATGAGCACCAAAACTTTAACGTGAATCAGCTGAAAGAGTAAAATGATATAAAATTGAACTAGGGTTTCCACTTACACCTTCATTTTCAAGTCTGAGTCCAACTGTCCTCTCTGTATCAGAAATTTTCCCCTTTGAACAACACCTGAGGAAAAAAATTGGGAGAGTGTAGACTGGATATATACTTTTTAATGTTTATTCATTTATTTTGAGAGAGAGAGAGAGTATAAGTGGGGAAGGGGCAGAGGAAGAGGGAGAGGGAGAATCCCAAGCAGGTTCCATGCTGTCAGCGCAGAGCACGACACTGGGCTCAAACCCACAAACCATGAGATCATGACCTAAGCCGAAATCAAGAGTCAGACACTTAGCCGACTGAGCCACCCAAGCACCTCTAGACTGGATTAATTTTAACCTGTAAATGATACACTAGTTTTAGAAATAAGACTTAATAATTTGTAAATAAAAACTGCCTTGAGTTTATATAGTCCTCTAAGCCAACAGTCAGCAAAGTTTCTGAAAAAGGATCAGATAGTAAATATTTTAGGCCTTGCAAGTCTTGTGGGTTTTTTAAGTAATCTCTATGTCCACCATAGGGCTCAAACTCACGACTCTGAGGACCCCAAGATCAAGAGCCACATGCTTTACCACTGAGCCAGCCAGGTGCCCCAAGTCTTAGAATTTTTGTCACATTTTCTCAACTTCCATCATAGCTTAAAAGCAGCCAGACAACATGTAAATGAATTAGCATGAATGTGTTCCAATAAAACTTTACTTAAAAAAATAGGCAAGTGGACCAGATTTGGACAATGGCCCATAGTCTACCCCAAACTCTGTTATCAAGGAACTATCATCCAAAATACTAAGGGCACACAGAACTGCCTTCACTGTTCTTATACTAGAGGTGCTAATGCCTAAAGATGCCTCCCACAACCATACTCTTATCCAAGTAGTACCTGCCTGCATCTCCCAACCCCTAAAGCCCAGAAGAGAAGAGCACCCTCTGAGCTAGGGTGGGCATTAGACACAATAGCTACCCGTGTACCCATATATGAGCTGAGTAGAGTTCCTAAGTCTTTAGACATAGTTATTCATAAAAATAGCTTACAAAGAAAATAATCCATCAAAAGAAAACTTAGAATGAACTGAACCATGTACCTCTTCTCACTTCTCACTGAGCATAGAGGTCCCCTTGTTTCAACAACTCTATCTGTGAAGATGACAAAGAAAAGATTGAATGTTTCCTTTAACCAACCATATAGCTAGAATTTCAACTTACGCAGTTTCCAAAGTATCAAGACATTCACTTATCATTTAGTGCCGTTAGTGAACAGCCAGTGGAGAAATATGAAGAAATTAACAAAATAAATATTAAGAAACTAACTCTAGGCTCACAAAATACTTGCTATGTTAGAAGCTAAGAATAACAATCAAGAGGTATTTTATGAATCTACTTCATCTTGAAATCGCTTTTTTACTAAAGTACTTGTACTTTGAATAAGACCAAGTCAATGCCCTGGGTCAGACAATGTTTTAAAGTTTGGTACACCATCTTTCACTAGCACATCATTTCTCAATTTCATATGCACATGAACTAAGGTCAATACATGGAGATAGGGCTAAATCTGGGAACTCACACTGTTTTGGAACAAACTGAGTTGTTTTGACTCCGTGACTTTGCTCTTCCCCCCAGCCTTTGGTCTTTAGTGTGTCCATGTGACTTCTTTGAGAGCTTAGAAACATAAAAAGTGAAGGTCAAATACAAAAGGAAAGTCCACCATAAATATTCATGATCTCCGACTGACAAGCTTCTCGAAATAGGAGTTATTGATTACCCTGTAACTTCAAAATTATGAGAGGATGCAACATAGTAACATCTGGGACTTGGATACAAGGAGTGTAATCCTGATTCTAATACCTCAGCCAAGTTACCTAACCTCCAGTTTCTCTGTAAAATTGGATGTTCTCAATCCCCAGCACCACCCTGACTAAAAAAATCTCAGTGTGGTAAAACTCAGGTTAAAAGATGAAAAATTTTAAATGATATAATGAAATGGACCCTGAAACCATACAATAAAAGCAGGACTGTAAACGGCAAAATAGTTTGAGGATTTTGCCAACATGACAAAAGCGAAAGCTCAGGAAGCATACTGCTACTTCCAACAGTGGCTAATCAAAACGGAGAAAATATTAACATTCTGCCTAAGAGAATTAAAAAAAAAAAGCTCACAGCAAAAGTTAAAATTCCTAGACAAATAATCTTCTGCTATTTGTACATTCAACAAGCTAGACAGTCCTGTGACTTTTTCACCTTCAACTTGCCGTTACATAATTTCCAGGATCTTCCCCACCCCCACCGTGTATTCTCACACCACTTGTTAGAATTATCACCTGTGCCTCAATCCTGAGCTCATATATTTTTTGTCCCTTTTTTACAGGCTAATATAAGGCCAGACATCAGCTCCTTCTGCCACTGTCATCTATTTGCCCAAAGCACTAGAATATTTAATTAACAAACAAGAAGCCTTATAAGGAAAACTTTCTATGACCTGGGGTGACTTGAATCTTGTCTCGGAAGTGGAGGACTTCCAATTGTGCAAAAATGCATTCACTAACATGCCACTGGGACTGTGTGTATATCTGACAGAGAAGCTGGGGTGGGAGGGAGAACTGGGCTGAAAAGGGGAAGGAGGGAGAAAGGGACAGAGAAAGACAAGAGATTGTGGGAAATGTGTGTGCTGGAGTGTTCGAAAAACCTCTCTGCTCAGTAAGAACCTGACTTCAACCTGTAATTCTACTTTTCTATATCAGAGTTTCAAGAGTTCATGTGAACAAAAGAGTCTAAAGCTGACAGAAAATTCTGTTTTGCAAAACCACTGCTGTGTGTCTCATTACTAGATACAACGTTCAGGCATAGAACAAGGCTAATTCTCTCAAAGCTAACCTCTTTTTTCAACAAAGCCCTTCTCACCAATCCCCTCTCCAAAAATAAGGAAAAAGATGTCTCGCAAAGCATTTATTTTGTTAGCTCATTTCTACCTGTGATAAGTTGAAGTTACAGAAGGAACAGAGTTTCCATGACCACCTTCTTTAAGTCGCTCCAATAACCTTCGGTATTTCTCCCTTTCCTCTTTCTGAACACCCTAAGTAAAAGAAAGCATGTTAGTTAAGTACTGTAACATTAAACCTATCATTACATCCTAAACAGAAACTAAGAGGTCAAATGCCGCCCACAAACGTGTTTTATTTGTCAGCATTTTTAAAATTTCTTTGAGTTCCCAACTTCATAAATCTGAAAAGAAAAATCCAAACATCTGGCCTGTTTCAAAAAACTGAATCAGCACTGTGGAGCTGTGTAGGGCTATTCTCCTTAGATGGGCCATTCACTCCAGCCCACTTCACTCATTTGTGTTACCTGCTTGACTCAGATGGCATCTAGGTTTCTGACAGCAGTTTTTTGTCAACCACAAAAAAACTCAACGGAAATAATCCAACCTGCATATTTAGAACATTCAGCTTCCACAGTGAATATGGTCTCACTAAGTCACCAATGACTTCCATGGCCAGACCCAGCAGACACTTCTTCAGCCCTCAGGTTACTCGACCACCCTCTCTGGCATCTCACCCTGCTGACCTCACCTTGCCTTCCTAGACTATACACTCCTGATTTCTTCTTATCTTCTTAGTCTCCACTGCCAGTTATTTCTCCTTCTGCCTGCCCTCAAATACAGGCAGTCTGCCTGTCATCTCTTCTCACACTACATTCTCTCCCTGAGTCATCTCTCCCTTGATTTATTGAACACCGATACACGGAAGATACAGAAACATGTCTCTAACCCTGCCTTCTTCTTATAACTCCCATCACCTATATCCAAGAGTCTACAGACAGGTCTTGCGATTTCACAGGCACTTTAAACAATGTCCCAAAACTGAAGTCATCAACTTCCCCCTACGCACACTGGGTATCTTGGTCAGTGACCAAGACTGAAATCTGAGACTCAGGCTCTTCTCTCTAGCTTTGTATTACACTTAACCAATGAAAATGTCCTTGCTGATATTACCTTCTAATATTTCTAGACTATATCCTGTGTGCACCTCATATATATTTGCTCAGTCTCATCTCTGACTTCTCACCTAAGAGGTACTGAAGCCTACTTCCATCCCTTCCTCCCTCTGCTTGCCTCTGTTGATTCACCTAGTTAGGCACAAGCTCCGAGAGGATGGGGGCAACATTTTATTCAATTTTTGAATTGAACTGAATTGAATTTGAATTGAATTGCTGACAACTAGCACAACACCTGGGCCTCAAATAAGTAATTCTTAGACAAATTGAACTAAGTGGCTCAGAAAACCATCCAGCAAATTGCACTAGGTGATGGTCCTGAGAGATGCCATGGATACACGAATAATTCTAAATTTTCCTAGAATAAGCAAAGATTTCAAGAGGGAAGTAAAAAGAAGACTGTTGATGAAGACATCATGCTAAGTACCCTGAAAAGGGAAGGAAAAAGCAGACGTGTTCACCATTTACTTCTCTTAACTAGCCACAGTTATTACACCTTATGAAAGAAACAAGTTAAAATAATTCAAACAGCAAAAAGGAATACAATCTCCTCTCTTTCTAGCATGATTCCTTTTTCTGTCCCACAGTGAAAAAGAATCTGAAAACTGACTTATATACGTATAGAAGCCTCCAGAAGTATCAGTGGTTACTTGTTTAGCATCAGACATGGTGATGGGGCCGCGCACTAAAAGGGAGACTGGGAAATTTACATCCTTTTCGTACCTTTTGAATTTTGTACTCCAGTACACATACTATTTATTCCCCTAAAAATTCATAAAATATTTTTTAAAAGAGATCAGGCTAAAACGGCTTACCTCCTCCACAGTACAGTGGGGACGCCTCAGACCCTTGCCACCCTCTTCAGAAATCATCTCTGTTACAACCTGTTCCTGAGGCTTCCAGGTTAAAGAACTTTCTGAAGGGCCTTTGCTGTGGCGACGGCCACCGGGTCTTCTACTATACCCTTCTGAGTTCAAAGTAAAACTGCGAGACAGAAAAAAAGAAAAGAAAAAGTTATCGCCAAACTGCTTAAATTGCCATCATTTAATCTCCCAAACCATCCTGTGATTAAGCTGTCTGTCCTAGGTTGAGCCTGCTCCTGGCAAACCAGAAAACTACCACTCACAACAGTTAAATCTGTCTCTAAAGTGGAGGGCACCCCAGCATTCCGCCCTGGAATGTCTGTTTGCAGCCAACAGGGCTGCCACACGGAAGCCTCTGCCTTCTTCCTCATGCTCACATGTCCAACCACAACTCTGGATTTAGCTGTGTTATTACACATACCCTCCTCAGACACTACACTCTCGCTTTAGTCACCTGCACCAGTGGCATTACTGATTCGTGTGACTCCCTGTTTACTGTGTCTATCCCACACTAAACTTCAAATTCCATGAAAACAGAGATGACATCCTTTCACCACTGTACCCTAGTACAGGACCTAAGCCAAAAGGCACTCAGTAAATATCCACTGAATGCTGAATTAATGAATGCTAAAGAAATGGAAGCCATGAAGCCCCCACCCAGTCCTTGTTGCTGGTGACAGAGCCTGCTTCTCCTGATGTCATCAGTAATGCGTCAAACTGGTATCATACCCCTCTTGATGAGATATTTTAAAGAAGATAAACCATTGATGTAGTATTTTTACAAAATGAAAAAAAACAAACAAAAAAACACTGCATAATCTTGAACAAATAATAAGTAAACATCAGACAAAATTAAAGAACGTTCTACAAAAGAAATGCCTTCTACTCTGTAAAAATATCCATGCCATCAAGGACAAAGAAAGGCTAAGGAATTGTTCCAGATTAAAGGAGATCAAAAAGCCATGAAAATTAAATGTAATACATGATCCTGCACTGAATCCTTGACCAGAAAAAAAATAATCTCTATAATGGAAAAATTTTAATGAGATTATAGAATAGTATTGTACCAATGTTAAATTTTCTGATTTTGTTAATCTGTGATTATGTAAGTGAATGTCCTCACTCTTAAGAAATAAACACGCTCGGGGCGCCTGGATGGCGCAGTCGGTTAAGCGTCCGACTTCAGCCAGGTCACGATCTCGCAGTCCGTGAGTTCGAGCCCCGCGTCAGGCTGTGGGCTGATGGCTCGGAGCCTGGAGCCTGTTTCCGATTCTGTGTCTCCCTCTCTCTGTGCCCCTCCCCCGTTCATGCTCTGTCTCTCTCTGTCCCAAAAATAAAAAAAAATAATAATAAAAAAAATAAAAAAAAATAAAAAAAAAAAAAAGAAATAAACACGCTCATGAGCTTATGATTAAAGGAGCATGAGCCTAAGACTTACTCTCAAAAGCTTCAGAAAAAAATATTAGGTATATATGACAGAGCATGATGAAGCAAATGAGGCAAAATGGTAATAACTGGTGCAAGAGGGGGAGGGGCAGAGAGAGAGGCAGAGAATCTCAAGCAGGCTCTACGATGTCAGCACAGAGCCTGACACAGGACTCAATCTCATAAACCATGAGATCATGACCTGAGCCGAAATCAAGAGTCAGATGCTCAACTGACTGAGCCACCCAGATGCCCCTATAGAGTTTTAAAATACATAAAGACAAAATACATGAAGCAAAAACTGACATAACTATATGGAAAAATAGACACATCTATAATTATAGTAGAAAACATCAACACTCCTTGGTCATCAATCCATAAAAAGGTAGGTACAAAATCAGTAAGACCCCGGTTGATGCTTATGGTAATTCTCTACAACAACAGTGTAGACTATATGCACATAATGGTAATTTTAGAGTGGAAACATATCAATCACAATTTGTACATATAATTTTGGAAGACATAGTATGCCATACAATGTCTCCTAGGAATGTGTTTACTCTGCAAGGAAATTAAATGTTGTTCTATAATAAATGTTAGCGAATATAAAAAAAAGAAGAAGAAGAAGAAAAAAGAAAATCAGTAAGACTGTAAAACATTATCAGTCAACTTGACCTAACTGGCAATCTAGAACATTCCACCTAAAAATAACAGAATACATATTCTTTTCAAGTGCACATTGAACATCATCCAGGCAGACCATATTCAGGTCATAAAACAAATGCTAACAAATTTTAAAGAACTGGAGTTATACTACAGTGTATCTCTGACAGTAACGGAATTAAATGAGAAATAACAAAATGATATTTGTACTTTCTCTCTTAACCCTACAATCAGCTATTTATTCAACAAAGTGAGAACACAGAAAGGAGAAGAAAATTACTAATAAAAACATTTCATAAAACTGATGTGTTTAGTATACGGAAACTTATCATTGTTTCTGCACTTTCTATATGTATATTATGCTTCCAAAATAAAGTTTAGGGAAAAAATTAAGTTTAGGGGAGGTGGGGGGGATGGATGAAATAGGTGATGGGGATTAAAGAGTACACTTATGACGGGGAATTGAGCAATGTGTAGAAACGTTGACTCACTCCATGGTACAGCTAAAACTAACATTAACACTGTATGTTAACTATGCTAGAATTAAAATAAAAAACTTAAAAAAATAAAGTTTAGAAGTGAGCAACAAATCTTTTTTAAAAGGTTTTCAACATCAGATGCTATAAGCATATGATGATATAGAAAGAGTAACACACACCTGAGTTCAAATCTCTCAACAGCTGTATGATATCTGGCAAATTACTAAACTCGGAGTACTTCTTAACAAGATTACATAAAAGAATAAGTTTCCATTTACAGGAAGGCAGAATTTAACACTTACCCAAAGGAAGGCAGGACTCTGCGAGGCTGATCTCGGGTTACTGTCACTCTGATCTTTGGATAGTCACTTATTCCATTAGGAGATTTATTACCTATTTTAAAAATGCATTTGTAATTGTAAAAAAAAAACAAAAAACAACAACCCAACCCAAAAACCTGTGAACAGTCTGCATTAGAAAATCTGTGAGCAGACTACATTGTAGAACTAAATACCCTATTCTTTCAAATTCTATTACTATATAGCACAGAGATCCAGTACAAATTGTAAAAAGTTGAAGGAAAAGCAATAGTGCTTAGTTTGCCTTGGACCTCAGAGAAACCGTAAAAATTCACAGGCAAGCTCTTCAAGTTTCACTTGCATCCTGGGACCATCAAGAAGCATGGGGAACTCAGTGATTACAAACTCCCTGTAATCTAATCAAATTGAGTGAGTTGTTCAAATCATTTCTTCTTCCCAAGAAAACAGAAGTTATTATTATTATTTTTAAACAGAAGTTATTTTTAAATGAAAACTTGCTATAGGCTACTACAGTTCACTGGAAGCTTCCAACACTTATGAGATGGTTACTATACCTCAAAAACAAGTAACCACACTTTCATCAGCCCCATTCACTGCTGGAGCTACTATAGAGGTGTAGAGTCTCTGAGGACTCCAAAATGTAAAGAGATTTAAAACTGAAAGTTTTTTCATTTAAGTCTGTAGCAGCAAAACTTAAACTGACCTGAATTCATTTGTTTGCAAAATCTGATTTGAACCACTGTTCAATCCTAATGGATTGTTAACAATATTCAATAAACACAACATATCTAAAATATGTAAGATTCTAATTCCCAAGCCCATCTTCAAGGGTTTCAGATAAGAGACTGTACAAGAAAGGTGCCCTAGGAATACCTGTGTTTCTCTGAGTAGGCTACACAAATACACAGAAACATAGTGTTGGTACCTCAGGCACAAGACAAAGGTATCATCCCTTCCATATGCCCAACTTAATAATAAATAACTTTTTTAATATTTTTTTTTTATGTTTATTTTATTTTTGAGAGAGAGAGCATAAGGTGGTGGGGGGTGGGGGGAGCAGGGGATCTGAAGCAGGCTCCAGGCTCTGTGTTGACAACAGAGAGCCCAATATGGGGCTCAAACTCATGAACTGTGAGATTCTGACCTGAGCTGAAGTAGGATGCTTAACTGACTGAGATACCCAGATGCCCCAAAGATAAATAACTTTTAATATTTATATATTCAAATGATACAAATAGATTATAAAATCTAATTTGTATTGCCTCTAAAATGAAAGACTGCAAAAAAAAGTATCATCTTTGTTCCAGGTCTTTGGGAACTAGATTCTCAGACTCAGGGGTATGCATTTACTCCCCTTTGCTCTTCTCTTCTACCAGAGATACTTTACTAAAAAAGTTTGAGGAGCACTACTGTAAGGTTTTTGTCATTTCCTCAATTTCTTCTATTTTTGATCTCTGAACCCACAACTTTTCTAAAAGCTTTTTTCTCTTTCTCTCAAACTTCATATGCTGTGTGACAGAGATCACAGCCATTTTCAGGAGTCTGGATTCTTCCTATTCTTCCCCATGATAGAATTTTATACAGTATGTACAATAATTACAATTCAACTTTGGGCTCCAACAATAATATGGAGATTCGTAATCCATAAAAATATGAGAACTGGAAACTTAAAGTTGCTTCCCAATCAGATGATGTTCCTCAAAGGCAGGGTTTAATTATTTTGTTATTTGTTTTATATTTTGTTATGAAAAGTTTTAATTATTGTTTTGTTATTTTGTGATTCTTGATAACTTAACGCATGCCTAGCACAGAGTAAGCTCTCAGGAAATGTTTTTATTTGTTTTTTTTTTATGAATGAACCTTGAACTAAGTCACATTAAAGACACTGATAATACAAATAGAAAACACAACCAGTAAATTCAATGACAATTCTAAAAGAAAGCTACTTCATTTTTAGAATGGTAGAGACAATATGTCTATGTTCTTATCCCAACCCAAATCAGTGTTTTCCTTTCATATTCTCAAAACTCAGAAAACAGAGGCAGAAGGAGGTAGAGGAAAGCAGAAAGATTTTTGACCACCTCACCCAGTTTCAGCATGTTGTTCCAGGATCCAGAACCTGTCAGTTCACAAGATGAAGAATTCGAAAATACCTTAAAATCAAATAGAACCACCTCTGTAGTATCTAAATTTTAGAATTTAAGTAAGTTCTTAATATAAAAAAAATCACTCTATTGGTGATTATTTTGCTAGCTCACAGAAGAGACATCATTAGTGAGACCAAAGGTTTAACTGGTGAAGACTCACAAAATTATGTACAAAATAAGAATTCTAGGTTCTTTACATATAGTACTTAAATAAGAAAAGCAGATGTATTAGTAGCTGGGCTCTTTATAAATATTTTTTAACTGCATAATTTCTTAACTTTTAAATTCTTGGCCTTTATATCAACATTAATAAAGAATGGTTCTGGGGGAAAAAAAAAAGAATGTTTTTGGAATCAATGTTTCTGGGAAAAAGTCATTCTACTCATTAATTCCTAAAAAGAGAATATTTCTTTTTTTTTTAATAAAATGTTATTTATTTAAGTAATCTCTGTATCTAACGTGGGGCTTGAACACACAACCCCAAGATCAAGAGTTGCATGCTCTCTGACTGAGCCAGCCAAACATCCCATAAAAAGAGAATATTTCTAAAATTTAACTTTAATGATGAAGTACAAAAATCATTAGCCCCAATGGAACCCTATCCCCACTGACCTCTCCTGAAGGGGCCACATTCCGTGTTCCATTACAAGCAGAAGTTACCATGGGCTTTGTGGTCAGCTGGAATGGGAATCCAAATAAGCTGGCAGCATTGTAGAGACTGGTTTTCACTTGGTGAATGAAATAATCTAGAAAATATAGTATAGATTACATACACATATAGAGTAATACACTTCTAGCAAAAAATTAAGAGTATGTCTTAGAAAGGCCTCTCTCAATCTTTATTAGAAGTCCTACTTTCAATCACTGAGATAAGACGGTAACTGTAAAAGTAATTTTTCTCCTATCTGAATAACTGAAATTCCAGCATTCCAGCATTTGGGGTTTTTTTTGTTTTGTTTTTTGAGTTGCTTTTTGGGTTTTTTTGGTTTTTTTTAAAGTAGGCTCTAGGCCCAACATGGGACTTGAACTCACAATCCCAAGTTCAAGTTCAAGAGTCGCATGCTCTATTACACTTGATCTTAGCCAAAAGGCCGAGAAGCGATTGTCGCATGCTCTATTAACTGAGCCAGCCAGGTGCCCCATAATTTTTGTTTTTCAATAAAATATCTCTTCTGGGATGCTATACAAACATGAAATTATCACTTCAGCAAATCACATACTAATTCATAAAAAAAGTCCTAAAATGACAACTTTTTAAAAATGTTTATTTAGAGACAGAGAGAGAGCATGCACAAGTGGGAGGGGGCACAAAAGAGGGAGAGAGAATCCCAAGTAGGCTCTGCGCTGTCAGCAGAGCCCTACACGGGAGCTCAATCTCAAGAACCATGAGATCATGACCTGAGCCAAATCGAGAGTTAGACACTTAACAAACTGAGCCACCCAGGCACCCATTGAAATGACCACTTTTAAGCAATGAGTTCTTCAGAATATATAAAATAAATAAGCCACAGAGATAGGGGCATAACTTAACCTGCAGCATATAGACACTAAACGTGGCAGAAGCCAACAGGAAGCACTATAATTTACTCACTGGTTTGTTTTTACTTCCTGGGAAGGTAACAATACACTCCTAAATAACTACTTACTAAGTGCCTATTATACATTGGCTACTTCCAAGGTGGAAATTAGTGAAGTATAAAACATGTAGCTTTTAAACATCTCTGATGAAATAAGGCTATTCCTCTACTGGAGAAGACATGTTAGATCTGATGCCCCTCCCTGCCAGCAAAAATAAAGATTACAAAATAAGTAAGTAAACAAATAAGGGGGAAGGGTAAATTTCAGTACTTGCCCCACTTCCTCTTTTTAGGACACTACCCCTTTCTCATTTCCTACACTGTTGATTGGTTGTCTACAATTTCCTTTCTATTTCCCAGTTAAGGTATTTTAAACCACTAGCTTGAGAGAGAAAGAGACCATCAATTTAGCCACACTCTGCTAAATTTTTTTAGAGAAAAAAAAGCCTGAAACTGAAATGGTGGCTCTTAAACAACAAGCACTCCAGAACATATAAAATATAAAACAGAAATAGAAAGATAGGGGAATAACTTAAACAACAGGGAGATGGGGCACCTGGATGGCTCAGTCAGTTAAGCATTCGACTTCTGCTCAGGTCATGATCTCACGGGTTCCTGGGTTCGAGCCTCAAGCAGTGCTGAGCCTGCTTGAGATTCTCTCTCTCTCCTTTGCTCTCTGCCCCTGCCCCACTCGTGAGTGCACACATGCTCTCTCTGTCAAAATAAATAAATAAACTTAAAAAAAAATTCCAGATTATCCCTCTAGTAATGTATCTTATATTCTGCTGTGTTGTTTTTTTTTTTTTTTTTTTTAATGTTCATTGATATTTGAGAGAGAGAGAGCACACACGTGGGAGGGGCATAGAGAGAGAGAGAGGAGGACAGAGGATCCAAAGAAGGCTCTGTATTGATAGCAGAGAGCCCAATGCAGGGCTCAAACTCACAAACCATGAGATCATGGCCTAAGCTGAAGTTGGATGCTTAACCGACTGAGCCACCCAGGTGCCCCTCTGCTGTGTTTTCTTAAGTGAAAGAGTAAGAGTTTTAGAGATTTATGCTTAACCACTAGACTGTCATTCAGGCTCCAGAGGGCATAGTATACTCGTAATAACTAACATAGTTAAATAATGGATGCTAAAAAGCATTGTAATACTTATTTTCCTACAAATTTGTCAGAATCTGAGTATTCCTTTTTTTTTTTTTTAATGTTTATGCATTTTTTGAGAGAGAGAGAGAGCATGAGCTGGGGAGGTGCGGAGAGAGAGGGAGACACAGAATCTGAAGCAGGCTCCAGGCTCTGAGCTGTCAGCACAGAGCCCGACGTGGAGCTCAAACCCAGGAACCATGAGATCATGACCTGAGCTGAAGTCAGATGCTTCGACCTCGACTGAGCTACCCAGGCACCCCAAAATCTGAGTATTCCTAGAGACTAGGCCAAAAAAATCTAAATGACTCAAAAAAGAAAGGGGAGGGGGGAGAAAGGAGGACAGGAGAGGAGGAGAAGGAGGAGGAGGAGAGGAAGAAGGTAGACGGCCTATAAAATGGGGATAAGACCACCTTACTTTCTTCACACTAGACTAGGTTAGATTTCTTAAAACCCCTCTGATTTGTAAGATCATAAGTCTGAGATTCTAAGGTTCCCCTTTTCTTTTACCCTCCTTTCTTCCTCTCTCAAAAGCAACCAAGAGAGTTGTATTATCCAACACAGTTGCCAGTGGCCACATGTAGTTACCTAAGTTTATATTTAGTTAAAATTAAATTCAGTTCCTCAGGCACACTGGCCCCATTTCAAGTGTTCAACAGACATCATCACAGAGAGGTCTATTGGATGCAGTGCTGCAGACCTTTACAAACTCTGCCAATAAGTATTATATCCTCTACCCACTGCTTCCCCCTTGGTTCCCATCTATAATTTAAATTCAGAAATTATAATACATATTTCATGGAATCATGGAGGGAGAGATCTTTAACATGGAAGTCCATGAAATAGATGATTACCCTTATTATTTAAGGAACCTTCTATAATACCGTCAAAGTTCTTTTGTATTTCTTGTTTTGTTGAAATATAGTTGACACACAATGTTTTGTTGGTTTCAGGTGTAACCACTGTCAAAGTTTTTTATTTATATAAGTAACTGTTACTTACTTATATTTTTGTTTAAAATTGACTCATGTTTTTTGCTAAATAAATGTATTTGAAAGGTAATTTTATACCACTACTCTAAATGTAAAGAAACATTCTTTGCCTTATAAAGAAATGAAAACATAAAAATGTTAAGTTCTAGCTGGGCCTATTAAAAGAAGGGAGAGTCACATGTAATAGCAAGTAATAAAAACATACTAGCATTAAATTAAGATTTTCTGCTTGAAATAATCAGAAAATTAAAAACAACTGAAAAGGATACAACATTTTACTATGTAACATAATTCACATGTTACTTAATGCTATGAAATGCTGTATCCCCTAAAATCCTTTCCTAAACTGATACCCATCTTGTGCTTTGAGAAACACTGTCCCAGTGAATTTAATAGAAATTCCTCGCACTCAAAGTCCTCTTTGATTTGACATACTTCTCTTTAGCCAACTTCTCCCCTGAATTCTATTCACTATTTCCTAAATTGCACAACTCTTTCATACTGTTCCCTCTGCTTAGAATGCTTTTCCTTCCTATTGCTCTGCTGATATCCCATCCACCCTTTAAGATCCATCTTACACACTAGCTCTTTCATCAAATATTTACTGAGATTTTTAATCAGCTGAAAATTGGACAGTATTTTGTTACTATCTTTCTTATTTCATTTATCACATCCCTACTGACATTAGTAATAATTTATATGCTTGCCTTATACCCTCTACTATACAGTTATATACCTCCACAATTGTAAGGTCCTTAAAAATAGAGACCCTGTCTTACTCATTTTTCTATTTCCTGTAGAACCTAACACATTGCTTAGCAGTAAGACATGCTTAATAATTGCTCATTGGATTTAAATGAAATCTTTTTTTTTTTAAGTTTTCTTTATTTATTTTGAGAGACAGCAAGAGAACCAGCAGGGAAAGGGGCAGAGAGAAAGAGAGAAAGAATCCCAAGCAGGCTCTGTGCTGTCAACACAAAGCCTGATGTGGAGCTCGAACTCATGACCATGAGATCATGACCCGAACCCAAATCAAGAGTTGGACGCACAACAGACCGAGCCATCCAGGTGCCCCTGGATTTAAATGAAATCTTAACAGACATTTCTACTCTTAACTACCACATCTGGAGGAGATCAAAATTCACATTCATTTTTGAGACAGAGGAAATATTATTATAGCACTCCATTTTGCCTTTTTTCCTTTAATCTAGTTTTATTCTCTTCTATCAAGCTATGTCTAGCCCTCTGGATCCAGAGAAGTAAACAATTTGGGGCAACACATTAGATTCATTCACTCAGTTATTTGAACTAGATGACTCAATTTGAAATAGTTTTTACAGTGTTTTTTCCTCAAAAATAAAAAGCACCTTTTTTTATAGAAAGATTCAGAATTTTAAAATACACATTCAACACACAGGCTTATCTATCTGGAAGGATACTTAAGACCCTGATAATAGTCCCTAGAAAAGATAACTGAGCAGAAAAGGGACAGGAAAGAGACTTACTTTTCACAGCATAAACTTTTTACCTTTTGAATTTTGTTCCATGCATATACTTTTCCTACTAAAAAAAACTAATTTTTAAAATTCATATTCAATACCTAATCTTGGTCTTTTGGCTGGTATTTCATCAGTGTCCACTGTAGAAAACAAAGTGCTGAAAAGAAAAAGAGAAAAAAATATATATATTTACATATACACACACATATCCATTTCTATAAGTAAACCTAATATGCATACAACACACCCCCTCCATCCACGTTGTCAAAAAATGAGACTCAACTGATGTTTGAAGAGAAAACACTCCTCTGTAGTAGGCCTTTACCATTTGAGGACTTAACACTCTTGTTTAAACTATTTGAAAGAGACCCAAAACTCCCTATCAAATGATAATCTGTAATCTGGCTAAAGTACGAACTTGAAATTGGCCAGAAATCATTTGGCTAGTAAATGAACATAGGTGACAGCCTAGGACTGGTATATCCTTTTTCTCTCCAGCAATGATTTTATTTATTTATTTTTTTTTATTTTTTTTAAATTTTTTTTCAACGTTTTTTATTCATTTTTGGGACAGAGAGAGACAGAGCATGAACGGGGGAGGGGCAGAGAGAGAGGGAGACACAGAATCGGAAACAGGCTCCAGGCTCCGAGCCATCAGCCCACAGCCTGACGCGGGGCTCGAACTCACGGACCGTGAGATCGTGACCTGGCTGAAGTCGGACGCTTAACCGACTGCGCCACCCAGGCGCCCCCCAGCAATGATTTTAAAACAACAAATAACTTCCTTTTGAAGGATGACAACATCTCCCCACCCTCACAAGAAAAGCCATCTTCTACTTTACTAGAAGCAGACAATATAAGAAGCCTTAAAATATAGTTCTTAACCAGAAAAGGTGTTATATTTAACTGCATTTTTATCATGGAAACTATATTACAGTTGTAATAAAAAATTGGGGAATTCAGGAAAGTTTTTGGGCCTATATATACGTCAAGAATGTTAAAAGCTTACGGTATACTATAATCATCTTTCTAAAGATAATTATAATTGATCATTTTTACCAAAAAAAAATTAACAGAATAAATCCCAGGAGAATACCATTCAGTTAATAACTTTGAACATCCCAGTAAGACCTCCTGGCTTCATTTTGACTGAAACATGGCTTACATTGTGAAGAATTGTTTTAGATAAAGGATGTGTGGTGAAGAACAGGGTTTTGATCTCCAAACCATTGTTTCACTCACTGGCAGGGATTCACAGCAGAAAGAAAGGACAAGGAGAGGAAATTAATATTCTCTTATTCAATAAATATGTACCAAGTACCTATCATGCACCAGCCTCAGCACAAGGCCGCTGAGGTAGAATAAACAAATACCACCCTTATAATATATTAAGCATCATTTAAGGCACTTTACAACATGCTCCCAAATGATCCTCTTATCAACCTCACAAAAAGGTAGAAAAGACTAAGTTGAAACCTTGGTTTCTCTAGAACACATGATGGAATGTAGCCAACAGCCTATTTCATCAATGATCTGCATTTTCAGACTCATGTATTAAATCATGTTGCTCTCTCAAGCTCCAAGAAACTATCCTTCAATAATCCTGGGCTTAATAAAAAATGAAATTAACACTTGGTCACTAAAAGTTGATGGGGGAGTAGAGAATTGGTATGGTCTTTTATTCTCTAGATTAATTCTCAAGCAAGGGGTACACACTATGAAATGAGACAAACCAAGGGGCAGATACTGAGTAAGAACAGTTTTAGTTTCCCCCCAAAATTTTTAAGCACAAACTAGTGATCTTTTTAAAGAAATGAGACACCTAATTTTCCCCCCTCATATACTAACTCTAAAGCACAGAACCATCCTCCCTCCCTCCCTCGCAAAACACACACACACAGTTTGACAGCTGTTTCAGAACAAAACAGCTGCTGTTCTTTGGTGCTAAGAGAACAATTCTTGTAGTCAAAACGGCTTTGGTCAAGCTATGAATCTCACTTCCTTTAGCTGCACTTATTGCCTACATATGACACTTGGGAGTGTGCTGTGCCCACAACACAGACACTATTCCTTCAATTGTTACTTTTCAACTAACGAAAGAGTAGCAAGATACAATAAAACCCCATTTGACAGCAATCAGCTCGGACTCTGACAAGAACATCAAAGATCCTAACCATCACGGTGCACTCCAAAGACAACTAGCTCGTTCCATCAGCAGCAGCCGCATCGCACAGCGTGGAGGGAGCGACTACGTCACCAGGATACCCGCGACTCGCACCTCCACCGCCTTGGCCTGGCCAACTGTTTCGGCAGAGCAGGGCCTGCCTGGCTGGATCAGCGCTCTCGGGGCCGAGCCCCGGGTGGGGGAGGGAGTACAGCCAGGCTGGCGCTCGGCCCCCTCTCCTCTCACCTGTTCGAGCGCCGCCTCTTCAGGAGGGCCCGGGCAGGGGGCACCGGCCGGTCACAGAAACGGAAAATGGTGCCGAGAATCCTAACCAGCCATTTGTACATACCAGGCCCAAGCAGCAGCGGCGGCCGACACACCCCGAGAAGCAAACCCCAGAGCTGTCGCCGCCGCTGCCGCCTTCGCCGCCTCGGCCACCACCGCCAAGGCTCAGTCGCCGACTTATGACGCGATTGGAGGGCCCACAGATAAAACGTCCTGAGGGCTATAGGAGGCCCCCGCCTGCCACCACCCCTGACGTCACCTCCTCCCGCCGGACCGGAAAGCATCTTCGTCCTCAATCTGCGCACGCGCAGCTTCACCCCGTACCACGTCCCGAACCTAGCAACCAGAATGCGTGCGAAACTGTCTCGGTCCAATCGTTGGCGAGATCGAAAGGGCTGTGGGCGGGGCTTTCTGTTCGGCGTAGCCAGTCGTGAGACGGCCCGCCGGACAAGGCCCACAGGCCGCAACAAGTGAGGCTTCCTCACCTGGGAGCCAGCGCTCCGGAGGCCTGAAATATACTGTAGGTACTCAGTAAATGTTTGTTGAGGGCACAAAATAAAGGTAGGTCAGAACAAATGTTTACCCTGCTAAGTGCCCTTTGGTTTGCATATACCTAAGGTCTAGTACTTTACGACGTACTGTCATGTTCGTTTCTCCCAGCAACCTCAGGCGATGGTGAGGAGTCTTATGCCCATTTTTAATAAATCAGGAAATCAAGTACAGAGCGATTAAGTAATTTGCCTAAAGTCACAAAGCTAACTAGTGGTGTAGCAGGATTGGAACCGGGATCTGAGAACCAGCGCCAGTCCCTCGCCTGTGAGGCGAGTTTACTGGAAGAGACATGATTAAAAATTACAAGATAATTGTGTGCAAAATGCAGTAGGAGCCAGAGAAAGGAAAACTACACCTTGGAGAGGGATAGGGAAGGGCATAATTCAAAGAAGGCTTCACAGAAACTTAAAGACAAGAGGTACCTGTGGCCTAGTACCTGCTAGTCTCCACCCCTGGGCTGGCAGGGAGTGCAAATTAACTCTCCCTGTTATCTAGAGGTCATACTTCTGGTTAATTATCAATAAGAGAAAAAAGTCCCACCCTATTTAGGGACAAGATATCCAGTCCCCTCCCCCAAACATTGCTGGAATCCTTTTCTGGCCCCACAAATCCATCCCTGACTACACTTGACCTTTACCTCTGATTTAGTTAAGGCCAGACTTCAGGCTTCCTTGAACTTAACACAGGCACTCCCCATTACAGCCTCATCCTGTACTCAATAAAGTGTTCTGGAATTCTGGTGCAAGATACCACCTAGAGCTCCAGAACCACCTGTGGCTATCAACACTCTGGCTTGGGCATATGGGAGGCAGTTCCTAGAGAGTGGAACCAAATCCTAAATGTGGACATAGGCTCCTTCCTTAATTCTCCAAAACACAGTTAACACCAGACTGTTTTTTTTTTTAATTTTTTTTAAATGTTTATTTATTTCTTGAGAGAGACAGAGACAGAATGTGAGTGGGTTAGGGGCAGAGAGAGAGGGAGACACAGAATCCGAAGCAGGCCCCAGGCTCTGAGCCATCAGCACAGAGCCCGACGCGGGGCTCGAATCCACGAGCTGTGAGATCATGACCTGAGCCGAAGTTGGACGCTCAACCGACTGAGCCACCCAGGCACCCCAACACCAGACTGTTAATGAAAGTTTGAGAATAGAAAGACCAGGAGTTTTGTGGGTTTTGTTTTTTTTTTTTAAGAAACTGTTTCATTTCCATCAACCCTATTCCATTTTGTTTGCCGTTGTAGAAAAGCAGCTTAAGACCACTCGGTGTTGTTCCTATCCATTCAGTGGTCTAAGCAGTGGGAGCTGCAGAACAGTCTTCACTGGCAGGCTGAGCACTCCGGTCTTCAGTAGAGGACTGCTGAATAGGCATAGAGGGCACCTGCACACCTTCAGTTCAGTCTGCAACTTCAGGTTGAGTAGCAGTGAACTCAGGAAGCTGCTCTTCCTTTTCAATCTCTTCAAGATCTCTGTAGAAGAAGAGACAGGTAGGACCTGATGGTGCCACAGATGTGCAGAACTTCCCAGGCCAGCATCCACCACATCAGACCCACTGAGTGAGCTCTCTTGTTGTAAGCGATAGCAATGTCTATATAGCACATAGGAGAGTTTGTGTTACATGAGCGACGGTGGGCAGGTTAACATAAGATGCCTCTGTGAGAGGCTAGTGGTCAGCCCTGGGATCTGTAACCACCAGAAGTCTCGGTTCCAGGAAGGCTGCCTGGATCTACTTAGTGAAGTTTCCAGGGGTGAAGCAGCCAGCAGCAGGGAGTGGCTCCAGTAGCAGCCGCAAACTTCAGCACAGCTCTCTGGCCAGTATTCCCAGATGATATGACACTGACATCAGCTGGGTTTTCAAGGCTCCAATGGCACAAGCTGCCAGCAGAAGCTTCTCTCAGGTTCTCTTCAGATTTATGATGTAGATCCCATCACGTTTCCTTTTGTAGGTGTACTGTTCCATTTGGAAGTCAAGGTTAGTGCCACTTAAGAGGGTTCCTGCTGCAAGGAATTTGAGGACATCCTCCTTCACTTGCAGGCCATCATGGGCTCCAAACATTGTGAAAGTTTGCTTTAAGCTATGATGGGAATGTAGAACAAGACCGCTGTGTGGCCCCTCTCTGGGTAATTTGGAAAGCAAAGACCAGAAGATTTAGAAGTGGCTATTATCATCCGTAGTCCATTGCTCATTGCCTCCCAGAAGGACTTTACTCCCCTCAAGGTCATCTCTCCACTCTTTTACAAGCCGCCAACAGAAGAGAATTTTCTCTCCACCTCTACTCCAACCTATTTCAGGCTGGACTCCCGGTTAACTTAAAAAATAGTCTACCATGGCATTATTATGCACAGCACTTGAGCTGTGTCCCATGTGTCCATTCCACTATAAAAGATGGCCTTTGCCTTCACTGAACCAAAAAGAACACTCAAGCATTGCAAAGGGATTTTCCGAGACAAAAGAGCAGTCTCTGTTCAAAACATAAATGGGAAAACTGCAAGGTGCTTTAGAATAGCAGCGTATCTCAGGTTTGGGCCACCAAGATTTAAGAAACATTGACACCAAGTCTCAGGCCACTGCAGTACAACACATTTTTTTTCCTCCCTCACTAATAGCACCTGCACATACCTAATGCTGAAATGTTAGACCCCCTCTATGGAAAGTGGAGGGCTTTGGAATTACCTCAGTCGAATCTCTGGGCCTCATCAGGAAGCAATAACTCTCGAGTGTAGCAACTGCCAGCCACCGCCTGCACCTGACATTTTGCCACTTGGTGCGCTCGCTGTCCTATCATCCCCAGGAGAGGCATGGGCCGATGCCCATCCAGTGGTCAAGGAGTGGGACCACGCTTACTCCAAACCCACCACTGTTGCACCCATTCCTGGACTCAGGAACTCTTCACCAGAGGGCTAGAGGAGAAAACCAAAGCCATATGGAGAAATAAGGACATTGAGGTTTGGATAACTTGCACCCGTGTACTGTTGGAGGGGCACATCCTCATTGCTTAAGTTTTCATTAGGCTATCCTAAACGATTGCCCAATTTTCTGAAAAACAAAATGACAACAAAAACTTTGTTGACAAAAAACAACAAAAAACTTCTCTTCCCTCTTCCCC
The DNA here is from genome assembly GCF_028018385.1 of Neofelis nebulosa. Lineage (NCBI taxonomy): Eukaryota > Metazoa > Chordata > Mammalia > Carnivora > Felidae > Neofelis > Neofelis nebulosa. The sequence continues at coordinate 77,290,369 of NC_080786.1, read as the reverse complement.
TCCTCTCCTCCTCCTCCTCTTCCTCTTGCTGAGATCCTCTCCTTCAAGCCTTTCCAGGGCCCATCCCAATTTTCCTCAAAACCTACCTCTCCTCCACAGAACAATAAAGACCCAGCCCTCCAATTCATTGCTCAGTCTTGAACGTTTTCCCTTTACCAGCATTCTCAGAGTATTAAAAGATTTATTGTCAGCTTTGGTTTTGCTGACCCCTGCCTGAACTCTGGTCCATTTGATAGAAGTAGATTGAAGCCCATAGGTGAGATGCTGTTGGTTTGGGCTTAATGTACCTAAAATCCAACATAGCTCATCACCCTAAATATTAATTTCCTTCTGGGGACCAACTCTGGTATTCAAGAAAAACGTATCCTCCTAATAATGAGGACTTTGATCTTATTCAGTCTAATAATAACCTTGGCCTTATTATCCCAAAGCAAGTGTAGTTCCTTGTCCTAGATTTTATTAGAAAAGTTGCTCACATTAACTTCAGGTTTGGCCTGCTTTGTGAAGAAGTATCTGAGCCTATTTTCTAATCTATAAAATACAGTTAATCAAATCTGCCTCTCAGATCTGTGGGCCAGTTAAATGTGCTTACGTATGTGAAGGACTGACTTCAATATCCAGCATGGCTAAGTGCTTAATGTTTCTCTTCCCTCTTCTTCCTTCAGTTATCTAATAAGCCATTTAATTTGTCAGTTCCACAATCCTACACTTTCCTACATTCTCCATGGATCCGCCTTTTCTCCTCTCCAAACCCATCAAACGTACTATCATTCAAGGCCTGATCACTTCTCAGGCCTTCCCAAAAGCCACCTCCTCTTGTATTCTATCCCTTTTCTATCTATTTGCAGGGTGATCTCTCTTGTGTTGTCTTTTGTTGTTGTTTTGTTCTCTGCTGTGGCTGTTGTTGCTAAGGAAGGTAAATTTATAGTGTTCTTATTTATTAAGGAAAGTAAATGTATAAATTAAATTTGTGGTTTTCTGTTACCATATCCTAAAAGTGGTTGGGTTGATTTTAATCAAATTCCAGATGTTTGGAGTGATCTGACTTCAACTATGGGTACAAGATTCTCATGACCAGTGCTTGGGAAGCCAGCTAAGTAAACATAAAAACAGAAATCTGGTTCTAATAATAATAATATTTTAGATTCAAATAAATCTAAAATATGTGGTACCAGCGTTCCTGAGTCGCTCAGTCAGTTAAGGGTCTGACCTCGGCTCAGGTCATGATCTCACGGTTCGTGAGTTTGCGCCCCATGTCGGGCTCTGTGCTAATAGCTCAGAGCCTGGAGACTGCTTCTGATTCTGTGTCTCCTGCTCTCTGCCCCTCCCCAGCTTGCACTCTGTTGCTCTCTCAAAGATAAATAAACATTAAAAAAAATTTTTTTTCATAATAAAATAAAATACGTGGTACCAACGGATGTTCAATATTGGCACTACCCCCAAATTTTTTTATTTTTTGAAATGAATTTTTAACTAATAAAAGCATTTGCCTCTGTCTTGCCAGTGTGCATACAGGCCTTGCTAGAGTCTTCTATCCTTGAAATGCTCTGGGCAGCACTCTGCAAACAAGCAGTTATTGAAAGCGCTGGACTTGCATTTATTTTATTTGATACATTGTTTGTAAGGAAATCATGGTTTCTTTCTTTCTTTTTTTTGACGTTTATTTATTTTTTGAAAGACAGAGAGAGACAGAGCGCCAGCAGGAGAGGGGCAGAGAGAGAGGGAGACACAAACTCCAAAGCAGGCTCCAGGCTCTGAGCTGTCAGCACAGAGCCGGAAGCAGGGCTCCAACCCAGGAACTGTTAGATCATGACCTGAACTGAAGTCGGAAGCTTAACTGACTGAGCCACCCAGGTGCCCCAGGAAGTCATGGTTTCTAAAACAAGGTAGCTCTATTCCATGAAGAATACTTCTTAGGCCAGGAAAGTAGTATACAGACATTTTCCCTCCTGTTTTGTAATAAACTACAAAAAAAAAAAGTTAATAAGCTAACCTAAATGTGTTATTCTCTCTATATATTATTTCTTACATTTGTTATATATTATTGTGGCATATATTATTTATTATGTTTATTTGTATTACATGATACTAATATATTAACATACAAAGAAGTGAACAGGAAAAGAAACTTACGTTCTTGCTGCCTTGAAGATAAAATCCACTATCTTAAGCATGGCATGCAGAGTGCCTCCTACCCTGACTTCCAGTTAGTTTATCATTTCCCTATGCATCCATCCAAACTGGCAATCCACACTTCTTTTATAACTCCAAGTTTGTTCCCTCTGCCTGAATTGCTTTTCCTCTACTTTCTTCACCTCACAGGCTCCTACCTAGTCTTTAGAATCCAGCTCAAAAAGGATGTCCTGTGTGAAGCTTTTTCCACGGCCCCTCCCTGTGGGATTCCCAGCAACTTACTGCTTCCTCCTCGGTTCTATGGAAGGTGTATCCGTAACTCTATATCAGTATTACTAGTATCATTAATATGTCTGTCTCCTTGTGAGAAGGAGCCATCCCCTATTTTTTCCTCATTATTTTTTTAAATAGAAGCTTGAGAAATGTTCAATAAATGAAGGAATGAAGACATGAAACAAATACATGGATTAGGGGAAAGTTACCCTGATCTCCTTGTAGAAAATGAATCAAGGAAACATTTATTTCTCCAAACGTGGACAGCTAGTGAGATTGTGGGCTCACTGAAGCAGATGAAAGGACAAAATTCTATGTGATAGTGAGTCATATACCAGCTTAGAGCATTAAACTAGGGTGAGAGAGGACATAGGTCACCTTTCCTGACAGCTGAAGCCAATGAGAGTTATAAAAACACCTCCCTTCAGTTCATTACACTTCCATACCTGTTTTTCCTGTCCACGCATTTGGAAGCTTGCCTGCCCCCTTTCTAATCTGCTGTCTGTAGCAAGCGATTTCTAGGTTAAGAAGAAGAAAAAAAGCCAATACATAATACTAAATTGGAAATGAGGCAAACTGTGTTATTCTTGAGTTGTGATCATTTTTCAGAATCATCGTATGAAGAAAATTGATTGATGATGATGATGAGAAATAAAGACATGGTTTTCCTCAGGATACCTTTGAGTAAATGTTAACATTCAAATAGTTATGAGTTACCCCATCTTTTGGAACTTTGAAAAACTTTTAGTTACTTTTTAAATGTTCATTTATCTGAGAGAGAGAGAGAGAGAGAGAGAGAGTGAGCAGGGGAGGAGCAGAGAGTGAGAGAGACAGAGAATCCCAAGCAGGCTCTGTGATGTCACCAAACCCTGAGATCATGACCTGAACTGAAACCAAGAGTAGGACAGTTAACCAACGGAGCCACGGAGGCACCCCTAAAAACTTTTATTTTGAAACAATTATAGATTCACGGAAAGCTGCAAAAATAGTACAGGGATGTCCCATGGACCCCCAGTCAGTTTCCCCCAATTGTAACATCTTACATAACTAGAATGCACTATGAAAGCCAATAAATTGACATTAGTACAATCTACAGATCTTATTTACATTTTACCAGTTTTACATGCACGTGTGTGTGCGCGCGCGCACGTGCGCGCGCACGGTTCTATGCAATCTTATCTCCTGTGTAGATTGCTGTAACCCCCACCACAAGCAGGCGACAGAACGAATTCACCTCTCAAAGATTCCCTATTCTCCAATTCTCCCTCGCTTTCCTCTCCCTCCATCTTTTGAAATGCTTTCTGTTTTTTCATATTTGATATTTCTAACTCTCTCTTCTTGAGAGGATGGGTCCTCCCATTGATACCTTGTGTTATTTTGAACACTGGAAGTAGAAAAGCGCAGACAGCTAGGAAGTTGTAGGAAAACTTGTGTGCCTACTGGCAGGAAAATCAATACTAACACAAAAAGCCCAGGAAAATCAATACTAACACAAAAAGCCCTCCCAACAAAAATTATTCTTATTCCCATAATTGGCTGGTTTCCAGGAAAATGTACATTGGCTCTGTCTAGATAAAGACTTGGCGTGGTACTAAACTGATAGGAGCTCAACAAATATTTATCAGACAAGTACACTGACCCAACAGTGCATTCCACAACAGGTTCCTAAGAGAATGTGGAACAATTCTCCATTTGTTCCAGAGGGCAGTTGTTACCAAACCAGTAAAGCTTACTGCAAATGGAAAACTAATAAAGCTAGCAGGCCACCTATTTGTTTTTCCTATTTATGTATCCCTAAGTTATTTCTCCAGCAGGAGACAAAAAAAAAAAAAATACACTACAGTACTGACTAAAGCCATTTACCTGAAACATCACTGCTATCAGGTGCCCTCCATTCCTAAAATCCACCTGACCCCTCTTCTCAGCACTGTGCAGACTGCCTTCTGACAGAAGGGAAAGGTGTAGACTATGTAACCACTTAAGTAACATAGTTACCAAGTGCTGAGTGAGCTTACCTTGGTAGCAGAATGTAACGCTAAGAACTTTACTCATATTAGCTCATTTAATCCGAATAACAGCCCTGTGAGATACCTGCTTTTGTTTTCCTCATTTCACAGTTGAGAAAAGTTAAGAATGGAAATGTTTTGCTTCAAGCCACACAACTAGTGAGTGGAAGATGTGGGATTTGAACCACTGCTAGCGGGTCTTGGCCTTCATTAGGTCTGAGGTGTGACACAGAATCCATATGCAATACTCTGAAAAGCCCCCCCCCCCCCCCCCCCCCCCCCCCCCCGCCCCAAGCAGGGGAAATCTGATGTACTGATTCTTTGGGAAGCACTGCTGGAATCTACTTCCCGCAAGGAATCCCCTGCTATTCGAATGGGATGCAGACACAGAAAACCGATAAACTTCTATGAGAGATAACTTTGCTTCATAAATGTGTATTTCAGGTAGACAATGCTAAATGACTAGTGGCTTTTGCCTGATGCCCTGGGTAACAATGTATTATTTTTTTTTAATATTTTTTTAACATTTATTTATTTTTGAGACAGAGAAAGAGCATGAACAGGGGAGGGTCAGAGAAAGAGGGAGACACAGAATCTGAAACAGGCTCCAGGCTCTGAGCTGTCAGCACAGAGCCCGACACGGGGCTTGAACCCACGGACCACGAGATCATGACCTGAGCCGAAGTCGGACGCTTAACCGACTGAGCCACCCAGGCGCCCCACAATGTATTCTTTAAATTGTTTGTGTCTTTCTTTATAAATGCATGTTTCAGCTCATCAGACCACCGTGCCCCCCCTCCCCCACCCTCCCCCGCCCCATAAGCCTGAGTGACTGCTACAAGCCCTTCCACCAGAAAGGTAATTAAATTACCTCATAGCCAGGAGAACACAAGTTCAGTTACTTCCAACACTGAAGTGGATGGATTCTGGCAGAACTCTCTATTTAAAGCTTTTGCATTTAATTTTCCTTTAGAAAGTAGGAGGCAAGGGTGAGGGAGAGATAGGCTCTGGATAGGAAGAAATAAAAATATGTATAATGCCATAAAAATGTTCCTTTAATCTGAAGCGTATCCGGACAAATACAGGTATATGAATGGACTTAATGAAATGTTCTTAACAAAATATAAAGACTGCCTGATGAGGAATGTGTGTGTGAATTAACATAAAAAGTAGTTTTGTGGACACAGACCAACAGAATACTCATTGATTTGTTTCACTCACAAGAACAAGGAGGCAAATATCTCAGATCCCACTTGATTTCAACATACCAAGCCAAGCCACTAATAAACCGCCCACAAAGAATGAAACTATTTTGAACTCGTCATTCTACAAATACACATTATAATATTAAGATATGCATAAAATTTAAAAAAAAAGGTGTGCATAAAATTGTGTAAGGTAGAAAGTACTCGACCTTCCACTGAAAAGAGGAGGAGTCAAATATCCTGAAAGGGTTGGGACCCGCCTGCAGTCCCTCGGGAACTTCCTGTTGTCACCACACCTCTGGTGTAGTTATCTGAGCTCCCTCTGAGCAAAGCCCTCAGTGGAAACTCCAAGGCTCTGCAAAGGAAATTATTCTTGTGAATGTGACACACACTCTCTCCAGTTTCCATATGCTGAGATTATCCTTCTTCTTCAGTTTGATCTGCTTGGTGAAAACAGGTAGGTCATTTAATGAATGGTTTACTTAATTATTTAAAAAATATTATTTTATATTGTCACTTTGCATTTTATCAGCCCCTTCAGTGGACTTTTTGAATCTTATTTAGTCATTGTGAAGGAAAGAAGATACGGATTAAATGAACTTTCTAACCCTGAACATTTTTTTTTTCAGTAATGAAAGAAATTATTATTCCTTTGAATAAACTTCTTCTGATGTATGAAAAATAAATGTGTTGGGAAATCTAAAGGTTATTTTCTTTCATAGTTAAGTTTTCTGTGCCTTTCCACCTCTATGAAATAAAATCATTTATGTTGTAGAAATTTTAAGTTTTGTTTTATTGTAATATCTAATACATAGAGGATATGTTTTTATAAGCTTTCATACACTGAGGGTTTATTTAAATTATCTTTTAGGAAAACATAGTTTTATTATGTAAACCCCTTGGAATTGTGTCTAGCATATTGATAACTTAAAAATTATTAATGATAATGAGTAAAAATTAAAACAGTGATGTACAGGGGCATCTGGCTGGCTCAGTTGGAAGGGCATGCAACTCTTGATCTCTGGGTCATGAGTTTGAGCCCCGCGTTTAGTGTAGAGATTACTAAATAAATAAAACAGTAATTTACACAGCAAGATAACAAAAATAAAGTGAAATGCTGTTTTATTTTTATTTTAATTAATTAATTAATTAATTTTTGAGAGAGAGAGAGAGCACGAGAGGGAGAGAGCTGCAGAGCAGAGGGGGAGAGAGAGAGAGAGAGATTGAGAATCCCAAGCAGGCTTCACGACCCTGGGATCATGACCTGAGCCGAAATCAAGGGTGGGAAGCTCACCTGACTGAAACCCCCAGGAGTCCCTGAAGTGAAATACTTTTTAAAAAGAAACTCAACACTTCTCAGCCTTCTTAGGAATCCAGTTCTTTTTCACATAGTTTATGGTAAAAAATTGGTACAGTTTTTTGAAGGGAAATGTGTTACATACAGTATCCGTAAAAATGTTTATGCCATTTGAACTACTAAAACCATTGCTGAGAATTTATTCTAAAGAAATAACTTTTGGGGCGCCTGGGTGGCGCAGTCGGTTAAGCGTCCGACTTCAGCCAGGTCACGATCTCGCGGTCCGGGAGTTCGAGCCCCGCGTCAGGCTCTGGGCTGATGGCTGAGAGCCTGGAGCCTGTTTCCGATTCTGTGTCTCCCTCTCTCTGTGCCCCTCCCCCGTTCATGCTCTGTCTCTCTCTGTCCCAAAAATAAATTAAAAAAAAAAAAAAAAAAAAAAAGAAATAACTTTTGAAAGGAAAAAAACTTGGGGCGCCTGTCTGGCTCAGCCGGAAGACCACGTGACTCTTGATCTCAGGGTTGAGACTGCAAGCTCTACACTGAATGTAGAGATTACTTAAATAAATAAAACTTAAAAAAATAAGAAAATAAAAGAAAAAAACTCATCTAGGAAGATGATTCTAACTATGTTATTTATAATAACTTGAAACTAGATATAAGCAGAAATGTTTCTACACACAGTAATGGATAAAGTATCAACTTTTTAAAAAATGTAGCCTTTAAGATTCTGAAGCTATGCAGAAATGTGCAAACATGTTTATAAAATAATGCCAAGTAGACAAAACAATTCACATTTATAAGTCAACAAAGATAACAGCTATGTTAAAATCATGTATGTATGTCTGTAGATAAAGTTTAGGAGGGAAATGGGAAAATTAGCTGTATTAGGATTTCAGGCTTATAAACAAATTTTTCTCAATTTGTGCTTTTGAAGCTGATTTAATAGTAAATTAAAATTATGCTAATGATGAAATTTTTCACCGAGAAGTCAACCTTTTAAGAAGTGTGTTTATAATAATTTTTAAATTTAGAAAATGAACATAAATTTAGAGATAGTTTTAGGAGAGTGGAACTAACCCTGACACAAAAGCCTGATGATAATTTGTGAGTACTTTCTTTGAATCTCGCATTATGGATCTCTATACATAAAGTTGGAACTTAATGTTTTTGTGATCTGCCTTTTTACTTAACATCTCATCAGCAAGGTCTTTTTTAAATGATTCTAGAAGACTTACTGCTGAATGACAGAATCTAAGGAGAGACACAGCACAATAAACTTCTGTAGCTAGAAGGAAAAAACATAATTATAGCTGTAAACTAAATTTAGATTTCTCAGCATCTGCAAAACCATGAACTTGCAACTTCCAGGAGAGAGGGTTTGAATAATAGGCACCTGATAGTGGAAATTATTCATCACAAATACATCGACTTTTTGTGTTTCCCCTTCTTTAGCTTGCCGTCCAAAAATCAACAACTATTAAGATGTGATTCTGAAATGCAGAGAATATAGGTCATTCACTTTTGGAAATCTTTGTTTTGCTCTAACCTTTGTGATATCATGGCAGGAATATTTGCCGTAATTTTACCAGTAAATAAAGCAATCACTAGCAAGCTCTAGTGTGCACCAGAATCGCCCGGGGATTTGTTTAAAATGCAGACCACCCTCAGAGATCCAGACTCGGTGGGTCTGGGGCGAGAGCTTAAAATCTGCATTTCTTCTAACAAACCCTCTGGTTTTTCAGCTGCAGGTGGTCCAAGGAAAAAAGTTGATAACTATTTTTCTAAATTAAGGCTGTTGTCATAAATATATTTTAAAGTTATTCTTCTGTCAATATTTTGGCTTATGGCAAATTTGTATAAAACTATGTAGATATTTGCCTAGGACAAATAGCTTAGTGCCAAAAAAACAGAATTATTTCCTCAGATTTGAAATCCTCTACAGATAATTTATAACTCCATTTTTGGTGTGTGTGTGTGTGAGAGAGAGAGAGAGAGACACAGAGAGACAGAGAGACAGAGAAAGAGACAGAGACAGAGAGAGACTCCTTCTCTGACAAGGAGACAAAGGTGAGTAAGGGGGTGGAGTGTCAATGTGCATATTTATGTACATGATTAAGAGAAGAGAGTGAGGAAATCTAGTATGTCTTTTGTTTTCTCAGTTGTATTCTTAAAAAATGCTGGTGGTTCGAAGCAGATATGTCCAACCAAGAGAGCATTTTGCCCATATACTTCTTGCCTATAGTTATTGGGGTAAAAAATAAACAAGAGGGGCGCCTGGGTGGCTCAGTCGGCTAAGCGTCCAACTCTGGCTCAGGTCACGACCTCACAGTTTTTGAGTTCGAAAGCCCCCACGTCAGGCTCTGTGCTGACAGCTCAGAGCCTGGAGGCTGCTTCAGATTCTGTGTCTGCTTCTCTCTGCCCCTCCCCAGCTCAGCTCACGTTCTGTCTGTCTGTCTCTCTCTCTCAAAAATGAATAAACATTTAAAAAACAAACAAACAAGAGATACTCCACCAGGTTTGGCCCTAGTCAACTGTGAATGTTTCTGTTGGGGAGCAAGAATTTCCTGTCCCCTTCAAAGTGCTTCTAGCAGGTCTAAGAATCAAATCAACATGAGACAGATTAATAGGAGAAAATCAAATTCCACACAGACATGGAAATTCCAAAGACAGGCAAGATGAAGCATATCTATCATTCTCAGCTAAGGAGAAGGAATGAATTCACAAGAAATGAATTCCCAGGAAAATGAAAGAGTTAAGTGTTTGGTAAACATGTTTGCTGGACCAGTCAGAAACAATGCGACACAGAGAATTTTTATTATTTTATTTTATTTTATTTTGTTTTGTTTTATTTTATTTTTTTATTTTAGAGAGGGAGTGTGAGGGAGAGGAAAAAAGAATCTTTAGCAGGTTTCATACCCGAGTTCGGAGCTGAAAGCAGAGCTCCATCTCACGACCGTGAGATTGTGAGATCCTGACCCGAGCCAAAATCAAGAGTTTCACACTTAACCTACTGAGCTACCCAGGACATACAGAACTTTGATCAAAGAGGCCTTGCTAGGTTACTCCCCATCTACCACACCTAGTTCATAACAGAAGGGTTACCTATGTTGATAGCTCTCTTCCTGGAGTAGGTCTTCTATCTAAATCCTTTTAGGGCGTTGAGGGGGAGGTAAAGAGCTTTTTCAGAATCTGCTGGGTTTTGATTGTTTTGTACCTGAAGATAATCTTCATGCCAACGTGGCCTGTTTGGAGGCCCCTACACTTCACCATCTGGCTCAGAACAGGTTTTTGTGTTTTTGTTTTTAATTAAAGTTCATTTATTTTATATATCTATATCTATCTATCTATAGAGAGAGAGTGTTAATTTCCAGATTTAAAAAATGTGATAGAATTTCATGGTAGGTAGATATTACTCCCCTCCCTCCCTTCTACTTCTGTTAAAAATAGGAGTCCAACTCATATTCTGATCTCTCCAAGGCAGTTTCTGGCCTAAAGGGATTTTCATTTCTGGGACTTTTGGAAATTACTTCAGAACATTGTTTTCAGGCAAGCATTAAAATGTGCTCTAGTGTGGGTTGCTGGAAACATGCTGGCTTCACCAATTAACATGTGGTGAGCTGTGTCCCAGACACTGACTAGTACCCGTTGCCCAGAATGCAGAATCCTCAACAGTGTATTCCTTAACCTTGGTCTCAGTAAATATTTTCAGGAAACATCAAGTCAGTATGCCTGACTGTGGACCTCAGTTCTAAAGAAGGTATTAGCACATCTGTGTCATGCTGGGGGGTAAGAGAAATGATTGCTTGAGCAAGCCCCGGAACCCAAAACTTGAAATAAAAGAAGTGTGAGTCAGGGCCACACTTGTTTCACTTCCTGACTACATACCATGCATCAAGATTAAATTAGGTGGAATTTCACGCCCATCGCTTGGGTTTGGTCACTGGACTACAATTCCCCAACCATAAATCTAAGAGAAACTGATACTTTTCTTTCTAATCAGTTGACCCAGCCACATTGAGAGGCTTAATAGGAAACTACCTGTGCTTATTGATTCTCATAGAATCTCAGAACTTTCTCTCCCCTTGCCCACACGTACAATTGCTTCATCAGTGGGTTATTTCTGTCTACAGTTCCATCTTCTCTTTTCACTGACAACTCTTTGGATCTGAGTCAGGAGCTTCTGCCTTTTTTTTTTTTTTTTTTTTTTTTAAGCCTCTGCTTTTTGTAGAAGTTTTCCCCAGGCAGAAATGTGGGAAATGAAATCCATCCCCAAAGCAGGTAGAAACTAAAAAGCTAGAAAACTGTGTGTGACACCAGAACAGCATGCTCCAGGGCAGTAGGCCTTCTGAAGATAAAGCAAAAGTATCCCTTGGAAGCTTCATCAGAAAAGGAGTGGGGTTGTCAGTGATCAATCCGAGGGAATCACACTTTCGTCTCCAACTGGGACTCAGATGAAACAGGTCAATCCACGGAAACAAATGTCTGTTTAGTCTCTTGTATCCTAAATAAACACAGCCAGTGGTTAAAGGTTGGAGATGTCCTTCCAATCAAGAGGGCGTTTTGTCTATCCAGTACAGTTTTCTCTGGCAAAGATAAAACAAGATAACAGCTATAAGTAGTTCCTAATCCTGAGAATAAGAGTAGTTTATTTTGCACAGGAACAGCCACAAACCCTCCTCAGAAAGGCTGACTGAAATGGGAGTTTTATTTAACTTCCAGTGGTACGAAATGGAGGTCCATCGGGGAAAGAAAATGAAGCTTGTTTTGATATTGACACAAAAAGAGAAACTTCTGCCCAGTTACCTCCAAAAGACTTTTCATCTTTTCACTCTGAAAAGTTGGAAATTATAGGAACCATTTCTTAAAACAGTTGTATTGAGATATAATTGACATACATGTAATTCACCCATTTAAAGTGTACAATTCAGTATTTTTACTACATACACAGATATATGCAACTCTCACCAGTCAATTTTAGAACATTTTCATGACCTCCAAGAGGAACCTGATACCCTTTAGTTATTGCACCCCTGTGTCCCCATCTCCCTTCATCCTCCAGCCCCTAGCAACCACTGATCTACCTTCTGTCTCTGTAGATTTCCCTATTCTGGATATTTCATGGGAATGGAATAGTATGATTTGTGGCCTTTGGTGACTAGCTTCTTTCACTTATAATGTTTTCAAGATTCATCCTCATTGTAGCATATTGTTGCAGGATTTTTTTACCTCAATACCCGGGGTTCATTGAATAGCTGCTTCGAAGAAGGAACAGGAGGACACAAAATGAGCAGCAGGAAAAAGTTTATTAGAATATAATATCAGAAAGGATATTCGAAAGTGAATGCCCACAGCTATAGGCAAGGGTCCTTGTTTTATAAGGTTCTGGTCAGCCCTCCCATCCCTACCCACTTGTTCCTTCTTAGGCCCTACCCTTATTGGCTTGATAGCTCTAGGTGCTGGGTTGTCCATCCTGATTGGCTTGATTCCGTTGTATGAAGGGTGCTCTATGGCCATATCATTCCTGTGGGTCATAAGTTTTATGATCTACTACTTATTTTTAGTCAGGTCTTTTGTCAAATTCCAGAGGGGAACCTGAGGGGGAGTAGGTGGGTCTGTTACATTCTTAAGAGGAACCTTATGCCTGAGGGAGTTTGCTGTGGTCAGATACTCCCAGCATTGTTCCATAATATGTGTTTTTCCCCACCCAGGGACCTCAGGTTCTAATTTTTCCCCCTCTGCCTAATGAATCCTACCTATCTTTTCTTATCATAATATGGAACTATGAATATTAACTAAAGGATATTTAATAAGCCAAAAAAACCTGCTTAACATAAAGGTGACAAAACATCTATTTGGTCAACATTTTAATTCCAAGAGTAAAGTATGATTATGTTCAGATCTTTTAAATAAAATTAAAAGAAAATTTTAATTTCTTGCTACATTAATTTTTTGAGATTTGGGTTGTCTTTGGTCAGTAAGACTCCCCTGGAAATTTGTTTTCCTAAATAGAAGCCTCATGTCCTTTCAAACCAGCTAGCTTGCAGATCTTAGAATTTTGTGTCCAAAAGGAATGCAAGAGATTAGCTAAATCTCTAAGGAATGAGGAACCAATCTCTCAGTGTGAGAAAAGTGATGGCCCAAATAATTTATTTGTTTTGTCTTGTTAATGACAGAGCCGGAACCAAACCATGTTCTCTGACCAGGTAGAGCACTGTTGCTAATATGCTTCCCTTTTCCAAAATCCTTCCAAAATGATGGAAGGAAAGTAATTGGTACTTACTGAGCACTTGCTTTATAGAAAATCCCACGCTAAGCAATTTACTTATATTATTTTATTTAGCCTTCACAACAACCCTTTAAGATTAGTACTATGTTGGGGAGCAAGAATTTCTTGTACCCTTCAAGGTGCTTCTAGCCAGACCAAGAATCAAAATGACATGAGACAAAAGAAAATCAAATTTAGGGGCGTTTGGGTCATGATTTCAGGGTTTCATGGGTTGGAGCCCCGTCTAGGACTTTGAGCACTGGCCTCAGGGAGCCTGCTTGGGATTCTCCATGTTTCCCTCTCTCTCTGCCTCTCCCTGACTCATATTCTGTCTCAAAATAAATACATAAACTTTAAAAAAAAAAAAAAAAAAAAAAAAGGAAAATCAAACTTAATTTAGTACCTACGGAGAATCCACACAGACATGGAAATTCCAAAGGACAGTCAGGCAAAATGTGGTATATATGTCATTCTAAACAGAGGAGAAGCAGGTATGGGTCTAGGACCTCAAAAGGAAGAAATGAATTCACAGGAAAATTAAAAAGTAAATATTTGGTCATCGTGTTTGCTGGGCCACTCAGAAACAATGGGGTAGAAAGAATTTTGGTCAAAGATGTCTTACTAGGTTCCTCCCTGTCTACAGTACCTACTTTATAACATAAGGTAGTCATCTATGGTGATAGCTATCTTCCTGGAACAGGTCCTCTATCTAAATTCTTTTTAGGCAGTTGAGGGGGAGGTAAAGAGGTTTTCCTGAATCCGCTTTTTGATTGCTTTTTAACTCAAAATAATCTTCATGCCAAGTAGCCCATGTTGGAGTGGACTGCCCTTGGCCCCTGCAACTATTAACCCAACTCATCTTCCACATCATCAACACTATTAATTTTTAAGCATTTACTGTGCACCAGTGAATGCTTGCCTTATTAATTAATTAATTAATTAATTAATTTAATTCTTTTCTTTCTCTCTTCTTCTTCTTCTTCTTCTTCTTCTTTTTTTTAATTGAGAGAGAGAGGCAGAGAGAGAGAGAATCCCAAGCAGGCTCCAGGCCCAGCTAGGAGCCTGACCCAGAGCTCAATATCATGACCTGACAGAAATCAACAGTTGGACTGACCCACCAAGGCACCCTGCAGCTAATGCTTTAGATACTTCATAGACATTATGTCTATTTCTCACAACAATCCTGACAGCAGGGCTAGGATCAGGGTAAAGTCAGTGAGGCACTCACCAGGTGCAAAATTTAAGGGGATAAGGGACACCTAAACTCAATAATCAAGATAAATTATATTTATGATTTTAAAGCAATAAAAATTTTATCTTTCACGATATTTTAATGCAATGTGCAAATGCTATTTTAATATTTAAGTGATATTTTACTGCAAATAATACTATGAATATCATTAATAATGCATTCTCACAATGCATAACAAATGATTTGGATAAATGATACTTTTTTTGGCATAAGTGATATTTTAGTGTAATGTCTTTGAGAGATGAAAATCCATGCAAATAAGTCAATGATGAAAAAAATCAAAATTTTAATAAAGATAGACTGTTTTACAACTCTGTGTTATTGTATAATGGAAAAGGTCATTTCCAATCAGCCAGCCATTCCTGGGTCTGTGCCATGTTCATTTCCTTGCTAGGTGGTTTCGTTTACGAGAGTTAACAATGATATATAAACAGTCTGAATAACAAAGGGCTATATCTATGATCATGGCTTTAAGCTTACTTATTTATTTTGAGAGAGATGGAGAGAAAGAACGAGCTGGGGAGGGGCAGAGGGAGAGGGGGACAGAGGATCCACAGCAGGCTCTGTGCTTACAGTGGAGAGCCTGAAGCAGGGCTCAAACTCATGAACATTGAGATCTCATGATCTCATGATCTCATGAACTCATGAACGTTGAGATCAAGACTTGAGCCAAAGTTGGACGCTTAACCAACTGAGCCACTCAGCTACTCCTATGGTCCTGTGTTTTGACTGACTGTAGAGCTTTTACAAACTTTTCCCACCGATTCAAAATCTGGGAGGATACTTTGATAAGTATATATATAGTTTTTTCTCTTTTGCCTCAGGCTCAATATGGCTCAGCAGAGCACTGCCTGACAGATTGGCATTAGTATGGTCATTTTACACATGTGAAACTGAGGCTCAGAGAGGTTAGATAATTAATTACCTGAGGTCACATAGCTAGGAGGAAATGGAGTTGACTTCAAGTCTAGATCTGACTCTAAAATCCGTGCTTCCAAATCGGATTTGGGTATTATGTTTATGACGTTAGACCAGGTTGGCAAACTTTTTCCATGAAGAGCCAGATAGTAAATATTTTCAGCTTTGTGGGTCATTGGTCAGTTTTACAATCACTCAACTTTGCCTTTCCTTATAACAGGAAAGCAGCCATAGACAATACATAAATGGTCATGGCCAACTTGGCCTGTGGGCGACCATGCATTAGATCATAACAAAATACCTCAGGCACAAATATGTTATTTCTGAAGATGTTCTATCCAGATTTCTTTGACATCCTATCCTACTCTACTCTTATCTCTGGCTGCTCTCCATAGGAGTCTGAATTCCTCATTGGATAGGAGATATCACCCATCCGATTGTTATTTTCCAATTGTTAACAGGAACTGGCACTTCAGAGTAATTGAATTTCAAAATAAGCTGAAGAGGAAAGGCCATGTTTTTCCGGCTTCCAATAAACTCTAATAGAAGAGGTTAAGCTTTAGAAACCAGTTTAACATGTTCTGGGTTACTTGGTTAAAGGCTCTATTAATACTACTTCTGAGTAAACTTGACTTTGTACCAAAACAACACAATAACCAAAAAGAGGTTTGCTTTCTGAATTATTTTAGAAATATAAACTAGAAATTAAATATAAATAAAAAGAACTATATTTATGAGGGTAAAGCAATTTAACAAATTTGCTATTCACAAATATCAGGTCCTTGCATGCCCTCCAAATTGTCTGAGAATTTGGGACCCAACAAGTCAAGTTCCTGCTCTAGGTGCTGGGGCACAATAGTAGACAAAAAACAACACAGCGTTTACCCTCAAGGAACTTAAACTAACTTGTAACATGTCCAAAATAAACTTAAACTAATTTGGAACATAATTCCAAATTAAGATAAATTTATGTCCAAAATAAGATAAATTTAATATTTTCCTTTAAAATGTTACTAATTCTTGAGGGGAAAATAATGAATAACCTTAGGTAGTTTTAAGCAGAGAACATCAGAAATGGAATGCATAACCCATTTTTGTTTGCATATTATTTTGCAGAGCTTATCACCTGCAGACATATTTTTTACATAGTTTCAGTCATAATGCATGTGTCACTTCATACTCCATTTATGTTATAAACATGACATCATACACTATTTGCAGCGTTCAGATGGATCATTCTGAATGACTGAATAATGTGTTAACAGGTTGATATTCGCTTCTTCATGCAACGTTTATTGGTGCCAACTCTAAGCCAGACTCTGTTGTTGGCACAGGGTATATACAACAATGGATAAACAGATCAGTTATCTTGGAGCATCTACACGAGCAGGGGAAATTATTTCAGAACAAAGAAAGAATGCTTCAGGCGTGTGGTAGGAAAAAAGCAAGTAGCATATAAGGGACAAAGTTCTCTAGCGTGGAATTCAATATAAGAAGAAAGTAGAATAAATAATAAATCCTGGGGGAAAGAATACTGTTCGAAGCCCGGTCGTCATTTAGGCCTAGGAATTCATTTATGGATATGAATAAACTTAGGAACTATATTACCCATTAACCCTTCTTGAAAAGGCAGTAATATTTAAAAATAAATATTTAAGACTCTACGTATCGATGTACCCACAGAAACAGAGAGTTTCTGTTCTATTTACTCAGAGTATCTATTCTACCTCCTCATTTTCTACCAAGAAAGACAAGAAAGTTTAACAACGTTCCCTTTCACACCTGCTCTGTTCCCTCCTTCAGAACATACACACACATGTTTTAAACATGTTTATTTATTCTGAGAGAGAGGGAGGGAGAGAAGCAAGTGGTGGGTGAGTGGGGTGGGGGGGAGGCGGGGGCTCAGAGAGGAAGAGAGAGAATCCCAAGCAGATTCCACACTGTCAGTGCAGAGCCTGTCACGGGGCTTGATCTCACAGACCATGAGATCATGACCTGAGCCGAAATCGAGAGTAGGACACTTAACCGACCGAGCCACCAGGTGCTGCTTAAATATTTATTCTGAAACTCAAAAAGGAATCACTAGATGAACTAAAAAGAATTTTGGAACTAGTGAAAAGCAGGAGGTAGACACTGGATCAGTAGAGAGAAGTACTGAGTGTGCTGATACCATCATCATTTTTTTTATTTAAAAAATTATTTATTTTTTTAACGTTTATTTTTTTTTTTTTTTTTTTTTTAATTTTTTTTTTTTTTTCAACGTTTTTTTTTTTTTTTTATTTATTTTTGGGACAGAGAGAGACAGAGCATGAACGGGGGAGGGGCAGAGAGAGGGAGACACAGAATTGGAAACAGGCTCCAGGCTCCGAGCTGTCAGCACAGAGCCCGACGCGGGGCTCGAACTCACGGACCGCGAGATCGTGACCTGGCCGAAGTCGGCCGCTTAACCGA
The DNA here is from genome assembly GCF_028018385.1 of Neofelis nebulosa. NCBI lineage: Eukaryota > Metazoa > Chordata > Mammalia > Carnivora > Felidae > Neofelis > Neofelis nebulosa. The sequence continues at coordinate 77,272,569 of NC_080786.1, read as the reverse complement.
CTGCGCCACCCAGGCGCCCCTTTAACGTTTATTTTTTGAGACAGAGACAGAGCATGAGTGAAGGAGGGGCAGAGAGAGAGGGAGACACAGAATCCAAAGCAGACTCCAGGCTCTGAGCTGTCAACACTGAGCCCCACATGAGCTCGAATCCACAAACCATGAGATCATGACCTGAACTGAAGTCGGATGTTTAACCGACTGAGCCACCCAAGCATCCCTTAGACACTGTCTGTCACTAACACAAGGACTAGAGCAGAGTAAGGGAAGACAACTGTTTTGACCAAGGACAGCAGCAGGAAACATGGCAGAAGGTAGAAACGTGCTCCCCAGTAGTCTGAAATACAGCTTCCAGATCCCCAAGAATTCTTGCTAGGGATTCACACCGGTGGATAATGAAGTCTGAATAAATATACCCATGTTTGGAATCTGGAGCAGCTCTGTATGTAGTCTGCTTCTAGCCTACAGTCCACACATTTACATCCCATGAACAAAGATGTGGGTATTTCATATCAAGTTATAAAGGTAAACACCAGAAAAACTAAAGCAGGCAATAATCTTCCCAGTATGAGAAAGAATACATAAACGAGAACAACAGAGTGAGACAACAGGGCAATCCATATGGCAACAGATGGTAAAGCAAGAATGCACTAAAATCAGAAAACATAGCATTACAGTATTAAGTCCATGCGTGTCAGCTGGGGTCCTCCCAGAAGCAGACACTGTCACGGGGCTGGACACACCAGCGATCTACCTGAGGAACTGTGTGGGAAGGACAAAGGAGGTGGGGGCAAGCAGAGAGAGCCTTTCCCCAACAATGCACATCTGACATGCAGGAAAGTAGGGGCGAGGAAGGATTGCACAGGAAGAGCTCAGCACAGTTGTGAGGATCCTTCAGCCAGGCTGATGGGGTGTGTCTGAGCCAGTTATTGGAATCTCACGTGAGGCAGGAGGAGCCTGCCTGGCCTGGCTCTAGTACCCCACTGTGGGTACTCAGTCACTGGCTGGGAGCAGCCTGAGGGAGCCACGGCTTCATGTGAACACTGTGGAGTGGCCGGAGGCACAGGTGACTCAGCCGTGCTCCCTGCAGCAGGGTCTAGTGAAGGCAGATCTGAGCCAGGCACTTCTATGGCCTCCACACCAATTATGTCTGTTAGGCCAATAAACGTGAACTCACCTATTTTGTTTAAAATTTTTTATTATTTTTTTTATATTTGAGAGAGAGAAAGAGACAGAGTGCGAGCAGGGGAGGGGCAGAGAGACGGAGACAGAATCTGAAGCAGGCTCCAGGCCCTGAGCTGTGAGCACAGAGCCCGACGTGGGGCTCGAACACCCAAGCAGTGAGATCATGACCTGAGCCGAAGTCGGATGCTTACCTGACTGAGCCACTCAGGTGCCCCTCATGTATTTTGTTGGAAAGGTTCTCAGATTGGGCCATAAAATAAAACCCAGCTAGATGCTATATGAAAGATCCCTTAAAACACAGGGATTCAAAGGTTACAAAGGATAAAAACACGGTAGGCAAATGCTAACAAAAAGACAGTCTAGTTATAGCTTGTAATATTATTTGGTGGAATTCAAGGCAAATAAAGCACATAAAAATGAAGAAGGATATAATACCTGAAATATTAAGTCTAGGTAATAAAAGTAAAAATCTATGAAAATAAAACTTAATAGTTTGGGAACTTGAATTTGTCCTTCAGTGTAATGATGTTATACTTTGCTAAAGGGATCTTCCATTCTTAGTATTTAAATACATTATTTCACGATGATGTAAAAGAAGATTCTTGATTCCCAGACCAGGTGAAACTCCCCGTTTAATCCTCATTTTATACCATATTTCTTTTAACATGGCATATATCACAAGTTGCAATTTCATACTTGTTTGTGTGTTTTACTTCATTAATGCCTGACTCTCCCTCTAAAATGCCGCCTGACCCAGAACCTAGGAGAAAGTAGACCCTTGTTGGATGAATTGCACATTTCTTCTGAGGATGAGAGAAAATATATATAAAGCTGTTATAATATTTTATACTGAGAGAAAGGAACGAGGAAATCCATTTTTCACTCAGTACTTACAATGGGCTTTTCCAGAGCCCAATGCATGCTTTGAAAAATACATGAAGTCAGAGTGGTTCTAGCAAATGAAAAATAAATATCAACTTGTTCCGGAGGCTCCTGGGTGGCTCAGTCGGTTAAGCATCCGATTTCAGCTCAGGTCATGATCTCACAGTTTGTGAGTTCAAGCCCCACATTGGGCTCTTTGCTGTCAGCACAGAGCCTGCTTTGGATCCTCTGTCCCCCTCCCTCTCTGTCTCTCTCTCTCTCTGAAAAATAAATCTTAAAAAAATCCACTTGTTCTGTGTTTTTGCCTTTCAGTAACTGTCCGTTGTAAAGGGTCTGGTAAAGGCTCAGCAAGTCAAGGAGGTTGGCTGAGCTATTTCATAGACATGAAAGGTGTGGCGGATGTGCTGAGAAATAGCTCTGGCCCAAACTTTACGACTCTTAACTGAGCCTTCCAATGACTCAGATATGTGACTTCTGACACACTGGCCTAATATTGCTCAAAAAAAACAGATCTCTTCTTTGGAAGGGGATCTCTCCCTTCTCCAGTATGACCTCATTTGTGATTAATCTGAAAGCATTCCTTTCTGGGGCAGGTAGGTGGCAAGTGAAAGATGGCATGATTTCCCCAGGCCACCTGGTGAGTCAGTTACACAACAAGGAACAAAGCCCAGTTTTACTGATGGCTAAGACCAAGAGGCTCAGCCCTACCTCATGACACCTCCTGTTCAGTAAAATGACTAATTAAACAGTCAATTATGTGCTCTGGGTCTTGCTCTACAAGCACCAGACAAGTTTCAGTCCACGTTCTCCAGGAGCATGCAATCTACAGGAAGAGAAAAATGAAAGAGGCCAAGAGATGGAGAAAATATTTACATAGGTGAGTGAGTAATTCTGGCATTTAAGGCACAACATAGTGACTGTAGTTAATTATACCGTACTGTATACTTGAAATTTGCTAAGAGAGTAGATCTAAAATGTTCTTGCCACATACACAAAAATATGTAACTATGTGGGTGCATTAACCTTATTGTGGAAATCATTTTATAATGTACGCATATATCAAATCATCATGTTTTACCCTTTAAACTTACTCCAATGTTACTTGTTGACTATATCTCAATTAAGCTGTGGGAGGGGGGAGGACAGACAATTGTAAGCATGCCTCACTGTATATACTACTTGCCAGTGTAGAGCAAAAGGAGGAATATGTGAGTTTGGGGCTCAATTTTTAACCAGTATTTTCTAGGGTGAGGGATTTCAAAGCCTCAATTTTTAACCTTCTATTTGAGCTTCTTCTGCCTCTTCTATTTTGGCACTTCATTCATTGCTGAGTATCCAGAGCCTCTGCAAGAAATTTTAAATAAAAGAATATATAGGGGAGCCCAGGTGGCTCAGTCAGTTAAGCGTCTGACTTTGGCTCAGGTCATGATATCATGGTTCTTGAATTGGAGCCCCACGTCTGGCTCTGTGCTGACAGCTCAGAGCCTGGAGCCTGCTTCAGATTCTGTGTCTCCCTTTCTCTCTGCCCCTCCCTACCCCCCCCCCCCTTAAAAATAAATAAACATAAAAAAAAGCATACACGAATGGACCCAGGTTATTAAGAAAGGGTAGAGGGGCGCCAGAGTGGCTCAGTCAGTTAAGCATCCAACTTCGGCTAAGATCATGATCTCACAGTTTGTGAATTAGAGCCCTGCATCGGGCTCTGTGCTGACAGCTCAGAGCCTGAAGCCTGCTTTGGATTTCTGTCTCCCTCTCTCTCTGCCCCTCTCCTGGTCTCTCTCTCTCTCTCTCTCTCTCTCTCTCTCAAAAATAAGCATTAAAAAAAAAAAAGAAAGAAAGAAAGGGCAGAGATGCCAGGATGAAGTCTGTTCTGAGGCTCAGAATGAGGGAAGAGCAATTCCTGGGTATGTAAGTATAGATTGACTGAGAATAAGGGTCCAGGACAAATGGTTCTTAAATTTCTACTGGAGGAAGACACAGCAGGTGTTTCCCAAGGTACTCCTGTCTCCTTTTGGCCGGTCGCAAGTCAACAGTCTTCTTCTTCTATGCCCTCCCACGAAGAATGGTCATCCATAGGACCTGCCCCCTCTACTGAATAGCTAAAGGACCATCTCCAACTTGCACCTAGGGACTGTTTGTTGTTCCACTTCACCTCCTTCTGGACTCTTCTCTCTCAGCCAAGTAGGATGTAGGAGAGTGTGCCCTAATAGTTTTAAATCGTTTTGGTAATTAAAAAAAAAAAAAAAAACAGTTTTCTCAAACATCATATTGTTGGGTCTGCATGCCAACGTTGACCTGAGCTTTCATTTGATTGAGATTCATGATCATGGCCTTATACAATGTTGCAAAGTAACACTTTATTTCAGTACTCAAGGACCCCAAAGCCCTCCTTCCTTCCTAACTCCTCTTTCAAGTTGCATCTTGATCTTTAGTTTATTTCCAACTTCCTGTTCCCTTTCAAGCAGATTTAAGCATTCTTGCCTACCTTCATTTTCTGATATCAGAACTTGCAACCTCCCTCCTGCTTTGCATGCTACTGATACGGCTCTTGCCCTTTCTTTTTCCCTTTTATTTAAGCTTTTCTTTGACAATAATTTTAAACTTACAGAAAAGCTATAAGAACTTTTTAAAAATACACAGAACACCAATAATCCTTTACATGGACTCAACTACTCCTAACATTTTGCTACAAATGCTTTATCATTTACTGTTTCTCTTTGCCTCTATTTTTTTTTTTTTTCTGAGCCATTTGAGAATAAGTTGGCCATTTAGTTATAAACACTTTAGTTGTATTTCCTAAGAATTCAGATTTTCTCCTACAAAACCACTATATAGTTATCAACCTCAATTAATGTAACGCCAATACCATAATTTTATCTGATTTAGTGTTCATAGCCCAATTTTGTCAATTGACCCAATAATTTCTTGTATAGCAATTTTTTTCTTCCATGGCAGGACCCAGTCTAAGACCAGATAATTGCACTTATTCATCATCCTACCTCTTCAGTCTCCTTTAATCTAGAGCATTTCCACAGTCTTTCTTTGTCATTTATGACACTGATGTTTTTTAAGAATAGAGGTCTTTTTTATTTTTAATTTTTAAAACTTTTTTTCTTGAAAATTTTTTTTTTTTTTTTTTTTTTTTTTTTTTGGTGCCATAAGCCCCCTTCCCTGGCAGCCTGGCCACAGCTACATCACACCCAGCTCCTACAGGTCCTTAAAAAAAAAAAAAAAAGGGGGGCGCCTGGGTGGCTTGGTTGGTTAAGCGTCCGACTTTGGCTTAGGTCATGATCTCACGGCCCGTGAGTTCGAGCCCCGCGTTGGGCTCTGTGCTGACCGCTCAGAGCCTGCAGCCTGTTTCAGATTCTGTGTCTCTGTCTCTGCCCCTCCCCTGTTCATGCTCTGTCTCTCTCTGTCTCAAAAATAAATAAACATTGAAAAAAAAATTAAAAAAAAAAAGAATATTCCTCATTTTGTGTTTGTCTGGTTTTTTCCCCATAATTAGGTTCAGGTTAATACATTCCCCACTGGAATACGACAGCAAGAGGCACATGTGTCCATCTGCCCCTCAATGGTAATGTTTAGTTTGACAACCTAGTCAAGGTGTTGTTCCATTTCTCCATTGCACAGTTACTACTTTCCCCTTACTCGTTAGCAGTCTGTGGGAGGAAGTTTAAGGAAATACACATGTGCTCCTTCTCAAAATAACCACCTCCTCAGTTTAATTCTTGCATAACCAATTTATTATGATGGCTGCCAAATGATGAGTTTCAACCCCAGTGTTCACTCCACATTTACCAGCTGGCATTCAGCACTATACCTTAAGAGTCCTCCTCTCTCTTCCATTTATTTGTTTCTTTGCTTGTTTATCTTGTTTCTTTGCTTGTTTATCCTGTTTCTTTGCTTGTTACAGAATCGTGGATCCGTTGTTTCCCTAAAGGTCTATAGTTCATTACTGTCCTTAATTATTTTGTGCTCAAATTATCCCAGATCTGGCCAGCAGAAGCCCCTTCAAGCTGGCTTTCTAGGTCCTTGTGACATGTTTTTAAACACTCGCTTACACTCTGCCACGACAAGATGTTCCAGCTTCATCATTTGCTTTTCTCCACCTCATCCCCAACCTTTCTCCTAAAGCCATCCTTAGAGCTTACTCAGCAGGATGAATGCTAGGTTGCTTGAGGAACAAAGAAGGATAGGGTCCAAGAAGGCACCGTGGTTCAACTGTTTCAGATGCTACTGAAAGGTCGGGGCAAGGCACATCACGTTCTCCACTGTTGTCCCAGGCAGGTGCTCTAGACAAGGAAAGAGGTGTTTGGACCATGCAGATGCAGTTACTGAGACCTCTACTAGGTGCTGGGCACTGTGAGGGATACATGGATTACAAAACACCATTCCAAGGAAGTGGGCCAGCAAGATAGACACACATGTACGTAAATATCCATTATGCACCCCTGAAAGTGTTTTCATTTTGCTGTCAATGAAACATACACAAGGTTTTGGGGAGTTCTGGGATGAAAGAGTATTAGGGCTGGGAGAGTTGGAGGAGGCTTCATTGGGGTGACTTTTGGATTAGACCTTGAAGGACAGTAAGACTTGGAAAAATGGTTTTCCTGCTGAAGAAGAAGTCACTACTTATGTGTGCTGAATAACGTATGACTTTGCAACTTCATTCAACTAGATCCAGCCTCCTGCTGGGTGCTGTAAAGCACAGAAGGAACTCCAGTGAATGTAGGGCAGCACTCTTGTTTGACGCCCAGCTAAGGAAAGAATTGTCATGCCATCTAATTTTTATTTTCAGACACAGATGAAACATGTCCTTCATTCACCAAACTGAGCTTTCACAGTGCAGTGGTCGGTACAGGACTAAATGTGAAGCTGATGCTCTACACCAGAAAAAATCTGACCTGTGCACAAGTCATCAACTCCACAATTTTGGGGAACTTGAATGTGACCAAGAAAACCACCTTTATTGTCCATGGATTCCGACCTACAGGCTCCCCTCCAGTTTGGATGGAGGACTTGGTACAGAGTTTGCTCTCCGTAGAAGACATGAATGTGATTGTTGTTGATTGGAATCGAGGAGCTACAACTGTGATATATAACCACGCCTCTAGTAAGACCAGAAAAGTAGCAGAAGTCTTGAAGAAATTTATCGACCAGGTGTTGGTAAGAGAGCATTCTCTGACATCATTCAGGGGCAAATTGAAGCTGGCCCATTATCTGGAGATTTGAAACCAAGAGATAGCTGCAGTGAACAGAGGGACTATTTTAAAAATCTGAATAAGCCCCAGGGAAGCTAGACGGAACGCCTAGAGGGAAGGCCCATAGATATGGTTGTGCAAGTTGTGCACTGCACATCTAAGGGAGCACAGCTGTCATTGTACATGTCACAGATCTATATATTTATTATGATATTGTCCCACCAATAACAGTAAAGTGTCCTCAGGAAGGGACATCTTTTCCTAATTCACATAAAGGTGTCTTACGGGTCAGAGAGATTTTTGTCTAGGGGTTTTCTGGCTTCACTGTAGAGAGATTCCTCATCTTCTATAACTATTCCTTTTCCTAGAAAAGCCTAAGATTTACTGACCAGATTATCCAAAAACCAAAACCGATGAACATGGTCTGATGAGAGATTTGTGTGTGTGTATGATTTATATTTTTAGAAGACTCACAAAGATTAAATAGATCTTGAATTTTATTTAGTGATCTATCTCATGAATTGCCCCCCTTTATAAAAAACAACAACAGGGGCGCCTGGGTGGCTCAGTCGGTTAAGCGTCCGACTTCGGCTCAGGTCACGATCTCGCGGTATGTGAGTTCGAGCCCAGCATCGGGCTCTGTGCTGACTGCTCAGAGCCTGGAGCCCGTTTCAGATTCTGTGTCTCCCTCTCTCTCTGACCCTCCCCCGTTCATGCTCTGTCTCTCTCTGTCTCAAAAATAAATAAATGTTAAAAAAAAATTTAAAACAACAACAACAACAACAAAAAGTTACTTTATATCAGGACTATTTCAGAGAGAATTAGGTCAGGTGGCCACTGTGGCCAGAGGGAGCAGAAGTTTCACAAAGCTTTCCACTAAAGACACAGCCCTGGGAAAGTGAATATTAAAATGACTCACGACAGGCTGTCCCAGCAGACTGTGGTCAGTGTCGTCCCCCACCCCCACCCCTTCCTTTCCTTCCTTCTCTCTCCATGGAGAATTCATTAACTGAGCCAGCCTGAAGATAAAGGAGTTTATCAAAATGTTTCTTTGCCCTTCTCCTCAACTGGGAGGGATTTAAAGATGTCTCAGCTTGGTTTCTAGCAGAAGCATGAATAGAGACACCATGGCATAAAGGTTAAGGCACAAGCGTCGAGTTGAACAGACTGGTTTGACTCCTGCTCTGCCCCTCCCCAGTTGCCTGATATTGGGCAGGTTACTTTGACGCTGGGCCTCAGTTTCCGCATCTGTATAATCAAAGAAGAATGTTTACTTTGTTGTTGTGACATTTAAATGAGCTCATAGGTATAAGTTGCTTAGAAATGTTTCTCCAAAGAAGTGTCTTCAAAGTCAAGTTTAGGCAATTTCTCCAAATGTTGTCAACTCCATGGCCCCTCACAATTTATAACGATGGACCTCTTAAAATTCCAGGTAGAAGGAGCTTCTCTTGACAACATTTATATGATTGGAGTAAGTCTAGGAGCCCACATATCCGGGTTTGTTGGGAAGATGTATAATGGGCAGCTGGGAAGAATTACAGGTAAGGTTTCCTGTGAATGGACATGGGGTAGTTGGCCTGGGCGGGATGTTCACTGGGAGATCATGATACAGACAATTCAAGTCTTTGGGTTCAAAGCCAGCTCTTCCAATTACTTAACCTCTCTGAGTGTGTGTCCTTTTGTGCAAGGTGAGGCCATGATAATACTGACCTCAGGTTATTATTCAATAAAATATGTGCAAAACACTCAGTAAGTTGTATATGCCATAGAAAAGGTTGGTGGTAACTTTATTTCTCTTATGGTTAGGAATAACAGCTATGTCCCATGGGGATTTGATCTGTGCTGTCCAAACAGCGATCTTCCTTTCATTTAATCTAATATAGCCTGAACTACATACGTAATATGTTTCCATCCCCAGGCACAGCTGGAATCTCATGATAGGAAAATGAGACGGGAATTTTGATAGAGGGGTGTACTCTCTGAATATCAGCTTTCAGGACAAAGCTAAATGAAAACTCAGAAACAGCAGGTGAAATCCCAAACAAAGGTTTCTTTGCTGGGTTCTCTTGCCTACTGCTCCAGTAACTTTCCACAGCTACAGAGGATGGGATGAGGGAGGCTTTCTGTTTCAGAGACTCAAGTCTTCTCCCCCCATTCATACCCTTCCCAGAATCCATTCTTACACACAGAGAACTATTTTCAATCTAGGAAATCCGGAGGGTAGTAGACAATGAGGAAGAAGAGATTCAAACCAACTATACTTGTGAGGTAAACTTTTAGGGCCACTGTTTCTAAATGTGCTTCCTGGTACCCCTGGGCAAGTGATTCTCTCTCTCTCTCTGTGTCACATGTGCGCGTGCACACACACACACACACACACACATGCACGCGCGCGCGCGCATCATGGATGTCTCCTTTAGCCCTGCTATTTGAGGTCACATTGTTCTGTTTTTCCTGGATATTTTCTCTCACTTTCACACCAGGGGCCAAGGCCTCCCTCATCTTATTTACCTGCTTTCCTCGGGAGGCAGAGCGCTTTTTTACATTTTTCACATTATTATTGTTTTAGACTGCAACATGTCCTTTTAAAAAATTTCATTTCCCTTATGGGATCAAAGGACAGGTAGCTTGAATCTGCTTGTGTCCCTTATCTGTTGGGAACTCTTCTTCTGGTGGGTGGGACTCTCCCTGAGAGTGTGTTAAGAACCTGAACAGCTCTCCAAAAAAAAAAAAAAAGTCCTGATTTTTAGTGTCTGCTGATCTCCATGGTCTGAATACTCTCACCACTGCTGATTTCAAGCTACCAGTCTGACATTAATAACCACAAAGTTTGGGAAGAGATGAGCAAAATCTGCCCTCCAGTCCTGGGCCTGGAGGGCTTCAGCCCACCACTACTTCATTCAGCCTCACCCCCAGCTTGGTTCCCAGCAAACCTGCTCCCATGAGTATTGTGAATGTGAGTGCAGTGTAACCTGCTTTCTGACCGTGGAAATTCCCCAAGCCAGTCTGCCTTCCACTCTGGGCCCACGTGGCCTGGACTCAGCTAATGGTCCACAGCTCAATTTTCTGTGGCCCCTGACTTTCCCATGTCCTCCGGATTCCTCATCCTCTCTGATCCCCAAAGTCAAATCTCAGCTGTTCTCCAGAGTGGCTTCAGGGGTGAAGTGTTCCCCTTCTCTGCTCACCTTCCACCACCTTTTCTGACTGGGTTCACCTGATTGTAGAGTGGGAACTTGGTCTGTTGCCTAAGGATGAAATTCATACCCAACTCCCCCAATTGGATGGTTCTGCTTTTAATTATCTGGCCTGTAATGGCGGCTTTTTTCTTCCATTTCTCCTTCTTCTGACATTTTGTTTTTTCTCTCCAGGCACATCTCCTGGTTTCTCAGTAACTTCTTAGTTTTTCCTTTTTTTTTTTTAATTTTAAGTAGGCTCCCTGCCCAGTGTGGGGCTTGAACTCATGACCTTGAGATTAAGTCTCATGCTCTACCAACTGAGCCAGCCAGGCACCACTATTTCTCTTTAGCTTCTTTAGCACAAGATGGCAGAGCATAAGTGGATTTTAAAATATTCCAAGTACCTACATCACTTGATAATATATCACATTTGCTTCTCAAACTTAAGGGTGTAAAAAAATCTCCTTAGGGGTGCTGGTTACAATGCCAACTTGCTGAATCAGCACTCTGGGGGTGGGGTCTAGAAGTCTACTTAAAAAAAAATTTTTTTAATGTTTATTTATTTTTGAGACAGAGAGAGACAGAGCATGAATGGGGGAGGGTCAGAGAGAGAGAGAGGGACACACAGAATCTGAAGCAGGCTCCAGGCTCTGAGCTGTCAGCACAGAGCGTGATGTAGGGCTCAAACTCACAGACTGTGAGATCATGACCTGAGCCGAAGTTGGAAGCTCAACAGACTGAGCCACTCAGGTGCCCTTAGAAGTCTACTTTTAACCAGACAATGCAGGTGGTCTGAACACCATACTTTGAGAAATGACCATAGAGCTACGCTGTCCAATATAGTAGCCACTAACTAACTACATGTAGCCACTGAGCACTTGAAATGTGGCTAATGCAAACTGAGATGTTCTGTAAGTGCAAGATACACACTGGATTTCAAAGACTAAGTAAAAAGAAAAGGATATTAAAAATCTCAATTTTTGTATATGGAGTATATGTTGAAATGATAATATTTTAGATATGCTAGGTTAAATAAAATGGATTAGATACAATGTATTATTGAAATTAATTCTCCTCTGGGTGCCTGGGTGGCTCAGTTGGTTGGGCGTCCAACTGATTTTGGCTCAGGTCACGATCGCAGTGTCATCGGATTGAGTCCCGAGTCAGGCCCTGTGCTGAACTGCTTAAGATTCTCTCTCTCCCTCTGCCTCTCTCCCTTGCTCACAGGCTCTCTCTCTCTCAAATCAATAAATAAAATTTAAAAAAATAAAAAAATTAATTCTCCTTAATTCTATTTACTTTTTTAAAATTGGCTTCTAGAAATTTTAAAATTATATACGTAGCTCACATTATTGGACAGTGGTGCCTTAGAGAGTTCATGGTGAGGTTGGGGATGGGAATATGAGGCCCCTGAAACTGCATGCAAAATGTCAGCTGTCTGTCCTGGGGAGAGGTATATTTTGGATGTCCAGGGAGAGGTCTAGGACTTTCATCAAATTCTCTAACTGGTTAATACTGTAATAAAAGCCAATGAGGGGCACCTGGGTGGCTCAGTCGGTTGGGCATCCGACTTCAGCTCAGGTCATGATCTCACAGTTCATGAGTTTGAGCCCCATGTCAGTCTCTGTGCTGACAGCTTGGAGCCTGGAGCCTGCTTCAGATTCTGTGTCTCCCTCTCTGTCTGCCCCTCCCCCACTCATGCTCGCTCTCTCTCTCTCTCTCTCTCTCTCTCTCTCTCAAAAGTAAATAAACATTAAAAAAAATTAAAAAGTAAAAGCCAATGAGCACTATCTAGACACTTTCTTGGTGATCTTTAGGCAATAAGAAAGAGCTCCATTTTCTCATTTTGTTTCTAGTCTATAATAATCTCAAAATGTTCTGGATTCAGATCTAGGAGTCCTTTTATATGTCTTCTGAGGTAGCCATTGATTCCACCTCCATTTTGCAGATTAAAAAAAACTGAGGCTCAGAGAAGTAAAGTGACCTGCCTAAGGTCATACAGCTGGTTGGTGCTAGGTTTGGGGCCCCACGTCACATCTGTCTGACTCCAATGGTCTCTGTCCACACAAAATATATCGCTTATTGGGCACTTTAACTGTGATTTTTGGCTGACATTGTAAGCTGATTATTTGCTACGAATTGTCACTAAGGTGATCATATATCCAAGCTCACTATCCCTGTCTCCATTTGTGCCTTCTGTCCTGACATAATTGTCAATAGTGCCCTCATCACTCTCAAATTTGCCCTGGTTTGAATGTTATATAGTAAACCAATTTATCTGCTATAGATCCAGAGGTTGCTACAAACTGGGGCTCTGACTGTTCCTTAGACCAGAAGGGCTTCCTGAGCAAACTCTTTCCAAGATTATGAGTTTCTCACGCTGTGTTGAGGATGTCCTGCCGACTTGGGTGTCTGGGTGTTCATCCATCTCACATCAGTTTCAGTTGAGAACCGACCAAGGAAGAAGAAAAGCTGGAGGGGTGGGGAAGAGAAAGATAAGGAAAGGAGGCAGATAAAGACAAGCCTCAAGGAAGCAAAGTGTTGGCAGAGGAGAAATAGAAAGATTGAGGCTAGAACCAGGGAAGTCGAGGCAAGAATGCTACCTCTTGGATTTTATATCTAACCCCAGGGGATGGAAGATGCTATTTAAAATGTCTTTCACAGGGGGCGCCTGGGTGGCACAGTTAAGTGTCCGACTTTGGCTCAGGTCACGGTTCGTGGGTTCAAGTCCTGCATTGGGCTCTGTGCTGACAGCTCAGAGCCTGGAGCCTGTTTCAGATTCTCTGTCTCCTTCTCTCTCTGCCCCTCCCCCACTCGCTCTGTCTCCCTCTGTCTCAAAAATAAAAAAAAAAATTAAAAACAAAATTTAAAATGTCTTTCATAGGTTAAAAATTTTGTTAAATTTTTTTTAAATATTTATTTATTTATTTTTGAGACAGAGACAGAGCGTGAAGAGGGGAGGGGCAGAGAAAGAGGGAGACACAGAATCTGAAGCAGCTCCAGGCTCTGAGCTGTCAGCACAGAGCCCGACGCGGGGCTCGAACTCACGAACTGTGAGATTATGACCTGAGCTGAAGTCGGACGCTTTACCGACTGAGCCACCCAGGTGCTCCGATAGGTTAAAAATTTTGAAACATCCTTGAAACATTCTTCACTCCAGGTAGGTTTCTAGTAAGCAGGGTTTTGAGTATCTCTGGTGTTTTCCTGTTATCGTTTTAAAGTTGTTAGCTGTGGTTAGAACCTGGCAGGAGCTGCACTCTTGTTTTTCCAGCTGATGGTTAGGAATGCCCAGCTAACAGTGACCAAGGGCAAGAAATCAGCTCAGGCATTTATGGAGTGGGTTAATTCTGCAGGAACTGACACCCATTTTTTATCCCTCTTTGATATCTGGCCTGACCAGTGAGTTTCATACTTTCCCACTGAACTTGCCAAACCCAGTACAATGAAACCAAGAGCTCCATAGAGAGAGTTCGTTGCATTGTGAGGCTGCTACTCTGGTTAAAATACTTCAACTCCCTGAACCTCAGTTCATGCATCTGTAAAATGGGAAAAATATCTACCCTGCCTCCCTAACAGGCTTGTGATGTGGATCATATGACTTAGGATATATGAATAAAAATTGAAACTGTACAGGAGTTTTATTAATAATAAGAAGGAAAGGTTGAGTGGGGTTTCTGGATCACTTAAAATAGAATCAGGATAAGTATAGCATCTGCTTTTTATATGCACCTTCAGGTGCTTTTTCCCAAGGAACCAGTTTATCCCCATGTCCCTGGTCCCCACGTCTGTGTGCTCCCTGCTGTTGAGCCCTGCACAAGATATAGCTCCTAATGGGGTCTGGATGCCATTCTCAGAGGGCACCACCTCTGCTGTGGGAAAAGGCTACGGGGCTGTAGAAAGGAGGCTGACAAAGCAGGAAGGGAATGCGAGTGCTGGCCCACACGAGCGTGCCCTGCAGCCTACTTGCCATCCTCATGGAGAGGGATCAAAAGCCTGGCTGCAGGTGACTCATGGCGTGGGGCTACCAAGCCGACTCCGTTTTCTTTCCAGGTCTCGACCCTGCGGGCCCTTTATTCAACGGGAGACCTCCCGAGGACAGATTAGATCCCGGTGATGCACAGTTTGTTGACATCATCCACTCCGACATTGATGGTAACATTCCTGTCCTTGTGGGTCAGTGAGCACCCGGCTCCCAGACTCCTAAAGAGTCTCCCCCTGAGGGGATCCTCATGCAGGGGTGGATCAGGTTCTTCCAGATTCCCTCTTTTCCTGCGGGGCAGGGTTCCAAATCCACCCAGGTATTGAAGGGACACTGGTTTAATGCAGGCATGCAGGATGTCTTGCTGGAGTGGAGGTTTCCCATCAACTTTTCTTATTTTTAAAGTGACCATCTTGACCAATCAAGGACAGGGTGATTTTCACACTGTGTGGACAAATGTTTCCACATATGCAGCAGGATTTGGATGCATGATTTCCATTTTTTGGGTTTTTCTTGGGTCTTTCTCGTTTTCTTAAGCTGAAAGATAAGTTCCAGTGTTGTGTCTCTCTCTGGAGAGCGATTCTGAGCCATGTTTAGCTCTCCAACTTTCTCTGGATCTTCCTGGCCATTTCCATCTTTTATGGTGCTGATTTCATAGCTGGGGTTTGGTATAGGATATAGGGTTTGGGTGATGTTAAAGGTGAGTCTTTATATCCAGACGTCTAGGACAAGAACTAGAGTAGGGACCTCGGAAGGCTGAGGGGACAGAGCAGAGTAGTCTTTAATAATACACCCTCTTTGTGATACAGCCACCTGAAAAACCCTTGATCACCTATCATGGGCTCTCTGATGTGGTATTCAGCAATTGTTGGCCTTAAAGGAAACAGCTGCATTCTTACGACGCAGTTTGCAAAGCGTTACCTTACTTAAGTGCAGTACCTCGATGCCATTTTAATGCTTGATGGAATAGAGTAATTTATTTTTTATTCTTGGAGAGAAAGTGAATTTTGAGGAAAGAATAAGCTTTGCAGTCAGGCAGGGGTGGACTCAGATCCCAGGTTTTGTCCTTTCTAGCGGGATCATTTCATTCTGTAAGTCCTCTGAACCTCAGTGTCTTCATCTGTAACTTACTTCACCTGAATTTACCAATGGCCACTTTTTGGACAGTGTGAATGTTAGAGGAAAGGTGTATAAAAGGTATAAAAACCCCCACAGACACATGTAGGTTCTCAATATATAACAGGTATTATTATTATTGCAACGGTACACTATGTATACATGTATAAATAGTCTTTTAATTCAAGCATTTGACCGATTAGTTTGTAGTTATAAGGTTAAAAAGAATAAGCAATTATTAAATCAATCTATATTTTTCCTGGTCCCCGTTTTCTAGAAGAGTTTCCACTTAAAAAATTTTTTTTCTTACAAAGTAAAAGTTCATTTTTTCCTGTTTCTTTCTTTTTTTTCTTCATTTCCCCCCCTTTTTTTATTCATTAAAGTCTGGCACAAATGCAGTTAGAGACCCAGGAAGCACTGGCAATTAGAAGGTTCCAGCCAAATATAAAGAAGAAGCATACAGTTTTATCA
This sequence comes from Neofelis nebulosa, assembly GCF_028018385.1. Classification (NCBI taxonomy): domain Eukaryota; kingdom Metazoa; phylum Chordata; class Mammalia; order Carnivora; family Felidae; genus Neofelis; species Neofelis nebulosa. The sequence continues at coordinate 77,256,562 of NC_080786.1, read as the reverse complement.
GACTTGCTGTGAATGACTGACCAAAACTCCCTTACATCTTGAGAAATATTGGAAATAGGTTCCCCTACTGTCTTTATAATCTCCTAGTTGGAAATCCCTGCTTCCTAACTAACTAGCTGGGTAGGTTTGAGCAAAATATTTAAATATGTAGAACAACAACAACACAAATGCCTGCCTATATCCTTCAGGCAAATGAGCTACATGATGTGAAAAGTTCAAAAATAAAACCATAATATATTTTCCTTTAGCACTGGGCTACAAGGAGCCATTAGGAAACATAGACTTCTACCCAAATGGAGGATTGGATCAACCTGGTTGCCCCAAAACAATATTGGGAGGTAAGGGCAAATACTTTATATATTGTATAATAGTGGTTTTTAAAAAGGCATATTTCAAAAATCTGATATCATTCTATGGGTAATAGTTTTTAATAGAAAACAAATCATCTGAGAAGATAGAGATAGTATAAATATAAATGAAAAATGAAAAATTATTACTCAAATATACTACTTAAAAAAAACAAAACATTGCAGCATTATTGGCAATAATGAAGATACGGAAGCAACCCAAGTATCCATCGATAGATGAATGAATAAAGAAGATGTGGTATATTTACACAATGGAATATTGCTCAGCTATAAAAGGGAATCAATCAAATCATTTGCCACAACATGGATGAATCCACAGGCTATTATGCTAAGTGAAATTAGTCAGAGAAAGACAAAGGGGAGATGGGTGAAATGGGTGAAGGAAATTAGGAGTACATTTACCATGATGAGCACTGAATAACGTACAGAATTGCTGAACCATTATATTGTACATCTGAAACTAATATAACAGCATATGTTAGTTATGCTTCACTTAAAAAAATTTTTTTTAATGTTTTTTATTCATTGTTTTTGAGACAGAGAGAGACAGAGCATGAACGGGGGAGGGTCAGAGAGGGAGGGAGACACAGAATCTGAAGCAGGCTCCAGGTTCTGAGCTGTCAGCACAGAGCCCGACGCGGGGCTTGAACTCACGGACTGTGAGATCATGACCTGAGCTGAAGTCGGACGCTTAGCCGACTGAGCCACCCAGGTGCCCCAATTATGCTTCATTTAAAAAATAAATTTAGGGGCGCCTGGGTGGCGCAGTCGGTTAAGCGTCCGACTTCAGCCAGGTCACAATCTCGCGGTCCGTGAGTTTGAGCCCCGCGTCAGGCTCTGGGCTGATGGCTCGGAGCCTGGAGCCTGTTTCCGATTCTGTGTCTCCCTCTCTCTCTGCCCCTCCCCCGTTCATGCTCTGTCTCTCTCTGTCCCAAAAATAAATAAAAAACGTTGAAAAAAAAAAATTAAAAAAAAAATAAAAAAAAAATAAATAAATTTAAAAAATAAGTAACCATAACCATATGATTAAGAGCTATTATGAATTATTGCTCTCTCATGAAAAGGTGTGTCTTTGACCTAGAAATTCCATATCTGGAAATCTCTTCTAGAGAAATAATGGAAAATGTAAACAGAAATCAAAGTGCAAAAATATCTGACATAGTATTATTTATAGTAGCTGCATTTTAAGAAATAATCTAAATATCCAACATGGAAAATTGTTAAATAACTATGATATGCCCACACAAAGGAATATAATTGCCAAAAAGTCATATTTTCAGATTAATGAAAATGCTTACAATGGGATGTTAAGTGAAAATGACACAAAACTATACAGTATCATCCCAATTTGTTTTTTAAATGTGTATTTGTACATGTGTAAGTATGGAAAAAAAGACCAAGCATAAATGCTGCAAATAATTATTAGGGGTGAACTGTGGATATTGGACTTCTGGGTGATTTTTGCATCATTATTTCCCATTATTTTGTATTTTCTAAATCAGCATGTATTATTTTATAATAAGAAAAACTTCACAAAGCAAAAAAAAAAAAACGGTAGATGGCAACATAAAAGTAATAGTAGTATTTTATTCCGATAAAAAACCCATCCCTAGGTGCTCTTAATCTGTATTTCATCATTGCCAGAGAAAGTTAAACAATCATGGATATGATTCTAGAAAAAGGCAATCTTGTTACAAAACGGTAGCTGTATATGGCCCCATGGGGATGTGGTGTTTGAAAATGATCCAGATGAAATGGCATAAGTAGGGTCAACCATATTTCACCATAAATGGTGTGTGTTCAAATCCTGTCCTGTAGGATGTAGGGTAAATACCTCTGAGGAGCCAAGATAATGTGATTTGCTTATAAAGGCCATTCTCTGTATTGTTATCAACATCATTGTTTTGGCAAGTGAAAGTTCCAGGAACAATAAGTAAATATTGACTTTTCAGATTTGTTCCTGTCTGGCTTGGTCCCATGCCAACCCAAGTTTCTCCTCTCTTGCCCTAGTTTATTTCTGTCCTTCACTGAGCTCCTCTATGGGCATACATAAGTGGACTGTGCGAAAAGAAGAAACATTGTTCTGACTCAAGCAACAGTGCTTCTCCAAACCACTAGCTCACAATCATAACTCCTTTCTTATTTGGTTCACTGTTTCCTACTCAGATCCTCACCTCCTCTGATTACCCATCTTTGGGACCCAGTTCCCCTTCATCATCTGACCCATCAACCTTCCAACTACCTCTCAGTTTTGTGTGCTGCATTGCTTCATCATGTCCAACTCTCCTGACGCCGTCTCCATGCCTTGCTGGCCTCCTGTCTCACCACTGCACCACCTGGCACCCGCCAGGAATTAACTAGAGGCTTGCCTCTCACCTCTTCTTGCCCATTCATGGCTTCTGGTGCCACCTCCTATTGTTCAGTTCTTCTCATTCCACCCTTCACTCTGTAGCAGAAACAGAGCCCCTGCCACTGGGCTTCTCTCATGAATGTAATCCCATTAGAGACCCCCTTAGGTCTCTGCCATGTCAGCCACCATCTTGGCTTGAGAACATTCCGGAGCTGTCACGGAGCCTGGTTAACTGAGTACAAGGTCCAGGAAAACTTGGTTACTTCTCCATGGCCCTCAATAACGTCACAGAATCCTCATGTTTATCTCTTGCCAACTCCCTACAATCACTCCTCATGCTTCTATCCTGAAAATCTCCCCACCTATAAACCCTCACCTCTTAGAGGTGATCTAGATTTGCCTTTTTACCTAGATTAAAGATCTCACCTGAGGGAGCCATTCTATGTATCCTCATTTTAGTTTACAAGGTCAGTCTTTACATTCTTGTTTCCTTCTGCCCCCAAGGTGGAGGCATCCCCCATCCTTTTTCAAAGCTGTCTCCTGTGCCTGCCCTCCTTGGGGATCTTCCTCTAACAATTACTCCTCAATGGCCCCTTTCTCTGATGTCTTTACTAGTTTAATGTGCTCTGCTGAAAATCTCTGGGGAAACTCTGACTACCATTGAATCTTTCTTGTTATTTTCACTGACAAAGGAAGGACATAGGTTGAATCCTGATTCAACCACATAATAGTCGTGTGACCTTGGTCAAGTCATTTAAGCTGAGTCTCAATGTGCTACTAGGTAAAATGGGGATGATCACGCCTATCTTCTTTTATCCTGCCACGTGTCAGTATGAATGCTGATCTATAGGTTTTTGTAAGGGTTAAATGGAAGCTGTTAGCACAGTGCTTGGCCTATAGCAGACAGATGGTGAACTGTGTGTGCCTATAATGTGTGATGTATTATTGTTAAATGCTACGACTGCTCTACTCTTTCATCGTTCCCTTTATGATCAAGGATTGCAATATTTTAAGTGTGACCATCAGAGGTCCGTGTACCTGTACCTTTCTTCTCTGAGAGAGAACTGTGCTATCACTGCATATCCCTGTGACTCCTACCGGGACTATAGGAATGGCAAATGTGTCAACTGTGGCATGCCACAAAAGGAGTCCTGTCCCCTGCTGGGTAAGTCCAACAAGCAATTTTACCCTCTGATTAACAAATAGTTCATTTTGGGTAGAATCCGAGCACCACTTTACTATCTAAAAATGGGCCTGAAAATTGTGTGCTTAAAAAAGAATTTACTTAGCTTTTTCTAGCTAATTTGTTCTGTGAAATACTCTTGAATGTCCTAATCAGAAACCGTGTTAGAAAAGCCATTTATATACAATTTCAGCTAGAGGGCAGTACAACCTCCCTGGACACTCTAGCATAAAAAAGAAGGTTCCAAAGAGTTTCCAAGCCCACCCAGGGCAAAGTCACCTTATATAGCCTGCTCCCATGGGGACAGAACCTCTTCACGTACACAACCTCTCTGCTGGGGGAAGGTCACAGTGAGCTCTGACTCTCCTGTCAAATGAGCCTTGCAGAATGATCCCTTCCAACAAGCCTTGTCTGTAGATGCCCTCACGTCGCACCCTGGTTTCTATGTGCACATTCAGGGCGGGATAACAGATACTGCAGAGGCTGCTTGGGTATTTGCTAAGGGTTGGTAGAAATATTCCAGATGGTGAGGACTAGAAACGGGATGATGATGAAAATTTTCTGATTGTTCTAAGGAAAAATCCAAGTTAACATTAGAGCATGCTACAGACAAGGGGTTCTCAACCTTGGCTGTGCAGAAATTAATTGGAAAGCTCTAGGGAGCTTTTAAAAATTACCAATGTTTCCATTCCAGATCAATTAGTCAGCATGCAAAGGCCATTCTCTAGGGGTGGGGACAGAAGAGAGAGAGAGAGACACCTCACTGATGTGACTCAGCTTCATTCCTGCAGGCACAGAAGTGAAGAAGAGTCCCCTGCTGGTTGACATAGTCACTTAGCAAGCTCAGGTTCTGTGGGATTTAGGGGCCTAATTGTAGTTCTTCAGGAAAGCACAATGCTTTGCAAGAGTGATGCTATTTTAGGTATAAACCTGAAACTGCTTTAATCTATAAAATGAATGTATTACTGAAAAATGTCAGCGCTATTCTTAGCCTACCCAGTGTGTGAGAGAACCAGCACGCTACTGAGAACTAGGGTGATGTAATGTCAGGGAAAGGCAGGAGGAGCCACTGTAGTGTCATGTTGCCTGTCCCATCTCTGAGGGACAGGGCAGCGAGCAAGATATGGTGGATGCAGGGGAGGCAGGCCCTGGTGGCCCTGCAGGTCCACCCCCACAGGGGTGGGTACGAGGGAGATTGTCTTGGTGGTGTGGGGGCTCAAACTCACTGCTCTCACTACCTCCCCAGCTGCTTTTACATTTATAGAATACATGCTAATGTTACACTTTTTCCAACTTGCTTTACAGGCTATTATGCTGATAATTGGAAAGAGTATTTAAAGCAGAAAGAGCCTCCTATGACTAAAGCGTTCTTTGACACAGCAGAGGAGAAACCATTCTGCAGTGAGTGGTGGATGTGGTTGTTTGCTTTTGCCCAACCCCCCCCCTTTTTTTAAGTTTATTTATTTTGAGAGAGACAGAGACAGTGTAAGTGGGGGAGGGGCCGAGAGGGAGGGAGAGAGAGAATCTCAAACAGGCTCCGTGGTGTCAGCGCACAGCCTGATGTGGGGCTTGAAGCCACGAAACCGTGAGATCATGACCTGAACCAAAACCAAGAGTCAGACACTCAACTGACTGAACCACCCAGGCACCCCCCAAACCCCTTCTTTTTAAAAAATGGCTGAGTCTCAGCTTCCTGGCTACCTCTTGGCAAATGAAGGGCAAGTTAAAGTGTGGATTTTGGAACGGGGAAGACTTCGGTTGAATCCTGACTCTATCACATAATAGCTGTGTGACCTTGGTGAAGTCATTTAAACTCTTTGAATCTCATTGTCCCGCTAGGTAATAATGCCTATCTTCTGGGTTAAGGATTAAATCTCAACAAATCGTAATTATTAGCTTCATTGGATGGCTATTCATTTTACTTTTTTAATTAAAAAATTTTTTTTAAAGTATACTCTATGCCACACACAGGGCTTGAACTCATGACCCTGGGACCAAGAGTGGCATGCTCTACTGACTGAGCCAGCCGTGCACCCCTTAGATGGCCATTTTACTCACTAAGATCTTCCAGAAAATTTGCTTGCCACCCAAAAGACATGACATTTCAGCTAGGTAAAATCAGGTGTCAGCTACATCTGTAGGTCAGTTTCAGCTCCAAAGCAACCATGATGACCTTCTACAGACATTGAGAGCTTGGGTATTCCAGATGGGGGCTAAGTGGGGCAGCAGATGATGAGATGTCCTGGGAAGTAGGAATTTTCTTGGGCAGATGGATGTCTTACAATCTTGTCCCCCTTTTCACTTTTCTTAGGAGGAACTCTTATAAAAGAGGGTGCAGATCAGTGGGGTTCCTTCCTCCTTTGGAGCCATGTGTGGCAGCCCAGGGATTGCTGTCTGCCTGGTCCAAGTGAGGCAAGTGCCTGAGTAATAGTGGGCCATGAAATGGCAACTCCAGGGTGGATCTTATTCCTTTGTGGGCCCAACATCTCCTGAGCCTCCTTCCCTTTCTATATTTCTCAGGCAATATTTGTATACATGTACCCATATATTTACCACTTTTTTGATTATCATTTTTTTCATGTATTTCGTAGATACAGGTAAGTGTGCTAATGATGGGAGAACACCAGAGCATGAGAAGAACTCAAAGAGGCAAACCTGACTTAGTCTAAGGGTCAGTGAAGGTCTCCTGGAGGAAGGGACTAAGCCAAAACCTGAAGGATGAGTTGGCAAAGGGGGCAAAGTAAGAGTGTTCGAGTGGGGAGAAGGCCCAGGAGCAAGAGGCAGCCTGGCAGTGCAGCCGACACACATGGTGTGGCATGACTGGGGAAGAGATGATGGCGGCTGGTGGACATGGCCCAGATTGCAGACAACCTTGTCAGCCGTGGAGGTTCTCTACATGGCCACCTGCTTGGTTTATTTTAAAAGGCAGGGAATGCAGTGAACCAATCATACTCAGCAGTAGGCCATGATACCTCAGTGAATAAGGTGGAATACCAATCCAACTGTGATGCCCAAACATGACAACTGGAGACCATTGGATTCTGCCATCATGAAGGCCATCTTTACCAAAAAGAATGGAAAGGAATTTTAGAAAATTCTGCCCAGATCTTTGCAGATAAACTAGAGAGGAAGAGAACAAGAAACTCAAGTTATGAAGGAGGTTGGGTTTTTAGGAACTGACCTATCAGGAGAGCAGTTGAGAGTCTCTCTCTTACTGTGCTCTCTCCTTGTTTTGCAGTATATCATTACTTTGTGGACATTATAACTTGGAACAAGAACATAAGAAGAGGATCCATTACAATCAGATTGACAGACAGAGCTGGAAACACCACAGAATCCAAAATCAATCAGTAAGTTGGGCTGGGGTAGTTCACAGTTTGCTATTTCCTTTTCTGACTGGAGAAATTAAATCTCAAATATATCTACTTTCTTACTTATAGGTCTGTACTTATTTTTGTTCTACAAAAACATAAGGGGGCATTTTTCTTAGTTGCTTCTCATGGTTCTTGATCTTCTAGGCTCTGTACAAATGGAATTGGTACAGGGATTTACTTTCTTTCCTTCCTTCCTTCTTTCCTTCCTTCCTTCCTTCCTTCCTTCCTTCCTTCCTTCCTTCCTTCCTTCCTTCCTTCCTTCCTTCCTTTCTTCCTTCCCACCTCTCTCCCTCTCCCTCCCTCCTCTCTCCTTCCCTTCCTTCCTCTCCTCCTTCCTTCGTTTTTTTTTTTTTTTCAACGTTTTTAATTTATTTTTGGGACAGAGAGAGACGGAGCATGAACGGGGGAGGGGCAGAGAGAGAGGGAGACACAGAATCGGAAACAGGCTCCAGGCTCCGAGCCATCAGCCCAGAGCCTGACGCGGGGCTCGAACTCACGGACCGCGAGATCGTGACCTGGCTGAAGTCGGACGCTTAACCGACTGCGCCACCCAGGCGCCCCTCCTTCCTTCGTTTAAACATTTAATTACCAAAGTCATCCTTGCTTGCTGTGAAGGATTTATACAGTAAAGAAATATGTAACATAAAAGTGCAAATACTTGCCCCAGCCCAACAATCCCTCACCTAAAGGCACTCACCCCCACACACATATTTCAATCTTTTTATGTGCTCATAATATACATATATATAAACATGTAAATGTATGTTTCTCAAACTCAGAAAATGTGGTGTGCAATAATAGAAAATTGGAAACACACTAAAAATCTAACAATGGGAAAATGGTTACTTAAATATTCCCATATAATAAAATACTATTCATAGGTTAATTTTTGCAACATAATGAATGAAATGCTTATAATGTGCTAAATGACAAATCCAGGATATTAAATTATATAAAGTACAAAATTAGTTCAATAATGTAAAAAAAATGAAAAAGAAATATGCCTAACTTGTTTGCTGGCCTTTGGGTGGTAGGAATATGAGTGCTTTATTCAGCTTCTCTTTACTTTCCAATTTTATATGATATTGTATATATAGAGTTTAAAAATAGTTAATCATTTTCATCAATTAATTTTATAATCAGGAAAAAGGGGGGAAATAATTCAAAGAAATTTGAGGTTCATTTTATTCATTTACTCAGGAAACATTTTTGGGGGGTCCTGTTATCTACTAGGCACTTGGGTTGTCTGTTGGCTTCACTCATAGAGGACCAACTAGAATGTCATCTGAAACTGGCAATTGCCTATAGGTTCACCATGTAGATGAATAGAGAAGGAGTGTGTTGGTGGCCTGGAGGTGACTTTTTTTTTTTAACGTATCCTTGGATGATAATAACAACAGCCTTTCTTTATTGAACTAAACACATTACATATGCTGGCTAATGCAATTCACACTAAAACCCTGTGAGGTGGTATTATAATCTGTATTATATACATAAGAACGAACACAGGCTTAGAGAGGCCAAGTGATTGGCCAATATCACATGCCTTTCAGCACCAATGTCCCCAAACCCAGTGGTGCTACATTTTCAGGGAGGGCACGGCTAGGGGGCGCATCTTGAACAACCAGCATCAGGTAGTTTATGGGCTGTGATCTTCAGTAAGGAAGCTGGGCAGAGACCTCATCTGGAGACTCTAAGAAATAGCAAGGGAAATTGTGCAGTTCTATGAGAAGTAGTGACCTACAAAATTTGGTTATTCATGCCAGTAACTGATTACATATTGGCTTTACATGTCTTAGAAATTTTAATTTTATGTAGTGAATTTCTCCCAACTAGGACTTCCTAACTGCAGAGGGGTTTTTTTCTCGATTAAGATAGAGACCTTAACCTCTCTATTTTATTCATGTTTAGTTGTTCTTATTTTAGTCATGCTTGTGAAAAGTCATCACCAATCAGAGAATATATGGAAAAAAAGGAAATGGTTACTCTATTACGTGGTGAGATTATCTCTACCCTTCTATTTTTTGCAAGGTAAACTATTAGATTTAGTGTTTAGTATTTTTACAATTTAAGAAAAGGAAAATAATATCAGAGTATGTGCCCTAAGTTTATTTGGTCTTACCAGACTATGGGTACAAATATAGTCACATTCAAGAATATTACCTTCCTGGTGACTCTCCCTGTATCCATGTTTTGGATGTATTTCTTTTTTACTTTATAACCTTTTTTTTTTTAATTGAGATATAATTCACACACCATCAAACTCACAGTTTTAAAGTTTACATTTCAGTGGTTTTGAGGATATTAACAAAATGTGCAAACGTCATTACCATCTAATTCCAGAACATTTGAGAGAGAGAGAGAGAGAGAGAGCATAAGCAGGGGAGGGGCAGAGAGAGAGGAAGAGAGAATCATAAGCAGGCTCCGCACTGCTTATGAACCACAAGATCATGACCTGAGCTGAAATCAAGAGTCTGATGCTTAACCAACTGAGCCACCCAGGCACCCCTCTGGAACATTTTTATCAATTCAAAAAGAAACCCTATACCTGTTAGTAATTCCTCATTCCTCCTTCCTCCCCACCCCCTGTCAACCACTAATCTGCTTTCTGTCTCTATAGATTTACCTATTTTGGGAATGTCATATAAATGGAATAATATAATATGTGGTCTTTTTGTGTCTGACTTTTTTTTGCTTAATGTTTTCAGGATACTATAGCAATACTTCATTTTTTTTATGGTCAAATAATATTCCATGGTATGGATATGTCCCATTTTATTTCAATCCACTGACCTCTGGGTTATGAGCCCAGTTCACTCCCACTGTGCCATTCTGCTCACACATACCACATTTTATTTATTCTTTCGTCAGTTGATGGACATTCGGGTTATTTCCACTTTGGGGGCTATTATGAATAATGTTGCTATGAAAATGTGTCTCCATTTCCACGTAGACATACATTTTCATTTCTCTCGGGTATATACCTAGGAGTGGAATTGCTGGGTCATATGATAACTCCATTTCACATTTGTAGGAAATGCCAAAGCAGCTACATTTTACATTCCCACCAGCCATGTGTAAGAGTTTCAATTTCTCCACATCCTCGCCAACACTGTGATTATCTGTCTTTAAATTTTTTTCTTTTTAATTGTGATTGAAAAATGCAACATAAAATTTATCATCTTAATCATTTTTTGTGTACAATTTAGTAGTGTAAAGTATATTCACATTGTTGTGAAAATTTCCAGAACTTCTTCATCTTGCAAAACTCAAGCTCTATACCCATTAAATAACAACTCCCCCATTTCCCTCTCCCCCTAGCAACTACCATTCTAGTGTCCCTATGAATTTGACTACTTTAGATACCTCATATAAGTGGAATCCTACAATATTTATCTTTTTGTGATTGGCTTATTTTACCTAACATAGTATCTTCAAGGGTCATCCGTGTTATAGCTTGTGACAGGATTTCTCTTGTTTTTTAAAGGCAGAGTAATATTTTGTATGTATATGTCACATTTTGTATGTCTTTATCACAGACATATCCATCTTCTTTATTGTAGCCATTCTAGTGGGCATTATGGTACATCTCATGATTTTGTTTCGCAATTCCCTAATGATTAATAACATTGAGGCTTTCATGTGCTTACTGGCCATTTCTAGATATTTTTTTGGGAAATGTCTATTCAGGTCCTTTATTCATTTTTCCCCCTTTTATTTATTTTTGAGAGGTCGGGGGAAGGGCACAGAGAGAGGGGAACAGAAGGTCCAAAGTGGGCTCCCCTGAGGGAGACCAATTCGGGGCTCGAACTTACAAACGATAAACTGTGAACTAGGAGATCACGACCTGAGCCGAAGTTGGATGCCCAACCGACTAAGCTACCGAGTGCTCTCATTTTTTTCCCTTTTAAATAGACTTCATTTTTTAGAGCAGTTTTAGACTCACAGCAAAATTAAACAGGAAGTGCAGAGATTTCCCATATACCCTCTCGCCCACATACACACAGCCTCCCCGCTATCAAAACCTGATAATAGGGTGGCATACACAGTTACAGCTGAAGCATCTACATTGACACATCATTACCCAAAGTCCATAGCCTACATTAGGGTTCACTGGTGGTGGTGTACATTCTATGGGTTTTGACAAACGTGTAAGAACATATACCATTATAGGATCATGGAGTTGTTTCACTGCCCTAAAAATCCTCTATGTTCTGCCTATAATATCCTTCTCTTCCCTAACCTTTGGCAGGGAATGGTCTTTTTACTGTCTCCATAGTTTTGCCTTTTCCAGAATGTCATGTAATTGGAGTCATACAGTATGTAATCTTCAGAGTGGCTTCTTTCACTTAATAATAGAATTTAAGCTTCTTCATTTTTTTTTCATAGTTTGCTAGTTCATTTCCTTTTAGCACTGAATAATATTCCACTGTCTGAATGTACTACAGTTTATTAATCCATTTTCCTGATGAAGGACATTTTGGCTATTTGATAATTCTGAATAAAGCTGCTATAAACATCCGGGTATAGGTTTTTTTGTGTGTGTGTGCCTTAGTCACTTTATTTTTATTTTTAAAAACAGGCATTTATTATTTTATTTTTATTTTTATAGTTTTTGAGGGGGGGGCACAAGTGAGCAAGAGACAGAGAGAGAGAGAGAGAGAGAGAATCCCAGGAGGGGGAGAGAGAGAAGTGGGGCTCATCCGAAGCAGGGCTCGAGCTCACAAACCATGAGATCATGACCTGAGCCGAAGTCAGATGTTTAATGACTGAGCCACCCAGGGGCCCCTCACTCACTTTAAAATTGAGTTATCTTTTTATTATTGATTTGCAAGAATTTTTTTTGTACTCTGGACACAAATCCTTGATAGTCTTAGGTCTCACTTAGGTCTTTGATCCATTTTGAGTTCACTTTTGCATATAAATGATGTAGGATGTCCTACTTCATTCTTTTGCCTTTGAATATCCAGTTGTCACAGCACTATTTATTGAAAAAACTATTCTTTTTCTGTGAATGTCTTGACATCCTTGCCTAAGTCAGGTGACAGTGAATGGGAGGGCTTCTTTCTGGACTCTCAATTCTATTCCATTGATCTATACATCTATCCTTATGCAAGTACCACATTGTCATGTAGCTTATAGCATTACTGTGGCTTTCTAACAAATTTTGAAATCAGGAAGTGTGAATCCCCTAAGTTGGGTCTTTTTCAAAGTTGTTTTGACTATTCTGGGTCTCTTGAATTTCCATATGCATTTTAAAATTAGTTTGACAATTTCTGCAAAAAAAGAAAAAACAAAAAAAGGCAGCTGGGATTTTGATAGGGATTGTTTCTGTCCCCTTAGGTGGTAGGAAGTTTTACTTGGAAATCATTTTTAGTTCACCCTCCCCAGAGAGTCTCCTATTCAACTCCCCTCCATGACTGGCTTTGTTTCATGTCTGATTGCACTGGACTGAAAAAGACAACTCATTACTAACTTTGAAAAAAGGCCAACAAAAGTGGATTTCAGTATTTCTGCCCTCACATATTTTTAAGGTTCCTCAGTATTCTTTACTCTCCTCTTAGTTCAGTGTGATTCAAAAGGGTTTTAGTGGGCGCCTGGGTGGCGCAGTCGGTTAAGCGTCCGACTTCAGCCAGGTCACGATCTCGCGGTCCGTGAGTTCGAGCCCCGCGGCAGGCTCTGGGCTGATGGCTCGGAGCCTGGAGCCTGTTTCTGATTCTGTGTCTCCCTCTCTCTCTGCCCCTCCCCCGTTCATGCTCTGTCTCTCTCTGTCCCAAAAAAAAAAAAAAAAAAAAAAAAAAAAAAAAACAAACAACGTTGAAAGAAAAAAAAAAGGGTTTTAGTTTTGTTTTTGCTTTAATTGTATCCACCATTAGGAGTTTCCAGGGTGGTTAGTGTACCTACTACCAGACACAAACATCTGGCTCCTATTATAGGTTCGCTGGCTCTTGTTCCCTTTATTCTTATATGAACTCAATACCTTGGTTTGTGCCTCCCCGTGTATTTCTGGACACCCCTCCAGGTGGAAGAGGGGGTCCTACCTGTACTCAGAGACAAACTTCACCAGCTCCAAGAGGTCTTTTCCCTCTCCTGCCTTCCATCTACCCCCACGGGGTTTTGCCATCTGCAGGGTGCCATCACCCTCTCCTGAGTCTCTGCACTCTTGTGGTTCCACAGCTGCTCCTGGAGAGGGATCCAGTTCAGGATCACTGACTGAGGTTGGTTATCCTGTCTCTTTAGTCTTCACATAGGAATAGTTCATCCATCTTTCCTCGACTTTCCTGACTTTACAGGTCAGTTATTTTCAGAATGTCTTCCATTTGGGTTTGTCTGATGCTTCCTCATGATGACATTCAGATCATGCATCTCTGGCAAAAACTGCATAGAAGTGACGTTATGTTTGGCTCCGTGTGTCCTATTAGGAGGCCCACACTTTGGTTCATTTCATTAACTTGGATCAGTTTATTACGGTGTTTTTTCCCCCCAGTTTCTCCACTATGAAGTTACTGTTTTTCCTTGGTATTAGTAAGTATGTTGCAGGGAGGTACTTTGAGACCCATTATTCCTAAAATGTCCCATTATTCCTGAAACTTTTACCCAATAGTTTTGATGTTTTGTGGTTGGATTGTTACTATGATGGTTGAATGGTGATTTTTCAAATTCATCATTTAGGAAAAGCTTTCTTTTCCTCCCATTTATTTTTTCATTTATTTGGTTATATCAATATGGACTCGTGGATTTTTATTTTATTTTAAATGTTTATTTATTTTTGAGAGAGTGGGAGAGAGAGAGGGAGACAGAGTTCTGAAGTGGCTCTGTGCTGACAGCAGAGAGCCCAACGCCGGGCTTGAGCTCACGAACCATGAGATCATGACCTGAGCCGAAGTTGGACGCTTAACTGACTGAGCCATCCAGGCGCCCTGGATTTTTATTTTATTAATGGAGACTTAGGGGCGCCTGGGTGGCTCAGTCGGTTAAGCGTCCGACTTCAGCCAGGTCACGATCTCGCGGTCCGTGAGTTCGAGCCCCGCGTCAGGCTCTGGGCTGATGGCTCGGAGCCTGTCTCGGATTCTGTGTCTCCCTCTCTCTCTGCCCCTCCCCCGTTCATGCTCTGTCTCTCTCTGTCTCAAAAATAAATAAACGTTAAAAAAAAAAAAATTAAAAAAAAATATTAATGGAGACTTATAATTAGTTACTACCATTATTTATTTATTTTGATATTTAAATTGTCTCAAATCTGGCCATTAGAAGCTCTTCAAACTGGGTCTGCACCCTTTTTTAAAATGCATTTTTTATTGTGATGAAAACATATAATGTAAAATTTATCATCTTAATCATTTATAAGATGTTCAGTAGTGTTAAGTGTTCAGTAAGTGTTAAGTAAGTTCAGTAGTGTTAAGAATATTCACATTATTGTGGAGAGTTCCGGAAGATGGCGGCGTAGGAGGACGCTGGGCTCACCGCGCGTCCTGCTGATCACTTAGATTCCACCTACACCTGCCTAAAGAACCCAGAAAACCGCCAGAGGATTAGCAGAACGGAGTCTCCGGAGCCAAGCGCAGACGAGAGGCCCACGGAAGAGGGTAGGAAGGGCGGCGAGGCGGTGCGCGCTCCACGGACTGGCGGGAGGGAGCCGGGGCGGAGGGGCGGCTCGCCGGCCAAGCAGAGCCCCCGAGTCGGGCTGGCAAAAGCGGAGGGGCCGGACGGACTGTGTTCCGACAGCAAGCGCGACTTAGCATCTGGGAGGTCAGAAGTTAACAGCTCTGCTCAGAAAGCGGGAAGGCTGGAGGACAAAGGGAGGGAGAGCTGCTGAGCCCCCGGACGGCAGAGCTCAGCTTGGCGGGGAACAAAGGCGCTCGCCAGCGCCATCTCCCCCGCCCATCCCCCAGCCAAAATCCCAAAGAGAACCAGTTCCTGCCAGGGAACTTGCTCGCTCCGCGCAAACACCCAACTCTGTGCTTCTGCGGAGCCAAACCTCCGGCAGCGGATCTGACTCCCTCCCGCTGCCACAGGGCCCCTCCTGAAGTGGATCACCTAAGGAGAAGCGAGCTAAGCCTGCCCCTCCCGCCCCCGTGCACCTTGCCTACCCACCCCAGCTAATACGCCAGCTCCCCAGCACCACAAGCCTGGCAGTGTGCAAGTAGACCAGACGGGCCACACCACCCCACAGTGAATCCCGCCCCTAGGAGAGGGGAAGAGAAGGCACACACCAGTCTGACTGTGGCCCCAGCGGTGGGCTGGGGGCAGACATCAGGTCGGACTGCGGCCCCGCCCACCAACTCCAGTTATACACCACAGCACGGGGGAAGTGCCCTGCGGGTCCTCACCACTCCAGGGACTGTCCAAAATGACCAAACGGAAGAATTCCCCTCAGAAGAATCTCCAGGAAATAACAACAGCTAATGAACTGATCAAAAAGGATTTAAATAATATAACAGAAAGTGAATTTAGAATAATAGTCATAAAATTAATCGCTGGGCTTGAAAACAGTATACAGGACAGCAGAGAATCTCTTGCCACAGAGATCAAGGGACTAAGGAACAGTCACGAGGAGCTGAAAAACGCTTTAAATGAAATGCAAAACAAAATGGAAACCACGACGGCTCGGATTGAAGAGGCAGAGGAGAGAATAGGTGAACTAGAAGATAAAGTTATGGAGAAAGAGGAAGCTGAAAGAAAGAGAGATAAAAAAATCCAGGAGTATGAGGGGAAAATTAGAGAACTAAGTGATACACTAAAAAGAAATAATATACGCATAATTGGTATTCCAGAGGAGGAAGAGAGAGGGAAAGGTGCTGAAGGGGTACTTGAAGAAATTATAGCTGAGAACTTCCCTGAACTGGGGAAGGAAAAAGGCATTGAAATCCAAGAGGCACAGAGAACTCCCTTCAGACGTAACTTGAATCGATCTTCTGCACGACATATCATAGTGAAACTGGCAAAATACAAGGATAAAGAGAAAATTCTGAAAGCAGCAAGGGATAAACATGCCCTCACATATAAAGGGAGACCTATAAGACTCGTGACTGATCTCTCCTTTGAAACTTGGCAGGCCAGAAAGGCTTGGCACGATATCTTCAGTGTGCTAAACAGAAAAAACATGCAGCCGAGAATCCTTTATCCAGCAAGTCTGTCATTTAGAATAGAAGGAGAGATAAAGGTCTTCCCAAACAAACAAAAACTGAAGGAATTTGTCACCACGAAACCAGCCCTACAAGAGATCCTAAGGGGGATCCTGTGAGACAAAGTACCAGAGACATCACTACAAGCATAAAACATACAGACATCACAATGACTCTAAACCCGTATCTTTCTATAATAACACTGAACGTAAATGGATTAAATGCGCCAACCAAAAGACATAGGGTATCAGAATGGATAAAAAAACAAGACCCATCTATTTGCTGTCTACAAGAGACTCATTTTAGGTCTGAGGACACCTTTAGATTGAGAGTGAGGGGATGGAGAACTATTTATCATGCTACTGGAAGCCAAAAGAAAGCTGGAGTAGCCATACTTATATCAGACAAACTAGACTTTAAATTAAAGGCTGTAACAAGAGATGAAGAAGGGCATTATATAATAATTACAGGGTCTATCCATCAGGAAGAGCTAACAATTATAAATGTCTATGCGCCAAATACCGGAGCCCCCAGATATATAAAACAGTTACTCATAAACATAAGCAACCTTATTGATAAGAATGTGGTCATTGCAGGGGACTTTAACACACCACTTACAGAAATGGATAGATCATCTAGACACACAGTCAATAAAGAAACAAGGGCCCTGAATGATACATTGGATCAGATGGACTTGACAGATATATTTAGAACTCTGCATCCCAAAGCAACAGAATATACTTTCTTCTCGAGTGCACATGGAACATTCTCCAAGATAGATCATATACTGGGTCACAAAACAGCCCTTCATAAGTTTACAAGAATTGAAATTATACCATGCATACTTTCAGACCACAATGCTATGAAGCTTGAAATCAACCACAGGAAAAAGTCTGGAAAACCTCCAAAAGCATGGAGGTTAAAGAACACCCTACTAACGAATGAGTGGGTCAACCAGGCAATTAGAGAAGAAATTAAAAAATATATGGAAACAAACGAAAATGAAAATACAACAATCCAAACGCTTTGGGACGCAGCGAAGGCAGTCCTGAGAGGAAAATACATTGCAATCCAGGCCTATCTCAAGAAACAAGAAAAATCCCAAATACAAAATCTAACAGCACACCTAAAGGAAATAGAGGCAGAACAGCAAAGGCAGCCTAAACCCAGCAGAAGAAGAGAAATCATAAAGATCAGAGCAGAAATAAACAATATAGAATCTAAAAAAACTGTAGAGCAGATCAACGAAACCAAGAGTTGGTTTTTTGAAAAAATAAACAAAATTGACAAACCTCTAGCCAGGCTTCCCAAAAAGAAAAGGGAGATGACCCAAATAGATAAAATCATGAATGAAAATGGAATTATTACAACCAATCCCTCAGAGATACAAACAATTATCAGGGAATACTATGAAAAATTATATGCCAACAAATTGGACAACCTGGAAGAAATGGACAAATTCCTAAACACCCACACTCTTCCAAAACTCAATCAGGAGGAAATAGAAAGCTTGAACAGACCCATAACCAGCGAAGAAATTGAATCGGTTATCAAAAATCTCCCAACAAATAAGAGTCCAGGACCAGATGGCTTCCCAGGGGAGTTCTACCAGACGTTTAAAGCAGAGATAATACCTATCCTTCTCAAGCTATTCCAAGAAATAGAGAGGGAAGGAAAACTTCCAGACTCATTCTATGAAGCCAGTATTACTTTGATTCCTAAACCAGACAGAGACCCAGTAAAAAAAGAGAACTACAGGCCAATATCCCTGATGAATATGGATGCAAAAATTCTCAATAAGATACTAGCAAATCGAATTCAACAGCATATAAAAAGAATTATTCACCATGATCAAGTGGGATTCATTCCTGGGATGCAGGGCTGGTTCAACATTCGCAAATCGATCAACGTGATACATCACATTAACAAAAAAAAAGAGAAGAACCATATGATCCTGTCAATCGATGCAGAAAAGGCCTTTGACAAAATCCAGCACCCTTTCTTAATAAAA
Organism: Neofelis nebulosa; assembly: GCF_028018385.1. Classification (NCBI taxonomy): domain Eukaryota; kingdom Metazoa; phylum Chordata; class Mammalia; order Carnivora; family Felidae; genus Neofelis; species Neofelis nebulosa. Next base: position 77,238,154 of record NC_080786.1, on the reverse strand, counting down.
ACCCTTGAGAAAGTCGGGATAGAAGGAACATACTTAAAGAATATTCACATTATTGTGAAATAAATCTCCAGAACTTTTCACCTTGCAAACTGAAATTCTATACCCATTGAACAACAACTCCCTTTTCTCTCTCCCTCCAGCCTCTGATAACTACCATTCTACTTTGTTTCTATGAATTTGATTACTTTAGACACCTTATATAAATGGAGTCAAACAATATATATCTTTTTGTGATTGGCTTATTTAGCGCAACGTCCTCAAGGTTTATCCATGTTGTAGCATGTGACAGAATTTCCTTCATTTTAAAGGCTGAATAATATTCATTGTATGTATCACATGTTGATAATCCATTATCCACTGACGGGCATTTGGGTTGCTTCTACCTCTTGGCTCTTATGAACGACGCTGCTATGAACATGGGTGTGCAAATATCTCTTGGAGACCTTGCTTTCATTTCTTTGGGGCACATACCCGGAAGTAGAATTGCTGGATCATATGGTAATTCTATTTTTAATTCTTTGAAGAGACCCCATACCATTTGCCATTGTGGTCGTACCATTTTATATTCCTAGCAGCAGTGCACAAGAGTTCCAATTTCTCCGTATCCTCATCAACACTTCTTCGCCATCCTAATTCACGTGAAGTGATTCTGTATTCTTTTGAACATTTCCACCATTCTGTGAGCATTCCTTACTTTCTGGCATACGGCTTGTTGCAGGATCACTTTGCACTTTCCCTGACCTAGCCCTGGAATCAACCATTTCTCCCGGAAGCCTCCTACCCATTCCTTTTAGCAAGGATGGTATTTAGAAACTAAAATCTGGGCACCTTTCGGATTAGTTTTACTTGTGGCACTTTTGCTCCTCCCAGGACTCAACACGATTCTAGTGAGGCTGGGGTGACACACACCCCCTCACCCAATTCCCCACCTCCAAACTGATGATTCATTTCTAGAGAAAGTCTCCCATTTCTGAGCCAGGGGGCTCGCCATGGTCTACTTCCCCAGATCCCTAGAGGGACACTGACCCAGTGAACCTCCCCAGTGGATATTCCGTTGGCTCAATTTGAGATTCCAACTGTAGGAAGCATCACATACATAGAAAAAAGTATTGGAACTTAGGATTTAGCTATTTTATTTGAGAGGCATGACTGAAAAAAATATTTGCTTAAGCATAACTTCTAAATTAGTATCTAGTTGGGCTAAACATATACATATGCATCTAGCAATGCAGTTTAATGGAAAGATTGTAACTTTGAACTCTGAACTGAGTTTGAATCCCTGCACTGATTCTGATAAGCACTGTGACCTGGGTGAGTTTAAGCTCTGCAAGCATCTATTTCCTTGTCTGTAAAATGAAGATAATAATAGTCATCTTGAAGAATTTTTCAGGGGAATGGAGACATGTGTCAAGAAATGAGGACGCTATCCGGTATATAGTAGGCAGAGCATGCCTCTCTTATGCCATAATATTTCATCATTCCTGGGGCCAGCAGCTTCACTTATGCAATCCTCTGAAATCCAGCAGACTGTGGGGTCAAGGGACCACCTGCTTATGAGTGATTTGTAGCTTTTGAAACTGTTTTCTTTCGTTAGCAATCTATATCCACTTACTTCATTTCTTCTCTCCAGTGAACCTGCAACTTTTCAGAAATACCACCAAGTGAGTCTGCTTGCAAGATTTAATCAAGACTTGGATAAAGTTGCAGCCATTTCCTTGGTGTTCTCTACAGGGTCTACAATAGGCCCGAAGTATAAGCTCAGGATTCTCCGAATGAAGTTGAGGTCACTTGCCCATCCAGAGAGGTGAGCCATCAGCAGCGTTTGACAAGCTCTGGTTTTCCAAAGATGCTGTTGGTTTCTGTCCAATCTCCTTGGTCTGATGTTTTAGTAGGACCTCATCAATTACAATGAAGGAAGTGGAGGGTTTTCAAAAAATAGACTTGATAAAGACGAGTAGCGCCATAATTCAAGACAATTTTACTGGTAGGAGCTTAAAGATAAATGGCCCAATTAATCCAAAAAAATAATGTTGCTACATGCTTACAGTTATATAATTCTTCCCTAATCACTCCACCCACACTGCTTGCAAGCTGGTATATGTTGTGGAAAAGAAAGCCTCATATAACCTGGCAAATGCACAGCCTAGTATAAAAAAAGGTACAGAATAATTGGAATATTTTATTCCATGGATACAGTATGAGTACAGAAAGTACTACTCCAGGTTGAATTTGATAACTGCCCTGAGAATGTGCTTGTTCTTAGGAAATACACACTGAAGTATTACGGGGTAAACAACCTATCTTCATTGGTTCCAAAAAAATAAGCAACAGAGTGTGTGTGTGTGTGTGTGTGTGTGTGTGTGTGCATGTGTGTATGTACAGGGGGGACAGAGTCAAAGGGGGAGAAAGAGCAAAGCTGTGGTGGCATGTACGTTTTGTGACTAATGCCACTCCAATGTATAGTCCTAGCATACAATGTATGGACAAGACAGAAAATGCTGTGAGCATTCAGCACTTTATGCTTATTGAATTGTTTTTAAATTTTAATGTTTATTTATTTATTTTGAGAGAGAGATTGTAAGCAGGGGTGGGGCAGAGACAGAGGGGGAGAAAGAGAAAGAATCCCAAGCAGGCTCCACGCTGCCAGTACAGAGCCCGATGCCAGGCTTGAACCCACAAACCCTGAGATCATGACCTGAGCTGAAAACAAGAGTCAGAGGCTTAACCTACTGAGCCACCCAGGTGCCCTTGGATTCCTTTTTCCTGAAGGCAAACATTTAACAATGCAAGTTTCTTCTAAGAGGACAGTCATTACATCTTAAAACCATCAGACTTTTCAATACTTTTTTTTTCCGGATTACCAAAGAAATACATGTTGATTTTATAAAATCTGGAAAGTGCAAAAAGTGTTAAGAAGCAGAAAAATACCATCCATAATATTATTATTCAGGGGCAACAACTGTTACTTCTTTCTAACCTCCTTTCTATCATTGCTTTAAACCTGGAAATAGTTAGGTGGTAAATAAAATTTTATATCTCATTGTTGTTGATGTGGGCTATGCTTATTTACCATAAGCACTTTCCTGTAATGTTAGAAATAATTGCTCCACAATTTTATAACCTAAGGATGTAATACAATTTATTTTTCTAGAATGGGATATTTTTACTACTTGATTGGCAAGGATATCCTGTCTTATTTTTACAGGCCCCAGTTGTGTCGGTATGATCTTGTTCTGATGGAAAACACCGAAACAGTCTTCCAACCTATTCTGTGCCCAAAGTTGCAGATGTAACATGTCGGGACACATGGGCACCAGTGACATCAAGAAAGCTACAACTACAGGCTTTTTTAAAGCGTCACCTCACCTTTTCCTCAAGGCACATGGACGTATGAATAAGCAGGGTTTTTTCCAGCAGCGTCCCATGGATGTCACATTGCAAAATGTCAAACGACCTTGGATTATGGAACAGTCCTGGGAAGGGAGCCCCTAAGTAGGGCAAGTCAGAAATAGCCAGGCTCCCAACAGCCCAGCGCCTTGTCTGGCTGCGTCCTGGGGCCTCGTTTGTTCTGACCTGTCAGTTCTGCTGCCAGTCACTCAGGCAGCTCTGCTCGTCAAGCATCTTAAAGGGAAGGTCTAACAGGAGACCTCACTCTGGACTCGACCCCACATGCCCTGTGCCAAACTCCTCCAGGTCCCTGCATGCAGAAAGGAATGGAGACTGACCTACCTCACAGGGCTGCTGTGTGGGTTCGGGAGGCAAGTCTGTGAAGGGTTCTTTGAAATCCCATGGGGGCCACATCTGTGAGTGGTTTGATAAATGTGAATATGCTTTTATTTATTTTGCTTTGGCTTAGCTAATATGCAATAAGAGAGCTCCTCCTTATTGACAACAGCCTGTCTCTTGGGCTGTTTGCTCTGGGAAGGCAGGAAAGCCACACCCCGGCTTCCCATCTCCTCTAAAGTGGGTTGGTGCTGGAGGAAGTGGGGACAGAGAGACAGCAAAGGGGGCAGCTGCTGGGACTAAGATAGTAAGTGGATAAGGGAAGAAGGGCAGATGAAGACAGTGACAGCCTTGCTTACAGTGACAGTGGATGGAGAGATAGGAGAGAAACAAATGGAGCTTGTTTTTCAGTTGAAGTGAAGAAGGGTCACTTTACAGGCAGTTCTCATTTTAAGCAATCCTTAAGAAATGTTTATCTTTTGGGGCACCTGGGTGGATCAGTTGGTTAAGCAGCCAACTCTTGATCTCAGCTCAGGTCATGATCTCACAGTTCATGAGTTCGGGCCCTACGGTGGGCTCTGTACTGACAGGATGGAACCTGCTTGGGATTCTTTCCACCACCACCCCTTTGCCCCTCCCCCACCCTGGCTCTCTCAAACTAAACTAAAAAAAAAAGAAGAAATGTTTATTTTTATTTGTTACTGATGGAATCTGTGGTTATTTGAAAGAAATTTAGAAAATGCACAGATGCAAAAAGAAAATATGCTATCTACAATCCACCTGTTGGGGATAATTAAGGCAAACCTTTTGGAATGATGCTAACTTGTGTTGCTAACAGGTGAATTCAAAGCATACACTGGTTTGCTCTTGGAGCACCGGAGGCCTCCAGTTTGAGAAATTCTTAGGCTTCCCCAGGAGTAGGTATGATCAGTGAATGTAAATTGACAACAGCAGCTAAAACAAGAGATGTTGGAGGGCCAAGGCCAGAACAAGGGACGACCATCCCGGGACCAGGGTGCTCAATGCAGGCAGTCACAGGGGCGGGCACCACCCAGCCCATGACTGTGGCCACTGCAGGTGGGTTCCTGGGATTCCTGAGAGTCACAGGCTCTATAACCTCCTCCTTATCCAAGTGACTGTTCTACAGCTTTCTGTGAGAACACCCCTTTTAAAAGAAATGGACTCTTCATTTTATAAACTATTGAGCTCTGTAAATATATTCCTGCGTGTCACATCATTTACAGATTTCTACGTGTATCACATACACTCTTCACCTCAATGAAGGGTGCCTAAAGCGAATGCCTGATCTTGAAAGGAATGAGGCTTCGAGAAGCTTCTGTCCACTTGGATATCATCTCACCCTTCATCCCACTTCCCACATTTCTTCAGCAATTTGTGCACAGACAGATCAATGTGCTGATAGGCCCTGATTTCTTTTTAAGGTTCTACTGGTCCCACAATTTGATTAGTATAGCCATTTCTTTGTCCTTTCCCTTCCTTGTAGGAAGGGGGCCAAAACAACAGTAGGAAAATGTTACGAGTAGCATTTCTATCATTTATAAACTTCTCAGGCTGGAGGGTCTCTCTCAGCTTTTTTTTTTTTTTTAATGTTTATTTTGAGAGAGAGTGCAGGAGAGAGGCAGAGAGAGAATCCCAAGCAGGCTCTGCACTGTCAGGCAGAGCCCGATGCAGGCTCAGTCTCATAAACCATGAGATCAGTACCTGAGCTGAGATCAAGAGTCAGATGCTTAACTGACTGAGCCACACAGGCATCCCTTTCAGCTTCTTCCCTAGTGTCTCCTAGCATAGTACCTGGCTTACTGGGGAATGGGTGGATGGATGGACAAATGGATGAATGAATAAAGGAAGGAAGTTTGTTCCCTGGATGGAGATGAATTTCAATGAGTCTCACGTGATTTGGAGAAATGAAAGCAGTTACAGGTGTGGCCACTCCCTTTGTAGATTCTCCCAAGGCCCCTGAACTTCCCACTCTCCCTTGTCATCTTTGTTTCTTTTCCCCTCTCTTTGTCAGAGTGTCTGTCTGAATCCCAAATCCAAGATGCAATTAAATTGTAGTCTACCCACTTCCCTCCATCTTCACCAGTTGTCTTCTACTGAGTTTTTTTTTTTTTTTTTTTTTACATTTATTTGTGTGATTATTTGATTAATGTCTGTCTTCTCCACTTGACTGCTCTGCAAGGCAGGGGCCATGTGCCCACTGTGGCACCTACGATGTAGACTGTGCCCAGGAAATATTAAATGAACACTCGCCATTATCTTCGGAGCCCTTAAACCGTGTCCAGTTCCCTCTACTCCCAGCCATTGCTCATTCCTGAGATGCCCACCCTTCTCTGCCTTAGCCTTCTCTCCCAGCACCTTTTTTATTATTGTTTCTATTCTCTCTGGAGACCCATGCCCCATTTCCCAGTCTCCCTGGGAAAAAAAAGAGAGGTTGGCTCTTTCTTCACTCATCTTAGAACCTTCCAGATGGTCCTGACACCATTCTTCAGCAAGCCCACCTGTGCTGAATGCAAAGAGATTTTGCTCTCTCCCACTTTCCTGTTTCAGTGCCTCAGCCAAAACCCTCCAGGTCCTTCCAGAATTCCTGGATGACTCCAAGCTGTGGTCTGAAGTCCCCCTTGCTTTCCACAACTCCCTTCTGCCACCTGCTTTGCCGTTGACTTTGTATGTGCATCGTCATTGCTTTTATTATGTTATATTGTAATATATTTCTGTGTCTGTACCCACTCTGAAACTGTGAGCACAAGAGCAGCTGCGGGTTATTTGCTGCCCTAGTACCCAGCACAGTGCCAGGTACAAAGCAAGTGCCCAATAAATGTCTGCCAAACAAAATGGAATGGATTCATCTTTACAATTCGAGGGAGGGAGTCACAGCCACTCAGATTGAGACATCAACACTTAACTGTGGTGCTTCCCAAACCCTAAACTTCTAACTTCTCATCCTTGGATCCCTGCTCCATGCTCTCAGTCCTGCAAAACCCTATCTTTGCCAAGGAGACCTTGGATAACACTAACAGAAATCTACTCATACTAACCCAAATTTTACTAGAGAGGACTTGTGGAAACCCGAGAGCTGAACCATCAGCCTTCAAGAAGAGCAGGGATGGGGGCAGCTGAAAGCCTTTAGCAAGAGTTCATGGACCTTTATTAACCCTGTGCTCTGCCATGAGTCTCTCTGACTCAGCTCGGTTCCCTCACAGGGCAGCTGTGGACCACTGCAGTCATTAGTACCATTGTGTCCCCAGCTATTCAATCACTAGGTGGCCCAATTCCAAAGTCCAGGGAGAGGAGCCAACCCTTAGATCCTCCTCTTGGGGAAGGTGTCCATCCTGTTCCAATCAGTTATGGTTGGAATGGGGATAGGGAAGCTAAATCATGTGGTCCTCGAGCTACTCCTTTCAATTGCTCTGTGCAGATCCAATTAAGCCAGTAAAGGAAGTTGAGCACTATTGACAAAGAGCCTCGGTGAGTGCCTGGCTAATTCACTCTCACTGGAACCTCTTGCCTTTTCTTCCCTCCCGCTTCCCTGAGCCATCGGCACCTACCTGCTTGTCCAGCATGTGTCCTTGGTAGGGGGTCACCGTTGTCCTTTGTCAGGCTGCCTGGGCATGTGCTGTAAATGAATGGTCTCAACGGAGGCTGGTGTAGCTTGCAGGTGGTGCGCCAGTGGGTTAGAGTTAGCTCTGCAGGTGCTGGGTCAGGAAGACAGATCAGCGTGGAGGTGGGTTGGGAGTGAGAAGCGCAGTCCAAGCCTTCTTCCCTAAGCAGACAGGTTGAGCAGGAGAAATCAGAATAGGAATCCGGGAGAGTGGGGCAGGTCAGGCAGCAAGCAGAGGCTTGGGTAGTGAGCCTGAGGAAGTTAGGTTTCCATCTCCCAAAAGAGTTCTGTTAAAGGTCTCTTACCAACGCGGGTCAGTGGAATCCCACAACCTTCATGTCTCTTTGCTGGGTTTTTCCATGGACTTGGACTCTGTACACTGGTTCCTTTTCTAACAGGGTTTCTTGGACTCTCAGGACACTTGTCCCCCCTCATCAACATCCCTAAATAAACCATCTTGTTCTCTGGTTCCATGATTTCCTTACCAGGCTTCTGATCTCAGTCCTCTCTCTCAAGAAGGTAGCATAAGGTAAGAGGTTAGGTTCTGGTGTGTGACTTCTGTTGACTTAACTCTTCCTAAGGTCCCCTTTCCTGGACTGTAAAGTGGGACTATTAAGAGTCCCTGCTTCACAAGGGGTGTTACGTGGCATAAATACATTTATGCATGCATGTAAAATGCTTACCGTGGAGTCTGGAGTGTACTAAGTTCTCAATAACTATCAGCTGCCGTTACTTTCCAAAGTCTCGGTGTCTCCCTAGGAGATCTTCTCATCTCCCGTTTCAACTCTCTAGACAGATGACCCCCAGATCTGAATGCAGTTAGAGCTCTGGATTTTCACCTGCTTGTTGAGAGGCAACAGGGCAGAGGAAAGAGCACGGGCTCAGGAGGGGCAGACAGGGGCTTGAGTCCTGTTCAGCACTCACAACTGTGGCCCTCAGCAGCATTCACAAGAGTGCCTTCCTCTGAACACCTGCTCATCCACTCATCATCAGTGGAATAATGATACTTGGTTCTCTGGAATTGAATAAGCTGAATAAGTCACGTCCATTTCCCTCATAGCACCTATTATACTCTATAATTATAACTCTCACTGGAGCCTCTTGCTGTCCCCCGACCAAAGGGAAAGTCAAGTCCTTGACAGTAGAAGCCTTGCCTTCTTGTTCACTACTGTTCCTTGTCCCAGTACACTCCTGGCATAGGCTCAATAATGTTAATTTTTCATTTACTTTCTCTCCTCCTATATTCCTTTGACTTCTCAAAATCCATATGTACCAATCCAAACAACTAATCATTTCTTCACTAGACCTGACCCACTAATTTAACAAACATTTGTTAAATGCCAATTTTAAGCCAAACACAGGGCTAAGAGTTGGGACAAAAGACAGATGAGACATTTATTTATAGAAATGTTTACTGTAGGGGCGCCTGGGTGGCTCAGTTGGTTAAGCGTACGACTTCGGCTCAGGTCATGATCTCGCGGTTTGTGAGTTTGAGCCCCATGTCGGGCTCTGTGCAGACAGCTCAGAGCCTGGAGCCTGCTTCAGATTCTGTGTCTCCCCTCTCTCTGCCCCTCTCATGCTCTGTCTCTCTCAATAATAAATAAACGTTAAAAATTTTTTTTAAAAATGTTTACTGTCTACTGGGGAGGTGAATAATGACATAGTATTTGCAATAATAGTAATATACTCACAGGGAACCCCCCACACAGAGAAAGAACAATCTGACTGTAGGAGCTGGATAAGGCTTTTCAGAGGGGGTGACAATTGTCCTGGGTGGTCATGAAAGAGTAGCAATTTTTCTGACAGAGATTGCCAGACAGAGGGAAGAGTGTCTTTAGAGACATGAACTAACATGGTGCATAAGCTCAGCTGGAATGGAGGGCTTGAGGGAAGAAAATGAGAATGAAATTGATAATTTCCCCACATTTTTAAAGTGGAAAATTTCCAACATATACAGAAATAGAATAAATGGCATAAAGATCTACCTGCATGTGCCCATGATCCAGTTTGAACAATTATCAATTCAATGGCCAATCTTGTTTCATTTACATCCCTACCCACTAAACTCCCATCCCATTGTTTTGATGCAAATCCCAGACATTGAATCATTTCATTCATAAATACCTCAGTAAAGCATTTCAGTAAAGCATACCCCCCTTTTTTTCCCTTTTTACAGATGTGTCGTAGTACAGATATACCCTATCAATGCGACTTGTTTGTTCGATGTTCATCCCTGATATGTCTATGGTGACTGCACTATATCAGGATATACAGACTTGGCTCCCTCTTTTAGGAAGCTACTTAGTGTTCCTTTTGTGACTATTTCACAATTAATGTCACTAGTCCCCAACTGATGGGCATTTAAGTTGTTCCCAACCTCTTAATAACAAAACAAAGCTGGGAGAATACCCTTGAACCCACACCTTTGTCTGCGGGCGTATCTGTAGGTTAAATTCCTGGACGTGGAATTGCTAGGACCTGGTACACTTCGAATTCTGACAGGCACTCCCTATTTGGCCGAAGAGGTGCTTTGAATGATATGGTGAGGGTGCTTACTCTCTGTTGTCTAGGCTTGTGGCATTTTGGGGTCCTCTCTGCCTCTTCTCCATGTAATCAGTCATATGTCCTACCAGCTCAGCTCCTCCTCGTGTGTCCATCCTCTTCCCTTCATTCCCACTGCTGTGGTCCTGGCTCAGCCTGCATCCTTTTTTTTAACCAGGACAGTTGCAACTACCAATTCAGAATGTATTTTAATCATCTGCCAGAGCAAATATCCAAAAACGGGAACTAAATCATTCCCATTGGTGTCTCACCATGTACCATATTGAAAAATCCACCTCCTGAGGCCGCTTCCCAGTGTTTTCCAGTTTGTCTCCAACTTCTCGCTCATTTCTCATACAGTTTAGGCTTCACAAAACTGGACTCTGGTGCCTTACTTGGGCCCCCAGCTCACCTTCTCCCTCCTTTCTCTGTTGTGGAAGTCCTGCTCATCTTTAAGGTACACTCAAACCATGCCTCCTCCATGAATCCACACAGTGTAGGACCACTAATTTTGGACCCAGGTTGACCTGGATTCTAATCCTAACACACAAACTGTCTCTTTTAACATCTGGAGTCCTCTGCTCATGAGAGGAATACGTTTTCATTTGTGAATAGGATTTCCAGCTTTGGGCTTATGAATGTCTTAATAGTTGAAGGCCTCAGAGATACATGTTTTCTAGGATACCTAAGACCCCTTTTTACTGTTCTTAAAATGATTACAGCTGCTACCCTTAAACCTCACTTAACAATGTCAAGAGCCTTATCAATAACAGAAAGTTATCCACATAAGGACCCTTCTAAATATAAAAACAAGAGCTGTGGTCATAGCCAAGGCTGCCATCTTCCTGAGGAATGTTCCAGAGATCAGTTTAGCTGATAATTTAGAATCATAGGTTCATGGCTTGAATCAGGCACAGCAGACCTAGAAATTATGATGAGAAATCTTACCAGAAACAACAAAATAAGCTGGCTCTGCCGCCGGAGCTATCAGAGACCAGTAAAGATCTTGAGATGCCCTAGCTCAGGTGGTCCTAGACAACAGTAATCAGGGCTCTCTTCTGGGGGGATGTCACTTAATCTGAGGCTCAGATTTTTCAGTTAAATAAAGACAGGGCGCCTGGATGGCTCAGTCAGTTACTGTCCGCCGCTTGGTTTCGGCTCAGGTCATGATCTCACAGTAACGGGTTCAAGCCCTGCATCTGGCTCTGTGCTGACAGCGCAGAGCCTGCTTGGGATTCTCTCTCTCCCTGTCTCTCTTTCTCTTTCTCTCTCTCTCTGCCCCTCCCCTGCTTGCTTTCTCTCTCTCTTAAAAAATTTTTTTGGGGCGCCTGGGTGGCGCAGTCGGTTAAGCGTCCGACTTCAGCCAGGTCACGATCTCGCAGTCCGTGAGTTCGAGCCCCGCGTCAGGCTCTGGGCTGATGGCTCGGAGCCTGGAGCCTGTTTCCGATTCTGTGTCTCCCTCTCTCTCTGCCCCTCCCCCGTTCATGCTCTGTCTCTCTCTGTCCCAAAAATAAATTAAAAACGTTGAAAAAAAAATTTTTTTTTAAAAATAAAGACAAAAATACCAACCTTGTGGGATAATGGGCATATAGTAGGCGCTGAATAAAAAGTAATTTTCATCATTTTGTGGTGACTATGACCCTCCCACCGCACTTGATTGGAGCACTGGCTGTATTTGCTTTGTATCACAGCTGGTTGTGGACAAGAGTATCTTGAGCACTAGACTGCAAGCCTGCTGTGGGCAGGGCGCGTGAATCACCCCTGATCTCCCAGAGCCTGGCAAAGAGCCTGCAAATAAGCAAAGAAAGAGTCAAAGGTAAACGTGTAAAAAGATGAGCGGATGGGAGGTCAGACGCACCCGTGGAGCTGCCCAAAGACAGCGTTCCTCTGGAATCTCGACCGGCAGGCACAACTTGCGCAGCGCAGGCCGGAGGCGGGGCCTGGATTCGGGGGCGGGGCTTGGTGCTGACCCCGCCCCGGTCCGTCCGTGAATACGCTCCGGAGGCATAGGCCAACGCGCAGCCTCGCCCGGCGCTGCCTGCAGGCTCTTCTGTGGCCCGGCGGGTCCGGTCGCCGGCTCCGAGATGCGCCCCCTGCTTGGCTTCCTGCTGGTCTTCGTCTGCTGCACCTTCGCCCTGTACTTGCTGTCGACGCGACTGCCCCGCGGGCGGACGCTGGGCCCGGACGAGGAGACTGGAGGCAGGTGTGTGGCGCGGGTGGCGAGGGCCGCTGTTCGGGTCCGAGGAAGGGAGACAGATACGAGGATGGGGTCTTCGAATCGGAGATTGGGTTCCAGGATCGGAGGCGTCGGGGGCCGGGGTTCAGGTCTGGGACTGGAGATCAGGGTCGGTGTCCTGGCCGCGTCTGTCCGGTCTCGGGCGGGCGGGGTGGATGGGAGTTGTGGTCCGCCCGGACTGAACCTGCGCTGTGCTGGTTGCGCGGAGTGCAGTTTGGGCGCGCTATCCGTGGCTTTGCACGCAGGGCGGTGATTTGCCGAGGGAAACGCGGCGCCTCATGCCGGCGGCACCGGTTCGCGCACCTCTGTCTGCGCCGTGGCATCACCACGGGAGCCGGGTGCCGATCGCCTTCCCGGCCCAGCTCTGACCCGCATTTTCAGCCGACCCTCGCCCTTGTGTGGTCCCGCAGCCTCATCTCTACGACCGCTTTCGGCCTCCCTCCGTCGTTCTTCCCACCCCATCTCACTTCCGTCAGCCCTGCCCTTGGGACTCTACGGCATTCGGTCTGCAGAAGTGTTGCAAGGACCCCTTTATTCACGAATTAATTATCGGAGCCGCCCCTCTTCCTGAATATCTCTACTTTCCCCCTTCTCATGACCATCTGGGTGGGGCTGGAGGCGGTGCAATTCCTACCGGGCTGGTTTGCCGTCAGTGTTGCATACTGTTCATAAAGTTTATGGAAATGTGCCTGCCACAGCATGGCGTTCACAAGAATGTTACTGATATTTGAATATGAGGGTAACTTTTCGGTTACCCTAGTTGGGAGGTTGGGAAGGCTCTGCTGTGGGTGTCAGACACACCAAGAGAAACATTCTGATGAGAACTAGGAGGGTGTGCTCATAATTGATCATTGATAGATTCAAGGGTTATTCTTATGTCAGAGGCAAGGTAGCCCTTACACTGTCACCCTTGTACAGGGTTCAGAATGCACTAAGGGCCAGATAAAGAGCGGGGTGAACAAGCAGCCTCTTTGAAAGGATTAGTTCAAGCTTGACATATTATCAAGAAGGTTATGTTTGTGGTGTGGGACAGATATACTTTCCAAGAGAATCTTTAATTGGCTTGTGAGTGACTGATAAAACAGTCTTTTACCTAGTAACTCAGGAGCAGTGTGAAGTTTTAATTGTCCTTGGCCTGAAGTTTGTGGGGGAGGGGGTGTTCCAGGAAGGGAAGGCAGTTTAGGACATTTAGTTCTTGCCTGAAAATTAATCCATTTGTCTCTTAAGAATAGATCATAAAACCTGAGAACTAAAAGGAAACTTAACACTCATTTTTTCTATAAGGAAACCGAGGCCCAGGGACTAGCCTGAGATCACACTACTGGACAGTAGCAGAGTTGAGATGTTAACCCAGGTCTCTTGCTTCCAAAAGCGGGGCTCTTATGTCTGTGTCTTTGGAAAGAGGACACAAAGGACTTTTCTAGGTGCTAGGCTGATCTGGTCTCATGTTTCCATCTGCTTTTCCAAATCCCCAGGTCACTGTGGTTCCCCTCAGACTTGGCCGAGCTGCGGGAACTTTCTGAGGTCCTTCGAGAGTACCGGAAGGAGCACCAGGCCTACGTGTTCCTGCTGTTCTGCAGTGCCTACCTCTACAAACAGGGCTTTGCCATCCCTGGCTCCAGCTTCCTGGTCAGTGCCTTGCCCTCCTTCTGTGTGTGCTAGAAAGCTACCTTCTGTCTTATTTATTTATTTATTTACTTTTATTTTGGAGAGAGAGAGAGCCTGTGCACAGGCAGGGGAGGGGCAGAAAGGAGGAGACACAAAATCAGAAGCATGCTCCAGGCTCTGAGCTGTCAGCACAGAGCCCATCGTGGGCTTGACCCCACAAACTGAGAGATCGTGACCTGATCTGGAGTCGGATGCTTATCCGACTGAGCCACCCAGTGCCCCCCCCCTTTTCCCAATATTTATTTATTTTTGAGAGCACAAGGTGGGGAGGGGCAGAGAGAGGGGGCCAGATGATCCAAAGCGGGCTCTGTGCTGACAGCAATGAACCTTATGTAGGGCTTGAACTTAAAAACCGTAAGATCATGACCTGAGCTGAAGTCAGATGCTCAACCGACTGAGCCACCCAGGTGCTCTGCCACCTTCTGTCTTTGCAGAGTCCGCCTCAGGCTGCAAATCATATGGTCCAGAGCTAGACTACTGTGGCAATGATTTGATGACAGCTTCCCAAGTGTCAGACACTTTCACAGTTGCCTCACTGACCTTAGTTAATTCTCCTAACAGCCTTATAACGTGGGCCTGATTATCACACTTTACAAATAAGGAAACAGGCAGTGAGAAGTAACTGTCCAAGTTGACAGTGAGGAGGGGCAGGGCTGGGGTCTGAACCCATGTCTGTCCAGCTCCAGAGTCTCAAATGCGCTGTTTTTGTTTCTAAGGCATTGATGGCTGTGTGCTGTCCTGGACACACACACACAATCTGAGCTGGCTCAGCTGTTCCTCCTCAGAGCTTCCATAATGTTCTGATTTTGGCACTGTTTTCTGTTATTTATTTTTTTTAAATCTGTTTTTTCCACCAGTCTTTGAGCTCTTGGCGAACCAGGCCTGTTCCTTACTCTCAGCTTTGTATTTCTTTGCCTGGTACAGGGAAGTGCCTTCACAAATGTTCCATGAACAAATGCAAGTTGTTCATGATGATGCTAGACTGGCGAGGCTGGAAGCTTCTCTGGTGTGGGGAGGAAAAGTTATTTGGAATTCCCAGGCGGCCCCCAGCACTCGGAGCCGCAGTGCTGGGCCTAGACATGTGCTCTAGTCGCGGGCTGCTTCTCATCCACCCCCACCTCAGATTCTACAGAAGAACCTTGCTGTGCTCCCTGCGGCGTTTTAAGCTGCTGCATGTAAATATGTGTATATTTTAGGGCTTGGGGTGGGTTTGAATCCCAGCTGTGTAACCATGAGCCAGCCCTTTAACTTCTGCAACCCCATTTCCTCATCTGGAGAACGGGGATACTCAAACCACCCCCTAGGACTGTTGCGTGGCAGAACTGAATGGAACGTGGTTATAGAGCAGCTGGCTCTGTGATGGTGCCTGGCATGCTTGGCCTTCAGCATTTGTTGAATGACTAAGAGACTGAGCAGGAAATCCCTGAAAGCTTCCTTCTGTCATGCTTCTTTCTCCTGCCCTGGCATGGAGCCTCCTCACCCCAGGCTCAGCTGGATGCACTTAAGCAATCTCTTTGTTGGAAACTGGAAGAAAAGCAAACATGTCCATGCCGAGAGAGACGGGGGAGGTGTGTGGTCCTGGAAGTCAGGGGCTGGCTTCTTGGGGTTGCCCCTGTACCTGCCCTCCCTCTTGAGCTGATCCCTCTTCAGGGCAAAGAGTCAGATGCTACCGGAGGGTGAATCCTGTCTCTGCCTAGTGTGAGCTTAGGCCTGATACTTAGTCTCTTATCCCCGTAGAATGGTGTAAGGATGGCAGATGACACAGGGTCATCATGAGGATTAAATAAGACATACAGTCAAGCACTTAACATACAGTAGGTGCTCATCAGACCCCCACCTTCTCACTTCTAACTTCCCCTTTTACTTTCTGTCTTGGATCCCATGTTGACAGGGTGATGTCTACTGGCCAAAGTGTGTTTAGGGCATACCGGTTCACTTTCCATTTTTGTTAATCTAAGACTTTGGTGAGTGTCAGCTAGAGCTCTCATCAACATGGAACCCCCAGTGTTGTGTACCACATAGATGTAATTCCAGCAAGAAGCAAAGAAGGAAGACATTTTATATAGCTTATGTGTTCTTATTGAAGGAGAGAATTCGTGGTTTGTGTTCATTTAAGATAGTTAAAATAACGTGTGAGTTCCATTTCTCCCTTCTTGGAGCACCAGTGTTTGCAGGACCTACTACAACCCAGGCAGCAGGCTGGGGGCTGTATACACTGTTATCCCATTTAATTATCACCTGCCTTCTGAATCTTCCCTGTTTGAAAGGTGAAGAGACCAAGGCCAAGGTTGGAGCTTCCAGCTCTTCCATCACTTTTTGTTCACACCTTTAAAATGGGAGTTGAGGGGGGGGCGCCGGGGTGGCTCAGTCGGTTGAATGTCCGACTTCGGCTCAGGTCGTGATCTCGCGGTCCATGAGGTCGAGCCCCGGGTCGGGCTCTGTGCTGACAGCTCAGAGCCTGGATCCTACTTCAGATTCTGTGTCTTCCTCCCTTTCTGCCTCTCCCCCACTCACACTGTGTCTCCCTCTCTCTCTCAAAAATAAATAAACATTAAAAAAATAATAAAATAAAATGGGAATTGGGTTTTGGTTGGGAAAATCACTAAAAGAGGAGGGAACCTATGACTCTTGGGCTCCAGTACAAGGTGGCTGGTCGCCACCAGATGTTCTAATGGCTGGGGGTTTTGTTTTGTTTTTGCAGAACATTTTAGCTGGTGCTTTGTTTGGACCATGGCTGGGGCTTCTGCTGTGTTGTGTGTTGACATCAGTGGGCGCCACATGCTGCTATCTGCTCTCTAGTATTTTTGGCAAACAGCTGGTGGTCTCCTACTTCCCTGATAAAGTATGCCTGCTGCAGAGGAAGGTAAGCGGAGGGGCCACAACTGAGTGCCGGGCCCTGGAGTGTCACCTCAGGGCCCTGCGGAGTTTCCCACTGTGCTCCTCCACCCTGCTTTGGAGCTCCCAGGGGTTCCTTTTGATGTGATCAAGAGTCACAGACCTGGGATCAAATTCCAGCCTCATCATTACCAGCTCTGTGATTTGGGGCAAGTTCCTGACTTCTTGGAACTTCAGGTACTTTCATTTAAAAAATGAGGAAAACATGGGGCGCCTGGGTGGCTCAGTCGGTTGAGCGTCCGACTTCGGCTCAGGTCATGATCTCGCGGTCTGTGAGTTCGAGCCCCTTGTCGGGCTCTGTGCTGACAACTTAGAGCCTGGAGCCTTCTTCGGATTCTGTGTCTCCTTCTCTCTCTGCCCCTCCCCTGCTCATGCTCTGTCTCTCTCTCTCTCTGTCAAAAATAAACATTAAAAAAAAAAAATTTAAAAGATGAGGAAAACAGTCTCTACTCTGGAGGGTTGTTGGACGATTCAGGAAGACAATATGTGAAGTATCTAGAAAAGTGCTTGGCACTAACAGATTGTCATGTCTAGAGATTCTTTCTGCTTCTTAATGACCTTGTCTTTTTTGGCTACAGGTGGAAGAGAACAGAAACAGCTTGTTTTTTTTCCTACTGTTTTTGAGACTTTTCCCCATGACACCAAACTGGTTCTTGAACCTCTCAGCTCCGATTCTGAACATCCCGATTGTGCATTTCTTCTTCTCTGTTCTGATCGGTAAGAAGCTGGTGGGTTAAGTCTGTGTCTTCAGCATGGTCATGTTGGGGGCCTGCCCTGGGTTATCAGCCACATGGGCATGTGCCTGGCTCTGGCCTCTGATTAAGATCTGCCTTGAAAAAAAGAGGTGGTGCTAGTGAAGTTCTTTGTTGCCTTTTGACAATTGTATGACCTTCAATAAGCTACTTACCCTCCATGAACCATTTGGCCAGATGAGGAGCTGGGACCAGAGCAGTGTTTCTCAAAGTCTGTGCCTTGGTTCGCCTTTGTCAGAGTGGTAGTGTGCTAACATCCTGTAAAATCAGTGACTGTTGTTTTCTCCACACTAGAAGTAAACCAACCCTACTTTAAGCCTAGGCAAGGATTGCCTCTCTTAAACCTACTTTAGAGCATGGAGGGGAAGACTATTCAGGGCTTCCAGGTGGAACATAACAAATCTGTGGTTGAACAACTGCTGTTGATAGGGAATTCTTGAGAGAAAGTAAGATCTTAAAGCAAAATTGACCACAGCTCATTCTGGTCATTTTGGCTTTCAAACAAAGTGCCTCAGTACCTCAGTTAGCAGCCTGTAATTACCTAGGTGGCAGAAGGCTTGGCAAGACTCTGGAGACCGGGGCTCCAGTCCCCCTTCTGACAAGGTGTGTGACCTTGAGTACTCTATGAACTTGAGGCATCTACTGTAGGGAAGGAACAGGTTGTTAGGGGGTCCCAAACCAGTCAGAGTTTCCGGGGTAGAGGTCAGGAGAAGCTATTAGAGTTTCCTGGGTTTTACTCCAGGCCCAGGTAACCAGAATCTCTGTGGGGAGCCCAAGAATGTGTTTTTAACAGCTTCCCCTGGGATTGTTATATAACCAGCCTGTCTGCTACCAGTCAGACTTTTGGGATCCAGTGGATTTGATGATCGCTTAGAGACAGTATAGAACATGAAAGTAGTACTATTTCTAAGAAACGTGTTTTTCTCTTAGCATGCTATAAATCTCATAATACTGGTACCTCTCATTACTTAGGCTGTTGGATGCTCAGAACCCAGTTTGGGGCACTTCTAGCAAATTGGTGAACCTTATACTTTTTGTACTAACTGTATCTCCTGATTAACTTATTCTTGACTTTTCTTTTTCCTATTAAACATTTTTTGTCTTATGGTAGTATATGTGTTTTTATAAATCATCTCAAGCCTGTTTGTTAAACAAGGCAGTTGTTTATGGGAAGTGAGGAAAGGAGGGGAAGGAGTAGAGAGGGAGGGAAAGAGGTAATGTGCTGAGGGGTCAGGAGTTAGGCAAAAAAAAAAAAAAAAAAAAATTCTGGAGTCTGGGTTGTGAATTCCTGGGGACATTTGTGAAGGGCTATTATTTTTTATTTTGCTGCCCCTAGTAACAGGCTCTTTCCCTTTTCTTCCAGGTTTGGTCCCATACAATTTTATCTGTGTGCAGACAGGCTCCATCCTGTCAACTCTGACCTCTCTGGATGCTCTTTTCTCCTGGGAAACGGTCTTCAAGCTTTTGGCCATTGCTCTGGTGGCCTTAGTTCCTGGAACCCTCATTAAAAAATTTAGTCAAAAGGACCTGCATTTGAATGAAATAAGCAACACTAATCATCTAAATAATAGAAAGGACACGTGATCTGGGTTTTTGGTTGCCATGTCCTTGGACTTTGTTGTTTATTTGTATAATGGGTGTGGTCCTGTGCAGCCCGTCATTGTTTTTTAATTACCCTCAACAGGTGATTTTGGACACTATATATCTGTGTGCAGTGTTTTTATAAAGGACGCTCTGTTCTAGAAGGTGAACTGTATCAGGTTCTCAAACCAGTCCTGGTTTAGCAGGGTACTCCGTGAAACGGATGGCCTTCTAGAAAATCCTATTTGTATTTTGTTGAAAAACAAGGAACTCAGGATGGTCTGTTGTATTTGTCTCTCAGCAAGCCCTGTGCTGCTTCAGGAGAGGATGCTGATTGTCCTTAATCCAGAGTGCCTCTTCTGCAAAGTGATAGGCTGTTGTGACAGGTGTTCTGTTAAATCCCTAGTGGATGTTACTGGTGTAAATGATGTGAACCCACATCACTGACATTACCTTTTATCCTGTTAGTCTCATGGAGAGTGTTTTCTTCTGTATTTTTTTTTTTTTTTTTTTTTTTTTTGCCAATGACCTACCTCTTCCATAAACCAAGGGGAACTAGCTGACAAACTGCATAGAACTTTCACATACAACTCAAATGCACAGTGATTTCTGTGATGCTTTGTGTTCAGATGCGCTGATGTTACCAAACATGTCAAATCTCTTGGTTGCGTGTTCTGACAATTCAGCTGATTGCAAATAGACTATTAAATATGAATGCAGCAAATTCTGCATGTTATGGGTATATTCTGGGGACATTCTTACCTGTCTGAATGGGGCAGGGCCCCTTGACTCACTGGAACCAAATGACCTGTCGGTACATTTTCTAATCTGTCCTTTCTGTGTGGGAATCCTGTCTCTGTCCTGCTAGGAGAATGGATTCAGTACACTCAGCTATCAGCCAGCATAGCCTCTGAATTTTTTTCATTTTGTCATTTGTCAAGAATAACTGAGGAATAATTCTATCTTATCTTTTAATCCAAGGGGGAGAACTTGGTTTTGGATTACTGTGTTGTGTTGTATTTTTAATGATCTGTAGCTGCTGCTGCTGCTTACAGCTGCAGTACTGAACTGGCACAGACCTGGGTTAATGCTTCCAAGTACAGCAGGACCTTGGCACCTACACTGACCATCTCTGGGATCCTGTACCGTACAGGACTAACTCGTCATTTCTTACCAGAACCGTTGCTGTTGGGCATCCTCTGCTGGGTTTTGATTTGGTGTGGCCAAGAATCTTGCCAAGGCTTTCCCTCAAGCCACGTGTTCTGCATGAATTCTTGAGAATACTCCTGTTCAGGAGGAAGAATGAATTCCTAAGCAGTGTTTTTTGGACAGGCTATGATCCAAAAAACACGACAAGGACTTCATTTTTAAAGGCATATTGCTTTAGAAGAAGCATGCTTACAGGAGCGGGGGTGAAGAGAAGGCTGTGTGAAATCTGTGGCTCTTTGTGTTCTGGAGGAGCAGGAGGCAAGGGGAAGCCAGTATGTTTTCTACACGACTGCAAGTGTGTGCCCTTTATCAAGATCCTTATGTTTGTCTCTCTCCCTCTTGCCTCGTGATTTTGCTACACTGTGCCTTACCAGTTGTGAGTTTACAGGCAAAGCAATTTCCCAAATAAATGGATATAAACGTTCTGTATGGGGTGTGTTGTACATGTTGCTCACGTTCAGTTCCCCTTGCCAGCAGGAATCAGGATTGGCTGAAAAACAATCCAAAATGGTGTTTTAGCATCACTCTCAGGAGGCTTCTTACCAGTATGATTCCTTAGAAGCCAGATTTTCATTTTCACCTTTTCCTTCTCTACACTTACTTTATAGTGGAGTCACTAATGAAGAGTAGCTACAAGATGGGCAGCAGGAAGGCCATGGGAAAGAAGAAGGGCACGTGTCCACCATCAAGAGGAAACTATTAAGAGAGGGATGGTTGTCCCCTTCTTCTGTAGGTGTGTCTGAAACCACAGCCACAGAAACCTTCTCCACACCTGGCTTTCCTGGCTGCAGGCCACCCTGCATGTGAAGTTTTCCTTTCCTTACAGCTCTGACAAGTGCTGAGACCTGTGAAGGCAGCTTTCGGGACACAAACAGAACCTGAGGAAAAGACACAACCAGAAAGGAGTGAAGCACGCTTTTTGTTTAATTCCATGCATTGGTTTGCTTCGATAGTCGCTCTTGTTCCCATCAGTGTACAATTATTCAGTACAAATGGAGCTGGCATCAGAAACCACAGGGAGCAGGGGACTGACGGTACTGGAGGTCCAGGGAGACAGATGAGGAAGCTCATTTTGAGACTTAACCCCAAAAAAGAATTTGCTCCAAGTTGATAGGAACTCAAATTATTGCAATAAAGAATCAGAGTGGGTCTTCCCACTTCCAGAGTCTGAGAAGAGGGCACTGGAGGTGGAAAGCCACTCAGATGATACGGTCAATAAGGGATATCTTCTTGGGGCACCTTGGTGGCTCAGTTAAGCATCTGACTCTGGGCTTTGGCTCAGGTCATGATCTCACAGTTCCTGAGTTTGAGCCCCATATTGGGCTCTGTGCTGACAGTGTGGAGCCTGCTTGGGATTTTCTCCCTCTGTCTCTCCTTCTCTGCCCCTCCCCTGTTCTGTCAAAATAAATAAGGTTAAAAAAAAAATTGTGAAAAAAAAAAAAAGGCTATCTTCCTAAGAGCTTGCACATTCTGGCTGCAGGGTCCCTCTGTGTATGACCATTGGAGGACCCCGTCTGTCAGGTCACTGGGCAACAGCCTGGGGCCAGGAGGCAGCATTCCCGAGTGTGGTGAAGTGGCTCCAGAGAGTAAGCCTGGGGGTCGGGGGTCTGCCGAAAGTTTTCTTACGGTGGCCTTGCATCTGCCTAGGGGCTTGTCTCTACGAAATCCTGCCATCATGTTCTGGTCATGTGACAAGTTAACAAAAGCTTTAGTCCAACTCCTTTGGCGTAACCCTGTTTTTCAGAGCAGTGCTTTCAGAGCTCCCCTCTTGTGCCACCTGTCCCTGAGAAATGCTCCAGGTTCCAGAAGGCTCTTCCACTTGGCAACCTACTTCATTCCAGTTTGAATAGGCTCTTGCAGTACTGGCTGGAACATGCAAACAGACTAATGTAATTCTTACGTGCTAGTCTGTGAGGTTGGTAACATTGGTGATATGAGTATAGTAAGTAGGACATTTATTCTATGAAATCAGCAAAGAAGAAAAATCTTGCTGCCTGGAAAGGCACTAAATTCATACTGACAGTACAAGTCAAAGTCTTAAGAATATCACACTGTTTTGATACATTAGCCTCACAGAGTCTAAGAAAGAAGCAGGTAACTGGGACCTAACTTTAGCTTTCTGTTTATAGAAGGGGAGGGAGGAACATGCCTATTTAACACAATGAAATGACGTAAATGAAGAGACACTTTGGAATTCAATCCATCAGTAACTGGAAATTATTCAGTTGGAATTGTAGTCCAAAAGGGCGGTGGGTGGAAGCAAGTGGCCCTTTTCCTGCCAGTGGTGCTGACCTCCACAGCCACAGGGTGGGCTCCAAAAGGAGAACACTGGTGTGGTCCTGTCATTCTCCCTTCAGGGCTAACTCAAGATCTCAAACCACCTTGAGAAAATTGTGAGGTTCGAGTTGGGATGCTGAAATAGATGTCCCCTTTTCCAATCAAGCTGTCATTGTTTCTCCAAGTGCTGTGTTATGAGAGGTTCTGAGGCTGTGTCCGGGCTGGGCGGGAACGAATATGGCGATCAAGAAATAACATCAGTCTTGGGTGTTAGGGTGGAGGTGGTAGGTGGCAGTATGTGATAGTATATTGGCTTCTGGTTTCGTGGAAAAACAAAACAGCAAACTGTACTGCAGAGCAAGGCAGGAATCCCTTGTATTCCAAGTATGTTCTATTCTAGAGAATTCGGTTCCAGGAAGTTCAAGTAGGAACATTTTACGAAAAGGGGGAACACTTGAGACAAAAAGGCATGGGGATAAAAAAGTAAATTAGGTGATCAGTGAGGATGCATTCACACGGAAAGGATGTGTCAGGGCTTCACAGTAGGGGAGGGCATTTAAAATTGGGTTGGTACCAGGAAAATTCCAAATCATCGTATCTATTACTTAGGGTAAGAGGGAAATTTAGCACAATGAGGCCCTGAAATATATGTCCAGTACCTAGTACGTCCTACAAAAAATCCTTAATTCTAGAAGGATGGTTTGTTGATACTAAAGTTTTAAATATCTGAACTTCAAGTAGGCTGTACCAAATCTTTTTTGAGTAGGAGCTCCCCCAATCTTGCAAACAGGTCTAAACTTCAGTGGCGGTAAGGTCTATTACGATTTCAAAGTGAATGTTGGCTTCTCAGTCCCTCTGCAAAGCAATTTTAATAGGAATTGTTACCAGAGGACATGATCTAGAAATAGATGAAAATCAGAACCAATGTTCATCTGCAACACAAATTAAAACTCGTTATCTTGCAGTCAGTCAAAAACAGATGCTAAATGAATGTGGACACTGATCCCAAGGGGGTTAAGCTTTCCATCAACAATGAAGCTTGAAATCACAGTCTTTTGAGGTTCCTTAAAGCATTGTGGCACAGTCCTCAGGACTGAAGGATCAGCTCTTCAATTTCCTGAGCTCTTAGATTCAGCACTCTTCAGAGGATGTGGAGCTGTTCTCCAAGAAACACACACGGATTCAAAATTGTCCTGGTTAGCTCAAGGCAGGCAGTGAAGGGCAAGGCTGGGATAGAGAAGGCATTTCTCTTTTTAACCTAGACTTTTCTGAAGCCTCTCGTCACTTCTACTAAAAATAAATAAATAAATAAAAGGGTTCAATGTGGAGCTTTATTCAACTCTCAACAATACAGTGAATGACTCATGATTCAACACTGTCTACTACCCTAACATGCTTATAACAGTTAACCCAGATAGGTATATGGCATTATCATATTTGGGAATTCAAAAAACATCAAAGTTATGAGGTATCAGGTGTGGGTTTTCGAGGAAGACCATCACTGAAAGATGTAAGACAGAAGCCGACCCTCCTGTTTCCTTTTGCCACTACAGGTGGGCAAGAACTGGACGAGCTAAAGTGTGTTTTATGGTGGAGAGAAAGGGGACATAGACTTGTTCCCAGAAGAAATGAACCAGAGAGATTCATAGTTTAGTGTGGTCTGAAGTCTCAAGAGATGAACTCTCAGTTCCCAGAAGAAATGAACCAGAGAGATTCACAGTTGAGTGTGGTCTGAAGTCCAAGGATGGAAAATATGGCCTTTTAAGGTACTTTTCCGGCCCGATCACCCTCTGAGTAGGCCTCCTTCTAGAATGCCTCTAGTCTTATTACGGGATGACATCATAGCTAGGCATTTTATGTCAATGTCACGATATACATATTCTTTTTGTTTGCTTGTTTCTTTTTATGTTTCCCTGCTACTCCCAGCCAGGAGAAATAAAAAGTTGGTACTATGGGACCTGGAAAGAAGGAGATGACAAACTGTGCTGCCCGCTCTTGAATCTGCCTAACCCATGGGCCCCGGGCAGCAACTCCCAGGTCGGCTCCTCCCAGGGGACTAAATAATTCTCTTTTTGCCTCTAATGTAGTCCCATGATTTTATTTCTTAAGAAACTTGAGAAAGTTTACAGCTTTTGAAGTATCTGTCCATCCACTCAGTCATCTGCCCACCCGGGAGCTTTCAGGATCAAGTCAAAGCCACAGTGCATCCAACTGGCCTCCAGGGCAGAACCCGCATCCTCAGATGATTGTTGTTGCACA
Source organism: Neofelis nebulosa (assembly GCF_028018385.1). NCBI lineage: Eukaryota > Metazoa > Chordata > Mammalia > Carnivora > Felidae > Neofelis > Neofelis nebulosa. The sequence continues at coordinate 77,213,394 of NC_080786.1, read as the reverse complement.
CAGAAAATGAGGGAATACAACTAAGATGAATACCAGGGAGCTCCCAAATGGCAGTTCCATTTTCATTCCTTCATAAAAATCATAAAAACCCATAATTATTCATGGTTAGCAATAAACACAATCATTGTGCTACACTGTAAAGCCACACCTTCTGATCGACAGAAAATGAGAATGATAATTATTATAAAACAAAATAACAGTGATAATAATGCCATAACTTAAGATCTTTCATGTAGTCCAGCTACAGAATTTATACAAAATGGAATAATTTAATGCAAACAATACTGCTCTCTGTATAAGTTAAACATTTTCCTTCATCTTACCTAAGAGCTATAAATTATAGACACTAAATTTTAAATCAACGACTCAACATAAAGTGTAAACACATGGAGGGATCAGACAAGCAAAGGAAGTGCTCTAAATTCCCTCCACCTTTCCTTTTTGGCTGATGCAATCGGCGACCCCCAGCGGAGGGCAACGTTTTCATCTTTGTTGGAAATAGTTTAATACCTGTAATGTGTAAGTCTTTCCTAATGTCCAACGTGATGCAGTGTCAAAGAGTCAAGCCATGTTCTTCAGGTCTTGAGCCTAGAGAGGTTGTTTGACAGTAACCTATCTTGGAGACAGAGATGGAAACTAGGCCAACACCCGTTTTTATATAAAATTCTAGATAAAAATTTCCTTGAAGCTGAGGCATGATGAAATTCCTTGGGATGCTTTTCAAAGACCGTGACCCCAGAGACAAGCCAGGACCTCATGTCTTGGACAATGTAAAATCTCTCTAATTGCTGCTCAGCATCAGTTATTCTTTCTATAAATTTCCAGATTCAATTATTCCAACTGCATTGATCCAAAGTGCAGTAAAATACACTTTACCAGTTGCATTTAACAAAAATGCTACTGTAATGTGGGAGGGGTTGACTTTTACAAGTTGCTTATGCTGCCTTTATCCTGATAGTGGTAGCCAGGCACTAAAGCTTCCCAGATAGAATGAGTTAATGAATAAAAACAAGGGGGTGGTTCGGGATTGGACTTTGGACAGACTCACACACACGCTAGCTGCCTTCAAAGTCTGTTCTGTTTGAATCAATATGACTCTAGTAGACAAGTAACCTGGTTCCACAGAGGGGTGATCTGATCTTCTTCACGTAGCTGAACTGAGATATTGTGAGAACGCACTCACAAATTCCACATTTGCTTTTCTAATACTGTTGTAAATTTCCTTTTTCTCTTTTTGGCACCCCCTGCCTTTTTTCCTAAAGGAAGTGGTCAACAGGTAGAAAGGAAATAGGCTATAAGAAAATGGCACTTGAGTCTGAAAAATCAACACATTGGTCAAGGTAACACATTTGTCAAGGTAATGACAATGATAGCATTAAAAAGGGAAGCATTTGTCAAAGACAAGGCTTGATGCTATCTGTAAGTCTCACTACCAAATGCTGCTTCAAGTTCTTAAAATGAAATCAGCTTCCAGATGTGTAGTTGTCTTTTTTCCTCCTAGAGGAAGCACATGCCCTCAAGGACCTTGGGTGCAAGTATCTGGTCATCAGTCTCTTCTAGATCATTTCCATCACCCATGTGGGCAAGCTGGTTGAACTTAATGTGGTCTGTTCACAAGTTACCTGGAATTGCTTTTCTTTGTTTTCTAAAATAATCAGTATGTCTTGCTCTGGCTCTTCTTCGTCTCTTATGGTCAAAAGAACTGGTCCCAATTGTTCAAGTAGCAATAATATCTCCTGGCCCCACAAATTCCCAACGATGTTGCTCCTAAATTCCACTTCTTTCTTTCTTTTCTTTCTTCCTTTATCTCTCTCTCTCTCTCTCTCTCTTTTTGCAAGAAATTATTGTGTCTGTCTCTATATCATATATAGTTCACTCTTTACAGTACAAAGTGTTAAAATGTCAAACAAAAATAAATATCAATGTTACAGTAGCTAGAATATTCAATAAAATAGATCCCTGCCATTCTTGATTGAAATGTTCAGTGAGACTTAATTTCATTTGGATATTTTTTTCCAAGAGATTTGCGAAGTCTCATGTTCCTGTTATTGCAGCTCATTTCTAGGGGTAAGAAAGAGGGGGCAGCTCTCTTCCCAGACGAAAAAGCAGGGAGAGAGTGGGAAGAGTCTGGGGGTGGGATGGATCTGAAATGCCAGTATAGTCATGAGATCTTCAGGATGGGTTTTCTTTCATTACCAAGTAGCAGAGTTGTAGTGTTTATTGGTCCTGACTGTGGCATCAGAACACTCTCCATCTGAAGAGTCACAGTCCGATTCTTCAAACTGCATAGGATTCTGCAAAGTCGAGACAAAAGAAAACCTTAATTTGTTTGGGAAATCACTTAGTAAACATGTATGGAACACTTCCCAGAGGACAGGCACTGTGCTGGGTTGCTGGCTATGATACATGAGACCAGGTCCTGTCCTTGCAGGGCTTCTGGAGAGAGAAGACATATAAACATGACATGGCCTTATATGTGGAATTTAAGAAACAAAACAGATGAACAAGGGGAAGGGAAGGAAAAATAAAATAAGATAAAAACAGAGAGGGAGGCAAACCATAAGAGGCTCTTAACGACAGAGAGCAAACTGAGGGTTGCTGGAGGGAGGTGGGTGGGGGATGGGTCAAATGGGTGATGGGCTCTAAGGAGGGCACTTGTTGGGATGAGCACTGGGTGTTGTATGTAAGAGATGAACCACTGAATTCTACTCCTGAAGCCAATACTACACTACTATACTATATGTTAACTAACTGGAATTTAAGGAAAATCTTGGAAGAAAAAAAATGATGATGTCGATGATGATAGCAATTATAGCAATACCACCTCAGCCCCATTTACATAGTGTTCACTATGTGCCAGGCACTGCTGTATGTGGTTTTCATCTAGGGAATTCATTTAATCCTCACAAGCACCCTAGGAGATAAGTGCTGTTAATCACTCCCACTTTACGGATGAGGAAACTGACCTACAGGGAGGTTAGTAGCTTGCCCAATGCTGCGGTCAGTCAGTAGAGAACTCAGGCTGGGACTGGCATCTAGGCAGTCAGATTCCACGTGTAAACTTACAACCACTCTGCTATCCTGCCTTCAAAGGCAGCACTGGACAGGCATTGAAGTGTTCCCTGTGCTATGAGAGCATCATCCAGGGGACATGGAGAGGGGAGGCTCATACCCGTAACCACAAGGGAGATGGGGTCAGGAGAAGGAGATGTTTGAGTTAAATCTTAGAAGAAAGGATGCCCGAGCAGTTTGATGTTTGTGCCTCATTTAGGAGAACTGCCTTTATTTCAGGGAGCTCTGTGGATCTCTGCACTTCTACTTACTTCCAGGAGGCAGTTGTTTTATCTTATACCCTAAATGACTTGAGTATGCTCTAAACCCAAAGAGCTACAGTGATCAGAGGAGAAGGGAGGAGAAGCCCCACCTCGTAGCCACGTTCCTCCGCACACAGCTTGCCCAGAGACATCTGCGTCTTCACGCGGCGCACGGCGCACTCCTTGTCAGAGAGCCCATCTGAATGCGAGGATATCTCAATGGGGATCTCTGGCGTCTGGGACAGCAGATCATCTAGCTTCTCCGCCAGGCGGTCTTCCAGTTTATCCGCTAACTCATCAGGACTGTTGGAGTGGTCGCTGGTATTTCCCTCCTCTCCATCAGACACAGAGAAATTCTCAGAGCTAAAGGTTGAATACGACTGGCAGCTGCTGATACAGCGATGGGGCCTAGAACCACAAAAAACCAGAGGACCTTAATCACAGGAACAGCTACTGTTCTTAGACCATAGCCTTGGTGAGAGGTTTTCTAGGTTTCTCCCTGCCCCCGAGGGAGACTCAAAACTCCAGGTGGATAGACACTATTAAATTTTATAAGACCAGTGCTCTAACCCCTGAGCTATGGAGCCAACACTATTAAATTTTAAAGCAAACGAGAAGGAAATTTGCATTTTCTGTTCATTTGGTTTGTATGTTTATGTGGCTAAACAGTACACTCCACTGTTGATGGCTACTACTGGTCTTTGAGAAACTCAGCAGCTCTGATCACAGTTGTGTACACGCATGCATGGTATGGAAAAGTTCAAACTGAAATTCAGCTGCTTATACACAGACCTCCCAGATTCTTACAGGTAAACGAGTCTTGAGAGATTCTTTGGTCTAACTCATTTCTCAGGCCATAACACTGGAGCCAGACAAGGAAAGTGAATTGTTCCAGGCCACACCATCAGAGAAGGCAGAGCTGCAGCTTGGGCCGGGTCTACGCATACCCTGCTCAGTGTCATCCTCTACCAGCTGCATTTCCCACTGGGCATGGCGGCTGTGGAAGGCCACGTGTGTCCGTCCTGTCAGCCAACCCCCAGTGCAGATGAGCTTGGAAGGAACGTTCCCTCTGCAGCTATGGCCACTGCCTAGTCAGCTAATGACTGATTCCTGTTAACATGTGGGTTTAGCTCAGATGAGGCAAAATCTGCAGGGGGCGGGGAGCAGAGGGAGAATTTGCAAAAGTTCTTCAGTTTTTCCCCATTGTTTATAAGTAACCTAGCAAATAAGAATGCTGTTAGTTCACTTTGGTTTCAAAAGAAAACAAATAATAAAAAGAAGACTGACTTTTTCCTCTGTCATTGTCAGATCTTTCTGTATCTCTTAGTACAAAGTGATTTTGATGGCATACGATCTGAGCCTCGCCAATGACAAGGTCAGGTGATAGGCTGCAAGGCTGGGGGGATCAAGGACACCTGAAAAGAGCCTGTGGGAGAAGGAAATTAAAGTAGGACTTACACAACATCTCAAGGCTAGGAATCCAGAAAAGACATAGGGAGCAAAATGTTATAAAAAGGAAAACCATGCAGTAAAAACATACATATAATTTGCATCATGGCCAACAAGAAAGGCGGGAAGCCATTAGGTGGGCTGAGTGTATGGTGTGTCATGGGAACAAAGCTGGGAGTCACGTAATTGTGATGTCGGTAGAGTGAGTTCAGAGAACGAAAAGACATTTTACTCAGATTCAATCTCACTGCATAGGAGAAACCAAGGAGGCAATAAGGCAGCAATAGCAATGTGGCAGGAATAGCTCAGGGGATGAGAACAGATTTCAATTCTTTGTACAGCGTTGGGACCCAGAATACAATTTACCAAAGGAATCCCTTGGTTTGCAGAGAATTCCTGTTTCTGGGCAGGTACACAAACCTTTCTGGCAGATTCTTAGAGCCATATTCTTCAAGAACAGAATGCCTAATTGCAGAAAAGGCTTTCTTGGAGGAATACTACCTTCCCCACTCCTACATAAGGGCAGCTCTTTTCTAGAAGTAGGGGGATGTAGTACTTCTTTAATTTACAATGACTATTTCTGGCTAAGCACGAAGCTATTTTTAAGGCTGGGTTGAAGGAGGACTCAACCTAATTAATTATACTTAACTTGAGGCATAAAATCCAAGGCATGGAGAGTGCTATGGACTGAACTGTGTTCCCTCCCACCTCCACCCAATTCGTATATTGAAGCCCTACCCCAGTGTGACTGAATCTGGAGATCTGGAGATAGGCTCCTAGGAGATAATTAAGGTTAAATGAGATCATAAGTGCAGGTCCAAAATCCCACGGGACTGTGATCTTATAAGAGGAAGATATTTTCCCTTCCCTTCATTCCCTTCTCCACCTTCTCTGTCCCATACTCCCCCACCTCAACCCTGTAAGGACACAGCAAGAAGGCTGCTGTCTGCAAGCTAGGAAGAGAGTCCTCACCAGGAACCTTGATCTGGGACTTCCCAGCCTCCAGAACCGTGAAAAATAAATTCCCATTGTTTAAGCCACCCAGCCTGTGGTATTTTGTTATAGCAGCCCAAGAGACTAATAAAAGGAGGTACACCAGAAACCAATGATATTATCCACAAAACAGCATGGCCATCTCTCATAAAATTCCCACTACATTCTCAAATGCACATTGAATCCATATTTATACTCCTTATCTTGAAGTTCCTAGGAAATGAATTCTGATGAACTAGTATCTGCTGTGCATAGCCAGCCGCCAAAATGTGGCAATGGGAAAGGAAGAATTGTGAGTTCAAATCTCCCTACAAGGTGGTTGTTCGAAGGTGATCTGTGACTGAACAGGAGGTATGGCAAACTCAGGATTTTCCCCATTACAATGAAAGCAGTCACAGGTGTTTATTGGTTTTACCTCTGTCTTCGTGGAAATTCAACTTCACTATCTACTTCCCCTTCTTCTTCTTCTGAGGAGTCATCTCCACTCTGAGGAGAACAAGGGGAGAGTTTTACCTCAATCTGTCTCTGTCTCTCTCTCTCTCTCTCTCTCTCTCATACACACATACACACACACACTCCATATAAAAGATTTAATTATAATAAAAAGGCATTGAATAGTAGTTTGCTGAATGTCATCTTTAAACATATATAAACATATATTTATTCATTCAGCAACTTTTCCTCAGTGTCCATGATGACTGGGTCTGTGCTCTTTGCTGGAAGACACACAGACCTGAGTAAATGTGAGCCTTGCCCTCGGGTAGGTGAGGACTCCATGAGACGGTCCAAGGTGAGCGATGAGGAGGGGAAACTAGAGACAAGGTCTGGATTTGGCGGCAGCCTTATAATTATTGTTATTCATGGTTCCAGGCCCTGACACAGGGACTCCACCAAGAAGTGATCTTTCAATTCTTCAAAACCTAACAACTACTTTCCCCCTTTTATGTCACCAGTCACCTTTTCACTAATATTATAGTTACTATGCTTATATCATTTGCACTACTAAGGCATACATTATTTGAGGGTCAGGCCATATCTTGTATTGTATTTCTCATTCCACCATGAATACAACACTGCATACACTGCACTAAACAGGTGCTCAGTGCATTATTGAGCCCGCATGTTGGCCAGGATAAAGGAGCTCTGCTTGGGACATCTGAGGCCTTGTGATTGCTAGGGCTCTGAGGTTCATCTGGAAGTCTGGGTAAGTGTCCTGAGAAGATGATCTTCCTTCACAGGAAGAGTCCATTTCTCTTTGAGGACATAAGAACAGTCACACTTAAAATCAGCTGTCCTTACCCACAGAATCCTGATGCACTGGATTACTATCACCCCTTGCGAGGTGGGTAACTGGGCCCAAGTAATCGTACCAAAGTTTGAGGGTAATTTACTTTTAAAGTCAGGGTTTTTAAAAAATTTTTTTTAATGTTTTTATTTATTTATTTATTATTATTATTTTTTAATTTATTTTTGGGACAGAGAGAGACAGAGCATGAACGGGGGAGGGGCAGAGAGAGAGGGAGACACAGAATCGGAAACAGGCTCCAGGCTCTGAGCCATCAGCCCAGAGCCTGCCGCGGGGCTCGAACTCACGGACCGCGAGATCGTGACCTGGCTGAAGTCGGACGCTTAACCGACTGCGCCACCCAGGCGCCCCTTTTTTTTTTTTTTTTTTTTTTTAATTTATTTTTGGGACAGAGAGAGACAGAGCATGAACGGGGGAGGGGCAGAGAGAGAGGGAGACACAGAATCGGAAACAGGCTCCAGGCTCTGAGCTGTCAGCACAGAGCCTGATGTGGGGCTCGAACTCACAGACTGTGAGATCATGACCTGAGCTGAAGTCGGACGCTTAACCAACGGAGCCACCCAGGTGCCCCTTAAAGTCAGTTTTAATATTCCATCACTCTTACCAATTTGTATTCTGATATGCCTTTTTGAGTAGTAAAGACAGGCATGGGGTTATACTGACTGCCGAGATGAGCATTTACCCTAAGCATACCTCGGAAGTGTATCCCGGTCGAGAGAAGTTGAACTGCCCTGTGGGAGTACTGTTCCAGGGAGGCCAAATGTATGGGGTGTGTGTTTCCTGGCCCGTGGGCCCAAAGAATGCATCAAAATGGCATCAGAATGGCTCAAAGATACATGTTACTTGGGAGGGGACTGGGGTGACTGCTAAAGGGTGCGGGGTTTGTTTGTGGGATGATGAAAATATTCTAAAATTGGTTGTGGTGGTGACTGCATAGCTATGAATAAAAGCACTGAGTTGTACACTTAATAGGAGAGCTTTATGGTATGTAAATTATATCTCAATAAAGTTGTTACTGAAAAAAATACATGTTACTGGCCATATAGGGAGTAAGAGCACCCAAAACACAACTTAATCTCTGGGAATGCTTAGTCACTCGGGAGAAGCACTCGGGAGAAGAAATACAGTTCTGAGATAGTAGCCCTCAGCTTCAACTTCTTTTTTTTTAAATTGAAGTGTAATTAATTTTTATATAAGTTCCAGGTGTGTAACATAGTGATTCCAACAAGTGCATATATTATGCTATGCTTGCCAAAACAAGTATAGTTATCATAGGTCACCTTACAAAGTTATTACAGTATTATTGACTATATTTCCTATGCTTTACTCTTCATCCCTTGTGACCTATTTATTTTATAACTGGAAGTCCGAACCTCTTAAACCCCTTTACCTATTTCACCCATTCCCCCACCCCCACCCCTTTGGCAACCACTAGTTCTCCACATTTATGAATCTATTTCTTCTTTGTTCATTTGTTTTGTTTTTTAGATTCCACACATAAGTGAATGATATGGTATCTGTCTCTTTATGTCTGACTTATTTCACTTAGCATAATACCCTTTAGGTCCATCCATGTTGTCACAAATGGCAAGATTTCATTCTTTTTTTATGTCTGAGTATATCCCATTGTATGTATGTATGAATATACGTATGTATGTAAGTGTGTATGTGTGTGTGTGTGTGTGTGTGTGTGTATAAGTGCACACACACACACACACACACACACACCATATCTTCTTTATCCATTCATCCATTGATGGACACTCAGGTTATTTCCGTATCTTGGCCATTGTAAACAATACTGCAATAAACACAAGGGTGCACATATTTTTTCTAATTAGTGCTTTCGTTTTCTTTGGGTAAATACCCAGAAGTGAAGTTACTAGGTCATAGGGTGGTTCTATTTTTAATACTTTGAGGAACCTCCATACTGTTTATCATAGTGGCTGCACGAGTTGACATTCCCACCAACACTGCACATGAGTTCCCTTTTTTCCACATCCTCTCCAACTTATTTCTTTTTTTTTTTTTTTTTTAATTTTTTTTTTCAACTTTTTTTTTTTTTTTTTTTTTTTTTTTTTATTTTTGGGACAGAGAGAGACATAGCATGAACGGGGAAGGGTCAGAGAGAGAGGGAGACACAGAATCGGAAACGGGCTCCAGGCTCTGGGCCATCAGCCCAGCCCAGAGCCTGACGCGGGGCTCGAACTCACGGACCGCGAGATCGTGACCTGGCTGAAGTCGGACGCTTAACCGACTGCGCCACCCAGGCGCCCCTCCAACTTATTTCTTATCTTCTTGATGCTAGTCATTCTTTTTTTTTATTTAATGTTTACTTATTTTTGAGAGAGAGACACACACACACAGAGTGGGCGTGGGGGAGGGGCAGAAAAAAAAAGGGGATGACAGAATCTGAAGCAGTCTCCAGGCTTCATGTTGTCAGCATAGAGCCTGACATGGGGCTTGAACCCACAAACTGTGAGATCATGACCTGAGCTGAAGTCAGATGCTTAACCAACTGAGCCACCCAGGCATCCCTGATTCTAGTCATTCTGAATTATATGTCAACTTCTTTTAAATGTCTAGTTGACCAAAACAAGCTCATTTACATTTTAGACCCTTTCATTCCTTCACCTGAGCTCCTGCTGAATGTTGCTGAAGTGAAGCATTACTGAAGGACTGAGTGGGTATCTGCCCTGTGCTAAATACTTTTCATACATAATCTTATTTTTAACTCATTAGCAAAATGAGCTAACATTTTTGGAAGATTGTTATGTTCCAGGCCCTGTTAAAAATGCTTTATTAAGCATTTTATTTATTAACCCATTTAATCCACATCAGCCAGTGAGGCAGGGGCCAGTATTTGCCCCATTTATAGACAAGGGCAGCATAGAGGTTCTAAATGTAAGAGCCTTGCTTTGAACTCATTTCTCTCTGGCTCCCAGGCTCATGCTGTTAACCACTATGGTAGACTGCCTCCAAGCTAATAAACCCTAGGCATCTAGTGGGTGAGGAGAAGAACAGGTTTGAATGACAAAGAACTCGCTGGGTCATGATGGTTATTAATAAAGGCAGGGCTTTCCAAAATATACTGTTTTTCTTAATATTTTATTTTTTCTTAAGTAGGCTCCACAACTAACGTGGGACTTGAACTCATGACCCTAAGTTCAAGAGTCACATACATGCTCTACCAACTGAGCCAGGCAAACACTCCTCCAAAATATATTATGAAGAAGGCTAGTTCCATGGGATATTAATAGATGTTATTTTTAAAGCCATTATGGCCAACTAGGTGAGGAAAATGCTGGATTAAACAAGGTACAGTATGATTTTTTTTTTTCCAGAGAGAGGGTACAAGTGAATGAGGGGCAGAGAAAGAGGGAGAGAGAAAGAATTCCATGAGGGGCAGAGAGGGAGGAAGAAGAGGGTGAGAGAGAGAAGCAGGGTTCAGCTGATGCAGGGTTCCAGCTTACCCGAAGTGGGACACATGCTCACCCAAAGCGGGGCTGGAGCTCACCGGATGCGGTGTTCAAACAGCTGAACTGTGAGATCATGACCTGAGCTGAAGCCCAATGCTTAATCGACTGAGCCACTCAGACGCCCCTGTATGATTTTTTTAAAGCCTAGGATTTGCTGATGTGCACAAGGAATCTCCAAGAGAGGACAGAGAATACTGTTTTTCAAACTTGTTTTATAATGGGACGCTTCCTTCTTGCAACATCCATCATGACTAGGCTAGGGTAGTTCTAGTTTTGATTACAGATCCCTGGTTATCTATTATCTATTATCTATTATCTATTATCCCTGGTTATCTATCTATAACTTATATATATTTGAACCAGTCCTCTGGGGTCAGTAGTTCCCAAAGTGTATTCTCTCTATCACTTAAGCAGTGTGGCAAGAGAGCATCTAAGCTAAAAAAAACCCTTCTGTTTATGCTTCTGCCATCTCATCCTTTTACAAAACGGACACGTGTTACACATGTTTTCCAATATGCACCACACGACAGGCTCTAACATTCCATGAAGGCCGTGGCACACACTGCTGTTGTCATTACGGCTTACCTTTTGCAGGGGCCTTGTGTTTCGAGGTAGCACTGCGGGGGTGACGTGATGAGGGATGCCAAGGGATGATGCAGACCTACAGCCTTTGAATTCATTTTCTTCCATTTTCTCAGAACCCTGGGCATTTTCCGAGAGGGGATTGTGTGCTGGTGACTTGAAAAGGTCGGGTCTCCTCCCCACTGGCTCAGCAGAGGGTATGTCTAAGGAACCACACCGTTCTGGCCTGCACTGGAGGCAGGGGTCATAAGGGTCAGCCTGACAACAGCCCCAGGGGCCAGCTGGGCCCTCGTCAGGCTCAGAACTTCTCCAGCAATCTGCCGCCATGGCTGTGGAGATGAGGTCAGGGCTAGAGCCAGGCATCTGTCTTTGAGCATGGTTGCTGAGTGGGCTCCGCAGGGCTGCTGCTGGGCCAAAATACCTCAGGTTGTTGGCGCAGGTTGCAATGTCCTGTCCGTGCATGTTGAGTCTGGGATGGTGACTCTGAGGCACGGCAGGAGGGCATTGCTGGTATTGCTGCTGCAGAGGATTATGGTGATGGGAAGAAGGGTACTGGGATTGAGCTTGGTGTACATAAGTGGGATGGGGTGAATTTTCTTGCACTGGCTGGTTTTTCAAGATCGCTGCAAAGTCACTATGGCTGCCTCTGCTATTCCCTCGGCGGTGGCGGGGTTTGCTCCGATATCGGCTCTTGCTGCTTGAGGTGGACATTTTGGGACTTCCAGACAAAGGGGATGCGGCGGGAGCCACCTCCATACTGGGGATACCTTCAGATCTCAACAGATCTGGCCTGGGAGAAAACAAAAGGTTGAGTTTTAAACGTATGAAAATACACATTCAAGTTAGGGGAAATGTAACCCAAACCTTAAGATACACACACACCCTGTGATACAGCAGTCACGTAGGCAGGGATTTATCCAGTGGAGACAACAGATGTGCATGAAGATGTGTGTCTGAAGATGTTATGTTATACCATAGTTTAAAACACCAGAAAATTAGAAGCAACTTAGATGTTCACCCATAGAGGATTTCCTTTATTCCTTTTGGATATTATTCTGTGCCTCACTAGCTAAGGTGCTCAATCCCTTTAAATTCTAATTCTACCCTATAGGCTTCTTAATCTCTTCCTTATAATCTCATCTATCAGCCTGGTGTCAATATGCCAAAGCATAGGCATGGGTTTGCCCATGATCAGAAATCTGTCTGATGATGGATCTAGATAGATCCCACAAAAGATCACAAATCACAGGGGTCTGATACAAGAGAAGGAAACCTCAGATTAATTAGGCAAGAGGCTAAGCTCAAGGATCTTGGTTTAGACATGGTCTCCTGGGTCTAGGACTATGTCCATCCATCTCTGTATGGGAGGGGCATTAGCAGGGAGCCCTGCTCACACTCAGTACTCAAAAATGTTTAAGGAAGACTGAGAAAGGGGTGGAGCCAGAGGAAGGGGAAACAGTACGGAGCCTAGGAGGTTGAACAGACCCAGCAAGAGAAGGGCCAGCGAGGAGTGACCTGGCATTGTCCTGGCTCCTTACGGGAGGAGGTCCTCTCACAGTCCTGTTTTCAAGTGCTGTCTGGGCTGGTCATGTAGGTCATGTGCAAGAGGAAGCCAGAGCTTGAAGGTAAACCTCACACACACTGATTCCAGGGTGCACAGGTAAACAATAGCTGGTTTCTGATTGATGAATGGGTATGGGCAGAGACTTGAGGATATCAGGTAGGACCACTACATCCTTCCTTCTTTGGGACCAGATAGACACAAATCAGCAAATTACAGAGCAGGAAGACCCAAACTTTTTTTAAACAACAGAATCTTTTTCTTAAATGAATTATGAAAAATTCAGTATATAAAATAGATATAGTAAGAGAACAGACTGGTGGTTTCCAGATATGGGGAGTAGGAGAAGATGGGTGAAATGGGTGAAGAGCATCCAAAAGGTACAAACTTCTGGTTATAAAATATATAAGTCCTGTGGATGTAATGTACAGCATTGAGACTATAGTTAATGATACAGTTGATCTTTGAATAACAGGCACGGTCAAAAATCCAAGCATAACTTTTGACTCCAGAAAACTTAATAATAGCCTGCTGTTGACCAGATGTCTTACTGATAAGATAAATAGTGGATTCATACATATGTTGTATATTATATGTATTATATACTGTATTTTAAAAGTGAGCTAGGGAAAAGAAAATGTTAAGAAAATCATAAGAGAAAATACATATACCGGACTGTGCTGCAAAACATTCACATATAAGTGCATCTGTTGGAAACCATGTTGTTCAATCGTCAGCTGTTTCAAATATTGCATATTTGAAAGTCTCTAAGAGGTCTTGAAAGTTATTATCACAAGAAAAAAATGTATTTATTTATTTAAAAAAAATTTTTTTAATGTTTATTTTTGAGAGAGAGAGACACACACACACAGTGCAAGTGGAGGAGGGGCAGAGAGAGAGGAAGACACAGAATCCGAAGCAGGCTTCAGGCTCTGAGCTGTCAGCACAGAGCCCTACGCGGGACTCGAACCCACAAACCATGAGATCACGACCCGAGCCAAAGTCAGACACTTAACCGATTGAGTCACCCACGTGCCCCCAAAATGTAATTATTTATGCTGAATTATTTATGCAGATGAATGGATCACATAACTAGAGTTCTGTGATAATTATTTCAAAATATATACATGTTTATTGAATTGTTACATTGTACACTTGAAACTAATATGATGTTTTATGTCAAGTATATCTCCCCCCCGCCCTGCCCCGCCAGATATAGTGGAACAGTTGAAGAGGGGTGGCAGAGCAGAACCCCCTCCCTGCAGGGCTCCCCCTCCTCATCTTCTCTACTTCTGCAGTAATCCCTGACACCTCTATGCGGGCCCAGGGGTGTCTCAGACGTTGCTTGAAAACCACAGATACAGTCCCATCTTCACCTTATGTGAGGAGGAATCCAAAGCCCAAGTGTCTCATGGTCTCACAGTGCATTACTGGCAAAATCCAGACAAGAAGTTTCTCCTAATTTCCAGCCTGGCTTATCAGAGATTCAGAGGACAAGCTTAAAGGTACCTACAAATCACTTGGGGCTTATTAAAATGGTTGAATAGGTCAGGTCTGGGGCCTAAGAGTCTGCATGTCTAATAATGTGAGCACACGAGCAGGGGAGGGCTGAGAGAGAGAGGCAAAGAGCGAATCCCAAGTAGGCTCTGTGCTGACAGTGCAGAGCATGACACGGGGCTCGATCCATGAACTGTGAGATCATGACCTGAGCTGAGAAATCAGGAGTTGGATGCTCAACCGACTGAGCCACCCAGGCGCCCCAAGAGCTAACACACTCTCAGATGATGCTGAACTGAGGACCGCATTTGAATAGCTAGGGCTCACCGGAAATTAGTAGGTATCAGGTTGTAGGAGATGGGTTTTTCTTCTTTCTCAGGAGGACGGTTCAAGGCTCATCTTAGAACAGAAGTTCCAGGTAACACTGGTATATAATAATGTGGGCAGGGTATTGTGCTGCTATAAGCGTCTTCCTGCCTCAGATTCATGGTTCTGTAGTCACCTGGCCAAATTGTGCCAGAGAAAGTATGTGAATTGAGGAGGTCCTCGGGCTTTTACTGAGGCAAGAGAGCCATCCAAGGCCCAGTTATGGGTATCTACTTACACAGTGATTGGCCAGGGTGGGACCTAAAAGAGAGCTGTGGTAGAAGTGTCCCGGGGCACTGGGTGGCTCAGTTGGTTAGGTGACCAGCTTCAGCTCAGGTCATGATCTCACAGTTTGTGAGTTTGAGCCCCGTGTTGGGCTCTGTGCTAATAGTTCAGAGCCTGGAGCCTGCTTCAGATTCTGTGTCTCCCTCTCTCTCTACCCCTCCCCTGCTCATGCTGTGTCTCTCTCTGCCTCTCAATAAGTAAACGTTAAAAAAAATTAATAAGTGTCCTAAGTTGGGTGAAGCCTGCTTTTATTGAACCTAGCAGTACAAACATCACAGAATAACAATGATACAGCACTTCACCATTTACAAAGCACTTTATAATGTATAAAACACTTGTTTCCTATGATTCATTTTCCAATATTCATTTTATAGATAATGGCACTGAGGGATCCTAGAGGTTAATTGGCTTGTATCCATCACAAAATAGGTTAAATGCCAGGACTCATAACTCAAACCCCCGTCTTTTGACACTAAGGAATAGCTCTTCCCCATTCCAAGCTTCTCTTTATTTTGAGGTGTTCGGACTATTGTACTGGATTATACTTACTTGTGATAGGCTTAGTGGATCCATACTTGAACTCTGATTCTCTTCTTTTTAGTCCCCAACTGAACCCACACTGACACACCATAGATGGTGGATGGTTTTTCCTCTCTGATCTCCTCAAAGGTCACTGGGCTTCTAACTTAATCATTGGATTGTCCAAATAATCTGAAACTGAAATCCTCCAGGGGCAAGTAGAACTCTTTGCAGCTCAAATACCTGTTCCAGGTTGCCTTCCTGGATGAGTTCAGTTAGCTTGGAGACTAAGCATCTGCTGATGATGGCAAACTCTTCCAAACATATTCCTCATAGCCAAAATTAAAAGTAAACGTGAGCTCATACTATTTTCTCCTCCAAAGCTCTTAGTTTTATCTGTAGCAGAATGGAGGGAGGAGCCAGAAGGTGAACTCTGTCCCTGATTAATACAGCAAAACAAAGAGGTGTTGGGATCTGCAGAGGTTTTGCCAGGTGCCATCTGCAAACAGTTTCTCAGAACTGACTAGAAGGTGGTCAGGGGTGGTAAGTAAAGGCAAAATTGGAATTAATCCATGTAGTTACTCCTTAGTAGTTTAGATTTCTATTAGTCATGCTATGGTAGAATGGCCACCATTCTCAAAGCCTTAAAATACATTTTTGGTTTTAATTTTGTCCTTACTTTGATCCTTACTGCATTGTTCTCAAGTCTCACCATTGGGACTATACGCCAGGTTTAGGGACATTTCTCTCCTCTACATTACTTGGCTGGAACAGAGTCCACTCTCCATTATTTGGGAGGAATGGAGATCTAGCAGAGCCTGATAATAAAACAACTGACTAGAAGAGCATTCTAAGATTAAACTAATACAAGGAAAATGTGCTGTAATTAGTGGAAAGGGCAATCTTTTAAAAAATTATTCAAAAACTAATTTTTAGTACCTATGGTTTATAATTTTATCTTAAAATTTTTTTTTAACATTTGTTCATTTTTGAGAAATAGAGTGTGAGTGGGGAGGGGCAGAGAGCAAAGGAGATACAGAATCCAAAGCAAGCTCCAGGCTCTGAGCCGTCAGCACAGAGCCCGACATGGGGCTCAAACTCACAGACCATGAGATCATGGCCTGAGCCGAAGTCGGACGCTTATCTGACTGAGGTACCCAGGCACTCTTCACATTTATCTTTTTAAACTTCACAGAAGTCCCATGCAGGAGTAGAAATGACCGGACCCACACGGTTGGGTATAGGTAATTATCAAAGCCCCTCCTTTTGTTTTTGGTGGTAGATTTATAGACACTTACTACATTATTAAAAAGAACTCAATGAATAAATAAAAGTGGGACATACATGGACCAATGTTGCATAAAACAAGAATTATGATGAACCCAATTCTGTGTGCTACGGGTCAAAAAAAGAAAAAGAAATCTCATGTGTGATCGTTATACCATTTTACCTATGGGGTTGACAGAGGTCAAGTGACGTGACCCACATCATGCAGTTTATCAGAGGCAGAGCTGGGATTTGAATCTAGGTCTGTCTGGCCCCCAGTTCTTTTTCTTTTCACTATTCCATGCTAAGTCAATAAATATCTCTGTCCTCAGACAGTAAAAACTAGACTCCTAGAGTTTGTGACGCATTCTCTCACTTTCCCATCCTGTTTTATCTAGAGCCAAGCGTGCCAATGATGAGCTACGGAGTGGACACACCAACCATGATGTGATAATGTATTTTTAGGGAGATATTTTCCCATTTCTCTGAATACCAGGTTGGGACAGTGTCTCACCGTTTGGTCTGCATCCCTGATTTATGAGGCGCACCTTTCCTCTTCATGAGTTTCTCCATGGCGTTGGGGTGGATTATTGGACGGACGGGGTGTCGTTTGTAAGTTCCAGGGTACTTCTTTTCTACTGCTTGCTCACGCCTGCAGAACGAAAGGAAAAGCCACATCTCAGTCACTGCAGACAGATGGGCAGAATGTTTTCACAGGCTAATTCCACTCACAGATGCCGGGCACACTTAACAGATATAAGCTCTTTGAATTACAAGGTTACTATTCAGGTTAAAAAGGGGAGAAAAGATATGAAATTCAACTAATGTGACTTAACTGTGCTCTTCTACTCTCAGGTGGACTCAGGGGCTGACCTTCCCTCCCCCAACACACCTCATGGGAGACACAATGTGATGGTAGATGACCTACTTATTTTCGGTTGCTGTTTTGGTCAGGACCAGCGGGTTTTCTTGCCCTTGTCAAGAATACCTTAAACCACTTTCATCAGCCACCTTACTTCCCTGGGGGGGGGGGGGGGCAAAAAGCTCCCACTCATCCACACCAAGCTTTTCTAGAAAGGAGGACTCTTTCTTGGGGTCATTCGAAGGGTGAAGTTGCAAATGGCTATCAAGTGCCCATTTCTCTATGACAAGCTCTGCAGCAGCTCCACCCAACTGAAACTTCTTCAGGGGAAGAGACCTGCACACAGCACATCCCTTAGGGAATGTTGGGTAATTGAATAAAGTATTTGCTATTTTTAGTTTTGAGTAGTAGCAGTGTGGAGGAGCAGTACATTTCTGCTGATTGGTAGACCCGACTCAGTAAGGACAGACAGAAGTCTGGATACATACTTAATGAGCTCCTTCTCCCGCATTTCCAGCTGCAGCATGATGGCACTCAGTTCCATGTATAAATTATTAGCCCGCTCAAGTTTTCTCTCATAGTGTTCACGAATATCCAAAGCATGTCTATCAAAGAAAATACAGCATCAGCAAAGCTGGCTACCTTGGGGGAGAACAAAGAATCACACTAATGAAATAAGAACCAGGATGGTTTATCTCAAAAACATTGGTGTGGGGCGCCTGAGTGGCTTAGTTGGTTAGGCATCTGACTTCAGCTCAGGTCATGATCTTGCGGTTCACAGGTTCGAGCCCTGTGTTGGGCTCTGCGCTGACAGCTTGGAGTCTGGAGCCTGCTTCAGATTCTGTGTCTCCCTCTCTCTCTGCCCCTTCCTGGCTCGCACTCTGTCTCTCTCTCAAAAATAAACATTAAAAAAAAAAGCATTGGTCTGAGTGTCATCTAAATTTAAGGATGCCCTTTTTGATGTAATGACTCTGACAAGTTGGAGTGGGGGATGGGAAACCCAAGCTTTCACTTGGTTTATCCTTAGGGGTCACATCGAGCTATACAGAATAGCCAGGAGGGCCACAGATAAAATCTGAATGTGATTTGTGTATAATTTGTAGCCTTTGTGCAGTGTTGACGGTATCTTAATAAGAATACTATATGTTAATGGGAATATGCAATCAAGGCTGACCCCATGACCTTGCACTTATCTGTGGTACAGATCTTGCCTAATACAGTGGCTATCTATGACTGTGTCTTGTACCTCTTCATTGATCATAAGCACCTTGAGACCAGGCGCTATGTCTTATAAAGTGCTGCCTTCCAGGTCACCTAGGACAGGCACTGAATGAAGAAAGAGCATTGCTCCAAGAGTGTTTGCTGCAGAGATATAATAAAGGAGGATAACAAGATTGCAGGGAGAAGACAGAACAGCAGTATAAAGGACAGCTAACTTTTAAAGAGAATGAACAGTAAGTAGCACAGGTGAAAGGTGTGTACGAGGCAAAATGGTGATTCACAAGGAGAGTTCCTGCCAGTATCTGAAGGTCTAGGGACAAGAAGAGATGGGAAGGACAGAGCGGCAGACCTGAGCTCTTCTCTGCGCCTCCGAATCAGTTCTTCATCTAATCGGTGTATACAGGTTCCCTCACTTTTGATCTTCTCAAAGTGTTTTTTCACCTCTTCTCTCCATTCAGCCTGGGTAGGACAAATTAGACTTTGTTAATAGTCTAGGAGTGTTAATCCCTGATAGAACCATGGGGTCATGTGCAAGATTTTTTTCCCCTGAATGCTTTTACTGAAGAGACTTAACAAATAAATGTTCAATGACTATTAGTTGATTACAGCAAAATACCTCATGCTCCGCTATCTGCACCCCCCACCCCACACACCATGACCTTATTTTCTGTATTTAGTCCAACATGTGATGCTGTCTCTTTTTCCAGTTTTCTTGTAATACTGGCCACCAGAAATATCACAGCTGGCATACTAGCCATCACCCCTGGAATAAGAGCTCAGTTTTAAGTGAAGATGGTGGCTGAGGTGACCTGGTTAGAAAGAAAGGCTCTGATAACCCTCTGTATAAGTATATGCTAGTGAGAATATGATCATGTTTACAATTGGCTCCAGAAGTCCTCTTAGGTTCTGTTTATGAAAATACCTTGAAAAAATATTGGTAGAAGACCCAAGGGGAAGGAACAACAGGAGTTGGGAATAAAAATATAGGAAATTATACAGGAATTTGGGAGTGAGGGAAAGAACAGGAAAGGAGAAAGAGGAGGAGAAAGAGTATGGCTAAACTATTTAATAGTTGGACAAAATTTTTAGAATGGGGATAAATGTCTAATATGTGAGTTCAATTGTTCAAAATGTGAGCCCTTTCCAATTTCCTAAACCGTTAGTAAAGTCTCTGACATTCACCTTGACTTTGGATGAGTGTTTTTGTTTTTTTAGACATCAAGGAAAGGTGCTGAACTTCACGTTTGGGTCAATGACAGGACAAAGATAGAGAAACAACCACAAGATGGCAGGGATGGGGCCCCAAAATTTTAGAAAGGCAGAGCCAGAGGGACCAGGAAATTATAAAGTTCCCAGGAATTCACAGAAGCGTTAGGACACGGGACTTTCCACAGAGCATGGAATTCCAAGCCCATTTTATCTAAATATTAGGGAATAGAAAAACCTCTGCTGCAATATAGTCTACAGGCAATTGCTAGAAAAGAGCTAAAAGAGATGTTTCCTCAAATTACATATAAACTACAATCCCCAAGAAGCTAATGAGACTAGGATAATTTCCAGTAAAGGCTAGACGTATAACTAAATGCCTCTAATTACATATTCTTCCTCTGGAGCTATTCTATTACTTTTAGATTCATGTTTAAAATTATTTCTCTAGATCATGGAAGAAGTTATGCTTAAGTAATTGTGAAATTCCAGAAGGTTTCTCCCCAAATTTGCTATTTCTCATTTAGTTTTTAGGGGGAATCATATCATACATATTTAAAAAGTGATCATCCTGCTAATCTATTTATAATATGCTAGACCTTCATGTATCTCTCTATATATGTTGACTGACCATTGGAGAAAGATTTCTGTCAGTCAGCTGACTTTTGGGCACCAAACCTGCCGAACAATGTCATCAGAAAGTCAAGGTCATCAGAAAGTCAGATCCAGAATGCACTGCCCATTGTTTGGTAACAGTCTTTGACAGTATCTAAGCAATAAATGCAGGTTTGGTTGAGCTCCTAAAGTAATGCTGTTCTGTCAATCATCAGATCAAAATCTGAAGTAAAAAGAATATCTGAGCCTCAAGAAGCCTAAGATCGGGGTGCCTGGGTGGCTCAGTTGGTTAAGCGTCTGACGTCAGGTCAGGTCATGATCTCACGGTTTATGAGTTCGAGCCTCACGTTGGGCTCTGTGCTGACAGCTCTGAGCCTAGAGCCTGCTTTGGATTCTGTGTCTCCCTCTCTCTCTCTGCTCTTCCCCCCACTTGCACTCTGTCTCTCTCTCTCTTTCTCTCAAAAATAAACACTAAAAAAAAAATTAAAAAAAAAAAAAAAAGAAGCCTAAGATTGACAATCAAGAGATGTTAGACCAAAAAAGGATAAGGGAGCTGGCCAGGTCTGGGCCTTAAAGTGTCCTCTTTTGTGCAAAAACGTATCAGTAGATCCTAGTACAATACCTAAAAAGAAGGGACCAGGAAAAGAAACATCTCCCTCTGGTGGTCAGGAATCAGATGTCACAGAATAGATTTTTTTTTTTTTTTTTTTTCATTTCTTGAGGAAATAAACCCTTTTGAAGATTGGAACCTATTAAAAAGGAGATTTCCAAAAAAAAGTACCCCCTTCCCTATGAAGACGGAACAAGATATATGGGAAAACACCAGTACTGATTAATCATATATTTTCCCAGCAGGTATAGTGTTACTGGTAGATGTTAATTTTGGACTTTCACCACATTTGCTTAGAATCTTTACATTATAGGAGTTCCAATTTGCACTTAATCTTCAGTGCAGACATGTCTGGGTATATCTGAAAAAATGGAAGGTGGGTAGGCCTGAAACCAATTTGTAAAGACTGAGGTGCCTCAGAGAGAACATATGGCATGAGAGAAGGAGGAATCCTACATGAACCTGACCTATAACAAAGCCACGATAAGAGTGGAGAAGCATTTCCCATTGTTTCATTAAAATGCCTGTAAAACACTGGGCGGTAAACAGCACTGCTCTGTTACCTTTAACAAAGTGTAACTCACCAGAGAAAGGAAGAGGTCATTGTGTAAATAGAACAATATGTAGCTTTGGAATCTTGAGAATTCCAAGCTTCAGTTACAGCAGGAAATGGCAGCACTCAGTGGGTGATGGCAGTGCCTTAAAGATACGGCAGCACCCAATGGATGCCAGCTGGGGACTATGGTCTTGTGGCAGAAAACAATGCTAACCCATAAAGTAATATCTAGCAGATACTAGGCAGGAGACTACTGTGTCTGGCCATTCAGTGGAAAGCAGAGCAGATGTTACAATGTATGAAGTTACTGAGATCCCCACTCTTTACTGGGGATTCCCCCAAAATGCACTGGGGGGGCAGTGAAGGGAGGGAACATGAGGTGCTTCACAAGGTATTCTTGCATAAGCAGGTAAGGGAAAAATCTAGTGACACCTAGGTTATTACCTTTAATGGGATCCTTTAAAAAATTTTTTTAATTCTTTTTAAAAAAATGTTTATTTTTGAGAGAGAGAGAGTACAAGCAGGGCAAGGGCAGAGAGAGAGGTGGGGTACAGAGAATCCAAAGCAGGCTCTGCTGACAGCAGAGAGCCTGACGTGGGGCTTTGAACTTAAGAACCACAAGACCGTGACCTGAGCTGAAGTTGGATACTTAACCAACTGAGCCACCCAGGCACCCCAACTGGATCCTTTTAATGTCCCGGATAAGGCCTGGGAAAGGTCACAACATTTAAAAGGTTTTTGTCTTCTCCAGCCTTCCAGTTATTCAATCAGTAGATTGAATATGTAAATTCATAGAGACAGAAAGTACAACAGAGATTACCAGGGCGAGGGGAGGAGGGAATGGGAAGTTATTGCTTAATGGGATGATGAAAACTTTTGGAAATTGTGGTGACAGTTTCACAATGTTGTGAATTTAATGAATGCCACTGAACTGTACACTTCAAAATGGGTAAAGTGGCAATTTTTGTATTATATGTATTTTACCACAAATTTTAAAGAGGAAAAAAAGAAGTTGAGCCAGCTCCAGCCTAGCTGAAGGAAGAGAGAAGCAGGACCGTAGGAGGCTAAGTGGCTGGAAATCATAGATTCTGAATCAGAAAAGACTTAGAGGTCATCAAGGCCAACCCTTTACTGGCACATGAATCCCCTTTACTGCCTTCCCAGATAAGTAAGTGCTCAGCCTCTGCCCAAGTACCTACTTGCTCATGAGATAGCTCTTTTTTTTTTTTTAAGTTTAAAAAATTTATTTAAGTAATCTCTACATTCCATGAGGGGCTCGAACTCATGATCCCAAGAGAAAGTATTGTATGCTGTTCCAGCTGAGCCAGCCAGGCGCCCCGTGATGAGATTACTCTTGAGGAGCACAGTCTTTCCCTATAATGAGCTTGGTGTCTGCAACTCCCAGCCCCTGAATTTGAGTGGTCACAGTGGTACTCAAGAGGGAACCAGATGGTACAAAAAGCAGAGGGTGGTGGGAGAACTTAGAAGCAGGGCACATGGCCCATCTAGCAGCAGGGATCTGGGACCCCCGATAAAATGTTTCCTAAAGACTGATATCAAATGCAGTTGAATACCAGGAACAATAATTGCCTACTGGGAGGAATGGGTTATTGTCTAGGAACAAGGCAGTGGCTTTGGCAGAATCGAATACTGTACTGAAATTGGTTGCTTCATTCATCTGTTCTGTGTGTGCTGCATCTTTATACGTGTGTAGGCTGAGCAACAGCTAAAGCAATTTCTCTCAGAAAGAAGTCAGCTGGGCTCTTGCCGGTGCTCTTGCCTGACAGTTTTGGTGGAAAGTGGAGACCTGTGGCTAACCACCACTGATTGATAACTGATGCTGACAGGGCTTTGTCAGCAGGCAGGAGGAGGGGAAGCCTCAGGTACGAGGGGCACAACCAGCTCTTCCCCTTTGGGGTGGCATAAAACCAAGGCACCGTGAAGAGGAGTTCCCCAGCCGCCATCTTATCTGTCTCAGGAGCTCGACAGCATGTAACAACCTGGAGGAAGCTTCATTTCCGTAGCTTTGTGGGCCATGAATAACATCTTAAATCGGATAGTTCTTTAGTTTCCAATACAGTTGCATTTCTGTCTTCTCATTTGATCCTAGCTAAAACTCCATAAGGAAGAGAAGAGATGATTATCTTCATTGTCTAGATGAGTAAGCTGAGGTTTAGAGAAATTTAGCAACTTGTCTAAGATCATAGGACAAGGGCTTAGACTCAAGTCTGTTGCTTTTCTGAGTACTTCAGTACATAAATTCAGTTCATAAATACTTTATCAGTAGCCAGAGATAGTCTGAATTTCAAACCCAGAGACAAATCAGCTTGTAAGTATCTGAAATAATTCTAGGAACTAGCAAGGATAGCAGATTTGGGGCTATTTACGGAGAGGTAAAATTTCATGTTGGGAGAAAAATGTAGAAGAATTGATGAATATTAAAAGATTTCCAATGTAATGTTTTCCCTTTCTTTTCTTCCCCCACTTCTTCCCTTCAAGAATATGTTTATTTATTTACTTTGAGAGAGACAGAGAGAGAGAGAGAGAGAAAGCATGAGCAGAGAAGGGGCAGAGAAAGAGGGAGACAGAGAATCCCAATCAGGGTCTGCACTGTCAGCACAGAGCCCCATGTGGGTCTCGATCTCATGAACTGTGAGATCATGACCTGAGCTGAAATCAAGAGTTGGACCTTAACCGACTGAGCCACCAAGGTGCTCCCCAAAGAAACTTTTCTGAGTTCAATTTTACTCGTAAAAGTGAGTTTGTACAAATAAAGATACCAAATGTGGGTCCTTAGTTGCATGACATTGTACTTTGCATAGGGTGGGTACTCAGAAAATGCGTCACTGGCTTCATAAGTGACGTCTGGGAGCATTCAGGTAAAATCTGTCTAGAATTTGAAGTTTTCCAAGTATATACAGTTATGCGGTCTCAATGGCTTGTGAGTTAGTACTGTCACCAAAAACTGCTTTTCCAAATTCTGGTATATATACTTTTATGGTAAGGGAAGCAAAGCTGTGATTGAAATCATATCCTAAAGTCTGAAAGACTCCCTAGAAAGTACTTACTATTACTCTCTTTCATTTCACGAAAGGGCCTAAGTCTTTTTTGGAATACTAACACAAAAAGAAATTGGGCAGATTTCTTTTCCAGTGGCCCTTATTTATGTGTATTTGAATAGAGAGGTCATGGTTTTTGAAAGTTTGTAAGGGAGTTTATTGGAATGCACATCAAAGGACATAGGAAATGATATGATGAAGTCAACCCCCCTACATCCTTGCGTTTTCTCTGAAACCAAACACTTTGCTTACATAATAATTCCTCAGAAACATTACAGATCTGTGGGGGCAATCCTGACTATTTAAAGACACAGTTGTGAGGAGAGCTATGTTTGTGGACCATAGAGTGTGTGTTGGAACTTGGGGCAACAAGATAAAAGTCTCTGATTTATCAGTCCTTAGGCGGTCCGAGATAAAACAAAAACAAAAAAAAACAAACAAAAAAACCCCCACCTTGTATTTTTATTAAGGTATCCCCTAATGTCTGATGGGCAGTGTCTGCATTTATCAGACATGTGAGAAGCAGGTACTCCAAGCCTCGAGTCGGGCCAGGTCGTAAAGCATACTGGAGGGCTTGTTGAACTCATAGGGATGATGCCCCTCCCAGTGCGGTACTCTTTTCAACACATACTTTCCTGGTAGGTACCCTCATCACCCGCTGGAGATGGGTGGAGATGAGGGGTAGACTGAGATACCAATTGTTAATAAAACGTCTTCTCCGAGAATGACTCTTTTAAGTGATACTGCAAGTGAGTGCAGAGATGAAATCCTTATGACGTTACAGCATTTTTATTCAACAGTCACAAATTGTTCCCCCTCTGCACCCATGCCCTCACAGAGTGCCGGGGCAGATTCCCTCGCCAAGAGGTGAAGTCTGCTTCTCATCCTGGGGTTGGCCTGTGACTTGCTTTGACCAAAGAGACATTAGCACGCATGGTGCACACCTAGGCTTGAAAATCCCTTGTGCCCTGGGTCTTGCTGTCTTACCGAATTTGTGACCCTGATAACAGCTTGTGAACAAGCCCAAGCTAGGCTGCCGAGGGACAAGAGGCCACGTGGAAGAGAACCGAGGTGCTCTTGGTGACAGCCAGCCAATCACCACACTTGTGAATGAAGCTGCCGAGAACCTGCCAGCCTCCCAGGGGACCCAGCAATGAACTACAGATATGTGAGTGAGCCCAGTGGAAGCCGGCAGGAGAACCGCCCACCCAAACTGCAGACCCACAGAACCATAAGCTAAACTAAAGCTTATTGTTTTTTTTTTTTGTTTGTTTTTTTTAAATTTTTTTTTTCAACATTTTTTATTTATTTTTGGGACAGAGAGAGACAGAGCATGAACGGGGGAGGGGCAGAGAGAGAGGGAGACACAGAATCGGAAACAGGCTCCAGGCTCCGAGCCATCAGCCCAGAGCCTGACGCGGGGCTCGAACTCACGGACCGCGAGATCGTGACCTGGCTGAAGTCGGACGCTTAACTGACTGCGCCACCCAGGCGCCCCTAAAGCTTATTGTTTTAAGCCATAAGTCTGGAATGGTCCATAAGACAGTAAAGGCTGACAGATACATTAAATTACATTTTATCTGGGGCACCTGGGTGGCTCAGTCAGTTGAGCGTCTGACTGGCTCAGGTCATGATCTCACAGTTCTTGGGTTTGAGCCCCGCATCGAGCTCTGTGCTGATAGCTCAGAGCCTGAAGCCTGTTTCAGATTCTGTGTCTTCCTCTCTCTCTGCCCCTCCCCCACTCGCGCTCTGTCTCCCTCTGTCTCAAAAATAAATAAACATTTAAAAAATTACATTTTATCTGGTGCTCGTGGGTGACACATAAAGGTAGAGGAAAGGTTCTCTCTGGGCCTGATTCTATCATGGGCTCTCTCTCTCTGGTATTTCACTTCCCTCCTCTGTACTTTAGCTTTTCCCCTTCAAGGGAAGCAATCTTTTCATGAAGGTCAGCAGTAATTTTTTTTTTTTAATTTTTTTTTAATGTTTATTTTTGACAGAGAGAGAGAGAGAGAGAGTGACAGAGCATGAGTGGGGGAGGGGCAGAGAGAGAGGGAGACACAGAATCCAAAGCAGGCTCCAGGCTCTGAGCTGTCAGCACAGAGCCCGACGTGGGGCTTGAACCCACAGACCACGAGATCATGACCTGAGCCGAAGTCGGACGCTCAACTGACTGAGCCACCCAGGCGCCCCTGGTCAGCAGTAATTCTAATTCAAATATATTCCTCTTTACTCTTCAACAGTTTCACCACTATGAGGATGACATTCTAATACATGTTCCTTTCAAATGAGATAATGATATATCTTAAGTGTTTAAAAAGCTCCAAAATTTCCTCTGTGTGAGGGATCATAATTACTGCTTCACAATGACTAGGGCTGTATCATTGTTACAAGAATCGGAATGGTTCTGAGTTACTCTTTCTCATCGAGACCTCCCTGTCTGTGTGTTCAGTACACTCGAAGAGAGTTTCCAGACTCACCTGAGACTTGAAGTAGGTTTCTTGTGGGGTGGCAAGAACATCAGCAGAAGCGATGTCTAAATGCATGAGCGTCTGTCGGAAAGAAGGCCGGTTGCGAGGTTTACTCTGCCTACAAGTTAAAAAAAGACAGCTTGTGCACTGCGGAAGTTGGATCCAGGAGGATAAAGATTTTATTCTGCTTTATAAAAAACATTTTTGGCTCCACACCTGGCTATTTCTCAGGCAGTGTTCATGCACTGAGGAGCAAAAGGAAAATGTAATTATGAGAAACCTATAATAATAAAATGGAAATCTGTAGGATCAGTGACCTGTTTGATAATAATAGTCCCTTAGGACAAGTAAAGTAATAATAGTTACCATAGCTATCATTTATTAAGGCCTATTGTAGCAGGATATAACAAATTCATTATTTATAAATAACTCCAAGTCCACCAGTCTTTAACCAGTTGATTTGTTCCAAATCCATATTAGAGACTTCCCTGAAGTTTTAGAGAAATTTTAAATGTGGTTTTGAGGAAGAAGGTAAAAGAGAATATTGGGAGAAATATATTTCTTACCATGTCTGTTTCATAAGGATTTTGAATCCATCAGGGCAAGTGGAAGGAACTGGAAGGTGTAGGCTATTGCTTCCAACACCCCAAATGATGGCTGAAGAGTCCACATCTTTGTAAGGGATCTCTCCTGTCAGCAGCTCCCAAAGCACCACTCCAAAAGACCTACAGTAGTACCAGGAACAGGTACCAAAGACACGGCAGAAAGACTGGTTTGTATTTTTGTTCTCTATTCATTTTTAATCAAAAGTATACCCAGTTTCAAAATTCTAATACTGCCATAAGAAGAACAGAAACAGAAAAACTCTGAAAAACAAATTCAGTAAGGGGTAACCAACGCTGCTAGATATTAAGACATATTATAAGGTTTTTATACTTAACTCTGGCACGTGAATAGACAGCCGGACTCCGTGAATGTAATAAAGATCCATAAATAGGCCAAATACATATGGGATTGAGTATGTGATAGAAGCGACATCCCAAACCAATGAGGGAAAACAGACTACACAATATATGCCATTGGGACAACTGGGGGAAAAATTAAATCTATAGTTCATCTTACATCAAGATAAATTCCCAAAGAATCAAAAATTCAAATGTGAAAAGAAAAAATGAAGCCATAAACATCCTGAAAGAACACATGAGAAATTTTTTTCTTTTTACTAATCTTAGAGTGGTGAAGGCTTTCCAGTTATGAAATCCAGAAGCCATAAGGGGAGAGCATTTTCAAAAAAAAATCTAGCATGGAGAAAGAACACCATAAACAAAATAGCAAAGGTGAAAAGTATCTGTAATTCCTATGCACAAAAGGCTAATCTCCTTAGTGTACAAAATACCCTTATAAATTGATAAGAATAAAGATCAGAAAGTTTAGCAAGGGATCAGAATAGTTCACAAATAAGGAATTACAAATGGTTTGTGAACATATGAAAAAATGAACAACCTAACTTATGAGAGGAATGTGCATTAAAGCCACACCCAAGATACCATTTGTTACCTAGACGGTTGGCAAAAATCCAAAAATTTAACACATTTTGGTGGTGAGACTGAGAAAACACTTATACATTTCTGTTGGGAATGTAATCGGTATAATCCCTAAGGAGGATGTGTTGGTAATAATTACCCAAATTACAAATGATCCCACATTTCTACTTTATCTTATTCTGGTGTTACATGTAATTTTAATATATGCTATTATTTTGTTTTTAAGGCTAAAAGTTATTAGTAGCCAATTTTAAGAATGGAAGAAAAGTAACTACAGGGAAATATACTATTAATAGTAAAGATTCATAATCTCAAAGGAAAAACTGGTAAAGATTTTAAAAGGCCAAAAAAAAAAAAAAGCATAGCTCATAGGGACTGTTTATTAAAAGGGCAAATAGTCCTATTATATACTTTAGATAGCTCTAAAGCACATAAACTGTATTACAGCAAAGTACATCACTGATATATTCAGTGATGGTCTGAGTCACCAAGACTAAGTAAACTTTGTTTAATGTATTTTACTTAAGAAGTTGAGAATTATATAATATATTTCAGAAAGACTTTGATACTAAATGCTTATTTGAAGTAAATTTTCGATTTTCCAGAGAGTTCAGCACATTCTGTGAAAGTCTCCAAAACTGATGATTTACTAAATACATATTCACCCTATTATCTCTCAATCCTTCTTAACACATTCATCGTTACACTGGTTAGTACCTCAGATAAGAGGAGACTGAAATCAGCCAGGAGTGAGGGACACTAAAGAATATTTTGGGAAAGCAGAAGAGTTGAAGGAGGAAAGGTCTAATAGGGTGAAGTGGGAGAGGCTTTCTAGTTGGGACAGATGGCACCACTCACCATATATCGACTTTTTCAGAGACAGGTTCATTGCGTATCACCTCTGGTGCCATCCATGCGACTGTGCCAGCAAAGGACATCTTGGTACTTTTGTCACTGAGTTCCTTAGATGTACCAAAATCTGAAATTTTTACTGCATCTGTGTGAGTCACCAAAACACTTTAAAAAGAAATAGAGAGAACATCCAGATCATTAGTACTAATAAACACCATGACTGTAATTGGCAACTTAGTTTGCTGCCTCCTACTTGTGGAATTCAGCTTGTAAGTTCCAGTATTACTGGGGCATCAGCATCACTCAAACATGTGAGGCAGCACAGCATAGTGGGCTTTTTCTACCTGGTTTGAGCCTGCCTCCACCACTTACTGGCTGTGTGACCTCTGCTACCTAATTCTCCGAAGCCGGTTTTCTCATTTGTAAGATGGGGACAATTTGGGTCACAGTATGTTCTCCAGAATTCAAACATGCAGAAAACTCTGAAAATAGTATATAAATATTTTCTCATCTATATCAAGCAAACTCATTTTATTTATCTGTGGCTCATTAGAGAGTGTTGTCCTAGACTTTGCTGGGGGTGTGAGGTAATGCTATCTGATATCCTCTGACTCTAAGAGTTTTGGATACGGAACTATGGGCCTATAATAATGGCCTTCATGGAATTTTCATTTGAATTAAATGAGATTAGATATATAAAACACCCCTCCTCTATAAATATCAGTTTCCATCCTTGCCAGTCTCAGACAAATCACTAAGAAAAACACTTCTTTTAAAACATTGTTTAAATAACGGCCAACTAAAATCATGCATGGAACCATGACACTAAAAGCTAATAAGGAAAAGCTGGGACACATTTAGGCTTAAGCAGATTCCACACAAGTCGTGTTCTCCTTTTCACAGTATTTATCTGAAATGTTACCTGAGGAAAATTTTAGCCTTAAAGATGAATACAATCTGGTACCAGTTGAATCCAAAATAGTAATATCCTTACACACCAGACTGAATTCACTTGAAATAACCTGTTTAGAACTTTAGAATATTCATGAGTTAGGGTTTCAGAGGCTTAATGATACAGAGACCTATTTTTAATAATAAGAAGGCTTGATATTCAGAGTATCAGAATTGAGGTGGCTAGAAAACAGGAAACTTCTCTACCTCCTCCCTTGTCTGAACCAGGGACGTCACATTTGC
Organism: Neofelis nebulosa; assembly: GCF_028018385.1. Taxonomy (NCBI): domain Eukaryota; kingdom Metazoa; phylum Chordata; class Mammalia; order Carnivora; family Felidae; genus Neofelis; species Neofelis nebulosa. The sequence goes on along the minus strand of NC_080786.1, from coordinate 77,182,590 downwards.
CCCCCTCTCCATCAGTGTCACATGGCTTTCTATTTACCAGATTTACAACTGCTTTAGAATACCTTCATCCACATCCTACACCTGATTTTGCACCTGATATGTAAAATTTACATAATTTGCACACTTTGCTTTAATGGTGTTAGTCTTGGTGAAAATGCGTAAGGATTTAGGGACGCCTGGGTGGCTCAGTCGGTTAAGCGGTCGACTTCGGCTCAGGGCATGATCTCGCGGTCTGTGAGTTCGAGCCCCGCGTCGGGCTCTGTGCTGACAGCTCAGAGCCTGGAGCCTGTTTCAGATTCTGTGTCTCCCTCTCTCTGACCCTCCCCGTTCATGCTCTGTCTCTCTCTGTCTCAAAAATAAATAAACGTTAAAAAAAAAAATTAAAAAAAAAAAAGAAAATGCATAAGGATTTAAATATTATGGGGTATCTGGCATAACTGCAGAACTGATGTTATATACCATGAAAGTCAGAAAAGGCGATAAGCCCCTAGAAAGAAAAATACTAGAAGCTTCCTCTTCTGTCTCTTTTGTGCTGTTCACTATGGGATTTCTTGGCATGAGAAGAGGGAATGGACATGGGGACAGACTAAAGAGCACATGAGGTTGGAACTTTTGTCAGGTCTTCTCTGAGACAAAGCTGGGGTCACACAGTCTAAGATTTAATGCAGGTCATGGAATCTCTCTTTACTACAAGCCAGACTGATCTTTGTCTTCTCAAAGTTAGCCTGAAATGCAAAGAGGCCAAGGCTGCTGGAAGTTCAGGGGAATACTGATAATGGAGGGAAAGGCTCATTGGGTGACTTATTACTCTAATCTCTAAATGAGAGGAGTTAAAGAAAGTAGCATGTGACTTTATATATTCTAAAATTTCCCGACCTCTTCCTCTAAAGTGAATTCTCCAGGAGAACAAGGTGGTTAAGGAGACCATTCAAAGAGGCCTTGGGCAGTATTTTGTGTCCCTTATGTGTATGTAGTGGATGACAAAAGCAACAGGTTGTGTAAGAATGTGAACGTATGCAATGAAATAGAGTTCATTTGCAAGTAAAGCAGGAGAAGGTTGTTCAGGGAGCTAGTGACTATGATAAGCACCAATGAGAATCATGGTGACAAATTAGAGCTGCTTTGAAGTTTATAATCGAGGATTGATTGGTGTCTTCCATCAAGAGGATTCACTGAATCCTTCACTTTCACATGATGAGGTAGAATTTAGACTTTTTGGTCTAAAAGTTCTGGGTTCAAGTCCTAGCTCCATGACTTCAGGCTTTTCTAATATAAAATAAGAATAATTATACTTGTTGCAGCTGCCCCACACAATTTTTGCTAAGATCAAAGCAGATGTGATTATAGATATTGAAAAAAATACTGTAGACTATGAAAGTGCTAATTTTGAAAAGATTAATTCCTCTCTGCTTCTCTAAACCAAAAATGTGATGAGAAATAATAAAAATAATGTTTAAGTATAGGAGCTACAATGAAATCTATCATTTTATCAGTTCCTTTCTTCCTTTCATGCAGTTTGCAGGAACTGAATTAACACTCCTCTTAAAGTGGTTAGTGATGGCCAAAGAACAGAAATTACTAGAAACAACCTGTTTCTCTTAAATAGCCAGTTTATATTATCTTATGGATACCATGAACCTTGAAACTATGTATTTCCTTCTTTGCTTAGATTCTACGAAGGTCAAAGCCAAATCTATAGTCCACCTCTAACAACTGTACGGAATCCTGTGGCATACATGTTGTGAGCAAGCTTTAGTTCTAATGCTCGTATTTTCTCTTTGCCTCAGTCTCTTATTTATCCGTTTTTATCCTGTTGTATACATCTTTGAAACTTGGTTTCTAAAACTTGGGTCTTTGGGGAAAACACTAGGAAAACGACAAAGCAAGCCATTAGATGGGAACATTTGGCATTAATTATCTGAAATAATGGAAAGTGAATACTTCAGTTAATAAAGAATCTTGTTTCACAGTTGCACAATCAAAATGCAACCAAAAGGAGAAAACTAGTGTCAGGTGCCTAGAGCTATCTGCCATTTAGGTAAGTCAACTGGTCAACAATAATCCAGAAAATATGCAAATAGGGTACCCTCCATGCTGATTTAAACTGAACTGAAAGTATGATGCCTGAAAACTTCAACTATGCTCGATAAAATTCCTTATTTTAAAGCAATACAACAAAATGGATGAAAAACTCACTTAGGTGATTTGAGATCACGGTGAATAATTTTATGGAGGTGCAAATAATTCATTCCACTTGCAATTCCTGTAGACCAATCCACTAGCAATCGGGGTGTGATCTTCCTGCCAGCTCGCAAAACCTCATAGAGTTGTCCGTGGGCACAGTATTCCATGATGATGCAGTAACATGGGGCCTGAGTACAAACACCCCTTTCAAGAAAACACAAGCACGTTTATAAATACACACATACATACAAACATACATATATCCGTATTTATATTTTAAGAATATTTAATAAATGTACTAATTAAGACCCAGTTCTTTACCCATATAATTTTTAAAAGGCATAATCTTTCCCGATTCATCAATTACCATTAAAACCCCTCTGGTCTACAGGCTTCCCTGTTATGCGCATAGACAATTTTCATTAATTTGATTCACCCCAGATTATCTCTGTTTTGTGCTGTATCTGGTGCTTTTCTGTGGGTCCATTCCATTCTGGAACAAAGAGCACCTTTCCTGAGACATATGTAGGCCAAGGATTATGTTGTTTAGATCTTTAAGAATAATTTAAATATCTTCCTGTTAAAATTAAATAGAGGGTTTTATATATAGTGTATAGGGAGAATTCAAATAAAACATTGCTATTTTTACTATTAATAATTGAATTTTGAATTTGCCAAATTTAAGATAACTAGACTGAGGACCCCAAAAAGAGTTAATTTTCTGTATTATATAGTCTTTGAAAAACATTTCTGTTTTAAAAATATTTAAAAATATTTTTTTAATGTTTATTTATTTATATTTGAGGGAGAGAGCAAGAGGGGATACACAGTGAGAGAGGGAGAGAGAGAATCCCAAACAGACTCTGTGCTGTTTGTGTAGAGCCCGATGTGGGGCTGGATCCTACAAACCATGAGATCATAACCTGAGCCAAAGTCAAGAGTTGGACCTTTGACTGAGCCACCCAGGTGCCCCTAGAATAAAAACAATACTATACAATGTATCACATATCTATGTGGTCTGTGCTTCCATCAATTCCTACATCTTCCACAAAGCCTTTTCTGATTATTCCAGTACAAGAAGATCTTTCTCTTCTATAAATTCCTATGCTACACAGGAGCCATTAGTTTTTTATATGCAATTTTCCTCTTCCCATACAGACTATAGGCTCCTTGAAGGGAAGGTCTTGGATTCTTTGGATTCTTTTCTTTCTACCATGAGGCCTAGAAGTTCACAGCAAGTCCTTTGCAAATTTTTTATTTTTTGAGAGAGAGAGAGAGAGAGAGAGAGTGAGCAAGTGGGGTAGGGGAGAGGCAGATGGAGAAAGAGAGAATCTCAAGTAGGCTCGACGCCCAGCATGGAGTCCAACCTGGGCTTGATCTAACAACTGTAAGATCATGACCTGAGCTGAAATCGAGGGTCAGATGCTTAACTGATGGAGCCACCCAGCCACCTAACTTTGCAAATATTTTTTTCTTTTTCTTTCTTTCTTTCTTTCTTTCTTTCTTTCTTTCTTTCTTTCTTTCTTTCTTTCTTTCTTTCTTTCTGCAAATATATGTTCTTAAGTTTATTTATTTATTTTGAGAGAGACAGAGACAGCACAGTGGGGAAGGGGCAGAGAGAAAGGGAAATAGAGAATCCCAAGCAGGCTCTGCACTGTCAGCACAGAGCCCGATGCGGGGCTTAATCTCACAAACCATGAGATCATGACCTGAGCCCAAACCAAGAACTGGAAGTTTAACTGACTGAGCCACCCAGGTGCCCCATTTTTGCAAATATTTCTTAGCTTCAACTTAACTTTCTCTGCTGATAAAATCCTTCACAGAGACACGTGCAGATGCAAGGGGTAGGAAGAAAGGAACTAACATGGAAGAACATCTTTTATTTGTCCAGAATATTTCCATGTTTATTTGTCTTATTTAATCTTCCCCAAACCATTGCACAATAAATATGACCTTCCATTTTTACAGGTAAGGCTCAGAGAGGGAAAGTGACTTGCCCTAGATCATAGACCTGTGACAGGGCTGGGATTCAAATCCAGTCTAACTTCAAAGCCCATGCTCTTTCCACTCACCATGTTACAACTGCCTCCCTTTTTTGCTTTTTAACTTCTGTATACATAAGCATATTGGGGATTCCTATATTAATGCTCCCTTGGAAAAGTGGTAATAGTCATATCAGCCCTACGTCACACTTTTGTTCTGAAGATGAGAAAAGAGAAGAAAAATTATCGTATGCAATGATATGATGATGAGAAGATTTAGAGGCCATGGCTTGTGATCATGTGAAAGTCTTATAACAAAGGCAGGTCATGAAGAAGAGTAATTACTCTTCATTTCCCCTGCCTTCATATGCCTGTCAAATGCCACAAAGCTGTTTCTATTACTCTCTTATCATTTTCTAAGCTACCCAGAATTCCCACCCTCATTTCTAATGAAAATTTTTTTTCAAGTTCCTGTTACTTTTTAGGAGACCTCAGTGGAGTACAAATATACCACAACCATAAGCAGGCAATTTAATTTTCACTACAGAAAAACAATGAATAGGCAGGAACAATGTAACGTGCTCAAGGATATCAAAATAAATATTTGTCTGAAGCCACTCAGCAGCCTATTCAAGTATGTTTTAACCTGTCACACAAACAGACAGAAAGGGTAACAGTGATATGTTATGTACTTTTCATGTTTCTTGACTAATGAATGAGAAGCAATCATTCCATCAACCCTGTGCTATGACAAGGCGTCTTAGTAGCTATAAATAGCAGCTCTATAATCACTTCTAATTGCTACCTTTTCTTCCCTTTGGCACCCGATGCCATTAGGAACAGTCAGGTTGGGTTTTTTCAAAGATTGCTTTCAAAAAACTGGGGAAAAAATACATAATTCTTCGCTTTCACTTCCCCTTCTGTATACAGTTCTTAACTTCAAAGGAAGCTGTAGGCACAGCAATCAGTATCCAGAGAGACATACTGAAATCTAATCATGCCTTCATATCTTCCAGACGGTCCTGAATGATTCATTGGCCAAGCAACACATGGCACAGATGGCTGCGAACATAACACTGCACAATGCCTCAAGAGTGTGGTGTAATGGGCCAGGGACACAGTCTCACTATTGTTTTCCATGTAGAGGTAAAGACTATTCAAGCATCTTTGGCCTATATAATGGGGTACCGGCATGGCAATACTTGCCCAAAATGCTGAAAACTGCAAATGTAGGTAGGAGGGTCAGAGGAGTGAGGTGGGGAAAAGGTTGTGAGGAAAAAGGAAAAAGCAAAAGAAAGGAAGGAAAAATAAAGCTTCTCACACCCAATACTCTTAGGACACATTTCTACCTTTAGTTACTCAGGACATCTTGCTAGAAAGCCTTCATACCTGGGACCTACAGCCCAGCTCACTTCAGGACGCCAAAAAGCCATGCTAATCTATAGAATATTCTGTGTCTCAAACTCAGTATCCTAGTAATCTAAGCTTAAAAGTTTAGTTAAATGGAAGTTAAATGAAAGGCCCTGCCTTCCACTTAGAATGTAGCATACTAGAAGTGATGATTTTCTCAGGGAAGGAAAATGAAGGAAAGAAGTGAGTCTCTGACAGTCTGTCTACAAATAATCCTTCAATTGTCTTTTGAAATTTATCATCTTTGGAAAGATTATAATTCGTCTCTATAGTATTTCATTTTCATCTCCTATCCTCCTGCCCTAATAGGACAACAAAAGATCGAATCATTACAACAACTGAAGCTCTCTCCCATGTCCACTGTATTGATGTGCCTTCTACAAGGAAATAAATCCAAGCATTTCAGTTAGTATCCCAGCTGAATGCTTCTCTTCTTTTCACACCTCTTTCCCTTTCCATAAAGGGGTCTTGTTTGGGAATCAAAACTCAACATCAATACTCACTTAAACTCATTCTACAAAACTGGTACCCAAGATTTCTATTCCTTAGTTGAGGGCTGTGATTCCATTGAAATATCATCACATGACCTGTTTACCTTTATAATGAAAGTTTTATCAAGAAAGGATCCCTCTTGGAGGCTGGGAGAAGTTCCTCCTAGTTTAGGGAAGGGGAATTTGTATATTATTCCACTTTTAGCTGTAGCCTCATCAGTCATACTATTTTCCAGGATTGAAATACATATATATATGTATGTATACATACATACATAAAATATATATATTTTACACACACACACACACACACACACACACACACACACACACATATAAAATATACCAAGAAGCTCTAGTTTCTAAACTTTCCTTCTACCTAAAGGCTAGCTTTCCTATTCTTCATCTTCCTTCCTGTAAAGTCACTCACCATTCATTTGTTGAAGGCTAGGGCAGAATTTGGAGGTTGGCAAGACAGGGAACTCAAGAGAAAGGTACTGGCAGAAGAGATTACACATATTTAGAGTTCAGTACTGCTAAATTTGGGGAATTCAGCAAATTTACCTTTGTGCCTCCCCTTTTTACTAGTGGTTCCTGCTAATATTATGAAAATAACAGTCTGAACTAGAAAGATATATTCATACACTCTTGGAAATGACTACTTTCTGGAATGAGCATAGCATACAACTTACTGTGCTTGAAAAGGGATCTAGCAAAACTTGAGGCAAGGAGAAATACTCCGAAGGTGCCTGTTATTACAAGTTAATATTTAATAAGGGAGGCTAATAGAAACTAATAAAAAAAATACCTGTCTGTTGCACAGGGACCAATTGTTCTGTGATCACTTCAGACATTGTTTTCTTAAGTGAATTTTAAGATGTACAGGTTATCTTGAAGTGACTTCTGTCATCCCACTAATAAATGGGGTTGATTCATCAGATCTGACTGCTTCACAAAAATCCACCTTCTCTCTCTCCGTCCCATGTACATCCTTTCTGAGAAGGGTGTACTCTGGCAAAAAGAGCTGCTAGATTGTAAGATCCTTAAACCCATGACTTTCATTGAATCGTTCTTTGGTATCCTCCCCAAACACCTAGCACAGTATTAAGTCTATAGAGTATTCTTAATATGTCTTTCCAAGCAGGAACTCATATGTAGATACTGGGGCAAAGAAAATCTCTCTATTTCTTTTTTAAAAAAAAGCCTTGACCTACTTGAAAGCGATGATGTTAGGGTGCTTCAACTTCCTCAAATGCTTGATATCCGTCTCATTCTGTTCTCTCACTTTCTTGATGGCCACCTCCTCCGCTCGGAACTTGCCCAAGAAGACAGCTCCTTGGGCTCCACTACCCAGCCACTGCAGCTCTGAGATCTCCTCAAATGGCACTTCCCAAGTATCTAGGCACACAAGCGAGAAACAAACTTAGAGGGATCTCAGAATTTGCTCAGGGACCATTCTACAAGGCCGCTCCGGAGGTACCAACTTCAGCATCACCCAAAGTGATCTCTACACTTTGACTCCTACCTGGTAACTCACCAAAAGATATAACCTTTCTACAGGTCTTGGTACTACAGATCAGATGTTCTCATATATTAGTTTGTATCAGTTTTTAACCAATGGAATCATGCAGATCAGAGATCTCCAATAGACTCTCCTCCAAACGAAACATATTTTGATATTCCCATGGCCCCACCTCACTTCAAGCTTCCATGTTCGATCCACTTATTTGTCTCTATACCACTATCCCTACTCCATCACCTGTGGTACGTGTTGTTTTATTCCTCTTTGAATTTCGAGTGCAGGTGTTCAATTAATCCTTGCTGAATGAATTTTCAATGATACTCTCCCAAGGACCTAATTATGCATAATATTTATATTAATATTTACCTTTTATTGAGTACTAGTGTAGTATAGAGCTTTACATCTCATGTGCCTATTCTTTCAACAATCTTATAAATCTGGCCTTATTATGGTTATTTGTAGAAGAGAAAACAGAGACAAGGAGATTAAGAACTTACCCAAGGTCATAGAGCTGGTAAGTGGCAGAACTTGGCCCAGAACTCAAAAATTGGCTGATTCCAGGGACAGTGCTTTTTCCACTGTACCACATTGCCTCTCATTAAGTAACTAAGAGGGTCATTAGCCATGATAGATTTACTCATATAGATGAACTATTTTCAAACTTCTCTCTTTCTTAGGTTTCGATTTTTTTGCACCAAAAAAGTAACAGGGGTCATTTCTAAGTGGCAACATTATTGATGATTCATATTATGTTCTTTATCCTTTTCTGTATTCGTTTTTTTTTTTTTACCACGAGCATGTAATACTTTTATAGTGAATAAAATGCTATTTTAAATAAGGCACTTCAAAAATTCAATCAATATGTGCTTTAATCTCATGGAACTTAAAAAGAAGAATATGATCCATTGATGCTTCTCCTTGCCCCACTTTTTATCAGTGTATTGTCACTACACTGCTAAGAAATAAACATCAAAGTACCCGAAGTCCCATGGAGTGAGGAGAGGATGATGACAATGTCAAAGGTTATGGGAGATTTTCATTAGATCACCAATCACTAAAAGGTCACTGTTGGCAGAACACTGAATGAGGTAGTGTTGAGTCAGCTTTGAAGATATTCTGGTCTTGAAAGCAAATCAACTCACATCTACTATGGTGATGAAGCAGCAGAAAGAAGTCATCAGTACCTAGAAGGGAAATGTATTTCCTTCTTCTCTAACTTTCTCAACCTTAAGAGAAAAGAAATTCTGTAAATTCTTAATAAGATGTGGCTTCTCATTACAGCGGTCAAAACATGACCTTCCATATGATTACATAGAGCTCAACAAATAAAAGGGAGGGTGGTTGATAGCATAGGTATTTAACCCATTTTTCTGCTATGAGCAGATTAAAGGTTTCTGCTCTATTGAAGTTAGATGGATGTTATCTAAAAACAAATTTCTCTAAAACAGAAATAGCTCACAATTATGAAGTCACCACACAAACAAATGATACCAAGTAAGATGTGAAGGGAAAGAGTAACTTAAAGCCTTGACTGCTTCGAGTATCTTGCTGGCTTCGAATGACTAACAGGAGTTAAGTGTCTCACACGGTCTCACTTCCATCCCCAAGGGCTTATCTGTGCAGCACACACAGGACCCGGATATCGATGGCATACTGTCAGAGGGGTTTAGTGGTTAGGGGTCCAGTGAAGAACTAAACACAGTGTCATTTTGGCCATTCAGGGCTCAATAAAGTACTCTTACCGGATTCTGGGACAAGAACATACGGGGCAATATTTTTCTGAGAAACTTCATAAATGCCCAAGTTATCCTAATTTTTAATATAATAACTACTAAAATTAGATATCTTTGGGTGTTTTTCCCCCTATTTACTCAATTTTTATTTACTGTTAAATGCTAGAAACACTAGAAAATATTAGAAAAAACAACAAAAGAAAGTATTTTATCTGCAATCCCATTCTGTATTCAGTTTTCATCTAACCTTCTGGTCTTTGCTTGTATGTATATAGCTGTGTAAAAGTTGTATGTGACATATAACCTTTTCCACTTTTTTCATGTATTGTGTATTTCCCATGTATTTACAGTTTTTATTATAGGTTTTAATAGTTGCTTACTGTACCCTTTTACCTTTTCTTTTTCCATCTTTTTGTTTGCTGATTTAAATTGGATACTTTTTTCTTTCTTTATATTATTTCCTCAAAATCAGTCCTTAGGTTAAAGAGTATAGATTCCTGGCTCTTCGTATACCATTCAAAACTGCCATTCAACAGGATTTCGCTAGTTTTTGCTGACAGTATTAACGTATGAGTGTGTCCCTTTTACTTTAACTTTGCTAGCAATGAATATTGTCAATAGTCTTTTTGGTTCTAATTTATTTAGGTGTAAAGTAGTGTTTTATAAGTTCGCACTACTTTGATTGCCAGTCATATAGAATATTTTCTCCACATCCGTTTAACACTCACATCTGCTGTGCATGAATGGTCATTTTTATCTGTTGTGCATTTATGTGTTGCGGTCTTACAGTTCTCTAAACTGGAGGGAGTTTTCTATTTCTTCGATACATATGAAAAGAATATTTTTAAAAAGACTTTTTCTTTGTATTTTACTATTTTTTGAATGAAATATTTTCATAGATGTATGTCATTTCCCTTGAAATTTCTTCTACTGCCCAATCAATCTTCTAAGAGTGATCTATAGTTGATTTTATTTTAAGTTTAACCTTTATATCCATCTGGAGTTTATTTTGGTGTATGGAGTGAGGACCAAGGCAAGTTCATTTTTTTCATATTGTTATTTAATGATTCCAAACCAATTTGTTAAATAATTCTTTCTTTTCATATCATTTTATACTGTTTATATTATAATTTATTATATTTTTAGTGTATATATGTTTTTAAGCAATCTCTATGCCCAACGTGGGGCTCAAACTCATGACCCCTAGATGAAGAGTTGCATGCTCTACCGACTGAGCCAGCTAGGCACCCCTATGATTTATTATATTCTTATTTTTAATGTTTTTATTTATTCTTGAGAGAGAGAGAGAGACAGAGCATGAGTTGGGGAGGGGCAGAGAGAGAGGGAGAAACAGAATCCGAGGCAGGCCCAGGCTCCAAGCTGTCAACACAGAGCCCGATGCAGGGCTTGAACCCACAAACTGCAAAATCATGACCTGAGCTGAAGTTGGACGCTTCACCGACTGAGCCACCCAGGCACCCCTAGTATATTTTTAAATAAATAATTCCTATTATTTATTATTTTTATAAAATGAGAAATAAATTAAAATACAAATGATAAATACATTTGACACTCAAATACCAAAAAGGTTGATGATTCAATACTAAAGGATAAAATTTTCCTGTGCTAACAGTAGCTCATGCCTATGTTATTCAGCTATGTTTAGCCAATTCTCAATTATCCATAGAAAAATAGAGGGGACCACACTGGAAATTCAGGAACCTTCATATACTTCAACCACCTTCCCATCAGTCTGTTTACTGGACAGAAGTATCAGAAGTAAAAGTGATTGATGTGGTTTAATCCTCTTGTCCCATCCCAATGTCCCTGTCAATATCTAGTTGGCAGCCAACGAATAGGAAAATGATAGAAAAAAGAATGTTAATAATGAGGATGTGCAAAATTGGAGGCTCCCGACAGTTGATGAGCGACCAACCTGGCTGTGTTTGGTTCAGGATTAGTCCCAGACTTTCTACTGCTTTTATATCTGTTCATTGGTACTATTCCCCAGCTTTTATCTTATGATTCATCACTATGACTACTATTTTAATTCCAATATCCACTGTGATCCGTAACCACATGCCCCCCCACTTTAAGGCATAAGTTCTCCTTAGTTTGTATTCAGACTTCACTATGACAATACTTGCTATAAGACTGGGAACTATTTGGCAGTAAAAGATTTCAATTACACATGCTACCTTACTTGGACTTCACTACCAAATACTAAATGAGAGATGAAGATGTCATTAAAATTTTTGAAAAATCAAGTGAAATTTCCTTGTAAGTATACCAAATGCAGAGACACATCTGTTCTGTGGGCTATCCTCTGGTTGACTGTAATCCAGGATTAAAGATTAGCTCCCTGATCCCAGAGCTGACAAGGAAAAAAACTACACCTAGTTTCTGGCTAGTGAATCTCTTTCACGGCCCACAGTAACACCAGCCTGCAGTGGGGTATCCTGTCATCTGCTGAGGAGTTAGGCAGCTATAATCTGCCTTGTAAGCTTAAGCTGACCAGGCCGGTTTCTTATTTACTCTTGAAATAAGCCTTTCTGAAAGTCACATAATCAATTGGAAGACAATTAAATACAAGTTTACAGGATAATTCAAAAGTTTGTAAAGCTCCTGTTGACAGACACATAAGATGTATCCGTTGCTCCTCTTTATGAGCCTGAACCTACATTTGGGTCCTGAGACCTCCAAATTACCACCAAAATAATTATTAGACTGGACAAGTTAAGACCCTAAAAACCAAATGCAGTTTATCACATAAGCAGATATTAGTAGGTTTTATGTCTAAGTAGAGAAGAAGGAACTTTTAAAGAAGTAATAAATTGAGGGCGGTTATCTCTGGGTTGTGGGATGACAAGTGATTTTTATTTTCTTCTTTGTGTTTATCTTTATTCCCAAGTTTTAAAATAATAATACTGTTTAACATAGAAACCCCTAAAGTTTGTGTGACAAGGGACAGCTTTTTAACTTCCTTGAAGGCTTAAGACCATAGCGGGGGAAAGAAAGGCGGAATGTGCAGGGTGAATGGGATGGGAGGATGTATGAAAGACAGAGAGAGAGAGGCAGACAGACACATCCTGGGGACTGACAAAGAATTACTGCATGGAGCAGGAATGGATATTGTGATTGACAAATCCTGGAAAGCACACCTGGGATCGACAGATTTGCCAACAAATCCCAATACACTTATGGGAAAGGGGTATAGAAGGAGAGGCTGGTATTAGTTAAGAGAAGGTATTTCAGAAATATGAGAAAATGAGAAAAGAAAAATGAGACAAGTGGTGACTGATGTCAACTGGCTGTTGTGGAAAAGCCAGCAACAGTCTCGACTGAAAGAGATGAACATATTTTTAAGAGAGTCACAGAGTCCAACATGCAGTTATAAAATAAATAAAACAGTCTCATTTCTGATCTATATTTCCGGTCCTTTCCAAAATGTCTTGATGAGAGAACTGTTAACCAAATCATTTACATGAGGCTACCAAGATACCTATCAAAAGCCTTAAAAAGCCACAAACCCTCTTAACCCAACCACTCCCTCTTCTAAGAACTTATCCTAAGGAAACCAAAGACATGATAAAAATAATCACAGACATAATCAAAGATATGTGTGAAAATTAAATAATAAACAGATGTTCATTGCAGTGTAGCTTATGATCACTAAAAACAGCAAACTGCCAAGCGATTGAGGATTGCTTAAATAAATCTTAGCACATTCATGCAATTTAATATAATGCAAGCATTAAAAATGCTGAGGAAGTATGTTTCATGATATGGGAAATGTTCACAATGTGAAGTGAAAAAGCGTAACTAGTTTAACTCTGTATCTATTAAAGCACACAAACACACACACAATAAGACTAATATATATACCAAAAACATTAATAGTGGAAACTAGGGATCACAGATAAATAGTTTTACTTTTTGGGGGAAACTTACCTGTAAGTTACCAATCTTTCTACATATATTACTTTTGATACCAGGAAGAAAAAAATTCTTTTAAAGAATATAAATGGAGTTATAAAGAACACTAGGGCCATGTGTTCTCTTCAGATGCATAATGCTTGAATTGGTATATATGAATATGTAAATTACACAATGATGAGAGTTAATTAACTTTTCCAAAAGCTGTGAGATCTAGACATAATAATGCTTCTCAAGATTGGTTAGATACTTGTTCTTTCCTCACAATGTGAGCTTTCTGTGACCTGGCTGTAAGAAAATGATTCCTTTTGGGGAGCCTGGGTGGCTCAGTCAGTTGGGCGACTGACTTCAGCTCAAGTCATGATCTCACAGTCTGTTCTGTGGGTTCGAGCCCTGCGTCAGGCTCTGTGTTGACAGCTCAGAGCCTGGAACCTGCTTCAGATTCTGTGTCTCCGTCTCTCTCTTCTCCTTCCCCACTTGTGTTCTATCAAAAATAAACATTTTAAAAAAATAATTAAAAAAAAAAAGAAAATGATTCCTTTTTACTACAACCTACGATAGGGCAGCAATTTTCAGGCACAGAACCATGTGGCTTCTGTCTGGCTTAGAATCAACCCAGTGGCCATCAGACTTTTTGACTGAATAAATTTTCAATAAAAAATTTTCCAGAGGCTTCATGCCCAGCGTGGAACCCAACGTGGTGCTAGAACTCACGACCCTGAGATCAAGACCTGAGTTGAGATCACGAGTGGGACGCTTATCCGACTGAGCCACCCAGGTAACCCCTCAACAAAAAATTTTTAAACATGCATTCACTATGTGATTTATTTATAAATTATGTATCTGTACAGCTTTATTCAAATACCAAATATATATGAAAACACGCATGAAAATAGAAATTTAAAATGATGATAGGAGGAACAGGAGCTCTAACATCTTCTTCCTCATAACGCTGTGGATTGTCTTTATGTACCTAACTTGACACCACTTGACTGGACAGCTGCAAAAGATGGGCTTCAAAAAAAAGACCAACCAAATGTGAATCTGTTCCAGTCAGAAGGTTTATAGGAGATTGGTATGGTGTATTCATCTGATACTAGTTTTCTTTTTAATTTATATCAAAGTTAGCTAGCATATAGTGAAACAATGATTTCAGGAGTAGATTCCTTAATGTCCCTTACCCATTTGGCCCATCCCCCTTCCCACAACCCCTCCAGTAACCCTCTGTTTGTTCTCTATATTTAAGAGTCTCTTATGTTTTGTCTTCCTCTCTGTTTTTATATTATTTTTGCTTCCCTTCCCTTATGTTCATCTGTTTTGTATCTTAAAGTCCTCATATGAGTGAAGTCGTATGATATTTGTCTTTCTCTGACTGACTAATTTTGCTTAGCATAATACCCTGTAATTCCATCTACATAGTTGCAAATGGCAAGATTTCATTCTTTTTGATTGGCACCAGTTTTTTAAATCAAAGGTTGTCCAGTGAATGGTGGTGGTATGTTTATACAGGAAATGTTTCCCAAATCCACACTCTAACTTACCTTGCTGCTGCAATTTGTAATCAGTGGAATATGCCTTGCCAATGATATTCCATACAGGCCTCAAGCATCCAAATAGTCCTTCCAGAAACCCACCACTGCCGCTACCCGACCTGCTGAACTGAATCTTGATGTCTTCGGTTCCACTTGTGCTCTCTCTGTCCGTGGTGTTGCTGTTCCCCTGAGACACGGCCATTTCCAATTCATCTTGTTCCCTTAGCTGAAGAACGCTGTTCTCAAACTGGTCCCTGGAATCTTCGCTCACACTCGTCAACACTGTTGTGGTGATGGGGCTGTTCATGTTCTCGGTTAGCTCTGCGTGTACTCCCCCCTTTTCCTGCGGGTCCTTAAGAAGCTTGGGTGAAGGGTGGCTCCCCGTAGGTGTGAGCTCATCTTGTAGTCCATTGAAGGTTCTGTTTTCACTCAAGGGTAAGTGTGGGGAAGAGGAGCAGCTCAGGTGCTCCTGAGGGTTGGCCATCGTGCCATGAGTGTGCCCAGGATCCTGAGATGACACTCAGAGGATTAGGAGGACAGAATTCTGATGCAAGAGAGGGCTCCAAAACCTGGGAAAACAGGAGGAGGACATGAGTTCACCCTTCCTTTCGTCACCCACACTACTACACTTCTGTTTTTAATAACAAGAATATTGAAACAATGGGGATTGGTTAAATAAATACATCCACATGATGGAATACTGTGCAGCAATTAAAAATCATGCTGTAGAAGAGTATTTACTAACCTGAGAAAACGTTCAAGACATGTTAATATAAAAAACAGGTGAGAACAATATGTACAACATAAACCCTTACATTTTTTAAAAATTCGTATTTAAATTCCAGTTAGTTAACATACAGCATAATAGTAGTTTCAGGTGATATAATATGGTGATTCAACACTTCCATACATCACCTGGTGCTCATCACAAGTGCACTCAATCCCCATCATCTGTTTAAACCATCCCCCAACTTTTATTTGAAAAGACACATAAACACATATTTGTATGTGTGTAAGAAAAAAGACTGGAAGAATACACTCCAAGAATTAACTATTGTTAACTACTAACTTTTGTTAATTCTAGGTGGTTAGATTTGGGAGAGGCTTATGTCGTTGTGTTTCTCAAAATATTCCAAGCATTCTGCATTAACGTGTTGCTATAAAGTGAATGTTTGTGTCCCCCTCCTCCAAAATCCGTATGTTGAAACCCAATCCCCAATGTGATAGTATTTGGAAGTGAGGTCTTTGGGATGTAATGATTAGGTCAGAAAGGTGGAGCCCTCAGAGGATTAGTGCCCTTATAACAGAGATCCCAGAGTGAGGCATCTAGGTGGCTCAGTTGGTTGACTGTCTAACTCTTGATTTCAGCTCAGGTCATGATCCCAGCGTTGTGGGATTGAGCCTGCTTAAAATTCTCTCTCTCTCCTCATTCTCTCTTGCTCAAAAAAAAAAAAAAATACTGGCGAGCTCCCAGTGTTTCCTCTTCTGCCATGTGAGGACACAGTGAGAAAACAGCTATCTCTGAACCAGGAAGGAGGCCCTTACCAGACATATAGAACATGCCAGTGGCTTGATCTTGGATCTCCTAGCCTCTAGAACTGTGAGAAATACATCATATTTGTTCTTTGAACCACCTGGTCTATGGTATTTTTGTTATAGCAGCCTAAACAGACTAAGACATATACATTAGGTTTATAATCAGAAAAAAAACATTTCCCTTCCCAAACAGAAATTAAATATCTTGATATACACACTTTTATTAAAAACTATATCCTGCTCATTTTTTTTCCTAATTTCTTTAGTGTTTTATTTATTGGGGCATTGTTTTACTTTCTAAAGTATTCATTAAGCCATTTAGATAAATGTCTTCTGTATGTGACAAGATAAATTCCTAAGATATAAAATTTGTTTTTACTGTACTAAACCAATTCTGGGGCACAGACTAAGCCCCAGTGTTTTAAACTTATTAATTGCTTCCGATATGTCCATTAGTACCAATTTTTCAGGGAAACCCAACCTCTGAAAAGAAAGACATGGGATTGTTCCAGATTGTCCAGATCATGCAAATTCAATCTTAAATTTATTCAATGTATGTCTATTATCAGAAATTTACTTTCTTTACAAATCCCTATATAATAGTTATTCCTTTCTTCCTTCACTCTGTATTAAACATCTAGAATACATTAGAAGTCAGGGTATAAAGATAATCTCACTTTACAGAGGAAGCAAGAAACAGACCAACAATGACTGACAGCATAGTGCTTATAATGAATCAACCACGTGCTCTAGGGGCACAGAATAGGGAGGGATACTTTCAGAGCTAGCTACCCAAAGGTGGTAACTATTGATCAGTGTTGGAAGTATAGAACCTCATCAGGCATGCAGGAGAGGGGTGAGTGAGAGAAGACAGAGAGGGTGCCACAGGTGTGGGGAAAGTATGAACGAGGGCATGGAGGCATGAAAGACTATGGAGTATATGAGAAATCAAAGTGGATGGAATGCAGGTTATACGTATACATAGGAAGATAAGAATGGAGAGAAAGTCAGGGTCTATGTTATAAGGAGCTTTGTATGCTAGGCTAAAAGACTTGGATTTTATGCTGAAGGTGATGGGGACTTAATAGTATCCTATATTAAGGTTTTTGGATAAAAAGAAATTATCCCTATTTTATTAATTTCTCATCTGCATTACGGAGACCCAAAATTTTTAAAGTTTTTTAATTTATTCATTAGGGGGGAGGGGCAAAGAGAGGGGGAGAAAGAGAATCTCAAGCAGGCTCCCAACTGTCAGCGCAGAGCCTGATGCAGGGCTTGATTCCACAAACTCTGAGATCATGACCTAGGCTGAAATCAAGAGTCGGACAGTTAACCGACTTAGCCACCCAGGCACCCCTCTGGGACCCAAATTTTAAGCCTTGTTTTCATTGCCTATGAGGAGCTTGTGTGACTGAACCAATGAAAATACCATATCCTTTGAAGTCTCATTCATTCATTTAAACATGTATTGAGCTCCTATCACATGCTATACAATGTGTTAGGCATTAATGAATGATACATATGTTTCTACTCTATAGGAACTTAAAATCTAGAGGGAAAGACCAAATGATGAGAAAAGCCATATGGTTAGATATGTAGTACACAGACATGAACAAGGTGCCATGAGGGCTCAGGAAAATAAACATCAAATATGTCTAGAGATGTCATAGAGGAAATGCTGTTTGGGTTGGAGGGTAAACCAAGTAAAAGTGAGACCTGACATTCCAGGAAGTCAAAGTTGGGTGTCCAACTTTGGCTCAGGTCATGATCTCATGGTTTGCAAGTTTGAGCTCCACATCGGGCTTTCTGCTCTCAGCAAAGAGCCCTCTTCGATTCCTGTCTCTCTCTCTCTGCCTTTCCCCTGTTTGTGTGCTCATGCTCTCTCTCTCTAAAAAATAAATAAATGTTAAAAAAAATAAAAAAGAGGTAGGACTTGAGATGAATCTTTGAAAAGAGGATGATTTGAGATCCATAGAAGAAAGGAAGTCAGGTTGGCTAAGGGAATTAGCAGAGGCAAGCAGAAACCACCTGGGCATGTGTGAGAAGTTTGGTAACTCAGAAATAATGGAATAGCCAGCTAATGTTGGGGAGCAGTTAAGGTAATGCCTTTCCTTCATATATGGGTTCTGAAAGTTCATAAAATGATGCAGATGATTTTTCCTTTAAATAAATCAGAGAGATGAGGTTGGGTTGGATGAGGTTAGCTTAGAGGTGGACTTAAATTCTAGGGAATGGAGAAATTTGGGAGCTAGGAAGCTGCCTGGGACTATAAGGTTGGGGGGAAAAGTAATAAAAAGAAAAGCTGAAGCCCTCTGTTACAGCAATAGCTGTTTGCGGAATTGACCCTCATTCCTGTCACCCTATCCTCCCCACCCCATTCCTTTTGTGCTGATCTCTCAGCTTTCACATTACTGATCCCTTCGTTTTGTTTTCCTGCTGATTTCTTGCCACAACCTTGAGCTCTCTTGACTTTGCCCTCTCTTACCTTGCTCTGATTGAGGTCTTTTAAGACTGCTGACTTGATACTATCTGCCCTGGCCACTGCCTCAGCAGTTACTTCCAGTCTACCTTTCCCAGTTGGGACTCATGGTTATGCTATACAGCACAGGGTGTACATCGTGCTTTTGGCTCACATCAGACCTCAGGGTAATGCAAATACCCAAATGAATATGTGAATTTCAGCCAAACACCTATTTGTGCAATTTGTTCTTTGAATCAGACTATAGAACTTTGTGTTAATTCCTGGTGAATTTCCATTTTTGTCAGTTTGTATTCTGAGTTTCTCCCTACTGACACCACATTGTAATGAGTTCATGCACTAAAAGTTAGAAAAATATGTTTGTTTTGTAACCTTTTTCTACTTCTAAGAGGTTAAGGGTGCACATGAAGCAGACTAGTCCCCCCTGGCACTGGGAATGAGTCTAAGGAAGAGAACTTCAGCATGCTCATCACAATTGGTTTGATTTTTTTTTTTTTGAAGTTTATTTATTTTGAGAGAGAGAGAGAGAGAGAGAGAGAGAGAGCGCACATCAGGGCAGGGGCAAAGAGAGAGGGAGAGAGAGTCCAGGCAAGGTCCATGCTGTCAATGCAGAGCCTCATGCAGGGCTCAAACACACCAACCATGAGATCATGACCTGAGTAGAAACCAAGAGTCAGGCACATAAACTACTGGACCACCCAGGTGCCCCTTGATTTGACATTTATCAAGGAACGTCTAGCAAGGAATATGGTCCAAATGACTTGCTTTACCTATGAGAATAACATTCATATGTTCAAATTCAAATTCCTATGATATTGCTGACCTGCTCAATGCAACAGCTAATCAGTGGCAGAGCTGGAAATGAATTCTCCTTCCTCATCCTACAGTCTTTCCCTAGTCTGGTTGTTTGTTTATTCAGACAGAGAGACACAAATAGCCGTGGTATCATGATCATTGATGACAAAAACAATAGTAATTCTCACTGTTATTTTAGATGCACTAAAGATACTCTCAAGAAAGCACAAGTATCCACCTAGAGGGATGACTGTACCAGTCAACAGAGCCACGACAGGCCATCCAGCTACTGGCAACTCAGCAGTGCTCTGGGAGGGGGCACAAGCAAGGGGAACCTCAAGGCGTGTATAAAGATGTGTACAGTCCAAGAGGCTTCCCTCTGATCAGGTCCAATCTCAACCAACAAAGGCAGAGAAATGGAGAGGCACAAGAACAAAGGGAAAGAAATCATCCCGTGACTGTCTTAAAATATGAGCAGAGCTGACTACGTTTAAGAAGAGTGTAGGAGGGTAAAGATAGCTAAATTTTACCTGTGTGTATGTGAACACACCCACACACTGCCACTGCACAGTGAAGAAGCTGGTAAGTGCAAACAGGCAACACAGGCAGCCCCACTCTAACTGCTCCTTTGCCATCTCAGTGCCTCTCTCCCTGTCCAGATTTGGCTCAGGCACCCTCATGGCAACTGTTTGGATCTTTTAATTCATGAGAAGTCAAAGCTAGTATTGACCAGAAAATATTAAAAATGAAAACAGAAAAAAAAAATGAGGCAAAATCTTTAAACATTGAGAGTCAAATGGAGAAAGATAAGGAAGAGCAGGAGGGTAAAAGGGCAAGGTTGGAATGTCACCTTTCTCAGTAGGAAGCTCTGTGAGCAGGGGTGCAGGGGAGGTGATGCTGCTGTTACCTTTAAGGGCTTTTGAATCTGCCAGAGGCACAAGGTAGTGCTTCCATATCTGCCCTCCCGGCACATTTCCCTTGCCCTGTGAATTTCTCAGCTCCAAGAGGAGGAAGTGGTTTGTGCAAAATTAGTAGGTAGGGGCTGGAGACGGTAGCAGCTGTGCATTTGCCAGGGCACTGCCAATTTCTGGAAATTACCTTGGCTTTGTGCCAAAATGGATTCGGCACAGAGAAAAGGGAATGGAAGAAGCGATGTGGCCAGATAGCCCTTGAGTTCTTGTGTTTTTCTCATATAATACAAAAATTTCCAAGTTGCTAATAAAGGTACTATTATAATAGATTAGGTTTTGAGTTTTATACCATAAATATGAGTATGTCAAAGATTTTGGAAGAATTTGCCCCATAGATGAAGTTTTTGGTATAACTAAAATTGAATAAAATTATAAATTAAGAATTATTGCTGAGATTTCTTGAATGGCGTTAAGCTATTCCCAAGCTGTCTTCTCTTTGCTTGGCATTTTCTGGCCTTAAAATAAATCCAACTCTTCCATCTCTACAATTCATATAACAGTATCTAGGGCATAAGAGACATTTCTGCTACTAACGCATCATTCCCATTTTAAAACTGGGATTAAGCTACTTGTTTGTAGTAATAACATAAAATTGATCTCCCCAGGCGAGAGGCCTGTTAATAAGATCCTGATTTGAACTTAAAGAAAAAAATAGATAGCTTTTTCTAATGGAACATAAAAAATCATAAGTATGTGATTTAAATTAGATCAAAAGAGTGGCCTACACATCCCTACAAAGCAGCTCCAGCCACTTCTCATCCTGCAAGCAGCCCTAGCAGGGACCAGCACCACTGCAAAGTGACTCCTGCCCTGGAGAGGGGAAGGTAACCACACACACCAGTTCCACTACAGCCACAGGAGGCAAACCTTATAACTGACAGCGTGGAGAGTGCCCTGCCAATCAGTACATCTGTAGCCCCAACATACAGTCTGGGGGCAGTCATCTGATCCTACTGCTGGCCTTGCCTACCAACAAAAACCTCTCAAAGGCAGCATAGGGAGAGAGCCCTGGAGTTCAGGGTCACTGCAGCCCAGGCAGAGGGATTGGAGGCAGGTATCCAGTTTGTCTGCAGGACCTGCCCATCAATGAAAGCTTCTCAGGGGACAATGTGGGGAGAGTGTCCTGCATTTGATTGTGGCCTGGGCAAATGAACTGAGGGCAGGTATCTGGTCTTACTGTTGACACTGACCAAATACAAGCTTACAGCAGCCCCAGACCTGCCCTTTAGCACAGGAACCAAACCTGGCCCACGACAGGCAAAGTGGGCCATTGCAGCTAAATGGACTGAAGGCAAATGAGGCTCAGCCACAACAGTAAGGTGCACATAACCCACATAGGAGATTCCCCTGAAGTGCTGGTTTTGGTGAACAGCGGACACTATGCTACAGGGCACAACAAGACCTCTTCTTCAAAAGGCCACTATTTTTTCAAGATCAGGAGACATAAATGACTTTCCTAACACACAGAAACAGACACAGAGAGATAAAATGAGGAGACAGAGGGATATGGCCTAATGAAGGGACATGACAAAGTCATAGCAAGAGAGCTAAATGAAACAGAGATAAGCAATATGCCTGATAAAGAATTGAAAGCAATGGTCGTAAAGATACTCACTCAACTTGAGAAAAGAGTGAAGGATCTCAGTGAGATCTTCAACAAAGAGATAGAAAATATAAAAAAGAACCAATAAGACATGAAGAACTCAATAACTGAAGTTAAAAACACACTAGAGGGAATGAGGAGCAGATTAGAGGAGCAGAAGAACATATCAGCTACCTGGAGGACAGGGTAATGAAAAGCAATCAAGATGAAAAGCAAAAAGGAAAATGAATAATTAAAAATGAGAATAGGTTAAGGGAACTCAGTGACATCATCACGCATAATAATATTTGCATTATAGGGATCCCAGAAGAAGAGACTGAAAAAGGAGCAAAAAAATTTATTTGAAGAAATAATAGCTAAAAACTTCCCTAATATGGTGAAGTAAACAGAAATCCAGATCCAGGAAGCACAGAGAGTCCCCAGACAAATCAACCCAAAGAGGTCTACACCAAGACACATAATTATTAAAATGGCCAAAAGTAGTGATAGAGAATTTTAAAAGCGTCAAGGGAAAAGAAAATAGGTACATACAAGGGAAACCCCATAAAGCTATCAGCTCATTTTTCAACAGAATCTTTGCAGGCCAGAGGGAGTGGCATGAAATACTCAAAGTCCTGAAAGAAAAAAACCCTGCAACCAAGAATACTCTATCCAGGAAGGCTACCATTTACAATAGAAGAAGACACAGAGTTTCCCAAACAGAAGTTTGAGAATTCAATATCACTAAATCAGCCTTACAAGAAATGTTAAAGGGAGTTCTTCGAGTATAAAGAAAAAGCTATAATCAGAAGAAAGAAAATTATGAAAGGAAAAAATTTCACAGGTAAATAGAAACATAATAAAAGTAGTAGATTAATCACTTATAAAACCAGTACAGAGGTTAAAGCACAAAATAAATAAAATCAATTATAGCTATGAAAATCAGTCAAAAGATTCACAAAATTAAAGAATGTAAAGTATAAGATAATATACATAAAACGTGGGGCGAGAGAATAACAATTTAGTGCTTTTAGAATGAGTTCAAACAGGGGCATCTGGGTGGCTCAGTCAGTTAAGCACCAGACTTCAGCTCAGGTCGTGATCTCACATTTTGTGAGTTTGAGCCCCACGTCAGGCTCTGTGCTAACAGCTCAAAGCCTGGAGCCTGCTTCAGATCCTGTGTCTCCCTCTCTCTCTGCCCCTCCCCTGCATGTCTGTCTGTCTCCCTCTCTCTCTCTCAAAACAAAATAAACATTAAAAAGTTTTTTTTCTTACAAAAAAGAAAGAGTTTAAACTTAAAAAAAGAGTTGTCTACAATTGCACCTTACCTCTAACTTGCTCTCTTAACTGTGAATCGTCTACTGAAACTCCTATTTGAAAGGACAATAACCTCATATCAACCAAATTCACTGACCTACCTCATTCCTCATCTTTATAGTATTTCATTCAACAACCATGCATTCAAAAATATTGTTTCAGTGCCTAAAATTTACATATATTTTTCATTAAGATTACGAATACTTAATAATATTGAAAGTATGCTACAGCCAACAAAATACAACAATTACAAAACGGCAAATTCTCCATGGTAATATTACTTTCTGAGTACTAGTACCTATAAATACAATCATGATTAAAGCTAAAATAATTTTTATGTAGGTTTTTTAAATAAAATTTTTAAATGTTTACTTATTTTTGAGATGGAGGGAAGGGCAGAGGGAGAGGGAGACAGAAGATCTGAAGCAGACTCTACCCTGTCACCACAGAGCCCGATGTGGGGCTCTAACTCACAAACCATGAGATCATGACCTGAATCAAAGTCAGACACTTAACCGACTGAGCCTACCAGGCACCCCTATTATTATGTAGGTTTAAAAATGAATAAAGATGCTTTATTTTCAGAGTTGTAGACTGTAAATTTATCAAGAAATAGAAACTTGTGAGGCTTCAAATATACCTTAAATGCTAAATGCCTCAAATGCTAAACATATTTCTTGACTAAAGAAATTATTTCCCCATAACTTCATAAGTCTTTAATAAATAATATGGACTATGGTAAGTACAAATATTCCAGAATAGAATCAACATTTTCTGACCTAAATCTGACTTGTAGTAGCTAGATAAGTTTACTTAAAATGTCTTAAATAGTAAGATATAGACATATATGCCTTTAAATATACAAACATTAATAAATACAAAAATAATTATATATGCATTCCAAGAACATAAGAAAATAGGTTTAAAAGGTCAACAGTGGTTATCACTGTTGTTCTTTTAAATGTTTTATATTTCCCCAAATTTCTAGTATTAGCATGCATTACTCTTTTAGTAAGAAGTTTTCAATCCAAATATCTGTTGCTTTATACACATAGACTAAAAGCTTTACTACTTTTGCATATACGAAAAATCATATGAAATGTTAAGGACGTTGTTGAGAAACCTGTCAGTGTTTGCTAAGGCTTGCAAACAGCTTAAGAATAATTATAAACTGAAAACAAAAGAATAAAAACAGATGACAACGAGGAAACAAAAGTTGACAACTCCTATTTTGTTTTTACCTTTTTGACTAGTAAGGATCATATTCAAGCTGGAGAAGGTAGCATAATCATGACTAAGAGACTGGAAACTCAAGACAGATGAAGAGACAAGGGTGTATCTAAGTGTTGTGATTATTTCCTAATTCTAAGGTCAAGATGAATAACATGCAAAGGCACTAGAACTCTTGCATTTAGGATCACAAAAACGCCCTTTGGTAAAGGATTACCTTTAGGAACTGTGAGCAAAACAGCTATCCGTGGAAAAGTAGAAGATAGAGAAATACCCTAATTAAAAAAAAAAAGGAAAAGGAGGCTTACAAAATACGTAGAATTATGAACTTGAATTAGTCCCTGGTAAAAGCTTCCAGTACACAGTAAGCACTCAATGAATGCTAGTCCCTTTTCTTCTTTTCTTTGCCTATTAGTTTATGCCTTCCCCTTCTCTTTTTGGATATCTATGGCTCTAAGATAAATAATTCATCAGACTGGTGGATGCCAGAGGGAGGTGGGGAAATCGGCAAACTGGGTGATAGGGAGTGAGAGGTACAGGCTTCCAGTCATGGAATGAATAAGTCATGGGAATACAGTCAATGGTATTGTAAGAGCGTTATATGGTTAACAGACGGTAGCTACAATAGTAGTGAGCATAGCGTAGCATATAGAGTTGTTGATCACGATGCTGTGCACGTGAAACTAATGGAACACTGTGTCAACTCTACTATCCTTCAACAAAAACATAACAAAAATAAAATAAAATTTTAAATGACTAATAGCATAAAAAGATAAATAGTTCAGGAGGACAACTGAAATGACAGTGGAAATTAATTTAAAATTATTATTTAAGGGGCGCTTGGGTGGCTCAGTCGGTTGAATGGCCGACTTCGGCTCAGGTCATGATCTCGCGGTCCGTGAGTTCGAGCCCCACGTTGGGCTCTGTGCTGACAGCTTGAAGCTTGGAGCCTGTTGTGGATTCTGTGTCTCCCTCTCTCTGACCCTCCCCTGTTCATGCTCTGTCTCTCCCTGTCTCAAAAATAAATAAAACGTTAAAAAAATTTTTTTAATTATTATTTAAAATTAAAATTATTTTTAAAAATTTGGGCTATAATGCACACTTTAAAATTATTTCCCAATCAATCAATTCAGAACCTTCTATGCACTTCATGATATGGAGAGCAATATTGTGAGGGGATAGGAGGGAAAGCACTGTAGGAAGATAGACCTGGATTCAAATCCTCATCATTAACTTGCGCTGAACTCTCTAAACCTCAATTTCATTATATCCATAACTGGTATAACACCAGATCCCACGCATTTAAGAGACTAGAGAATTGCATGAGATCATGTATAGATAACACACCCAATACGCACTGAATCCTCAATACTTGCTAACTATCCAAGTCTTTAACTAGAAAAACTAGAATAAGAAGACATATGTCAATATGCTCAATATATATGTGAAATCAAGGGACATGAGAAAAAGGGAAAATGGAAGGTAAGTTTTTCGTAAGTGGAAAAGTGAGAAAAAGAGGAAAAGAAGGCGGGGAAAGATCAATACACTTAGAAACTGAGACACATTGAGCTTTTAACATTCATATGAAATTATAAATGAAGACACAAAGAATCAATAAACAGAGACATGGGGTCAAAAGGGCAAAAGTAAGATGGAAAACAGAAGAGGATAATCTCAAGTGTATGCAGCTTCTTTTTCATATTTAATTTCCTTTGTAATTTAATTATAGCAGTTATTTTTATTTTTTATTTATTTATTTTACATTCCAGGGTTTAATTAAATTGAAAAAAGAGGGAAGGCTGTATGTAGCTATAGTAATGTTTAGGAGAGTATCAATGCTATGTCATTTCAATATTTGGGAGAAAAAATGAATTGCCATGTTTCTAAATTGCTATGTTAAATTAGGAGTTAATTTTATTGATTCAAGAAAATATCTCTAGGAAAAGGCTGCTTATACTTTAAACAAAAGGGCAATTAGAACATAAGGGAATCATTGCAGAACCGTGGTCCCAAGGGAGATCATGGAATGTTCTTCCCTAGAGATATGGATGGTTTCACACCATGTTAGGTGCTCTGCCTTTCAGGGATTGCCTAACCCCACTCTTGTGTCACCTAACTTTCAGCAATGTTACTACCTTCAGGCAGTTTGCCTTCACTTTCCTAAGGAAGGCTTATGTCCAGGGCAGAGTCTAAAAAGTTTGCTGTAGCTCTAAGCCTAGAGAACTCTGTACAATGGCAACTTCCCACAAACTTAGAAAAATTATAAAAAATAGTCCTTACGTGATAAATTTAATATTGTAGTAAAATGAGTGAGCTCTGGATTCAAACTCTCTGGGTCCTAATGCTGATTCTGTCTGTGGGAAAGTTTCTTATCTTTGTGTGCCTCAGTTTCCGTTACCAAAAACCCTCATAGGGTTGTAATGAGGATTAAATAACACTTGCGGAGTGCTTAACATACTACCTGGCACAGAGTAAGCACTCAGTAAAAGTCTCCTATTTATATTTTAAATTAACAAACATTTTATTTTTAAGTAAGAAAGTTTATGCTTATTAATAATAACTATATAATTAAAGGAGTAAGATCAAATAAAAACATATATTTTATTTTAAAATTTAATTTAACAGTTAAAAAGGCAAGAAAGACTTTATTTAAAACTATTGCAATAGGGGCGCCTGGGTGGCTCAGTCGGTTGAGCGTCCGACTTCGGCTCAGGTCATGATCTCGCACTCCGTGGGATCGAGCCCCGCATCAGGCTCTGTGCTGACAGCTCAGAGCCTGGAGCCTGTTTCGGATTCTGTGTCTCCCTCTCTCTCTGACCCTCCCCCGTTCATGCTTTGTCTCTCCCTGTCTCAAAAATAAATAAAACGTTAAAAAAAAATTAAAAAAAAAAACTATTGCAATAGAGGAGAGGGACAAAAAGCAGGAGGATTTGTAAACATTGGGGTAAGCTAATGAAAAATACTTGGAGGACTGTGAGGTGTGAGAAGTGGGAAGTTTGGTCAAAGAGATTAGGCCATCTATGAAAACATATACTTTATTATTATTATTAATTTATCTTTTTAAAATTGAAATAGAGTTGACACAATTCATACAACATAGTGATTCAACAACTCTATATGTTATGCTGTGCTCACCATAAATGTAGTCGCCATCTGTCCCCATATAACGCTAGTACAATACCATTGACTGTATTCCCCATGCTGTACCTTTCATACTCATGATTTATTCACTCCATAACTGAAAGTCTGTATCTCCCACTTCCCCTGACCCATTTTGTCCATCCCTCCTCCTGATTTCTGGCAACCATTAGTTTGTTCTCTGTATTTATGAGTCTGTTTCTGTTTTTTGTTTGTTCATTTGTTTTGTTTTTTAGGTTCCACATATAAGTGAAATCACATGGTATTTGTCTTTCTCTGCCTGACTTATTTCACTTAGAATAATACCCTATAGGGTCCATCCATGTTGTCCCAAATGGCGAGATCTCATCTTTTTTTATGGCTAAGCAATATTCCTGTGTGTATGTGTGTACACACACATATATATACACCCACACACACATAAATACACATACATACCACATCTTTATCCATTCATCTAATCAATGGACACAAATTGCTTCCACATCTTAGCTATTGAAAATAGTCATGCAATAAACATAGGGGTACATATATCTTTTTTAATTAGAGTTTTCATTTCCTTTGGGTAAACACACAGTAGCAGAACTAACTACTGGATTGTATGGTATTTCTGTTTTTAATTTTTTGAGGAACCTCTATACTGTTTTCCACAGTGGGTGCACCAATTTACATTCCCACCAACAGTGTGCAAGTGTTCCTCCTTTTCCATATCCTCACCAACACTTTTTATTTCTTGTCTTAAATTTTTTTTTAATGTTTATGAGAGAGAGAGAGGGAGAATGAGTGGGGGAGGGACAGAGAGAGAGGAAGACACAGAATCCAAAGCAGGCTCCAGGCTCCAAACTGTCAGCACAGAGCCTGACGCAGGGCTTGAACTCACGGACTGCGAGATCATGACCTGAGCCAGAGCTGGATGCTTAACTCAGGCAACTCTATTTCTTGTCTTTTTGCTTCTAGCCATTCTGACAAGTATAAGGTGATATCTCATTGTGGTCTTGATTTGATTTTCCTGATAATGAGTGTGTCTATTGGCCATCTATATGTGTCTATTGGCCACGTGTCTATTGGCCATCTATATGTCTTCTTTTGAAAAATGTCTATTCAGGTCCTCTGGCCATTTTTAAATCAGATTGTTTTGTTGGTGTTAAGCTTTATAATTTCTTTACATATTTTGGATAATAACCCTTTATCAGATATTTCATTTGTAAATATCTTCTCCCATTCAGTAGGTTGCCTTTTTGTTTTGTTGATGGTTTCCTTGACTGCACAGAGAATATTAAAACAATTTGTCCTCAGTTACTTCATGGCTATAACTTTGGAAAAAGGAAACCTTAAGGTTGTCCCAAAGGATGGCTATTTCAATTTTATAATAAAAAGAACTCTTTCCTTTCTTTAGAGAGAGCAAGCAAGCGAGCAGAGGAGAGGAGCAGAGTGGGTGGGGGGAGAGAGGGGGAGAGAAAAAGAAAGAGAGAATCTTAAGCAGGCTCCACAGAGCCCAACACAGGGCTCGATCCCATGACCCTGGGAACATGACCTGAGTTGAGATCAAGAATCATATGCTCAACTGACTGAGCCACCAAGGTGTCCCATAAGACCTCTTATTTCCAAGGGGTTAAGTAGAGCAGCTTAGCCCAGAAATAAGTAATGGCTTAGCCTGCAGGATTTGACATCACTATTCATTGGCCTGAGGCCCTGAGTCTCCTCTGACTATTCTTGTAGTCTCTATGCATTTTCTAGTTTTCAAAGACAAAAAAAATCTTTTTTGGTTGTAACTTGAAGAATTACAGCTGTTGAGACCATAATAATCCCCAAATTAGGAGACAGTATGAGTAGCACAAGTTAGTACTTTGATGTTGAGGACAAACACATAATTAATAATTACTTCTTATAAGTATCAGAGTCTTAGGATACACATTAACTACATTTGTTTACTATGTCACCTGTATCTTCCTTTGTAGATGAGGTATGTTTCTAAAGAACAAAATAAGCAGAATCCAATTAGAGATTAATTCATATTCCAAATGTGCTGGGGACGAAATTGAAGGAAATTTTTTATGTTGTGTATAATCATTTTTCTGACTTAGGATTTTCTGAAGTATGTGTGAATACTGCTTACATGATGAGCAAGCAGTAGAAGCAGGCACTATCACTGAAGAAGGACCCTATGTTAGCCCAGGCCCCAACAAATGGGGCAAGTGAGAATTTAATGAGACTGCTTACAAAAGTCAGGACAGAAAAAGCAACAGGGATGGTATTATGCCCCAGAGCTAGTAATAGCCAGTAGGCTTTAACTGGGGAGGGGAAAGAATGCTCACCAGAACCTGGAGAGTGTAGCTATACAAGAAGGTCATCCAACAAGAGCTGTGGCCTTTGGTAGAGGGATGCAACCATGGTGCACTGACCTGATAAGGAGAGAGTCAGTGGAGTTAATATTGAACCACAATTTCACTTTCCTTTTGCTTTCAAAGACCCTGCAGGTGTTTGCCAATGGTTGAACCCAACAGAGAACCAGAGGACGAGAAAGTCCACTGATGCAGTCCAGACAAGTCAACCTCCAGGGACACAGAACAGGGTGCTTTGAGCAGGACAGAAAGTGGATCTGATCCTAAGCCCCACACCAGTGGAGATCCTGCTGCTACAGGTAGAGACATAATGGTCAAAGCTGGAAATGCAACCCACAGTGCTGAGCCTCAGCTATTAAGAGGTCTACATCTGGCTTCTGAATTTTTTGGTTTGGTGAGAAAATTTGAACTCTGGTATCAGTCATGGGCTCTACAGCAGTTGGGTGTCTGTTGGACAACTATTCCTTCCGCCTGGGCTGAAGTATGGGGGGTATTTTCCCTTCTAAACATGCAAAATTCTATCCATGAGTCTCAATACTATGTAATATGTTCCAAAAAAAAGTATTTCATCAATAAAAACTAAATTATATATAGATAATGTGATTAAATACTTATAGCAGAGGCCGTCTGCTACACATGGGTTCTGAAAAATGGGCATCTTCATAGGACTTATGTGACTATTAAATGAGATAATAGGCATGAAAGAGCTTTTTAAGCTATGAAGTAGTATTCTGATGCTAGTTGTTCCTATTAAAATATATGCCAACCATAGGGAGGTGAGGGATAGTGTACTGCTTGGTAAGAACTCGTTGGCTCTGCAGTCGGGAGCTACTGTTTATGACTCTCAGCAAGTGAGAGAGAAGAGAAAATATTTTTTAATAAAATTGTATTATTAAAGTTCTATTTTCCCATTAAACTTACTGTCATTATTTGGACTATTTAGTTGGATAGTAAAATATAACAGAAGTAGAGATACGAATATAATGCATTCAATACTTGTTTTATGCTATATAACATTAAACCAAATAATACATTGCCAGCTTGGTATAACAGAGCTTTTGGAGAGCATCAGTAAAAGACTTCCAAGGGTATATTTGGAATTTCCCACAAAGCACTAGGTCCTGCATACTGCTCCTGGGCAAGTCCTACATGTACTTGGCAAACAAGAAGTCAACAGGGGTCCTTCTGCCTTCCCTGCATCACTTAGGAATGATAGAACCATAGATTGTTAGAATTGCGGGGAGCAAACGTTAGGTCATGACTCCCATTTTTCAACAGAAGTAACTCATTCTCATTAGTTTGTCAATTCACTAGGAGAATGCAAGTATCATTTATATCTGTACCTCATCCCTCCTCTTTCCTTTCCTTCTAGCTTCAAAATTTAGTTCAGAACCTGATATAATATGATGCAGTTTACTTTTTGGATGGGAGAACTTTACATACACACCATCACACACATTCACACAGAGAGAGCAATGTGAAAAACAATATATTAAAATCAATAGCTAACATTTGTTGAGATTATTGCTACTCATTCTTCTGCCCATGTCACCTGTATTAACTTTTTTAATCCTCACATCAACCCTTTGAGAACAGCATTATTACTAACCTGATAAGAACTGAAAAGAAAGTGATGCACTGACAGTTCAAATAATTCACTACAACTACTAAGTGGTAAAGACAGGAGGTGAACCCAGCTCCATTCCAGTCCCAAAGCCTGGGCCTGAGCTTTTAGTCCAAGCCCATGGCCCCACTCATAACACTCTACTGTCAATATTCTAATGGGCTTCTATTTAATTAAGAAATGTCTAAGTCAGAAAAATATGGACTCGACTCACGTTTTGCTTCAGGCTGAGGTTCTACATTTAGGATAAAGCTAAAACTTCCTGGTAACAAATAAAGATAAGTGGAGAATTCTAAAATATGCCCATCTTCTGTAGGGTTGACTCCATTATATTTTAACACTAAACCTCTATGCCTGCACTAATACTGTAGCTTCCAGTTACATGTGGTTATTTAACTTAAAATCCATTAAAATTAAATTAAAATTCAGTTCCTAAGTTGCTCAGGTCCATTTCAAGTGCTCAGGAGCCACATGTGGCTGGCGGCAACCATACCGGACAGTGCAAAATAGAACATTTCCGTCACCACAGAAGGTTCTTTGTACAGCTGTGCTCTGTGTGTTTTATTCACCTGAATAGATTTGTTTGTTGTGAGAATTAATAAGTATTGTGGCTTCCCTTTGTACATGAGGCTTTGCTAAATGCATAGAACTCGATTACTTCTTTTATTTTTATTTTTTTTAACGTTTATTTATTTTTGAGACAGAGAGAGACAGAGCATGAACGGGGGAGGGTCAGAGAGAGAGAGAAAGGGAGACACAGAATCTGAAGCAGACTCCAGGTTCTGAGCCATCAGCACAGAGCCCGACGCAGGGCTCGAACCCACGGACCGTGAGATCATGACCTGAGCCAAAGTCGGCCGCTTAACCGACTGAGCCACCCAGGCGCCCCATGATTACTTCTTTTAAAATAACAGGTTTGCTCTCATATTTTAGTAATGCCTGTGAATGAAATGCTTTAAATACACCTCATCCCCGTGATGGTTTGCCAGGATTAAATCTGAGATTTTTTTTAAAAAAGATTTTCCAGGAGACCATAACCAGGTGTCCAAAATAACGAAAGGAGCCAAAGGAA
Source organism: Neofelis nebulosa (assembly GCF_028018385.1). Classification (NCBI taxonomy): domain Eukaryota; kingdom Metazoa; phylum Chordata; class Mammalia; order Carnivora; family Felidae; genus Neofelis; species Neofelis nebulosa. The sequence continues at coordinate 77,149,714 of NC_080786.1, read as the reverse complement.
TAATTTTCTTTTTTTTTTTCCACCCAGAGTCCCTTTTATTCCAAGGTAATATTAACATTCAATATCCTTCCAGTACCTTCTCTATACCCATCCAGACATGCACACTCACATACAGACATATGCAAAATCTCATCTTTTGAAAATGAAGTGTACATATCATTCTGCAACTTGGCCTTCTTGCTTATCACTGCATCATGGACACCTCTCCAAGTTGGCAGATAGCAATAAAATATATTTTTTTAAATAGCTGCACAGTCTTCTCTAGTATGGATGTGGCATAACTAATCTCTCCCTGATGGCAGAAACTGATTTGATTTCGAGTTTAGAGCACTGGAAGACACTGAGGCAAATGAGCTGTAACATGCATCTGATCTCTACCTCCTGATGTTTGCTTTTCAGAGATCCTCCGAAGTTGGATGGTTAAGTCAAAGCATATGTATATATTTTTTTGATATTGCACAATAACTTTCAAAAATGGTAACAACCGAATATCCAGCCACCAATGTGTAAGACTGCCCATTTCCTAACATGCTTACTAGTAATGGGTACTTTTATTCTTTTTTTTTCAATATATGAAATTTATTGTCAAATTGGTTTCCATACAACACCCAGTGCTCATCCCAAAAGGTGCCCTCCTCAATACCCATCACCCACCCTCCCCTCCCTCCCCCCCACCCAATCAACCCTCAGTTTGTTCTCAGTTTTTAAGAGTCTCTTATGCTTTGGCTCTCTCCCACTCTAACCTCTTTTTTTGTTTGTTTTTCCTTCCCCTCCCCCATGGGTTTCTGTTAAGTTTCTCAGGATCCACATAAGAGTGAAACCATATGGTATCTGTCTTTCTCTGTATGGCTTATTTCACTTAGCATCACACTCTCCAGTTCCATCCACATTGCTACAAAGGGCCATATTTCATTCTTTCTCATTGCCCTGCAGTACTCCATTGTGTATATAAACCACAATTTCTTTATCCATTCATCAGTTGATGGACATTTAGGCTCTTTCCATAATTTGGCTATTGTTGAGAGTGCTGCTATAAACATTGGGGTACAAGTGCCCCTATGCATGAGTACTCCTGTATCCCTTGGGTAAATTCCTAGCAGTGCTATTGCTGGGTCATAGGGTAGGTCTATTTTTAATTTTCTGAGGAACCTCCACACTGCTTTCCAGAGCGGCTGCACCAATTTGCATTCCCACCAACAGTGCAAGAGGGTTCCCGTTTCTCCACATCCTCTCCAGCATCTATAGTCTCCTGATTTGTTCATTTTGGCCACTCTGACTGGCGTGAGGTGATATCTGAGTGTGGTTTTGATTTGTATTTCCCTGATAAGGAGCGACGTTGAACATCTTTTCATGTGCCTGTTGGCCATCCAGATGTCTTCTTTAGAGAAGTGTCTATTCATGTTTTCTGCCCATTTCTTCACTGGGTTATTTGTTTTTCGGGTGTGGAGTTTGGTGAACTCTTTATAGATTTTGGATACTAGCCCTTTGTCCGATATGTCATTTGCAAATATCTTTTCCCATTCCGTTGGTTGCCTTTTAGTTTTGTTGGTTGTTTCCTTTGCTGTGCAGAAGCTTTTTATCTTCATAAGGTCCCAGTAATTCATTTTTGCTTTTAATTCCCTTGCCTTTGGGGATGTGTCGAGTAAGAGATTGCTACGGCTGAGGTCAGAGAGGTCTTTTCCTGCTTTCTCCTCTAGGGTTTTGATGGTTTCCTGTCTCACATTCAGGTCCTTTATCCATTTTGAGTTTATTTTTGTGAATGGTGTGAGAAAGTGGTCTAGTTTCAACCTTCTGCATGTTGCTGTCCAGTTCTCCCAGCACCATTTGTTAAAGAGACTGTCTTTTTTCCATTGGATGTTCTTTCCTGCTTTGTCAAAGATTAGTTGGCCATACGTTTGTGGATCTAGTTCTGGGGTTTCTATTCTATTCCATTGGTCTATGTGTCTGTTTTTGTGCCACAAAGGAATAATTTTTCAAGTACCTAAGCAGTTTCAACAGTCATTTGTGGAGAATTCAGAGTTGAAATTGTGTCATTGCTATTTTCATAGTTACCCTTCTTTGAAGTCTCTAATCACAGGACGAGTGAAGGTAAAAGGCAGAGAAGTAGGAAAAGGCTAATGGAGGGAAGAGTGAACACAACCAGAAGTTGCTACTAAATCACCAACAGCTCTTGTCACTTCTCAGAGATGACTGCATTACAGATAACCAGGATAAAAATTCCAAGAGGAGCAAGGAACTCTAGACTCTGGATCCAAGGTCCAATTTTAACTGAGAAGTAATTAAAATCACAATAAAATCCTATTGCTTTAGACTTTTAACATTGTTCTGTTCTCCTCACTTAATACTGTTTTTGCTCCCAGAAGCAGTCCTAAGTTTTAATTTTTTAAGATAATGATTCAATCCAGATGATACCCTTCAAAATGTATGATAGAACATTTTGGGCTTTACCAAGAATAGAAATTTGAAATTGGTAAAGATCAATCATTTTTCACCTGTCCCATGTCATTGTTTTGGAACGTGAATTTGACTTTATGCTAGAGAGTAATCTAAATCTGTTACTTAATTATTCATTGGGGTAGTTTCCATTTCTATTCCCAATATATAGCTGAAATTTGCAGACTACTAAAGGATCCTTGATAAGTCCCATCTGTTCAAGGTGAGGATGACAAAGAAGAACATCAATAAATATTAAATATTTATTCAAAGTGTTAAAAAATAATAAATGAATAAGACAGTTCTAATGGAAAGAAAAATAAATGTCAAATAATAACTGTGACAGAAACCAGGATGTAGTCCCTCAATACAAAGATTAATATTACATAGGATGGAATTTAAAGATGTATTTCACCGTCTCCCTTCAGAAATTATAATCTGAACTCATTACAAGTGCATGTTTTAAAAATATGTCTCTAAAAAGTGGTGCATAAATCATTTTTTTAAAAAAGAAAACATTATAAAATTCCCAATACAAGTTGCTATTTGAAATAATACTGGTAATGGGGCACCTGGGTGGCTCAGTCAGTTAAACGTCCAGCTTCGGCTCAGGTCATGATCTCATGGCTTGTGAGTCTGAGCCCCGCGTCGGGATCTGTGCTGACAGCTCGGAGCCTGGAGCCTGCTTCAGATTCCGTGTCTCCCTCTCTCTCTGCCCCTAACCCACTCGCATTCTGTCTCTCTCTCTCTCTCAAAAATAAATAAACATTGAAATAATACCGGTAAATCTATTTACAAAATGGAAAATCCTTTTGAAATCCTAATGATTGGTTTATTATTGTACTTGTTTCGTTAATTTGAGTTTTCTTCTGTTTCAGTGTCTGGTTTGAAGCCACTAGTCAACTCAGGAGCCATCGCTTTTCATAGCTCTTGGTAAATCAGCCTGAGTAGTTAGTATATCCTTATAATTGTCCTGGGCTTAAAACCAGATAACCAAACTTGTTAAAAATATGTGCATAATAATAGCAATTTTTTTTAACTTTATTTATTTAGTTTGAGAGAGAGAGAGAGCACACCCGAGAGAGAGTGAGCAGGGGAGGAGCCAAGAGAGAAGGAAAGAGAGAATCCCAAGCAGGTTCCACATTCAGCATGCAGCCAGACATGGGGCTGGATCCCACACTGTGAGATCACGACCTGAGCCTCACAACTGAACCAATATCAAGAGTCAGTGGCTTAACCCACTGAGCCACCCAGGCACCCTTAGCAATTGGGTTTTATACGAAGGCTTGAAGAATCTTCTTACAAGTAAACTATAAGGGTTGGTACATGGACTTTATGATGTCTATTCTGGCTATGTGAAAGCATCCTCCCCCTTTTCTGGTTCTCAATAACTACTGGCATGTTTAGCTGTTCTTAAAATATAGCATGATCTATAGCCACAACACCTTGTCAAGTGAGGACAAGAAGAAACAACTCTACCCAAAGAACGTACAAAATGCCAGTGGCCCTTTTGGCCTAAAAGGTTGTCTGTGACAATAGCTTTGAAGGGGCTGTAATTATTCTTTTGTGACTATTCCAAAAGGAATAGATATAACATAATCATCATCTGCTTCCCTTCATAATCCATTAAAAAATCTTATTCATGTGTTAAGCTTGTTTTTTATTAAACCTTAAAACCTTTATCTTATCACTAACAATATTATAAATGACCTCTTAAATACGTATGTTTCTTTCTCTAGAAGAGAAGCTTGCTGAGTGTAGGGGCTATCTTATAACCGTTTTCCCCAACACCTAGCATGCAACCCGACATTAATAAAGTTCTTATGAATTAATGAATTGAGGTAAAAATGCCTTCAAAATTTTAAAGTAACACTTTAAAAATTTTGTTCCAAAATGCTTTCATGCTTAAGGTGATGGAGGTCTATAATTCAGAATTTATGCACCATGAGTTTGTAAATATCAACCTGTGTTCATTTATACTGATGAGTCTTATAAGTTCCAGCCTACATTCCTAAGGCAGGACACACATACCCCTTGAATCATTTTAACTGATTCTGATCCATCTTCAACTTCACACCATCTTTCCCCAAGATTACCACCCAGAATTATGCTCCAAATGTCACTGCTCCCATGGTTGTGGATTAAGGAGAACATATTGTTTTTTATTTCATTGCTAGACCCTTTCTGACGATGCCCAACATGTTAGTGGGTCATGAACATACACTGCGTACATTTCATCAGTGAATAACTTGCCATTACTACAAAGTTCCTCTCAGAACTGTAATGAATTAGAGCATAATAAAGCCCAATATATTATAAACAGTTGCTTTCCCCATGTCAATTACATTATGCTTATGATGTGTTGTAATAGGAAAGAACGTGGAGTTTCAAGTTGGAAGATCTTATTTGAATCCTAGCTCTGCCATATATTTCTTAAACAAGTTATAGAAATACCTCATTTGTTCATTGGCATTAATAAACTTCTCTTTTAGGGTTGTTGTAGATGCAAATCAAACTAGCAGGTGTGTTTTTAAATTTACAATAGTCAAGACATGGAAGCAATCTAAGTGTCTATCAGTGGATGAATGGATAAAGAAAATGTGATGTGTACACACACACACACACACACACACACACTCTCGAATATTCAGCCATAAAAAAGAATGAACTCTTGCCATTTGCAACAACATGGTTGGACCCTGAGGGCATTATGCTGAGTGAAAGAAGTCAACAGAGAAAGACATACCGTATATGACCTCACTTAGACATGATATCTAAAAAATAAGACAAAAAACCCCAAGCTCTTAGGTACAGAGAATAGACTGGTGGTTGCCAGAGGTAGGCGGTAGTGTGGGCAAAATGGGTGAAGGGGGTCAAAAGGCACAAACTTTCAGTTATAAAATAAATAAGTCATGGGGATGTAATGTACAGCATGGTGACTACAGTTAATAATACCATTTTGCATATATGAAAGTTGCTAAAAGAGTAAATGTTAAAAGTTCGCATCACAAGATAAAAAATTTTAGAATGATGTATTAAAATAAATGTTGTTATTTATTGTGATGATCATTTCACCATATATACAGATACCTAATCATGATATCGTATATCTGAAACTAATAAAATGTAATATGTCAATTATAACTCAAAAACAAAACAGGCATTTTATTGAGTGCTTACTATAAAGACTCTGAAACGGTTTCTTTCTGTCATCTTGGCATTTCTCACCAAGATACGTTTAATTTCAATGGGAAAATAGGAACATTTCATTCTATACTCACACTCTCTGATTTTTTAAAAATCGTTAAATAAGAATCCTAGTTAAACCTGGTAAATTAAACACAATCTCTAGTTCTCCCCATCCCTACACCAAACCACACTAACATGAAAGTAAGGCAAAAAACAAAAAAACAAAAAAAACCCAAAAAACAAAAAAACCCAGCAGGCAATAAAGTGGGTGAATCTCAAAAGCACTATGCTAAGAAAAAAAAAAGCCAAACACAAAAGGCTACATACTATGATTTCACTTATGAAATTCATTTATAGCACAGACAAAACCACACGGACAGAAAATACAACAATGGTTATTAACAAGGGCAGGGGAGGGGGACCGACTTGGGTGTTTTCCTCCCTAACTCAAGAACTGAGATCTTCAAAAGGCATTCTGAAAGCAAGGTCCCTGAGCTTCCCTGAGCAATGGCAGAACCACCAGAACACATCGATAGCCTTCCAAAAGGCTCATTGGAAACCATCGGTGTTCTAAATACACTGCTTTTCCTGACACTTTTACCAGAATGCTTTTGATACAGACAAAGTTCATTTTGGTATGTGAATTGTAGCATTCATATTGCTTTACAACTTTCCACGTGTGTATATGTTAGAATTAATTTTTAATTAGAACCCTTTAGCATCCTTCGAGATAGGGGTGCCTCAAGGTGTTTCTAAATGAAAGTGAATAAGCATGAGTCTAGAGAATAAAAGGAGATAAGAATTTAGCCTATCAAGCTTACATGTCTGTAGAATCTAAAAACCACCCCTAGAGTTTTCCAGCTCAGAGTCAGTGTTGAGTTAAAGGTTATGGTAAAGATCCAGGATCTGGTGGCAGAAAATGGTTAAGGAAGGAGACACTGGTTATATCCTGAGGGTTCAGAGACAGACACATAATCAGCCCATGAATCCTTTCCCTCCCTTACTGAGGCAAATCAAAGTGTCCTTCCCATAAAATCTAGGGTTTCTATCATCCTTTTATGATTTTCTTTCCTTTCCAGGCTTGCTTTCAGAATGAATTTTTTTTTTAATTTTTATTTTAAAGAGAGAGAGAGAGAGAGAGAGAGAGAGAGAGAGAGAGCGCACATGAGCAGGGGAGAGGCGCAGAGGAAGAGAGAGAGAAAATCTTAAGCAGACTCCACACTCAGTGTGGAGCCCAAAGCAGGGCTCCATCCCAGAACCCTGGGCTCATGACCTGAGCCAAAATCAAGAGTCCAACACTCAATTGATGGAGCCACCCAGGTGCCCCTCAGTATGATTTTTTTTTTTTTTTTTTTTTTTTTTTTGAGAAAGAGAGAGAGGGCACAAGTGAGCAAGGGGCAGAGAGAGAGAAAAAGAGTCTGGGGAGAGGCAGAGAAAGAGAGAGAGAGGGAGAGAAATGGAACTCACCCAAAGTGGGGCTCATGCTTACCCAATGTGGGACTCGAACTCACGAACTATGAGATTATGACCTGAGCTGAAGTCAGATGCTTAACAACTGAGCCACCCAGGTGCTCCTCAGTATGAATTTTTAAATTTTATTTTACTGAATAAATTCTGGAACATACCCCACATCTCTTCTGGGGTGATCCCACCCTCCCTACTCTATAATTTCCAACTTTCATTGCAAGATTTTTCCACAGAGCCCTTTTTCACTTGCCCAGCATAATGAAAGTAGATTCATCGGTGAGAATGGATTTTTGCAATGAAGCATCCTTTCAATCTTACTAGACTAAAATGAATTGAGCACCAAAAATTTAAATATGAAAATAAATCATTAAATTAAGTACCTTTGAGGAACCACAAAGCCCTTATACCTAGTAGACTCAATGGCCTTCTTCTCATAATCATAGAAATAACAATAGGGCTAGGATGTTCCACTAATTATACATAACTTAGAAATTAAGCCACTTACAATGCCTTGGACAATCCAGGTTTGGGGATTAGTGGCTTTTTCCTTCAGCCTACATATGTCTAATCCTGTGGGACAAAATTAAAGGCATGATTGGTTGTGCACACAGAGAAGCTCAAAGAGCCTGATTATTTTTTAACCCCAGTAGATTCAGCTTCTGATTCTGATTTATTCTCTTTTTCTCTCTTTCCTTACTCCCAGTCTAGGCAAAATCAAGAGAAAAGCCAAATTCCACAATAGCTAGGGTTTAGTTTGAGAGTCAAAGGAGTAGAGTAAAAATGTATTTAGCATTCTCCTAAATAGGCCTGCCATGTTACTGGCTTTATTTCAAGACCTTTCTTGTTGACATGGCAGTATAATTTAATTAAGGGAAGGTGCTACAAAAAGAGAAGTTGAGAACGAAATTGCTGGCTAGGGATGACTAAATTGAGAGTCAAGTGGTACCCTAGGCTTCCTGTTTTTCTGACTTCAAACTGTTTTCGGTAATTTTCCCTGGGGCCCTCCAGTCTTTTTTTTGCTTTTCTGCTACTGGACTCTCACTGCTTTTTCACCCGTGATCCCTACATTATACAATTCTAGGAGGCCTCATTCCCAATGACAGCCCTGTTTTTATTATTTCTCTCTTCTGCAAATGATTCTCAAAGTTGAAACTATTTCCCACAAGATCCACTGATGTCAACTGGCTGTTTCACTTCGGGGAATTACAACCAAGTGTTTTAAACACACGAGTAACACTGTAAAGGAACTAGAGTAGTCCTTCCAATACCCTTGCTGCAATAATCAGAATATCTGTGTCTCCCCAAAGTTCGTATGCTGAAATCCTAGTCCCTAAAAGTGATGGTATTAGTAGGTGGGGCCTTTGGCAGATGCTGAGGTCATGAGAGTGGAGTCCTTGTGAATGGGATTAGTGCCCTTATAAAAGAGGCTCCAGAGAGATCCCTTGCCCTTCTGCCATGGCAGAACACAGCAAGAAGTCTGCGACCCAGAAGAGGGCCCTCATCCAACCATGCCAGTACTCTGATCTGACTTCCAACCTCTAGAGCTGTGAGCAATAAATTTCTGTTGTTTATAAGCTACCCAGTCTTGGTGTTTTGTTACACCAGCCTGAATAGACAAAGACACTCACTTAGTAACCATGCACTGAGAGTGTGCCTGACAATTATGATGCCACGGATGATGGACTAGAGATATATTAGACCATCCTACCCTCGAGGAGCATTCAACCTAGTGTTTCAGATAGGCGAGTAAAGAAGTAACTACAGTACAGGGCGGAACTAAGTAAGGCTTTAAGAGCTGAGATTCAGCTAGAATATACAGGGCTGTAAAATGCCCAGCACAGTAGATGGCAATAACTAACTGAAATAACTAACGTACTGTGTTTTAGTGCAATAACTAAACTGAGGGGTGCAATAACTAACTGAAAATATCAGGGGAAATCTCCATAGAGGAAGAAAAAATGTCATCAACAAAGTGGGATCATTAAGTAAGAGTCACACCAGCAGAGGAGGGGTGAGGATGGGGGAGCTGTTTGGAGCACACATACGTTCCCATCAAACAGAATTTCATAAAGAAGAGAATGGAGGGTGGAACGGATTCTGTGAGCAATTCAAACAAATAGCAGCACTTACAGACTGAACTAAAAAAAATTAAAAGAAAAAGAATGGAGGGCAAAAAAATAAAAGGCATTTTCCAGGAATAGCAAGCAGTCTGGAATAGTTGGAACATAAGGTGCATGGAGGGCAGTGATCAGCACAGCTATAACTATAGGGTGGTGTTGCATCATGGAAGGTTTGGAATGCTGAGCTAACAACTCTCTTTTCTCTGATCAGATGAACTTGGCTTCATAAAAACCACGACTCATTACTCATGCAATGATCAAGAAAACGTTTGTTCAAGACCACAGTAATTGGAATGAGCAAAATATGCAGTTTCTGAAATCATGCTATTACTCTAAATAACGCTTACATACCTTATTAACAAAATAGTATTGTTTGGGGCATAAAACTGGGGTAGTTGTCTGTAGTACATTCATTGACACAAACCCATTCTTCAGAGCCACTTCTAGAAATCTAATGGTGGCCAGAAAGGAATAAACATGCTGGCCTTTGAGCAAAAAGGAACATGCCGTAGGAAACGTTCAACATACTGAGAGGCACTGCTAGTAAGAACAGCATCTAAGGGCTTCTGACAATTTTATATGTTAACAGGACCAGCTACAAAATTTGCAGGACCACTGCCAAATGAAAATGCTAGACGCTCTGTTCAAGAACTATTAAGAATTTCAAGACAGGGGCGCCTGGGTGGCTCAGTCGGTTGAGCGTCCGACTTCAGCTCAGGTCACGATCTCACGGACCGTGAGTTCGAGCCCCGCGTCAGGCTCTGGGCTGATGGCTCAGAGCCTGGAGCCTGCTTCCAGTTCTGTGTCTCCCTCTCTCTCTGCCCCTCCCCCGTTCATGCTCTGTCTCTCTCTGTCTCAAAAATAAATAAACGTTAAAAAAAAAATTAAAAAAAAAAAAGAATTTCAAGACAAAGATAGCAGAGCATTAAGCCATGTGCGGGGCCCTACGGTTATACACCCATGAAGCTGGTCTGATTGCCAACTGTAACTTTTAATGATAATCCACTTAGTTTACACAGCCTGGGTTGTGTAAAGCAGCTCTCACATTCAAGTGTGAACTTCTGCCACCAATTTACTCCTTAGAATTTAACCCAACCCCACCAGTCTGCTTTCCTCTCAGCCTTTGCCGGCAATGGTGACTACAGGAGAGCCTGTCTTAGACAAGCACTAGCTTCCTCACCTATTCTTTTTTTATTTTTTTTTTAAATTTTTTTTTTTAACGTTTATTTATTTTTGAGACAGAGAGAGACACAGCATGAACGGGGGAGGGGCAGAGAGAGAGGGAGACACAGAATTGGAAGCAAGCTCCAGGCTCCGAGCCATCAGCCCAGAGCCCGACGCGGGGCTCGAACTCGCGGACCGCGAGATCGTGACCTGAGCTGAAGTCGGACGCTCAACCGACTGCGCCACCCAGGCGCCCCAGCTTCCTCACCTATTCTTATAATGCCATTCTTCTGTACGCTGAAAATAGGCCCTCTCTCTTTAATCAATTTTTAAAAAATATTTTAATGTTTATTTTTGAGAGAGAGACAGAGTGCAAGTTGGGGAGGGGCAGAGGAGACACAGGATCCAAAGCAGGCTCCAGGATCTGAGCTGTCAGCACAGAGCCCGACATGGCTGGAACTCATGGACGGTGAGATCATGACCTGAGCCAAAGTTGGGCGCTTAACCAACGGAGCCACATAGGGCCCCTCTCTTTAATATTTTATGTTTAAAATTTTACCTCTTCATAAAGTCTTCACTAATAGGAGGTAAGGTAATAAGTTCTCAACCACATCCAGGACTTAATCTTAAATCGATGCAATATTTAGGCTACTATTTCTGCAGAGTGTAAATAGAACTACTACCACTACTGCTGATATTGATGAAAGTGGCCAAGCACCTAGGTTCTATGCCGGAAAATTGATCAATGGTGATCCCACTGCTACACGACTTCCTTGTTCTTTATATCTTAGCCCTATTCCTCAGCACATTGACACTTTCCCCAAAGGAAAGAGGAGAAGAAAAAAAGACTTAGGTCAGCCAATTTTGTTACTTGTTAATAGGGTTGGTAAGAAAAAAACCCGCTAATGACTTAAATAAATTAATTTTTTATTAATTACAGCTCCTGAATTATCTGTGCATTTCATTTATTCTCCCTGACCCTCAATGGATAAACTGACCATTAGGCTCATCTCTCTCAGTTAGTTGGTTGTCCTAGGCAATAAAATCATTGAGAAAAGGCATCATGTCTTTTTGAGGTGTATTAGTACATCATATACATAGCGTTAGCTGTCAACAGAAAAAACTGAAACAGATCATTTACTGTAGTTGTGAATTCTTCCAAACTAATATGTGTATTACATAGAGCCTTAGACTTCCTGCTATATTATCCAAGTGCAAGTTGTCACATTGTTCGTATACTACCATCACTGAAGAACTTCAAACAAGACCCTTCAGAGTGCTAAGTGGGATTAATTTGTTTAGACTTCACCAGTTTCAGAACATCTAAACATCTGAATCAGATATTCTGAACTGATTTGAATTAAACTCTTTGTATTACATTACTACTGTTTGTTTAAGCTACATAGGAATTATTTTGCTCTACGAACAGTTTCCAATGTACTATATATGTAGCTGATGTTTGGCACACAGTTCGTCTTTTTTTTTTTTTTTTTTCATTTTGCCTTTCTGTTTTGGATTTGAGAAGACAATATACTACTGTACTGTGAATATGAGAAGAAGGCTTTTTCTTTTTATATGCAGAAGATATATCTAAGTACCTGAGAACATTTTCCCTTCTGAGTCACAGCTTAACAACATTAGCAGACGCAGTTCAGCCAGAGGGGAATTGAATAGCAGCTGAGTACAGTCTAATAATTTACACTGGGGAAAGCCCTTGGAATTCAGAGGCACATTGCCCAGCTGGAGAGACAAATCTAATCTCTGCTAATGATGTTCCTCCTTCTCTTTCCTATCAGGGCTGGGCTTTTTACACGTGCGCACATAATTATATATGCACACTCAGAGTCCAGTGAAGCCAAACAACACAGCACCCAGTATTAAATTACACAGTAAGACTTCCAGGCGTCATCTGGCTTCTATATCCTGTCCAATAAAATGCTGCCCATGTTCATGTTGTGGAGCTGTTAAAGGTCTCAAGAGTTCAAAACCATATACAGCTAAATACTAAAATTCAAAAGTGATAATATTATGGTGTTATTTTAGACCGAATATAATAAGTATGACTTCTTAAACTGGCTCAAGTGAACGAATACATATTAAGGAGACGGACACATGGATTTTGTCCTAAAAAAGACGTGAGACTGTTGACAAAAATGCACGCAATACAATAGGGAAATAGATGAAGGGAAAATAAGACTGAAAGGTAAAAAACAAAAAACAAAAAAGCCAAAGTAAAACCAGTGGACAAAAGTAATTTGTATGCTAAAAACTGTTAAAGAAGGTACAAATTTGGACCAGAGCTTTCTGTGGATCAAATGAAAGAGAAAGACACAATTAATTATTTGAGTAAGATAAAAACACACCAATTGTCCAGATGAAGCAGTTGCTACTCGTACTAAGACCTGTTAGGCCTTTTTTCCATTGATCCACACAAAATGAGGAAGATAAAATAGCCTCAACAATATGTTCACAACAAATACAGCAGCATCTTTCCTGGGACAGTTTTCAGGACGCCTCTCCCTACAAGGTATTCCAGAAGAGCAATGCTTACAGCAAGATTTTCCAAGCACTTAGAAAATCTGATTTAAACCAGAAGGTCATGGACTACATCTTCTTCAGGAAATCTTCCCTGATCATCATTTATCATTCAAGCTTTCAAAAAAACTGAGTTGCCGGAATGCTAATATTCTGGGTTTACGTGTAAAGGGTAGACCCATAAGTCATAACAATCAACCAAGAAGAAAGAGCTGATATCCTCCAATGAAAATTCAGAAATGTGACCAGAATTAGTGTCTCCAAACCTCATTTCTGTACAGAATTCGACCAATAAAAATAAGCCTGACCATGTGGTTATAACATTATAATGTATAACGTTCTTTACACTCTGATGAAACTTTATTTTTTTCAATGTTTTTATAGGTATTTTTTTATACAAAGCCCTTTGCAAATACCATCAATTATTTTAAAAAGAATGGAGCAATTGAATAGTTAATACCTCTGCTGCTTTACTGAAGTAAATGGGGAGGGGGAGGGGGGAGGGTCACCATCTGGGGCTATAAATTATAATCCTGCTACATGGTAATGGATGGAGGGCTGATCCATGAAGCTCCCCTAGGAGAATCCATCTATCGGTGCAGCCATCCATAGAAGGCACTAAAGAAAAGGGCGGCTCCAGGTCCAGACAAGGGACTGCTGCAGCAAAAGGATACAGAGCTGGCTGATTTTCAAAAGCAACTCTCAGACATCACCCCCCCTTCACCCATACCCAATTTCTGAATTCAGGAAATTACAGGGAAAATTCTCATACTTTAAATACTGGCAATTAAAGGGAAAGCGAGGATTTGAGAAGTTCTGGGCAAAAAAAATTCTCAAGTGAAAAAGACAAACGATTGATTCAGAGCTGCTTCCCCTATCTTTAATGAACTTCCAAATATGTCTCGAAAAGAAAAAAGTGACTTTATTTACCATAGAATGAAAACTACTGAGAGGGGAGACTGGCTGGCTCGTCGGTAGAACATGGAACTCCAACTCTTGATCTTGGAGTTGTGAGTTGGAGCCCCATGTTTGGGTGTAGAGATTACTTAAAAAAAAAAAAAAAAAAAAATATATATATATATATATATATAATATACACATTTTATAAAAAATATTTTTATAAAAATATATAGAGAGTTTAAAAAATATTTGAGAGAGAGAGTGCACGCACACATGCAAGCAGGGGAGGGGCAGAGAGGGAGGGAGAGAGACAGAATCCTAAGCAGGCTCCACACTCAGCACAGAGCCCAACATAGGGCTGGATCTCAAAACGATTAGCTCATGATCTGAGCGGAAATCAAGAGTCAGATGCTTAACTGACTGAGTTACCCAGGCACACCAACCTCCCAAAAATAAAATCTTAAAAAAAAAAAAAAAAAACTTCCGAGAAGTTAACCTAGCAAAAAGCTTCATGATTTTGCATGCATCTGCCTGTATATAGTTTTACATCCCAAACAAGGTGTCCTAGTAGCTGGTACTTCTCTTTTGCCTCTTATCTCAGGCTAAGGGATTTGTTGCTTTGGACAATTTCCTCCAAATATGATAATTTCATAAATGGTATGAGCAAGTAAGAAAACAAAAGGCAGAAATGATCCTAATAAGAAGGAAAACAGCGCTGAGAATTCAGTTTATAAAAATAATCAGAAAATTACAAGTGGAAAGAAAAACTTACAGTCAGGATACTTTTTGAGGTCTTACACTAAGCCTTAAAGGGCACCTGAGATCATTTTTAGAAAAAGAATCCAAGGGCTTCTGGGGGGTTCAGTTGGTTGAGTGCCAGACTTGTGATTTCTGCTAAAAGCATGATCTCATAGTTTGTGAGTTTGAGCCCCGCATTGGGCTCCTCACTGTCACCAGGGAAGCTGTTTGGGATTCTCTCTCTCTCCCTCTCTCTCTGCCCCTCCCCCATGTTCTCTCTCTCTCTCTCTCTCTCTCAAAATAAATAAATTTTAAAAAGAAAGAAGAGAAAGAGAATACAAATTAGAAGTGCTAAAACAATATGGTTTTTTGGTATGTTGCTTAAATACCTAAAGCTTAAACCTATCACATCTCCTAAGATACTCAAGGACTTTCCCAGCCATTCTCACATCAGCTTTCACCACAGCCATCTGAGAAAGGCATGCATCAGATTTGCCACTGAACTCACAAGACTGCATGGAAAAACTCTCATTTCTGTGAGGAAGGTGACTGCTTATCAGATATTTTCTATTCAGCTCATTCATGATTCAACAAATTCTTTGTTAATCACCTACGGTGCTGGCTCTGTGTCAAGCAATGACGAGGAAGCAAAGATGAACAAGGTGGTGGACTTACTCTGAAGGAGCTGACAATCTATCAGAGGAGAAATAGATAAATAAATTATTGAAAGATGATGCTATTTAAGGGCAGAAAATGGATGGATGGAGGCTAAGGTATGGGAAAGGTTACTATGGAGAGACTGGGAAAAATCTGAGAGTTATTTAGAAGATAGGATTGACAGGACACAGTGACTGGCTGGGTGTGATGGTCAAAGAGTTTTCTAGTGAGGAGGACTACATGCTGCCACTAATTGAGGCATAAAATCCTGAACAGGTGACAGCATGGGAACTTCAGTGAGAAGGTAACAAGCTATGGTTTCCACTTTCACATATTCGATCAGGCAAGGCAGCTGTAAATGGAATAAGGAAGTAGCTAAACTGAAACTGGGACAAAGGGCTGCAAACACTGTTGAGACAAACATTAAGAGAAAGGTTTCACATCATTGTTATACTCACATCAGTTATACATTTTATGGACTCACTTTACCCTTAGCTTGGTGACCAGTATTATCTCTCAAGGGTCATTTTATCATTTTCTTTTATCTCTTTCATGATCCTCCCGAATCTACCAAAAAGCTCTTCACCCTCCCCCACACCACACATCATACACACAAATAATCTCCTCCTACTCTTTCCTAAATCCAAGAGTGTTCCTTTCTTCAAATCCCTCTGTCTTCCATGGGCCACTTTCTGGGTCTCTTCAAAAAATCAGTGACGGTTAATGGGTATGACAGTGAACACAGATAATAAGCTGCTTTTATCATTTAAGGCCAAGTCCACATTCCCATTTGTTATTTACACCTTTATTGTTTCATTCCTTCATTTAAACTTTGAATAGTGCACTTCTGAAGAGAACACTACTTCTGAGGGCTATGACTGTCAAGAATTAGGACTGTCTGATGTTAGGGCAGCACTGTTCCTAAGGCCTTATAGAGCAGCTCCTATTTCTATGAATATTGGAGTATATTTGCATTGACCCTGAGAGTTTAGGTCCCAGGGAAAATGATTCTGATTCTGCATAAATCTGCAAGGGATAAGAAGCATGACTGTACCAGTACAAGAAAGAAGTTAGCACTGCAATTCAACAAATGTTTCCTGAGTGCCCGCTGCATGCCAGGTGCGTATGATGCTTCTTAGAAGCTATGCGGGGGTATAAAGGTGTAAAGATGGCATCCTCTTTATCTTTTGGTATCCTCAGATATTTCATGATTAACAACAATGGTCCTTGCTCTCCAGAACTCAAGTCCAGTGGGGGAGATAGCCACAAACATAAATGAGGGCAGGCCATGATAAATGCTTATAACAGAGGTGCGAAGTACAGTGGGATAATAAATAATAGATTCTTCTTTCTGCTTTGGGGAACGAGAGTCTGTTCATCTGTCTTCACAAGGATACGAGACCAACAGTTTGAAATCTGGAGAGGAAAATGTCTTTCTCGTTGATGCATCCAACAAGCCTTAATATTTTTGAATTTACAACAGATAGGGAATTAAGGTTGGACCCCTGGATGGTAGGCCCGAATCTGCTGCCAGGTGCTCCTTCTGAGGTCTTGGTGATTTCTCAGAACAGACAGCATTGCTTGTCACTCTTTACTACAGCACACCATTTCCAACACTCCTTCTCCCACATCTGTGCACGTGCCCCAAACCCCCTTGAGTCTATTGGCTTCTCTCATCATGGCTTCTGTACTGCCTTCCTCTTCACTATCCACCCCACACACAGGAAAAGGGGTGACCCTAGAGCCTCCAGCAAGTAATTTCACAGGACAAAAAGGCTGCAGACTTCCTTTAAATGCAGCCCTTCCAGAAGGCAAGGATAGGCCAGGCAACCTTTCAAAGTCCCCTTGGCATATGGGCAGGCTCTACTCCTGTCTCATGGTCATTGCCACTGACAGGCCTGGGACCAGAGCCCAACAGGAATATAAAAAAGTCCCTGGCTCCAATCCATTCCCCAATCCTCATGTGAAGCAGAAAAATGTGGTTTTGTGTCTTTTTTGGCCATATGACTTCTCAGATAGAAGAATCAGACTGATGACTTCCTTTCCCTCCCCTCTAAAAAGGAGAACAAAGAAAAAAAGTCTTGAAGCAGGGAGCTTCTCATGAAGCTTTAAGGAGATATTTATACATAATTAAAAGGAAAGATTTAGATTTTCCTCATCAAAATCAAAATAAGTTTATCTATGTTAAACCTAAATATTTGCCATGCTAAAAGATGTTCCATATTAAAGCATTTTTTTTACTGTATAATAGCATTTGATACTACTCAACATTTATGACTTCAATAATTTTGCAGTTTAATGATTTGGAAAGAAGCTACCAGGAATCAGGAGTCCCCACTGTGTCATAAATTAGTTGTTTGGCCTTGGGCAAGTCACCTAACCTCTTTGGGCCTCAATCTCCTTATCTGCAAATGGAAGGAACCAGACTAGAATGGTCTCCAAGGTCCCTTTTAACAATTAAAAAAAAAAAAAAAAGAAAAAGAAAAAAGTTCTGCCAATATACAGAATCAGAACAATCAAGAACGGAAAAGGATATCTCACAACTGATTCGCTCTCTCCATCACTGGAAATGCTCAATCTGTTAGAGAATTCTAAGACTCCCAAAGAAGATTGAACCAAATGACCTCTCCTATGTCTTTCAGTCATAAGATTCTGTCAATCGATGGATTACTTCTGAAGATTATAAAGCAATTACAGAAAAAGATTAATTTAATAGTACAGGCGGGGAAGGGGAACACCATCTTCTAGGTAAAATAAATGCTTGCTGTTATGGTAACAGAGCAATGACAGGTATAGCAAGTCACGGTGTAGCTAATAGGGACTGCTTGTCTTGGGCCAGGTTGCTAGGTGGTGTAAATAATTGCAAACACAACACCCAGCAATGAAAAGGTCTAAATGTCTTCAGTCACTCCACTGTGAGTATATAGGGTTTCATCACATAAAGCCTTCTGAGTGCCAGGCAGAAAAACTAAGGAAGGACAGAAGAGGATCACAACTGGGTCTCATTTGTTTGGGAGCATACAGACACTCCCTGCAGTGTGCTCCGTTGGTCTATGTTCTTAGGGACATATGTCAAGAGACTGGCAAAAAATAACAATAATCCCTGCATTTTCTTACATTTATATATTGAGTGGAGTTTCCAAGGTAATTCCATATATTTTAATTTCATTTCAGCCCCATAATAGCCATGTAAGGTGAACAGAACAGGTGTTATAGACTCTCCACTGAGGAAAACTGAGGCTTACCAAGATTTAGTAGCATCCCCCTTCCCCAATAATGGGAAACCGATCAAATCCTTATTATATCACTTTCAACTCCCTGAAATGCTTTTGTCACAAGAGGTCTGGCAGGATAGATGTACCTGTTTGTGATTTCAGTATATTTGCATATTTCAGGAAATAGCTGAGGAATGGAATACTCCCATGGAATTTCAGCAAATTCCTTTTAAAAAGGAAACCAACAACAATCTTCAATCGTAATGGTATTGTAAAACTGAATTAGAAATAGACATTAAATTAGAAATGCCTGTTGAATCTGAAAAATAAAGGGGACCAAAATTCTATAACTAATCAAAACAAATTTAAGTTCTTATATAGCAATGTGATTCTGGAAACATGTAATGTATACTGGGAAGAAAAAAAAGCAAAGCATTTTAAATAGGTGATAGATATATCAAGAAACAAAATCTTTCTACAGGAATTATATTTAAAAAAAACAAATTTAGATTGGATAAGAATTAAACAAAAGATTTAAGTCTTAAATATAGCCCATGTTAAAATAAAGGCAGATTTTTGTATAAAGTAAGCATGTAAACCACTTTAAGCCTTAGAAGAAAAACATACTAACATCTGTTAAGATAACGATTACACTTCTACTTTTTACATATTTTATTTCATTTAATCTTTTTACCTTCATGAAGGTCAATAGCATCACCATTTATAGATTAAAAACTAAGGCTCTGAGAGGTTAAATAACTTGTCCAAGGTTATAGGACATCCAATTTCAAGCTGGGTCCTTTCAGAAGGTTACCTCTCCTTAGAAAAAGTATATTTAGGGAGCCTGGGAAGCTTAGTCTGTTAAGTGTCTGACTCTTGATTTTAGTTCAGGTCATGATGTCACAGTTGTGGGATCGAGCCCCGCATCAGGCTCCATGCTGAGTACTGAGTGTGGAGCCTGCCTGGGATTCTCTCTCTCCTCTCTGCCCTACCCTGACTCATGCTCTCTCTCTTTCTCAAAATAAATAAAAATAAACAAAAATAAACATTTAAAAAAGTATATCTAAAATTTGCAGTTATATTTAGTTACTAGAAACATAAGAAATTTAAAAATTAAAGTACCTCAGTCATTTGGGCCTCTGACTTCAGCTCAGGTCATGATCTCACCATGCATAAGTTTGAGCCCTGCATCTGGTTCCGTGCTGACAGCTCTGACCCTGGAGCTTGCTTCAGATTCTGTGTCTCCCTCTCTCTCTCTCTGCCCCTCCCACATTCATGCTCTCTTTGTCTCTCAAAAATAAATAAACATTACAAAAAAAAGAAAATTCTATGAGATTGTAATTTAATTCACTCATCCTAGTGACATGAGTTTTAGAGTTAAAAGAATTGGGTTTTAATCCTAGAATCCTCACGTGAGCAGCCAAATGATCTGAGGTAAGCCCTTAAATTCTACAGGCCACAATCCAGTATGTTCATCTTTCATTCTATATATTTATGAAATGTCATTACTGGATGTTATGCTAGACATTCCAGGGAAAGAAAGATACACAAGACATGGTTCTCTGTACTCGGGGAGTTTATTTGCTTTAAATCTACTTTGTTAAATCAAAATCTCTTTCTACATTATTTTAAACATTAAAAAAATGTTTATTCATTTATTTTGAGGGGTGGGAGGAAGGGGCAGAGAGAGAGGGAGAGAGAGAATTCCAAGCAGACTTGGCCCTGTCAGTGTATAGCCCAACATGGGGCCCGAGCTCATGAACTGTGAGATCATGACCTGATGCTTAACCAACTGAGCCACCCAGGTGCCTCTGCAGTTGTTGATTATGAATGTTCTGTGGATAGTGACTGGTTTTGCCTCTAACTGCATATTCATTTTGACATGTCAGCATTCCTTGTTGCTTACATATATATGTGTTCTTTGAATTTTCCTTATAGCATCTTACTCGTCCCCTCATTAATTCCATTCTCTCCATAGCCAGAGGGCTTTTCCAACATGTAATTCTGAACATGCTACTTAACATTGTAAAATCTCTGGTTCCTAAAATAAAGTCCAACCCTCTTGGCATGATTTGCTTCTCTCACCTCATGTTTGATACAGCCCTGCAATTCACCAAATTCTTTTTGTTTCTCTGAATTCACTGCCCTCTCCCTCACTTCTGGGCACTGGTAGTCCCCGTTGCATGCAATTCACTCAGTACACTCTTCCTGCTCACCTCTTGCTTTTAGGGCTCATGTCTGTTATCAGTTTCTTCCTGGATCACTCAAGTCTGGGTGAGATGCTCCACTTATGTCCTCCTCTAGCAGCCTATACTCATTTACCCCTTCCCCTCCTCCCCCAGTAGCACGTATCTCTATATTACAATGACTCTCTGATGATCTCCCCTACTAGACTATAAGTTCTGTGAGGGCAGGTGCATGACTAGGTTGTTCACTACATCCCCAGTACGCAGCACAGCATCCAGCACAGAGCAGTCATTCAAGAACATATTCTTAAAGCTGCATTACCTGCATGGTCCAAGGATAATAACAGGAGCTTTCTTATACAAATCCTTCTCAAGGACTGTGATCTACCTCACCCACCCTACCACTCCCCTACAAAAAAAAAGCACAGGCTATACTCAAATAGAATATGTGTACTTCTGTTTTAGGCTTCTATTTTACAGAGTCAGAGTGAAATATTCAACTAATCTGCTTTTTAAAGGGTGACCAGCTCCATAAAATGGCCATTCCTACGAGAGATGAAAGATGGTTTTGTTTTACTTTGTCTATGGCAAGGGAAAGGGAATGGGAGCAGAAAAAAGCATGAAGAAGGGAAGAGAAGGGCAGAATCATGAGAAATGGCCAGAGCACACATGCTCAGCCTTTCATTCAACCCTCACTAGGTTCTATAATTACTCTCATTACATCCATGGTGGGGGGGAAACTTAGGGGTGTTCAGTAACTTAAAAGGCATAGATAGCTAATAAATGGGACTGCCAGGACTCAACTCTCTGACTTCAGAAGCCAAGCTATCAACCATGTTAAAAGAGTGGAAAATGTAGAAAAATTAGAAAAACTCTGTTTATGCAAGACAAATTATTGACAAAGCTTGGTTTCAGTAGTACCAATTAAGTACCTAGTTTACCTTTGCTAGGGGTATGTAAGTCTGAATTTCTCTTGAATATGAACATGTGACTTGGAACAATTTTGATTTGGCTTAACAGAGAGAGGATACTTTCTTACACTAATGTCAATAAGGTCTTTTCTAAGAAGGTCAATTCCTTAACCAGAATATATTGCCTCTGTCTCTCAAGGAGGTGAAAAGGTGCTCTCTCTTAGTACTTTATACCTCTGAAAGAACTAGTAAGACACACATTTTAAAAGTGTAACATTATAAAAGCATCTTAATGGTATTACAAAAACTTGAGAAATACAGAAAAGATAATTCTATCACCCTAACTCAAAAAACTGTGGTGTATTTCCATCAATTTTTACTCGCAGGGCTTGATCTCATGAACTGTGAGATCATGACCTGAGCCTAAATCAAGAGTTGGATGCTTCACTGACTGAGCCACCCAGGTGCCCCCAAAGAATCTTAAACATAACTCTTGAAACTTTTACTCCTAATTCTTTTCCCTTACCAATACATATACATATTTTCATCTCATTGCACAGATTATATCACCAACGTCTAAAAATGGCAGCATACATTCTATCAATTGGCTATTAACTAAGTTAACTCCATTTTGCTTTGTTCCGTAAAATCACTGTGAACACTGAATTAGTGGATACTGAACCACACTGTTCCTAGGAGAAATACAGGGGTATGGTTTCTGGTCATTTCTTTTTTATTCAGAGAGAGATGGTGCAAGTGATCAAGGGCAGAGAGAGAGAGAGAGAGAGAGAGAGAGTATCTCATGAGGAGCTAAGAGAGAGAGGGAGAGAGAGAGAAGTGGGGCTCACCCGAAGCGGGACTTGAACTCATGAACCATGAGATAATGACCTGAGCCTAAGTCAGATGCTTAACCGACTGAGCCACCCGGGCGCCCAGGCTATTTTTCTATTAAAATAATTCTGTGATTAATATCTTTATGCCTAAAACTTCCTCCTCTTTTAGGAGTATTTCCTTAGAAACTACTGATAGTTATAATTTTGGCAAAGCCTGCTTAATGCAGCAGTTCTTGGAATGGATCATACCTAGATTCTTCAAATCCTCACTACTTACAAAGTGTGGGCCTAGGACTAGTGTCATCAGCATCACCTGGGCACTAATTAGAAATGCTGACAAAATCACCTGAAACTAAATGAATTAGAATCTGGTTTTTAACAAAATCCTAGGCAGTTCCTATGCACATGAGAAGTCAGACAAGTTCTATTAACCAAGGATTCTCACATTTTAGTATGCATCAGTGTCACCTGTCAGCTGTTAAGACACAGCTCCCTGGGCACTCCACTCCCAGCATTTCAGATTCAGAACATCTGGGGAGTGGCCTGAAAATGTGTATTTTTAACAAGTTCCCAGATGATGCTTGATGGTTCTGCTTCTAGGACCACACTTTGAGAACTGCTGTGTAAGCTGCTTCAGGAGTAGGTCTCTTGCTAGATTTATTTATTCATTATTTTTTATTTTTAGGTAGGCTCCATGCCCAGCATGTAGCCCAACATGGGGCTTGAACTCATGACCCTGAGATCAAGACCTGAGCTAAGATCGAGAATCAGACACTTAACCAACTAAGCCACCCAAGCACCCTGATCTTGTAGGATTTAAACTTGAAGTTTTCAAACTAGTAATACATCTTTTTTTTTTTTTTTTTTTTGAGGGGGAAGGTAGGGAAAAATAACTGATGCATTTCAAAAGAAATCCTCACTGAATAGGGCCATGTTTGTGGAAGCGAGCTAGCTAGTCAGGATGGTTAGACCTACTCACGGCTGGTGGGGGGAGGCCAATATGGATGGGTCAACTGAGAAACAGAAATAGAGGGAAAAAATTATTTCTTTTCCTCTTGTTATTTAGGCACACTTTATTAAAAATCTAACATTAAAGTATCTGAAAAAATCTTATTGAATTGTTTTCATTAACTATATTTTATGGATTACATACAAAAATAGAATCTGGAGAATCTGCTTGGTAAAAAGTGTCAAAGAAAATCTTTTCTTTTTCTTTTTACTTTTTCCTGTGATAATATACAGCAATGAAAGGATAGGTCCCCAAACCAGGCCCTCAAGCTTACTTTCTGGGTCTTTGGCAAATCCTTAGCTGCAACCACCCAGGAATAAGCCAGAAGAGATTTCCTTAGAAAATGGAAGTCCTGAGACTACAGTTTCCTCATCCTGAGTCTTCATGTAAATCCCCATGCATAACTCTTCTCCGGCATAAAGACATCTCTGAGTACAAGCCATATGCATCTCAGGTAAATCATAATTGCCATTTCACATTGCTCTTGAGCTTGGCGAAGCTTTAATAAGTACAGTCAGTCTCCTGGATAGGTAACTCCCTTGGAATGACTTCCTTTTCCTTACCCTAGGGACCTTTTTGCTCTGCATTAATAATGAGGTTCTCTTGGTCATTCCTTTTCACTTTCCAGACATGGCCCAAGGCTTTTAGAATCTGCATGGCTAGCTGTTCTTTTGTTTTTAAAACTATTCCATGGGCTTTTAAATAGTTAGCAGGAAAAAGACAAAGGCTATTTATAAGACCATCTGTGGCAAAAGCAGTTCTAACTCTAACAAACACCACTATCAAAGGTGTTAAGATTCAGTTAAAGGAAACCCTTATCAATGTAAATAACCTGTGATCAAAGGAGAGCCTGTCAGTGATGGGGACCGTCTACTGTTTCAAAGTGTTATGGCAGAAGCCCTGATTGGAGAAAAGATCGTAATAGAAAATATAAAGGATTATGTGATTGTTTTCTCTTTCTCAAAGAAATCTGCTCTGGTCTCCAGGGCTCTGAGAACACTTAAGGGTTAGATTAGAGCCTAACTTTGATCATTAACATAAGCAGTATAAAGCAAATGTTCAGCTATTTTTGATTAGACAAACAGATGGAAGGGGTTCTGTTCAAAAATGGCCAGAAACAGGAGGAGGAAGATGAGGAGGGGGATGGAGAACCTGGCAAAGGAGTAAAATTTCTTTTCAAATTGGCTCTTGAGCCCTAGCAGCTGTAATATCAGGTGGGTATTTCCCAGGAGTTTCTATGCTTACACAAAGATTCTAAACGAATCTATAATTTCGGTCTAGAAAGTAGTGACTGGAAATATCCAAAGGCATGTTACATCTGTCTCTTTTTGGTGTGCGTATGTATTTGAATTTGTTACGAGGGAGGAAATAATTGGTGAGTAATTAGTAAAATGCTTAATCTCACTTTAATCAAAAGATTATCTTCCCCGGAAAACTCAATCATGGCTTTGTATTTTGGTGGGCTTGATCTCACTGGTCTCAATTATCCATGGTTATCCGCGCCTGCGGATAGCCTACTGTGTCCCATTAGAGGCAGGCAGGACAGCTACCACAAATGCAGGCACAGTGCCTCGGGGGTAATAAGTAGCCTCGGTGGACGTATTTTGCAAATTGAACCCTCTTTAGTAATAGCAACTGTGACAGCCCTCTTTAGGACTCTAAATCTTTTTTTTTCTTCCCCAGTCTGGTTCCCAAATCTACTTGGTTTAAGATGAGAGCTGCCCTCCTAGCTGCCATTTGCCTATGGTGAACCATCAGCCCGGCCAGTCTCCTTGGGCTCTGCCTACCCCCTCCCCCCCCCCACCCCCCATTCAGTTTTTTCTATCACCTTTCTCCAGTCCTTTGTGTTTGACTATTTCTTAAGTCCTTCACCCTCAATCAACTCATTTTTCCATTTTTCTGGCCTTTTTGGAATCTAGAGTTTCACTGAAATGTCCTCCTTGTACTGTTCAATTCAACTATCACCCCAGCCCAGGAATACAATACAAATTAGCAGATTGAAGACAATTACCATCTATCAGTGGGAAGTCCTACATTGTTTTCCCCTAATTTTTAAACAATTAAAATTGCACAGTTACTACACCTTCCTCTTAGGGTTGCCCTGCAATACACGATTGCTTTTTGCAAGACATAAGTATTCCAACACATGTAAGTATTGTCACTAAATGGATCCCACTATCTGAAGTTATTCCAGCTGTTAGGACTAGACATTGGACATCTCGGCTTCACTACTATACAAATGAAAAAGAATATTTTCTTATATTATTCTAGATTATAGATGATACTATTCTAGATTGATGAAATAAACACAGAAATACATGAAATAAATACAGAAATGGAAAGGATGCTTTCTGTTTTGTAATTTTTACATTTTATCTGTTTCCTTAAAAAAATCCACACTCAAAACACCAATCCACAACCAACTTGTTATTTGAAGAATTCTAGAAAGAATAATTTTCAAAAGCTAGCAACTCTCATACAAAATAACAAAATCTTATTTTTTCACAAAATCTTATTTTTTCAAAGACTGGTTGTACCACTTATGGATTTAGTGGCTTCATTTTCTTAATTAGTGTAGTCTTTCATCATGCTTCAGCCTGATTTAAAGAATGATAGGAGATAGTGAGAGATGGACAGAAAGAACAAATATCATCAATTTTGCTTCTTAAGAACACTTACAAAAGTCAGATCAGGGAAAAGGCTGTAACACACAACCAAACTCGGTTTATTAGATTATCTGTTGCCATATTCCTTATTAGCCCAGACCACCAAATCACGAGTTTAGTGGAAGCTCTCTCTTGACTGCAAAGGACAATGGCCGAGACAAATAACATTTATAAGGGCATGGTTAAAGGTGGCAAGGTCAGATCTCATCAGGCCTTTATTTCCTATTTACGAGAAGTCCATAGGCAGATCTAAGTGATTTAACCTTTCTATGTCTCACCCAGATAGCTCCATCTGAAACATTTCTGACATTTTCCCCTCCTCGTCAGCTACAGCAGTATCCCATGGGGGTTAACACCTCTAGAAAAGTACTATGAACGAACTGGAATAAAGGTAGATTTTAACCAGATGGTCTTAGAAGTTGTCACTTGTCTATTTGATGTTGGTAATAATGAGATTCCAAGAACCTTACAATGTTAGAATTAGAAAAGACATTTGAGATCACTAAAAAAATTCCATCTCATATTTTCAAATGAAAGTTGAAGACAAATTTTAAAAAGCTCAAAGAATTGTCTTGCCAAGCATGACCTGATACTGCTCCCTAGGTCCTTACTGCCACAGTCTGGTTGTTTATCCACCGCATCATTGTGCCTTATAGCAGGCACACAGAAAGCACATTGATTTTATCCATTTTAATATAAGTAATCTTTTAGATAATAAGCCAGGTAAATGGTTGCATTAAAAAACCCCTCATTATTAAAAACTTTACAAGGGTTTGATTCACCCTGTGTGCAAGGTGGTGCATGTAAATCTTCTGCTAAAGTATAATAAGTAAAAGAAATTTAAGCCTACACTGGCAGTTCCTTGCTCGATTCATCTGAATACTAGAACACATCCTCCTCATTGACAATCACTCACCATGAAGTGATTCTCAGTGGTGACATTATGAAAGGACACCCCCCCCCCAACACACACACACACACACCCCCATCCACATACATCTATCCTAATAGGGCAGCAAGCAAAATGTGAAAAAGTTTCTCAAGTACCACCCCTGCTCTGGACTCTACCCAGCAGAAAAATCACTAATCCACCCCACCCCACCCCCAAAAACGGTACTCATACAATAAACAAATGTAGACAAAAAAGTGTCTACTCTGTGTCAGGCACAGGCCGTAAAGTGAATGAATCCTAAATATTCACTTTGAGTTTTAATACTTAGAAGCAGCACTCTTTATATACCCATTGTGCCTGACTTGGTCAACCAATGACCCCTTGGTTTGATGGTTCCTTAATCTCTCTGAATCTATATATGCAAATACAGCATACAATGAGAAAGTCCCTTTAAAAAATATTTTTTTTACATTTTAATTAAATTATTTTTTTAAGTAGGCTCCACACCCAATGTGGGGATTGAACTCATGACTCTGAGATCAAGAGCCACATGCTCTACTGACTGAACTAGCCAGTTGCCCTGAAAAAAAAGGCCTTTTTTTTTACTTTACTCCACTCCCAGCACTCTCTATTCCTCTCCCACCTTTACTTTTCTCTTTAACATTTATCACTGCCTAAACATAATTTACTTCATTGTTTGTCTTCCCCAAGAGGGCGAGAATTTTTGTCTGTTTTTTTTTTTCACTGCTGTGTGTAGTCAGCACCTAGAACACATACGAAATGCTCAAGAAGTATCTGTTGGTTAAAAGCATGCCAACATTTTGACACCTGCCAGTTCTATTTGATACATCCTCTTTTCCATTATAGCCTCCTGACCATTCCCTTCAATCATTCTCTCATCCCTAGTATATTGCCCCTCTGTCCTTGTAGGATTTTTCCTGCCAGTTATATGTAGGCACAGTATAGCTAGCCTGGGCTCCATGATTAACTGTCACATGATAATCTTCATTTACGCACACCTTCTTATCTTTCACTGCACCTGCCATACCAACACTTAGCCCTATGTTACCTCCACCACCCAACTTATCTTACTGTATTGTCCAGTCCAGAGCATTGCAAGAGAAGACCTTAGAGTCATGCTAAGACTGGACCAATGACAAATCAAGGTAGACCTCAATGTTCAAAATCCATGGTATACAAAAGAAAGAGAATGGGACGAAGATTTAGAGCTGGATTTGAAAACTGTGTATACTGTGCACCACTTGGTATCTTTGGCTGAGTCAGCAACCTTCCTGAGCCTGTTTTCTCATCTATACAATGGGGATAGTAGTACCTACTTCATATCATGAGGATATTTTAAATGAAATAATGTATGTGAAAGGCCTAGCAGATTCCTAGGCATGTAGAAGTTGCTTAATAAGTGTTAGTTTCTTCTCTTCCTTTAATGTATTTCACTAATGTCCGATGATGCCCTATTTGAAAATGACTAATTCTTACTTAGCAAGAAAATCCATGCTTTCTGGTATGAACCTTCTTAATTTTCCTCTCTTACCTCCTTTCCATATAGAATTTTATATCTTCACTCTCTGCTCCTGATTCAGAAGCAGTGTCCTTCTTCTTTTCTAAAACTAACCCTCTATCCACACCAGTAGTTTTCAATCCTGGCTGCACATTAGAATCATCAATGCAGATGTCTGGACCCCACCACAGACCAATTAAATATGACTCTCTGGAGGTGGGAGCATGGTATCAGTATTTTTTTAAGTTCCTGGTAGGGTGCCAAGATAATTCAGTGGGGGAAAGAACAGTCTTTTCAACAAATATTGTTGGAACTGGATATCCTCATTTAAAAGAAAGTAGTTGAACACTTCCTTATACCATGCACAAAAATTAATTCAAACTGGATCATAGACTTAAATGTAAGAGCTAAAACTCTAAAACTCTTTGAAAAAACATAGGGATAAATCTTCATAACCTTGGGGTAGACAAAGTCTTCTTGGATAGGACACTAAGAGCACAAATAACAACAACAAAAGTGAAGAAATTGAATTTCATCAAAATTTAAAACTTTGGTGCTACAAATAATATCACCAAGAAAGGAAAAAGACAACTCACAGAACGAAAAAAAGTATCTGCAAACTGTGTATCTGATAAGGAACTTGTATCTAGACCAAATCAAAGACTCCTTTTTTTAAGTTTATTTATTTGTTTTGAGAGAGAGAGAGAGAGAGAGAGAGAGAGAGAGAGAGAGAGAGAGAGAGAGACAGCATGAGAGGGGAAGGGACAGAGAGAGAGGCAGAAAGAGAGAATCCCAAGCAGGCTCCACACTGTCAGCACAGAGCACGACATGGGGCTCAAACTCAGGAACCGTGAGATTATGACCTGAGTCAAAATCAAGAGTTGGACGCTTAACCAACTGAGCCACCAGGCATCCCAGAACATATCAAAGACTCTTAAAGTCAATTATAAAAAGAGAAATAACTTAACTTTTTAGATGGGCAAAGGATCTGAATAGACATTTCTCCAAAGAAGAAATGCAGAGAGCCAATAAGCACAGAAAAAAATGCTCAACATCATTAACCATTAGGGACATGTATACAAAAACATGGAGATAGCATTTCAAATCCACTAAGATCACTTTTATCAAAACTATAGATAGTAAGAAGTGTTGACAAGATTGTGGAAAGATCGAAAGCCTCACATACTGCTGGAGGGAATGTAAAATGGTACAGCTGCTTCGGGAAACATTTTGGCAGTTCCTGAAAATGTGAAACAGAGTTATCATGTGATCTAGCAATTCCACTCCTAGGTATATACCCGAGAGAAATGAAAACATATGTTCACACAAGAACTTGTATGCAGATTTTCATAGCAGCATTATACATAACAGCCAAAAAGTAGAAACAGCCCAAATGTCCATCGACTGATGGATGGATAAGTAAAATATGGTGTATCTGTACAGTGGAATATTATTCCACAATGAAAGGAATGAAGTACTGATGTATGTTAAAACATGGAGAACTCTGAAAACCTTATTTAAGTGAAAAAAGCTAGTCACAAAAGCCTGTATAGTATATGATTTCATTAATAAGAAATGATCAAAATAGGCAAATCTATGTATAGAGAAAGTGGATTAGTGGTTGCCTAGAGCTAGGGGGTTGAGAGGAGATAAGGAGTGACTGCTAATGTGTATGAGTTTTTGTTTTATTTTACATTGATGAAAATATTCTAAAAGTGATTGTGGTGATGGTTGAAGAACCCTATGAACATACTAAAAACTACTGAAAAGGAAACAGAGAGAGACAGAAAGTTCCCCAGTTAATTCCAATCTTCACAATACTGTATGTGAATGGTATCTTACCTTCTAGATTCCTTGGGAGGAAATATGGCATCTTCTAAATCTTTCTCTCCCCCATAGCCTTAAGAAATAATAACCAACACAGGAGGGTGATATCTTTTGAATGACTTTTTTTTTTAAATAAAGGAGTCTTGTTGGTGAATGTTTTTTTTTTTTTTAATCAAAATTGCAAGAGTCAGGCTGTCACCTGGCAGCATTGGTCATCTTGGCTATCTTGATTCATTTGAGCTCCCCAAGTAATTAATTCAGCTGTAGCACATAAAGAGAGGGTAGGTAGACAGTGTAAACCAAACTGACCAGTTCTGCCATCCAAAGTACTGTAGTTCCCTCATATACCAGTAGATGTGGCCTCTGGCCCTTAGGAACCATTCTTTTGACAGTTCCCCAGGACATGGCTCTGGTTTGACTGACTTTGCTTACTAAATAAATTAATTCCTACTTCTGGAGTAGCTTCAGTTTTGAAACAGAAAGCCATCTATTGACAGTCACTGATACACAGGATTTTATTGTTTGATATTAAACAATTAAGAGTTACTGTTTTTTCCCCCCACAAGCACATTATACAGGAAAATAAATATAATCTAGAATACAGCCACTAGGAGTGGAGAGAGAGGGAGATTCTATATCTACTCTGTGTCTTAAAGGGATAGTTTTACTTTAATAAATGCAAAGGGCAGACTGCATCTCCCTCATGGAAATAAAGCTCTCTCAACAAAATGTATAGAAAGACAGTATCTGATGAACATTTCTTGAGTTTGATTTATATAAATACACTTTTTCAAAAAAAATCCTAAGAATTTAGTCTTTTGATCCAGACTGGGGTCTAGACTTCAATAATTTGAAACAACTTTGCAATTGCTACTTCCAACAAAGTCTGAAGGTACGCAAAAGAAGAAAATGATAAAATGAGTCTAGATGTTTGCAAATACAGGGGAAGTGTGTCATTTGTTCAACTCAGCAAATAAAAGATGGCAAAATATGAAGCCATAGTTGTCTGAGTACAGGACAAAGATCTGATTTAGAATCACGCAGAAGTTTTCCCTTCTATAGCTCTAGGGAGTTCAGATGGACTCAGAAAAACCATCTGATCAAGGGCAATGTCAAGATGAGAAAAGAAAATTCCAAGTCCTTATATGATTTTGAATGAGTTAACAGTTGGAAGACTCACTAGTAATTCCAAATATATCATTACGGTCCTAGCTTAGAAGCTCTATTTCATGAGAAAAGATTATAATATGAAAATCTCAGAACTAATTGATTATACAAGGTAAACATGACAAGCCTGGATGATAAGAAATTAACAGACATTTTGCTTTCCCTCTCACTGAAAAGAGTGGCCAGGTACATGCTGCCCACTAGAATACAATTTGCTCAAAGTGAGGGAGTTAGAAAATGCTATTAGGTTATCTGGGTTGAGGAGCTGACCCGGGGCCGAGCATGGGGCCGAGCATGTCACCGTGTCACATCCCTCTTCTTTACCATCACTACTTTCACCAGAATAATCCAGAACCTTGGAGAATAAATTAAATCACAAATGCTAACTTTTTGCCAAAACTCCAAGCAAAGTATCAAACCAACTTAATACATTGGAACCTAGCAGAACTTTTCCACGTTTGCCAAACACAGCCGAATGAACTATTTTCAGCTCGGAGTTCATCTTCAGAAAAGATGTGCATTTCTGTGCAATATAATGATGGAATATATTAAGAAACCACTTCTTAATTTTCATCGAGGGGTCTCTTAAAAATCAGAATTTAAGCATAATTCCCCTTTTGTCTCTGGTGCCGGCTTTCAGGTTTTTAAAAATATGAAATGCACAGCGTGACATAAGAGCTGCAAATATGTATAAATACACCACGGTAGCTCCCATAATAAAAGCTTATTGGGGGGAAAAATGGTCGGGCAAGTATTCCTCTTCCCCCAATTGCAATCTCAAGTCCCAGACCGGTACGCAATTACGAAACAAAGGGGAGGTGAAGGGTGAGAAACAACAGAAAAGGCAGCAGAAAGGAAGACAAGTACTCAGCAAGCCTGAGGCTGCTTGGTCTGGCTGGCTCGGCTGGCCCCAGCACCTTTCTGGGACCAGTTCCGGGCTTTTCCTCTAACATAACCCACATCATCTTCTCAGAGAAATAAATCTGCCTTTAAGGGAAGCCAAGCTAGCATTCAGAGGTAACGTGCAGAATCGTAAATGAAAAATGTCCACGTCTAGCAGGCAGACAAGCCAAGGAAAACCAGCTGTCAGTTTCGGTGGCTCCTAGCTCTAACGGGGTTTCAGGTTACTCTTTGCCTCTGTCTCTTTCTCACCCTGTCTCCCTCAGTAATATCAGCTTTCTAATCAACTCAAATCTCAAATACCTTCTCCAGCTGTCCTTGGGAAATAAATGCTGATGAAACAGAAAAAAGAGTAAGATACTCACAACAATGAAGAATTCCTACACATGCCGGTCCATTTTCTTGCTTTAGAAAGATGGAAGGTTAATTTTAAAAGCCTTGCAGAATTAGAAAAATAAGGGGGAGGGGGATTCCACCCACACAATCCTCCAGCCCACCGCAAAGAAGCCCAAAGGCTTGCTGACGTCACGGATTCATGAATGGATGTAAATCGGGCTGGTTTAGGATTCCGCACAGACTTCGCTGTGGTGTGTGCCATGAAAAAGAAAGGGAGGGTCCAGAGCAGACCCGACCAATAGGCTTCAGGCACTCATGGCCTGCCTTCTTTTAGAAGGAATCTGGTCACAGAATAAACAGAGCCCGCCAATCAGGTGTCTGCCACTGCCATAAAACAGACTGGCAGCTCAGGGTGGGGGTGTGGAGGGGGGGAGGAGGGCGCTAGTGTGCGTGTGTGTGCGTGCGTGTGTGTGTGTGTGTGTGTGTGTGTATGTAGCTGTGATAGTCATGAAAACATTATTACTGCTATTGAATGAAGGAATCAAAATAGAATTTCAGTGGAATCAGTGCTACTAAAAATCCATATAGAAGAAATCACAATCTTTTATTTATTAGAGCTATTTTCTTTAATTCCTTTCTTGCTGTTGGGCAATGTGCCTGATCTGATGGGATAAAAACAAATTAGAGTCAGGGAAACAGTCTCTAAAACTAGTGACCAGTAAGAAATGTATACCCTGCACATCAAGGCTTGTAAAAGCAAAATAGTAAGGAAATGATAATGGGAATAACCTAAGGATTAAGATACAGAAATATATAAGGCAATATTATGTAACTGTAATTAATTTTTAGAACAATATCATCTTTGTAATGTATCAAAAGTGGGTGTGGAAGAGTGATTGCCTGCTACATTTAAATAAGGTAGGTAAATATTTCCTCATTAAGATACAGCTCCAAAAGAGCTCTTCATGATTCTTAGAGCAAATTTTGGTTTTAATAAGGTACCTTATTATTAACAGCAAAATCAGCTATATTAAATTCTCCTAGGAGCCCATGACATTTAAAAAATTGTTTAATTAAAAAAATCTTACCAGCTTTACTGAGGTATAGATGATATACAAAGAACTGCACATACTTAATGTGTACAATTTGGTGAGCTTAGAATTATGCAAACACCCATGATATCATTACCACAGTCAAACAGTAGACATATCACAGGGTTTCCTTGTGTTCCTTTGGAGGTTTTTTGGTTTGTCTTTATGGTAAGAATACTTAACATGAGACCTACCCTCTTAGCAAATTTTGAAGTGTACAATATAATACTGCATTGTTAACTATAGGCACTATGTTATAGAGCAGATCTCTAAGAACTTACTCATCTAGCATAACTGAAACGTTATATCCATCGAATAACAATTCGTATTTCCCTCTCCACCCACCCCCGCCCCCCATCCCTGACAACCACTATTGTATTCTCTGCTTCTAGGAGTTTGACTATTTTAGATATCTCATTTAAGTGGAATCATACAGTATTTGTCTTTTTGTGACTGGCTTATTTTACATGGCATAATGTCCTTCAGGCTCATCCATGTTGTTGCAAGTGGCAGAATTTCTTTTTTTTAAGTTTTTTTTTAATATCCCCCTGTATGTATACACCACATTTTCTTTATTCATTCATCTGCCTATGGACACTTGAATTGTTACCATACGTTACCTATTGTGAATAGTGCTACAATGAACATGGGACTGCAGATATCTCTTGGAGATCTTGACTTCAGTTATTTTGGACATATATCCAGACGTGGGATTGCTGAATCATATGATAGTTCTATGTTTAATTTTATGAGGAATCTCCATACTGTTTTCCATAGCCACTACACCATTTTACATACCCACCAACAGCGTACAAGGGTTCTAATTTCTCCAAACCTTGCCAACACGTGCTATCTTTTTCTAAATAATAGCTATCCTATGAGGTGTGAGGTGATATCTCACTGTGATTTTGCTTTGCATTTCTCTGATAATTAATGATACTGTGCACCTTTTCATATACCTATTGGTCATCTGTATGTGTGTCTTCTTTGAAGAAATGTCTATTCAAGTCCTTTGCCCATTCTTGACACTGGTTTTGGCAATAATTTCTTGAAATAACATCAAAAGAACAGGCAACAAAAGCAAAAATAGACAAGTGGGACTACATCGAACTAAAAAGCTTTAATCAACAGAATGAAAAAGGCAACCTACAGACTAGGAGAAACATTTGCACAACACGTATCTGATAAAAGATTAATTTCCAAAATATAAGGAACTCATAAAACACAACAGCAAAATAAAGAAGTCATAACATTTCTTTACTCTTTATTTTAAAATTGTTAGAAGTTACACAAAAGTGGAAATTAACATAATTCCCTAGACCCCATCATTTCACTTCGCGATTACCAATATTTTACTAACACTGATCACAAGTTTCTTTTTAACTTGGGAAGCCCTTGAAACTTGAACAATAGTGGTTAATATGAAGCCTTGGTTATGAGGTGTCCAGTGGCCAAGAACATTCTGAACAGAGATCTTACTCTATCTCTTAATCAGACTATTTGTACAGCTGAGAGAAGGAGAGCAGTTGCCTGTTTCTGCATGGCTATGGAGGCTTCAAGCCTGACACTAGTATTACACACTGCTTAGCTCATTTGGAAAAACAAAATGAAACAAAACTTTCCAGGACTATTTTATACACAGCAAAGATGTTCAGGGCACTGTTCTGTATACTCCAGCAATTGACCATCACTGGCAGACAACATACTTAACAAATTTCTCTAAAGGAGCTTATTGTGGAATAGGACTATGGAAAATATAGACCAAAGAAGTTTACCCCTGTTTACAGGTGTGCTCAAGACAAATGCAGTACTGGTACATTCCTAGTAGGCCTGAGTGCAACACATTGGCTTATATCAATATGTACGGGTACTAGGATTATTTTAGAATGCATGAGTAGAAAGGAGATGAAGAATATACATCTCTGGCTCTTTTAACAGCAATCAAAACCAACCAGGATACACTAAAAGAATCAGATTTATAAAAAATTGTTTTTCTTCCAAAATAACCCAGACTAATAGAAGGAGGCAATCTCTTTGTGGAACATGTCAACAAGATGGCCAATTCTGCTCTAGAAGCTAACACATTTGCTGTAAGGTTTGACAACAACATCATTACTCAACAAGTCTACCAGGGATCAGGGTAGTCTCTGATGCAATTCAGAAGAAAACAGTCTATAAATTGTTCTAAACACAGCCACCTAAGAAGTTGGCTCAATATGTAATCTGGAAAATAAAAACTAGCTGTCTCTATGAACTTGCTATTTTAGTAGATGAATTTGATTTAGGTTAGCACTTCCCTGTACCACAGAAATATCAACTGAGCCAACAATTTCTCCATGTCGAGTATCATGGGAAATCATCTGGAAGATAAGTTATCTCCCCAAATTACAGAAACTATAGAGGCCATTCTTGAAGGAAGTTATTGTTGTTTTTGGAACAGAAGGAAGGCAGGGAGAGGGAGCCATGAAAATGTCCATTCTAGAGCAGCACTGCCTAAGAACTTCCTGTGATGATGGAAACGTTCTATAATTTGCACGAATACAGTAGCCACATGTGGCTGTTCGGCATTTAAGATGTGACTAATGTGACTGAGGAGTTGAATTTTAAATTATATTTCGGTTAATTTAAACTTTAAATAAAATAGTCACATGTGACTGGCTGGTACCTACTGTATGGGACACTGCAACTCTAGAGATATCAAGCCAAGTCCCATCATCAAAAGTGACTTTTTATTTCAGTGTGTGGGCATGCCAAGTGTAGAGGACTACAAAGCCATCATCAAGGTAAGTAAGCACTTTTAAGAGCCAAATGAACCTCAGGGTGCCTGGGTGGCTCAGTTGTTTAGTTGTCTGACTCTTGATTTCAGTTCAGGTCATGATCTCATGGTGTGTAAGTTTGAGCCCTGCATTGGGCTCCATGCTGACAGTGTGGAGCATGCTTGGGATTCTCTCTTCCCCACTCTCTCTCTCTGCCCCTCCCTCATGCTCTTTTCAAATCTCAATAATGACTGGAGGATAACTCTGGTCTTGTTTCCCAATAAGATATTCAAATCTCATTACTAGAAAATGACCTAAGAATAGAAGTTAAGGTACAATTATTCTGCTATAAAAATATAAGCTCTTCTACGGATGGTTTTTTTGAGAAAAATGGTCTTTTATAAAGGAAAATGACTCATTTAAGCCACAATCTAAGAGAAGTTCAAAGTGTAACCCAGTGACAATTTTTGTCAGAAACACCATGAAAAAGAATGAGGATAATGACCTCAAGGCTAATGCATGAAGATTCGTATTTCTTCCACAGGCACCAGTGTGTAGTAGTTAACAGCTAGTAAAGAGATCTGGGTTCAAATCCTGACTCTGTCACTTGTTAATTATGTAAGTTCAGGTAAACGGGAGGTTCAATTTTCTCATTAAAATGGAGGTAATAATAGGTCATGTCTATCATGTGAAAGCTAAATAAAATAATATATGAGAAGATTAGCATAGAACATGTAATATAGAAGATATTCAGCAAGCAATACTAATAGTTTATTAGTATAGAATACTAATGCGTATTCTTATTTTACTGTTGTTATTCAAATACCATGGGCCTTTCTATTCTCACAAGGGAAATTTCAACAACTCTGCAGATCCAGGGATAAATGCCACAGAGAAAAACACATGTTTATTTTGCTCAGAATAAGCTTGAACAGATCTTTGTAGGAAATTCTTAAAAATATGCACCGGTGACACATCTTCCAAGGAAAAGCTCTTCCAAATCATTTTCCTTTGGAAGATTGCAGGATAGTTGCTGAGGTTCTGAAGCTGAGAGGGGTAAAACCCTCTGGAAGTTAAGCCAGGTGACCAGCAACTCTCTTTATCACAAAACAAACACAAAACAATGCTAAATTTTTCTAAATAAAACTGCGGTTTATATACAACAGTTTGAACTAATATGGGAAATAATCTGTCTACTAGGTGACAATACTGGTCAAAATTCTTTACTTTCATATAAGAATGTAAATTCTAACTTTGCCTATTTTCAAAGCATATGGTTTGATAGCATGGACAGCAATGTCAATATGCAAGATTCAAATTTCAATATTCAAAGACTTCCGCGAACTGTTAATTCAATTTTGTTGTTATTGTTGCCGTCTAGTTCCCATTAGATGCCTAGCTGAGAAAGTGATTTTTAAGAAACATCTAAGGAATTCTTTTAAGTAGCACTAAAATTTATCCTTGTATCAAGTGAGATAGATCATCAGAAAGCTACATGTTACCTAAATATCATTAGCCTAGTGCCTCTTAGCAGAATCACTGTCACCGAGTTCTATCACTTTCATGTTATGGCCTTGCTTTTAACAAGAATTATTATAAGGAACAGCAATATTGATTATCTTGCACGATGTCTCCTATGCAAGGAATTCACACACTTGTTTTAGAACTTAATACCAGGGAAAAGCTGAAGAATTATTAGGCATCCACATTTTCAATAATAACAATGTAATCTACTGAATTTCCATTTTTCTGTCCTTCTGGTGGGGAGCTCAAAGTTAACTTTATACTCAAATCTGTCTATCATTCAATCTGTATATCTATATCTAATTTATTTTAGCTTTTGTGGTTAGCATATTTGCCTTCTCTTTCTTGTTTTGGGTTTAATTTCCCTTTTATTAACCGTATTGTATATATACTTCATGATAGGGACTTCAAATCCTTTTTGAAACAGACTATAAATAAAAATGTATACTAAACACACATCTATTAACTTTAAAAAATATGGAAGTCTCATGTCTATAAATTCTACAGTCATCTTTATGATAAAAGAAAACCCTAAAGATACACATAATTATGGCAAACTTTGAAAAATATTCTGAGTTAAATGGATTTGAAGTCTTTAATATTCTTTATCAAAGTATAATAAAACATCTAGTTAGCTGGAGAAGAGCAATTGCTTAGAGATTTTATATGCTATAAAATAAATCTTTATAATAAATCTTAACAGCTTAATGAAGTTTTAATGTATTATCCCTGTCAAAAGGATGACTACAAAGGATGTAAGAATTCTTCTCTGATCAATATGAGAGTGCACCGAAACAAATCAAAAGCAAATGGATTTCTCAATTAATAAAATATTTAGCATCCCTGAAATACACCATTCCATAATATACAAATTCTGGCAAGGTACCACAAACCTAACCTTTGTGAGACTAGAAATACTATCTTGAGTTTATAAAGGCATTTCCATATTGCAAAAGGAAAAGGAAAATTTCTGCATTACTTTATTCATCCACATAGAATTCATACTGCTTCTGAGAGGCCATGTAAACCATCTAACTTCTGTTCTTCTGAACCTGTTTTAATTTCCCCCCTTCTTTAGCTAGATACAAGTTGGCATTTCCATTTTAGCTTCGTAGTGCAAGCAACAGAACTGAAGAGCCAAACATAGGAATGGTGAACATCTGCCATTTTGTTTTTAGTTTGCTCCTGCATCTTCTGCATTTGAGAGCACAGTCTCTCCACCACATTCAGTCCAAGTGGTTCAGAGGGAGCTGAAGCCACCAGAAGCTAGGGCTCCAAGAGCGAACACATGGCACAAGGCTGGCATTGCCTTTTGTACTAAACTGTCTTCCTTACATAAGTGTGTTCTTTTACAGTATGGGACATCTAAATTCCAGAAATAATGATCGGGAACAAATCTGGTCGTTTGACATTCTTTGTAAACAATCCTGCACTTAGCTTTATGCTTTACAAAGTACTTTAAAATAGGGAAGATATTAGTCCTATTTTATATGTGAGAAAACTAAGGTTCAGGGAGATCTAATTTAGCTCTATCTAAACTCTGTAACCTATTGCCTCTACTTTTAAATTCTATCCATTACCCCTTGTCCCTCCCCCATTAAAGACCTGTCTACATTCAATGACTAAAAATTAAAAGTGAACTAAAAAAGCGGCAAAGCAAAGATAAAAAAAGCCATCTCTTGATATCAAGGAGCTTTGGTGAGATGACCAACTACACAAAATGGTGAAGGTGCTAAATCAGTGGGGCAGAAAGGGATGTTTTACTTGAGGATGGAGAATAGCACTAGAAGGAAGTTAACTGACATTTGGGGGTGAGAATATTCTTGCTTGCATGGGACTTTCCGACATAATGCAAAATGTTTAGCGCCCGTCCAGACCTGTAATAGCACCAGGCTTTGTCATAGTTAAAGAAGTCCCCCATGTGTGTCTCCGTAGGCACGAGGGGATTGGGACTGACTGCCCTACTTTGAGACCTACAGGTTAGGCTATAGAGTGGTGCTCTCTGCTGCCCTCTGGTGACATACAGAGGTAAGATAAAAGCCCCTGGCAGAAAAACAGGCCCCGTCCTTTGGAGAAAAATGTCCCAAGAGCAAAGAAACACCAAAGATGCCTGATGTTAAGGCTTAGCAAGAGCTTTGGAAATGTGGGGTGAGGCTGAATAAAGGCTGGGAGCCCTCCTCCCGGTCCAGACCATAGCTAGTACTTGCCGTTTGCTTGTCTTTGGCAAATTGGCATGTTTGTAAAGGGAATAAAGGCTTGTCCTTAAGCAAACACACATTGTCCTTATGCTGCAGTTTGCCCAGGGCTTGAAGTAGGTCTTCTCTCTCTGATACAATGATTATTTGGGACTGGGTGGTTACAGTCAGTTATAATAAGGAAGAAAACTGGAACTGGACCTCAAAGAGGAAGGATTTGGGGAAACAGGATACGAGAGAACAAGGACAGCTGTTCCAAGGTAGCTTATATCAAAGGTAAAGCTGGTAAGGCACACGCTAGTGCTTTTCATGCCAATACAGGATCAGCGTGTACAAGTGCAGTAGATAAGGAACTGGAGTCAGAGTGGATAATACATTAACAATGAGTCAGTAAACCATGAACTGTTTTTAAAATGAGCCTTACACAACTATCCGTGAAGAGGCTCACACTATATAGATTCACACTTGGTACTACAGCCAGTACCTTATTATTAACACTACTGAAGGGAGCAGAGAAGATAAAACCCAAGGATATGTCAGGGAAGTATCTGTTTTCAAGTTTACTCATAAATATAATTATATGTGATGTCTTAAAGCCAAATGAGGAAGCCACATTGGGAAAACTCTTGGTTTTCTATTACCAATGATTACATGCTACCCCCCAAATAAGGTAATACTATCTTTACTGTGAGTAGTAAAAGACAGTAGCTGCTGCCAGCAGCAACCTGCTCCCAATCAATCTACCTGTCTTTATATAATATATATTTTAAAAATGTTACTACTTCATAGGTTCTTATCTAGTCTGCTTGAGATTGAGAATTAGGGTTTGACATATAACATTCACTAAACAAGCAACAAATAGAGCAGGGTGTTGGTGGGGGGAGGTAAGAACATAGTGCTTACTTAGATGTCCTGAAAAAATCAATGCATAAATTAAATACACATATTTTTATTGAATGCCATCTATGTTTGAGATAGCTTGACACGCACTGCGGGGTGTATATGTAGGGATAAATCACAGATCCTGATCTCAGCCTATTTCATTAAATAAGATAGAAGCACAATAAGCAGCAAAATAAAAAAACTGTTATTGTGGCTTAAAATAACAAAGCAGATGAGGCGCCTGGGTGGTTCAGTTGGTTAAGCATCTTACTCTTGATTTCGGCTTAGGTCACGATATCACAGTTCGTGAGTTCCAGCCCCACATGGGGCACTGGCAATGCAGATCCTGCTAAGGATTTTCTCCTTCTCCTCTCTTTCTGCCCCTCCCCTG
Organism: Neofelis nebulosa; assembly: GCF_028018385.1. Lineage (NCBI taxonomy): Eukaryota > Metazoa > Chordata > Mammalia > Carnivora > Felidae > Neofelis > Neofelis nebulosa. The sequence continues at coordinate 77,108,211 of NC_080786.1, read as the reverse complement.
CTCTCTCTCTCTCTCAAAATAAATAAATAAATAAATAAACTTAAAATAACAAAAAATAGAATCTGTCCCCCAGTATTCAATCTCTTCTCTTTCCTTTTAGGTACAGAACGCTTACCCCACCCCCACTCTTAAAGTTTTAGGTGAGTACATGCTATGCTCCTGAAGACTTTATTCTCCTGACTATGGATGTGACCACATGACTAAGTTCTAGCCCATGGGAAGTCAGTAGAAGTGAGGTCTGCAACTTCCAGGTCTTCTTATCCATGAGGCTAAGCTGCTGGTCCTGGAGTGTCTTCCTTCCCGTGCTGAGTCAGCTTCTACCATGCACATGATGAAACCACCCACAGGCAATAGCAGAGGAACAAAACAATGAACTTTGGGCTTTGATGTTCTAGTGAATCAGAGTTGTCTATCTGTACCACAACACCTGCCTACTTTAGGATTGTTAATGAAGGCTGAAATAACAGCCTTTCTTTTTTGAGCCACCAAATTTTGTTGAGACCCTTACTGCTGTTTAGCCTTATAGCCCAACTAATGTCTCTTGTTACAAGGTGTTATATGGTTATTTCCTCAACGAAACAGAGAAGAAATAATTGTTCCAAACATCTTGAGAAGAAATGCTGACTCAGAGGATCAAGGACCCACCTGAAAGAAACCTTAAAGGTCAAATCGACTCTGTCTTTTTTTACATATGAAGAAATTGAGGTTGAGATTTGTCCATCGTGTTTGAATTTGTGACAGAGCCAGGAATTGATCCCAGGTCTCCTGAGTGTTTTTGTAGTACACTATCCTGTCTATAAAATAACAGTGACCACTAATGGTACCTCTTTCTTTTCCTGACACAGTTAAGATTCACTCAGTACCCCTGGGACATGGAAGGCTATCCCCAGTTCTAAAGGAAAGCCAACAAGAATTTTTTAAAGTCAAATTTTTTGTCTCAAAGGCATCTGAAATCTAACACAAGAGAAAATTCTAGAATAGCTATATGGTACTACTAAAACAAGGATGAAGAAACAAAAACATAGACCCAAACAATTAGCGATCCAGCAACCTATAAGTGGAAATGGCCATACAAGAATTATATAAGCAGTTTATCTCCTGATAACAAATCCTCTGAAATTTAGAAAATATGATTGGAAAATACTTGAATCAACTCTTAATTGCTCTATTAAAACCTAATTAAACATGCCAGGGCCTGAAAATACATTTTCCATTCTTACAAAATTCCTTTTACTCCTAGCCCAGAAAGTTGTAATGCTTTAAGTTTTTAAAAACCGCCCCCAAAAGCCACAGCCTAGGCATCTCTTCTGTGTTGGCTAGTTAACAACAGCCATCCTTTACCAGAAGCCTCTTTGGTAAGCTATGCTGTTGCTGAGGAGGAAGAGTTAATGCATACGCCATTGTAAGTGCACAGTCCTCCACAGAGCGCTGAAGTGAGCAGTTTTAGGGAGATACGAAAGGCAAGAATGCAAGGAGAGGGTTGGTCCCAGTTCAGAACAATCTGGTCTCTCTGCCATCAAAATTATCATTAGCTTTCAATAGGCCATAGTAGCAAAACCCACAACTGCAGGGCCTACTTTATAGTCTCCCTCCTGGCTATGGAACGTAATATCTACCTGTCACTGTAGTTTGGAAACAAACACAGTTGTATTTCCAAATCCCCTGTTGTAGTGTTGGTCGTCCCTGTCATGAGAGGATCACAGACAATGCTTATTCAACTTCAGGGGGAGTATCAAGATCTAAAGAAAATTATTACAAATACTTGTGGCCCTGAATTTTAAAGTTAGCAAAATGAAGCCCCACCGAAGACCACCCATAAAGAAGCAGTGGCCTCAAAAGGCCACATTATCTTACCATGTATTTTTAGTGTATAAAATTAATCAAAATTCTTTCTGTACTAAATAGTCATCATTCAAAAGGCCACTCCTTGGGGCACCTGGGTGGCTCAGTCAATTAAGCGTTGGACTTCAGCTCAGGTCATGATCTCGTGGTTCGTGAGTTCGAGCCCTGCGTTGGGCTCTGCACTGACAACTCAGAGTCTGGAGCCAGAGTCTGGATTCTGTGTCTTCCTCTCTCTGCCCCTCCCCCGCTCACACACTCTGTATGTGTGTGTGTCTCTCTCTCAAAAATAAAGAAACATTAAAAAAGAAATTTTTTTTTTTTAAAAAAAGACAAAAGTCCACTACTCTGCAAAAGAGGCTGGTGTCTTGAAGTTGCTTTCACTATAAATCTAAAAAGATGTGTGTGAGGGGAGAATACGATTCTAGAAAAAAAAGTAAAACATACTCTAATTAGTAAATATTTGAAAAAATGCGTTTTCCGAGGAAGAGTATTTGTTGGAGTTTACTTCTTAGCTGGACTATGAAATACTCACAAATTTCATGCTGAATGTCCATTTCTGAGTAGCTTTCATCACAAAGCTCTTCACATTTAGGGCTAGTTTCCTTATACTGTCCCCTATAAATGCCTGGTTACATTTTGAAGCAAATGAAGTAATGCTTTCTGCTGCTGCCACCTAGTGCAAACTTGAAAAATATGCCTGAAAATTTTTAAAGACAAAATGCAGTATATTACTGAAGAATAATTTATAAGTAGACTGAGATCAATGGTATCATGTTAATTAAGCTACTGATTATTCCAGAAACTTGAATGAAGATCAATAAGTTAGTGTTGCATAAAGAGGGTAAATAAGCTAAGAATAGTATTAGGTGGCTTTGTCAAAGCCACAGCTTGACAGATACGTTTTCTCTAATCGATCGTATATACAAAACCTAGTCTATTCTTTGGTTGAGAAAAACCTGACTCAGAGCTACCAGAAAAATGAAGAAGAAAATATACTTTTATGAATTTGAACAACTTTGAGTTCAAAAATTACCAGGGTAGATAAACAAACAAATACAGTGGGGGGGGGGGGGGGAGGAAAACTTTCATGAACAGGCAATTCACAAAAAGATAGATGCAAAGACCAGTGAGAAAAAATGTGTAACTTCAGTATCAAAGAATGGCAAATTAAAACAAAATGAGATACCAGATTCTCCTTGCAAAGTGGCTAATATTGTTTTTTTACACGTGGTAATATGCCACTTTGGAAAGGATGTGGGAAAACTCTTTCTTTCTTTCCTTCTTTTTTTTTAGTATAGTTGACACACAACATTACATTGTTTCAGGTGTACCACACTTTGATTGGACAGCTCTGTAAGTTATGCCATGTTCACCAACAGTGTAGCTACCATCAAACAGACACTCTCACACACCTCTGATGGTTAAATAATTGTTACAACTTTTTTGGAGTACAATTACTTGGCAAGAGGTATCAGTAGACTTCAGCTGTAAATACCCTTTGGTCCAAAATTCAACTTTAAGGAATTTATTCTAAACGAGTAATCAGGAACTTGTAAAAATGGTCTAGCTATAAATATTTCATTACATAATCATTTAAAACAAAAATAATTTGGAACATTAGAATACGCCTAAAGAGAAGATTTGTTAAATGTATTATGGGAAAACTATATAATAGAATATTTAAAACCTTTACAAATTATATGCTAAAATATATAAAAGTATTCATGACAAAGTGTGAAAAAAGGAAGGTAACATGATAATAGGTACTATGTGACCCATTATCTATCTATCTATATATGTATGTATTTATGTATGTGTATATATATATATACATACATACACACACATATACATATATATATATACACATACACACATACATCTAGAAGAATATATATATAATATTAACCATGGTTATCTCCATATGTAGGGAGAGGGATAATTTTATTTTTTTCTCCTTTAATCTAGATTTCTCAATTATCTATGAAGTACAAATGTATTACTTTTGGAAAAAAATAAAAATTTTAAAGTCGCTAATTTTTTTTCTTCCAAGATTTTATTTACATTGAAGTTAGTGAACATATAGTGTAGTATAGGTTTCAGGAGTAAAATTTAGTGATTCATCACTTACATATAACACCCAATGCTCATTACAGTTGCTAATTTAATAATTCTCAGTGTTGTTAAGTCAGACACTCAACCAACTGAGCCACCCAGGCACTCCCTCCCCCTGTAATTTTAAAGGAGATATCAAATTTCAAGACACAGATGGCATGGAAACAATTTTGTAATATGCCATGCTGTAGTAGGTGATATGTCTTTTCACTAGAATGAGGAATGGATAAAGAAGATGTGGCATACACACACACACACACACACACACACACACACACACACACACAATGGAATATTACCTGGTGAGCAAAATGAATGAAATCTTGCCATTTGCAACAATGTGGATAGGACTAGAATGCACTATGCTCAGTGAAATAAATCAGAGAAAGATAAATATCATGATTTCACTCATATGTGGAATTTAAGAAACAAAACAGATGAACATGGAGAAGGGAAAGAACAACAAAATTAGATAAAAACAGAGAGGGAGGCAAACCATAAGAGACTCTTAAACACAGAGAACAAACTGAGGGTTGCTGGAAGGGTGTTGGGTGGGGAGATGAGCTAACTGGGTGATGGGTATTGAGGGCACTTGTTGGGATGAGCACTGGGTGTCATATGTAAATGATGAAACACTAAATTCTACTCCTGAAACCATTATTACACTATATGTTAACTAACTTGGGTTTAAATACATTTTTTTTAAACTTTTTTTTTTTCAACGTTTTTTTTTTTTAATTTATTTTTGGGACAGAGAGAGACAGAGCATGAACGGGGGAGGGGCAGAGAGAGAGGGAGACACAGAATCGGAAACAGGCTCCAGGCTCCGAGCCATCAGCCCAGAGCCCGACGCGGGGCTCGAACTCACGGACCGCGAGATCGTGACCTGGCTGAAGTCGGACGCTTAACCGACTGCGCCACCCAGGCGCCCCAAAATACATTTTTTAAAAAAGAATGAGAGATGGTCACAGTTGGCGTAAGCTTTGTGGAGGTGGGAGAATTTGGGACTAAAAAAGCCCTACTGAGAAGGTGTGTGTGTGTGTGTGTGTGTGTGTGTGTGTGTGTGTGTGTGTGTTGACTTACTTTGTTTTGCAAGAAAATAGAAAAGTGAGGATAGCAACAGAGATTATGAGATGAGTAGAAAGGAAGTGGGAAGCCCCAAAAAGGGGCACAGTCACCTGGTGAAAGAGAATGACAGCTGGAATTACAGAGAACAGAAGAGGTTTAGATAGCTACCGTGGGAAATGCAAATAGATACCAATTAAAGGTCACCAACCAACAGTAAGGAACCTAACTGAGGATGAAAGTAATCAACATGGCAGCAGAAAAAAATGATTAGGGAAGTACTCTGGGTTGGGCCCCAAGAAGGAAGAGCCAAAGATTGACAAGGGGTAGAGGAAGTGATTGTTGAAACGGCTAATGATGTTCCAAGCTGGATGAGGCATAAAGGGAAAGGGACCGGGGATGTATTCAGTTTGGCTACCATGGTGTCTGCTACATGTATGACACATGGTAGAACAGTATATGTTTAAGAAAATAAAAAATGAGGAGAGACTGTAAAAAAAAGAGAGGGGTAAGACAACTGACATAACTGAGTACCTACTATCAGATTCTTTGGGCACAGATAAATCTATCATCTTCCGTCTCTTTTGCCTTCTCCCTTGCCATATCCATGTCTCTCCCTTTCAAAAATTTCCTATGACTTACTTACTCACTTTCTTGTCCTTTGCCACCAAACTTCTTGTAAGAACACTATCTGCCAGGGCTGGCAGAACGAGCCCTATGGGCCTCTACTCCTCCTTCCACACCCATGGCAGATGTAGCCAGTAGATGATGGCACTTTTTCCATTGCCACAGACCATAAACATATGTAAAACTGAACAGCACTAGCAAAGGGCCTTGTATGTCGTAAGCATTCAGTAAAAATTCACTGAGTGAATGAATGAAGGCATGTCACACATTAAGGTGGATTTGGGATCTATCACATCTATTAGTTGCCCTTCTTATTCTAAGGTCTTACTAAAACTTGAATACAACCTATGTAGGTATGATTGAAAAGGAACAAATAATAGAACTTTTTATACTGTATCTGTGACCTTGTGAAAATGGGCTCCCTTTGTGCTACTGGCAACGGCACCTTAGGCTCCCCATATACAGGAAGCCTTTGCTCAAGGTCAGTTTACCTAGCTGTATGTCAAGTTGTTTCCAGCTACAGTATTTTCCAGCCTGAAGGTGTGTTTGGGATTAGGTATATCTTTTATCTTCCTTGCTTTTTGCTTTCCCATATTTATTCATTTTTCCTCCATTCTTCTAATTCAATACCCTCCTTGGTGTCATCCATTTGTAGCACAGAGGATAAAAACAAACAAAACAAAACAAAAAACTCTGAAACAAAAAACAATGGACCACATTCTTTTTTTTAGGTACAGAAATTATCTTTGGTGAGGCATTTAGTCCACCTTGCAGACAGTATTTGCATGATCACCATGTCCATTGAGATAGACATATTCTTTAAAAACATTTTTTCTAATGTTTTTTTATTTGAGAGACAGAGTATGTGTGGGGGGAGGGGCTCTCATGACCTCTGCTTCCTAATGTTCACACCTTTGTGTGATCCCTTGCCTTAAGTGTGAATGAGACTTACTTCCAATCAATAGAATACTGAAAAGGTGCTGGGATGTATGTGATTACATGTACATAATTATGTGATGATGCTGTATAAAACCCAAAATGCCTGTCTTGCTGAAATGTCTCTCTGGCTAGCCATGAGGAAGCAAGTGGCCATGTTGGGAAACCCCACATGTAAAGGAAGTATGATGGCTTCTATAAGCTGATAGCACCCTCTGGCCAACAGGTAATACCAACCAAAGGGGAAAAAATCCCAAAACAAATTCTCAGTCCTAACCCATAAGGAATTGAATGCAGTCAACAATCACAGGAGTACTCCAGTTGAATCCAGCCCTGGCCAAACCTTGATTGAAGCCTTGTAAGACCATAAGCAGAAGGCCCAACAAGGCCATGTTCAGAGCCCTCTTCCACAGAAATTGGGGCAATAAATGTGTATTGTTCTAAGCCACTAAGTTTGTGATAATACTGTTATCAGCAATAGAAAACTAACATACTCACAGAACTCAGCACCATCCCAACTAGAGACAACTTGGTTTATACTTACAGAAAGCAACTAAAACCCTCAAGGCACACTTAATAAAGATTGTAATGGCATACCCTAATACTCCTTTTTAAATATATAATAGTGAGTAACATAACAGAGCAAACATCCTACCTGATGACTCAAATAAACATGGTTGCAAACCTAATATTTTGTTAGCGACAGTCAAAATCAGTAGCAATGATCACAGTGCTATGTTGGTTAATAAGGAGAATTATGAAAAATATGGGAGATACAGCCCTTGCCTTCCACTATACTTTGTTTCCTAAAGTCTTATCTATGTTATCTGAGAGTTTCCTTATAAAAAGGTTTCATTCCCCAGTATGTTTCTAAAATAGCAAAGTCTGTGGCGTAGATAAGACACGCAGAACAGCTTACAGCCTGCATTCAAAACTGTACAAGGAGCGGATGAGTGGACTGGTTATGTACTGCAGCATAACAAATTGCCCTGAAACTCAGCAGCTTAAAAAAACAAACATGTATTATCTCACACAGTTTCTAAAGGTCAGGAATCTGGGAGCAGCTTAGGTGGGTGGTTCTGGCTCAGGGTCTCAGGAAGTTTCAGTCAAGCTGTTGACCAGGGATGCAGTTCACTTACATGGCTGTTTGCAGGAGGCCCCAGGTCCTTGCCATGTGGACCTTTCACCAGGGCTGTCATGTGGGTGTCCTCGTGACAAGGCAGCTGGCTTTCCCCAGAGCAAGTTATCAAGAGCAAGCAAAAAGCTGCAGTGCTTTTTATGACCTAGTTTGGGGATTGGCAAACTTTTTCTTAAAGGGCTAGACAGTAAATATTTTAGGTTTGCATGCCATGTGGTCTCTACTGTAACTACTCACCTCAGTTGTTTTAGAGCAAAAACAACCATATATAATACATAAACAAATGGGCCTGGTACAATCCAATACAACTTTACAAAAATTGGCGGCCGGCCTATGGACCATAGTTTGCCAAGCCCTGCTCTGGTCTTCAAACCTGTATTCCCTCATTTTCCCTTTATTCATTAGAGGCAAGTCATTAGGTCCAGTCCACCCTCAAGAGGAGACGAATCAGGCTCTGCCTCTTGAAAAAAATACAAACATTTGTGCACATATCTTAGAACTATGACAATGAACTGAACACATAACAAGCAGAATGTGGGTTAAACATTGCAAAAGTTTCCTAAGGCTATTGTAACAAGTTATGCAAACTGAGTAGCTCCCAGTTCTTGAGACTAGATGTGTGAAACCAGGGTGTGTCAGCAGGGCCATGCTCCCCCTGAAGGCTCTAAGGAAGAATCCTTTGCCTCTTCCCAACATGTGGTGGCTCCCAGCAATCCATGCCATTCCTTGCCTTGTAGCTGCTTTGCTCCAATCTCTCCCTCTGTCTTCACATGGCCCTTTCCTCTATGTGTATCTCTCTGTGTTCTCTCCTCTTTTTGTAATTTAACCCACCACAACGTACAATAGTGTTCCCCTCCACATTCACATTCATCTAGAACTTCAGATGTGACCTTCTTAGGAAATAGAGTCTTTGCAGATGTAATTATTTAAGTTAATATGAGGTCATACTAGATCGAGTGGGCCTTAAAATCCAATGACCAGTATCCTTATAAGAGGAGGAAAGGATATACATGTAAGCCCTAAAATATGTAAAGGAAGTTCCTCAAAATCCTCAGGATAAAGTACTAAGTCCTTAACTTGGCACATGAAGCCATTTTTAAAGCAGTCCTACCAACTTGTCTGTCCTCACTTCTTGCCTCTCCTAGTTCTAAGCTCCAGCCAAAGTGAACTGCTTATTCTCCTAACCTACAGGCTCCATGACCTTCCTGTTGCCTCTGCCTCTGCCTCAGCTCTTCCTTGCTGCTACTATTCTCTAAGGATTTGTTCAAATATCCCTTCCTTCAGAAACCCTTGATGACCTTTTTGGATCTGTTGGAGGTCCTTCCTCGGTTTCCACAGCACCCTATGCATATATAACACATTTCTATTGTAATGGCTGGTGTAGAAGTTTCTATTCTGGACCAAACCCTAAGAGTCTTAAAGTCTGTAACCGTGTCATTTTCATTCCTGTGTCCTCAGCATTTAGAAGAATACTTAAACGGAAGGTGTTTAAGAAACATTTGTTGGTTGAATAAAGTTACAGATTTTTCTTCTTATAAATTCTTTTTTTAAGTTTATTTATTTAGTTTGAGAGAGAGAACAAGAGAGCAAGTGGGGGATGGGCAGACGGAGACGGGGAGAGAGAATCCCAATCTCCGCACTGAGAGCTCTGACATAGGGCTGGATCCCACAAAATGTGAGATCATGACTTGACCCAAGATCAAGAGCTGGATGTTTAACCAACTGAGCCAACCAGGCACCCCTGTTGTTATAAATTCTAAATCACAGGATAAAATCTCTTTGGGCTGGGATACTTTTAACCCAATCTTGCATGAACACAGCAAGTTGGATTTGATATTCCAATAGCTACTTTTATGACAGTCCTTTTAGGCCTGGGCATGGCAATGAAGACCTATTGATGCACAACTGGCCTGCATCTAGCACATATAAGTGCAGGTATCCTGATAGATACGGTTCGTTTTTAAAAAAAATTTTTTTAACTTTATTTATTTTTGAGAGAGACAGCACTAGCAGGGGAGGGGAAGAGAGAGAGAGAGAAGGAGAGAGACACAGAATCTGAAACAGGTTCCAGGCTCTGAGCTGTCAGCACAGAGCCTGATGTGGGGCTTGAACTCATGAGCTGTGAGACCATGACCTGAGCAGAAGTCAGAGACTTAACCGACTGAGCCACCCAGGCACCCCTGATTAATATGGTTCTTAATCCCTTCTACCACTCTCTACCAACCAGGTAATAGGAACTGTGAAGTAGTGCTGAATAGTCTACTTTTAGAATATATAAATCAAAGTAGAAATGTGCTTTGTCTGACTTTTTTCTTTCTTGATACTTGAAGGCCCCTTACTTTAAGCAATGGAATTCAGATATAGCAAGAACATTTTTTATTTTTATTGAGATAATAGCAGATTCGCATATAGTTATAAGAAATAATATGGACAGATCCCTTGTAAATGCTGTCCAGTTTTCCCCAGTGGTAACATTTTGCACTATAATAAAATATATATCGCAAGCAGGATAGTGACATTGGTATGATCTGCTGGCCTTATTTATATTTCTCCAGTTTTACTTAGATCCAGGTGTGTGTGTGTGTGTGTGTGTGTGTGTGTGTATTACAGTCTATGCAATTTTATCATCTGTATAAGGTCATTTATCCACTTCCACAGTTTAGAAACTGAAGAGTTTCAAAAAAAAAAAAAAAGAAACTGAAGAGTTTCAACACTGCAAGTATCCCTCATGTTATGCTAATATATGCATATATGCTAATATAGTATAATTCTACCACATCCGATGGGATGTGTTTTGTGTTCTTGTCATATGTTTTCTATTTGCAGTTTTTACATTTTATAAGAAATGACATAATGTTAATAAGTAGACTATGATAATATAAGGATACTTAGGAAAATCTCTGGAGCAAATACTAAAAATATTTGAAAGCTATAGCTCAACAGTCATTAGATGAATTGACATGAATACTACAAAATATCTGATAATCAGTGAGTGAATCAAAGAAGGAAATGGGGCACAAATTCCAGATAGGATAAATAGAAAACAAAGGAAAGGCACACGTAAGTGCAACCAGATCAATAAATACATAAAATATAGATGGACTAGAAGGTAGAGACCGTGAGACTGGATTAAAAAAGCAAGACTCAACCATATGCTAATAAAAAAGACACCTCAAATATAAAACCACAGACAAGATGGGAGTGGGGGAAGGGGAGACGTACCATGGAAATACTAAACATAAAAAAGCTGGTGTGACTGTATATTATCAGACAAAGTAGATTTCAAGGCAAAGAGTATTAGCAGAGATAAAGGGGGAGATTTAATAATAATAAAAGCAACTTAATCAAGAAGACCTAAGAACCCTAAATATGGTTGTACTTAACAACAGAGCTCCAAGTACAAAACTGACAGAACTAAAGAGAGAAATAGGTAAGACCACAATCATAGAGATTTTAAAACACCTTTTTAAATCAAAACCACACTCAGATATCACCTCACACCAGTCAGAGTGGCCAAAATGAACAAATCAGGAGACTATAGACGCTGGAGAGGATGTGGAGAAACGGGAACCCTCTTGCACTGTTGGTGGGAATGCAAACTGGCGCAGCCACTCTGGAAAACAGTGTGGAGGTTCCTTAAAAAATTAAAAATAGACCTACCCTATGACCCAGCAATAGCACTGCTAGGAATTTACCCAAGGGATACAGGAGTACTGATGCATAGGGGCACTTGTACCCCAATGTTTCTAGCAGCACTCTCAACAATAGCCAAATTATGGAAAGAGCCTAAATGTCCATCAACTGATGAATGGATCAAGAAATTGTGGTTTATATACACAATGGAGTACTACGTGGCAATGAGAATGAAATATGGCCCTTTGCAGCAACGTGGATGGAACTGGACAGTGTTATGCTAAGTGAAATAAGCCATACAGAGAAAGACAGATACCACATGTGTTCACTCTTATGTGGATCCTGAGAAACTTAAGAGGAACCCATGGGGGAGGGGAAGGAAAAACAAACAAAAAAAAGAGGTTAGAGTGGGAGAGAGCCAAAGCATAAGAGACTCTTAAAAACTGAGAACAAACTGTGAGGGTTGATGGAGGGTGGGAGGGAGGGGGGGTGGGTGATGGGTATTGAGGAGGGCACCTGTTGGGATGAGCACTGGGTGTTGTATGGAAACCAATTTGACAATAAATTTCATGTATTTAAAAAAAAAATGAAAAAAAAACCCCACCTTTTTTAGTAACAGTACTACACCAAAAAAAAAAAGAAACAAAACAAAAACAAAAACAAAAAACAATCAGTAAGCAGATAGATTTAAACAATACTCTCAACCATCTTGACGTAATTGACACTTAGAGAACACTGCACTCTGTGCAGAGAAGTCTCACCCACATAGATCTTACTCTAGGTCTGAACATGGATCTCAAATTTTCAAAAGACTGAAGTCTTTTTATCTGTTTTTTGTATATCAATATCTTTTTAAAAAAATCACTGTAATATTTGGATACTAAACAACACACATCTCATGACCCATGGATGAAAAAACAAATCACCAGGAAAATAAGATTTCAAACTAAATGAAAATGAAGAAAGCATATCAGAATGTGTGAGATACAACTAAACCAGTGCTTAGAGGAAATTTTATAGCTTTAAATGTGTAGTTTAGAGAAGGACTTAAAAGCAATGATTTGCTTCCACCAAAAAAGACTGGAAAAATTAACTAAACAAACTATTAAAAAATAAACTAAACCCATGGGGCGCCTGGGTGGCGCAGTCGGTTAAGCGTCCGACTTCAGCCAGGTCACGATCTCGCGGTCCGTGAGTTCGAGCCCCGCGTCGGGCTCTGGGCTGATGGCTCGGAGCCTGGAGCCTGTTTCCAATTCTGTGTCTCCCTCTCTCTCTGCCCCTCCCCCGTTCATGCTCTGTCTCTCTCTGTCCCAAAAAAAAACCCAAAAAACAAAACGTTGAAAAAAAAATAAACTAAACCCAAAGAAAGAAGAAGAAATAATAAAGATAAGAACAGAAACCAATGAAATTTAAAAACACAGAAATTTAATAAATTTTCTGTAGCTAATTTTTTTACAATATTAATGAAACCATTAATACTTTAGCAAGACAGATGGGGAAAAAAGGAAATAAAAAGCAAATTGTGTTAAGTGAAAGGAGTCAATCTAAGAAAGCTACCTACTGTATGATTCCAGCTATATGGCATTCTGGAAAAGGCAAAACTATGGAGACAGTAAAAAGATCAGTGGTTGCCAGAGGCTTGTGATAGGGAGGAAGGATGAAGAGGTGGAACACAGGGGATTTTTATGGCAGTGAAACTGTTCTATATGATACAATGCAAAGAACGAGCCCTAATGTAAACTATGGACTTTAATTAATAAAAATGTATTGTTATTGGTTCATCAATTCTACAAATGTACCATGCTACTCCCAGATATTAATAATAGGGAAAACTGAGTATAGGGGTGAGGAAGGATATGGAAACTCTTTGTGCTTTTTGCTCATTCTCAGATAAACCTAAAACAGCAAAGAAGAGTCTATTGGTTTAAAAAAGACAAAAGTAAAAAATTGCCATTAGGAATGAAAGAAGGGATATCATGTCAAATACTGAAGACACTAAGAACAATACAAATATTATGATTGTTTTGCCAGTATATGCAACAATTTAGATAATAAGGACAAATTCTTGAAAAATGTAAATTGCTTAAACTGACTTAAAAAGAATTAGAAAAATCTAAGTCTCCCCATATCTATTAAAATAATCCATAATGAATCAAATTCATAATAAAAATCTTCTCTCAAAAAAAGCCTCCAGGCCCACATGGCTTCACCAGGGAATAAAAGATCAAACATTTACTATCATCACTATCACGACCCACTACTGCCCATAAAAAATAATATGAATTCTACACAAACTCAGAAAACGGGAAGAGTAAAACACTTATTAATTCATTCTAGAATGTCAGCATAACCCTGATACAAAAACATAACCAAGACATCATTAAAAAACAAAGTGACAGACCAATATCCTTCACAGATACTGATATTCCTCATTGCATCCCACATAGATGCAAAAATGTTCTTCCAAGCACCAGTAAATTGAATCTAGCGATTTTTTTAAGACACAAAGCACAACATGACTGAAATGGCAGTTCTCCCAAGAAGGCAAAGTTGGTTTAATGTCAGAAAACCCAAACAATGTAATATATAACATTAAGAGAATAAAAGAGAATAATGATACAGCCATCTCAATAGATGCAGCAAAAGCATCTGACAGAACTCAACACTGCTTCCTAATAAAAATTCTCATAAAACTAGGAACAGAAGAGAAGCTCCTCAAACTGATAAAACGTATCTATAAAAAACCTACAGCAATACCATACTCATGATGAAACATGAAATGAGTTTCCTCTAAGATTGGGAACAAGGCAAGGATGCCCACCCTCACCACTGCAATTCAACATATATATGAAGCGCTCAGGACAAGACCTGACACGTAGGTGTTCCGTAAATGTTATTAACTTCTGGGTTGTATGAGGTGTACGCTCAGCTTTAATAGATATTACCAAACAGTTTTCCAAAGAGGTTGGTGTGGACTGTTTTTAAAATGATGATCTTTTTCTGTTTTTAAAAATTAAAATATTAAAAGGAGTCCACCACAATAACCATTGATCATGTTTTTTGCACATTACCTTTCAGGCTTTTTATTGCCTGTTTATCAGTGAGCTAGGATTGTGGTTTTTATGCAGTTTTGTATCTCACTTTTTAAACTTGACATTAAGGGGCGCCTGGGTGGCTCAGTCGGTTGGGCGTCCGGCTTCGGCTCAGGTCATGATCTCACGGTTCATGGGTTCGAGCCCTGCATCGGGCTCTGTGCTGACAGCTCGGAGCCTGGAGCCTGCTTCAGATTCTGTGTGTGTCTCTCTCTCTGACCCTCCCCCGTTCATGCTCTGTCTCTCTCTGTCTCAAAAATAAATAAACATTAAAAAAATTAAAAAGAAATAAACTTAATATTAAAACATAAACATTTTGGGGCACCTGGGTGGTTCAGTTGGGTCGGTTGAGTGACCAACTTCAGCTCAGGTCATGATCTCACAGTTCGTGGGTTCTAGCCCCGCATTGGGCTCTGACAGCTCAGCCTGGACCCCGCTTCTGATTCTGTCTCCCCCTCTCCCTACCCCTCCCCAGCTTGCACTCTCTCTCAAAAATAAATAAACATTAAAAAAATAAAATAAAAACAAAAAAACATAAACATCTTCCCATGTTTCAAAAAGCTTAAAGACTTACTACACATGTGTGATTTGAGTAAGTTAGGAAACTTACTTTGTTCTTATTCACAAATTCTGAAAAAATATTTTGTAGTCCATCGAATATTTTTGAACATCATTTATAATGTTAAATAAATCACATCTTGTTATGAAGTTAATAGCCTCTTTTTCTTTTTAAAACTTGCCTCCGGTTTTATTGAGATATAATTGCAAAAATTATATATATTTAGAGTGTACATGTGATGGTGATGGTTTGATACACATGTTCATTGTGAAAGGATTACCACAATTAACACATCCATCACCTCACATAGTTACCATTTGTGTGTGTGTATATAGTGAGAACATTTAAGATCCACTTTCTTAGAAAATTTCAAGTACTCAATACAGTATTACTAACTGTAGTTATTATGCTATACATTGTATCTCCAGAATTTATTCATCTTACAACTAAAAGTCTGCACCCTTTAACCAATGTCTTCCATCTTTCCTACCTCACAGTCTCTGGTAACCACAGTTCTACTCTGAGTCTCACGTTTTTAGATTCCACACATAAGTAAGATAATACAGTATTTATCTGAGTTATTTTACTTAATATCCTCTGGGCTCATCTGTGTTGTCCCAAGGGTTTCCCTTTTTTATGGCTGAATATTCCATTGTATATATACACCCCACATTTTCTTTCTCCACTCATCCATCGATGGACATATAGGTTGCTTCCATATGTTGACTATTGTGAACAATGCTGCAATGAACATGGGAGAACAGATCATCTCAAGATCTTGATTTTATTTCCTTTGGATATATAACCTCTAGTGGGCTTGCTGAGTTGAATTGTAGTTCTATTTTTGATTTTTTAAGGAACCTCTACACCATTTCCCATAATGGTTGTACCAGTCTTTCTTTTTCTGATATTGAGCCACTTTTTACCGTTAGGTAAAATTCTAGCTTTCATCAGTGAGTTTATGTTCATTAGAGGTATAGAATGATAATTTGCTTGATAGTGCCTATTTTTAATTAACTAATTTGAGGACCACTGTTATAAATGATTTGAGGGGCTCCTGGGTGGCTCAGTCGGTTAAGCATCCAACTTTGGCTCAGGTCATGATCTCATGGTTCATGACTTTGAGGCCTGCATCGGTCTCTGCTGACGGCTTGGAGCCTGGAACCTGCTTTGGATTCTGTGTCTCCCTCTCTCTCTGCCCTTGTCCCGCTCATGCTCTCTCTCTCTCTCTCAAAAATAAACATCAAAAAAAATTTTTTTTAAGTCAAAAAAATGATTTGAAAATATTATTGGACAATATTTTGTTTTTGTTTAATGTTGTTTTAAATTTATTTTTGAGAAGGAGAGAAAGAGAGCGCATGCGAGCGGGGTAAGGGCAGAGAGAGAAGGATACAGAGGATCCGAAGGAGGCTCCACTGTGAGAGGACAGCCGGTTGTGGGGTTCCAACTCATGAACTGTGAGCTCATGACGTGAGCCAAACATGGATGCTTAACTGACTGAGCCACCCAGGCACCCCTTGGGTAATGTTTTTTGAATTATATTTTTAAAATATTAAAATGTATCTTTGTCATCAATACAAATTTTCTTTTTGAGGAACTTAATGCAATATAACTTTCTTTAAGCAGCGCTTTAGAATCTTTTCACATGATATTAATCTCTGGTTTATAATATTTCTGACCATTATTTATGCAAGTATTTTTCCAGTTTATGAAAAAAATATTGATTCCTTTTAATGAAACTGAAATATGATTTCAATTTTATATGTTTTTTTCTTGTGTATACTAATAAACTTAATACTTAGTACTAAAGATTTTGGGGGGAAATTAATAGAGTCAGAAATATACTTATGTGAAATCTTATTTAATTGTTCCCTTGAAGATGTGGCACAGATTGTGTGTTCCAAGGGTTTTATGTGAATCAAGTATTTCTTTTGATTTTACAATTTGCTTGACTTTTCTAAATTTTGTTATGAAATTAGCCTTGCATTATTTTCTCTCTTATTGTGTTAGCGTTTTTGGAAATAAATTATCTTAAGAATTCCCATACCTCATTACTGAGAAACTGTACATTATAAACCATGGCTCTACCCCTCTCAAGCTATGTAATGTTGGTCAAGTTACATTGCATCATCTGTAAAATGGAGACAGGACAGTGGTGGTGATAATTAGAATACCTACCTACATGGTCGTTATAAAGGTTAAACAAGATAAGGCATGGCAGACCAAAGCACAATGCCTGGCTCACAAATGTTTCCTAATATTTTAATCTAGTCAGTCACTAAACCCAACTGATTCTAAATATCGTTCAAGTTTATGCCTTGGTTCTCACAGCCTTTGCCTTAGGTACTTTTCATGTGTCACCTGAACTGTTAACAATACCCCCTTTATCTCCCTACTTCTAATCTCTTTACCCTTCAATTCACACAAGAGTGATCTTTGTAGAACACAGTCTGATTATTTCACTTCTCTCAAGAAAATCTTCTGATGACTCTCCATCACATAGAACAAAGTTTCCCAAATTTTATTCACTCCCGTACTTCTTCCCAAGTGTTGCAAATGGTTTCTTTACCTGGACTGTTTTCCCCATCTTTCTCCTAAAGAACTTATTCCTCATAATTTATCTTATTTTATCTGCAAGAAGGATGTTGCCTAATGTAAAGTGAAGATTTTATTTCAGACCCTTAATTTTTACTTAAAAAAAATTTTGTTTACCTGTAATTTACACACATGAAATGCACAGATCTCAAGCGTTCAATTTAATAAGTGTTGACAATTCTATACATCCATGTAACTACCAACCAAATCAAGATTTAGAACATTTCCAGAACTCTTGAAAGTTCTCTGATGACACTTTCCAGTAAATAAAATATCCTCCTCTTCCCTTCCCAACAAAAATGTTCTGACAAAAAAAACTTTTTAGGGTCACCGAACCATAATTCTTCTCATTGATATTAAAAGTGCTTTACATTACAACTTGCATGATCATTTTTATGATCCCATATTACCGTGCAAAGTTAGGATGATCTGTATTTTTAAGTATTTCATTTTACTTCTTTTTTGGCATTGTAGCTCTGTGTATGTGTATGTGTATGTGTGCATGTACCTGTATGTGTTAATGGATACCCTAAAGCAGAAGTCAGCAAACTACAGCACATGGGCCAAATCCAAATGGCCTGTTTTTATAAATAACACTTCATTAGAATCCAACCCTAATTCATTTATGTATTGTCTCTGTCTGTTTTTGTGCTACAAAGGCAGAGTTAGTTGCTACAAAGACCATTTTGCCCACAAAGCCTAAAATATTTATTATTTGGTCCTTTACCAAAAAAATTATCTAACCATTGCCCTAAAGCATTGATTCTTAAATTCTAGTGTATATCAGAATCACAGAGAGATTATTGTGCCACATCCCCAGAGTTTTTAATTCAGTTAGGTCTATGGTGGAACCAAGAGAATTTGATTTCTAACAAGATCCCAGGTGATCCTGATGCTGTTGGTCTGCCAACCACACTTTGGGAACCACTATTTGAGAGATTACCTTATATAATTTTAATGTATTACAGTCTACCTCCTATTATACTACCTCATTTCCACCCTTTGTACTCTTGTTGTCACATATTTTGTTTCTTTATATGCTCTTAACTCTACTGTACGTTATTATTTTTGAACAGGCCATAACTTTTTTTTGTAAATTAATGCACAGTAAAATGGACTTTTATGGTGTACAGTTCCTACAGCTTTTAACTTATGTATGGACTCTTGTCACTGCTACCACAATAACTTCCTCTGTTAAGGGACCTAGTAGAAAAGAAGAGCATCAAAGTATAAAAAAAAAAGAATCAAAAGAAATGCTAGAAATAAAAAATACCAAAATGGAAAAACTCATTTGATAGATGTAAGGGTCATGTTATTGAGTGAAGGTAACTTCTGTACCAGGTTGTAAAATTTTCATGTTTTCTATCTTTTTCTTGATTCAGTGAACCAGCACTATTAACATCTACCTACATGTAGTGATTTCCAATTTGTTATTTATTGCTGCTAATGTGTATCTTGAGTGATTTCTTAAGTGTATTGTCTGAACACTTTATTTAAACTTTCCAGTTGGAAAAAATTTCAACTTTCACTTTTTTTTTTTTTTTTTTTTGAGAGAGAGACAGCGCAAGTGGGAGAAGGGCAGAGAGAGAGGGAAACACAGAACCCAAAGCAGGCTCCAGGCTCTGAGCTGTCAGCACAGAGCCCAATGTGGGGCTCGAACCCATGAACCATGAGATCATGACCTAAGCCAGAGTTGGACACATAACCAATTGAGCCACCCTATTTTTTTTTTTTTTTTTACTCTCACACTTCCTCAGAGCAGCCATATAAGCCATCTTATTTTTCATGTCTGTTTCTATGGACCCTATTATCTAATCATTTTCTAGATAATAGATTATACAAGCATCCTTTTTCAATTTGTTATTAAGATTTTATTTTTAAGTAATGTCTACACCCAACATGGGGGCTCGAACTCACAGCCCCAAGATCAAGAGTTAAATGCTCCACAGACTGAGCCAGCCAGGTGCCCTTCAATTTTTAAATTAGTAACTTTTTATAGTCTTCTTTTGATAAATTTGTTTACTAGTGTATGACCCCCTGGTTCTTTTAGGGAACTTCAGTGAGAAAAGCTTATAGTTTCTTAGATACTTGGTAGCCATTGTGCCTCCACCCCCACCATCTTATTAAATTCTGAAAGCTATAAGGACAATGGAAAGACAGCCTACAGGTGGGTTCAGTAGCTCTGAAATCTTCCATTCTGATTATAATAAAGGATCAGGCTGATAGAAAAGAGATCAAGTTTCTTTCAGCTCCCAGGTCCAGGTTAATAAGCAGTAGAGTTCAATAAGCATCCATCCATTTGACCCCCACAGCCCCAGATGCCTTCTGTAGTACTTCTTATCTTTCTGTTTATCCTACCTTAATATAGGCTAAAAATTGGTTTTCAATTTTTTAATTTTTTTTTCAACGTTTTTTATTTATTTTTGGGACAGAGAGAGACAGAGCATGAACGGGGGAGGGGCAGAGAGAGAGGGAGACACAGAATCGGAAACAGGCTCCAGGCTCCGAGCCATCAGCCCAGAGCCTGACGCGGGGCTCGAACTCACAGACCGCGAGATCGTGACCTGGCTGAAGTCGGACGCTTAACCGACTGCGCCACCCAGGCGCCCCGGTTTTCAATTTTTAATGTAAAATTCTTTTTATTGTCATTTACACTGTTATCTTGCCTCTACCTATTTGCCTAAGTATCTCTCTCTCCTGTTTTTCTTTGATGAGTTGTGTCATAAAATACTGTGAGGGCTGTGTTTACTTTGTGTTGCATTTATCGAGAAGTACAAAAAAAGGTTGTTCCTTACTTTCCAGGTGTTCCATAATTGTCTTTGATGTGTATAAAACATCTTGTGACAATCATTCCTGCTAAGTTTGTATTGCAAATACATTTTAAATGAATTTTACCAGCATCCAGCACACCATTTTGCTGGTATACATCTCACAATATGACATTCAAGATTTATTCCTTAAATTCCAGAATAATGCTCAAAGGAATCTATTATCTGGTGATCATTCCACTTGTTGTCCTGGGAAGAAGGCAGAGTGAGATATTATTATCTCATTTTCCAGATGAGGAAGTGGAGGCATAGAGATGATTAAATAGGACATCACATGTAAAAGTATCTGTGACAGAGCCTGGTATATATGTAGTTGTGTGTGTGTGTGTATACATATACATACAGACACACACATACATCTTTTGCAATGAGGTGAAGGGCATATTTTTTCCTCTTTACAATAATATATTTACTTACCATCAAAAAGCAAATTGATGGCAGGTCTGAAATTAAAGCTACTTAACTTCTAGTCTAGTCTTTCTAGTAAGCTCTATTCAGATGACACAGATGATATTTCCATATCTGGCTAATAGCTTTCCATAATCAGGACAAACTAACATCTATTACTGTAGTTCAATTTTAGAAATATAATCCAGAAAAATAAGATATGGTATATATACACAATGGAATATTACTTAGCAATCAAAAAGAATGAAATCTTACCATTTGCAACAATGTGGATGAACTAGAGTGTATTATGCTAAGCGAAATAAGACAAATTTGTCAGAGAAAGACGTATCATATGGTTTTACTCATATGTGGAATTTAAGGAACAAAACAGATGAACATAGGGGAAGGGAAGCAAAACTAAGATGAAAACAGAGAGGCAGACAAACCATAGACACTCTTATATACAGAGAACAAACTGAAGGCTGCTGGCGGGGTGTTGGGTGGGGGATGGGCTAAATGAGTGATGGGCATTAAGGAGGGCACTTGGGATGAGCACTGGGCGTTACATGTAAGTGATGAATCACTAAGTTCTACACCTGAAATCATTATTACACTTTATGTTAACTAACTTGGATTTAAGTTTTAAAAATCTTTTTTTTTTTAATGTTTATTTATTTTTGAGAGAGACAGAGACAGAATGCGAGTGCGTTGGGGGCAGAGAGAGAGGGAGACACAGAATCTGAAGCAGGCTCCAGGCTCTAAGCTGTCAGCACAGAGCCCAAAGTGGGGCTCGAACTCACAAGCTGTGAGATCATGACCTGAGCCAAAGTCGGACACTCAACCGACTGAACCACCCAGGCGCCCCTAAATTTTAAAAATCTTTAAAAATGTATCTATACGAATCTATCTAGAGATATAATCCATAGATATCATAGGCACACTTCCTTAAACTTTGTTCTTTATACATTTCTTTTTTAATTTTTTTTTTAACATTTATTTATTGCTGAGAGACAGAGACAGAGCATGAGCAGGGGAGGGGCAGAGAGGGAGGGAGACACAGAATCTGAAGCAGGCTCCAGGCTCTGAGCTGTCAGCACAGAACCCCATGCGGGGGTCAAACCCACGAACTGCAAGATCATGACCTGAGCCAAAGTTGGACGCTTAACCGACTGAGCCACCCAGGCGCCCTGTTCTTTATACATTTCTACTGGCATTACATATCATTTCGACTTCTTGAGATCTCTTTCCTTGAACAGAGAGAGCCTTGGGCCAAATTTTGGTTTAGGTGAAGTTTGGCTTTGTTTTCCTTCTACCTTCTTTTCTGGTTCTTCTATTTCTTTTTTTTTTTTTTTTTTTTTTTAATTTTTTTTTCAACGTTTTTTATTTATTTTTGGGACAGAGAGAGACAGAGCATGAACGGGGGAGGGGCAGAGAGAGAGGGAGACACAGAATCGGAAACAGGCTCCAGGCTCCGAGCCATCAGCCCAGAGCCTGACGCGGGGCTCAAACTCACGGACCGCGAGATCGTGACCTGGCTGAAGTCGGACGCTTAACCGACTGCGCCACCCAGGCGCCCCTGGTTCTTCTATTTCTTATGTGACAACTCATATTCCATGAAAATCAGTTCATGGGCAGCAACAGCAGGCAGAGGAATATAATTAGGACAGGGAACCATGAGTCAGAAACTAGAAATGCCACAGAAAAGCATCTCCAGCAATTAGGAACTGGGAGGAGTGAGGGCAATCTGAGTGAAGTAAAGGGTTAACAATTTGGAGTTTGACAGGCAGTGAGGAAGCAGGGCAGAGCAGACCAGCAGAGTACAATGCTTTGCACCTTCAATCACCCATTATTTCTTTTACTATGGTGAATTCCAATCTAATATGACATTGACTTAGAATCCTACTAGTAGTAATAATTCCAACAGTTGGCTGGCTGACCAGTCATTTGGAGTGAAGTGTGATCACAGTTCTTTGGCAGAGGGTTTTCTTTATTCTGGTTGTTGAAATAGACGCAATTATATTAACTCACACTAAAGAGGGAGAAACTGATCGTTAATTTATTGCACGTCTCAAAAATAGTATGTTTTGAGGAAAGAACCAAAGCAACAACTTCTCCAAGTATATTCTATGGCATACTGACTCCTGCGGTTTAGCTGAATGCTCCAGAGGAAAACAAGGATTCTGTGGTCAAAAACTTAGGGAAATGTTACATGACCTTACTAGAAACATCAACATATTAAAGATCCTGAGAAGCCTTGTAGTAAATATATAAACTCATTCAATTTTATTTACTTTTGTGGTTAGTGCTTTTAGTGTCCTGTTCAAGAAATCTTTGCATACCCCAAGACTGCAAAGATATTTTCCATTGTTTTTTTCTATCTTTCTGGTTCTGGGTTTTATGTTTAGATCTATAATCAATGTCTATTTAATTTTTGTGTATGGAACGATAAAGACATGACAGTTCTTTTCTTTCTATCCCATAGGAAAATCCATTTGGTCCAGCAACATGTTTAAAAAGACTCCCTTTGTCATTGAACTGATGTGCCACCTTGATCAAAATCAATTGACCTTATATGTGTAGGTCTATTTCTGGACATTCTATTCTGCTCCCTTGATATATTCATCTATTCTTAGAGCAATAATTGTTGATAACAGTATAACAATATATAACAATAATAACAGTTGATAGCTTTTTTAATTTTTTAAATGTTTATTTTAGAGAGACAGAGCACAAACAGGGGAGGGCCAGAGAGAGAGGGAGACACACAATGGAAGCAAGCTCCACGCTCTGAGCTGTCAGTACAGAACCCGAAGTGGGACTCGAACCCATGAACCGTGAGATCATGACCTAAGCCAAATTCGGCTGCTCAACCGACTGAGCCACCCAGGAGTCCCAATAGTTGATAACTTTATAGTTAAGTCTTAAAAGCACATATTATAAATCATCCAACTTGTTCTTTTTCAAGATTTTGGCTATTCAATATCCATTACATTACCAGATAAATTTTAGAATCAGCTTGACAATTTCTTCAAAAACACCTGCTGGAATTTTGATAGGAATTGCACTGGCTCTATAAATTTATTTAAGGAGAACTGGCATCTTAACAATTTTGAGTTTTATAATCCATGATCATGTTTTTTTGTTTGTTTTTGTTTTTTTGTTTTTTAAGATTGTTGATTGGTTGATTTTATAGTAGGCTCCATGCCCAATGTGGGGCTTGAACTCAGGACCCTGAGAGTAAGAGTTGCATGCTCTACCAACTAAGCCAGCCCGGTGCCCCAGTGGTATTTTTATTGAGCTTTTTAATTGTCGTCTTTCATTTTTCTCAGTAATGTTTTGTATTTTTCAGTATAAAGGTCCTTGTGCTCTTTTTAAAGATTCATTGCTGTGTATTTGATATTTTTAATGGTGATATTTTCATCTATTTTCTAATTGTTTTATCTGTCCTAATTATTTCCAATATAAGTTTTTATATTGACTAACTGGTGACCTTGCAAAATTCATTAATTAGTTCAAATAGCTTTTTATAGATTCTACAGGGGTTTCTGTATACACAATCATACAATATGTAAATAATGATACTTTTGCTGCCTTTCTGGACTTTGGCCTTTTATTTCTTTTTCTTGCCTTATCATACTGGTTCTATATTAAGCACCTAATATACATCATCTCATTTAATCTTTACAACAATTCATTGTTATTGCTATTTACATAAGGCAAGAAAACTGAGACTCAGAAATGTTCAGTAACTTGCCCACTCAAGATTGCACAACTATTAACAGATCTAGAATTCAACCCCAGGCACTTTTACTCCAAACATGTACCAGTGACCCCTAGCTTATGAGTTTGGAAAACTGAGAGGCACAAAAGCCAAAAAAAATATTATCAAATTAATAATGGGAAAAAATCTCATCAAAGGCAAAGGATATGAACAATTCACAGAAAAAAGAGCAGGTTTCTTTTAAATATGAAAAGATGCTCAACCCCGCTCATAAGGAGAGATACACACATTAAAACAATGCTAAAATGATGCAGCCTCTATGGACAGAAGTATGTAATTATTGAAAAATTGAAAAATATAACTACCATGTGATTCAACAATCTCACTTCTGGGTATATATCCAAAAAAACTGAAAGCAGGATGACCTCAAAATGTTACCTGCACACCCATATTCATAGCAGCATTATTCACAACAGCCAAGAAGCAGAAACAATCCAAGTGTCCATCAATGGACAAATGGATAAACAAACTGTGGTATACAATGGAATGTTATTCAACCTTAAAAGGGAAGGAAATCCTGTGGTTTGCTATAACACAGGTGAAACTTGAGGACTTTACACAAAGTGAAATAAGCCAATCACAAAAAGACAAAAACGGTGTGATTCCACTTATATGAGGTATGTAAAGTAATCAAACTCATAGAGATAGAAAGTAGAGTGGTGGTTGCCAGGGGCTGGAGGGAGGGGGAAATGGGGAGTTGTTATTTAGTGGGTATAGAGTTTCAGTTTGGCAAGGTAAAAAAGTTCTGGAGATCTGTTTCACAACAATGTTAATATACTTATTACTGTTGAACTGAACACTTAAAAATGGTTAAGATGGTAAATTTTATATTCTGTGTTTCTCATCACAATTTAAATTTAAAAATTATTTTTAAAAACTTTAACAAATTTTATTATGAATTCTAAAAAAACTATGCTGAAACCATTTTTTAACCTATCAGATGGGCAAAAATCCAAAAGTCTGATAACACTCTCTTAGTTGGCAAGGATATGAGAAACAGTATTTTTTATTCACTGCTGGTAGAGTACAAATTGGTACAAACACTGTGAAAGGCGACTAAGCAATATTTATGGCACCTTTTGTTACAGCTATTATACTGTGATAAATTTAATCTTGGAGATATATTGTATGCATGTATGAAATGATATATGCATGGGTTATGAACTTCAGCATTATTTACAATGGGAAGATACTGGAAACAACCAAAATGCCCATCACTAAGTGACTAGTTGGATAAATTACAATACATCCATACAATGGAATACTATACAGCTATTTAAAAGTGAAGACATTAAAAAAAAATAAAAATAAATAAAAGTGAAGACATTCAACATATATTACAAATTAAAAAATTAATAACAGTATGGGGCGCCTGGGTGGCTCAGTCGGTTAAGCGGCCAAATTCCGCTCAGGTCATGATCTCGCGGTCCGTGAGTTTGAGCCCCACGTCGGGCTCTGTGCTGACAGCTCAGAGCCTGGAGCCTGTTTCAGATTCTGTGTCTCCCTCTCTCTGACCCTCCCCCATTCATGCTCTGTCTCTCTCTGTCTCAAAAATAAATAAACGTTAAAAAAAAATTAAAAAAAAAAATAACAGTATGTGTAACAGTATTTGTAAAAAGGAGAAAAGAATCTGTGTATAGTTTTATATTTCCCGGCATGTACATCAAGAAACTCTGGAAGGATACATGGAATAGTAATAATAATAGCAGTTTGGGGCCCTGAATGGAAACTGAATGGATAGAGGACTGGTAAGGAAGGAAGACTTTTCAATGCACAGTTTTCTGTAAATTTTGGTTTGGGAGTCATGTGAATATATCACCTATTCAAAAAATTAACTAAAAAACTTCTATGCTTAAAAATAAATTTTAATGGCACTGACATTAATATATTCATAAAATGAGTATTTATGAAGTGTCTACTATATGTCAAGTAGGTACTATCTTGGACACTGGCGATATAGCACTGAACAAGACAAGCTTCTTATATTCTACTGGGAAAGAATGTATATGTTGATTTTATTTAAAAAAATATACACACACATATAATTCTGAATATTATATATATTCATTCATATATAGCATGTACATTTGACTATATGTCGTATGTGTGTATACATATATATTTTTTCGATAAAATGAATTAAATAGTGCTAGGTAGCGGGGCGCCTGGGTGGCTCAGTCGGTAAAGTGTCAGACTTTGACTCAGGTCATGATCTCGCGGTCCGTGAGTTCGAGCCCCGCGTCGGGCTCTGTGCTGACAGCTCGGAGCCTGGAGCCTGTTTCCGATTCTGTGTCTCCCTCTCTCTCTGCCCCTCCCCCGTTCATGCTGTGTCTCTCTCTGTCTCAAAAATAAATAAACGTTAAAAAAAAAAATTAAAAAAAAAATAGTGCTAGGTAGCTATTTTTTTTTAACTTTTTAAAATTTATTTTGGAGACAGGGAGAGACAGAGCATGAACGGGGGAGGGTCAGAGAGAGGGAGACACAGAATCGGAAACAGGCTCCAGGCTCCGAGCTGTCAGCACAGAGCCCGACGCGGGGCTCGAACTCACGGACCGCGAGATCATGACCTGAGCGAAGTCGGCGAGATCATGACCTGAGCGAAGTCGGACGCTTAACCGACTGAGCCACTCCGGCGCCCCAGCTATTGTTAAAAGTCAATTAAGGTAAAGGAAAAAAGGGCAATGTGGCAGAAGTTGGGCGGTAGTGCCTCGGAAGAGGAGGTATTTGAGTAGAGATCTGAATGAAAAGAAGGAAGAAACAATACAGGGAAGAACTTTGCAGGCAGCAAAGACCCTGAGGCATGAACAAGTTTGCTGTGTTCCAGAAGCAGTAAAAACACTTACTTAGCTCGAGCAAACTGTGTGAAGGGAACAATGGTAGATAATGATGTTAAACAGATGGTCAGAAGGTAGATCATGTGGGCTTTGTAGGGCAGGAGGAAGGGTTTGGATGTTAGAGGCTCTTACAGAAGGTTTTTAAAAATATCTGAAAGGAGCCCAAAGGCTAGGAAGAAGGTTGAGTAGGAGGACCCTGAGCTCACCTTGTCCCATGGATGCAACCAGATAACACTCACATCAGTGTAAGTAACCCAGAAAATGACCCGAAGACTGGCAGAGCAAACTCTACAACTAAGTGTAAAGAAGAGGCCACATCAAAGAGGATAGGAAGGTCAGAGATGCAGTGGGAAAGCTAAATGGACCCACAGGACTGTCTGCCGGAGGGAGGGACGAGTGAACTCAGAGAAGGGAAGAAATAGATGTCATAGTGTCCCCGTGTCATAACCTGGAAGCCCACAAGGGGAAGATGAATCCCCATAACATTGGCTTTGAAAACTAGAGGGGCTGGATTTTGCGAGTACTTACAACCAGTGGGACTTAAAGCCTGGAATTTTAAAAATCAGTGAGCTCAGTTCTGGGGGAGCTTTGGAGAGTGAGAGGAAACTGCGCTCTTACCCTTAGAGAGACAGCACAACGAACAGCTCAGGAAGATACAACATGGAAGCAGTAGTTTGAAAATGCCTGGGGCATATGGGAAGGAGAGGTATTTACTCATCTTAGAGCCTGTCCTGGAGAGTTAGGGATTATAGGGAGACTCCTGCAGGAACAAAGGAGCTGGCAGGTGCTATTTCCCTCACCTGCCCCCCGGCATAAATACACAGTCACCTGCACAGCACCAACATTCCCTACCTAGCTTGCTTACACCAAGCCCTGGCCCCCGTTAGCCAAGCTTGCCTCAGTCCAGGTGCTGCAGGTCCCCTCCCCAAGACACCTGAGCAAACCTTGCAAACACCATGTCTTCTGACCCATGTACTTTATGGAGCCTCAATCCTGACAGCAGAAGCAGTGGATCCCCTTTCATAGAGGCCCTGCACACACCTTGTTAAAACTGCATGCACCACGTCCATGTATTTTATGGATTAGCCCAGCCAGTCCTGTTCCCAGCAGCAGAGACACGTCCCTTCTTCCCATGTCCAAATCTTGCAGGCACTACAGCCTTGCCCCGAAGCATGTTGCAGATCTACCCCCTCCAATAGACTTTCTTTTTTTTTTTAATGTTTTATTTATTCTTGACAGAGAGACAGAGACAGAAAGAGACAGAGAGAGACAGAGCAGAGCATGAGTGAGGGAGAGTCAGAGAGAGGGACACAAAATCCGAAGCAGACTTCAGGCTCTGAGCTGTCAACACAGAGCACAACATGGGGCTCAAACTCACTAGCTGTGAGATCATGACTTGAGCCGAAGTTGGATGCTCAACCGACTGAGCCACCCAGGCGCCCCTAGCCCCTCCAACAGACTATCAGTTAGAATCCATTCAAACCAGGGCCACAAGCCTGGCAGTGTGAAAGCAGCCCCGACAGGGGCCAGCACCAATCCAAAGAGACTCCTGCCCTGGGGACAGGGAAAGATACACACACAAATCAGACTATGGCCCCACAAATGTGCTGGGGCAGACAGCCGGTCTGATTGCAGGCCTCCCCCAACAACAAAAACTTCTTAGGGGACAAACAGGGAAAGCGCCCTGCAGTTTGGTGCTACTACATCTCTGGCAAATGCCTGGTCTGACTAAACTCAAGCCAAAGGCAGCCCCAGATCGGCCCACTAACAACATAGGTACCAAACCCTGCCCACAACAGGCAAAGAGAGCCATTGGAGATGACTGGACTGAGGGAAAAAGCAGCTCAGTCACAACAGCCAAAAAGTAGCATGCAACACACATACGAGACACCCCTGCAGTGCCAGGTTCTAGAGAGGACACTGCATTGTAGAGCACTACAGGATCCCTTCTTCATAAGGCCAATGCTTTCAAGGTCAGGAGACATAGCTGACTTTTCTAACACACAGAAACAGACATAGAGAGTTAGACAAAATGAGAAAAGAGAGGAATATGTCCCAAATGAAAGAACAGGATAAAATCACAGCACGAGAACGAAATGAAATGGAGATAGGTAATATGCCCGTAAAAAATTTCAAGTAACAGTCACAAAGATACTCACTGGACTTGAGAAAAAAGTGGAGGACATCAATGAGACTGTTAACAAACAGATAAAAAAGAACCAATCAGAGATGAAGAAAATAATAAATGAAAATAAAAATCCAGTAGATGGAATAAATAGCACACTAGAGGAAGCAGAAGAATGAATCATCAATCTGGAGGAAAGAGTAATGAAAAAGCTGAGCAGGTGACAGAACAAAATTATGCAAAATGAGAATAGACTTAGGGAACTCAGTGACTCCATCAAGCATAATAACATTCATATTATAGGGATCCTAGAAGAAGAAAGAGAAAAGGGGGCAGAAAATTTATCTGAAGAAAAAATAGCTGAAAACATCCCAAATCAAGGGAAGGAAACAGAAATTCAGATCCAAAAGGCACAGAGATCCCCCAACAAAATCAACCCAAACAGGTCCAAACCAAGACATATAGTAATTAAAATGGCAAAAAAGTAGTGATAAAGAGAGAATTTTAAAAGAAGCAAGAGAAAAAGAAGACCCTTGCATACAAGGGAAACCTTGTAAGGCTGTTAGCAGAAATTCTGCAGGCCAGAAAGGAGTGGCATGATATATTTAATGTGTTGAAAGGAAAAAAATCTGTAGCCAAGAACACTCCATCCAGCAAGACTATCATTCAGAATAGAAGGAGAAATAGAGTTTCCCAGACAAACAAAAGTTAAAGAAATTCATGACCATTTAACCAGCCCTACAAGAAATGTATGCTTTGAGTGGAAAGGAAAGACCATAAGTATGAGTAAGAAAAGTAGGAAGCACAAAAGCAGTAAAGTATATCTGTATTAATCAGTCACAGGACTCACACACACAAAAAAGGATGTAATGTATGACACTATATACCTAAAACGTTGAGAGGAGGAGGAATAAAGAATGGGTTCAGACTTAAGCAACCATCAACTTAATATTGACTTCTATATGCAGAAGATGTTTTATATACAGACCTAATGGTAACCACAAATCAAAAACCAGTAATAGATATGCAAATAATAAAGAGCAATGAATCCAAGTATATCACTAAAGAAAGCCAACTTATCATGAGAGAAGAGAGCAAGAGAAGGTACAGAAAAGAATATGCTGCCTACAAGAGACTCATTTCAGACCTATAGACACATGAAGATTGAAAGTGAGGTCATGGAGAAACAGTTATCATGCAAACTTTTGTGAAAAGAAAGCCAGGGTAGCAATGCTGAAAGCAAACAAAATAGACTAAACAAAGACTGTAACAAGAGACAGAGAAGAACACTATATAATCATAAAAGGGGACAATCCAACAAGAAGACATAACAATTGTAAATATTTATGCACCCAACATGGAAGATCCTATATACATAAAACAGTTAGTAACAAATATAAAGGAACTTATCAATAGTAATACAATAATAGTAGGGGATTCTAACACTCCACTTACAACATCAGACAGATCATCCAAACAGAAATCAATAAGGAAACAGTGGCTTTGAATGATACATTGAATCAGATGGCTCTAACATATATTCAGAACATTCCATCCTAAAAAAGCAGAATACACATTCTTTTCAAGTGCACACAGAACATTCTCCAGAATAGATCATATATTAGGTCACAAAACAAGACTCAACAAACGCACAAAGATTCAAGTCATAACACGCATTTTTCAGACCACAACACCATTAAACTAGAAATCAACCACAAGAAAAAAATCTCAAAGACCACAAATACATACAGATTAAATTACATGGAGACAAATGAAAATGAAAATACAATGGTCTAAAACAAAAGTGGTTTTGTTTTTATTTTAATTAACAAAAGTGGTTCTAAGAGGGTAGTTTATAACAATACAGGCCTACCTCAAGAAGCAAGAAAACAACTCAACCTAACCTTACACCTAAAGGACTTAGAAAAGAACAACAAACAAAACTCAAAACCAGCACCAGCTGAAAGAAGGAAATAAAGATTAGACCAGAAATAAATGATACAGAAATGAAAAAACAGAAACAACAGAACAGATCAATGAAACCAGGAACTGGTTCTTTGAAAAAAATCAACAAAATTGATAAACCTCTAGCCAGATTCATAAAAAGAGAGAGGGAGGACTCAAGTAAACAAAATCAGAAAGAGAGGAAATAACAACCAATACCACAAAAACACAAGGAGAATATTATGAAAAATTATATGACAACAAATTGGATGATCTAGAAGAAATGGATGAATTCCTAGAAACACATAAACTACAAAAAATGAAGAAGAAATAGAAAATTTTAGCAAACCAATTACCAGTACTGAAATTGAACCAATAATCAAAAAACTCACAACAAACGAAAGTCCAGGACCAGATGGCTACACAGCTGAATTCTACCAAACACTTAAAGAAGAGCTAATACCTATTCTTCCTAAACTTTTCCAAAAAATAGAAGAGGAAGGAAAGCTTCCAAATTCATTCTATGAGGCCAACGTTACCCTGACACGGAAACCAGATTAAGACATCACCAAATAAGAGAACTACAGGCCAATATCTCTGATGAACATAGATCAAAAACCTTCAACAAAATATTAGCAACCTGAACCCAACAATACACTAAAAAAAATCATTCACCATGATCAAGTGGGATTTATTCCTGGGATGCAAGACTGGTTCAATATTCACAAATCAATCAACATGATACATCACATCAACAAGAGAAAGGATAAGAACCATATGATAATTTCAATAGATTCAGAAGAAGCATTTGACAAACTACAACACCCATTCATGATAAAAACCTTCAATGAAGATTAGAGGGAACATACCTCAACATATTAAAGGCCTCATATGAAAAACCCACAGCTAACATCATACTTGATGGGGAAAAATTGAGAGATTTTCCCCTAAGTTCAATAACAAGACAAGGATGTCCACTCTCATCACTTTTATTCAACATAGTACTGGAAATCCTAGCCATAGCAATCAGATAAGAAAAAGCTGGTAAGGAAAAAGTAAAACTTTCGCTATTTGCAGATGATATGATACTTTATGTAGAAAATCTGAGATACTCCACCAAACAACTACTAGAATTGATAAATGAATTCAGTAAGGTCTCAGGATATAAAAATCAATGTACAGAAATCCATTGCATTTTTAAAGTTTATTTATTTTAAGAGAGCAAGAGAGCAAGCATGGGTGTCAGAGATACAGAGAGGGAGAGAGAATACCCTAAGTTCATACTCACGAACAACGAGATCATCACCTGCACTGAAATCAAGAGTCTGATGCTGAACTTACTGAGCCACCCAGGTGCCCCTAATCCACTGCATTTCTATATACTAATAATGAAGCAGCAGAAAGAGAAATTTAAAAAACTACCCCATTTCAACTGCACCAAAAATAATACCTAGGAATAAACTTAACCAATGAGGTGAAAGACCTGTACTCTGAAAAGTATAAAACATGGATGAAAGAAATTGAAGATGGCACAAAGAAATATAAAGACATTTCATGCTCATTAATTGGAAGATCAAATATTGTTAAAATGTCCATACTACCCCAAGTAATCTACACATTTAATGCAATCCCTATCAAAATACCACCAGCATTTTTCACAGAACTAGAACAAACAATCCTAAAATTTGTATAGAACCACAAAGACTCTGAGTAGCCAAAGCAATCTTGAAAAACAAAACAGGAGATATTACAATTTCAGACTTAAGTTATATTACAAAGCTGTAGTAATCAAAAACGGTATGGTACTGGCACAAAAACAGACACATAGATCAATAGAACAGAATAAAAGGCCTAGAATAAACCTATATTATATGGTCAATTAGTCTTCAACAAAGCAGGAAAGAATATCCAATGGGAAAAAGTCGCTTCAACAAATGGTGTTGGAAAAACTGGACAGGTACATACAAAAGAATGAAACTGGACCACTTTTTTACACCATACACAAAAATAAACTCAAAGTGGATCAAAGACCTAAATGTGAGGCCTGAAACCATAAAAATCCTAAAGAGAGCCAAGGCAGTAATTTTTCTGACATTGGCCATAACAACAAAGCAGAATACACATTCTTTTCAAGTGTACACAGAACATTCTCCAGAACAGATCACATATTAGGCCACAAAACAAGTCTCAAAAAATGCAAAAAGACTGAAGTCATAACATGCATTTTTCAGACCACAGATATGTCTCCTGAAGAAAGATAAACAAAAGCAAAAATAAACTACTGGGACATCAAAATAAAAAGCTTCTGTACAGCAAAGGAAATAATCAACAAAACTAAAAGACAACTTACTGAATGGGAGAAGATATTTGCAAATGACATATCTAATTAAAGGTCAGTATGCAAAATATATGAAGGACTTATACAAGTCAACACCAAAAAAAAAAAAAAATTCAATTAAAATATGGGCAGAAGACATGAACAGGTATTTCTCCAAAGAAGACATACAGATGGCCAACAGACATAAAAAGATGCTCAACATGACTCATCATCAGGGAAATGCAAATCAAAAGCCCAATGAGATATCACCTCGCACCTGTCAGAATGGCTAAAATAAAAAACTCAAGAAACAACAAGTACTGGTGAGGATGTAGAGAAAAAGGAACCCTCGTGCATTGTGGGTGGCAATACAAACTGGTGTAGCTACAGTGTAAGACAGTATGGAGGTTCCTCATTAAAAATAGAGCTACCTTGGGGCGCCTGGGTGGCTCAGTCAGTTAAGTGTCTGACTCTTGATCTCAGCTCAGGTCATGATCTCAAGGTTTGTGAGTTCAAGCCCCGCATGAGGCTCTGTGCTTACATCGCAGAGCCTGCTTGGGATTCTGTCTCTCCTTCTCTCTGCCCCTCCCTTGCTGTGCTGTCTCTCTCAAAATAAATTAACTAAAAAGTTTTTAATTAAAAAAAAAAATAGAGCTACCATATGCTCCAGCAATTGCACTACTGGGTATTTACACAAAGAATACAAAAACACTAATTCAAAGGGTTACACGCACCCCTATGTTTATTGCAGCATAATTTACAACAGTCAAATTATAGAAGCAGTCCAAGTGTCCATTAATAGATGAATAAAGAAGATGTGGGGTGTGTGTGTGTGTATGGATGGATCTAGAAAGTATAATGCTAAGTGAAATAAGCCAGTCAGAAAGAGAAATACCATATGATTTCACACATATGTGGAATGTAAGAAACAAAACAGGACCTCCTGGTTGGCTCATTTGGTTGAGCGTCTGACTCTTGATTTCAGCTCAGATTCATGATCCCAGGGTCCAGCATGGATCAACCCCCACATTGGGGCTCCAACATCAGGGCTCCAACAGAGCCTGCTTGGGATTCTCTCTCTCTCTCTCTCTCTCTCTCTCTCCTTCTGCCCCTCTCTCCCCTGCTTGTGAGCTCTCTCTCTAAAAAAAAGAAACAAATATACAAAGAAAAGGTAGACAAACCAAAAGCCAGTCTCTTAACTATGGAGATCAAACAGATCAGTATGGGGGGTGGGGGATGGGTGAAATAGGTGAAGGAAATTAAGAGTACACTTAGCATGATGAGAACTGAGTAATGTATAGAATTGTTGAATCACTATATTGTACAAGTGAAACTAATATAACACTGTACATTAAGTACATTGGAATTAAAAAAAAAAGAAAAAGGGCACCCTTCCTACTCAGCTCCCATGAAGGGAGGGGGGCATGACTTAGAGACACCTGGGGATGAAGAGAACATCACCATCCTGTGGTTCAGGGTTTGTGTGAGGTCCCAAA
Organism: Neofelis nebulosa; assembly: GCF_028018385.1. Taxonomy (NCBI): domain Eukaryota; kingdom Metazoa; phylum Chordata; class Mammalia; order Carnivora; family Felidae; genus Neofelis; species Neofelis nebulosa. The sequence continues at coordinate 77,072,894 of NC_080786.1, read as the reverse complement.
TCCCTTCCATCCAGGAGCAGTGAACCAAAGTTTCATCTGTGGCCTTGTGTCCTTTCCTAGCACCAAAGAGGCTTCCAACCAGACCTCAGGCTTAGACAGAACCCTAACTATAAAAATGTCAATTAAAAATAGAAAAACAAATGAAAAAATATCCAAAATGGTCTTACGATTCAGCTGGTACACCCTTGTATGGCCTTCCAGGTTGTTAAAAGATTGAAAGAGCTTCTTCCCTGGCAATAGAGCCACTTGCCATGCTGACTCCCTTCCTAGGACCTTTCCACCACTGCCCACCAACAACCAACAACTATAAGTAACCTGGCCCAGGAGAGGCTATTGAGTGGGAGGAATGAATCAGCTCAGGAACCAAGAATCATGGAGATTCAGCAAGCTAAAGGGTGAGTAAATGTTTCACTTTATTACAGTCCTAGAACCTGCTTAGGACAGTGTGTCTTGGGCTTCTATTCCACCCATGGTCAGTTGGGGCCAATTACCATCATCTGGGCTTCCGCTCAGTCCTGCAGAAATATGAGGCAGTCTAGAGAAACAGACTGGATATCCCTGAGATCTGAGATAAAGACAGAGGAAAGGGGAAACCTTGTGTACTTACTTCTACATAAACAATGTGTATCCTCAGCACTCCTTGATTGATTTGAAAGGCTACTGGCTAACAGGTGGCATTTATAACTTTTATATATTAATGACATCAAACTTTGTTTCTATATTAAAAGTCATAAAATTGTCCTGTACCAGGAGTGTTTTTTTAAAAATACATGTGGCAAAACAGAAAAAGAAAATATCAACTTCTCCAACACCAAATGCAAACTTAACATTCTTAGAGCCGCACTCAATAAAGTCAATGTTTGTGTAACGATGTGTGTAGTTCCTGGAATCTTTATCAACGTTGAACTGCAACAGCTGAAATACAACAATTCCAATTTAATATATGAAATTTTATTGTACTGGGAATTTAGACTGGGAAATTAGTATGCATGTCAAAATCTTAAAACAGATTTCTACAAAGTTGCATGAAATTCCTAAAGCTGCTTGCCATTTCCCTCTATTTCACCAAGTCCCTCCCCTTTGAAAACACTTTATACTGTTCTTAAATCTAGGCTCTCAACAGCTTATTACATTGTATTAAGTTCTACTTTATTTTCATTCATTTCATTTCTTTGGATCACAAAACCCCCAGTTTATCTGAAAGACTATTAAATATTTGCTAACATAAACTTGTAACATGAACCTGAACTAAAGGAAAAGCCGCTGGAAAGAGCACAGGGGAGAAATCTAAGCACTACCTAAGATTATTTCTAGGTATTATTTTCTGGCCGCAAACATCTTCACTCAGCCAAAGACAAGACATTAAAAGCCATCTTATGCAAGCAGGACCCATTTTAGCAGAACACCTGCTGAAAAATTTCATGGTGTTCCTCTTCATTTTTTAAAATGCTGAAGCTTTCTTTTAACTAAGTGTAGTTACACAAGATTTACACCAGGCAAGACCTTATTTTAATCTAAGATGGAAATTATTCCCACCATCTTTCTACATTGGAATGTATCTTTAAAAAAAATTACTTACACCACACAGCAAAGTGAAATCTGGACAGACAGCATGAAACTACCGGCAGCCACCTATTTCCTCATAGACTAAACTTTGTTCCCTTCCTGGCTGTTTCTGGATCAGGTTCACACTGATACACGTTTACTGTGGCCTTGGAAGCTACCACCCAGTGGAGCGAGGTGGGAGGGTTTGTTAATTTAACTACTGCTTGACCACTATTTATCAGCAGCTTCTTTAAGGTCGAGTTCAACGTGTTTAAAGAGACAAACGCAAGGAAGATCATAAGGTGAGCCTGAAAAATCTCTTAACCTCTGATAGTTGGGCTTTGGTTTCTGAGGACGTTCCTTTCCCATATGTTCCTGGGGGAAAAACTAATATAGTCGTTCCTCTGAGCTTCAAAAGCCGTGTTTTCTTTTAATAAAAGTTTTCTCTTGTCCTTAGAATCTATACATTGTGCAATCATGGCAAAAAAGAGACCAGAAAGTTGCTTCTCCCCCACCTTCATTCCCTCTCTTTCACTAGTTAGGGGAATAATGCAGAGTTCTTGTTAAACTTAGTTCTTTCTGACATTGAAACCACCTGCTTACCTAAGAGTAAAAGTGGATCCCGAATTCTGTTCTTGGCAAGATAAAATGTTATGCTGCTTCATCTTCTTCCACATCCCCAAGCTTCTTTCTCTTCTGAGCTACTGTATTTCTGTAATTTGTAGCATTAGCTGTTGAAGCAGAAACCATTTATTATGTACTTACTGCACTAATCACTTTATAAACATTATCTCATTCTCTCCTAGGCAACATATTTGGGGATCATCTTCAATTCTTCTTAGTCTGCTTCTCTATCCAATTAGCCCCTTCTCTATCCTGGTGATCTTCTGCAGTTAGAACTGTGGTAGGCAGAATAATGGTCCCCCACAAAGATGTCCATTCTCTTATCACCAGAAGCTGTGAATATGTTACTTTACATGGCACAAGGGACTTTGGCGATGTGGTTAAGGTTAAGGACTTTTAGATGGGGAGATCATCCAGATGGGGCCAATCTGACCACACGAATCCTTTAAAAGCAGTGAGCCTTTCTCAGCTGTGGTCAGTGAGGACTGGACTTGCTTCTGCTGGCTTTGAAGGGGAAGGAAGGGAACCACTAGAAGCTAGAAAAGGCAGGAAAACAGATTCTCTTCTAGATCCTCCAGAAAGAGATGCAGCCCTGATGATACCACAGTTTTAGCCTATTGAGATCCGTGTTGGATTTTTTTTCCCTAATGTTTATTTATTTTGAGAGAGAACACGTGTGCAAGTGGGGGAGGGGCAGAGAGAGAGAGAAAATCCCAAGCAGACTCCACCTTTCTAGGGCAGAGCCCACCTCGGGGCTAGATCCCATGAACGGTGAGATCATGACCTGAGCCAAGATCAAGAGTCAGGGGGCTAACGAAGCCACCCAGGCACCCCTTTGTGTTGGATTTCTCACCTACAGAACTGTAAGATAATAAATATGCATTGCTTTAGTCCGCTAAGTTTGTGATAATTCATCACGACCGCAATAGAAACATAATACAGGTACTTTAATTTCAAAATTAATTTCCTTTGAAAATATAATACCAAAACTGAATAGTATACTCCAAATGAAGTCTGATAAAGAAAAAACTAATTGTGGAACTAAGTTCCTTATTCTGATGCCACACTTGGTGGACTCCTTATCACACCAGGTGCCTGACTCTACCCTCATTCTTTCTTTCAACTAATTTTGGAGATGAAATGCAGAGTTTTATGTTCAATTGAAATTTCACCTTATTTGTTTTAGCCCATCCTTCCCAACGATTAAGATTATGTTTAATCATGCCTCTGTACTGTCATAGGAAGTACCTTTTAAGCCTAACTGCATTTACTTAATTCTCATGTATCCATCAAGTTATTAATAAATAAACATTGACCAATCAAGATCAAAAACAGAGTTCTGAAATGGAGGACAGATTTTTGTTATTAGAGATCTTCAGTTTGACACTGATCATGAAACAAAACTCTTTGGGAGGCGCCTGGATGCTCAGTTGGTTAAGCATCCTACCCTTGACTTTAGCTCAGGTTATGATCTCATGGTTGGTGAGATCAAGCCCCACATCAGGCTCTGAGCTAACAGCATGGAGCCTGCTTGGGATTCTCTCTCTCCCTCTCTCTCTGTCTTTCCCCAATGCATGCTCACTCTCACACAATATATACATAAACATAAAAAAGGAAACTTCTTTGGGTACACAAGTTTGATCAGCTACAAACCACCTACTCTCATACAGCTTACTTTTTTTTTTAATTTCTCACACATATCAAGAGAATAAAATGTCTTAATAAATAAAGATGTGTCCACAGCATACTGGAAATGGAGATGTGGTTAAGTTGATATGAGCAGTTTTTGTTTTTTAATAGTTTGGTGCTGTCTCAATGATTATCATTTTCTTTGTTAAGAGTTTACAAACTATCAGGGTGCCTGGATGGTTCAGTCAGTTAAGTGTCTGACTCTTGATCTTGGTTCAGATCATGATCTCATGGTTTGAGAGATTGAGCCCTGCCTTGGACTCTATGCTGACAAAGCAGTGCCTGCTTGGGTTTCTCTCTCTCCCTCCCTCTCTGCCCCTCCCCAACTGGCACTGTCTTTCTCTTTCTTTCCCAATAATTAAATAAATAAATAAGCAAACAAACTTAAAGAAAAAGTTTACAAACTATCAGTTAATTATTCTTTCTAGAAGTCTACTTGAAATTAAAAGAAAGTTTATCCAATTGAAGGAAGTGACAACTAATTCTGTCTCAAAAGAGGATATGTGAATGGAGAGGGGGATAGGGGAAACACTATGAAAGAAGGCATGGTGGAAGGAATGAGCACAGGGCACCCTTGGGAGAGTATAAAAACCCAACTGGTTAGAGCGATAGTGGTTATTGGAAGGTAGTGTGAACTGGGGCTGAAACATATGATGTAGTCTTAAAAGGGGGACTAGGACTTCAACTTAACACAGGAGAAAATAGAAAGAAGTAAAAGATTATTTTTTAAAGTTTATTTTTGAGAGAGAGAGAGAGCATGAGTGTGTGTGCCCAAGTAGGGGAGGGGCAGAGAGAGGGAAAGAGAGAATCCTAAGCGGGCTGCATGCTGACAGCATCACTGGGGAGGGGGTGCTCAATTCCACGGACCTCGAGATCATGACCTGAGCTGAAATCAAAAGCCAGGTGCTCAACCGACTGAGCCACCCAGATGCCCCAAGAATTAAAGGATTTTAAAGCAAGAAAATGAAATAATAACAGTAGTGCTTTAATAACCTAATTGAAAAATGGGAAAGTATATGAAGAGTTCACAGAAGAAAATGTAAATGGCTCTTAAATATATGTAAAGACACTCCACCTCCTTTTTAATAAGAGAAATATAAATTGAAGGTACAATGACATAATTTTAAGCTATATTTTAACCTATCAAATTGGCAAAATTCAAAGTTTCATAAGACACAATTTTGGTGAGGCTATAGGGAAATAATAGAGGATAAAATGGTGGAAACTCTAAAATGCAAATTGGCAAATTATGAATGTGCATTCCCTTTTACCTAGTAGTAACTAAAAACATACACATGTAAAATGATGTATGTTGGTGGATATTCACTACAGAGAGAATTGTTTGCAAAGGTAAAAGGGGTCAATCAGTAGGGAACTGGCAAATCAAATTACAGTACAGATATCCAATAAGACACTAGAATTTAAAAAAAAAAAGCAACTTTGTGTTATTGATTAAAATAATGAAACTATAACAAATTTTAAAAAAGATAGACCAGCATATTTAGAATGCAACTATTTGTGTATGTATGAAAGAGTATGTGTGTGTATGTATATGAGTTATGTACTCAGAGAATCTCTTAGGAAGAATATCCAAGAAACCAGATATCCAAGAAACCAGATAAGAAACAATGGGTCGTCTTTAAGGAAGAGACAGGATAGTTATAGTTCAGAGGTATGAAGGAAACTTCTATATCCTTTTGTCTGTTTTGAATTCTCACCAAAGTTGATATTACCTATTTAAAAATTGATAGGTGTGCTAAATAGCAATGTTGTATTCTGGAATAGAAAAAAGTATAGTAGTGGGGTGCCTGGGTGGCTCAGTCAGTTGAGCAGTCCAACTCTTGATTTTGGCTCAGATCAAGATCCCAGGGTCATGGGATCGAGCCCTGCATCAGGCTCTGTGCTGAGCATGGAGCCTGCTTAAGATTCTCTCTCTCTCTCTCTCTCTCTCTCTCTCCCTTTGCCCTCTCCCTTACTGTCTCCCTCTTTCTCTAAAATAAGAAAAGGGGCGCCTGGGTGGCGCAGTCGGTTAAGCGTCTGACTTCAGCCAGGTCACGATCTCGCGGTCCGTGAGTTCGAGCCCCGCGTCAGGCTCTGGGCTGATGGCTCGGAGCCTGGAGCCTGTTTCCGATTCTGTGTCTCCCTCTCTCTCTGCCCCTCCCCCGTTCATGCTCTGTCTCTCTCTGTCCCAAAAATAAATAAAAAACGTTGAAAAAATAAAATAAAATAAAATAAGAAAAGAAAATGTACAGTAGGAAAAAGTCTGGTGAAAAGTTACAGTCTGGATTTTAGTTGTCATGCACCAATGTTAATTTCTTAATTTTGAAATTAAGCCAAAGCCAAACAAGCCAAAGTTATGAGAGGTGTTAACATCAGGAGAAAGTGAGTGAAGGTACCATTTTTGCAACTTTTTATAAACCTAAAATTATCTCAAAAATAAAAAATTTCATAAACCAATAAATAAATATTAAACACTTATTAGGGCAGTTGCAGGGGCAATGGCTTGGAGAGAAGAGGGATTAGAATCAAAGAGGCCAGATGGGAAACTGGGAGTAATCTTGACATGAGGTGCATTAGGGTAATAGTTATGAAAATACAATGAAACGAGCTAATGTGGAGATGAGATTCATTTCAAAAGAAAAAAAATCAACAAAATACTTGCAATAGCAGAAAGCAGAGATAAGATCAGTGATGCCAGTGACAAAAGATGGAACTGAGAGGAGGAAGTTTATTTAAAAGGGAATGAAGTTCATTCATTCATTCATTCATTCATCCATTCATAAGTATTTGCTGGTACCCTCATGCCAGGCTCTATGCAAGGCACTGGGGATATGAATAAGTTTATAAATGCCAAGTAAGAAGTGACCCTAAAATGTCCAAGCTCAATTGTCCAAAAGGCATTTGGACATTACAGGGTGACAGTCCTGGTAAGGGCACAGAACTGGGGTAGCTGAGAAAGATGACAGAGACTGAGGACGAAGAAGTGAAAACTGAGCCATGGGACAGAAACACAATTAGGGGGAGAGAGGAGTAGCAAAGGAGACAGGGAAGGAATGGTCAAAGGGGATAGGAAATAAGTAGGACATGGCAATTTCCTGGAAACCAAGATAAAAGAAAGATCAAAGAAGAAGGGTTCCATCAAATGCACTGTTCAAAAAATGAGGGTAGACAAAAGTCCATAAGACAGTTAACAAGAGAAATAGCTGATGGCAAAGGAGGTCACTCAAGAGAACTTTTTCACCTTCAGTAAAGCCTAAATGGAACCCAAATTACCCAAATTACAGAAGTCAAAATTTTCTTACAAGAAAGCACTTCTAATTTAAAGGCCTTTGGGAAATGAGATCCCATCTATTGTCATGCTTCTCAAACTGAGATACTTGAAACCACAAAATAGATCTGTATGCAACATCAATTTTGTTTGGAAGAAAATATATTGAAACAGAGGAATGCAAACTATGCATGAGCTCTGAAGATAAATCCTGAAATTTCAAGCATAGAATGTCTTATAGGAGGTCCCCTTCCAAATTCTAGGGCTACAAATTCATTCTCTGCTTCTTTAAAGGGGTTCTTGGGCAGAGATCTGAGAAGCACTGATGTAATGGCCAGCTATACTGAAATGTACCCTTTCTACTGAAATTCAGGATACCTAGAACTTAAAAAATAACTTTATGGGTGGCTCAGTCAGTTAAACATTTAACTCGATTTGGGTTCAGGTCGTGATCTCATGGTTCGTGAGTGCAAGCCCTGTGTCAAGCTCTGTGCTGACAGCTCACAGCCTGGAGCCTACTTCAGATTCTGTGTCTCCCTCTCTCTCTACCTTTCTCTCTCTCTCTCTCTCTCTCTCTCTCTCTCTCTCTCTCTCTCTCTCTCTCAAAAATGAACATTAAAGGGGGCGCCTGGGTGGCGCAGTCGGTTAAGTGTCCGACTTCGGCCAGGTCACGATCTCGCGGTCTGTGAGTTCGAGCCCGGCGTCGGGCTCTGGGCTGATGGCTCGGAGCCTGGAGCCTGTTTCCGATTCTGTGTCTCCCTCTCTCTCTGCCCCTCCCCCGTTTGTTCGTGCTCTGTCTCTCTCTGTCCCAAAAATAAATAAAAAACGTTGAAAAAAAAATTAAAAAAAAAAAAAAAAAGAACATAAAAAAAAAGAAAATGTCATGGAAAAACTATCTAGGGTTAGTGATTTTTGTAAAATCAATGGTCTACTCTGATGTCATGTGAATGGAGAAATTATCATCATTTCTTATCCTAGTGCAATTCTGATACTTAAGAGATTTTTACTGTTTAAAAGAAAATCAACTTTAAGAATGGTTAAAATAAACCAGCTTCTTTTCTAAGTGTTTGGGTTTTTAAACTAAAAGCTATATAGCAAACACCTCTCATATTCCATCTTATATACACTCCCTTACATTTCAAGGCTAAGAAAAAAAAAAAAAAAAGCTAATGCAACGCTAAACCTAGAATATAGAATGACAGCTCTCACAAGTATTTCATTCAGCCCGGGCTGTTGGCTCTCATGATTAAAAACAACTAACAACTATGGGGGCGCGTTATCACTTCTTAACACCACCCATGGCCTATAACTCTCTGCGGTCTCATTTTAAAGGAATTTTGACATTATCATATTTCGAGAAAGCAAATCTGAATTGATAACCTAGGGAATAAACAATACATTATTTTCTTTTCCCACCTGACCTTCATAATCATGAGATTGGTAGAATTCTCAATGATTCCCTTTTCGTCTTAAATATATATTCATGGATGTGAATTGAATACATGCACTTTGAATGTCAGGTAAGTGGAATTATTAATACCACCATGCAATTTAGTATTTCCTGAAAGAAATGAAGCATGTTTCTACAACCAGCAATTCAACTCTCAGGCACACCCCCTAGCAGAGCTTCTCAACTGCCGTGCCATGGTGCCCAGGTAGGCAACAAACAGGTTACAGGTGTGCCCAGATATGGCTCTCCTCAGCTCTCCAGCCAAGCAGAAGCTCCCAGGCCAGAGACACAGCTTTGTTTTTTTAAGGCAGCATGTGAAACAAACACTACCTATCATTTCCTATGTGTGCCATGACATGCAAAAGGTTGAGAAACATTGACAGAGAAGTTCTTGCACATGTATACCAGATACGTATACAGGAATATATGTATATATAGGAACAATGTTTGTAGTATCTAAAAACTGGTGCATCTCAAATGTCTATCGATCAATTCATCTGCTAATAAATTCTGGAGTACTTGTACAATGCAATATTATACAGCAGTGAAAACTAATGAGCAATAGCTATGTGCATTGACACAGATAAATACAAAAATATAATTCTGAGTAAAAAAAAAAATTCCCAGAAAAATACGCATGATAGGATTCCATTTTTATGAAGTTCCAAAACATGTTAAACTAATCAATATACCATTTGGGGGTACACAGTGTGTGATAAAAACCACTGAAAAAAGAAAATTAACAAAAAAAAAATTCAGAACTTTAGTTACCTCTGAGGGAGCAAGAGAAGTTTGGGAGAAGAGAGGAGTATATACGGTATATTGGAGGTAAAGGTAACAGAGCTTTTTTAAAACTGGGCTATAGGGAAATGTAATATGTTTTCTACATAATTATTCGATAAACCCTACAGATATTTTATAAACATTGTGTATCTACTCAATATTTAATAAGCATATTTTATAAGAGCCCTACTTTGTCCAAAAGTAGATAGTGAATGCATGTGTTGTCCCTGTAATAGTATGAAGTACATGGAATGGTAGGGAACAGAAAGCATGAAATTCTACAGAACACTGCAGGTCAGGCCCTGAATCTTTCACAAAGGCCCTACAGACTCACACATGAGTGCAACAATAAGAGATTTGAAAGCTAGACAGTAATTAAAATTAAAACAAAATTTAATATGCTATCATTTTATGAGGCACCATATACACAAATTTTAACATTAACTAAAATATGGATTTAAAGAATCAGGACCGAATAAACTGCCAGCCTGTGGATGAATAACTCCTCTTGCTATTTTCTAAACAGTCAACATTTCATTGTGTATTTAGACCACACAAAAGACATTTACAGAATGACAATACTTTAATTCATCATGTATATCCAGCAAATGTTTGCTTAGTCAAATGCCTGTCTGTTTGTCAATGTCATTTAAGGGCAGGTTTATAAAGCTTCAAGAGCAAGAACTGGGTCTGTTTCAACTGATATGACTCCCAAGGAAAGCACAATGAAAACATTTTAAGAATTCTGTCTGTCCTCTGTCTCCTTTTATTTTAAGGACTAGACAGTGAAAAGCCATTTTTCTAAGCAGTGGATATTTTGCCAATATAAAAGAGATACAAGCACTTAACCTCCAATAGATACACTTAACCTCCAAATTAATTAAATTTATTATTTTTTATTTGAAATATAAAAGAAATCCAGTTTGAACTCTCCCTTAAAAAAAAAAAAAAACTAGCAGCAGATAGGTTAATGTTTACACAAAGCCAATTTTTTTCTCTTTGTTTTTTTTTTTTTCCCTTTAAAGTTTAATGGGTGAATGACCTTGCTGGAATTCCCCGTCAGTTCTGGAGTATCTGTTTGGAAATTTCAAATAGAAACTACTTTCACATGATACATTCGAATGGTATGCCAAGTGGTATCTGTCTCTGCACCTTCAACCTGGACATTATATAACAGATGAATCAATAAACTTTACACAAAATGAAAGGCTTCTTTTTCTCCTTATGCTATTTAAGAAAAGATCACTTAAACGTGTTTGGCGTTATATATTTATAGAGCCAGTTACACATAGAAAACCTTCACATATTTACCCTGTTCAAGAAAATTGCCCTTGATACAGCTTCAAGTTATCAAAGACAGACCAGTTTTTAAGCATGTCAAACACTGAACATTTCAGGCTGAAATGAGAATCTGAGCCAAGAATTAATTCCTGTTAACTAGTAAACATTAGTTACACAAGTAGAATAACTATCTTAAAATCTAGATAATATAAGGCATTTTTATTTTGCTTTATTTTGGAATTTCTTAAAATACTTACTTTCACTGAGAGGGAGTTATCTCAGATTTATTGTGTAAGGCTTTGGACACGCTGCCTTTTCCAGTGTGTGGCAATCATGAAACTAACTCGAAACCACCAATAATCAATAGGGTCATAAGTAACAGTGGGGATGATTTAGAACAGAAACAAAAGACTTCCCCAACAAAAATTTTCCCCACACCTCTTAGTTTCACCCTTGGCTCTTCTCTCCCTCATTTTCAGAAGATGAAAGTACATTAAATGTTGCCTAGGATTTTAGCCCAGTCATCTATCCTGCTGTCAAAAATTGGTTCAGGATAGATAAAAATGAAACATTTCACAATCTGAGTTTCTATAGAACTTGTCAGTGTCTCAGAAGTCGAGATGAAGGGTAGAGTGAATGGGGAAAGACTATCAGGGAAAGTTCAGGAGAGGAATCACTGCATTTGAACATTGTCCCTAGACTATTTCTCTACCATTTTATAATAGTGCCTGGAATCTTCTCATTACAGGTTTCTTAAAGAATTTTAATCCATTAGTATGACATCACAATAGTTACAGGATAGAATTAGAAGCCATTGAATTGTTCCTCTTGCCCAAGCTCACAATGTTTCCTGTCCCTACCTACGTCTAGTTAGGAAGAACAATGAATGGGATAGTAATTCAATGTCTAACTGTGGCCCTGATTTTTCAGAGGAAGTTGGAATAAAAATGTGATGGCGAGAGGCAGGGAAGAAAGAAAACTTAATCAAATTTAATGCTCTCAAGCATTCCCCCTTCCATCTCCACGTCCCTATTCCCATCTAGTTAGCAAAAAGGAAAAAAAAAAACAAAAACTTTTGCTATTAGTTTAGAAATATTAGTTATGTAACATAAACAATTCATAATTATTTCCTAACCTTTACATTCCAAAATGCTTTCTTTAAAAGTGGTGCAGGGGCGCCTGGGTGGCTCAGTCGGTTAAGCAGCCGACTTCAGCTCAGGTCATGACCTCTCGGTCCGTGAGTTCAAGCCCTGCATCGGGCTCTGTGCTGACAGCTCAGAGCCTGGAGCCTGTTTCAGATTCTGTGTCTCCCTCTCTCTGATCCTCCCCTGTTCATGCTCTGTCTCTCCCTGTCTCAAAAATAAATAAAACTTAAAAAAAAAAAAAAAAAGTGGTGCAGTATAGGGACACCTGGGTGGCTCAGTCGGCTAAGTATCTGACTCTAATTTCAGCTCAGGTCATGATCTCACAGTTGTGAGGTTGGGCTCTGCACTGGGCGTGAAGCCTGCTTAAGATTCTCTCTTTCTCCCTCTCCCTCTGCTCCTCTCCACTCATGCTCTCTTTCTTTCTCAAAATAAAAATAAAAAATAAAATAAATAAAAGACGCAATGCAATATGGACAGATGTCTTAAAGCATATTAGTAAAAACAACACATCTCAGGCAAGGGAGGGGATTTTAAGAACACCTTTTATGATTTTTAATATATTTTGGCACACATATATTTATAACCAAAAAGATTCCAATAAGGTTATTTTCATTTTGGAAAATAAAAAATATAAGCCATTCAATGCAAAGATTTTTATGTGATGTTACCTACCAAACAGTAAACTCTTAAATGTAAAAAGAAGTGTTTTGGCTTCTAGGATATAGTTTCATTTTCACAAATTATGGAAAGTATATTCAGAGCCCTTTGTTGTCATTGTTGTTGTTCAGGGCTTTCTCTTCTTGACCTCCTTTGTCCTAATGACTCCCATATTGATGTATTCTGCTCAGACCTCTTTTTTCTTCTATGGTTAGTCTTGAAATTTCTTAATCAAAAACAGTAATAGCTAATGTATATTAAGCCAGACATTGTTCTGAACACTTTACCTAATCAATTTAATCTTTACAACAACCCTGGGAGATACTTCCAGTTTAAAAACATACTGTTATCCCCACTTTACAGATTAGGATCTGGAAGCAGAGGTGGTTAATACCCCATTTGCAACAGGGCAGAGTAGCAAAATTTGTGTTTTAAATAATTTGCTTGTCTTTTCCTTTTCCTTTGTTGTTGTTGTTTTTTTTTTTAAATCTCTTTAGGAAGTATTCCCAAAGGAATGATACATGGAGAAAAAGGGTATGTGATTTTGTTATTTTCATTATGTATCTCCATGTTTTTTTCCCAGAATTTTTCTAATGCAGTGATTCTCAACTTATTGTCTCTGGACCAGCAGCATCACCATTACATGGGAACTTGTTAGAAATGCAAATTATCTATCAGGTCCCATCCATCCCTACTAAATCAGAAACTCTAGGGTAAGGCCTACCAATATGTTTTTGTTCACACACACACGCACCTAATTTTTGTTAAATTACTCCTCTGGAGTGATTCTGATGCATATTAAAGTTTGAGAACCATTGTTCTAAAGGGTAATATAGCCATCGGTTATGCAAAAGATCCCATTTGGCCACATATTTAATGTACTGAGGTGTAACTGCCTATCTTTTACTAATTTTATTGCATCTCTTGGAAAGGGGCACTCATTTCCACAAATATTTATTAAGCATCTACTATGTGCTTGAGAATGAGTGCTTGAAGAGCTAACCGTCTAGTTGGACAAGGAGAAATGTAATTTTTATTATTTTTTTAAATGTTTATTTATTTTTGCGAGAGACAGTGTGAGTAGGGGGAAGGACAGAGAGAAAGGGGGACAGAGGATCCAAAACAGGCTTTGCATTGATAGCAGCAAGCCTGATGCAGGGCTCAAACCCATGAACCGTGAGATCATGACCTGAGCTAGAGTTGGAGGCTCAAGTGACTGAGCCGCCCAGGCGCCCCTACAGGGAGAAATTTAATAATTACAATGCCAGGTAGTAATTCAGTGACAGAGATGCACTGATGCTGAGGGGAAGTAAACTGTAGTAGGTTATGTCTTGATCTCTTAGGAATTGCTGTACTCTACCGCACCATTTGAGAAACGTTATTTTATGCCAGTATATCCTACCCCTCACCCAGGGCCCATGCCCCAAATCAGGGCATTACCATAGCAACACTCACTGTTATACAGTGATTAACAAACTCAGCAAGGTAGTTCCTCCGTGGTTAGAATCCAGAGCCTGTGTAGAGAAAGGAGCCAGTGTCTAGAGTTCCTAAGAGTCTAAAGAGCTTTCCTATTCTACTCCACAGGTAACTTGACAATAATTCACCCTTTCCCCACCACTATCTCATGTTTTTCATGATTGTGTCAGATAGTTTCCAAAATATAAAAACTTTCAAATACCCTCTGTACCCTTCCAAGTTCACATTCTCCTCTATAATACTTTAATCACTATTCTGAATCTAGTGTTTATCAACCCCCCCAAAGTACTATTTTTCATCTTTATGAAAATGTATAAGGTGCTTTTGAAACTTATTTTACTTAACATTCCTTTTTGAGATTGATCCCTGTTGAGGTAAGAAGCTCTATAATGCATTGGTGAATTTATGCCGTTGAATGAATAGCCCAGCAAAGTTTATTCATCCATTTTCCTCTTGATAGATGTTTGGGCTATTTCTTTTTTTCTTTCTCTTTTAAAATAGTGATGCAATAAGGGCATCTGGGTGGCACAGTCTATTAAGCGTCCGACTTCAGCTCAGGTCATGATCTCATGATCTCATGGTAAAGGGGTTTGAGCCCCATGTTGGGCTCTACACTGACAGCATGGAGCCTGCTGGGGATTCTCTGTCTCCAGCCTCCCTCTGCCCCTCCCCTGCTTGCACACATGCATGTGCTCTCTCCCAGAAATAAATAAGCATTTAAAAAATAAAACAGTGATGCAATGAACATTTTAATAGATCACTTCAGCAAATATGAAGGGCCACCACATTTTTAAAAAACGTGTCTGAATCTTCTTTCCCCTTTTTTATAGTTTATATTTCTCTGCTAAAATTCTTCATCTGTTCATGCATATGTCCTGCCTTTTCCACTAGATTCTTTAACATACTAGTCACAATTAAAGTTCCTGTCTGATAGTTCCAACATGAATCATCTCTGGTGCTGGGTCTGTCTGTTGCTTTGTATCTTAAAAATGGATGGGTTTTTTTTCATATATTTTTAAATTTTTGATTTAATGCCACACACTGACTACAGAATAACCATACAAACTAGGGAAAAGAATAGTAACTCTTGGAAAAATGTGCATGCCTATTCTTCTGTCCTGCAACCAGGTAAACTGAAATTCCAAAGAGACATAATCTAGTCAGTAGGTGAGCTGGTTTTATTGTTGCTATAGTTACTTTCTGTGCCTCTTCCTCCAGCAGTGGGGAACAGCTACTTTGTGCTTAGTGTGGACCCCAGGATACTCAGGTTTTATTCAGTGTTCCTGCTCCACACTCAGCTTTCAGTGGTCACTGCATGTCTGTGCCACAGAAGGGGTTCTTTCTCTGCATCCTTGCCCCTTCTGAAGAGATAGACTGCTGTTGTTTGTTACTCAGTGTTAAGTGTATTCGTTCTCTTGGTCTGGACTCAGTCTTAGGCAGGCCCTATACGTCTATGCCTCAGGTATAGACACCCCCAACCCCCCATGGCAGTGAAACTCTGCCTTGTATCTATAAGGGAACACTGCAAAAACCCCTCCAGCACGCCAGACCCCATACTAACCACAAGTAGTAGCAGCAGCTAATGGTGGAGAGTTTCCTGTACCTCCCAGCGCAGAAAGCTTTTGCTTCTACCTTACCCTCAGAAGCAATGAATCTTTGCCTGGACCCTGAAAAACAAAGTTTCCTGTCCCTTCCCCAGTGGCTTAAGATTTTTGCTTCACACAAGAAAATTATTGGTGGGGCACCTGGGTGACTCAGTCGGTTAAGCATCTGACTTTGGCTCAGGTCATGATCTTGTGTGAGTTCAAGCCCTGGATCGGGCTCTGTGCTGACAGGGTAAGATGGCTAAATAGGAAGCCCCAGATCTAGTTCTCCCAATGAGACACTAACTTAACAATATATGGTCTAAAAGGCCTGTATGTGGCCTCCAAAAACCAGTTAAGAAGTTGTAGTACCCCGGAAAAACTCAAACCCAAGAACAGCCACATTGAATTGGTAAGAAAGCCATTTCATTTCACCTGTTGTAGCCCTTCCCCCAAGGTGGTACACTTCTGTGTGATCAGAAGTAAACACCCAATCCACAGCAACTCCATCAGAATGAGAAGAACAGAACACTCCAAATATTCGAAAGACTGCCTGAGAGACTGGTTTGTCTCATCTGACTTGGAATGCTGAGGCATACTTTAGATGGATGCCTTGGGGTCACTGGAAATGGGAGAACACAGAGTTGAGCTCTTGCACCAGAAAGCCTACAATACCACAGATGAACATCAGAGCGAACAAAAGATTACCAACTCCTGAAAAAGCAACTGGAGAACCTTTCTAACTGGGAAGGCACGCAAACAAGCCCAGAGAAGATGCATACCCATGCCAAGTTTGAGAAGTCTCCAGAATCTTTAGTTGGCTGACTGATGAAAGTCTCCCTGTGTATGAAGCCAGTCCATAGAACCGAGAGTCCATAGAACTGTTTTTTCAAATGCACAAATCCCAGCAAAATTCCCTGAAGAAACAGAAACGTGGCCCAAAGTCAAGGGAACAAAATAAATCTTCAGAAACTGATCCTGAAGGGATGGAAGTGCATGAATTACCTGACAAAAAATGCAAAACAATCATCTTAAAGATGTTCACTGTGCTAAAAGAGAGCATGGTCAAATAAAAGAAATTAGGAAAATGATGCATGAACAAAATGAGAACACCAACAAAGACAGAAAGAGAAATTCTAGAGCAGAAGAAAACGAATGGGAAAATCTCCAAATGTGTGGAAATTAAACAACACACTCTTAACCACGGTCAAAGAAAAAAAAATCACATAAGAAATTAGAAAACACTTTGAGACAAATGAAAACAGAAACACAACATACCAAAATTTATAGGGGGCAACAAAAGCAGTATTAAGAATGGAGCTTATAGCAGTAAATGCCTACATTTAAGAAGAAAAAAGAAAGAAAGAAAGGAAGGAAGAAAGAAAGAAAGATTAAAAGTTAAAAAAAATAAAGAAGAAAAAAGATCTCAAATCAATAACCTAACTTAAAGAACTAGAAAAAGAACAAACTAAACCCAATTAGCAGAAGGAAGGAAATAATAAAAATTAGTGCAGTAATAAACAAAATTTGGAAAAAATTTAAAAATCAACAAAATGAAAGGCTGATTTTTAAAAAGATCAACAAAATTGACAAGTCTTAGCTTCATGAAGAAAAATAAAAAAAGAGAAAATTCAAACAAAAATCCAAAGTGGAAGAGGAAATACTACAACTGATACTGCAGAAATAAAAAAATCAGAGAGTACTATGAGCAACTATCAACTGTGTACCAACATGTCTCCTCATATTCTTTTTTTTTTTTTTTTGAGAAACATGGAACATAAATGAGTTTTCAAAAATACAGTTCTCCTCTTTCAATCCTGAAAAGCAGGGCAGAACAGAAGATTTTATTTCAAAAAGTACTGTTTATGTCCAGGTCAAAGATAGAAAGGAGAAAGGTAAAAAAGAAGAAAAAATCAAATAAGAGCACATTTTGCCAGTGGAACCCCACCTAGCTAAATATTCTCATCTTTTGCTTCAAAATACCAGCCTTGTTTAACAAAGTACTGCAGTTAACTGAAAGGCTTGCAGTCTACACTCACACACATCCCCTGTTTATCTCTGACCTACAGTGATCTCCACAATTCTCAGACTCAGTTTTAAATGGCAAAAAGACAAAACAGAATTGGGAAAGTATACATCACATGAACACAAAGGCATGTACTCTATGATGTCCCATTTAACTTCACACACACACAAATACACACACACATGCACACACATACACACCAGGTAACTTTCATTTTGGTTACTATATCGGTGAAAGATTTCTTGAAGTCTAATTCATCTGCTTTACTCCCAATCCTTCACCTCAATTCAATTGTTAATTATATAAAAATCTATTTCTTTTTTTTCAAGTTTTATTGATATAATTAACATACATAACCTTGCATTGGTTAAAGTGTAGGGCAATCATTTGATACATGTATATACTGCAGAATGAAAACTCTTTCTTTTTTTTTTTTTAAGTTTATCTATTTTGAGAGAGAAAGAGTGTGAGTGGGGGAGGGGCAGGGAGAGGAGGAGACAGAATTCCAAGCAGGCTCTGCATTGTCAGGGCAGAGCCCTACACAGGGCTCCAACCCACAAACTGCGAGATCATGACCTGAGCTGAAGTCGGACTTTTAACCAACTGAGCCACCCAGGCGCCCATGAAAAATCAATTTCTAAGTTGCCAATTCTCTACCTCAAGAGGAAGGAGGCCATAACCACTGGAATCTCATACTATCTCATGATTAGAGTCAGAGAAACTAGAATAATTAATGTCCTGGTAGGTTTCTTTGACAGTGGACTTTCAAAATTATTCCATTACTAAGTTTGAATCAACCTTGGAAATGTCCTGCACACAATATAAGCATGGTGGCCATGACTGTCATCTCTCAGATGTAGCAGAGGCTTTATTATGGATAGACTGTTCATGTTTTATACCAATGGAGAATTTCCTAATACAGATAGCAAGTTCTTTCTAGGAGAGTAATTTCATGGGAGCACCTGGGTGGCTCAGTCAGGTAAGCATCTGGCTCTTGATTTTGGCTCAGGCCAAGATCTCATAGTCAAGCCCCGAGTTTGGCTCTTCACTGACAGCATGGAGCCTACTTGGGATTCTCTCTCCCTCTCTCTGCCCCTCCTGGACTCATGTGTGTGTTCTCTCTCTCTCTCTCTCAAAATAAATAAATAATACATTTTTAAAAGAAGAGTAATTTCATGACTTCCTATTGTTAAGTAGGTTTTCTGGGTTTCTATGTATGACCCCAATGTCTGTGACCTGTGCCACAGAGCAAAGTTCATTATTCCAGTCCAATGATCATTTCTGATCAAGTTAAATTCTTTAATAAGCCAAATTTACAACCTGCCTCTTGTTCTGGGTGCTGGGGAGAAACAATGCTGAATAGTGTGTCAGTCAGAGGTAAGTACCATGGAGAAAAATAAAGCAGGGAAGGGGAAGAGAAATGTCATGGGGTGGTGATGAGTTTACAATTTTAAATAAGACGGTCAGAGAGGGACTTATTGAGGGGACAAACCGTGACGTGAAGGAACTGAAGATGAGAGATTAAACCCACATAGATATCTAAGGCAAGAGCATCTCAGGCACAGGGAATATCAAGTACCAAGTTCCCAAGGCAGAACAGAGATTTGTGTTTCTGAGGGTCAGCTAGGAGACCAGAGTGGCTGGGGCTGACCATCAGATGATCGAGAGATAAGGGGAGAGCAAAGGCAGCTCAGGTAAGGCCCTGGAGACCATCATAAAGACTCTGGCTTATAAATGGAATGAGATGAGAAGCAACTGGAAGGTTCTGAAGAGAAGAAATTACATAAATTAGAAGAATGTACAGTATCTGAAATATCTAAATGAAAAGAGTGGTAGCTGTGGGAAGCATTAGTCTGCAAATATTTACTGAATCCATACTATTTACTAGGATTTTCCTAGGCACAGAGCCCAACACAGGGCTTGAACCCACAAATCTTGAGATTATGATGTGAGTCAAAGTCAGATGCTTAACCGACTGAGCCACCCAGGTACCCCTAGAGTTGTGTTTTTTGAAGATGACTCAAAAGAAATTAGAGTTGTATTTTTAGAAGATGACTCTAGGGGCACCTGGGCGGCTCAGTCGGTTGAGCCTCCGACTTCGGCTCAGGTCATGATCTCTCAGTTCGTGAGTTCAAGCCCCGCGTCCGACTCTGTGCTGACAGCTCAGAGCCTGGAGCCTGCTTCGGATTCTGTGACTCCCTCTCTCTCTGCCCCTCCCCTGCTTGTGCTCTGTCCCTCTCTCTCAAAAATGAACGTAAAAATAAATTTTTTTTAAAGATGACTCTAAAAGCAATGAGATTACAGGAGTAAGGAGTATGTACAGCAGGCCAATCAGCTATTAAAGAAGTGAGGGCAAAGATAATGGAGGTGTAAATAAGTGTAGTGGATGTGGGAATAGAAAGATGTGGAGAGTTTGAAAGACACTTAGGAGGGAGAAAAGACAGAATATGATGATGGATTAAATTCCTGAGAGTTGAGGAAGAAAGTCAAGAATGGCTGAGGTTGCCTACTTTTCTTGACTTTTTGTGTAGATAGATCCTATCTCCTTCACAGAGAGAATATAGATACCGATGTGATTCCTTCTGCAGAGGAGGAATAAGAAAAAGCTGATCATATATGCTAATAAGCCTATATGCCATTGCTGCCAATTGTTATACACAAATTGCACAAGTTATGCAATTTGTTGTTTCCACTGATGTATGAAACTTGGCTATGACTGTTCAGCAAAATGAAGCAGCTGGATTCTACATCTTAAATCTTCTGATAAATATTCATGTTGCTAGTATTATATAGATTTATATAATACA
This sequence comes from Neofelis nebulosa, assembly GCF_028018385.1. NCBI lineage: Eukaryota > Metazoa > Chordata > Mammalia > Carnivora > Felidae > Neofelis > Neofelis nebulosa. The sequence goes on along the minus strand of NC_080786.1, from coordinate 77,052,560 downwards.
AATTATATACATGATTTAAGCACATTTACATTATACATGCTTACAAAGCAGGGAACATCAATGTTTTCTACAGCATTCCATCAAAGCTTAAGTAAATAATCCCAAGGCACCAAATATAAATTTTCAGTACACTATAGCACTAAAGACTTAGTTCTTTAAAAGTCACCTTATTCCTACCAATGCTGTCACCAAAAAAGTGGATTATCTGTTTTTAGGAAAAGTTGAATAATACTGGTGACTTACTTAAGTCATTAAAGATAAATTTAGTCACTCAAAGAAAGACAACTTGACATTTTCTCTTTTAGAGACCATCAAACTCCTAGTCGTGCTAACTATATTCTCTATAGCCTGTCTGCCTGGAGTCCTCAAACAATTTTAACCTAAATGGGAGTTTTTTGTTTTCCATTAGGCCAAGAAGACAAAAGCAAAAGATTTTTAAAAGAAAATACATTTGATACAATCTTTCTACTAGTATGAGGTTGAACCAACCTTAAATGTTTTTAACATTTAAGAGTTGATGTGTCAGAGTTGATGGTATTAGAATATTAAATAAAATACCCAGAAGGCCTAGAGGCTTTCTTTGTGCTCTGAAATGAAAAAAATCTAATTAGGCTAAAAATCAGAGTGATATTAATCGTCAATTCCTTTGTCACAAATAGCAGTAGTATGAAGTAAAAAAGAAACGGTGTCCTAAGAATCCAAATGGGTAGAAAAGCATTAATGCTAAAATAAGACACCTGGATCAGCGACTACAACTCATAGGAAAAAAATGCATTTTATTTATGACGAAGTACACAAATACAAATACACACACATTCACACATACATATTACTGTACTCTTACTGTGTGGGATGCAGGGTGAAATTTTTTGCTCTACGTTCCTTCACTTAAAAAAAATGCTGGTCACAACTTAGTAGGCAAATGTTGTGAGCTACGAATGTATTACAACACATAACTGCTCTATAGGAATATAAATGCTAACTTACAATTTTAGGGAAATTTACAGTTTTCTTCCTTCTTAGAATTAGCCTGCAAGAGTACTCTGAGTACTCAGTGAAAACAAAAATTAACATAGCCTTGTTCCCATGTATGTATCCTGGATGTGATGTCCACTTTCAATGTGCTTAAATCATCTACATTCCCAGGCCCAAGACCTGAGGGAATGACTTCTAACAGGACTCTATGCCCATACTGCACATTTATATAAAAGTCCTTTTTATATACATTATTTCATTTGACCCTCACAACAACCCTGGAAGGTAGGCAGGGAAGATATTATCAGATTTACTTTACAGATGAAATTAAGGTTGAGAGGGTATGTGACTTTCCCAGTTACAAAATATCTAGTAAGAGGCAGAGAATAAGCATCATTAACTTTTAGGTCAAGGGCTCTTCTCTCTAAGCCACTGACAATATAATCTGACCTCAAATATTTTTACCACTTCACTCTCACTGCTTTTTGTTGATTCAGGTTTTTATAGGCTACAACAAAAGACCTGATTCTAAACTTATCATGCCCAGTTTATGCTTCTCTACTGATGAAAACTATGGCCACTGGACATATATTCCTTTGGAAGGCACTGTTCCTTGGCTCCAATCTGAAGGAACATAAGCAATATGAAAGACCGTAAAGGCCAAGGAAATTGAAGAGAAATCAGAGGAAAGGATATAAAATGGAATGCTTTGGTGGATTTTAGTCCCTGTAAGCTTTTACTTTTGTAAGAGGATTCAATGAAGAGCTTTAATGCAGATGAAACTTGAGGCTTTTGAAGAGGATCTAAGTCTTGATGAAGTTATTCAAACTCAAATCTTGAATGCATAATGATGGAGGGCCCCACGGTCTTCAAAAATGTGTACTTGATGTTTAAAACACACGCACACACACACACACACACACACACACACACACACACAAATTCTACTAGCAAGCCTAATCAATTTTTTTAAGGGTTCTGAAAAGCTTTAACTCTTTGGCCAATAATTAGTCAGACTACCAGATACCATGCTGAAAGAATAGAAAGAGAAAACCCAAGTGAAATAAAGAAAAAGAAAAGGAAACAAAGATTTTAAGAGATATAGTATACAGAATGGCTAAATATGCTCACTGGCTTATCTAATTAATATTCTTCAAATTGCAGAAATCAAACTTCTTATAGAACCAACCGGGGCTGTAGTCAGATAAACTAACTTAATGATAATTTCCTGAATCTCTCTGATCACTAGCCACGGTATTCGATAGTCTAAAACAGCTTTTGATCTTTGAAAGCATGGCCAAAATATTTGTTGGAAGAGACAGCATAAAATAAGGTTGCTTTTGTGGGGTACAGAAAGAAACTGAACTAGGAATATTATGGTTTGAAAATATTTAACAAGGGAGAAAAGACAACACCATACAGTGGAAAAATTCAGACTAGTTTGCAGGTTTTAATGAAAAACATATAGTAAATCTCACGGACTACCTTAGTGCTCATTGTTTCTTTTTATTTTATGTCCTCCTATAAACCTGCCTTTTTTCCAAGAAAACTTTTAAGCTTTTAAAAATTAACAATAATAATAGCAACTAATATATACTGATTCTATACTTTGTGCTGGGCACTACTCTAAGAATTTTATGTAGATTAATTTATTTAACCCTCACAACAATCTTATGAATTTGATAATTGTGTTATCCTCAATTTACAAAGGAAGAAACTGAGGCACACAAAAATTAAGAAAATCTGGTAGTTTACCTGGCTGATAAATAGTGGAATTAGGATTCAAACTCAGGCCCTCTGTCTCAAGACTATCAACCTATACCCACTAATATAAAATTGGTTTCAGTGCAACAAAATTGACCAAGACTAAGGCTTTCTTCAAATCAGCATTCTGCCATGTCACAATCTTTCACTGCATGTTCTGATTAGAAAGGATAGTGACTAATTTCAGTTTCCAAACAGGAGTAATGTAGAATCAGTTTCAGCAGTCACTACTCCAAAGTGACATCCTGCAGGAATGTCAAAGGACTTTAAAAATAACATACCACTAAAATATTAATAATGGTAGGGGATTATAGGTGATTATTTCTCTTTTGGTGATATATAAATATAAATATATATATATGTGTATATTTATATCACCCCAAAATGTATTTCTGTATTCTAGTTTTTGTCAAGTGGACATGGGTCACTTGTATAATAAAATAAAGGCTGTTACACATGTCATCACCATTATTAGCATGGATATATATTGAACTTACAATAGCACTTGGCCCACTCACAATTTGCTGCTTCTAGCATACTGTGGGGTAAGATACCAGTTAATTAAGCCTATTAGAACTATCTTTTAAAAAAAAGTCAATAAACTGACTAAGGACCTAAGAAAAAGCCTATGGGTTTTGCATCTTAAAATTTGGCAAGTCAGGTAATTTTTAAATTTACTTCCTGGTTTAGGTAAGTTGAGATTAGTGGATAAGTGATCGGTGGATAAGTTAGCTATCAGTATTTAATGACAGGGATGATACGGGCACCTGGGTGGCTCAGTTGGTTAAGCGTCCGACTTTGGCTCAGGTCATGATCTCGCCGTTCCTGAGTTCAAGCCCTGCACTGGGCTCTGTGCTGACAGCTTGCAGCCTGGAGCCTATTTCAGATTCTGTGTCTCCCTCTCTCTCTCTGCCCTTGCCCTGCTTGCGCTCTGTCTCTCTGTTTCTCTCTCAAAAATAAATAAATATTTAAAAAAACTTTAAAGACAGGGATGATAGAATGTATACTCATACTGTGATAAATACTTCATTGCAGTATAAAAAGAAATTGTTAGGATTTGAAAGGAACCTTTATAATAATCTAGTACAATCTCCCATACAATGAGAATCCCCTATACAACAGTCCTGATGTTCAATGTTCAATCTCTGCTTAAGCAGCCCTAATGACCTCAAGTTCACTGCCTCTAGACACAATCTGCTCCCCTGCTGACTAGTTTCCTACCTTTATTTGGCCTCAAACAACAGACAAGTATGCTTCCTAGCCTACAGTTTCTCCAACTCTTCCAAAGTCTTCTATTTTCTGAACAAAATGGTCCAGTCCCCTCCATCTAGATCACCACAGTTATCCTTTTACATAATCACAAAACTGATTAAAAACAATTCTTGTGTTATTCAAGGTATAAATAACAATGAAATCAGGTTCTGTAGAATAATGTCTTGTTAGTTAGTGGATCTAGTTCATCCATCTTGGTCATACACAATTGGAAAGGTAGTAAAGACTTATGGTCCGAGCTCAAATTCAAATTGAACAGCCATATATTTTTGAGTGCTCCTTTCTTTTCTCTTCCCCAAAACAATACCACAGAACAGAATCTTAAGACATACCTTCATCCATAATCTTACATGTAGCTAGATTTTAATTTTCTCTCAGGCTTCTATCTACCTTGCCATCACTTGAACTTGTGAATGATCTTAAAACATCCCAAATTCTTTAAGTTGCTCTCATAATCATGAATTAGCCCACGACAGGCCCAGCTCTGAGGTCTTAAAATTCTGACTTTTTCTCCTGTGCTAACTGGGTATCTTTCTATCCAGAACTTCTGGTTTTACAGAAAATTGTATATACATTATATACATTATTATTGTATACATTATACATTTATATACATTTTATATACATTATGTGTAAAATAAAATATATATGCATTTTATAAATCCATATCTATATGCATAGACAAACACATATACATGTATCTTCCCCAATTCTATGTTATCTACATGTAACTTTCCTGTTCACATGCTCCTTTCTTTCTATGTGTTACCTTTACCATATCCATCTTGACTCTGGAAAACACAGTCTACCCTTGGATTCAATTCACTGCAAGAAAAGGAGTCCAACTCTAGGCATCCTGCCCAATGATTTCCACTTTGTGGCTTGTAGTGATTAATCTCATTGACCTCAAGAAGCAAAGCATCATTTAACTTAAAGGATTATATGCAAAATACTCTGCCAAAGTATGTATAAAACACCTAACATACCATAATCTGTTCTATTGCATTAATCATGACTCAGTCCCCCTGATAAGTGGCCTTCATTTTGATTTCATGAAATACACAATCGGTGGTATCATAGAAGTATGTATCTTACAAAGCCTATTCTTAAGCAAGTTTCAAATAAAATCCCTTTACTAATGAAATGAAGATTATTATATCTTTAAATTTCTTGTATTCACCTATTACTATTCCAAATTTCCCACAATGAAACTGTGGAAAGACAAAGATGGCTAGAGAAGTAAATGTCACGAGAAATTTTTGCTGAGTCCCATGACAAATAATCAGTCACTTCAAACTATTCTTTGTGGTTTACTGATTGTGCTAACAGAGAGAATAAGCCATTCTTTGAAATGTTTTAAACCAGCTCTAAACATCAAGACAAAGTAAAAGAATAACTAAGATTTGTTTAAAGAGTAGAGTCCTTCAATTGCAATTCAAATAAAACAAAGTCCATCACATTCAGTAATACTGAGAGGCTCAGAAGAACCATGCCTATATAATGCAAACCTAGCTTGCAAACAAAGGTAACATCCATATTACCTAGTGAGGTCAGCAACATGCTATAAATTCTATGTGAGTATAAATTCAAGATTAAAAGCCTATAATAATATCATCAAACCTTCCATGCAGCTCTGACAAAATGTTACCTCACTTAGGCAACCCAACTCCCTCTGAATGATGCAAATAATTATAAGGACAAAAGTCATAGGAATAGTTGTTGGCTCCCATAATTCTTAAATTAGGCTGAAGCCTTGTCATTTGTTTGTTCTTTAGTATTATAAAAACATGTTCATAATTGAAAATTCAATCCACCAAAAACAGTACACAGAAAAAAATATGTCATCTTCCTACTGTAAACCTATAGTCCCATTTACCAGGAGTACCTGTCAATAGTTTCTCACATAGATTTAAAGAAATTTTACATGTATATATATAAATGTATGCTTTTAAAAACACAAAGTGAAAACATACTATACAAAGAGTTCTATATCGTTTTTTTCTCAGTTAACAATATATCTTAGAGGTTTTGCCATATCTCTGCCTATGAATTTGCTTCGTTCATTCTAAGAGCTACAAAGTACTACGTTGCATGAAGGCATTTATTTAACCAGACCTCTGCTGAGGGATGTTTAGGTTATTCCTACTTTGCTTTTTTAATTTTAAATAATATGGTAATGATACCTTTATATACAAATTTTTGTATGCAAGCACAAATATATATGAAAGATGAACTCCTAGAAGTACTGGCTGGTTTTGGAATTGAGCAAATTCTAAAAAAGCAGTCAGTGTGTCTACAAAGGAGACCAGGAAAAACTATAAGTTTAATGCTTAGTGATTAAAAGGTGCTGAACATGATCACAAAGTTAGAAGTTAAGGATTTGAAAGTTAAACTCCTAAGCTAGGAAAGGTGAAATAGGAAAAAAAACAGAAAGCTGACCCCTGGGACAGAAAGATAAAAGGCCTGTAGAATGAATCATGTAAGAGATTTTTTTTTTAAAGGAAAAAAAAATAGCATAAATAAAGCAGGATAAAGGGTGAAAAAAAAGAACTTTTTTTTTCTTTTTTTTTTTTTTTTTACTTTTCTCGCTTTAACCTAACATATAAAGTAAAATTGGCCAAAAGATTTTGTACATATATTATTACAGAGCCAAACTTGGATGTGAGATGATTTAAATGACTATCTGAGGCCCTACTGCTACAGGGTATCCCCAGGTTGATATATTCTATCAGGCCCTAATGTGCTGAGGGATCTCCCAAAAAAAAAGAGGGTAGAGCAGTAATCTTCCAGGAATAATATAACTTGCCAATCTCTTTAATTTCTGATCAATTTTATAGGGAATGGTAATAATTGCCTCATATATACAGAACAAACTTCTCTCTGGAAGGTCTAGATTAAAACATAATTTGAAGAGACTCATTCTACATTTTCCAAACACAATCCTACAATTACCTAGACCGATCCAAGGCTGTTCTATTTCTCACCTAACATAAAACATAGTCAACAACTTACCTTTCCCAAAGTGCTAGGATTTGAATGCCACAATACAAATTGATTCATGTTTTTGTCCAATAATGGTCGGTGGATTCCTTTAAATGAAGTCCATGTTAGAGTCCATTGATATCAGTGTTCTGCAAAACTGAAACCTCAAGAACGTCAATGCACATACTTAAGTTACCACTTGGACACTAACTTACTATGAATAATAGTTATGATAGTTATTATTATGAATATAGACATTTAGATATGCAAAATCAGTGAATATGACCTTGGACAGCAGAGTGAGGTGGCAAAACTATATTTTCAAGTAAGACATTACTATTAACAAAATCTAGAGGATCTCAAAACACTGCTTTGTACCAAATTTATATGTACTCTAAAGGTGGCACCATAGTGAGAACATGTAAAGATGGTAATGATTTGGATACCAACACTTTCCAGAAATTGGGAAAACAAGTTTTAAAGGCAGGCAAACTTTTTAAATTTAAATGACTATAAAAATGTATTTACATGTCTACTTTCTAGGTTTTTTCAACCTATTTTTAAAAATATCTTGAATTTCTTTTTTACGATTTTATTTTTAAGTAATCTCTACATCTAACACAGGGCTCAAACCCACAACCCTGAGATCAAGTCACATGCTCCACTGACCGAGGCAGCCAGGTGCCCCTTGGATTTTTAAATCTAAAAATGCTTACTAGTTTCTTCTCTGTAAAAACAAACAAAGGCATACATTCAGGTTTTCCTATTCCATTATATCCAGTCTAAAAAGATTCTAGAACCTCTTAGGAGCTACATTAGACAGCACAAAGCCCATAAACACAATCACTGCATCCAGATAATGATTCATGCCCAGATCCCATTACACTGCCTGATGTGTCCGTCCTCCACACTTTTTCTCATTTGACAATCGAAACCAATCTGGTTACAGCACCTGTTCTTTAGGTCTGTGCCCATTCTTCATCACATTTAAGACACCTAAACAAATATTTTATAGAGAAGACAATTTAATCTCCTGGGAGTCATTCTTTTGGATGCCTCCTACAACTGTGTGTAAGGAGTTGATGTTATGTGAACACACCAGGTGAAATCTCTGACTGGACTTTTATAAATTAATATTTTCATCTTTGTTATGAAATAATTCTTATTTACCTCTCAAATGTAAGAAGTACCCCAATATAAGAAAGAAAACATGGAAAAAACAGAAAGTAAGTTACATTGCTGAAAAGAAAGCACTTATATCACTAATTAAAAGCTCCGTGCTACACCTGCAGCTTACCGTTTGATGGCCACCTCCCCCACCTACCCCATTACCTGGAAGTTCTTCCCAGAAAAGTAAAAGAATCTGAAAGAAGCTAAATTAGTCGCCTTATCCTCCACGCCCACCATCGAAAATATTAAGACAAATATTTCTAAATTGCAATAACCCCACAAAACAACAATCGTGTTCTGAATACTCCTTCAGCATCCTCGTAACTCACAGGCTAGCAAACTAAATTGGAGTCACTTCCACACTCAGGTAGAGATCCTGAAGTTCGGGAGAACTTCTCCCTTCTCAGTGAGAATCTGGTTCGTGCGTTCATATTAAATTATTCATTCATCCAACAACATCTAAAGAATGCCCAATAGTGGCAAGGCATTGTCCTGGATTAAGAGGTGAAGTACCTGTCCCCTATTAACAGAACGGAGGCGGGAGTCGGAGTGAGTAAGAAATGAACTCTAGATCTGCTCATCTCAATGCCCAGGCTCCACCTCTAACCCCAGAGCGCCAAGGCTCAGGAGCTCATGAACCCCCGGCGATGACCAATTCCTGAAGTCTCAACCTGTATTTCCTCGACGACCTGGGTCCTCACAACCCGGTTCCCAAAGTTCCTCGCACCCCTGTCTCCCCGGGCAGTCCCACGGCAAGGAGCTTTTCTTCCAGCCTAACGCAAGCCACCTCTCCCTGCCCAAACTGGGGCCTGCAGCAAGCTAGGCCGCCAACCTCAACTTCCACCCCTGACCCCGTCCAAGTTTGGCCCGCAGGTTACCTGCCCCGGATCCAAGGTTCCAGGATGACCACAGACGCTCCGCCCCTCCCATCGCGACGCCCTCCACCACCAGGGACCGCCTCCAGGGCGTAACTTCCTGTGCATCACTTCCGGCCGAGATTCCGCTAGGCCAGGTAGTCCCGCTCAGGGCCCAACCTCGCTAGATGTCACTTCCGATTTCTTCCTCGGTTTCCCCCGGATCCCAAAGCGCTCCTGATCCTATTTATCGGGTTCTCTTGCGGCCAGCTTTTTTAAACGGTTGTATAATCCAGCTCGGAGAAGTTCATTTTTTGTTTTTCAGACTTCTTTGCCAGCTTCTGCAGGCTTCTGAAGTTTCTTATGCTCCCTCTGTGTCTTGAACACAGATTGTTGTGATTTTTCCGATTTCTCTGCGCCGTGGAGTGCTTGGGAGTGTGGGCAGCTGTGCTGCCAAGTTCCGAATGCTGCCTCTCACTTGTAAGAGTGTTAACCTTGGCAAGTCACTTAACCTTTCTGTGCCCGTTTTTTTGTGAAACAGAGATGATCCTCGTACCTGGAACATGGAGGGGGTGTATTTCTTGAGATTATACATGTAAAACTCTGGCTCAATGAAGGCTTAACCATTAGAAGCACTCTCTTGTTTCCTGTTGGGACATGTAAGTAGTTAGGAAAGCTGGAACAGATTTTCCTGTTATCTGTTGTATCCTCAGCATGTAATCAAGTGATTAATGATACTTGGTACCTTCCTCTGAAATGTGAGCTCCTCCAAAGGTGGAATTTTGTATAGGAACATACTTCAGCCCTATTTGAAATCACCTACCTGCTTGGTTATTATGCTAGATACTGGGAGAAAGGTGAATAAAACCTAGGTTCTTCCCTCAAAAATATGGAGATAATAAATTGTGGAAGAAAGAAAGTTAACCTAGGAAAAAACTGGAGATCAGTTGAGGTGAGAATTTATCCTTACAACAAAAACCTCACAGAATGTTAGAAGTGAAAAGAACTTTAATTTAGTTGACCTCTTGATGTTACAAGTAAGGAAAACTGGATCCAAAGAAGCAACTGACTAAGAGTCACACAATTAATGGCAGGGCTAGGACTAGAAGTGGAGTCTCAAAATCCTCACTACCTTCCTCCATTTCCCAAATCTGCCTCAAGGTGTTAATTAGGTAAAAGCAGGTTCACTTTCAAGACCTTCACTCTTAAGTGAAAAGGACTAGGAAAATCCCAGTCCAGGAGAGGCAGGAGCAATGTAACCTAGCAGATGTCACATGATTCTGAAGGAGCAATGTAACCTAGCAGATATCACATGGTTCTGATGATCATCTATCTGAATGTTCTGGTCTGGCACTGCTGAGTTCATTTCAAACACAGTCCCCTCTCGCCTGGCATATTTCTTATATTTACCCAGAACTGAGGGATGAAGCATCCACTCCTGTGAGTTCTATCTTGTTTTAATTGGCTGGATAAGAATAAGTAACTGATCCAAGCAGTAACCAAAGGTTAACAGAAAGATTGTGAATGCATTGCCAATGATTTAACAAAATTTTATTTAGACTTCTTTATTGCTAGGAATTTCTCTTAAATATTTAATCTTTGTTCTAGGAATATTGACAAAGCTAGCATGGTATTATTATTGAAATGTCAGTAATAAGTCTATGTTCCAAATAATCAGGTAATTCCATAGACCCATAGAATAATGTAATTGGTGTGGATGAAATTTAAAGTTTTTTCCAACTCAATCACTTAAAAAAGTCAATGACATTTTTAGTGTATCTATGGACCATAGGTATTAAATAATCTACTGAAAACCACAGTTAGCCAGTGGCAGTCAATAGAGAACTGATCAGAATCTAGAATGACTAGTTCTGACTAGAATCTAGAACTGACTAGTTCTAGAATCTAAGCCTCTTGATTCCATTCATTCATTTATTCATTCATTCAGGAGAGACACCATGCCAGGCATTGGGATACAAATATGAATAAAATAATCTGCCTTCGAGGAACTTCCTATCTGGTGTGGGAGGCAGAACTTATTTTTCTTAAGATTTTATTTTTTTAATATAATTTATTGTCAAATTGGCTTCCATATAACACCCAGTGCTCATCCCAACAAGTGCCCTCCATTAAGTAATCGCTACATCCAACATGGAGCTCGAACTTACAACTTCGAAATCAAAAGCCACATGCTCTACTGACTGAGTCATCTGGGCACCCCAGAGAGGCAGAACTTTTAATGGAAAAAATAATTCAGTGTTAATATTATCATAGGTTCATCTAGTTCCTTCTTTCAATCAAAATAATTTTGCCCTTTTGCTACCAAAATACTATAACTTGATAAAAATAAATGCAAAAAAATATGTTTTAATTATATTTAAAATCTTTCAAAGCACATTTTTAAGAGTTTGAAACAATCACAATTCACATTGGTCTTAGAGTCAACATTTGGGTTCTAAGCCTACATCTGCTATTAACTAGCCACGTGAACTTAGACAAATCACTTCATTTCTCTGGGCCTCAAATTCCTCTTTAAGGTCCTTCCTGGAGTAAACATTTTCTTGTTTTGTGTAGTAGAAAACAATGTGTATTTCCCACTGTGACTACTAGGTGAGATGCTTTCTCTTCCTCCTTCCCTCCCTCCCTCTTCCTTTCATTCCTTCCTTTCTCTCTCTCCCACCTTCCCTCTGTCCATCTCTCTCTCTCTTCCTTTCTCTCTCTATCTCTTCCTCTCTTTCTCTTTCTTCCTTCCTTCGTTCCTTCTTTCCTTCCTTCCTTCCTTCCTTCCTTCCTTCCTTCCTTCCTTCCTTCATCTGATGAAGACATCGTTACACTGCCTATCTGAACAACCATGTATATGGGTAACAACTGAATATCCCAAGACTTTGGGAGATAACAGGCCTTTAAATGTTTGTTGAATGAGTGAAAGAATGAATAGATTTTAGGATTATTTCTGGGCCCTTTTATCCCTACTATTACTGCCTTTTCTTCTATTAAAATACTCTTTTGAAAGATGTGGTGGTAGAAAGAGGAAGAAAAGAGACAATTGATAGGAGTTGGGTTGGACCCTGCATTGCATCTCAAAGCAAACATCAGTGTGCTGTGGTATTTATAGATGAAATCCTGTAGTGTCTGAGATGTATTTTAAAACAATATTGGAAGGGTTCAGATGATAAAGATTAGTCATATATTGATATTTTTGAAGTTGGGTATATTGGGTTTCATTATATTCTTTCTATATTTAGTATATGCTTGAAAATTTCCACAACACAAAGTTAAAAATAAAATCATGAGTGCATTTCCCTTCCTCTAGTCAAGACCAAGTTCAAACTATCCCATGGGATCTCAATTTGGATGCTTTAAGCTGATGTTACAGGAAACTTGTCACAGACTGTTTTTGAGTAGACACTGATATGAAGATGGGGATTTTTATTAGGAAAGGGCAGGAGCAGGGTTTGTCTGAGGAAGATGTTGAACTGCTATTCAGGTCAAAGGAATCTTCAGCCTACTTGGGAGAGAGCTGTAGAGTGAGTGATGCCCATCAGAGTATCCTGTGGCAGGTTGAAATGGCCCTTTGTATTGGATGCTGTCTGCCTCAGGAAGGGTATAATTTCAAGCAAGGCAGCTCTCTGCAGCTGAGATAGACCCCAGAGAATCTGAAAGCTGGGGCCTGCCTGCTGGCCATACTCCCTGGAACTGTGCAGCAAGTCCTTCCTTGAAAGGGAAACTGGGCAGCACATCTTTGAGGCTTACACAAAACATAGCAAAACATTGCTTAAACATAGGGGATGTGTTGACTTCTGTCAGTGGACTGTCATGGCAGTCATCAGGGTTAGTTGTTCCAGCAACTCAGTGATATCATTCAGGACCCATCCTTCTTCCCCTCTCTACTCTGCCTTCAGTAGCATCTGCTTCAGCTTAGGACCAGCTTCTCTCGACATGGCAAAATGACTATAGCAGCTCATCTCACATCTACATATTGTACACACTCTCAGAGGGGATGGATATGCATTCAGTAATTCCAAGGTGATTCTCAGGCTAGAAAAGAGCAAAAATATACATTCATTTCTAGACTTGACACTCTACAATACTAGGGGCGCCTGGGTGGCGCAGTCGGTTAAGCGGCCGACTTCAGCCAGGTCACGATCTCGCGGTCCGTGAGTTCGAGCCCCGCGTCGGGCTCTGTGCTGACAGCTCGGAGCCTGGAGCCTGTTTCGGATTCTGTGTCTCCCTCTCTCTCTGCCCCTCCCCCGTTCATGCTTTGTCTCTCTCTGTCCCAAAAATAAATAAAAAACGTTGACACTCTACAATACTTATCTTTTCAACTGTAGAGCTTTACACTACTCACCATTAAATGTCATGCTGTTATGGGGCGCCTGGGTGGCGCAGTCGGTTAAGCGGCCGACTTCAGCCAGGTCACGATCTCCCGCGTCAGGCTCTGGGCTGATGGCTCGGAGCCTGGAGCCTGCTTCCGATTCTGTGTCTCCCTCTCTCTCTGCCCCTCCCCCATTCATGCTCTGTCTCTCTCTGTCCCAAAAATAAATTAAAAATGTTGAAAAAAAAATTTAAATGTCATGCTGTTACAAACTCACCCTAGAATTCTGTATCAGGATAGGCAGGGTACTGCTGCAGGAAATAAACAATATCTTTAAACAACGCAAATTAATTTCTTAATCATGCTAAAGGATTAGTCTGGGTTTGCAGAGGGACTCAGCTCATTGTAGTCACTGGCAAACCTAGACCAGTTGAACAACCACTGTTGAATGTTGCCAGTAGCAAAGCCGAAGGAAAAAAGAGTCTGGTGAAGCACCATTGACTTAATGCTTCACGTTTTATTGGCTACAGTAATGTCACATGACCTCACTTCAAGTGGGCAGGGAAGTGCACTCCTACCATGGGTAACAAGGGGTGAAAACTAGACTGTTTCTGAACAGCAGTGATGACCATTACAAAGCCAGCTCTGTATTTTACATCTCACTGACACGAACTCATCTAGAATCCAACTCTGATAATTTGTGAATAAAATATAAAGCAGTAGGAAAATTCCTCAACAGTTTCTTTCATTTAATTCTATTTAATTCTATTTTAATGTGAGCAATTATAGATGTATATATGAAATTATTCTGACATTATTAGTTGCTCAGTTTGGAAAGTGGTTCAAGGTAGAATCAAGCCAAGAACAGTGCAGGGGCACCTGGGTGGCTCGGTTGGTTAAGTGTCTGACTCTTGGTTTCAGCTCAGCTCATGATCTCATGATCGAACCCTGAGCTGGGCTCCATGCTGACAGTGCAGAGTCTGCTTGAAATTCTCTCTCTCCCTTTTTCTCTGTCCTTCCCCTGCTTGTGCATGCACTCCCTCTCAAAATAAATAAATAAATTTTAAGAAAAAAAGCTTCCCAGAGAATTTTAATGCACATCCTTGGTTAAGAAAATCTCATGAGGGAAATTTATGGTAGTCCACTGCACCGTTCTTTTTTCTTTTTAATTTTAAAATTTATTTATTTATTTTGAGAGAGAGAGAAAGAGAGAGAATCCCAAGCAGACAGCATGGAACTTGGTGTGGGGGCTCCAATTCACAAACCATGAGATCATGTCCTGAGCAGAGATCAAGAGTGAGCAGAGATCAAGAATCAGACGCTTAACCAACTGAGTCAACCAGGAACCCCTCTCTTTTTTAAACTATTGGGTCTGCCCAGAATCAGAACCTCCCAGAGTGAGTGCCAGATGTGTGTATTTTCTAGGTGAAGGAGATTAAAAGTTCAATTATCTTTTTTTTAAAGTTTATTCATTTTGAGAGAGAGCACTCACATGCAAGTAGGGGAGGGAGAGAGAGAGAGAGAGAGAGAGAGAGAGAGAGAGAGAGAGAGAGAGAATCCCAAGCAGGCTCCGCACTGACAGCCCCAGTGTGGGGCTCTAACTCACAAACCAGGAGAGCATGACCTGGGCTGAAGTTGGATGCTTAAACTGACTGAGCCACCCAGATGCCCCCAAAAGTTCACTTATCTTGATGAGCACTGAGTAATATATGGAACTGGTAAGTCACTATATTGTGTACCTGAAATGAATATAACACTGTATGTTAACTACACTGGAATTTAAAAATTTTTTAATATTTTTAAAAGGCCGTATGTTTAGAACAACAAAACAAAACTGGGAAAGGATATTTTCCCACGTGTCCACAGTGTTATTTCTCATTGATAAAATTACAGATGATTTTCTTCTTTTTGTCAGCCTACATTTTCTACAGTATTTTCAAAATGCTAGCTTCCTCCTCCCCCTTCCTGAGTTAAGATCTACTGTCCCATAATACTATGAAGAAAGCAGTATGAAGGCAGGTACCATATCTGTTTTTGCTCACATTGCATTAGCAGTGCCTTGTTTGTATAACTGGTCAATAAAAGTATGATTGGTTAGATATTTATTCATAAAACATAGTTACACACAACCCACAGCATGTCCACAAGGATTCCATTTTCTCACCTTGTTCAATTTCTCTAGGAATTTCAACACAACATTTCTCTGACCCTCTGATATATTAATCCTTGCAAAACTGAAAGAAAATTAATTTGGCGTATCTTGTTCTGAGTGAACATTATATATTTTTGATAATCACCACCTCCTTTTCACAAACTATTTCCTTAATGAATTCTTCTGAAATTTCATAAGGTATTAATTTAGAGCTCACCAATCTGCAACATCTTTTATCTTCTTGCCTATTCAAAAATTGAAACATTTGCCCTCCATTAGTTTTCTGCTCCCTTTCATTTTTCTTGAGATTTCTCAAGGCTATAATCATGTGGCTTAACATCGAGGCACTTTGACAGGAAACCTGGAAATACATAACAGTTGCTAGACATTTGATAATTCTATTAATGGAGGTATGAGTTATAACAACCTGTTTTATTTTGACCTTAAAAATTCATGTTATATTAATTTGCAAACTGTTATTCAAAGCAGATGGGAATAAAATCCTAGAGGAAAGACACAATTTAATCCATCTCAAAAGAACATAATACTAATAATGGCTAATAATATGACTATTTTTCCTAAGTGATTTCCATAAGCCAGGCAGATTCTATTTAGAATTCACTCAGAAAGGAAGAAGGCCATGTTTGGTGACAAAGAAAGCACAATATAACTCATGAACAAAAAAATAATAATAAATGGACAACAAGAACTGGCATGGATTTGGAGAAATTGGAAACTCACATATTGCTGGCAGAAGTGTCAAGTGGTACAGCTGCTTTGGAAAACAGTTTGACAGTTCCTTTAAAAAGACATATACAACCCAAGTGTCCATTGGCAGATGAATGGATAAAGAAGAGGTATACACACACACACACACACACACACACACACACACACACACACACACTGAAATATTATTAAGCCATACAAAAGAATGAATGTTGGAGTGCCTGGGTGATTCAGTTGGTTGAGCATCTGACTTGATTTCTGTTCAAGTCATGATCCAGGGTCAGGGGATCAAGCCCCATGTTGGGCTCCGTGCTGAGCATCGAGCCTGCTTAAGATTCTCTCTCTCCTTCTGCCCCTCTCCCCGGCTTAGGCACTGTCTCTCTCCCTCTCTCTCTCTCTGTCTCTCAAAGATAAATTTTAAAAATTAGAAAAAAAGAAAGAATGTTGCCATTTGCAAACACATGGAAGGAGCTGGAGAGTTTAATGCTAAGTGAAACAAGTCAAACAGAAAAAGACAAATACCATATGATTTCACCCATATGCAAATATACAAAGCAAATATACAAAGGACAAATTGGTGATTGCCACAGGGGAGGTGTGTACAGGGGTTAGGGAAAATAGATAAAAGAGATTAAGTGTACATTTGTAATGAGTACTGAGTAATGTATAGAGATGTTTAACCTTTATATTGTACACCTGAAACCAATATAGCACTGTATGTTAATTATAGTTCAATAAAGAAAATTTTGTTTTTAAAAGTTAAACATAAAATTACCATATGACCCAGCAATTCCACTAGGTATATACCAAAGAGAATTAAAATCCTAGTTTATGCAAAAACTTGTACATGAAGTGTTCATAGCAGCATTATTCACTGTCGTAGACTCTGGCTCTAAAGTTCTTTCTTGTCTAGCAAGAGAGTGGGACACAGGAACAAAAGCGAGAGATGGCTAATGTCTGGGAAAAGACAAGAGCCCCGAATAAGGGCTCTTGCCCTGTGTTTATTCAGATCAGAAGGCTTACAAACGTGATAGGCATGTACAAAGAGACAAAGAAATTGGGAATATTAACTTGGGGATGTGAGGAAAAAGGGGGTTTTTGAAGATATACAGTGTTTGGGGTTTGGGTCAATATAAAACAAAATCCTGGCGCCAGGCAGATGGGTAGATGGTTTTTAACGGCACACAGGAGGTGCCGTGTCTGTTTAACTTAGCTAGCCTAGGGGATGAGACAGATAGGGGAAATAACCTCAGGGTTGACAAGGCACCTTTTTTTGTTGTTGTTGACTGTCTCTGCCCTGGGCTGCTTTGCCTGCAGCACAGAGGTGCATAGTCCAAGTCCCCAATTTACCTAACCTGGCCCTATCCTCCTGTGACCTGATTTGGAAATAGGGTCTTTGTGGATGATCAAATTAAGATGGGGTCATTTAATATCCGTATAAAAAGGGGAAATTTGGACTCAGAGATACACCCACACAGAGAAAACACCACTGAAGGTTGCAGTTATGTTGTCACAAAGCCAGGGAACTACCAAAAGCTAGGAGAGAGGCCTGGAACCAACCCTTCCCTGAAACAAATGAAAACATTATGCTATAATGAAAAAAACCAGGTATAGAGGCCACATATTGTGTGATTCCATTTATGTGAAATATGTGGAGTAGGCAAATGTGCTTAATGGATACAGGGTTCATTTGGGGGTGATTACAATGTCCTGGAATTTGGGAGTGGTGATGGTGTCCACCTCGTGAATATACTAAAAATCACTGAATTGTACACTTTAAAAGGATAAATTGCATAGTGTGTGAGTTATATCTCAATTTAAAAAGGAGTAAACACAAGTTTGGGAAATATGAATATGATCTGATTGATGCCAGGCCATAAGCAGCCCTCACCGAAAAGCTGAGAGATTGTAATGTGGGAGACAGCAGTGAATAGATTCTCAGTTCAGTTTTTGGCTACATTCAGTTCAGATTTGGTTGCAGTGTATGTGCAAGAGCTTTAAATCTGCACAATAATACATCATTGATCTTTGGCATTTCAACCAGTCAAGATAATTGACAAGACTGAGTCCTTTTTTTTTTGCCGCAGTTAGGACTTCCTTAGGAATCTTGAGTGTGTGTGTGTGTGTGTGTGTGTGTGTGTGTGTGTGTGTGTGTGTTATACCTCTAAGGCTCAAAACTTGAGCAAGCCACTTGAAATTATATAAATTGTCATTACTAATATTATTGGTACCATGAAGAAACTATTTATATCCCATCTCTTATTTCAAGTACTTATGTGAGCAGCTTTTCTCCTCAACTGTCAGCCAACTTCACTGTGGAAGAGTATACTCACCGCCCATTTCTTCTCTGTATTAGTTAGGACAGGTTAGAATTCTTTAACAAACAGACCCACACTTCCTTCTCATGCTGGTTCTAGTCAGCAGGCAGCTCTCCTCCAAAAAGTCATTTGGAAAGTCAGGCTTCTTCTGTCTATGGCTCTATCCTTCTCTGAGGCCTAGTGCCCATTTATATCCCACAGTGAAAGAGGAAAAGACTTGGAAGAGAACATGTGAAAGATTGTATCACTCCAGCTGGAAAGCAATATTTTCTGTTGTGACAGAAAAATCTGATTAGCTCTCCGGAGAATGCTCTGGCTTCATGACACTATTGAATAAAGTTTCACAGCAAAACACCAAGTTTACACAGTCATCTCTGTTCCTACTATGAGTACACATAGGCGTGATCTAGCACATGAACTTCTACATTTACATTCTTTTGTCTTTCTTAAAAACCTCTTCCGCTCAGCCAGTAGAGCATGTGACACTCGATCAAACACACACAAAACCTCTTCTGATTAACTGATCTATTTTCCTAAGTTGCAACACAACAATGAAAATGACGTAATAAGCAAAGCACATGCAAAATGAAGGAAGTGCCTTAGCCAAGAGGAATGACATGCTATTAAGTAGCACTTAATGAGACAAAGTAAATGAGAAGGCAACTTCAGAATATAACAATTCATCGCAATGATCAAGAGACTGTCAAACAGTCACACAGTCTGTCAGCAGCAGCATGGTGGCACTTGCTGGCTTGCCACATTCCCATAGATTTGGTCTATAAGGAGACCAAATAGATTTAGACAATTTATTATTTACACAGATAGTAAGAGAAAGATCAGCATGGTGTCAGCTCCCTGCATCCCTAATCCCACAGGATGACACCGAACAGGAGGGGCTAGACGACAGATCCCAGGAACTGCTGTGGAGGAGCGGGGCAGGGTAGGCACTTGTAGGACACTGACAGTGAGTGCCCTCTTAAATTTTGCCCAGTGGGTGTGTCACTGACTTACCTTGGTCCCTGCCCTGTTGAGGAGCCTACTCTAAACTATTATTAAGCAGTTCAGTAGATTTACAAAGAAGTTTGTAGCCATACCAAAGGGGCTGGGGAGCACAGGCAGAAAGTTTGGCATTCAACCAAAACCAGGGAAATAGATGAGAAATGACCTATAACTAACACCTCCAAGATAGAGATGAGAACCTGCCTCAAAACAGCTCCACACCATGCTCCTCTCCCCTTGATCCAGGAAGAATTTAAGGCCATTCAGAACTGTTAAGTCTTGCCTACAACAGCCTTTGTGGAGACATTCCAGATTGCTAGGATGCCTCTACGGAGTTGTTCCCCCAGAAGCCAATATCGGAATTGAGAAGACAAAGCTGAATTTATTGCTTCTTATAATGAGGGAAAGCTATGTTCCTCATGCACAGTTTCTCCAAGCAGAGCAGACTGTTGATCTTACATCATTTTTGAGCAAGGTGGAATTCAGGGACTGGCAAATTTTAAGGGGCATTAGAGAGTGATATCACCTGTAGGAGCTGATTGTTGTTGAAGGCTGACAGAGGCATTTGCACTGGGTTGTTTGTAAATGGCCGGCTATTGGAAGGGAAGGCTGTCCTTACTACGCTGTCCTTGATGGGTGGATACCTTCAGACTGCTGCCTGTTTCCAGGGCTTCAAGGCAATCCTACTTTCCTAGGAGTTGGAACCTGTTTTTATTTCCAAGAGGCAAAAGAATATGAAAATAGTCCCAGTGAACAAAGATATTCCATTGTGTTCTTTTCCTCTGAAACTTCCAGACTGCTTTCTGACCACTTGATGGACTGTGGAGACCACCAGAGGCCAATGGAATCTAGAAAAACCTTGTTTCAGTGGTGAACTTTTGGAGGAAAGGGGCTGGGCCTCATTTGTCTTTAATCTCCTGCCTAGTCCTAGCATATAACGGGTGTGCAATTCACAATGAATGAAGTACTAGAAATCACATTCCTTAGAAATGACAGAAAAAGAAAAGAGAGGTGTTTTTTTTTCTTTTGTCTATGTTTGTATCTATATGAGATTAGATGTTAAGTAAACTTACTGTGGCAATCATTTCATGAGCTATGTGAGTCAAACCATTAGGCTGTACACCTTTAACTTACATAGTGAAGTAGTCAAGTATATCTCAAGAAAACTGGGGGAAATGTTTTAAAAAGAAAAAAAGAGAAGGTTTGGTTATCAGACGAGATATCCATGCATTTCACTAGGTTGCCCCGTTACAGTAAGACAGGTAACATTAATGGTTATGTCCGCGGTTGGTACCATACAGATTTAGGTGAAACGCACGGTGCGTGTATTTTATGTGCCAAGTGGTTGTGTCATGTCACCTAATTGTCAAGACCCCAGGTATCTATTCCTGTTAAGAAGGACCATGAAGATGAAAACTGATGAGGACAGCTCTACCAACTTAGTGAACCCTGAAGTTATCCAGAGAAGGCAGCCTCTTTGGGCCAGGGTGTTGTAAACTCCAACTTGCTGGCAACTGCACCCATTTTCCACCGTCCTCTCTGACCTAGGTTGTGATGGGAACCACTCCGGAGAAAGAGAGCACAAGTGTCTGCAAAGCGCGGGACTGAGTCCCGGGAGGAGGAGGAGCGGGTGGGAGGATGCGCAGCGTGAGGTGGCGCCGGGCTCCGGCTCTCATTGGCCCAGCGGGCGCCCCTCCTCGAGGGGCCGGCTCCGCGGCGGCTGGAAAAGCGGCAGTGCCCAGGGGTGAGAGGCGCAAGCGACCTCTGCGACCGAGCAGACATGGCCGAGTACACGCGGCCGCGGAGCTGGCTGGCGCTGATCCGCCTTCGAAACCCGCCGGTCAACGCCATCAGGTAACGGGCTGGGTTGCCTCCAGCCCGGGCACGGAGGGCCCTTCGCCGCCTGCCTGCTCCGAAGCTTTGACTTTCCCCTGCTGGATTAAAAGCAGAGAGACGCCAACACAGACAACCGCGGCGTATGCCAGGGCCTTGTGCATAGGTTAGCTTGGTTATAGGTTAGCTTGGTTAACGTTCGCAGCGAACTCCTACCGGTGTTTCACTGGTGAGGAAACTGAGGCTCAGAGGCAGGCAGATGGCCTCTAAGTGGGCGAGCTGGACTCCAACACGGGCCATACGTGCCAGTTTCCTGCTCTTCTACTTGCTGGCAGCTTTGACTTCTCATGTGTACATTCTGTTCTAAAGGTACAATGCCCGCTAGACCTTGACCTCTCACTTCCCAATCTCGAATATAGGCTGCCCTAATAAAGTGTAACTCATAAGATATAGAAATCTGATGATAAAGTGGCTTCACATTTAAAAAAAATAAAGTTTCCTATTAATGCCAAGGCAGTGAGTAAAGGTGAATTGTGGCCTGGACAGAAATGCAAAGTTCTTTCTCCTGATTTGTTCTAAACTTAAAGGCTTTAGTGCTATAGTGGAGGATCCATTTGGAGTAAGCCTAGTTAAGTAGCCTATGGAGTAGACTGTGCAGTTTATCTTCTTTGATTTCCTCATGGAGCACCTTCGCCCCTTTTATTATTTTTTTTTTCTTTAAAAAAAATTTTTTTAAGGTTTATTTATTTTTGAGACAGAGAGAGACAGAGTATGAACCGGGGAGGGTCAGAGAGAGAGGGAGACACAGAATCTGAAACAGGCTCCAGGCTCTGAGCCATCAGCACAGATGCCTGACGCGGGGCTTGAACTCATGAACCACGAGATCATGACCTGAGCTGAAGTCGGACGCTTAACCAACTGGGCCACCCAGGCGCCCCACCTTTGCCTATTTTAAATTCTCCCACCTACGTGTGCAATGCACTTATGGCATTGCTTTCAAAACTGAGATTAATGCTAGTTGTTTTTGTTTTAATTAATGAGGTTATTAGATAGGTTTGGTCTTCCATATCTTTGGAAAAAGGATAGTGATCCATCAGCCCAGGATAGAGCCGTCCATCCTCGGAGAGTAGGATTAGCCAAATTAAAATTTACAATGAATATATAAAACAGGGTGAAAGACCTTTGGTCAACATTCTTAGCACATACTGCTGGAACAAAAGAGAGACTGGATTGAGGAGACCTGCTAATTTTACCTGAATTTTTATCTTGGTGTCATCAGATTTGATTTTACCATATTAATATTATAATTTTTATTTTTCAGATGAGTTATTGCATTTAGTCATGCAAAAAAAAGTGCAGCAATAAAAATCATACAAGGATGATATGTCCACTTTCTTGCCATTCTCAGAAAAAAAAGCAAAATAACTTATTTTGGTTTTGATGAAGAAAAACATAATATAATTACATATCCATTTTGGACTTGTCTGTATTTTAATTTTTTTTTTTAATGTTTATTTATTTTTGAGACAGAGAGAGACAGAGCATGAACGGGGGAGGGGCAGAGAGAAGGAGACACAGAATCAGAAGCAGGCTCCAGGCTCTGAGCCATCGGCCCAGAGCCCAACGCAGGGCTCAAACTCACGGAGTGTGAGATCGTGACCGGAGCTGAAGTCGGACGCTTAACCGACTGAGCCACCCAGGTGCCCCAACTTGTCTGTATTTTAGTTAGAATTACTAAATATTAGGACTCTGCCTCAGCCTCTGCTCATAAGAGGAAACCATGCCCATCAAGAACTTGGGAGAAACGTTTCACAGTCTAACACCCATAACTAGAAATATTTTCTCATAGCTATTTTAAACGTTTCTAGTCGTTAGCCTGCCCCTTCCCCTCTTGTAAGAGAAACATTTGTATCTACCTCATAAAGTTGTGGTGAAGTTTACATATGCTGGAAGTCATAAACTGGCTTGGAACATGTGTTGGCTGCCATCATTGCAAGGCCCTCCAGCAGGCCCTGCTGCCTGGGGTTCATTTCAGCTTCCTCAAGTTTTCTCTACTTGGGGATACTTTCCTGCCCTTTCTTCTGTCTTCTTCTGAAGTTATATATGTGGATATTTTCTTCTCTCTCTTTTTGTCAGCTTCATCATTTTCCATAATTTTATCTTCTTTTCCACTTAATCTCCCCTCTGCCTCCATCCTTGCTGTCACTGCATCTAGTTTATTTTGCACCTCATTTTTAGCATTTCTTAATTCACTGTGACTATTTCATAGTTCCTTGATCTCTGCAGCAATAGATTCTCTGCTCTCTTCTATGCTCTTTTCAATCCCAGTTATTAATCTTACGACCGTTATTCTAAATTCTTTCTCAGTTACGTTGTTTATAACTGTTTTGAGCAGTTCTCTGGCTGTCATTTCTTCCTGGAATTTCTTTTGAGGAGAATTCTTCCGTTTCGTCATATTGGCTAGTTTTCTGTCCCTTATGTGTTTTAATAGCTTGTTATGTCCAGGGCCTGGCCATTCAGAAGGTGTTTTTGGAGTGTGTTTTGTGCTCTCTGTTGAGACTCTGGTTGCTTTGTCTCCCTACTCGTAGTGGTGGTTTGGAACTTCTACCACGTGTGCTATGATTTGTTCCTTGAAGTATCCCTGGAGAAAAATTTTAAAAGGGGGGGTTGTGGTGAAAAAGGCCTTATCCTATACAAGGAGAGAAATGACAGGGCGGGGAAAAGTAAAAGAAAAAAAATTGCCCAGGAAGACAATCAGAGAAACTATATGGCCAGTCCAGAGAGAGAGAGAGAGGAAAATAAAAAAGGAGATACAGAAGAGGTGTTAAAAGTATAGATTAAAAAAAAAAATGTCTGTTTAAACAAACCAACAGCCAGAATAACCCGACTAGAGAAAGGAAGAAATAAGAGGAAGAAAAGAAAAAAATATGTATCTACATATACACAGAAAATAAGAATTGACCATGAATCAAATCAGAGAATGTAAATCCCCTAGACCAATATCTGACAGTGCCTTGGAACTAGTGTCTGCGCTGGTCTGGAGGGGCTGTCTGGTTGGTCAGTGTCAATCTTGCTCTGTCAGATGGCCACGTTACTAGGCATGGAGGGGCGTGGTTTGGTGTAGGCAGGTCCCGCCTCCACTGCCGGCCCTGATCCCTGAAACCCCACCTTGTTGGTGATGGAGAGAAAAATGGCGACACCCCAGTCTCTCCTTCCTGGACTGGGTGTCCCAAACCACTCTGTTTAGGCCCTCCTCACAGTGCCACGTGGGTGTGAGTGGGCAACTGTGTCCTGTTCCAGTGTCTCCTGCACCTCCCTGGTGCTTGGCTGGGATTCAAACCCTTATGTCATAAAGGAACTGGGTGCGCCGGTTCTGGGGTAGTGTCACCACCCACCCAGCCGACAAAGGGCCTCTAGCTGGTGGGCGCCTGCAGGGTCTTTTGTCCTTGGAATGGCTATTTGCCTTCTTCACACAGCATTCAAGGGAGAGGATTGCTCTCTCCCACTGCTCCTGGGAGCTAGCTACCTAGCCTGGGGCTGACTCCCCTCCTCTCTAGGTGCAGGAACAGGGCAGAGAAAGCCCCACGGTTAGAAACTGGTTCTTTCTCCATTTTTTCCATTCCCTCATCTGTGGTTTTTCTGTTGTCCAAATACAATCCTACACTTCCACGGCCTCTCTTTCTCTTCCTTTTCTCCACAGAAGGGGATCCCTCCCCTCCGCGCCTACACCACCCATTTTATCTCTACCAGTTCGTAATCATGCACCTATGGCTCACCATGTTGTCCCTGTGGGCCCCTGGAGATGTTTCTGTCACTCCGTAGCCCGGATTCCTGGAATGCCATGTCTTCTGGCCTCAATACTGCTGTGTTTGAGGGGTGAGGGAACTTCGGGTCCCCCTACTTCTCCACCACGTTGACTCCTCTCTCCCCAGCTGCTCTTTAAAATTCTCCCACTTCTTGGGGCGCCTGGGTGGCGCAGTCGGTTAAGCGTCCGACTTCAGCCAGGTCACGATCTCGCAGTCCGTGAGTTCGAGCCCCGCGTCAGGCTCTGGGCTGATGGCTCGGAGCCTGGAGCCTGCTTCCGATTCTGTGTCTCCCTCTCTCTCTGCCCCTCCCCCGTTCATGCTCTGTCTCTCTCTGTCCCAAAAATAAATTAAAAACGTTGAAAAAAAAATTAAAAAATAAAATAAAATAAAATTCTCCCACTTCTTAAATGAGAGTGCATCCAGAGGACGTACACTCAACTCTTTTTGCCTTTGGCTGACTCATTCCATCTTGACTATAGCTCTCTTTTATAGATGACTCCCTCATCAACTGAAACTTAGCAAAATCTACTGCGTGCCCTTTTTTTCCCAGATCTTGCCTCTGCCTCCTAAATTAGTTAGTTCTAGCTTTGGCTGTCAGTGACAGAAAACTCAAAAGAGTAGTGGATTAAACAAAATAAGGTTGATTTCTTTCATAGCAGTGTCTTAGAATGATATGATTGTTCCACAATCATCAGGGTTCCCAATTCTGTTTATCTTTTGCTCTGCCATCCTCATTTCAGGTCTTCCACCTCTTGGTCCATTATGGCTGCTTATGATCTAGCCATCACATCCCCATTCCTGCCAGAAAGGGAAAAGAGAAAAGCATACCCAATCCTTTAAGAACTCTTCCCAAAGTTGGATATACCAAATCTGCTTCCATCCTACTGACCACAACTTAATGCCTTAGGCTGACTTTACTGCATAACAAGCTGGAAAATGCAACCTTTATTTTGGGCAGTCATGTATCCAAGCTAAAAACTAGATGCTTAATATTTTGAAGGAAGTGGGGAAGGTTGGGTATTTGGGGTAATTTGAAGCCCCTGACACATCTCTTGGGTTGTTTCTTTTAGACTATTGCAGTTTTCTTATATTTTGCCAATATGACAAATTGAAAGTAATTTCTTCTCACTGTGAATGTCCACATCACTTTATTTGTATTTTCATTACAGCACTCATCTTAGTGTGACATTTTGTCGTTTCCTAGGATGTCATAAGCTCCTTTCAGTATACATAGAAGATGTACAATGATATTTTTAAATTGATTAGTGCTGCTTCTAAGTGGCCAAAGTTACAGCAAACTGTAGGAAAATACTATTTTTTAAAAATTTTAGGGGCGCCTGGGTGGCTCAGTCGGTTGAGTATCTGACTTTGGCTCAGGTCATGATCTCGCAGTCTGTGAGTTCGAGCCCCGCGTCAGGCTCTGTGCTGACAGCTCGGAGCGTGGAGCCTGTTTCAGATTCTGTGTCTCTTTCTCTCTCTGACCCTCCCCCATTCATGCTCTGTCTCTCTCTGTCCCAAAAATGAATAAACTTTAAAATAATTTTTTTTATTCATTTGGAGCACCTGGGCGCCTCAGTCAATTAAGCATCTGAATTCAGCACAGGTCACGATCTCATGGTTCATGAGTTTGAGCCCTACATTGGGCTCTGCGCTGACAGTACAGAGTCTGCTTGGGATTCTCTCTGTCCCTCCCTGACTCGCTTGCTCCCTCTCAAATAAATAAATAAAAACAAGAAAAAGCTTATTCATTTATTTAGTCCAGTGCTTAATTCACAGTTGACATGTTTATTATTAGTTGATCAAATTAGTGAAAACTGAATAGTGAGTAACTAGGGTTTTTATACATTGCATGTGTGTTTCAGTTTTCATTATTAGGAAAGGGAAAAAGTCTGAGATAGTATAAATTTAATTCTAATGCCTCGTGTAATTTTTTTTTTCTTTTAGTACATCTGTACTCCATGGAATAAAAGAGGGACTGCAGAAAGCTGTAACAGACCATACAGTAAAAGCCATTGTGATTTGTGGAGCAGATGGCAAATTCTCTGCAGGTAACCAGTCTCTAACTCTTTCTCATTATCTTTGGAATCCACAGCCTGAGACCAATGCTGCCTTAGCCGTCCCTGTGGGTAATACCGTAGGGTGGGTAATGGATATGGGAGACTTGAATGGGAATGGGAAACATTGCAGAGAGACAAGAGTCACAGAAAGACCCAGAGAAGACTTTGACCTTGCTCTCTTTTGTATTGGATGAGCCTTTGGAGGACACCCAGGCTTGATGGGTGTTATACCTGCTAATATACACCTGTTGGTACATACCTGCTCTGCATATATCTCCACCCTATGGGAGCTTGGACGAATCCCTGTAATCTCCTGAACTCTTCAATTTCTCTGTTTAGAAAGTGGATAGTAGTATCTATCTTAATAGGTTTTTGTGAGGTTACATGAGATATATCTGAAAGTCCCTAGTGCAGTGCCTGCACCAGAAGATGTTCAATAAATGTTATTTTTTATTTCTTTCTGACAGAGACTTGAAATTGAATTCATTTTTCTTCTTTAAAAAAATTTTTTTAACGTGTATTTATTTTTGAGACAGAAAGAGACAGAGCACGAGCAGGGGTGGAAAAGAGAGAGAGGGAGACACAGAATCTGAAGCAGGCTCCAGGCTCTGAGCTGTCAGCACAGAGCCTGATGTGGGGCTTGAAACCACAAACCACGAGATCATGACCTGAGCCGAAGTCAGACACTTAACTGGCTGAGCCACCCAGGCACCCCTGAGTTCATTTTTCTTCTAATAGTCACCCATCTCAGTGACCATGACTCTCTTTATTGGGTTATTCTATGAAGATGCAAAAATACTGAAAACATATGGCAAAAGAATCTGAAATGGTGATTCAGTGGTATTTGTAGTAGCTTTTCTTCTTTTCCCAAATGAATATATTATGCCTTTTGTCCTATATGAAGGCCTGTGTAATGTTACTGTAGCCAATGGAATTTAATGTATGTTAATTGCAGCCTGAGAAGAAATAGATATTGGAATCATGACAGTAAAGAAATGTAAAAATGATAATCATTATAAAATTACCATTTATCTTGCCTGCTATGTGCCAGTACTATATGGGTTATTTATTTATTAATAATGAAAACAGTAGTATTTTTACACATACTTTAATCAGTAAATTCTACAATCTCCATTTACAGATGATAAGGATCAGCCTGAGAGAGATTAAAATAATGTGCCAAACATTAATCAGTTATGAAATGGCTTACTTGTTGTTTTGAAACTTCAGGTCAGAAGCCCAAGATAGTGACTTTGCACCATGGAGAGAGGGATCCCAATTATGGAAAACTCAATATTTCTTTGTAAGAAAGAAGGTAGAAAAGGGAGAATGTAGTTAGAACTCAGGGATAGAAAAAAAAAAAATTCTCCTAGAAAAGCATTAGAGGTGGTTAGACTTAATGGGTTTACATAGAACAATTGGAAAATATACATTCTTCTCAAATTTGCAACATTTACAGATTTGACCAGATACTGGACCACAAGAACTTGTCTTAATAAATTTTACTTAGAATATGTTCTCTGACAGCAATGCAATTAAACTAGAAATCAATAACAAAAATATAACTAAAAATACTCATATGTTTAGAAATTAAATTCATTTCTTAATAATCCCTGAGTCAAAGTGAAATCATAATAGAATTTCGAAAATATTTAGAACTGAATGATAGTGAAATTGCAACATATATAACTGAAGGATACAGCTAACGCAAAACTTAACAGGAGATTTATAACCTTAAAGGTATTTATCAGAAAAGAAAACAGACTGAAACATAACGAGTTAAGCATCTATATCAAGGAGCTAACCAATGAACTACTAGACCCAATGAAGTAGAAGAAAGGGAATAATGAAGAGGAGAAATTAATGTGATAGAAACAAATGTGATTCAAGACTGTCAAAAGTTAGTTCTTTGAAAGACTAATGAAATCTACAAACGTCTGGAGAGATTGATCAAGAGAAAAAGGGAAGGCACAATGTATATAGGGAATGGCAAATGGGATATCACTGCAGATACTGTAGCCATTAAAAAAGATAATGAAAATATTATGGCTTCCCAATATGACTCAAGTGGAAATAAAAAACCATTAAAGAAATCGAATCAGTAATCAAAAATCTCACAGAGTAAATTCCAGCCCCAAATGACTTTATTGGCAAGCTCTAACTGGAAAGTCAAGGAAAATATTATTTGAATTTCATATATGTTCACATAATGTTCACATATGTTTCACATAATGTTTTAGGGAATAAAAGAAGAGGGAACACTTCCCATATTAGTTTCCTTGGGCTGCCATAACCGATGACTTGTGGAGGGTAGAAGTTCAAACTCAAGGTATCTGTATGGTCATTCTTACTCCAGAGGCTCTAGGGAAGACTCTTTGCTTGCCTCCTCTAGCTTCTGTGGTTGCAGCCAATCCTTGGTGTTCCTTGGCTTATTGCTTTATCACTCCTGTCTCTTTCCATGGCCTTCTCGCCTGCGTCCAGATTTCCCTGATCTTATATAGACCCACCCAAATCCAGTATGACCTCATCTTTACTCAGTTATATCTGCAAAGACCCTATTTCCAAATAAGGTAAGTTTCACAGATTCTGCGTGGGCACCATTCAATCCAGTACTCTTTCTAACTCATTTCATGACGCTAGCATAATCTTGATACCAACACCTATCAAGGCCAGTATGAAAAAGCAAAATTTACAAATGAAATTTGCAATGAAAGGAAAGCAAAATGAAAGGCAAGCTTCATTCATAAACATAAGTATAAAAATCTTAAATAATATATCATAAAATTGAATCTAACAATATATAAAAAGTGGAAGGTATCACATTTCTCCCGGAAATTCCAGATTGGTTGAACATTATAAGATTAATGTAGTTCATTCTATTAAAAGATTAAAAGAGAAAAATCATATGAATTTTTTAAGAACTGCAGAAAAAACATTTGATATCATTTGACATGCATTAAAAATAAAAATTTTTAGGGGCGCCTGGGTGGCGCAGTCGGTTAAGCGTCCGACTTCAGCCAGGTCACGATCTCGCGGTCCGTGAGTTCGAGCCCCGCGTCGGGCTCTGGGCTGATGGCTCGGAGCCTGGAGCCTGTTTCCGATTCTGTGTCTCCCTCTCTCTCTGTCCCTCCCCCGTTCATGCTCTGTCTCTCTCTGTCCCAAAAATAAATAAACGTTGAAAAAAAAAAAAAAATTTTAAAAATAAAAATTTTTAGTAAACTAGGTATAGAAAGAAAATGTCTTAATCCATTTTTGAAAACCTATAGAAAACATCAGATAAAATGGTAAGTTGAAAGCCTTCCTGGGGCACCTGGCTGGCTCAATCAGTAGAGCATGAGACTCTTGATCTTGGGGTTTTGTGCTCAAGCCCCACGTTGGGTATAAAGATTACTTAAAAATGAAAAAATCAAAACAAAACAAAACAAAGCTTTCCTTCTGAGATAGGAGCAAGACGAGGCTAGCTACTCTCCCCATTTCTGTTTGACATTGTGTTTTAGGCCCTGGCCAGTCCAGTAAGGCTAGAGAGACAAATGAAAGGTATTGGGATTGGAAAGGAAGAAACAAAACTTCATTATCCAGAAGATATGATAGAGTTTGCAGAAAAATCAAAATAATCTATTAGAAAGGTATTATAATTAATAACTTAGTAATTTTGCTAGATATAAAATCAATATCCAAAACTTTATTGCATTTCTATATGCCAGAAATAAACAGTTAAAAAGTGAAATCACTGTACTCTTGTTTGTGCCTTGGTTTCTGTAAAATTGGGATACTAGTACTAACCTTATGCTGCAAGTAGAAAAATGTAGTAATAACGTTTAAGAATGTGGGCTCTGTAGTTAAACTGAGTTCAAATCCTTATTCTACCAGTAATTAACTGGTCATATGTTTGAACTAGTCACTTAACATCTCAGAGCCTTAGCTTCCTGACCTGTGAAATGGAGATTGTTATACTACTTAACCTACGTATTAAGAAAATCAAATAAGAGAGTATATGAAACTACTTAGCACGGTGCCTGATGTAAAGTATTTATCCAATACGCACTAATTGCTATTATGACATGAAAAATCATTTAAATCTAAACTTACAGGATTGATAGGCCTGAGATATCTGGTTTTTCTTGAGCCAAAAAGGAATAGAAATAATAACTAATAACACTAGATGCGAGTGTGAGTATGATGGATCGGTGAGCAAAAAAATCATAATCTTGGATTGATGCTGGGTAAGGTACAGGTAGAAATGAAAAGTTAAATAGGTTGATCTGAAAGAATTACTTTAACTTTTTAACTCTTGCCAAGCTTAATGTTTTCAAAGAACAGATAATTCTATGGGGAAGAGTTCAGTATAATGTTATGTGAAAAAAGGAAAATATGAAGAATGATGTTATAGAATGCTTTCAATAATGTTAAATATATATGATAGCAAACTTTCATTTAATTCTCTCCTAAGTCACTGAAGATAGGTGTTATGATAAAAAAGTTGCATAACTTACTGAAGGTCACAAAGCCATTTACATATATGCATTGGGAAACAATTAAGAATTCACAAAAATATTACACTGTTATCTCTGTGTGGTGATTTTGGGGTGATCCTTATGTTCTTTATTATTTTGTGTATTTTTCAAATTTTCTATAATGCATGTGTTATTTTTATAATTAGGAAAAGAAATAAATGTTGCTTTTATTGATCATAAAAACAATCTATTACAAAAACATAAAACATATAACTCACAAATATGTATGTGTTTTTTGCTGAGGTTTTATGTTGTAATGATTTATGCTCTTAACAAACATATAATAAGGTTGGTGAGCAATACTATACAAAAAAAAGAAGGGGAGGGAGGGCTGGTTCAACTTCTGAATCTCTATTCCCCCTTCTCTGAGGCTTTTAATTTTTTACAGATAGAGTTACTACCTATCATATGGAAGACAGATTTTAGATTACAGGATTCCTGATCAAGGTTTGAGGATTTTCTCTTGTAATGTTCTACATTTTCCAGGTTATTTTTCCTTCACTGTGTGTCCAGCCAAAGAATTAAATGTTTTGTGGTCCCAAAAAGGTCTGAAATTCCTTGAGAGTTATCTGATACCTTATTGTCTATAACAAAGTCCAAGACTCTCCACCTCTCCTTTTCCTTGTCTGTGTCCTTAGGTGCTGATATCCACGGCTTCACTGCTCCTAGAAAGCCCGCCATTGTACTGGGACACGTAGTAGATGAAATACAGAGAAATGAGAAGCCCGTGGTGGCAGCTATTCAAGGCATGGCTTTAGGAGGGGGACTAGAGCTGGCCCTGGGCTCTCACTATAGGATTGCCCATGCAGAGGTAACCGCTAAAGCTCCATATGGGGCTCGGTGTGGGGGGCTTTTCTTTAAGGCGATGTCTAAATGTTGTATAAGCCTCAGTGGTGATCATCTTGAAAGGCTAGCTTCCTGGTTGACAACTCTTATGTATTTTTAGCACTGGTTTTTCAGCTGCTATGCATCAGCACAGTGGTAGTAGTTGTTGACATGTTGAAAAATGTCCATTCCATGAGTAAATAGCTGTTACCCTGAGCCCCATGACTGTCCCTTTGCTTCCCTAGCCCTAGCCCTTGGGTCTCCCCATAAAACACAAACCAAAGGGGAACTACTGGGTCGGTACAGGGCCCCCACAACTCTTCTCCAGTAGTATGACCCACGTCATGTTCCGCTGAGCCATGCTTATGCAGCATGAGGTATAAAATATTTTGACTCTCATCCCTGAGTCTGCATACTTATTTAAATTTTTATTTCCTCAAAGGTTTTGGTTTTGTGGTCCCCTGTCATTATTAGTACCTTAGAAGACAATTTCCTATTTGAAAATAGCACAAAATTGTAAATCCATTTGTTTCTGGAAATAGATTTAATTTGGGCTATTAAGTATGTAGATGAGGTCTGTGATACCAGTCTCAGAATGGTAACATTTTGTAAGTAACATATTTTTCTAGTGATAAAGATAACGTTGATCATTGTGATAGACTAAAAAATACAGGAAGGTATAAAGATGTAAACTAAAATCCCCATAAACTCACAGTTCAGAAACAACCACTATTAATATTATATTTTATTTTCTTTTGGTCTTCTTCCTATGTAATACATTTTTCTTATAGCTTTTTTAAAATTTATTTTTCTTTGCTGTCTTTAAAAAAAAACACCTACAGGGACGCCTTGTTGGCTCAGTTGGTTAAGTGTCTGACTCTTGGTTTTCATTCAGGTCATGATCTCATGGTTCCATCTGTGGGATCAAGCCCCAAGTAGGGCTCCATGCTGTTAGTGTTGGATCCTCTCTCTCCCTTCTCTCTGCCTCTCCCACGTGCTCTCTCTCAAAATAAATGAACTAAACACACACACACACACACACACACACACACACAAAAACACCTACCTTTGGAATTATATTGTATTTCATTTGTACTCCATTTTTATACTAATATCATATTTAACCTATTTGTTTATGCATTCTGCCAATCTGTTTTAGAGAGTTTAATCTATTTACATGTAACATAATTACTAATAAGGAAGTACTTACTTCTGCCATTTTGCTATTTTTTTCCTTTGTCTTATATCTTTTTTGTTTCTCAATTATTCCATTAATGCTTTCATTTGTATTAAATAGATATTTTCTATTACCCTTTTCATTTTCTTGTTCCTTCTCTTACTATGTATTTTTGAGTTATTTTCTTACTGGTGGTAACAAAAGTCCTGGTGATTACAATTAACGTCTTAATTTAAAACAATCTAGTTCAGATTAATGCCAACTTAATTTCAATAGTATACAAAAAAGTTTGCTTCTATATGGTTCCGTTACCCACTACTTTAATGCTGTTATTGTCACAAATTGTATCATTACACATTTGTATGCCCATTAACACATTTTTTTTAAATATGAAATTTATTGTCAAATTGGTTTCCATACAACACCTAGTGCTCATCCCAACAGGCGCCCTCCTCAATGCCCATCACCCACTTTCCCCTCCCCCCCCCCATCAACCCTCAGTTTATTCTCAGTTTTTAAAATTCTCTTATGGTTTGCCTCCTTCCCTCTCTGTAACGTTTTCCCCCCCTCCCCCTCCCCCATGGTCTTCTGTTAAGTTTCTCAGGATCTACATAAGAGTGAAAACATATAGATTTTTTATTATTGCTTAATGTAGGGGTCTTTTAAATCAGATAGGAAAGAAGAATTATACAGAAAAGTTTATATTAATTTGTCCTTTATATTTACCTAAATAGTGATCCTTTATCATTGTTTTTTATTCCTTCACATGGATTTGAGTTCCTGTCTAGTGTCCTTTCATTTCACTGTGAAGGATTTCTTGTAGGGCAGATGTGCTGGCAACAAATCCAATTTTTGTTTTTACCTCAGAATGCTTTAATTTGCCTTCATTTTGATTTTTCTAAAGTTTATTTATTTACTTTGAGAGAGAGAAAGAGAGAGAGAGAGAGAGAGAGAGAGAGAGAGAGAGAGAATGGGGGAGGGGCAGAGAGAAGGAGAGAGAGAATCCCAAGCAGGATTGGGAGTGTGGAGCCTGACATGGGCCTCGAACCCATGAACCATGAGATCATGACCTGAGCCAAAATCTAGAGTTGGATGTTTAACCAACTAACCCACCCAGGTGCCCCTTGTTTTCATTTTCAAAAGCTAGTTTTGCTGGATGTAGAATTTTTGTTTGACATGTTTTTCTTTTAGTGCTTTGAATATGTCAACCTACTGCCTTTTGGTCTCCATGGTTTCTGACAAGAAACCTGCTGTTAATCTTATTGTAAATAGTCTTTAAACATATCATTTTAAATGGCTTATAATTTTGTATAATTTTGTCTTATAGATATACCATAATTTATTTAACATTTCCTTGTAGCATTAAATTTTTTTAATGTTTATTTATTTATTTTGAGAGAGAGAGCAGGGGAGGGCAGAGAGAGAGGGAAAGAGAAAATCCCAAGCAGGCTCTGCATTGTCAGCACAGAGCCAGACATGGGGCTCAAGCCCATGAACCCTGAGATCATAAAATGAGCTGAAATCAAGAATTGGACACTCAGTCAACTGAGCCACCCAGGCACCCCAGCATTTTAATTTTTATAAGGGTTTATGAATAAAGATATATATCCTAAGTGCTCCTTTTTCTGTGTCCCTCTTACCATGCCTTCTGCACACTGAGTGTAGATGTAAGTTATAAGCAATGATAAGTCAGGGGATGGGGATGAACAGTGGTGGAAAAATTCTTGACTGACTGTTAGGAATGCCTTGTGTGAGAAACTCTTAAATATTCCAGGTATTCTGGAGCTCTTGGAATCACAATGTGGGTAAATGACAGTCTGCATTAAAGCACCTTCCTCCTCCCATCCTGTACCTGTAACAAAACTAACAGAACTTTAGCCACTTTTAAGTAGCCAAGAGAGGCATGTGGCAAAGGGCTTGAACTCATTCTCTTGCCTGGACTGAGGTTGCTGTCTAATTTTTTTTCTGTAAGAGCTTTATTGAGATATAACTCAAAAACCATATAATACATTCATTTAAAGTGTACAATTGAGGATGCCTGGCTGGCTCAGTCAGTTAAGTGTCTGACTTTGGCTCTGGTCATGATCTCATTGTTCCTGGGTTCAAGCCCTGCATCAGGATCAGCACTGACAGCTCAGAGCCTGCTTTGGATTCTCTGTCTCCCTCACTCTGTCTGCCCCTCCCCTGCTCATGCTCCCTCTCTCTCAAAAATAAATAAATAAATAACCAAAAAAAAACATTTAAGGGGCACCTGGGTGACTCAGTCAGTTGAGCATCCAACTTCAGCTCAGGTCACGATTTCGCAGTTGGTGGGTTCGAGCCCCACGGTAGGCTCTGTGCTGACAGCTCAGAGCCTGGAGCCTGTTTCTGATTCTGTGTCTCCATCTCTCTTTGTCCCTCCCCTGCCTTTGCTGTCTCTCTCTCAAAAATAAACATTTTTAAAAATTAAAAAAAACATTTAAAAATAAAATGTACAATTGAGGGGTGCCTGGGTGGCTCAGATGGTTATCTGACTCTTGATTGGTCTTGATCTCGGGGTTGTGAGTTCAAGCCCTGCACTGGGCTTCACGCTGGACGTGGAGCCTACTTAAAAAAATGAAAATAAAGTGTACAACTGAATGGTATATTAGCATATTCACAGGGCTGTGTAACCCTTACCACAGTGGATTTTAGAACATTTATTATACCAAAAAGAAAATTCATACCCTTTAGGAGTAACCCACCATCTCCCCTCTCCCCCAGTCCTAGGCAACCACTAATCTACTCTCTGTCTCTATGGGTTTGCCTATTCTAGACATTTCATATACACAGAATCATACAACATGTTGTCTTTTATGACTGGCTTTTATCACTTAACATAATGTTGTCATCATTCACCCATGTTGTAGCTTGTCAGTACTTCATTCCTTTCTATGGCCAAATAATATTTCCTTGTATGGATATACCACATTTTCTTTATCCATTCATCAGTTGATGAACATGTGAATTGTTTCTATTTTCTTGGCTTTTACGAACAATGATGCTAGGAAAATTTGTGTAACATTGTGTGTGTTGTGTGTGTGTGTGTGTGTGTTTATTATAGTCATCCTATTGGATGTGAAATAGTATCTTGTGGTTTTGATTTGCATTTTCCTGATGGGCTAATGATATTGAACATCTCTTCATGTGCTTATTGGCTATTTTGTATCTCTTCTTTAGAGAAATGTCTATTCAGATCCTTTGCCAATTTTTTAAATGTTTTTTATTTACTTTTGAGAGAGAGAGAGAGAGAGAGAGATTGAGATTGAGTGGGGGAGGAGCAGAGAGTGAGGGATACCCGGAATCCGAAGCAGGCTCCAGGCTCTGAGCTGTCAGCACAGAGCCCAATGCAGGGCTCAAACCCACGAGCTGTGAAATCATGACCTGAGCTGAAGTCGGAGGCTTAACCAACTAAGCCACCCAGGCGCCCCTCCTTTGCCCATTTTTAATTGGATTGTCTTTTTATTACTGAATTGTAAAAAGTTCTTTATATATTCTACATACATGATTAGCAAATATTCTCTCCTATTCTGTGAGTTTTCCTTTTAATTTCTCGGCTTCCTGGCTCTTTTAGGGCTCCATAAAGCTGTTTCTGGACAATATAACTTTTGTTGGCTGAAACATCACAATGGAGTCAGAGAAAAAAATATGTAAGAAGTTAGAGATGTATTTCAACATGAAGACTTAGGGACAGCACAGCTCTGTTTATGTTGTTAACCTAAATAGGGGGTGTGCACTAATTTGCCCTGTAAAAACTTTTTTTTTTTTAATTTATTTAAAGTGTCAGGGTGCCTGGGTGGCTCAGTCAGTTAAGCGTCTGACTTCTGCTCAGGCCATGATTTCAATGGTTGAGGCTCTATGCTGATGGCTCAGAGCCTGGAGCCTGCCCCTCCCCCACTAGTGCTTTGTCTTTCTCTCTTTTTCTCAAAAATGAATAAACATTAAACACTTTTTAATTTATTTAAAGTGTCTTATTTATTTTGAGAGTAGGGGGAGGGGCAGAGAGAGGGAGAGAGAGAATCCCAAGCAGGCTCCACACTGTCAGGGCAGAGCCGGATGCAGGGCTTGATCTCAGGAACCTTGAGATCAGGACCTGAGCCAAAATCAAGAGTCGGACGCTTAACCAACTGAGCCACCCAGGCACTCTCGCTTTTTGTTATGTATTTATTTTAAAAGAGAGAGTGTGTGTGCACTGCTCTGCAGAAACTCCTGAAACAGTGTTTTTGAAAGTGTGGGAAATCCAGAGGAATCCTCCCCTTTACTCTACATGCGGTCTCATTCTAATGACCTTTATGCCTTCAAACTTTAATAGGCTCAAATTGGCTTCCCAGAAGTCAGACTAGGACTCCTTCCTGGTGCAAGAGGAACCCAGCTTCTCCCCAGACTCATTGGAGTTCCTGCTGCACTTGATTTAATTACCTCAGGTCAGTACAAACCCTGACAACAGCTGTCTAGAGCAATGCAAGGAACTGATTTAAGATTTAGAGAAATTCTGGATTGACCATTACCCACTCAAGTAATCTTAAGAGGATACTTTAATTTCTTTGACTATCAATTT
Source organism: Neofelis nebulosa (assembly GCF_028018385.1). Classification (NCBI taxonomy): domain Eukaryota; kingdom Metazoa; phylum Chordata; class Mammalia; order Carnivora; family Felidae; genus Neofelis; species Neofelis nebulosa. Next base: position 77,014,242 of record NC_080786.1, on the reverse strand, counting down.
TCTCATCTGTAAAATGGAAGGAGTACTTTCCCTGAGAGCTTTTCAGACATTACCATGAAGATCACATGTAAGTGCCTCCCCCAAAAAATTTCTTTAATGTTTATTCATTTTTGAGAGACAGAGACAGAGCATGAGTGGGGGAGGGGCAGAGAGAGAGGGAGACGCAGCATCTGAAGCAGGCTCCAGGCTCTGAGCTGTCAGCACAGAGCCCGTCGTGGGCTCAAACCCACAAACCACAAGATCATGACCTGAGCTGAACTTGGTCGCTTAACCAGCCGAGCCACCCAGGCACCCCATGTGCCTTCTAAATGAAAGTGTTTACAGAGCACTAATTATAAGTAAGATTTTATTATAGCTCACGTGTCCATGCATAAACACTTGTATTCACATAGGGTGTATTATATGCAGACTCAATTTAGAAATGATAATGTACATGAGAATTAACACCAGAATTGTCATGGAAAGGTTTGAAGTTATAGTGTGGAAATGACTGAATTTTTCATTTCCCAAGTATTAAGATGTTAGCTACAAATGAAAGTTCTCTTTCCATAGGGAAAGTGAACAATGCAACAATAGAAAACATTTAGAGATCCTGGATTTACGAAATCCTGTAAGACTTATAAAGAGATATCCAGTTGAAGTAAGGTTGGAAGAAAGAGTCATGTTTTGATTGACAGTGTTTCTTCTCTCTATATTTCTGTGGGTCGGGAATTTGGCACCAGCTTAGTTGGACTCTAAGCTCAGGGTTTCTCATGAAGTTGTAATCAAGACATTGATTAGAGCTGTAGTTGTCTGAAAACTTGAGTGGGGCTGAAGGATCTACTTCCAAGATAGCTTCCTCACATGGATGGCTAGTTGGTGCTGACTGTTGGCATTTCTTCTCCACATAGACCTCTCCCTAAAGCTGCCTGAGTGTCTTCACAATATGGAAGCTGACTACCTCTGGACTGAGAGATCCAAGAGACAGCAAGGCAATAGCTGCGATATCTTTTAGGACCTAGCTTTGGAGTTATGCACCATCTTTTCTGATTATGTATTTTTATATATATATATGAAATTATTTATACAGGTCTTCCCTATTCAACATGGGAGGGGGCTTGAACACCAAGAGGTGAAACTCACGGAGCCATTTTGGAGGCTAGTTACTTCAACTTTATACTCACACATATGCCTATCTATTATGTATATATATGTATATATATATGTATAGAATATGTATATACATACATAGTAAGTTAGATATATATGTAAGTTACATATTACTGTGTATAGACATAGTAAGTTAGAAGGAGATAAGTGCTAAGGAGAAAACAAAACAAAGTGGGAATATAAAATGTTAGAGATGGAGGGGTAGGTAATATTTTAATATAAAATGTTAGGGATGGAGGGATTAAAAACGCTTTCCTACTAAATGACATCTGAGTAAAGACCTGAAAGAGATGAGGAGGCTTATTATGCCAATATCTGGAGAAATGCATTCCACATGGATAAATAGCAGATGCAAAGGTTGGAAGTTTCAAAGAAAAGCGAGAAGGTAGATACAGCTGGAGTGAAGTGAGGAAGGGAAAGAGAAGTAGGGGATGAAGTCACATCGTGTAAGGCTTTGAAGAGAATACAAAGACCTTTGGCTTTTCTTCTCAAATGAGGTAGAAAGGCATTGGAGTGTTCTGAGCAGAGTCACATGCTCTCATTTGTTTTTTAAAGGATCACCCTGGCTGTTGAAAATACATTAATTAGAGGTAAGGCAGACACAGGAAGGCTGATTAGAAACCTGCTACAGTCATCCAAGGGACAGATGATGAGAGCTGGGACCTGAGCGGTAACAATGTAAATGGTGAATCATGGTCAAATTCAGCATATATTATGAGGGTAGAGCCAGCAGGATTTTGTGATTTATCAAAAAAGTGAAATGTGCAAGGAAGAGCAGAGCGAAGGATGATTCTAATGACCTGCGCAGCTGGAAAGATGGTGCCATTTTTGAGATGGAGATTGCTACTGGAAGAGTAGGATATAGGGAGGAATCACAAGCGCTTAGCTGGGGGCATGTTACGTTTGAGAGGTCTGTTAGACATCCAAGTGGAGACGCCAAGTAGACAGTTGGACAGACTGGCCTGGAGTTTAGGAGAGAGGTCTTCTGATCTCCTCTCAGACTCCATTTTCTCAACAGAAAACAACTACATGGTTGCCTTGAGGAATAATGAAATGACATAACATGCTTCTGGTACAGTACCTGACACATAGAAGACATTTTATAAATGGTAACTGTGGTAGGCAGAATAATGCCTCCCACCCCACCAAAGTTGTCTGTGTCCTAATCCCCAGGACTTGTGAATATGATGCCTCACATTCAAAAGTGACTTTGCAGGTGTGATTAAATTAAGGATCTTAAGATGGTAGATTACTTTGGATTTTCCAGGTTGGTCCAGTTCATCACAAGGGTACTTAGAAGAGGAGGGCAGGAGGTTAGAGAGGAGACAAGATGCTACCAGCTGGCTCTGAAGATGGAGGAAGTGGCCACAAGCTGAGCAACGCAGGCAGCCTCTAGAGGCGGGCAAAGACGATGCAACAGATTCTCCCTTAGAGCCTCCAGAGAGAACACAATTTTGCCGACCTATTTTAGACTTCTGATATCCTAAACTAAGATAATAAATGTATGTTGTTTTAAGCTGCTCTGTTTGTGGGAATTTGCATAAGAAACTAATACAGTAGCTATTAATAATGATGCTATTACGACTGTTGCTGTTCGGTTTGGAAGGTGTTTTTTTTTTCCCCTAACCGACTATGCTAAAAAAATTGTTATTGAAAGTTGAAGATCCCCTACTGATGTTAATGCTGTAAAAACACCGGCTTTGTAGGCACTGTCCCCGTAGGAAGTTAATAAGTAAACAGATTTAAATGAAATTAATAAGTAAGTAGCTAACCTTTTCTGATCTGAAAACCATTAGAGAGGTAATTCTGGAAAGTGGAGCAATTATAGCAGCCACCGTTGCTTTTCCACAGTTGCCTGAAAATGCTACCCGGAAACAGCTGAATCTTTAGCAGTAACCACAAAAGATTTGCTACAGCACCTTGCAATTCATTCCCTGATGTTCTCTGTCCGATCAAGTGACAAGAACTACAGTTCCCTGCTCTTGCTTCTGCTTCATTTTTTATGGCTCGTCCTCCTTGTTCACTGAACAGCACACAAAATCCCTGCTCTGTTCTCACAGAGCTTTGCTCTAGTCCATGAATTTCTTTATGGTCATTCCCAGGACAAGGATACATTCAGGCTCTAGACGCTGAGCGTCTTACCATCTAGAACAGTGGGGGAGAAGTTGTGAGTGGCATCTTTATCCTACCTGCCTTTCAGGTGGGTTAAGTCCAGGTGAGTTTTCTCTATATTTGAGCAAGAGGTTGAGGGTGAATTTTACTAGCCGGGGCTCCCAGGCAGTGATAATATGTATCAGCAAGTATCATTCTGTGACTAAAACAAACAAAAAAACCTTAACACTAAACCCAAAACCTATAAAGATATTCTGTGGCTTTAAAAGAGTGAAACAGGCACTGGGTGTTGTATGGAAACCAATTTGACAATAAATTTCATATATTAAAAAAAAAAAGAGTGAAACATTCATATGAAACAGATTAAAGAAAATGACAATTTTAGAAAATATTCTAAATTAGAAAAGAACATCTATTATTTGTTAAATAAGAACACACTATCTGGAAGCAAAACATTTGCCTAAATAACTTCTTTTAGAAGCAATAAAAAGAAGATATGATCAAACAGACAACTCAGTCAGCAACATGGAGGATAAACAGAGGCACATTTATGGAATTCGGTGAAGTCAGAAGAATTTAACAAAAAGATACATAAAATGTAAAGGAAAGCAACAGATATGGAAGGTATATAATCAGAGTCTCTGCTATGAATAATAAGAGCTCTCAAAGCATGAAGCAAAGATGTGAGAAGCAGTAACCAAAAGAAAAAATAGAAGAAACTCTTCAGATATGAAATGGAATCAGAGATCATGTTTCAACAGGCTCACCATTTTCCTGGAAAAACTGATGCGGAGATATCAATTCCCTGATGTATTTTGGTAAAGATTTTGAACTTCCAGGAAATGGATCCTGCAAGCTTCCAAAGGATAAAACAAAGCAAAAGATTACTTTCAAAATAACTAAAATCACTCAGCCACAAATAAATGCTAAATGTATGGAACATTCATATACGATCCTAGTACCCACGCTCCAACGCAGCAATAACATATATCAGATTAGATAATACACGACCCTAGTACATGAATGTGTCATACATTTGTCATATATTATCATCATTTTAAAGACTGTGAATTCTATTCTAGGATTCTATACAGTCTTTAAAATGATAATCTAAATCAGAAGTTCTTATAGTGTGGTCCAGGGACTCCTGGGTATGCCTAAGATCCTTCGGGACGGTTCATAAAGTCAGAGCTACTTTCATAACAATAGGACATTATTTGCCTTTCCACTCATTCTCTCACACATGTATACTAGAATTTTCCAGAGGTTGTTGTATGCCACATGATGTCAGAACAGATAGAATGAAGAAGCAGATAATGAGAATCCATCTGTCTTCTACTAAGCCAGATTTGAAAGAAATTTATAAAAATGTAAACTAATGACACTCTCTGACTAAGCTTTTAAAATTTTGAAAATAGTTATTTTGCATAAAAATTTATTCATGTTAACATCAATGTTAACATTTATCGTTGTTATTTTAAAGTAATGCAATAAACATTTTAAAGTTCTCAGTTTTAACTTAAAAAAATTTTTTTTCGTGTTTATTTTTGAGAGAGTTGAAAGACAGAGCATGAATAGGGGAGGGGCAGAGAGGGGGATACAGAATCCGAATCCAGGCTCCAGGCTCCAAGCTGTCAGCACAGAGCCCATCGCGGGGCTCGAACTCACAAATCGTGAGATCATGACCTGAGCCGAAGTTGGATGTTTAACCAGCAGAGCCGCCCAGGCACCCCAGTTTTCCTTTCTAATACAGTAAATACCGATAGAAATAATCTACATAGGGGCACCTGGGTGACTTTATGTTTAAATAAACATTTTTAAAAATTAAAAAAAAAAGAAATAATCCACATAAAAGCTTTTTAGAGTCCTCCATTATTTTTTATTTATTTATTTATAGGTTGTTTTTTTTTTAATGTTTATTTATTCTTGAGAGAGAGAGAGACAGAGCATGAGCGGGGGAGGGGCAGAGAGAGGGGAGACACAGAATCCGAAGCAGGCTCCAGGCTCTGAGCTATCAGCACAGAGCCTGACGTGGTGCTCAAACTCACAAGCCGTGAGATCACGACCTGAGCCGAAGTCAGACGCTTAACTGACTGAGCCACTCAGGTGCCCCTGGAGTCCTCCATTATTTTTAAGAGTGGAAGGGGATCCTAAGATTAAAAAGTTTGAGAATTGCTAATTGAGATCTCTTTTCTTAGGCACAGAAACCACAATACAAAACTGTGTATATGTGGTCCAAATTAGAAAATAACATGAGTCTATGTGTGTAAAAAAGGCTTATTTTTTCTTTCAAATCATGGGGGGGGGGGGGTGTTCTAAATCTTATGAAAGGGTAGTTAGAAAAACTAAATATACTAAACTTGTCTTTAATAAATTAAAGTAGAAATTGTTTTAATTTACAATGTTATGATAAGTACACTTTTAAGAAATGTACAGTATGTTAAGTATCTAAATGTAAAATTCCTAAGATGATGCTTATCCAACAGACTACAGAAATTCAAAGCACAGAAGACAGTTCATTCTGCAAAAGATGAAATAGAAAGGAAGCAAAGCAGAAGAAAATATAGGGGAAATTATAATAGTGTGAAATGAGTCTGTAAAGCCTAAGGTTTACAAAAATTGAAGCATGTGGGGGAATATTGAAGAATTTTGTGTCTCTGTTTTTATCATTAAGTCTGGAAGGCAAGTGTATCTTGGGGGAAATCAGGAAGAAATCTGGCTGCTTTGACAAAAAGAAATGAAGTGAACTAGGATTGCCTTTTCCAAAGCACTGCTGCTTATAGAAATATCACTATTTTTAACTTGATGAAGAGAAGAAGTAAAAACTAAGAATATGATGGATTTTGATTTGCATAGAAAAGGTCACAGTGAGTTAGAAGAAAACTAACAGAATCATACACCTATCTTTTTACGTTGTCTGTACAATTTTAGGGGGACTTTAAAATGACATCTGGAAAGGATTCTATGTAGGCAAAAATGTTCTAAAGGTTGGAAAAGAAGCCGTGAAAAACATTGGAAAAAATTGAGATTACCCACTTTGAAGAAGAGAAGTCTGAACTTTGGTTACCCTGGGTCTCCTTATAGTAGCTCTAGTCAGGGGTCTTATTAAAGTCCATTGGACAGTGGTTGTTGTCTACACTGAAGTAGAAAGAGAAAAAGCAAGCTTAAATCTGAGCCTGAAGATTTGGGTTGTATATACAGAGCTGCGTCTTTAGGCCCTTGAGACAATAAAAGTACCTAGAATCTCACTAAGAACAGTAGTGATACACCTGCACTTTTGTGAAATCCAGGCCAGAAGAGACCATCACAGCTGAAGGAATTTTCAGTGCATCTTTTGGGTAGCTCACATTTCCTACTAGTTTCCCCAAACACCCTTTTAGTACTCAGGTTTCCATTTTCCATTTTGTCTGCAGGCTGCAGGCTGGGCACTCACCCCTCACCCAAGTGATCTTCTACACAGGAGATGTGACCCCCGCAGCCACTCATCCACTCTTCACCGCCTTCCTCACCCCAGGAGGAAATCTGGGAGCCTGTTTTCAAAGGCACTTCCAGAAAACTAACCAAATAATGTTTTTGCAGAGTGACTCCTGCCAAAAATCATTGAACTGTCTCTCTAATCAAGAAAACCTATTTCTAACTCTCTGAAGCGCTACTAAGAACCGGGAATGGAGGGTTTGTCTCAAAGATGGCATCCACTAACACTGTAAGAGCAGCAAGGACTGTGGAATTATCGCCACCAAGACTGATCTGATGATCACTTTCACAAGGCAAGATGTTACTGGCAAGAAAGCAAGCAAGCCAGGTGTTATTGTTTCCTTTCTTCTTGACCCTGTGATAAGGGATGCTTATATCCCTTAACCCTCTACTTCAGAATATTCAGATTAATTTACATATTTACACCTGGTGAAGAACTCAGGAGTGATGCTCATCAAACTTTTTTTTTTTTAATTTTTTTTAATGTTTATTTCTTTTGAGAGACAGAGACAGAGCATGAGTGGGGAAGGGGCAGAGAGAGAGGGAGACAGAATCTGAAGCAGGCTCCAGGCTCTGAGTTGTCAGCACAAAGCCCAACATGGGGCTCAAACCCACGAACTGGGGGATCATGACCTGAGCTGAAGTCAGACGTTCAACTGACTGAGCCACCTAGGCGCCCCTCATCAAATTTCTTAACACCCTAAAGCTGCCATTCTATACTTGGAGGCCGCCAGTGCCACCACCCGACGCTAGATGTCGCTAGTTGCCGCTTAGTGTCATTACCCCAGACTAAAAACCCTCTATGGAGCACTCCTCTCACCAAACTTGGGGTCATGGGCCACACCCTAACTGCGTGGACCTGAAGGAACAATTGTCTGATCACTTCTGCTTCCCTTTTAGCTACTGCAATAAAAGGCAGGGTCCAAAGCTCACACAATAGCAATTCCACAAACTTAGGGTGGGGTTGAGATGCTGGGTTGGCAAAAAATGACAGAAGTCCACCCATTTGTCCTGTGTAATTTTGATAACTTACATAATGTCAACTTAATCATTAATTTCCCCCTGTTTCCCAGCTCTATTTCTGTTTTAGGACTGTGTTTATTTGTTTTTTTTGTTTTTTGTTTTTTGCAATCAGTGTCGGTATGTATGTTGGTGTAAGACAGATACTGCTACTGCTCTGCTGTTACTACCTCTATTATTATTAGCAAAAAACCAATCATCACTTTTATAGAGACTTATAGTTAACAAAGTGCTTCTATAGAGATTTACAGAATATAAAGAAAATGTATTATTCTCAGTTGATACTCAGAATTACCAAGGTAAGCATAATTTTTCCCATTTACCTAGGAGGAAGGTGTGGTCTCTCTACAATGCTTCATCATCACACAAAGAGTAGAAGGTAGAGCTGAAGCTTGAACTAAGTTTTCTGGTTACCTCTGCAGTGACCTGTCTACTACTTTCTACCGTGCTACTTACTTATTTCATTTAGGAATAGATGTTTGTATCCAGGAAAGATAACCTTCCTTACCAGAGAAAGTAATGCTTTTGCTTTAATCTCACACAGTTCTCTGGGTTTGTTTTATTTTGTTTTGTTCTAGGAAGACACATTTTGGCAGACAAAGCACTCAAGCTGGGCATTCTAGATGAAATTGTGAACTCAGACCCAGTTGAAGAAGCAATCAAATTCGCCGAGAGAATTTCTGGTAAGAAGATAATAAAGAAAATAGCGCAAGTTTGGGAGCAAGCTAAACTTTCGTTTTAATAAGGAATTCCTTAAATATCTTATGGTACATCCATGCGATAGAATATGATACAACTTTAAAATGAATGACAAACTACGTATTGATTTGGTATGAATGCTATGATCTAACCTACTCTTAAGTGAAAAGCGTCACTGTGAACAGTGATTCACCATTTGTGCAAAAAGGAAAGGGGGATGGGACTGAATGTCTATATGGAGAGAATGTGTATATGTAACTGTTCTTCTACATATAAGATATTTATGTAAAGATTCACAAGAAATGGTTCATGGTTGCCTCTGAGAATGGGGCTGGTCAGCCAGGGAAGCCATTGGAAGAAGACTTTTCATTGTTTACCGTTTAGTACCTTTTGATTTTGTTTTGAAATAATGAATTTTCTGTAAGAAATAATTAAAATGAAAACAAGCCGACATTTCAGCAACTAGAAACAAGCGTCTCTAATTTACCGCAATAAAACCGTAGCTTTGTCTCAGTGAGCTTGTATTTTCTTTCTGTCACTGGTTTCTCATTTTGTGGGTTCATGGCATCCCTTTAAAAGTTCTCTGGAGTGGCACTATTCCTTTTCAATTTATGGAGAGCAGCAGCAAGATGGAGAGGGTTAAAGAGTGCCAGAAAAAATAATTGGGAGCAGTGTTGGGTCACAGACAGAGCAGCATGTTCATCTTTCTGCTTGGTGGTAGGCAATGGCTCAGTGTCACTCAGAGGCATTCCTTTGAAAAAGCCATTCTTTTGTTGACCCCAGCAGGGACCAAACACTTCCCTGAAATAATCTTCCTTTTTGTGGCTCTAGCCAGTTGCTGTTTCAATGCAATAGGAAAAGCTTGAACTGGAGAGTCCAGGACCGTGGAGAGAAAATCCCGGTGACTCATAAAGAGAATCAGCAAGTCTTTGCCCAAAAGGGAATGAGTTTCCTGGTGTCTTTCTCTGCCTTCCAGTCTTCACCAACTTTTCATCACTGATTTCATTGTGCCTCCTGGCAGAGCTTATAGTTTCGTTAGAAGTCGCCCGGCTGACAACAAAGGCTATTTGCATTTGGAAATCCATTCGTGATTTTTTGGCTTGAGGCTTATGATAGACCCATGTCTAACAGTTACACCTGTGGCTTTAGGTTGTAAAGAACTAGGTTTCCACAGGAAGTTCTTGTCCTTAACTGAATTCCCTAGATTGAGATTTGAGAGTTAAGTAACTAAAAGAGATAGATGAGGATCATGGTCTTTTTACAGTAAACTGTAAAATGCTCCGTTTTAATTTTTGTAATTTATTTAACTTTTAAAATAAATTTTAAATTAGAAAACTAAGCATTAAATTACTGTTTATAAAATTTATAAAATGGTCTTTTCAATCTCAGTAACATTGCACAGTTTTTCCACTTGGTGGCGTCCAAATATTGAGAAGGAACCATGCTTTATTTTATTTTATTTTTCTTTATTCTTTCTTTTTTTAGGAATCCTCTGCTTTAAAATTTAGCAATTCACCTGTTAACAGTAGGGAAATGGTTTGGGGCTTTGGGAAATTATGTATAACTATTTTAAATTATAATCATGAAAACTATACCGAAATATGTAACATTGTGGATAAAAATGTCCAAAATATAAATTTACATATATTCTATAATTATAGCTACATAGAGTATGAATATAGCCCTGAAAGTAAAGGAAATATGCAAAAATTACAATAATTTAATTTCTCTCAAAAAATTTCATAAGTAATCTTTGCTTCTGTGTTTATTTTTTCCAGCTTCATTGAGGTATACTTTACACACATTAAAATCTACCCATTTCAAGTATAGAGTTTGAAGAATTTTTATAATTGTTTGTAGCTGTGTAACTACTATCACAATCAGTATATAGTTCTATTACCCTAAAAAAAAAAAAAAAATTTTTATGCCTCTTTTCAGTAGATTCTCTTCCCTGCCCCTTGGCCACAGATAATCAATGACCTACTTTCTGTTACTATAGTTTTTGTTTTTTAGAATTTCATATAAAGTTGGAATCACAATATAGCATGTAGTCTGTCATGTCTGACTCCTTTCACGTAACATAATGTCTTTGGTATTCATCCAGGTTGTTTCATGTAATAATATTTCATTTTTTTTAATTACCTAATAGCATTCATTCCACAGTATGGATGTCCCGCACATTGCTTATCCCATTTATTAGTCGATGGACATTTAGGTTGTTTTCACTTTGGACCTACACAAGTCTTTGTAGACATATTTACCTTTCTCTTGGGTAAATACCTAAGAATAATGCTACTGAGTTGTATAGTAAGTATATATTTGGTTCTTAAATGCTTTTTAAACTTGATGGGTAATGAAAAATTCACTAGTGAACTGGAAGATAGTAATTTTTGCCAAGCAAATTGGAAAAGAAAAATAATATGGTGAGATTGAGCTTAGACAAGCTCTTATTGTACTGCTTGTAATACATCTCCCCTAAAGGCAATTTGGCAGTTAGGTACTGAGACTTGCTCACATCTTTTGCTTTAGTATTTCTATTCTTAGGAAGTTATCATAAAGAAATAATCACAGAAGTATACGAAGATTTGTGTACAGTGATACCCACTGAAGTTTATCATCGTAAAATACTGGAAACAACTCAAAAACCTAATTTAATTTTAGGGGATTAGTTACATAAAAGATGATAGATCTCAATGAAGCAAACTAATCAGCCATTAAAACTTCCATTTTTTAAGGAATTTGAAGAATTTGGGAAAATGCTTACATGTAATGCTAAGTAGAAAACAGCGAGGTAGGAAATTGCACAAATGTGTGTGTTTATGTCTTCATGTGCATATTTGCATGAGGAAATAAACCAAGAAATTTTTATCACTGGTTGTGATAGGTAATGAATTTTTATCACTGGGTAGTAGGTAACGAAGACTTCTGATTTTTTTTTTTAAAGGCTTATCTTTTCCTAATATCTGAGTCATTAAATTTACCCAGAGGAAAAATGGATGCCTGGCCAGTGTGGAGGAGATGCAGGAAGAGGTGCATTTCTCTGTAGAGAAATGAGCTCAGGACAGGAAGTCAGGAGACCTGGATGATATAGTCTCAATCTTCTATCGATCTTACTAAATTAGCTTTTTGGGCTTTATCAATAAAAGGAAAAGATTCAATAAAATTAGCTGGTTTCAGATCCTGGTCTGAGACCTCCCAGGCTCCAATGGTTGAGCTCCAGTTTTTGGTTCTTGCTACAACCTGGGCAGCTCCACTGTGTGTCTTTTGGGGATTAAGGCTTAGAATCCCATGGAAAACTCTGGGAATTTTACTATTTGTTGCTGTTGTTTTTAGAATGAGTTCCACTGTTTGGAAGCCTATGATTCCTTGCTGCTGCTGTAATAGGTAAATGCCAGAGATACAAGGTAGAGAAATAGTGCAAATCAACAAAGGACTACTTGAAAAAATTGTATGTACATTTGCCATTCATTATCTTACAAAATGCATAGCTTAGAGAGGCTTATTTATTTTGCCTTTCACTTTCATTTAAGGTCTTGTGTTTTTCCTTTCTTTTTGTTCCAGGCTTTCCCCTCCTCCTCCTCCTCCTCCTCCTCCTCCTCCTCCTCCTCCTCCTCTTCTTTTTCTTCTTTTGGGTCTTTGTTTGCTTTTAAATATAGCTATTAGTATGTTGTTATTTGCCAGAACAAAAATGGTGGATTGACTTGAAAGAGAGGCTCCACAAAAATTTTTTATAAACATATATTTATATTTTATAATAGGTATTTGTGAGTATGAGAAAAACCACTGAAGTGTAAACTTTAAAATGGTGACTTTTATGGTATGTGATTTATACCTCAATTTTTAAAATACATGTAAAATGATTGAGTTCTCCTTTCCCATTTGTAAAACTATTTCACTAATACAGCTTATTCCCACTCCATCCTGGCAACTCACACCCCACGCTCCCACCCTCACCCCACCCCCACTTCCCCTGGTGAAACGTTGATTTAAAAATAATAACATGGAAACCATTAAAGAATTTCTTTAGTTTCAATTTCCAATGGTCAACGTTACAATCAGCAGTTTGGAACCAGTTATGGGTGGGAGGGGAATATAGGAGGTTAGCATATATCTAAAAATATGATTTGGGAAGTAGCTGCAAATTTCTCTGCAAACTTAACATGCATCCTGGAGAGTTGACTGTGAAAGTTAATTAGCTTCAGGCATCTTAATGTTCTTGTTATATGAAGCTTCTCAGACTACTGCAGTGCAGTGCAATGGATTTAGCAGAGCAATTCCAAATTACTTGGCCAAACCAGATTGCTTTGCTAAACTGGGGAAGAGAGGGTCCTGTAAAATGCTATTTATTTGCACTTGCATTTGGCCAACAGCCTGCTTATTTCCAGACTAAGAATTCCCTGTTCCCATGTGCATGCTTCTGGTGTGAAGCTGAAAGTGTGTGCTGTTATTCAAAGATGAGCACAGGGGACATCCAGCTGGGGGCCTCAACCCAGGAACCTAATGCTGTTTTTGTCCCTGTAATGAATCCTGGTTCTGTTACTGTTACTGCACCGTGTTAGCCATTTTTAGCGATTCTAATTCTGCCTAAAGACTTTGGTCTGTTTATTCATTTCAATTTTGTGACTTTAAACAAATCTTACCTGGTTTCATCGCCTTTTTCTCCATTTTATCTTCTGCTTTTTGTAATTTTTTTGCTTTCTGTGAACATTTATATACACATGTCTCACAAGAGCAGAGTGACCCTGCCTCACATAGACGGCTGAAGCACATGTCTAAATGGAGCTTCCTTTTTCTGTGATACCCAAGTTCTGAGGGTGACCTCCTGTAAGACTGGAAAAGTGCAGTGGTTCTGTCTGTCCTTTGCAGAGCTTCTGTGACAAACACAGCTTACTGTTTGTCAGAATTGGAGGAGTCAGTCCTTTATGTCTTAGGTAACCATTTCTGTAAATTGCATGTTGTGTCTCCCTTTAAACTAGGTGGAGAATATCTTTCTGTCAGTTTCCCGGAAAGAAAAGAGGGAAAATAATCACTTCTTTATTTTTCCTTTAGGAGGGTGATTTGCTTTTTTTTTTTTTTTTTTTATCACAACTTGAATATTCTTCTGCCTTAGAATACCTCAAAGAATTAAGGGAAAAAATGTGAATGGGTCAAGGAAATAATTCAATTATAAGCATATTTGAATCCCTAATTAGTTCCTCCCCTCCCATTTTCCTGGGCAGCAAATGCTGGTGCTGTCCTGCCCATACTTGCCTCTCTTACTATGTAGGCACAGCTGAGTGAGTTTAAAACTACCAGGATTTTCAAACAACCAGGTGTACAGAAACACACACTGAAAACACCACACCTGTAGACCCAAAGGGGAAATTCTGAAGATATTTTGTTCTAATAGAACAAATTTGTAAGATAATAGCTTCCTTTATAGTTACAGCAAGAAAGAGAGAGGAAATTGAGCCGGGAAAAAGCATCTATATTTGCGCCCTGATCCAAAACTCTCCAGTGGATGTGCTCAGCTTGGCCCTAGACTGGTCTGGACAAGTGCCATGGTAGTTCCCAGAATGCCCATCTGCAGTCTGAGAGATTCTGAGTATCCCCAGGATAACAGCATTATGCTGATCAGCAATAATTACTGCAGTAATTACTGCACACCACTAAGCAGGCTTTTCTTTTTTCTTCTCTCTCCCTCTTTTTTCTTTCTTTCCTTTTCAGTTTCTGGCCCGGGGCAAAGTTTGCCAGCAGCTGCAGCCATCCTGGATACGCAGTGGCTGACCTAATGCTCTACTCCTGGACTTTCCAGAGGCTACACCTCAAAATCAAGTGTTGAATTTTTAAAAATATTCATGTGTAGGCCCCACCCTTAAATATTCTTTTTTTTTTCAAAAAATTTTTAATGTTTATTTATTTTTTGAGAGAGAGATAGAATGTGAGCAGGGGAGGGACAGAGAGAGAGGGAGACACAGAATCCGAAGCAGGCTCCAAGTTCTGAGCTGTCGGCACAGAGCCTGACGTGGGGCTCGAACTCATGAACTGTGAGACCGTGACCTGAGCTGAAGTCGGATGCTTAACTGACTGAGCCACCCAGGCACCCCCCACCCTTAAATATTCTTAACTGAGCCTGCAGTGGGGTATGGGCATCTGAACTTCTTAAATTTCTTGGATAACTCTGATGAGTACTATGGTGTTGGAGTCAGTCCTAATGAGACGGGAACACTGGTAGGGTCACAAGGACAGAGATCCAGTGCTCAGACTATGTAGGTACATCTAAGTGAATTTAAAATTACCAAGACTTTAAAACTACCAAGTGTATAAGAAACACACTCTGAAAATCTCGTACCTGTCCCTGGCACAGACTGCCCCAGCTGCCTGTTTGTGCTATAACACTGACAGCTCAGCCCCCTTTCCTCCTCCACTTGTCCTCCACATACTTGGCCCTTCTCCCTCCTCTCCCCACTGACCATTCCTGTCTTCCTTTTGGGCCATCGGGAATTAAATCAGCTGTAGGCCCTGGAAAGGTCTCCATCCTTCTCTGCTAAGCTTGCCTTCCTATAAGTTGAGGATCAGGCTAATACATTGCATAATTGAGCAAATAATTGGAAACCTGTTGGGTAGAGTTCATGTCCTTCCAACAATAGCAGGGCAAACAGGGACCATATGCTATCCACTGTCTTCCCCTCCTTTCTTGAATCCTGTTATTAGCATCATATGGGAAAGCATTAATTTAAAAATCCATTATTTTCAATTCTACTTAGTAATCATGCATTAAAGAAGTATTGTTGCCTCCTAGGTTAAAAAATTTTTTTTGAGATTATACAATGCCTCACAGATAAATTTACATGCGTACATGGTTAAATCCAAACCTTACTCACTCTCCCCTGCACACATAATAACACACCAATGCCAGACAGGTTCACGTTCATATACCTTTTTATGGTGAAACTGCTTTATAAGGCCTGGTAGGTTTTCTGTCTAATTAACTGAAGTGTACCTTCTTGATATAATGGTGTATCCTTGAAGAGATGGTAGCACTTTTTAAAAAAAACAGTCTCTGGGATAGTGGTTTAGACAACAGTTTTCATAATATGTTACACATTTATTCTTTTTATTTCAAGATCTGATAATGTGTTTCTTATAATGCAGTTGACAAGAGAGTTTATTATATTGCAGGTGACAAGAGAATTTGGTTATTTCTGTGACATACATCTTAAAATTATGACTGATAACATTATAATAGGACATAACAGGTTTTTAGGAATTTTATGTAAGTATATTCTAATATATAACATATAATGTAATGTTTTCATACACATTTATTCTTTTATGCAAACTTTAGAATCATTCTGTTGAGTTTTTTTTAATTTTTTTTTTTTTAGCATTTATTCATTTTAGAGAGGCAGAGAGAGACAGAGTGTGAGTGGGGGAGGGGCAGGGAGAGGGGGAGACACGGAATCCAAAGCAGGCTCCAGGCACTGAGCTGTGAGAACAGAGCATGACTTGGGGCTCGAACTCACAGAGAGATCATGACCTGAGTTGAAGTCAGACGCTTAACCAACTGAGCCACCCAGGCGCCCCAAATTTTTTTTATTTTTATTAATATTATTATTTCAAGTAGGCGCCATGACCCCCGTGGGGCTCAGACTTATGATCCTGAGAGCAAGAGTTACATGCTCTACTGGCTAGCTAGCCAGGTGCCCCTGTTGAGTTATTATTTTTTTTAATACAGAACCACAAGGGTTCTAATGAGAAATTCATATATAATATATATGGAAAATATTTATATTTTCATGCTATTAAATGTTTATATCCAGAAACATGTGTCTGTCTTTATTAAGGTCTTATTATATGTTCTTCAATAAAATGGTATAGTTACATTCTTAAAGGTCTTGTATATTTCTTGATAAATTCATTTCTACACATTTTTAAAAACAGCTTTAGTGATGCATAATTCACTTTATAGAGTTGCACAACCATCGCCATGTATCAGTTTTAGGACTTGTCATTACCCCCAAAATTTCCCTCAAGTCTTTTTGCAGCTTACCCCCCTCCTACCCCTGGCCTTAGGCAACCACTGATCTTTCTGTCTCTATAGATTTGCCTTTTTGGACATTTACTGTGAATGGCATCATATGATATGTAATTTTTTGTATCTGGCTTCCTTCAGTTTGCATAATGTTTTGAGTCTCATTTGAATTGTAGCATGTATCAGTAGTTTGCTGATAGTATTTTGATTGCTGAATAGTATTCGAATGTATAACTATACCACATCATTTTTTTTATCCATTCATCAGTTGATGAGCTATTACGAATAATACTATTACGGACATTTATATACAAGTTTTATGTGGAAATATGTTTTCATTTTTCTTAGGTAGATTCCTAGGAGTGAAGTTGCTCAGTTGAACAATAAGCTTATCTTTTTAAAAAATTACGAGACTTTTTAAAGTAGGTATACTGTTTTAGATTTTTACAAGTAATGTCTGAGGATTTCAGTTACTCCACATCATCACCGACATTTGGTAGTGATGTCTTTTTGATAGTAGTCATTCTAGTGGGTCTATATTAGTTCTCTCTAGCTACATAACACATTACCCCCAAATATAACTGCTTAAAATCAAACATTTATTATTTGGCAGTTTCTGTGGGTCAGGAATGTAGATGTGGTTAGCTTGGTCCTCTGGTTTAGGGTTTCACAAAAGATTGCATTCAAGGTACTGCCTCTGGCTCTTTTCACCTCAAGGCTTGAATGGGGGAGAATCTGCTTCCAAATTCATTCAAGTAGTTGTTAGTAAGATTCAGTCCCATAGGGTGTGTTGGCCCTGTTCCTCGTTGGCTGTTGGCTGAAGGTCTCCTTCAGTTCTTTGCCACATGAGCTTCCCCAAAGGGCAGTTCACATATGGCAGCTGGCTTCCATTAGAATGAACAGGTGAGAGAGCAAGAGAGGGTGAATGAGACTGAAGCCAGTCTTTTTGTAACTTAATCTCAAAAATGACATTACTTAGAGACTACCTACCACATTCACTATGGTTTGTTTGTTTGTTATCACTGTGGTTTGAATGTGCATTTCCTTAATGACTGATGATATTGAATACCTCTTCACATATGTATTAGCTATTCATATATCCTCTTTGGTGAAATATCCCTCAAAATTTTGCCCATTTAGAAAATTGAGTTGTTTGCCTTCTTACTATTGAGAGACAAGAATTCTTTAAATACTCTGGATACAAATACTTCATTAGATATTTGATTTGTAAATCATACTAGTCTTCTGTTGATAACAATTACTGCAAGTTTCGCAGTTTAAACAACACCAATTTTTATTATCTTACAGATCTATAGGTCAGAAGTGTAGTGGGAGGTTTTCACTGGCCTAAAATCCAGTGTCTGCAGCTGTACTCCTTTCTGGAAGCTTTAGGGGAAATCTGTTTCCTGCTCAGTCAGGTTGTTGGCACAATTAAGTGTCTTGTGTTATAGGACCAACATCTCCAAGTTCTTGCTGGTTGTAAGTTGAAATGAATGGCTTAGAGGCCACTGAGTTCCCTGATTCTTGGCCTCTTACCTCCACCTTCAAAGCCACTTCATCACCAACAGGTCAAATCTTCCCCATGCTGTGTCTCTCTTACCTTTCCTCCTCACCAGTGTCTCTCTCAACATAGCTGGGAAAGGGTCTCCTCTTTTAAGGACTCATGTGATTAGGTTGGGAACATCTAGACAATAAAGAATAATCTCCACATCTCAAGTTCTTTAACATTCATCATATCTGTAGAGTCCCTTTGCCATGTAAGGTTACATACTCATAGGTTCTAGGGATTAGGAAGTAGACATGGGGAGGGGGGCATTACTCTGCCTGCCATACAAATATTTTCTCCCAGTCTATGGCTTATCATTTCTTTTTCTTTTTCTTTTTTAATGTTTATTTATTTTTGAGACAGAGAGAGACAGAGCATAAGCGGAGGAGGGGTAGAGAAAGAGGGAGACCCAGAATCCGAAGCAGGCTCCAGGCTCTGAGCTGTCGGCACAGAGCCCGACGCAGGACTCGAACTCACAAGCTGTGAGATCATGACCTGAGCCCAAGTCTGGATGCTCAACCGACCGAGCCACCCAAGCACCCAAGCATTTCTTTTTCTTTATGGTGTTCTTTGAAGTGCAGTGTCTTTAATTTTGATGAAGTTCAGCTTATTGATTTTTTTCTTTCATGGATTAGGCTAAGAATACTTTGCCTAACCCGAGGTCCTGAAGCTTTTCTGTTTTCTTCTAGGAATTTTTATAGTTTTAGCTCTTCAATGTAGATTTATGATCCACTGTGAGTTAATTTTTGTATATGGTTCTAGGTAAGGATCCATTTATTTTTTATTTTTTTATTTTTTTTTTTGCATGTAGCTATCCAGTTATTTCAGCACTATTTATCGAAAAAACTCTCCTTACTTCACTTGAATTGTTTTGGCACCTGTGTTGAAAATCAGTTGGCTCTCATTGTCAGGATTAAATTTTGAACACTCAGTTCTCTTCCACTGATTTGTATGTCTCTCCTTGCACCAATACAGCACTGCCTTCTTTTCTAGGTGTTTTTAAATTTTTGTTACTGTTAGGAACAGAGTTAAGATTATTTTGGATTTAAAATATTCTTAACTCAGAAATATTTTCCTGAAACCTACGGAGAGTTTAATATTTCATCTACTATAACACTGTCTTGGTTTTGGAACAGAAGGAAAATGTAATTTTTATGCCGAAATTAGGTAACTTGAAAATTGCTTTGAATCTGTTGAATTCTATCTTGCAGGACTAAGGTGCAAAGATAACAGATATTTTGATATTAGTGTTACATTAAGTATTTTGATGAATAGCATTTAATTTTGTATTTTGAATTTGAATAGGTTATATTATTATTATTATTGTTATTATTTGCTCATATTCCCTTGGTACAAGTAACATTTCCAAAGATGTGATTATCTTTCTTATTTCTGGAAGGTCAATCTCTAGAATCCCGTAGACTCTGCAACAAGCCAATTCAGAGCTTGCCCAACATGGACGAAATTTTCAGCGAAGCCCTTTTGAAGATGCGGAAGCAGCATCCTGGGTGCCTTTCTCAGGAGACTTGTGTCCGTGCAGTCCAGGCTGCTGTACAGTATCCCTATGAGGTGGGCATCAAGAAGGAAGAGGAGCTGTTTATGTACCTTCAGAAATCAGGGCAGGCTCAAGCCCTGCAATATGCTTTCTTTGCTGAGAGGAAGGCAAATAAGTGGTCAGCTCCCTCTGGAGCATCCTGGAAAACGGCGTCAGCGTGGCCCATCTCCTCAGTTGGTGTTGTCGGTAAGAACATAGTGTGGTTAAAGTCATTTTCTCAAATCTGCACATATAAAGTTATACCATTTGCTTAGGGCCACTGGGTATCAGACACTATGCTAAACACGTTACTTGTGTAGCTAACTTATTTTGCACCCCAGCCCATGAATTATCTTCATTTTACATGTGAGGCCTAGAGACACCAACCTTCTCAACAGTAAGCTAAACACAGGTGGTGTAAGGGTCTACATTTGGTCTGTCTGACTCCAGACTCTGGGCATTTTTTACTCATCCCCTCCTCTCCCCTGCATGAATCTCTCACTCCTGGGTTTCCCAACAATGGTTATTACTTCTGCCACATTTCAAGGTATGGTCTGTCACTCTTATAGCTAGGTATTTGGAATGAAGGCTCTGCCTTTCTGGTCCCTGGGTCCATTCACTTCTCGTCATTCAACATCACTGTCCTCAAATCTCTCTGCACCCTGAAACAGTGACCTTAATTTTTCCCTCAGCGATTTTCCCAAACAAAACGTCTTCTTTCCTCAGAAGCCAGCCCTCTGATTAGCTTCTTTGTGCCACTTTCCTAATCTTCCTTTGCTCTTAGTCTTGACCCAAGAATGGTCTTTGGTGGATTTTATTATTTTTTTAAAAAATATAATTTATTGTCAAGTTAGCTAGCATACAGTGTATACAGTGTGCTCTTGGCTTCGGGAGTAGATTCCCATGATTGATTGCTTATATACAACACCAGAGCTCATCCCAGCAAATGCCTCATCCCTCAATGCCCATCATCCATTTTCCCCTCTCTCCTGCACCGCCCCCATCAACCCTCAGTTTGTTCTCTGTATTTAAGAGTCTCATATGGTTTGCCTCCCTCTCTCTTTGAAACTTTTTTTTCCCCTTCCCGTCCCCCATGGTCTTTTAAGGTTCTCAAATTCCACATATGAGTGAAAACATAGGATATCTGTCTTTCTCTGACTGACTTATTTCACTTAGCATAATACCCTCGAGTTTCATCCACCTTGTTGCAAATGGCAAGATTTCATTCTTTCTCATTGCCAAGTAGTATTCCATGATATATATAAACCACATCTTCTTTATCCATTCATCAGTTGATGGACATTTGGGCTCTTTCCATAATTTGGCTATTGTTGAAAGTGCTGCTACAAACAGTGGGGTACATGTGTCCCTATGAATCAATACTTCTATATCCTTTGGATAAACTTTTAGTAGTGCTATTGCTGGGTCATAGGGTAATTCTATTTTTAATTTTTTGAGGAACCTCCACACTGTTTTCCAGAGTGGCTGCACCAGTTTGCATTCCCACCAACAGTGTAAGAGGCTTCCCATTTCTCCACATCCTCGCCAACATCTCTTGTTGCCTGAGTTGTTAATTTTAGCTACTCTAACTGGTGTGAGGTGGTGTTGCAAGGTGGTTTTGATTTGTATTTCCCTGATGATGAGTGATGTTGAGCATCTTTTCATGTGCCTGTTGGCCATCTGGATGTCTTCTTTGGGGAAGTGTCTATTCATGTCTTCTGCCCATTTCTTCACTGGATTATTTGTTTTTTCAGGTGTTGAGTTTGGTAAGTTTTTTATAGATTTTGGATACTAACCCTTTATCCAATATGTCATTTGCAAATACCTTTTCCTATTCCATCACAAAAATTAACTGTTGGGACTTCATCAAGATAAAAAGCTTCTGCACTGCAAAGGAAACAACCAACTAAAAGGCAACTGATGGAATAGGAGAAGATATTTGTAAATGACATATTGGATAAAGGGTCTCTGGTGGATTTTAAACCCCCGGAAATGGTAAGCAAAATGTTATATGTGTCAGCTTATGTACAGTCTTCTGGTGGAGGAAGTCCATAGTTTACTGAAAGTGTCAGCTTTCTTAACCCTCACCCAGCTCTCCAGCACCAACCCAGTTTGGAGGAAAAGACCCCGCTCAACATCTTCTCGCCCTATTGTATCAGTCACACTGTGCTCCTTCCAGTCTGGACTCTGCTCACTTTTGACTTTTTTTAATGCTTATTTATTTATTTTGAGAAAGAGAGCAAGAAGCACATGTTCACAGTAGGGGAGGGGCAGAGAGAGAGGGAGAGAGAGAATCCCAAGCAGGCTCCATGCTGTCAGCACAGGACCTAACCTGGGACTCAATCCCATGAACCATAAGATCCTGACCTGGGCTGAAATCAAGAGTTGGACGCTTAACTGACTGAGCTACCCAGACACCCCCCACTTACAGTTTTTAAACAAGGTGGATAGAGACAGTGAGACAGAGAATTATGAATGTTCCTTTTTTTTGTGCTTTTTCAGCAGCACCAATATTTATTCCTAGTTGATGTGCACTTAACCTGTTTCTTCTTCTCTATATTCCTTTACGCCAAGAATAATTAATGCAATACAATTGCAAAGGTGAAATAATATATCAGTATTGTGTTGGTCAATCATTGTTTGAGAGTTTCCCTAGTTCCTTGTTGTGAGCCTTTATAAAAAGATTCTAAATTCATGCCTGACATGAAATGTCTAAAAGTCTGAAGTTGTTTTGCTTCTGTTTTTGTTTTTGAGTTTGTTTATTTATTTTGAGTCAGAGAGAGGGGGAAAGAGCTGGGGAAGGGCAGAGAGAGAGGGAGAGAGAGAATCCTAAGCAGGCTCTGCGCTATGAGTGGAGAGCCCAATGCAGGGCTCAATCTCATAGTTTGTGAGATCATGATTTGAGCTCAATCTCACAAACTGTGAGATCATGATTTGAGCCAAAATAAAGAGTTGAGCGCTTAACTGACTGAGCCACCTAGGTGCCTCTGAAGTTGTTTTTTTTAAGTGTACCCCATATTGTCCAGAAAAATATTTGTAAAAGCATTTAAGGGGCACTTGCGTGGCTCAGTTCGTTGAATGTCTGACTTTGGCTGTGCTCCTGATCTCAACAGTTTGTGAGTTCAAGCCCCATGTTGGACTCTCTGCTGAAAGCTCAGAGCCCAGAGCCTGTTTCAGATTCTGTGTCTGCCTCTCTTTCTACCTCTCACCTGCTTGCACTCTCTCTCTCTCTTAAAAATAAATAAACATTAAAAAAATTTTTTGAAGAAAAAGCATTTAAAATACATAGATGATAACTTGGATACAAATAAAGTGAGAGTTTGGTCATCTCCCCCTTCTTCATGCCTGTCCCCATACTGCCCTGTACTTGTTCATTGTGACTCAGCCTCCCACTGTACCCAGTGCCCTCTGGAAAGCTCCTACAGCCTCTTCTGCTTCACTAATGACTCCTTGTCTGTCTCCTGCCTGAAACCTTGCTTACTCTGGGCACCTCTCTCAGGAGAATGCTACTGCTTCTTTCACGGCCCAGGAGCCCCAGTGGCACTTCCCAGTTCCCTTCTCAGACCATTATCTCTTTCAAGACACTCCTCTGTAGCTCTGCTATCTGCTCTTATCGTTCTGTCCCTCCTCATTACTGTATTGCGCCCCCCACCCCCACCTCCACTTGGCTGAAAATTCTGGTACCTGGCTCACAGTTATCCACTTTCTCCCAAATCCAGCTGCCATCCTGATTGTCTTCATCATCCGTGTGGACAATGCATCCAGTCCTGTTCCTTCCAGGTGCCTTTGCCTCCTCAGATCCAGTAATGTTCATATACTTCAATTCCATGACCCCTACTCATGCCTTTACCATGGGTCTTGTCTTTACCCTGAATATTTCTCCACCTCTGAAATTCCAAATCCAACCTTTACCCCACAACCTTGTATCTTCCCACATCTTTTAGTTGGTTATTCCAACTGCATCCGTTACTTGATCAGCTCCCCTTATCTTGACTTTCTTATCCATTCAGATTTCATTTCCAGGGTCATCATGTCAGCCACACTCTTGTCAGTGACTTCAAACACTCCATGACTTACCGCCCTTTCACTCTGCCGTCTGGCAAAACCCGAACTGTGTACTTCCACGAGCCCATTTCCAGGCTTCTCAGAACAGGGCTGGGCGCTCTCAAAGCCATCAAAAGGGGAGGAGACTGCAGTGGACTAGAACTGCAGAACCAGTAGTGAAAGCAGCCCTTATTCTTTATTTACTTCTGTCAAAAGAAGAGGTTCTTGACCAGATTTAATTCCATGGCAGTTAAAGACAATAGGTTGTTAGGGAAGCAGGACTCCTTGCTCCTGTCTATATGTGTTTAATGAGGAAAAATTAGGAAACTAAAGTCAATATCAATATAATATGTACCTTTGAAAAGGTAATTCCCAACAGTGAAAAGCTTGGCTTTTCAGCCCTTTGTTTGTGAGATCTTGGAGACACAAGTTTGTGAAAAGAAAAATTAGGAGCTAAGAACTTTTTAAAAGAAATACATATTGTGTTTTCATGTATGTTTTGGTTTCAGTGATTAAATGATCTGTGTCAGTTTATCATCGAGCTAAAGAGAATCTAAAATTATGGCTAGGACACTTACAAAAAGCATTTATGGTTTGGATTATGAGTGGATTTGTAGCCAAAGGTCATTTAGCAGATCTCTAAGAGATGAGCTCTGAAGAACTGAACTCTATTGGGGCACCTGGGTGGCTCAGTTGGTTAAGCATCCGACTTTGCATTAGTCCATGATCTTCTGGTGTGTGAGTTGGGCTCTGCACTGATGGCTTGGAGCCTGACGTTGGGCTCTGCACTGATGGCTTGGAGCCCGGAGCCTACTTCTGATTCTCTGTCTCCTTCTCTCTCTCTGCCCCTCCCCCACTCAGGTGCTCACTCTCTCTCCCTCACAAATAAATAAATAAAACATTAGAAAAAAAAAGAAGAACTATACCTTCAGAAGTTGCCTTTTCTTCCCTGCTCTGTTGTCAGTTCTGAGATATCACTTACCTTACGCTACACTTTACAAATTGCTTTCACACTACATTTTGTTAGTCCTTGTTGTCTCTGTGAGATTATAATTTCTATAATGGTAGAAATGTTATGTGGAGCTTGAGACTGAGAGCCGGGAGGCCAGGGTTTTGAACTCCATGCTCTACCTCCTATTTACCCAGGCTAAAGTTTAGGATACAAGTTGCCATAGCAGTGAGAGCTATCCAGCCTTCTTGCTACTGAGTGAAATGCAGATGTTTATTAATTTTGGAAAACTAAGCGTTTTCAAATAATGGAATATATTTGTTATATTAAGTAAGTTAATACAATTTGAAAATTAAATATATCCCAGAGAAACAATGATTTCTGATGACTGATAGCATTCTGTATTCAAAACCAATCCCAAAGCTGGTCAGTGGGTTTCATCCACAATGGGTTTCATCAACAAAATGGTTTCATCCACAATGGGTTGGTTAGGTAACAGATAACCTGCTGCTGTAATAGATAATACTGGTTTAACACAAAGATTTATTTCCTGCTTGCTCCATATGGTCATCGAAGACCAGGTTTTTTTGTTTTCTGGTTTTTTGTTTTTTTTTTTTTTCCAACTAATGGCTCTGCCATTCTCCTTTGGAGAGAGTCAGTAAACTTTTTTTGTTAAGGGCCAGATAATAAATATTTTAGGCTTTCTGGGCCTTATCATCTCTTTAACAACTACTCAACTCTGCACACAAAAACAACCATAGATAATATGGAGTCAAATTAGTGTGGTTGTGTTCCAATAAAACTTTATTTATGGGACTGAAATTTGAATTTGGTATAATTCGCATGTGTCAGAAAATATTATTCTTTTTTGTTGTTGTTGTTTTCAACTATTTGAAATGCAAAACCATTCTTAGCTGACCGGCAGTACTAAAATAGGCAGTGGGGTGGATTTGGCCCTCAGACCATAGTTTGCCAGCACCTGCTCGACAGTCTCCTCCAAGGCCTTACAGTTGTTCTCTGCATCTTCTACATCCTGGTAGTAATGAGGGATCTTGTGTGAATTGTTAGAGTTCTTTACATATTTTGATGCAAGTCCTTTACTAGATATATGATTCCATGGTTCTTGTTATTTTCTTTATGGCATCCTTTGAAGCACAAAAATTTTTAATTTTGATGGTGTCTAATTTATCTATTTTTTTCTTTTGTTGCTTATGCTTTTGGTATCATGTCTAAGAAACCATTGCCTTATCCAAGGTCATGGAGATTTACTCATAAGAGTTTTATAGTTTTAACTCTTCAGGCTGTGATCCAATTTGAATTAATTTTTGTAAATGATGTGAGGTAGGAGTTCAACATCATTCTTTTGCATATGGATATCCTGTTGTCCCAGCATAAGTTGTTGAAAAGACTATCCTTTCCCCCATTGAATTACCTTGGCACCCTTATCAAAAATTGATTGGCCATAAGTTATGAGATTATTTCAGAACTCTCAATTATATTTCATTGCTCTATTATGTCTATTCTTACGCCACACTGTCTTGAATACCATAGCTTTGTCATAAATTTTTAAATTGGGAAGAGTGAATCCTCCAAATTTGTTCTTCCTCTTCAATATTATTTTGGTTATTCTAGATTCCTTGTATTTCTATATGAGTTTTAGGGATATCATGTTAATTTCTGCAAAAAGCCAGTTGGATTTTTGATAGGGATTACATTGGATCTGCAGATCAATTTGGGTAGTGTTGCCATTTTAACAATATTAAGTCTTCTGATCTATGAACATGGGTTGTCTTTCTATTTATTTAGGTCTTCTTTAATTTATTTCAACAATGTTTTCTGTTTTTTAGGGTACAAGTCTTACAATTCTTTCTTAAATTTATTGTGAAGTATTTTATTCTTTTTAATGCTATTGTAAGCAGATTTGTTTTCTTAATTTCATATTCAGATTGTTCATTGCTAGTATATAGAAATAAAATTGATTTTTGTATATAGATCTTGTATAATGCAACCTTGCTGAACTTGTTTATTAATTCTAATAGTGTGTGTGTGTGTGTGTGTGTGTGTGTGTGTGTGTGACTATTACTGAATGTCCCATCCTCTGGAGCACTTAACACAGTGCCTAATCTTAACTAATATTCAATCCATTTGTATTTCTTGAGAGCTTGTTTGGAGGTTCTAGCAGCTACTCATATACCCTTGACCAAAGAACAGTCCTTCTGTATCAGGGAAGGTTGTCCTCTTCAACCAAGAATGCGGCTTCTATTGGTATTCCTTGAATTGATCTCTTTAAATGCCCCATTGCCACAGAAGCCTCTCATTTACTGAGTATTTTCCAGTTCCCAACATCACTGAATCATTCTTTCTCTGCTTCACTCTTATCTGCAGGCTTGGGAACAATGGGCCGAGGCATTGTCATTTCTTTTGCAAAGGCCAAGATCCCTGTGATTGCTGTAGAATTGGACAAGAAGCAGCTAGAGACTGCCGATGGGATAATAACCTCCGCTTTGGAAAAGGAAGCATCCAAAATGCAGCATAGCAGCCACCATTGGTCAGGACCAAAACCCAGGTTAACTACGTCTATGAAAGAGCTTGGTGGTGTAGATTTAGTCATTGAAGCAGTATTTGAGGAAATTAACTTGAAGAAGCAAGTCTTTGCTGAATTGTCAGCTGTGTGCAAGCCAGAAACTTTTTTGTGCACCAATACTTCAGCCCTGGACATTGATGAGATTGCTTCTTCCACTGATCGCCCTCACTTGGTCATTGGCACTCACTTCTTCTCACCAGCTCATATCATGAGGTTGTTAGAGATTATTCCCAGCCAATACTCTTCCCCTACTACTATTGCCACAGTTATGAACTTATCAAAAAAGATTAAAAAAATTGGAGTAGTTGTAGGTAACTGTAAGGGATTTGTTGGCAATCGAATGTTAAAGCATTATTACAATCAGTCATATTTCTTGTTAGAAGAAGGCAGTAAGCCAGAAGAGATAGACCAGGTGCTAGAAGAGTTTGGTTTCAAATTAGGACCTTTTAGAGTGTCAGATCTTTCTGGATTGGATGTGGGTTGGAAATGTCGACAAGGGCAAGGCCTTACTGGTCCTACGTTGCCTCCAGGAACTCCTGCCCGAAAGCGGGGCAATGAGAGATATTGCCCAATTCCCGATATGCTCTGTGAATTAGGACGATTTGGCCAGAAGACAGGTAAGGGTTGGTACCAATACGATAAGCCATTGGGTAGGATTCACAAACCTGATCCCTGGCTTTCTGAATTTCTGTCACAGTACAGAGAAACCTATCACATTGAACCACGCATCATTAGCCAGGATGAGATCCTTGAGCGCTGCTTATATTCACTCATCAATGAAGCATTCCGTATCTTGGGAGAAGGGATAGCTGCTACTCCAGAGCACATTGATGTTGTCTATTTACATGGGTATGGATGGCCAAGGCACGTGGGTGGGCCCATGTTCTATGCCTCCACAGTTGGGTTGCCGACAGTGCTAGAGAAGTTGCAGAAATATTATAGGCAGAATCTTGATATTCCACAACTAGAGCCCTGTGACTATCTGAAAAAATTGGCTTCCTTAGGAAACCCTCCTCTGAAAGAATGGCAAAGCTTGGCAGGACCCCCTAGCAGTAAATTGTGATTCAGCCTTCCAGGTTGTGCCTCACATGCTGGCATCAGGTGATGCTCACTGAATTTCACTGAAATTAAATCTGAAAATCCAAAGTAAGATTGCTCTGAAATACAAAGCAAAAGAAATAATTGGTTAGATAAACCTTCTCTTTGGGTCTTCTGTCTGATTATTCTAATGGGTCAAATCTTTAGGAGTGTGCTTCCTATGCCTCTGAATCTGTCCCTATCGAGTAAATTATTTCAATCCCACTGAATAAACTGTGCTAATACCAAAATAGCTAAGGAAAGAGACTCATGAATAAGTTGAGGCTTCCAAGTGCTTTGATCATTGGAGAAGGGTGTCATCAATTAATGACTGAAAAATGCAACTAAGCCACAAATTCATTTTATCCCTTTAAAACTCACACACGTGGCACTGGTAGGAAATCTTATGGATCTGTCATTCAACAAACATCCATTGTGCACCGCCTGAGCATCTTGCACAGAATGTGGCAAACCTGGAGTCCAGAGGGGCATTAATCCAGCATGGAAAGCTGTGATGAAGTTTAGTCCATAGTCTGCGAGGTGGAGTGGAGATAGTTGGCAGGGTTGAATCAACAATGAGGGTCTTTGTGAGTGAGAATGGAAAGTTGCTCAAGGAGAGGCAGAAGTAGTTACCAGAAAGAGAGGAAGAGTGTCAAAAGCATAACAGTATTAAAGTGGGCAAAACACAGTTGAGAAATAGTGAGGGAGTCAAGTACTTCACACTAGAATGGGGAACTCAGAGTAGCTTGGCAAGTCATACTTGGTGTATTACTTCCATCTACAGCCCAGGTACATGTGCACAGTTGTGCTTGCTGCTTGTAAGGCGCTCAGTAATGTTTGTTGATAATTTCCGCAGGACCAGGAGATGTCTACAACCTATCTTTCTTTTCTGTGCATGGAGACGAAACAGAAAGTAATCATTATTGATTTAATGTAAGAAGGGATCTTAGAAAACATCTAATCTCCTCTGATTCTATGATAAAGTAATGATGCCAATTTCCCGGTCATGATGAGCTTTGTGATGCCGGATATGCAAATTGTTGAATCTTGAAAAGTCTGACATGACTGCAAAATAAATTCTGTATAGTTTTGTTATAATTATAAGAGTTCTCTTTATACTTTTAAGGGGCTGGTCAACGCAAAAACTTGTACACAAGTGTTTATAGTAATGTTCTTCATAGGAGCCCCAAGTTGGAAACAACCTAAATCTCCATCAACTGGTGAATAGATGAACAAAGTATAGTATAGCTATATATAATAGAATATTTGGCCATAGAAAGAAATAAAGTACTGATATTTACTACAACATGATGAACCTTCAAAATGTCATGCTAAATGAAAAAAGCCAATCACAGAAGGCCACATATTGTATAGACATTTATATGAAATCTCCAAAGTAGGCAAACCTGTAGGGAAAGAAAGCAGATCGTAGGATGCCTAAGACTGGAATAATTAGGGGCTAGGGAATGGGGAGTGACTGCTAATGGGGACAGGGTTTCTTTTTGGGTTGACGAAAACGTTCTGAAATTATTGTGGTGGTGGTTACATTACTCTGTGAATCTACTAAAAACCACTGAGTTGTGTAGTTTTAAATGAGTGAATTGTATGGTATGTGAATTATTCCTCAGAATTGTCAGTAAATAAGTAAATAAACAATTGGGCTCAAGTTGTCTTTTAGTGTGATATAAATGAACTTTCATAGTATTTTCACCTGTGAACCCAAATAAAATTATCAAACGTTCTGATAGAGAAATATGGAATGAATATGTTTTCTGTTATCAAAAACAAAAACAAACAAAAACCCTAGAGTGTGCCTTGAATTGTAGTTTAATTTAGAATAATTTTTAAATTGTATGTTGCTGGATTTTTATATAAATTGGTCCTTGAAATTAAAGATAACAATAGAAAAGGGGCGCCTGGCTGGCTCAATCAGTAGAGCATGCAACTCTTGATTTGGGGTTGTGAGTTTGAGCCCCATATTGGGTGCAGAGATTACTTAAAAATAAAATCTTTAGGAGTGCCTGGGTGGCTCAGTCAGTTAAGTGTCTGACTTCACCTCGGGTCATGATCCTGCTATTCATGAGTTTGAGCCCCATGTAGGGCTCTGTGCTGACAGCTCAGAGCCTGGAACCTGCTTTGGATTCTATGTCTCCTTCTCTCTCTGCCCTTCCCCCACTTGCATTCTGTCTCTCTCTCTCCCTCTCAAAAATAAATAAACATTAAAAAAATTAAAATAAAATCTTTAAAAAAAGACAACAATGGAAAAGATTTCTGGGGACACTTGGTGGGGGGTCAGTCGGTTAAGCGTCCGACTTCGGCTCAGGTCATGATCTCATGGTTTGTGGATTCGGGTCTCACGTTGGGCTCTGCGCTGACAGTTCAGAGACTGGAGACTGCTTCAGATTCTGTCTCTCTCTCTCTGCACCCCTTTCCCACTCCCGCTCTCTCTCTCTCTGTCTCTCAAAAATAAATAAACGTTAAAAAAAAGAAAATATTTCTGTAATTTCTTGCAGCTTGGTCTGCAAGGTGACTTATTTTCAAATTAATGTTAAAGTGCATGCACACACATACACACACACACTTTTTCTTCTTTAGACACTGAGTGGATTTTATTCTTTTTTTCTCTTTTAATATTTATTTTTGAGAGAGAGAGAGACAGAGCGTGAGGAGGAGAGGGGCAGAGAGAGAGGGAGACACAGAATCTGAAAGAGGCTCCAGGCTCTGAGCTGTCAGCACAGAGCCCGACGTGGGGCTCGAACTCACGGACCGCGAGATCATGACCTGAGCCGAAGTCGGCCGCTTAACCGACTGAGCCACCCAGGCGTCCCTGAGTGGATTTTATTCTGAGTTCTTAAAACTACACTACCCTCTAGATTGGGGCTTTGAAACTAAAGTGTCTATGAGTAGATTTTATGAGTCAATAATCCCTAAAAATTTACACTAATGTTTGTGTATATGTATCTGAGTGTCTTTCTTAGAAGACATACCCTATCTTACATCATATTCTCAAAGTGTCTGTGACCCAGTAAAAGTTAAGGACTAACATTCTCTATATAATGTGGAAAGAAGAAATGGGAGTTCATTTTTTCTTATTTTATATCAAACCTCATTTAAATTTGTTGGGTCCTACATACAACAGTGGTTAATATGATGAAACCTGTCCAGGATATTCTATTTCATCCTTGAAAATGCACTTGCTTAAAAGGCTTATTTTGTTGTTGTTGTTGTTGTTGTTAACTTTAAAACTGCCTATCTTAAAAAAAAAAAAAAAACAGCTTCTGAATGACATTTTAAAAATGTGTCCTAATGGCAATTGACTCTGAAAAGAACTATATATTAGAAGCACCCTTGAAGCTTTGCCATAATACTCCAGCTTTAAAGATGAGACTAATGATGTTCCTTAAATCAGTAAAGCCACTGTGCAGCTGCAGTTGCTATCTACTTATTCATTTCTAGCAAGAACAGGTGTGTGTGAGAGATAAGGTGTGGAATCCTAAACTCCCTTGATTAATGATGTTTCGGAAGTGTGTATGCAAATCATACTCCACAGCACGGTAGGAACCTGAAATTCCTAGGGTCTAACATTTGTCTTTCAAATAGACACCTAGTTGGGGCACCTGGGTGGCTCAGTCGGTTAAGCATCTGACTTTGGCTCAGGTCGTGATCTCACGGTTGCAGAGTTCAAACTCCACGTTGGGCTCTGTGCTGACAGCTCAGAGCTTGGAGCCTGCTTCGGATTCTGTGTCTCCTTCTCTCTCTGCCCCTCCCCCACTCATGCTCTCTCTCCCTCTCTCTCAAAAATAAATAAACATTAATATTTAAAAATAAAAATAAAGGGGCGCCTGAGTGGCTCAGTCGGTTGAGCGTCTGACTTCAGCTCAGGTCATGATCTTGCGTCCGTGAGTTCGAGCCCCGCGTCGGGCTCTGTGCTGACAGCTCAGAGCCTGGAGCCTGTTTCAGGTTCTGTGTCTCCCTCTCTTTGACCCTCCCCCGTTCATGCTCTGTCTCTCTCTGTCTCAAAAATAAATAAAAAACGTTGAAAAAAAAATTAAAAAAAAAATTCACATGATGTGCTTCCTTTGCTCATTTCTTTTTTGTCCCCTCTTCCATTTTGCTGCCTGGAACACAGGTTTGACAGCTGGAGTCCAACCACTATGCTAGGCCAGGAGGACAAAGGTCATGCCTTAGGGATAGCAGAATGGAGGGCTGTGAAGAGGTTGGTCCCCAAAGACCTCATGGAGCAGAGCTGCTACTTCGCCTTCCAACAGTCATTTATGTAAGAGAGAAATCAATTCCTATCATGTGTAAATAAGCCAGTGTTATTGCAGGTCTTTCGTTATCACTGGTAGGGCCAAGAATCAGTGGGTCTTTGTTTTTGTTTGTTTGTTTGTTCTTGTTTTTCGCAGTGCCATAGGTAATTCGGATGCACAGGCAGGATTGAGAATCCAGTCTCATTAAACCGGATGTCTTGTTTTAAGGAAAAAAAAAATTTCCCAGTGTGATATGATTTTCAACCTGATATTGAATTGTTCATAAATGTTTATGTTATGTTTCACTTAGAATTGTTGTAGGCAGTTCATGGAGATGCCCAATAAGAAACTGAGAATAGGGTTTTAAATCAACATTTAGTAGGAAACAGCCTCACAAGCCTACTTGAACTTCAAATGGACTCTACTTAGAGACAAAAACACTCAAAGAAAGTTTGCATTATCAGAAAGAAAGGAGATCAACAATGGCACAAAGGAAAAGAAGAGTAAGTTAAGAAGCAGTATCTCTGTGCACTGACCACAAGGGAGGTGCTAAAACTGGAGAACACAAACCTTCTGCTCAGTAGGTCAGAGACCTCCAAATGGAGTGCCCCTACCCAAGGAAGTGTAACAGATGACTCGTAGAGGTACAGGCAGAAAGTACTAGAAATAGGATTGTCTAAAAACAAATTAATCGTTATTAATATTTCATGCACATGTAGACACCGTCAGCCTGCCCAGGTTGCATCTCAGACAGCCCTATGTCAGGAGTGAAGTATCCTGCAGGGAGAGGGTGAGTTCTAACACATATAAAAGGTTCACAGTGGCTTCCTCCTCTTTCATTCGCTGCCAGCATATTAAGAAATACTGCAGAATATGTATGCTGGGGTAAGTGGATATTTAGACTTAATTATTTAATCTAACTACACGAAGCCTCACAAAGGATTCCTTGAAAGAAAGCACAATTAAAGATAATGCAACTAATGCAAACAAAGGTAAACAAGAAAACTCCAGAGCTGTTAGGTCTGATACCAGCTTTTTGTCAGGTACATTACAAGGTAGAATTATTTAGTCAGATCTGGCAAGACGTTGATCAAAGAGCTTTGAAACGATCAAAATAATTATTAGGAATGTTGATTTATAACCTACTATTCATGATGAAGCTTGGCCTAAGTGTGTGTTGTGTCCTATGGTATTAGTTAATAATAGTATGAAACCATCACCTATTAAAACAGGTTTTAACATTATTTCATCATTATCTTATCACTTATAAATTTCTATCTTATCATGTTTTATAATGTGTGTACACATCAATATAGTAACAAAAATATCCAATTTACAAACATCCTACATATTAGAGATGTATGCTAAGATGTAAGTGATCCTTTACTCAGATCCTCCTTTAGAATGAAAGATTTATTGGGGCGCCTGGGTGGCTCAGTCAGTTAAGCGTCTGACTTCGGCTCAGGTCACGATCTCACGGTCTGTGAGTTCGAGCCCCGCGTCGGGCTCTATGCTGACAGCTCAGAGCCTGGAGCCTGTTTCAGATTCTGTGTCTCCCTCTCTCTGACCTTCCCCCGTTCATGCTTTGTCTCTCTCTGTCTCAAAAATAAATAAACATTAAATTAAAAAAAAATTTTTTTTAAAAGAATGAGAGATTTATTTTCGTAGCTGCCAGCAGTGCAGCCAGAAAATGGCCTTCTTTGGGGATTGCCTTGCTCAAAGTCACATCTTCTTCCAAAGGGGTCTTGCATCCAATGAGTGCTCAGTGCAGGAGTATAAGTGCCGGGTCCTCTTGTCCTAATTCTGAAGGTCTGACAGCTCTAGAGCTCCCAGTGGCATTGGTCTGAGGCCTTCATCCATACGGCATTGAAGCTCAAGTTCTCCCTCTCCTCATTCCTGCTTCCTCCTCTCTCCTTCACAGGTATGAATCCCAAGAACACTCCCTAAACATTCTGCACACTAATCTCCATGACAGAGTCAGCTTCCCAGGGAATCTAAACTACGACAATGAAGGGGTGTGATCCAAAATGTTTGGAAACCATTGATCCACATGCTACTTGGTACTCATTTAATAGGTTTCTTTTGATCTCACATGTCATCATTTTTTATAAATATTCTGGGTGTGCTAGAAAAGAATGTGCATTCTTTGATAAATACGGGATTCTATTGTAAGCTCAAGGTTGTTAATTAAATTATGTTTGTCAGATTTTCTATTTAACCTTGATGATGTTTTATCTGCAGTGTGCCCCCTCCTGTGATCAGGGTCAATTACCCATGCCACAGTGGTGACTCCTTTACTTGGCACAAAGAACCAACAGTGACTGAGTGCACATACAGTGTAAAAAGGCTCTTACTCTGTCCCTGGTGGAAGCATTTCCTCTCTAGGAACCAGGACTTCTAGATCTCAGTGTTAGTTGCTGATACAGTAAGCAAAATTCTCCAAGTGGGTCACTGGCAGTGACGGTAGATGGGGCCATATCGGTTTCCACTCTTTGTTTCCTATAACCTTGTATTCTACCTATTAGGAACATAGCACCACATTAATGGTTATTGATTTAGGGTGTGAACTGCATCCGGAGGACCATACCCCATCCTCACAGATTATCGTCTCTGAGCTGCTACCTCAACAGTAACTTCAAAGAGATGTTATTCTATTAGGAAGGCTAATAGCTTCTGGGTGTTGTGGTATGTAACCAAAGTAGGGAACCCATGGTCAAATCGCCACTTCCATATCACCTTTGTTTTAAAGTGTGTCCTTTGATGCAATATTATGTGGGCTCTTGTGTCACTGGTTCAGACCCTCTCTAAGTCCTCGGAAAATGAAGCCCTGTAATCAGGAAAGGAAAACACACACGTGGGTGTGTCAGTTTCAGTCAAGATAAATCACTGATCTGCTGACTGAAGAGTTCCAATGTAATCGGGTTAGCACCAAGTGGTTGGTTGGTCTCAAAGGACAGTAGAATGTCTGGTGCTAGTTGTACGTTCAGCAGCTAGATTAGCGTTGGTGAGTGGGAGCCCATTCTGATGGGCTCACGAATACCTTCCATCCTGATGGCCAAGCCCACTCTGTTTACAGGCTATTTCTGCCTGAAATAAGGTGGGCAAGGACTGGATCATTAATGACAGCAGGCCTGGCCACTCTACCTACTTGTTTGTTTGATTACTTTTTTGTGGTAGAAGTTTTCTGAATGATATTAACACACAGCTCTTCACGCCTTGTACCCATTCCCAGAGGTCCATCCCTCAGTTCCCCAGTTTTTGCTGTCTCTTATATTCCAATATTTTTCCTTCTAGGCCCTGACCAACCATCTGACCATTTGGCAATTTGCCATTGCCCATACATATTTTTACCTGAAGCCACTTCTCTTGAGTCTTTTGATTCCTTCTTCTTCCACCATCTGCCATGACGGTTCTGGGATTTCTACTTCGCTGAGTATGTGCCATCACGTTCTCCAAGCCTCCAAGAGCCTACTTAGCAGTCTATTAGTAATGTGTCCCAGAGCCTTTGCCTAGGCATTAAATTCTCTATCACGGAGAATGCTTCCATATTGATAAGCTCTCTTTACCAACGCTTATGTCTGCCTTCACCTTGATCCGGCACACTCAGGGCCCACTCCCAAACATACTCTCCTGGTTTCTGCTGATACATGTTGGCTAGTCCTATAGATCCTTGGGGTTATAAAACCTTCCCTTAGTCTCAGCACTGCCCTGAATGGGTTATTTTGTGACTTAACTCTAATTATTTTTCTGGTGGCCAGGAAGGAAGATATTTCCTGAGCTGGGCTTGTGTCTGGCAGAACACAAGCCTCTGAATTGTCTTGGAGCAAAGTGTGGGGGTTGCGGAATCACAAGTCTTTAGAAAGGATGGCAGCTCTCTTCCACAGAATTTTATGTTTTCAAATTCATTGATCCAGATGTCCCCATTCCAAGTCACAGGGTCCCTTTTCTTCCCAATGAAGCCCTAACTTTGGCAAAGCAGAATTGCCATGAGAATCCAGCCCTCTCTGGAACTCCATTTCCATTGTAATGTAGTCCTCGGCTAGATCCTGTTTTTCCTGCACTGCGACTACAGGAGGTGAGTCTCTTACATGCTGCCAGGGGAGGCCTCTGACACTCACTGTTCATCTTACATTGGTAATTAATGACCTTCACACCTTTTATTGTATTTCTCTAGAGCAGCAGTAGCCCCCAGCAACAGCCATCTGACTCCATGTAATTACAACTTCCTATAAACCTCTCAAATGCCTGAGGTATTGCTCTCATTACCTTCTGTGGATATCCCACCTCAACTTCTCCACTGATGAAAATTTTAACTTTTGCATGGCTACAGCATGCTAGAAGCTTTTGATATTCTACTTACCACCAGTGATGACGTTTTCATTGTCAGTTGCCTGGTTTGTAACGCAGCTCCAAAATCCCATTTTAGAGTTTGCTTCCTGGGACCAGTTCTGTTAGCATCTGTCATAGGCCATGATCCCCAGGAAAGAGACTCTGGTGATGAGATTTCCATGCAGAAGGTCTGCTGCTGAGTGCTCTGGGTAACAACATATGTAAAGGAATGAAGAAAGCAAGACTCAGCTGAAGGAGGAGTTGAACTGCAAGGCAGGTATAGCAAAGCTTCAGCGGGCCTCCTGAATTTGTATGCCTTTACTTGCTTTCAAATGTGGGTTGTCCCCAGTGAGGCATGGCCTTGAACAAGGTATCTATCTACCTTCAGGTCCTCGGCCTCTCCCAGCAGCCAACACCCCTGGGGGCTAAAGGAGTAAGTGCCTTGGTACTAAAAGGAGGGATGTGGGCAGTGTACCACAGCATTCAATACACAGCTTTGCCGTGTATGCATATTACTCTCATTGTACCTTATCCCTGTTTTGGTCATTTACTGCAGAAAGCCCAAACCCCCAGCCACCTCTCACTTCATCCCTGAACTCTCGGCCCTACGCAGCTCTGTGTATCTCTCTATCTGATGCCTTGTCTTCCTCAACTTTCCAAATCCTTCCCTTGAATCCTCAAGGAACTCAATTCCCAATCAGCAGAATCTTCTCTAGTCTCAAAATATTTTCTGAATATCCCGACATCTCCTTGGCCTAAATTCTTAGGGTCTTCAAGGGGGTCTCCAATGAATGGCTTCACCAGCAAGCTTCCGAATAAATTAAGGAATAAATCAGAAAGTAACTATGGGGGCCTAATATCACCTTTATTAGTGGTACAGTCCAGGTGGAAGGATGTGGGTTTCGGTATGTTAACTCTGCAGATTGGATAGCACTGTACTTGAGAATTAGATCTCCCCAAACAGTGGCTGCAGTACTGGACCACACGTATAGCTTTTTTTTTTTTTTCTGAAGCCCTCAGTTACATAGTTTTAAATAATTCTCTATGGCATGTGAGTTGTCTCAGACCCTTTTGCAAACAGGTGAGGAATAATTGGGAAAAAAAAAAAAAGAGATAGGACTCTCAAAATCAGATAAACAGTAATAGAATGAAATGTGTCATGGGGAAATGAATAATGTAGAACATTAGTATTGGAATTCAGAGAAGGAGGTGGTCACTAAAAAATTAATGCCACTAACCTCAAGGAAGCTATCCTATTACATTTCCTCATCCATTCATTTCCCCAGTCCTCTGGCTGACTGTTCATACCTCCTATTCTGAATTCCATCACTGCCTTCTCCATCCTCCTTCTCAGTTGATGTCTTTGTTTCCTTCCCAGAGAAAATAGAAGCAATCAGAAGAGAACTTCCACAGGCAGCCATCAACACATATACCCACCTCCCTGCATCTGTGCTCATGTATCCTGTCTTCCCTCCTATTTCTGTGTGAACGAACTATTTGTCAAAACCCAACTCCTCCACTCGGCTCTGGATCCCATCCCCTTTCACCTACTCAGATCCGTTCTCCCAGCAACCCTTCCCTCTTTCTTCTGCCCCAACTTCCCTTTCTCTGTGGCTTCTTACCAATCAGTCTACAAACAAGCTGTAATATTTTCCATTAAAAAATATTTTAAAAAACCTTCTTCCTGTCTTAAAAAATCTTGATCCTGTCTCCCCTTCTAGCTCCCAACACTTTTCTTTCATTCATAGTAAAACTTCCATACTGATTATTCTCCTTGCTTCCCATTGCCTTCCTCTTATTCTCTCTTGAACCTATTCTAATCAGCCTTATATCCCCACCACTCTTCCAATACTGCCTGGTCAAGGTCACCAATGCTCTTCTATTGCTGAGTCCAATGGTCAATCATAGTTTTTATCCTACTTGACTCATCGATCATTCCCTCTTCCTTACAAAGCTTGCTTCACCCCGTTCCAGGATCTGACCCCTCTCTTAATTTCCTCCACCTCACTAGCCTCCTTCTTGGTTTCCACTGCTGGTTCTTTATTTCTCTCACCTCCAAATGTTGGAAGGCCTTGGGGCCCAATCTTTAAAGCTCTTCTTTTGTTTATGTACATCTACTCTTTTGATGATCTCAGCTGCATGACTTTAAATATCATCAACACACTGAAAACTCCTAATTTCACACCTTCAGCCTGGACAACTCCCATTTGTCTTGTCTACTTGAAATATACATTTGGATGTTTAACAGATATCTAAAACTTAGAATTTTCAAAACTGAGCTCTTTGATATCTGTCAGCCCCCACTCCCCCATACAGGCTTTACCTAAAGCTTGTCTCATTCTCAGTAAGTAGCAGTCCCATCCGGCCATTTACTCAGATTATAAACCTTAGTGTCATCTTTGACTCTTCTCTCTATCTCACTCTCCATATCAAATCCACCAGCAAATCTTAGTGGCTGTACCTGCAAATATATTCAGAATATAAGTATTTACCACTGGTTCCTCTGTGGTCACCTGGATCCAAGCTATAATTCCTCACCTAGGGTAAGCGCATCCTCACTGGACTCCTTCCTTCAGCCTTTGTTTTACTATGCCCTTACTGGCACAACAGCCAGAGCAACTCTTCTATTCAAAATCCTCCAGTGGTTTCCCATCTCCTTTAGAATAAAAATGAGATTATCTGCAATGCCTCAAGGCCCCATAACTTCCTCGTCTCCTTGGTGTTCTCAGAATATGTCAAGCAAACTCCCACCCCAGGGCCTTTGCACTTCCTATTCTGTCTACCGGAAACTCACTCCCCTCAGCTATCTGCATAGGTTGCTCTCTCTCTCTTCTTTTGCTGTTTCAATGTCACCTTGTGAGATCTTTCTCTGCCTATACCACATACAATAACAACAATTCCCTTCCCCTATTCTTCCTATTTCTTCAATATTGCATTTTTTCCATAGCACAATTACCATCTGAAATATTATATATTTCTTTGCTTATTTTCTCTGCTCCCTCACCAAATGTAAGCTCCTAGAAGGCAGGCATTTTGGATAGAAACATTGATGATCAATTGTCTGTTTAAATTTTTTTTTTTTTTCAACGTTTTTTATTTATTTTTGGGACAGAGAGAGACAGACCATGAACGGGGGAGGGGCAGAGAGAGAGGGAGACACAGAATCGGAAACAGGCTCCAGGCTCCGAGCCATCAGCCCAGAGCCTGACGCGGGGCTCGAACTCACGGCCCGCGAGATCGTGACCTGGCTGAAGTCGGACGCTTAACCGACTGCGCCACCCAGGCGCCCCTCAATTGTCTGTTTAAAAAGTGTCTAGCACGGCTTAACATAATGTTGTGTAAAAACTAAATTTCCATTGGGCACCTAACTTTTGCCTTGTTTACCCACCCCTGACTTTAGAACACATGATCCAATAAAATGTTTCCTAATTTGTGACTTAAATTTAAGAATGCTCACAAAGAGGGGCACCTGGGTGGCTCAGTTGGTTAAGCGTCCGACATCGGCTCAGGTCATGATCTCACGGTTGGTGAGTTCAAGCCCCACGTTGGGCTTTCTGCTGACAGCTCAGAGCCTGGAGCCTGCCACAGATTCTGTGTGTCCCTCTCTCTCTGCCCTTCCCCCATTCACACCCTGTGTCTCTCAAAAATGAATAAATATTAAAAAAATTTTAAGAATGCTTACAAAGAACTAAAAACCAAATTACATTTTGTGGTGTAACTAACAAATTCTCTTTATTTAAGACCATAACATTACATAAAAAGAAATACAAAATTCAAGAATATTTATTAGAATATATGGAAATTTGAAATCTGAAGTGTTGGAGAAAATCTAAGTTTTGCTATACTACTATTTTTTCTATTACCCAAGTAGTCCTTAAGACTATCTCATAATTTAGGCTCTGTGTCAGAAAATGGAACAAGCTTCATTAAGTAAAATTTAAATCATTCCAAGAACTGGCTGTATTCAGACTGGGTTTTTTTCTGCACTCCCCACTAGATGGCGCTGCTAAGAAGTTTTCTAAGAAATTTCAATTTAGGGGTTCTGTTTTAACTAAGCAATAGTATATAATTCATATGTTTAAGGATGGTTCTCTAATAACATTTGTTTTTATAACTTTAGACAAAGTATTCTGTGGGCTCCTAGGGCTTGTGTGTGGACGTGATGAGGGTCAGTTTCATAAATAATAGACAATCTGAGTAGGTGGAAATTGGAGATAGAATTTCAGCTGCAACAGCATTTGAAATTATTAAATTCTCAGCGGTCAGCATGTGCTTGGCTTCCAATAACCTTTCCCAGAAGTTTTAGCAGGACTCCTGAATCATAGATTTTGTTAAGTCTATAAGAGTGAGCATTATAATATCATGTCAATTTAAAAACATGGTTACTTATTCTTACATGGTTCATGAAAAGCCAGCTTTATTAACTGTTTAAAATAGGGCAAGAATTTTTAAAATAGAAATTGAACAGTTGGACCTATGTTTTTTTATATGAAGATATTTTGTCTATTAGGCAGAAGATTCAGGATTTTTTTCAGTGTATAATACACCAATGTAACAGTATGAGGTCCTGATAAAATACAGAAATTAGTCCCCTTGACCATTTCCTAAGAATCACTAATTTCAGTGGGAAAACGCAATGGGTATAGGGAGCCAGATTCTATAATTTGCTACAGATGTGAGGCTTTCATGGAAACTTAAGGATCAAAGACCTCCTTTATTTTATCCTCTGTGGAAATAAATTTTTGCTGTGAAATAGCCATTATGTTTTATTTTCTAGATTAAAATTAGAGCTTCTTTGCCGTTTACACATTGATTCTAGTTCCCATCTTTCAATCCTTTTTTTTTTTCCAGCTTTATTGAGGTAATAACTGACATATAACATCATATAAGCTTACAACACGATAATCTGATATATGCATATATTACAAATTATTGCCACAATAATGTTAGTTAACATCCATCGCTTCACCTAATTACCTTTGGTTCACGTGTGGTGAGAACATCTAAGATCCACTCTCTTAGCAACTTTCAAATATACAGTACAGTATTGTTAACTATAGTCACCTTGCGGTACATTAGATCCCCAGAAGCTATTCAGCTTATAACTGGAAGTTTGTAACCTTGATCACCTTTGCCCTCCAGCCCCTGACAACCACCAATCAATCTACTCTCTGTTTCTGTGCGTTTGGTTTTTTAAAAAAATTTCACATGTGTAAGTGAAATCATGCAGTATTCGTCTTTCTGTGTCTGACTTATTTCATTTAGC
Source organism: Neofelis nebulosa (assembly GCF_028018385.1). Lineage (NCBI taxonomy): Eukaryota > Metazoa > Chordata > Mammalia > Carnivora > Felidae > Neofelis > Neofelis nebulosa. The sequence goes on along the minus strand of NC_080786.1, from coordinate 76,972,195 downwards.
ATAATGCCCTCAGGGTTTATCCATGTTTGTCTCGAATGTCAGGACTTAATCACTATTGTTCCTTTCTCCCAGTGTTACCAGAATTGGGATGGAGAAAAGGAAAGGCGTCATTTGCATAATCATTTGCCTAGTCATCTACATGTATTTGCATAAGTTATAAATCTATCTGGAGTAAATGAGAGGCAGACCCAATGAGAGAGAGGAGCCTGGAGTGGGGGTTGGGACTTAGCAAGGGTCTTCAGGGATTTTCCTTCAGTAGGAAGGGAATCTGGATGATAGCATCTGGGAAGTGAAGAAAGCCAGACCAGCTGACCTCTTGGCTTGAGGGCGTTGAGGCTTCAGGAGGATACAGACTGTGAAATTGTCCCTGGAAAGAGCAAAAGAGGAAAGAAAAGTCAACAGCATCAGCAAAACTCAATGTACTTCTTTCTCTTTTTCTCTAAAGCTGATGTTGCCACTTCCCGGTGCCTCAGCCTGGAGATGAGGCAAGAGGGATCTCAGGGCAGGGGATCAGCAGCTGTTCTGCCAGGCTGCTGGCAGGGGAGGGGCCCCCGGCACACAGACCCCTTTCTTCTTCCAGGAGGGAGTGGGAAGCTGCAGTAAGTGAAGCCTTGTTATTTGGTCTCTCCACCCCCAGTTTTCAGAGGGAAGCTCTCTGTAGCAGTCTGTTTCCCATTCCTGGGCAGGAGAACAACACAAAGAGAAATAATTCCAGCCTATCAGTGCCTCTTTTAACTCTTGTGTAGTTAGGCAGTTTGGCAGTGCTAGCCCAGATCCCAAAGCTAGAATCTGGCTTAAGCAGGAGGAGGCACCTTGGGGGGGGGGGGGCGGGGGGGGGAGCGTGTCTTGATCTGCTGCCCCAGATTCATTTGTTTCTCTGCTTCTACAATAGTTAGTTGAATTGTTAGAGCTGTAATTGCCAAACTTTTAAGATCACACCTTTTTTGGTTGAGAGAGACAGAATGTATCCTTAATATATGCATAATAATCATTGTTTTAATTACAGAAAAAAAAAACTTCCACAGCACTTACTCTATTGCAGGACACTATTCTTAATATCCTGCATGCGTTAACTCAGTTTTCACAACTCTATGCAGTAGGTATTATTATCTCCATTTTATAGGTGAGGACACTGAAGCACAGAAAATATTCTTTTCCAAGGACATACAAACGCACACCCAACATTTTAACCCAGACAGTTTGACCCCAGAGTCTGTGCTCTTAACTTTTATGTCATGCAATATGCACTTATTTATAATTACAAACGTGTATATACCTTATGAAACATAAACATACATGGATATTTTTAAAGGTAAGGGTAAGAATAAACATAGATAGAATTTCTGATATAGTCTTCCTTTACCCTAACAGACTGTTTTGTGATGTCTCATTTTAGAGACCACTATTTGAGAAGAGTCCCTCCAAACCTTTCCAGCACCAGGATCCCTTTTAAAATAAAAAAGTTCTGCAAGTGCTCATGTAAGAGTTGTACTTTTCATATCTCTTGATTGAGAAAGGAGACTGCGATTTAGGCTATTAAGTAACACTTGTGCTTTTAAATGATTTCTAACTACAACAGCATCTATATAATGTAGAAAACATTCCATATATATATGCAAGCCACCTTAATTTTTCAACCTGCATACAATACTTGGTATGCTTATAGATTTGCCTACCTCTTATGATGATCCCAGGCCCCAGGGCATACACCACCTCTGTAGATATTGAGATCTGCTGGTGTGACGGAGTCTGGGTCCAGAAACCAGCCAGAACTAGATCAAATTCGAGTTCCACATATGTGACTTCCACATATGTGACTTCCACATAAGGAACAAACACTTTTGAACCAGGGGTTCCTCCTTTGTAAGATTAGGATAACCCATCCTTGCTTGTTTGTTGTAAAGAGAGCCATAAATGAAAAGTCTCTGGTACAGACTGACACAGTAAATCATAGCTACTAGTCTCAGAAGCAGGTCTGCTCTGAACCTGCTGAAGCTTAAAATTCAGGTTGCGGCACTTGCGCTGACCCTTCCCCAAACTTTGGGAGGGCCCTAGCAATTTTGTGACTTGTAAATTTGTATTCTTTTTCTTAAAAAGGTCCCTAAAATTATATATATTTCAGGCTCACATTGGACCCTCCTCATTACTACCATACAACCCTTCTGCTCCAGAGGGAAGGCCCCAAGGGATGACGTACCGTAATGCCAAATGAAGGGCCGCATCCCCCTCATTAGGAGTAAAGGCAAACCTGTGAATGAGTGAGGCAGCATTCAAAGCCAGCTCCAGGAGACAGGGCTTAAACAGCTAGCCTTCAAGAACATGTGAAAGTGATAACTATAAGCATTCAGCCTCACGGCGGGGGGGGGGGGGGGGGTGTTAAGAGGGGGAGGCCCTGACTGGGAGCTGAGATGCTTCCTGACTTTCCTAATCCCTGCATAGCAACCCTATCAGCAGGGTGCCCTTCCCCATCTGCCCAGTCAGACTCAGAATTGCGATCATCTCTTAGTTTGGCCCTGAAGCTCTGAATTATGTCCTAAATTGATGGCTCTCAATCCTGGCAGCATGGGCAAATCCATCTGGGGAACTTTGAAAAAGTATGGATACTTGGGCCCACCCCCAGAGATTCTGATTTAATTGGCTTTGGGTGGGAACCTGGCCCTGGTATTTTTATAAGCTCTCCAGGAGATTCCCATGTGCATCAGGGCTAAGAACTACTGTCTAAATCGTATGAGCAGCTTCAGTAGGACAAACAGTGATGTCAGACTAGTGGCCAGCAGTGAAATAGACAGCAGCAGATGGCACAAAACCTTCCCCAGGACGAGCGTGGGCCTGCACCGTGCTAGGAACAAGGACGGCCAAGAGCTATGACTGTCTCTGGCCCACAAGAAATTTGCAACCTAGTCAGGGAGAAATGCACAGGTGGGTTGCTATGATGCTTGGAAGAGGGCTTTTGGTTCAGCTAGGATGTGTCAAGGAAGCCTGCCTGGAGGAGTTACCTGAGTCATAAAGATAAAGTAACTATCCAGATGAAGAAGAGAAAGGGAATAGTCCTAGACAAAGGCTTTGAGGTATGAACTGTGCAGCGAGTCTGTGACGGCTAATTTTTTTGTGTGAACTTGACTGGACCACCTGGGGTGCCCAGAGATTTGGTTGAGTATTATTTCTGGGTATGTCTGGGAGGGTGTTTTTTGGATAAGATTAGCATTTGAATTGATACACTTAGTAAAGCAGAATGCCCTTCCCACTGTGGGTGGGCTTCCCCCATGAAGGCCCAAATAGAAGAAAAAAGCAAGTGCACAGAGAATTCTCCCTCTGCCTTATGTCTCAGAACTGGGCTATCGGTCTTCTGCATTCAGGCTTTCCTTGCTTTGAAACTGCACCATTGGTTCTCTTGGGTCTGGGCTCCTCAGCCTTCATAATTGTGTGAGCCAATTCCTTACAAAAAATCTCAGGGCACCTGAGTGGCTCAGTCAGTTGAATGTCTGACTCTTGATTTCGGCTCAGGTCATGACCTCATGGTTCATGCGTTCGCATTGGGCTCTGGGCTGATAGCATGGGGCCTGCTTGAGATTCTCTGTCTCCCTCTCTCTCTCTGCCCCTCTGCCGCTCGCTCAATCACTCTCTCAAAATAAATAAACATTTTAAGAAAAATCTCTTCATGTATTGAAGAACCCTGAGTAATACAGAAGGTGTATTGGTCAGGGTGGGGATGTGGGAATGACATACAATTTGGGATTACTAGAACAAAAAAAAAAAAAAAAAAGGTGAGGCAATGACATTAATTAGGTGGGTGGAGGGGTAAACAGGACACGGATGGGACCATTGAGCAGGCTGGAGGAGGCTGGCAGAGGCAGCTGGACTGTCTGGAGCTGGGCCAGATGAGCAGCCTCTGTGGAGAGAGAGAGGGGCTCAGCTGGCAGTGCGAACTGGGAGAACCAGGAACCTGTCCTGCCCACACGAAGCCCCTCTGGACCGCAAGCTGGAGGAGAAGGGACCACAGGGCTCTGGATAAACCTAGCCGAAGGAGGTGTTAGAACAGGGAGGGGGCCACCTTTGCTGGGTTTGAGTTCCTTTGGGTTCATGTAAAGAAAGCCCTGGGCACACCCCTCCCCTAGGATAGGGCTTTTTGACAAACAGAGACTTCAGACCATCCTCAAATTTAGTCCAGCACCAACCCCCACACTCCCACCTACCCCCACTACCCTCCCCCCATTACCTTGGCTGGCAACACTCTTTCCAAAGCCACCTCACTTAGGAGCTCAATAATATGTATTTATTCTCAATAATACATTCTGTTTGAAAGTTGTTTTTTTTTAAGTTTTTGTTTGTCTGTCTTGTCTCTGATAATGTTCTTCATGCTTCTATGATCAGAAATTTGTTTCTTCTCCACCACTGGGATAAATGTTTTCCTGTTTACATTTCTGGATCATTTAGCCAGTTTGTTCTAGTTTGTATTTAACGCTCTGATTCAGGATAATATTACTCACTATGTTCCTGGCACTGTGCTAAGTGCTTTACATACATTATTAAGTTACTCCTCAAAACTATCTTCAAACATAGGTGTTATAAGTCCTACCATACCAAGAGTAAAAGGAGTCTTAGGAATTTTAAAGACTTGCCATAGTCTGGCAAATGAACGGATTCCAATTTGGTTCTTAAGTACTGCATAAGTAAATGATTTTTATACCAATTTCTGGTTGTCTCAGTAGCATTTATTACTGATTCCTTTCCTCACTGTATTACTTTTGATTTGTCATACTCAAACTCTTTGAATGAATCTATTACATCTGTTTTTTCTGATTTAATTATGTTTTCAATGTCGTGCCCTATTGCCTTCATGATTATCACTTTATGTTTTAAAATGTATTAACACAAAATATAAAGTAGGATAAGTCTATAATCATTATATTTCTTAAAATAACCCTTCTTTGGATTTTTTCTTGTTATTATACCAGAGGAATTGTACTCTTTGTTTGTTAGGTAAGTTAACCTGCTGAGGCTTTGATAAATCTACAGACTAACCTTGAAAATACTATTATATTTACTTTCCTAATTAGGAGCAGGCATAGCACTCAATATGTTACGCTCTCTATAATTTCTCTGAATAACCCTTGCCACAAATTAAGTCAATCCCCATGCATTTAATCTGTTTTTGTTGTAATAGCAACAATAGAAATCCATTTTTATTGTATTCCCTGGTTTTATATCAGCATATATATTGACGTGAACATATAATTCAATGCAACCTATACATAAATATTATATATACATATATACAAAATTTTTAGTGTCAGTTCTATAGCTAAACTCATTACTTTCAGTAATTTTTGGTTGATTTCCTTAGATTTCTAGGTCTGCAATCATGCCATCTGTAAAATAGACACTCTTGTTTCTTCCTTTCCAACATTTATACATAATATTTTCTTCTTGATAGTTACTGACAGCATTTCTAGAACAACAAATCCTGACTGAGAAAACCAATGTGTGTTTCTTTAAGAATAAAATAGACTCTTTCTTTTCCGTGCATACTCCATCATGTTTAGACTCGCAATCCAACATTGCTAACATTGCCTTCATTTCCTGTTTGGAATGGCTGAAGATAAAAATAGTTTGGAGGCAGCTGAAAGAAAAATAAGCAAAAAGGAAAAAAAGTATATCATTAGGGCATTTGGAAGCAATTGTTCCTATTCCCTTTTCCTGGGCATTGCTAAGTTATTTCCTCCATGTGAGCCTCTTGAATTCATCTCTCCTTGGATCCTGGATCCCTAGTGCCACAGTCTGTAAATATGAGAGTCCCTGCCCTGAGGTGCTAATATTTTTCTTGTTACCAGTCCTCCTTCCTGCACATGCTTTCTCCAGAGTAAAGGATATATTCTCATATAAGAGAAATGGTTTTAAACAATGCTGACCAGAAATCCACCTTTCTGATGAATTACTAAACTAAATTCCATATGACAAAAAAGCAATCTCTAAATTATTAACACTTGATTTTAAAATTTTTCATCAGGAAGAGATGAGAATTATAGCCAACAGCTTATTAAAATCTCTTTGGATAAAACTTATATATCCAACATCATGTGCTATATTGTTTTTACTTCTTTGTACAAGTTTTGCATTTCTGGAATTAAGCATAGTGACTAGCACATGTAAAATATTTTTCTCTCCTTTTGTTAACATACGATCTTAATGTTTTTGTTTATTAATGAGATTTACCTATAATTTGATTTCAGTTTCCTATTCAAATTTTGAAATCAATCATTTTCACTTTATAAAATAAGTTGGTTAAGCTACAACATACACATGCAAACACTCACACATTTAAAGTTTATGTGACATAGGAATTTTTTTGTTCTTTGAAAGTTTGGAAAATTTTCATGTCCACCAGGATCAGGCATCTTTGTGGGCTAACCGCTTATGTTTCTTTTTGATGCTTTATATTTTTGTAAGCAAGCACACAATCAGAAATATAGTTTGTTCTTATTTCTAATCTTATTAATTCATATTTATCCCCTTGTTTTGATTGAGATAATAATCATTCACACACACACACACACACACACACACACAAACCACTTTTTACTATTTTTTTGTTTGCTATTTAAATTTATGTATTTATGTATTTATTTATTTATTTATTTTAAATTTACATCCAAGTTAGTTAGCAGATAGTGCAATAATGATTTCAGGAGTAGATTCTAGTGATTCATCCTCTACATATAACACCCAGGGCTCATCCCAACAAGTGTCTTCCTTAATGCCACTATCCACTTAGCCCATCCCTGTACCCACAGCCCCTCCAGCAACCCTCAGTTTGTTCTCTGTATTTAAGAGTCTCTTATGTTTTGTCCCCCTCCCTGTTTTTATATTATTTTTGCTTCCCTTCCCTTATGTTCATCTGTTTTGTATCTTAAATTCCACATATGAGTGAAGTCAGATGATACTTGTCTTTTTCTGACTTATTTTGCTTAGCGTAACACTCTCTAGTTCTATCCATGTTGTTGCAAATGGAAATATTTCATTCTTTTTGATTGCCAAGTAATACTCCATTGTGTATGTATACTACATCTTCTTTATCCATTCATCCATCAATGGATATTTGGGTTCTTCCCATACTTTGGCTATTGTCAATAGTGCTGCTATAAACATTTGTGTGCACATGCCCCATTGAAACAGCACACCTGTATCCCTTGGATAAATACCTAGTAGTGCAATTGCTGGGTCATAGAGTAGTTCTATTTTTCACTTTTTGAGGAACCTCCATACTGTTTTCCAGAGTGGCTGTACCAGTTTGCATTCCCACCAATAGTGCAAAAGAGATCCTCTTTCTCTGCATTCTTGCCAACATTGGTTGTTGCCTAAGTTGTTAATTTTAGCCATTCTGACTGGTGTGAGGTGGTAGTATACTAATTTGTTTTTGTTTTTTTATTTTATTTATATATATTCTTGTTTAATTAAAAAATTTTTTTGAATGTTTTACTTTATTTTTGAGAGAGAGAGAGACTGAGCACAAGCAGGGGAGGGGCAGAGAGAGAGGGAGACACAGAATCAGAGAAGCAGGCTCCAGGCCCTGAGCCGTCAGCACAGAGTCCTACGTGGGGCTAGAACTTGTGAACTATGAGATCATGACCTGAGCCTAAGTCAGATGCTTAACCGACTGAGCCACCCAGGGACCCCTTGTTTCATTTTTTTTCCTACTCCTGACTTGCTACTTTTTCCCCTCACTAAATACTTTATGTAGGGTTTTAGTTTATTGTGTTCATCTTTACTATTAATAAAGGTCTTCTTTATTAATGATCTTTCCTCCTGATAACTGGGTTGTATGAAGTTTCCCTATATCATAATGCAATAGTTAAGAGCATGGACTCCGGAGTTAGACTGCCTGTGTTCAAACCTCAGCTTTAGGCCTTATCAGCTGGGCTGCTTTGGGCAAGTTACTGAACATCTCTGTGCTTCCAGCATTCTCATCTGTAAAGGTGGGGTGGTTCCCAGCACCTAGCTCAGAGATTATTTTTGTAAAGATTATTTGAAGATACTGTGGTCATTTAAAATAGTATGTGGCACATAGTAAGCTCTTGATCAATGTTAGTATGATAGTTATTGTTTTTAATTTAAAAATATGAATTACCTAGTCCCTTCTGTAGGAGTACTCAGAGGAAAGAGGCATTTCTTGTGAGGGGTAGGATGAAGGGGAAGACTGGCCTCCAGGGTTGGTCTCTGGGTGAGAGGTAGAGGAGGATCTATGGTCCCCAAGCCAATACTGTGGGTTTACAGCTGGAAAACCATGTAAAATGTTTTCCAGAACTGGGCCGTGGTGAAATGTAACACAGCAATTTCCAGGTAACTATAGCTTCCACTCCTTCTGCTTTTCCTTTCTCCTCTGCCTTATCCTTACCAGCTTCTCAATCCATTGCTTTTCCCCTTTTCCCCCAGTTCAAACCCAAATGAACTTCCATTAAGGTATACATGATTAATAAGATAGAACTTCTATTGTATTTGAATTTAACACTTGGTACAATATCAAGATAAATTAACTTTCCCATGGATTTCTCAGACAGTATGGTATAGTGTTAGGTTTTATTTTGTTTTGTTTGGAGGAGGGTTGACGGGGCAAGGGTCCTTCTTGAATATCCACATATCCTCTTACCTATCAACCCAGTGCTATGCATAAGTCAAAACTGGACAGTTTGTTTGAATTTGTTTTCTGGCCAAGGTAAGGGAGTTATGAAGAGATTGAAATAGGAGTCTCTAAATTAATATCTGTAGGAATACGGTGGTGTTTCTGTGAGAAATAAAATTCTAAGCCCTCTTCCCATCTGGGCTTATCTCAGATCACCCTTCTTCCAACTCCCCACTCAGTAAGGAAGAAGTTTTGTTTTTGTTTTTAAGGTTTTATTTTTAAGTAATCTCTACATCCAACGTGGGGCTCAAACTTACAACGCCGAGATCGAGCTGCATGCTCCACTGACTGAGCCAGCCAGATGCTCCAGTAAGGAAGTTTCTAATTTGAATGGTCAGAGCCCAAGACATTGATTGGACCATGTGGCAGATTGTATTTTCCTAAAATGTCTCCTCTCTCATGGTCTTCATACAATGTAACATTAACATGCTTCATCATGAGGCAGAGTCTGTGGAGAACAGGGGGAGCCCTCTGGGTGTAGGCAGAACTCCGTAACTGCCACAACTACACCAATGTCACAGAAATGATGTTGCATGACTTTTGAGGCTGCATCGTAACCGTTAATATGACTTCCTGGTAGCTCTCTCTCAGGACACTTAGCATGTTTGGGGGAAGACGCATAGGCCACATGTGAGTGTCCTGACAGACAGCTAACTACCAGACACGTGGGTAGGCAAATGTTTCTCAGATAGGTCCAGTCCTCAGTCTTTGAGTCTTCCAGTGGAGACTCCAGAAATTGTGCAGCAGAGAAAAGTCGTCCTTGCAATGCCTCGTCTGAATTCCCAGCCCACAGAAGTTGTCGGAGATAATAATGATCATTACTGTAAGTCACCAAGTTTTGATTTGTTACACAGCGTCAGGTTACTAACATGGGCTGTATTCACTCAACGGTGTGAACTCCTGTGTTCCTCTCTTGTGTTTCCTGTATCACTTCTAGATGGATCAGGCTTAGCCAGTTTCTTCTCATCTCCTACTTTTCTCCTAATGTGCATTTGGGTGAGCAAATAAGCCAAAGCCTGTTGTGCAAACCTGGCCATACAGTTCCCCTATTTCTTAGGCTTCCTCCTCTTTGCGTATGGTCAGAGGGCAGTGATATCCCAAAAAGAAGAAAGCCGCACTTAATATTTTACCAGAGAGCTATACATTGGAGTATGTGTGCCTGGGCCATGTTAATAAAGAGGTATTTTGCTTCACAATCTATGATTATTTATTGTGCTTAGCTTCCTTGGAGCCTGGTGGGAAGAGGAGAGGGAAGTAGGAGGCAAGGCAGGGTTGGGGCATTGCTGGGTCCTTGCCTATAATAACACAGAATCAAAACATCACTCTAATAACGAATAGTGGGTGGAGAACAAACAGGAGTCATCAAAATTTAAATTTTTTTGTGTTTTTATTTTCTTTTTGAGAGAGAGAGAGACAGAGTGCGAGTAGGGGAGAGGCAGATAGAGAGGGAGACACAGAATCTGAAGAAGGCTTCAGACTCTGAGCTGTCAGCACACAGCCCGACACGGGGCTCGAACCCACAAACCGCAAGATCATGAACTGAGCTGAAGTCGGACGCTTAACCGACTGAACCACCCAGGCACCCCAGGAGTAATCAAAATGTAAAATGCGTGAAAGCAGAAACCAGTTCCTCTTCAAACCTCTAAGGTAGAAGGAAGAGCAGTAGCCTTGGAAACATGAAATACGGTTTCTATTTCTTCTCCACCAGGAATAAATTGCAGAATGAGGAGTTTTATGACCTTGGGCAAGTCACCTCATCACTTTTCTGTGCCTCCACTTCCTGAGTAATAAAAGGGGTGTTTTACTAAACTAATTCTGTCAATCTATGAATCTACACGTTTCTCCTTTCAGTCACTTTCAAAGCTACTCACACCTTCAGCTTCCAAACAGGAACATGTGCGTTTGGATGGACACCCATGGGAGATGCAGGGAGGGCAGGGAAGCCCCAGTTCTGTGCTTTCTGGAAATCACAACAGCTGCCACTGGGGCTTGGCCCTCTCTGTGGGAAGTAGAGGATGAAAATCCTGGGGGACAACAGCTGCCTGGGGAAAGCCAGCTGCCATGAGGACAAAGACTTGCTCCTACCCTTATTTCACCCTAGATGAGCTCTGCTGAGGACTGGAGTGACAGTAATGTCCCAGATTCCACACCCAGCCAAGTAGGAATGAGGAGCAGAGAAAGAAAACAAGTCTTATCCTTGCCCTTGACGTTGGAGCAGAGCAGAGGTTCATTTTCCAAATGTCTATATAAAGAACCTAAATGCAGCCACCACAGACATTACACTTGGAGCCAACTGCATTGGTAATTCTTTGCACCTGATGCATTGGCCAAGGGCAAAAAAGCAGGGCTCCTGGAAGAAGCTAACAGTGCTGTCATATTGCATGTCACCTTCTTGTAACTAATTTCCTACTGACTATTTTTGAGATATAATTGACATATAACATTATATTAGTTCCAGATGTATAACCGAATGATTTGTTATTTGTATAAATTGTGAAATGATCACAGTAAGCCTAGTTTACACCTATCACCACACGTAGTTACCAATTTTTTTTTTACGATGAGAATTTTTAAGATTTTCTATCTTAGCAGCTTTCAAATATACAATACCATATTATTTACTGTAGTCACCATGTTGTACCTTACATCTCCAGGACTTATCCCATACCTGGAAGTTTGTACCTTCGACCACCTTCACCCATTTCCCCTACCCCCCACCCCTTCCTGCCTTTGGCAACCACCACTATGTTCTCTCTGTGAGTTCAGGAGTTTTTGTTTGTTTGTTTTAGATGCCATGTATAAGTAAGATCATATAGTATTTGTCTTTCTCTGTTTGGTTTATTTCACTTAGCACAATGCTGTCAAGGTCCATCCATGTTGTTGCAAATGGCAGGATTTCCCTTATTTTTATGGCTGAATAATATTTTCATACTGACTTCTAAAATTAGAGTATCCTCCATATGGTTTCACTCTTATGTGGATCCTGAGATACTTAACAGAAACCCATGGGGGAGGGGAAGGAAAAAAAAAAGAGGTTAGAGTGGAAGAGAGCCAAAGCATAAGAGACTCTTAAAAACTGAGAACAAACTGAGGGTTGATGGGGGGTGGGAGGGAGGGCAGGGTGGGTGATGGGTATTGAGGAGGGCACCTTTTGGGATGAGCACTGGGTGTTGCATGGAAACCAATTTGACAATAAACTTCATATATTGAAAAATAAATAAAATAAAATTAGAGTATCCTATTTTTTATCTGCCCTGTCATCCAGCCTCCTGGCCTGTGCTAGACACATGCTCACATATGCATTATAGTAGGGATGTCAGTCATGGTGCCTCCATGCCCACAGTCCCTTCTACAGGAAACTGTCCACTCACAGCTCTTGCTAAAGCTTAGGTGGCTTAAAAAAAATTTTTTTTTCTTTTTACCATTTATTCATTTTTGAGAGAGAGATAGAGTACAAGCAGGGCAGGGACAGAGAGAGAGGGAGACACAAGATCTGAAGCACTCCAGGCTCTGAGCTGTCAGCACAGAGCCCAAAGTGGGGCTTGAACCACAAGCTATGAGATCATGACCTGAGCCCAAGTTGGCTGCTTAACCGACTGAGCCACCCAGGCGCCCCTAGGTGGCTTTTATATCACATGACTTCCCCTTCTCTTTCTTCAGCTGTAGATGACTGTGGTTGAAAAAGATTCTTGTGGGGCGCCTGGGTGGCTCAGTCGGTTGAGTGTCCGACTTCGGCCCGGGTCACGATCTCGCGGTCCGTGAGTTCGAGCCCCGCGTCAGGCTCTGGGCTGATGGCTCAGAGCCTGGAGCCTGCTTTGATTCTGTGTCTCCCTCTCTCTCTGCCCCTCCCCCGTTCATGCTCTGTCTCTCTCTGTCTCAAAAATAAATAAACATTAAAAAAAAGGTTCTGGTTCTCAAACTGCAAGGGAAGAGGAAAAGGTAGGTCTATCAAGAACTGAATTAGAAAGGATTTACAATGGAAATGAATAGGTGGGGCTGGGACTATATAGGTCAAAGTTAGGAGGAAACAGACACTATGAGGGAAGAGAAACTATAAGGTGGAACAAACAAAAAGTAGAAAAAATAAATGTGCCGGCAATGTGAGCACCAGCACATGGAGAATAGCAAAGTCCTATTTCCAGAGCACAAGTATGAAGCTCTGTCAACCCCTGTTGCTGTCAGTCCCAGGGCTGCTTTGGTTGCAACCCCAGTTCCTGGGGGCCTGGATGTACCATGGCTTCTGTTTTCGGTTTCTATTATTGTACCATGTACCTCCTGACCTTGAACTTTCCATTACTTAAAGTACTTGCAACACACACACACACTCACTCACACTCCCTTTCCGTCTCCGTCTCCGTCTCCCTCTCTTTCTTTCTCTCTCTCTCTCTCACTCACCATTCTGGACACACTGAGTACTAAGAGTTCTAGCGTGGGTGCTCTGTGGTGACTCTTGTGCTCTCTGAACAGCATGGTGGGGACATTCAATATGTTGGAGTGTCCTTCAGTGAGAGAGAATGGCTACTAATATATCACAATCATAATGGCAGCTACCACTTCTGAAGTACCTATTTTGTGCCAGGAACTGTCCTTAGCATTCAAAATCATTATCTCACTTAATCACAACAATTCCATTAAAATTGGTATTCCTCACCCTGTATATAGCTAAGGAAACGCTGGCTCGGAGAGTATAAGCGACCTGCCCAGTGACACCAATTAGTGAGTGGTAGAGGCAAGATTTGAACTTAGTGCTGCCTGACTCATGCCAAAGCTCGTGCCCTTTTCACTCTGTTGTGATATCTTCATCAGGAATTCTGTTAAAACCAGCTTCTCTTGAAGCTGAATTCAGCCTCCCAGAGAGCAGTGGTTCAAGCGTGTTTGGCTTTGATACCTTTAAAAAAGGCAGGCACCTTGCAGTTCAACACAGTCTCCACTGTTCCCTATTACTTTATACCCAGAAGTCTTTCCTCCTTTATGTTATTTTCTTAACCCGCAAGGGCACTGGAGTTTGCAGCCTCTGTGAGTAAGTACAATTTCTTACGTAGAGTACCCGATTTCAGACTTCTTTGTACCATGCCTCCAAGTAACTATTAGTGTTCCCCATAAGGATGACTCTCAGCCACTTTGATCTCCACACATGCCAAAATTAAACTTTTTTTCTTTCTCTATAAACATGTTCCTCCTCCTTCATTCCTTAGCTAATGACTGGCATTGTCCCTGAAACTCCTTTACTCCCCAGAACCAATTGTCAAGTTTTATTAATTTTACCTCTTCAGTATTTATACCACTTCTCCTTTCCACTGCCACTACTCAGGCCCTCTTCATCTTCTTCCTTGGCTAGCAAATGCTTCATCTTGGTCTTGTCCCAATAAATTTCTCCTGCAGGCTCATTCCTGAGTTCACATTTAAAATTCACATTTGATCTTATCACTCTGTGCTCAGAATTCTGCAGTGGTGTCTGTATTAGTTATCTCTTGCTGCATAACAAGTGGCCCCAAAATTTAGAGACTTAAACAGCAAAGCATTTATTATCTCATAATTTCTTTGTGTCAGGAATCTGAATGTAGCTTAGCTGGCTTGAGGTCTCTTACAAGTCTCCAATCAAGGTGTTGGCTAGAACTGTGGTTTCATCTCAGGATTCAACTGGGAGGATTTCCTTCCAACATCACTCCTGTGATAGTTGGCAGTCTTCGTGTCCTTATTGGCTATTGGCCAGAGATGTCAGTTCCTTCCCATGTGGGCTTTTCCATAGGACCACTCACAATATGACAGTTGGCTCCCTCAGAATGAGATCTCTGAGAGAGACGGGGAGAGAGATGAAAGCAGCATAAGTCACAGTCTTTGCAACCTTCTCTCAGAAGTGACTTCGTGACTACTTCTGGAGTTGCTAGATCCAGCCCATACTGGAGGGAAGGAATTATGCAGGGTGTGAATACCAGGAGGTGGTGACCATTGGGAGCCATGGTAGAGGCTGCCTACCACAACCTCCCCCTCTTGAAGCAATGGTTTGGCTTTGGTGTTGTGGAGGTTACAAACACATAGGTTTCCTCACCAACATATATCATGCCTCAACAGGAGCAGCTGGGCTTCCCAAATCTGTTTTTTTATGCTTTCCGATAAGTGTTTCCAATGAACAAAGTGCCTCTAGCTTAGAGCTGTTCAAAAACTACTGGTTTAGAGGACTAAATCGAAACTTTGTTGGGCTTCACATGATTTGACCCCTATCTACCAATTCTGCCTCTTATCTGACCGCTCCTTTAGCCCACATTACTTCCAAGCAAGACAGACTTCCAGAACAGCCCTTTGCCTTTCTTGCTAGCATGCATGCTGTTCCCTCTCCCATAATACATCACTCCCAGCTTGTCTGCATTGCCGGTGTTACTAAGTCACCCTTTTCATGAAGTACTTTTTGATGGCTCCAGGCAGACTTAGCTGTTTCTTTCTTATTCTTCTAGTTTGCTTTGTTTAAACCCCTTAATCAAAGCAATTACCTTTTATACTCTTTTATGATCGGTTTATGTCTCCCCTTTAAGTTATCTCCAGCATCCAACCCAGAGCCTGGCATGTAGGAGACACTCAATAGCTATCTGTGGAGATCAATGAGCCCAGCATTGCCCAAGTGCTTGGGGCCCTGGGTGTGGATGGAGTGCTGACCATAGCCTGGCATCTTCATGGGATGCATGCGGTATCTCAGCTGCCTCATTTATAAACCATGAGCCAGTCATTGTATTCCAGATTGCTCTTCACTGTCATTTTAGCCTTTAGCTACTGACTGAAGTGAGCTAATTAAAGCTGAACTATTTTAATTGCTAATCATCAAGAAATCAGATTTTTTTTTTAATGGAAATGGCAGAATGTGTGTGTTTTCCTACCATTAAAACAAGCCGGAGTGTTCTTGTTTCAAAATTATGATAGGTCCATTGCATCCAGAAGTAAGTGTGAACTGTCAGAGCGTAAGGAATGGGTTGTGTTGTGTGGAGCACAAAATTGACCCAGTTCCTACTTCTATTAGTGTCACATCACATCACTCAGGAAAAGTCCAGTGGTTATTGGGCTTGAACACGGAGGATGTTTACTGATGCCCACGGGAGGCTGATTGCTTGGCACGTTAAGGACTGGCCTTTTGCCCTCCCTCTTTATATTCAAAACCTACTCTGGAAGTTTATTTTTTCACTAAGATGTTTTTTATCTATAAAAAGATTTCTCTAGTTGATAAAAAAAAAAGTGGCACAAAAGTGGTGTGTCCCTTTCAAATGAAAGTTGAAGAATAAAATGGTGAATTTTGAAAATCATATTAAGACAATCCACATATAATAACCACTCCCACCACTATAAAAACAAGAGAAATGTTACTTTGGACCAGTTTGGGGTCCATCTGTTTTTCTATTTTGCCTCTGATGGTGGCACAATGGGATACTTTGGGGGAAACCTGCCCTTCATGGTTCCATATCAGAATGTTACAGAGGGACCATGAATATTTCTCAATTATGTGTCTGTCATTATTGCGATGTCTAAAATACTTCTTTGGGTCTACAGTTGTTACAGCCTGGGTCACCTATAGAAGTGAGACATTCAATAAGATTATAAGCAAGTTTATTTAAGTTAGGCTTCTTTTTAATTTCAAAGGTTTCAAAGGAATCTCTTAGTTTGGGGGCTTAAGCTTTGAAAACATGTTTTGCTTTTCTACACTATGAATTTTTAGTCATAAATCTTTTAATGAATCCATTCAAAAATATTTGTTGAGAATCTCCTAGTACCCAAAACAATGACAGGCACTGGAAATACACAGTACCTGCTTTACTATTTGAGGTACCAAGTGGTAGGCACAGCATGTCGTTGAGTATGGAAAAAGGAGTGAACTAAGAAAGGGATTCAAGCAGCATTTGAGCTAGAACTTGAAGGAAGGGTAGGAATTGCATGCATAAAAAAGATTAGGCACTTCAAGACAAAGGAAAGGATGACGGAAGAATGAGGGACGACACAGGCAAGCAGGAGGGGATATTACATGTGTAGAAACAAAACAACAATCCCGTGAGGGTACAGATTTGGCGGCATGGGGAAGAGCCATCAGGAGGGCTGTGTATGGCCTACAAAGAAGTATGAATTCTTTTTCACTAGGCAGTGAGAAGTGTTAAGGGTGTTTAAGGCCAGATATGATATCAGATTTTAGAGAGTTCTCTTCTCAGCATTCTGAAGGAAGGATTGGAGCATGGAGAGTCTGTTGACGGGGAAGGTATTTGGAATGCTTGGAAGTGGGAAACTAATACTTATTGAGGATCTGCAATCTGCCAGATCCAATGCTAGGCTCTTCACATATGTTATCATATTTAGTGTTCACTGCAAGTGTATGAGGTATGAATTCTAATTCTCATTTAAGAAATGAGGCTACGTAACTTGCCCAAGATCACCCAGCTAGAGGTGGTGGTGGAGCTGAGCTTTGATTGATTCCACCTGCCTGATTCCAAAGCCGCCCTTCTTTCCTTTATGCTGAAGGGGATGGTGAGGGTCTGAATTATGCCAGCGGCAATGCTAGAGAGGTGTCCTCCCTCCCCACAGAAGACTCCTCATTTAATTGTACCTCATTTGGAAGCTTCTCCAACTACTTCATCATTCGAATTGCTTTAATATGACAAATTGACCAATTACTAGCAGGTTATTTATAACCATAGTGAAATTAGTTACTTGGTTCAATCAAGCAACCAAAAAGTAACTGATTTGTAATGACTTGATTTATCAAAGTGTTCAGAACGGTTGGTGTAAATAGATGTAACTTACATTAGCATTAGACAAATATGTGCAATAGAATAGGAAGGCAATATCTGATTATTCACAAATGACATCTGAACCAAAAGGATTTTAACCCTAGCTCGATCTGTAACCAACTGGACAAGTCATAGCTTTGAGTGCAAAAAGATGTTCTGGGAAACCTTCTGTTTTATTTTGCTGATAAAGAAACGGAAGCCCAGAAAGCATAAGGGATTTGCCAAGGTCTCCCAGCCAGAAAACAACAGAGCTGAGAGCTGAAAATACAGACTTGGACCATCTGTATTTTTCTGATGCCAGGTCCTGGAGAACTTTTCCCACTATGCCTGCTGCACTGTGACAATGACCAGTCACTTAGCCTCTTGAATCCTCAATTTTCCCACAACAAGAGAGAGTTGGTTGGTGGGTGTATCAGTTAGCTTTTACTATGTAAGAGACAGCCCAAAACAACAGGTTTTACAACACCTGTTTTATGTAGCTCCTGATTCTATAATGTGTCCTGGTGGCTGTTCAGGTCAGGACTGGCTCGGCCGATTTCTACTGGACTTGCTCATGCTTCTGTCGTTAACTAGTGGGTCTTGGATGATCTAGTATAGCCTCACTGATAGGGGTTGGTAGACCATTGGCTAGAGATCAGCTGTTCATCAAGTGGGGCACCTTCATTTTCCTCCACAAAGCATTTCATCCTCCAGCAGACTTGATCAAGTTTGTATACCTGGTGCCCTCAGGGTTCTAAGCACAAAAAGAGAGAAACCCCACTGAGCATGCTCTTTGGAAATCTTTGTGATGCCAAGTTTGGTATTCTCTCATTGGCTAAAGTCAGTCACATGATGTGGCAGGCAGCTTGTGAAGTGGTTCCCAATAATTCCTACCTCCTGATATTCATGTCCTTGTGTAATCTCCTCCTGTGTGAGGACTGGACCTCAAGATTGGCTTCTAATGAATAGATTCATTAGACCTCAAGTCAATAGACTGGACCTCAAGATTGGCTTCTGTGAAAGTGATGGGGTATAGCTTCTAAGATTAGGTTAGTGACACTCTCTTTGACTCTTTCTATGTGCTTGCTCTGGTAAAGCAAGCTGCCATGTGTGTACTGCCTTATGGAGTGGTCCATGTGGCAAGGAACAGAGAGAGCCCTCTAGCCAATAACCGGTGACGAACTGAGACCCTCAGTCAAACAGTTCCTTGAAGAACTGAATCCTGTCAACAACCGGTGAGTGAGTGAACTTGGAAGCGGACCCAACCCCCATTGAACTCTAGATGACACCACAGCCCTGCCCCATAGCTTCATTGCAGTCTTGTGAGAAACTTTCAAACAGAAGACCTAGCTAAGTTATGCCTGACTCACAGAAACTGAGTTGTTTTAACCTTGTAGTGATTGGTTATATAGCAATAGGTAACTAATACACATAGCTAAGTTCAGAGTCAGTAGGGAGGGTGAGTATCCAACAGTGTGGTTATAGGAAGAGTAATTATATAAACTATTCACACATATTTGCAAACAATTTACTACAGTTTTCCAGCCTTTGGGAGTCTGAGGTGGAATGATTTTCACTACTTCAACATTTATTCTCTGTGCAAAGAACTGGGAACAAGATGGTGAACAAGACAGATTTCCTGCCCTTAAGGAGCTTACAGTTTGTGGCAGGGGAGGGGAAGAATGGGGAAAGACATTAGTTCAATAATTCCTTCTTTAATTATTTGTTTAAAGTGATATTAAGGGAGAATGTGTATAACAGTCTAGGTTGGTCAGAGTAAAGCTTCTTTGAGAAAGTGGCACATAAGCTGAAGAGGCAGGCAGAAGAGAAAGAGAGGGAAAGAGGAAAATTCCAGGTAGAACGGTGACATTCTTAAAGAGGAGGCAGAGAGGTGGTCAGCAGATATGGGACAAGTTCCTATTTATGATCAAATTGTATCTTATTATGTAATAATGATGTTATGGGTTATGGTTTTAGAGATAAATGCAAAAATATTTATGGATGAAATTATTTGATGTCTGGGATTTGCTTCAAAACAATCCAGTGGCAGGATAGGGGTCAGGAGTGGGTGGAGCTATAAATGAAACAAGAATGAGTTAATACATTTTTGTGTATTTTTCGTTTTCCATAATAATACTTTAAAAACTTGTATCTGGGGGTGCCTGCGTGGCTCAGTCGGTTGAGCATCCAACTCTTGATTTTGGCTAGGTCATGATCTCATGTTTTGTGGGATCGAGCTCCGTTTTGGGTTTTGTGCTGACAGTGTGGAGCCTGCTTGGGATTCTCTCTCTGTCTCTCCCTGTCCCTCTCCCCCTTTCAAAATAAATAAATATAAAAAAAAAAACTTGTATCGTGACAACACATCCTGAATGCTGTACGTATATATGTTTGAGAGGTCACAGGACACTTATTTCCTCCTGCTCCACTGCAGAGTAGAGGTTAATAGCATCTTTAGGACAAGGGGATGGAATGAGTTTTGTGTTACAGAAAATGTAAAGGCTTCTCAGCTTCAAATCTTGTGGCTAAACATAAAGAAGGATATTTGGGTAATTTACCTTGCCTCCTGGTTATAAGGTGCTCTATTGCATTATTTCTCATCCTCATTTGTCACTAAGATGGTATGGTTTCATATGTAATAGAATCTTATAACGTGGTTTTTACCCTAGAGTAAAAGGCAGCGGGAGGATGCTGTTTAAATATTAGTAAAATGCTGAAAAGATTCTGTTATAAGGCCTTATATAATCTAGGAAGTATTAAAGAGCTTATGGGTGGGGAAGGAGAAAAATAGGGTAGAAGAGATGGAAATCCCCCTTTGTTAAAAAAAATTCTGGGTTGGCTTGCTACAGCAATACTGGATTAAGGATTTATTTGATTAAGTTTCCTTTTACTCATGTTATTCTGAGGTGGGTCAGACTGAAATTAATAGCCAGCATAGATAGATTTTATGAGTCAGGGATGTATTTCATTAGGATTTTTTTCAGGACAGGGGCACCTGGGGCTGAAGCTGAAGAGCTGATGCTTCATATTTATAACTGTTTCAATGTTATTGGGGGAACCGTATTTCGTGATTTTGATTTATATCTTTCTTGAAAATTCCTTTGCCACCAAATTGAGTCTCTCCCTAACCCCTAATAAATGAAGACTTCACTAGAGTCAGATATATGCAAATTACATTTCCCTTCTCAAGCTAAGGTTAAATAAAAGGGAAAATTATCAAAGATTGCTTATGGCAGCAAGGATTTTCAGTGCTTGAAGATGAATTTCGTTATTTCAAAACCATGATGAGTCTCCTCAGTCAGTGCAAAGCAGGAAAGGAATAAAGTAACGGAGAAAGCGGACCTGGGCATAAACATGTTCCCACACAACATTTGTGCTGAAAGGCTTTGTTGGTGTTCCCTGAACCTTGGCAATTACAGGCATTTTCCTTTGCTCGCAAAAACGTCTGGCAAATACCAAGAGTAGGTTCCCTCCTATTCTGTGTTCAAGGCTAGGTTCTGGCCTTGTTGCAGGGAAACACTAATTCCTAACCATGCTATGCTCCCTGGGAGCAAATGGTTTGTTTTCTCTTCACTGAATCCAGCCTGGGGTGGGTTCTCAGCAGCTGAGCCTGGCATGGAAAATCTATTTGGAGCAACTTGTCCCCAGGAGGGAAGAAGGCAAGCTGATTGTGCGGAGGAGTCGCAGCCACCATCCGGGTCAGCCACACTCGCTGGCCAGTGCAGGCATCAACACACAGAGGCACACACGAGAGTCCACAGCAAACAGGAGTCCTGTTTGTGTGCCCACACCCGCATGTATCACGCATACCCAGCCCTACCCATATATGCACTGTGCACCCACACTTGACATACCAGTCACATGTACCACAATGACACACAGACACCATACACACATACACAGCACGTATATAACCACATCCACCCGCACATCGTGTACAAATACACACACATACACAGCTGCACATACTACACAGACCACATATACTCCACTCCACACACACACCACCCACAATCCACCCTGGTCATATACATCCATACCACATACTCCTGTATACACACACCTCATCACACACCATGTAATGTCACATGCATCACGCACACCACATACATTCCGTACATACCATGTACACACTTGAACACATCCAACTACACACACATACCCACCACACATACTCCGCATAGCAACCATACACACCTACATACCACACACACACACACACACACGCAACACATTCCACACACCAGTCCTGTGCACCACAAATGCATCTCTGTGTCTGAGACACCCACACACCCACCCCGGTTACTTTCCCGCTCAGCAAGGGGGGGCTGCAGTCCCCTGCGGGACTGGGCGGGCGGGCGCGCTCAGGGTCGGCGGGCCTTGGTTACCGCGGGCGGCGAGGCGGCAGGGCTGGGGTCTCGGGGCCGGTGGCTAGAGCTCCGGAGGCGTGGCTGAGCGGCCACACCTGGAGCTGGTGGCTTGCCCTGGGGTAGTGCGCGCGAGCGTGAACGTGCGCGCGCCTCTGAGGGGCCTCTGTGCCCCCTCCGGGAGGTGTGTACTGGGGGAAACGTGAGCCGCTCGAGGGGAGACGCTGTGTGTGCGAGAAAACCACGCTGGCGGATGCGCAGGGACCGGCCCCCCGAGCGGTTAGGATGGGCGTGTCCTCGGTGCGCCCGGCCCTCGGTGGAGTTCTCCAGACGACCCAGCTCGGCTGGAAGTGTGTGTGGGAAGCGCGCGCGCAAGCCGCTGTGCGTGTGAACACCAAGCCGCCAAGGCGTGTGTGTGTTCATAATGGCCGTCCGTCGGTTGGGGTCGGTCTCGGAGGAATGAATGAGTGTGTGTCAGAGACTCGCTGTGACAGGAGGGGACGCCGCTAGTGTGTGCGAAGAGGCCAGGCTAGCTGAGGGACGCCTGGCATCGGCCGGCGCCGGTCGGCGCGCGCGTGTGTGCGCGTGCGTGTGCACGTGGGGACGCGGCGCGCGCCGCGGCGGAGGGAGGAGGGCGGCGGCAGGCCCAGCCCCCGGTCGCAGCGCCCGGGGCGGCTCCTCTGCGAGCCTGGGACCGCCTTGCTCCCGCCGCCACCACCACCACCGCCGCCGCCGCCACGCGCTGGCGTGACTCCCGGCCCGCGCCCTCCCACGTCTGCAGCCTGCTCGGCTTTTTGCCCGCCCAGACGCCGCTTCTCCCGGCTCCCGGCCTCGGCTCCGCGGAGGGAGCGGAAATGAGTGCGGCGTCGGCGTCGGCGTCCGAGCGGGGTTGGAAGAGCGAGAAAGTGGACGAGGCTCAGGCCCTGGCGCGGAGTTGCGCTGCCCGAAGACCCGACTTCCAGCCGTGCGACGGGCTCTCCATCTGTGCCACGCACAGCCATGGCAAGTGCTTCAAGCTGCACTGGTGCTGTCACCTAGGATGGTGTCACTGTAAGTCGAGTCGCGTCTCCCCTCCTTCCGCCGCCGTCCCAGGGCGCTCGGTGTCCCGGGTCGCGGTTGCCACTCTGCGGTCGCGGGTCTCGGCTCGGCGGGGGCTATCCAGCTGCTAGCTGGAGCCACCCTGGGCTCCCGGCGGGCCAGGCGGGAGCTGCCCGAGGCGCCGGACGCCTCGGTTGGCGCTGCCTTGGCAACGAGATGAAATCCCGTGGGGAGCTTAGCTTTAGCCACTTCTACAAAAGGGGATCTCCCCGTCCCAGGAAAACTGGAGTTTTTTTTCCCCCTTGCTTTTTTATCTGAAATGACCAGGCGCTGTGTTGAGAAATGGTAGAGCGCCGTCAGAGTTGACAGCCAGAGGGGAAGCCTTTTTTCAGGGCTAGTGGAAATGCTCCCCTTTCTCACTTTTGTTTTTTCAGGCTGCTCGTTAAAAGAAAGAGCCCTTGGAAATCGAATTGTGGCCCATTTATTGTATCCAAATTGAGAAAACACTGAAGTGTAAGAGAAAGCTTTCGAGAAGTTAATATTAACAGTTTGGAAGGGTGAACTCCTTCAATACTCAGTTGTAGCATATAGAGCCAATATATTTGACTGTTTTAAAATTACGAAATAAAATAAAGGAAAGTAAGCTTTAATAATCTCAAACCAATTTACAAAAGCCAGAGCTAACTGGTCTAGACCTTTTCTCTATGTTTATCCTGCCTGTGATTTTTAAAACGTATTAAACTTAAGTAGCCATTTAATCAGAATTCCACAATTTGATTAGTTCACGATATTAGGCCTGCTGTATCCAATAAATCATCATTTAAAGAAATATGTTATAAACTTAAGTTTCAGCATACTCTAATAATAGAGGTTTTTGGAGTGTTTATTCAGGACACACATTCTGGAAGTGATCTTAAGTTAAAATTGTTTCTTCCTTGTTGGCTAGGAAAAAATGGCTCCCAACAAGAGATGCAGTACATTGACAAGTCCTTGTTTACGTTAATTGAACACAGGGGGATATTTTAAATTGAATTTATGATTTGAAGAATAGGAGAATTCCTGCCTTTTGTTTACATTGAACAGTATTGATTTTTTTGTGTTGTCTGCTGAAGGGTCAGGTTCTTCCTATATTTCATTATTCCTATTGCTCTCAGATCCATTCCTCATTATAAAGCATCATTTCAGTGGGGGACAGGATACAAAGTTGGAAGTAGCAACTGTAAGAAACCTGTGATGCTGAAGTGCACAAGTACGATGAATCTGGTGAGAGTCCATTTTCTAGGGACGTATAGAATCATAGTACAGAATATGAGGAACATTAAAGACGGTCAGGTCAGTGCCTGTCTCATTTCAGCAGTCTCTCCACTAAGTACCAACATTCCTGATAGGAACCTTGCAGTCTTCTCAGGTAGCTTTGATTCTTAAAAATAGTCTCATATGGAGCTAAAATCAGCTACTTTCTAACTTCTTTCCACGGGTCTTATTTCTACCTTATGAAATCATGTAGAACAGTCTAATCCTTTTTTAGATCATGTTTGTTTTTTTTTTCCAGCCCTTCAGATATACATATGAATATTCCACGGACATAGACTGTCTTCTCTCTGTATTCCCAGCCATTGTCACAATGTCTGGCCTGAAATAGATTTGAAATTCATGTTCATTGAGTGACTGAATGAAAGTAGCCATCGTTTTCCTCTGGGGCGTTGTTTTGTCCTGTTTTTAAAAACAGTCTCTAGTCCCTTCTGCCTCTCCTTGTGTGGAAGTGCTTTCCAGAGCATCCTGGTTGTTCTTTTCTGAATTTGTGCCAGTATGGTTATGATCCTTTGAAGACTGTGACCCTTAGAAGGGTACGTAATATCCCAATTGTGGTTTGAGTCGAGCAGGACTGCTGTCTCCCATGTGTGAGATACTGCTACTGCTGCATCTAGCAGCACATTAGCTTTTCTCATATCCTCATCATATTGAGCTTGCTGCTGTCAGATTGAACTAAGATTGCTGTCGACTAAAGACATTAAGCCCCTTTTTTTGTTTGTTTTACGTACATGGCAGTTAAGTCATGATGCTTGCCCATTGCACAGTTATATATGGATTTCTTTGGACTCTGATACCTTAGATGTTTTTCCCCATTAAATTTCATCTTCATTAGAATTATCCATTTATCTGGCTTATCGTTGTTTTTTCAGATCCCAGCTCTTTCTTAGTCCATATTTGAGCCCCCTAGTTTCGTGTGAGTCCTATATGGGATGCCAACAGTAGTGTGGTAACCTTTTGCATTTTCATTCAATTTATCGATAAAATTGTTGACTAGGAGAAGGCCACATATAAGAATCCTGAAGCTCACAGGTAGGACTGACCTTTAAGTTGATGGCAGTTCATTAAGAAGCACTCATTGTTATGGTCATTCAAATAATTAGCTAGCCACTTAGTATTGTATTTATCTTATCCATGTGGTATAATGAGAGCCTGGTCATATACCTTGTTGAAATCGTACCTTGTTGATATCTGACACTATTTATATTGCTTCTTTTTAATACATGATCTATCTATAAACACACTCTCCAAAGAAGAAAGGAAATTTGATTAGTCTGGTTATTTAGTTTGGCTCCACAAATGCTTACCATTTTCTTTTCTTAGGGATTAGAAGCTATTTTTTAAATAAAATATCTGAATTAGGAAAGGATTGATGTCGAGTCTACTGGACTATCGTCAGTTCTTTTCTTTAAAAATCAGATCTACATTTATTTGCTTGTTTCCAGTCTTTGGCAACCCTCCGGGTATCCATGCTTCCTCCACTGGCAGCAATTCAGTGATCACATTCACAAGAAGCTTCATTTCATTGAGAGCAGCAGCAAGGTGCTTTGTTACAGTCTTCTGTCCTATACTGGGAATCAATTCTTTCTATCCCTTTTTTAGTCCAAATATCATTTTTCTTGAAAAGATGCAGAGCTCACACATTTGAGAAGTTCTACTTTCTTTTTGGCACTCACAAACATTACAGCATCAGTCCTAAGCCGAATTTTTAAATTCTGTTTAATGTATATTGAGCACTTTTTTCTTTGTGAGACATTATTATGGAAGTTAGGGATATAAATATGAATACAGCTGGACCGTGCCATTTAAGCAGAGTATAAGGACATGATTAATACTATATTTATTTTTGTATTCCTTTAAAATCACAAATGAGGGACATCTGGGTGGCTCAGTCGGTTAAGTGTCCGACTTCAGCTCAGGTTATGATCTCATGGTTCATGGGTTCGGGCCTGCGTCAGGCTCTGAGCTGACAGCTCAGGATTCTGTGTCTCCCTCTCTCTCTGCCCCTTCCGTGCTTGCACTCTGTGTCTCAAAAATAAATAAACATAAAAAAATTTTTTAAATAAAATCATAAATGGTAAGGGTGAGAAAACTATCAACTTGTTCACCAAATCAGAAAATGGTAAAATGAGAGGACCACTTTGATATTTCAGAGAGGAATTTCAGAACAAATGAAGAAAGTTCAGTTATATATGGTTCGTGTTAAACTTGTGAAATTCATAACCTTAGGAAATAGAAAAGACTGAAAATATATACATGTTCATAAAAGACATATAAAACATGTATATATTCATAGATGTGGTACTTGATGTATTATTAAAGGAAATAGTGTTTGGATAATGGCAGAGTTTGAGAATCATGTCTGGGAGGAAAACTATGATACATACTGTAGGTGTCACTATCAAAAATAGGTTATTTAGTTGAAGAAACTATGGCCCTGAATGTGTAACTTTTTTTCTTCCCTCAGTAAAGAGCGATATTGGATGGAATTACTGAGTGAAGGATTCCAAGAGGAGTTTTGAGAGGAAAAAAAAGACATAGCTTGGCTAGGGAAGAGGATTGGGAAAGAATAAATCACACGCAGAGACAAAGTAGATTTTGTGGCGAGAATAGGTAGAACATGTACAAGGCATAACAAATTAGATTGTTGAAATGAACAGGGAAGGTGGGAAGTCTGAGGTTTCAGTTGATAGAGACCTTAACATGATAGCAGTGATATGGGCAGTAGAGGAATGAAACTACCAAGGGAGATTATTTTGTTATTAGTGTAAAATAGAAATTCATTCAATAATATCCATAAATGGAAATTGGAATAGATTATTAATTTGGAGATAGAGGAAGAGAAAAGTTACAAAGGATAACTTCTAGACTTCCGCCTCATGCATATAGGATGGATGGTAGTGCCATTCATTCACTAACAAAAAGAAAATATTAAAGAAGAGCTAGGGTTTGGCTGAGCATGGATTGTGAATCCAGTTTTGAATCGTGAATCCTGGGAGACCAGGAATTCAGTTTTGGATCTATTGAGTTTAAGCTGCCTTGTCATCACATAGTAATAATGTGAGTAGGCAATTGGATGCAGGGATCTAGAACTTAGAGGAGAGGTCTTCACTAGAGATAAAATAGAAGCCATTTACTTATTTTTAGATTACAGTTGTGGCCATGGTGAAGCCAGAAGATCACCAAGGGAGGGACTATGGTATGAGAAATGAAAATCTTTAGGCTTTCCCTTTAGAATGCTAATATTTAGAACACTAATATCTGGGTACAGGAGGATCAGCTTGCAGCAGAGTCCGGGAGGGAAGAAAAATATGGAAAGTTATTTTTTTGCATATTTTATTGCAGAAGCAGAGGGAAATGAGTGTTTTAAGAAACAGTATGAAAATTAGGGGTGCCTGGCTGGCTTAGTTGGAGTGTGTGGCTCTTGATCTCGGGGTGGTGAGTTTGAGCCCCATATTGGGTATAGAGATTACTTAAAAATAAAATCTTTAAAAAAAGAAGTATGAAGATTAAATCAGTTTTCGGCAGCTTATTTCTTAGAAATTGGCAAAATATACAAATAGTGATTTTCTTTATTGCTGAAAAAGAGGGTAAAAGGTTTAGTCTCACAACAGTAACTTCAAAAATATATTTAATTGCAGGGGCACCTGGGTGGCTCAGTTAGGCATCTGACTTCAGCTCAGGTCATGATCTCACAGCTCCTGGGTTCGAGCCCTGTGTCAGGCTTCTGTGCTGACATGACAGCTCAGAGCCTGGAGCCTGCTTTGGATTCTGTGTCTCCCTCTCTCTCTGCCCCTTCCCTGCTCACACTCTGTCTCTCTCTCCTTCAAAAATAAATAAACATTGAAAAAAAAAAAGAATATTTTTAATTGCAGTATTAGTCAAAGCTATTTGAGACAGTAAATTCTTCAAACTAGAGAGAAAAGAATAGAATGACAGGAGCTGAGAATTAGGACACAGAAATTACAGTTAATATTTATTGAGTGATTACTGTGTACCAGAGTATGCTTATTATGCTAAGCACTAAATAGACAATTATGTCATTATGTCCATTCTACAATTGAGGAAGGAGGCTTAGGGAAGTTAAGCTAGTAAAAGTAGAGCCTGGATTTGGGTCCAGGCCTGTCTGATTCTAGGACCGAGACTCTTAACCACCATAGGTTCTACAGAGTAATTTAAAATTAATGCACAAAATCAACAGTTTTTGGCTCCACCAAAGCCAGTGATGGGAAAAATTGTTAAGAAATGAGTGGAAAATTGTAACACTTGCAAAAATGAAATACAGAAGAATGAGAACTGTAAAGAGGTCATGAGATGTGATGGGGAATGACATCTAAGTTAAGAGTTAAGGAAGAAAAAGTGATTAGAAGGTGACAGGGGTGGGTGGGTAGTGTACGTGGTATGATGTTGGTGCCACCAGCAGAACTCAGAGTTGGCTTAATAAAATCACATAATAGATTAGTTCAGTTTTTTGCAGAAGACATCTTAAAAGATGTCTGTCTTTTTCAGATTGAAAGCAGGAAGAGTGGGACTTGATGTAGTCTAATAGATGGTATTAACATATCTAAAGAAAGACTGTCGCAGCAGAAGGTGGATGGGCAGCATGGAAATATAGAAAAATGGGTATTGGAGAGGCAGAATTTGGAAGTGTTTTTTTCAGAACTGTTCAGAGAAGGTGATAGCACTGCCTAGAACTTAAATATCTGGTCTGTATGATTGGACTGTCCTACAAATATTTGGCTATAAGTTGGTTTCCTATTTATAGATTTTCTATAGAGAGAGGAGCTGATTAGAGAATTTAACTCTTAGGACCTTTTAGCAAATATACTTGTCTCCACTAGGTAGTGTATTAGCATTGTGGTTTTTGTGTCATTGTATTTGTTTTGGTTTCCTGCTTCTACACAACTTAGGGTAAATCCACAAAATCAAGTTCTGACTTAGCCAGGGTAATGCCTGCTGGTTTTCCTAAGGGGCATCTCAATCATATCAATAGCAGTTGCTACAGAAAAAGATATTTAAGAAGTTTGATGGTGAAAACTATCAAAAAAAAATGGAGTGGTAGTTTTATTGGATGAAGGAGTCAACGGAAGCTTTTTTTTCCCCCTAAGAATGAGGCTTCTTATCATGTCTAGTGGCTGAAGGAAGAGGATATGGATGTTAAGAAGACAAGTGTGGCGTGAAGTTCTGAGTGAGATTCCTCAAAGCCTTTCAAAGAAAGAGAAAACTGATGGGTGTTTTTCCATCCACATGGTGCTTCAATCATAACACACATCAACTTCAACAATAACAATAACGGTGCTTATTGCAGGCATCTCTTTTTGCATGCAATCTTTATATATGCAGGCATCATCTTTTTGCATGTGTCACCTCACTTAAACCTTAGAGCAACCCTGTGAGGTAGGTATTGCTACTACCCTCATTTTTAGATTAGGAAACTTGCTGAAGGGTTACCAGTAGTCGCTTTGGCTGTCTATGGCAAATGTACATCAGAATCTTACAAACCAAGTGCCAACCAGGGCTCTGGGGCACTTGGTTCCACTCAGGGTACAGTGAGGATGACCTTCAGCTGTTTTAAATTCTTTCTGGAAAAAGCAGGAATTCAGTAAATAAAGTAAAATAAGAACGGTTTCTGATTTTAAAAGAAGGGCAATTGTATGCAGTATGAGCATTTTCAGAGTGGTTGCAAACACTATAAAAACTGTGCTTTTAAAAACTACTTAACAGGGGCGCCTGGGTGGCGCAGTCGGTTAAGCGTCCGACTTCAGCCAGGTCACGATCTCACGGTCCGTGAGTTCGAGCCCCGCGTCAGGCTCTGGGCTGATGGCTCGGAGCCTGGAGCCTGTTTCCGTTCTGTGTCTCCCTCTCTCTCTGTCCCTCCCCCCTTCATGCTCTGTCTCTCTCTGTCCCAAAAATAAAAAAAAAAAAAAAAAAAAAAAAAAAAAAAAAAAAAAAAAACTACTTAACAGTGTATTGTATAATATGAATCTTCAGTCACCTCATATCCTCAGCTGATCCCTAACTGGTGCAAACCCTTTTGGTTGTTGTTAGATTTGCATGCATACCATTAATTATTGCTGGCTTCCAAGACTGTTGCATTTAGGGATTTGAACTGGATAGCTTTTGAGGATGTTTCTGTGGTAATTTCCTACATTCCAAGACCCCCATTTTGTTTAGGTTTATTCTCTCATACTGTAGAATTTCATTTATTAAAAGAATATTAAAGAGAAATGTTATTAATTCCAAACAATAATAGTAACACATGTTTAACAATCAAAAGTTGTCTAGTAGAAGATTTGCTTTCTTGAAAAATAAAGAATGGTTTATACATAAAACGAGGAAGGCACAGTGTAATCCTAGAAGGGACAAGGGCCATGGAGTCTGATACACCTTAATTGGAATCATGGTTCCTCCATTTATTGGCAGTGTGACCTTGGACAGGTTAGTCAGCCTCTCTCAGTCAGTCTTAATGTTCCCTCTGGAAAACAGGAATAGAGGTTCCTATTTCACAGGGTGGTTGTGAGGATTAAGTGACACACGCAAAGTACTTAGTGCAAGTATTTAGTAAAAGTGGCTTGAGCCCCACCTCAAGAAAACCAAACAAACAATATATAGAAATACCAGCTAGTATAATCATCCTGAGGGCAGGCTCTGGCTTGGACTTGGTGTTTGAATGCTGGATCTGCCCACTTGACCAGTTATATGGTTTGAGGGAAGTTAACCTCTTTCAGTTTCCTCACTTTTAATACAGAGATAATAATAGCACCAGTTTCATGGTGTAATGACTGCCAGTCTCCAGCTCCTTCTCCCTTCCACAAATGTTTAATGTTTAATCTGAAATTCACTTTGTGACCATACTCATTTGTTCAGTTAAACACTCAAAACAGCAAAGGTAGTATATACATTGTGAAAAATATATTTAGAAATTAATCAGTTTTTTGTTATCCTCCATTGGAAGGTCTGTTTGGTAATAGTTACTATGTGATGATTATCTACTTCTTGTCATGAAATCTGACAATGTCCTCCAACTCCCATGCCCCTCCTGCATCCTGTTTTCCACCATTGTTAGGCAATGGATAGTTCTGGTTTATTAGATATACCAGTTAATAGCTTTCATATATAGCAAATAAGGGTCAGAAGGTTTCAAAGGATCAGAGTATAAAAGTTACATTGTATTAAAGTGAAATGAACATGTTTAATTTTAATGATTTAGAAGCTTTGTTAGGATCCTGTGGTCATACTTGGCCATCATTTGGAATGCTGATTTTATATGGAAAAATGGCAAAAGTACTAGTTGATACAGTAGTCCTGGCTGCTAGAATGTTGGACAAAGGACACTTAATTGTAGTCTTTGCAAATTACTTTACTTAGGTTGACAGAATTTTCATTCTGTGTTTCTCCTGTTATAATTGTTGGTTCTTCAATTTTCTGATAGTTAACAATATTCTGTCAGCACACTGCCAAAAACGTTCAGTACCGGAGTGCCAACAATATATAATAAATCCCTCCAGCTGTGTCTGCACAATGCCCTAAAACAGTCCTTTCAGGACAAATTCTTTAAACTTGCCTAGTGCTTATAAAACTAGATTATTTTGGTGTGATACAGATGTGTATTTCTTCCTCTGTATCTCATTACAACAGACTTTAGTGAAATAAAAACACTAAGAGTGTAATGATTTGGTATTTTCAGCATGCCTTTCTTAAGAATGAGGACATTTTCCTATATAATTACAATACTAGTCACATCTAAGATAATTAACACGAACTCAGCAGTGCTATCTGATATACAGTTTCCTTAATTGTCAAAAAATGACTTTTATAGCTGACTTTTTAAAAAATTCAGGGTCCAATCAAGATTCATACATCGGATTTCATTATTATATCGTTTTAGTTTCTTTTAATCATTCTAGAATAATCACACTTCTGGGGGGATGACATTGAAATTTTTGAACAATCCAAGTTAACTGCCTGTAGCATTTCCCATATTTTAAGTTTGCCTAATTGTTTAATCATGATTAGATTTAGGTTAACATTTTCATTGAGTTATTACAGAGGTGATATTGTATCCTATCACGTGAGGAGACATAGACTGTTGAGGTGTTCCACTACTGCTAATGCTAAGGTGGTAACTGACAAGTCTTTTATAAAGATACATTTCCCCTTTATTGTTTTTCTTTTTAGAAACCTTTTTTATTCCTTTTGTTTTTAACATACTATCTGTGGGATACTTTGACAATGAATATTCTGTTCTCTAACAGACTTTATCCTAGTCATTTTAGTATTGACTGAGGAGTCTTAAGTGGATCACTTATTACATTGGTGGTTGCATGACAGTGATTTTCTAATTCTGCCATTCTTTCTACCATTGATGGAATTGTTTTATAAAAAAGAGGTTGGGGGGGGCACCTGGGTGGCTCAGTTGGTTAAGTGTCCGACTCTTAATTTTTCGCTCGGGTCATGATCTCACAGTTTGTGATATCAAGCCCTCATGTGGTACTCTGCCCTGACAGCACTGAGCCTGCTTGAGATTCTCCATTCATTCATTCATTCATTCATTCCCTCTCCCTCCCCCTCTCCCCTCTTTGTGCGCATGCCCTGTTCTGTCTCTCAAAATACATAAATACACTTTTTTTTTTAAAAAGAGGGTTTTCTTTTCTACCTGCATACCATCTTTTTTAAGTATTACTATAGATTACTTGGTTCTTTTTTATTCGTTATAAGTAAACATCATAACTCTTTTTGATGCTCAAACTGTCTTAAATTTGGTCAGTGAGAGCCCCTTCAAGCTGGCTTCTGTGTCCTTTTGACAAGTTCCTGTCAGTTTTTTGAGTACTTCCCTATTTTCTG
The DNA here is from genome assembly GCF_028018385.1 of Neofelis nebulosa. NCBI lineage: Eukaryota > Metazoa > Chordata > Mammalia > Carnivora > Felidae > Neofelis > Neofelis nebulosa. The sequence goes on along the minus strand of NC_080786.1, from coordinate 76,939,223 downwards.
GAACAAATTGTTCCAGGCTTACCTAGTAATTTCTGTGCCTCAGACCAGAAATGCATTGTTTTTCTAAGGATCCCAGATTCCGTTTAGTGATGAATGGCATGGAAACCATTATCTGGGCTTTTGGTGTGCTTATTTCTCCTGAGATGTTACTGCATTTAGGCCCTTTCAGTGGATAGGGTGTGTGTGTGTGTGTCCGTCCGTCCGTGTGTGTCCGCCCGTGTGTGTCCGCCCATGCCCATTCCCATCACCTTTCCCCAATACATATTTGTACCTTGCTTCTCTCTGGGTAAAAATCCTGGTTTCCAATACATCATAATATTTACTCATTTCCTTTATTCTCAGCTACACACAGGATAGTTTAGGGATTAGTACATTAGTACCACTACCAACAACAAACTGATGAATAAAGTTCAAGAATCTTTGCATGTTTTGGTCTTTAGGCTATATCCTAGGTACAATGTATAGTCAGAGCACTCTGTTCAAAAGTTTCTTGAGTTAATTTTTTTTCTGTGTTATCAAGTTCATAGATTTCTGATTCTAATCAATTTCATGTTCACATTTTAATTTTTTTTAATTGAACTTTTTATTTAGAAATAATTTAGCTTTACATGCAGTTGTGAGAAATAATACAGAGATCTGGTATATCCTTATCCAGTTTCCCAGTGGTAGCATCTTGCAAAACTGTACTATGGTGTCACAACCAGGAAATTGACATTGATACAGCCAAAATATTATTTCCATCATTGCAAGGCACCTCGTGCTGCCCTTTAATTAGTGTTTATTTTCAAGAGAGAGAGAGACAGAGGGTGATCAGGGGAGGGTTAGAGAGAGGGGGAGACACAAAATCTGAAGCAGGCTCCAGGCTTCGAGCTGTCAGCACAGAGCCCGATGATGCAGGGCTCAAACTCACAAACTATGAGATCATGGCCTGCGCCGAAGTCGGATGCTTAATTGACTGAGCCACCCAGGCGCCCCTGGTGTTGCCCTTTTATAGACATACTTTCCCTCTTGCTCCAGCCCCTCATTAATCTCTGGCAATCACTAATCTGTTCTCCGTTTCTATAATTTTGTCATTTCCAGAAGGTTTTATAAATGAAATCATACAGTATGTAACCTTTTGGGATTGGCTTTTCTTCACTCAGCATTATCTCTGAAGATTCATCCACGCTATTGAGTGTATCAATAATTTGTTCCTTTGTACTGCTGAGTAGTATTCCATGGTGTACATGTACCATAGTTTAATCATTCACACATTGAAAGGCATTTTGTGTTGCTAGTTTGTAGTTATAAATAAACCTGACATAAACAAATGTGTACAATTTTCTGTTTGAGGAGAAGTCTTCATTTCTCTGGGATAAATGCCCAGGAGTGCAACTGCTAGGTTGTATGGTAGTTGCATGTTTAGTTTTTTAAGAAGCTGCTACACCATTTTCCATAGAGATTGCCCCATTTTATATTCCCATCCACAATGTATGAGTGATCCAGTTTCTTCGCCACATTCTTGTCAGCATTTGGTGTTGTTGCTCTTTTTATTTCACTTTTATTTCAGCCATTCTGATAGGTGTGTACTGATAGTTCATTTTGATTTTAATCTGTATTTACCTATTAACATTCATGTGCTTATTTGCCTTTTGTGTATCCTCTTTGGTGAAATACATTTTATCTTTTTTTTTTTTTTTTTTTTAGGACTTTACTTTCTTAGAGCAGTTTTAGGTTTACAGAAAAATTGAGATGGAGGTACAGAGATTGCTCACATATTTTGCTGCCACACATGTGCAGCCTCCCCTACTCTACTATCAATATCATTCATCAGAGCAGTACATTTTTTACCAAAAGTGAACCTCCGTTGACACATCATAATCACCTTGACTATAGTTTACCTTATGGCTCAATCTTGGTATTGTACATCCTATTTGGACAAATGTATAAAGACCTATATCCATCATAATATCACTGCCCTAAAAATCCCTTCTGCTCTGCCTCTTTATTTCTTCCCACATGTCCCTGGCAATCACTGATCTTTTTATTATCTCCATAGTTTTGCCTTTACCATAATGTCATATAGTTGGAATCCTATAGTAGCCTTTTTAGATTGGTCTTTTTCACTTAGTCATATGCATTTTAAGGTTCCTTCATGTCTTTTCATGGCTTGATAGCTCGTTTTTTTTTTTTTTTTTTTTTTAGTGCTGAATAATATTCCATTGTATGGATGTATTCCATTTTATTTATTCACCTACTGAAGGATATCTTGGTTCCTTCTAAGTTTTGGCAGTTACAAATAAATCTGTTGAAAATACTCATATGTGGGTTTTTGTGTGGATGTTTTTTCACCTCCTTTGGGTAAATACCAAGGAGGGAGCACTATTGCCAGATTCTATGGTAAGAGTATGTTTAGTTTTCTAAGAAACTGACAAGCTGTCTTCCCACCAGCAATGTATGAGATTTCTTATTGCTCTGCATCTTTGCCAGCATTTTACGTTGTCAGGGTTCCATATTTTGGTCATTCTAATGAATGTGTAGTGGCATCTCACATTGTTTTAATTTGTGTTTCTATGATGACATATGATGTGGGTGGACATATGATGTGGGATACTCTATGTGGAGTATCTTTGACATGCTTATTTGCCATCTGCATATCATCTTTGGTGAGTTGTCTGTTAAGATCTTTGGCCCACTTTTAAATCAGAGTTTTAAGAGTTCTTTGTGTATTTTGGGGGCACCTGGGTGGCTTAGTCAGTTGGGTGTCTGACTTCGGCTTAGGTCATGATCTCACAGTCCGTGAGTTCAAGCCCCGCGTCGGGCTCTGTGCTGACAGCTCAGAGCCTGGAGCCTGCTTTGGATTCTGTGTCTCCCTCTTTCTCTGCGCCTCTCCTGCTTGCTCTCTGTGTCTCTCACTCTCAAAAATTAATAAACATAAATTTTTTAAAAATTTAAAAAAGTTCTTTGTACATTTTGGATAATAATCCTTTATCAGATATGTGTAATTCTTTTTATTATGTATTACTGAATTTTATTTGCTAATAGCTTTGTAAGGATTTTTATGTCTATATTTATGATGGGTGTTGGTCTGTAGTTTTCTTTTTTGTATTCTCTTTGGTTTTGGTATCAGGGCAATAAAGGTTCATACAATGAATTGAAAAGTTTTCCTCTCTTTTTTCTGAAATAAAGTGTTTAGAAATGATGTGAATTTTTCTTTTAACATTTGGTGAATTCTCTAGTGCAACCATCTAGGTCTAGAGATTTTCTTCTTGGGAGTTTTAAATTACTAATTCAATTTCCTTAATAGTTAAGAGGTTCTTCAAATTATTACTAATGAGTAAATTGGGGTAGTTCATTTTTTAAAGGAATTGGTTCATTTCATTCTAAGTTGTCAAATTTATATGTGTAGAGTTTTTGTAGTATTTCCTAATTATACTCTTGATGTTTGCATGGTCTGTAGCGATACCCCTTACTTCATTCCTAACATTGCTAATTTGTATCTTGTTTATTCTTTGTCAGTCTGCTAAAGGTCTGTCAATTGTATTGATCTTTTCAAAGAAACAGTTCTTTGTTTCCTTAATTTTTTCTGTTGTTTTTGTTTTCAATGTCTGATTTCTGCTGTTGTGTTTATTATGTCCTTCTGCTTGCTTTGGGTTTGTTTTATGCTGCTTGTTTTAGCTTCTTGAGGATGAGAATTTAAAATTGTTGGTTTGAGATTTTTCCTCTTTTCTAATATATGCATTAAATTTTTTTTTAATGTTTATTTATTATATAGAGAGATTGACAGAGTGTGAGCAGGGGAGGGGCAGAGAGAGAGGGAGACATAGAATCCAAAGCAGGCTCCAGGCTCTGAGCTGTCAGCACAGAGCCTGACATGGGGCTCGAATTCACAAACCACGACATGATGACCTGAGCGGAAGTTGGTAGCCAACAATTTGAGCCACCGAGGCGCCCCTAATATATGTATTTGTTGCTGTAAAATCCCTCCCACAGCACTGCATTAGCTGTGTACCACAGATTTTGAGATGTTTTATTTCCATTTTCATTCAGTTCAGTGTATATTTTGATTTCTTTTGAGACATCTTTCCGACTCATGGATTCCTTAGTGTTGGGAGACTTTTCTGTTATTTTTATGTCAATTGATTTATAGCTTGATTCTATGTGGTCAGAGAATATACTGTGTACGATTTTAATTCTTTTAAACTTGTTGAATTTTGTTTTATGGCCCAGTATATGGCCCAGGTGTCATGGGCAATTGAAAAGAATGGGAATTCTGCTTTTGTTGGGTGAAACTCTCTCTATAAATGTCTGTTAGATCCTGTTGGTTATTATGTTGTTGCTTATTTTATGTCTATGTATTATGTCAGTTGTCAAAAGAAGAGTGTTGATGACTCCAACAAAATTATGAATTTGTGTATTCTCCTTTCAACTCTGTCAGTGTTTGCTTCAGCTCTGTTGTTTGGTGCATATACATTTAGAATTGTCATTATCAAATGTTCCTCTCTGCTCTGGTAATGTTCTTTGCTCTTAATTCTACTTTATCTGATATAGGTATAACATAACTGCTTTCCTTTGACGTATGCCTCCATAATATATCTTTCCCCCACCTGTTGCAATACCACTGACTAGATTTCTTTTTTTTTTTTTTTAATTTTTTTTAAACGTTTATTTATTTTTGAGACAGAGAGAGACAGAGCATGAATGGGGGAGGGTCAGAGAGAGAGGGAGACACAGAATCGGAAGCAGGCTCCAGGCTCTGAGCCATCAGCACAGAGCCCGACGCGGGGCTTGAACTCACGGACTGTGAGATCGCGACCTGAGCCGAAGTCGGCCGCTTAACCGACTGAGCCACCCAGGCGCCCCACCACTGACTAGATTTCTTACGCTGTACCTCTTATTCTCATGACTTACTCATTCTGTAACTGGAAGCCTGTACTTGCCACTCCCCTTTGCCCATCTAGCCTATTCTCCCACTGGCAGCCATCAATTCTCTAGGTTTCTAAGTCTAATTTTTAATTTCTAGGTGTGATTCTGCTTTTTGTATATTTACATGGTTTGTGTTTTAGATTCCACATGTAAGTTAAATCATAAAGTATTTGTCTTTCTGTGACTGACTTATTACCTTAGCATAATACTCTCATGTTCCACCCCACATGGCAAGATCTCATCCTTTTTTTATGGCTGAGTAATATGCTATTGTACATATATACCACTTTTTCTTTATCCATTCATCTATTGATGGACATTTGGGCTGCTTCCATAATTTTGCTGCTGTAAATAATACTTCAGTAAACATAGGGATGTGTATGTCTTTTTGAATTAGTGTTTTTATTTTCTTTGGTTAATACTGAGTGATAGAATTATTGGGTCATACGGTATTTCTGTTTTTAATATTTTGAGACCTCCATACTGTTTTCCACAGTGGCTGTACCAATTTACATTCCCAGCAGTGCACAAGGGTTCCTTTTCTTCCACATCCTTGTCAGCACTTATTATTGTCTTTTTGATTCTAGACATTCTACCAGGTGTGAGGTAATATCTCAATGTGGTTTTGATTTGCATTTCTCTGATGATTAGAGCATCGTTCCATGTGACTGTTTGATATCTGTATGTCTTTTCTGGAAAAATGTCTATTTAGGTCCTCTGACCATTTTTTAATCAGATGCTGATGCTGATGGTTTGGTGTTGACTTGTATAAGTTCTTTATATATTCTGGATATTAACTCCTTATTGGGTATGTCATTTGCAAATATCTTCTTCCATTCAGTAGGTTGCCTTGCCATTTTGTTGATGGTTTCCTTTGCTCTGCAGAATCTTTTTATTTTAATGTAGTCCCAATAATTTATTTTTGATTTTGTTTCCCTTGCCTTAGGAGACATATTTAGAAAAATATTGCTACCGCCAATGTCAAAGAAATTACTGCCTGTGTTTTCCTCTAGGAGTTTTATAGTTTTAGGCCTCACATTTAGGCCTTTAATCCATTTTGAGTTTATTTTCGTTTATAAGAAAGTGGTCCATTTTAATTCTTTTGTGTATAGAATCCAGCACCATTTGTTGGAGAGGCTGTCTTTTCTCCATTGTGTATTCTTACCTACCTAGTCATAGATTAGTTGATCATTTGTGTCACACTCACACATTTGAGTGTGAGTTTATTTCTGGGCTTTTTATATTCTGTTCTATTGATCTTTGTGTCTGTTTTTGTGCCAGTACCATACTGTTTTGATTACTGCAGCTTTGTATCGTAGTATATCTTGAAATCTGAGATTGTGGTACTTCCAGTTTTATTCTTATTTTTCAAGGTTGCTTTGTCTCTTTGTGGGTCTTTTGTGGTTCCATACAAATAATAGGATTGTTTGTTCTGGTTCTGTGAAAAATGCTGTTGATATTTTGATAGAGATTGCACTGAATCTGTAGATTGCTTTGGGCAGTATGAACATTTTAACAATATTTTTCCAGTCTGTGAGCATGGGATATCTTTCTATTTATTTGTGTCATCTTCAGTTTCTTTCATCAGTGTTTCATAGTTTTCAGAGTATAGGTCTTTAACCTCCCTTGGTTAAGTTTTTTTGGCATTTTATTCTTTTTGGTGCAACTATAAATGGATTTGTTTTCTTAATTTCTCCGTCTGCTACTTCATTATTAATGTATAGAAATGCAACCAATTTCTTGGTATTAATTTTGTATCCTGCAGCTTTACTGAATTGATTTATTACTTCCAGTAGTTTTTTGGTGGAGTTTTTAGGGTTTTATGTAATAGTATTATGTCATCTGCAGATAGTGATGGTTTAACTTCTTTCTTTCTAATATGAATGCCTTTTATTTTTTTCTTGTCTGACTGCCATGGGTAAGACTTCTGTACTGTGCTGAGTAAAAGTGGTGAAGTGGACATCCTTGTCTTGTTCCTCGTCTTAGAGGAAAAGCTGTCAGTTTTCCACCATCAAATATGATGTGAACTGCTGTTTTTTCTTATATGGCCTTTATGTTGAGGCACGTTTCCTCTAAACTCATTTTGCTGAGAGTTTTTATCATCAGTGGATATTTAATTTTGTCAAAGGCTTTTTTGTATCTATTGAGATGATCATACGATTTTTATTCTTTGTCAATGTAGTGTATCACGTTTGTGAATGTTAAATCATCTTTGTGTCCTTGGATTTAATCCCACTTGATTGTGGTGAATTATCCTTTTAATGTATTGTTGAATGCAACTTGCTAATATTTTGTTGAGGATTTTTGCATCTATGTTCATCTGTGATATCGGCCTGTAGAGTGTGTGTGTGTGTGTGTGTGTGTGTGTGTGTGTGTGTGTGTGTGGTGTCTTTGTCTGGTTTTGGTATCAATGTAATGCTGGTCTTGTAAAATGTGTTTGGAAGCCTTTGTTCCTTTTCTACTTCTTGGAATATTTTGAGGAGAATAGGTATTAGCTCTTCTTTAAATGGTAGAATTCACCTGTGAATCCATCTGGTCCTGTACTTTTATTTTTTTGGTAGTTTTTTGATTACCAGTTCAATTTTATTACCAGTGGTTGATCTGTTTAGATTTTCTGTTTCTTCCTGATTCACTTTTGGAAGACTGTATATTTCTGGGAATTTACTTATTTCTTCTAGGTTGTCTAATTTCCTGGCATAATTTTTTTTTTTTTTTTGTGGTAGTCTCTTATAATTCACTGTATTTCTGTGGTGTCTCTTGTTACTTCTCTTTTGTTTTTGATTTTCTTTATTTGGGTTCTTTCTCTTTTTTTCTTCATGAATCTGGCTAAAAGTTTATCAGTTTTTTTTTCTTTTCAAAGAACCAGCTCTTGGTTTAATTAATCTTTTTTTGTTTGTTTAGTTTCTATGTCATTTATTTCTGCTTTGGTCTTTATTATTGTTTCACTTCTCACCTTATGCATTATTCTTTTTCTGGTTTGTTTAGGTGTAAGGTTAGATTGTTTATCTGAGCTTTTATTTGTTCTCAAGTTAGGCCTGTGTCACTCTGTATTTCCTTCTTAGAACTGCTTTTGCCATATCCTAAAGAATTTAGATCATAGTGTTTTCATTTAAATTAATTTTTTTAACATTTATTTATTTTTGAGAGAGAGAGAAACAGAACATGAAAGGGGGAAGAGAAGAGAGAGAGGTAGACACAGAATCTGAAGAGGCTTCAGGCTATGAGCTGTCAGCACAGAGCCCAATGCAGGGCTCAAACCCACAACCTGTGAGATCATGACCTGAGCTGAAGTTAGACACTTAATTGACTGAGTCACCCAGGTGCTGCTCATTTAAATTTAAAGTGGCTGTCTTATATATAGCATATATTATGTCTTTTTTAATAATTAAATTTTTTTTCTTAATGTTTATGTATTTTTGAAAGATAGAGACAGAGACAGGACATAAGAGGGAGAGAGGCAGAGAGAAAGGGAGATACAGAATCCAAAGCATGGTCCAGGCCCTGAGCTGTCAGCACAGAGCCTAACTTGGAGCTCAAAGCCATGAACTGTGAGATCATGACCTGAGCCAAAGGTGGATGCTCAATCCACTGAGCCACACATATGCCCCATATTAGTCATGTTTTCTAAGCCACTCTGCCAGTCTTTCTATTTTAATTGCTGTGTTTAGACCATTTATATTTAATGTAATTATTGGTAAGTTAGGGATTAGGTCTGCCACTTAATTTTTTGCTTTATTTGGTCTTCCTGTTTTTTGTTTCTCGTTATTTTCCCTGTTTTGCCATGAGCTACTTGGCCATTTATTTAGAATTTCATCTTGATTTATCTGTAATATTTCTGAATATTCTCTTTATGTAGCTTTTTAAGGTTTGCTGTAGTTACTACATTATATATCTGTAGATTATCGTAGTGTATTAGTGTCCATTTTGAGTGAAGTATAAAAACCTTCCCTTTTTGTCATTGTTTCCTACACTCATTTATAATATAACTATTGTAATATAACTATATCTCTATATACTTAGAACCATGTCACACAGGGTTATAATTTGTGTATTAATTGTCAAATATAATTTAGAAAATTCGGGGTAGAGCAGGAAAGTATTTTTCTACATTTCGCTTATTGTTTTTTATTTTTTCCTTTCAAAAGTTTCTTCTTTTATTTTTCCCTTTCTGTTTATAGAACTTCCTTTAGCCATTCTTTTACAATAAGCCTGTTGGTGACAAATTCTCTTAGTTTTTTTTCACATGAGAATGTCTTGATTTCTCCTTCATTTTTGAAGGATATTATTATTATTATTGGGTATAGGATTCAGGATTGATGTTCTTTCCTTTTTGGCACTTGAAAAAATTGTGCTACTTCCTTCTGGCCTCCATGATTTCTTCTTCGTTTTTTTTTTTTTTTCAATGTTTATTTTTGAGAGACAGAGACACAGGGTAAGCAGGGAAGGTTCAGAGAGAGACACACACACAGAATCTGAAGCAGGCTCTAGGCTCTGAGCTGTCAGCACGGAGCCCAACATGGGACTCAAACTCACAAACCATGGGATCATGACCTGAACTGAAGTTGGCCACCCAGACACCCCATGGCCTCTATGATTTCTGATGAGAAATCCACAGACATTTGTATTTTTTCACCTTATAGGTAAGGAATTTTTTTCCCCTGGCTGCTTTTAAGATTTTTTTTCTTTTTCTTTAGTTTTCAGAAGTTTGAATATGATGTGTCCTGGCCTGGATTTGTGGGGGCTTACCCTGTTTGTGGTTTGCTCAGCTTCTTGAGTTGGTATAATATGTCTCTAGCCAAATCTGGAAGGTTTTCAGCCATTATTTCTTCAAATAGTTTCTCAGCTCTGCTTTTTTTTTTTCTTCTGGCAGCTTCATTAATGCAAAACATTAGACTTTGTTGTTATAATCTCATGGCTTCTGAGGCTTTATCCCTTTTTTAAGTCTATATTCTCACTGTTGTTCAAATTGGGTAATTTCTATTGTATCTTCTAGTCCATTGAAACTTTCCTTTTCCATTCTTCTGTTGAGCCCATCCACTGAGCTTTTTGTTTTAGTTGTGTTTTTCAGTTTTCATATTGGTTTGGTTCTTATTTTTCTATTTTTTTGCTGAGACTGTTTCTTTTCTGGGGCTTGCTTTATTTGCCACCGCTTCAAGCATATTTATAATGGCTCACTGAAGTGTTTTTTTGAAATAATGGCTGCTATAAATTCCTTGTCAGATAATTCTAACATCTCTGCCATCTCAGTGTTGGCATCTATTGTCATTTTTCATTCAGTTTGCATTCTCCCTGGGTTTTTGGTGCAACAAGTGATTTTTAGTTGAAACCTGGACTTTTATAAGACTCTTGATTCTTTTTTTAAAGTTTTTTTATTTTGAGAGAGAGCACACGCACAGGAGGGGCAGAGAGAGAGAGAGAGAGAGAGGGAGAGGGGAACTCAAGCGTCTCCACACTGTCAGCATTGGAGTCCAGTGTGGAAATTGAACTCATGAAACATGAGATCATGACCTGAACCAGTCAAGAGTCAGTCACTTAACTGACTGAGCCACCCAGGTGCCCTGTAAGACTCTTGATCTTAAACCCTCAGTTTTTACTGGATATATATATATTTTTTTTTTTTTTTGACAGTGCACTATGAAGGGAAAGGGACACTGCCTCATTACTGATGGGAAGAGGTAGAAGTCCAGGCACCACGTTCAGCCTTTACTGACACCTAGTGAAGAGGAGTGTTCCTTGTCTCCTTGTTTCTGGTGGATGGGAGTGGGTTCTGGCTCTCCATGTGGTCTCCACTGGCACCACAGTAGAGATGACCTCATTACCAGACTTTCCACTGGGTCTCTGACACCACCAGGCTGGAGTGTTGAGAAACCTTTATTAGAGCCTCTCCAGATTAGAAGTGCAGATTCTTTCTCTCCTCTTGGTCTTTGCTGTCATGGATTGGGTGGAGTACACAGTTTTTTCCCCTGATGTTTGGTTGGAATAGAGTGATAATTGTCTTAAAGTTTTCTGCTCCTTGTCCTTTGGCCAGAGAGAGCAGACATTTGTTGGGGTATCTTTTGTCTGGTTCCATTGGCTTTTTGTGGTTGACATTTTCTCCAACCCTGGCATATAAACCCACACAAAGAAACTGGGAACTAACTGTCATGTTAGTCCCTGAGGACGCTTGGGCCCTGAGGTCACTAACTGGTCAGCCTTCTTTTCTCCCTTGTTAGAGTCATATTCTTTTATATTTAATGTCTAGGGTTTTTAGTTGTACTTATTAGGAAGAATAGGAAAAAGTATGTTTACTTAATTTTGCTGGAAGTATTTGTTTCTGTTTTCTTGATTTGATTTTAATTTTTGGATACATATTCAAAAATCAAAACTATATAAAAGAATACTGAGAAAAATCTCATTTGTATTTCTGTGCCTTCAACCCTATTCCAATTCACCTCCTCCTATTCATTTTTTATTAATTTTCTGTTGTATTCTGTGTTTCTTTTTGCAGAAGTATGTGTATTATATGAGTGCACACATACATTTGTGTATTTATGTATGCATACATATTCTTATTTTTCCTTCTTAAACAAAGGCTTATCATACTGTATTACTTGTGTATTTATATACACATATATATTTTTTTCTCCTTCTTAAAAGCCTATATATACTCTTATTATTTACTGCATTGTGCTTTTTAATTTTGCTATTTATTCCTAAAAACCATTTCATAGCCAGATCCTTCTCATTTCTTTATGCCTGTATAGTGCTCTGTTGTGTCTATATGTGCAATAGGTTTTAACTTATTTTTTATTGCTGGATATTTTTTTGTCATATTTTGTTACAAATAATGTTGCAGTGCATAACTGGCACATATACTGTTATATTTTTGTGGTGGTGTTTCTTTAAAGTTTTAGAAGTGACGTTGCTGGACCAATTATAAACGCATGCATATATTTATTTATTTTGGTATTGCCAGATTTTGCTCCATGTGGGTTGTACCATTTGCCTTCTTGCTAGCAGCATATAAGCATACTTATTTTGGGGGCACCTGAATGGTTCAGTTTTTTTGAGCATCCACTCTTGATTTCAGCTCAGGTCATGATCCCAGGGTTGTGGGATTGAGCCCTGCCTTGGGCTCTGAGCTGAATATGGATCCTGCTTGAGATCCTGCTTGCCTGTTCTCTCACAGCCTTTCCA